>NW_026138093.1:7500000-10000000 GCF_025592945.1 Manacus candei | reverse complement strand
CTAATTAATAATAATTGCTTTTGTGCCAGCTTTAGTAGAATTGCTTCAACAATTGCTTTAGCATAGAACACTGTCCTATCTTATCCTGTACTACTGGTAGTTTTAGTGTTTATATTGTGCAGTAAATAATTCTGATGAAGATCTTTTGTCTGATCATTTGGTGCCCTAAATAATTCATTTCTATCAAGAGATCTGATTTACCATCATTAAAACCTGGGGGACAAAAGTGGTTCAGTCACACCTCTGTAATTCCTCTAAACTGAAAGTGTTGGCATAATCCAAGGCTGAGATTGGATCCAGCAGCCCCCAGCACCCCACAGTAAATTGGGAGCTCAGGGGGACAAGCCCCGTTTCCCAACCCCCCTGTGCCCAAAGACTCCCATGGGACCATCGGACCCGCCAGACCAGCCCTCCTTTTCCACCCCTCTCCCTGTCCCTCCCACTTTTCCATGGTCCTCTCAATCCACCCCCCCCAATCAGTTTAGGGGTCCCAACCCCTACTTTTTTCCCCCCCTCTCACCCCTTCCACATCACCCCCCCACTCCCCAGACCCCTCATGCTCAGTTTGGAGGTCCCACCCTGCCCTTTCCCCACTCTTCTGACCTCTCCCACCCATTTCCCATCATCCCCTGTGATAAACTGAGAAAATGATTCGGGTTAATTAAAAGAAAAACAGTGTAAGGTCAGTATGACCTGGAGAGAGAAAAGAAAAACAAATCGTAAAACTTAATTGAGCCCCTATAAAGACAACCAACAAGTTACCTCCCTTTTACCTTGTTTAAGATTTACAGTGAAAGAATTTCATTTAGTTAGCTGAATAACAGCACCTTTCTTAAAAATTTATAACTTTGTATAGATAACAAGTAAACATCTGCTGAATGTCTGACTTAACAATGTGTAATGTTTATGCTTATGTATAATGAATATTCATGAATTAGCTGGAAATAAATGTAGAACAACTGTCTTCTTTGGGTGTGACAGGCATTGGAAGTTGTTAAAACCCCTCCCTGATCACCCAGTGCTGAATTTGCTTTTATCATATAATAAATTCTAATTGGAAATCACCCAACCCTGGGTTTCTATTTATCACATCCCCCAAACCTCAGTGCCTCTCACCCTCCACTTTTGGGGGGTCCCACTCCCCTCCCACTCAGTTTGGGTTCCCACCACCCCTTTTTTCCCCTCTGACTCCCCTTTTCCCACTGACTGCCCCCTTCCCACCCCCCCCTCATCTGAGAGCTCCTCGCCTGCAGCCAAAGGGAGCTCCCAGCACCACCACACAGAGAAGTCTCCCCAGAAAAGGGGTTGGTGGGGTCCTGGGTGGGCTTTGAGTGTGTTTGGAGGTCCTTGAGGGGCTGTGGGGAGGTTCTGGGGTGTTCCCAGCACCTTTTGGGGTGGAATGGGTGTTTTATTGAGGGGCAAGTGCCCTCCCAAAGCCCCCCAGAGCGTGTTGGCATTGGGGGAACACAGGGGGGTCCCAATTCCCCATCGATCCCGGGACCAGTTCTGCCCCCCCAAATTCAGCTCCACTGTTGTAGACGACGGGATAAAGACACTTTTAGACCACAAAATTGATCAATAACTTATCCAACTTTATTGCTGCAGGCTCTGTGCTTATAAAGGTTACTAATCAGCCTCATACATATTACAAAAGCTAAGCTCATCATTGGCTTCTAATTACCTAAGTTATATTTGCGCAAATGCTGTTTCTTTCACATTCTGATAGTTACTTGTTTGCTATTTGCTCTGCTTTCCCATCCGCTTATATTATTCTTCTGTCACGTATACAGTTTCTCAGACACAGTGACCTTCTAATAGTTTTCTTTTACCGTGGGACCAGAGCTATAGCATCTCTCTCATGTCCTCTTTCTATCAACCATGTTTCTGTAAAACTCTCCACACTCCACCCCTTGGGATTCCCCCAAGCCCCTCTCCCAGTACCCCCCAAATAACCAGAACTGGGGAGAACTGGGAAGCTTTACTGGGAAAACTGGGAGCAGCCGAGGGAGGCAGAGTGACAGCAGGGGAGGGGGACCCCCCTCCCCCCAAAATCCTCACGGGGACGGGGGGTGGTCCAGGCTGGGCCCGAGGCCCTGGGGAGGGGCTGCGGCCGCCGCCGGCTCAGGAGCTCTGTGGGGAGAGAAAAGGGGGTGACACCAGGGTGAGGGGCCCCCGGGAGGGCACAGACGCTCTGGGGGGGACACATGACCCCCTGGGACCCCCCTCACCTTCTGGCACAGTGTGATAAACGAAGTCTCGAGTTTCTATAAGTTTTTGAATAATAGTTTCTTATATGGTAAAAGCAAGCAGCCGGCTGGGTGACAGAAATGGGACCAGTTTCTCAAATCTGCACACCCCTACTACAGGGTACATTTAGTATTTATCTTAGCTACTTCATGCATATTAATTATATCATATACATATACATTCTACAGGTTTTTGCTAAGTATTTAATATATGGGTTTTCTTACAGCTAAAGCTAAAAGGGTTATCTCTACAATCAGTCATAATTCATGCATTCTTGGACGAACAGGAGCCTAAAGATTTAAAGTTCTACTATATTTTATTCTTAGGATAGTAAGGAGGTTTTTAGGCCTCGAGGTTTTTAGGCCTTGTAAGGGTCTGTTTTATTTCTTTATGGGGGTGTAATTAAGTTGTACAATCCGTTTGTTTTATTTTGATGTAATCACCCATTTGTTTCACGAATCACAATTATTTATATATCACACGCAGGTAGAAGCCGAGCCCCGGCGCCAGGGAGACGAAGCCCAAGATGAAGCTCCTGCCCCTCCTCAGGAGCGATTCCTCAGGCTGATGGAGCCCGGCAGGGCCGGGGCCGCCGGCGGTGTCCGATCCCGGCAGGAAGCGGGGAGGGCCCCGGGGAGCGGCTGCGGCGGGCGGGGCCCTGGGGGAGCCGCCCCGAGTGGGCCCCGCCGCCCGTGGCACTGAAGGAGCCGTCCCGCAGGACGGGGGCGGTGCAGAATAGAGGAAATACAGTGAGAATACAGTCGAATATACTAAAAGAGCCGCACGGGGGGGGGGTCTCCACCGCCCGTGTCTGAAAGAGCTGCACCTAGGGACAGGCGGGGTGAGAACAGAATAAATGACAGAGAATAGGGTAAATAGAATCAAAAGCTGCCCCGCGGGGTCCCCGCAGCTCTGTTTCACTAAAGAGCTGCCCCGCGGGCCGGGCGAGGAGCGGCGGTGCTGCAAGAGCCTCATGGGGAGGGCGGGGAGATGGGAGCTGGGAACGGAATAACAGAATACAACAAAAAACCAAACAATAATAGAGCTGCCCCAGGCTGAAAGAGCTGCACCAAAGGACCGGCGAGGAGGCACTGGAGAGGGTGATGGAGTGAGGAGCCGCATCGAGGGGTCTCCGCCGCCCCTTGCCACCACGAGAGCTGCACTGCCGAGCCCGCGGGCACCGGGGGGGGGCATCAGGAAGTTGTTTCCCAGCAGGTCCGCTCAACCCTCGGGCTCCACGCTGGGTCCGCCCGCAAAGTCCCGGCCCCGCGTGTCCCACTGCCGCCTCCCCGGCCCCGCCGAGCAGAGAAGCGCCACAAGATCGCTCCGATTGACTAAGAAACCTCGGCAAAAGTTCTTTATCCCGTAACCGTCTTAGCTTATTCCTTCGCGCTCCCAGCCCTCTTTGCTGGCTGTCTCTCTCCTCCCTGTGCCCATCAGTCACAACTGCAGTTCTTCCCTCCATCGCAGTCTGGGGGCCCTTTTGAGGATGTGCTCAAGAAGTCGGTGGGGCGTGGGGCAGCCCTGGAAACCAGAGCTTTGCTCCCACGGCTCTGCAGGGGCTTCCCACGGGCTCTCGGCTTTTTTGGGGCATCCTCTGCTCCAGTGTGGGCTCCTCCCAGGCTGCTCCATGCTGGACTCATCCACAGGTCACAGACCCTTCAGCTCAGGTTCACCCAGAGCTCCAGTCGGTTCTGTGGAGCAGCAATCCCCTGGCCCCCTGCCAGTCTGGGCAATCCCCTGGCCCCCTGCCAGTCTGGGCACCTCGCCAGGGTTGTTACTCGAGGTTATCTGGCCCCCTGCCAGTCCGAAGCTGTTTCTCCAAACCACCAAATCAAGTGTGCCAAACACCCTGGTTGGTCAGTGCCGGCTGGGGGAGCGGGCACTCGGTGAGGGGATGAGAAAACTGCACCCAGGGCTGGGCTCAAAGAGGCTTCAGCACCACTTCTGATGCCCCGGGGGCAGCTGTAGCAAATATAGTCCATACCAAGGCATGGACTCCCTTAGTGTGATGCAAAAGAATCATTTATTTATTTCAGGCCTCTATTTCTAGAAGAATTAGTTTCATCTATAACCTATCAACAAGCAATACTTGGCCCTATAAAATTACAGCGAGCGTATTTCTACCTATTAACAACTAATGTCCATCTTTACACCTATCAGCTTTCAACACGCTTTCTTCTTTTCTTCAATCATCTTGTTTTGGGTCACACGACCTTTGGCTCCAGCACATTGTAGACAGTTCCTCCCACCTTCTGCCACATTCTCTTCGGTTCTGGCAACATCCTCTGCTTCGGTAACCCTTTAAGTTCTGCTCTGGTCCATGATCCACCACATCTCCCTGTTTTGTTTAATAGCTGCAGGGCAAACATGTATTCATCTGCATGGTCATAACATGATTAAGACTATGATCAATCATTCGTTGAACACAAGATAATAAACAAGGAACACAGATCAAAATCAAAACAAATACTCCCAACACATGAAATCCTAACACCAACAATCATTTGATCCAAGGCTCAGTTCTAAAACCTCTCAGCCAGGTAAACAATCCCCAAAAGTCACTGCTGTCATCTTTGCATAGCTGTTTGATTTGTTCCTTTAGTTTGTCAGTGCTGGCATGAACAGACTCAGAATGATCACTAAGGTTCATATAACACATACCTTCAAAATCCTGACAGCCGTGACCTTGTGCTGTCAGAGACTGAAATGGTTCATGATTTACACATTCCAGGATTGCCAGGGGACTTCTGCAGGCTGGGAAGAGGCAGTTGGACCCATCCCCCCTGCCAGTGCTGCTGAAGGTGTCAAGCCCTGAAAAAGCGAGAAGAGCCGTGTTTACCAGGCCCCTCACGGGAACTCTGCGCAGGCCCAGCAGACCTTGGAGGCTCGAGGCACGGCCTGGGACACCATCCATGGATATAACTCATAACTTCTTGGAGCGTGGGGGCTTCCCTCCCCCACCCCCAATGGATCAAGGCCACCACTTCAACTGACAGACATGGAAGCTGCAAATACCAAGTTCCATCTCTGGACCCCGTGAGTGGTGACTATAGACATCTTTCCACACTCAGCTTTGCTTTCCCTTACTCTCCCTTACCTTGTCCTGTCTTTCCTTTCTCTCCCTTATGCATTTTCCCTAAAGGTTCTCTTTATGCCATATTGCTGTAGATGATAACACCCAAAATGGCAACATACCTGTTTACCTTTGAAACAAAATTGTTCTAAAATAAACCCTACATATATATGTTTTCAAACACTGATTATTTAGTGTCGTTTCACTCTAATCCATCCAAAGGGATTTATTAATAAGAACCTGGGTTACCCCCCCGCTTTTCTGGGGCGGGTTGTAACATTTTTGGCATCACGGACAAGGATCTTTTGGATGTAGTGGAGTAATCGGTGTAGTCCAAAACTGATACCGAGGGTGAGTCAAATGGTGACCGCCCCTCATTATGAAATTATAGTGATAATTTTTGTCCTCTCGGTGTGACCTGGGCACATCAGACCTGTTGAAAGGCTTTCTGGTGTAGCCTGGACCTGTTGAAAGGTTCTCTGATACCTGGACCTGTTGAAAGGTTTTCCAGGAGAGAGTCAAGCCGACCCTCAGAGGGTTAAGGGGGAGAAAGACATTAACCTGAGCTGGGTTAATGACTGAGTCAAAAGGAATGACACCTCAGGGTGAGTTATATGGGGATTATTCCCTCTTGAAGTCTGGCCTTGGATTAGGACTACTTCTTGTAGGTGCTGTTTTATGTGTTGTCCTTAAAACAATATAAAAAGACAGATGGGCTATTCAGAAATCCACAAGTGAAGTGATAAGATCTTTTCAAGAGTCAATGAAGGAATTGCAGGATCAACTAGAAAAAGAGGTTACTCAGAAATCTACAGGTGAAGTGATAAGATCTTTACAAGAGTTAAGAAGGCATTACAGGAGCAATTAGAAAAAACGCAGTTAACTGCTGAGAGTGAAGCAGTTTGGGGAAAGGGAAATACAGAACGTAAGCACATAATGTGCTTACTAGAGTTAATTAAAGAAATTGCATATGAAACACTTTCCTATCAGAAGACAGCTCTGTTAAAATAGAACTTGTAGTGCAAGCACTTTGCAAAGAGATGTCATTTGAAAATGTTTTGGTTGGGACTTACTCAAGCGTAGCATTTCAGGAGGGTTTAGAAACCGCAAACCAAGCAAGTTCTGTGGGGCTACTGTTACTTCTCTATCCAACACCACGGTTGCCTGTTTGCCAGGAAACTGGTGTCTCCTGTCTGCACTGGTGCCTTCCTCAGTTTTCGAATGCACCTGGGGAGTTCCCAGAGATGGAGCTGCTGGATATGACACTGTTCCCAGTTTGGGAGACGGCAACCCAGGTCAGGACCCAAACCACAGAACCCTGCTGCAAACATCCCAGCACTGCAGAGTCCTTGGGCCTCTGAAGGAAATACTCTCTTTTATCTGCTTGTTCCTTTTTCTCACGTTGCATTTCTTTTAGACAAAAATGCCAGGGTCGGGTGGGAGCTTTGATTTGGGCTATTCCTGGGGATGAACTGAGGATAAGCCAGGGAGAAAAGCAATGAAAGTCAAGAGGGCTGCAAGAAGGGGGAGAATCACAGCCAGAAACTGCAAGCCAGGGCAGCAGAAACTGAGGGACTCCTGCAGAGAGGAGGGAGACAGCAACAAACTTGAGCAGCACTGCAAGAAGCCCTGCTGAGAGGGGACTGGTTAGAGTGATCTGCGACTCATAAACCCCACAAGTGAACTGAAATCCAAAGGGCAAGTGAAGATGCAGAGTGCAAGGGAGATTTAAATATTAAGTCCTCCTTCCTGATCTACTGACTTTGATCTTTCTCTGGAAAATCACTATTCTCATTTACATTCTAATGCAATACAAATTTGTAGGGTTTTTGTTTGCTTTTGCAGATGTTTTAAGTGGGGCTTTTTTTCCACTAAAACAAGTCTGGGTTTTTTGGGCAACTCAGTATATGGAGAAAGAAATTACAGAGGTCTGCCTCTAATATGTGGTCAATTCAGGGTATCACCACTGGATTTCTGTCAGGTTTAAAGGTAACCTTGACTAGAAACAAAACAAAATCTTTTTAATCAAAAGACTGTATGATTTTCATTTCCCTGTGAAGTTTAGGACTTCAATTTTTTTCATTTGAATGTGTATCAAAATATAGAATTTCATACAAGATAGAAATTCTATATTTTTTCTTGTTTTCTTAAGAAAGACAGATTTCAAGTGTGCTTCCTGTCTGTTTATTGTCCTTAATTTCTTATTATGGTGGCACATTTCCAGTAATACGGCAGCATATGATAACCAAGAAGAGGAACAGGACTTCATTACCAAGTTTCCTGGTGGAGGGAAATGTTAGAGCATGAACTCTTGTTTTACTGGACAGAAGTGCTCAGGCAAAAGAGAAATTTGCATCTAGCTGGGAAAAAAGACTTCAACAGAGTTTTTGATCAATAGCAAGAGAGAAAAACATAGTAACCCTTGTATTTAGGAAGTCTGGGAACTCAGACTTCATTCATTCCAATGCTCATCCATTAAAAATTGTTTTATTTTGTCAAGAGCTGGAAAGAAGGTCCAAATTATTGTTAAAGTTGAATGTAACTAAGTAATACTTTCACAACATGTACACACAAGAACTTGGCAGAGTATTCTATATTTCAGGGTGTCTAACTGAGTAAAGCCTTGTCTAAACTAGTGTACCTCCTTCCAGGATGACCTGCAAGTCTAGGCAAGTCTAACTGGGAAGAAAAAGACAAAAGATGGCCATGAGTAAACAGGATATGACAATGCCTGCACAACAGACAACTATAGATAATAATACCAGGCCAAGGCCAAAACAACCCCGTGGCTGAGGTTATGTCGGATGGCCTCAGTTTACACTCTGCTGAGATATGTTGCACCAGTTCTTGCTAGTGAAGCCTCATCTCTGGTGTGGGCTCACTTCAGAACACCGTTTGTCATTCTCCTGCCCACGGCAGTGGCCCAGTTGCAGCCCCGGAGTTGGGGGGGGATGTTTGCTGACTGTGCAATGGCACAATTCTCACCACTTGCTGCAAAAGCCATTCATTGTCCTTACAGAAATGTGCCTGTTTGCTTCTCAGAATGGCAACATGCCATCACTAGCCTGGGTTTGTGATAGGATATTACTACTGGATTCGCATACAGCTTCCAGTCACCTTTGTAACCTAAACCATCACGAAGTTCAGACTGACACAGGGGTTTGAAAGGTTAATTTATCCATTTTGACAGCATATGTAAATATGTTTATAGTGACTCTTGACTTATGAGTACATTTCTCAAAGCAGTTTCAGAAGAATTTATATAGGATCTTCTTGTTGAGTGCTTCAACTCAAGGTCCTATTTTAATACATAAAAAGAAAGGGATTTCTAGATAGATCAGCTGCAGAGAGCAACAAATTTCCATCAGTTTTCCAAAATAATAATATTGTAGAAGAGTAATAGGAAGCACAGTAATAGCAACAGAGTGAAATCACTTGCTGAAAGTCCCTGAACAAATATCCCTCTGGCAGAACAAGGAATATTCAAAACTGCCTGACTTGAGTGGACCCACGGCCAGGCTGTCTTGAAAACTGGGAGCTGATATTTCCATCAGTGCTGTATTACAGCTAACACACCTGGCTGAGAAGCTCATTATACTCAGGCCAGTACAACTGTATTGCTTTTAAGTCTCAAACTAATATGTCTTTCCAGCACTGCACTATTCATTGTGGACATGCAGCCTTGGTTTGGCACTAACCCAAGGATTTCTTCATGACACAACATTTTCTTCAAAATATACAAGCCACAGGAAGCCTGTAGAAGTGCTATAAAGTTCAGTGTATGGGGGTTGAGCCTTAGCCATGACCATACATCTTCTGATGATGTACTTGGTTCATTTGATCAGGTACTCAGTGTAGGACAAACCTGTATTTCAGATCAGATGGTAATTCCTTACCATGGTTTCTCCATGTGATAATACCCTAGAGAAAAAAAGTAAGGAAAGAAAAACACCTGGCAACCTTGCTCAATTGCTCACATATAAGTTTGTAAATGGAGAAAAAGTTTTCTCTCGCTCAAAATAAAAATACTCCTAAAGTACATGTTTTACAAATACAGCCAAGGAAAGTGTAGAAATGAAGCAGAGGAAAGCGCATGCTCAAGAATTTGGATATAATAGTGGTCTTCTGTCCATAAATGTCTAGACAACTATAGGAATAAATTTAAAAGCCAACACAGCGCTATAAATGTAGGATGTATATGTAAGGAAGTAGTAATGAAATCTCTGGCAAGACTTCACTCATACTGTGCTCAGTAATACCACATCATAAAAATCAGGTTTCTTAAAAATGTGGTGAGCAGGAAAGAGAGTTGATCCTAGGAATAAAAGTTATCAGCTGTGAGGACAAGACCAGAAAAGCCCTCATTCTGAAACAGTCACAGAAAAGGCAAATAACTGAGACAAAAATATTAAGTGATGAAAGGGAGTTCACACAATAAAAAATATTTTAGATATATGCAGAGAAATTACAAGCATTGCCCCATTTTTACTAATTCTTCCTTACTTTATTTGCTGTGATAAATAGCACAAGTCTGCTTAAAACTGGAAGAATTTTACTGATTAATACACTACATACTATGGAGAGTTTGTGTTCCAGTTCTGCTTCTCACTTGTTCAGTAAAGCTGAGCAGAACTTCTGATTACACAGAAATGCCAAGTGGCTGAAGACTGGGCTGGAAGGGAGCAAATCACCCTGAAAAACGAACTCACAGTGCTCCCTGTGAGTGCAGAAGAGTAGGGACGGTGTCAGGAAAGGCATCTCCTGAGAGGAACACGAACTGAACTGAAGTCCAGTTTTCTTTTTTCTTCTATCAAAGTTATTTGGGAGACAGCTGTGACAGTTTTTCTATAAAACGCAGGCAAAAGGCCAAATCTTGATTTCCTTGGCTTTGGCATGACTGACATATTTGAGTATCTTTTCATTCCTTCACTTCAATTATATGGCAAGACAACAGAGAACTCTGGAAAAAGGTTTCTTTAACACAAGTTGAAAATTAAGAGTTTATTTTTAGTTTGAAAAAAATTGTACTTGGCTTATTTTGCATAAAGGTCATATTCACTCACCTGATGACAGTAAAAAAGCCAACAAACATCAGAAATCTCAGACATTAAGGTATATTTGGCAAGTATCATTACTAAAAAGAATAAACTGCCGTATCTTCCATTTCTCTCTCCTTTTCTCTCGTCATTCTCAGTGGCCTTTGTGTCTCATTGTCTCAGAATTGGGCAGGTATTTACATTTTCCACACCTTACAGTACAAGAATATCCCCTTTTACATGGTAGCCAAGCTAATGTTTGGGTGGAAACAAGCTATATGAAGGGAAAATATTTTAATTATGCAAAGGGTTTCAAGAATTCAGATACAAAATTTCAGATTTTTAAAATTCAACTTCAGAACTTTTCAAAACTACAGAGAAAAATCCCACAGAGTAATTTTTAACTGTAAGTAGAACCAGCAAAGAAAGCAAAAGCACTTTTATGGCTATCATGTTTAAGAAAGATCATCTCTGGTTTTGTCCCCAGCTAAAGACAGGAAAAAAGTGATTTCAGCCTCAGCAAGATCTTAAAAGAACTTTCATTTTCCCCCACTTAAGATTTTTTTTTTCCCCTAATATGGAAAGGTGACGAAAATGCAAGAGGGTGACAGAACTTTGCTGGAGGAACACAGAGTTCATTGCAAGCAGAGGAACTTCAAAGCTTCCTCAAATGTGCAAAGTGGCTCAAGCCTTCAAACCCTGTCCCTTTACTCAAGGGCTTTATGATGACCAGGCTCACTTCCATAATCCAGATGCTTCAAGTGCAGAAAATACAGAATGACATGACAAAAAAAAAAAACCAAACAACCAACCAACCAACAACTCACAGACATTTGCCTTTGCTGACAGTTAATGAAAATGCCATTTTATTCTGAAAACTGTAGGGGCAGGAGTTGCCAAAAAGAAAAAATACTACAAAGTGAGCTTTTTAGAAAAGCAAGTCATACCAGTAAAGTAACACAAAAATGGATCCAATTCCTAGTACTTACATATATCTGGAAAATGGTTTGAAAGAGAAAATTCACAGTGCGATTTTTCAAATGTCTCCTGTAGGTTTTCACCAGGAACTTCAATGTCATTTTATTGTAGAATTCCTTCAACAGGAGGAATTCAACTTGTCACATAAATAATGTTGAATTTAATTACAGTACTGAAAAGTCCAGTTGATTTACACAGAATGAAAAGAAAACCAAAACCAAAAAAAAAAAAAAAAACCAGCAAAAAAACCAAAAAACCCAAGCATAATTACCCTTGAGATTATATAAAAATGGCATACTTCATCTAAATTGTGTCCTTTTTTGGGTAAAACTGAAATTGGTCTAAAATGGGTTAATGTGATTGTAGGTAGTAATTTTAAATGATAATCTACAGTTAGATTTCACATGACCCATTTTCCCCAATTTTATATATTCTTCTTTTTTTAGAAGTATAAGTAAGCTGCAGTTTTGCAGCAGGAAATCTCTACCACAGAGTTCTTCCCAGAGATCTCAAGCACAGCCTGGATCTCATGCTAAGGCTGAGGTTTTGGAAGGACCTGGAGTGAGACCTCTGCAATGAGGTGAATTCCCTGCTCACAGATGATCAATCAGCTCTTCCAAGCTGTTGTGCAGTTTTCCCTTTCTCACCTGGCTCTCCCTAAGCAAGCAAAAACATCCATGTTCTCCCAGGCAACTCCAACTGCTGTTTGGATCTTCGTGTCCCAACTGTCTCGTGCAGCTCCAGAAGACAGAAAGCAACCCCAAAGCTGATCAGTGCAGGGGCCACATGTCTGCAGCATGGAAAGGGCCCAGCTGGAGCTGGGGGAGATCTGCCCAGCCCCAAAAGCACAGGGGGGGAGGCAAAGGGAAGGAGGGAATCGGAAGAGAAGGACACAGTTGGAGTGTCACTGCCTGCTGGGAAAACTCCACAGTTTGATGAGCAGGGACTTCCATTAAGCCCCAATTTAAAGCAACCTTGAGGTGGCCCTTTATGATGTGTGGGGTCAGGCTGAGCCCCAGCTGGCTGCAGTTTAGGAAAGGGAGCAGCAAAGAGGGCACCTCTGTGCCTCCCACTGCCAGAGTCTGAAGACACAACTGTTCAGGAAGGAGACTCACTTCTCTCATCTCTTGCCCTCCACAACACCCACCCAAAACCAAGAACAGACACAGGGTGAGCTCACTGAGAGATGTGCTGAACAGCCTGGGAGAGGGAAAGAAAAGAAGAAAGTAGCACTAATGAAAATGACAATCAGTTCAATACTGCAGAGCTTAGAGAAGAATTATTGTGTCATTAGAACAACTCCCAATTTTCCACACAAGCACTTCTGCAATCCTAGCCTTGTATCCCCATGAAATCATCTTTCTGGACAAAAGGAACTGGGATGGACAATGCACAGCTCGCCACTGACACTATTTAATTAGCTGGGTCACTGATGAGAGATGTAGGAGAGCTCTTTCCTCCTCCCTGATCTATCCTGCTGTCTCCTTAAACTGCCTCTAGAAAAGAAATGGTGGCAATTTTGCATTTAAGAATTTTGTTTAAAACATTTCCTGCTCTTCATCAGAATTAGAGATAATATTATTCTGAAGTTAGATAGATATCTTGGGAATCCAGTCCTTTTCTGTTCCTTGTAGGTGATGATTGAACCTCACCTTCCTGCTTCCATCTGAGCAGCAGCCTGTCTTTCTCTGTTATCTCTCTTTGCCCCTAATTTTTCAACATAATCTTTCTCCTTTCTGTACAGAGGACCTCTCATTCCCCTCCATACTAGGGCTTTGATGGTCAGAGGAAGGCAACAAATGGATTTAACCAGAGTATTATCAGCAGTGATTACAAATTTATTTTCTGCTAGCTTACCAGCCCTTATTACAAAGCAATCCTAAAATAATGGGTCTTCTACCTGCCACCTCATCAGAAATAGCACTCATTGAGAAGAAAAATGGATAGCCAAGAATGTCATGCAGAAGATTTTCTCCCAGAATTTTGCAGTTTTACAACCTCTGCATCACTTCAAGTCATTTACCTAATTACATTAATTCTAAAGAAATTTGTTTTCCAGATTTTTTTACTGCTTGCCAACTTCAAATTAATGTGAAGCACTGACTAGGATACTATTTTTTTTACAACTTCCACCAAAGCAGTTTAGGACAAGACAAATAGAGCACATTTATTCCTTTTCGAAAAACATAAAACTCAAAAAAATTTACTTCTACCTCTGCGGTATGAAATTTGTCACTAATTATTTTAAAATATGCCCTTTTATACTTCTTCCATCTCTTTTAGTTTTCCAGGCAGTCCTTTGATGTAACAAAGACAGTTGCAGACAAGATTTCAGTTCATCTGGAAAAAAAAAGCTTTAAGCCTTGAGGCAAAAAGCAGTGTATTTAAAATTTATATACTCCATAATGCCTTTATTCTGAACTTGAACATCTTGAAAAACTTCTCTGCTTTCTTTTGCCTTCCCACTCTGAAGATCATTTGTTCTCTTGGTTTCAGCTTCTTATTATGCAGCAGTGGCTTTAACTGGCAGTTCCAGCATTTAAGTCCATGCACAGTCCTGGCTGACCCTTCCTGATCAACTGCAAATCCACACAGGTTTGGCTGATAAAAGAGACAATTTGATTTCAGCAAATTAAGGGACATCACCAATGTCAACCCCTTCTTCAACTGAGTGCTGAATCCCATGCACACCAAACACTAATGCACCAAGTCCCATCAAGAGTTGAAATCCCAGCCCCATTAGGAACTCCAGACCACTGCAGGGGAAGGGTCAAAAGAAAGTTTCATATTTATGGATTAACATTTGGATTCAGTTTTTATTTTTTTAATCTTTTCAAGAACTCTTGATCCTGCACTGCAATTTTAGTCAAGAGCTTGGATAAAATAAATTCCTTATTTCTAACAGGTTTTTTTCAAGCGTTGACTTAAAGCGTGGCAAATAAGATCGATAAGAGGTTAAGATACATTCAGTCAGGTACCACTAAGGATTTGGTGTGCTTTACATTATTTGCAATATGTCTTAAATTTAAAAGAAAAGAAACAAAAGAAATGCATGTTGGAAAAAAAAAATTGTCTCATAATTGTAAAACAGTGATCAGCAGTAACTTCACAATGGAATACTCCTTTGTCCTCTGTCACTCTCCCTTTTGTACAATCTTCCATCCAGTTCCATCAAGTACTCCCCACAATGGAAATTTCTGAAACACCATTTTTTTTCTTATCCTTGAAAAGAGAATGCTGCACGTTCACACCCATTGAAAGGCTGTGATTTTGTACCTAATGAGACCTCTCTCACTCTTTGATCAAACAAAACTGCTGTCTCAGTGAAATCTTGGCCTCTGGAGTAAAAAATCAAATTTCTTCTTATTTTAGTGGCACCCAGATTTCACTGAATGGTTTACAAAGTGTGAAGGCACTGATTACAGCCCAGTGTAAAATTACCATTATACTCATAATTTACCATGCAATGGAATTGTAGAGCATTTAAAGAGTCATTGTAATAAACATCACAGTAAAGCAAACATACATTGCCCTGGATATACATGTGTGTCTGTGTGTGTGCACACAGAACAAGAACACAGTGGGTGTGAGAGAGAACTTCTCTCCTGTGCCCTGCTTCATTTATTATTCATTTCATTCCAGATCACAGTCCATGGACAACAGTATGGAAGATTTCTTTAATAACTCTCACTGCTAATTTAATTCTACTTAAACACATATATCCTAGGGAATGCCACGTGCTTTTCAGCATGATTTTATGTGTAAATCAGGATAATATGTTTTCAGATCATTAACTAAAAGGAAGCATGAACTAAAACCTATTTAACCAATGAGGTATTGCTTTTAAACTACCACAAGGTCATAAAAAAGATAATTTCAAAGCTGTAAGTTTTCTAATTATAATCAACAACAATCTAATTGATGCCGTGGAGATGTTGGTGCTAAAAAAATACTCTGGAGCAGTTAATTAGGGGTGAGATAACGAAAGGGTTTATTATGCCAAGGCAAAAGATGTTACACAGCAGCACCCGCTCTGCCTGAGATGTTACATTTTATAATACCATCTATCCAATCCCAAATGTGTCCACCCTGTGGTCTTTACTCTGGACCACCCCAGGTCCACCTCCTGAGAAATGGGGCTGGGGGCTTTTGGAGACCCCCTCTTCATCTATCTTCATCATCTTCAGAGCACAAAGGGTACATATTCACCTAATTCTTGACTCCGTTTTGTTATTCAGGCCCTGATATGCTGTTCTCCAAACAGTCTAGGCCTTGCCTTGACAAAAGCCTAAACATTTCTACTGGATTCGGGGGCAGAAGTGATATAGGGTACATAGAATGGGGTAAGAGGGTTAAGGAATGTGTAAACTAAGGGTGCTACAGGGAAAGGGATAAGGGAGTGAGGGTTGCTGCTTTTAAAATCTACCTCCACTACTTATAAAACTTATAAGGCTTACAAATATTAGAAAAATAAAAAACTATTAGGGGTTTAAGGCATCATAATGATGAAAGAAAGTCTATCTGAATGGTTGTCATAAACCTGTGCACAGCCTTGCTTATCTTTAAAGATCCTTTACTTTGTCATTTGGTAACATTTTCACTACCAAATTTTGCTGTGCAAAATTAAAATGTGGCACTGGAATTAGAAATAACATTGTCTTACTGCTCAGTCTTAAAGGAGCAGTGAAACTCAGATGCAGTTTTATTATATATATATAACAAAGTCTATTTGTTAATATTAGGTGCAACTTGACAATAAAATTGGAAAAGTATAAAATGTGCTGGAAATCGACCTTTTCCTTATTTCTCAGTCATCTGTCACAGAAACTCTGTATTGGATTTACTCACTTTCCTGAAGTCTTTCTGCTGGTTTGGACCCAAACCTAATCTATCTGTTTGCAAGCAAACTGTTTCAAGTTTAACTATATTTTTGAGCTGTAAGGTTTATGGGATTTCTCTTTTCTTTGTTTTTGTTTTTCTTTTCCTTTAAAATGGTATGGATGTCACTCTACACTATTCTTACTCAGCAGCTACACCTACACATCTCTCAAGATCAAGAGTTGTTGGGTTCTCATATTAGAATTCAAAACTGGCTTAAATTAATTGTTTCCATTGGCATTTATTCAACCAAAGCTAATTCTCCAGGATGGCCATGAAAAGGGAATGCAAAAGGGACACACCTACACCAGCTAGAAATGGAAAAGCTTTCTTGACAAAAAAAAGAAACCAACAACCAACCAAAACAAAACCACAGACCAAAACACTCACAGTGTTCAGGGCGTATTTGCTCAATTCTCTCATTTCCAATTGTTATAAAGATAACAGCCAGAGGGGTTTAGAGCCTCAGTCACTGTAAATCAGCACATTGGAACTGACTTTCTTACAACTAAAGAACTTTGTGGGTTCTGGCTCAATATATTGCCAGGGGTTCATATTACTGTTATTAAACAAATTCTCTAAGTCTATCCAGTGAGTGCTCCTTGTCAGCACTTCCAACTTCTATTCTAAAACAGGTTACAAAATGCAGCTGAGTCTCTCTATATTCTTGGGCTAGATCAGCTGTCCCTGATAGAATACACCACCATTCACAGAAAAAAAATGAAGTACATAATACACCTCTCACCTTCATGATATGTTACCTATACAACTGTTTTCATTCTCTAGTTCTTAAAGTTAACCGTGTGACAAATTAGAAGCCAAAAAGAACAATTTTGTTAGTAAGAACTACTACTGCAAACATATTCTTCTGAACTTCCAGTCCTCAGTTGAGATAATAAACATTTTGTTCAGCAGAGTGTCTGTGTAACTGTTACATGCACAAAAAAAGTACTTTTTCATGCTCACCTCCTGGAGGCCTGACAATTGTTACAGCATCACTTATCAAGCTGCCCTGGCTGTTGGATGCATTCACTTGCACTGTGAATTCACTTGTACCCTTTAATGGGTACCCACACATTGAATTTCCTGCTGCTGCAGAACATCTGAGTATCATTTACCACAGAATAATGTGTTTTATCTGTTAGGAAAAAAACAAGAAAGGGAAGAGAAGAACAAATGTTAGACCTTGTGTCTGCTACAGTTCACTGTATTTAGGAACTAAGTCTTATTCCTACTCAAAAGACTTGCTATTTATACCAATAACACACACATACACACATGAAATTTTGGCTATTGGGAAGAAAAAGTATTCATCATTCCTCCTGCTTTTGGCAAAATTTTATGGTACTTGTAAATCTCGGAAAATAAACAAACCAACACATGAAGCAACCATGCAGTTGCAGAGCTGACTGCTCTATACTGCAAACAGGAGCCAGCTCTCAGAAATTACTGATCTTCTAGAAAAATTGTGGGATAACTGCAAATTCCAAATGTTAGTGTTAATTCTTATGCCTATGATACACTGGTAAAAATTTCTGAATTCACCAGAAAAATGTTCACCTTTATAAGCTAACTCATTGCATAGAGCAGAAAAAGTCACCTGCAGTAACACCTGCTTTCCAGCATGGCCTGCAGTCCCCTCAAAGATAAAAGGATTTCAAACATTCAGTTTATCAGCTGAAATCATCAGAGGACACCACAGCAACCTCCATGTCCTTTGCAAACCTTTTAAGATCTCAAACTTAAGATAAGACAATATTCTGCCCCACAAAAATAAAGAAACCCTTTCCAAAATACATAGTATGACTAGAAAATAAAAAAAACCTGCATGTCAGGTAACAATTTTTTTCAAATCAATTAAGAGTTCACTCACATATCTGAGAGCAAAGCTGAGCTCATTTAAAGACTATCCTATATTTCGAACATATAAAGCGCTCTATAAATGATTAATATTATTACTACTGTTCATCATTCTGTGGAGAGCTCTCACAGTGAAGTCAAAGGAAATTCTCTGTTACAAACAACAGCAGAATCACACAAGTCTAAGATCACAGGTATGAGAATGAGATTAAACAGAATATAACTATTAAAAATACTGTAAGTGAAGTCAGGCATTGTCACAAGTAGCAGATTGAATATTCACACCTGAGTCCTCTACAAAACCTAGATAAGATGGAATTACAAAATCCCTAGAAAATCAATGTTTTAATTGATTTTTTAAGGGAAAATCCTTGGATTTACCCATTTTTATTTCAAGTTTTAAATG
Organism: Manacus candei; assembly: GCF_025592945.1. NCBI lineage: Eukaryota > Metazoa > Chordata > Aves > Passeriformes > Pipridae > Manacus > Manacus candei. The sequence continues at coordinate 9,981,519 of NW_026138093.1, read as the reverse complement.
AACTGTTAAAACTGAAATGCTATTAAATCTAAAATCAGTTTTCCAATCTCCCATATTCCCATGATGTGCTCTAACACATGTGTGTGTGCAGCACATTTCAGTCCTGCTCACAGGACATTTTACCACGGATGAGTGATCTGGATTTTCTTCTAATTTGAGGATTCCTATAAACAATCTCTGATTTACTCACAGTACAAGTCCACGCAGTTCCATTATTTTGGTGTTCACAGAGTGGCACAAAGGGTGTTTTCAGTGATTCTTCTGGTAACAGATGACAAACTTATTTTCTGAGGTTTGGGGGGGGCAATTTTGTAAAACTCTTTATGAACCTGCCTTGTAGCCCAGTTCCTTATTGCTCAAATTCTCCCTGGATGACACCGTGCCACAGCACCAGAGCACCTGGACAGACTCCAGCAGGGTGAAGGTGGGATGGTTTCATAGAGCCTGATGGATTCAGTTTGGATTTCATCAAAATTTACACAAGCCCCAGACCCCGTTTTAGACACAGCAATGAAGGTAAAACTTCTTATCCTTCCAGAAGAACAACCACGTTTCACACATTCCACACACAGAATCCTGCAGGAGCAAAGTGATTTTGTCTGACATTATTCTCATGGGCCCAGGCTGCTCAACCAGCACCACAAAAATGCATCCACATTCCTTGAACTCAGCTCTTCAATTGTACATCAAACCCTCCTTCTGCACCTTTGTGAAACTGTCCCTGGCTGTGATCCGGGAGCAGATACAACCCAACAAAGCACATTTCTCCTGTCATCCATCACAGTTTCTCCAGTGTCTGCGACTGACACAACAACATGTGACTGTCATATGCACCCATTATTTTATTAACAATAAAGTCACTAGAAATAGCCAACTGTATATGTGACATATACATTCTTAAGGTTCTAGTGACATGAAACACTTAAGGACTCAGCTGGCTGTGGAAAAAAGATGCATTTTTAAAACATTTCCCCTCCAATGTGTAGGGAAGTTTAAAAATTAGTGTTGACAGATTGGCACACAGGAGAGATTCAAACTTTAAGCATAAAAGTGGGTTGCCTAGTAGCAATTTAGATTCCAAATTCATGAGAAAATTAAACTTTTTCTATCTACAGTACAGTTTTAACATGTTAATATTTTTATTTTCATCCACCTGAACCTGGAAGGAAAACATGTGTTTCCTCTGATGATATTTTTATTCCATTATTAATCTTTCTTCCAATGGCTAATTATATTTTAGAAAGACAGTTCTGAGTAACAGAATATGAATTAAAAGGATAACACTCTACTCCAAGTTGCCGGGATAACAACATTACTATACAGCAATTATACAATTAGTTGTAACATTAAATTCTACTTATAGCAGAGTGATTACTCGGCAGTTATAAGAAGTATATAATTACTCAATGAGACAGACAACACAGCAGCTCAACATTTTTCATTGCTTCTAAAAAAAGCCAAAGAGTACTTGCAAGTTTCCTAACCCAAATTTTACACAGACAAAAGGTGGTTTTATTCCTCTTCCCAGCCAAGCCACTTACTGCTGCTGGCAAGTAAAATGTTAGAACATTTTTAAAATGCAGGTCTTGCTGGGGCTGACTTGCAATTTGCAGCTTTGCCACTTCTCACTGCTTCACCTCAGCTTTCAGTGGGCTGGAAAATGCAGACACAGAGGTTCAGCCTGACAGACAGTGACACAGTGATAACCCTGTCACATCATTCCATGCCATTCCTGCCCAGCCTGCCCCAGTGGGGACCCAATTGGTGAGGAGAAGTGGATGAGGCCTCTCTTTTTCCATTTTTCATGGGTGTTTTTCTCTCCATCCTGCTCACGGGTCCTACTGTAGCCTTACCAGCAAGTCTGCTGCAGATCTAAACAGCAGGTGCCTCAGATACCAGGACAGTCCTAAAAGACATTGTTTACTTCAGACAAGTGGTTTGTACCAGAGCACCTCCTTGTCATTGCTGCCAGGAACAGACACCAGCACTCCAACAAGCAAGGGCTCTGCACAACACAGGAACAACCTAAAGAGCAGAAAACAAACTCCTAGATCTAGTTCACCATGTCCTTCAACACCTAAGACATAGCAAACAACTGTGCCAAAAGCTGAACTGGAAGGGGAGGAGGCTCAGAGCCACCATCTCCTGTAAGCTGTTAAAAAAGACTAAACCCTTTGCAGACGCGAAGGGTTTCCCGAAGCTCCTTCATCTTTCCATAGTTTTGCATCGTGATGGTTTTGTTCTTTTACTGAGCGTTCCCGCTCAGCTCTCCACAGCTCCCCCAAAGTATCTGAGGGCCTTCTTTCCTAAGCCTGCTATTTGAGAACAACCTCAGAAAAACTCTTCCCACTTTATTCACAGTTTATACCAGATAACAGGATCTCAGTTTTTCAGGAAAAGATCCAAATGAAGAAATTAGGGCTAAAGAATATCCATACACATACTTAAAAATTATCTATACTTGACACAAAGAAATAAAACGTGCTTACATTAAAAAGACACACAAATACATATTCCATTCAAAATCACTGTTTAAAAGCCCTAAGCTCAACAGCACTCTGGCTGGTGAGTAGCTGTGTTTGACGGTTCACTGTGTTTTTGGGTGGACACTTTGCAGGGGGCTCCCAAGCAGATGTGCATTCCTGTCACTAAGCACCCCTGTAAAGAGGTGAATTAAGCTCCTGGGGGTCAGTGGGGCGTAAATTACCGCTGTCCTGGGTCACTCCGCCAGGTACCTGAGAGGTGCCAGCCAAGAACTGCAGTTCCTTCAAGAGTGTCCGCAGGGAAAAGCAGGAGCGGAGGGACCCCGCCAAGTGCCACTCGCCGCCCCCCCGGGCAGGGCGGTCACCCCGCGCCGGTCGCAGCCACCGCGCCGGGGCCGCTCCCGGCGTGGCCCCAGCGCGGCGCGGGCTCCCTCCCGCGGCTGAGGCGCCCGGCACGGTTTGGGGCAGGCGGCGTGCGGCGCTGGGCTGGGGGCGGGGAGCGGTACCTGCTCTTCCTCGCGGTGCGGGGAGAGCGGCTCCGGCGGGCAGAGTTCTGCCGAGCCCATGCGCGCCCGGCGACAAACCCTCCGTGCGCCCCGCGGGGAACAGCAAAGGTTCCGGGGCCGACCCCGCGCACTCGGCGCGGGCGGGGACCGACAGTTCGCGCGTGCGCCGATCGAGGGCTCAAAGCCCCGCCCCGAGCTTATGAATATGCAGCAGGGCGGGACATTTGCATCCCCCGGCCCGGCGAGCCCGCCCATTGGTGGGGCGGCGGCCAATCAGGCGCCGGGGGCAGAGGGTGGGGGCGGGGCAGCGGCCTGAGGCGGCGGCGGCCGCCGGGGCAGAGCCCGGGCCGTGCCCGCGCCGCCGGACGGGCCTGCGGGGGCTGCCCGCGCTCCCTCCCTCCCTGTCCCTCCCTGCTCGGCCCCAACCTCGGCGGGTCCCTTGGCAGGCTCCCGGGGAAGGATTGCCCGCAAAGGTAGGGGATTGACGTTTGCGCCGCCGCCGCCGGTGGCGGAGTTTGGCCGGGGCGGCAGCCGGGCTCGGCTCCCGGCGCGCTGTCCTGGCCGCCGCTTCCCTGACCTTTGGAACTGCTCGGCGCCGGAGGAAAACAAACCATAATAACGCCAAGCGCAGCCTGCCGAAGCCTCCGGGTAACTCAGCTTTTCATTACCGTGCGAGTTGCTTTTGGGGAAAAGGGGAAGGGGGCGGGCGGGCTGGAATTTGATTATGTACATATAATATGATATATAAAAACATAATTATGTAATTAACTATTTAAAAATTCAAAGCCTCCTTTTCTACTTAGCCAAAAAAAAAAAAAAAAAAAAAAGCCATTGCTAACAAAGCGAACCCTCAAATCCATTCCTTAACATCATGGGTAAAACTGGGAGCAAATACAGCTACGTGTGTTCCTGTACAGATTAGAGCTGCATCGTAACATATATATATATATATATATATTTGTTATATCTACACCCTGTGCGAATATTTGGATGTTTAGATGTGTGTATTTAGATATAAGAAAGCGAAATAACAGCTGCAGAACTGATCCATTTCCTCTGTAAGTGTGCAGGGATTAGAGTGCACTAACTCAGCCTCATTTTAATGAGAGAAGGGCTGCGCTGTCGTAGCTCTGCATTAGTAAATCTGGGAGGCTGCTCAGACCTCGACAGTGTTTGGGGGTTTAGTTTTTTTGTAAAGCAAGTTTTGCTGAACCAAAAGGGCACTAAACACACAGCCCTGTGGGCACACCTGCATAAACATCACGGAACCCAGTTCCAGCAACCACTGCTCAGAGCCAGCTCAGAGTTGTTCTTTGTCACATGAAAGATCCCTGATTAAACTTGTTCCAACACAATATACCATACTCAAATTTAGAGACACTTTACACTGAAACATACTCACATAGCTCCGTGTTGAAAGAATCAGTAATGAATTAGGAATGCATTTTTCCTCTCAAAAGCTGCTATCTTTACTTAAAATTACGACTAAGCTACCATACTTATTTTCCAGGTTCAAAGTGTTTCTGCCCCTACCAGCAAAAACAGATGCAGGCTTTTTCTGGCCAAAAAAAGGAAAAAAAACAACACTGGGAAGACAATTTCTTAGAATGCAGCTCAACTCTTTCAAAATCTTTTGTGACTGGAGCCCTAAGATGATGCAGATGGCAGTCTTTTAGATCAAAAGAAATCAGTGCACACTCTCAAAATGCAGTAATACCATTCACAAATGAAATACAGCAACAGAACCAAATTCCAGAATATACAGGTTCAATAGACATGTTTGTGTATGTTAACAGCAGAGAGATTCCAGACTGGGCCTGCTTCCTACAAACATGGTATAAATACATTTAAGTTTAGGAATCGGAACCACCACAGCAAAACTACAGCTCAGACTACTGTATAAAAGCAGGTAGTAAAAGCTTCATTACCAGTAGCATTATGCTGTCTATATTGTTAAATGTGTACTCTGTCATCAAGATGTAGATTCACTTGTGAGCACTGGATTAAAAAGCTCTGAAATGTAGAGTAAAATTTAAGTGCTCTGTAGAAAAATCAGGGACAAAAAAAAAAATCCTTTTTTAACAAATTTTAAAATGAGAGGTACTAATGCACGGTACTGTATTAGAACATCTTTAAGTAACAATTTGATAAACAGATTTTAGGATCAAATCAGAACTTCAATATGATGTCTTTATGTATAGTTATCTGTATGACTATATGAACTCAAAATACAGGTCCTACAAACTGATTTACATGTGCACATGAGCAAAACATGAAAATGCAAATCTACTGTTTGTCCTGACTATCTGTCCAAGCGTCTCTTTATAGATTTATACCCAAAATGGGTCTTTTTCAATAGTTTTTATTCCAAAATGCTTTCAAATCTTTGCATGTGTATGTGTTCTCTTATATAAAAATCACCCATAATGAATCCCTATACATGTGTCATTTGATATGATCACTTTTCTGTATTAAGTTCTCTGGAATACACCCTCCTTAAAATATGACAGCTAAGCCATTTTGGAAATTACCAAAGGACAGGTTAGCTTCATTTCTACTTTCCTTCATTATTTCCTAAGATTTGATATTCAGGTGCTGAAACATGATGGTCTCTCCTTCTGTCCTGGTCTGTCTTCCTCCAAGCCCTCCTTTTCCTGTTCACGTGGCTTCAACTACCTTGTTAGCTTGTCATCCCCCCGCTTTACACCCCCAAATAACACGTTTTTCCTCTCCCCCTGTGACCCATCACTACTTTTCTCTCAACCATCTTTCATCCAAGCAAGCAGCTCTCTTCCCTGAAAGTACTGCTGTAGAGAAGCAAGATTCAGGATGGGAACAGTTCCAGGCATGGAGAAAAGCATACAGCAATTGGCAGGACTTTCATATGGACTTTGCTGTTATTATGTGGTTTCACTGTATTCATGCTACACGGTGCACAACTGCACATGCCCAGGCTTCCTCCTCCCCCTTTTGCCTGTGCCCTGTTCTGATTTGCTCCCCCATTTGTCTGTCTGATAGCCCACCAGATGTTCTGCCCCTTTTCCCTGGCGGGACGATTAAGAATCGGGCACACGCCTGAATAAACAAGTCTGCTTGCACCCTTCCTCGTGTCCTGTCCCCTCTTCCCCTCGGACAGCAACATGCCGCTGCTTGGAGAACCAGAAATGCTGTGCTGTCCTTTGCATGTTGATAAACAAAGCAGTTGGCTTCTTCCCCCAGGGCCTGAAAGTGTCACCTCCCCCAGACTGGGACCTGGAATTCCAACCACTTTCCTGAGCTTGGGTTTCACAGTTACTGATCAGTTTGGGAGAGGGAAAAAGAAAAAAAGGTAAAGTGCTTACAGCAGCAAGTAAACTGGGGCTAAGTGTACCTTCATTTTCTCAAGCTGTTCTGTAGAAATAAATAAAAATAGTACTGTGGGGGGGAAAAAAACTCAAGCCCTTTATCGGTTTACTGAATGTTATCCGGGAATACAGAATAAGAACATGCCTGCTGTTGTGGGTTAAAAAGGGGTTTCCCCTGGAGTTGGAAAGTGGATAACTCCAGGGGGTGGTGTTCTTGGTGTTGAATCAAGAATCAGTGCCCCTGCAAAATTAAACATATCACAGCAGGCTGGAAAAGAAGAGGGATTACGTAGTTGGAGGAGATGTAGCCGTGTTTTGAGACCACGAGGAGAGAGGGGCCAGGGAGCCCCACTGGGGGCCAAGGCCCCCCAGCCCCAGCTGGGGCTGCGGAAACTCGGAACAGTGTTAAACTGGGCCGAGTACTGTGGCCAAGAGCTGGGGGAAGTTTCTTTGCTGTGAGTGGACAGCCAGAGACACTTAAACAGCGGCGGAGCAGCATTGAACAGAGAGCTGTGGCTGAAAGCCAAGAAGATAAGAGGGAAGCAGCAAAGATGGTATGGAACCAAGCTGAGAGACACAGAGCTGTCTGACGGAGAGAGACAGAGAACCAAGCTCAGTAGAGACTGTTTGGGGTGAGACTTGGCTTTTATTTCCCCAAACCCTTGAGACCCCTTTTGGAAGGAGAGGGTGGACTTCCATTTGAAGGGAGTCCTGAAATGCAGAGATGTCCTGGAGCTGGACCAGGATGGCCAGAAGGAATGCAGGGGAAAGTGACCTCCCTTTTCCCTCCCGTTTGCCATGCTGGCAGTTTGAGATGGAGCAAAGGAGCTCTGGTAGAATGCCTGGGGCAAAAACTGTGGCCGGAACAGAAAGATTTCTCTGAACAATTTTTCCTGCACTCTGTAGGCCTTGTTTGCCATGATTTCAGAAGTGACAAGCTGTGTGAAAATATGTGATGTTTATACTTGTTAGCCATGTGTTTATAATTATAAGGTTTGAGAACATATTATGTTTATGGTAAGAAAGCCTTGAGAAACTGGAGATAATGAAACACCTGCAAATCTCGGGACAAGAGGCTTCACATGCCAAGTATGATCTTAGGCTGCGTGGACAAACAACCAGGTCCAATAAACTAAAAGCATGAGAGGCGTGTACAGACTGAGCTATCCAATCACCTTGTTGTGAGCATGTACCCTGAACAAACTAAACTGTATAAAAGTAAACTGATTTTAATAATAAATTGGACATTGCTTTGATCACATTGATCGTTTGCTTTGTCTCTGTACCTCTCCATCAACAAAAACTGAACTGAAAGCCCTGAACGTTCTGACTCAGAAGAACTTGAATCCCCTGAGGAAGGGACTGTCATGGGTGCCTAGTACCCCATGATATGACTAGGGTGAGGTGAACTTTGTCCCTGCTTTCGCAGTCCATGGGAGAGAGACCTTCGGCTGGAGCCAAAGGGTGAGAGAAAAACCGCTGTGTTGTAATGAAGAGAGAGAGATTTTCCAGCTACAACAGAGTGAACCTGTTGCTTGGAAAAGATTGTGCTGCCTTGAAAGCTATTCTCTTCTTTTCTTTCTGAACTTTTATTTGGAGGGAAAGGAGGGATTTGATCTGTATATATATATATATTGTTTTACCATAGGAGAGATAGAATTGTTGTATATAATGTATTATAGTATTTATTGTTACTAATAAATTTTGATATAATTTCCCCATGCTAGTAGATGTGTTATGTCTGGAAAACCCTCTCACACTGAAGCAAATTGTGAGGGGGGGCTTGGAAATTGGATTTTGGGGGGTTTCAAACCGTGACACCTGCAAACACACATCTGCACTAACTTATCAAACTGTACAGTGCAAAATCTTCCCACAAGGAGTCTGTACAAAACAGTGGGAATGGAATCAGAGAGAGGAAGGAAAACCTCGTCAGGAGTGCCTGTCCCAGTCCAGGGGCATTACTGAGCAGCACCTACATTTCCATGGCTCTCTGTGCAGGTAATTTTTCATGTGTGCCAAACAGTACATCTTTAAGCTTTTTCCCATTGAAATACTATAGACATTTCAGGGCATCTGAACAGCCAGATTCTTAAAGCACAACTACCTCGAGTGGCACTTGGCAGAAGCTGCCCAGTGCATTGTGTCAAATGTGTATTTACCAAAAGGAACAACAAGCTCAAGCCATCAGGGAAAGAGCCAGATGATGAAAGTGTGTTAGCTGCTGAGAATTTCTTTGGGAAGAAGTAGACTGTCAACTTGAAATAGAAATTTGCAATATACCATGGAACCTTATTCAAAGTCCAGCTGGAAAATACCTTATTGTTAAAGAGTGTGAAATAAATACTAAAGACCCACTGACCTGACCCTCTCAAAGACCCACTGACCTCCCCCAAAGACACATTGCCCTCCAAAGCCCCACTGACCCCCTCAAAGACCCACTGACCATCCCAAAGACACATTGACCCCCCCAAAGACCCACTGACCTCCTCCAAAGACATATTGACTCCCCCAAAGACACATTGACCCTCAAAGCCCCCAGTTGGTGCTCATTCGACCCCAAATCCACGATCCGTGGAAGACCCCAGTGCCACCCCATGATTTCGGGGTGTCCCTATCCCCGGGATAGGCGGGGTTCCAGTGCCACTGACCCCCATCTCTCGTGGTGACCAGGAGGCAGACACAGACCATGGCCATGCAGCCCTACCACTGACCACCCATGTCCCCGGATCCTGGAGCTGGGGGCAGAGCCTGGCGGGAAGATCCGACGCCGATCATGGGGGAGAAATGGGAAAGATGACACAGAAAACGCTCAGGGATGTGGGGGGGAACCTTTGATCCCAATAAAGAGGTGGGAGGGACGAAGCCAGAACCGCAGGTGCCGAGACTGTATGAGGCAGGTGCCAACGCCCGTGGCAGGAACGTGCCACCCCCATGGGGTGACGTTCCGTGCCCTGCAGATGTTCTGGGCCCCACAGATGTTCCGTGCCTGGGGATGTTCTGTGCCCAGCGCCGCTCCCCCAAGGCCCCAGAGATCCCTCCGGGCGTGTCCTGATGGGTCCAAGGCCTTGTCCTCTGCCCATTGGGACGTGGGACACAGGATGGGGACATAGGACATGGGACATAAGGTGGGGACGTGTGTCCTAGTTAGAACAACTGGGACCAGTTCATCATTGTATGGGTGTAACCCAAAACTGTGTATTCTATAGCCTTCCATGCCATTTCCCAGAAACTGTTATCAATGAACCATTTACACCATCTGCACATAGATCCTGACTCCTCAGGCTATAAACTGGGTGTTAAGAGACCTGCAAGATAGGAGTTGCTCTTGTCCTCACACCCATTGAGGGACCCCCCCCCACCCTGAGGGAGGTACTGGGCATTCCTGCCTGAACTGGAGGATATATAATCTTGGAGTCTTGGGACTTTTTTAACCACTCGTGGGATCCAGAGGAAGACTGCAGATCATTGCTCTCAGCCAGACTGCAACCACAACTCTTGACCGGACTGCAATCACCAGTCTTGACCAGACTGCACCAGCACTCTCACCAACAGGTTTTTCCCCTCTCCTTTTACTTTGGACTCAGAGGGCCCAAAGAACACCACTCTGTTCATGCCCCAGGGTGTTGGAGGATGCAAATTGTGTGAACAATTTCTATTGCATTTCTGTCAGCTTCGCCTTGGCATGGCTGGGTGCAGACAGTAAAAAATACTGCACCACTAATACGGCTGCAGGCCTTGTGCCAAGGTGAAGGAGGAGTTCTTTTGGCAGGTAAACAAGTTTTATGGACACCTGCTGTGGTCCAATTAGCAGTGGACAACAAAGTATGTTTTCCTTATGTATCCAGTGTAGTGTGAACAAGAACTGTGTGTCATTAGCAGTATATAAGCTGTCTTTCCTCTAATAAAGGGGACATTTTTGCTGGTCATATTGATCTGTGAGCATTCTGTCTATACCCCTACTCTGATACCAGGGTGCTGGGTTATACATTTGGGTTTTGTGGGTTAAGACCAATTGTTTGTCTGTATAATCGTACTTATTGTATTATTTTATTAAATTGTTATTCTGATTTATAATCTCTCTTTTGAGTTGAGTTCATTTTCCCCTGCTGGTTTACCTTTAAACCAGCACAACATGGGACACGGGATGTGGGACGTAGGATGGGGTTGTGGGAAATGGGATGGAGATGGGAGACATGGGGTAAGGACGCGGGACATGGGATGGGGAGGTGGAACATGAGATGTGGGACATGGGATGGGGAGGTGGAACATGGGATGTGGGACATGAGATGTGGGACACGGGATGGGGATGTGGGACATGGGATGGGATTGATGGGACATGGGAGGGGGATGTGGGACATGGGATAAGAATGTGGGATATGGGAGGGGGATGTGGGACATGAGATGGGGATGTGGGACATGGGATGGGGACATGGGACATGGGATAGGGATGTGGGACATGAGATGTGGGACACGGGATGGGGGATGTGGGACATGGGATGTGGGACATGGGAGGGGGATGTGGGACATGAGATGGGGACATGGGACATGGGATAGGGATGTGGGACATGAGATGTGGGACACGGGATGGGGATGTGGGACATGGGATGGGGATGTGGGACATGGGAGGGGGACATGGGACATGGGATGTGGGACATGAGATGTGGGACACGGGATGGGGGATGTGGGACATGGGATGTGGAACATGGGAGGGGGATGTGGGACATGAGATGGGGATGTGGGACATGGGATGGGGATGTGGGACATGGGATAGGGATGTGGGACATGAGATGTGGGACACGGGATGGGGATGTGGGACATGGGATGTGGGACACGGGATGGGGATGTGGGACATGGGAGGGGGATGTGGAGCATGGGATAAGGATGCAGGACAGGGGACATGGGATAAGGGACACGGGATGGAGAGGTGGGACATGGGATGGGAATGTAGGACATGGGATGTGGGACACAGGATAGGGAGGTGGGACATGCGATAAGGATGTGGGACATTGGGTGGGGACGTGGGATGGGGACATGCCCCCCCCCCATGGAGTGGCACTGCCGTGGGGGGAGGTGACAGTACTTGGAGGGGCAGGTTTGGGATCTGTGGGAGGTTTTGGGGTGAATCCCATCAGTTTTGGGGTACAGGGATATTTGGGGTGAATCCATGGGGATTTGGGGGGAATCTGTGGGGATTTGGGGGGGAATCCATTTAGTTTGGGGGTGAATCTCTCCTGACCTGGATCTCTGGGAGGTTTTGGGGTGAGCCCCATCAGTTTTGGGGTAAAGGGAGGCATTGGGGGAAATCCATATGGATTTGGGGGTGAATCCCTGCGAATTTGGGTCTGTAGGAATTTTGGCAGGGTGGGCTGAATTCCTTCAGTTTGGGGGTCTGGGGACAGTTTGGGGTGAATCCACATGGATTTTGGGGTGAATCCATGTGGATTTGGGGTGGAACTGGGCAGTTTGGGGGGCGAATATCTGTGAGTTTGGGTCCGTGGGAGTTTTTGGGGTGAATCCCCTCAGTTTTGGGGTTCAGGGAGGCTTTGGGGCAGACCCCTGTGAATTCGGGGTGGACCCTTGTGGATTCGGGGTGAATCTTTGTGGATTTGGGGTGGAACTGGGCAGTTTTGGGGGTGAATCCCCATGAGCTCCAGGTCCGTGGCACGTTTTGGGACGAATCCCTTTTGTTTGGGATGTTTCAGGGTGGTTTGGGGGTTTTGGGGGCCCAAGCACCCATTTTTGGGGTGAATCACGAGGGGTTTGGGGATGAGCTGGACTTGATGCCCCCCCTGGGAGCCCCTTAGGACCTCCCCACCCCCCCACCCCCACAGGAAGGCGCCGAGACCCGGGTGAGTCACCCCCGACCTAAGTCACCCCAGGGGAGGTGGGGGGACGCCGGGGGTATGGGGGGGGATTTTGGGGTTTTTGGCTGCTGGGAGGGGTCTGGGTGAGGGGTGGGGGGATTGGGGGTGTCTGGGTGCTGAGGGGGGAGTTTGGGAGTCTCTGAGTGTTGGGAGGGGTCTGGGTGCTGGGGGGGGTCTGGGTGAGGGGTAGGAAGGCTAGGGGGGGCTCTGGGTGCCGGGAGGGGGGGGGAGTTTGGGGGTCTCTGGGTGCTGGGGGGGGGAGTTTGGGGGGCTCTGGATGCTGAGGGGGGTCTGGGTGAGGGATAGGGGGGCTGGGGGTGTTCAGGGTTCAGGGGGGCAGTTTGGGGGGGTCTGGTTGTTGGGGGGAGTTTTGGGAGGGGTCTGATTTTTGGGGGGGTTCCAGTGGGGGGATCTGGGTGAGGGGGAGGAGTTCGGAGGGGTCTGGGGTTTTTTTGGGGGGCGGTTCCTGGGGGGGGAAGTTTTGGAGGGGTCTGGGGGGGATCAGGGGTTGGGGGAGGGGCTGATTGTTGGGGGAAGTTTTGGGGGGGTCTGGTTTTTTGGGGAGGGTCTGGGGGGGGAGTTTTGGGAGGGTCTGGGTTTCTTTTGGGGTGGTCTGGGTGAGGGGAGGGAGTTTGGGGGGGTGGTTGTTGTGGGAAGTTTCAGGAGGGGTCTGTTTTTTTGTAGGGAGTCCTGGGTGAGGGGGGATCTGATTGCTGGGGGAAATTTTGACAGGAGTCTGGTTTTTTTGGAAGGGGGGTCTGGTTGTTGGGGGGAGTTTTGGGAGGGGTTTGTTTTCTGAGGGGGGGTCTGGGTGAGGGGGGGGGAGTTTGGGAGGTCTGTTTTTGGAGGGGAGTTTTGGAAGGGGTCTGTTTTTTTGGGGGTGGTCTGGGTGGGAGGGACTTTGGGGGGGTCTGGTTTTTTGGAGGGGCTCTGGGTGAGGGGGGAAGTTTTGGGAGGGGGTCTGGCTTTTGGGGGGGGTCTGGGTGGGGGGAAGTTTGGGGGGGCTGGTATTTTTGGGGGGGGCTCTGATTGTTGGGGGGAGTTTTGGGAGGGGTCTGTTTTTTTTAGGGGAGGGTCCTATCTCTGCACACGCGTGTCGTTGCCATGACAACGTGCACACGCGTGACGTGGGGAGGGGGACACACTCCCTCTCGTGTCCCCCCACCCCGTTTCACGTGTGTCCACATGTGACCCAGACGTGTCCCCCCCACCCCCGCGTGGTGAATAATCCTCGTCGAGACACCTCTTTTGGGTGGAAAAACGGCGATTTTGCGTTCCTGAGGAAATTCCTCTCCCTTTACTCCTTCCTCCCTCCCCCCGCCCCCCCGCCCTCACAGTGGCCAATTTTGGGCAAAAATTGCCCGTAAAAAGGGGACTTTTTTCCAGTATTCTTTCGGGGGGGGGTGGATTTTGGGGAGTCTGTGGGGGTGTTGAGGGGTCTATGAGGGTGTTGGGGGGGCTATGGGGCACTGGGGGGTCTATGGGGATGTTAGGGGTCTATGAGGGGTCTTTTGGGGGGTTGGAGGTTTATGGGGGTCTTTGGGGGGCCTATAGGGGGGTTGGGAGGTCTATGGGGGTCTACAGGGGATCTATGGGGGTTGAGGGTCTATCGGACACTGAGGGTCTCTATGGGACACTGGAACAGCCCCCCCCGACCACCCCAAACTGCCTGACCCCGGTGAGGGGGGTCACAGACGTCCGGACCCCCCGGAGTTTCCTCCCCCTGCCCCCGGTGTCACCGCAGCTGCCACCACGTCACCCCGCAGGAAGGGGCCCCGGTGACATCGGGGTGACATCGGGGGGGGGGGGAGGGCAAGGAGAGGGCAGAGAGGGGTGCAGGGAACCCTCGAGATCACGGGGGACACGGTGGGGACATGGGGGGGCACAGAGGTCATAGGGGATATGGAGAGACACGGGGGGGACGGGGGCATGAGGAGACAGGAGGGGCACAGGCGGGACATGAAGGGACATGGGGGGCACAGGGGTCATGGGGGATATGGGGGGACATGGGAGGGCACGGGGGGACATTGGGGGACATGGGAGGACATGAGGGGCACAGAGGGATATGGGGGACATGGGGGGCACAGGGAGACATGGGGGGCACAGGGGATGTGGGGGGACATGAGGGGGACATGGGGGGACACGTGGGGGACATGGGGGGTCACAGGGGTCATGGGGGACATTGGGGGACATTGGAGGGGCACAGGGAGCATAAGGGGACACGGGGGGCACAAGGGTCAGGGGGGATATGAGGGGACATGGGAGGACACGGGGGGGACACGGAGGACATGGGGGGGTCACAGGGGTCACAGGAAGGGACACAGGACATGGGTGGTGACGTGTGTGTGGGGGGACACTCGTGAAAACATACCCCCCCGGGGGTCACAGGGGGGTCACAAGGGGTCACGGGGGACGGGGGCGGTCAGAGGGGACACAGGGGACACTTGCGGGGGGGCACAGTGGACACGGGGGGTCACAGGGGGACACAGGGGGGCACGGGGGGGCACGGGGGTCAAGGGAAGGGACACAGGACATGGGTGGTGACGTGGGGGGGACACGCGTGGAAATACCCCCCTTCCCGCTCCCCCCTCTCCCCCCGCCCCCGCTCCGCCCTTTAAAGGCGCCACCGGGACCAGAGGCGGCTCCAGAGCCGGGATCGGGACACCGGGAACGGGACACCGGCAACAGGCTCAGGACACCAGGATTTGGATCAGGACACCGTGTTTGAGACCAGGACGCCGGGAACCGCTCCGGATCGGGATCGGGACACCGGGACTGGGGTCAGGATACTGGGAACGACATCAGGAATAGGACACTGGGAGTGTTATCAGGACACCGTGAACGGGATCAGGGCACCGGGAATAGGACACCAGGACTGGGATCAGGACACTACGAACAAGAGCAGAATACTGGGAATAGGACACTGTGACTGCAATCAGGACACCAGAACCAGCCCTAGGACACCGGGAATAACAGCGGGACACTGGGACCAACAGCAGACACTGGGACCAACACCAGGAATGTCACTGGGACACTAGGACTGACACTGGGATCAAGAGCAGGACACTGGGACCAAGACTGGGACTAAGACCAGGACTGATCCCAGGACACCAGGACTAAGCCCCAACGTCTGTTGGGATTGAGAGCAGGACCAAGACCAGGACAGCGGGAGCAACACCAGGAGCAGAGTTGGGATACTGGGATCAAAACCAGGCTGACACTGGGACAAAAACCAGGCTGATACCGGGACCAAAACCAGGCTGATACTGGGACAGCAGGAGCAACACCAGGACTGAGACCAGGTGAGGGGGCAGCGGGACTGGGACCAGCACCAGGATGGGGACTGGGGCTGGGACTGGGACCGGGACCAACAGAAGAACTGGGATTAAGACCAATACTGGGACTGGGATGGGAGCTGACACAAGGATTGGGACCAGCACTGGGACTGTGACTGGGACCTGAATTGGGACCAGTATTGGGACTGACATTGGAACCAGCACCAGGATTGGGACTGGGACCAGGACTGGGATTAGGATTGGGACCAGCACTGGGGGTGAGGTTGGGGCTGAGGTTAGGGCTGACATCAGGACTGGGATCTGGACTGGGACCAGCAGCAGGACAGGGATTAGAATCGGGTTGGGGACTGGAAGCAGCACTGGGATTGGAATTAGGATCAAGACTGGAATTAGACGACACCAGGACTGGAACCAGCACTGGGACTGGGGCTGACACCGGGACTGAGACCAGCCCCAGTGTCCTCACAGGGGCCACCCCAGTGACCCTCCTCTCCCTGCAGGACCGTGATGTCCCCAACGTCCCTGCTGGTGGCCCTGGTGGTGGCCCTGGTGGCCCTGGCGGGTGCCGGCACCCCAGTCCCAGGCCGGGTGTCTCAGTTGGTGACGGATTTCGGGCTCCGGCTCTTCCGGGCGGCTTTGGGACCCCGAGGGGACACCAATGTGGTCCTGGCCCCCCATGGGGCCACCTCGGTGCTGGTGGCCCTCCAGATGGCCACGGCTGGGCGGGGCCGGAGGCAGCTCGAGGAGGCCTTGGGGTTCAGCATTGACGGTGAGGGGGGGGAACACACTCGGGGGGAGGGGGGAGACGTGGACACACTGGGGACATCTCACGGACACCCCAGGGACACCCTGAGGTTGTTATGCCCATAGGGGAGGACATGGACACACAGGGGACACCCTGAGGGACACCCCAGGGACACCCCAGGGGACACCCTGAGGGACATCCCAAGGACACCACAGGGGACACCTCAGGGGACAATCCAGGGGACAAGCCAAGGTTGTCGAGGTCATTGTGGCCATAGGGGGGGACATGGACACACTGGGGACACCCCAGGGGACACCTCAGGGGACACCCTGAAGAACACCCCAAAGGACACCCCGAGGGACACCCTGAGGGACACCTTGAGGTCGTTGTGCCCATGGGGGGTGGGATGTGGGGTCCCTGTCCCTATGGGGACACTTTGGGGTCCCTGTCTCCATATTGGGGTTAGATTGGGGTCCCCGACCCTACTGGGGACACTTTGGGGCCCCTGTCCTCATGGGGGGTGGGATTGGGGGTCCCCACCCCCACAGGGGACACTTTGGGGTCCTTGTCCCCATGGGGGGGGAGTCTTTGTCCCCATGGGGGGGGCTTTTTCTCCATCAACAGGGTCTTTATCCCCATGTTCGGATGGGATTGCGGGTCTCCACCCCCACAAGGACCACCCTGGGGTCCCCCTCCCCGTGCGGCAGGTCCCTCCCCCCCTCCCCCCCACAGTGGGTGCCCTCCCCGCCCCTCCCTGACCCCGTTTGTTCCCCCTCCCCAGCCCCGGGGGTCTCGGCGGAGCTGCGGGAGCTGCGCCGGGCCTTGCAGGGGGGTTCCGGGCAGGGCCTGGCGGTGGCCGAGGGGCTCTTTGTGGGGCGGGGGGTCGCGCTGACCCCTGGCTTCGCCCGCCGGGCCCTCCGAGCCCTCGGACCCCGCAGCGTGGCCCGGGTGGACTTCACTCGGTGGGAGGGGGCACGGACCCTCCTCGACTCCTGGGTGCGGGAGAGGACAAAGGGTGAGACCCCCGGGGTGGGGGGTGAGGGGCAGGGGGTGGCATTTGGGACCCTCAGGGTGGCAGGTGGGGGGGGGGGAGGCTTGGTAACCCCCGGGGTGGAGGGTGAGGGGAGGGGGGGGGAGGTTTGGGACCCCCGGGGGGGGGGGAGGTTTGGGACCCCCGGGGGGTGGGAGGGGTCTGGGGTCCCCTGGGTTACTTGGGGAGGGGGTGGGGGGCGTTTGGGACCATTTTGGGGGGGTGGTTGATGGGTTCAGAGATCCCCAGGGTGGAGGGTGATGGGTGGGAGATCCCTTTTTGGCTGGGTCAGAGATTGTGGAGACCCCTGGGACCCTTTTGGGGGGGTCACTGTGTCCCCCCCGCCCCCCTGACCCCCCTGTCCCTTTTTTGCGGGGAGGTGTCAATGGGTGTGGAGACCCCTGGGACCCTTTTGGGGGGTGTGTGTGTCAATGGTTGTGGGGACCCCCGTGTCCCTTTCCGGGGGGGGGTGTCACTGTGTCCCTGACCCCCTCCCCGTGTGTCGCCCCCCTCCCCAGGTCTGTTGGGGTCCCTGGTGCCCCCCGGGGCTCTGGGTCCCCGCACGCGCCTGGTGGTGGCGAGCGCACAGTTCCTTCGGGGGGGGTGGGCGACCCCCTTCCCCCCCCGGGCCACCCGCGCCCGCCCCTTCCGCAGGGCCGATGGCAGCGACGTCGCCGTGCCCATGATGGCCCGGGCGGGCACGTTCCGCTGCGGTGAGACCCCCCCCGTGTCACCTCTTGTGTCACCTGTGTCACCCCCCGATGTCACCTCTTGTGTCACCTGTGTCACCCCCCTGTGTCACCTCCCTGTGTCACCCCTTGTGTCACCCCTTGTGTCACCTGTGTCACCTGTGTCACCCCCCTGTGTCACCTCTTGTGTCACCTCCCTGTGTCACCCCCCTGGCACCCCCTGTGTCACCTGCATCACCTGTGTCACCCCCCTGTGTCACCTGTGCCACCCTGAGACCCCCTGATGTTACCCCTGGAGTCCCCTTGTCACTCCCTGCCACCCCCTGTGTCACCCCCCCGTGTCACCCACTGTGTCACCTGTGTCACACCATGTCCCCCTCATGTCCCCCATCTCCCATGCCCCTCCCTTCCCCCGCCCCCCTCGTGTCCCCTCTGACCCCCCCCCTTGTAACCCCCCCCAGGGGAATTCGAGACGCCCGCGGGGGTCCCGTACTCGGTGGTGGAGGTCCCGTACGAGGGGGGGGCGGTGTCCATGCTGCTGGTGGCCCCCCTGGAGCGGGATGACCCCATTGTCACCCTCACCCACCTCCTGGACGGCCCCCGTGTTACCCACTGGGTCACCAACCTCAGCCCTGCCCCCCGCCTGCTCGTCCTGCCGCGGTGAGACCCTGGGAACACGGGGAGGGGACACTGGGGACACCGGGGGGACATTGGAGACACTGGGGACACTTGGGGACAGCTGGGGACACTGTGTGGGGGGAACAGGATCCCCTGGACCCCTGAGGACACTGGGGGGGGACATTGAGGGGGGACACTGGGGACACTAGGAGGACACTGGGGGGACAACATTAGGGACATTGGGGACAAAGAGAATCCCTCAGACCCCTTGGGACCCCCAGGTACCCCTGGACTCCTGGGGACACTGAGGGGGGAGGAGGGGGGGGAACAGGGACCCCTGGACCCCTGAGGACACTTGGGGACACTTGAGGACAGGGACCCCCCAGGCCCCTGGGGACACTTGGGGACATCTGGGGACACTGTGGAGATGGGAACAGGGACCCCCTGGACCCGTGGGGACACTTGGGGATCGCCCCCTGCCCGCCCCCTCCAGCTTCTCCCTGGAGACCACGTGGGACCTGCGGCCCCCCCTCAAGTCCTTGGGGGTCCTTGACCTCTTCGACCCCGAGGCTGCCGACTTCACCCCCCTCTCAGGTAAATGGGGGGCTGGGGAGCATGGGAGGGGCTCCTTGGGGTCACTGGGGGTCACTGGGGGGACACTGAGAGGGTCTGGAGGGGCACTGGGAGGGAACAGGGGGGTCCCTGGAAGGGGGCCCTGGGGGTCCCTGAGGGGGTCTCGGGGGTCCAGGGGAGGGTCTGGGGGGTCCCTGGAGGGGGCCTGGGTTCCCTGGAGGGATTTCTGGGGGAGTCTTGGGAGTCCCTGGGGGGTCCAGGGGGGTCCTGGGGGGGTCCGGGGGGTCCCTGGGGAGTCCTGAGGGTCCCTGGGGGAATCTGGGGGGGCACTGGGAGGGTCTGGGGGGTCCTTGGGGGGTCCTGAAGATCTCTGGGGCGTTTCAGGGGTCCTTGGGGGGGCACTGGAGTGGTCCTAGGAGGGTCTGGGCGGTCCTGGGCATCCCTGGGGGGTCTGGGGGTCCCTGTGGGGGTCTCAGGATCCCCCTCGACCCCTCCTTTTCCCAGGGGAGGAGCACCTGGTGCTGGGCCAGGCCCTGCAGAGGGTCCGGATGGAGGTGACAGAGAATGGCACCGAGGTGGCCTCAGCCACCGGTGGGTGACACTGGGGGCCCCTGGGGCAGTCTGGGGATCTCTGGGTGGTCCTGGGGGCACTGGGGGGTCCTTGGAGGGGCCCTGGAAGTCCCTGGGGGAGTCTCTGGGGGATCCTGGGGGTCCTTGAGGGGCTCCGGGGTGTCCCTGGGGGTGTCTGGGGGGCTCTTGGGGGTCCCTGGGGAGTCCTAGGGGTCCCGGGGGGGCACTGGTGGGCTTGGAGAGGGCTCCAAGACCCCCTTGGATCTCATTTCCCCTTCCCCCCGCTTCCCCTTTCCCACAGCTGCCATTGTTTATTCACGAATGGCCCCCCTGGAAATCATCCTGGATCGGCCCTTCCTCTTCCTCATTCGACATGGCCCCACAGGTATTTGGGGATTTGGGGGTGGGGGGGTTTGGCAGGGGACACACACACAAGGTGGGAAGGGGCGCCTGGGAGGCGTGGAGGTGAGTTTGGGGGGGCTTTGTTGCTGTTGGATTTGGGTTTGGGGGGGGTCTGTGCCCCTTGGATTTGAGTCTGGGGGGCTTCATGTCGCATTTATGTGGTTCTGGGGGGTCTGTGCCCCTTAGATTTGGGTCTGGGGGTGTTTCATGTCCCATTTAGGGGGGAGTCTGTGCCCCACGGATTTGGGTCTGGGTGGGTCTGTGCCCCTTGGATTTGGGTCTGGGGGGGGTCTCTACCCCACAGATTTGGGTTGGGGAGGGCTCCATCCCCCTTGGGTCAGGGTTTTGGGGTCTGTGCCCCTTAGATTTGGGTCTGGGGGCGTTTCATGTCCCATTTATGTGAGGGGGGCTGTGCCCCATGAATTTGGGTCTGGAGGAATCTGTTCCCTAAGGATTTGGGTCTGGGTAGGTCTGTGCTCCTTTGATTTGGGTCTGGGGGGGTCTGTTCCCCACAGATTTGGGTCTGGGTGGGTCTATACCCCATGGATTTGGGTCTGCGGGAGTCTGTTCCCCATGGATTTGGGTCTGGGTGGGTCTGTGCCCCTTGGATTTGGGTCTGGGGGGGTCTGTTCCCCACGGATTTGGGTCTGGGTGGGTCTATACCCCATGGATTTGGGTCTGTGGGAGTCTGTTCCCCATGGATTTGGGTCTGGGTGGGTCTGTGCCCCTTGGATTTGGGTCTGGGGTGTCTCTGCCCCACGGATTTGGGTTTGAGGGGGTTCCATCCCCCTTGGGTTGAGGTTTAGGAGTCTATGCCCCACAGATTTGGGTCTGGGGGGGCTCCCTGACCCCTCTCTTCCCCCACAGGTACTATCCTCTTCGTGGGGCAGGTGACGGAGCCCTGAGCGCCTCATGGGAGGAAGGGTGTCACCCCACATCGGGGTCACCCCACATTGAGGTCACCCCCACCTTGGGGACCCCCCACCTTGGGGTCCCCCACAGGGTCTGTGGGACCAGGAGAGCTGTAATTTATTGGGGAGAGTAATATATTTTGGGGGGTCACCCCCATGCTCCAGGGGTGGGGGCAGTTGTGTCCTGGGGTGGGGTCACCCCTCTCTTGGTTTTGGGGTCAATGTCCCATCTTGGATTTGGGGTCAATCATGGCCCGTTTTTGGGGTCAAAGTTGCATCTTGGGTTGAGGTCAATCATGCCCCAGATTTGGGGTCAAAGTCTCATCTTGGGTTTCGGTCAACCAACTCTGTCTCAGATTTGGAGTCAAAGTCCCATCTTGGATTTGGGGTCAGTCGTGCCCCAGATTTGGGGTCAATCCCCTTTCATGGTGTTGGGGTCAATCATCCATCCCAGTGTTGGAGTCAACCTTGTCATGGTGTTGGGGTCAAAGTTCCATCTCGGGTTGGGGTCAATCATGTCCTGGATTTGGGGTCAATCCCCTTTCATGGTGTTGGGGTCAGCGTCCCATCAGCCCTCATGTCCCCTTTTTGGGGAAGCCTCTCCCTGTTGCCCTGGTGACAGGCCATGGCCACGTTGTCATAGCGACAGACCATGCCCTGGAGTTGCCTTAAAAAGAGACCACACCTCCTCCCATCACCTTGGCAACTGGCCACGCCCCCTTCCATTGCCTTGGAACCCGGCCACTCCCTTGGTGACAGGCCACGCCCCTTCGACTGGAAGCCCTTCCCTGTTTCCTCGGTTTCTGTTGCCCTGGCTACAGGCCACACGCCCTTGTCGACAAGCCCCTGTTGCCATGACGACAGACCACGCCCCTCCCCTTTGCCTTGAAAACAGGCCACACCTCCTCCCGTTGCCATAGCGACAGGCCATGCCTCCCTTTCCATTCTCTTGTTGACAGCCCACGCCCTCTTTTACGAGAAGCCCCATCCTATTTATTTGGCCACAGGCCACTCCCCCCATCGTTGCCACTGCCCACAAACCGCGCCCCTTCATCGTTTCCATGACAACAAGCCTGCCGGGCCCCTCCCCGCCGTCCTTAACCGGAAGCGGCGCGCTGTGCGCGGTGACGTCACACCCGGAGGCGGTGGCCCCGGCGCGGCTCTGCCGGAGCGGCCCTGTCCGACCGCCCCCCGCGGAGCCTCCCGGGACCCTCCCGGAACCCCCGCCCCCCCGACCCACGGCCCCGGCCGAGGCCCCGCCGCCGGGACACGGCGCTATAGTGAGTTGGGGGGGTCTCCGGGGGGAGAATTTCGGGGGGGAAGTCACGTGACGGGGGTCACGTGGTGCGCGGGGGGGCGAGGGATGATCATGACCCGGGGTGCGACCTTTGACCTCCTGACTCGGAGCTGGGCTCGGGTTCCCATGGCCCCACGTGACCGGTCGTGATTTACACCCCCCCCCCCAACCCCCCAGGAACCCTCCCCCCATTCCCTGAGCCCCCCCATGGCCCCCCCAAAACCCACAGGGCCCCCCCCATGAAACCTCCAAACCCCACAGGGACCCCCCTGTGTCCCCTCGTGAGCCCCCAACCCCCAAGGGACCCCCCCATGACTGACACCCCTCCTGGACACCCCCCCAAAACCCACAGGGATCCCCCCCATGGCTCCCCCAAACCCCATAGGGACCCTCCCCCCATTCCTTGACCTCCCCCCATGGCCCCCCTCGCCCCCAAACCCCACAGGGACCCTCCTCCCATTTCCTGATCTCTCCATGGCTCCCCCAAAACCCACAGGGACCCCCCCATGAAACCTTCAAACCCCACAGGGATCCCCCCCTGTGTCCCCCCCCATGACCAAACCCACCTCCTGTCCCCCAGTGACCCCCCCAAGCCCCCCAGATGCGGTTCATGCTGCTGTTCAGCCACCAAGGGAAGCTGAGGCTGCAGAAATGGTACCTGGCCACTGCCGACAAGGACAAGAAGAAGATGCTTTGGGAGCTCATGCAGGTGGTGCTGGCCCGGAAACCCAAAATGTGCAGCTTCCTTGAGTGGAGGGACCTCAAGGTGGTCTTCAAGAGGTGAAGCCCCCTGCAAAAAACCCCCAGGGAAATCAGGTTTTCCACCCCAAAATGGCGGGTTTTGCCAAAAAAAAAAAAAAAAAGGGGGCGGTTTATGACAAAAATAATGATGAAAAAGTGGGTTTTCACCCCAAAAAAGCGTTTTTTCTCCTCCCCAAAATCAGTTTATTCAAGGAAAGCTCGCCTTGCAGTGGAGAAAAGCAGTTTGCCCGTTAAAAAAAGCAGCTTTTCCAAAAAAAAGCAGATTTTTCACCAAAAAAGGAGCTTTTTTACAAAAAAAAGGGAGATTTTCCACAAAAAAGGAGCTTTTCCACCCAAAAAGAGCTGCTTTTCCACAAAAAAGCAGCTTTCCCACCCAAAAAAAGCAGCTTTCCCACCAAAAAAAGCATATTTTTCCCCAAAAAACCCCATCTTTCCCACCAAAAATCCACCTTTCCCACCAAAAATCCACCTTTTTCATGAAAAATCCACCTGTTCCACCTAAAATTCTACCTTCTTCCCAAAAAATCCACCTTTTTCTCCCACCAAAAAATCCACTTTTTTCCCTAAAATCCACCTTTTCCATCTAAAAATCCACCTTTTTCCCTAAAAATCCCCCTTTCTTCCCAAATTCCATCTTCTCTCCCAAAAAATCCATCTTTCTCACCCCAATTTTGGCTCCTCTCAACACCCCAAGTTGGGTTGGCCATTTTGACCACGAAGAGTTGGCCATGGTTGGGTTGACCATGGTGAGTACAACCCTCCCACATTTGGGGTTCCTTGGGGACACCCCCCCTCTCTAGGTGGGTTTTTGGGGATTCAGGGGTCCCCCCCACCCCAATTTTGCCCCCCCCAGGTCCATTTTAATGCCTCCTGTGTTGGGTTGACAATGAAGAGTTGGCCTTGAAGACTTGGCCGTGGTTGGGTTGGCCAAGGTTGGGTTGACCATGGTGGGCACAACCCCCTCACCTTTGGAGGTTCCTTGGAGACACCCCCCATCTCTAAGTGGGGTTTTTGGGGGTCCAGGAGACCCTCCCACCCCCTTGTTGCCCCCCCCACCCCCAGGAATTTCAGTGAGGCTCTGTAGTGTCCCAATGGCCCCTTGATTCCAGGAGTTTCCGCAATGTCCCAATAACCCCTTGGTTCCATGAGGCCCTGCAGTGTCCTAATGGCCTCCTGATTGTACAAGGTTTTGCAGTGTCTTGGTGTTCCTTTTGTTCCATGAGGGTCCGCAGTGGAACAAGGTCCCTTTGGGGCCATAAGGCCCTGCAGGGTCACAATGGGCCCTGGAATCCATGAGCTTCCACAGTCTCTAAAGGGTCCTTTAGTTCCATGAGGCCCTGCAGTCCCAAAATGCCCTTTTGGATTCTAGAGATTTCCCATTGTCCCAGGGTCCCTTGTGCTTCAGAAGTAGCTGCAGTGGGACAGTGGCCCCTTGGTTCCATGAGCTCTGCAGTGTTCCAGGAATCCTTGGGTTCCAGGAGAGCCTGCAGTTTCACAAGGACCACTTGAATGCAGGTTTTGCAGGGTCACAATTGCCCCTGGATTCTGGGAGGTTCAGAAATATCTCAGGGCTGAGAAAACTGGGATTGTTCAGCCTGGAGAAGAGAAGGCTTTGGGGTGACCTAATTGTGGCCTTCCAGTGCCTGAAGGGAGCCAACAAGAAAGACGGAGAGAGTTTGGACAAGGGCCTGGAGTGACAGGATGAGGGGCAGTGGCTTCAGATGGACCGAGGGAAGGGTTGGAGGAGATAGTAGGAAGGAATTCTTGACTCTGACGGTGCTGAGATGCTCTTCAAGGCCCCTCCCAAGCCCAAGCATTCCATGATTCTGGGAGTGGTGGGTGAGGTGGTGGTCGGAGCGGTCTGGGGCAGAGTGACACAAAATGAGGGAGTTTTCCATTGTGGGGTAAGGAAGGAGGGGGCAGCAGAACTGACCCCTTGGACACCTGGCAGGCAGGCTTTGGCTGGAAGCTGGTGATGGGGAGCTGAGTGAAGCCCCCACAGTCCAGGAGGAAATGGTCAGTGACCTGCTCTGCCAATGAGACCCCCCAAGTGCCTGGGCCCACATGGGATGCACCCAAGAGTCCTGAGGGAGCTGGAGAAAGAGATGGCCACTCATTCCCCAGCAGTGCTGCAGAACTGCACAAGTCCCAGCTGACTGGCAACAAGCAAATGGGATGCCCATCCACAGGAAGGGCCCAAAGGAGCATCTGGACAACTCCTGGCCTGTCCCATTGACCTCAGGACCGGGAAAGTCCACGCAGCAGATCCTCCTCTGTGCCATCCCATGGCACGGGCAGGACAACCAGGGGATCAGGCCCAGACAGCGTGGGGTTGGGAAGGGCAGGTCCTGCCTGACCAACCTCATCTCCTTCTCTGACAAAGGACCCACTCAGCAGCTGAGGGAAAGGCTGGGGATGTGTCTCTGCAGAATTCCAGAAAGCCTTTGGCACCATCTCCCCCAGCATCTCCTGCACAAACTGGCTGCTCATGGCTTGCCCAGGGGAACTGTTTGCTGGGTGACAAAGTGTCTGATGGCCCAGGGAGCGGTGGGGAATGGAAGGAAATCCAGGTGGGGCCAGTCACTAGTGGGGTCCCCAAGGGCTCAGGGTTGGGGCTGCTCCTGTTTAACATCGTTATGGGTGATCTGGATGAGGGGATCGAGTGCCCCCTCAGGAAATTCATGGACAACACCACGTTGGGTGTGTGGATGTGCTGGAGGGCAGGAAGGCTCTGCAGAGGGATCTGGACAGGCTGGATCAATAAGGCCAAGTGTCAGGGCCTGCCCTTGGGTCCCAACAACCCCCTGGAACGCTCCAGGCTGGGGGCAGAGGGGCTGGAGAGCTGCTCAGCAGGAAGGGACTTGGGGGTGCTGCTTGACAGCGTCTGGATATGAGCCAGAGTGTGCCCAGGGGGGCAAGAAGGCCAAGGGCATCGTGGCCTTAGTGGAGAAGAGTGTGGCCAGCAGGAGCAGAGAACTGATTGCCCCTCTGTGCTGGGCACTGGGGAGGCCCCACCTGGAGTGCTGTGTCCAGTTCTGGCCCCTCAGTGCCAAAAGGCCCTTGAGGGGCTGGAGCGTGTCCAGAGAAGGGAACGGAGCTGGGGAAGGCTCTGGAAAACATGTCTGCTGAGGGACGGCTGAGGGAACTGGGCTGGTTGAGTCTGGAGAAGGGGAGGCTCAGGGAGCACCTCATTGCTCTCTGCAATGACCTGAAAGGAGATTTTAGTGGGGCAGGGGTTGGTCTCTTCTACCAAGCCTTTAGTGAAAGGTTGATAGGGAATGGCCTGAAATTGTGTTGGGCAAAGTTCATATTAGATATGAAAAAACTCTTTTTCCACTGAGAGAGTGTTCAGGCTTTGGAACATGTAGTCCAGGGAGGTGGTGGAGTCTCTGGAAGTGTTCAGGTGGCATCTGGATGTGGCACTTTGGGATGGAGTTTAGGGGTGATTCTTGTGGTGCTGGGTTGACAGTTGGACTAGAAGATCTTGAAGGTCTCTTCCAACCTTGATGATTCTGTGATTCTGTGACCTGTCATGACAGTTTCCAGGTTTGTGCTCTAACAAGACCCTGGGGATGTTTTCTCTGTTGGGTCCCAAACTTTGGATTTTTAATCAAACTTTGGTTTTCAAGAGGTTTCTGCAACTCTCCTCAGAGTCTGATGTTCAGGAACTCATCCCCAAAGCCCTCAAGGGTCATGAAATGCCTGGGGCTGTTTCTGTGCTGCTGAGCTGGGCTGGGCTCCTGGCACTCAGGGAGCTCCTGGCAAGCGGGTAGTGCTGCAGAGAGACAGCTCTGCTGGTGAGCAGCTCCTCTGCACAGCCCAGCAGGGCTGAGGGCACTGCCAGGGCAGCTCAGGGACACCAGCAGGGCACAGACACAGCTTCAAGGGGCTCAGCACTGGTAGGATGGCTGAGAGCTCCCTGCAGGAGGAATCTTGGCAGGGCTGCACATGGTGAGTCTGTGGCTGCAGGGCAGTGCAGGGGCAGCTCCTGGAGGCATCTCCTAAAGCTGGCCCAGCCCCAGCTGATGGGATGGGTGAGCAGGGGCTGTTTTGGGGCACTTTGGAAGAGCTGTGAAGCCGGGGGTGCAGCCAGGTGTGCCCAGGGCTGTGGGGCAGAGCAGGGTCCTGCAGCCCAGGGTGCTGTGCTGGGCAGGGACTCTGCTGCCTGCCAGGGGCAGCTCTCAGCCAGCTCGGGAGCTGCTCCCAGGTCTGGGGCAGAAGGGCTGTGGGCAAGGAGAAATCCCTTGTAGGTGAGGGCAGGATCCTTTTGATGCCATGGTGTTGCAGGGTCAGACCTGCTCACAGCTCCAGATCACTACAAGATATTTAACAGGGAGGATCTGACCAAGCACACAAAGTCAGGGGTTTTGGGTAGGCACTGGGACATAGAAATTGTTCTCTCAGTTTAGGAAGAAGCACTTAAATGCAAAGTCTTTTACTCTCAGAGATGAATAATTCAAGGACTCTCAGAAATCAGACAGGGTCCTGGGCAGTGCTGAGCCTTCCCTTGGGGGTCAGCACTCTCCCATCCCAGCCCTTTTCTTCTCTCCTGGAGGGCTTGTGTCCTGAATTGACTATCAGAGCTGTGCCTCTGGGCTGGCACAGAGGAGATTTCACACAGCTCTTCTCTCATCAAGAGAAGTGGTGTTATTAAACACTAATCTGTGTGTGAATTCACCTTCAAGGCAGCACAAGGTGAAACACAGGGCAAATGGGGAACTGCCTGAGGGACACTGCTGCTTTCCTGGCTCTGCACCAAGCCTCAGAGAGCTGAGCCCTTTTGCCTGTCTCTTCAGCAGAGCAAAGCTGAGTTCTACACAGCACATGGCCAGAGCTCCTGCTCCTCACACCACCCTCAGCCAGCACAACCTAGAGAAAGGAAATGCATTTCAGTTTCAGTTTATTTCTAGGAAAAATGGGGCAGCTTTGCTCAGAAAGGTCTCTTCTTCCTTTTCTGATTCTCAGATTCTATTTTTAACAGGACCCTCTGCCATGAAACAGCAAATGCCCAACAGCAGCTCCATGCCCCAGTTCCTCCTCCCGGCATTTGCAGACAGGTGGGAGCTGCAGCTCCTGCACTTCTGGCTCTTCCTGGCCATCTCCCTGGCTGCCCTCCTGGGCAATGGCCTCATCCTCAGTGCCATAGCCTGTGACCACCACCTGCACACCCCCATGGGCTTCTTCCTGCTCAACCTCTCCCTCACAGACCTGGGCTGCATCTGCACCACTGTCCCCAAAGCCATGCACAATTCCCTCTGGGACACCAGGCACATCTCCTACCAGGGATGTGCTGCCCAGGTCTTTCTGTTGTTCTTCTTCCTTGGAACAGAGTTTTCCCTCCTCACCATCATGTGCTATGACCGCTACATTGCCATCTGCAAACCCCTGCACTACGGGACCCTCCTGGGCAGCAGAGCTTGTGCCCACATGGCAGCAGCTGCCTGGGCCACTGGCTTTCTCTATTCTCTGCTGCACACACCCAAGTCACCCTCAGGAATGTGCTCAAGAAATGCCCTGGCAAAGCAAATGCCAGTGCCCAGTTGAGAGTGGGAGTGTGCAGGGTTGGGCCAGCAGAACACCAAACCTCCCTAAGCTTCCACCTAATCCCAACCATGAGCTCTAAAGCCCAAGCCCTGACCATGAAGCACCCCCACAGCCCTTGGGAGCAGGGCAAGGACCTGGAGGGCCCAGAGCAGGCCCAGGGGGTTGGCAGAGGAATGGGAGGTGACCTGGATCTGCTCAGCCTGTGGCACACAAGGACACAAGGGCTGGTAATGCTGGCAGGACTCAGCTGTGCCTCAGGATGCCAAGGGGGCCCAGGGCTGGCAAGGGGCTGCCAGGTCACCTCTGTCCCAGCCCTGCCAGGCAGCAGCAGCCTTGGGCACCAAGAGTCAGGGGAGCCGTCTGTGCACACCCCTGAGAGCTGCCCCAGCTGAGAGTCACTCTCAGGGGCCCAGAGAGGAGGACCCTAGGGAACCTGGTGCAGTCAAGGCACCATTCTGACCCTGAGCAACCACAGGGACTCCAGGGACCACTCTGACACTACCAGGCATTCTGGAGCTAAAGGGATCCGCAGACACTCTGCAACCTCCTGGAATCAAAGGAACCTCTTAGGACATGGGGACCAAAGGAACCTGGGACTCAGTGGAGCCTCAGGAAATCCAGGGACCATTGTGACACTGGAGAACCACATGGAAACAAGGGGCCATCCTGATGCCCTGGAACCTCCTGGAACCAAGGGGCCATTGTGTCACTACAAGGACTTATGGATCCAAAGGAACACAGGGACACTGTGGAATCTCCTGGAACCACAGTGCCACTGTGGCATCTGGGGCCTCATGGAACAGAAGGAACCCTGAGACATTTTGGAAGCTCATAGGATAAGAAGGGCCGTTGTGACAATACAGGGTCTCAGGAATGCTGAATCATTTTGGAACCTCATGGAACCAAGGGGCCATCGTGACACTGCAGGGTCTCATGGAAACAAAGAAACCCTGGGAAACTGCAGAACCTCCTGAATTTATTGGGCCATTGTGACTCAGGGCAATCTCCTTGAGTCAAGGGGCCACTGTGACACTGCCGGGCCTCCTGGAATCCAAGGGACCCTGGGACACAGTGGAACCTCCTGAAATCAAGGGCCCAGTGGGATTCTGTGTAAGCTCGTGCAATCAAGTGGCACTGGGACACTGCAGGACCCCATGGAACCAAAGGAATGCAGGGACACTGTGGAATCTCAGGGAGCCAAGGGGCCATGGTGACATTGTGGAGCCTCATGGAACCAAGAAGCCACTGTGACTCCCCAGAACTCCATGGAATCAACCAGATCCGCTGCCTCCCCCACCCCCGCCGGCTCTGCCGCCGCTCGGGCACCTCTGGAGTCAGCGTTTCCTTCGGCAGCACAACTTATCTCAGACGAGAGAGTTTTCCAGAGTTGGCTTTTCCCCCCTTTCCCACCGTCCCTTCAAAGCCCGGTTCCCCCCAGCTCCCTTTGGGGGTGACCCCCCGCCCCTCACGCTCCCTTTGCGGCCCCACCCGCTCTTTCCCCCCCCGCCGCTTTCCCGCCGTGCCCGCCCCGCTCACCCGACAGGGCGGGACCGGCAGGGACGGGGCGGGGACGGGCCGAGCGCTGATTGGCTGCGGCGGGGTCTCGAAAGGCGGGGCGTGCGCAGAGCGCCATGTTGTCTGCGGGGCAGCGATGGCGGCGGAGGTGTGGCTGCGCTCGGAGAGCGGGCTCTGGGGATCCGCTCGGGGCTGCGGGGAGCGCGGCTGTGGGTGGAAAGGCTGGAGGGCTCGGGAGGGATTAGCCGAGGGGTTCGGGGAATCCCGAGGGTCAGAGCGCGGGGCCTGCAACCCGCGGGGCGGGGGGGGGAGCCTATGCCACCGCCCTGGCTTCGCAGGCGCGCCGGCGAAGCCCTCATGAGGGAACTACAACTCCCGTGGGGTTCCGCGCAACCCGCCATTACTCGTCCCGCCACAGCGCCCCTGCCGGCCCGGCGGACCGGCCCCAGGGAAACGGGATCCTTATGCCCTCCCCGAACCCCTCCAGAGACCCCCAACCCTCAGCACACAGAGACTCCACAGGGAGGGGGGCCCGGGAATCCCCTAAAGCCCAGCAGTGAGGTTCAGGAGATCTCCCAGCCCCCAGGTGAGGGGTCGTGGGGGTGTCCCCCAAAGTCCGGGGGGGGAGATGTACCACATCGGGGCAAGGGGATCCCAGTGCCCCCAGTATAGCCCAGTGACCTCCCAGTGCCCCTCAGTACAGCCCAGTAACCCCCTCAGTGACCAGCCACTGTGTCTCAGTGACCTCCCACTGCCCCCCAGTATGGCCCAGTAACCTCCCAGTGTCCCCCCGTGTGTCCTGGTAATCTCCCAGTAACTCCCCAGTCCCTCCCAGTGTCCCTCAGAAACCCCGCAGTCCCTCCCAGTTCCCCCTGGTTCCCCCCAGTGTGTCCCACTATCCCCCAGTAATCACCCAGTATCCCCCAAAGCCCCCCAGCTCTCCCCAACGTGTCCCCAAATGCCCTTGGCCTTTCTGTGAGCGTGGGGGAAGGGGGGGCGTTTTTGGGGTCAGAGGGTCCAGGGGGGGCTCCTGGGGGGGAGATGGAGGGTTGGGGACAATGGGGACAGTGGGGAGGGGTTTGGGGACAGTGGAATTGGGGGTGTCAAGGGGGGAATTGGGGCCATGGGGATGCCCTGTGGACATTGGAGACAGCAGGGAAGTCTCGGGGTGTCAAGGGGGGGAATTAGGGACACCAAGAGGGTCTTGGGGACACCAGGGGGGTCTCAGGACTCACCTGCTTGTGGTGCTTCCCTTCCCCCCAGCCCTGTTAACCCCCCTAAATGTCCCCCAACCCCCCTTTTCCCTTTAATCCCCTCCCCCCACATATCCCTTTGACCCCCCAATGTCCCCAGGACCGCTTTTAACTCCCCTAAATGCACCCAAACCCCCCAAAGCCCCATCCAACCCCTCCCAATCCCCCCATAATCTCCCCCAGCCCCCCCCCTCAAATCCCTTCCAACCCCCCCCTCCCCTGAGGGATCACCCAGCACCCTGGGACAAGGGCTGTACTGGGGGCACTGGGCTGTACTGGGAGGGCACTGGGGGGGGCTCAGGTGTTCCACAACAATGTGGCCCAGCTCCAGGAGAGATCTGGGGAGCAGTGAGGAGGTACTGGTCTGTCCTGGTCTGTACTGGTCTGTGCTGGTTTGTACCCCCAATCCCCAAAGCCCCTCCCCAGCTCCCCCAGGACCCTCCCACACCCCAAAGCCCCCCAGGCCCCTGACTTGGTCCTGCTGCCCCTTGAGCATCTGCAGCTGCTGCAGAACCAGGCATTTCATCAGCAAATGTGCAGGTGACCCCAAGCTGGGGGTGTGTTGATGTGCTGGAAGGCAGGAGGGCTCTGCAGAGGGACCTGGCCCAGCTGGATCCATGGGCTGATTGCAAGGGGATGAGGTTCCAGCAGGCCAAGGGCCGGGTCCTGCCCTTTGGCCACAAGAAGCCCCGTCAGCCCCTCGGGCTGGGGCCAGAGTGTCTGGAGAGCAGGCAGGCAGAAAGGGAGCTGAGAGTGGGGATGGACAGGGAGCTGAACAGGAGACAGTGT
Source organism: Manacus candei (assembly GCF_025592945.1). Classification (NCBI taxonomy): domain Eukaryota; kingdom Metazoa; phylum Chordata; class Aves; order Passeriformes; family Pipridae; genus Manacus; species Manacus candei. The sequence continues at coordinate 9,949,325 of NW_026138093.1, read as the reverse complement.
GGCCAGGTGGCCAAGAGGGCCAATGGATGGTGGCCTGGCTGAGGAAGAGTGTGTCAGCAGGAGCAGGGAAGTGATTGTTGGCCTGGTGAGGCCACCCCTGGAGTGCTGTGTCCAGCTCTGGGCCCCTGAGTTGAGGAAGGCCCTGGAGGGGCTGGAGCAGGTGCAGAGAAGAGCAGCGAGGCTGGGGAAGGGAGTGGAGCACAAGTGGTGTGAGGAGAGGCTGAGGCAGCTGTGGTTGCTGAGGCTGGAGAAGAGGAGGCTCAGGGGAGACCTCCTGACTGTCTGCAAGTCCCTGCCAGGAGGTTGGAGCCAGGTGGGGGTGGGGCTGTTCTGCCAGGAAGCAGCAGTAGGACAAGAGGGCTGGGTCTTGAGCTGTGCCAGGGGAGGTTTAGGTTGGATATTGGGAAGCAATTTTTTGCCAAGATAGTAATCAGGCCTTGGAATGGGCTGGGCAGGGAGGGGGTGGAGTCAGTGTCCCTGGAGGTGTTGAAGGTGAGAGTGGATGTGGCATCAGTGCCATGGTCTGGGAAGCACAGCGGGGTTGGATCAAGGGTTGGACTTGATCTCGGAGGTCTTTTCCAACGTGGCTGATTCTGTGATTCTCTGCTTCCCATTCCTGTGGCAGCACATGCTTGAGGCTCTATCCCCAGGGTGATAGAGATGTCTGTCCATATATATCTCCAAGGCTAGTGTGTAAATGTGTGGTGTTAGCAAAGCAGGCTGAGTTCTGGGGTGGTTGTAGAAGGAGAAAGAAGCCCAGAGGCCAGTGCAAGCAGGCAGCCCTCAGCTTGCACCTGATGTCCCCTCCCTGCAGGTTCCTGTCCTTGAGCCCAGGCCCTGAGGTGATGCTAAGTGCAAGGCAGAGGTGCTGCTGAGGAAGGAGAGCTCCGTGAGTGCCCAGGAGAAGCTGTGATTGCCCATCCCCGAGCAGGTGCTGTCTCCATCCCCTGTGTGCCAGGTGAGCTGGGGCTTTGCTGCAGAGCTGCGGGCGCTGATTTGAGCGGCTCCAAGTGCTGAGATGGTGGGCACCCAGGAACACAAACTGTGCCTGGCCACGGAGCCTGCCTGCAAGGAGGAGCAGAGACAGCAGTGGCAGTGTGGGGGTCCAGGTTGTCCCTGTGCCTTCCCCTGCAGGCCCTGGCTGTCCCTGCTGGGCCCCTGTCCATCCCCATCAGGTCCCTGCCCGTCCCCCTGGGCTGAGCTCCCCCCAGGAAGTGCCGTGGAGCTGAAGCTGCTCCATCCCCCCCTGCAGCCGCTGCCCCAGGCAAGGGAGCAGCAAAGGCAGGGCCAGGAGCAGAGGCAGCAGCAGGGGAGCCCTGGGGGGGCCGGGAAGCTCTTGTGTGGGGCAGGAAAGAGGCGCTGGGCACGAGGCCGGGGCTGTGCTGAGCAGGCCCAGCCCTCACATCCCCCCAGCCAACGCCGGCTGCCCGGGGGGCTTGGGAGGGACCCCCAGCCCGTGTGCCCCACACTGAGCTGGCAGAGAGAGAGCCAAGGAACAGGGCCACAGGCAGGGCCACGGGTGAGGGACAGGCAGGGCCATTGCAGGGCCACGGTGAGGGCACAGCCTGTGGCAGCAGAGCTGCCCAGGGCCAGGGGCAGCCGGGGGTGTTGGTACCAGCCAGTGCTGGGGCCGAGCAGAGCACGAGGCCTCTTGCAGAGCCCTGGAGCAGCCTCCCACTTACCAGCCCCACCCTGGTGGGGTGACACTGTCCCCTCCCTCCAGGACACTCCCCCAGAAATCTTCGGGGGGGCCTTTTGTGTATATTGCTGGTTGCTGATTGATGCTGGGGACCTGAGGGAGCCTCTGCAATCCCATCCATGGGGCACAATCTCCTCTCCAGAACTTGACTCACTGCAGACTTTGCAGGGAAATCTGTGCTGGCAGCCCGGGTATGTCACGACCCCTCACGCTCCCCCCAGGATATTTGGGACGAATTCCCCCTTCCCAGGCACCCGCGGGATGGGGGGGTGATTGTTCTCTTGCTGTTGCTGTTCCTGCTCCGCCCTGTCCCTGCCCTTCCTGCTGCTGTTGGGTGAGTGGAGCGGCCAGGATAGGAAAGGGGCGAGAGAAGCGAAAAGAGCGGGTGGGACCCCCAAAGGGAGCGTGAGGGGCGGTGGATCACCCCGAAAGGGAGCTGGGGGGAGCTGAGGTTTGGAGTGCCGATGGGAAAGGAGTGGGAGAGGGGGGTAACGGGAGTGGGAGACAGTGGGAGCGGGGTTGCCATGGGGGTCCCTGGGTCCCTCCATGTGCCCATGCCTTGATACCTGAAGAGCGGGCGAGGCTGGAGAGAGTGGGGGGGAGCTGCGAGAGCCCCCAGAGCCTGGAGAGGGGGGAGCTCGGGCCCCCTGTGCCGAGCCAGCACTCGGGGCCGTGCTGTTGGTGCCAAATTGCCCCTGGTCAGGCTGAACCCAGAGCCCGGCCACATGTGAGGGGGCCCGATCCGCTCCCTGCACTCGTTGCCCTGGGGCAGCCTCTGGTGTCCCCCCGCCTGTGGGGCTGTTTGGTTGCCTTGGGCACAGCCAGCCCCTGTGCAAGGCTGTGCCCCTGGGGGCTCTTGGGGGTGGGTGGGAGGTGTTTTTTGAGGGTGCCGGGCTGGGTTGGTGGCAGAGCCCCAGCGGTGGGTGGGGGGATGCGGGTCCATCCCGTGGTGGGGGTTGGTGTTGCTGGGTCAGGCCCCACCAGCTCCATTGTCAGCCTGGTGCCGGTGGGGGGGACACAGCATTTTTGGGGCCCCCTGGGAGTGCCAGGGGTGGGTGTGGAGCCCGGGAGCTGCCGAGTGTGGAGGGCGGAGCGGGGCGATGGTGGAGCTGGGGGACCCCCGGCAGCCTGGAGGGGGGAGCACAGAGAGGGATGAGCCCTGGGAACCAGAGAGAAGTGGAAGCCTGGACAGTGGGGCCCCCCGGGATCCCCAGGACAATGAAGTCGAGAACCTTGAGAGGGGGAATGTCTGGGAACGCGGCACCCCAAAGGCGAGAGTCAGAGGAGAGGGACCCTTGGGACCCCCAACACTGCCAGCATCCCTAAGTGGGACCCCCAACATCCCAGACAGGGGAGACCCTCCGAACCCCAGAGGGGAGAGACCAGAGAGAATGGAACTTCTGGGAGAGATTTTTTTTGGCTAATCTTCATATTTTGGAGTATATTTCATCTGAATCTCAACTTTTTGCAGTTTGAGGGTGTGGGGGTCTTCTTCCTATTTCTGAGGGAGTTTTTCCCTGAATCTCGGTGGTTTGGGTTTTTCTGGGTTGAATCTTGGCGTTTTGGAGGTTTTTATGGACACAGGATGCCCAGTGAGTTCTAGAGATGGACTTGGGCAGGAGGAATCCCCAAACCAACACACTCAGCCCTTGTTTTCCCCCCATCAGGATTTGTCCTTCCCAAAGCTTGGGCGGATGGAGGAGGAGGCTGCGAGGAAGAGGAAGATGCCTTGGGCCCCCCAGGCAGGTGAGGAGGAAGTCAGTGTCCCTTTGGGCGGGTGTTGTGCTGGCTCTGTCAGCCGAGCATGGCCCCGGCTGCAGGACAACCCCGCTGGCGCCGCCGTCCTGCCGGGGCCGGAGTTGGGGGGATGTCCTTGGCCTTCCCTGTGGGCCGGAGGCAAATCCCCTGCCTGTCCTTCTTGCTTCCTGCCCCAGGCCCCGAGCTGAGGATGGAGAGCACGGAGGACAAATGCCCCCCGCAGAACCTGGTGGGAGAGGCTGTTTTGAAGGGCTCCCCGGCGCAGGAAGGCAGCGGGGAGGAAAAAGCCAGGACATCTCCCCGGAGGAGGGGCTCCAAAGCCAGCCCAGGGTGCTCCCAGGAGGAAAGACTCAGCCTGTGCCAGGAAGGCAGCCGGAGCTTGAGCCAGAGCTCCAAGCTGGTGGTCCCTGAGCAGCCTCCCAGCAGGGAGAAGCCCTTCAGGTGCTTGGAATGTGGGAAGAGCTTCAGTCAGAGCTCCAAGCTCCTCACCCATCAGCACATCCACACTGGGGAACGGCCCTACCCGTGTGGGGAATGTGGGAAGAGCTTCAGGAACACTGGCAACCTCCTCATCCACCAGCGCATCCACACTGGGGAACAGCCCTACTCGTGTAGGGAATGTGGGAAGAACTTTAACCAGAGGTCCAACCTTCTCACTCACCAGCGCATCCACACTGGGGAATGTCCTTACACATGTGGGGAATGTGGAAAGAGCTGCAGGACCAGTGGCAACCTCCGCAAACACCAGCGCATCCACACCGGGGAGCGGCCCTACAGGTGTGGGGAATGTGGAAAGAGCTTCACTGACAGCTCCAGCCTCCACATCCACCAACGCATCCACACTGGGGAGAGGCCCTACTCATGTGGGGAGTGTGGGAAGAGCTTCACCAACAGCTCTCACCTCCACGTCCACCAGCGCTCCCACCTCCCCACCCACATTGGGGAACGACCCTACAAGTGCTGGCAATGTGGGGACAGGTTTCAGACCAGCTCAACTCTCCTCGAGCATGAGCGGACGCACACAGATGAGAGGCCCTTCCACTGCACCGACTGCGGGAAGGAGTTCAAACGCAATTCCCACCTTGTCACCCACCGGCGCATCCACACCGAGGAGAGGCCCTACAAGTGTGGGGAGTGTGGGAAGAGCTACACCCAGAGGTCTGGCTTGACCAGACACCAACAGACCCACCAGTAAGGAAGCCCTATTAGTGCCCCGACTGCAGGAAATGCTTTGGCCACTGCTTCCACCCCGAATGAACCCCCTGGTGCTGAGGCAACCCCTGGAGTCCAATGACTGTCAGTCCATCCCTTTCGACCACAAAGGACCAGTCCCCTTTCCCAGGGGCAGGTTCTTCCAACAGAACCCTTCTTGGGGGGTGTGGAGATTCCTGCCTTGACTGGGGACCCCCCAAGGTCAGTCCTGGAGGTTGAGAGCAGAGGTCTCCCATGAGCGTTGGTCTGGGGGAGTTACATCCATTTGTAATTAAGAATTCTTGCTTTTGTGCCAGCTTTAGTAGAATTGCTTCAACAATTGCTTTAGGGTAGATCACTGCTCTATCTTATCCTGTACTCCTGGTAGTTTTAGTGTTTATATTGTGCAGTAAGTAATTCTGATGAAGATCTTTTGTCTGATCATTTGGTGCCCTAAATAATTCCTTTCTATCGGTAGATCTGATTTGCCATCATTAAAACCTGGGGGACAAAAGTGGTTCAGTCACACCTCTGTAATTCCTCTAAACTGAAAGTGTTGGCATAATCCAAGGCTGAGGTTGGATCCAGCAGCCCCCAGCACCCCACAGGAAGTCGAGAACTCAGGGGGGCCACCCCCCTTTCCCAACCCCCCTGTGCCCAAAGACCCCCATGGGACCATCTGACCCACCAGCCCACCCTTCCTTTTCCACCCTTCTCCCTGTTCCTTCCACTTTTTCATGGTCCCCTCAATCCCCAGTTTCTCCCCCGAAGAGTTATGGGGTCCCAACCCCCACTTTTTGCCCCCTCTCCTGTGTGTTCTGAAGGAGAAAATGAGGCTGCACACACAGAGTTCCATTGTGGGACTTGTCCGCCAACACTTTTCAGTGTCCCCTTTTATTCCTCTTCTCTTGTTAGCAGCACCTGGTGTTTGTCTTTCAGTCCACCAGAAATCCCAGGATCGCCCCAAAGCAGTGCCCTGATCCCACACATACCCCTCGCCTCACGTGCTGGCTGTGTTCAGCCACCAGAGAAAAACACAGGCTGCCATGCAGAGCGTTCCAAGTGGTTTCCACTTGGCCAACAGCACTCTCTGGATGGAAAACACCAGTCAAAGCCAAAGCACTCCTTGTTGATCCTGATTAACTGAATGCAACTGCCTTAACTTGTTTCCACAAAAACTCTCAGGGTTCCTTTGCTTCCAGGAGGCCCCACATGTCCCAATGGCCCCTCGATTCCATGGAGTTCCGAACTGTCTCAGGAATCCTTTGGTTCCATGAGGCCCCGCATATCCCAGTGCCCCCTTGGTTCCATGAGGAGGCACAGTCTCAGAATTCCTTGGCTTCAATGAGGCTGTGTAGTGTCCCAATGGCCCCTTGATTCCAGGAGTTTCCGCAGTGTCCCAATGGCCCCTTGGTTCCACGAGGCCCTGCAGTGTCCTAATGGCCTCTTGATTGCACAAGGTTTTGCAGTGTCCCAGTGTTCCTTTTTTTCCATGAGGTTCCACAGTGTAACAGGGTCCCTTTGGGGCCATAAGGCCTGTAAGGGAGATATTTTGAATTAGATGATCAATGGAGCCTAGAGGCATGAGAAAGAAATTATATTATGATATGAAACCAGCCAGAGTATTGTACAATGTGCTTTTTAGCAAGTCAACTTTATATCCCCTATTATCAGAGCTGAGTTCTTACTTGGTTTTGCTACATACTGCCAGATGGATACATCTACCCTTGAAACACAATTGTAGAGGTCGTCCATAGGGGTGAGAAAGATGATGGAAGATTCTGTGGGCAGGGGTCGCTCGCCCCTTGCCCTACAGCAGGGCACGTGCAGACTGTTGCTATCAGGTGATGAACAGGCGGGGTTTGGCTGTGTCATGGTTTGAGATAGCCCCAAAATCCAATTCCCTAGCTCCATTCCCCCTCCCACATCTCAACCTAATGTGAGATGGGTTTTTCCAGACAAAACACACCAGACTCAAAGTGGGGGAAAGGGAATATATTACAATGACTGTAGAAATAAATACCATATCACATTATACACATGATCACAAACTATCTCTACCATGACATATGTATTTACAATGATCAGATCTCTTCACCCCTCCAAATAAAAGTCCAGGAGGGAAAGAAGGACAGATCCCTTCCAGTCCTTAAGCAGCAGCATCTTCTGAGGCAGCAGTCTGTCTGTCTTCTCCACATGGAGCAGCTGATAGCTGGCTTTCTGCCACCGTTTCTCTGGTCAGCGCCGGTTGCTGCTCTGCGCCCATGGAGAAAACATCTCCCGGCATAACTACAGACACTTAGTCCAGTCTAACACTGTTCCAGGTCTCTGCAATCCCCCCAGCCAGGGCTGGGAGGGGGCCAGAGGCCCCAAGGGGCTCAGAGCCCCTTCCTCGTGGCTCTACAACATGGCCACCTCTCCTCAACAACCAAAACTACAACTCATCTCTTCCGGTGAGCTTGTGATATGTTTACATTTTTTGCAGGAGCGCCCATTGGGCAGAACTTCAAAACTTCCAGGGGTTTCCACCCCTTGGGGTCTACCACTTTCCTTAGCCTCCGGGGGAAAACAAGATCCAAACCACTACAACACTCCACCCCTCGCTCCTGCGGGGACCTGGAACAGCATAAAGTTGGGCTAGGTGCCTGTAGTTATGCCGGGAGATGTTTTCTCCATGGGCGCAGAGCAGCAGCCGGCAAGCACCAGAGAAACGGTGGCAGAGAGCCAGGATAGATAACACCTGAACTGAAGGAGCAGCAGAAGCAACATGCAGCACCAGAGAAAGGACTCCTGGAAGGAGAGCTGAGGAAAAGAGAGCCAGCAGCCTGTGAGACAGAGTTCTGGGGGTAAGACTGTACCAGCCCCCCAAAACTCCTTTGAGACCTCCTGGAAGGAGGAAGATGATGGACTCTTACTTGAAAGAGCCTTGAAGTGCGACATGCGCTACAGAAAGGAGCTAGAGAGCTCCGAGAGGAATGCGGGGGGAGTTGACCTTGGCTCCCCCCCCTTGCACTGCTACCACGGTGGCAGCCTGAGAGACAGGGCACAGAGGCCCTGCAGAGGAGCTTGAGTCTCCTGGAGATACCAGACCGTCACGAAGACCCCCCTGTGTCTTCGTGATATGACCGTGATGAAACGACCTTGTCTGGGGTTACGAAGCCCACGGAAGACCCTTTTACCTGCGTCAAGGGGGCCGAGGGAGGTTGGATACCTCCCTCGTGAGTGCTGGCAGAAAACCAGCTATCAGCTGCTCCATGTGGAGAAGACAGACAGACTGCTGCCTCAGAAGATGCTGCTGCTTAAGGACTGGAAGGGATCTGTCCTTCTTTCCCTCCTGGACTTTTATTTGGAGGGGTGAAGAGATCTGATCATTGTAAATACATATGTCATGGTAGAGATAGTTTGTGATCATGTGTATAATGTGATATGGTATTTATTTCTACAGTCATTGTAATATATTCCCTTTCCCCCACTTTGAGTCTGGTGTGTTTTGTTTGGAAAAACCCGTCTCACATTAGGTTGAGATGTGGGAGGGGGAATGGAGCTAGGGAATTGGATTTTGGGGCTATCTCAAACCATGACAGGCTGCCACTCAGGCATCGCCTTATACTGCGTACTGGCCCTACGTGGTGTAATGTAGAGCTGATAAAATGGGGTGTCAGGACTGCTGGGGTGAGCGATCCTCATCCTGCCATGGAGACTGTGTTGCTCCACAGGGACGCCCACTAAGCATGGGCACCGACAAGCTGCTGCAGATCCTGACAGCCCTGGCCTGTCTGTGTGGGTAAGCACAGTTTATTGATAGGAAGCAACCGAGAAAGCAAATTTTTTAATATCCTTTTAGTGTCCCTTTAATTCTCCTTTTATTAATTAATATTGTTACATAAATAAGCTGTCATTAGTATTTCTCTTTAATTTTCCTTTTTACTAACCAATATCATGTTAATAGTTATCCGTAATATTGTGTTAAGATCCTTTTTTGGTATCCCTTTAACTCCCTTTTTACTAGATAATACTGTATTAAATGCTGTTCATAGTATTTGTTTCAATGCCACCCGATAAGGTAGTTATTTTGTATTCTTTTTAGTTTTTTGATTCTCTTTGCTAAGATTACTATTATTATTACTCTCACTGTAATAAAAGATATTTTGTGTGTTTGAATGTCTGTTGTCTTTATTCCGGGCATGTATTCCAACAAACTGTTACGATATCTGACACTGTGTGACCATGCAGGGGGGGGACTCAGCCCAGGGGGGTTGTGGTGCAGAGCCAGGGCCTGTGGAAGGCATTGAAAACATGCAAGTGCCAGCGAGAGGAGGCTGCTCTGTGCCCTTGGTGGCACCAACAGACCAGGAAGGTGGCCCAGGACAGTTGCCCCCCCCAGCCTCTCTCCCCAGCCATTGCCAGCACTGACTGCTCAGCCCAGGGTTAGGGGTGAGTTTTACTGTGCCCCCCTCCATCCTCCTGCTGGGCTCAGGGCCTGTACCAGGGCCATGGCCAGCCCTGCCTGGCCTCTCTGCTGGCCCAGAGCCCGGCAGAGCCTGGAGCAGGGCTGTCTGTGAGGCCCCACAGGGGACACAGCCTGTCCAGGAGCTTGGGGAGGGGCTGAACAGGAAGACCCTCTGTGCCCAAGGTCAAGCACTGCCCTGGGCATCGTGTCAGAGGGGCCCTTCCCCACCCTGAGTGCTCCTGTACTGGGCTGGGCCTGCCCAGGGGGCTGTGGGACCAGCTGGGAGGCAGCGGGGCACAAAGGGGCCACGGAGCCGCTGCCAGGGGGGGACAGCAAGGCCAGGGACAGACAAGGGATTGCTGGGCATGGCCTGGGCTGTGCAGGGGGACTGTGGGAAAGGCAAAGCTCCCCTGCAGTTGGGAGCTGCAGGAAAAGTCCAGAGCCCAAAGAACCTCAAGGGCTGTGTTGGACACCAAGGCTGCAGGAGGGAAATGCAGGGCTGCTGTGCAATGGGGAGGGGGTTTAACTCCAGCAGACACTGATGTGGTGCTCAGGGACTCCATGGCTTCTCTGCCTGAGTCTTTTCTGGAAAGGTCTCTCAGGCCTCTCTGCTCGGGGAAGGGCTTTAGGGAGGAGGAGAGCACGTCTGGGCAGGAACCTGCTGAAATCCCCGAGGGACAAATGGCAGTGTCTGCCCCTGCAGGGGACTCAGCCTGGCCATGGCACAGGCTGGAGCTGCCTGGCTGGGAGCAACCCTGTCAGAAGCTGTGGGTGGGCAGGGAGCTGGGCAGGAGGCAGCCGTGTGCCCTGGCAGCAAGGGAGGCCAGGAGCACCCTGGGCTGTGGGACCAGCACATCAAGGACGGGCATGCTCCAGGTCACTGCGGCTGAGGAAAACTGAGGAAAGAGCTGGGATGTTTATGAATTGTACTGAGTTTACTTTTTGTTTGTGGGCAATGAAGAGAAACTTTCTGTGGCTCTAAGTGTCACCAGTTCCAGACCTCCCAAAGAACACAAACCTGATGAGTTGTGGTTCCCACTCCAGTGGCACTTGGAACTCCCTTTATACCCAGAGCACAGAGCTCCCTTGTCCCACAAAGTCCTTGGAAATGGAGGAATGAAGGACACAGAACAGGTTGTGGGGACCAGTTGCAGGGCGTGGTCAGGGCTTTGGGGTGGTTGTGACCCCAGTGCAGGACCCGGCACTTGGCCTTGTTGAACCTCCTCCAAGTGGCCTGGGCCCATGGATCTAGCCTGTCCAGATCCCTCTGCAGAGCCTTCCTGCCCTCCAGCACATCAACACTCCCCCCAGCTTGGTGTGCCCTGGGAACTGCCTGAGGCTGCACTCCATCCCCTTGTGCAGATCATTGAGAAAGAGATTGAAGCACCCTGAGCCCAGTGCTGAGCCCTGGGAACACCCCTGGATGGAACTCCATTGCCCACCACTCCTTGGGCCTGGCCATCCACACAGATGTTTGCCCAGTGAACAGATGCTGCAGAATGTGTTTGATAAAGGTCCTGTAAGCCCAGAATACTGGGATGAGTGCAGATTTAGCTCTGCACAACACACAAATTCATTCACATTCTGTCTTTTCTTCCCTCTGTGGATTGAGGGAACTTGTGACTTCAGTGTGTGACTCACTGTGTGCAAAGGGCAAATATGGACAGAATGCGGGACAGGGAGTGTTTGGGGGATCTTGGGATCTGTGCTTGACACAGAAGGTGTTTGCCATTGGTCTAAGACTATCTACTGTGCAAAGTGGACTTCATTGGAGGCAATGTGGACTTAATATACAGCAGAGGATTAAGGATTTCTTTTTTTATTCAGTTGTTGCCATCCTTTGGTTTTGTTTGCTGGCAGTAAATGAACATCCCTCTGTGTCTCGTGCAGCTCTTTCTCCAAGCCAAGCAGGTGGGAGTTGGTGCCAAGGAGCTGAAACCTGCAGGTCCAGCCTTGAGTGGAGGAAGCTCAGATTTGCCCAAGGCTGCTTTGAGTCCCAGGGGTTTGATGAGGGAATGGTGGGGTGGGGATAAAGTCTGATGGATTGTCAGACATAAAAGGTCTTGACTTTTGTATCTCTTCAGACTGAATTAGGAGGTGCTTGGGATCAATATTGACTAAGGATTGCTGATATCAATGTAAAAACAGGAAAAAAGTAAACAGACCACAAAGAAGACATCTTTTCTCATGTTTTATTAATAAAATATATTCACTTTGAAGGCACTTCTGAGATCTGTCTGACCACAAAAGAATTGAAGACTTACAAGTAAATTATTCCCAGGGGCTTGTCTTGTTAAGATGCCATCAGTGAGAAGAGAGTGTGGAGGAATGAGCTGACAAGGAGACCATCCCTGGGGCTGGGGAAGCAGGAACTCACAGTCACTGGTTACAGGTGGCAAAAGAACTGTGGAATGTGAAGTATTAGTTCGTTTGAATATTTGCCCGGAATAAAGACAAGTACAACAGACATTCAAACACTAAAACAAACAAACAAAAAAACAAAAAACCCCCCCACTTTTATTGCAGTAAGGATAAGAAAAACTTAAAAAAGAGAATCAAAAGCCAAAAAAGAATACAAAAAACCTACTTTATCAGTTGGCATTCATACAATACTATGAACAGCTTTTAATACAGTATTAACTAGTAAAAAAAGGAGTTAAAGGAGTACGAAAAAAAGATATAAAACATTGCTTTCGTGGTTGTTTCCTATTAAAGAAAAACTCTGCTTACCTACACAGACAGGCCAGGGCTGCCAGGATCTGCAGCAGCTGGTTGGTGCCCGTGCTTAGTGGGCGTCCCCACGGAGCAACACAGTCTCCATGGCAGGATGAGGATCGCTCACCCCAGCAGTCCTGACACCCCATTTTATCAGCTCTACATTACACCACGTAGGGTCAGTACCCAGTATAAGGTGATGCCTGAGTGGCAGCCAAACCTCGCCTGTTCATCACCTGATAGCAACAGTCTGTGCATGTCCTGCTGTAGGGCAAGGGGCCAGTGACCCCTGCCCACATCATCTTCCTCTCACCATCATCTTTCTCACCCCTATGGATGACCTCTCCCGTTGTGTTTCAAAGGTATTTGTATCTATCTTGCAGTAGGGAGCCAAGCCAAAGAGAAACTCAGCTCTGATAATAGGGGACATCCAACTGACTTGCTAAAAAACACAATGGACCTTTCAGTTAACTCGTGCAATAAAGTTACATTGTACAATACTCTAGCTGGTTTCACATCCAAATATAATTTCTTTCTCACACCTCTATGCACCATTGATCATCTAATTCAAAAGTACCCCCCTTACACTGGTAGAAAAAGGCAATATCCTGAGGTCACTTCACTTGGAGAGTCCCATTCCCTGGGAAACCCCCTGGATGCAGCTCAGGGATGTGCTTCTGTGCACAGAGCTGCCTGTGTCCATCCTTCAGGCTGTGGGGCATCTCGGGCAGGGCAGAGCAGGTGACACCCCACAGGGCTGAGGGGCCTCCAGACTCATTCACAGATTGTTTTGGAAAAAGAGTTCTAGGTCATCACTGTTTCCAAACTGCTGCAACTACCTCTGACTAATAGGTGAAAACCTGTAGATAGAATTAAATCAGTCACAAATTGATGTTCTAGGGTGGATGGGGTTTTTTTTGGTACTGTACTATCTAATGTTCTTTCTTCAATATTTTGGGGACCAGACACACAATTTCCTTCAAATCTGTTCATCACCTGAGCAGACATGGGTATGGTTCTGTCAGACTCTCTCTCCCACTGTGCTTGCTTCCAATTTTTGATTTAAAATACAGAGCTGTATTTAATAATTCATGACATAAAAGGTGGAATTGCAATACCTTTCACCACTACTATGGTTCTCTTTCCATCCAGTACTTTGTGATGGTCATTGACTGTAACATACTCAATGCATAGGTAGATATTGGAGTCAGATTCCTGTACATTGTGCAAAGTTGTCCTGTAATTCCTTCCTTGACTTGAACACTCGGTGTGACCAGCCAAATCAGGAGAGATATTTGGAGGATCTTCCTTGGAAAAATATATCCTAATGACTGTCTTTCTGCTACTTTTCAAGTGCATTCCCACGTGCTCTCCTAAACCACTGATTGAGCAAGTTATGCTGATGGAGTCTCCTTCTCAAACACTGATAACGTCTGTTGACTGTTCGTTTTCTCCACCTAAAGATAAGAAATGCAATTGAGATGGTAATACCAGAGTTCTTATTGATCTTTTAATATCAAAGTAGTTTTCAGAACCAACAACTCTGTCAACAGAATCACTCTGTAAGACTGGACCTTAGTCTTGCTATGCTGGGTATGTCATCTCTTAGCTGCCCTGAACCCTGTAGTGCCTTTCATGCCCATTAAACTGTTCAACTCAGCACCTTCCCAAAGCTTAAAAGGCCTTGGCAAAAACGTGTCTTCTGTCACTCATGCAAAAAATTTAGTTTGCTCAGTTTAGATTCTCAGAATGATCCTATTAGTTTTCAAAATACGAGCTTCACTGAACTCAGCTTGACAGTTGGAGTTGTTCGAGGGTCTAAATCTGAATTCAAAGGTAAGAAAAAAATGACAGAGAATGGAGGAAAAATACACCTTTTTTTTCCTTTTTTAAAGAAAGGAGTATTTAGTAACACCAGGAAACTGGATAATAGAGCCTCTCGGGAAGAGGACTGCAGAAGGTGTAACTCCAATCTATAGTAAGAAACAAAGGTACCAAAATGTATAATGAGACATATTTGAGTTCTCTAATTACCTCAGGATCAAAAGAAACTGAACAGTAAATATTTGTGTAATGAATAGCAAGAAACAGAGGGATCAAATGGGAAACACCAAAAAGAAATTACACCAGAAGCAAGGGAAGAAAAATTAAATAAAGAGTACTGCATGTCTAGGACAAACACAGTTTAGAAAAGGTTGAATTGTTCAATGTTGAGAAGCAAATTAAGGATCCCTACATACTTAGGGCAATTTACTTTAATAAGGGAACCAACACAGAATTCAAACACAGAAAGTCTGGATTGTTGAAATATAGATACAGCAAGTCACTCCACCCGACCAGACATGGGCATATTCCTCCTACAACACTTGGAGAAGGAATTAAGGCAACTCAGGAGTCACGAGCAATTATCTTCCAAAACAGCAGAGAAATGGAGTGATGGATAAGGCTGGAGAAGTGCAGAGCACTCAGCCTTTACCATCAGGAAAGGAAAGGCCATCAACCTAAAAATCAGTACTTCCAAACTGACCCACTTTAAACTTTTCTGCGACCTAAGACCTCACGAAGTTAACAACAAGCAGACGCAGCCCATCACTCATATTCTCCAAAGATCAAGGTAGAAGTTCAAGAGTTAAATTATATTTGCAGAAATCAGCATTGACTCCTAGATAACCACTAACTAAAGAATATTCTCACCAGTTTTAATGCATCTTCCTTTCAGACACACGGATTTATGGATAATATGTTTTTCTCAAGTCACTATCCTTTCCATTGTCACTGCTGATGGGGAAAAAAAGGAGTGACTTTTTGGAGACTTTTTTTTTTCCTCACCTTGTTCCCCTCAGAGATTCACAGTTTTCCCTAAGTGTGCCTCCACCTTGTAGTCTTAATGACCACAGAAACATTCAGCAGTGGATATTTCTGGTAAGGCTATATTCCACCTTCAATAAAAATGCCCCTAGTTAATATAAATATTCATTTCTGTCAGTAGAGGGCTCCCCTGTCATCCTTAATAATATAGATACAGTTGATCTGAAATTACTGGCAAAACAACAGGTGATCACAAAGGTTTCTATGAGGCCTTGAAAAGAGCATATGGGCCTACATACCAGGTACAAAGCCCTCTACTCAGTGCTGATGGGCAAACCCTTCTAACAGATAAAACCTCCATTCTGAATCGATGGTCTGAACACTTTCAGACTCTTTTCAGTACCAACCGTGTAGTCCAAGACTCAGCATTCAGTCCATCACACAACAACCAGTAAAGTATGAATTGGATACTGCCCCCTCTTTTGGAGAAACCCTCAAGGCCATACAGCAGGTGAAAATGGGCAAGGCAGCTGGGGTTGATGGAATTCCACCTGAAGTCTGGAAACATAGGGGCCTTGCACTCCATGCTAAATTTCATGAGTTTGTGGTGCGCTGTTGGGAGCTCGGTGAACTACCATCAGATCTTTGAGATGCAGTCATCATCACTTTGTATAAGAAAAAAGGTATTAAATCAGATTGCTCAAACTATCGTGGTGTTACTCTGCTCTCCATTGCTGGCAAAATCCTGGCAAGAATACTCTTGAACAGACTAATACCCACTATAGCAGAAGGAATGCTACCCGAAAGTCAATGCGGTTTCAGAGCCAACAGGAGCCCCACAGACATGGTATTTGTCCTCGGACAACTGCAAGAGAAGTGTAAGGAACAGAACAAAGGTCTCTATGTAACCTTTGTCGACCTCTCCAAGGCTTTTGATACTGTGAGCAGAAAAGGTCTGTGGCAGATTTTGGAACGTTTAGGTTGTCCCCCCAAGTTCCTTAAAATGATCATCTCACTCCATGAGGATCAGCACGGCCAAGTCAGATATGGCAACACACTTTCTGAGCCCTTTTTAATTAAGAATGGTGTGAAAAAAGGCTGCGTTCTCGCTCCTACCCTATTCGCAGTCTTCTTTAGCATGATGCTCCAAAGGGCCACAGCAGACCTCGATGATCAGGACGGTATCTACATTCGATACTGTACTGATGGAAGTCTATTCAACCTAAGGCAGCTGAAGGCCCACACCAAGACCTTAAACCATCTTGTCCAGGAGCTGCTTTATGCTGATGACGCCGTCCTTGTTGCCCACACAGAAGCAGCCCTGCAGCGTTTAACATCCTGCTTTGCAGACACTGCTGAGTTCTTTGGGCTGGAATTCAGCTTAAAGAAGACAGAGGTCCTCCATCAACCTGCAACTCAGGAAGTCCCCCATCATCCCCACATCACCATTGGCCAATCAGAGCTCAAATCAGTCCAACAGTTTAATTACCTTGGTAGCCTCATCTCCTCAGATGGTAAGATTGACGGAGAGATAGACAACAGGTTAGCAAAGGCATACAGTGCTTTTGGAAAACTCCACAAAAGAGTATGGCATAATAAACACTAGAAGAAAAGCACAAAGATCAGTGTTTACAGAGCCACAGTGCTGTCTACTCTCTTATATGGTTCCGAATCATGGGTCATCTACCGCCACCACCTGCATCTCCTAGAACGCTTCCATCAACGCTACCTCCGCACAATCCTAAACATCCACTGGTCAGATTATGTGACCAATACATCTGTTCTAGAACAAGCAGCAGTCACAAGTATTGAGGCCATGTTACTGAGAACGCAGCTGCGATGGGTAGGGCACGTCTCAAGGATGAAGGACCAACCACCGCCTCCCTAAGATCCTGCTTTATGGTGAACTTGCCACCGGTTGCCACAAGAGAGGAGCCCCAAAGAGAAGATACAAGGACTCCCTGAAACAACATCTCAGCCTTGACCATATTGATCAAAATAACTGGTCTACTCTGGCCTCAAATCGGGAGGCCTGGAGACACACCATCTATAACGCTGCTGTCTCCTTTGAGAACGCACGCGGGATCACTCTCAAAGAAAAAAGGCAACTCAGAAAGAACCGTGCCTTGCAGAATACACCATCTAAGGAGTCTTTCTGCTGTGCCTTTTGCAATCGGATATGTCTGTCACGTATTGGCCTCATAAGCCACCAGCGTGCCTGTATCAAATGTGGATAGAGCCTTCCCAAATCTTTGTTCGCGAAGCCTAGCCATGATGACTGGCAAAACAACTTCCACTCTTTCTACAGAGAGTAATTGTTTTGTAGAAAAGTTCAGATCATAACAATTTTTTCTAAAAGTTCCTTTTGTAATTTCATAGATTTTTTTTTCCCCAAAGTTCCACCTGCTTTCACTAATAGTGAATCTGGTAGGAAGTTGTTTGAGAAAATAGACTAAAGTGGGAGGGGGATTGAACACAATGAAGTGAGAGAGAGGAAAGAAAACACCGAACTGGAGGAGCATCTACATCGTATGTACCGGTCTGGGCAGGGAAGCATGGGAGGAGCAGCAGACAGAGAGATGCAGCTGGGAGACACAACATCCACAGCATTTTCAAAGGTCTCTTTAGTTGCTCTCTACAATCTGACTGATGAGTTAAAGACCTGAGGAAAGGGTTGATGCCACAAGCTGGCCTGTTGCCTTTCAGCTACATCAGCTCTCTACTAAAAGAAGCCAGCAAGATGCTGCTTTTGCTTTTATATTACAATGAATGGGACAGAGAGGTGTATCTTGATGTTGACTTCACACGAAAACCGCCCCTGGTTTCCTGCTACTGGGCAACTCCCAGCCCTGAGGGTAGGAGTAGAAAGTTGTCTATGATAAGCACCCACCTTTCCTTTGAAGACAACTGAGATCAGAGACACTCACTCAAATTTGCCCTTCACAGTGCCCAAGTCAGGCAGTTGTCCTTCAGGTGTGGCCTCAGTGGAAATGTGGGTGCTGGGTACAATCAGTTCAGTCTGTCACTGTTCCCACAGGCTTAGATTGGTGGTTGCAAAAGCAAAAGTCTTGGCTTTGTAAGGAGCAAGGAGGTGAGAGATGCTTCATTACTTCAGGTAAACCTTCAATTATTATACCAGCCCTGCACACAAACCAGCAACTTTGATCTGCATCTTGGCAGTGACAACGGGAATAACTTCCCAAGCAACCCCACAGGACGTACCTCTCACGTGCCCCTGGCTTCACATTTAACAACCCTTTCTGTGTGTCTGCAGTGCACAAGAGCTTAAAACCACAAGCAAAGGGGAACCAGCTACAGCTCACATGGAGCTCCTGCTCCCTCCCCAAGAGGATGAAAAGCTCTTCCTGTGGGCACTGCTCTCCATGGGAATACAGAGGGGAAGGGGGTGTTCCCAAAGAATTTCTTGAATGCTTGAAAGTTCAGAAATTTCACCAATTATTGCAAAGGAAAGAGAGTTCAAGCAGGTTGTGAAATGAGCTTTCAATTAGCTGCACAAAGGCTCACTGCTGGATAGAAAAGCAGATGCCAGGAGACATCTCTTACTCCCTATCTTTGCTTTTGCCATATTTAAGAAATGAATCACGACAATAATACTGGATTGTGAGTTTGGGAATGATGGGATAGTGATGCTTTGTCAAGGAGATTAACAGACCAAATAACATTATCATCAATACAGAGTTACCAAGGAATAGCCAGTTCTTAAGGAGTTGTTTTATTGTCACTAGTATAGTAACACAAATTGAGAACTAAAATCACTCAAAAGAAGTTGCAGCTACAAAATTATGGCATTTGGTGAGTTAGGCATCTTAGTATTGTTAGTCCTTTTTTTACTTCATCGGATGATCTTTATGACATTTGGTGAGTTAGGCATCTTAGTACTCTTAGTCCTTTTTTTATTTTGTCAGATGATCTTCCAACCCAACCCATTCCATATTTCTGTGAATAAAAATATTTGCCTATCTATGCATAGTGCAAAACACAAAGCACTTGCTGAGGACGAAGCCTATAGACATCTCCAGAAAGCAGAGTACACAGCTGGAGACAATTCAGTAGGTTTAAGGCTGTGCTGCTGAGTCAGCCACACACCTTGTGATAGCTGCTGTCCTCAGCCAAGCACCACCAGAGGATGGGAGATCCAGGGTGCTGCTCATGCTGCTCATGAAGGCCTGGAGCTGGACAACTGTGGCAATCACAGTCCGTGGTGAACATGTGGATGTGGTGAAGGTGCATTTGTGAAAAAAAGACCATTTGTGAATATGGGACCATGAGGTCTCATGGAAATCAACCTCTGTTGCTTCAGCTGGTTGCTGTACATCAGGACAGAGGAAGATGCTGCTGGCATAGAGGTCTTCCTATTTGTAGATGGTCTTCAAACATGGTTGAGGTTTTTTTCTTCTGAAGCTTGTCTGTATTCCCTAAGAGCTGTAGAATTGAAAGAAAAATATCTGTGAGGCCAAAAAGGGCACAGGTTGATTTCAGTGAGAATTGTAATCCATCTGCAGTGGGAAGTCCTCCAGGCACCTCCCCTGTCCCATCTGCTACTGGACCACCTCTTGCTCTGAAAGCTGAAAACACATCTAGTCCTTCACTGAATACCCTCCTGCCACTGTAGTGGCACTGTGATTTCATCACTGACCCTAATTAAACTCCCAAAAGGGAAATCTTATAATAGAATCATAGAATCGTTTAGGTTGGAAAAGACCTCCAAGATCATCGAGTCCAACCTTTAACATTCCAGAGACAATTTAACAGTAAAAGATCTGATGGAATGCTATGACAGTCTTAGGAAAACAACAGGGAAAAAGTACCAGCATTAGCAAGGATTTCTTTAGAGGAACTAAAACTAACAGACTTGGAAATTGTTTTTTCCCAATTTATGTTTTACTGCAATTACTGATCAACTCACTGCTACCCATCTCAGACAGACCCACAGGCCTTCTGTTTCTCCACAAATCCCTACCAGGAATGGCAGGTGGGATGCTTTGCCATATGACAGCACAGCTGCATCGCAAGTCCTAGTCTGTATTGGAGCCCAACTATTTCTGGAGTAAGAGGTGGTTTATTATTATCTCACTTGAAGAACACAGTGGTTTCTGTGTTGGGAGGGAGGAGGGAAGAGCAGAGGGTAATACAGAGGAAGGCTGATGTTTCCAGATTTTATTCACATGATTCTCTTTTTATGCCACAGAGCCTATCCTGGCTATTTCCACCCATATTAGTTTGCAAAACAAACTTCCCTCTTGGCCACATTTAGGAAAATATTTTCTCTTAAATTAAAGGTGGTTCTTCAGTGGGCAGAGCTGTGAGTGGGAACCATTCTCCTAAAGGACCTGTCAGCCCACACCTGGATGTCCATCAGTCTCCTGGGCTGGGACATGTCTCTGCAGGGGGACCTGCACAGTCTGGGATCACTCCAGGGAACTGGATCCCACAGATGGAAGGCTGAGCCCTGCCATTGCTTCCTCCTTGCTTCAGGAGGAAGCAGTGAAGAAATTTATTCTGTGCTTATTTTTCATAACAAACCCATCTAGACAACATAATGGAGATGAAATCCAGGAAGAACACCCTGTATGCTTGTCCCACTACCAGGTGTGGAATCCACAGGAAACCAACAATTTGTCAGACAGTACCTTGACTAATCCAATGCCAGCAATAGGAATACACAGAGACCATTCCTGCCCAAACCACAATGCACAGTAGGAATGTGAGGGAGATCATGCCCTCATTCCTGGTGGGAAATTCAGGATTACCTGGAGAGTAGAAGAAAATAAAAAGAAGCCCAGTGAATCAAGCAGATATGCCAAGGTATGAGCCTGCCTCATAAGCACCACCCTGAGGAACTGAGCATGAGCAAAGTCCCCCACAACAGCTGATAAAGAGAGAGGGAACCTATGGATGAGAGAACAAATAGGCTCTGGCTCAGGATACCTTAATGAAGATACCTGTAACAATGCTGACTTCATCAACATTCAAAGCTAATTCTTGACTCCCCACCACAACAGATACCAATGAATGTATTCCTCTTCCAAAAAACCCCAAACCAAGAGATGTGAGAGCCATCCTTAATGATGGCTTCAAATGTCATTAAGGAAATCCCTTCAACTGGTTTTTAAAGACTTGTTTGTCCATCACCTAAGGAAGACAACAGGGATTTCCACCGTGAAAGAAATTTGAATATAAAAATAACTTTATGTGACTTAATATAGAGGCAAAAATCACTTATCCCTGACTGGTAAGGGGAATTCTTGGGAACTGGCTACGTGCTCATCATGTACCACCTTCCCTCAGCATCCCTGTATCTATTGCTCCATGTAAAACTCTGTTCACATCAAGCTCTATTGGCGAAACACTTTCAAAGCAAAGGGAAAACAAACTTGTGGAGAGATTAACCTGGAATTTCCTCACCAAGGATGCCAGTTGTTGGTTTTCCAGTTTCTGCATCTGACATTTCAATGTGGCACTTCAGCGTAGGATTGTTTCTGCTTCACAGCAAATTTTATTCTCCTCAGGACTGATGCTACCTCTCCCATTTGCTGAGAAAGCTGAAAAATAAAAGAAGTTTTAATTATAAATACAGATCAAGATCTTCAATCAAGGGTTCAAAAGGTTGAAGAGGTTCATAGTTTAAACAAGCGGATCATGTAGCACAGAAAGGTGGGGATTGCCGTGACTGCTATGAGTTGGAGATGTTTCATTCCCCAGCTGTTCAAATCAACTAGTGACATTTAGATTTCTTCCTCACTAAAGCTGATGAACTCTTCTGTGAACCAAACATGTTACGAGAAGGCAAAGAAAGTCTCACATGTAATTAAGAATACCAAAACATGTGTAAAAAGTTTAACATTACCTTGATGCAATTAAAAACCATTTTAATAAAAATTAGACACTATTTTGTAGCTCCCTTTTACCCACAGGAACCAAAGAGGGGGAACAAGCAAGACCAGCAGCTGTGTAGATCTCAGAGACCCCAGAGCACATCTCCAACTGACCCTGCATCCCACTGGGCCGTCATATAACTTAGTCCTCTTCCAAGAGAATCTTGAGAACTCCTTCCTGTCTACACATCCCAGGCTCAGCACCTCCACCTGTTACCCTCTCAAGGGACACAGGCACCCATGGCTACAGCAACTTCCAGTTTTCACTAGGGAGGTTTCAGTGTCACCCAAACTTTTCACAGTAGTAACAGCATGTAGATATATTGGTGAGCATAAAACAGGAGAGTAAAAGTCAATTTGTACTGACAGAAGCAGGTGGAATTCATACATTACAAACTGACACAGAATTTGACAATGAGAATTCATGTTAAAAAAAAAGAAAAGGAGAAAAAAAAGTCTGTATAAATCAGAAAAATATGTGTTTATGTGAAACCCTACTAGTGTAGTTTTAAGCAGTGTTAGACTCAAGAGAATTTTATTTATTTTTCTGAATTATTTAACTTTTTTTAGCAGAAGAACCTTATTTGGTCAAGTTAGTTTACTCATGAACATCACTGTCTGCACAAGTGGATAACAGTTCACTTTCATAACCAGAAATATGTTTCCCATCTGTTGATAACCAGGCTCCCAGTAGAACATACCTGCAGAATTCAGGATGCCACACAAGTATCTCGCTCCCACCGTTTTAAGGTAGAAATTCCTTCAGGAAAATATTTGCTTGCTGAAAGCACATAAGGATGTTTTTCCTTGGTCACCAACTCAATTTTCCATTTGAAAACACCTCATTTTCTATTTCAGCAATTTTTACAAATCTTTCACAACTGCCTGTTTCACATAAGCTCATTGCACAGTCTTTACGGTAGTCGACTGTCACATTTGTTTTGTCAGAGGAAGAGTCATGTGTCCTCTCAACTGGGTGACCACTGGCCATGGCAATATCTAAAGGAGAAAACAAAGAAAAAGTATTTTCTACCAGGTTACTCCCCATGTTTAGTGTAACAGAATGGGGTGAGTTTGGGTGAACAGGTCCGGTCATGGCTTCAGAGATATTGTCTGCCAAGGGGCAAATTTTACACAGCACTGGGGCCAGCCCACCAGATAATTTGTGGGTAGAAATAGGATATAATTTTCCCACTGCTGTAACTGTTTTAAACTAGGAAGTTGGCAGCTTGGGAAATTAGTTGAAAGGCTTTTCTCTTGCTGAGCTCAGATGAATCATCTCTTCTTGTTTCCTTTCCTTCTCAAGGCCTTGGCACAGTCCTATCAGGTGTCCCTCCAGCAGAGTACCAGATCCCAAGTCCAGTGAAGTTCACAGCTGCCAGACTGGACACACTGGGTGCAGTGTGCAGGTTTACTCATCCAGACTCTCCCGGGGAAAAGCCAGTCCTTTAGGAGAGGACTTGCCTCATCTGACATCAGACAGACCCAAAGAGTCATCCCTCCCAAAACAGGGCATTGGGCCAGGTCAAACAAACCCACCTTCACCTTAATTTCTTTTCTCACCCTACAGTTTTTGTGGTTTTAGCTTTAACTGGGAACAGATGAGCTTTCTAATAACAGCTAAAAGCTTTTTAGCTACTGATGTGCAGGGAAAGGCAATGAGGTCATAAAAGGAGTCTCACTTGGACAGGGAGCTGCAACAGCCAGGAGCAGGAAACACAACCCCATGAGGTGGGGAAGAGTCCATCTCACTGCCCTGGGTGCTCAGTTCCAGCGGTGCTGGATGTTCTCTGAGATCCTCTGTGGTCCCAGGTCAGGCTCACCAGGCTCCTCCCTTAGTCTTCTTCCTGTTGGGACATTAAATGCAGTGTTTAGCATCCATTATCTCTTATTATCTTTCTCCAGACAAAAAGAAATCAGCTGCCAGGCCAAGTGCTGTAAGGCTGCTCCTGGCCAAGACATCTGGAATGGAAGGAATGGAAGGCAAAGGAACACTCGTGCTGCTCAGCTGTCACTACAATGGCTTTTGCAAGTGCCAAACTCACACCCCTTTCCGCCTCTGGCTCAATCACAGCAGTAGGAGACACGTGGTCCTTCTGCAGGGAAAGAGTAATCCCTCCTGAGCCTGTTGGGCAGGAGGCTCCATGTCCAGGTCCTCCAGGCTCCTCAAAGTAGTGCCCTGCACACATCCCTCAGCAGTACATGCAACAAATAACAACCTGCCTTGCTGTCGCTTCCAAAACACACCAAAAAATTAGATAAGAAAGATATCTTGTGCTGAATGAGTGTTTCACTTAACGTAAGATGAAATATTTATTGTCAAATTGAACTCTGTTTTTAGTTTAGAAGTCTGACGGGAAATATCAGTTCAAATCAAATGAACAAACAAACAAAAACTTGGTATTTCTTTCCAAAAAAAATCCTGGCTTTAGTCAGAAGTTCATTCTCAGTCATTTCAATGAAACTGTCATGACTTCGTGAAATATGTTTTAGTAAAATACAAGTTTCACTTTTCAAATAAGAAAAAAGAAAATTGAAAAAATTTAAAACCTTCTTTATCATCCTGGCTCTGGAAAACAGAACCTGCTTCGCTCTTGGGAGCTTTTCATTAGAAGCTTTCATTAAACAACTCTTTTGCTGTCACCACCTGAGAAGTACCTTGAGGAAATTTCCAAATTAATTATGCATTAATTCCTAATTATGCAGTAATTCTTCATCAGAACTTAATAAATGCTTGTCTCTCATGGTCTGTGCTAATCTAGAGCTGCTGAGAGTTCCACCCCAAAACCAGATGATACAGGAGAAACAAAACCCTCAAGGCAAGCCCATTCCAGCTGCCAACAGGCACAGGAACCAGCTGCAAAAGTTCCCCTGGACACCTCTGCAGTGCCTCAGGCTACTGACGGCAACACATAGGATGTAAACCCAGGAAATGCTGGACCGAGCCGCCGTCCTGGCACTGCTCCACACGCACCTTCCGAGGTGAGATCCGTCCACTTCCACTGCACACCACACGGGGGACCAGTGATTCCACTTTACACACGGAGCTCCTGCTCCCCTCTACAGAGGATTTCCTCTTGCCCCACCAAGGATTAACAACCACCTTTTCTCATCCTCTTCCTATACATCCAAAAATGGATCCTATCTTTTCTTCTTTTCCAAAAGCAGGTCATTCAGTACTATCTCACACGTTACTTTATCCTGTCTCCTGCTGTGCAAAGCACCAGGTAACAATGCCTGTACCCTCCTTTAAGGGACAGCAGAGCGCCAAGGGACTGTCATCGACCTTAAAATCACAGAATCATTAGGTTGGAAAAGACCCTTAAGATCATCGAGTCCAATTGTTATCCCAGTACTGCCAAATCCACCACTAGATCATGTCCCTAAGTGCCACATCTACATGTCTTTTAAGTCCCTCCAGAGTATTTATACCCCAGAGGATGTTCACCTCACAGAACAGCTGCAGCACATCTGGCAGAATTATTTGCCCAGAGGTTAAGGTTTGTTTTTTCCCAAGTAGTTGTCAGCCTGAGGTCTGTATCTTCTATCCTCAGTCATTTTGTCTTCTCTTTAGAGGTCTTTTTGCCCCTTCCCTTGTTCTGCTCAAGAGATGTCTCCCTTCCTCTGCTCTCTGGTGAAATTCCTCCCCACTTCCCACTCTCCCAAAAGCCACCTCCTACCATCAGTTTTAAACTTACTTCAACAATAAATCACTCAAATCTAAAATGAAACATGCTCTTTGAATAGAAAATATTTTTCATTCATTTTTGGCCTGCTTCCTTTTCTTTTCCAAGTAATACTAACTTTCCCTTTTCAGAGCTACTGAAGTTGTCTGCAGAGCTGTAACAGAGTAAAGCCAGACCCTAAAAGTGATCACCTGCAAGCAGTAGATGACTAAAGCAACAAGCAGGAGGATCTAGGCTTCCTTCAGCTAACAGCAGCCACTCACACTCAGCTGACCAGCTCTTCCCCAGGTCAGACCTGACCCATTAGCCTGAGGCCCCAGTATCTGCCAAGAAAGAAAGTCACTCATTAATGCTATAGCATCACTTCCAGCAGTGTCCTCTCTCAAAGTGAAGAGTTAACTGACCTGAACAGTTAAGAGACCTGAAATACTCTCACCCATTTGTTGTGCTTGTTCCTACTCCAGCACAAGTTAAATAGCTCACTGCCCTTCCAGTCTGTGTTTTCAGGCTTTCTGACTTCTGCCCAAGGTGACCAGAGCAGAGCTGTGGTGGGGGGTCACCCCAATGCCAGCCACGGGGGCTGGCAGAGCGGGGGTGCTGCCCCAGGGTTTGGACGTGCTTCCCTCTCCAGCCAACCATTAAGCACAGTCATGGACCCACAAAATCCAGTGCTGTTCTCCAGCTGTAAACAATGCAATACATTTTCTAAAAGATTTATTTGGTACCCTAAAGATCCCACAGAGAATGTTTAAGTTTTGATCAGTTTGGGGAAAATAATATTACTGAAGGAAGTAAGGCTGCAACAGAATAAGCCCCAAAGAACTTCAGAAGATCCTACAGATTTTATTTTCTACTCTAAGTTCTTTCACAGAAAAGGAGCAGTATTTATAGAAGAGATAATTTTTCTATCACTTTCTGTACCAGTTTCACTCTTTGATCTCCTGAATACCACTCTCAACAAGCCTTTACAGGAAAAAAAACAACAAAATGAAATTATGGGAAGGGATGAAACAGCTCTTTCCTGAATGAGCCTATGATTGCAGTTTGTTTCTACAGCTCCAACAAGGCAGTGCAGAGAAAGCAACCAGCAGGACATTGTGGCTGAGCTGAGAAATCTCTGCAAAAATCCTGAATGTAAAGCACACTTTGGCTTTCCACCAACTGCTCTGAAAAGAAATTCCACAGTAACCATTAGAAAACATTACTAATTTTATTATGCTTGCAGCGCATTAGGAAGAGTAGAATGAATGAACTTTTCCACTGATTTAACTTCTTTTATTTCAAAACCTCTGTCCTTATTTACTAATGCTCTGTGGTTTGGTTCTGTTTTGTTTCATTCTGAACCCAGAAGCCACCAGGCTGGGGTTTTTGTTGCTTGATGCGGCTGTTGGGTTTCTGCACTCACACAATCAGTGTGAATTCAGTGCAGAGCTGCATGAAAGTTGCCAGCCAGGGCTACAGAAGTGGAGTTATTTAGTAAGAAAGATCACAAGCACCAGTAACACACATTCTTCCTTACGGAGAAAATGTGCAGCACACTTCCCTCCTGCCACAGTCATTTTAGTGCCCACTTCTAAATGTCTACTTAAAAACCAGGAAGCAGGAATTTGTAAGAGAATAGACTGACTGTAAGACAGGACCTCTTAAAGAAGAAGACAGTGTGAGTATCTCAAAAGCTGCTTTGTCTGAGGAAGCTTTTGTGCCTCTTCCATTCCCTTCTCCACGTGCCTGAGCAGTTCTTTCCAACTCTCAATCATTCAGCTCCTCTTCCAGAGCCCTGCACAGGACATGCAGAAGCCACTTGGATCCCAGAGAAACAGGCACACTACAGGCTCCTCCTTCTTTATAATGCAACTAGATTTCATAATGGATTTTTACTTTTACTTCTGGACTGAGGTCAGCAGTATCACTGAGCAATGCAACAAGGCAAGTCCGAACTGCTGTGTGGGATTCTGCAGTTGGAAAGCAGGGAAAAAAACCACACCTCATAAAAAACTTTCCAGGAACCTGCTTGTGGTTAAACCTGGGCAGAAACCTTGTCCCTCTGGGCATTGCAACAGCAATGTAAAAGACTGGATTTGAGATCTGCTCCTAAGTCTGGCACTCCTTTGGCACTGCAGGGGGTCCCAGAGCAGGAGAATCTGAGGTGCTGAGCTTGGTTTGTTCCCTGGCAGGGATCAGTGCTGAAGGATACCCTGCTAGAACACACACCAGGGCAGCAGCAGCACTTCTGCTGTTTGACTGAAGTTGCGTCCATCACATAACTTGCCACAAGCCACTGGGACCAGAGGGAGGGCAGAGGTAAACCAAAGGAACCCCTAAGGAGCAATTCCATGATAAACTCAGCTGACTCCGGCACCACAGGACAGGGGGAGGAAAATTTCAGTGCCCATAAGCACAGGGGACAGATGAGGGTAAAATCTGCTGCTTTCTTATCTCTGTTTTGGGTGGGGTTTTTTAGGGTGGCAAGGAGGCAAGTCAAACTATCCAAGTTGATTTTAACCATCAGCAAAGCAGTACAAGGTTACAGCTGGGAAAGTGACCTGGAGGGTGGCTGACCCTCTCCTTTCCCTTCTTCCCTATAAGCCCAGGTAGATCCACAGAGCCATAAGCTCTTTTCCTTGACTTGACCATTGTCCTTGGCACCCATAACAAGCTTTTCTCCTCCCTCAGCATTGCCCTGCAGTTCACAGTTGCCCTGTGCAAGGTGTCCCGCAGCCAGTCACAAGCAGCACTCCCAGGCTTGGGCTGACATAAACTTTATCTGGATCTAAAAATAGCAATGTTTCCTCCAAGTACACAGTCCATCCTTTCACCAAGATACTTTTTCACTATACTTTGTCCCTATTGTAATAAATAAGAAATGGTAAAATTTACTCGTCAAATTATATATTGTACTTTTCATATATTATAGCTAATGCTTTGTTGGGACTGGGGAGTTGTAAGCTGCGGAATAGTTAACTGCTGTGTTACTATTATAAGTTGACTATCCTGCAACTGGCAGTTCCCTAGTTGGCAAGATGAAGTATTCTGCTTTGCTGAGCACGTATACTACATCCTGTTTTTCTAAAAATATTGTCTAAGTGTACTCATTAGAAAAGGAAGAAGAGAACAAGGATCAGGGAGTCAAGGACAAAGATGATAAAGAAGAGCCAAAGAGAACATCTGGATACCATTCCCATACTCAGCTCCAAGGACATTAGGGCTAATTAAAACTACTGATGGAAAGTCCCTGGCAATTAAAATGGGCCTACAACAGAACCAACCAGAACAAAGCCCGCGAACTCAAGCCCAATGAAGAGCTACCAAGTGACTATGGGAGGGGAGTTGAAAAAAGTATAAAAGTTACTGTTTGTCTCTATTGAACTTGTGGGCCGTTGGAAGAGCAGGGGTCTCTCCAGGCCGCCCAGCGCGCTGATTTGCTTATTTGCACTTTATATAAATCTTATAATAAATTTTGCTGCTATATTTTGATTTGGTTTATTTACCTATAACACTATTTTCATCACATGACCCACACACCGAAAGGTCCAAACATTTGCAAACTCTGCTCCAAGAAGAAACCAGTGCTCCTGGAAGGATTAAAGTGCTTGGTCTATCCTAAGCACTGCAGCACCTGGTCCCTTGTCGTGGAAGAGATGGAGGCTGAGCCTGGGCAGACACAATTTTGGGGGTTATTTAGCAGATATCATACAGAAGTGATCAGTTTCAATTTAATCACAGTGCTGCAAAACTACAGTGCCCCTCCAGTGAATTTGGCTGTTTTGGTTTGCTCTTACAGTTCTAGTCCAAGGCAGTAGCTTCTGTGTTAGAAAAATGCTCCAATGCGGGGACGTTTGTCTACCATTACACTTTCCTGTTCCAGGCCCAGGACATTAAACTTGAGACATTTCCTTAAAAAGAAACCCAAACCACGCCACCACCACTAAACCCAAACAAGCCAACAAAAAAACCCACAGCAAGACTCCTTGTTTCCCTTAGCTTGTGCCTTTCCTGCCCTGGCCTGGAAGGGTCACCTCCAGCATGTAAACAAGGCTTCCACATCTCTGGGGGAGAAGTTAAAGACTGACATCAGTTCCAGGGATAAAGCATGAGGTAAATGCAGCCACTCTCACAGAAGGTCCCAGTGCAGGTCGGCAATTTTTTTCCTTACAGTCTTCCCCCCTGGCTCTTGGGCACAGTCTTTAACAGTGACTTCACAGTGAACTTATGATCAAAAAAACCCAACTGTGTGCCGATCACAAATGGCCCTGAATTCACAGATTCTGAAATTCACAGATTCTGAAAGTGACCCCTGGCAGCAAAGGTCTCACTGGCTGCTGCTGGCTGGGCTGAGTTGCTCAGCCAGGACTGGCTTAACATGTTTTAACATCTGATTCAAATTATCACAAGAAAACAAGCTGTAGCTAAGGAATGTAGCAGCAAAAATGTACATTGTGGTATTTGGAGCTCCAGAGGATTGCTTGGTTTGAGGAATTGCTAACAGGACTAAACCCTTCACTCAAATTCAGCCCAGCTAAACAGCAGTTGTATTACAGTCCTAGTGCAAGCTGTCAGCAAAAAAGATATCAATATTCTGAGAATCTGACCCAAAACTTTGATTTTTCTTTCGTCTTAATCATTTTTCACAGGAAGAGGTAGTTTCCAAGCAGAGAATTTGGTCATACCCAGCCACATGAGCTGTTTCAGATTAGCCTCTTCCTCAGCCCCCCAGCATTGAGTTCCCCTGGCACTGTATTCAGGTGATTTTTCCATTTTCAGTGTTCCCTGTGAGTGATACTCAATTCCTCAAATGCCTGCTTTCTGCAAGCATAGAGCAGAAGTCCAGGGGAAACATCTGTTGCCTAATCTAGAATTTCCAGGAACAGACAAAGAACTTTAGTACCTAAAAACTCCTTTCAGAAGTTTATTTTACCTTGTGCAGATAGAGATTGCACCACATCCTTTGATGGTAAATTAAGTATGTGTTAAATAGAAAAAAATATGAGCTATTTATGCCTTCAGCAAGGATTTTCCCCTTCTTCTACTTACCAAGAAATATGCTTGAGGAATTTACTTATTCATCAACTAAATTTTGTTTATATTGCAATAGTCCTAGAAACTCTACTCCTGAACGAGGCTTCATTTTGACTTTCAAGAGCGAAAACCTCCAACATGGACTTTCTCCTATAGCCAAGGAATCTTACTTTGATCCACCCTGATAGCACAAAACCCCTTTCATTGAATACAGAAATACCCAGAATAATAACATTAACCAGAAACTCAATGTGAGAAATGAACCAGAAGACATGAGATGAAAATCAAATGTTGTGATCACAGAAGAACCTAGAGTTTTTTTCAGTATATGCATGACTACAAGAAGTGGTTTGGGCTTCTATTCCTTTCTGCTTCAAGCAACTGTTACCTTTTTTTTATATGTCTTATTTCATGTTCCAGGAAATTGAAAGCAATAGGGTAGTCTCAGCATTAACAGTCGATGTCCCATTATACCTTTGGTCTCAGTATGTTTTGTCACTGGTTTTGGTTTCAAAGCCTCACTTATCTACAACAGCTCTGTTTTCACATTTGTGAGGTATTCCCCTGCTAATCTGGTACACCAAGAAAATAGACCACGAAGTAATTTATGGTTGAAAGATAAACATTATAACTATAATGGTTTATGACAACCATTGTATTTCTCACCTGGCTCTCCCTAAGCAAGCAAAAACATCCATGTTCTCCCAGGCAACTCCAACTGCTGTTTGGATCTTCGTGTCCCAACTGTCTCGTGCAGCTCCAGAAGACAGAAAGCAACCCCAAAGCTGATCAGTGCAGGGGCCACATGTCTGCAGCATGGAAAGGGCCCAGCTGGAGCTGGGGGAGATCTGCCCAGCCCCAAAAGCACAGGGGGTGGAGGCAAAGGGAAGGAGGGAATCAGAAGAGGACAGAGTTGGAGTGTCACTGCCTGCTGGGAAAACTCCACAGTTTGATGAGCAGGGACTTCCATTAAGCCCCAATTTAAAGCAACCTTGAGGTGGCCCTTTATGATGTGTGGGGTCAGGCTGAGCCCCAGCTGGCTGCAGTTTAGGAAAGGGAGCAGCAAAGAGGGCACCTCTGTGCCTCCCACTGCCAGAGGCTGAAGACACAACTGTTCAGGAAGGAGACTCACTTCTCTCATCTCTTGCCCTCCACAACACCCACCCAAAACCAGGAACAGACACAGGGTGAGCTCACTGAGAGATGTGCTGAACAGCCTGGGAGAGGGGAAGAAAAGAAGAAAGTAGCACTAATGAAAATGACAATCAGTTCAATACTGCAGAGCTTAGAGAAGAATTATTGTGTCATTAGAACAACTCCCAATTTTCCACACAAGCACTTCTGCAATCCTAGCCTTGTATCCCCATGAAATCATCTTTCTGGACAAAAGGAACTGGAATGGACAATGCACAGCTTCCCACTGACACTATTTAATTAGCTGGGTCACTGATGAGAGATGTAGGAGAGCTTTTTCCTCCTCTCTACTCTACCCTGCTGTCTCCTTAAACTGCCTCTAGAAAAGAAATGGTGGCAATTTTGCATTTAAGAACTTTGTTTAAAACATTTCCTGCTCTCCATCAAAATCAGAGATTATATTATTCTGAAGTTAGATGGCTATCATGCAAATGTTTGAGAATTTGGAATATTTTTAAATGTTATTTTTTTTCACAATGAGATTTTAAAAAAATACTTTTAATTTTTTTTTCATTTTTAAATTCACATGAAGTGACATAACAGAATGTAAGAGAAGAAAAATGAAGAAGAAACAGAAGACATAGAACAAAAGGAATTCAGTTGGAAAAGAATCCTGGTGGAAAAAAAGGAAAGAAGCAAAGAAGAGAAAAAGGAGAAGGAGAGGAGATGAGGGAGGACAGAGAGAAAGAGAAGAGAGAGAAAAGAGAGAGAGAAAAAGAAGGAGGAGAAATAGAAGAGAGAATAACAACTGATGTATCCAAAAGACTGAAATTTGACATAAAGGAAATCTTTCAAAACAAGTTTTATTATGTGACTCTCAATGCAATATTAAGCAAAATGGAAAAACAAATCTGTCTCGCAGGGAAAAATCTCGTATATCCAGGTTTGATCTTTTTTCCTAATTAATTCTGACCTAACATCAGTTTGCTGCGTTTGCTGAATATTCATTCCTCTAAGGAGGCCTCTTGGCTTCAGTGTTCCTTTCACTACAGATCACAGTCCATGGACAAGAGTAGGGAAGATTTATTTAATAACTCTCACTGCTAATTTCATTCTACTTAAACACACATATCCCAGTGAATGCCACGTGCTTTTCAGCAGGATTTTATGTGTAAATCAGGATAACACGTTTTCAGAGCATTAACTGAAAGGAAGCATGAACTAAAACCTATTTAACCAATGAGGTATTGCTTTTAAACTACCACAAGGTCATAAAAAAGATAATTTCAAAGCTGTAAGTTTTCTAATTGTAATCAACAACAATCTAATGATGAAAGAAAGTCCATCTGAATGGCTGTCATAAACCTGTGCATGTCCTTGCTTATCTTTAAAGATCCTTTACTTTGTCATTTGGTAACATTTTCTCTACCAAATTTTGCTGTGCAAAATTAAAATGTGGCACTGGAATTAGAAATAACATTGTCTTACTGCTCAGTCTTAAAGGAGCAGTGAAACTCAGATGCAGTTTTATTATATATATATAACAAAGTCTATTTGTTAATATTAGGTGCAACTTGACAATAAAATTGGAAAAGTATAAAATGTGCTGGAAATCGACCTTTTCCTTATTTCTCAGTCATCTGTCACAGAAACTCTGTATTGGATTTACTCACTTTCCTGAAGTCTTTCTGCTGGTTTGGACCCAAACCTAATCTATCTGTTTGCAAGCAAACTGTTTCAAGTTTAACTATATTTTTGAGCTGTAAGGTTTATGGGATTTCTCTTTTCTTTGTTTTTGTTTTTCTTTTCCTTTTCCTTTAAAATGGTATGGATGTCACTCTACACTATTCTTACTCAACAGCTACACCTACACATCTCTCAAGATCAAGAGTTGTTGGGTTCTCATATTAGAATTCAAAACTGGCTTAAATTAATTGTTTCCATTGGTATTTATTCAACCAACGCTAATTCTGGAGGATGGCCATGAAAAGGGAATGCAAAAGGGACACACCTACACCAGCTAGAAATGGAAAAGCTTTCTTGAGAAAAATAAAACAACCAACAACCAACCAAAACAAAAACACAGAACAAAACACTCACAGTGTTCAGGGTGTATTTGCTCAATTCCCTTATTTCCAATTGCTATGAAGAGAACAGCCAGAGGGATTTAGAGCCTCAGTCACTGTAAATCAGCACATTGGAACTGACTTTCTTACAACTAAAGAACTTTGTGGGTTCTGGCTCAATATATTGCCAATGGTTTCTATCACTATTATTAAAAAAGTTCTTTAAGTCAATAGTTCTCTAAGTGCTCCTTGTCAGCACTTTCAACTTCTATTCTAAAACAGGTTACAAAATGCAGCTGAGTCTCTCTATATTCTTGGGCTAGATCAGCTGTCCCTGATAGAATACACCACCATTCACAGAAAAAAAATGAAGTACATAATACACCTCTCACCTTCACAATATGTTAACTACACAACTGTTTTTATTCTCTAGTTCCTAAAGTTAACAGTGTGACAAATTAGAAGCCAAAAGGAACAATTTTGGTAGTAAGAACTACTAATGCAAACATATTCTTCTGAACTTCAGCTGAGATAATAAATAACATTTTGTTCAACAGTGTTTGTGGAATTGTTACATGCACAGAAAAAGCGCTTTTTCCTACTCACCTCCTGGAGGCCTGACAATTGTTACAGCATCACTTATCAAGCTGCCCTGGCTGTTGGATGCAGTCACTTGCACTGTGGAGTTAGAAAATGGAATCAGGCCTTCAATGGGTACCCATATATTGAATTCCTTGGTGCTGCAGAACATCCGAGTATCATTTACCACAGAATAATGTGCTTTATCTGTTAGGAAAAAACAAGAAAGGGAAGAGAAGAACAAATGTTAGACCTTGTGTCTGCTACAGTTCACTGCCTTTAGGAACTAAGTCTTATTCCTACTCAAAAGAAGATTTGCTATTTATACCAATAACACACACACACATGAAATTTTGGCTATTGGGGAGAAAAATATTATTCATAATTTCTCCTGCTTTTGGCAACAGTTTATGGTACCTGTAAATCTTGGAAAATAAACAAACCAACACATGAAGCAACCCTGCAGTTGCAGAGCTGACTGCTCTATACTGCAAACAGGAGCCAGCTCTCAGAAATTACTGATCTTCTGGAAAAGTTGTGGGATAACTGCAGATTCCAAACATTAGTGTTAATTCTTGTGCCTATGATACACTGGTAAAAATTTCTGAATTCACTAGAAAAATGCTTACCTTAGGAGTTTATAAGCTAACTCATTGCATAGAGCAGAAAAAGTCACCTGCAGTAACACCTGCTTTCCAGCATGACCTGCAGTCCCCTCAAAGATAAAAGGATTTCAAGCATTCAGTTTATCAGCTGAAATCATCAGAGGACACCACAGCAACCTCCATGTTCTTTGCAAACTTTTTAAGATCTCAAACTTAAGATAAGACAATATTCTGCCCTACAAAAATAAAGAAACCCTTTCCAAAATACGTACTACAACTAGAAAATAAAAAAAAATTGTATGTCAGGTAACAATTTTTTTCAAACCAATGAAGAGTTCACTCACATATCTGAGAGCAAAGCTGAGCTCATTTAAAGATTATCCTGTATTTTGAACATATAAAGCGCTCTATAAATGATTAATATTATTACTACTGTTCATCATTCTGTGGAGAGCTCTCACAGTGAAGTCAAAGGAAATTCTCTGTTACAAACAACAACAGAATCACACAAGTCTAAGATCACAGGTATGAGAATGAGATTAAACAGAATATAACTATTAAAAATACTGTAAGTGAAGTCAGGCATTGTCACAGGTAGCAGATTGAATATTCACACCTGAGTCCTCTACAAAACCTAGATAAGATGGAATTACAAAAATCCTAGAAGATCAACGTTTTAAGTAATTTTTTAAGGGAAACTCCTTGGATTTACATATTTTTATTTCAAGTTTTAAATGAACTGTTAAAACTGAAATGCTATTAAATTTGAAATTGGTTTTCCAATCTCCCATATTCCCATGATGTGCTCTAACACATGTGTGTGTGCAGCACATTTCAGTCCTGCTCACAGGACATTTTACCATGGATGAGTGATCTGGATTTGCTTCTAATTTGGGGATTCCTATAAACAATCTCTGATTTACTCACAGTACAAGTCCACACAGTTCCATTATTTTGGTGTTCACAGAGTGGCACAAAGGGTGTTTTCAGTGATTCTTCTGGTAACAGATGACAAACTTATTTTCTGAGGTTTGGGGGGGGGCAATTTTGTAAAACTCTTTATGAACCTGCCTTGTAGCCCAGTTCCTTATTGCTCCAATTCTCCCTGGATGACACCGTGCCACAGCACCAGAGCACCTGGACAGACTCCAGCAGGGTGAAGGTGGGATGGTTTCATGGAGCCTGATGGATTCACTTTGGATTTCACTGAAGTTTACACAAGCCCCAGACCCTGTTTTAGATACAGCAATGAAGGCAAAACTTCTTATCCTGCCAGAAGAACAACCACGTTTCACACGTTCCACACACAGAATCCTGCAGGAGCAAAGTGATTTTGTCTGACATTATTCTCATGGGCCCAGGCTGCTCAACCAGCACCACAAAAATGCATCCACATTCCTTGAACTCAGCTCTTCAATTGTACATCAAACCCTCCTTCTGCACCTTTGTGAAACTGTCCCTGGCTGTGATTTGGGAGCAGATACAACCCAACAAAGCACATTTCTCCTGTCATCCATCACAGTTTCTCCAGTGTCTGCGACTGACACAACAACATGTGACTGTCATATGCACCCATTATTTTATTGACAATAAAGTCACTAGAAATAGTCAACTGTATATGTGACATATACATTCTTAAGGTTCTAGTGACATGAAACACTTAAGGACTCAGCTGGCTGTGGAAAAAAGATGCATTTTTAAAACATTTCCCCTCCAATGAGTGGGAAAGTTTAAATATTAGTGTTGACAGATTGGCACACAGGAGAGATTAAAACTTTAAGCATAAAAGATGCATTTTTTAAACATTTCCCCTCCAATGAGTGGGAAAGTTTAAAAATTAGTGTTGACAGATTGGCACACAGGATAGATTCAAACTTTAAGCATAAAAGTGGGTTGCCTAGTATCAATTTAGGTTCCAAATTCATGAGAAAATTAAACTTTTTCTACCTACAGTACAGTTTTAACATATTAATATTTTTATTTTCATTCACCTGAACCTGGAAGGAAAACATGTGTTTCCTCTGATGATATTTTTATTCCATTATTAATGTTTCTTCCAATGGCTAATATACTATATTTTAAAAATACCGTTTTGAGTAATAGAATATAAATTAAAAGGATAACACTCTATTCCAAGTTGCTTGGATAACAACATTACTATACAGTAATTATACAATTAGTTGTAACATTAAATTCTAGTTATAGCAAAGTGATTTCTTGACAATTATAAGTAAGAAGTATATAATTAGGAGAAGTATGTAATTACATCACCATTTGATTCAGCTCAAAAACGAACTTGCACATTTACAATGAGACAGACAACACAGCAGCTCAACATTTTTCATTGCTTCTAAAAAAAAGCCAAGGAGTACTTGCAAGTTTCCTAACCTAAATTTTACACAGACAAAAGGTGGTTTTATCCCTCTTCCCAGCCAAGCCACTTACTGCTGCTGGCAAGTAAAATGTTAGAAGAACATTTTTAAAATGCAGGTCTTGCTGGGGCTGACTTGCAATTTGCAGCTTTGCCACTTCTCACTGCTTCACCTCAGCTTTCAGTGGGCTGGAAAATGCAGACACAGAGATTCAGCCTGACAGACAGTGACACAGTGATAACCCTGTCACATCATTCCATGCCATTCCTGCCCAGCCTGCCCCAGTGGGGACCCAATTGGTGAGGAGAAGTGGACGAGGCCTCTCTTTTTCCATTTTTCATGGGTGTTTTTCTCTCCATCCTGCTCACGGGTCCTACTGTAGTCTTACCAGCAAGTCTGCTGCAGATCTAAACAGCAGGTGCCTCAGATACCAGGACAGTCCTAAAAGACATTGTTTACTTCAGACAAGTGGTTTGTACCAGAGCACCTCCTTGTCATTGCTGCCAGGAACAGACACCAGCACTCCAACAAGCAAGGGCTCTGCACAACACAGGAACAACCGAAAGAGGCAGAAAACAAACTCCTAGATCTGGTTCACCATGTCCTTTAACACCTAAGACATTGCAAACAACTGTACAAAAAGCTGAATTGGAAGGGGAGGAGGCTCAGAGCCACCATCTCCTGTAAGCTGTTAAAAAAGACTAAACCCTTTGCAGACGTGAAGGGCTTCCCGAAGCTCCTTCATCTTTCCATATTTGTGCAGTGATGGTTTTGTTCTTTTACTGAGCGTTCCCGCTCAGTTCTCCACAGCTCCCCCAAAGTATCTGAGGGCCTTCTTTCCTAAGCCTGCTATTTGAGAACAACCTCAGAAAAACTCTTCCCACTTTATTCATAGTTTATACCAGATAACAGGATCTCAGTTTTTCAGGAAAAGATCCAAATGAAGAAATTAGGGCTAAAGAATATCCATACACATACTTAAAAATTATCTATACTTGACACAAAGAAATAAAACGTGCTTACATTAAAAAGACACACAAATACATATTCCATTCAAAATCACTGTTTAAAAGCCCTAAGCTCAACAGCACTCTGGCTGGTGAGTAGCTGTGTTTGACGGTTCACTGTGTTTTTGGGTGGACACTTTGCAGGGGGCTCCCAAGCAGATGTGCATTCCTGTCACTAAGCACCCCTGTAAAGAGGTGAATTAAGCTCCTGGGGGTCAGTGGGGCGTAAATTACCGCTGTCCTGGGTCACTCCGCCAGGTACCTGAGAGGTGCCAGCCAAGAACTGCGGTTCCTTCAAGAGTGTCCGCAGGGAAAAGCAGGAGCGGAGGGACCCCGCCAAGTGCCACTCGCCGCCCCCCCGGGCAGGGCGGTCACCCCGCGCCGGTCGCAGCCACCGCGCCGGGGCCGCTCCCGGCGTGGCCCCAGCGCGGCGCGGGCTCCCTCCCGCGGCTGAGGCGCCCGGCACGGTTTGGGGCAGGCGGCGTGCGGCGCTGGGCTGGGGGCGGGGAGCGGTACCTGCTCTTCCTCGCGGTGCGGGGAGAGCGGCTCCGGCGGGCAGAGTTCTGCCGAGCCCATGCGCGCCCGGCGACAAACCCTCCGTGCGCCCCGCGGGGAACAGCAAAGGTTCCGGGGCCGACCCCGCGCACACGGCGCGGGCGGGGACCGACAGTTCGCGCGTGCGCCGATCAAGGGCTCAAAGCCCCGCCCACAGCTCATGAATATGCAGCAGGGCGGGACATTTGCATCCCCCGGCCCGGCGAGCCCGCCCATTGGTGGGGCGGCGGCCAATCAGGCGCTGGGGCAGAGGGTGGGGGCGGGGCAGCGGCCTGAGGCGGCGGCGGCCGCCGGGGCAGAGCCCGGGCCGTGCCCGCGCCGCCGGACGGGCCTGCGGGGGCTGCCCGCGCTCCCTCCCTCCCTGTCCCTCCCTGCTCGGCCCCAACCTCGGCGGGTCCCTTGGCAGGCTCCCGGGGAAGGATTGCCCGCAAAGGTAGGGGATTGACGTTTGCGCCGCCGCCGCCGGTGGCGGAGTTTGGCCGGGGCGGCAGCCGGGCTCGGCTCCCGGCGCGCTGTCCTGGCCGCCGCTTCCCTGACCTTTGGAACTGCTCGGCGCCGGGGGAAAACAAACAATAATAACGCCAAGCGCAGCCTGCCGAAGCCTCCGGGTAACTCAGCTTTTCATTACCGTGCGAGTTGCTTTTGGGGAAAAGGGGAAGGGGGCGGGCGGGCTGGAATTTGATTATGTACATATAATATGATATATAAAAACATAATTATGTAATTAACTATTTAAAAATTCAAAGCCTCCTTTTCTACTTAGCCAAAAAAAAAAAAAAAAAAAGCCATTGCTAACAAAGCGAACCCTCAAATCCATTCCTTAACATCATGGGTGAAACTGGGAGCAAATACAGCTACGTGTGTTCCTGTACAGATTAGAGCTGCATCGTAACATATATATATGTATATTTGTTATATCTACACCCTGTGCGAATATTTGGATGTTTAGATGTGTGTATTTAGATATAAGAAAGAGAAATAAAAGCTCCAGGGGGATGACATAAAGATGGGCGGACAAGTCCCATAATGGAACTCTGTGTGTGCAGCCTCATTTTCTCCTTCAGCGCCCACAGGAGAGGGGGCAAAAAGTGGGGGTTAGGACCCCAAAACTGTTTATGGGGGAAATTGGGGATTGAGGGGACAATGGGAAAGTGGGAGGAACAGGGAGAAGGGTGGAAAAGGGGGGGTGGTCTGGCAGGTTCGACAGTCCCATGAGGGTCTTTGGGCACAGGAAGGCTGGGAAAGGGGGGTGGCCCCCCTGAGCTCCCAACTTACTGTGGGGTGCTGGGGGCTGCTGGATCCAATTTCAGCCTTGGGTCATGCCAACAGTTTCAGTTTAGAGGAATTACAGAGGTGTGACTGAACCACTTTTGTCCTCCAGGTTTTAATGATGGCAAATCAAATCTATTAATAGAAATGAGTTATTTAGGGATACAAACGATCAGACAAAGGACCTTCATCAGAATTATTTACTGCACAATATACACACTAAAACTACCAGTAGTACAGGATAAGACAGGACACTGCTCTACACTAAAGCAATTGTTGAATCTCCGGCCGCCTTCCCGGCACAGGCTGGCTCTTTCCTCCTCAGAGCACCCTGGGATGGCTTTGGAGCCCCTCCTGCGGGGGGATCTCCGGCCCTTTTCCTCCCCGCTGCCTTCCTGCGCCGGGGAGCCCTTCAAAACGGCCTCTCCCACCAGGGTCTCGCGGGGGGATTTGTCCTCCGGGCTCTGCGTCCTCAGCTCGGGGCCTGGGGCAGGAGGGAAGAAGGGCGGGGAGAACCTGGGAGGACCCCGAGACCCCTGAAATTCCCCCCCTCAGAAGTCCGGCGGGGATTTTGGGGCAGCGGGGCCCGGGGGATGGGTGGGCGTGGCCCCCAGCCCTTCCCCCGGGGAAATTTTGGGTGGGCGTGGTCTCCCGGGGTCACTGGGCCGCGTCTCCTGTTTTTGGGGACTCGGCAGGGACGGTGGGGGGATGGAGGGGGCTCCCCAACATCGGAGGCCTCCCCCAAACTGGGGGGTCACAAGACCCCTGCTCATCTTTATCCTGCTCCTCGCAGGTAGGATTTGGGTCTGGGGGTATCAGTTTGGGTCTGGGGGTCTCAGTTTTGGTCTGGGGGGTCTCTGGGGTCTCAGTTTGGGTCTGGGGGTCTCAGTTTGGGTCAGGGGGTCTCAGGCTTTGGGTCTGGGGGTCTCAGGGGTCTCAGGGTGTGGGTCTGGGGGTCTCTGTTTGGGTCAGGGGGGCTCAGGGTTTGGGTCTGGGGGACTCAGGGGTTTCAGGGTTTGGGTCTGGGGGTCTCAGGGTTTGGGTCTTGGGGGTC
Organism: Manacus candei; assembly: GCF_025592945.1. Taxonomy (NCBI): domain Eukaryota; kingdom Metazoa; phylum Chordata; class Aves; order Passeriformes; family Pipridae; genus Manacus; species Manacus candei. The sequence continues at coordinate 9,908,465 of NW_026138093.1, read as the reverse complement.
TCGGGGTCTCAGCATCGGGTTTTGTCCCCCCCCACCTGTGTCAAAATGTCGTGTCCCCCCCCAGTATTTCCTGTCCCCAAACTGGGACAGGGAACCGAAACTGGGAGGGGGAAGGGGGCGAACTGAGAGGGGCTGGGGGGGGCCCAATGACCTTCTGATGGGTCTAGGGGACCCGGGGGGGACCCCCAATGACCCCTCACTGTTCTGGGAACTTCCAAAGACCCCCCTCCAGCAGGGACAGGGACCCCCAGTGACCCCCTCAGGGTCAGTCGCCCTCCATGGGGGTTGGGGGGCTCTGGGGAGCTCCCCTAACCCCCCTCTGTCCCCGCAGGCTCCCAGTGCTCCCGTACCCCCCCCGAAGGCTGCGCCTCGTGCACGACCTCCTTCCCCCCTCCCCCCCCGGAGCCCCCCGAGACGCCGACCCCCGTGACCGTGACCACCGGGAGCCCCCCGAGCCCCTCCTGCTCCCCGGCCCCGCCCCGGGGGTGGCTCCGGGTGTGGGGGGGGCCCCCCTCCCGCGAGGGGCCCGTGGGGACCCCCCTGACCCTCGAGTGCCACTTCCGAGGCCCCCCCGACACCGCCCTGACCTGGCTCCAGGCGTGTCCCCCCGGGCTCGGGGAGGTCCCCCGGAGCTGCCCCTGGCCCCAGGAGGTGGTGGCCACCCGGGGGGGCCGCCGGATGGAGCGGGCGGTGCAGGAAGGGGGGGGAAGCTCCACCCTGACCTTCCCCAAACTGTCCCACAACGACTCCGGGCTCTTCTTCTGCCGCGTGGAGTCCGGGGGGGAGACGGCCCAGAGCTGCGGCACCTTCGTCAGGGTCCTCGGTGAGTGGGGGGCGCGGGGGGGGTCTCGGGGGGTCTTCTGTGACACCCCCGGTGCCCTCCAGACCGGCCCAGTATTTCCCAGTTCCTCCCAGTGTCCCCCTTGAGCCCCTCCCAGTATAACCCAGTCCATCCCAGTCCCCTCCCAGTATACCCCAGTGCTACCACGAGCCCCCCCAGTCTGTCCCAGTGCCCTGCAGTGCCCCTCAGTCCATCCCAGTTACTCCCAGTATCCTCTTGGAGCCCCTCCCAGTGCCCCCCAGTCCCACTCCAGTCTGTCCCAGTCACTCCCAGTATCCCTCTTGAGTCCCTCCCAGTGCCCTCACAGCATAACCCAGTGCCCTCCAGTCCCTCCCAGTATAACCCAGTGCCCTCCACTCCCTGCCAGTATAACCCAGTACCCTCCTAGTATAGCCCAGTCCCTCCCAGTATAACCCAGTCGCCACCAGTGCCCTCCACTCCCTCCCGGTATAACCCAGTGCCCTCCACTCTCTCCCAGTATAACTCAGTCCCTCCCAGTATAACCCAGTGCCCTCCACTCCCTACCAGTATAACCCAGTACCCTCCTAGTATAGCCCAGTCCCTCCCAGTATAACCCAGTCGCCACCAGTGCCCTCCAGTCCCTCCCAGTATAAACCAGTGCCCTCCAGTCCCTCCCAGTGTAACCCAGTGCCCTCCCAGTATAACCCAGCCCCTCCCAGTGTAACCCAGTCCCTCCCAGTATAACCCAGTCACCACCAGTGCCCTCCACTCCTTCCCAGTATAACCCAGTGCCCTCCACTCCCTCCCAGTATAGCCCAGTCCCTCCCTGTATAACCCAGTGCCCTCCAGTGTAACCCAGTCCCTCCCAGTATACCCAGTCCCTCCCAGTTACCCAGTCCCGTTCCCACAGAGCCGGTTCCCGCCCCGTTCCTGGCGCTGAGGGAGAGCACCAAGAACCGGATCCTGACGGCGCAGGGGGTGCTGCTGCTGCTCTGCTCGGCTGGGCCGGGGCTGCTGCTGCTGCTCAGGGTGGGACACTGGGACAAACTGGGACAACTGGGACAGGGGGACACCAACTGGGACACTGGGACACCAACTGGGACACTGGGACAACTGGGACACCCAACTGGGACACCCAACTGGGACACTGGGACAAACTGGGACACTGGGACAGGGGGACACCAACTGGGACACTGAGGACACCAACTGGGACACTGGGACAACTGGGACACCCAACTGGGACACTGGGACACCAACTAGGACACTGGAACCCCAAACTGGGACGCTGGGACCCCCAATTGGACACTGGGACCCCCAATTGGGACACTGGCGACACCAACTGGGACTTTGGGACCCCTAAATAGGACACTGGGGACACCAACTGGGACACTGGGACCCTCAACTGGGATGCTGGGGACACCAACTGGGACACTGGGACCCCCAGCTGAGATGCTGGGGACACCAGCTGGGACACTGGGGACACCAGTTGGGACACTGGGGACATTAATTGAGACCCTGGGGACACCAATTGCCCCTCAGGTCCCTTTAATTCCCCCACGGGTAACCCCAATTTCCCCCAACACCCCCAACCCCCCTGGTACCCCCAATTCCCCCCCGGATGCCCCAAAACCCCCTCAACCCACCCATGCCCCCCCCAGTTCCCCCAAAATCCCCCCCAGTTCTCCCCAAACTCTTCCTGCCACCCCCAAATCCTCCCAGTCCTCCCCAGAGATACCCAACCCCCCCGGCCACCCCTAAACCCCCCCTGGTGCCCCCCAAGCTTCCCCCCCGGCCACCCCAAAACCCCCCTGGCGCCACCAAAACCACCCCTGGCCACCCCAAAACCCCCCTGAAGGCCCCCAAAAACCCTCCTGGCCACCCCAACCCCCCCCGTGCCCCCTTTCCCCCCCCCGGCCACCTCTAAATACGCTCTGGTGCCCCCCAAGCCCACGCTGGCCACGCCAAACCCCTCCTAGTGCTCCCAAAACCCCCCTGGCCACCCCAAAACCCCCCTGTGCTCCCTTTCCCCCCCTCGGCCACCCCTAAATCCCTCCTAGTGCCCCTAAAACCCTCCTCTGGCCACCCCAAAACCCCCCTGGTGCCCTGAAAACCCCTCCGGCCACCCCTAAATTCCCCCTGGTGCCCCCTTTCCCCCCCTGGCCACCCCAACCCCCCCCAACCACCCCAAAAACCCTCTGTGCCCCCATCCCCCCCCGGCCACCCCTAAATCCCCCCTGGTGCCCCCAGCTTCCCCCCCAGCCACCCAAAAAACCCCCTGTGCCCCCAACCCCCCCTGGCCACCCTTAAATACCCCCTGACAACCCCAAAACCCCCCTGTGCCCCCTAAACCCCCCCTGGCCACCCTTAAATCCCCCCTGGTCACCCCAAACCCCCTCGGCCACCCCAAAACCCCCCCATGCCCTTTTTCCCCCCCATAGAAGCGCTGGGCCAACGAGCAGCTGCTGCACCCCGAAAAAACCACATGCGAGGAGGAAAACCTCTACGAGGTGATGTCCCGGGGGGTCCCTGCACCTCAAAATCGTGCTGGGGGGGTCTATCACTCCCTAAACCCCCCCAAACGGACTGAAATCCTCCCCTTTCCCCCGCTTTCAGGGGCTGAACCTGGACGAGTGTTCGATGTACGAGGACATTTCCCGGGGGGTCCAACCCACCTACCAGGACGTGGGGACCCTCCCCGGCGACTCCCAGCTGGAAAAGCCCTGAGGGACCCTCCGAAAAAGGGGGGTGGGACCCCCTGGGAAGGGGTTTGGGACCCCCTGGCTCTGCTTGCCCCCCCCCATGCTTTGCTCTGGTGACACAAGGCCGTGCTGACCCCCCCCCAAAATAAAGCTGCTGTGCTGCTGGAGGGGTTCTGTGGGTTTTGGGGGGTTAATTACTCATTAGTAATTAACGAGTGGTTAATTAATCAGCAGGGGGAGGCAGGTGAGAGACCCCTCAGGGTCTGATCGGGGAAGTGGGGTCTTGGAGTGACCCCTGTTTTTCCCCATTATCCCCCATTTTCCCTCATTATCCCCCATTTTCCTTCTTCATCCCCTATTTCTCCCATTTCCGCCCATTTTCCCTCATTATCCCCCATTTTCCCTCATTATCCCCCATTTTCTCCATTGTCCCCTATTTTCCCTCATTTCCCCAATTTTTTCCCATTATCCCCCATTTCCCACTATTATCCTCTATTTTCCCCTCACTCTCCCATTTTCCCTCACTTTCCCTCCATTATCCCCCCTTTTCCTCTCAAACACCCCTTTCCCTCCATTTCCCCCCCTTTTCAACCATTATCCCTCCTTTTCCCTCCATTATCCCGTATTTCCCCCCATTGTTCCCCGTTTCCCCATTATCCCACATTTCTCCCCTATTATTCCCCATTTTCCCTCATTATCTGACATTTTTTCCCTATTATCCACCATTTTACCCCATTATCCCCCATTATCCCACATTTCTTCCTCCTTATCTCCCATTTTCCCCTTACTATCCCCCATAATCTCCCATTTTCCCCCATTACCCCTCATTTCCCCCATTTTCCTTCCATTTCCCCTCATTTTCCTGAATTTGCTCCCCATTATCCCCTATTTTCCCTCATTTCCTTCCCATTTGTCCCCCATTTCCCCTCATTTTCCCAATTTCCCCCTCACTCTCCCCCATTTCCCTCCCCTTCTCCCCTATTTCACCTAATTTTACCCCATTTCCCCCCATTATCCCCCATTTCCCCTCCTTATCCCCCATTATCCTCCATTTCTACTCCAATATCCCCCATTTTTTCCCATTTTCCCCCCATTATCCTTCGCTAACCCCTATTTCCCACAATTCTCTCCCATTTCCCCCTCTCTCTCCTCCATTCCCCATTTTCCCTCATTTACCCCATTCTCCCCATTATCTCTCATTTTTGCCCATTCTCCCCCATTCCTCCCATTTCCCTTCATTCTCCCCCCAGTTTCTTCCCATTTCCCCTTATTTTCCTTCCATTTTTCCCATTTCCCCCCATATCCCTCTGTTTCCCCCTCACTGTCCCATTTCCCCCCATTTCCCCCCTATTATTCCCCATTTTCCCCCTATTATCCCCATTTCCCCCATTTTCCTCCCATTATCCTCATTCCCCCCATTTCCTTCCCATTATCCCCCATTTTACCCCATTTCCCCCATTGTCCCCCATTTTACCTAATTTCCCCCATTTTTCCCCATTTTCCCCTCACGCTCCCTCAGCCTCTCTCCCCCCTTCCCCCCCTGCCCCCCCACCCCGCGTGCTCCTTTTCCCGCCTTTTCCCCCTCAGCCAATCAGCGCTGGTCTCACTGGCCCCTCAGCCAATCAGTGCCGAGCGCGGGAAATTGGAACCCCGATGGCGCGTGAGGGGGGAAATGGGGGGATTTGAGGGGGAATTGAGGAGGAATGGGGGGAATCTGAGGGGGAAATGGGGGGGAATTGAGGGGTAATGGGGGGAATCTGAGGAGGAAATGGAGGGGAATTGGAGGTTCTTCAGGGTGCCAGGAGGGTCTCACGGGGGCAATGGGGGGTGGGATCTGAGGGGGAATTGGCGGGTCGTGGGGGGCCAAGGGGGTCCTGAGGGAGAACCTGAGGGGAAAATGGAGGTCCTGGGGGGTCAATGGGGATCTGGGGGGGTTAATGGGTGTCCGGGGGGGGGCACCCAAAACCCCCTTTTTTCCAGCCTTTTCCACTCCTGCCTGCACTGCCCCCCCTACCTGCGCTGCCCCCCTGCCTGCACTGCCGGGGGAGGGGCGCTGGAATATTTTCAGGGGACGCCTGGGGCCAAGGGGTCCCTATAGGGCCCAGGACTGTCCCTATGGGGCTGAAGGGTCCCTATGGGGCCCAGGACTGTCCCTGCAAGGCCAATGGATCCCTACAGGGCCCAGAAGCCCTATAGGTCCCTATGGGGCCAAGGGGTCCCTATAGGGCCTGGGACTGTCCCTATGGGGCTGAGGGGTCCCTATAGCACCCGGAGGTGTCTTTGCGAGGCCAATGGATCCCTATAGGGCCCAGGACCGTCCCTATAGGGCCAAGGGGTCCCTATAGGGCCCAGGACTGTCCCTATGGGGCTGAGGGGTCCCTATAGGGCCCAGAACCATCCCTGTGGGGCCAAGGGATCTCTATGGGGCAAAAAGCATCCCCTCCCCCCCATTTTGGGGGTCCCTCCCCTTATTTTGGGGTCCCCTCCTGGCCAGGCTCTGACCCCTCCCCTTTTATTTTGGGGTCCCCCATTTAAGGGTCCCCCTTTTTTGGGCTCTTCCCCTCACACCTTTTTGGGGTGACAGCCCCAGTTTATGACCCCTCCCCTTTTTTTGAGGGGGGTCCCTGTTCCCCATTTCTCCCCTGTACCCCCCAGTTTGGGGTCTCCCTCACCCATTTTGGGGGTCTCAGGCCCCATTTTTGGGTCTCCCCCCAATTTTTGGGGTCTCTGGCCCCATTTTGGGGTCCCTCATTTTGGGGTCTCCCACATTTTGGGTGTCCCTCCCCATTTTAGGGGCTTTCCACCCCATTTTGCAGTCTCCCACCTTTTTGGAGTCCCCCCCATTTTGGGGTCCTCCCCTCATTTTGGGGTTCCCCTCTCCATTTTGGGGTCTCCCCCCCCATATTGAGGTCCCCTTCCCATTTCAGGAGCCCTCCCCCATTTTGAGGGATTTCCACCCCATTTTGGGGTCCCCCCCTTTCACTTTATTTCCCCCCCCCCATTTCTTCCCCCCCTATTTCTGGGTCTCCCCTCCCATTTTGGGGGTCCCCTCCCCCATTTCGGGTCCCAACCCCCCATTTTGGAGGTGTCTCAGTTTCGAGGGGTCCGGGGGGGTCTCACACACCATCGCAGGCAGGGGGACACACCTCAAATTTACTTCATGGACACCACGGCACAGAACCAACCACGACACGAGAGGGGGGCCCGCGGGGGGGGGGGGGAGGGCAAGCGGGGGATGACAGACTCCAAAATGCCCCCCCAATCCTCCCTCAGCCCCCCCTTTACAACATGAACCCACCACAGCCTGGGGGGGGGAAGGGGCAACCACCCCCCACCCCCTAAAAACCCCCCTCCCACCCCTGAGGCGCCCCCCCTTTTTCCCATCATGCAACACTTCGGCCTCCTCCCCCCCCTTTGCACCCCAAAATTTCCCCCCCTGTCCCCCTCCTTCCCCCTCCCCTCCTCTCCCCCCAGAGGTCTTTTATGGCTTTTGGTCAGATTTAGGAGGGGGTTCGGGGGGTTTTGGTGCAGGGGGGGGGCAGGGGGAGGCCGGGGGTGTTTTGGGGGGGTCTGGTGACCCCTGGCACCCCCTAAGTGAGGGTGATGAAGGCCAAGGCCTTTTCCTTCAGCTGCTTTTCTCCCTCAGCACGTCCCGTGTAACAACTGCTGGGCTTGCACCGCCTGTGCCAGGGGTAGAACCATCCCCGTAAGGTCACTTGATCTGATCTGTCACAAACGCCGTGAAAACGTGGAACAGAAGCGTTCTCACAGCAGTGACTGTCCCCCTGTGTTCTCACAGCAGTGACTGTCCCCCTGTGTTCTCACAGCAGTGACTGTCCCCCTGGACTCAGCACTGGGGAGGCCACACGTCAAGTTCTGCGGCCAGTTCTGGAGCCCTCAGTTTAGGAAGGACATTGAGGTGCTGCAGCAGGTCCAGAGAAGGGCAACAGAGCTGGTGAAGGATCTGCAGTGCATGTCCTGTGAGGAGCGGCTGAGGGAGCTGGGGGGGTTTAAGGTGGAGAAAACGAGGCTCAGGGGAGACCTTGTCACTCTCTACAACCACCTCAAAGGAGGTTGTAGCTGGTGGGGTTTGGCCTCTTCTCCCAGGCAACAAGTGACAGGACAACAGGACACAGTCTTAAGCTACACCAGGGGAGGTTTTGGGTGGACATGAGGAAGAATTTCTTCACTGAAAGCGTGATTAGACGTGGGAATGGACTGCCCAGGGAGGGGGGCGAGTCACTGTCCTTGGAGGTGTTTAAGAAACAACTGGATGTGGCACTTGGTGCCATGGTCTGGTTGGCATAGGTTGGACTTGATGATCTCAGAGGTCTTTTCCAACCTAGTTAATTCTGTGATTCTCTTAACTGGGACATACTGGGAGCAAGCGGGATCACGCTGGAGGTGACTGGGATCATACTGGGAACGACTAGGACCCCACTGGGGGTGGCTGTGAGCAACTGGGATCGTGCTGGAACCTACTGGGAGCAATCGGGAGTGAGTGGGGGCAAGTGGGATATAGTGGGAGAGACCAAGAGTGACTAGGATCATACTGGGACTGACTGGGAGTCACTGGGAGCATGCTGAGGTCAACTGGGACATACTGGGAGAGACTGGGAGTGACAGGGATCATACTGGGAGCTACTGGAGTCATAGTAGGGGTGAGGAGGAGCAACTGGAATCACACTGGAGCAACTGGGATCATACTGGGAACAGGTGGGCCTGTGCTGGGGTCATCCTGGGATCATACTGTGAGCAACTTGGACTATAAAGGGGGCAACTGGGAGTGACTGGATGTGCAGTGGGGTAACTGGGATTGACTGGGACCATGCTGGGGGAGGACTGGGATCATACTTGGATTAACAGGGTCTATGCTGGAGGCAACTGGGAGGAACTGGGACCATGCAGGGAGAAACTGCACTCATACTGGGATCATACTGGGATCCCCACAGCCCCCCAAGCACCCCTAATCCCACTCAGAGTCCACCCAGGACCCCACCCAACCCCTTTTCTGGGGGACTTCTCTGGGCACTGGTGGTGCTGGGAGCCCCCCCGGCTGTGGGCGAGGAGCTCTCGGGTGAGCGGGGGGTGGGAAGGGGGCGGTTGGTGGCAAAGGGGGGGTCAGAGGGGACAAAAGTGGTGGTGGGACCCCAAACTGAGTGGGAGGGGAGTGGGACCCCCCACAAGTGGGGAATGTGTGGGATCAGGGCACTGCTTTGGGGCTGTGCTGGAAATTCCAGTGGATTAAAAGACAGACTCCAGGTGCTGTTTCCAAAGGAACCCCAATGAAAGAGGGACGCCGGAAAGATGGGCAGACAAGTCCCGCAATCGCAATGGAACTCTGTGTGCAGCCTCATTTTCTCCTTCAGTGCCCATCTTTGGTGGCCCCAACGTGTGACCTCCTCTCCGGGACACTCTCCCAGTGCCCGCCACCAACAGAGGTGGGAAGTGCCGGCATTCATCCTGTGGGAACGGGACAATGGAGCCCCCGGCAGAGGAATCTGTGGAGCCCTGTAGGAACAACGGGGCAGGGAATTTCCCAAGAACACAGACTTTACTGGAATATTTTACAACAGATCTTGAATACACAGGACAGAAGGTTATGGCTGAGCAATAGGGATGAGCAATGAACATTTCCTTTGATGCAGCCGTGGAGAGTAACAGAGCCTGATGTAGGGACAAAGGGACAATGATGGCAATATTCTATTTCAATTTGGGCACCTTGAAAATGCATCTTTTAGACTTGTTGGAGGACGTCTTCGGGGAGAAGGAGGATGTATTCCCTGCCGTTTGTATCTGCTCTGCTGCTCAGTCTATTGATATTCCCACTGATGGAGCTTTAGGGCCTCTGCTGAGGGCTCTGTCTTCTACCTTGACTCGTGGGAATCTCCCTCTGGTGGGGGGGGGGTCTCTCTCCTGCCTTTAATGGTGCTCCTTTACCTCCGGTGGGGGTTTTCCACCCTTGTCCTTCCTCATGGCGCTTTTGGGAAACGGGGCTGCTTTTGGCTGCGGCCGTGTAGGGGCCACGCTGGGGCTGGATGCCTGAAGACACACAGCCCTGGAACCACTGGATCTCCTGGATAATTGAAGTGCCTCTAACGGAAGGTGCACGGCCTGCCTGCCCCTCCCGCCGAGCAGCAGCTCCATCTCCATCTCCTGCTCCTGCCCAGCCGTTTTCCAGAAATCCAGAGCTCAGTGTGGATTGAACGCTATAGCAAGGGACAGGATAAAGTTGCTTTGCTTCCACCCTTGGTGTCTCAGTGTTTGTGATTTTGGGAATCCTCATGAACCTGGAACAATGCCAGATTATCTGTTGTGGTAAGACATGTACCTGGAGATTGTTTTGATATGTGTTTAAATCTTCCTTGAAAATACAACTGATAGAAAACAATGTAAAAAAAAGGATAAGAAAAAAAACGAAAAAAAGAAAATAAAAAGAGAAGAAGGAAGAAAAAGAGAAAAAGGAGAAAAAAGAGAAGAAAAGGAAGAAAAAACAGGAAAAAATGAGAAAAGAAGAAAAAAGAAAAAACAAAATAAGATAAAAGAAAGAGAAAGAAAAAAGAAGAAAGGGGAAAAAGAAAGAAAACAGAAAAAAAAAGTAGGCAGAAAAACAAAAAACCAAAAACGTCCTGTCCTCACTCCGGTCAAATGCAAATGGCCGCAATGACACCCAAGACTACAACTCCCGTGGTGCCCCGCGCGAGGCGGGGGCGTGGCGCTTGGCGGGTGGGGGTCGTGACCGCGCGCTGATTGGCTGCGGCAGGGGTTTGTAACGGCATTGCCCGCGCAGAGCGCTATGTTGGCTTCCGAGAGAAGATGGCGGCGGCGAGGCCGGCGCTACACTGTGTGAGCTGGCGGGGCCTGCGGGAGAGCGGGCCTCTGGGGATCCCCTCGGGGGCTGCGGGGAGCGCGGCTGCGGGTGGAAAGGCTGGAGGGCTCGTGAGGGTTTAGCCAAGGGGTTCGGGGGTTCCCGAGGGTCAGAGCGCAGGCCTGGAACCAGCGGGGGGGGGGGGGGGGAGGGGGGGGCGGGCTTTACTAACGACCTCGCGGCACTGCGCAGGCGCGCCGGCGGAGTAGTCATGAGGAAACTTTAACTCCCATGAGGCTCTGCGCGATCCGCCATTACTTCTCCCGCCACAGCCCCCCTGCCCGGCCCGGCGAACCGACCCCAAGGAAAGGGGATCTTAATGCCCCCCCCGAACCCCAGAGACCCCCAACACTCAGCGCACAGAGACCTCACAGGGAAGGGGTCCCGAGGGTCCCCTAAAGCCCAACAGTGGGGTTCACGGGATCTCCCAGCCTTCAGGGGAGGGGTCCTGGGGGTGCCCCCCAAAGTGCGGGAGGGTGATGTACCACGTCCGGGTAAGGGGATCCCAGTGCCCCCAGTATAGCCCAGTGACCCTCAGTACGGCCCTGTAACCCCCTCAGTAACCAGCCAATATGTCCAAGTGACCTCCCACTGCCCCCCAGTATGGCCCAGTGATTCTCCAGTGAGCACCCAGTAACCCCTAGTATGGCCCAGTAACCTCCCAGTGTCTCCCCGAGTGTCCTGGTAATCTCCCAGTAAACCCCCAGTCCCTCCCAGTGCCCCCTGATTCCCCCCAGTGTGTCCCAGTATCCCCCAGTAATCACCCATTGCCCCACAAAGCCCCCGAACTGCCCCTAATGTGTCCCCAGATGCCCTTGGCCTTTCTGTGAGCATGGGGGGGAGGGCGTTTTTGGGGTCAGAGGGTCCAGGGGGAGCTCCTGGGGTGAGATGGAGGGTTGGGGACATCAGAGATGGGGTTTGGGGACAGTGGGGAGGAGTTTGTGGACAGTGGAACTGGGGGTGTCAAGGGGGAAATTGGGGCCATGGGGAGGCCCTGGAGAAAATGGAGACACCGGGGGGGGGTGTCTTGGGGTGTTAAGGAGGGAACTGGGGACACAAAGAGGGTCTTTGGGACACCAGGGGTGTCTTAGGACTCACCTGCTGGTGGTGCTGCCCATCCTCTCCCGCCCCAGGCCCATTTAACCCCCTCAAATGTCCCCCAACCCCCCTTTTCCATTTAATCCTCTCCCCCCACAGATCCTTTTGACCTCCCAATGCCCTCAAGACCTCTTATAACTTCCCTAAATGCAACCAAAACCCCTGTAAACCCCCTAAATCCCCATCCCACCCCCCAGATCCCCCTAGATCTCCCGCAGCCCCCGCTCAAAGCCCTTCCAACCCCCCACAAAGAGGGATCACCCGGCACCGTGGGACAGGAACACAGTGGGCTGTACTGGGGGCACTGGGCTGTACTGGGAGGGCACTGGGGGGGGCTCAGGTGTCCCAGGACAACGTGGCCCAGCTGCAGGAGAGATCTGGGGAGCAGTGAGGAGGTACTGGTCTGTACTGGTTTGTACCCCCAATCCCCAAAGCCCCTCCCCAGCTCCCCTAGGACCCTCCTGGACCCCAAAGGCCCCCAGGCCCCCCCAGCCCCTGACTTGGTCCTGCTGCCCCTTGAGCATCTTCAGCTGCTGCAGAAGCAGGCATTTCATCAGCAAATGTGCAGGTGACACCAAGCTGGGGGTGTGTTGATGTACTGGAAGGCAGGAGGGCTCTGCAGAGGGACCTGGCCCAGCTGGATCCATGGGCTGATTGCAAGGGGATGAGGTTCCAGCAGGCCAAGGGCCGGGTCCTGCCCTTTGGCCACAAGAAGCCCCGTCAGCCCCCCGGGCTGGGGCCAGAGTGTCTGGAGAGCAGGCAGGCAGAAAGGGAGCTGGGAGTGGGGATGGACAGGAAGCTGAAGAGGAGGCAGAGTGTGGCCAGGTGGCCAAGAGGGCCAATGGATGGTGGCCTGGCTGAGGAAGAGTGTGTCAGCAGGAGCAGGGAAGTGATTGTTGGCCTGGAGTGAGCGCTGGTGAGGCCACCCCTGGAGTGCTGTGTCCAGCTCTAGGCCCCTGAGTTGAGGAAGGCCCTGGAGGGGCTGGAGCAGGAGCAGAGAAGAGCAGCGAGGCTGGGGAAGGGAGTGGAGCACAAGTGGTGTGAGGAGAGGCTGAGGGAGCTGGGGGTGTTGAGGCTGGAGAAGAGGAGGCTCAGGGGAGACCTCCTGACTGTCTGCAAGTCCCTGCCAGGAGGTTGGAGCCAGGTGGGGCTGGGGCTGTTCTGCCAGGAAGCAGCAGTAGGACAAGAGGGCTGGGTCTTGAGCTGTGCCAGGGGAGGTTTAGGTTGGATATTGGGAAGCAATTTTTTGCCAAGAGAGTAATCAGGCCTTGGAATGGGCTGGGCAGGGAGGGGGTGGAGTCAGCGTCCCTGGAGGTGTTGAAGGTGAGAGTGGATGTGGCCTCAGTGCCATGGTCTGGGAAGCACGGCGGGGTTGGATCAAGGGTTGGACTTGATGATCTCGGAGGTCTTTTCCAACGTGGCTGATTCTGTGATTCTCTGATTGCCATTCCTATGGTAGCACACGCTTGAGGCTCCATCCCCAGGGTGATAGAGATGTCTGTCCATATCTATCTGCAAGGTTAGTGTGTAAATGTGTGGTGTTAGAAAAGCGGGCTGAGTTCTGGGGTGGTTGTAGAAGGAGAAAGAAGCCCAGAGGCCAGTGCAAGCAGGCAGCCCTCAGCTTGCACCTGATGTCCCCTCCCTGCAGGTTCCTGTCCTTGAGCCCAGGCCCTGAGGTGATGCTAAGTGCAAGGCAGAGGTGCTGCTGAGGAAGGAGAGCCCCATGAGTGCCCAGGAGAAGCTGTGATTGCCCATCCCCGAGCAGGTGCTGTCTCCATCCCCTGTGTGCCAGGTGAGCTGGGGCTTTGCTGCAGAGCTGCAGGCGCTGATTTGAGCGTCTCCAAGTGCTGAGATGGTGGGCACCCAGGAACACAAACTGTGCCTGGCCACGGAGCCTGCAAGGAGGAGCAGAGACAGCCCTGGCAGTGTGGGGGTCCAGGTTGTCCCTGTGCCTTCCCCTGCAGGCCCTGGCTGTCCCTGCTGGGCCCCTGTCCATCCCCATCAGGTCCCTGCCCGTCCCCCCCGGGCTGAGCTCCCCCCAGGAAGTGCCGTGGAGCTGAAGCTGCTGCCATCCCCCCCTGCAGACGCTGCCCCAGCCAAGGGAGCAGCAAAGGCAGGGCCAGGAGCAGAGGCAGCAGCTGGGGAGCCCTGGGGGGGCCGGGAAGCTCTTGTGTGGGGCAGGAAAGAGGCGCTGGGCATGAGGCCGGGGCTGTGCTGAGCAGGCCCAGCCCTCACATCCCCCCAGCCAACGCCGGCTGCCCGGGGGGCTTGGGAGGGACCCCCAGCCCGTGTGCCCCACACTGAGCTGGCAGAGAGAGAGCCAAGGGACAGGGATGTGGGCAGGGCCACGGGTGAGGGACAGGCAGGGCCATTGCAGGGCCACGGTGAGGGCACAGCCTGTGGCAGCAGAGCTGCCCAGGGCCGGGGGCAGCCGGGGGTGTTGGTACCAGGCAGTGCTGGGGCCGAGCAGAGCACGTGGCCTCTTGCAGAGCCCTGGAGCAGCCTCCCACTTGCCAGCCCCGCCCTGGTGGGGTGACACTGTCCCCTCCCTACAGAACACTCCCCCAGAAATCTTCGGGGGGGCCTTTTGTGTATATTGCTGGTTGCTGATTGATGCTGGGGACCTGAGGGCCCCTCTGCAATCCCATCCATGGGGCACAATCTCCTCTCCAGAGCTTGACTCACTGCAGACTTTGCAGGGAAATCTGTCCTGGGAGCTGCATCCTGAGCCCAAGGGCAGTTTGTGTCCCTGAGTGCTGATCCATCCTGGGGACCCAAGGCATCCTCTGCCACTCCATCCATGCAGCAGGAGTCACCCTCCTGCCCTTGACTCCCTGCAGAGGAACAAGTGCCATGTCTCTGTTTGGGAGAAGCCAGATGCTGCCCCCGGGCCATCAGAAGTGGTGCTGAAGCCTCTTTGAGCCCAGCCCTGGGTGCAGTTTTCTCATCCCCTCACCGAGTACCCACTGCCCCAGCTGGCACTGACCAACCAGGGCGTTTGGCACACTTGGTTTGGTGGTTTGGAGAAACAGCCCCAGACTGGCAGGGGGCCAGAGAACCTCGGGGAACAGCCCTGGCGAGTTTTAAGTGACACTACATTAATACAGCTTTCGGTTAATATATAGCAACTCAATCAAGTGCTCATGAAGTGACCTCACTCCTCTCATCCCCAATTAAACACCATGTTTTTGGACTGAATCTTCATATTTTGGATTATTTTCTGGCTAAACTTCAACTTTTTGCAGTTTGAGGGGGGTTCATCTTGCTATTTCTGAGGGGTTTTTTGCCTGAATCTCCTTGACTTGGGTTTTTCTGGGCTGAATCTTGGTGTTTTGGAGGTTTTTATGGACACAGGGTGCCTGATGAGTTCTAGAGATGGACTTGGGCAGGAGGAACCCCCAAGACAACACGCTCAGCCCTTGTTTTCCCCCCATCAGGATTTGTCCCTCCCAAAGCTTGGGCGGATGGAGGAGGAGGCTGCGAGGAAGAGGAAGATGCCTTGGGCCCCCCAGGCAGGTGAGGAGGAAGTCAGTGTCCCTTTGGGCGGGTGTTGTGCTGGCTCTGTCAGCCCAGCATGGCCCCGGCTGCAGGACAACCCCGCTGGCGCCGCCGTCCTGCCGGGGCCGGAGTTGGGGGGATGTCCTTGGCCTTCCCTGTGGGCCGGAGGCAAATCCCCTGCCTGTCCTTCTTGCTTCCTGCCCCAGGCCCCAAGCTGAGGAGGGAGAGCACGGAGGACAAATCCCCCCGTGAGACCCTGGTGGGAGAGGCCGTTTTGAAGGGCTCCCCGGCGCAGGAAGGCAGCGGGGAGGAAAAGGGCCGGAGATCCCCCCGCAGGAGGGGCTCCAAAGCCAGCCCAGGGTGCTCTGAGGAGGAAAGAGCCAGCCTGTGCCGGGAAGGTGGCCGGAGGTTGAGGCGGAGCTCTGAGCTGGTGGTCCCTGATCAGCCTCCCAGCAGGGGGAAACTGTTCAAATGCTTGGAATGTGGGAAGAGCTTCAGACAGAGCTCCAGCCTCCTCACCCACCAGCACATCCACTCTGGGGAACGGCCCTACACGTGTGGGGAATGTGGGAAGAGCTTCAGTGACAGGTCCACTCTCCACACCCACCAGCGCATCCACACTGGTGAACGGCCCTACACGTGTGGGGATTGTGGGAAGAGCTTCGGAAACAGCTCCCACCTCCGCACTCACCAGCGCATCCACACTGAGGAACGGCCCTACAGGTGTGGGGAATGTGGGAAGAGTTTCAGGCACAGCTCCACCCTTCGCACCCACCAGCGGATCCACACTGGGGAACTGCCCTACACATGTGGGGAATGTGGGAAGAGCTTCAACCAGAGCTCTGGCCTCCGCAAACACCAGCGCATCCACAGTAGGGAGAGGCCCTACAAGTGTGGGGAATGTGGGAAGAGCTTCAGCCAGAGCTCCACCCTGTACACCCACCAGCGCATCCACAGTGGGGAACGGCCCTACAAGTGCTCAGAATGTGGGAAGAGGTTTAAAATCAGCTCACATCTCCTCCTGCATGAGCGGACACACACTGATGAGAGGCCTTTCCGCTGCACCGACTGCGGGAAGGGCTTCAGGACGAACTCCGCTCTTGTCACCCACCGGCACATCCACACTGGAGAACGGCCCTACAAGTGTGGGGAGTGTGGGAAGAGCTTCACCCACAGCTCCAACCTCCGCATCCACCAGCTCATCCACACCAAGGAACGGCCCTACAAGTGTGGGGAGTGTGGGAAGAGGTTTCAGACCAGCTCAGATCTCCTCGTGCATGAACGGACGCACACGGATGAGAGGCCCTTCCGCTGCACCGACTGCGGGAAGGGCTTCAGGCAGAACTCCCACCTCGTCACCCACCGGCGCATCCACACCGGGGAGAGGCCCTACAAGTGTGGGGAGTGTGGGAAGAACTTCGCCCAGAGTTCTAATTTGACCAAACACCAACAGACCCACCAGTAAGGGAAGCCCTACCAGTGCCCCGACTGCGGGAAGAACTTTGGCCGCTGCTTCCACCCCAAATGAACCCCCTGATCATGAGGCAACCCCTGGAGTCCAGTGACTGTCAGTCCATCCCTTTCAACCACAAAGGGCCAGTCCCCTTTCCCAGGGACAGGTTCTGCCAACAGAACCCTTCTTGGGGGTTGTGTGGAAAATCCTGCCTTGGCTGGGGATCCCCCAAGGTCACTCCTGGAGGTTGAGAGCAGAGATCTCCCCACCAGGGTTGGTCTGGGGGAGTTCCATCCATCTCTAATTAAGAATTATTGCTTTTGTTTCAGCTTTAGTAGAATTGCTTCAACAACTGCTTTAGTGTAGAGCACTGTCCTATCTTGTCCTGTAATCTTGGTAGTTTTAGTGTTTATATTGTGCAGTAAATAATTCTGATGAAGATCTTTTGTCTGATCACTTATTACTGATGCCTTAAACCCCTATTAGCTTTTATTTTTCTAATTTTTGTAAGCCTTATAAGTTTTATAAGTAGTAGAAGTAGATTTTCAAAGCAGCAGCCCTCACTCCCTTTCCCTGTAGTACAAGTAGTTTACACATTCCTTAACCCTCTTACCCCATTCTGTGCTCCCCATATCAAATCTACCCCTGAATTCAGTGGCAGTGTTTAGTCTCTTGTCAAGGCAAGGCCTATGCTGTTTAGAGAACACTCATATCAGGGCCTGAATAACAAAACAGAGTCAAGAACTAGGTGACTATGTACTCTTTGTGCTCTGAAGATGGTGAAGGTGATGAAGGAAAGGCCCCCAGACCCAATTCTCAGGGGGTGGACCTGGAGCGGATCAGAGCAAAGGCTACAGGGTGGATACACTTCGGATTGGACGGATGGTATTATAAAATGTAACATCTCGGGCACAGAGGCCCAGGCGTCGTGTAACACCTATTGCCTTGGCACAATTAAACTCTTTCCTTATCTCACCCCTAATTAACTACTCCTGAGTTATTTTTTAGCATCAACATTCCACGGCATCATAACCCTAAATAAATTCCTTTCTATCAGTAGATCTGATTTGCCATCATTAAAACCTGGGGGACAAAAGTGGTTCAGTCACACCTCTGTAATTCCTCTAAATATAAAATGTTGGCAAGATTCAAAGCTGAGATTGGATCCAGCAGCCCCCAGCACCCCACAATAAGTTGGGAGCTCAGGGGGGTCACCCCCCTTTCCCAAACCCCTGTTTCCAAAGACCCCTATGTGACTGCTGGACTCACCAGACCACCCCCCCTTTTCCACCCTTCTTCCTGTTCTTTCCACTTTTCGGTGGTCCCCTCAATCCCCAGCCCAACCAGGATCACTTTTGGGGTCCCAACCCCCACTTTTTGCCCCCCTTCCCACCCCTTCCACATCATCCCCCCACTCCCCAGCGCCCTCATGCTCAGTTTGGGGGTCCCACCCTCCCCTTTCCCCACTCTTCTGACCTCTCCCACCCATTTCCCATCATCCCCCAAACCTCAGTGCACCTCCCCCTCCACTTTTGGGGGGTCCCACTCCCCTCCCACTCAGTTTGGGGTCCCACCACCACTTTTGTCCCCTCTGACCCCCCTTTTCCCACCGACCTCCCCCTTCCCACCCCCCACTCACCCGAGAGCTCCTCGCCCGCAGCCGGGGGGGCTCCCAGCACCACCAGTGCCCAGAGAAGTCCCACCAGAGAAGGTGTTGGGTGGGGTCCTGGGTGGGCTCTGAGTGTGTTTGGGGCTCCTTGAGGGGCTGTGGGGAGGTTTTGGGGAAGTTCCCAGCACCTTTTGGGGTGAGCTGGGTGGTTTATTGAGGGGCAGGTGCCCTCCCAAAGGCCCCCCAGAGTGGGTTGACACAGGGGGGACACAGGGGGGTCCCCATTCCTGATCCATCCTGGGGCCGGTTCTGACCCCCCCCAAACTCGGCTCCACCGCACGGAGACCCTCCAAACCCCTCCCCCACTGCCCCCCAATAACCAGGACTGGGGAGAACTGGGAAGCTTTACTGGGATCACTGGGAGCAGCCGGGTGGTGTCAGAATAAAAGCAGGGGAGAGGGGGACTCACGAGCCCCCCAAAATCCTCACGGGGATGGGGGGTGGTCCAGGCTGGGCCCGAGGCCCCGGGGAGGGGCTGCGGCCACCGCTGGCTCAGAAGCTCTGTGGGGAGAGAAAAGGGGGTGACACCGGGGTGGGGGGTTCCCGGGGGAGCACAGATGCTCTGGGGGGGACACACGACCCCCTGGGACCCCCCTCACCTTCTGGCGCAGGTAGAAGCCGAACCCCAGCGCCAGGGAGACGAAGGCCAAGAGGAAGCCCCCGGCCCCTCCTTGGCAGCAATTGCTCAGGCTGATGGAGCCCGGCAGGGCCGGGGCCGCCGGCGGTGTCCGATCCCGGCAGGAAGCGGGGAGGGCCCGGCGGGGTCTGAGAGAAATAAATCAAGGCAGAGCACTCTCTTTCTTTTACCCTCTGGGCAGTGACCATCAAGAGCTGTCCCTGCTTCACAGCAGAAGCTCCACAAAGTGTGTGGAAGAATCTGCTCTATGAAGGTTGGCCCTGGGCTTTTATGCTTATCCAGTGATGGATCAGCAGTCACATATTCCCAGGCCAGTGAGCAGCTGATCTGTCAAACTCTGTTTCCAAAAGGAGGATGTGTGTTGGAAGCTTGGGGAACCAGGCTGGGTTTGGCACAATTCAACACTAAACCAACCCCTTGGCACCAGCAGTAACTCCCCACAGAGAGCTTGCAGTGCTTGCATTCTCTGACGAGATTCTTTTCCAGATAGAACATCCTGCTACAAGGGGTCTGTTACCACCCACCCCAGAAAGGGGGGGGTAACCAGGTTCTTATTAATAAATCCCTTGGGGTAGATTGGAATGAAATGAAACTAAATAATCAGTGTTTGAAAACATATATATGTAGGGTTTATTTTAGAACAATTTTGTTTCAAAGGTAAACAGGTATGTTGCCATTTTGGGTGTTATCATCTGTATCTCTCATCTACAGCAATATGGCATAAAGAGAACCTTTAGGGAAAATGCATAAGGGAAAGACAGGATAAGGGTAAGGGAGAGTAAGGGAAAGCAGAGACGAGAGTGGAAAGATGTCTATAGTCACTGCCCACGGAGTCCGGAGATGGAACTTGGGAGTTGCAGCTCCAATGTCTGTCAGTTGAAGTGGTGGCCTTGATCCATTGGGGGTGGGGGAGGGAAGCCCCCACACTCCAAGAAGTTATGAGTTATATCCATGGATAGTGTCCCAGGCCGTGCCTCGAGCCTCCAAGGTCTGCTGGGCCTGCGCAGAGTTCCCGTGAGGGGCCTGGTAAACACGGCTCTTCTCGCCTTTTCAGGGCTTGACACCTTCAGCAGCACTGGCAGGGGGGATGGGTCCAGCTGCCTCTTCCCAGCCTGCAAAAGTGCCCTGGCAATCCCAGAATGCGTAAATCATTGTGGCAGTTTGAGACCCTCAAAAATCCAATTTCCAAGTCCAAGACCCCCCCCTAATTTGTTTCAGTGTGAGTGGGATTTCAGACAAAACACAGCTCGGTATGGGGGGAAAGGAATTATATTACAGTTTATTACTTACACAAATAAATACTATAATACATTATATACACAATTCTAACTATCTCTCCTATGGTATAGTAATATATTTACATTAGATCAAATCCCTCCTGTCCCTCCAATAAAAGTTCAGAAGGGAAGAAGAAAAGATCCTTTTGACTTTCAGAGCAGCAGTGTCTCTCCTCTTCAAGGCAGCAGTCGTAGCCGGATTTGTTGTAGCTGGAAAATCTCTCTCTCTCTCCATTACAACACAGGGGTCTTCTCTCACCCCTCAGCCCTTCGGCTCCAATCCAAGGTCTCTCTCCTGTGGACTGTGAAAGCAGGGACAAGGCTCGCCTCTCCACAGTCATATCACAGGGTGCTGGGCACCCATGACAGCCCCTTCCTCAGGGGATTAAAGTTCCTCCTGAGTCACAATGTTTAGGGCTTTCAGTTCAGTTTTTGCCTCAAGCATTTTAGCAGAGCTCCTTTGCTCCGTCTCAAACTGTCAGCATGGCGAAGGGGGGCAGAAAGGCCTCTTCCCCCCTCCACATTCCTCCTGGCTGTCCTGGTCCAGCTCCAGAACTCTGAGCTTCTCAGCTTCTCTCTCTCTGGTTGCTGTTGCATTTCAGGACTCCCTTCAAGTGGAAGTCCACCCCCTCTGTCCAAGAGGGGTCTCAAAGGGTTTGGAGAAATAAAGTCTCTGCTGAGCCTGGTGCTCTGTCTCTCCATTGGGCATCTCTGTGTCTCTCAGCTTGGCTCTGTGCCACCTGGCTCCTGCTGACTGTCTTCTTGGCTCTCAGCCACAGCTCTCTGTTCGGTGCTGTCTCTGCCGCCGCTCCTGCTGCCCACTCACAGTGGAGAGAAACTCCCTCGGCTCTTGGCCACAGTACTTGGCCCAGTTTAACACTGTTCCGAGTTTCTACAGCCCCAGCCGGGGGGCTGGGGGGTCTTGGCCTCCAACGGGGCTCCCTGGCCCCTCTCTCTCCTCGTGGTCTCAGCCCGTGGCTGCCGCTCTTCTTTCAGCTACGTAATCTCTTCTTTTCTGGCCTGTTGTGATATGTTTAATTTTGCAGGGGTGCTGATTGGGTCAACACCAAGAACACCACCTCCTGGGGTCAACTACTTTCCAACTCCAGGGGAAAACCCTTTTTAACCCAGGACAGTCATGAACCATTTCAGTCTCTGACACTCCTCACCTTGGCCAGTCAGTTCCTGGGAACAGCCCTGGCAGCCCAGCCCCCAGGGGCACACGATGTGCTGCTGGGCTGGAGAGGACCCTCCTCAGCCTGGGCAGCAGGGCTGCAGGGGGGGATTCCCTGCCCCTCCCCAGCTGGGCCCTTCCTGCCCACCAGCTCCTGCTCCAAAGGGCTCCCACACAGCCTGGGCCACTTGTCCCACTTGGGCACTTGAGCTGCCCCAGGGCATCTCTGGGCAGTGGCCAGCTCTGGGACTGCTCTGGCAAGTCATGGCCTGAAGCCACGAGTGTGGAATTTAGGAGACACTTGAAACCTCTGCAGAACAGAACTCTTGGTGGCCGCTGAAGGCTTCATGAACAGCATTGCCACATCTTTTCTTTTTTTTAAATTCAACAATTTTTTGTAGGTGAACACCAGGACTATGAGACTTGGAAAGAGCAGCTTTAGACACGGGCCCGCTGCAACAGCGACTTCCAGGATCGAGCAAAGCAGAAAAACAACGGCCACTTGAGTTATTTATTGTAGGGGTTGCCCCCCCGAGCTGTGTATTTTTCCCGACCCACGGGGGTTCCGAGGGTCAGCCATGATGTTGCCTGAAAGCTGGGACTGCTCAGGGCTGGAGCGTGGCCCCAGCACAGCCTCTCCCACAGAAGGACAGGGCAGAGGGGCTCTGGGCTGTGGGCAGCGAGGGCCAGCTGGGCTGGCAGGAGGCAGCCGTGCTGTGGGAGCCTGGGCCTTTCCTGCCTGTCTACCATTGCCTTCCTCAGCCCGGGGCACTGGGGCTTTCCCGGGCATGGCAGCTCCTCTACCGGGCACCTTCCAGCAAGGAGCTGCAAGGGAAGGCTGTGCCAAGGCAGTGGGCAGAAAGTTGGGTGGAGGGCAGATATCCTTTGCTCCCTCCTCTCGCTGGACCCTCTGCAGCTCTCCCTGCTCTTTCCCCCCTTAGATGCCAGCTGGTTGCCCATCTACAAGGAGGAGCAGGAAGCTGTTGATTCCATCCTGGCCTTTGTCACCAGCCCCAACAAGGTAACTGCGGCCAGCTGGAGGGTGGCTGTGCTGCTGTCTGCTGGCAGGGGCTGTGCTGCCAGGCTGCTGGAGGGGTGCTGGCAGGGCAGGGCTGCTTCTCCTGCAGGGCACTGCACCCCCAGTGCTGCGGTCCCGCTGGCTGTGTCCGCCCACTCACAATCCATGTTTGTGTCTCTGACCCCTGGCTGGCAGGAGGAGAGAGACAAGGCCACATTTCTTCGGAGCATCTCCGTGCTGTGCTGAAGCGCCTTGAACCACGGCCTGACCCAGGGCTTGGATCTGTTCTGTGACATGTACCAGCTGTCAGAGAACATCAAGGTGAGGGCACTCTGGGCAATGTGGCCAAGGGTGCAAAGCCCCCTGGCACGGGCAGCCTGTGCGGACAGCGCTGGGGCGGGTCAGGGACTGGAGGCCCTGGGTACTGGCAGCTGCCAGCAGGTGCCATCCCGGTTGTGCTCTGCAGGCGCTGCTGGAAGAAGAGCCAAGGGACCACCTGTGCACAGACCTTCGGCATCTTTCCATGCTGGGTCTGGAGAAATTGAGGTACCTGCCTGTAGGGAATTGGCTATAGAACACGGCTTGCCTAGGCCGTGGGAACATCTTAAATAGCGAGGTTACAGTGCCCTTGTACCATGTTAGCTGGCTGGTAAACAGGACATTGTGATTAGCAAAACAAAAAGCAACTGAGTGCCACCTGTGTCAACAAAGGAAGAGAGTAAGAGGTGAGATCAACATTTAAGCAGAGCCAATAATGAGCTTAACCTTTGCAACATGTATGAGCTAATTATAAAGCATATATTAAGCTGTTAGCAATGATCAATAAACGAAGCTAGCTGATTCTCATATTGAGGGTCCCTCTCTTCCCTTGTCCGACAAATGGCGCCGAGCAAGGGACAATAAACGAGGATCCTGCAGAGTTTTGCACGGAACCCGCGGTCCCCGAAGATTGAACAGGGGCTAAGTTAAATCCGCAGCCCCAGGGGCTAAGTTAAATCTGCGGCCCCAAGGGCTAAGTTGAATCGGCGGTCCCCGAAACCTGAACAGGGGGTAAGTTAAATCTGCACTCCCCGAAGCCACGGTCTGACGCAGTAACCGGTCGGTCTTGCAGCAGCACAAGAGGCGAAAGAGCTGGACTCCGTGCCCCAGGCGACCTTACAGGAGGGTCCTGGCCGACAACACCGCCGACGTCTTGTAAAGAGCTGCAAAGCGCGCTGAAGATTTATAGGTATGGAAAGACAAGCGGTGCTTTTATTACTCCAGTGCTTTTTAGAAAAGCAGGGACTTAAGGGTATAGCTTTGAAAAAAGAATTACCAAGATTGCTTACGACGAGGGTTGCTAAAAGTTGTTCTGTGGACCCTAATATAGTTTTTGATGAAAGAGAATGGAGATATTATGAGGTTAAGTTGTGGGAGGTTGCCGCGGAGACGGAGCTCAGTGTAACATGACAGAAGTGGAGAAGCTGCCAGGCCAGCCAGACAAAACGCCTGGACAGGTGAGCCACCGAGAACAAGAGGGATCTAATGTTGTATCTATATGGAAATCTATCCTGCTTAAAAAAGGAAGAAAAATTAGACGAACTGGCTTTGCGGCAGATGCTGCTTTCATGTAAGGGCCAGGGATATGCAGCGAACACTGTAACTACCTTTACTATCTCTACTTGGAAAGAACTTAGTGATAAGCTCTTTACTGCTGCCTCTAAGGGAGAAAAAGTTGCTGCTTCCCTCCTTACAACTTGGCGATCGTTATCTGGAACAGTAAAAGACATTAAAGCACAGTCTGAAGACATTAGAATGCTACTAGATACCATCATATGGAGAAATCGTGCAAAAAGGGAGTCGAGCGGAGTTGAAGAGAGCCGGAGCGGGACAAGAAATCACGGATCGGAGCCGGGGACAACCGAGCGGCCCCGCCAACATGAACGCGGTGCTAGCATCTCGGCAGTGCATATCCAGGACGATCGGAGATGACGGCTGCAGTGTGAAAGTACTGCTGATGGACCAGAGATGAACTTTACGAACACTATGACTGAGTTCCACCTTAAGACATTTCCAGCTTTTCATCTGAGCTGTGCTGCGGGACTGCGCTGCGCGTTTGTGGCTGTGTTCACGGCGCTGTGTGCTTGCGCCGCCGTGCTGAGTGAACACGGGGCGGCGCCGGGTCTGTCCGCCTGTGGCGGGTGTCTACGGGGGGGCGCCGGGCAGCGGGGCAGTGACGGTGGTCGCGGCTCCTGCGTGGCCCCGGCTCGGAGCGCTCCCGGATGCCGCAGAGCCGGGGCCGGTGATATCACTCGGAGCGCTCCCGGATGCCGCAGGGCCGGGGCCGGTGATATCGCTCGGAGCGGTGCGCGGCCCCGGCTCGGAGCGGTGCGCCCGTGCACGTGCACGCCGGCGGCCCCGGGCGCGGCGGGCGGCGGGGGGGCTCTGTGTGCCCCGCACTGCTGACAGCCATGGTCCCGGGGGGTGTGCGTTCCCTTTCCCTTCTTTGCAGCGAGTGTTTTTTCCCTGGTGCCGCTCCTCTTCCTAGAGCGGCGAGTTAATGACGGTAGCAAAAGCTTTGGGGGGTGCAGCTGGGGGAGGGGGAAAGCTGTTTCTCCTTTTCCCCGTTACACCAATCACCCCCTCTCTGAAACTGTTTGCAGCTGTTCTCTCCCTCTCCTATGTTTTTGTCTTAAGCAAATCCTGTGATTAAGTTCCTTCTGATCTCTCTGGGTGAGCCCAGCCCCTTCTCCCCCTCCTTCGTCCTTCGGCAATGAGGGGCGTGGGGGAGGCAAAGACGGTAAAACACGGAAAAAAGGGAAAAGAGAAAAAACAACTTAAAATTAACAATATCCCAATTTATAAATCAGATAAGATTGCTGTTTTTACAGCAATAGGTGTTAAGCATGCAGCGTGCTCGTGGCATTCTCAAATGTTTTCTCCAAAAACAGAAAGGGAGACTGACGAAAAATCCTTTGAAGCAAGATTAGAAATAATGCAACATCCGTGCTTAGCTTTTTGGATATTACAGAAGGTTATTAAGAATTTCCTATAGCTTGCTATTTTGCTTCTCTTACATGAAATTTGGCTGTTTCCCCCAGGGGCAGGGTGCAGGTAGAAGATTTGGAGACAGAACGATGAGACAGAAGGGGACATAGTCTTGCCCCCTGCAAAAGTAGTTTTATTGCCTTTATGACAGAATATCATTGCTCTATGAGAAGGGTTGAAGATTTCCAAGGTAATATTCTGTTCTTTCTTGCTGTATTTGTCTTTTACATGGAGAGTTATGCAGGATTTGCAGATTGCTGATGATGGCTATGCCATAAATTTCCTTTGAATTATGAAACTGATAAGAAGTGCACAGCCAATGACTACTTGAAAATGTGTGTGTGATTGAGGAGAGTGTTTGAGGTGATCACCTGAATGCATGAGTGGAAAAAGATTGTGTGAAAGAGAAAAGCTACATGAATGTGTGACTGTGTAAACTTAAAAATACCTTCTGCCGGTGTCAAGATTTTAGAGATGTGTAACATGATTCTGTTGAACCATAGTGACTCCTTATCCTGAATGGTATATGAATTCTTCAAATTCCCACCATGAGTGATGAGGTTTTAGTTATTTCTAGACTAGCCCTGTCCGGCTAGCTGTTTGATCTGAACTGAGGTTAAATAAGAGGTTCTTACATAAATTTGGTGTTCTATTTCTGCCTTGTTTCAGAAATTTATGCAAGTTAAGTCTCAGGTGGAGTTTTTCCACTGCTGTTGTTCCTTAGCTGTGTAAGCTGCGCAGGAGACCACTAGTTTTAGAGCGAGTAAAAATCATAAGCCAGCAAACATTAGTGCAGACTGCAAGGTTGGCAGAGCCCGAAACAAAATACACCACTATGCATCCAGGTGCCCGGGAACCATTCTTACAATTTGTGGAAAAGCTGCAAGATGCTGTAGAGAAACAAGTTTTGTGACAGATACAGAAGTTGCTAGTTACATAACTAGCTAGAGATAATGCAGGCTTGTGCCGGGGTGAGGTCCTTAGACCATCAAATAATTGCATTTGCATCTGCTATGGCAGTTAGTGAGAGTCATTTTGAGCTTTTCTGTGTTTTCCAGGATTTAAATCAGGAGTTGTCGATGTTGCTGCCTTACTTGTTCAGCTCCTTGCGGGGGGGCCTTTAGGCTGTCAAGGCCATCCTGTGTGCTTTCTCAAAGAACATTTGCAGTGTTGTGGATAGTGTATCTTCAGGCCTCCTGGCTGGAGGCCAGAGTAGACCAGTTATGCCAAGTCTTAATTTTCAAGCGTTGTTTGTACTCTAAAGAACTCCTTTGCAGAGGATTGTTCCAGCAAGTTTCCTATGCTTCGATCCAGTGCAGTTTCATAGTTTTTTACCTCTTTTACAGTTTTGAGAAAAACACGCTGTGCTTGGCCAAAAGCCTCCTTTAAGCTGATGGTCTTGTGGTCCCTGTGGGAGCTGGGGGCGGAGGGCAGCGTGCAGGTGTGGACCTTGTCCGTCTCACAGTAGCATTCCAGCAGTTTACTGTGCTGGGGGATTTCCTCTCAGCCAAAACCTGGGCACCACAGAGCCCCACCAGGACGTAATTTTTTCTGAGTGTTCTTTGTGCTGTGCTTACTCAGGTGGGCTTGGCACAGGGAGACCTTGCAGGTCAGGCAAGTCTTCATGGCTGAACGGGGGCCTGTGGGGTAAAGGCAGAGTGGGCACTGGGAAGGGCCCTGCTGGCATATTTCTGTTCCTTCTGTATGCATGCACTCCTTGCAGAAACTGTGACCGCACCCCAGAGACATAGGGTTCCTGTAAATGTCCAGGCAGATGGGGCATGTCAGTTCGTCCTTCAGCCTGGCCTCAGCACCCACCTCGGCCATGTTGCCTGAGCTTCGTGACAGGGCTGAGAGCAAGGAGGAGGGCACTGGTGAGAAACTGAGAGCACAGCATACAGAAGCCTTCAGATGTCGATTTAGCTTAATTCATTCTATTGCTCGCTCAGTTGTTGTCTCTTGTCCGGATTGTCGTCGTGCTTGTACTGTCTATTTTAGTACTAACCCTCGAGGTCTTACTCTGGCAAAAGATCCCCAAGAATTAGGTTTAATGAGATCACTGTCTGTACATAACACAAGTGGTAATGGGACTCAAACCTGTTTTATGTTGAGATTATTTCAATCTAGATTAAGTGTTTATCAAAGCCACGACTTGTCCAGCTGGCACAAACTGCCTAGCCTGTACACAAAAGAACTGTAGAGCCTGAGTGAAACAGTAGAACACACAAAGAAAGTAACAGTAACAACTAGTTCTATAGACTCGTGGCTTCAATCTATTTTTGGTTCTATGTCTGAATAAGTTTTAAGTTTTGTTAAAGAAAAGCCTACGATGGTTGTTGACAATTGTTGTAATTTTAGTAATAGTTCATATTGCTTTTTCTTGTATTGTTAAATGTGTAAGTGCTATAACAGAGAAAACATTGTTGGCCCAGAATAAAAAAACAGGGGTATTTGTAGGGAATTGGCTATAGAACACGGCTTGCCTAGGCCGTGGGAACATCTTAGATAGTGAGGTTACAGTGCCCTTGTACCCTGTTAGCTGGCTGGTAAACAGGACATTGTGATTAGCAAAACAAAAAGCAACTGAGTGCCACCTGTGTCAACAAAGGAAGAGAGTAAGAGGTGAGATCAACATTTAAGCAGAACCAATAATGAGCTTAACCTTTGCAATATGTATGAGCTAATTATAAAGCATATATTAAGCTGTTAGCAATGATCAATAAACGAAGCTAGCTGATTCTCATATTGAGGGTCCCTCTCTTCCCTTGTCCAACACCTGCCCATCTGTCACGGCCCCCCCGGCCCAAAGGTCCGATGCCACCTGCACGAGTCGTCGAGGGGCTGCTCCCAGCACCCGTGGGCAACCAGTGTCCTGCCCTCTCCCTGCAGCTTGGTGGACACAGCGCTGGAGGGCAAAGCCAAAAACCTCCTCTGCACGTGTTTCTCAAGTGTCTTCTGGTTGCCTGCAGAGAAGGAAATGCCAAAAGGGGACCTTGCCCTCTACATCAAGGTAAGTGCTGGGTGAGCTCCAGGGGCCTCCAGCCCCTCTGGCCTGCTCCCTGGCTACCCCATCGTGCCACAGGAGCAGGGATCCCAGGCAGGGCAGGGTCTTTCCCACCCTCGTGCCTCTGTCCCCTTCCCGTGGGCCTGGCTGCATCCCGTGCCACAGGCTGCTCTGCCCTCGCAGATTGTCTATGCCCATGTCTCTCCCGGGAAGTGTGGGCATCCTCCTCCTCCTCCTGTGGCACAGGGGATTCAGATGGCTCTCCTGGGGCTGGGAGGAACAGCAGAATGACTGCCACTGCTCTCTGTGTTCCTTGCAGACCCTGAACTCCATGGACAGCATGCTGAGGACAATGGTGCTCAGCTTTCCTGCCTCTGAAGTCAGTGACGAGCTGCAGGGCATCTTGGAGGTCTGGCACAAGCAAAAAGGGGGGAGTCCCAGGGCTGTTCCTCAGCCTGGAGGGGAGAGTTTGCCCACTCCTGACTGAGTGGTGCCCAGAGCAGTGCTGAACAGGCAGAGTGCCCTGCAGGGAGGGTGCCCACCTCCTGTGGGGAAGCAGGGGCTGGCCCCAGGCTCTCGTGGAGCACAGGGGCTGCAGAGGGTGGCACCTGCCCTCCTCCTTGGCCATGAGGTTGGCTCTGAGCCTTTGTGCCCGACCTGGGCAGGAATCCAGGGGCAGACACCCCACTGCAGGCTTTGCTGGAGGGGAGAGGAAACCTTGAGGGATGGGGCGAGCGGGGTCCAGCAGCGGAGCTGTGCTGCTGGTGTTGGAGTCTGCTCCCAGGGCTCACCAGCAGCTTCTCTTGTCCCAGCTGCTGCTGGACTTCACCAGATGCAAGGGAGAGGCTGTGAGGGAGAGGGCCATGGCAAGGATTGATGTGCTGACCTGTGTGCTGTCCGACTATTCCACTCTGCAGGTAAGGACCAGGCCCCCTCCAGCCAGGCCATACCCCCATCCCTGCTGCTCTCCATGCCAGGGCTGCTGCCCACATGGCTGCTCTGAGAGATGGGGACGCAGGGCTTTGCAAAGCCTGGACTCTCCAGCAATCCAGCCCTGGGCAGACTCTTGGGAGGGGGGCTTTGGCACCACCTTTGTGCCCTCAGCCCTTCTGCTCATGCCTCCCTCATCCAGGCCCATGCCAACGTCACAAGAGGCATTTCTGGACTTGTCTACTCTGGGGAGATCCAGCTCCCAGTCCTAGGAAAGCTGCTGGGGCATCTCATCCTTTTCCTGTTCTCTGAGGAGCAGACAAGCTGTGCAGCTTTCCGTGCTCTTTTTGCCCTGGCTGAGTAAAAAAAGGCAGAGCAGTGCTGGGCTTCATTGCTCTGCACACAGACATCTCCTGAGAGATCTGCTTCCTGACCCCCTTTGCCCCTTCCAGCTGCTTTCCAGAGCTTCCCAGCTGCCACTTTGCTGCAGAAGCTGAGTGCTCTGCTCAAGGCCAGGATCTGTTTGCTGCTGCTCTCCTTCCTCCCCTTCCTTTCAGGAGCTTGCAGCCCACTGGTTTGTGGGTCCCACAGCCAAAGCCCCTCTTGACTTCCCTGTCCCAAAGCCATGTCTTCCCTGGTGGGGAAGAGCAGATCCCCCACCCTGGCTGGTCCCTCCAGTGCCTGTAGCAAGAAGTTGTTCCTGATGCCCTCCCAAAATCCTGGACTGCTCCTGTCCTGCCCCCTTGCCAGCAGATGCCAGGGCAGTTTGGTGAGCTTGCTGGCAAAGCTGCTCTGCCTTCCTGACTCTTGTGTGTTTGCCCTGGTGTTTAGTTGAATCCAGGCTAAAGGACAGAGCAGGCCAAGTCCACCGGGAAGCCGTGACCACCTCCGCGCTGTGTTCTCTGAGCCCCAGGGACTGTGCCAAGGTAAGGAGCTGTGCCCTTGCTGGGACTCCTGTCCGTGGCACCAGCAGGGCACTGGTGTGAGCCAAAGGACCCCGCAGCAGTGGGGTTGGCGTGCCCTCAGCTCCCTGGGGAGAGGGTTCCCGCCGTCCTTGAGCAGGGACAGCACAAAGGCTGCACTCCAGTGGCCCAGCAGCAGCTTCAGCCCCAGCAGGAGCTCCAGTGCTCCTGGCCACCAGCAAGTCCCTGGTTCTCGGTGGGGCCAGCAGCCTGTGCCCATGAGCCCTCCTCCCCCAGCAGGAGGGCCCTCTCTGCTCATCTTCTGCCATGCAGGGACTGCAGGCACTGCTGCCAGCTTTGCTGCGGGCACTAGGTGCTGGGCAATGACAGCTACCCTGCAGCCCAGCCCTGCGAGCAGCACTTGGAGCCAGCTCCACTCCCCTGGGCTCTCCTGGGATGGCTTCTGGGCCGTGCAGCCCAGTGCTGCTTCTTCTGGGATGTGAGGCCGAAGCTGCTGCTCTCCCTGCAGCCATGATCACGGCCCTCTTCACTGTGGGCAGGGAGCTGCTGTTTGCAAAGCTCCCTTTTCCTGCTTCCTGCCAGGAGTGCAGTGAGCTGCGAGAGCTCTCCATCCGCATGCTCACAGAGCTGCTGCAGTTGGTGGTCGGCAGGGATGAGAAGAGGATGAGGAAGGAGGTGTGGCGAGCACTGGTGCCTCTCCTCTTCTGCATGAGCGACCAGGTCCCCAGCGTGGCCAAGGTACAGGTTTGAAGGCTGAGCCCTGACACACAGAGGGCTGAACTGACACCCCCAGGGCTCCTGGGCATCGGGGCAAGGGCTGCTGGCAGTGGGCAGCGCTCTCCCAGCACAGCCCGTGGGAAGGTCCGTGCGGAGCCAGCGCCAGCAGGGCCAGAGAAGCTGGCACGGCCCTGTGCAACACCTGCCCTGCCTGCTCCTGCAGGGCTCGGCAGCAGCCCGTGACCACCATGGCCTGAGCAGGGGCATCCCCACAGGCTGCGTCAGAGGCCAGGCCTTTGAGTCTCCACGCCTGTCCCCCAGAGCTGTCCCCAAAAGGCTCCCAGACATTTGGGCTAGGGCATGTCCCAGCTTCCTAAAGGCAGGATCCCCCAGGAACAAAGCCAAGATGTCTCCTTGCCCAGGCCCCCGGGCCATCCCTGAGCTCATGCTGTCCTGCAGGCCTCCAGGGAAGCCCTTCTTGCTGCTGCAGAGCTGCTGAAGTGGAAGACGCTCAAGCACCTGCTGCAGAGAGAGCGGCTGTGGGAGCTTGGAGCGTGCTTGGTAAGGACAAGCTGAGGGGCCCGGGCTGGGGGAGGGCTTCCCCCCCTCCCGTGTCTGGGCTGGGGGCTCTGCAGCTGCCCTCAAGAACAGAGCCCCAAGGGCTCTTCTGCAGGCCCCTGTCCCTTCCCTGTAGCCAGCAGGAGGGGAGGCCTCTCCGTCTCAGGGGGTGCTGACGGGAGGCACTGCTCCAGCCAACTGCCCCAGTGACAGCCCTGGAGAGACATGCCTTGTTCTCTCTGCAGCTTCAGAACAGCAGGAGCAGGGCTGAAGACTTCATCCACCAGAACCTGCCCTACCTGCAGGACCCTCAGGCCAACGTGCGCCTGGCGGCCGTCAGGTTCATCGGTGAGTGCCAGCCCCTGCGGTGCCTCTGGGGCAGCCTGGTCCCTGTGCCACTGCTACCCCAGCAACGAGGGGCAGTCCTGGGGCTGCCCCAGCCCCGGCCACCCTGGGCAGGGCCTTGCCTCCCTCTGCCAGCCCTGCCCACGCAGTGGGGCTTGGTGGCCGCCTTGCTCAGTCCCACTGCCCTGAGCTTCTGGGGGCTCCTGGGCTCAGCTCTGCTGAGGGGGAGGAGGGTAGGTCTGGGGGCCCTGCTGCTGGGAGCAGGCTGGGGAGCAGGGGCTAATGGAGCTCTGTGCCCAGGACTCATCACACGGCGCCTGAGGGAGCAGACCACGGAGAGTCAGGCTGACATCCTGAGCGGTGAGTGGGGAGTGTGGTCTGTCAGGAATCCAGAGGCTCTCTGCAGTCGTGGGGTTTGATCTGGGCTCTGTTTCTTTCCCTCACAGCGCTTCAGCCCTTGGAGAAAGACTGGGACATCTCTGTCAGCTCCCTGGCAGCTCGGACAACCTCCATTCTGAGGAGTCCTTTCGTGCAGCAAAGACCAAGAGGCCTCCTGCGAGCACTGCGCTGCTGCTGGCCGTGAGCCCGGCAGAGGTGTAGCTTGCCTTGGCTAAAGGACTGGGGCTGAATAAAGTTGCAACAACGTGCCCAAAGCCCTGGTGTCCTTCAGCTGCACGGTGCTGAGTGTGCCGAGCTGACCGTGTCCTTCCTGGGCTGTCCCGCAGGCAGCGGGACGCTCCCCCCTCAGCACCCCTGGCCCCAGGCTTGTGGGACAAGCTGAGCCCTGGATGGGGCTTTCCCTGGGAGAAGCCGCCTTGGCTAAAGGACAAGCTGCTGCCTGAGCCTTCTCGCCCCATTTCAGGGCCACTGCCAATGTCACCCTGCCCTCTGCCAGTGTGAAGCTATTCCCTCTTGTCCTGTCACTCCAGGCCCTCGTCCAGAATCCCTCTCCAGCTCCCTTGGAGCCTCTTTTAGGCACTGGAAGGGGCTGGAAGGTCACCCCAAAACCTTCTCTTCTCCAGCCTGGGCAGCCACAGTTATCCCTGTGTCCCCACACGGTGCCCCACTCTGGGACCCCTGTGTCCTCCCACGCCCAGCACCCCAGGAGGTGGCACGGCAGCAAGCCCTGTGCTGCAGCCCTGTGTTGCTTTGGACCTGTCTTCCTGCCAAGTCCCTGAGACCCAGCGAAAAAAGCTTACTTCCCAGAGAGAAAAAAAAACCGAAATAGCAGAGCTAGAGCAAAGATATATATGTACATATATCACAGTTATATCCAGGAAGAATACTCATCATGGCCAGGTTTCGCAAACGAAGATTTGGGAAGGGCTCTTGAATCCGAAAAATCGGTCCAAGAAACTGCTCAGAGATTTTTTATCTTTAAGCAGCAAGGTACTTGTTTATTCAACGTTGGGAGCAAGCCAGCTCGTGCTGGACAAACTTGCTCAAAGGCTTCACACAAAATCAGCATTTTTATACAATCTTCAGCTGTGATTAAATGCATATTCAAGTGATTACAACATCTACTATGCATATTAATATTAGGCGGAGTATAGGCGGAGCTCAGGCGGGGCTTGGGGCGGTGCTTCTCTTGGCTCCCCATTTCGGAGGGTAGTTCCCATCTTCCTCCATGGGTCTGGGGGCTTCAACTCATCTTCCTCAGCTTGACCCTTCTTCTTTTCCATTGTTCTTGACCCGCTCACTGAAGCTTGGAAAAAGCCCTGGCTCCAGGCCTATTTCTCCTATTCAAATGTCTACCTGATCCTGTTGTATTTCTAATTTATTGCTTCTAGGCCTATTACATGTTCCTGTACTATTCTCTTAAGCTTTGGTCCAGTAAGTAGAACAGAACAAGCACAGATCATTTTGGATGTTGGTAGCTTGTTAGCAGGCCCAAATTTCTTAGTTAACTCTTTTGGGCCTGGCCTCCTGTTTCACTCTACCCACGTTTGTTGCAAGCACACTGGTGGCTAAAAAGGTCAATATGAGATAGACATGTTCTGTTGCAAAAGGCACAGCAGAAAAACTCCTTAGGTGGTATATTCTGCAAGGCACGATTCTTTCTGTGTTGTCTTTTCTCCTCAAAGGTGATCCTGTGTGCTCTCTCAAAAGCCTCAGCAGTGTTATAGATGATGTGTCTCCAGACCTCCTGATTGGAGGCCAGAGTAGACCAGTTATTTTGATCAATATGGCCAAGGCTGAGATGTTGTTTCAGGGAGTCCTTGTATCTCCTCTTCAGGGCTCCTCTCTTGCGGCAGCTGGTGGCAAGTTCACCATAAAGCAGGACCTTCGGGAGGTGGTGGTTGGTCCTTCATCCTGGAGACGTGCCCTGCCCAGCTCAGCTGTGTTCTCAGCAACATGGCCTCAATACTTGTGACTGCTGCTTGTTCTAGAACAGATGTATTGGTCACATAATCTGACCAGTGGATGTTTAGGATTGTACGGAGGCAGAGTTGATGGAAGTGTTCGAGGAGTCACAGGTGGTGGTGGTAGATGACCCATGATTCAGATCCATATAAGAGAGTAGACAGCACTGTGGCTCTGTAAACACTGATCTTTGTACTTTTTTCCAAGTGTTTATTTTGCCATACTCTTTTATGAAACTTTCCGAAGGCACTGTATGCCTTTGCTAACCTGTTGTCTATCTCTGCCAATCTTACCATCCGAGGAGATGAGGCTACCCAGGTAATTAAACTGTTGGACTGATTTGAGCTCTGATTGGCCAATGGTGATATGGGGATGATGGAAGACTTCCTGAGGTGCTGGTTGATAGAGAACTTCTGTCTTCTTTAAGCTGACTTCCAACCCAAAGAGCTCAGCAGTGTCTGCAAAGCAGGATGTTAAACGCTGCAGAGCTGCTTCTGTGTGGGCAACAAGGGCGGCGTCATCAGCATAAAGCAGCTCCTGGACAAGATGGTTTAAGGTCTTGGTGTGGGCCTTCAGTTGCCTTAGGTTGAAAAGGCTTCCATCAGTACGGTATCGAATGTAGATACCGTCCTGATCATCGAGGTCTGCTGTGGCCCTTTGGAGCATCCTGCTGGAAAAGATTGTGAATAGGGTTGGTGCAAGAACGCAGCCTTGTTTCACACCATTGGTTATTAGAAAGGGCTCAGAAAGTTCATCGCTATATCTAACTTGGCCGTCTTGATCCTCATGGAGTGAGACGATCATTTTAAAGAACTTGGGGGGACAACCTAAATGTTCCAAAATCTGCCACAGACCTTTTCTGCTCACAGTATTGAAAGCCTTGGTGAGATCGACAAAGGTTACATAGAGACCTTTGTTCTGTTCCCTACACTTCTCTTGCAGTTGTCTGAGAACAAATAGGATGCAAGAGGGTCAGGGTGCAAAGGATTTAGACACAAAGATAAGGGGGCAAAATATATTAGTAGCATTTAATTACTGACCTGTTTAACAGTTATCAAGGGATTCAATAGCATTTGCTACAATTTTAACAGTGACTGAATTATGGATTCACAATAACAACATTCACATCACAGTCAATTCACACCCCCATACAGGCAGAGATGTGTGGACACATCAATAGCTGGCTGTGGAAAGGTCCCTCTCCAAAATTCTCCTTGTTGTCAGGGAAAGACTCCTCCAAATCCCTTTATGTTTCCCAGTAGACAAGGGTCACAGCTGGAGGAGTGTTTGTTGAGGGGGATCAGAATTGTCCTGGGCATCAGCGAGGGTCTTTGGAGTGTTGCAAACTGGAGGGTTCCTGAGCTGGGAGAGGCTGCCAGAGGTGTCCCACTGAGAGGGAGGTGCTGGGGAGCTGCCAGGGCCTCCCTCAGCCCTGCTGGGTGTGGGCTCCCAAGGGGACTGGCTTTAGTTATCTGCTGAATTTCCATCCTGGTGTCAGGAATGACTGGAGTTTCCAAACTATTTGGGAATTGTATCCAAACTGTTCCATTTGGGCTGTGATTCAGGTAGGGAATGTTCCAAGGTTTTCAAGAGATGACTCATTATCCTGTGTTCCCCAGCTCTTACACCCATCCCAGTCAGCTGGAGGGTTTCTTGACAATGTGTCCTGAGGGGCGGCACCTCCAATGCCATAGAAACCCCTCCCCTGGATTAGGAAACCTTTGGAATTCAGGAGCTGTCCCAGTGGAGCATGAAAATGAAGAGCAGTTTTCCTAAAGCCCAGCCCCAAGCAGAACAAAGCCAGGCCCATCAGTGTCAGAGCAAAGGTCCCCCATGGCTGTGTCCCTGTGGCCGCTGAGGCGGCAGCGCAGGCCCGAGGCGGTGCCGGGTCCCGGTGCAGCCGGGGCAGAGCGGCGGCTGCGCGAGCGGCAACCCCGGCGGTGAGTGCGGCAGCCCCGTGGGAGCGGCGGCTCCGGGCACAGACGCCGGCGGCAGCCGCTGTGGCTCCTGGAACCCAGTGGCCATTGGGACACTGCAGGGCCTGCTGGAATCCAGGGGCCGCTGGGACACTGGGGAGCCTCTTGGAGCCAAGGGAACCCTGGGATGTTTTGGAACATCCTGGAATCAAGGGGTCATTGTGACACTGCAGGGCCTCATGGAACCAATGGAATCCTGGGCCATAGTGGAAACTCAAATCATCAGGGCCATTGTGACACTGCAGGGCCTCATGGAACCAAAGGAATCCTGGGCCATAGTGGAAACTCATGAAATCATCAGGGCCATTGTGACACTCCGGAACCTCACGGAACCAAGGATCTCTTGTGACATTGCAGGGCCTCAAGGAACTAAAGGAACCCTCAGAGTTTTTGGAACCTCATGGAATCAAGGGGCCATTTCTGGCAGGATGCTCTGCTCTGATAATACCTAAACAATGGTCACAGAATGCAAACAATGCAAGCTCTCTGTGGTGAGTTACTGCTGGTGCCAAGGTGCTGTTTTTAATGTTGAATTCTGCTAAACCCAAAATGCTTTATGAAACTTCAAACACACATCCTGCTTTTTGAAGCAGGATTTGACAGATAAACTGCTCCCTGGCCTGCAAATATGTCTGCTAGTCAAACCCTTGACAACTATAAAAGCCCCGTCCAACTTTCATGTGGCAGATTCTTCCACAGACTTCCTTGAAGTGTGTGGAGGTTCTCCAAAGAAGCAGGGACAGCTCTTCATGGTCACTCCCCAGGGGTTAAGTGAAAGAGAGGGAACTACCCCCTGTTGTTGTGGGGTAAGTTACCTCAATCTCTGCTTCAGGATTGTTTCTTTTTGCTGGCTTTGATCCAATTGCTTTAATAGAATGACTTTGATAGACTGCACTGTCCTATCTTACACTATACTGCTAGGAGTTTTTGGCTTTTATACTGTGCAGGAAATAATTCCGTTTAAGGTCTTTCCTCTGGTCATTGTCTGATCAATTGTCTGTTCATTTGTCATAATAAATAATTCTTTTTATAGAAATACTTCTGATTTGCCATCACTAAAACCTGCAGGACAAAGTGATTGAATCACACCTCTAGAATTCCTTCAATCGAAACAAAAACCTGAGCCTGAGATTGGATCCAGCCACCCCCAGGCTTCTCTCTGAGAAGGACTTTAGAAAGCAAGGGAGTCCTTTCTGCACCTCGTAGCTCAACTTTGTCTAAACCTTCCCCCACCCCCCAGCCCCAAGCTGTGACACATGGGCATGTCTTGTCCATGCAGTGCAAACATGGACTCCTGAGCTGGTCATTTGATGTCCCTCCTTGGAGGGAAGAACAAGCCCAATGGCCTGGGGTGAGAGGCCAGTGCTGGGAGCGGCGCTGGCTGTGCCAGGGCACTGCTGGGTGCCCCCACCCTGAGCACTCCCCCCCTTGTGCTGGTCACTGCTGTTTTCCTCTGCAGGGCGTTGTGTTGGGCACATCCTGGAGAGCAAAGTGGAAAGCAGATTGAAGCTTTGAGGCCCTGGCCTGAGGAGATGCCCCTGCAGGATGGCAGTGCTGCTGCAGAGGTCAGCTCTGTGCCAGCAGTGCCCATGGCTGTCCCTGCCTGCAGTCCCTGGACAGTCCTGCAGCAGGACTGGCACCGACTGCCAGAGCACTGAGGCCTCCAACAACACAGGGCTCTGCAGGACAGTGTGGAAGGGAAGGGAGAGGAGGCCAGGCAGGAGAAGGGCTGCTGCTCCCTGGCAGTGCTGCTCTGCTGGGACTCTTTTCTGGCCCAGCTCTGCACAGAGGCACCGACCCTGCAGCTGCAGAGAAGTCAGAGAGGAAAGATGTCAGGCAAACCAGACAATGCAGAGTTCTTTATTTGGTTGAAGCACACAGTGAGTACAATTGCCAATTTGTACAACCTCTGGGCCAGGCTAGAAAGGCAAACACTGAATTGAAAGGTATATATCTGTTTATATATATATATTCATATATATAAAGATTTTCTGGTGTGAACAAATTCTCACAAAATAACACCCCTACCAGGAGTAAAAAATAGAGAAGATATGGTGGGCCTTTACTGAAGTACAGAACAGGATTGGCCTTTAATGAGGTCCATAACATGCAGAAGAAGGAGAGTTTATTGCTTCTGAAAAACACCCAGTTATCAGTTTCCTCAGGGCATCCTTGAGCTCCTGGTTCCTGAGGCTGTAGATGAGGGGGTTCAGTGTTGGAGACACCATTGAGTACAGAACTGACACAATAAGATCCAGGGATGGGGAGGAGATGAAGGGAGGCTTCAGGTAGGCAAAGAATAACTTCCTGATAAACAGGGAGACCACGGTCAGATAAGGGAGGCACGTGGAAAAGGCTTTGTGCCGTCCCTGCTGAGAGGGGATCCTCAGCACAGCCCTGAAGATCTGCACATAGGAGAAAACAATGAAAATGAAACAACCATAACTTAAACAGCCACTAACCCCAATAAGCCCAAGTTCTCTGAGGTAGCCTGAGTGTGAGCAGGAGAGCTTGAGGATGTGTGGGATTTCACAGAAGAACTGGCCCAGGGCATTGCCCTGGCCCAGGGGCAGGGAAAATGTACTGGCTGTGTGCAGCAGAGAATAGAGAAAGCCAGTGGCCCAGGCAGCTGCTGCCATGTGGGCACAAGCTCTGCTGCCCAGGAGGGTCCCGTAGTGCAGGGGTTTGCAGATGGCAACGTAGCGGTCGTAAGCACATGATGGTCAGGAGGAAATACTCTGCTCCAAGGAAGAAGACAAGCAGAAAGACCTGGGCAGCACATCCCTGGTAGGAGATGGTTGTGGTGTCCCAGAGGGAATTGTGCATGGCTTTGGGGACAGTGGTGCAGATGCAGCCCAGGTCTGTGAGGGAGAGGTTGAGCAGGAAGAAGCCCATGGGGGTGTGCAGGTGGTGGTCACAGGCTACGGCGCTGAGGATGAGGCTGTTGGCCAGGAGGGCAGCCAGGGAGATGGCCAGGAAGAGCCAGAAGTGCAGGAGCTGCAGCTCCCGCCTGTCTGCGAATGCCAGGAGGAGGAACCGGGTGAGGGAGCTGCTGTTGGACATTTGCTGCTTCTTAGCACAGTCTCTGCTCAGAAAAGGAAGCCACAGGGTAAAATTTAGACTGACACCTCTGACAATATCACTCCAGATTTCAATACAATTCATTTAAGGATTAAATCAGTTTTTTCTCTCTAATACGTGCTGGCAGAGGGCTGTGTGTGGCAGGAGCTCTTGCCATGTGCTACCAAGCATTTCAACGTGTTTCCAGGCCAGCACTGTAATTGTGCTGGACACAGCAGGACAGGAGACCTCCTGCAGAGAAGCCAAGGGCTGGGACAGGAGAGGGCCCACCCCCAAGGGAAGGCTCAGCACTGCCCAGGATCCTGCCCAGGCAGAGCTTTGCCTTGCTGGGGGCAGCTCCAAACCCAGCAGCACAGACCCAGCAGAGAGGGCAGGGTCCCGCAGGGGAGATGTTCTCCAGGTAGAGGCAGCTCCTTGACCAGCACACAGTGCCCAGCAGAGCTGCAGGGAAGGGCCCCCAGAGCTGCCTGAATGCCCCCTCCCTCATGCCTTGGATGCACTTACCCCCCACTCCCTGCCCAGGGCTCTGCTGCCTGGAGCTGTCCCTGCCAGCAGCTGCTTCCTTGGGCCCAGGGCTGGGCCGTGGCAGTGCTGCCAGAGCCCAGCCCAGCCCTGGGGGCTCAACTCTGCCCTGAAGAGCCCTCCCAGCAGCACAGGGCATTGCCCAGGGGCATCTCTGACTGGGCAGGCTCTGATGGCAATGTCAGGGCAACCCTGAGGACGCTGGAAAAGTGACACTGATGCGTCTACAAGACAGTTTTGATGTCTAATACTCTCAGGTTCAATCCCCTCTAATCTAACAGAGTTCAAGTTTCAGTGTCTGCTCCTGTGCTCAGAGATTAATTTCTCTGTCTCAGTCAGCACCCAGACAACCCAGAGTATAACACTGAAAGAACTGGTTCATTCTCTTTAGGGTCCCCCCTGTCTGTCTGTGCCTCTTGGAAATACCTTCTGGGAAATTTCCTGCTTTGATCTGGAGCTGTGACCAGCCCTCATCCCTGCAGCACACTGTGGAGATCAGAAGGACTCTGCCCTGCTCTGCCCTCCCAGGAGTTGTTCCTTCCCCACAGCCCTTCTCCCCCAGCCCCGTGGCAGCTCCTTGGCCGGGCTGAGAGCTGAGCCTGGCAGGCAGCAGAGTCCCTGCCCAGCACACAGAGCCCTGGGGGCAGGACCCTGCTCTGCCCCACAGCCCTGGGCACCCCTGGCTGCACCCCCACCTTCCCACCCCACAGCCAGCCCTGGCACAGGGAACCTTCTGGCCCTGGGCCTCTGATGGGGCAGCAGCAAGTCCTGCTCTGCAGCAGCTTCTCCTGCTGCACCCCAGCAAATCCAGCAGAGCCATCCTGACAACTGCTGCCACTGCTGCCATTTGGCAGCTGGGAGAGGCACTTGCAGGAACTCACCTGCCCTGCTCTGCAGCCAGAGCCTGAGCATGGCAAAGGGCTGGCAAGGTTCCTGCCCTGGGCAGCTCTGCCCTGTCCTCCCACCCCAGGATCCCTTGAACCTCCTGCTCCCTTCTCCTCTCTGCCCTTGCTGCCTTCAGCTCCTGCCCTGCTCTGCCATGTGGCCACTTCCCCTGCACTGCAGCAACTGGGAGAGTCCCGCTGAAAGATCCTGGAAGCTGTGGGATGTGCCAGCTTTAGGAGAGGCCTCCAGGAAGGCAAGTTTAATATTTCTACAGCCAGAGAATTCTTCATTCAAATCCTGGGAATGTTTCTCGCGTAGTGAGAACTCAGTCACCTCCCAGCCCAGGCTGCCTCTCATCTCTCTGCCTTCTCTCCTGTGCCCTGGCTGCTGCAGGCAGTGCCCTCAGCCCTGCTGGGCTGTGCAGAGGAGCTGCTCCTGGGCAGAGCTGTCTCTTTGAAGCTCTTCTTACTTGCCAGGAGCTCCCTGTGTGCCAGGAGCCCGGCCCAGCTCAGCAGCAAAGCAACAGCCCCAGGCATTTAATGACCCTCAGGGGATGTTGAGGTTGTTTACATGAGACTCAGTCCCTGAGAGGAAGTTCAAACAACTTCTCAAGAAGTCAAAATGAGATTGAAACACTAAAGTTTCTTGTAGTGCTAATGAGTCTCACTGAGGGACACAACTGAGAACATGTCCCCAGGTTCCAGTTAGAGCAGAAATCTGCAGACAGTGATGACAAGGATGGACAAGCAAGGGAAAGGTGGCTCTGATGCTGTTTCCTTAATCCAACAGGCTAAGCCCTGAGCTTCCTGTGAAGGCAGATGCTGTCCCTGCCTCATTCCTCAGGGCTCTTCCTGGGGCACTGGGATGTGGGATGTGCAATGCCAACGGCAGGCCCATGGGGTGGCACCTGCCAGGCTGCTGAGCAGGGACAAGGAGGCCATGAGGCCCCAGGGCTGCAAGGGGCACTTGTCTCCTCCTGGCATCAGGGGCACAGACAGCAGCCATGGCCAAAGGCCTGCAGAAGGTGGCTGTGTCAGGGCCTTTCAGCTTCTCCCCATCCCTGTCTCCTCTCCAGCCCAGGCTGTCCTACGGTGTCCATGCCCTGCCCCTTTCCCTGCAGGCTGTCGTCATCCCCCCGGCTGCCCCACCTGGCTGGCACCTTCCTGCACTGACATCTCTGCGTCCTCCCTGGCTCTTCCTGCACACACAGAGCCTTGGGTTCATCCAGACTCCTCCTTTGTGACGTATTGCACCACAACACTGACCTCGGAGGGAAATTTCTGACTTCTTGTCACCAGTCTAGGCCACCCCGGCTGCCCTTGGTGGCACTAGTTCTTTCTTAGGTTGTTTTCTGACAGGAAGAAAAGCTCCACCAGCTCTGACACCCCCCTTCCAGACCTCTCAGGCTACTCCTCTACTGTCCTCAGTTTTGGCATCCCTGACCCCTGAGTCCTCAGCCTCTATATACGGGTCATGTGCTTGAGGTACCAAATTCCTTCCTGCGAGAACTCTGGGACCTCTCCAAGGTTTTGGAAGATGACAATAGAGTACTCTTATGCCAGGAAACACAGAGGGACACTTTTTTCCAAGGGTTTTCTTGGCAGAATGAGGCACAATCTCTTTAAACGTTCTGGCACAAGGGAGCTCTGAGCTCTGGGTATGGAGGGAGGTCCAAGTGCCAACCACTGCAGTGGGAGCAGGTCTTGTGTTCTTTGGAGGGCCAGACACTGATGAGACTGCTGTGTGTGTGTGCACATGTAAGGACTTGAAGGGCACAATGAACTATCTTAAAACACTGTCAAAGCAGGAAAATCCCATAAGGCACCACAAGACATAAGCACTGGTGGCAAACAGGAAGGCCTTTAATTCCAAGGCCTAAACGGAGGTGAAGCTTTGGAAGTAGCCCCCAGGACACAATTGCACTGTGCAGAGTGTGGGAAAGAGCAGTCAGCCCCAAGAGGAAGCCAGGGCTGGTAAGGCAGGTCTGGGGAACCCATCCAGACAAAGATTCCCACCTGCAGACTGGAAGCACACCGGGCAAAACTCCCACCGTGGCAAGCTGTGGGAAAGGAAGCAAGTCCTTGTAGACGTGCCAGCCCAAGCTCTGGGAACAGCATCTACCCCCCTGAATACCCAGGGCTTGGGCTGTATACAAGTGATAGCCCAGAAGCACAACTTGGGGACCCTCCACCGAGCAGAGCAGGGTGAAGAAGGACAGGTGGGAGCCTCAGGGATCTCCATGGTGTGATACATTTACTTCATCTCTGTCTCTCTCTCACTGGCTTCCCACTACCCCCTTCTTCTCCCTCTTTCTATTTCTCTCTCTCTCCCTCCTATTTACTGTTAAATCAAAGCTGGACTGCTGACTTTGGCACATGGTCTCCTTTGCAGCTGAATTTGGGCAGAGGCATCTTTTCATAATGGGAACCTGAGAGTATCCATGAGGTTTTACAGTGTGGGAATGGCCACTAGATTCCATGAGGTTCCACAGAGTCACAGGGTCCATTTGGCTTCGTAAGGCTCTGTGGTGTGATAATGGACCCTTGATTCCATGGGTTTGCAAAATGTCTCGGGACTCCTTTGGTTCTAGGAGGCCCCACATATCACAGTGGCCCCTTGGTTCCATGAGGTTTCACAGTGTCCCAGGAATCCTTTGGTTCCATGAGGCCCTGCAGTGTCACAGTGACCAGTAATTCCATGTGGTTCCACATTGTCCCAGGGTTCCTTTGGTTGAATGAGCTTCTGCAGTGTCACAGTGGCTCCTTGATTCCATCATTCCACAGTGTCCCAGGGCCCATTTAGCTCTATAAGGCTCTGCAGGATGACAATGGTCCCTTGATTCCACAAGGTCCTGAAATGTCTAAGGGTTCCTTTGGTTCCATGAGGCCCCGCATGTCACAAAGGCCCCTTGACTCCATCAGGTTCCACAGTGTCACAATGGTCACTTAGGCTCAATAATACCCTGCAGCATAAGAATGTCTCCTTGATTCCATGAGGTTCCACAGTGACAATATGGGCCCTTGATTTCTTGAGGTCCACAGTGTCCCAGGG
This sequence comes from Manacus candei, assembly GCF_025592945.1. Lineage (NCBI taxonomy): Eukaryota > Metazoa > Chordata > Aves > Passeriformes > Pipridae > Manacus > Manacus candei. Next base: position 9,864,889 of record NW_026138093.1, on the reverse strand, counting down.
TCCCTTTGTCTCCATGATGCTCTGCAGTGTCACAGTGGCCCCTTGATTCCATGAGGGTCTGAAAAGTCTCAGGGTTCCTTTGGTCCCATGAGTCCCTGAGGTTCCTCAGTGTCACAATGGTCTCTTGATTCTATGAGGTCCCGGAATGTCTCAGGGCTCCCTTAGTTCTAAGAGGGCCTTCATGGCACAATGGCCCCTTGGTTCCATGAGGTTCCACAGTGTCTCAGAGTTCCTTTGGCTCCAGAAGGCCCTACAGTGTCACAATGGCCCCTTTACTCCAGGAGGTTCCACAGTGTCCTTGCTGGAACACACAGGGCTGTAATGTTGTCAGCCCTGCAGAGCTGCTTCCAGCTCTGGGCTCCAGCACAGGAAGGACATGGGCCTGTTGGAGCGAGTCCAGAGGGGAGCAGCAAGAGGATCAGAGAGATGGAGCAGCTCTGCTGTGAGGAAAGGCTGAGAGAATTGGGATTGTTCAACCTGGAGAAGAGAAGGGTTTGGGCTGACCTAATTGTGACCTTCCAGAGCCTGAAAGGAACCAACCAGAAAGATGGAGAGAGACTTTGGACAAGGGCCTGGAGTGACAGGACAAGGGGCAGTGGCTTCACATGCACAGAGGGGAGGGTTGGAGGAGACAGAAGGAAGGAAATCTTGAGTCTGAGAGTGCTGAGATGCTCTTTAAGGCCCCTTCCCAAGGCAAAGCATTCCATGATTGTGGGACTGGTGGGTGAGGTGGTGGTCAGAGCCGTCTGGGGCACAGGGACCCAAAACGAGGGAGTTTTCCATTGTGGGGTAAGGAAGGAGGGGGCAACAGAACTGACCCCTTGGACACCTGGCAGACAGGCTTTGGTTGGAAGCTGGTGATGGGGAGCTGAATGAAGCCCCCAATATCCAGGAGGAAATGGTCAGTGACCTGCTCTGCAGAGGGATCTGGACAGGCTGGATCAATAAGGTCACATGTTGGGTCCTGCCCTTGGGTCCCAACAACCCCCTGGAACGCTCCAGGCTGGGGGCAGAGGGCCTGGAGAGCTGCTCAGCAGGAAGGGACTTGAGGGTGCTGCTTGACAGCAGCTGGATATGAACCAGAGTATGCCCAGGGGGGCAAGAAGACCAAGGGCATCGTGGCCTTTGTGGAGAAGAGTGTGGCCAGCAGGAGCAGAGAACTGATTGCCCCTCTGTGCTGGGCACTGGGGAGGCCCCACCTGGAGTGCTGTGTCCAGTTCTGGCCCCTCAGTGCCAAAAGGCCCTTGAGGGGCTGGAGCGTGTCCAGAGAAGGGAACGGAGCTGGGGAAGGCTCTGGAAAACATGTCTGCTGAGGGACGGCTGAGGGAACTGGGCTGGTTGAGTCTGGAGAAGGGGAGGCTCAGGGGGGACCTCATTGCTCTCTACAATGACCTGAAAGGAGGTTTTAGTGGGGTGGGGGTTGGTCTCTTCTACCAAGCCTTTAGTGAAAGGTTGAGAGGAAATGGCCTGAAATTGCTTTGGGTAAGGTTCATATTAGATGTTAAAAAAACTCTTTTTCCCCTGAGAGAGTATTCAGGCATTGGAACAAGTAGCCCAGGGAGGTGGTGGAGTCTCTGGAAGTGTTCAGGTGTGTGGTGGGTTGAGCTTGGCTGGACACCAGGTGCCCTCCCAGTTGTTCTATCACTCCCCTTCCCAGCAGGACAGGGGAGAGAGTAAGGTGGAAAAAAACCCCAACTCGTGGGCTGGTGTCCTAGTTAGGACAGCTGAGATCAGTTCATCATGGTGGGTGTAACCCAAAACTGTATTCTATAGCCTTCCATGTCATTTCCCAGAAACTAGACTATTGTTGTCAATAGACTATTCGCACCCTCTGCCCATAGAGCATGGTGGGTGTAACCCAAAACTGTATTCTATAGCCTTCCATGTCATTTCCCAGAAACTAGACTATTGTTGTCAATAGACTATTCGCACCCTCTGCCCATAGAGCATGGTGGGTGTAACCCAAAACTGTATTCTATAGCCTTCCATGTCATTTCCCAGAAACTAGACTATTGTTGTCAATAGACTATTCGCACCTTCTGCCCATAGAGCCTGACTCCTCAGGCTATAAACTAGGTGTTAAGAGGCCTGTGAGATAGGAGGATGTTTCTGTCCTCACACCCTTTGTGAAACTCCCCGCCCTGAGGGGAGCACTGAACATTCCTGCCTGAACTGGAGGATATATAATCTTGGAGTTTTGGAACATTTTTCAACCCACTCGTGGGATCCAGAGGACGGCTGCATCTCATCGCTCTCAACCAGACTTAGACCACCACTGGACTGCGATCACCAGTTCTGGCCAGACTGCAGCAGCTCTCCCACCAGCAGGTTCTTCCCCTCTCCCTTTACTTTGGACTCAAACAGGGCCCAAGGAACACCACTTTGTTCAGGCCCCAGGGTACTGGGTTATACATTTGGGTTTTTTGTGGGTTGAGACCAATTGTTTGTTTGTATTATTGTACTTACTGTATTATTTTAATAAATTGTTATTCTGACTTATAATCTCTCCTTTGAGTTGGGTTCATTCCCCGTGCTGGTTAACTTTTAAACCAGCACAGCTGGGATAAGGCAGGTTATTTAAAGCAAAAGACAGTAGGGTTTGTTCTCTGCTTCCCATGAGCAGCCATGGTCGGCCACTCCCGAGGAGCAGGGCTTGGGTACCTGTGAGGGTTCCTCAGCAGGCAGCCATTAGACAATGAATGCCCCCCTCCTGCTCCCTGCCTCAGCTTTTAGAGCTGAGCTGACCTCCCATGGGCTGCAATGTCCCTTGCGTCAGTTGGGCTCAGCTGGCCTACTTGGGTCCCCTGCCAGGACCTTGCCCTCAGCTAAGGAAGGAATGTCCCAGTGTTGGTGCTGTGCTCAGCAGTGGCCAAAACACTGGGGTGTTCTCAGCACCCTTCCAGCTTCCAATGCCAAGCCCAGCCCTGGGAGGGCTGCTGTGGGGAACTGAACTGCAGCTCAGCCAGACCCAACCCAAATATCTATGGCACATATTCTATAGAATCCATCCTTAGGTGTTGTATGATATATCTATAAGATATTACAAAGAATAAGCAATAACAAGGCAAGTGTCCTCCTTAGGGACACACACACATCCCCCCCAACCTATTGCCTGGGTTTGTTCCCTGGGGGTCTCTGCAGCAGCAAGCACAGCCCCACACTGACTGCTCTGGGCTGTGCAGGCATTTGTGGTTCTGCCTGTCTCACCCCCCCCCCAACCTTGGGATGGATCTGGATGTCACTGGATGTGATGTCACAGGGGAGATGTGATGTCATAGGATGGATGTGATGTCATAGAGGAGTCTTGATGTCACCACAAGTATGTGATATCACAAGGGAGATGTGATGTCACAGGCAAGCACAGGATGTCACAGGGATGATATGATATCACAGGAGAGATGTGATGTCACAGGGGAGCTGTGATGTGAGGGGAGGATGTGATGTCATAAGGGAGATGTGATGTCACAGGGACTATATTATATCACGTGATGTCATATGATGTATGTGACATCATGGGGAGCTGTGATGTCACGGGGATGATAAGCTGTCAGAAGGAAGGACGTGATGTCACAGGAGAGATATGATGTCACAGGGGAGGATATGATGTCATAGCAGAGCTGTGATGTCACAGGAGAGGTGTGATTTCACAAGGGAGGATGTGATGTCACAGGGCAGGTGTGATGTCACAGGAGAGCACGGTATGTTCCCGGGATGATATCACAGGAGACATGTGATGTCATATGACGGATGTGACATCATATGGGAGATGTTATGTCACAGGAAGGATGTGATGCCAGTGGGGAGGATGTGATGTCACAGGGATGATATGATATCACAGGAGAGGTGTGATGTCATTGGATGGATATGTCATCATAGGAGAGACATGATGTCACAGGGGAGGTGTGATGTCACAGAAAGGATGTGTTGTCATAGGAGAGATGTGTTACCGTATGGGAGATGTGATGTCACAGGAAGGATGTGATGTCATAAGATCGATGTGATGTCAGTTGTGATGTCACGGAGCTGTGATGTCATGGGGAGATGTGATATCAGAGGGGAGATGTGATGTCATATGATGTCGCGACAGAAAGCTCTAGACACCTCAATGTGAGAATCCAGGAACTTCGTTTATTGTCGATTGACAGCAGCTTAATATACACTCTATAATAGGTTCATGAATATTACAGAAATTAGGCTCATTACTGGTACTCAGTTAGGTGGTGATATCATCTTAACTGCTTTCCATTGTTTACACAGGTGGCTCGTTAAGTGTCTTTGTTTTGGTAATGCCTAGCTCCTGTTTTTCAACTCAATTTAGAATACCCAGACTTTCTCATGGGCCTAGTCAGACTGCTTATACTTTAGCAGTAGTCTTATACTTTAGCAGCTCATCCATAGCCTTAGCCATGTTCATATGTCCTCGCATTTCTAACCAATCCTCTACAATTCCCCTGTTTTTATTTTGGGCCAACAATGCTTTCTTTGTCGTAGTATTTACACGTCTAGTAATACAAGAAAAGGCAACACGAGCTATTACTAAGATTACAATAACTGTCAATATCCATCGTAGGCCTTCCTTAATATAACTTAGAGCCCATTCAGATATAGAACCAAAGATAGATTGAAGCCATGAGTGTATAGGACTAGTTGCTACTGTCACTTTCTTTGTATGATCTGTTAACCATTGCAGTTGTTTATGTATGGAGTTACTGTGATCTGAAAGATTAAAACAGCACATACCGTCAAAGTCCTTACAGCCATGGCCTTGTGCTAACAACAGAAAATCAATAGCAGCTCGATTTTGTAGGACGGCATGACGTAAACTACCAACGTCTTGTGCAAGTTCTGCTATTACTCGGGTGGTGACATTTGATTGTTTTACAGCCCAGCATGCAAGTTTGCGAATGGATGTTAATGCCTGTGCCGTGCCTACACCTGGGACAATAGATCCAAAGACAGTAGCTGTTCTACCCCATAGCTCTACTTTGTCATCACAATCTGAGGAAAGTTGGTTTAGGCTCCTCTTTTGTTTGCGTGATGAAGTTAGATTAAAAAGCTGTAAAAAGGATGGGGATAACAGTGTAAGTGACCCTATATAGCAGGGCCCTCCGAAGGCACGTACAGGAATGCCAGGCCAAGCTCTGTCACCACAAATAAGAAATACACCTGGTGGTAAGGCACGTGCAGTGTTGTTAACCCAAATACCTGGTGAGGAAAGTTTGACTTCAGCTCCATATGCCCCAAGGCTCTGGTTGTTAGTATTGTTAGTGCCACAATAGTCTCCTACATTTTTATAATTAAACCCTGGGGTACGTGAAGTGACATTAGTCCATCTAGACAAATCGTGGCTTTGATGTGCACTTAACCCAGAATGAAATGTTCCCAGCATAAAGCAAGTTTGAGTCCCATTATCACTTGTATTACGTACAGACAATGATCCCATTAAGTCTAACTCCTGGGGACTCTGGGGTAAAGAGGTATTGAGAGCTTTTATAAGGCACGCAGATGTATTAGAGATAATTATTTCATTCCCACACGATGATGAAACCCAACCAGCAAATAGTAAGTTTAACTTATATACCGAGTTAAAAGGCATACCAAATAAGCAAGTACGAAAAGGATCTGAGGCAGATGCCAAGGACAAGCAAAAGGATGATCGTCCTGTTTGATTTGCCCAGGTGACCCATATGTTTTTCCGAGGGTCAATGGTGTGAAGAGCCCCAACATTGGCAATCATACCCGTGAAAAGAAGAAAACCTATTACATAGCCGTACAATGAAATAGACAGAAATCCTAACATCTTTGCTATACTAATACACAAAAACAGTAAATCAAGTCCAGGCACGTAAGTCTTGCAGTTCCTTTGTGTACAGTTACTCAGTTAATTCAGATGCTGTTCCAGTGTCTCCCTCTTCAGCAGGTGCAGGGGAATCAGGTGTTGAAGAGGCTGGAGGTGGTGGTGTAAGGTCAGGTGAGGCTGCAGGCACCGCAGGTGTCTCTCCTCCTCATTCTCCAGGGCTCTCAATCACTGACTTGACCCAACGACTGGGAACCCACAGGGTACCTGTAGAAGTAGACACACAGAAGTAGCCTCGGCCTATAAAGATCACTTCTGCTGGACCTTCCCACATCCCAGTTTTAGGATTTCGATAATGAACCTTCATGGGTGGTCCTTTTGACACCTGCTCTTTCTGATTATGTTTGACGATAGGAGGTACTGAATCATCTCCGAAAATACACAAATGGTTAAGGACAAAAAGAGTTTTGCTAACTCTCTCTCGGGCATCCCTGATGTCTTTGTATTTCTCAAGGTAGCTTTTAATTGTTCCATTCATTCGCTCTACTATAGCTTGTCCAGTAGGCGAATGAGCTATGCCCGTAACATGCTTTATGTCCCACTGCTGCAAGAATTGTCCCGAATCCTGCTAACATAGGCAGGTCCGTTATCTGTTTTTAACGTTTTAGGGACTCCCATGACAGCAAAGCAATCTGTCAAATGACGCTTCACATCTTGGACCTTTTCTCCTGGCTGCAGCGTAGCCCATACGAAGTGACTGTAGGTGTCAATTGACACATGCATGTATTTCAATCGACCAAAAGCAGGAACATGTGTGACATCCATCTGCCGCAACTCATTAGCTTTTAGTCCTTTGGGATTAACTCCCACTCCGAGGCCTACTCCTTTATTTTGCTGACTGCAAATAGGGCATGCTTTCACTATTGCTCTGGCATCTTCAATTGACAGTCCATATGAGTGACTGAGACCTTTTGCATTTTGATGATATACAGCATGAGCCTCACGTGCTCTCAGGAAAGGAGATATAGGAGCTTCTGTCACTGTTGACACTAGACGATCTGCTCTAGCATTTCCTTCTCCCAGCCCTATATTCCATTGATGACTCCTGATATGCAACACAGCATATCTGGCTGACCAGTAAGCAATTGCTTTGTGAAGCTGCTGTAATAGTTGCATGAGTCTGGCATTCTTAACTTCTCTAATGCTGGCATCTTCGATTCGATTAGCTACTCCTGCAACATACATCGTGTCTGTAACCACATTAAGTGTTTGATCTAGCCAGTGAGATAATGCCCACACAACAGCTGCAAGCTCTAATGTTTGTAAAGAGTCCTTTAAGGGAGCGTTTAAGAAGTGTTGATGCCATCGCCCTTCGTGCCTCCAGGTGGCTACAGTACGCTGCGATCTTTTTCCAGCGTCAGTGAATACGGTGATTGCATTCTGAAGTGGTGTTGCAGATCGCTTTGGAACTTGCAGCCACGCCTGGTTAGCCATCCAGGCTAGCGTCGGTGACTGCAAAGGACGGATGTTAATGATGGCATCTGACACGAGTAGTGCTTCTTGCAGCTCAGGAGAATGGATTAAATACCAATCCAAGTCCTCCTGTCTTATCGGCACTTGTATCTCATGTGGTTCTGACCCGGTCGCTTGCACAATCCGGTTTCTGCCTTTTTTAATGAGCTCTGATAAAGTCCGAATCCTTTCCTGGACTGTTCTGCATGGTTGCAAAGACGTTGTCAACCATTCTAACACAATTTGTTGCCCTTTAGTTGATGTTGCAAGCCGCTTTTGATTGTCCCCCGTTTTTATTTTTTGCTGCGTGAGGGCTCCCATAAAATGCTTTTCTCCTGCCAAGATAGTAAGATTGACAGGTACACCCTCTATCTGTCGGTGTGTGACATGATCAGCAATACTGGCCGTAATCCGATGTAAGAGGTTTCGCTGTTCCGGGGTGACAGTTACTGCTGTTGAAGGGTCTGTACCCTTTAATAGCGGCCTGAGGGGTTCTAGCCACTCATTAGGTATTCCCACCACTGGACGCAGCCACTGTAAGTCTCCTAAGAGTCTCTGAGCATCGTGCAAGGTGGCAATCTCTATATTGATAGACAATTTCTGAGGTCGAACGACAGAATCTGTGATTTGCCAGCCTAAATAATGCCAGGGACTGGATTCTTGAATTTTCTCAGTGGCTATGACTAAGCCTTGCTGCTGCAACTGATTAACCAGCTGCTGTTTTTGATCTTTTGTAAACTTAGTCGACTGGGCGAACAATAAATCGTCTACGTAGTGGTAAATGACTGTCGAGGGCCATGATTTTCTGATTGGCTGTAATGCAGCGTCCACGTAGAACTGACAAAGAGTGGGAGAATTCTTCATTCCCTGAGGCAACACAGTCCACTCATAACGTTGCGCTGGTCCTTCCTTGTTTATAGCAGGAATAGTGAATGCAAAACGCTGACGATCCTGCTCATGTAATGCAATAGTGAAGAAGCAGTCCTTAAGATCGATTATTAACAGGAACCAATTTTGTGGGATCATAGCTGGATTTGGCAGTCCTGGTTGTAATGCCCCCATCGTATGCATCTGGGCATTTACTGCACGTAAATCATGTAACAGCCTGTATTTCCCAGATTTCTTCCTGATCACAAAAATAGGAGTATTCCACGGGCTAGTTGACAAACGCAAATGCCCCTGTTGTAACTGCTCTGACACCAACGCATGTGCCTGTAAAAGACTTTCCCTTTCAAGGGCCATTGCTCTACCCACACCGGCGTTTCTGTCTTCCATTGGAGCAGGATCGGGAAAGTCCAGGCAATGGTTGTCATGCTAAAGGGGATCTTGGTTCGTTGGTCAGAACCACCCCCATCTGAGCGAGAATGTCTCTCCCTATTAGTGCTTGTACTCCATCGGGTAGGGGGAGAACAGACACCGTACAGTTCACAGTCATTTCATCCAACGTGATAGTTATCGGAGGGGACCTTTTCGCCAGAGTCAGACCACCCACTCCTGCAACTGTTGCTCCTGAGTTTACCAAGGGCCACGATGTGGGCCACTTGCGAGCTGCAACAATGCTGACGTCAGCTCCCGTATCCAAAAGAGCAATTAAATGTGCAGTTTGTGAGTTCCATTGGAGCTGGATAGCTTTTCGTGGTCGTCTGGCCAAATCTACTGTTAGCAGAGCCGATGTACCAGTAGATCCAAAGCCCTGATCTCCTCGTTCGGGCTTATCCGATGGTCCAGGAGCGATCTGAGGGAGCGGTATCAGTTGTGCGATACAAGATCTGGCTGGTATATGCAAAGGTGGAAATAGTGTATTTACCATGATTGATATTTCTCCAGTGTAATCGGCATCAATCAGTCCCACTAAAACAGTTAATCCAGCCATTGTGGACGAGGACCGACCTATTAACAAAGCCCCCACTGGTTTGCCATCAATTAACACCGGCACATGCACTCCTGTCGTTATTTTCTGAGGACACTGGTCTATTAGGGTGCAGTCTATTGTGGTTGCCAGGTCCAGCCTGAGGCTCCCTCTGGTTGCGGGATGCAGTGTGAGGTCTGAGCCGGGAAGCTGTGAGTAGTTGGAGCCGTCACTTGTGTCTTGGCGCGGGACTCCTTCGCGCTGGTTTTCCCGTTTCCTGACCGACACCAGCACATAGCAGGAACATGCGTGTTTTGCTGACAGCGAGAACACCACACCGGACCGGACTGGCACTCTCTTCGTACGTGTCCGTATGCTCCACACCGAAAACAGCATCTTTGTGCTGGTCTGCTTCGTTACGTGGCTCCGGTTGGAGCTTGTAAGGGCGCAAGCGCGGCTAAAACCTGAGAGCTAGTAGCCTTCGCCTGCTCCTTTAAGCTTTCACCTAGCTCTTTAACCGCGTTCACTAACATAGCATTAGGCCCCTGGGGTATTTGTGCCATTCGCTCTAATAGCTCCTCAATTGACCAATTACCCGGGAGCGTAACAATGACATTGCGAGCTGTAGAATTACAGTTCTGCAGCGCACACTGCTTTAGCAAAGCGCCGTGCATATATTCGGGAACCCCCGCTAACTGGATGGCATTAGCAACCCGATCTATAAATGATCCAAAAGGCTCGTCTCTTCCCTGCTTGATCCTCATATATGACGGAATTCCCCCTGGAGCTTTGATCTTATCTAGAGCGAGACGGGCTAGGCGCATAGACTCCCTGATCTTATCCAGCCCTATTAACGCTTGTGCCTCTATTCTGGCGTACGGTCCGAAGCTCATTAATTCATCTAGCGTAACCCCGTGCAAAGGGTCAGCTGCCTGTCTCTGAACCGCTACGGCCTCCTGGCAAAGCGCCTGCCAGTGCGCACTATGTAGCATTTGCTGGTGCTGTGAAAGAACCAACTTCATAATGTTACTAATATCTGCTGGTAAAAGCAAGTTGCTACCCCAAATATAATTTAACATTTGTCGGGTAGGTTCACCTTGGATTCCACTCTCATTAACGGTAGCACGCAATTGCGACAACAGCTTCCAATCAAGGGCAGTGATATTCGCTACCAATCCACCCCCTTGTGCCGGAGCATAAACTACCGGAAAGGCATTAGTTAAAGTTTCTGCCGCTTCTTTATCTCCCGCTTGCAAAGCATCTGCGGCAATGCCTTGCCAGAGCTTTCGCCGCTCTGCCGCGACAGTACTCGATGTATCGGGTGAGGGGAGTGACGCAGCCCCGGTAGACGAGGTCTGCTGGGACTCAGGGGACGGGCTAGGGAACTCTAGGGAAGGGGCAGTGGGAGTAATAAGAGCCTGCTCTTGGGGTTCAGGCGGGATATGTACAACATTAGTCGAGGGAGGCAGCGGTCACGGAGACTCAGCTGTGAAAGGATTGCCAATGTCTCCCAAATGCTGCGCAGCGGCTCGAGCAGCCTGCTGCTCGGCTTTATGTTGTTGTAAAGCATTAGAAACAGCCTGCCACTGCTTGCTTAACTTTTTAGCTACTTTATCATCATTCAATAAATCCTCCCACAACTTATCCCCGTACCGTTTCCATTCACCTTCATCAAAGACCGTATTGGGGTCCACAAAACACCCTTTCGCAAACCCCACCTTAAGCAATTCCGGTAAATCCTTTTTTAAATCTAACCCTTTAACTCCCCACTTTCCCAGAAAGCATTGGAGCAATGATAGTGCCGCCCTTTCCACAAGACTTTGCGGCTTTGTCGGCGGGCCTCCTTCTTCAGGAGTCTTCCCGGGCGCCGGGTCCAACTATTTCGTTGCTGGGAGCGCGGAACTTAACTCTTTCGCCGTCCGAAATCCCCGAAAGGGAGGCGTTCGGCGGTGGCAAGTTGAGTTCTTTTTCGTCCAACCCTTTCGCCTTCTTGTGCTGCACGGCAAGACCGACCGAAACTCCTACGTCCGACCGCGGCTGCGAGAACCCGACTTGGCCGTTGGGAGTCCGACTTGACTCCAACCCAGGAGATCCGACTTGATCCCCTAAGGACCCCCTCTGGTCCCTGTTCGGGCGCCAAAAAAATGTCGCGACGGAAAGCTCTAGACACCTCAATGTGAGAATCCAGGAACTTCGTTTATTGTAGATTGACAGCAGCTTAATATATAATAGGTCCATGAATATTACAGAAATTAGGCTCATTACTGGTACTCAGTTAGGTGGTGACATCATCTTAACTGCTTTCCATTGTTTACACAGGTGGCTCGTTAAGTGTCTTTGTTTTGGTAATGCCTAGCTCCTGTTTTTCAGCTCAATTTAGAATACCCAAGGACGCTGCCACTTTCTCACGGCCCTGCTATCTCAGACTTTCTCATGGGCCTAGTCAGACTGCTTATACTTTAGCAGCTCATCCATAGCCTTAGCCATGTTCATATGTCCTCGCATTTCTAACCAATCCTCTACAATATGATGGATGTGATGTCACAGGGGAGGGAGGATGTGATGACAAAGGGATGATATGATATCACAGGAGAGATGTGATGTCATGTAATGGATGTGACGTCAGCTGGGATGTCACAGGGGAGGTGTGATGTCACGGGGAGGATTTGATGTCACAGGGATAATATGATATCACAGGAGAGATGCGATGTCATATGATGGATGTGACGTCATAGGAGAGGTGTGATGTCATAGGGGAGGTGTGATGTCACAGGAAGGATGTGATGTCACAGGAAGAATGTGATGTCACAGGAAGGATGTGATGTCACAGGAAGAATGTGATGTCACAGGAAGGATGTGATGTCACAGGGGAGGATGTGATGTCACAGGGATGATATGGTATCACAGGAGAGATGTGATGTCATTTGATGGATGTGAAGTCATAGGGGAGATGTGATGTCATAGGGGAGGTGTGATATCACAGGAAGAATGTGAAGTCATGAGGAGCATGTGATGTCATAGAAGAGAGACACATTCCCCCCCCCAACCTTGCTGTAGCTAAAGTCGATGTAAGTGATGGTTCCAGTCATCCCGTGTATGGATCAAAGATTTCCAAGGCTTTGTTCCAAGACCGCTGCCCCGCCCCCACCCTCTGCCTGCCGTGCCCATGCCCCTGGCGCCTGATTGGCTGCTGCCCCACCAATGGGCCGTCCCGGAGGATACAAATGTCCTGCCCTGCTGCATATTCATGAGCTCGGGGCGGGGCTTTGAGTCCTTGATCAGGGGCGGGCGAGCTTTTGGTCCCTGCCCGCCGCCGCCGCGCCCGAAGCGCGCCCGTGTCAAGTGTGCGGGGTCGGCCACGGGAACTTTGCTTTTCCCCGTGGGGTGCACGGAGGGTTTGTCGCCGGGCGCACATGGACTGGGAGAACTTTGCCTGCCGGAGCCGCTCTCCCTGCACCGCCAGGAAGAGCAGGGACCGCATCGCCCCGGCCGCAGCGGCGCAGAGGCTGCTCGGGAGGTGACAGTGTGCTGGAGGGAGCTGCCCACTTGCTGTCCTCACTGCCTGCACAGCACAGGGCTGGGGGGAATTGAGTCAGGCAGGAAAAGGGAATGGCGGCCATCGCACGGGGCTGAAATGAGACGGGAAGGAGCAAACAGCCTGGCTGGGGGAGCACAGTTTGGGAAGGGGGCACAGGGAAAACCCACTGGGATGTTCCGGGGTAAATAACAGAAAATAAACAGGGGAGGATCCCCGTTCAGATATGGTTTATAGATCAGTGCACTGTGTATAGTGGAAGATAGCTTCATGAATGTAAGAGTGCAGTTTCTGCAGCTTTTACTACAGTGACATGTTTTTTATAAAATATGTAAAGAGATGATAAGTTGGGTGTTTGGTTGGACTTTCTTTGGTCTTTTTTTTTTTTTTTTTTTTTTTTGTGAATGCTTTGTCCCCTCCAGCCCCCTTAAAGGAACTTTCTTGAATGTACCATCTTACAGTTAATTTGAATGATTAGTTTAGATAAGCCTCTTAGAGTAGATGCATTTCAATGAAATTGGGGCACATGTCTTTTTGGCTCTGGTGCAAATTCAAACTAATTTTTTTCTTCCTCTTTGGCTCAATTAAAAGCCATCTTAAAACACTCCCAGTATATTGTGTGAGCGCAGGGCTTGAGGCATGTGGGATTGAGTGGACACAGAGAAAGAACTAACATTCAGAAACATATCTGCTTCCCTGTCTCAATTAATAAACCCCACAGATTGACACATGGACTTCAAATTCCCACAGAAGAAGTAGCAGTGTGTATTCCCTCTGACACCTTGTCCATCCTATAGCAAATAAAGATGCTGAGGCGTAAAAAGGAGCTCCAGCAGGCTCTGGGTTTATTTGCTTTTTGGAAAAAACATGTTCCAGACTTCTCCATGATTGCTGCCCTGGTGGCATCGTGCCAGATAAGAAAAGGAGTCAGATAAATAGATAGTTCCTTCTTTTTAATAATGGGTCCGTAGCGGGCCAGATTTCCTCTTTTTGCAGGAACCTGCCAGCAGATGAGATCAAACTGTGTGAGACAGATAAAGCTTTCAATTGCTGCAATGGGCAGAAGAGAGAACTGCCCCCACAACTGCTTCTGTTATCGGTTTACAAGTATGCCATGAGAAACGAAGCAGCAAAAAGACTGGAGAGTTGTACTGTTCTTTGCAGCACTGATTGTTTGCTTGTGTTTGTGTTTTTATCTTAATAACTTTGTGATATGCACATCTGTGTGTATTTTTGTCTCAGGAGTTTTGCAGTATGTAAAATTTATCACAAACATTGTGTTTGTGTCTCCTCTACTCCCAAAATTGCTTGCATGATCAGGTTATTAATAATTGTTGACTTATTTGTGTTTTTATCATGAGCAACTCACTGATAGGATTGTGTAAGACAAGCCATTTTATGTATTGCTAGTTTAATTTTTTGCCAAGTTTATTTTGTCTTTTTCTTGAAAAAGAAATTGGCTTGGGAGAAGCTTTTAGATATGTATAATTCTGTCTCAATCAATTGAGAATCAAGAAACTCCACCAAATTTTGCCTGGGAGTTGGTACAAGAATTTATGCATATTCAGAATCATACAAATATGTATTATTTGCATTAACCCTCTGCCTCAGAAGGCATCAAATTTTATATTTGGCTAAATTTCACAAAATATTAACAAATTAAACTAAATCTAGACAAAAGAAAAGAAAGTGTGACCTGAAGAGTGTCGTGGTCTGAATTTTGTGTTCCCCCAGGGGCTAAGAAAAGTGGTAGACCCCAATGGGTGGAAACCCCTGGAAGTTTTGGAGTTCTGTCCAATGGGCGCTTCTGCAAAAATGTCAACATTCGACAAGCTCACCGGAAGAGATGAGTTGTAGTTTTGGTTGTTGGGAGAGGTGGCCATGTTGTGAGCCACGAGGAAGGGGCTCTGAGCCCCTTGGGCCCTCTGGGGCCTCCCAGCCCCTGGCTGGGGGCTGCAGGGACCTGGAACAGCATAAGCTGGGCTAGGTGCCTGTAGTTATGCCAGGAGATGTTTTCTCCATGGGCGCAGAGCAGCAGCCGGCACTGACCAGAGAAACGGTGGCAGAGAGCCAGGATAGATAACACCTGAACTGAAGGAGCAGCAGAAGCAACATGCAGCACCAGAGAAAGGACTCCTGGAAGGAGAGCCGGGAAAAAAGAGAGCCAGCAGCTGAGAGACAGAGTTCTGGGGGTAAGACTGTACCAGCCCCCCAAAACTCCTTTGAGACCCTCTTGGAGAAGAGGGAGATGGACTCCTATTAAGGAGAAGAGTTTTAGACATGCAGCACCGGAGTGAGAGAGGAGCTGAGAAGCTCAGAGTGTCCCATAGCTGGACCTGGACGGCCAGGTGGAATGCGGGGGGAGTTGACCTTGGCTCCCCCCTCGCACTGCTGCCACGGTGGCAGCCTGAGAGACAGGGCACAGAGGCCCTGCAAGGAGTTGAGTCTCCTGGAGATACCAGACCGTCACGAAGACCCCCCTGTGTCTTCGTGATATGACGTGGTGATACGACCTTGTCTGGGGTTACGAAGCCCACGGAAGACCCCTCGGTTGTGAGGCGATGGGGCCGAGAGAGGCTTGAATACCTCCCTCGTGAGTGCTGGCAGAAAGCCAGCTACCAGCTGCTGCATGTGGAGAAGACAGACAGACTGCTGCCTCAGAAGATGCTGCTGCTTAAGGACTGGAAGGGATCTGTCCTTCTTTCCCTCCTGGACTTTTATTTGGAGGGGAGAAGAGATCTGATCCATTGTAAATACTATATGTCATGGTAGAGATAGTTTGTGATCATGTGTATAATGTGATATGGTATTTATTTGTACAGTCATTGTAATGTATTCCCTTTCCCCCACTTTGAGTCTGGTGTGTTTTGTCTGGAAAAACCCATCTCACATTAGGTTGAGATGTGGGAGGGGGGAATGGAGCTAGGGAATTGGATTTTGGGGCTATCTCAAACCATGACAAGAGAATATTAGAAAGCCTTGTACCAACTCCCAAGTAACTCAATGTATTTGCATAAGAACTGATGTGTAATTTCAGGTCCAATTTCAGGACACATTGGCCCCTCTAACAGATACATTATTATAGAATCCCTCACACCCACCACGCATTAAAGGATACCCTGATTACTCACGGGGTGGAGAGTGTGGCTAATGAAAATTAGATTTGTGTCAGAATCCTGATGTTTGTAACTTTGTTAAGTAGGAAATTTGACTTTAGCTGTTGAGATCCTGTTATGTCCTATATGCTTTCTATTTTACTGTAGTATTTTTTGGAAATTGCATTGCATTGATAACAGATCTGTGCTATCTCTTCCTTTTCTTTACTCTTCTCTCTTTCTGTCCACTACACGAAAGGCACCGCCCTCAAAGAAGATTCACAGTGAACGACCTAAGAAGAGAAATTTTTGAATGCATAAAAGAGAAATATTGAATGCAGAGACTGAAATGGTTAGTGATTTATGGATTCTAGGATTGCCAAGGGACTCTTGCAGGCTTCTGCAGGACTTTTGCATTAGACCTCTGATGGCCCATCAAAGCCCACCCCCCCCTCTGCCAATCCTGAAAGGCAGGAAAAACAAACACTTTTCCCTCATGGGAACTCTACGCAGGCCCAGGAGATGTTGGGGGTTTGTGGCATGGCCCGGGACACCATCCATGGATATAATAACTCATAACTTCTTGGAGTCTGGGGGCTTCCCTCCCCCACCTCCAATGGATCAAGGCCACCACTTCAACTGACAGACATGGAAGCTGCAACTACCAAGTTCCATCGCTGGACCCCGTGGGCAGTGACTATAGACATCTTTCCACTCCCATCTTTGCTTTCCCTCACTCTCCCTTACCCTTATCCTGTCTTTCCTTTCTCTCCCTTATGCATTTTCCCCAAAGGTTCCCTTTATGCCACATTGCTGTAGATGAGAGATACAGATGATAACACCCAAAATGGCAACATACCTGTTTACTCTTGAAACAAAAGTGTTCTAAAATAAACCCTACATATATTTATATTTTCAAATACTCATTATTCAGTGTTGTTTCACTCTAATCCACCCCAAGGGATTTATTAATAAGAACTTGGGTTACCCCACTTTCTGGGGTGGGTGGTAACAGACCCCTTGTAGCAGGATGTTCTACCTGGAAAAGAATCTCGTCAGAGAATGCAAGCAATGCAAGCTCTCTGTGGGGAGTTACTGCTGGTGCCAAGGGGTTGGTTTAGTGTTGAATTGTGCCAAACCCAGCCTGGTTCCCCAAGCTTCCAACACACATGCTGCTTTTGGAAGCAGAGTTTGACAGATCAGCTGCTCACTGACCTGGGAAGATGTGACTGCTGATCCATCACTGGATAAGCATAAAAGCCCAGGGCCAACCTTCATAGAGCAGATTCTTCAACAGACTTTGTTGAAGTGTGTGGAGCTTCTGCTGTGAAGCAGGGACAGCTCTTGATGGTCACTGCCCAGGGGGTAAAAGAAAGAGAGAGCTCTGCCTTGATTTATTTCTCTCAGACCCCGCCGGGCCCTCCCCGCTTCCTGCCGGGATCGGACACCGCCGGCGGCCCCGGCCCTGCCGGGCTCCATCAGCCTGAGCAATTGCTGCCAAGGAGGGGTCGGGGGCTTCCTCTTGGCCTTCGTCTCCCTGGCGCTGGGGTTCGGCTTCTACCTGCGCCAGAAGGTGAGGGGGGTCCCAGGGGGTCGTGTGTCCCCTCCAGAGCGTCTGTGCCCCCCCAGGGACCCCCCACCCCGGTGTCACCCCCTTTTCTCTCCCAACAGAGCTTCTGAGCCGGCGGCAGCTGCAGCCCCTCCCCGGGGCCTCGGGCCCAGCCTGGACCCCCCCCGTCCCTGTGAGGATTTTGGGGGGGTCGTGTGTCCCCCCATCCCTGCTTTTATTCTGACACCACCCAGCTGCTCCCAGTGATCCCAGTAAAGCTTCCCAGTTCTCCCCAGTCCCGGGTTTGGGGGGCACTGGGGGAAGAGGGGGTGGATCCCAAGGGATGGATCCGAGTTTGGGGGTGGTAGAACTGGCCCCAGGATGGATTGGGAACGAGGATCCCGTGTCCCCCTGTGTCAACCTGCTCTGGGAGGGTGTCATGGTTTGAGATAGCCCCAAAATCCAATTCCCTAGCTCCATTCCCCCTCCCACATCTCAACCTAATGTGAGATGGGTTTTTCCAGACAAAACACACCAGACTCAAAGTGGGGGAAAGGGAATACATTACAATGACTGTACAAATAAATACCATATCACATTATACACACGATCACAACTATCTCTACCATGACATATAGTATTTACAATGGACCAGATCTCTTCTCCCCTCCAAATAAAAGTCCAGGAGGGAAAGAAGGACAGATCCCTTCCAGTCCTTAAGCAGCAGCATCTTCTAAGGCAGCATTCTGTCTCCTCATCTCATGCATGCAGTAGCTGTGGCTGGCTTTCTGCCAGCACTCACGAGGGAGGTATCCAACCTCCCTCGGCCCCCTTGACGCAGGCAAAGGGGTCTTCCGTGGGCTTCGTAACCCCAGACAAGGTCGTATCACCACGTCATATCATGAAGACACAGGGGGGTCTTCGTGACGGTCTGGTATCTCCAGGAGACTCAGCTCCTTGCAGGGCCTCTGTGCCCTGTCTCTCAGGCTGCCCCCATGGCAGCAGTGCAAGGGGGGGGAGCCAAGGTCAACTCCCCCCGCATTCCATCTGGCTGTCCCGGTCCAGCTCCGGTCTGTCTTTTGAGCTTCTTAGCTCCTCTCTCACTCCGGTGCTGCATGTCTAAAACTCTTCTCCCTCTTTTCTCAGAGGGATCTCAAAGTGTTTTGGGGGGCTGGTACAGTCTTACCCCCAGAACTCTGTCTCTCAGCTGCTGGCTCTCTTTTTCCCGGCTCTCCTTCCAGGAGTCCTTTCTCTGGTGCTGCATGTTGCTTCTGCTGCTCCTCCGGTTCAGGTTCTTATCTCTGGCTCTCTGCCACTGTTTCTCTGGTGCTTGCCGGCTGCTGTTCTGCACCCATGGAGAAAACATTTCCCGGCATACTACAAAACACTTAGTCCAGTCTAGCACTGTTCCAGGTCTTTGCAGTCCCCCCCCAGCCAGGGGCTGGGGGGCCCCAGAGGGCCCAAGGGGCTCAGAGCCCCTTCCTCGTGGCTCACAACATGGCCACCTCTCCAACAACAACCAAACTACACCTCATCTCTTCCGGTGAGCTTGTGGGATGTTGACATTTTTGCAGGAGCGCCCATTGGACAGAACTCCAAAACTTCCAGGGGTTTCCACCCCTTGGGGTCTACCACTTTTCTTAGCCTCTGGGGGAAAACAAAGTCCAAACCACTACAGAGGGCTTTAGGACGGTACCTGCCCCTCAGTGGGCACCCAGATCACCCCAAAAGGTGTTGGGACCCCCCAAAAACCTCACTAGAGCTCAGCAAGGTTCCCCAAACCCACTCAAAGCCCACCCAGGACCCCACCAAACCCCTTTTCTGGGGGGACTTCTCTGGGCACTGGTGGTGCTGGGAGCCCCCCTGGCTACGGGCAAGGAGCTCTTGGGTGAGTGGGGGGTGGGGAAGGGGGAACGGTGGGAAAAAGGGGGGTCAGAGGAGTCAAAAGGGGTGGTGAGACCACAAACTAAGTGGGAGGGGAGTGGGACCCCCCAAAAGTAAAGGGGGAGGGGGACTGAAGCTTGAGGGATGATGGGAAATGGGTGGGAGAGGTCAGAAGAGTGGGGAAAGGGGAGGGTAGGACCCCCAAACTGAGCATGAGGGTGCTGGGGAGTGGGAGGATGATATCCCCCAGGTTTTAATGATGGCAAATCAGATCTATTGATAGAAAGGAATTTATTTAGGGTTACAAATGATCAGACAAAAGATCTTCATCAAAATTATTCACAGTACAACACAAACACTAAAACTACCACAAGTACAGGATAAGATAGGACAGTGCTCTACACTAAAGCAGTTGTTGAAGCAATTCTACTCAAGTTGGTACAAAAGCAATAATTCTTAATTAGAGATGCATGGAACTCCCCCAGACAAACGCTCGTGGGGAGATCTCTGCTCTCAACCTCCAGCAGTGACCAGGGGGGAACCCCAGCCAAGGCAGGAATCTCCACACACACCCCCAAGAAGGGTTCTGATGGAAGAAGCTGCCCCTGGGAAAGGGGACTGGCCGTTTGTGGTCGAAAGGGATGGACTGACAGTCACTGGACTCCAGGGGTTGCCTCAACATCAGGGGCTTCATTCGGGGTGGAAGCAGTGGCCGAAGCTCTTCCCACAGTTGGGACACTGGTAGGGCTTCCCTTACCGGTGGGTCCGTTGGTGTCTGGTCAAGGTAGAGCTGCGGGTGAAGCTCTTCCCACACTCCCCACACTTGTACGGCCTCTCTCCAGTGTGGATGCGCCGGTGCCTGACGAGGGTGGAGTTCATGTTGAAACCCTTCCCGCAGTCGGTGCAGCGGAAGGGCCTCTCATCCGTGTGTGTCTGCTGGTGCACGAGGAGATGTGAGCTGGTCCGAAACCTCTTCCCACATTCCAAGCACTTATAGGGCCGCTCTCCAGTGTGGATGCGCTAGTGGGTGTGAAGGCTGGAACTGTTCCTGAAGTTCTTCCCACATTCCCAACATGTGTAGGGCCGTTCCCCAGTATGGATGCGGTGGTGTTGGATCAGGCTGGAGCTGTCAGTGAAGCTCTTCCCACATTACTTACACATGTAGGGCCGTTCCCCACTGTGGATGCGCTGGTGTTTGACCAGGTGGGTGCTCTGGTTGAAGCTCTTCCCACATTCCCCACACGGGTAGGGACGTGCCCCAGTGTGGATATGCGGGTGGGTGAGGAGGTGGGAGCTCTTCCTGAAGCTCTTCCCACATTCCAAGCATTTGAACAGCTTCTCCCTGCTGGGAGGTTGCTCAGGGACCACCAGGTCAGAGCTCCCCCTCAAGCTCCGGCCGCCTTCCCAGCACAGGCTGGCTCTTTCCTCCTCAGAGCACCCTGGGCTGGCTTTGGAGCCCCTCCTGCGGGGGGATCTCCGGCCCTTTTCCTCCCCGCTGCCTTCCTGCGCCGGGGAGCCCTTCAAAACGGCCTCTCCCACCAGGGTCTCACGGGGGGATTTGTCCTCCGGGCTCTCCCTCCTCAGCTCGGGGCCTGGGGCAGGAAGCAAGAAGGACAGGCAGGGGATTTGCCTCCGGCCCACAGGGAAGGCCAAGGACATCCCCCCAACTCCGGCCCCGGCAGGACGGCGGCACCAGCGGGGTTGTCCTGCAGCCGGGGCCATGCTGGGCTGACAGAGCCAGCACAACACCCGCCCAAAGGGACACTGACTTCCTCCTCACCTGCCTGGGGGGCCCACGGCATCTTCCTCTTCCTCGCAGCCTCCTCCTCCATCCGCCCAAGCTTTGGGAAGGACAAATCCTGATGGGAGGAGAAAACAAGGGCTGAGCGCGCTGGCTTGGGGGTTCCTCCTGCCCAAGTCCATCTCTAGAACTCACCAGGCATCATAAAAACCTCTAAACACCAAGATTCAGCCCAGAAAAAACGCAAACCAACCAGAGTCAGGCAAAAAACACAGAAATAGCAAGAAGACCCTCACCACCCCAAACTGCAAAAACTTGAGATTCAGCTAAAAAATACTCCAAAATAGGGAGATTCAGCCCAAAAAAAGGTGACAAGGACTGAATTTAACCCTCCAGCAGGAAAGTCGTTTGATTTCAAGCTCGTCTTCACGGGACGTCCTGGGATTGGAGCCTGGGCTCTAATTAACCTCTCCTGTGCTGCCAAACAGCAGGAGCTGTATGGCCAAGGGACAAACTCTGTGATCCCTGTCAGTGTCCATGGTCCCTGTCAGTGTCCTTCAGGGAAAGTGGGAGGAGGAAATGAAGAAACTGGTTTGGAACTAAACCCACGTTAAAGTAGGAAAAACCTCCTTCCGTGGAAATAAAACTTAGGCAGTTTTTCCTGGGCTGAACAAGCTCATTCAGGGATGAAGGACTGGGACTTCTGTGGACACTTGTGCTGGTTTCTTTGGACACTCGTGTTCCTTCAGAGAGCCCCTGGAAACACTCTGCTGTTCACTCCCAGTGCCACCAGTGCCTGGGTCCTGTCTGCAGCAGCAGATTGCAGTGCGACAGGAGAAATGCTTTTCTGAGCCTCTGGGCTGGACACAGGCACAGCCTGACCCTGAACCCAAGGGAAACAAAGACAAATTCCACGACTTTAGCTGGAGCAAGGCTGGGGGGGTTTCCTGAGGGCAGCACTACACCAGACTTTTGTGTGTGTGTGTGAGACAGGCAGAAGCACAAATGCCTGCACAGCCCAGAGCAGTCAGTGTGGGGTTGTGCTTGCTGCTGCAGAGACCCCCAGGGAACAAACCCAGGCAATAGTTTGGGTTTATTCCTTGCTCTGTGTCAGTGGAATAGAATGTTCCACAGGAGCTCTGTCCCCCTCTGTGGCACCGGGTGGCTTGAAGCTGAAGAGAGGGGGGGGGTCAAGTGCAAGTTCCCTTCTGAAGTGTGTGTCCCTAAGGAGGACACTTGCCTTATTATTGCTTATTGTTTGTAATATCTTACAGATATATCATACAGCACCTAAGGATGGATTCTATAGAATATGTGCCATAGATATGATACAGAATATATCTGATTGTTACTTTATCTGTCTGTCCAGACAGATATTGTGTATGAAGAGAGATTGTATTTGAGGGATATGTTCCTCTCAATACCCTGTGAGCTCCACTCCCAAGGCCAGCAAATTCCTGAAGCTCCCACTTCTGTGCCCTGCAGGTTTTGGCAGATTTGCAAGAGCAGGGGAATCATTCCCTGCAGCCCCTTTGCACTGTAGGAAATGGGAGCCCTGTGCACATCCTGCTGCCTCCAGATTCCATTCTGGGTGTGGGAACGACCCTGTGGGGAGCAAAGAAATGCCTGGTTCTGCAGGAGCTGGAGATGCTCAAGGGGCAGCAGGACCAAGTCAGGGGCCTGGGGGGGCCTGGGGGGCTTTGGGGTGTGGGAGGGTTCTGGGGGAGTGGGGAGGGGCTTTGGGGATTGGGGGTACAAACCAGGACAGACCAGTACAGACCAGTACCTCCTCACTGCTCCCCAGATCTCTCCTGCAGCTGGGCCACCTTGTTGTGGGACACCTGAGCCTCCCCCCAGTGCCCTCCCAGTACAGCCCAGTGCCCCCAGTACAGCCCACTGTGTTCCTGTCCCAGGGTGCCGGGTGATCCCTCTTTGAGGGGGGTTGGAAAGGATTTGAGAGGGGGGCTGGGGGAGATTTGAAGGGATCTGGGGGATGTTGGATGGGGATTTGGGGGGGTTGGGGGTCTTTGGGTGTATTTGGGGGAGTTAAAAAGGGTTTGGGGGGCATTGGGGCATCAAAGGGATCTGGGGGGGGGGGAGATTAAAGGAAAAATGGAGGTTAAGGGTCATTTTTGGGGGGTTAAAAAGGCCTGGGGGGGAGAGGAGGGGCTGCACCAAGAGTAGGTGAGTCCTGAGCCCCCCCCTCAGTGTCCCCGAGACCTTCTTGGTGTCCCCAGTTCCCCCTTTGACACCCCGAGACCCCCCTGGTGTCTCCAATGTCCCCAGGCCCCAATTCCCCCCTTGTCACCCCCAATTCCACTGTCTCCAAACCCCTCCCCACTGTCTCCAAACCCCATCCCTGATGTCCCCAACCCTCCATCTCACCCCAGGAATCCCCCTGGACCCTCTGACCACAAAAACGCCCTCCCCCCCATGCTCACAGAAAGGCCAAGGGCATCTGGGGACACGCTGGGGACAGTTAGGGGGGCACTGAGTGATTACTGGGGGATACTGGGACACACTGGGGGGAACCAGGGGGCACTGGGAGGGACTGGGGAGTTACTGGGGGATTAACAGGACACATGGGGGGACACAGGGAGGTTACTGGGCCATACTGGGGGTTGCTGGGTGCTCACTGGAGGATCACTGGGCCACACTGGGAGCCAGTCAGAGGTCACTGGGACACACTGGATGGTCACTGAGGGGGTTACTGGGCCATACTGAGGGTCACTGGGAGGTCACTGGGATATACTGGGGGCACTGGGATCCCCTTAGTTGGTTCTGCTACATCTCCCCCCTGGACATTTGGGGGCACCCCCAGGACCCCTCCCCTGGGGGCTGGGAGATCCCCTGAACCCCACCGTTGGGCTTTAGGGGACACCCAGGTCCCCCTTCCTTTGGGGTCTCTGTGTGCTGAGTTTTGGAGGTCTCTGGGGTTCGAGGGGGGAATTGGGATCCCCTTTCCCTGGAGTCTGTCTGCTGGGCTGGCAGAGGCGCTGTGGTGGGATGGGAAATGGCCTTATAGGAGTTTTAGTTGGCCGTGGCCAGACAGGACTGACACGGAGACCCCCCAAAATCCAGGCAAAACCCCTGAAACCCCCTCAGAAATCCACCTCTGGACCCATCAAACCTCCTCAAAAACACCCCAAGTCCCCTCAGAGACCTCATCTCGCCCCCCCCAGGACCCCCTAAACCCTCTCAGTGACCTGCAAAACCCACCTGGGACCCCCAAGCCCTTTCAGGGACCTCAAAAACCCCCTCAGGGACCCTCAAAACCGTCTTGGACTCCCTAAAACCCCCTAGAAACCCACAAAACTGCTTCAAAGACACCCCCCCCAAAGCCCCCAAGGACCTCTCAATTCCCTCAGAAACTCCAAAACTTCCTCAGGGATTCCCAAACCCCTTCAGGGACCTTCAACGACCTTCGACCTCCCCCCTAAGTCCTTTCGCGACACCAAAGCTCCTCAGAGACCCCCAAAACCTCCTCAGGGACCTCTAAAAGCCCCTAAGGGACCACAAAACCACAGAACAGCAGAAGAGCTTTCTGTAAAGGAAGGGAGCAAAGATTCTGAGAAGGAGGAGACCAGGGCAAAACTGAAGCAAAGCAATCAAATCATCCTGGCCCTTGCAGTTTTTCCTTCAGCTTTTTCTCACTTTTCCTTTTTTTAGGGTTCTTTTTTTGGTTGAGTGGTTTCGAATTTTTTTTTCCGAAGGACTTTCTCAGGAACCGAATCGAACTGCGGGTTCTTGGGAGGCCTCCGGGCCCCGCGGCCCCCGAGACGGTTCCAAGGCCCTGCGCTCTGACCCTTGGGAACCTCCGAACCCCCCGCGTTAAACCCCCCCCAGCCGCGCTCCCCGCAGCCCCCGAGGGGATCCCCAGACCCCGCTCTCCCGCACCCCCCGCCCGCACTCAGAGCTCACCGACCGACCCGCCGCCATCACCGATTCCCGGCAGCCAACGCGGCAGGGCCGGGGGCGGGGCTGCGGGGGCGTGGCCGCGCGCTGATTGGCTGCGGCGGCGTTCTCTGAGCGCGGTGCGCGCGCAGCCGGGACTCGGTGATGGCGGCGGGGCCTGCGGTTCGCTCTGAGCGCTGTGAGTCCCCCGGGGGGCTCGGGAGGGTTTAGCGGGGGGGTTCGGGGGTCTCCGGGGACGTTGTGAGGGGTTCCTGAGGGGGTTTGGTTTTCTGAGGGGACTCAGGAGGGAGGTTGAAGGTTCCTGAGGGGGTTTGGGGGTCTCTGACGAGGGTTTTGGTTTCTGAGGAGATTTGGGGGATGCCAGGTGGGTTTTGGGGGTCTCTGAGTAGGTTTGGGGGTCGTGTGGGGCTTTGCGGGACCTTTTAGGCAGTTTTGGGGTCTCTAGAGAGTTTACGGGGATTTAGACGGTTTTGAGGGTTCCTGAGGGGGACTGGGGGATCCCTGAATGGGCTCGAGGGCTCCCAGGTGGGTTTTGCGGATCACTGAGAGGGTTTAGGGGGTGCTGGGGAGGGATGAGATCTCTGAGGGGATTTGAGGGGCCCTTGAGGAGGTTTCGACGTGTCGAGGGATGGAATTCTGAGGGGGTTTCAGGGGTTTTGAGGGGATTTTGTGGGGTCTTCTAAAGCCCAGCAGTGGGTTGCAGGGGGTCCCCCAGCCCCAAACCGAAGGGTCCTAGGGATGCCTTTCAAAATCCTGGGGGGAGATATAGCACATCTGGGTAAGGGGATCCAGTGCCCCCAGTATATCCCAACGACCTCCCACTGCCCCCCAGTATGGCCCAGTGATCCTCCGGTGAGCACCCAGTAACCCCCAGTATGGCCCAGTAACCTCCCAGTGTTCCCCCGTGTGTCCTGGTAATCCCCCAGTAACTCCCCAGTTCTCTGCCAGTGTCCCCCAGTGTGCCCTAGTTCACCTCCAGTCCCTCCCAGTGCCCTCCCAGTATCCCTCAGTAACCTCCCAGTCCCTCCCAGTGCCCCCTGGTTCCCCCCAGTGTGTCCCAGTATCCCCCAGTAATCCCCCAGTTCCCTGTAAAGCCCCCCAACTGTCCCCAAGGGCAACTGTCCTCAGATGCCCTTGGCCTTTCTGTGAGAGTGGGGGGGGGGGGGTGTTTGGCGTCAGAGGATCCAGGGGGGGCTCCTGGGGTGAGATGGAGGTTTGGGGACATCAGGGATGGGGTTTGTGGAAAGTGAGGAGGGGTTGGGGACAGTGGAATTGGGGGTGTCAAGGGAGGAATTGGAGCCACTGGGAGGCCCCGGGGACATGAGAGACACCAGGGGAGTCTCGGGGCATCAAAGGGGCAATTGGGGACACCAAGAGGGTCTTGGGGACACCAGGGTGGTCTCAGGACTCACCTGCTCATGGTACTTCCCCTCCTCTCCCCCCCCAGGCCTTTTTAACCTCCCCCAAATGTCCCCTAACTCCCATTTTCTCTTTAATCTCCTACCCCCACAGATCCTTTTTACCCCTGAAAACCCCTTTTAACTCCACTAAATGCACCCAAAGCCCCCCAAACCCCCCAAAATCCTCATCCAACACCCCCAGATCCCCCTGAATCTCTCCCAGCCCCCCGTCAGGGCCCCCCGCCCAAAGAGGGATCACCTGGCACCCTGGGACAGGAACACAGTGGGCTGTACTGGGAGGGCACTGGGGGGGCTCAGGTGTCCCAGGAAAACATCACCCAGCTCTGGGAGAGATCTGGGGAGCAGTGAGGAGGTACTGGTCTGTCCTGGTCTGTACTGGTCTCTATTGGTCTGTCCTGGTCTGTACTGGTCTGTCCTGGTTTGTTCCCCCAATCCCCAAAGCCCCTCCCCAGCTCCCCCAGGACCCTCCTGCACCCCAAAGCCCCCCAGGCCCCTGACTTGGTCCTGCTGCCCCTTGAGCATCTCCAGCTCCTGCAGAACCAGGCATTTCTTTGCTCCCCACAGGGTTGTTCCCACACCCAGAATGGAATCTGGAGGCAGCAGGATGTGCACAGGGCTCCCATTTCCTACAGTGCAAAGGGGCTGCAGGGAATGATTCCCCTGCTCTTGCAAATCTTGCAACCTGCAGGGCACAGAAGTGGGAGCTTCAGGAATTTGCTGGCCTTGGGAGTGGAGCTCACAGGGTATTGAGAGGAACATATCCCTCAAATACAATCTCTGTGCATACACAATATCTGTCTGGACAGGCAGATAAAGCAATAATCAGATATATTCTGTATCATATCTATGGCACATATTCTATAGAATCCATCCTTAGGTGTTGTATGATATATCTGTAAGATATTACAAACAATAAGCAATAATAAGGCAAGTGTCCTCCTTAGGGACACACACTTCAGAAGGGAACTTGCACTTGACCCCCCCCTCTCTTCAACTTCAAGCCACCCGGTGCCACAGAGGGGGACAGAGCTCCTGTGGAACATTCTATTCCACTGACACAGAGCAAGGAATAAACCCAAACTATTGCCTGGGTTTGTTCCCTGGGGGTCTCTGCAGCAGCAAGCACAGCCCCACACTGACTGCTCTGGGCTGTGCAGGCATTTGTGCTTCTGCCTGTCTCACACACACACACACAAAAGTCTGGTGTAGTGCTGTCCTCAGGAAACCCCCCCCCGCCTTGCTCCAGCTAAAGTCATGGAATTTGTCTTTGTTTCCCTTGGGTTCAGGGTCAGGCTGTGCCTGTGTCCAGCCCAGAGGCTCAGAAAAGCATTTCTCCTGTCCAGCCACTGCAATCTGCTGCTGCAGACAGGACCCAGGCACTGGTGGCACTGGGAGTGAACAGCAGAGTGTTTCCAGGGCCTCTCTGAAGGAACACAAGTGTCCAAAGAAACCAGCACAAGTGTCCACAGAAGTCCCAGTCCTTCATCCCTGAATGAGCTTGTTCAGCCCAGGAAAAACTGCCTAAGTTTTATTTCCACGGAAGGAGGTTTTTCCTACTTTAACGTGGGTTTAGTTCCAAACCAGTTTCTTCATTTCCTCCTCCCACTTTCCCTGAAGGACACTGACAGGGACCATGGACACTGACAGGGATCACAGAGTTTGTCCCTTGGCCATACAGCTCCTGCTGTTTGGCAGCACAGGAGAGGTTAATTAGAGCCCAGGCTCCAATCCCAGGACGTCCCGTGAAGACGAGCTTGAAATCAAACGACTTTCCTGCTGGAGGGTTAAATTCAGTCCTTGTCACCTTTTTTTGGGCTGAATCTCCCTATTTTGGAGTATTTTTTAGCTGAATCTCAAGTTTTTGCAGTTTGGGGTGGTGAGGGTCTTCTTGCTATTTCTGTGTTTTTTGCCTGACTCTGGTTGGTTTGCGTTTTTTCTGGGCTGAATCTTGGTGTTTAGAGGTTTTTATGATGCCTGGTGAGTTCTAGAGATGGACTTGGGCAGGAGGAACCCCCAAGCCAGCGCGCTCAGCCCTTGTTTTCTCCTCCCATCAGGATTTGTCCTTCCCAAAGCTTGGGCGGATGGAGGAGGAGGCTGCGAGGAAGAGGAAGATGCCTTGGGCCCCCCAGGCAGGTGAGGAGGAAGTCAGTGTCCCTTTGGGCAGGTGTTGTGCTGGCTCTGTCAGCCGAGCATGGCCCCGGCTGCAGGACAACCCCGCTGGCGCCGCCGTCCTGCCGGGGCCGGAGTTGGGGGGATGTCCTTGGCCTTCCCTGTGGGCCGGAGGCAAATCCCCTGCCTGTCCTTCTTGCTTCCTGCCCCAGGCCCCGAGCTGAGGAGGGAGAGCCCGGAGGACAAATCCCCCCGTGAGACCCTGGTGGGAGAGGCCGTTTTGAAGGGCTCCCCGGCGCAGGAAGGCAGCGGGGAGGAAAAGGGCCGGAGATCCCCCCGCAGGAGGGGCTCCAAAGCCAGCCCAGGGTGCTCTGAGGAGGAAAGAGCCAGCCTGTGCCGGGAAGGTGGCCGGAGCTTGAGGCGGAGCTCCAAGCTGGTGGTCCCTGAGCAGCCTCCCAGCAGGGAGAAACTTTTCAGGTGCTTGGAATGTGGGAAGAGCTTCAGGAAGAGCTCCATCCTCATCCGACACCAGCACATCCACACTGGTGAACGTCCCTACACGTGTAGGGAATGTGGGAAGAGCTTCAACCAGAGCTCCCACCTGGTCAAACACCAGCGCATTCACACTGGGGAACGGCCCTACATGTGTAATGATTGTGGGAAGAGCTTCAGTGTCAGCTCCAACCTGATCCAACACCAGTGCATCCACAGTGGGGAACGGCCCTACACGTGTTGGGAATGTGGGAAGAGCTTCAACTACAGCTCCAGCCTTCGAACCCACCAGCTCATCCACACCGGGGAACGGCCCTACAAGTGCTTGGTATGTGAGAAGAGGTTTCCGACCAGCTCAGATCTCCTCGTGCACCAGCGCACGCACACAGATGAGAGGCCCTTCCGCTGCACCCACTGTGGGAAGGGCTTCAAGCACAACTCCACCCTCATCATCCACCAGCGCATCCACACTGGAGAGAGGCCGTACAAGTGTGGGGAGTGTGGGAAGAGCTTCACCCACAGCTCTGCCTTGACCAGACACCAACGGACCCACCGGTAAGGGAAGCCCTACCAGTGCCCCGACTGCGGGAAGAGCTTCAGACACTGCTTCCACCTCGAATGAAGCCCCTGATGTTGAGGCAACCCCTGGAGTCCAGTGACTGTCAGTCCATCCCTTTCGACCACAAACGGCCAGTCCCCTTTCACAGGGACAGGTTCTTCCAACAGAACCCTTCCTGGTGGGGTGTGTGGAGATTCCTGCCTTGACTGGGGACCCCCCAAGGTCACTGCTGGAGGTTGAGAGCAGAGATCTCTCCACCAGCATTGGTCTGGGGGAGTTCCATCCATCTCCAATTAAGAATTATTGCTTTTGTGCCAGCTTAAGTAGAGTTGCTTCAACAATTGCTTTAGTGTAGAGCACTGTCCTATCTTATCCTGTACTCCTGGTAGTTTTAGTGTTCTATTGTGCAGTAAATAATTCTGATGAAGATCTTTTGTCTGATCATTTGTAACCCTAAATAAATTCCTTTCTATCAATAGATCTGATTTGCCATCATTAAAGCTGGAGGAAAAAAATGATTCTGTCACACCTCTGTAATTCCTCTGAACTGAAAGTGTTGGCATAAGCCAAGGCTGAGATTGGATCCAGCAGCCCCCAGCACCCCACAGGAAGTTGGGAGCTCGGGGGGCCAGCCCCCTTTACCAACCTGCCTGTGCCCAAAGACCCTTATGGGACTGTCAGACCCACAAGACAACCCTCCCTTTTCCACCCTTCTCCCTGTTCCTCCCATTTTCCTATTGTCCCCTCAATCCCCAATTTCCCCCATGAACAGTTTTGGGGTCCCACCCCCCACATTTTGCCCCCTCTCCTGTGGGTGCTGAAGGAGAAAATGAGGCTGCACACACAGATTCCATTGTGGGACTTGTCTGCCCATCTTTCCGGCGTCCCCCTTTCATTGGGGTTCCTTTGGAAACAGCACCTGGGCTTTGTCTTTTAGTCCACCAGAATTCCAAGCATGGCTCCAAAGCAGTGCCCTGATCCCACACATTCCCCTCCCCTCATGTGCTGGCTGTGTTCAGCCAGCAGAGAAAAACACAGGCTACCATGCAGAGCGTTCCAAGTGGTTTCCACTTTGGCAAACAGCACTCTCTGGATGGAAAACACCAGTCAAGGCCAAAACACTCCTTCTGCATCCTGATTAACTGAATGCAGCTGCTGCTTCCTTAACTTTTTCCCACATAAATTCTCAGGGTTCCTTTGCTTCCAGGAGGCCCCACATGTCCCAATGGCCCCTGGATTCCATGAGCTTCCACAGTCTCCAAAGGTTCCTTTAGTCCCACGAGGCCCTTCAGTCCCCAAATGCCCTTTGGATTCTCAGAGATTTCCCATTGTCCCAGGGTCCCTTGTGCTTCAGAAGGAGCTGCAGTGGGACAGTGGCCCCTTGGTTCCGTGAGCTCTGCAGCGTTCCAGGAATCCTTGGGTTCCAGGAGAGCCTGCAGTTTCACAAGGAGCACTGGAATGCAGGAGGTTCTGCAGGGTCCCAATGGCCCCTGGATTCTGGGAGGTTCAGAAATATCTCAGGACTCCCTTGGTTCCAGGAGGACATGCATGTCAGCAGGAACCCTTGGTTCCAGGAGGCTTGACAATGTCCCAGAATTCCTTTGATTTCATGAAGCCCTGGATTGTCCCAATGGACTCCTGATTCCATCAGCCCCCTCAATGTCACAATTATTCCCTTGGTTCCAAGAGTTTCTGCAACATCCCAGGGTTCCTTTTGTTCCATGGGGAGCTGCAGTGTCACAATGGGCCCTGAATTCCAGGAGTTTTCCCAGGGTGACAGTGCTGCCTTGATTCCATGAGATTCCATAGTGTCCCAGAGCTCCTTTGGCTCCAGAAGGCCCTGCAGTGTCACAATGGTCCTTGGTTCCATGAGGTTCCACCATGTCCTTGCTGGAACATGCGTGGTTGAAATGCTGCCCCACCTGCAGAGCTGCCTCCAGCTCTGGGCTCCAGCCCAGGAAGGACATGGACCTGTTGGAGCGAGTCCAGAGGGGAGCAGCAAGAGGATCAGAGGGATGGAGCAGCTCTGCTGTGAGGAAAGGCTGAGAGAATTGGGATTGTTGAGGCCAGAGAAGAGAAGGCTTTGGGGTGACCTAATTGTGACCTTTCAGTGCCTGAAGGGAGCCAACAAGAAAGATGGAGAGAGACTTTGGACAAGGGCCTGGAGTGACAGGACAAGGGGCAGTGGCTTCACACGGATAGAGGGAAGAGTTGGAGGAGATAGTAAGAAGGAATTTTTGACTCTGAGGGTGCTGAGATGCTCTTGAAGGCCCCTCCCAAGCCCAAGCATTCCATGATTCTGGGACTGGTGGGTGAGGTGGTGGTCTGAGCCGTCTGGGGCACAGGGACCCAAAATGAGGGAGTTTTCCATTGTGGGGTAAGGAAGGAGGGGGCAGCAGAACTGACCCCTTGGACACCTGGCAGGCAGGCTTTGGCTGGAAGCTGCTGATGGGGAGCTGAGTGAAGCCCCCACAATGCAGGAGGAAATGGTCAGTGACCTGCTCTGCCAGTGAGACCCCCCCAAGTGCCTGGGCCCACATGGGATGCAGCCAAGAGTCCTGAGGGAGCTGGAGAAAAAGCTGGCCAAGCCACTCTCACTCATTTCTCAGCAGTGCTGCACAACTGCACATGTCCCAGCTGACTGGCAACAAGCAAAGGGGATGCCCATGCACAGGAAGGGCCAAAAGGTGCATCTGGACAACTCCTGGTCTGTCTAACTGACCTGAGGACTGGGGAAGTCCATGCAGCAGATCCTCCTCAGTGCCATCCCATGGCAGGGGCAGGACAACCAGGGGATCAGGCCCAGCCAGCGTGGGGTTGGGAAGGGCAGGTCCTGCCTGACCAACCTCATCTCCTTCTCTGACAAAGGACCCGCTCAGCAGCTGAGGGAAAGGCTGGGGATGTGTCTCTGCGGAATTCCAGAAAGCCTTTGGCACCATCTCCCCCAGCATCTCCTGCACAAACTGGCTGCTCATGGCTTGCCCGGGGAACTGTTTGCTGGGTGACAAAGTGGCTGATGGCCCAGGGAGTGGTGGGGAATGGAAGGAAATCCAGGTGGGGCCGGGCAGTAGTGGGGTCCCCAAGGGCTCAGGGTTGGGGCTGCTCCTGTTTCACATCGTTGTGGATGATCTGGGCCAGGGGATCGAGTGCCCCCTCAGGAAAGTCGTGGACAACACCACGTTGGGTGTGAGTGTGGATGTGCTGGAGGGCAGGAAGGCTCTGGAAAACATGTCTGCTGAGGGACGGCTGAGGGAACTGGGCTTGTTGAGTCTGGAGAAGGGGAGGCTCAGGGGGGACCTCATTGCTCTTTACAATGACCTGAAAGGAGGTTTTAGTGGGGTGGGGGTTGGTCTTCTCTGCCAAGGCTATAGTGAAAGGTTGTGAGGGAATGGCCTTAAATTGCATTGGGCAAAGTTCATATTAGATTTTAAAGAACCATTTTTCCCCTGAGAGAGTGTTCAGGCATTGGAAGAAGTAGCCCAGGAAGGTGATGGAGTCTCTGGAAGTGTTCAGGTGTGTGGTGGGTTGAGCTTGGCTGGACACCAGGTGCCCTCCCAGCCGCTCTATCACTCCCCTTCCCAGCAGGACAGGGGAGAGAGTGAGGTGAAAAAAAAAATAGTGGGTTGAGAAAAGGCAATTTTTTTAAAGCAAAAAGCAAAGTGATGCTTGGTCACACAGAAGCGAAAGACAGCAAGGTTCGTTCTCTGTTTCCCATGAGCAGCCATGGTCGGCCACTCCCCAGGAGCAGGGCTTGGGTCCGCGGGACGGTTCCTCAGCAGGCAGCCATCAGACAATGAATGCCCCCCTCCTGCTCCCTGCCTCAGCTTTTAGAGCTGAGCTGACCTCCCATGGGCTGCAATGTCCCTTGCGTCAGTTGGGCTCAGCTGGCCTACTTGGGTCCCCTGCCAGGACCTTGCCCTCAGCTAAGGAAGGAATGTCCCAGTGTTGGTGCTGTGCTCAGCAGTGGCCAAAACACTGGGGTGTTCTCAACACCCTTCCAGCTTCCAATGCCAAGCCCAGCCCTGGGAGGGCTGCTGTGGGGAACTGAACTGCAGCTCAGCCAGACCCAACCCAAATATCTATGGCACATATTCTATAGAATCCATCCTTAGGTGTTGTATGATATATCTATAAGATATTACAAATAATAAGCAATAATAAGGCAAGTTCCCTGGGGTGTCTCTGCAGCAGCAAGCACAGCCCCACACTGACTGCTGTGGGCTGTGCAGGCATTTGTGGTTCTGCCTGTCTCACCCCCCCCCCCAACCTTGGGATGGATCTGGATGTCAGTGGATGTGATGTCACAGGGGAGATGTGATGTCATATGATGGATGTGATGTCATAGAGGAGATTGGATGCCACAGGAAGGATGTGATGTCACAAGGGTGATGTAATGTCAGAGGGGAGGACGTGATGTCGCAGGGATGATATGATATCACAGGAGAGATGTGATGTCATATGATGGATGTTACGTCATAGGGAAGATGTTATGTCACAAGAAAGATGTGATGTCACAGGCGATCACAGGATGTCACAGGGATGTTATGATATCACAGGAGAGATGTGATGTCACAGAAAGTATGTGATGTCATAGGAGAGCTGTGATGTCATGGGAAGGAGAGATGTCATAAGGAGATGTGATGTCACAGGGATGATGTGATGTCACAGGGGAGGACGTGATGTCACAGGGATAATATGATATCACAGGAGCGATGTGCTGTCATAAGATGGATGTGATGTCATAGAGATGTGATGTCACATGAATGATGTGATGTCATAGGGGACATGTGACATCATAGGAGAGATGTTATGTCACAGGGGAGGACGTGACGTCACAGGGATTATATGATTTCACAGGAGAGATGTAATGTCATATGATGGATGTGATGTCACAGGGGAGCTGTGATGCCATGGAGAGGTGTGATGTCATACAGGAGATGTGATGTCACACGGATGATTTGATATCACAGGAGAGGTGTGATGTCACAGAAAGGATGTGACGTCATAGGGGAGATCTGATGTCACAGGAAGGATGTGATGTTACAGGGGAGCTGTGATGTCACATCGATGATATGATATCACTGGTGAGATGTCATATGATGTATGTGACGTTAGAGAGGAGGCTTGATGTCACAGGAAGGATGTGATGTCACGGGTTATATGATATCACAGGAGAGCTGTGATGTCATATGATGGATGTGACATCAGCTGTGATGTCACAGGGAGCTGTGATGTCATGGTGAGATGTGATGTCACAGGGACAATGTGATGTCACAGGGGAGGATATGACGTTGTAGAGTAGATGTGATATCACAGGAAGGACATAATGTCACGGGGGAGCTGTGAGGTCACAGAGATGCTGTGATGTCACAGGGCAGGTGTGATGTCACAAGGATGATATGATATCATAGGGGAGATGTGATGTCAGCAGGGAGGTATGATGTCACAGGAAGGATGTGATGTTACAGGAGAGCTGTGATGTCACAGTAGAGCTGTGATGTCACAGGGGAGGATATGATGGCTTCTCCCAAACAGAGAGATGGCACTTGTTCCTCTGTGGGGAATCAAGGGCAGGAGGATGACTCCTGCTGCATGGATGGGATGGCAGAGGATCCCTTGGGTGCCCAGGATGGATCAGAAATCAGGGATAAAAACTGCCCTAGGCTCAGGATGCAGCTGCCAGCACAGATTTCCCTGCAAAGTCTGCAGGGAGTCAAGATCTAGAGAGGAGATTGTGCCCCATGGATGGGATTGCAGAGGCTCTCTGAGGTCCCCCACATGAATCAGCAACCAGGAATATGCAGAAAAGGTCCCCCCGATGAGTTCTGGGGGAGTGTCCTGTAGGGAGGGGACAGTGTCATCCCACTAGGGCAGGGCTGGCAAGTGGGAGGCTGCTCCAGGGCTCTGCAAGTGGCCTCGTGCTCTGCTCGGCCCCAGCACTGCCTGGTACCAACACCCCCAGCTGCCCCCAGCCCTGGGCAGCTCTGCTGCCACAGGCTGTGCCCTCACCGTGGCCCTGCAATGGCCCTGCCTGTCCCTCACCCGTGGCCCTGCCCGTGGCCCTGTCCCTTGGCTCTCTCTCTGCCACCTCAGTGTGGGGCACACGGGCTGGGGGTCCCTCCCAAGCCCCCCGGGCAGCCGGCGTTGGCTGGGGGGATGTGAGGGCTGGGCCTGCTCAGCACAGCCCCGGCCTCGTGCCCAGCGCCTCTTTCCTGCCCCACACAAGAGCTTCCCGGCCCCCCAGGGCTCCCCTGCTGCTGCCTCTGCTCCTGGCCCTGCCTTTGCTGCTCCCTTGGCTGGGGCAGCGGCTGCAGGGGGGGATGGAGCAGCTTCAGCTCCACGGCACTTCCTGGGGGGAGCTCAGCCCGGGGGGGACGGGCAGGGACCTGATGGGGATGGACAGGGGCCCAGCAGGGACAGCCAGGCCCTGCAGGGGAAGGTACAGGGACAACCTGGACCCCCACACTGCCAGGGCTGTCTCTGCTCCTCCTTGCAGGCTCCGTGGCCAGGCACAGTTTGTGTTCCTGGGTGCCCACCATCTCAGCACTTGGAGCTGCTCAAATCAGCGCCCGCAGCTCTGCAGCAAAGCCCCAGCTCACCTGGCACACAGGGGATGGACACAGCACCTGCTCGGGGATGGGCACTCACAGCTTCATGTCTTCCCCACCATGGGGCTCTCCTTCCTCAGCAGCACCTCTGCCTTGCACTTATTCTCAGGCTCATGTTGCCGGTGTATTTTGGTGCTAAAAAAAATCTCCAGGAGTAGTTAATTAGGGGTGAGATAAGAAAGGGTTTATTCTGCCAAGGCAAGATATTACAGGACGCATGCCGGCTGTGCCTGAGAGGTTACATTTTATAATACCATCCATCCAATACCATCCACCCCAGATGTGCCCACTCTGCGGCCTTTCCTCTGATCCGCCCCGGGTCCACCCCCGTAAAATGAGTCGGGGGTGCATTTTGGGACCCCTCCTTTCTCCATCTTCATCATCATCAGAGCACAAAGGGTACATAGTTACCTAATTCCTGACCTATTCTGTGGTTTAGGCCCAGATATGCTGTTCTGTCAACCGTCTAGGCCTTGCCTTGACAAAAGACTAAACATTTCTATTAGATTTGGGGTAAGAGGATTAAGGAATATATAAACAAGGGTGCTAGAGAGAGGGAAAGGAACAAGGGACAAGGGGGGGGAAGGTTGCTGCTTTTAAAACTTACTTATAAAACTTACAATTCTTACAAATATTAGAAAAATAAAAAAAACATTAGGGGCTTAAGGCATCACTCACCTCAGGGACAGCTCTGGGCTCACCTCCGCGCCACTTCTCAGCCTCACCTCAGCGCCTGGGCTCAAGGACAGGAACCTGCAGGGAGGGGACATCAGGTGCAAGCTGAGGGCTTCCTGCTTGCACTGGCCTCTGGGCTTCTTTCTCCTTCTACAGCCATCCCACAACTTAGCCTGCTTTTCTAACACCACACATTTACAGACTAACCTTGGAGATAGATATGGACAGACATCTCTATCACCCTGGGGATAGAGCCTCAAGCATGTGCTGCCATAGGAATGGCAATCAGAGAATCACAGAATCAGCCACGTTGGAAAAGACCTCTGAGATCATCAAGTCCAACCCTTGATCCAACCCCGCCGTGCTTCCCAGACCATGGCACTGAGGCCACATCCACTCTCACCTTCAACACCTCCAGGGACGCTGACTCCACCCTCTCCCTGCCCAGCCCATTCCAAGGCCTGATTATTCTCTCGGGGAAAAAATTGCTTCCTAATATCCAACCTAAACCTCCCCTGGCACAGCTCAAGACCCAGCCCTCTTGTCCTACTGCTGCTGCCTGGCAGAACAGCCCCACCCCCACCTGGCTCCAACCTCCTGGCAGGGACTTGCAGACAGTCAGGAGGTCTCCCCTGAGCCTCCTCTTCTCCAGCCTCAACAACCCCAGCTCCCTCAGCCTCTCCTCACACCACTTGTGCTCCACTCCCTTCCCCAGCCTCGCTGCTCTTCTCTGCACCTGCTCCAGGCCAGGATCCATTGGCCCTCTTGGCCACCTGGCCACACTCTGCCTCCTCTTCAGCTCCCTGTCCATCCCCACTCCCAGCTCCCTTTCTGCCTGCCTGCTCTCCAGACACTCTGGCCCCAGCCCGGGGGGCTGACGGGGCTTCTTGTGGCCAAAGGGCAGGACCCGGCCCTTGGCCTGCTGGAACCTCATCCCCTTGCAATCAGCCCATGGATCCAGCTTGGTCAGGTCCCTCTGCAGAGCCCTCCTGCCTTCCAGCACATCAACACACCCCCAGCTTGGTGTCACCTGCACATTTGCTGATGAAATGCCTGGTTCTGCAGCAGCTGCAGATGCTCAAGGGGCAGCAGGACCGAGTCAGGGGCCTGGGGGGGCCTGAGCGGCTTTGGGGTGTGGGATGGTCTTGGGGGAGCTGGGGAGGGTCTTTGGGGATTAGGGGTACAGACCAGGACAGACCAGTACACACAGATTGTCCTGGGACACCTGAGCCCCCCTCAGTGCTCTCCCAGTACAGCCCAGTGCCCCCAGTACAGCCCACTGTGTTCCTGTCCCAGGGTGCCGGGTGATCCCTCTGTGGGTGGGGGGGACTTGACGGGGGGCTGGGAGAGATTCAGGGGGATCTGGGGGTGTTGGATGAGGATTTTGGGGGGTTTGGGGGGCTTTGGGTGCATTTAGTGGAGTTAAAAGGGGTTTTCAGGGGTAAAAAGGATCTGTGGGGGTAGGAGATTAAAGAGAAAATGGGAGTTAGGGGACATTTGGGGGAGGTTAAAAAGGCCTGGGGGGGGAGAGGAGGGGAAGTACCATGAGCAGGTGAGTCCTGAGACCACCCTGGTGTCCCCAAGACCCTCTTGGTGTCCCCAATTGCCCCTTTGATGCCCCGAGACTCCCCTGGTGTCTCTCATGTCCCCGGGGCCTCCCAGTGGCTCCAATTCCTCCCTTGACACCCCCAATTCCACTGTCCCCAACCCCTCCTCACTTTCCACAAACCCCATCCCTGATGTCCCCAAACCTCCATCTCACCCCAGGAGCCCCCCCTGGATCCTCTGACGCCAAACACCCCCCCCCCCCCCCACTCTCACAGAAAGGCCAAGGGCATCTGAGGACAGTTGCCCTTGGGGACAGTTGGGGGGCTTTACAGGGAACTGGGGGATTACTGGGGGATACTGGGACACACTGGGGGGAACCAGGGGGCACTGGGAGGGACTGGGAGGTTACTGAGGGATACTGGGAGGGCACTGGGAGGGACTGGAGGTGAACTAGGGCACACTGGGGGACACTGGCAGAGAACTGGGGAGTTACTGGGGGATTACCAGGACACACGGGGGAACACTGGGAGGTTACTGGGCCATACTGGGGGTTACTGGGTGCTCACCGGAGGATCACTGGGCCATACTGGGGGGCAGTGGGAGGTCGTTGGGATATACTGGGGGCACTGGATCCCCTTACCCAGATGTGCTATATCTCCCCCCAGGATTTTGAAAGGCATCCCTAGGACCCTTCGGTTTGGGGCTGGGGGACCCCCTGCAACCCACTACTGGGCTTTAGAAGACCCCACAAAATCCCCTCAAAACCCCTGAAACCCCCTCAGAATTCCATCCCTCGACACGTCGAAACCTCCTCAAGGGCCCCTCAAATCCCCTCAGAGATCTCATCCCTCCCCAGCACCCCCTAAACCCTCTCAGTGATCCGCAAAACCCACCTGGGAGCCCTCGAGCCCATTCAGGGATCCCCCAGTCCCCCTCAGGAACCCTCAAAACCGTCTAAATCCCCGTAAACTCTCTAGAGACCCCAAAACTGCCTAAAAGGTCCCGCAAAGCCCCACACGACCCCCAAACCTACTCAGAGACCCCCAAAACCCACCTGGCATCCCCCAAATCTCCTCAGAAACCAAAACCCTCGTCAGAGACCCCCAAACCCCCTCAGGAACCTTCAACCTCCCTCCTGAGTCCCCTCAGAAAACCAAACCCCCTCAGGAACCCCTCACAACGTCCCCGGAGACCCCCGAACCCCCCCGCTAAACCCTCCCGAGCCCCCCGGGGGACTCACAGCGCTCAGAGCGAACCGCAGGCCCCGCCGCCATCACCGAGTCCCGGCTGCGCGCGCACCGCGCTCAGAGAACGCCGCCGCAGCCAATCAGCGCGCGGCCACGCCCCCGCAGCCCCGCCCCCGGCCCTGCCGCGTTGGCTGCCGGGAATCGGTGATGGCGGCGGGTCGGTCGGTGAGCTCTGAGTGCGGGCGGGGGGTGCGGGAGAGCGGGGTCTGGGGATCCCCTCGGGGGCTGCGGGGAGCGCGGCTGGGGGGGGTTTAACGCGGGGGGTTCGGAGGTTCCCAAGGGTCAGAGCGCAGGGCCTTGGAACCGTCTCGGGGGCCGCGGGGCCCGGAGGCCTCCCAAGAACCCGCAGTTCGATTCGGTTCCTGAGAAAGTCCTTCGGAAAAAAAAATTCGAAACCACTCAACCAAAAAAAGAACCCTAAAAAAAGGAAAAGTGAGAAAAAGCTGAAGGAAAAACTGCAAGGGCCAGGATGATTTGATTGCTTTGCTTCAGTTTTGCCCTGGTCTCCTCCTTCTCAGAATCTTTGCTCCCTTCCTTTACAGAAAGCTCTTCTGCTGTTCTGTGGTTTTGTGGTCCCTTAGGGGCTTTTAGAGGTCCCTGAGGAGGTTTTGGGGGTCTCTGAGGAGCTTTGGTGTCGCGAAAGGACTTAGGGGGGGAGGTCGAAGGTCGTTGAAGGTCCCTGAAGGGGTTTGGGAATCCCTGAGGAAGTTTTGGAGTTTCTGAGGGAATTGAGAGGTCCTTGGGGGCTTTGGGGGGGGTGTCTTTGAAGCAGTTTTGTGGGTTTCTAGGGGGTTTTAGGGAGTCCAAGACGGTTTTGAGGGTCCCTGAGGGGGTTTTTGAGGTCCCTGAAAGGGCTTGGGGGTCCCAGGTGGGTTTTGCAGGTCACTGAGAGGGTTTAGGGGGTCCTGGGGGGGGCGAGATGAGGTCTCTGAGGGGACTTGGGGTGTTTTTGAGGAGGTTTGATGGGTCCAGAGGTGGATTTCTGAGGGGGTTTCAGGGGTTTTGCCTGGATTTTGGGGGGTCTCCGTGTCAGTCCTGTCTGGCCACGGCCAACTAAAACTCCTATAAGGCCATTTCCCATCCCACCACAGCGCCTCTGCCAGCCCAGCAGACAGACTCCAGGGAAAGGGGATCCCAATTCCCCCCTCGAACCCCAGAGACCTCCAAAACTCAGCACACAGAGACCCCAAAGGAAGGGGGACCTGGGTGTCCCCTAAAGCCCAACGGTGGGGTTCAGGGGATCTCCCAGCCCCCAGGGGAGGGGTCCTGGGGGTGCCCCCAAATGTCCAGGGGGGAGATGTAGCAGAACCAACTAAGGGGATCCCAGTGCCCCCAGTATATCCCAGTGACCTCCCAGTGACCCTCAGTATGGCCCAGTAACCCCCTCAGTGACCATCCAGTGTGTCCCAGTGACCTCTGACTGGCTCCCAGTGTGGCCCAGTGATCCTCCAGTGAGCACCCAGCAACCCCCAGTATGGCCCAGTAACCTCCCTGTGTCCCCCCATGTGTCCTGTTAATCCCCCAGTAACTCCCCAGTCCCTCCCAGTGCCCCCTGGTTCCCCCCAGTGTGTCCCAGTATCCCCCAGTAATCACTCAGTGCCCCCCTAACTGTCCCCAGCATGTCCCCAGATGCCCTTGGCCTTTCTGTGAGCATGGGGGGGAGGGCGTTTTTGTGGTCAGAGGGTCCAGGGGGACTCCTGGGGTGAGATGGAGGGTTGGGGACATCAGGGATGGGGTTTGGAGACAGTGGGGAGGGGTTTGGAGACAGTGGAATTGGGGGTGACAAGGGGGGAATTGGGGCCTGGGGACATTGGAGACACCAGGGGGGTCTCGGGGTGTCAAAGGGGGAACTGGGGACACCAAGAAGGTCTCGGGGACACTGAGGGGTGGGCTCAGGACTCACCTACTCTTGGTGCAGCCCCTCCTCTCCCCCCCAGGCCTTTTTAACCCCCCAAAAATGACCCTTAACCTCCATTTTTCCTTTAATCTCCCCCCCCCCCAGATCCCTTTGATGCCCCAATGCCCCCCAAACCCTTTTTAACTCCCCCAAATACACCCAAAGACCCCCAACCCCCCCAAATCCCCATCCAACATCCCCCAGATCCCTTCAAATCTCCCCCAGCCCCCCTCTCAAATCCTTTCCAACCCCCCTCAAAGAGGGATCACCCGGCACCCTGGGACAGGAACACAGTGGGCTGTACTGGGGGCACTGGGCTGTACTGGGAGGGCACTGGGGGGAGGCTCAGGTGTCCCACAACAAGGTGGCCCAGCTGCAGGAGAGATCTGGGGAGCAGTGAGGAGGTACTGGTCTGTACTGGTCTGTCCTGGTTTGTACCCCCAATCCCCAAAGCCCCTCCCCAGCTCCCCCAGGACCCTCCCACACCCCAAAGCCCCCCAGGCCCCCCCAGGCCCCTGACTTGGTCCTGCTGCCCCTTGAGCATCTCCAGCTCCTGCAGAACCAGGCATTTCTTTGCTCCCCACAGGGTCGTTCCCACACCCAGAATGGAATCTGGAGGCAGCAGGATGTGCACAGGACTCCCATTTCCTACAGTGCAAAGGGGCTGCAGGGAATGATTCCCCTGCTCTTGCAAATCTGCCAAAACCTGCAGGGCACAGAAGTGGGAGCTTCAGGAATTTGCTGGCCTTGGGAGTGGAGCTCACAGGGTATTGAGAGGAACATATCCCTCAAATACAATCTCTCTTCATACACAATATCTGTCTGGACAGACAGATAAAGCAATAATCAGATATATTCTGTATCATATCTATGGCACATATTCTATAGAATCCATCCTTAGGTGTTGTATGATATATCTGTAAGATATTACAAACAATAAGCAATAATAAGGCAAGTGTCCTCCTTAGGGACACACACTTCAGAAGGGAACTTGCACTTGACCCCCTCCCCTCTTCAACTTCGAGCCACCCGGTGCCACAGAGGGAGACAGAGCTCCTGTGGAACATTCTGTTCCACTGACACAGAGCAAGGAATAAACCCAAACTATTGCCTGGGTTTGTTCCCTGGGGGTCTCTGCAGCAGCAAGCACAGCCCCACACTGACTGCTCTGGGCTGTGCAGGCATTTGTGCTTCTGCCTGTCTCACACACACACACAAAAGTCTGGTGTAGTGCTGTCCTCAGGAAACCCCCCCCGCCTTGCTCCAGCTAAAGTCATGGAATTTGTCTTTGTTTCCCTTGGGTTCAGGGTCAGGCTGTGCCTGTGTCCAGCCCAGAGGCTCAGAAAAGCATTTCTCCTGTCCAGCCACTGCAATCTGCTGCTGCAGACAGGACCCAGGCACTGGTGGCACTGGGAGTGAACAGCAGAGTGTTTCCAGGGCCTCTCTGAAGGAACACAAGTGTCCAAAGAAACCAGCACAAGTGTCCACAGAAGTCCCAGTCCTTCATCCCTGAATGAGCTTGTTCAGCCCAGGAAAAACTGCCTAAGTTTTATTTCCACGGAAGGAGGTTTTTCCTACTTTAACGTGGGTTTAGTTCCAAACCAGTTTCTTCATTTCCTCCTCCCACTTTCCCTGAAGGACACTGACAGGGACCATGGACACTGACAGGGATCACAGAGTTTGTCCCTTGGCCATACAGCTCCTGCTGTTTGGCAGCACAGGAGAGGTTAATTAGAGCCCAGGCTCCAATCCCAGGACGTCCCGTGAAGACGAGCTTGAAATCAAACGACTTTCCTGCTGGAGGGTTAAATTCAGTCCTTGTCACCTTTTTTTGGGCTGAATCTCCCTATTTTGGAGTATTTTTTTTGCTCAATCTCAACTTTTTGCACTTTGGGGCAGCGTGGGTCTTTTTCCTATTTCTGAGGGGTTTTTGCCTGAATCTCTTTGGTTTGGGTTTTTCTGGGCTGAATCTTGGTGTTTTGGAGGTTTTTATGATGCCTGGTGAGTTCTAGAGATGGACTTGGGCAGGAGGAACCCCCAAGCCAACGCGCTCAGCCCTTGTTTTCCTCCTCATCAGGATTTGTCCTTCCCAAAGCTTGGGCGGATGGAGGAGGAGGCTGCGAGGAAGAGGAAGATGCCTTGGGCCCCCCAGGCAGGTGAGGAGGAAGTCAGTGTCCCTTTGGGCGGGTGTTGTGCTGGCTCTGTCAGCCGAGCATGGCCCCGGCTGCAGGACAACCCCGCTGGCGCCGCCGTCCTGCCGGGG
This sequence comes from Manacus candei, assembly GCF_025592945.1. Lineage (NCBI taxonomy): Eukaryota > Metazoa > Chordata > Aves > Passeriformes > Pipridae > Manacus > Manacus candei. The sequence continues at coordinate 9,821,193 of NW_026138093.1, read as the reverse complement.
CCGGAGTTGGGGGGATGTCCTTGGCCTTCCCTGTGGGCCGGAGGCAAATCCCCTGCCTGTCCTTCTTGCTTCCTGCCCCAGGCCCCGAGCTGAGGAGGGAGAGCCCGGAGGACAAATCTCCCCGTGAGACCCTGGTGGGAGAGGCCGTTTTGAAGGGCTCCCCGGCGCAGGAAGGCAGCGGGGAGGAAAAGGGCCGGAGATCCCCCCGCAGGAGGGGCTCCAAAGCCAGCCCAGGGTGCTCTGAGGAGGAAAGAGCCAGCCTGTGCCGGGAAGGCGGCCGGAGCTTGAGGGGGAGCTCTGACCTGGTGGTCCCTGAGCAGCCTCCCAGCAGGGTGAAGCCCTTTAAGTGTATGGAATGTGGGAAGAGCTTCAGGAAGAGCTCCCACCTCCTCAGTCACCAGCACATCCACACTGGGGAACGGCCCTACACATGTGGGGAATGTGGGAAGAGCTTCAAGTTCAGCTCCAACCTCCACACCCACCAGCAAATTCACACCGGGGAATGGCCCTACACGTGTGGGGAGTGTGGAAAGAGCTTCAGGCGGAACTCCGCCTTGATTCGACACCAGCACATCCACACTGGGGAACAGCTCTACCTGTGTGAGCAATGTGGGAAGAGCTTTAGTGACAGCTCCACTCTGATCGTGCACCAGCACATCCACACTGGGGAACGGCCCTACACGTGTGGGGAATGTGGGAAGAGCTTCAGGAGCAGCTCCAACCTCCACACCCACCAGCGCATCCACAGTGGAGAGCGGCCCTACAAGTGCTTGGAATGTGGGAAGAGCTTTCACACCAGCTCAGATCTCCTAAAGCACCAGCGGACACACACGGATGAGAGGCCCTTCCGCTGCACAGACTGCGGGAAGGGTTTCAACATGAACTCCACCCTCATCAGGCACCGGCGCATCCACACCGGGGAGAAGCCCTACAAGTGTGGGGAGTGTGGGAAGAGCTTCACCTGGAGCTCTAACTTGACCAGACACCAACGGACCCACCAGTAAGGGAAGCCCTACCAGTGCCCCGACTGCGGGAAGAACTTCGGCCGCTGCTTCCACCCCAAATGAACCCCCTGATCCTGAGGCAACCCCTGGAGTCCAGTGACTGTCAGTCCATCCCTTTCGACCACAAAGGACCAGTCCCCTTTCCCAGGGGCAGGTTCTTCCAACAGAACCCTTCTTGGGCGTGTGTGTGGAGATTCCTGCCTTGACTGGGGACCCCCCCAAGGTCACTGCTGGAGGTTGAGAGCAGAGATCTCTCCACCAGCATTGGTCTGGGGGAGTTCCATCCATCTCCAATTAAGAATTCTTACTTTTGTGCCAGCTTGAGTAGAATTGCTTCAACAATTGCATTAGTGTAGAGCACTGTCCTATCTTATCCTGTACTCCTGGTATATTTAGTGTTCTATTGTGCAGTAAATAATTCTGATGAAGATGTTTTGTCTGATCATTTGTAACCCTAAATAAATTCCTTTCTATCAATAGATCTGATTTGCCGTCGTTAAAAGCTGGAGGACAAAAATGATTCTGTCACACCTCTGTAATTCCTCTGAACTGAAAGTGTTGGCATAAGCCAAGGCTGAGATTGGATCCAGCAGCCCCCAGCACCCCACAGGAAGTTGGGAGCTCGAGGGACCAGCCCCCTTTGCCAACCTGCCTGTGCCCAAAGACCCTTATGGGACTGTCAGACCCGCAAGACAACCCTCCCTTTTCCACCCTTCTCCCTGTTTCTCCCATTTTCCCATTGTCCCCTTAATCCTCAATTTCCCCCCTGAACAGTTTTTGGGTCCAAATCACCACTTTTTGCTCCCTCTCCTGTGGGTGCTGAAGGAGAAAATGAGGCTGCACACACAGAGTTCCATTGCAGGACTTGTCTGCCCATCTTTCCGGCGTCCCCCTTTCGTTGGGGTTCCTTTGGAAACAGCACCTGGGCTTTGTCTTTTAGTCCACCAGAATTCCCAGCATGGCCCCAAAGCAGTGCCCTGATCCCACACATTCCCCTCCCCTCATGTGCTGGCTGTGTTCAGCCACCAGAGAAAAACACAGGCTACCATGCAGAGCGTTCCAAGTGGTTTCCACTTTGGCAAACAGCACTCTCTGGATGGAAAACACCAGTCAAGGCCAAAACACTCCTTCTGCATCCTGATTAACTGAATGAAGCTACTGCTGCCTTAACTTGTTCCTACAGAAATTCTCAGGGTTCCTTTGTGTCCAGGAGGCCCCACATGTCCCAATGGCCCCTTGATTCCATGAGCTTCCACAGTCTCCAAAGGTTCCTTTAGTCCCACGAGGCCCTTCAGTCCCCAAATGCCCTTTGGATTCTCAGAGATTTCCCACTGTCCCAGGGTCCCTTGTGCTTCAGAAGGAGCTGCAGTGGGACAGTGGCCCCTTGGTTCCGTGAGCTCTGCAGCGTTCCAGGAATCCTTGGGTTCCAGGAGAGCCTGCAGTTTCACAAGGAGCACTGGAATGCAGGAGGTTCTGCAGGGTCCCAATGGTCCCTGGATTCTGGGAGGTTCAGAAATATCTCAGGGCTCCCTTGGTTCCAGGAGGATATGCATGTCAGCAGGAACCCTTGGTTCCAGGAGGCTTGACAATGTCCCAGAATTCCTTTGATTTCACGAAGCCCTGGATTGTCCCAATGGCCTCCTGATTCCATCAGCCCCCTCAATGTCACAATGGTCCCTTGGTTCCATGAGTTTCTGCAACATCCCAGGGTTCCTTTTGTTCCATGGGGAGCTGCAGTGTCACAATGGGCCCTGAATTCCAGGAGTTTTCCCAGGGTGACAGTGCTGCCTTGATTCCATGAGATTCCATAGTGTCCCAGAGCTCCTTTGGCTCCAGAAGGCCCTGCAGTGTCACAATGGTCCTTGGTTCCATGAGGTTCCACCATGTCCTTGCTGGAACACACACGGCTGTAATGCTGCCCCACCTGCAGAGCTGCCTCCAGCTCTGGGCTCCAGCCCAGGAAGGACATGGACCTGTTGGAGCGAGTCCAGAGGGGAGCAGCAAGAGGCTCAGAGGGATGGAGCAGCTCTGCTGTGAGGAAAGACTGAGAGAACTGGGATTGTTCAATCTGGAGAAGAGAAGGCTTTGGGGTGACCTAATTGTGGCCTTCCAGTGCCTGAAGGGAGCCAACAAGAAAGATGGAGAGAGACTTTGGACAAGGGCCTGGAGTGACAGGACAAGGGGCAGTGACTTCACACGGATAGAGGGAAGAGTTGGAGGAGATAGTAGGAAGGAAATCTTTAATCTGCGGGTGCTGAGATGCTCTTGACAGCCCCTCCCAAGCCCAAGCATTCCATGATTCTGGGACTGGTGGGTGAGGTGGTGGTCGGAGCCGTCTGGGGTGCAGGGACCCAAAATGAGGGAGTTTTCCATTGTGGGGTAAGGAAGGAGGGGGCAGCAGAACTGACCCCTTGGACACCTGGCAGGCAGGCTTTGGCTGGAAGCTGGTGATGGGGAGCTGAGTGAAGCCCCCACAATCCAGGAGGAAATGGTCAGTGACCTGCTCTGCCAATGAGACCCCCCAAGTGCCTGGGCTCACATGGGATGCAGCCAAGAGTCCTGAGGGAGCTGGAGAAAGAGATGGCCACTCATTCCCCAGCAGTGCTGCACAACTGCACAAGTCCCAGCTGACTGGCAACAAGCAAATGGGATGCCCGTGCACAGGAAGGGCCAAAAGGAGCATCTGGACAACTCCTGGTCTGTCTAACTGACCTGAGGACTGGGGAAGTCCACGCAGCAGATCCTCCTCAGTGCCATCCCATGGCAGGGGCAGGACAACCAGGGGATCAGGCCCAGCCAGCGTGGGGTTGGGAAGGGCAGGTCCTGCCTGACCAACCTCATCTCCTTCTCTGACAAAGGACCCGCTCAGCAGCTGAGGGAAAGGCTGGGGATGTGTCTCTGTGGAATTCCAGAAAGCCTTTGGCACCATCTCCCCCAGCATCTCCTGCACAAACTGGCTGCTCATGGCTTGCCCGGGGAACTGTTTGCTGGGTGACAAAGTGGTCCAGGGAGTGGTGGGGAATGGAAGGAAATCCAGGTGGGGCCGGGCAGTAGTGGGGTCCCCAAGGGCTCAGGGTTGGGGCTGCTCCTGTTTAACGTCGTTGTGGATGATCTGGGCCAGGGGATCGAGTGCCCCCTCAGGAAAGTCGTGGACAACACCACGTTGGGTGTGAGTGTGGATGTGCTGGAGGGCAGGAAGGCTCTGCAGAGTGATCTGGACAGGCTGGATCAATAAGGCCAAGTGTCAGGTCCTGCCCTTGGGTCCCAACAACCCCCTGGAACGCTCCAGGCTGGGGGCAGAGGGGCTGGAGAGCTGCTCAGCAGGAAGGGACTTGGGGACGCTGCTTGACAGGGGCTGGATATGAGGCAGAGTGTGCCCAGGGGGGCAAGAAGGCCAAGGGCATCGTGGCCTTTGTGGAGAAGAGTGTGGCCAGCAGGAGCAGAGAACTGATTGCCCCTCTGTGCTGGGCACTGGGGAGGCCCCACCTGGAGTGCTGTGTCCAGTTCTGGCCCCTCAGTGCCAAAAGGCCCTTGAGGGGCTGGAGCGTGTCCAGAGAAGGGAACGGAGCTGGGGAAGGCTCTGGAAAACATGTCTGCTGAGGGACGGCTGAGGGAACTGGGCTGGTTGAGTCTGGAGAAGGGGAGGCTCAGGGGGGACCTCATTGCTCTCTGCAATGACCTGAAAGGAGGTTTTAGTGGGTGTGGGGGTTGGTCTTCTCTTCCAAGGCTATAGTGAAAGGTTGTGAGGGAATGGCCTTAAATTGCTTTGGGCAAAGTTCATATTAGTTATGAAAAAATCCTTTTTCCACTGAGAGACTTTTGAGGCATTGGAACATGTAGCCCGGGGAGGTGGTGGAGTCTCTGGAAGTGTTCAGGTGGCATCTGGATCTGGCACTTTGGTATGGGGTTGTATTAGGGAGGGCTTCGAACATACTGAAGCTTGAAAACCAAGACACCGTTGCAAACTCAAAAACCCCCAATATTTATTACCAAGAGGTGGCCAACAAAACGAACAAACCCTAAAGGGAGGAAGGAGGAGAGAAATAAGTCCCCAGAATGATCTCCCCAGTTACTCAGCTGTTGCCTATAAAGTTATCTAACCGACCTAGCATGCCTCTAATTACCCATAGCAGAAGCTGCATCTTTGGAGAGTCACTAAGTTCACAAAAGCTATCTGCTTTTTATACAATTAATTGAGTGGCCACAACCTCCCTGGTGTGGCCAGCACCGCCCAGCCTGAGGCCCTCAGTCCCACCTCCCGGTTCTGTCAGTGCATCTCTTCTGTGCACGCGGGAGAACTTCGGAAATCCCCTCACGCACGCGCAGTATGTGTGGGGGGTCTTTCTTAATTGAGTCTGGGGGTGCTACTTCACCCTTCTCCTCCTCAAATTCTCCTTCAAGCAACCTTGGAGGACAACTAGCCAATCACACAACACCAATTAAAAGAGTTTATACAAGAAGCTCTCTTCAAGGACAACTTTCCCGTTTATCATGCTTGTTTTCCCATAACTTGGCAGGGAAAGAGCAAAACATTCACAGGTGGCAGGGCCAAACACAGACCAAAAGTATCAGCATAAATTCACCCTGGTACACTACCCCAGAAAGGGGAAGGTAAGTCAGGTTCTTATTAATAAATTCCTTGAGGTGGATTAGAGTGAAATGACACTGAATAATGAGTGTTTGAAAACATTTATATATATAGGGTTTATTTCAGAACAATTTTGTTTCAAAGGTAAACAGGTATGTTGCCATTTTGGGTGTTATCATCTCTATCTCTCATCTACAGCAATATGGCATAAAGAGAACCTTTAGGGAAAATGCATAAGGGAGAGAAAGGAAAGATAGGATAAGGGTGAGGGAGAGTAAAGGAAAGCAAAGCTGAGAGTGGAAAGATGTCTATAGTCACTGCCCACGGGGTCCAGCGATGGAACTTGAGAGTTGCAGCTTCCATGTCTGTGAGTTGAAGTGGTGGCCTTGATCCGTTGGGGGTGGGGGAGGGAAGCCCCCACACTCCAAGAAGTTATGAGTTACTATATCCATGGTTAGTGTCACAGGCCATGCCATGAGCCTCCAACATCTCCTGGGTCTGTGCTGAGTTTCTGGGAGGGGTCTGGCAAAAGGGATTTTCCTGCCTTTCAGGATTGGCAGAGGAGGGATGGGCTTTGATGGGCCATCAGAGGTCTAATGCAAAAGTCCAGCAGAAACCTGCAAGAGTCCCTTGGCAATCCTAGAATGCACAAATCATGAACCATTTCAGTCTCTGACACCACCCCGTGATTTATCCATTCAGTAATTTCTTTTCTTTTGTCGTTCACCATGAATCTTCTTTGTGGGTGGTGCCTTTCATGTAGTGGACAGAAAGAGAGAAGAGTAAAGAAAAGGAAGAGAGAACACAGATCTTTTCCCAATGCAATGCACTTCCCCAAAAAACCCAAACCTTACAGTAAAATAGTAAGCATATGGGACATAATAGGATCTCAATAGCTACAATCAAATTTCCTAACATTAACAAAGTTACAAACATCAGGATTTATTACTGACACAAATCTAATTTTCATTAGCCACTGTCTCTAACTCATGAGTAGTAGTGATTCTATAATAATGAGTCTGTTAGAGGGGTCAATGTGTCTTGAAATTGGACCAAATTACACATCAGTTTTTATGCAAATACATTGAGTTACTTGGGAGTTGGTACAAGGCTTTCTTATATTCTCTTCAGGTCACACTTTCTTTTCTTTTGTCTAGATTTAATTTCATTTGTTAATATTTTGAGAAATTTAGCCAAATATAAAATTTGATGCCTTCTGAGGCAGAGGGTTAATGCATCTAATACATATTTGTATGATTCCAAATATGCATAAATTCTTGTACCAACTCCCAGGCAAAATTTGGTGGATTTTCTTGATTCTCAATTGACTGAGACAGAATCACATATATCTAAAAGTTTCTCCCAAGCCAACTTATTTTTCAATAAAAAGACAAAATAAACTTGGCAAAAATTAAACTAGCAATACATAAAATGACTTGTCTTACACAATCTTACCAGTGTCTCTCATGATAAAAACACAAATAAGTCAACAATTATTAATAAGCTGATAATACAAGCAATTTTGAGAGTAGAGGAGACACAAACACAATGTTATTGGTAAACGTTTACATATTGGAAAACTCCTGAGACAAAAATACAAACAGATGTGCATATCACAAAGTTATTAAGATAAAAAACACAAACACATGCAAACCATCAGTGCTGCAAAGAACAGTACAACTCTCCAGTCCTGTTGCTACTTTGTTTTCTCATGGCATACTTGTAACTGATAACAGAAGCAGTTGTGGGGGCAGTTCTCTCTTCTGCCCATTGCAGCAATTGAAAGCTTTATCTGTCTCACACAGTTTGATCTCATCTGCTGGCAGGTTCCTGCAAAAAGAGGAAATCTGGCCCGCTACGGACCCATTATTAAAAAGAAGGAACTATCTATTTATCTGACTCCTTTTCTTATCTGGCACGATGCCACCAGGGCAGCAATCATGGAGAAGTCTGGAACATGTTTTTTCCAAAAAGCAAATAAACCCAGAGCCTGCTGGAGCTCCTTTTTACGCCTCAGCATCTTTATTTGCTATAGGATGGACAAGGTGTCAGAGGGAATACACACTGCTACTTCTTCTGTGGGAATTTGAAGTCCATGTGTCAATCTGTGGGGTTTATTAATTGAGACAGGGAAGCAGATATGTTTCTGAATGTTAGTTCTTTCTCTGTGTCCACTCAATCCCACATGCCTCAAGCCCTGCGCTCACACAATATACTGGGAGTGTTTTAAGATGGCTTTTAATTGAGCCAAAGAGGAAGAAAAAAATTAGTTTGAATTTGCACCAGAGCCAAAAAGACATGTGCCCCAATTTCATTGAAATGCATCTACTCTAAGAGGCTTATCTAAACTAATCATTCAAATTAACTGTAAGAAGGTACATTCAAGAAAGTTCCTTTAAGGGGGCTGGAGGGGACAAAGCATTCACAAAAAAAAAAAAAAAAAAAAAGACCAAAGAATGTCCAACCAAACACCCAACTTATCATCTCTTTACATATTTTATAAAAAACATGTCACTGTAGTAAAAGCTGCAGAAACTGCACTCTTACATTCATGAAGCTATCTTCCACTATACACAGTGCACTGATCCATAAACCATATCTGAATGGGGATCCTCCCCTGTTTATTTTCTGTTATTTACCCCGGAACATCCCAGTGGGTTTTCCCTGTGCCCCCTTCCCAAACTGTGCTCCCCCCAGCCAGGTTGTTTGCTACTTCCCGTATCATTTCATCACCGTGTGATCGCCGCCTGTTACAGGATGAAAATTGTGCGAACAATTTTCTTTACATTTCTGTGTGTTTCACCTTAGCATGGCTGGGTGTTGATAGTAAAAAATGCTGCGCCACTAATATGGCTGCAGGCCTTATGCCAAGATGCCAAGGAAGAGTTTTTGGCAGGTGAATAAAGTTTTCTCATCTCCTATGACCACCTGTTGTGGTCCAATTAGCAGTGGACAGCAGAATATGTTTTCCTTATGTAACCAATGTAGTGTGAACAAGAAGCTGAGCATCATGAGCACTATATAATCTGTCTTCCTCCTAATAAATCTGACATTTGCCTGATCATATTGATCCTGGAGCAATCTGTCCATACCCTTCCATCAACAGCCGCCATTCGCTTTTCCTGCCTGGCTCAATTCCCCCCAGCCCTGCGCTGTGCAGGCAGTGAGGACAGCGAGTGGGCATCTCCCTCTAGCACACTGTCACCTCCCGAGCAGCCTCTGCGCCGCTGCGGCCGGGGCAATGCGGTCCCTGCTCTTCCTGGCGGTGCAGGGAGAGCGGCTCCGGCAGGCAAAGTTCTCCCAGTCCATGTGCGCCCGGCGATAAACCCTCCGTGCGCCCCGCGGGGAAAAGCAAAGTTCCCGTGGTCGACCCCGTGCACTTGACATCACATCCTCCCCATGACATCACAGCTCCCATATGACATCACAGCTGTCCTGTGACATCACACCTCTCCTGTGACATCCCATCCTTGTTGTGACATCACATCTCCCTTGTGATATCACATCTCCCTTGTGATATCACATCCTTGTTTTGACATCATTGTTCGTCTATGACAACACATCCGTCGTATGACATCACATCTCCCCTGTGACATCGCATCATTGTTGTGACATCGCATCTCCCCTATGACATCAAATCCATCGCCTGTGATATCCTATCATCCCTCTGACATCACACCTACCCCGTGTCATCACATTCTTCCTGTGATATCACATTTCCCCTATGAGGTCACATCCACCATATGACATCACACTTCTCCTGTGATATCACATCATCGCTGTGATGTCACATCCTCCCCTGTGACATCACAGCTCCCTCATGACATCCTTCCTGTGACATCACACATCCTCTGTGACATCACAGTTCCCCTGTGAAATCACACCTGCCCTGTGACATCACGCCTCTCCTGTGACATCACATCCTCCCCGCTGACATCACATCCTCCCTGTGACATCACAGCTCCCCAAAGACATCACGTCTTTCTCCTCTGACATCACATCCTCCCCATGACATCACATCTCCACTGTTCCATCACATCCTTGTTGTGACATCACAACTCCCATATGATGTCACAACCATAATATGACATCACATCTCCCCATGACATCACAGCTCTCCTGTGACATCACATCCTCCCCATGACGTCACAACCATCATATGACATGATACTCTCATGACATCACAGCTCCCATATGACATCACACCTCCCCGTGACATCCCATACTCGCCTGTGACATCACATAGTCCCTGTGACATCACACCTCCCCTGTGTCATCACATCCTTGTTGTGACATCAAGGGTCCTCTATGATGTCACATCCATCATATGACATCACATCTCTCCTGTGATCTCATCCTCTCTCCTGTTATATAATCCCTGTGACATTACGGCCTCCCCTGTGGCATCACAGTTCTCCTGTGACATCACAGCTCTCCTGTGATGTCACAGCTCCCTATGACATCACATTCATCATGTGACATCAGAGGTCCCTTATGACATCCCATGCATCATATGACATCACAGCTCCCCAATGACATCACACCTGCCCAGTGACATCACATTGTTTCTGTGACATCACATTTCCCCTATGACGTCACATCCATCATTTGACATTGTACCTGTTCTGAGATATCATCCCTGTGATGTCATGTCCTCCACGTGACATCACAGCTTCCCTATGGCGTCACAACCATCATGTTACATCACACCTCCCCTGTGATGTCACATCCTCCCATGTGATGTCACGTGCTCCCCTGTGACATCACATCCTTCCTGTGACATCACATCTCCTCTATAACATCACATCCATCGTATGACATAACACCTCTCCTGTAATATCATATAATCCCCATGACATCACATCCTCCCCTATGACATCACACCTCCCCACAACATCACATCCTCCCTGTGACATCACATCCTCCCTGTGACATCACAGTTCCCTGATAACATCACATCCTTCCTGTGACATCACATCCAGTGACATCCAGATCCATCCCAAGGTTCGGTGTATGTGTGAGACAGGCAGAACCACAAATGCCTGCACAGCCCAGAGCAGTCAGTGTGGGGCTGTGCTTGCTGCTGCAGAGACCCCCAGGGAACAAACCCAGGCAGTAGTTTGGGGGGGGTGTGTCCCTAAGGAGAGCACTTGCCTTATTATTGCTTATTATATGTACTATCTTATAGATCTCTCATACAACACCTAAGGATGGATTCTATAGAATATGTGCCATAGATATTTGGGTTGGGTCTGGCTGAGCTGCAGTTCAGTTCCCCACAGCAGCCTTCCCAGATCTGGGCTTGTCATTGACAGCTGAAAGGGTGTTGAGAACACCCCAGTGTTTTGGCCACTGCTGAGCACAGCACCAACAAGGTGATTTTCCTTCCTTAGCTGAGGGCAAGACACTGGGAGGGGATCCAAGTAGGCCAGCAGACCCCAACTGACCCAAGGGACATTGCAGCCCATGGGAGGTCAGCTCAGCTCTAAAAGCTGAGGCCCGGAGCAGGAGGGGGGCATTCATTGTCTGATGGCTGCCTGCTGAGGAACCGTCCCACGGACCCAAGCCCTGCTCCTGGGGAGTGGCCGACCATGGCTGCTCATGGGAAGCAGAGAACAAACCCTGCTGTCTTTTGCTTTAAATAAACTGCCTTATCTCAACCCTGCTATCTTTGGCTTCTGCGCACGCATCGCTTTAATTTTTTCTTTAAATAAACTGTCTTAACCCATGAGTTGTTTTTTTTTCCACCTTACTCTCGCCCCTGTCTTGCTGGGAAGGGGAGTGATAGAGCAGCTGGGTGGGCACCTGGTGTCCAGCCAAGGTCAACCCACCACACACCTGAACACTCCCAGAGACTCCACCACCCCCCTGGGCTACTTGTTCCAATACCTGAGTACTCTGTCAGGGGAAAAAGGGGTTTTTTAACATTTAATTTGAGCCTTGCCTTATGCAATTTAAGGCTGTTTCCCCTCTTCCTGTCACTAAAGACTTTGCAGAAGAGACCGACCCCCACCCCACTAAAACCTCCTTTCAGGTCATTGCAGAGAGCAATGAGGTCCCCCCTGAGCCTCCCCTTCTCCAGACTCAACCAGCCCAGTTCCCTCAGCTGTCCCTCAGCAGACATGTTTTCCAGAGCCTTCCCCAGCTCCGTTCCCTTCTCTGGACACGCTCCAGCCCCTCAAGGGCCTTTTGGCACTGAGGGGCCAGAACTGGACACAGCACTCCAGGTGGGGCCTCCCCAGTGCCCAGCACAGAGGGGCAATCAGTTCTCTGCTCCTGCTGGCCACACTCTTCTCCACAAAGGCCACAATGCCCTTGACCTTCTTGCCCCCCTGGGCACACTCTGGCTCATATCCAGACGCTGTCAAGCAGCGTCCCCAAGTCTCTTCCTGTTGAGCAGCTCTCCAGCCCCTCTGCCCCCAGCCTGGAGCATTCCAGGGGGTTGTTGGGACTCAACTGCAGGCCCTGACACTTGGCCTTGTTGATCCAGCCTGTCCAGATCCCTCTGCAGAGCCTTCCTGCCCTCCAGCAGTTCCACACTCACACCCAGCTCAGTCAGTCTCCCAAACCAAAGTCTGACCACCAGCAGTCCAAGGTGTCAGTTCTGCTGCCCCCTCCTTCCTTCACTCAGAAAGGAAAACTCCATCATTTTGGGGTCTCTGTGCCCAAGATGGCTCCGACCACCACATCCCCCACCAGTCACAGAATTATGGAATGATTTGGATGGGAAGGGACCTTAAAGACCCAACCCCCTGACACTACACCAGGTTGTTCTGAGACCTATCCAGCCTGGCCTTGAACACTTCCAGGGATGAGGCAGCCATACCTCCTCTGAGCAACCTGTGCCAGAATCTCACCACCCTCACAGTCAAGAATTTCTTTCTAATATCCCATCTAACCCTTCCCTCTGTCGGTGTGAACCCATTCCCCTTGTCCTGTCACTCCAGGCCCTTGTAAATAGTCTCTCTCCATCTTTCTTGTTGGTTCCTTCAGATGCTGAAGGCCACAATTATGTTATCCTGAAGCCTTCTCTTTTCCAACCTGAACAATGCCAGTTCTCTCAGCCTTTCCTCACAGCAGAGCTGCTCCATCTCTCTGATCCTCTTGCTGCTCCCCTCTGGACTCACTCCAACAGGTCCATGTCCTTCCTGTGCTGGAGCCCAGAGCTGGAGGCAGCTCTGCAGGGCTGACAACATTACAGCCATGTGTGTTCCAGCAAGGACACTGTGGAACCTCCTGGAGTAAAGGGGCCATTGTGACACTGTAGGGCCTTCTGGAGCCAAAGGAACCCTGGGACACTGTGGAATCTCATGGAATCAAGGGTTCATTGTGCCACTGAGGGCCTCATGGAACCAAGGGAGCCCTGAGACATTTTGGGACCTCACAGAATAAAGGGGCCACTGTGACACTGAGGAACCTCAGGGACTCAGAGGCCACTGTGAAACTGCAGGGCCTCATGGAACCAAAGGAACCCTGAGACTTTTCAGAACCTCATGGAATCAAGGGGTCACTGTGACACTGCAGAGCATCATAGAGACAAAGGGACCAAGGAACACTGTGGACCTCAAGAAATCAAGGGCCCATATTGTCACTGTGGAACCTCATGGAATCAAGGGGCCATTGTCACACTGCAGGGCTCATGGAACCAAAGGATTCCTGGGACACTGTGGAACCTCATGGAACCAAGGGGTTGCTGTGATATGTGGGGCCTCCTAGAACCAAAGGAGTCCCGAGACATTTTGCAAACCCATGGAATCAAGGGTCCATTATCATACCACAGAGCCTTACGAAACCAAATGGACTCTGAGACTCTGTGGAACCTCATAGAATCTAGTGGTCATTCCCACACTGTAAAACCTCAAGGATACTGTCAGGTTCCCATTATTAAAAGACACCTCTGCCCAAATTCAGCTGCAAAGGAGACCATGTGCCAAAGTCAGCAGTCCAGCTTTGATTTAACAGTAAATAGGAGGGAGAGAGAGAGAAAGAAATGGAAAGAGAGAGAAGAAGGGGGTGGTGGGAAGCCAGTGAGAGAGAGACAGAGATGAAGTAAATGTATCACACCATGGAGATCCCTGAGGCTCCTGCCGGTCCTTCTTCACCCTGCTCTGCTACGTGGTGGGTCCCCAAGTTGTGCTTCTGGGCTATCACTTTTATACAGCCCAAGCCCCGGGTATTCAGGGGGGTAGATGCTGTTCCCACAGCTTGGGCTGGCACATCTACAAGGACTTGTTTCCTTTCCCACAGCTTGCCACGGTGGGAGTTTTGCCCGGTGTGCTTCCAGTCTGCAGGTGGGAATCTTTGTCTGGATGGGTTCCCCAGACCTGCCTTACCAGCCATGGCTTCCTGTTGGGGCTGTCTGCTCTTTCCCACACTCTGCACAGTGCAATTCTGTCCTGGGGGCTACTTCCAAAGCTTCACCTCCGTTTAGGCCTTGGAATTAAAGGCCTTCCTGTTTGCCACCAGTGCTTATGTGTTGTGGTGCCTTATGGGATTTTCCTGCTTTGACAGTGTTTTGAGACAGTTCATTGTGCCCTTCAAGTCCTTCCATGTGCACACACACACCACTCTCACCAGTCTGACCCTCCAAAGAACACCAGACCTGATGATTTGTAGCTCCCACTCCCGTGGTTGGCACTTGGAGCTCCCTCCGTACCCAGAGCTCAGAGCTCCCTTGTCCCAGAAAGTTTAGAGATATTGTACCTCATTCTGCCAAGACAACCCTTAGAAAAAAGTGTACCTCTGTGTTTCCTGGGATAAGAGCACTTTATTGTCATCTTCCAAAACCTTGGAGAGGTCCCAGAGTTCTCCCAGGAAGGAATTTGGGGTCTCAAGCACATGACCCATATATAGAGGCTGAGGACTCAGGGGTCAGTGGTGCAAAGATTGAGGACACTAGAGGAGTAGCCTGAGATGTCTGGAAGGGGGGTGTCAGAGCTGGTGGAGCTTTTCTTCCTGTCAGAAAACAACCTAAGAAAGAAATAGTGCCACCAAGGGCAGCCGGGGTGGCCTAGACTGGTGACAAGAAGTCAGAAATTTCCCTCCGAGGTCAGTGTTGTGGTGCAATACGTCACAAAGAAGGAGTCTGGATGAGCCCAAGGCTTTGTGTGTGCAGGAAGAGCCAGGGAGGACACAGAGATGTCAGTGCAGGAAGGTGCCAGCCAGGTGGGGCAGCCGGGGGGATGACGACAGCCTGCAGGGAAAGGGGCAGGGCATGGACACCGTAGGACAGCCTGGGCTGGAGAGGAGACAGGGATGGGGAGAAGCTGAAAGGCCCTGACACAGCCACCTTCTGCAGGCCTTTGACCATGGCTGCTGTCTGTGCCCTTGATGCCAGGAGGAGGGGAGTGCCCCTTGCAGCCCTGGGGCCTCGTGGCCTCCTTGTCCCTGCTCAGCAGCCTGGCAGGTGCCACCCCATGGTCCTGCCCTTGGCATTGCACATCTCACATCCCAGTGTCCCAGGAAGAGCCCTGAGGAATGAGGCAGGGACAGGATCTGCCTTCCCAGGGGCTGGGGGTCAGGGCTTGGCCCTTTGGATTAAGAAAACAAGTCAAGGTTTCTTCAGCATCAGAGCCACCTTTCCCTTGCTTGTCCATCCTTGTCATCACTGTCTGCAGATTTCTGCTCTAACTGGAATCTGGGGACACGTTCTCAGTTGTGTCCCTCAATGATACTCATTAGCACTACAAGAAACTTTAGTGTTTCAATCTCATTTTGACTTCTTGAGAAGTTGTTTGAACTTCCTCTCAGGGACTGAGTCTCATGTAACAACCTCAGCCTCCCCTGAGGGTCATGAAATGCCTGGGGCTGTTGCTTTGCTGCTGAGCTGGGCCGGGCTCCTGGCACACAGGGAGCTCCTGGCAAGCAAGAAGAGCTTCAAAGAGACAGCTCTGCCCAGGAGCAGCTCCTCTGCACAGCCCAGCAGGGCTGAGGGCACTGCCTGCAGCAGCCAGGGCACAGGAGAGAAGGCAGAGAGATGAGAGGCAGCCAGGGCTGGGAGGTGACTGAGCTCTCACTACAGGAGAAACCTTCCCAGGATTTGAATGAAGAATTCTCTGGCTGTAGAACTATTAAACTTGCCTTCCTGGAGGCCTCTCCTAAAGCTGGCACATCCCACAGCTTCCAGGATCTTTCAGCAGGACTCTCCCAGTTGCTGCAGTGCAGAGGAAGTGGCCACATGGCAGAGCAGGGCAGGAGCTGCAGGCAGCAAGGGCAGAGAGGAGAAGGGAGCAGGAGGTTCAAGGGATCCTGGGGTGGGAGGACAGGGCAGAGCTGCTCAGGGCAGGAACCTTGCCAGCCCTTTGCCACGGTCAGGCTCTGGCTGCAGAGCAGTGCAGGGGAGTTCCTGCAAGTGCCTCTCCCAGCTGCCAAATGGCAGCAGTGGCAGGAGCTGTCAGGATGGCTCTGCTGGATTTGCTGGGGTGCAGCAGGAGAAGCTGCTGCAGAGCAGGACTTGCTGCTGCCCCATCAGAGACCCAGGGCAAGAAGGTTCCCTGTGGCAGGGCTGGCTGTGGGGTGGGAAGGTGGGGGTGCAGCCAGGGGTGCCCAGGGCTGTGGGGCAGAGCAGGGTCCTGCCCCCAGGGCTCTGTGTGCTGGGGCAGGGACTCTGCTGCCTGCCAGGGTCAGCTCTCAGCCCGGCCAAGGAGCTGCCATGGCCCTGAAGGGAGAAGGTGTGGGTGGAAGGAGTGACCCCTCAGGGCAGGGCAGAGCTGGGCTGGGCCCTTCAGCTGCAGGCTCAGGGCTCCTCACAGCTTCAGCTCCACCTCCTGCCATTTCCAGGGGCCCTTCTCAGGAAGCACATCCCCCCCGAACACCTCCCCCTTCCCAGCCACCTCAGGCTGTCTGGGATCTGCTCTGCAGCCCCTGCCCAGGCAGAGCTGCCCCTGGGCACTGGGCTGGGGATGGCTCTGGCAGCACTGGAAGGGAGCTGAGCTGGGCACAGGGAGGGGCTGGGCAGGGGGATGTGGGCCCCTCCCTGCTGTCCCTGTGGCACAGACCCCTTCCCTGAGCAGCTCCTGCCTGGGCTCCTTTCCCAGCCTAAGCAGAGCCTGTGCCCTCAGGCCCACGGGGGCTGGGCTGTGCATTGCCCTGCAGCAGCCAGAGCCCAGGCAAGGACAGGGTCCTGATTTCCAGCTGTCTCTCTGTGTCCCTCCTCCCTTGGCAGCAGCACTGTGGCATTTCACTGCCATCCCCTGCTGCCTGGGCTCTCCTTGTTCTCACCAGTGGGTTTTCTGAGCCACTGTGGGATTTGAGGGGGGGGTGGCAGATTTCTGTCCAGACACAAACCCTTTGGTTGCTGCTGTGGGGATGTGTCTGTGGGAACAAAGTGCCCAAGTGCCCTCCAGGCACCTTCAGGGTATTCAGCTGTTTGCCTGGGTGTCCTTGTAGCAGTACGTTTGGATACATGTCCGGAATAAAGACAAGTGCCAAAAAATACTCATGCACACAAAATATCTTTTATTACAGTGAGAATAATAATAATAGTAATAAACTTAGTAAGAGGAATTAAAAACTAAAAAAGAATACAAAGTAACTATCTTATCGGGTGGCATTAAAACAAATACTACGAACAGTATTTAATACAGTATTAACAAGTGAAAAAGGGATACTAGAAAAGGATCTTAACACAATATTATGGATAACACGATATTGGTTAGTAAAAAGGGAAACTAAAGGAAAAAAACACTATAAAAAAAAAGGGGAATTAAAGGAACACTAAAAGGATATTAAAAAAGTTTGTTCTCTCAGTTGCTTCCTATCAATAAACTGTGCTTACCCACACAGACAGGCCAGGGCTGTCAGGATCTGCAGCAGCCGGTCGGTACCCATGCTTAGCGGGCGTCCCCGCGGAGCAACAGAGTCTCCATGGCAGGATGAGGATCACTCAACTCAGCAGCTCTGACACCCCATTTTTATCAGTTCCACATTACACTACGTAGGGCCAGTACACAGTATAAGGTGATGCCTGAATGGCAGCCAAACACCACCTAAATCATCACCTAATGGCAACAGTCTGTGCATGCCCTACTTGTAGGGCAAGGGGCGAGCGACCCCTGCCCACAGAATCTTCTTCCCATCATCATCTTTCTCACCCCTATGTATGACCTCTACCATTGTGTTTCAAGGGTAGATGTCTCTATCTGACAATATGTAGCAAAACCAAGGAAGAACTCAGCTCTGATAATAGGGGATATCAGGCTGACCTGCTAAAAAGCACAATGGACCTCACAATTAGCTTGTGCCATGAAGGTACATTGTACCATACTCTAGCTGGTTTCACATCCTAATATGATTCCGTTCTCACGCCTCTATGCTCCACTGATCATCTAATTCAAAAGTACCCCCTTACACTGTGACATCACATCCTCCTCTGTGACATCATACCTCCCTGTGAAATCACATCCTCCTCTGTGACATCACAGCTCTCCTATGACATCACATCCTCCCCTGTGACATCACATAATCCTCTGTGTCATCACATCATCCCTGTGACATCACATCCTTTTCTGTGACATCACATCCTCCTCTGTGACATCATGCCTCCCTCTGACATCACATACTCCTCTGTGACATCACATCCTCCTCTGTGACATCACAGCTCTCCTGTGACATCACATATTCCTTGGTGACATGGCATGTGTCCTATGGCATAACATCCACCTTTGTGACATCACATCCTACTCTGTGACTTCACAGCTCCCTGTGACATCACATCCTCCTCTGTGACATCACATCCCCCTCTGCGACATCGCATGTCTGCTATGACATCACATTCTCCTCTGTGACATCACATCCTCCTCTGTGACATCACAGCCCCTCATAGCTCTCACAGCCCTTCACAGGCCCTCATGGCCCCTCACAGCCACTCATGGCCCTTTACAGCCCCTCACAGCACCAGATGTGGGGATTCTCCCAAAGGAGAAGGGATCAGGCCCTGCTTGTCCTCCTTTTAGTTGGGTCATTTTATATCAATGAGTAAAGAAAGGTTGAAATGAAACAGTTTACACCATTTCCCTCTGCTTTAATTTGGGGGGTCTGAAGCTCTCTGCTGACGGTGGCCTGAGTGTGACCATCAGTGCAACCCCCCAGCCCCCTTTGTTTCCCCCCCCATCATTCCTGGTTCCAAAGCCCCCCGGCTCTGGAGGAGGCAGAGCTGCAGCGCCGTGGGCTCTGGCCCCGGCCCAGCCGGGGCTCTCGGGCAGGAGCAGCAGCAGTGCAGCCCCTTCCCACCTGCTCTTGCCTTGGCTTTGCCTGGGAAGCCAGAAGCCTCTGGGAATCAGCACAGCCACTGCAACAAGAGCCAGGCCTAAAAGAGTTAACTGAGATATCTTGGTCTGCTAAGAAACCCCAATACCCATTTTGCTAGAAGAACATTTTAGGAACACTGGTTAATATCATGTTCTGTTCTGCTCACTGGACCAAAGGACTTCTTATAGAAAGGAGTAGTACACACAGGGTAACAAATTAGGTAAACTAGACATTTGAATAAGATACAGAAGGCCCAAAGCCAGTTTTTTGCAAGCTTGAAGAATTCAGGTCACCTAACAAAAAAAATTGAAGAGGTCAAATCAAGGAAGATATCCGTGGCGACCACCAGAGGGATGAAGGCTTGAAGAGAAGACCCCCACAGTAGAAGACCGTGCATGTCTGGAAAATGGTCCCTTGATTTAAGGCCAACTACACATGGGGCTGCCTTGGGGGGAGTGTGGGAACCCAGACAAGGGAGTTGTCGCCCCCCTGGACTCAGCCCTGGGGTCACCACATCTGGACTGGTCTGTCTGTCTGTGAGGTTCCCCATTCTGGAGGAATGAGGAAGAACTGGAGAGGGTCTAGAGGAGATCTGACAGGATGGAGCTTTTGTCCATATTGGAAAGAGAATGAAATCTCCACAAAGAGTAGCATTGAAGGTTCAGACGTAAGGTGAGGAAAAAGAAACGTCACTCAACAGGTACCCTTGTGGTGCAAGAGGTCACCCAGAGGGAGTCAGGATCAGCCCATTGCTTTGTGTTCCAGGGAACAGCCAGAGCTGGTGCAGAGACATCAGGGAGGGTCTAGAAATGCTGCTGGGAGGGGATGGGAAAGCAGGAGGGGTGTGTGCAGCCTGCAAGGCCAGAGCAGCAGCAGGGCCAGGGCAGGACAGCCTGCAGGAGAGATGGGCAAGGGCTCTGGCAGGGCTGCAAGGCCCAAAGGCACCCAGGCCTTTGTCCCCTTGCCTCTGGCAGCTGCCTCTGCCACTCAGGCCACCACGAGCAACTTGCCTGGCAGGTTCTGCACTTGGTTTCTGCCTCGCCCCTCCCTCAGGAGCCTGGCAGGGGTTGCCCAGGTTTTGGCCTTGGTTCTTCCTCCCCCTCCCATCCCAGTGCCCCCCAAACAGCCCTGAGCCAGCCGGGAGGGACAGGATCTGCTGGGCCAGGGCCTGGGGCTCAGGCCTTAGCCTTTGTGCTCCACAAAACCAAGGCAGGCTTTGCTCAGCATTGCAGGGGCCTGCCCAGAGCCTTTGTCTGCCTGCACTCCTGGCCTCCAAGGAGCTGCTCCAAGGAGTCCCTGGGGAGGCTTTGTCAGTGCCTGTCCTCAGTGGGGCCCAGCAATGCTTCAAGGCACTTGGAGTTTGGCTTCTGACTTCTTCAGCAGCTGCTTCAATCTTCTCTCAGTACCTCAGGATCATGGGCTGGGCTGCAAACACACCATGGGGCTCATTAAAATGCAGAAATCCCTCAGGATCTCTTTGTCTTCCTTTAATTGTCTTCAAGGCAATTTCAAAACAAGTCTTCAAAGTTTGTACTTTTTTTGTTTTAATTCAATTATGGATATTTTTTTAGTTCAGAGAAGAGGTGATAGAGGTGTTCTCCAAGTGATCTTGATGCTGAGTGTCTCCTCAGGAGATCCAGACTGACCATGTATGATCAACCTTGCTCCTCACTCCCCAGCCTCACCAGTTCTGACATGACCCATCTTGGACTGACAGCTGATGCAACTTCAAACACACTGTGGACCCATTAAAACACTGTCAAACAAATTATTTCCCTTCCTTTAATTGCCTTCAAGTCTTCAAGACTTCTACAGCTAATTGGAGTTGTTTTGTAGTTTAGCTAATGAAGAAGATTTTAAAGTGGATATCATGAAAAATATATATTTTTTGATGAAAGAGAATTATTTACACAGAGACTTGGGATGCAAGAGGGTCAGGGCAGGAAGGATTTGGATCCAAAGATAAGGGAACAAAAGATATTAGTAGCACTTAATCATTGACCAATTGAACAATTATCAAGTGGTTCAAGAGCATTTGCTACAATTTTAACAGTGACTGAATTACAGATTCAAAACTACAACATTCAAACCCCAGTCAATTCACAGCCACACCCAGGCAGAGATGTGTGGACACATCAATAGCTGGCTGTGGAAAGGTCCCTCTCCCAAATTCTCCTTGTTGTCAAGGAAACACTTCCAAAAATCCCTTTGTGTTTCCTAACAGACAAGGGTCACAGCTGGAGGAGTGTTTGTGGAGGGGGATCAGAATTGTCCTGGGCATCAGGGAGGGTTTTTGGAGTGTCACAAACTGGAGGGTTCCCGAGCTGGGAGAGGCTGCCAGAGGTGTCCCACTGAGAGGGAAGTGCTGGGGAGCTGCCAGGGCCTCCCTCAGCCCTGCTGGTTGTGGGCTCCCAAGGTGACTGGCTTCAGCTATCTGCTGAATTTCCATCCTGGTGTCAGGAATGACTGGAGTTTCCAAACTATTTGGGAATTGTATCCAAACTGTTCCATTAGAATTGTGATTCAGGTAGGGAATGTTCCAAGGTTTTCAAGAGATGACTCATTATCCTGCGTTCCCCAACTGCTCTTACACCCATCCCAGTCAGCTGAATGGTTTATTGACAATGTGTCCCGAGGGGTGGGACCTCCGATGCCATAGAAACCCCTCCCCCTGCATTAGGAAACCTTTGCTGTTCATTTTCATGCTCCACTGGAACACCTCATGAATTCCAGTTTTCCTAAAGCCCAGCCCCAAGCAGAACAAAGCCAGGCCCCATCAGTGTCAGAGCAAAGGTCCCCCATGGCTGTGTCCCTGTGGCCGCTGAGGCGGCAGCGCAGGCCCGAGGCGGTGCCGGGTCCCGGTGCAGCCGGGGCAGAGCGGCGGCTGCGCGAGCGGCAACCCCGGCGGTGAGTGCGGCAGCCCCGTGGGAGCGGCGGCTCCGGGCACAGACGCCGGCGGCAGCCGCTGTGGCTCCTGGAACCCAGTGGCCATTGGGACACTGCAGGGCCTGCTGGAATCCAGGGGCCGCTGGGACACTGGGGAGCCTCTTGGAGCCAAGGGAACCCTGGGATGTTTTGGAACATCCTGGAATCAAGGGGCCATTGTGACACTGCAGGGCCTCATGGAACAAAAGGAATCCTGGAGAGATAGTGGAAACTCATGAAATCATCAGGGCCATTGTGACACTCTGGAACCTCATGGAACCAAGGGTCCTTTGTGACACTGAGGGACCTCATGGAACCAAATGAACCCTGAGAGTTTTTGCAACCTCATGGAATCAAGGGGCCATTTCTGGCAGGATGCTCTGCTCTGATAATACCTAAAAACTGGTCAGAATGCAAACAATGCAAGCTCTCTGTAGTGAGTTACTGCTGGTGTCAAGGTGCTGTTTTTAATGTTGAATTCTGCTAAACCTAAAATGGTTCCTGAAACTTCAAACAGACATCCTGCTTTTTGAAGCAGGATTTGACAGATAAGCTGCTCCCTGGCAGTCAAACCCTTTATAACTATAAAAGTCCCATCCAACTGTCATGTGGCAGATTCTTCCACAGACTTCTTTGAAGTGTATGGAGCTTGTCCCATGAAGCAGGGACAGCTCTTCATGGTCACTGCCCAGGGGTTAAGTGAAAGAGATAGAACTACCTCATGTCGTTGTGGGGTGAGTTACCTCAATCTCTGCTTCAGGATTGTTTCTTTTTGCTGGCTTTGATCCAATACTTTAATAGAATTACTTTGATAGACTGCACTGTCCTATTGTACACTATAGTACTAGGAGGTTTTTGCTTTTATACTGTTCAGGAAATAATTCTCTTTAAGGTCTTTCATCTATTCAATTGTGTGATCAATTTTCTGTTCATTTGTCATAATAAACAATTCATTTTATAAAAATATTTCTGATTTGCCATCACTAAAACCTGCAGGACAAAGTGATTGAATCCCACCTCTATAATTCCTCAATTAAAATCAAACTCTGAGTTTAAGATTGGATCCAGGCTCCTCTCTGAGAAGGACTTTAGAAAGCAAGGGGGTCCTTTGTGCACCTCGTAGCTCAATGAGACGGCTTCTGCCATCAACTTTGTCTAAGCCTTCCCCCCCCCAGCCCCAAGCTGTGACATAAGGGCATGTCTTGTCCATGCAGTGCAAACATGGACTCCTGAGCTGGTCATTTGCTGTCCCTCCTTGGAGGGAAGAACAAGCCCAATGGCCTGGGGTGAGAGGCCAGTGCTGGGAGCGGCGCTGGCTGTGCCAGGGCACTGCTGGGTGCCCCCACCCTGAGCACTCCCCCCCTTGTGCTGGTCACTGCTGTTTTCCTCTGCAGGGCGTTGTGTTGGGCACATCCTGGAGAGCAAAGTGGAAAGCAGATGGAAGCTTTGAGGCCCTGGCCTGAGGAGATGCCCCTGCAGGATGGCAGTGCTGCTGCAGAGGTCAGCTCTGTGCCAGCAGTGCCCGTGGCTGTCCCTGCCTGCAGTCCCTGGACAGTCCTGCAGCAGGACTGGCACCGACTGCCAGAGCACTGAGGCCTCCAACAACACAGGGTTCTGCAGGACAGTGTGGAAGGGAAGGGAGAGGAGGCCATGGAGGAGAAGGGCTGCTGCTCCCTGTAAGGGGGATATTTTTGAATTAGATGATCAATGGAGCATAGAGGCGTGAGAACGAAGTCATATTAGGATGTGAAACCAGCTAGAGTATGGTACAATATAACTTCATGGCAGAAGCTAATTGTAAGGTCCATTGTGCTTTTCAACAAGTTAGCTTGTAAGGTCCATTGTGCTTTTTAGCAAGTCAGCTTGATATTCCCTATTATCAGAGTTGAGTTTTTCCTTGGTTTTGCTACATATTGCAAGATAGATACATCTACCCTTGAAACACAATGGTAGAGGTCATCCATAGGGGTGAGAAAGATGATGATGGGAGGAAGATTCTGTGGGCAGGGGTCGCTCGCCCCTTGCCCTACAAGTAGGGCATGCGCAGACTGTTGCCATTAGGTAATGATTAGGCGGTGTTTGGCTGCCATTCAGGCATCACCTTATACTACGTACTGGCCCTACGTAGTGTAATGTGGAACTCATAAAAATGGGGTGTCGGGGCTGCTGAGTTGAGTGATCCTCATCCTGCCATGGAGACTCTGTTGCTCCGCGGGGACGCCCGCTAAGCACGGGCACCGACCGGCTGCTGCAGATCCTGACAGCCCTGGCTTGTCTGTGTGGGTAAGCACAGTTTTTGATAGGAAGCAACTGAGAGAACAAACTTTTTAATATCCTTTTTGTGTTCCTTTAATTCCCCTTTTATGTTTATAGTATTTTTCCTTTAGTTTCCCTTTTTACTAACCAATATCGTGTTATCCATAATATTGTGTTAAGATCCTTTTTTGGTATCCCTTTTTCACTAGTTAATACTGTATTAAATGCTGTTCGTAGTATTTGTTTTAATGCCACCCGATAAGATAGTTATTTTGTATCCTTTTTTTTTCCTTTTTAGTTTTTAATTCCTCTTGCTAAGTTTATTACTATTATTATTATTCTCACTGTAATAAAAGATATTTTGTGTGCTTGAGTATTTTTTGGCACTTGTCTTTATTCCGGACATGTATCCGAACGTACTGCTACACTCCCTGGCAGTGCTGCTCTGCTGGGACTCTTTTCTGGCCCAGCTCTGCACAGAGGCACCGACCCTGCAGCTGCAGAGAAGTCAGAGAGGAAAGATGTCAGGCAAACCAGTCAATGCAGAGTTCTTTATTTGGTTGAAGCACACAGCAAGTACAATTGCCAATTTGTACAGCCTCTGGGCCAGGCTAGAAAAGCAAACACTCAATTGAAAATGGTGTTTATATATATATATACTTTTTTATATATATCTTTATATCTTTATACATATAAAGATTTTTTGATGTGAACAAATTCTCACAAAAAAACCCACCCCTACCAGGAGTAAAAAATAGAGAAGATATGGTGGGCCTTTACTGAAGTACATAAAAGGATTGGCCTTTAATGAGGTCCATAACATGCAGAAGAAGGAGAGTTTATTGCTTCTGAAAAACACCCAGTTATCAGTTTCCTCAGGGCATCCTTGAGCTCCTGATTCCTGAGACTGTAGATGAGGGGGTTCAGTGTTGGAGACACCACTGAGTACATGAGTGACACAATAAGATCCAGGGATGGGGAGGAGATGGAGGGGGGCTTCAGGTAGGAAAAGAATAAAGTACTGATAAACAGGGAGACCATGGCCAGGTGAGGGAGGCAGGTGGAAAAAGCTTTGTGCCGTCCCTGCTCAGAGGGGATCCTCAGCACAGCCCTGAAGATCTGCACATAGGAGAAAACAATGAAAACAAAACAACCAACTGATGAACTGGCAGTAATCACAAGAATGCCAGTTTCCCTGAGGTAGCCTGAGTGTGAGCAGGAGAGCTTGAGGATGTGTGGGATTTCACAGAAGAACTGGCCCAGGGCATTGCCCTGGCACAGGGGCAGGGAAAATGTATTGACTGTGTGCAGCAGAGCATTGAGAAACCCAGCGGCCCAGGCAGCTGCTGCCATGTGGGCACAAGCTCTGCTGCCCAGGAGGGTCCCGTAGTGCAGGGGTTTGCAGATGGCAACGTAGCGGTCGTAGCACATGATGGTGAGGAGGGAAAACTCTGTTGCCATGAAAAAGAAAAGTAAAAAGAGCTGTGCAGCACATCCTGTGTAGGAGATGGTTGTGGTGTTCTGGAGGGAATTGTGCATGGCTTTGGGGACAGTGGTGCAGATGCAGCCCAGGTCTGTGAGGGAGAGGTGGAGCAGGAAGAAGCCCATGGGGGTGTGCAGGTGGTGGTCACAGGCTACGGCGCTGAGGATGAGGCCGTTGGCCAGGAGGGCAGCCAGGGAGATGGCCAGGAAGAGCCAGAAGTGCAGGAGCTGCAGCTCCCACCTGTCTGCGAATGCCAGGAGGAGGAACTGGGCCATGGAGCTGCTGTTGGACATTTGCTGCCTCCGGTTATTGTTTTCTCTTGAGGAGAAAAAAGGCAGAACTAAATTAGGCCAGACTCAATCAGTAAAACATCTTGCATGTCTCATATCAATTCAGCATTCAGGACCTCTTTTCAGGAAGATCTCTCTGCATCCCTCTCCCTGAGCTCTGGGTTTTGTTGGCTGAAGGGGGCACTGAGAGCAGGACCCTGGAATGGGCTCCCGAGGAATCCTTCTTGCTGTGCAGTGAGAGGTAACTTGGAGCACAGGGTGACCTCCAAATAAATGTACTTGTGATGTATCAGAGTGTTTCCAGAACTGCTGGTCACAGTTTGCCCAAGGGCAGAACAGAGGGAGGCGATTTGGGGGACTTGATTTTGTTCCAGTTCCTCTTCCCAGGAGTGAGTTTGGATGGTTGAAATCTCTGACATTTCTAATGTGCTCCAAGTGAAATCTTGTGAGTCCTGATAGGCAAAGAAATGGTCTCTTGGTGCAGAGACAAGAGCTGCCCATCTTTCCTGTTCACAGCTGTTCCTGGTTGGCAGCTTGGAGCTGAAGGGGGATGGCCCTTAGGAATTCCCTTTAAAAAAAAAAACAAGGCACTTCTGGGAGCAGAGGAATCCTGGTTCAAAGAGCAGATTGACAGAATCCTTGCCCTTCCTCAGGATGCCTGATTAGGATCTCATCTTTCTCCTCCCAGACTGCCACACAGAGGGATCATTGCAGCTCCCAAGTACAGCTGCCCAGAGCATTTCCATGGATTTAGCACTGAGGAGTTTTCTCCATGGGGATCCTGTGCAGTACAGAGATACTATGGCAGAGCTGTGCCCTTCTGGAGGGCACCTGCAGCCCTGCAGGACACCCAGGCAAACAGCTGAAGACCCTGAAGGTGCCTGGAGGGCACGGGGGCACTTGGCTCCCACAGACACATCCCCACAGCAGCACCCAAAGGGGTTGTGTCTGGACAGGAATCTGCCCCCCTCAAACCCCACAGTGGCTCAGAAAACCCACTGGTGAGAACAAGGAGAGCCCAGGCAGCAGGGGATGGCAGTGAAATGCCACAGTGCTGCTGCCAAGGGAGGAGGGACACAGAGAGACAGCTGGAAATCAGGGCCTTGACCTTGCCTGGGCTCTGGCTGCTGCAGGGCAATGCACAGCCCAGCCCCCGTGGGCCTGAGGGCACAGGCTCTGCTTAGGCTGGGAAAGGAGCCCAGGCAGGAGCTGCTCAGGGAAGGGGTCTGTGCCACAGGGACAGCAGGGAGGGGCCCACATCCCCCTGCCCAGCCCTTGTGGCAGCAGCTGCCTCTCCCTGCCTGCCTGTCTCTGGGTGAGGAGCTGTTCCTGCCAGCAGCCCCTGCCTGTGCCCAGCTCAGCTCCCTGCCAGTGCTGCCAGAGCCATCCCCAGCCCAGTGCCCAGGGGCAGCTCTGCCTGGGCAGGGGCTGCAGAGCAGATCCCAGACAGCCTGAGGTGGCTGGGAAGGGGGAGGTGTTCGGGGGGGATGTGCTTCCTGAGAAGGGCCCCTGGAAATGGAGGAGGTGGAGCTGAAGCTGTGAGGAGCCCTGAGCCTGCAGCTGAAGGGCCCTGCCCAGCCCTGCCCAGCCCTGCCCTGCCCTGCCCTGCCCTGAGGGGTCACTCCTTCCACCCACACCTTCTCCCCCAGCCCCGTGGCAGCTCCTTGGCCGGGCTGAGAGCTGACCCTGGCAGGCAGCAGAGTCCCTGCCCCAGCACACAGAGCCCTGGGGGCAGGACCCTGCTCTGCCCCACAGCCCTGGGCACCCCTGGCTGCACCCCCACCTTCCCACCCCACAGCCAGCCCTGCCACAGGGAACCTTCTTGCCCTGGGCCTCTGATGGGGCAGCAGCAAGTCCTGCTCTGCAGCAGCTTCTCCTGCTGCACCCCAGCAAATCCAGCAGAGCCATCCTGACAGCTCCTGCCACTGCTGCCATTTGGCAGCTGGGAGAGGCACTTGCAGGAACTCCCCTGCACTGCTCTGTAGCCAGAGCCTGACCGTGGCAAAGGACTGGGAAGGTTCCTGCCCTGAGCAGCTCTGCCCTGTCCTCCCACCCCAGGATCCCTTGAACCTCCTGCTCCCTTCTCCTCTCTGCCCTTGCTGCCTGCAGCTCCTGCCCTGCTCTGCCATATGGCCACATCCCCTGCACTGCAGCAACTGGGAGAGTCGTGCTGAAAGATCCTACAAGCTGTGGGATGTGCCAGCTTTAGGAGATGCCTCCAGGAAGGCAAGTTGAACTTTCCTACAGCCAGAGAATTCTTCCTTCAAATCCTGGGAAGATTTCTCCCATAAGTGAGAGCTCAGTCACCTCCCAGCCCTGGCTGCCTCTCATCTCTCTGCCTTCTCTCCTGTGCCCTGGCTGCTGCAGGCAGTGCCCTCAGCCCTGCTGGGCTGTGCAGAGGAGCTGCTCCTGGGCAGAGCTGTCTCTTTGAAGCTCTTCTTGCTTGCCAGGAGCTCCCTGTGTGCCAGGAGCCTGGCCCAGCTCAGCAGCACAGCAACAGCCCCAGGCAGCCTTTCTCTGCCCCTCTGGGCTCCCTCCAGCTGTCCCTGGGGCTCCAGGGGAACCTGCTGGCACACAGCTGAAGGAAATAATGATGTTCCTTCTCTCAGCTGGGCACAGACACTTCTTTCAGCAGGGTCATTTCTCCAGACAGGCACAGAGTTAAGTTCAAGAGTCCCCTTTTCATGTCCCATTATTAGACAGGAAACCCAGACAGTGCCCAGAGGGATCTCCTTCACCTGCACTGAGGGAAGGGACTCAGCTGAGTCAACAGAGGTGTCTCCTTGTGGCTCTGCAGACCTGGGGCCAGAAGGACACTCAGCTCCCTCCACAACCCCCATGGGCTGGGATTCCTCCTGCCCCATTTCAGTGGGCCCAAAACAGGCCCCTGCAGGTGACTCCTTGTCCCAACTCCCATGGGAATGAATGAAGACCAAAGCCAGGAGTGACCTGCTGGGACACAAAGCCCTGGTTCCTTCTGAGGGGCCAGAGGTGACCGAGATTCCTGCTGGGAACTGCAGGCTCCAGTGGAGCAGTTCCTAGGGACAGGGCAGCAGCTGTGGGATCTTCTTGGAGGCTGCTGGGACATTGCTTTGGCCAACTTCAGTGGCAGAAGGGGCCCACATGTAGGACAGGGGAACCTGTCACTGTTCCTTCTGTCCAGGGCAGCCCCTAGAGGTGTTCAGGTGACCAAATGGAGTCAGGTGGCACAGGGAGAGAGATCTCTCTCCTGTTCTTTCTCAGGGTATTTTCTACATGTCCTCAGGGTACAATGGCAGTTGTCTCCTGGACATCCCTTCACTGCTGAACCTAACTGAGGGCAGCTGAGCCTGGATTGAACAGCCAAAGAGGGGCCTGTAGTGCCAGGGGAGGTGCCAGGGCTCTGCAGCACAAGTGCAGCAGCTGCCATGGACAGCACAAGGCCTGTGCAGGGACTCCAACCCTATTTAGAGCAGTTGTGTGACAGGCACCACCCAGGGCTTCTCAGACACATTGGGTGCCTTTGGGGCAGGGAGTGAATCCCAGCCCTGCAGGGACATAAGGTGTGGCCCTTCTCTATCCAGCTGGTGCTGGGCAGTTCATGAATACAAAGCACATCTCGGCAGGGTCTCCACTCCTGTGCATTCCCTTTTCCTGTGGTTTAACCCCAGTGAGCAGCCAAGTACCACAGAACTGCTCACTCAGTCCCCTGACCTCCCCCTGCACTGACATGGGGAGGAGAATCAAGAAAAGGCAAAACCCGTGGGTTGAGATATGAAAAATTTAATAACTGAAACAAAGTAAAGTATGAAAATAATAATAAGTGTAGTAACTGTAATAATACCTGTATTGACAAGGGAGGCAAAAGAGAGAGAGGAATAAAACCCCAGAGGAACAAGTGATGCTCAACATGATTGCTCACACACACTGCCCAGTGCCCCACACCCCAAGCAGTGATCTGCCCCTCCTGCACAACCCCTCCTCATGTATACACTGGGAATGATGTTCTGTGGTGTGGAATATCCCTTTGGAATGTCCAGGTCAGCTGTCCTGGCCCTGCTCCCTCCTAGCTTCTTGTGTACCTGGCAGAGCACAGGAAGCTGGAAAGTCCTTGATTAGGGTAAGCACAACCAAACCATCAGTGTATGATGAACATTGTTCTCCCATGGAATCCAAACTACAGCCCTGCACCAGCTACTAGGAAGAAAATTAACTCTCTAGTTAGGAAGAAAATTAACTCTATCTCAGAATTATTCTTTAGTTAATCTATAGGAAGATTAACCCTATCTCCTAGGAAGAACAGCCAAGACAAGGCTGGTGTCCACCCCTTATTCCACACCATTTACACCATGTCAGATCCCACACCTTCCAGTACATTCCACCATCACCTTTCCTATCATTTGATATAAACCCGCAGATCTCAGTGCTTAGTCTATGAAAGTCTGTTGAGTTCATTTAGTCCAGGATTTTAGGCTCCATCTGCCAAAATACTCTTTCAGGGCAGGAAAAATGCTGTCTACTGTGGGATTGTTGCCTGTTGCAGCCAGTTCTTGTTCCATCACCGCTGTGCTTGTCTGGTCTCCTCCAAGCTCATTGTTCATTTCTCTCAGTGATTTTCACTGTAATACCCCTGACACGGCAAAGAGTCGCCGCAGCAGTGAGAATGCAGTGTTGGATAGTTACCACCGTAATACACCTGAATTCCTTGGCTATTCTCACCCAAAATCCAACCCCTTCAAGGCACACACTGGATTTCCCATCTTTCCCTCCTTACCCGCCAAGCACATCCGTGTCCTTGAGCAACGTGAATCCCACGGGTGCACTTCCCTTTGCCTGAAGCAGGAATAACCCAGACTGTGTTCCCAGCATGTTTTTAATGTGCACTACAGGAACTTTATCCCTTTCTACAGCACGTAAAAACTTGGATTGGACAGGGCCAGCCCAATTGGCACATCCCCCAGTGTTGAGTGACCAGGTGGCCTTTGCTAAATGTGTATCCCAGTGTTTGCAGGTCCCAGCACCCACTGCATCATTCCATCTTTCCCGAGGCTGGTGCATGGCAGGTGTGCTGGTTTTAGCACAAGCAGGAAATTAAAATTCAGATCAGTCACTCCCCTTCCCACGCCCCTTCTGGTGAGGGAGGGACAAAAAATGAGAGACTCTTAGTGGAGATAACAATTCGCTAAAAGCAAAGAGCAATGGAATAAGACACGCACAGTCACAACAGCAATATCACCAGCAAAAGTATCCAGAAAGAGAAGGTGTTTCACCCCCAACAAGGGGTCACCAGCGGGCACACAGACAAGATGCCGGGTGCTCCCTGTGTGACATGTCCGTGCGGTGCCCCCGAACAAAGGCAATGCGGTGGGGGAGCTCCCAAGGGTAACGTGTCCAACCCCTCAGCCCGACAACAAGGAGAACCAAGGACAAGCCAAGCCCCGGGAGCTGGGGCGTCCCGGCCGTGTGGCGCAGCCGCTCCCTGGGCTCAGTCCCGCGCTGGCTCCTCTCTTCTCCTCCCAACCCGATGGCTGAGGGGGCTGAGGCTGCCCCCCAACCGCCCTGTCCTGCTCAGAGCTTTAGTTCAGCACCACGACCCGTCATGGTTTCCCCTTTCAGCACCAAAGATCCATCGTTCTGATCTGGGGAAAACATGACGGGGCAGCATCTGGGCGGAGGACGGGGAGCGCAGGACTGATGCTGACAGTCCCTGCCCTGCAGAGAGAGGGGCAGGATGGAGCAGTTCTGGTGCAGAGCCCCGGCTTTTCCTGCTGAAAGCACAGCCCTAGGGATGGCATGGATGGTACAGGATAAATAACTTGGTCACACCCACAAAGAGCTAAACTGCCCCTCCTGCTCCCTAACCAGGACACCGTGGTGACTGACCATAGCAATGGGAATGTGTGATGGTTGCCATGCTAACTGACCATAGCAATGGGACTGTATGATTGCTGCCATGGTAACCGACTGCAGCAATAAGAATTTACAATGGTTGCCATGGTAACTAACCATAGCAATCAGAATGTATGATGGTTGCCATGGTAACTGACCGTAGCAGTGGGAAGTATAATGGTTGCCATGGTAACTGACCATAGCAATGGGAATGTATGCTGGTTGCCATGGTAACTGACCATAGCAGTGGGAAGTATGATGGTTGCCATGGTAACCAAACGTAGAAATGGGAATGTATGGTGGTTGCCATGGTAACTGACCATGGCAACAGGACTCTATCACAGTTGCCATGGTAACCGAACATAGCAATGGGAATGTATGATGGTTGCCATGGTAACTGAACGTAGCAACATGACTGTATGATGGTTTCCATGGTAACTGACCATTGCAATGGGAACGTATGATGGTTTTTAAGAAGCACTAGGCCTTGCTTGACACAACTTTGGAGGTTGCAAACTGTGTGAAAGCTCTGTGTTTATACTTACAAACTCTGTGAAACTATGCAATGTTTATACTTGTTAGTTATATGTTTATAGTCGTAGGTATGAGAAAATCCTGTGTTTATAGTTGAAAGTTTTGGGAAAACTGGAGATAAAGGAACATCTGCAAGGTCTCGGAAAGTCCCTAAGGGCGGATCACTAGGAGGGACTTTGGGTGGCCCTATGATGTCAGGCCGCGTGGACAGAGCACCAGAACCAAGGAACCGAAGGCGTGGTCCGCGTGCACAGACTGAGCTATCCAACCACCCTGTTGTAAGCACGTACCCGGAAAAAACTAAACTGTATAAAAGTTAACTCATTTAAATAATAAACTGAACATCACCTGATCATATTGATTGTCAGCGTGTGTTCTGGAACTCCTGCTGGCCATAACCCCAGGCGCTGTTTCCAAAGGAGCCCCAATGAAAGGGGGACGCCGGAAAGATGGGCGGACAAGTCCCGCAATGGAACTCTGTGTGTGCAGCCTCATTTTCTCCTTCAACAGCCACAGGAGAGGGGGCAAAATGTCGGGGTTGGGACCCAAAAACTGTTCACGGCAGAAATTGGGGATTGAGGGGACAGTGGGAAAGTGGGAGGAACGAGGAGAAGGGTGGAAAACAGGGGGGTGGTCTGGCAAGTCTGATGGTCCCATGGGAGTCTTTGAGCATCAGGGGGTTGGCCCCCTGAGTTCAAAACTTCCTGTGGGGTGCTGGGGGCTGCTGGATCCAATCAGCCTTGGATTATGCCACCACTTTAGAGGAATTACAGAAGTGTGACTGAATCACTTTGGTCCCCCGTAATTTTAATGATGGCAAAACAGATCTATTGATAAAAATGAATTATTTAGAGATACAAATGATCAGACAGAAGATCTTCATCAGAATTATTTACTGCACAATAGAAACACTAAAACTACCAGGAGTACAGGATAAGATAGGACAGTGCTCTACACTAAAGCAAGAATCACCACACACCTCCCAAGAAGGGTTCTGTTGGAAGAAGCTGCCCCTGGGAAAGGGGACTGGCCCTTTCTGGTCGAAAGAGATGGACTGACAGTCACTGGACTCCGGGTGTTGCCTCACCATCAGGGGCTTCATTTGAGGTGGAAGGAGCAGCCGAAGCTCTTCCTGCAGTCGGGGCACTGGTAGGGCTTCTCTTACCGGTGGGTCTGTTGGTGTCTGGTCAAGCCAGAGCTCTTGTTGAAGCTCTTTCCACACTCCCCACACTTGTAGGGCCTCTCCCCGCTGTGGATGCGCTGGTGGGTGATGAGGTTGGAGTTCCGGTTGAAGCCCTTCCCGCAGATGGTGCAGCAGAAGGGCCTCTCATCCGTGTGCGTCCGCTGGTGCTGGAAGAGATTGGAGCTGGTCTGAAACCTCTTCCCACATTCCCCACACGTGTAGGGTCGTTCCCTGGTGTTGAGGTGCTGGTACTGCATCAGGTTGGAGCTGCCACTGAAGCTCTTCCCAGATTCCCCACACGTGTAGGGCCGTTCTCCAGTGTGGATGCGCTGGTGTCGGATCAGGTGGGAGCTGTACCTGAAGCTCTTCCCACATTCCCTACACTTGTAGGGCCGTTCCCCGGTGTGGATGCGCTGGTGGCGGATCAGGTTGGAGCTGTCCCTGAAGTTCTTCCCACATTCCCCACATGTGTAGGGACGTTCTCCAGTGTGGATCATTTGGTGTCGGATCAGGCTGGAGCTGTGGCTGAAGCTCTTCCCACACTCTCCACATGAGTAGGGCCGTGCCCCAGTGTGGATGTGCAGGTGTCGGATCAGGTCGGAGCTGTGACTGAAGCTCCTCCCACATTCCCCACACGTGTAGGGACGTTCACCAGTGTGGATGTGCTGGTGTCGGGTCAGGTCGGAGCTGTGACTAAAGCTCTTCTCACATTCCAAGCACCTGAAGGGCTTCTCCCTGCTGGGAGGCTGCTCAGGGACCACCAGCTC
Source organism: Manacus candei (assembly GCF_025592945.1). Classification (NCBI taxonomy): domain Eukaryota; kingdom Metazoa; phylum Chordata; class Aves; order Passeriformes; family Pipridae; genus Manacus; species Manacus candei. The sequence goes on along the minus strand of NW_026138093.1, from coordinate 9,787,047 downwards.
AGAGCTCTGCCTCAACCTCCGGCCCCCTTCCCGGCACAGGCTGGCTCTTTCCTCCTCAGAGCACCCTGGGATGGCTTTGGAGCCCCTCCTGCGGGGGGATCTCCGGCCCTTTTCCTCCCCGCTGCCTTCCTGCGCCGGGGAGCCCTTCAAAACGGCCTCTCCCACCAGGGTCTCACGGGGGGATTTGTCCTCCGGGCTCTCCGTCCTCAGCTCGGGGCCTGGGGCAGGAAGCAAGAAGGACAGGGAGGGGATTTGCCTCCGGCCCACAGGGAAGGCCAAGGACATCCCCCCAACTCCGGCCCCGGCAGGGGGGGTTGTTCTGCAGCCCGGGATCATGCTAGATCATGCAAGCCTAGATCATGGAAGCAGAAATTATGAAACTCTTTTTTAAAACAACTAAGACAGTTTTCAGACACAACAGACTAAACCATTATAGAAAACAAAACTATAGTTGTGATATAAATACTTAAGATAAAGTTAGTAATAATGTTGTATTGAATTGTAGTAGAAAAAATTTCATTATATTTTGTTTATTGAAGATTGTATGTGTGCTGGTTTAAAAGTTAACCAGCAGGGGGAATGAACCCAACTCAAAGGAGAGATTATAAGTCAGAATAACAATTTATTGAAATAATACAGTAAGTACAATAATACAAACAAACAATTGGTCTCAACCCACAAAAACCCAAATGTGTAACCCAGTACCCTGGGGCCTGAACAAAGTGGTGTTCCTTGGGCCCTGTTTGAGTCCAAAGTAAAGGGAGAGGGGAAGAACCTGCTGGTGGGAGAGCTGCTGCAGTCTGGCCAGAACTGGTGATCGCAGTCCAGTGGTGGTCTAAGTCTGGTTGAGAGCGATGAGATGCAGCCGTCCTCTGGATCCCACGAGTGGGTTGAAAAATGTTCCAAAACTCCAAGATTATATATCCTCCAGTTCAGGCAGGAATGCTTGGTACTCCCCTCAGGGCGGGGAGTTCACAAAGGGTGTGAGGACAGAAACATCCTTCTATCTCACAGGCCTCTTAACACCTAGTTTATAGCCTGAGGAGTCAGGCTCTATGGGTAGAAGGTGCGAATAGTCTATTGACAACAATAGTCTAGTTTCTGGGAAATGACATGGAAGGCTATAGAATACAGTTTTGGGTTACACCCACCATGCTCTATGGGCAGAGGGTGCGAATAGTCTATTGACAACAATAGTCTAGTTTCTGGGAAATGACATGGAAGGCTATAGAATACAGTTTTGGGTTACACCCACCATGATGAACTGATCTCAGCTGTCCTAACTAGGACATTATCCACCCCTTATTCTATGCCATCCATGTCATGCCCAAATTAACCCCCTTTAAAAACTATATCCCTTTAAAACTATATACATCTATCTATCTATCTATCTATCTATCTATATATATACAATGAAACATTACAGACCATTCTCACTCAAAATTAGGTCCCCTTGTGGTACACAACGTGTCTCCCCATCTTTTTGCATTACCCACCACGTGGAACCAGGTCCCTGAGCAAAAACAATCCCTCGGATGGGTTTGCCTTTGCTTGAGGTGGGACTAATCCAAACAGTCTTCCCTAACATTCCTCTCATATGTACCACGGGGACTTTATCTCCATCTACAGTATGCAAAAGTTCTGATTGGGCAGGGCCAGCTCGATTGATGGAACCTCGGGTGTTGACCAACCAGGTGGCCTTTGCTAAATGCAGCTCCCAGTGTTTGAGAGTCTCCCCACACAGTGCCTTCAGAGTGGTTTTCAGCAGTCCGTTGCACCGTTCAACTTTTCCAGCAGCTGGTGCATGGTAGGGGATATGATACACCCACTCAATGCCGTGCTCTTTGGCCCAGGTGTCTACGAGGCCATTCTTGAAATGGGTCCCATTATCAGACTCAATTCTCTCCGGGGTGCCGTGTCGCCACAGGACTTGTTTTTCAAGGCCCAGGATGGTATTCCGGGCACTGGCATGAGGCACAGGGTATGTCTCCAACCATCCAGTGCTTCCTTCTACCATGGTCAGTACGTAGTGCTTACCCTGGCGGGTTTTGGGGAGCGTGATGTAGTCAACTTGCCAGGCTTCCCCATACCTGTACTTTGACCACCGTCCACCATACCATAGAGGCTTCACCCGCTTGGCCTGCTTGATGGCAGCACATGTCTCACAGTCATGGATGACCTGTGAGACAATGTCCTTGGTTAAGTCCACCCCTCGGTCACGAGCCCATCTGTATGTTGCATCTCTCCCCTGGTGACTGGAGGCGTCATGGGCCCATCGAGCCAGAAATAATTCTCCTTTGTGCTGCCAATCCAGATCTACCTGAGAGACTTTAATCCTGGCAGCTTGGTCCGCCTGCTCGTTGTTACGATGCTCCTCATTAGCCCGTTTCTTGCCTACATGAGCGTCTACGTGACGGACCTTCACACTCAGCTTCTCTACCCGGCCAGCGATGTCCTGCCACATCTCCGCCGCCCAGATGGGTTTCCCTTGGCGCTGCCAGTTGGCCTTTTTCCATCTTTCCAGCCATCCCCACAGAGCATTGGCCACCATCCATGAGTCAGTGTAGAGATAGAGTCTTGGCCACTTCTCTCGTTCAGCTATATCCAAAGCCAACTGAACGGCTTTAAGCTCTGCAAACTGACTTGACCCACCTTGTCCTTCAGTCGCTTCTGCAACTCGCCGTGTGGGACTCCATACAGCTGCCTTCCATTTTCGGTTTGTCCCTACAATGCGGCAGGAGCCATCCGTGAAGAGCACATATCGCCTTTCATCTGCGGGTAGCTTGTCATATGGTGGGGCCTCCTCAGCTCGTGTCACCTTCTCCTCCTCTTCTTCAGAGGATAGTCCGAAACTCTCACCTTCGGGCCAATTGGTGATAATTTCCAGAATCCCAGGGCGATTAGGATTCCCTATCCGGGTTCGCTGCGTGATCAGAGCGATCCACTTACTCCACGTGGCATCGGTGGCATGATGTGTGGAAGGAACTCTTCCCTTGAACATCCAGCCCAGCACTGGTAGTCGGGGTGCCAGGAGGAGCTGCGCTTCGGTGCCGATTACTTCTGAGGCAGCTCGAACTCCTTCATAGGCAGCCAGGATCTCTTTCTCAGTTGGTGTATAGCTGGCTTCAGATCCTTTGTATCCCCGACTCCAGAATCCCAGCGGTCGTCCTCGGGTCTCCCCAGGCACTTTCTGCCAGAGGCTCCAAGAAGGGCCATTCTCCCCGGCTGCGGTGTAGAGCACGTTCTTCACGTCCTGTCCTGTCCTTACTGGCCCAAGGGCTACCGCATGGGCAATCTCCTGTTTAATTTGTTCAAAGGCTTGTTGTTGTTCGGGGCCCCACTGGAAATCATTTTTCTTCCGTGTCACAAGGTAGAGAGGGCTTACAATCTGACTATACTCGGGGATATGCATCCTCCAAAAGCCCACAGCGCCTAGGAAAGCCTGTGTTTCCTTCTTGCTGGTTGGTGGGGACATGGCTGCTATTTTGTTAATCACCTCCATTGGAATTAGACGGCGTCCATCTTGCCACTTCACTCCTAGGAACTGAATTTCCTGAGCAGGTCCCTTGACCTTACTCCGTTTAATGGCAAAACCGGCTCTTAGGAGAATCTGGATTATCTTCTCTCCTTTCTCGAAGACTTCGCCCGCTGTGTTCCCCCATACAATGATGTCATCAATGTACTGTAGGTGCTCTGGAGCCTCACCCTTTTCCAGTGCAGTCTGGATCAGTCCATGGCAAATGCTGGGACTGTGTTTCCACCCCTGAGGCAGTCGATTCCAGGTGTACTGTACACCTCTCCAAGTGAAAGCAAATTGTGGCCTGCACTCCGCTGCCAAAGGAATGGAGAAAAAAGCATTGGCTATGTCAATGGTGGCATACCACTTGGCTTCCTTGGACTCCAGCTCGTACTGGAGCTCCAACATGTCCGGCACAGCAGCACTCAGGGGTGGTGTGACTTCATTGAGTCCACGGTAATCCACCGTCAGCCTCCACTCTCCGCTGGACTTACGCACTGGTCATATAGGGCTATTAAAGGGTGAGCGAGTCTTGCTGACCACCCCCTGGGTCTCCAGTTCACGGATCATCTTTTGTATAGGGGTCACAGAGTCTCGGTCGGTGCGGTATTGCCGACGGTGCACTGTTGCTGTGGCTATCGGTACCAATTGTTCTTCAACCTTCAGCAGTCCCACAGCAGAGGGGTCCTCTGAGAGACCAGGCAAGGTGTTCAACTGTCTAATTTCCTCCGTCTCCACTGCAGCTATGCCAAAAGCCCAACGAAGTCCTTTTGGGTCTTTGAAATACCCACTCCTCAGGTAATCTATGCCAAGGATACACGGGGCCTCTGGACCAGTCACGATGGGGTGTCTGTGCCATTCCTTCCCAGTCAGGCTCACTTCAGCTTCCAGTACAGTCAGCTGTTGGGATCCCCCTGTCACCCCAGAAATAGAGATGGATTCTGCCCCTACGTATCTTGATGGCATTAATGTACATTGTGCGCCAGTGTCCACTAAAGCCTTATATCTTTGTGGCTCTGATGTGCCAGGCCACCGAATCCACACAGTCCAATAGACTCGATTGTCCCTCTCCTCTACCTGGCTAGAGGCAGGGCACCCCTAGTCCTGGTCATGGTACTCATTGTGCTCTTCTTGTGGGTATGACCTGGAGGTCCCTTCAAGAGGATCAGACGTATCATCATTCCTGTACCGTCTGGAGTCTTGCCCACGAGAGACTGGAGCAACGTTTACCCTTGAAGAGTTCTTTATGGTATTTGTTCCTCTTTTCAGTTCACGTACCCGGGCTGCTAAGGAAGAGGTGGGTTTCCCATCCCACTTCCTCATATCTTCTCCATGCTCACGGAGGTAAAACCATAGATCGCTACGTGGAGTGTACCTTCTCTCCTTAGCTGGGGGACGCTGGCTCCTGATAGCAGAGACTCTTGTTCGTCCTGGCGAGATATGGAAAATCCCTTCCTTAATTTCTTCTCTTAGCTTCTGGTGTCCCTCTTCAATTTTCTCTTCTAGGCTTCGGACGTGTTCAGCCAGTTTGGTTTCCACAGATGAGACGTGGGCTCGTAATGGGGCGGTGACAGTGTCTTCATAAATCCTGAGTTTGCTAACCAATGCTCCCACCTTGTCCTCTCCCTCCCTCCATTGCAGCGTTGCTAAGTAGCGGGAATACATTTCTGGCCCGAGTCGTGCAAACTTTAACCACATTTGGGAGGTGCACTGTACGGCATCTGGACTCTTAGGGAATCTTTCATCCTCTGAAAAGATTATCTCCAGTACAGCTAACTCCCTTAAGCACCGGATACCTTGTTCCATCGTGTTCCACTGTCCTTGCTGTACGTGGAGGTCCTCCTTGCAAAGGTATCTCTCCCTCACACTGGACAACAGTCGCCGCCAGAGGCTGAGAGTTTCCTGCCTCCTTCCAATCCCCTGATCAATGACTACATCTCGAGACAGGGATCCCAGCTGTCTGGCTTCACTCCCATCTAGGATCGTATCGTTAGCTGCGGCATCCCAGATTCGGAGCAGCCAGGTCAGAATGGACTCGTTCGCCTGTCGCGTGAACTCTCTCCGGAGCTCACGTAGCTCACCCAGGGATAGGGACCGAGTGATTATTTCTGGCTCTGTCTCCTCCGGTGGATGTGAAGGTCCCGCCTCTTCGTCATCATTTGCTATGCGAACTGATTTAGTCTTTGATTTCCTTTTCTGGACAGGGGCGACTGCTATTGGTTTTGCTTGTTCTTCTGGCTCCTCGATGGTTTGTGTGGACACGGTGCTGGTTGGTTCATTTCTTTCTCCCTCTGACTCAGCTGTGGTTTGGGTGGACGTGGTGTCTGCGGATTTGGTCCTTCTCTCCTCGCCCTGACAGTGCTGTATCATGTCAAGCAGTGCCCGGTAGGCAGTGGCCAGGGCCCAGCAGGTTGCTGTGAGCTGGCCATCTCTGGAGCTGCCAGAGCATTTTTCCTTCACCAGTCTTATCATGCTAACAGGATCCTGCAGTTGTTCAGGGGTGAATTTCCAGATCATTGGAGGAGAAAACTTTTCCAAATACTGGCTGATGTCCTCCCACTTCCCATGCCACTCAGCATTATCTGCTCCCAGGGCAGGTGTCCAACCAACCTCCCTAAAAGGCACTTTTCTGACCCTAAACATGGTGTACACAGTACAGAGCAGACAGAGCAACACTAACAATAACATTATGCTGTCCTTAACATCAAAAGGGAACTCAATATTTTCAAAAACTGTTTTAGCAGGTCTGAAGGGGAAGAAGGAGGTGGGAGGCTGGAAACCATCCACCCCTGTTCCCCCAAAAAGCTGGGTACGATTTTTAATGAGGCCCCAGAGGTAGCAACCCAAACCAGGACAGGCAAACAGGACTGAATACACATTTACAATGAAACTCATTGCTTCTGATGTTAGAATGACATAAACATAATATACTAATAAAGCAATTTGGATCCCTCTCCCTGGTCTTAAAGAGAGCATCAAAACAGGCAAATAATACGCCATCTGTGGAAATATGAACAGGCTCAAATACAACATCCATGTGAGTGCATCAAACAACATGGTGATCAGGGAGTTTCTATATTCAAATAGACAAATGCTTCAAATGAAATTGTGATTCTGACTTCTCTCTCTCTGCCCGACGTTTGGGCGCCAAAATGTGCTGGTTTAAAAGTTAACCAGCAGGGGGAATGAACCCAACTCAAAGGAGAGATTATAAGTCAGAATAACAATTTATTGAAATAATACAGTAAGTACAATAATACAAACAAACAATTGGTCTCAACCCACAAAAACCCAAATGTGTAACCCAGTACCCTGGGGCCTGAACAAAGTGGTGTTCCTTGGGCCCTGTTTGAGTCCAAAGTAAAGGGAGAGGGGAAGAACCTGCTGGTGGGAGAGCTGCTGCAGTCTGGCCAGAACTGGTGATCGCAGTCCAGTGGTGGTCTAAGTCTGGTTGAGAGCGATGAGATGCAGCCGTCCTCTGGATCCCACGAGTGGGTTGAAAAATGTTCCAAAACTCCAAGATTATATATCCTCCAGTTCAGGCAGGAATGCTTGGTACTCCCCTCAGGGCGGGGAGTTCACAAAGGGTGTGAGGACAGAAACATCCTTCTATCTCACAGGCCTCTTAACACCTAGTTTATAGCCTGAGGAGTCAGGCTCTATGGGTAGAAGGTGCGAATAGTCTATTGACAACAATAGTCTAGTTTCTGGGAAATGACATGGAAGGCTATAGAATACAGTTTTGGGTTACACCCACCATGCTCTATGGGCAGAGGGTGCGAATAGTCTATTGACAACAATAGTCTAGTTTCTGGGAAATGACATGGAAGGCTATAGAATACAGTTTTGGGTTACACCCACCATGATGAACTGATCTCAGCTGTCCTAACTAGGACAGTATGTTAGTTGTAGAATTTGAAATCGTTGTAAGTAGGTAATTTTGCAAGGGCGAGGGGCGGAAATTGTGGTGGTTTGAAAAAAAACCTTTCCCCCTGGGGCTTGTGATAGTCTGCCCAGGGGTGGTGTTTTTGATACTGGACCAATTAAAAACTTTGTGCGCCCTTGCGGAAATTACCTGCCCACAGAAAGGGAAGAGAAGGGTTAATTTTAACTGCGTAGCTGGAAGGAGAGGCAGCCATGCTTTGAACGGGACTCGTGTGGCGCGGGCCGGGGGGCCTTTGCCCTCAGCTCCTGGCCGGGGGGACCAGGAGCAGTACGGTCACTGAGTGGAGCCCCCCCTGAAGCCAGTGACCCAGGGGGACCCTGAAAGATCGGGAAGAGCCCCTGGGTTGCATTTTCTTCCCCCCCTCGCAGTGGCGGGGGAGGAACACGGCAGAGGTGCCCGATGGTGCCAGAGGGCTGCAATCGGCGCAGACGCGGCGCTGGAGCGGAGCCAGCGCGAGTCGAGGGGTGGCTGGAGAGGGCCAAGCTGAAGAGCCCTGACCTTTGGAAAGGCGGCTGCAGCACACAAACATGGAAGTGCCGAGGGGAGTCTCCTCCCATGGGTCTGGGGGAGTCCCTGGGCTCTGCTGTCCTGGTCCAGCCAGGACTGCAGGAGTTAAACCCCCCAGAATTTCTCCAGCTGACCTCACCACCTTTTCCCACTGTGGAGGGGAAGAAGTGGTGAGAAGTTGGCTGGACCCTGCAGCAACAGCCAAACCAGTGAATCCAAGAACAGAGCAGATGAAGAGAAAGAGAGTCAGTTGGACTCAGTTCCAGGGTAAGAACTTGAACTAAACTAAAAACCTTAGAACTCTTATTCCCTGGGGAGGAGAGGTGGAAATCTCCGAGAACTCATTCCCCGGGGGCCAGAACCTCCGGGGGCCAGAACCTCCGCTTAACAAGAGCAGGGGATAAAGACTTTAACCTCTAGTATTTCATGCTGCAGAAGAAAGAATAATCCTAGCTGTGATAAATCAAAACTGCTGCCTTAAAAATAAGAGACATTTACCAGTGCTGCAGAAAATTAATTTGGAAGAGCTGTGGCCTGAAAGTGCAAGAGGATTTCTTCTCCTTTCCTTCCAGACTCTTTTCTGAAGGAGAGACGATCTATGTATATATATTGTTTCACCATAGAAGAGATAGTTAAATTGCTACGTGTATATATATATGTATATATGTTAATAATAAACTGTAATATATATTCCCCTCCCCCTATACTAAGTTGTGTGTGTGTGTCTGAAAAATTCTTCTCTCACATTAGAAAAATTTGTAGGAAAAAAATTCTAAAATTAGCTTTTTGAAATTCCTGTTTTTCAAACCACCACAGGCTGCCAGAGCCAGCACAACACCCACCCAAAGGGACACTGACTTCCTCCTCACCTGCCTGGGGGGCCCAAGGCATCTTCCTCTTCCTCACAGCCTCCTCCTCCATCCGCCCAAGCTTTGGGAAGGACAAATCCTGATGGGGGAGAAAACAAGAGCTGAGCGTGTTGGCTTGGGGATTCCTCCTGCCCAAGATCATCTCTAGAGCTCATTGGGCATCCTGTGACCATAAAACCCTCCAAAACACCAAAATTTAGCACAGAAAAACCCAAACCACCAACATTCAGGCAAAAAACCCCTCAGAAATAGCGTGATGAACCCCCTCACAAAATGCAAAAAGTTAAAATTCAGCCAAAAAATACGCCAAAATATGAAGATTCAGACCAAAAAAAAGTGTTTAATTGGGAGGATGAGGGGAGTGAGGTCACTTCATGAGCACTTGATTGAGTTGCAATATGTGAATCAAAAGCTGTATTAATGTAGTGCCACTTAAATCTCGCCAGGGCTGTTCCTCGAGGTTCTCTGGCCCAATGCCAGTCTGGGGCTGTTTTTCCAAACCACCAAAACACGTGTGCCAAATGTCCTGGTTGGTCAGTGCTGGCTGGGGGAGTGGGCACTCAATGAGGGGATGAGAAAACTGCACCCAGGGCTGGGCTCAAAGAGGCTTCAGCACCACTTCTGATGGCCCGGGGGCAGCATCTGGCTTCTCCCAAACAGAGACATGGCACTTGTTCCTCTGCAGGGAGTCAAGGGCAGCAGGGTGACTCCTGCTGCATGGATGGAGTGGCAGAGGATCTCTTGGGTCCCCAGGATGGATCAGCACTCGGGGATACAAACTGCCCTGGGGCTCAGGATGCAGCTTCCAGGACAGATTTCCCTGCAAAGTCTGCAGTGAGTCAAGCTCTGGTAAGGAGATTGCGCCCCATGGATGGGATTGCAGAGGGGCCCTCAGGTCCCCAGCAGGAATCAGAAACCAGGAATATACACAAAAGCCCACCCTGAAGAGTTCTGGGGGAGTGTCCTGTAGGGAGGGGACAGTGTCACCCCACCAGGGCGGGGCTGGCAAGTGGGAGGCTGCTCCAGGGCTCTGCAAGAGGCCACGTGCTCTGCTCGGCCCCAGCACTGGCTGGTACCAACACCCCCGGCTGCCCTCGACCCTGGGCAGCTCTGCTGCCACAGGCTGTGCCCTCACCGTGGCCCTGCAATGGCCCTGCCTGTCCCTCACCCGTGGCCCTGCCCGTGGCCCTGTCCCTTGGCTCTCTCTCTGCCAGCTCAGTGTGGGGCACACGGGCTGGGGGTCCCTCCCAAGCCCCCCGGGCAGTCGGCGTTGGCTGGGGGGATGTGAGGGCTGGGCCTGCTCAGCACAGCCCCGGCCTCGTGCCCAGCGTCTCTTTCCTGCCCCACACAAGAGCTTCCCGGCCCCCCCAGTGCTCCCCTGCTGCTGTCTCTGCTCCTGGCCCTGCCTTTGCTGCTCCCTTGGCTGGGGCAGCGGCTGCAGGGGGGGATGGCAGCAGCTTCAGCTCCACGGCACTTCCTGGGGGGAGCTCAGCCCGGGGGGACGGGCAGGGACCTGATGGGGATGGACAGGGGCCCAGCAGGGACAGCCAGGGCCTGTAGGGGAAGGCACAGGGACAACCTGGACCCCCACACTGCCACCGCTGTCTCTGCTCCTCCTTGCAGGCTCCGTGGCCAGGCACAGTTGGTGTTCCTGGGTGCCCACCATCTCAGCACTTGGAGACGCTCAAATCAGTGCCCGCAGCTCTGCAGCAAAGCCCCAGCTCACCTGGCACACAGGGGATGGACACAGCACCTGCTCGGGGATGGGCAATCACAGCTTCTCCTGGGCACTCATGGGGCTCTCCTTCCTCAGCAGCACCTCTGCCTTGCACTTAGCATCACCTCAGGGCCTGGGCTCAAGGACAGGAACCTGCAGGGAGGGGACATCAGGTGCAAGCTGAGGGCTGCCTGCTTGCACTGGCCTCTGGGCTTCTTTCTCCTTCTACAACCACCCCAGAACTCAGCCCGCTTTTCTAACACCACACATTTACAGACTAACCTTGGAGATAGATATGGACGGACATCTCTATCACCCTGGGGATAGAGCCTCAAGCATGTGCTGCCACAGGAATGGCAATCAGAGAATCACAGAATCAGTCACGTTGGAAAAGACCTCCCAAATCATCAAGTCCAACCCTTGATCCAACCCCACCGTGCTTCCCAGACCATGGCACTGAGGCCACATCCACTCTCACCTTCAACACCTCCAAGGATGCTGACTTCACTCCCTCCCTGCACAGCCCATTCCAAGGCCTGATTACTCTCTCAGCAAAAAATTGCTTCCCAATATCCAACCTAAACCTCCCTGGCACAGCTCAAGACCCAGCCCTCTTGTCCTACTGCTGCTTCCTGGCAGAACAGCCCCACCCCCACCTGGCTCCAACCTCCTGGCAGGGACTTGCAGACAGTCAGGAGGTCTCCCCTGAGCCTCCTCTTCTCCAGCCTCAACACCCCCAGCTCCCTCAGCCTCTCCTCACACCACTTGTGCTCCACTCCCTTCCCCAGCCTCGCTGCTCTTCTCTGCACCTGCTCCAGCCCCTCCAGGGCCTTCCTCAGCTCAGGGGCCAGAGCTGGACACAGCACTCCAGGGGTGGCCTCACCAGCGCTCACTCCAGGCCAACAATCCCTTCCCTGCTCCTGCTGACACACTCTTCCTCACACAGGTCCCTCTGCAGAGCCCTCCTGCCTTCCAGCACATCAACACACCCCCAGCTTGGGGTCACCTGCACATTTGCTGATGAAATGCCTGGTTCTGCAGCAGCTGCAGATGCTCAAGGGGCAGCAGGACCAAGTCAGGGGCCTGGGGGGCTTTGGGGTCTGGGAGGGTCTTGGGGGAGCTGGGGAGGGGATTTGGGGATTGGGGGTACAAACCAGCACAGACCAGTACAGACCAGGACAGACCAGTACAGACCAAGACAGACCAGTACCTCCTCACTGCTCCCCAGATCTCTCCTGGAGCTGGGCCACGTTGTCCTGGGACACCTCAGCCCCCCCCAGTGCCCTCCCAGTACAGCCCAGTGCCCCCAGTACAGCCCACTGTGTTCCTGTCCCAGGGTGCCGGGTGATCCCTCTTTGGCGAGGGCTGGAAGGGATTTGAGGGGAGGCTGGGGGAGATTTGGGGGGAGGTTGGATAGGAATTTGGGGGGTTTTGGAGTGCTTTGGGTGCATTTAGGGGAGTTAAAAGGGGTCTTGGGAGGTCAAAGGATCTGTAGGGGGAGGGGATTAAAAGGAAAAGGGGGGTTGGGAGACATTTGGGGGGGTTAATGATGTCTAGGGGGAAAGAGGAGGGGCTGCACCAAGAGCAGGTGAGTCCTGATACCCCCTTGGGGTTCCCAAGACCTTCTTGGTGTCCCTAATTCCCCCCTTAACACCCCAAGACCGCCCTGGTGTCTCCAATGTCCCCAGGGCCTCCCCCCAATTCCACTGTCCCCACACCCCTCCTCATTGTCCCCACTGTCCCCAAACCCCATCCCTGATGTCCCCAATCCTCCATCTCACTCCAGGAGCTCCCCCGGACCCTCTGACCACAAAAATGCTCTCTCCCCCCACAGTAACAGAAAGGCCAAGGGCATCTGGGGACACGTTGGGGACAGTTGGGGGGGCACTGGGAGGGACTGGGGGGTTAATGGGGGATTACCAGGACACACGGGGAGACACTGGCAGGTTACTGGGCCATACTGGGGGTTACTGGGTGCTCACTGGAGGATCACTGGGCCATACTGGGGGGCAGTGGGAGGTCACTGGGACACACTGGCTGGTCACTGAGGGGGTTACTGGGCCATACAGAGGGCCAGTAGGAGGTCATTGGGATATACTGGGGGCACTGGGACACCCTTAGTTGGTTCTGCTACATCTTACCCCTGGACTTTTGGGGGCACCCGCAGGACCCCTCCCCTGGGGGCTGGGAGATCCCCTGAACCCCACTGCTGGGCTTTAGGGGACACCCAGCCCCCCCTTCCTTTGGGGTCTCTGTGTGCTAAGTTTTGGGAGTCTCTGGGGTTTGAGGGGGGAATTGGGATCCCCTTTCCCTGGAGTCTGTCTGCTGGGCTGGCAGAGGCGCTGTGGTGGGATGGGAAATGGCCTTATAGGAGTTTTAGTTGGCCGTGGCCAGACAGGACTGACACGGAGACCCCCCAAAATCCTCTCAAAACCCCTGAAATCCTCTCAGAAATCCACCTCTGGACCCATCGAAACCTCGTCAAAGACACCCCAAATCCCCTCAGACACCACAACTCCCCCCCAGGATCCCCTAAACCCTCTCAGTGACCTGCAAAACCCACCTGGGACCCCCCAAGCCCTTTCAGGGACCCCAAAAACCCCCTCAGGGACCCTCAAAACCGTCTGTGACTCCCTAAATCCCCCTAGAAACCTTCAAAACTGCTTCAAAGACACCCCCCCCAAGCCCCCAAGGCCCTCCCAATTCCCTTGGAAACTCCAAAACTCCCTCAGGGATTCCCAAAGCCCTTATGGGGCCCCCCAAAATCTCCTCAGGGACGCCGAAAAGCCCCTAAGGGACCACAAAACCACAGAACAGCAGAAGAGCTTTCTGTAAAGGAAGGGAGCAAAGATTCTGAGAAGGAGGAGACCAGGGAAAAACTGAAGCAAAGCAATGAAATCATTCTGGCCCTTGCAGTTTTTTCCTGGCCTTTTTCTCACTTTTCCTTTTCTTAGGATTCTTTTTTTGGTTGGGTGGTTTTGAATTTTTTTTTCCGAGGGACTTTCTCACGAATCGAATCACCCTTCCGGGTTCTTGGGAGGCCCCCCGGGCCCCGCGGCCCCCGAGACGGTTCCAAGGCCCTGCGCTCTGACCCTTGGGAACCTCCGAACCCCCCGCGCTAAACCCTCCCGATCCCTCCAGCCTTTCCCCCCCCAGCCGCGCTCCCCGCAGCCCCCGAGGGGATCCCCAGACCCCGCTCTCCCGCACCCCCCGCCCGCACTCAGAGCTCACCGACCGACCCGCCGCCATCACCGATTCCCGGCAGCCAACGCGGCAGGGCCGGGGGCGGGGCTGCGGGGGCGTGGCCGCGCGCTGATTGGCTGCGGCGGCGTTCTCTGAGCGCGGTGCGCGCGCAGCCGGGACTCGGTGATGGCGGCGGGGCCTGCGGTTCGCTCTGAGCGCTGTGAGTCTCCCGGGGGGCTCGGGAGGGTTTAGCGGGGGGGTTCGGGGGTCTCCGGGGACGTTGTGAGGGGTTCCTGAGGGGGTTTGGTTTTCTGAGGGGACTCAGGAGGGAGGTTGAAGGTTCCTGAGGGGGTTTGGGGGTCTCTGACGAGGGTTTTGGTTTCTGAGGAGATTTGGGGGATGCCAGGTGGGTTTTGGGGGTCTCTGAGTAGGTTTGGGGGTCGTGTGGGGCTTTGCGGGACCTTTTAGGCAGTTTTGGGGTCTCTAGAGAGTTTACGGGGATTTAGACGGTTTTGAGGGTTCCTGAGGGGGACTGGGGGATCCCTGAATGGGCTCGAGGGCTCCCAGGTGGGTTTTGCGGATCACTGAGAGGGTTTAGGGGGTGCTGGGGAGGGATGAGATCTCTGAGGGGATTTGAGGGGCCCTTGAGGAGGTTTTGACGTGTCGAGGGATGGAATTCTGAGGGGGTTTCAGGGGTTTTGAGGGGATTTTGTGGGGTCTTCTAAAGCCCAGCAGTGGGTTGCAGGGGGTCCCCCAGCCCCAAACCGAAGGGTCCTAGGGATGCCTTTCAAAATCCTGGGGGGAGATATAGCACATCTGGGTAAGGGGATCCAGTGCCCCCAGTATATCCCAACGACCTCCCACTGCCCCCCAGTATGGCCCAGTGATCCTCCGGTGAGCACCCAGTAACCCCCAGTATGGCCCAGTAACCTCCCAGTGTTCCCCCGTGTGTCCTGGTAATCCCCCAGTAACTCCCCAGTTCTCTGCCAGTGTCCCCCAGTGTGCCCTAGTTCACCTCCAGTCCCTCCCAGTGCCCTCCCAGTATCCCTCAGTAACCTCCCAGTCCCTCCCAGTGCCCCCTGGTTCCCCCCAGTGTGTCCCAGTATCCCCCAGTAATCCCCCAGTTCCCTGTAAAGCCCCCCAACTGTCCCCAAGGGCAACTGTCCTCAGATGCCCTTGGCCTTTCTGTGAGAGTGGGGGGGGGGGGGGTGTTTGGCGTCAGAGGATCCAGGGGGGGCTCCTGGGGTGAGATGGAGGTTTGGGGACATCAGGGATGGGGTTTGTGGAAAGTGAGGAGGGGTTGGGGACAGTGGAATTGGGGGTGTCAAGGGAGGAATTGGAGCCACTGGGAGGCCCCGGGGACATGAGAGACACCAGGGGAGTCTCGGGGCATCAAAGGGGCAATTGGGGACACCAAGAGGGTCTTGGGGACACCAGGGTGGTCTCAGGACTCACTTGCTCATGGTACTTCCCCTCCTCTCCCCCCCCAGACCTTTTTAACCTCCCCCAAATGTCCCCTAACTCCCATTTTCTCTTTAATCTCCTACCCCCACAGATCCTTTTTACCCCTGAAAACCCCTTTTAACTCCACTAAATGCACCCAAAGCCCCCCAAACCCCCCAAAATCCTCATCCAACACCCCCAGATCCCCCTAAATCTCTCCCAGCCCCCTGTCAAGTCCCCCCCGCCCACAGAGGGATCACCCGGCACCCTGGGACAGGAACACAGTGGGCTGTACTGGGGGCACTGGGCTGTACTGAGAGAGCACTGAGGGGGGCTCAGGTGTCCCAGGACAATCTGTGTGTACTGGTCTGTCCTGGTCTGTACCCCCAGTCCCCAAAGCCCCTCCCCAGCTCCCCCAAGACCATCCCACACCCCAAAGCCACTCAGGCCCCCCCAGGCCCCTGACTTGGTCCTGCTGCCCCTTGAGCATCTGCAGCTGCTGCAGAACCAGGCATTTCATCAGCAAATGTGCAGGTGACACCAAGCTGGGGGTGTGTTGATGTGCTGGAAGGCAGGAGGGCTCTGCAGAGGGACCTGGCCCAGCTGGATCCATGGGCTGATTGCAAGGGGATGAGGTTCCAGCAGGCCAAGGGCCGGGTCCTGCCCTTTGGCCACAAGAAGCCCCGTCAGCCCCCCGGGCTGGGGCCAGAGTGTCTGGAGAGCAGGCAGGCGGAAAGGGAGCTGGGAGTGTGGATGGACAGGAAGCTGAAGAGGAGGCAGAGTGTGGCCAGGTGGCCAAGAGGGCCAATGGATCCTGGCCTGGAGCAGGTGCAGAGAAGAGCAGCGAGGCTGGGG
Organism: Manacus candei; assembly: GCF_025592945.1. Lineage (NCBI taxonomy): Eukaryota > Metazoa > Chordata > Aves > Passeriformes > Pipridae > Manacus > Manacus candei. The sequence continues at coordinate 9,771,010 of NW_026138093.1, read as the reverse complement.
AAGGGAGTGGAGCACAAGTGGTGTGAGGAGAGGCTGAGGGAGCTGGGGTTGTTGAGGCTGGAGAAGAGGAGGCTCAGGGGAGACCTCCTGACTGTCTGCAAGTCCCTGCCAGAAGGTTGGAGCCAGGTGGGGGTGGGGCTGTTCTGCCAGGCAGCAGCAGTAGGACAAGAGGGCTGGGTCTTGAGCTGTGCCAGGGGAGGTTTAGGTTGGATATTGGGAAGCAATTTTTTGCTGAGAGAGTAATCAGGCCTTGGAATGGGCTGGGCAGGGAGGGGGTGGAGTCAGCGTCCCTGGAGGTGTTGAAGGTGAGAGTGGATGTGGCATCAGTGCCATGGTCTGGGAAGCACGGTGGGGTTGGATCCAGGGTTGGACCTCTCGGAGGTCTTTTCCAACTGGGCTGATTCTGTGATTCTCTGATTGCCATTCCTATGGCAGCACATGCTTGAGGCTCTATCCCCAGGGTGATAGAGATGTCTGTCCATATCTATCTCCATGGTTAGTCTGTAAATGTGTGGTGTTAGAAAAGCAGGCTAAGTTGTGGGATGGCTGTAGAAGGAGAAAGAAGCCCAGAGGCCAGTGCAAGCAGGCAGCCCTCAGCTTGCACATCATCTCCCTTCCCTGCAGGTTCCTGTCCTTGAGCCCAGGCCCTGAGGTGAGGCTGAGAAGTGGCGCAGAGGTGAGCCCAGAGCTGTCCCTGAGGTGAGTGATGCCTTAAGCCCCTAATGTTTTTTTTATTTTTCTAATATTTGTAAGAATTGTAAGTTTTATAAGTAAGTTTTAAAAGCAGCAACCTTCCCCCCCCTTGTCCCTTGTTCCTTTCCCTCTCTCTAGCACCCTTGTTTATATATTCCTTAATCCTCTTACCCCAAATCTAATAGAAATGTTTAGTCTTTTGTCAAGGCAAGGCCTAGACGGTTGACAGAACAGCATATCTGGGCCTAAACCACAGAATAGGTCAGGAATTAGGTAACTATGTACCCTTTGTGCTCTGATGATGATGAAGATGGAGAAAGGAGGGGTCCCAAAATGCACCCCCGACTCATTTTACGGGGGTGGACCCGGGGCGGATCAGAGGAAAGGCCGCAGAGTGGGCACATCTGGGGTGGATGGTATTGGATGGATGGTATTATAAAATGTAACCTCTCAGGCACAGCCGGCATGCGTCCTGTAATATCTTGCCTTGGCAGAATAAACCCTTTCTTATCTCACCCCTAATTAACTACTCCTGGAGATTTTTTTTAGCACCAAAATACACCGGCAACATGAGCCTGAGAATAAGTGCAAGGCAGAGGTGCTGCTGAGGAAGGAGAGCCCCGTGGTGGGGAAGACACGAAGCTGTCAGTGCCCATCCCCGAGCAGGTGCTGTGTCCATCCCCTGTGTGCCAGGTGAGCTGGGGCTTTGCTGCAGAGCTGCGGGCGCTGATTTGAGCGTCTCCAAGTGCTGAGATGGTGGGCACCCAGGAACACAAACTGTGCCTGGCCACGGAGCCTGCAAGGAGGAGCAGAGACAGCGGTGGCAGTGTGGGGGTCCAGGTTGTCCCTGTGCCTTCCCTACAGGCCCTGGCTGTCCCTGCTGGGCCCCTGTCCATCCCCATCAGGTCCCTGCCCGTCCCCCCGGGCTGAGCTCCCCCCAGGAAGTGCCGTGGAGCTGAAGCTGCTGCCATCCCCCCCTGCAGCCGCTGCCCCAGCCAAGGGAGCAGCAAAGGCAGGGCCAGGAGCAGAGGCAGCAGCAGGGGAGCCCTGGGGGGGCCAGGAAGCTCTTGTGTGGGGCAGGAAAGAGGCGCTGGGCACGAGGCCGGGGCTGTGCTGAGCAGGCCCAGCCCTCACATCCCCCCAGCCAACGCCGGCTGCCCGGGGGGCTTGGGAGGGACCCCCAGCCCGTGTGCCCCACACTGAGCTGGCAGAGAGAGAGCCAAGGGACAGGGCCAAGGGCAGGGCCACGGGTGAGGGACAGGCAGGGCCATTGCAGGGCCACGGTGAGGGCACAGCCTGTGGCAGCAGAGCTGCCCAGGGCCGGGGGCAGCCGGGGGTGTTGGTACCAGGCAGTGCTGGGGCCGAGCAGAGCACGAGGCCTCTTGCAGAGCCCTGGAGCAGCCTCCCACTTGCCAGCCCTGCCCTGGTGGGGTGACACTGTCCCCTCCCTACAGGACACTCCCCAGAACTCTTCAGGGTGGGCTTTTTTGTATATTCCTGGTTTCTGATTCCTGCTGGGGACCTGAGGGCCCCTCTGCAATCCCATGCATGGGGCACAGTCTCCTTACCAGAGCTTGACTCACTGCAGACTTTGCAGGGAAATCTGTGCTGGCAACCCGAGTATGTCCCGACCCCCCGCACTCCCCCCAGGATATTTGGGATGACTTCCCCTTCCCGGGCACCCACAGGATGGGGGATGGCAATTGTTTTCCTGCTGTTGCTTTTGCTGCTCCACCCCTGGGGGCTCTTGGGGGTGGACAGGAGGTGTTTTTTGGGGGTGCCGGGCTGGGTTGGGGGCAGAGCCCCGGCGGTGGGTGGGGGGATGCGGGTCCATCCCGTGGTGGGGGTTGGTGTTGCTGGGTCAGGCCCCACCAGCTCCATTGTCAGCCCGGTGCCGGCGGGGGGGGACACAGCGGGTTTGGGGCCCCCTGGGAGTGCCAGGGGTGGGTGTGGAGCCCGGGAGCTGCCGAGTGTGGAGGGCGGAGCGGGGCGATGGCGGAGCTGGGGGACCCCCGGCAGCCTGGAGGGGGGAGCACGGAGAGGGAGGAGCCCCGGGAGCCCCGAGAACCTGAAACGGGGGGCGCAGGGAATGTGAAGCCTGGATTGTGGGGAGCCTTGGGATCCTCGAGACAACAAAGTGGAGAACCCGGAGAGGGGAAATGTCTGGGAACGTGGCACCCAAAGGTGAGAGTCAGAGGAGAAAAGACCTTTAGGAGCCCCAACACTCCCAGCATCTCTAGGTGGGACCCCCAGCATCTCAGAGACGAGAGACCCTCTGAACCCCAGAGGGGAGAGAGCAGAGAGTGGGAACTTCTGGGAGAGATTTTTTGGGTTAATCCTCATATTTTGAAGTATTTTTTGGCTGAATCTCACCTTTTGGAGGGTGGCGGACTTCTTGCTATTTCTGAGAGTTTTTTTAACTGAATGTCGGTTGTTTGGGTTTTTCTGGGCTGAACCTTGGTGTTTTGGAAATTTTTATGGACACAGGATGCCCGGTGAGTTCTAGAGATGGACTTGGGCAGGAGGAACCCCCAAGCCAACGCGCTCAGCCCTTGTTTTCCCCCCCATCAGGATTTCTCATTCCCAAAGCTTGGGCGGATGGAGGAGGAGGCTGCGAGGAAGATGCCTTGGGCCCCCCAGGCAGGTGAGGAGGAAGTCAGTGTCCCTTTGGGCGGGTGTTGTGCTGGCTCTGTCAGCCCAGCATGGCCCCGGCTGCAGGACAACCCCGCTGGCGCCGCCGTCCTGCCGGGGCCGGAGTTGGGGGGATGTCCTTGGCCTTCCCTGTGGGCCGGAGGCAAATCCCCTGCCTGTCCTTCTTGCTTCCTGCCCCAGGCCCCGAGCTGAGGAGGGAGAGCCCGGAGGACAAATCCCCCCGTGAGACCCTGGTGGGAGAGGCCGTTTTGAAGGGCTCCCCGGCGCAGGAAGGCAGCGGGGAGGAAAAGGGCCGGAGATCCCCCCGCAGGAGGGGCTCCAAAGCCAGCCCAGGGTGCTCTGAGGAGGAAAGAACCAGCCTGTGCCGGGAAGGCGGCCGGAGCTTGAGGGGGAGCTCTGAGCTGGTGGTCCCTGAGCAGCCTCCCAGCAGGGAGAAACCCTTCCGGTGTTTGGAATGTGGGAAGAGTTTCAGGAAGAGCTCCGACCTGATCCGACACCAGCACATCCACACTGGGGCACGTCCCTACCCATGTGGGGAATGTGGGAAGAGCTTCAACCAGAGCTCCCACCTGATCAAACACCAGCGCATCCACAGTGGGGAACGACCCTACATGTGTAATGATTGTGGGAAGAGCTTCAGGGACAGCTCCACCCTGATCCAACATCAGCGCATCCACACTGGGGAACGGCCCTACACGTGTAGGGAATGTGGGAAGAGCTTCAGGAACAGCTTCAGCCTCAGCAACCACCAGCGCATCCACACTGTGGAACGGCCCTACAAGTGCTTGGAATGTGGGAAGAGGTTTCAGACCAGCTCACATCTCCTCCTGCATGAGCGGATGCACACGGATGAGAGGCCCTTCCGCTGCACCGACTGCGGGAAGGGTTTCAACATGAACTCCACCCTCATCAGGCACCGGCGCATCCACACTGGGGAGAGGCCCTACAAGTGTGGGAAGAGCTTCACCCAGAGTTCTAACTTGACCAAACACCAATGGACCCACCAGTAAGGGAAGCCCTGCCAGTGCCCTGACTGCAGGAAGAGCTTCAGCCGCTGCTTCCACCCCGATCGAAGCCCCTGATGGTGAGGCAACCCCTGGAGTCCAGTGACTGTCATTCCATCCCTTTTGACCAGAAAGGACCAGTCCCCTTTCACAGGGGCAGGTTCTTCCAACAGAACCCTTTTTGGGGGGTGTGTGGAGATTCCTGCCTTGGCTGGGGGTCCCCCAAGGTCAGTTCTGGAGGTTGAGAGCAGAGATCTCCCCACGAGCATTGGTCTGAGGGAGTTCTATCCATCTCTAATTAAGAATTATTGCTTTTGTACCAGCTTGAGTAGAATTGCTTCAACAATTGCATTAGTGTAGAGCACTGTCCTATCTTGTCCTGTACTCCTGGTATATTTAGTGTTTCTACTGTGCAGTAATTAATTCTGATGAAGATCTTCTGTCTGATCATTTCTAACCCTAAAAAATTCATTTCTATCAATAGATCTGATTTACCGTCGTTAAAAGCTTGGGGACAAAAGTGGTTCAGTCACACCTCTGTAATTCCTCTGAACTGAAACTGTTGGTATAATCCAAGGCTGAGATTGGATCCAGCAGCCCCCAGCACCCCACAGGAAGCTGGGAGCTCAGGGGAGCCACTCCCCTTTGCCAACCTGCCTGTGCCCAAAGACTCCCATGGGACCGTCAGACCCACCAGCCCACCCTCCGTTTTCCACCCTTCTCCCTTTTCCTTCCACTTTCCCTTGTCCCCTCAATCCCCATTTCCCCCGGCAAACAGTTTTGGGGTCCCAACCCCCACTTTTTACCCCTTTTCCTTTGGTTGTTGAAGGATAAAATGAGGCTGCACACACAGAGTTCCATTTTAGGACTTGTTTGCCAACACTTTTCTGTGTCCCCTTTTATTCCTCTTCTCTCGTGAGCAGCACCCCGTGTTTGTCTTTTAGTCCACTGGAATTCCCAACATGGCCCCAAAGCAGTGCCCTGATCCCCTACATTCCCCTCCCCTCATGTGCTGGCTGTGTTCAGCCACCAGAGGAAAACACAGGCTGGTCATGCAGGCTGGTTCAAGTGCATTTGCACTTGGAGAAACAACCTTCTCTCTCTCCAAGCACTCAACCAAGGTCCATCCTCCCTTTGCATTCCCATGAACTTAGGGCAGGTGCAGAGTGACTCCGCTTGGTCCCATCTCTGCCCCTGTTTTGTTTGGACACGCAGAGTTCACGGCCAAGAGGGCCAGGACCCGGGCTCCTTGTCTTGGGGCTTGTCCCATGTGCTTCCAGAGGACTTAGAATATTGAAACCAGACAGATTCTGAACCCCTGCTCCTGATGCTGCCACAGTGCCCACACACTGGCACTGCAGGCATGGCCTGCACTGAATGGCCAGTGCAGCAGGAGCCGTGGCTGCGGCAGCTGCTGGGGTTGCTGCAGAGATGATCCAAGCAATCAGCCATCCACTGAGGATTTCTGCATTTCACAGTTTCCTTAATTCACTGTATCCTGCATCATCCTCCCAGCTTCTGCTTCCCTGGGAGCCCCAGTGTGGCTCTTCTGCCCATGGGAATTATTAATGATCAATGGAGGGTAGGTACGTTTTGATCTGTGATACAAGTAAAATAACAAGGATTACTTACAGGGTCAGACGAATCACAACGTCAGGTGTGACCAAGAAGGGATTGAGTGACAGGGACACACCACGGCTGAGTCATTAAGCCAGTCAGAAAGAATTGGTAGACCCATTGAATTCCCCCTAGAACAGTGTCTTCCCGATGGGACATCCGGGCAGGGCTTGCTCTGCTCAGCATTCCCTGCCTCCTCCTGGGATTCTTGAGGGACAGCCTCTGCATCTGCAGGATCGGATTGCAGGCCAGGTCCACTCAGGATAAGGTTCCATCAGAAGGGCTGGAAGCCAGCAGGGTCCTTTGGGAGACAGAACACAAGCACAGCCCTTCCCCACACTGAACACTCGATAGGATCTTGTCATTAGGTGTCTTCTTGTGGGTTTTTGTTCAATACTTGTTTATTCAAGTTCAAAAAACTAAGAGTAAATACAGCTTTGTCTATTTGGGGTGTCACATTCCCCCTTTTTTATTTTAAAACTATGATTTATAATACAGAGCACACATTTCTTGTGCCTGGTATAGGCACAAGTGATAAAACCACATTTATGGGTTTTTTTGTTTTCTATCTCTTTTTTTTCCTCTTTTTTTTTCTTTCCTTTTATTCTTTTTTCTCTTTTTTCTTTCTTTTTTGTCTTATTTTCTTTTTTCTTTTTTCTCCTTTTTTTTCTTTTTTCTTTTTTTCTTTTCTTATTTATCTTTTTTCTCCTTTTTCTCTTTTTTCTTCCTTTTGTTCTTTTTTTCTTTTTTTCCTTCTTGTTTTCTTTTACATTGTTTTCTATCAGTTGTATTTTCAAGGAAAATTTAAACACATATTAAAACAATTTCCACGTACATATCTTACGACAACAGATAATCCAAAGCAGTGCTCTGATTCTACACATCCCCCTCCCCTCATGTGCTGGCTGTGTTCAGCCAGCAGAGAAAAACACAGGCTACCATGCTGAGCGTTCCAAGTGGTTTCCACTTTGGCAAACAGCACTCTCTGGATGGAAAACACCAGTCAAGGCCAAAGCACTCCTTCTGCATCCTGATTAACTGAATGCAGCTACTGCTGCCTTAACTTGTTCCCACAGAAATTCTCACGGTTCCTTTGTGTCCAGGAGGCCCCACATGTCCCAATGGCCCCTGGATTCCATGAGCTTCCACAGTCTCCAAAGGTTCCTTTAGTCCCACGAGGCCCTTCAGTCCCCAAATGCCCTTTGGATTCTCAGAGATTTCCCATTGTCCCAGGGTCCCTTGTGCTTCAGAAGGAGCTGCAGTGGGACAGTGGCCCCTTGGTTCCGTGAGCTCTGCAGTGTTCCAGGAATCCTTGGGTTCCAGGAGAGCCTGCAGTTTCACAAGGAGCACTTGAATGCAGGAGGTTCTGCAGGGTCCCAATGGCCCCTGGATTCTGGGAGGTTCAGAAATATCTCCAGGCTCCCTTGGTTCCAGGAGGACACACATGTCAGCAGGAACCCTTGGTTCCAGGAAGTTCGAGAGTTTCCCAGAATTCCTTTGATTTCATGAGGCCCTCGATTGTCCCAATGGACTCCTGATTCCATCAGCCCCCTCAATGTCACAATGGTCCCTTGGTTCCAAGAGTTTCTGCAACATCCCAGGGTTCCTTTTGTTCCATGGTGTACTGGTTTAAAAGTTAACCGGCAGGGGGAATGAACTCAACTCAAAGGAGAGATTATAAGTCAGAATAACAATTTATTAAAATAATACAGTAAGTACAATAATACAAACCAACAATTGGTCTCAACCCACAAAAACCCAAATGTATAACCCAGTGCCCTGGGGCCTGAACAAAGTGGTGTTCCTTGGGCCCTGTTTGAGTCCAAAGTAAAGGGAGAGGGGAAGAACCTGCTGGTGGGAGAGCTGCTGCAGTCTGGCCAGAACTGGTGATCGCAGTCCAGTGGTGGTCTAAGTCTGGTTGAGAGCGATGAGATGCAGCCTTCCTCTGGATCCCACGAGTGGGTTGAAAAATGTTCCAAAACTCCAAGATTATATATCCTCCAGTTCAGGCAGGAATGCTTGGTACTCCCCTCAGGGCGGGGAGTTTCACAAAGGGTGTGAGGACAGAAACATCCTCCTATCTCACAGGTCTCTTAACACCTAGTTTATAGCCTGAGGAGTCAGGCTCTATGGGCAGAGGGTGCGAATAGTCTATTGACAACAATAGTCTAGTTTCTGGGAAATGACATGGAAGGCTATAGAATACAGTTTTGAGTTACACCCACCATGATGAACTGATCTCAGCTGTCCTAACTAGGACACATGGGGAGCTGCAGTGTCACAATGGGCCCTGAATTCCAGGAGTTTTCCCAGGGTGACAGTGCTGCCTTGATTCCATGAGATTCCATAGTGTCCCAGAGCTCCTTTGGCTCCAGAAGGCCCTGCAGTGTCCCAATGGTCCTTGGTTCCATGAGGTTCCACCATGTCCTTGCTGGAACATGCATGGCTGTAATGCTGCCCCACCTGCAGAGCTGCCTCCAGCTCTGGGCTCCAGCACAGGAACAACATGGACCTGCTGGAGCGAGTGCAGAGGGGAGCAGCAAGGGGATCAGAGAGATGGAGCAGCTCTGCTGTGAGGAAAGGCTGAGAGAATTGGGACTGTTGAGGCTGGAGAAGAGAAGGATTTGGGGTGACCTAATTGTGGCCTTCCAGTGCCCGAAAGGAGCCAACAAGAAAGATGGAGAGAGACTATTTACAAGGGCCTGGAGTGACAGGACAAGACAGAGTGTGCCCAGGGGGGCAAGAAGGCCAAGGGCATCGTGGCCTTTGTGGAGAAGAGTGTGGCCAGCAGGAGCAGAGAACTGATTGCCCCTCTGTGCTGGGCACTGGGGAGGCCCCACCTGGAGTGCTGTGTCCAGTTCTGGCCCCTCAGTGCCAAAAGGCCCTTGAGGGGCTGGAGCGTGTCCAGAGAAGGGAACGGAGCTGGGGAAGGCTCTGGAAAACATGTCTGCTGAGGGACGGCTGAGGGAACTGGGCTGATTGAGTCTGGAGCAGGGGAGGCTCAGGGGGGACCTCATTGCTCTCTGCAATGACCTGAGAGGAGGTTTTAGTGGGGTGGGGGTCGGTGTCTTCTGGAAAGCCTTTAGTGACAGGAAGAGAGGAAACGGCCTTAAATTGCATCGGGCAAGGTTCATATTACGTATTCAAAAACCCTTTTTCCACTGAGAGAGTGCTCAGACATTGGAACAAGTAGCCCAGGGAGGTGGTGGAGTGTCTGGAAGCATTCAGGTGGCATCTGGATGTAGCGCTTTGGGATGGGGTTTAGGGGTGATTCTGGTGGTGCTGGGTTGACAGTTGGACTAGAAGATCTGGAAGGTCTCTTCCAATCTTGATGATTCTGTGATTCTCTGACCTGTCATCCCTGTTTGCAGGTTTGTGCTCTAACAAGACCCTGGGGATGTTTTCTCTGTTGGGTCCACAGAGATTGTGTTGTGTGAGCTTTTTTCTTCTACAATCAATACAAAGAATAATTAATGTTAAATCCAGCAGATGGCTTTCAAGTCATAACTTAGTCCAGTTTGTCCAACTGTGTCCAAACAGGTGAGGAAAATCTGGAACTTTCGAAGGGTTAGTTTTTTACCTCATTAGCAGGATATCCAGGGGTGCACCAAGTGCCTGTCAGTGAGGAGCACAAGAGACCAGCAGACAGTGACAATATTGTTCTAATGTTAATGTCACTGGAGCACAGAGTGAGATCACTTCTGAGTTATGTTTAATTACTGATTGTGAATAAAGAGAAAATGACATAGTTGATGCCACTTTAGGATTTATTTCACACTCTTAACACTAAGGTATTTTCCAGCTGGACTTTGAATAAGGTTCCATGGTATATTGCAAATTTCTATCTCAAGTTAACAGTCTACTTCTTCCCAAAAAAAATCGCAGCAACTAACACCCTTTCATCATCTTGCCCTTCCCCTGATGGCTTGGTTTCTGTCCTGGTTTATCCCTTCTCAGCCACTCGTGCCAGAGGCAATATTGAGGAAGGAACTGGGTTTTAAAAAAGAGAAAATGCAAAACCTTATTTCAGGCAGTCAGTTCTTCTGGGCAGGGTCGTCTGACTCCTGGTGTGTTTCCCTCCATGTGCTCAGCACCGGCACAGGGCACACTGAGGGAGGTCTCCAAACTTTCCTGTAGGTGATTGAGTCAAAACTAATCCCCTCCCAGGGCATCACAAGATGATGCTAATCAGCTCTTCCAAGTCAAAGGATACTTTTTCCCCAGGGCAGAAAAGATGGAAACATGCTACCGGTGCAAGAGAGGGACAGCGGAGGCCCATCCTCCGCCATGGGGGCGGTGACCCCGACTCCCTGTTTGTCCTCTAGTCCCTCTGGGAGCCCTGAGGTTTCTCTCTGGCTCCCTCTGCTTGGAAAGCCTTCCAAATCCATTCTGGTGATGTGAGGTTGTCATGCACTAACAGCAGACTCCTCGTGGGATGCCTGGACACCCCTGGGGAGGTAGAGCTGGGGCCTATCTTGGCTGGGTGCTGGGAGGACTGCCCTGAGGAGAGAGAAATGAGGCTTCTCCTGGGGAAAGCCTCAGCCAGAACTCAGCTTCCCAAACAAGGCTGGGGCTGGGGGTGTGCCGAGGGGGAAGTTGTCCTGCAGGCAGCAGGGCAGGACAAGCAGGACACAGTCTGCTCAGGACGTGGCGCATCTGAAGGACACCATGGGTTTGGGCCCATTGTTGCTGCTTTATTAAATCACAGTTGCCTACAACTGGCTCAGTGGTAACAGAAGAGCAGTGCTCGTAGTTTGAATCGTGGTTTTTGCTGAAGATTTGAAGGCATCAGGATTCCAGTTTTCATGCCTATATAATAGAGAGAGTTTCTTTTTTGTGATAACATCTACGACTGGAAAAATCCTCAGGCAGCCACCAGGGATGATGTCACAGGATGATGTGATATCACAGAAGAGATGTGATATCACAGGAAGGATGTGATGTCACAGGGAGGATATGAGGTCACGGAGGAGGATGTGATGTCACAGGAGACATGTGATGTCACAGGGAGGATGTGATGTCACAGAGGAGGATGTGATGTCACAGAGGAGGATGTGATGTCATAGGAGACGTGATGTCACAGAGAGGGATGTGATGTGAAAGAGGAGGATGGGATGTCACAGAGGAGGATGTGATTTCACAGGAGAGCTGTGATGTCACAGACAAGGTTGTGATGTCATAAGAGATGCAATGTAACATAGGAGGATGTGATGTCACATAGGAGGCTGTGATGTCACAGAGGAGGATGTGATGTCACAGAGGTGGATGTGATGTCATAGGAGACATGCGATGTCACAGAGGAGGATGTGATGTCACATGGGAACTGTGATCATATCCATCTTTAGTGATGAGATCGGAATAGGTTCCAGCTGTTCCTGCATCATTGGGTCAACCAGGGGCACTTGCATGCTCTGCTGTGGCTGTAAGTAATCATAATCTCTTTGCAGTCAGCATACAGGGGGTCAGCATCCTACTTTTGAACGTAGGCTTAGTCTCCAAGTTGGAACAGATGAATAGGAGTGCTCAATCTCACGGGTCCGGAGTACAGAATGAACCTATAGAATTTCTGCAAAGTAAAGCCTGGACTATTAAACAATTTTCACAAAAGAATTTCAAATTTCAGAATTTTTGTCACTTGGCTGTATGAGAGGAATTTAGGTCCTATAGCACGAAGTGGTTGGCTGTCAGTTACTAATAAAAGGCTGTAGAGAATCATGTAGTGTGGAAAGTATTGCAGAAACATGGTTGATAGAAAGAGGACATGAGAGAGATGCTATAGCTCTGGTCCCACGGTAAGAGAAAACTATTAGAAGGTCACAGTGTTTGAGAAACTGGGTACGTGACAGAAGAAAAGGATATAGCGGATGGGAAAACTGAGCAAATAGCAAACAAGTAACCATAAGAAGGGTAAAGAATCATCATTTGAGCAAATATAACTTAGGTAATTAGAAGCCAATGATGAGCTTAGCTTTTGTAATATGTATGAAGCTAATTTGTAACCTTTATAAGCACAAAGCCTGCAGCAATAAAGTTGGATAAGTTATTGATCAATTTTGTGGTCTAAAAGTGTCTTTATCCCGTCGTCTACAACAAATGGTGACCCCGACGTCCGACTCCGACTCGACTTTGACTCTACTAAAAGAGGGCTTCTCGGCTTAAAGAAGACTTCTCGACTGGATTTAAAGAAACGGGGGAATCACGGTTGAGATGGCAAGGTGTCGGAGCCTTAGCAGCGAGGCTGGTCGAAAACAGTTGGCATAAAGGTGCAACTGTGGAAAAAAGTTGGCATAAAGGTGCAACTTCGGACCCGGAGCGTTGTATAGTCAAGCTCTGCTGTACGTGCGGCCGGACCTTGAAAGGGTTGCAACAGCGCTGATGTAGGTATGGATAGGTAAGCAGCACATAGTTTATTTTCTGAATTTTTACAGAAAAAGGGGGTTAAAGAGTTAGATTTAAAAAAGGAACTTCCTGGGTTACTTGATTATTGTAATGAAAAAGGGTGTTTTGTTAATCCTCATACTGTGCATTCCTTAGAGGAGTGGCGTAAATTTGGTGATAAAATATGGGAGGCTGTTTTAGATGATGATAAAGTTGCAAAAAAGCTAGGAAAGCTTTGGAGGGTGGTTTATAATACATTGTTGCAACATGAGGCTGAACGCAGAGCAGCAGAGCAAGCACTAAATGTGAGACAGCAGAATAAAGAGTATAAGAATGCTGACTGGTTTTCTTATAAGCCTTCTCCCCCAGCTATGCAGACAGTTCACCTCCCCGCTGTGCCCTCTGATCTTTCTAAAATAAATACAGACAGGTTGCTAGAATCAGAGACATCTGCAGCTCCTACTGCACCACCTCCCCTGGCCGATGTGCCTAGCAGTCAGACTGACCCTAGGTTCAAACCTCCTCCTCCTGCTCACTCGACCAAAGAACCTGTCCCTGGGGCATTCAGTGACCTGGCGGAGGCCGTGGTAAAAGAGCGGAGAGAAACTTGGGCTGCATTTGCTAAGCACTGTATGGAGCAGGGTGATTCTCATGGACTGCAGGCTGTGGATTCGTATGCTTTTCCCGTTACTTATAATCTGGATGGGCAGGGAGGAATGAACGCTGTTATTACTGCATTAGATTGGAAATTCTTCGCACAATTGCGAAGTACAGTCAGTGAATTTGGATTACATGCTGAACCAACTAAACAAATGTTAGATTATTTTTGGTATACACATCTTTTACTGCCATCTGATCTCCGATCTATAACTAGTATGATATTGCCTGAACATCAACAATTGTTATTTAATGCACATTGGCAAGCGTTAGTTCATGAAAGTGTAGCAGAACAACGGCTGCCCGGAGATCCTTTGTATGGTGTCACTATAGAAGAATTAATGGGCATGGGGGCGTATACACGTCCTGAGGCACAAGTTCATCTTGGCCCAGATAAAATTAGAGAGGCAATGGATCTTGTTAGAAGGGCTTTAGACAGAGTTAAGGAGCCAGGAGGAGTACCTTTGTATATGGGCTTAAAACAAGGAAAGGATGAATCATTTGGAGAATATGTTGACAAGTTAACAGCTGCTATCACTCGAGCAGGAGTACCAGATTATATGAAAGGAACTATGTTAAAGCAGTGTGTGTTGCAAAATGCTACTTCAACAATTAAGCAAATAATAAGTACGATGGGTCCTTATTGGACTATTGAGGAGTTATTAGAAAAAGTATTAGTTATTCCTACAGGAGAGAATGCATTTTTAGTTAATGCTATTCAAGATTTAGCTAAGGGGTTTAAAGAGCAGGCTCAAAGTTCCCAAGCTCAGGTTTTAGCTGCTCTTGCACCCCTTCAAGCAAAAGCACATAATTTTGCAGAAGGAAAGGCTCGATCAAAATGTTATCGATGTGGAGCCACTGGACATTTCCGAAGAGAGTGCCGAGCGACAGGAATCTGGTGTCAGCAGTGCCAGAACTCCACCCACAACACTGCTGCCTGCCGAAATCGTTCGGGAAACTCACGACGGAGCGCGAAGAACAGCAGTGGCCGCGCGCGGACACAAGTCGTCGCTGCAGCACAGATGACTCCAGCCAACAACTTCTCACCGAACAATCCATTCCACGGACAGGAAAGCAGCTGCAGTCTACCCCAGCCGACAGTTGCGGATTACAAACCACCTCAACCAATACTCTCGGATTACAACCTGCCACAGCCGGCAGCCTCGGATTGGATTTGGCAACAGCAGTAGAAGTTACCTTGCTATCCACCCAACCTCAAAAGATTCCCACCGGGATTTATGGACCTTTGATAATAAATAAACAAGTGTTTGGTGCATTGCTGATAGGAAGATCATCAGCTAGTCTTGCTGGATTATTTGTGTTGCCTGGACTTATTGATGCTGATTATACTGGACAGATAATGGTTATGGCATACACTATTTTTCCACCTTTAAAAATTCCTAAAGGACAACGTATTGCTCAATTAATACCCTTACCACAGTTTACAAAACCTTTGACCAATGATCGACAATTAATGCAACGTGGAGATCGTGGATTTGGTTCTACAAAAGGACTTACCTTATTAACATTAGATTTAAACGAACGGCCAAAACATAAAGTTACAATTATCTGGAAAGATCAAACAAAAACACTGGATGCTTTACTAGACACAGGAGCAGACTCTAGTATTATAGCACCTCATTGTTGGCCGAAATATTGGCCTCTACAACCTTCTACTACAACTGTGACTGGCACTGGAGGAGCTTCAGTTGCTATGCGAACTCCTACTATAAGTATCGAAGTGGAAGGTCGTGTAGCTAATGTTGTTCTGTCTGTTGTACAACTTCCACCAACAGTACAATGCCTAATAGGGAGAGATGTTTTAACACAAATTGGAATGAAACTGTCCAATGATCACCCTTTGGGGGAATAGCCATTGCTTGGTCTTTCCCAATTCCTATTACTTGGGTTGTTGATACTCTGGTATGGGTTAAGCAGTGGCCTCTAAAACGGGAAAGCCTGGAAATTGCTCATCAGTTAGTACAAGAACAATTTGATCAAGGACATTTAAAACTTTCTACTAGTCCCTGGAATACACCCATATTTGTAATAAAGAAAAAGTCAGGAAAATATCGATTGTTGCATGACCTGCGAGCAGTTAACTCACAAATGGAAGCCATGGGAGCTTTACAGCCTGGACTACCAAATCCTGCAATGCTTCCTATGGATTGGTCTTTACTGATTATAGATTTAAAAGACTGTTTCTTTACAATTCAATTACATCCTCGTGACACTAAAAGTTTTGCTTTTACATTACCTGCCATATTTGAAAGTTATGAGCAAAAAACTTTAGCATATTTACGTTGGGACACAAAGTATATTATCAAGTGCATAAGCATCATAAGAGGTATTAAGATAATAGCTGCCCGTTGTCAGAAAAGAACACCCTTAACAGTTATAATACCTAATGAACCTTTTCGAGGGAATCCACAGAAATATTTAGACCTTTGTGTCAAGAAATACAATCACAGTATTCGAGCTACTGTGAATGTTCCGAGTTCCAGCCATAACAGAGACAGGAAGAGAAAGACTAGAGGAAAAAATTCGTCTGTTGCTTCTACCACAATTGTATGAAATTAAAGAGTTACCCAAGGACATACAACTAAAGATTCAACAGTGTAATAGTTATGAGAAGTATGTCCAGTTACTGAACTCACTGTATTATTTTTCATTAAGAGCCTTTGGTATAGAGTATTGTTTTGCATGCAAAAAGCCAGGTTGCTTGGCCTTGATTGCTTTTAGATGTAAAACTTGTGGAAGCAATTGGTGGTTTGCGCAAAATTATTTGTTTGGTGTTTGGTGTAGAAAGTGTTCTTTTACATTATCATTACAGTCATATACACATGTATTAGAGCAAACAACAGGTTTACCAATAGATGAAGCATTACAATTATTTGAAGCTGAAGAACAAGGGATATTAACTGGATTGCGCTGAGACACTAAATATATTATAAGCAGGTGTAAGAAGAACACACCTTTGACAGCAATATACCCTGGTGGTCCCTTTGAAGGTGATCCACAACAATATTTAGATTATTGCATAGAAGCATATGGTCAAAGATGATGATTTCTTTATGGGTTTGGATTTTGAAGATAATTCTGATAACACAAGGACATCCTAGTATCCCTGTTGGACCCAGAGAAAACATTTGGGTAACATTTGCCAACCAAACAGGTCAATTGGACTTCTGTCTAAGTTTAGCCTCAGCGTCAGATCCTTTTCAAACATGTCTTATTGGCATTCCTTACCTTGATACAAATGATTTTGCAGGATGGGTTAGCTCTAATTATGACAAAACCAAGGTGGAATCAGTTTGCAATGTAACAAAAGAATGCACAAATGGCACCAAAGGCATGATGTCTCTTTTGTTAGTGGCCAGTCTGAACAGGACTATGACAGATAGTCCCAGTGAGTTACAATTATTTGGAGCTGTGTATGGAAATGACTTTTGCTTTAGACTCAATATGAAAAAGGAAAAGATTTTTCTACAGTGGCAACAAACAATTGGAAATGTATCCACTACAAACGTAACAGCACAGAACCCTCCATACGATAATATAACCTGGTGCCAAGGTTATGCCAAAAATGTGTCAGTCAGTGTGACAAAGCCAAAATACTTACCACCTGGTTATTTCTTAATTTGTGGTAATAGAGCATGGTCTGGCATTCCTAAATACCCCATTGGTGGACCGTGCTACTTGGGAAAATTGACTATGTTTACACCCACTATGAGACAAATAACACATTTGAAAAAGAGAAATATTCGGAACAAACGAGACACTGAATTTGATAAATACTGTAAATCAGTAGAAAACCAACATATTAAATTTTGGTCACCTATGGCAAATTTCTTTGCATCCCTGTTTGCCCCCGTTGGAGCAAAAAAGAGTCTAGTTCTTGTCCAAAGAACAGCTTGTTGGGCAAGGGATCAAATGAATAGAACCTCAAAAATTCTAGGGGAATTGGCTCATGACTTTGATGAAATAAGACATGCTGTTTTACAGAATAGAGCAGCTATAGATTTTCTATTGCTGGCTCAGGGGCATGGATGTGAAGAATTTGAAGGCATGTGTTGTATGAATTTTTCTGATCACTCTCAGTCCATCTACCAAAAACTAAAAGAAATGCAAGGTCATTTAGAAGACTTTAAAATCCAGAAGGATCCTATCAGAGAATGGTTAGCAAAGTTAGGCTTAGGACCATGGCTTGCTGAGATCACTAAACAAGCTATTTCACTTTTGCTGATATTGTTAGCTGCTTTATGCATCATTCCTTGTATTTTTAAGTGTATACAGAACATGCTAACGAAGGCAATGAATGATGTATTTTTAACAATGTCTAAAGAAAACGGGGGAAGTGTGGAAAGTATTGCAGAAACATGGTTGATAGAAAGAGGACATGAGAGAGATGCTATAGCTCTGGTCCCACGGTAAGAGAAAACTATTAGAAGGTCACTGTGTTTGAGAAACTGGGTACGTGACAGAAGAAAAGGATATAGCGGATGGGAAAGCTGAGCAAATAGCAAACAAGTAACCATAAGAAGGGTAAAGAATCATCATTTGAGCAAATATAACTTAGGTAATTAGAAGCCAATGATGAGCTTAGCTTTTGTAATATGTATGAAGCTAATTTGTAACCTTTATAAGCACAAAGCCTGCAGCAATAAAGTTGGATAAGTTATTGATCAATTTTGTGGTCTAAAAGTGTCTTTATCCCGTCGTCTACAACAATGTAGGACAAAGCAGGTGTTGCAATACAATCAGGCACCAGGCACTGTCACTGCTTGTGTTAAATGGTCAAGGCTTGTGTGCTGTGAAGAACCCAAGAGCATGAAGAGCATGAAGAAAAATATCCAGGGCATGATCAAAATTCACTCAACGAAGGCATTCAGTAAAGCAATGCACAAGTCAGACAAAACATTCAAACAACTTAAACCAACCATCATGCTATGAAGTTAGCAGTCTATCAAAAGATTGCAGGCATGATGTGAGCTGGGGCCTATGGGGGGACTAGCCACTTTCTTTGCTTTTCAGCACAGGGCCCTTCTTCCGTGAGGCCCAGCACCCCATGCACTTTTATAATCTTGTGTGGACTCGTAAACTAAGAGGTTTCCTTCATATGTTCCAGTAGTTAGAGAGGAGAGAGAGAGATTCAAAGCAATCCTTGCCACTTGCTATAAAACCACTGGGACAAAACATATATAAACAACACCCATCTTCATGAAAGACAATAAAACATAATATCAATAACTATAGTATTGTCTGGCAACCTGACAGCACTATTCAAACTATATAAGCAATCCACCCTTTCAAAGCCTTTCCAGTCTGGATACGATATAGAATTTTGAGTTTGTTTTTCAAATTTTAGCTAAATTCATAATACAAATTCAATTATATTATAACCCTCTATACTGGAGAAAAATGCAAGTTTTGACTCTAACTCTGATCCTCACCCGCCAGCAATACAACACCACATACAAAAAGAATAAGTCAAAACACATTGTTAGTGACAGAGACTTTCTCAACTCTGGAATAGTAGATTCAGGGATCTATTAGGGCAAGAGGCCTGCTATATAAGAAAGAAAAAAAAAATGCATTTTGTTCTTCAGGATCCATGGCCTGCATTGAATGGCTAATGCATGGCTGTAGTTATTGTTCTGATCAATACGAAGATGACAAAAGCAATTAGAACAGTTTCTCTCATTTACTGTGTTCTGCATCATCTTCTCAGTCTCGGGCTTGGCTCACCAGAGCCACAGATTGGCTCCTCTTATTCATGAGAATTACTAATGATAGATTGAGAGTGAATACTTTTTGATTTGTGATATAACTAAACAAATAAGGATCGCTTGAAGGCATATTAAAGGTATTGTTAGTCATATTAATTACAACATCGGGTGCATCTCAGGTCTTTTCAATACAGACTATGCATTTTTTGCACTTGGGATCAAATTAAAGATTTTGGGTTTTTTTCTCTCTTTTTCCAAAATTATAATCAAGGATGGAAAAGACCAGATTCCAGCTTGCAGCTGGTTCTTTAGATGTGATCTATATTATCTGTTTGTACTTTTAGGGTTTTTTTGTCTATGAAATTCTGGTAAGAGAACAAAATTCACAACATAAGCAGCACAAAGGAGAGCAAATAACTAGTTGTAAGATCGTAAAAATCAGCTGAGTAAACTTTTAAACACAATTCTAAAGATGTGATCAGCATAATGCCAACCCAGGGTAAGGCCTCTGGCTTTAACCACTTGTATTCACAGCACCAGCTGTGGGGGTGCTTCAAGAAGACAGTTCCCCCACTCCTGCAGACTGAGGGTCTAGAGAAACCCTGAGCAAAGAACACACAGAACCTGACAGGGTCACTCCATTGTCACGGTCACTTCTCAGTTTATAACAGGGAGATAGATGTTTTATCTAAGAGTTAAGGAAATCTTCAGCCTGCTGGCTTTCCATTTATCTTATTTGCAAAGCTGTAGTTTTTATAAAGCAGGGGGGTTCCACACCCCACCCCCAGCCCCGAGACACTGGTAATTTAAACTTTCTTGAGTTCGGCCAGAGGAGGTTTAAGCATCCCACTCGGTTCCTAGGCAACAAACTATCGCTACTGTGTGAGCTACTAACACCTTATCTCTTTCTCTGCTAAGGCAAAGGCGAAGTTTTGCAAGAGGGCTTTTTATCCTTTTTGTCAAAACCCTGCCTTTTTTTTTTTTTTTCTGAATACAACATTTTGGCAGAAGGTTTTTATAGGGGTACAATGCAATCAAGAAGGCATTTCACTAAAACTTTTGTACAAAGCCTCATTTCCCGGAAAAATTCCCTAAACCTGTCTGCATACTAGCTTGCAGTTAAGCGCAATTCTTTGGTTTTAAGTTATCTCCAAGTGATTAGAAGGACTAAAGAGAGAGATTTTGCTTTCTTTCCTCAACCACTTACATGCTTGGTTTCTGCGGGGCAAATCCTCCGCAAGCCGATTTCTCACTAATTTCCAAATGGCAGGAGTTAAAGATGGAAACAAGAACTATGGAAAGGTGTGTACTTGTTTGTTTTAAATACTTATTCCCCAGGAGTAACAGAAAAGGGTGACTGCAGCCTCTCCTGCCGTTCTTACTCACTCTCCCCCCGCTTCCCCGCGGGGCAGGGAGGAAGAGAGAAAAGGCTGGAGCTACTTTTCGTTTCTTTTCTTGCTGCCGCAGTCCCCACCGAGCTCGCCGTCGCTCTGCTGTTCCCCGGGCCGCCCCGCACGCCGTGGCACTCCTGGGGCCCCCCGCAGAAGTCTGGCCGGCTCTGCAGAAGCCGCTCCCGGCGCTGCCCCCGCTCCACCGCCGCCTCTGTCGCTGGGGTCCCTCCGCCGCTCCGCCGCCTCCTGCCCTGGCTGCCGGCGCTGCCTTCCCCCTGCACGCCGGGCTCGGGCAGCAGTTTGAATAACCCTAAAGTAAATTTCTATGCTCTTGTGTTCACCTGAGACGCTCTAACGGGAGGAGAGTCTCCCGGACTCTCATCTCTGGGGTTTAACAGTGACTAACAAACTTACTGGCTCTTCTCCACGCACACACAGCCCCCAACACACACACACCCTAGCACGGTACCGTTAGCAACACTGTGAGCTCACGGCGACATTGGACACAGAACGCAATTAACACGAGAGTTAACAGAGATACGGGCAGGCAGTTCTCTAGCCTGCCTCTCCTGTCAACGAGAAGTGGCACTTTTTCGGGGTAGCTCTGTTCTTGTTTCCCTCTGGGGCTGCTCCGTTCCTGGTTTTTCTAGCATTGCTGCTGCCGGGCTGTCCTCTCGCCGGCTCCCGGGCACTCCGGCCCTACCCGTCCGGCGCTGCCAGCTCTGCTCCGCCACGCCCTTAGGATTCTCCAGCAGCCGTAGTGGCTCTCTGGTGTTCGTCTGCACCACAATTGGAAATCGCACTGTTCGATCGGTGCAGTGCACGCTGGGCAGCGATGTGCTACCCCTTCCAGCAGGGCGACTGCATGGCCGAAAATCTCGTATCAGCGGCGAGGAGGGGTGGCCTTTCTCCTTTTACTGTCTCTGAGGGTGATTTGCTAGGTTTTTCTTTATTTTCTGACTTGAAGGGTGGTGATTTTTTAGAAGCATGATCTTTTAAAGTTTTAAAGACAGTTCACCACAGTTTCAGGATACTGGCAGCCTGCTTAAGAGACTCAGTGGCTGCATTAAAAAACACTCTCCCTGCAGAGTCCCAAATGTCTGTACCAAATGCTGACTGAGCATCTACCCCATTTCTTTTACACCAACTATAGAAGGTGCAGAGCACACATTTCTGATATCTCACACTGTGCTTCTCTAGTATCTCTGTTAGCACTGTGCCAACAGATTCCTCCTCCATGGATGCCTGTACTTCCATTATTTATTCCTGATTGGCTCACCTTCTTTCCAGGTGTCTGTAAGTCTTGACTTACTTTTCGACTCTAAGGTCCATCACTCAGCTCTGAGGTCCACCAACAAATGCTACATTGGGGTTCCATCCTCACTGCTCTGAGGTCCACAGTCACTGCTCTCAGATCCACGGTGATAAATCCCCTCGCTACCGCTCTAAGGTCTGCTGCAAATCTTCTGCAATAAATCTTCTCTATCACCGCTCTAAGGTCTGCGGTCTTTCCAAGGAATTCTCCTTGCAGTAAATCTTCTGCGCAATAAATCACGTCCGGGTTCACCAATTGACGACGGTCAAGAATGCACTCAGATAGCAGGGAAAGGCACACGGCTACTTTATTGCTCTCAAAGGTTTCTTTTATACTCTTTGTATACTATCGTGCTGCAACATAATTGGTTAAAAGTCTCAAACATAAAACACTGTACATACTTTCATTAGTAACACTACACGCATTTGGATTGGTGACCTTTGGTCTCAGCTGCATTACGTTTGTTCCGTCCAGCATTGCAGTAAATATTTCCTTAGAGTTGTTTACATTCCTCTGCAATTTCAGAGCTGCAACTGCTCAAATTCAAGGCCTACCATCCGGTCGTTTCCCACAGGGAGGTGTGATGTCATAGGGGAGATGTGATGCCACAGGGATGATGTGATGTCACAGGAGGACAGGATGACACAGGGATTATATGATATCACGGGAGAGGTGTGATGTCATATGATGGATGTGACACCATAGGGCAGATGTGATGTCACAGGGGAGGTGTGATGTCACAGGGGAGCTGTGATGTAGCTCTGCAGAGCCCTGACAGTGCCACTGCAATCCCAAGTTGCATTGCCCGGGTCAACACTCAGCACAGCCAAGGCCACAACCCTTCCTGAAAGGTGTCCCTTCTGGGCAGGGCCAGGGGGACAAACCCCTCCATCTGTCCCTGCACATGTTGTGTCCAATTCTCATCCCCCACTTAGGGACAAAGTCAGCCTACATTGGGTGTTTAGCTTTGCATTTGCTTCACTCTTTTGTGCTTCCAACACACACACCCCCCAGTCTGGGCAGAGTCTGACCAGCCAGAGAACACAAGACCTGACTAGTTGTGGCTCCTGCTGTAGTGGCTGGAACTTGGGCCACAATCTGTGCCAGGAGCAGAGAGGTCCCTCCCCACAGAAACTTCTTGGCAATGGAGTTCTTAAGAAAACAGGACAGGCTGTGGGGATCACTTGCAGGGCACAACCAGGGGCGTGTCTTGACCAGCCTCCTGTTTAATATGACCATCTTTTCCATTCTCTTTTCTCTCTGTTTTCTCATGCTTGTTCCTCCAGTGACCATTGCGATCCTACCCTTGCTTTGGTTCTTTCCTAGACACCCCATGACAAGTCTTGCCCAGTCCCCAAATCCCCTTTCTGAATGCCCATCATTAGTCTCAGATTCCGAGGCCAAATCCCCCATCCTCAGCTAAAGGGTCACCCTGAAAGGTTCTGCCTATGACCCACTTGCTTAAAGTTTCATACAGATACCTTGGAACTTCCTTGGAATTAATTTGTTACCTTTTGGGCTTAGAATGGCTTCTTCAAAAACATGGTAATTCATGTCCTCAACATGGACATACTTTGGAGAAGGAGTTTGGGATATTAGACTCAAAGAATCCCAGAATGGTTTAGCTTGGAAGGGATATAAAAGCTCACGTGGTCCAAACTCCGGCACATAGACAGTGACATCTTCACTAATTTAGGCTACTCAAAGTTCCTGACCTTGGACAAATCCAAGGGATGGGATGGGACATCCTCTTCTCTGGGAACCTGTTGCAGTTCTTGCCAGCCCCACTGGCAAATATTTCCTCCTATTATCCAATATAAAGCTCCCCTATTCCAGTTTAAATACATTGTCCCATATTCTGCCAATACTGGCCTTGGTAAAACATATGACTGTGACTATCTTAGACTATGAGCACAATGTTTTCATCTGCAAACACCTTGGAGAGTGCTCAGAGATGTCCCTAGAAAAAGTTTGTCCCCATCTTTGTTAGAAGCCTCTGTGGTGGTGCATCCTCCCCCCACTGTCCTCAGGCCTGGTTGATGATCTCAGGAGTTCCTGACAAGCCTTGACCAAACCAGTTGAGAAATGAAAAGCCCCTGGACTGGACCAGGGATGTGGGGAAGTGTCCCTGGACTGGACCAGGTGCTCCTGGATGATACAGGTGGGAACAATCCAGAGTGGATCAGCTGGGGAACACAGGATAATCAGTCATCCCATGAAAACCTTGGAACATTCCCTACCTGAACTGTAGCGCAAAATGGAAGAGTCTGGATGCAATTCCCAAATATTTTGGAAACTCCAGTCATTCCTGACACCAGGATGGAAATTCAGCAGATAACTAAAGCCAGTCACCTTGGGAGCCCACAACCAGCGGGGCTGAGGGAGGCCCTGGCAGCTCCCCAGCACCTCCCTCTCAGTGGGACACCTCTGGCAGCCTCTCCCAGCTCGGGAACCCTCCAGTTTGTGACACTCCAAAAACCCTCCCTGATGCCCAGGACAATTCTGATCCCCCTCCACAAACACTCCTCCAGCTGTGACCCTTGTCTGTTAGGAAACACAAAGGGATTTTTGGAAGTGTTTCCTTGACAACAAGGAGAATTTGGGAGAGGGACCTTTCCACAGCCAGCTATTGATGTGTCCACACATCTCTGCCTGGGTGTTGGGTGTGAATTGACTGTGGGGTGAATGTTGTTATTGTGAATCTCTAATTCAGTCACTGTTAAAATTGTGGCAAATGCTATTGAACCACTTGATAACTGTTCAATTGGTCAATGATTAAGTGCTACTAATGTCTTTTGCCCCCTTGTCTTTGGATCAAAATCCTTTGCGCCCTGACCCTCTTGCATCCCAGGGCTCTGTGTAAATCATTCTCTTTCATCAAAAAAAATATTTTTTTTAACGTCCACTTTAAAATCTTCTTCCTTAGCTAAGCTACAAAACAACTCCAATTAGCTGTAGAGGTCTTGATGACTTGAAGACAAATAAAGGAATAGAAATATTTTTTTTTTAGTGTTTTAATGAGTCCCACAGTGTGTTTGGAGCTGCATCAGCTCTCAGTCCAAGATGGGCCACGTCAGAAGTGGTGAGGTTGGGGGGTGAGGAGCAAGGTTGATCATACATGGTCAGTCTGGATCTCCTGAGGAGACACTCAGCATCAAGATCACTTAGAGAACACCTCTATCACCTCTCCTCTGAACTAAAAATTATCCACCATTGAATTAAACCAAAAAAAAGAACAAACTTTGAAGACTTGTTTTGAAATTGCCTTGAAGACAATTAAAGGAAGACAAAGAGATCCAGAGGGATTTCTCCATTTTAATGAGCCCCACAGTGTGTTTGCAGCCCAGCCCATGATCCTGAGGTACTGAGAGAAGATTGAAGCAGCTACTGAAGAAGTCAGAAGCCAAACTCCAAGTGCCTTGAAGCATTGCTGGGCCCCACTGAGGGCAGGCACTGCCAAAGCCTCCCCAGGGACTCCTGGGAGCAGCTCCTTGGAGGCCAGGAGTGCAGGCAGACAAAGGCTCTGGGCAGGCCCCTGCAATGCTGAGCAAAGCCTGCCTTGGTTTTGTGGAGCACAAAGGCCAAGGCCTGAGCCCCAGGCCCTGGCCTAGCAGATCCTGTCCCTCCCAGCTGGCTCAGGGCTGTTTGGGGGGCACTGGGATGGGAGGGGGAGGAACAACAAAGGCCCAAAACTGGGCAACCCCTGCCAGGCTCCTGAGGGAGGGGCGAGGCAGAACCCAAGTGCAGAACCTGCCAGGCAAGTTGCTTGTGGTGGCCTGAGTGGCAGAGGCAGCTGCCAGAGGCAAGGGGACAAAGGCCTGGGTGCCTTTGGGCCTTGCAGCCCTGCCAGAGCCCTTGGCCATCTCTCCTGCAGGCTGTCCTGGCCTGGCCCTGCTGCTGCTCTGGACTTGCAGGCTGCACACACCCCTCCTGCTTTCCCATCCCCCTCCCAGCAGCATTTCTAGACCCTCCCTGATGTCTCTGCACCAGCTCTGGCTGTTGCCATGTGCACTTGGCCTTCTTAATTTGGATCCTGAGCCCCTGTGCCACAGGACATCCCTGCCAGAGCCCAGGTCCTTCTCCTGGGGGTCACTTCAGAGCTGAGCAGATCCAGGTCACCTCCCATTCCTCTACCAACCCCCTGGGCCTGGTCTGGGCCCTGCAGGTCCTTACCCTGCTCTCAAGGGCTGGGGGGGTGCTTAAAGGTAAGGGCTTGGGGTTTAGAGCTCAGGGTGGGGATGAGGCAGAACTTTGGGAGGTTTCTTGGTATCCCTTTTCACTAGTTAATACTGTATTAAATGCTGTTCGGAGTATTTGTTTTAATGCCACCTGATAAGGTAGTTATTTTGTATCCATTTTAATTTTTAATTCCTCTTGCTAAGTTTATTGCTATT
This sequence comes from Manacus candei, assembly GCF_025592945.1. Classification (NCBI taxonomy): domain Eukaryota; kingdom Metazoa; phylum Chordata; class Aves; order Passeriformes; family Pipridae; genus Manacus; species Manacus candei. Next base: position 9,745,180 of record NW_026138093.1, on the reverse strand, counting down.
ATTATTATTCTCACTATAATAAAAGATATTTTGTGTGTTTGAGTATTTCTGGCACTTGTCTTTATTCCGGACATGTATCCAAACGAACTGCTACACACAGGAGAGCTGTGATGTCACAGAGGAGGATGTGATGTCATAGGAGACATGTGATGTCACAGAGGGGATATGATGTCACAGAGGAGAATGTGATATCACAAGGAACTGTGATGTCACAGAGGAGGTTGTGATGTCACAGAGGAGGATGTGATGCCACAGGAAACATGCGATGTCAAAAAGGATGATATGATATCACAGAGGCAGTTGTGATGTCACAGGAAGGATGTGATGTCACAGGGGAGCTGTGATGTCACAGAGATGGATGTGATGCCATGCTGAGAATGTCATGTCACAGAGGAGGATGTGATTTCACAGAGGAGGAACTGATTTCATAGGAGACATCCGATGTCACAGAGGAGGATGTGATGTCATAGCAGACACGTGATGTCAGAGAGGAGGATGTGATGTCATAGGAGACATGCGATGTCACAGAGGAGTATGTGATGTCCCAGGAAGCTTGTGATGTCACAGGAAGGATGTGATGTCACAGGAGAGCTGTGATGTCACAGAGGAGGATTTGATGTCACAGGAGACATGCAATGTCACTGAGGAGGAAGATTAAATGTCAGAGAGGAGGCTATGATGTCACAGTGGAGCTGTAATTTCATAGGAGAGCTATGATGTCACAAAGGAGGATGTGATGTCATAGGAGAGATGTGATGTAACATGAAAGTGTGACGTCACAGAAGAGCATGTGATGTTACTGGGAGGATGTGATGTCACAGAGGAGGATGTGACGTCACAGAGGAGGATGAGATGTCATAGAACAGCTGCAATGTCATAGGAGAGCTGTGATGTAACATGAAACTGTGATGTCACAGAGGAGCATGTGATGTTACTGGGAGGATGTGATGTCACAGAGGAGGATGTGATGTCATAGAACAGCTGCGATGTCATAGGAGAGCTGTGATATCACAGAGAAGGATGTGATGTCACAGAGGAGGATGTGATGTCACAGGAGAGCTGCAATGTCAAAGAGAAGGATGTGATGTCACAGAGGAGGAACTGATTTCCTAGGAGACATCCGATGTCACAGAGGAGGATGTGATGTCACATGGATCTGTGATGTCACAGAGGAGCATGTGATGTAGCAGAGTGAAATGTGATGTCACAGAATAGGATGTGATGTCATAGGAGACATGCGATGTCACAGAGGGGAATGTGATGTCGCAGAGGAGGATGTGATGTCAGAGAGGAGAATGTGATGTCGTACGAAGGATGTGATATCAGGAACGATGTGATGTCATAGGCGAGCTCCGATGTCAAAGAGGAGGATGTGATGCCATGGGGAGTATGTGATGTCACAGAGGAGGAATTGATTTCCGAGGAGACATCCGCTGTCACAGAGGAGGCTGAGATGTCACAAAGGAGGATGTGATGTCATAGGAGACATATGATGTCACAGAGGAGGATGTGATATCACAGATGTGACTCTGCTTTCACATGAAGCATGTGATGCCACAGGAAGAATGTGATGTCACAGAGGAGGATGTGATGTCACAGAGGAGGATGTGATGTCACAGGAGATCTGTGACGTCAGAGAGGAGGATGTGATATCACAGGAAACATGCAATGTCCCAGAGGAGAATGTGATGTCCCAGAGGAAGATTAAATGTCAGAGAGGAGGCTATGATGTCACAGGGGAACTGTGATTTCATAGGTGAACTGTGATGTCACGAAGGGGGACGTGATGTCATAGGAGAGACGCGATGTCGCAAGGGGAGATGTAATGTCCCGGGGAGCTGTGATGTCACAGAAGGGGATGTGATGTCACATAGGGCTGTGATGTCACAGAGGAGGATGTGACATCACAGGAAGTTTTGATGTCACAGGGGAGGATGTGATGTCAGAGAGGAGAATGAGATGTCGTAGGAAGGATGTGATATCAGAAACGATGTGATGTCATAGGCGAGCTCCGATGTCACGGAGGAGGATGTGATGCCATGGGGAGTATGTGATGTCACAGAGGAGGAATTGATTTCCTAGGAGACATCCGATGTCACAGAGTAGGCTGAGATGTCACAAAGGAGGATGTGATGTCATAGGAGACTATTGATGTCATAGGAGACCTGTGATGTCACAGAGGAGGATGCGCTATCACAGAGGAGGATGTGATGTCGCAGTAAGCATGTGATGTCACCGATGAGGATGTGATGTCACCAATGAGGATGTGATGTCATAGGGGAGCTGTGATGTCATAGAAGAGCTGTGATGTCACAGAGGAGGATGTGATGTCACAGGGGAGGATGTGATGTCACAGAGAAGGATCTGATGTCACAGGGAGCTGTGATGTCACAGAGGAGGATGTGATGTTATAGGAGATCTGTGATGTCGTAGCAGACCTCTGATTTCACAGGGAGACGTGATGTCACAGAGGAGGATGTGATGTCAGAGGGAACTGTGATTTTACAGAGGACGATATGATGTCACAGGAGACATGCGGTGTCACAGAGGAGGATATGATGCCATAGGGGAAATGCAATGTCACCGTGAGGATGTGATGTCACAGAGGAGGATGTGATGGCACAGGGAACAGTGACGTCACATAGGAGGATATGACGTCACATAGGAGGATGTAGTGTCATAGAGGAGGATGTGTTGTCATAGGAGACATGCGATGTCACAGAGGGGAATGTGATGTCACAGAGGAGGATGTGATGTCAGAGAGGAGAATGTGATGTCGTAGGAAGCATGTGATATCAGGAACGATGTGATGTCATAGGCGAGCTCCGATGTCAGAGAGGAGGATGTGATGCCATGGGGAGTATGTGATGTCACAGAGGAGGAATTGATTTCCGAGGAGACATCCGCTGTCACAGAGGAGGCTGAGATGTCACAAAGGAGGATGTGATGTCATAGGAGACATGTGATGTCATAGGAGACATATGATGTCACAGAGGGGGATGTGATATCACAGATGCGAGTCTGCTTTCACAGGAAGCATGTGATGCCACAGGAAGAATGTGATGTCACAGAGGAGGATGTGATGTCACAGAGGAGGATGTGATGTCACAGAGGAGGATGTGATGACAGCGAGGAGGATGTGATGTCACAGGAAACATGCAATGTCCCAGAGGAGAATGTGATGTCCCAGAGGAAGATTAAATGTCAGAGAGGAGGCTATGATATCACAGGGGAGCTGTGATTTCATAGGTGAGCTGTGATGTCACGAAGGAGGACGTGATGACATAGGAGAGATGTGATGTAGCAGTGGAGGATGTGATGTCCCAGGGAGGATGTGATGTCACAGAGGAGGATGTGATGTTATAGGGGAGCTGTGATGTCATAGAAGAGCTGTGATGTCACAGAGGAGGATGTGACGTCACAGAGGACGATGTGATGTCACCGGAGAGCTGTGATGTCACAGAGGAGGAAGTGATGTCATAGGAGACATGCGATGTCACAGAAGGGATATGATGTCACAGAGGAGGGTGTGATGTCAAGGGGAACTGTGAAGTCACAGAGGAGGATGTGATATCACAGGGAGGATGTGATGTCACAGAGGAGGATGCAAGCTCGCAGAGGTGAATGTGATGTCATAGAGACCTGGGATGTCACAGAGGAGGATGTGATGTCGCAGTAAGCTTGTGATGTCACCGATGAGGATGTGATGTCACAGAGGAGGATGTGATGTGACAGGGGAGCTGTGATGTTGTTGCCCGTAAACAAAGACACAAACCAACAAAGTGCCGGTTTATGGGTGCTTTATTCGGGGCCCCGGGAACCTGCGGGCTAACGCCCCAAGACAGGGTTCCAACGACCCTCGTTCTCAGTTCAGCTTTTATACACAAACAAGTTTACATGTATTCTCACGGCTAAAACAATTACAGTTTCTATAGCAAACCAGGTGCAGTAGTTTATAACAATTAACAATCATCTACTCTAATCATAAATCTGCTTAAGTTGTCTTACCCCCCTAGAAACTGTTTAACAGACCCTTACCACATCTAAGGTACAAATCGTTACGTACATGCTTGACTAAATCTTTTGATTATTGTTTCTACTTCTTCAGTACATTCTATTCCCACGAACAAGGCTGCTGCTTAACTCACTACTGTAAAGTGTTGCTTTCTAGGCCTACCCTCTTACTTAAGCCTTAGCCATTCTACTACTAAATTTAAACTGCTTTGCAACAGTCCCCCCTTTTGAGCATTCTTCAGGCTTTGCTTGCAAGGATGCTCAAATACAGCAATCTTCAGGTTGCAGTTTCTTGATGGATAGGAGGTGATCCATTTTGCGGTGAGATTACTTCTTTTCTTGTTATAGCTTTCATGATGCGTCTCGTATGTTGACCTTCTTTTACAATCATTCCTAAAAGACACTTGTAAACAGTTATGGCTATGACAACAATTATTACAATCAACAGAAGATATCCATCCTGACACATGGAGACCTAGGGAACTGAATAATTGTCCTATCCAATTGTGTTCCGCTTCTTTCTGCAGTTTATGAACATTCTCGTCAATTTGTTCTAATTGATTAATATCTTTCTCTACTTCTTGAGTGACATTTGGGATGTGTACACAACAATGCTCATCCTTTGCATGCAGGTAACCGCAAACTCCATGTTCTTTGAGTAATATCAGGTCTAATGCCATGCGGTTTTGTATGGTCATTCTAGAGGTGGCTTGTAATTGTAAATTTAGATCTTTAAATCCTTTCTTAGTGACTGCTGCTAACCTTTCGGTCTGGCTCATCAATTTGAACAACATTTCTCTATTTCGATATGTTGAAATTGGGGCAAACAAAGATTCTAGTGCCCATCCGAATTTAACTCCTGCTGATGGCTCATGCCAATCTGTTAGTTCCAGGTCATTAATGTCATTACTAACTTCTCTTTTCTCCCGTGGTCGCATCTCTGCTGGTGTTAACTTCTCTTTTCTCCAGAGTGGACAAAGAGTAGGTATCCCTAGTGTGACAGGTACAACCGGACCGTCTAGTGGCATGTGGATGGTCCATTGACCATGTCCCATGACCCATACTAGGTTTCCGGGACTTCTAACTGTAGTAGTGTGACAATCAATGTTTTTCACATGTCCTTTAATAGTATGGTTATATCCTCGACACTCACATCCTAACTGCAGGAGGGCCCTGACTGGTATTAATCCTATTTCATCGTCTGGAGTGTCACATGTATATATTCGGGTACAATTCCAATCCTCTTTTGTATGTGTTTCTGTCCTCCAATTATGATTCCCTCTATTTCCTGTAGAATAAGTTTGATTCTTTTTCCCCTTCCAGTGAATGCACCACTGTACCTTTCCAATATAACTATATGTCTCTAGCAGGCTGGGTCCCCAAATTGTTTGCCATTCTTCCATGGTTGTAGAACTGGTAATATTTTGACAGACCTCTTCTTGTTTTTCTCGTTTTACTGAAGCCGGAACTTTAGAGCATGGGTGTGTTGAATTTGTAACTAAACAGTATCCTTTTAATTCATTAATTGTTTCACTTGTTACCCATGTCCCAATTACTACCCATCGGAAATATCCCGGCATCTGTTCACATTGCTTCTTCATCATTTTGTCACTTAATAAACATACATCTATCGTTTCGCTCCATGTGATGGTTACAAATTTGCAATTCCTTGTAATATTCTTAAACATTTTGGGTATTTCCGGCACTGGAATTATTCCCCATGGAATTGGGTCTCCTGCTGCATGAGGCATAGGGAGACATGCAGTAATTTTAGTAACGTTTTGTACTTTCCCAAAATCTCGAATTAGGCCCACAATTAAATTTTCCTGTTCTATTTCTCTATTCGGAATCTGCAGATCTCTCACATGTCGAGTTTTCCTAGGGGGTATAACTTGTACCTTAGTCATTATTTCCCGAGTTGTGTTTATCATGTGTATTTCTACATACCCATAATCAAACCTCCTTTGAATCCAAACTACACACATGTATGTCCCTTCTACGGTTTTAGACACCTCAGGTACCTGCAGGACGGTATAACCCTTTTGTTGTGTCGCATCCCAAACTGTTGTCACTCCTTCTGTTATGATTCGATCTTGATCCCTCCGTCTCCACTTGACGTGGACATTTCTTAATTCAGCTCCCTGGTCATCTGAAAACAGACAAGTTAAGTTTACATCAGTGTGTTCTGGTGCAAACAAATAAGGATCTGGGGTCTCAATTCTCACGGTGGTCTCTGCTAAACTTATCAACCCCAGGAATACCACAATCTTCAATTGTTGGCTCGAAATACCATCTTTGTAGGTGAGAGAGGTTCTACCGACCATGAGACTGGAACCTTCTTGACTCGGGTGTAATGGATCCAATTGTCGATTCCCTCGACTTTCACCGCCGTATAAGTGGTCATTATCACCTGACGAGGACCGTCCCATGTTTCCTTTAATGGTTCCACTGACCAGTTTTTCACATAGACTTGGTCTCCTGGAGAAATGTCATGAACCGGATTCTCCAGGGGCAGAGGCCGATTCCACTGCAGCGCTCCTCTGAGGGCTGTGAGGGTCTTATTCAAAGATAACACATAGTTAAATACTGCCTGATCACCCACTACATGAGGATCCCCTTGGTAAGTAGCCGCATGATAGGGCTTGCCATACAATATTTCGTATGGACTTACTCCTATTCTTTCCCTTGGTTTAATCCTAACTCTCAGCAGAGCGAGGGGTACTGCTTGGGGCCACTGGATTTTGGCTTCCTGACAGATCTTCTTCAATTGACCTTTTAATGTCTGATTCATTCTTTCTACTTGTCCACTAGACTGCGGTGTCCATGGTGTATGGAGATTCCATGTTATCCCTAATACAGCTGACACATCTTGGACTATCCCTGCTGTAAAGTGCGGTCCTCGATCAGAGGACAACCCTAGGGGAACTCCAAATCTTGGGATGATTTCCTTCAGAAGGGTTTTCACTACTTCTTTTGCCTGATTGGTCCTGCATGGAAAAGCTTCTGGCCACCCTGAGAAGGTACAAACATACACTAGCAGATATTTAAAAGTTTGGGCCTTAGGCAACTCAGAAAAATCTACTTGCCAATAGTCTCCTGGTAACTGTCCTACTTGTAGTTTTCCCATTTGTACTTGCTTCCTGACTACTGGATTATTCTTTATACACATAGGACACATTGCATTCACCCTTTTAGCTAGTGTTAACATCTGGTTTGAGAAAATTTCGTTTTTCAAGAATTTCACTAGTGCTTCTGCACCCCAGTGGCACTTGTTGTGTTCCATTTCAAGCACTGCTTTCATTATTCTGACTGGTAAAATTACCTGTCTCGTAGGAGTGATATACCACCCCCTGATATTTTTCTTCGCTTCCATCATCACAGCTAATTTCTCATCTTCAGGTGAATAATGCGGTTTCTCTTCCATGAATGCTATTGCTGGATTATTCCGGGTTGGTAAAAGAACCATTTGAGTCCATACCTCTCTCGCAGCCCTCCTGGCTGCTTGGTCAGCGTATCGATTTCCCTGAAACTCTCGTCCTGGATCAGCCTGGTGTCCTCTGACATGCATTATTGCCACTGCTGAGGGCTTATGTATTGCCTCTAGCAATTGTAAAATTTCTTCCCGATGTTTAATCGTTGTCCCCTGAGAAGTAAGAAGTCCTCTCTCCTTCCAGAGTGCTCCGTGAACATGAACTACCCCAAAAGCATATTTGGAGTCAGTCCATATGTTAACTCTCCTTCCTTGACTTAATATTAAAGCTCTCACCAATGCCCATATTTCGGCTTTTTGTGCAGACGTACCTGGGGTAGTGCATTTGCTTCTATCACTTATTGTAAAGTGACTACTGCATACCCAGCGTACCTGGTGCCGTTTTCCACAAAACTAGATCCGTCGGTGTACAGCTCCCAGTCAGGATCTGTCAGTGGTTCGTCCTTCAAGTCTCTTCTGCTCGCGTAGACTTGTTCAATGGTCTCTACACAGTCATGCTCCAGGGTGCCTTCTTCCTGTGTAGACCTAAGGAATTCTGCTGGGTTGAGATGGTTAGTAATTTTCAGTTCAACATCATCTTGTTCTCTCAACAAAGCCTGGTATTGCAACATGCGGCTGGAGGAGAGCCAATGCCCCCCTTTTTGCTCTAGAACTGCTATGACCATGTGGGGCACGTACACTATCATGTGTTTTCCCAGAGTCAATTTGCGCGCTTCCTGTATTAAAATGACCGTCGCTGCCACAGCTCTGAGACACCCCGGCCATCCCCCACTTACTGCGTCTAGCCGTTTGGGGAAGTACCCAACCGGTCTCTTCCAGGTTCCTAATCGCTGAGTGAGTACTCCTAAGGCCATTCGCTGTCTCTCACAAACATAGAGCTGAAATTCCTTGGTTGGGTCCGGTAGTCCCAGGGCAGGTGCTTCCTGGAGGGCTTTCTTCAGTTCCTGAAATGCTTTTTCTTGCTCTGTCCCCCAGGTTAGCTTGGACTCCTTTGCTGCTTCATACAGTGATCGAGCAGTCAGTCCGAAGTTAGGAATCCACAGCCTGCACCATCCGACCATTCCTAGAAAAGATCTCAGTTCTTGATTATTTCTAGGCACAGGTATAGCACATATTGCTTGAATTCTATTTGTTCCCAGGCGCCGGACTCCTTGGGAAATTTCACATCCCAGATAGATAACTTTCCGTTTTACTAATTGTGCTTTTTCTTTTGAGACTCGGTAGCCTGCTTGGCCCAGCATGTTTAACAGTTCAATAGTTAACTGACGACAAAGTCCCTGTTCTGTAGCCCCTAAGAAAATGTCATCTACATATTGCAGTATTATATATGAAAAAGGAGATTCTTTTACCTGAGTAGTCTTCCATTCCTCAAGTTCCTTTGCTAACTGATTACCAAATATTGTAGGAGAACACTTGAATCCTTGTGGTAATCTGGTCCAAGCGAACTGTCTCTTTCGTCCTGTCTCCGGACTTTCCCATTCAAAGGCAAAGATTTTCCAACTTTCTCATGCCAGTGGTATGCAGAAGAAAGCATCTTTCAAATCAACCACAGTAAACCACTGAAACTTCTCAGAAACAGATGTTAGCAAGGTATAAGGATTTGCTACAACCGGGTGAATATCTTTTGTAATAAGATTTACTGCTCTCAAATCTTGTACTAATCTATACTTACCATTTGGTTTTTTTATCGGAAATATGGGGGTATTAAATTCTGATTCACATTCTTGTAATATTCCTAGAGTTAGGAACTGTGAAATCATAGGGGCTATTCCCTTTCTTGCTTCTAAACTAATTGGGTATTGCCTAACTCTGACAGGTTGTGCTCCTTCCTTCAACTCTATTTTAACTGGGGTGGCTGCTTTAGATTTCCCAGGAACCCCGGTCTCCCACACCCAGGGTACAACAGCCTGTTCAATCTCTTGGGGTATTTCTTCCTTTTCCACTTCTTTCACAACAAAAATTTTTGCTAAATTTTCTTCTGGAATTTCTATCTTGACTCTCCCTTTTTCAAATATAATTTTAGCTTGCAAGGCTGAAAGCAAATCCCTTCCTAATAAACATTCAGGACTGTTGGGCATGTACAGAAATTGATGATCTAATTCTCTTCCCTTAAATTTGATATCTAGAGGTCGCAGAAATGTTCTTTCCTCTATCTGTCCTGAAACTCCCACTACTTGTATGGTTGAATCACTTAATGGCCCCATCAATTTATTCATTGCCGAAAAACTAGCTCCAGTATCTATTCTAAATTCCGTCGGCTCCCCCTCTACTTCCAAAACAACCTTTAAGTCTGAATCTAGCCGACTCTGTCTTCCACAACTCCCTAACACAAATGCTTGGGCGACACCCTGTGGCGTGCCCATACCAACAGGGTTTTGTGGATTCACAAAGCTTTGAGGATTCCAAGGATTCATTTCATTTCCAGCATTTAATGGGCATTCGTTTTTCCAATGTCCTTGTCCTTTACAAAGAGCACACTGATTTGGTCCTATTCTACCACGTCCTCCCCCATATTGATTTCCAAATCCCGACTGATTGTTAAATCCTCTACCCATTCCTCCCCTTCCCCTTCTGCCACGTCCTCTTGGGTACGAATCCTTTCCTTTGCTCTCTCCACCATCACCTTTAATACCATTTCTTTTTCTGTTGAATCTAAAATTGTATCTATTAATACCTGTAAATCATTCCAGTCCGGGTTTTGTGTTTTTATAACCATTTTTATAACACGAGCCACCCACTCAGGATTTTCTCTATATGTCCCAGCTGACTGTTTCCAAATTAGTAAATCATTAGGCGAAAAAGGAACTTTTATTATGATTTTTCCCCTGCCTGCTCCAACCGCTTCACGCAAGGGAGCCATCAATCTAGGGGGTGAGAGCGAAACGTCTGTCTCCCTCCCCCCTCCCCGTCTTCTTTCCCTCTCCCTTCGCCCTCTCCGAGTCCGTTCTGCTAGAGGAGTTCTGTCACATTCCCGCCCCCCTGTTTCTTCCTCATCCGAGGATGATTCTAACGGGGGCATGGTGTGTGATTGTGCCCTTGCACGTGAAGGGAGACTATTTCTCGGGGGCGCACTTGGAGTTACTCCGGGGGAGACTAACAAAGACACATCCTCCTCTGGTTCTGAAAACCGTATTTTCCGCTCATGTTTATCATCCAATCCTTTCAATATCTTTATACTCCGCTCTTGACATTTCTTACATTTATCATCCTCCAGTTCCAGTTCTTTCAACACTAAGATACCACATTCCTTTTGCCATTCAGTGTTTTGTTCTAAATAATAAAACAAATCCAGATACGGTATTTCATCCCACTTCTCATTCTCTCGTAAATATCGCATCAAAGGGGTTATAATTTCCAAAGTCAGTGAACCATTTCTAGGCCACGGCATTCCTTCTGTTTCATATTGAGGCCATACATTATTACAATAATCAATCAACTGTTTCTTGCTTAAGTCTTGTCCAAAATTTCCTTCCTTCCAATGTTTTAACAAGCAACCAAGTGGAGAATCGCTAGGGATATCTTTTTCTGTGCAGGATAGTGCTCTAAAGGTTTTAAATGACATCATGCTTGCTACTGGCTCACACACACACCACAATCTAAATTCATCAAATTCACAATAACACAACAACACAAAACAATACTTTTAACGACCAGCACCATAACACAACAATATAAACCAGTAACATAACCAAAACCAGAACAAAACCAAAACCAAAACCAACTCGCCGATTCTCCCTCTGAGAGGCGAGTGCTGGTACAGCGCAGCTTTCGCTGCGTCTTACGACCAGCGCCTAGGCTTCCCAACCAAGGTACCTTTAGCCCAACCCAGCGGGACACTCACTATCCCGTCTTATAGGCAGGCTCCCAACCAACAAACCTAAAAGAATAAAGCACCTTCGGGCTTACCTAGAGGGTCGTCCGGCGGGCGCGGGTCGGGCACGGGTCGATGTCTCCCCAGAAATCACCTGGTTGCCGGCATGGAGTGGATCAGCTCGTGAGCCGCCCAGCTACCCCCGGAGTTCCATCTGGTGTCGCCAAAACTGTTGCCCGTAAACAAAGACACAAACCAACAAAGTGCCGGTTTATGGGTGCTTTATTCGGGGCCCCGGGAACCTGCGGGCTAACGCCCCAGGTCAGGATTCCAACGACCCTCGTTCTCAGTTCAGCTTTTATACACAAACAAGTTTACATGTATTCTCACGGCTAAAACAATTACAGTTTCTATAGCAACCCAGGTGCAGTAGTTTATAACAATTAACAATCATCTACTCTAATCATAAATCTGCTTAAGTTGTCTTACCCCCCTAGAAACTGTTTAACAGACCCTTACCACATCTAAGGTACAAATCGTTACGTACATGCTTGACTAAATCTTTTGATTATTGTTTCTACTTCTTCAGTACATTCTATTCCCACGAACAAGGCTGCTGCTTAACTCACTACTGTAAAGTGTTGCTTTCTAGGCCTACCCTCTTACTTAAGCCTTAGCCATTCTACTACTAAATTTAAACTGCTTTGCAACAATGTCACAGGGGAGAATGTGATGTCACAGGAGATCTGTGATGTCACAGAGGAGGATGTGATGTCATAAGAGACATGCGATGTCACAGAGGGGATAAGATGTCACAGAGGAGGATGTGATGTCAAAGGAAACTGTGAAGTCACAGAGGAGGATGTGATATCGCAGAGGAGGATGTGTTGTCACAGGGAACTGTGATGTTACAGAGGAGGATGTGATGTTATAGGAGATCACTGATGTTATAGAAGAGCTCTGACGTCACAGGGAGGATGTGATGTCGCAGAGGAGGATGTGCTGTCACAGGAGACATGAAATGTCCCAGAGGAGAATGTGATGTCCCAGAGGAAGATTAAATGTCAGAGAGGAGACTATGATGTCACAGGGGAGCTGTGATTTCATAGGCGAATTGTGATGCCACGAAGGAGGATGTGATGTCATAGGAGAGACGCGATGTCGCAGGGGGGGATGTGATGTCACAGAGGAGGATAGAATGTGACTGGGGACGTGTAATCTCACAGTGGAGGATGTGATGTCATAGAAGACATGCGATGTCAGAGAGGCGGATGTGATTTCACAGGAAGCATGTGATGTCACAGGAAGGATGAGATGTCACAGGAGAGCTGTGTTGTCACAGAGGAGGATGTGATGTCACAGTGGAGGATGTAATGTCACCAGAGACATGCGATGACACAGAGGGGATGTGATGTCACAGAGGGGATATGATGTCACCGAGGAGGATGTGATGTCAAAGGGAACTGTGAAGTTACAGAGGAGGATGTGATGTCACAGAGGAGGATGTGATGTCACAGACGAGGATGTGATGTCACAGGAGAGCTGTTATGTCACAGAGGAGGATTTGATGTCACAGAAGTGGATGTGATGTCACAGAGGGACTGTGATGTCCCAGGGGGGAATGTGATGTCACAGAGGATGATTTGATGTCATAAGAGACATGCGATGTCACAGAGGGGATATGATGTCACAGAGGAGGATGTGATGTCAAAGGGAATTGTGAAGTCACAGAGGAGAATGTGATGTTATAGGAGATCTGTGATGTCATAGAAGAGTTCTGACGTTACAGGGAGGATGTGATGTCACAGAGGAGGATGTGATGCCATAGGGGAGCTATGATGCCATAGAAGAGCTGTGATGTCACAGAGGATGTTGTGATGTCTCAGAAGAGGATGTGATGTCACATGGGAGAATGTGATGTCACAGGAGAGCTGATATGTTACAGAGGAAGATGTGATGTCACAGAGGTGGATGTGATGTCACAGAGGTACTGTGATGTCACAAGGGAGAATGTGATGTCACAGGAGAGTTGTGATGTCACAGAGGAGGATGTGATGTCATAAGAGACATGCGATGTCACAGAGGGGATATGATGTCACAGAGGAGGATGTGATGTCAAAGGGAACTGTGAAGTCACAGACGAAGATGTGATGTCAAAGAGGAGGATGTGATGTCACAGAGGTTGATGTGATGTCACAGAGGAGGATGCAAGCTCACAGAGGAGAATGTGATGTCTTAGGAGACCTGGGATGTCACAGAGGAGGATGTGATGTCACAGAGGGACTGTGATGTCACAGGGGAGAATGCGACGTCACAGAGGAGGATGTGATGTCATAAGAGACATGCGATGTCACAGAGGGGATAAGATGTCACAGAGGAGGATGTGATGTCAAAGGGAATTGTGAAGTCACAGAGGAAGATGTGATGTTTCAGAGGAGGATATGATGTCACAGGGAATTGTGATGTCACAGAGTAGGGTGTAATGTTATAGGACATCTGTGATGTCATAGAAGAGCTCTGACGTCACAGGGAGGATGTGATGTCACAGAGGAGGATGTGATGTCACAGGTTGCTGTGATGTCACAGGGCTGGATGTGATGTCACAGAGGAGGATACAAGCTCACAGAGCAGAATGTGATGTCATAGGAGACCTGGGATGTCACAGAGGAGGATGTGAAATCCCAGAGGAGGATGTGATTTCGCAGTAAGCATGTGATGTCAGCGATGAGGATGTGATGTCACAGAGGACGATGTGATGTCACAGGTGGCTGTGATGTCACAGGACGGGATGTGATGTCACAGAGGAGCATGTGATGTCACAGAGGGCATATGATGTCACTGAGGAGGGTGTGATGTCAAAGGGTACTGTGAAGTCGCAGAGGAGGATGTGATTTCACAGAGGAGGATGTGATGTCATAGGGGAGCTGTGATGTCATAGAAGAGCTGTGATGTCAAAGAGGATGATGTGATGTCTCAGAGGAGGATGTGATGTCACAGGGGAGAATGTGATGTCACAGGAGATCTGTGATGTCACAGAGGAGGATGTGATGTCAGAAGAGACATGCGATGCCACAGAGGGGATATGATGTCACAGAGGAGGATATGATGTCAAAGGGAACTGTGACGTCACAGGAGATCTCTGATGTCATAGAGGAGGATGCGATGTCACAGGTTACTGTGATGTCACAGGGCGGGATGTGATGTCACAGAGGGGGATGCAAGCTCACAGAGGAGTATGTGATGTCATAGGAGACCTGGGATGTCACAGAGGTGGATGTGAAATCACAGAGGAGGATGTAATGTCGAAGTAAACATGTGATGTCACCGATGAGGATGTGATGTCACAGAGGAGAATGTGATGTCAAACGGAACTGGGAAGTCACAGAGGAGGATGTGATGTCACAGGGAATTGTGATGTCACAGAGTAGGATGTGATGTTATAGGGGATCTGTGATGTCATAGAAGAGCTCTGACGTCACAGGGAGGATGTGATGGCGCAGAGGAGGATGTGATGTCATATAGGAGCTGTGATGTCATAGAAGAGCTGTGATGTCACAGAGGAGGATGTGATGTCACCGAGGAGGATGTGATGTCACAGGAGAGCTGTTATGTCGCAGTGGAGGATGTGATGTCACAGAGGTGGATGTGATTACATATGAGACATGCGATGTCACACAGGGCATATGATGTCACTGAGGAGGGTGTGATGTCAAATGGTACTGTGAAGTCGCAGAGGAGGATGTGATGTCACAGAGGAGGATGTGATGTCATAGGGGAGCTGTGATGTCATAGAAGAGCTGTGATGTCACAGAGGATGATGTGATGTCTCAGAGGAGGATGTGATGTCACAGGGGAGAATGTGATGTCACAGGAGATCTGTGAAGTCACAGAGGAGGATGTGATGTCACAGAGGAGGATACAAGCTCACAGAGGACAATGTGGTGTCATAGGAGACCAGCGATGTCACAGAGGAGGATGTGAAATCACAGAGGAGGATGTGATGTCGCAGTAAGCATGTGATGTCACAGAGGAGGATGTGATGTCACAGTTTGCTGTGATGTCACAGGGCGGGATGTGATGTTCCAGAGGAGGATACAAGCTCCCAGAGGAGAATGTGGTGTCATAGGAGACCAGCGATGTCACAGAGGGGATATGATGTCACAGAGGAGAATGTGATGTCATAGGAGACCTGTGATGTCACAGAGGAGGATGTGATGTCACAGGGGTGCTGTGATGTCACAGAGGAGGGTGTGAATGTTATAGGACATCTGTGATGCCATAGAAGAGATCTGACGTCACAGGGAGGATGTGATGTCACAGAGGAGGATGTGATGTCACAGTGGTGGATGTGATGTCACAGAAGATCTGTGATGTCACAGAGGATGATTTGATGTCATAAGAGTTATGCGATGTCACAGAGGGGATATGATGTCACAGATGAGGATGTGATGTCAAAGGGAACTGTGAAGTCACAGATGAGGATGTGATGTCAAAGGGAATTGTGAAGTCACGGAGGAGGATGTGATGTCGCAGAGGAGGATGTGATGTCACAGGGTACTGTGATGTCACAGAGAAGGGTGTGATGTTATAGGAGATCTGTGATGTCATAGTAGAGTTCTGACGTCACAGAAAGGATGTGATGTCACAGGGGTGCTGTGATGTCATAGGAGCTCTGTGTTGTCACAGAGGAGGATGTGCTGTCTCACAGGAGGATGTGAGGTCATAGGGGAGGATGTGATGTCATAGGGGAGCTGTGATGTCATAGAAGAGCTGTGATATCACAGAGGAGGAGGTGTTGTCACACAGGAGGATGTGATGTCATAGGGCGGGCTCTTAATTCACAGAGGAGGATGTATTGTCACAGCGGTGGATGTGATGTCACAGGAGATCTGTGATGTCACAGCGGATGATTTGATGTCATAAGAGTCATGCGATGTCACAGAGGGGATATGATGTCACAGAGGAGGATGTGATGTCAAAGGGAACTGTGAAGTCACAGAGGAGGATGTGATGTCACAGGGAACTGTGATGTCACAGAGGAGGGTGTGATGTTATAGGACATCTGTGATGTCATAGAAGAGCTCAGACGTCACCAGGCGGGATGTGATGTCACAGAGGAGGATGTGATGTCACAGCGATGGATGTGATGTTACAGGAAATCTGTGATGTCACAGAGGATGATTTGATGTCATAAGAGTCATGCGATGTCACAGAGGGGATATGATGTCACAGAGGAGGATGTGATGTCAAAGGGAACTGTGAAGTCACAGAGGAGGATGTGATGTCACAGGTTGCTGAGATGTCACAGGACGGGATGTGATGTCACAGAGGAGGATACAAGCTCACAGAGGAGAATGTGGTGTCATAGGAGACCAGCGATGTCACAGAGGAGGATGTGATGGTATAGGCGATCTGTGGTGTCATAGTAGAGTTCTGACGTCACAGAGAGGATGTGATGTCACAGGGGAATTCCGATGTCATAGGAGCTCTGTGTTGTCACAGAGGAGGATGTGATGTCTCACAGGAGGATGTGAGGTCATAGGGGAGCTGTGATGTCATAGAAGAGCTGTGATAGCACAGAGGAGTATGTGATGTCACATAGGAGGATGTGATGTCACAGGGCGGGCTGTTCTTCACAGAGGAGGATGTGATGTCACAGCGGTGGATGTGATGTCACAGGAGATCTGTGATGTCATAGAGAATGATTTGATGTCATAAGAGTCATGCGTTGTCACAGAGGGGATATGATGTCTCAGAGGAGAATGTGATGTCACAGAGGTGTTGTGATGTCACAGGGGATAATGTGATGTCACAGGAGATCTGTGAAGTCACAGAGGAGGATGTGATGTCACAGGTTGCTGTGATGTCACAGGGCGGGATGTGATGTCACAGAGGAGGATACAAACTCACAGAGGAGAATGTGGTGTCTGAGGAGATCAGCGATGTCACAGAGGATGATGTGAAATCACAGAGGAGGATGTGATGTCGCAGTAAGCATGTGATGTCACAGAGGAGGATGTGCTGTCGCAGAGGTACTGTGATGTCACATGGGAGAATGTGATGTCACAGGAGATCTGTTATGTCACAGAGGAGGATGTGATGTCATAAGAGACATACGATGTCACAGAGGGGATATAATGTCACAGAGGAGGATGTGATGTCGCAGAGGAGGATGTGATGTCTCAGGGAACTGTGATGTCACAGAGGAGGGTGTGATGTTATAGGACATCTGTGATGTCATAGAAGAGCTCTGAAATCACATGGAGGATATGATGTCACAGAGGAGGATGTGATGTCACAGGACGGGTTGTTATGTCACAGAGGAGGATGTGACGTCACAGAGGAGGTTGTGATGTCACAGGAGATCTGTGATGTCACAGAGGGGATACGATGTCTCAGAGGATGATGTGATGTCAAAGGGAACTGTAAAGTCACAGAGGAGGATGTGATGTCACTGGTTGCTGTGATGTCACAGGGCGGGATGTGATGTCACAGAGAAGGACACAAGCTCACAGAGGAGAATGTGGTGTCATAGAAGACCAGCGATGTCACAGGGGAGAATGTGAAATCACAGAGGAGGATGTGATGTCACACAGGAGGATGTGATGGCACAGAGGAGGATGTGATGTCATAGGGGAGCTGTGATGTCATAGAAGAGCCGTGATATCACAGAGGTGGAGGTGTTGTCAAACAGAAGGATGTGATGTCACAGGGCAGGCTCTTTATTCACAGAGGAGGATGTGATGTCACAGAGGTGGATGTGATGTCACAGGAGATCTGTGATGTCATAGAGAATGATTTGATGTCATAAGAGTCATGCGTTGTCACAGAGGGGATATGATGTCACAGAGGAGAATGTGATGTCACAGAGGTGTTGTGATGTCACAGGGGATAATGTGATGTCACAGGAGATTTGTGAAGTCACAGAGGAGGATGTGATGTTACAGAGGAGGATACAAGCTCACAGAGGAGAATGTGGTGTCATAGGAGACCAGCGATGTCACAGAGGAGGATGTGAAATCACAGAGGAGGATGTGATGTCGCAGTAAGTATGTGATGTCACAGAGGTGGATGTGATGTCACAGAGGTGCTGTGATGTCTCAGGGGAGAATGTGATGTCACAGGAGATCTGTGATGTCACAGAGGAGGATGTAATCTCATAATAGACATGCGATGTCACAGAGGGGATAGGATGTCACAGAGGAGGACACAAGCTCACAGAGGAGAATGTGGTGTCATAGGAGACCAGCGATGTCACAGAGGAGGATGTGAAATCACAGAGGAGGATGTGATGTCATAAGAGACATGCGATGTCACAGAGAGGATATGATGTCACAGAGGAGGATGTGATGTCACAGAGGTGCTGTGATGTCACAGGGGAGAATGTGATGTCACATGAGATCTGTGATGTGACAGAGGAGGATGTGATGTCATAAGAGACATGCGATGTCACAGAGGAGATATGATTTCACAGAGGAGGATGAGATGTCGCAGAGGAGGATGTGATGTCACAGGGAACTGTGATGTCACAGAGGAGGGTGTGATGTTATAGGACATCTGTGATGTCATAGAAGAGCTCTGACATCACAGGGAGGATGTGATGTCACAGAGGAGGATGTGATGTCACAGGGCGGGGCGTTATATCACAGAGGAGGATGTGATGTCACAGCGGTGATGTGATGTCACAGGAGATCTGTGATGTCACAAGGGATGATTTGATGTCATAAGAGTCATGCGATGTCAAAGAGGGGATATGATGTCACAGAGGAGGATGTGATGTCAAAGGGAACTGTGAAGTCACAGAGGAGGATGTGATGTCACAGGTTGCTGTGATGTCACAGGGCAGGATGTGATGTCACTGAGGAGGATACAAGCTCACAGAGGAGAATGTGGTGTCATAGGAGACCAGCGATGTCACAGAGGAGGATGTGAAATCACAGAGGAGGATGTGATGTCGCAGTAAGCATGTGATGTCACAGAGGAGGATGTGATGTCACAGAGGTGCTGTGATGTCAAAGGGGAGAATGTGATGTCACACGAGATCTGTGATGTGACAGGGGAGGATGTGATGTCATAAGAGACATGCGATGTCACAGAGGGGTTATGATTTCACAGAGGAGGATGTGATGTCAAAGGGAATTGTGAAGTCACAGGGCGGGATGTGATGTCACAGAGGAGGACCCAAGCTCACAGAGGAGAATGTGGTGTCATAGGAGACCAGCGATGTCACAGAGGAGAATGTGAAATCACAGAGGAGCATGTGATGTCGCAGTAAGCATGTGATATCACAGAGGTGGAGGTGTTGTCACACAGAAGGATGTGATGTCACAGGGCAGGCTCTTTATTCACAGAGGAGGATGTGATGTCACAGAGGTGGATGTGATGTCACAGGAGATCTGTGATGTCATAGAGAATGATTTGATGTCATAAGAGTCATGCGTTGTCACAGAGGGGATATGATGTCACAGAGGAGAATGTGATGTCACAGAGGTGTTGTGATGTCACAGGGGATAATGTGATGTCACAGGAGATCTGTGAAGTCACAGAGGAGGATGTGATGTCACAGAGGAGGATACAAGCTCACAGAGGAGAATGTGGTGTCATAGGAGACCAGCGATGTCACAGAGGGGATTTGATGTCACAGAGGAGAATGTGATGTCATAGGAGACCTGTGATGTCACAGAGGAGGATGTGATGTCACAGGTTGGTGTGATGTCACATAGGAGGGTGTGATGTTATAGGACGTCTGTGATGCCATAGAAGAGCTCTGCCGTCACAGGGAGGATGTGATGTCACAGAAGAGCATGTGATGTCACAGTGGTGGATGTGATGTCACAGAAGATCTGTGATGTCACAGAGGATGATTTGATGTCATAAGAGTTATGCGATGTCACAGATGAGAATGTGATGTCAAAGGGAACTGTGAGGTCACAGAGGGGGATGTGATGTCAAAGGGAATTGTGAAGTCACGGAGGTGGATGTGATGTCGCAGAGGAGGATGTGATGTCGCAGGGAACTGTGATGTCACAGAAAAGGGTGTGATGTTATAGGAGATCTGTGATGTCATAGTAGAGTTCTGACGTCACAGAGAGGATGTGATGTCACAGGGGTGCTGTGATGTCATAGGAGCTCTGTGTTGTCACAGAGGAGGATGTGATGTCTCACAGGAGGATGTGAGGTCATAGAAGAGCTGTGATGTCATAGAAGAGCTGTGATAGCACAGAGGAGTATGTGATGTCACAGAGGAGGATGTGATGTCACAGGGCGGGCTCTTAATTCACAGAGGAGGATGTGATGTCACAGCGGTGGATGTGATGTCAGAGGAGATCTGTGATGTCATAGAGAATGATTTGATGTCATAAGAGTCATGCGTTGTCACAGAGGGGATATGATGTCACAGAGGAGAATGTGATGTCACAGAGGTGTTGTGATGTCACAGGGGATAATGTCATGTCACAGGAGATCTGTGAAGTCACAGAGGAGGATGTGATGTCACAGGTTGCTGTGATGTCACAGGGCGGGATGTGATGTCACAGAGGAGGATACAAGCTCACTGAGGAGAATGTGGTGTCATAGGAGACCAGCGATGTCACAGAGGATGATTTGAAATCGCAGAGGAGGATGTGACGTCGCAGTAAGCATGTGATGTCACAGAGGAGGATGCGCTGTCGCAGAGGTACTGTGATGTCACATGGGAGAATGTGATGTCACAGGAGATGTGTGATGTCACAGAGGAGGATGTGATGTCATAAGAGACATGCGATGTCACAGAGGGGATATGATGTCACAGAGGAGGATGTGATGTCGCAGAGGAGGATGTGATGTCTCAGGGAACTGTGATGTCACAGAGGAGGGTGTGATTTTATGGGACATCTGTGATGTCGTAGAAGAGCTCTGACATCACATGGAGGATATGATGTCACAGAGGAGGATGTGATGTCACAGGGCGGGCTGTTATGTCACAGAGGAGGATGTGCTGTCACAGCGGTGGATGTGATGTCACAGGAGATCTGTGATGTCACAAGGGATGATTTGATGTCATCAGAGTCATGCGATGTCACAGAGGGGATATGATGTCACAGAGGAGGATGTGATGTCAAAGGGAACTGTGAAGTCACAGAGGAGGTTGTGATGTCACAGGTTGCTGTGATTTCACAGGGCGGGATGTGATGTCACAGAGAAGGACACAAGTTCACAGAGGAGAATGTGGTGTCATAGAAGACCAGCGATGTCACAGAGGAGGATGTGAAATCAGAGAGGAGGATGTGATGTAACACAGGAGGATGTGATGGCACAGACGAGGATGTGATGTCATAGGGGAACTGTGATGTCATAGAAGAGCTGTGATATCACAGAGGTGGAGGTGTTGTCACACAGGAGGATGTGATGTCACAGGGCGGGCTCTTAATTCACAAAGGAGGATGTGATGTCACAGCGGTGGATGTGATGTCACAGGAGATCTGTGATGTCACAGTGGATGATTTGATGTCATAAGAGTCATGCGATGTCACAGAGGGGATATGATGTCACAGAGGAGGATGTGATGTCAAAGGGAACTGTGAAGTCACAGAGGAGGATGTGATGTCACAGGTTGCTGAGATGTCACAGGGCGGGATGTGAGGTCACAGAGGAGGATACAAGCTCACAGAGGAGAATGTGGTGTCATAGGAGACCAGCGATGTCACAGAGGAGGATGTGAAATCACAGAGGAGGATGTGATGTCGCAGTAAGTATGTGATGTTACAGAGGTGGATGTGATGTCACAGAGGTGCTGTGATGTCACAGGGGAGAATGTGATGTCACAGGAGATCTGTGATGTCACAGAGGAGGATGTGATGTCATAATAGACAGGCGATGTCACAGAGGGGATATGATGTCACAGAGGAGGATGTGATGTCAAAGGGAATTGTGCAGTCACAGAGGAGGATTTGATGTCGCAGAGGGGGATGTGATGTCACAGGGCGGCTTGTTATGTCACAGAGGAGGATGTGACCTCACAGCAGTGGATGTGATGTCACAGGAGATCTGTGATGTCACATAGGACGGTTTGATGTCATAAGAGTCATGCGATGTCACAGAGGGGATAGGATGTCAGAGAGGAGGACACAAGCTCACAGAGGAGAATGTGGTGTCATAGGAGACCAGCGATGTCACAGAGGGGATTTGATGTCACAGAGGAGGATGTGATGTCACAGGTTGCTGTGATGTCACAGAGGAGGGTGTGATGTTATAGGACATCTGTGATGCCATGGAAGAGCTCTGACGTCACAGGGAGGATGTGATGTCACAGAAGAGCATGTGATGTCACAGTGGTGGATGTGATGTCACAGAAGATCTGTGATGTCAGAGAGGATGATTTGATGTTATAAGAGTTATGCGATGTCACAGAGGGCATATGATGTCACAGATGAGGATGTGATGTAAAAGGGAACTGTGAAGTCACAGAGGGGGATGTGATGTCACAGGTTGCTGTGATGTCACAGGGCAGGATGTGATGTCACAGAGGAGGATACAAGCTCACAGAGGAGAATGTGGTGTCATAGGAGACCCGCGATGTCACAGAGGAGGGTGTGATGTTATAGGACATCTGTGATGCCATAGAAGGGCTCTGACGTCACAGGGAGGATGTGATGTCACAGTGGTGGATGTGATGTCACAGGAGATCTGTGATGTCACAGAGGATGATTTGATGTCATAAGAGTTATGCGATGTCACAGAGGAGGATGTGATGTCAAAGGGAATTGTGAAGTCACAGAGGAAGATGTGATGTTACAGGACATCTGTGATGTCATAGAAGAGCTCTGTCATCACAGGGAGGATTTGATGTCACAGAGGAGGATGTGATGTCATAGGGGAGCTGTGATGTCATGGAAGAGCTTTGATATCACAGAGGAGGATGTGATGTCGCAGAGGAGGATGTGATGTCATAAGAGACATGCGATGTCACAGAGAGGACATGATGTCACAGAGGAGGATGTGATGTCACAGAGGTGCTGTGATGTCACAGGGGAGAATGTGATGTACCAGAGGAGGATACAAGCTCCCAGAGGAGAATGTGGTGTCATAGGAGACCTGTGACGTCACAAAAGGGGATGTGATGTCACAGGTTGCTGTGATGTCACAGAGGAGGCTGTGATGTTATAGGACATCTGTGATGTCCTAGAATAGCTCTGCCGTTACAGGAAGGATGTGATGTCAGAGAGGAGGATGTGATGTCACAGTGGTGGATGTGATGTCATAGGGGACCTGTGATGTCACAGAGGATGATTTGATGTCATAAGAGTTATGCGATGTCACAGAGGGGATATGATGTCACAGAGGGGGATGTGATGTCAAAGGGAACTGTGAAGTCACAGAGGAGGATGTGATGTCACAGGTTGCTGTGATGTCACAGGGGAGAATGTGATGTCACATGAGATCTGTGATGTGACAGAGGAGGATGTGATGTCATAAGAGACATGCGATGTCACAGAGGGGATATGATTTCACAGAGGAGGATGTGATGTCAAAGGGAATTGTGAAGTCACAGAGGAGGATGTGATGTCGCAGAGGAGGATGTGATGTCACAGGGAACTGTGAAGTCACAGAGGAGGATGTGATGTTATAGGCGATCTGTGATGTCATAGAAGAGCTCTGACGTCACAGGGAGGATGTGATGTCACAGGGGAGTTCCGATGTCATAGGAGCTCTGTGTTGTCACAGAGGAGGATGTGATGTCACACAGGAGGATGTGATGTCACAGAGGAGGATGTGATGTCATAGGGGAGCTGTGATGTCATAGAAGAGCTGTGATAGCACAGAAGAGGATGTGATATCGCAGAGGAGGATGTGATGTCACAGGGCGGGTTCTTATGTCACAGAGGAGGATGTGACCTAACAGCGGTGGATGTGATGTCACAGGAGATCTGTGATGTCACAGAGGATGGTTTGATGTCATAAGAGTCATGCGATGTCACAGACTAGAATGTGAAATCACAGAGGAGCATGTGATGTCGCGGCAAGCATGTGATGTCACAGAGTTGGATGTGATGTCACAGTTTGCTGTGATGTCACAGGGCGGGATATGATGTTCCAGAGGAGGATACAAACTCCCAGAGGAGAATGTGGTGTCATAGGAGACCAGCGATGTCACAGAGGGGATATGATGTCACAGAGGAGAATGTGATGTCATAGGAGACCTGTGATGTCACAGGGCAGGATGTGATGTCACTAAGGAGGATACAAGCTCACAGAGGAGAATGTGGTGTCATAGGAGACCAGCGATGTCACAGAGGAGGATATGAAATCACAGAGGAGGATGTGATGTCGCAGTAAGCATGTGATGTCACTGAGGAGGATGTGATATCGCAGAGGAGGATGTGATGTCACAGGGCGGGTTGTTATGTCACAGGGGAGGATGTGACCTAACAGCGGTGGATGTGATGTCACAGGAGATCTGTGATGTCACAGAGGATGGTTTGATGTCGTAAGAGTCATGCGATGTCACAGAGGGGATATGATGTCACAGAGGAGGATGTGATGTCAAAGGGAACTGTGAAGTCACAGAGGAGGATGTGATGTCACAGGTTGCTGTGATGTCACAGGGCGGGATGTGATGTCACAGAGGAGGACACAAGCTCACAGAGGAGAATGTGGTGTCATAGGAGACCAGCGATGTCACAGAGGGGATATGATGTCACAGAGGAGAATGTGATGTCATAGGAGACCTGTGATGTCACAGAGGAGGATGTGATGTCACAGAGGTACTGTGATGTCACAGAGGAGGGTGTGAATGTTATAGGACATCTGTGATGCCATAGAAGAGCTCTGACGTCACAGGGAGGATGTGATGTCACAGAGGAGGATGTGATGTCACAGTGGTGGATGTGATGTCACAGAAGATCTGTGATGTCACAGAGGATGATTTGATGTCATAAGAGTTATGCGATGTCACAGGGGGGATATGATGTCACAGAGGAGGATGTGATGTCAAAGGGAACTGTGAAGTCACAGATGAGGATGTGATGTCAAAGGGAATTGTGAAGTCACGGAGGAGGATGTGATGTCGCAGAGGAGGATGTGATGTCACAGGGAACTGTGATGCCACAGAGAAGGGTGTGATGGTATAGGAGATCTGTGATGTCATAGTAGAGTTCTGACGTCACAGAGAGGATGTGATGTCACAGGGGTGCTGTGATGTCATAGGAGCTCTGTGTTGTCACAGAGGAGGATGTGATGTCAAAGGGAATTGTGAAGTCACAGAGGAGGATGTGATGTCGCAGAGGAGGATGTGATGTCACAGGGAACTGTGAGGTCACAGAGGAGGATGTGATGTTATTGGCGATCTGTGATGTCATAGAAGAGTTCTGACGTCACAGGGAGGATGTGATGTCACAGGGGTGTTCCGATGTCATAGGAGCTCTGTGTTGTCACAGAGGAGGATGTGATGTCACACAGGAGGATGTGATGTCACAGAGGAGGATGTGATGTCATAGGGGAGCTGTGATGTCATAGAAGAGCTGTGATAGCACAGAGGAGGATGTGATATCGCAGAGGAGGATGTGATGTCACAGGGCGGGTTGTTATGTCACAGAGGAGGATGTGACCTAACAGCGGTGGATGTGATGTCACAGGAGATCTGTGATGTCACAGAGGATGGTTTGATGTCGTAAGAGTCATACGATGTCACAGATGGGATATGATGTCACGGAGGAGGATGTGATGTCAAGGGGAACTGTGAAGTCACAGAGGAGGATGTGATGTCACAGGTTGCTGTGATGTCACCGGGCGGGATGTGATGTCACAGAGGAGGATACAAGCTCACTGAGGAGAATGTGGTTTCATAGGAGACCAGGGATGTCACAGAGGAGAATGTGAAATCACAGAAGAGCATGTGATGTCGCAGTAAGCATGTGATGTCACAGAGGTGGATGTGATGTCACAGTTTGCTGTGATGTCACAGGGCGGGATGTGATGTTCCAGAGATGGATAAAAGCTCCCAGGGGAGAATGTGGTGTCATAGGAGACCAGCGATGTCACAGAGGGGATATGATGTCACAGAGGAGAATGTGATGTCATAGGAGACCTGTGATGTCACAGAGGAGGATGTGACGTCACAGAGGTGCTGTGATGTCACAGAGGAGGGTGTGAATGTTATAGGACATCTGTGATGCCATAGAAGAGATCTGACGTCACAGGGAGGATGTGATGTCACAGAGGAGGATGTGATGTCACAGTGGTGGGTGTGATGTCACAGAAGATCTGTGATGTCAGAGAGGATGATTTGATGTTATAAGAGTTATGCGATGTCACAGAGGGGATATGATGTCACAGATGAGGATGTGATGTCAAAGGGAACTGTGAAGTCACAGATGAGGATGTGATGTCAAAGGGAATTGTGAAGACACGGAGGAGGATGTGATGTCGCAGAGGAGGATGTGATGTCACAGTGAACTGTGATGTCACAGAGAAGGGTGTGATGTTATAGGAGATCTGTGATGTCATAGTAGAGTTCTGACGTCACAGAGAGGATGTGATGTCACAGGGGAATTCCGATGTCATAGGAGCTCTGTGTTGTCACAGAGGAGGATGTGATGTCTCACAGGAGGATGTGAGGTCATAGGGGAGCTGTGATGTCATAGAAGAGCTGTGATAGCACAGAGGAGTATATGATGTCACAGAGGAGGATGCGATGTCACAGGGCGGGCTCTTAATTCACAGAGGAGGATGTGATGTCACAGCGGTGGATGTGATGTCAGAGGAGATCTGTGATGTCATAGAGAATGATTTGATGTCATAAGAGTCATGCGTTGTCACA
The DNA here is from genome assembly GCF_025592945.1 of Manacus candei. Taxonomy (NCBI): domain Eukaryota; kingdom Metazoa; phylum Chordata; class Aves; order Passeriformes; family Pipridae; genus Manacus; species Manacus candei. Next base: position 9,718,069 of record NW_026138093.1, on the reverse strand, counting down.
GAGGGGATATGATGTCACAGAGGAGAATGTGATGTCACAGAGGTGTTGTGATGTCACAGGGGATAATGTGATGTCACAGGAGATCTGTGAAGTCACAGAGGAGGATGTGATGTCACAGGTTGCTGTGATGTCACAGGGCAGGATGTGATGTCACAGAGGAGGATACAAGCTCACAGAGGGGAATGTGGTGTCATAGGAGACCAGCGATGTCACAGAGGATGATGTGAAATCACAGAGGAGGATGTGATGTCGCAGTAAGCATGTGATGTCACAGAGGAGGATGCGCTGTCACAGAGGTACTGTGATGTCACATGGGAGAATGTGATGTCACAGGAGATCTGTGATGTCACAGAGGAGGATGTGATGTCATAAGAGACATGCGATGTCACAGAGGGGATATGATGTCACAGAGGAGGATGTGATGTCGCCGAGGAGGATGTGATGTCACAGGGAACTGTGATGTCACAGAGGAGGGTGTGATGTTATAGGACATCTGTGATGTCATAGAAGAGCTCTGACATCACAGGGAGGATGTGATGTCACAGAGGAGGATGTGATGTCACAGGACGGGTTGTTATGTCACAGAGGAGGATGTGACGTCACAGCATTGGATGTGATGTCACAGAAGATCTGTGATGTCACAGAGGATGGTTTGATGTCATAAGAGTCATGCGATGTCACAGAGGGGATATGATGTCACAGAGGAGGATGTGATGTCAAAGGGAACTGTGAAGTCACAGAGGAGGATGTGATGTCACAGGTTGCTGTGATGTCACAGGGCGGGATGTGATGTCACAGAGGAGGACACAAGCTCACAGAGGAGAATGTGGTGTCATAGGAGAGCACCGATGTCACAGAGGAGGATGTGAAATAACAGAGGAGGATGTGATGTCGTAGTAAGCATGTGATTTCACAGAGGAGGATGTGATGTCGCAGGAGATCTGTGATGTCACAGAGGATGATTTTGTGTCATAAGAGTCATGCGATGTCACAGAGGGGATATGATGTCACAGAGGAGGATGTGATGTCAAAGGGAATTGTGAAGTCACAGAGGAGGATGTGATGTCACAGAGGAGGATGTGATGTCAAAAGGAAATGTGATGTCACAGAGAAGGGTTTGATGTTATAGGAGATCTGTGATGTCATAGTAGAGTTCTGTCGTCACAGGGAGGATGTGATGTCACAGGGGTGCTGTGATGTCATAGGAACTCTGTGTTGTCACAGAGGAGGATGTGATGTCACACAGGAGGATGTGATGCCATAGGTGAGCTGTGATGTCATAGGAGACCTGCGATGTCACATAGGAGGATGTGAAGTCACAGAGGAGGATGTGATGTCGCAGTAAGCATGTGATGAAACTGAGCAGGATGTGATGTCACAGAGGTGCTGTGATGTCACAGGGGAGAATGTGATCTCGCAGGAGATCTGTGATGTCACAGAGGAGGATGTGATGTCATAAGGGAGATGAGATGTCACAGAGGGGATATGATGTCACAGAGGAGAATGTGATGTCAAAGGGAATTCTGAAGTCACAGAGGAGGATGTAATGTCGCAGAGGAGGATGTGATGTCACAGGGAACTGTGATGTCACAGAAGAGGGTACAATGTTATAGCACATCTGTGATGTCATAGAAGAGTTCTGACGTCACAGGGAGGATGTGATGTCACAGGGGAGTTCCGATGTGATAGGAGCTCTGTGTTGTCACAGAAGAGGATGTGATATCACAGAGGAGGATGTGATGTCACAGAGGAGGATGTGATGTCACAGCAGTGGATGTGATGTCACAGGAGATCTGTGATGTCACAGAGAATGATTTGATGTCATAAGAGTTATGCGATGTCACAGAGGGGATATGATGTCAGAGCGGAGGATGTGATGTCAAAGGGAACTGTGAAGTCACAAAGGAGGATGTGATGTCACAGGTTGCTGTGATGTCACAGGGCGGGATGTGATGTCACAGAGGAGGACACAAGCTCACAGAGGAGAATGTGGTGTCATAGGAGACCAGTGATGTCACAGAGGAGGATGTGAGATCACAGAGGAGGATGTGGTGTCGCAGTAAGCATGTGATGTCACAGAGGAGGATGTGATGTCACAGAGGTGCTATGATGTCACAGGGGAGAATGTGACGCCACAGGAGATCTGTGATGTCACAGAGGAGAATGTGATGTTATATGGCATCTGTGATGTCATAGAAGAGATCTGACGTCACAGGGAGGATGTGATGTCACAGAGGAGGATGTGATGTCACAGGGGATGATTTGATGTCATAAGAGTCATGCAATTTCACAGAGGGGATATGATGTCACAGAGGAGGATGTGATGTCACAGAGGAGGATATGATGTCATAGGGGAGCTGTGATGTCACAGAAGAGCTGTGATATCACAGAGGAGGAGGTGATGTCACAGAGGAGGATGCGATGTCACAGGGCGGGCTCTTAATTCACAGAGGAGGATTTGATGTCACAGCGGTGGATGTGATGTCACAGGAGATCTGTGATGTCACAGAGGATGATTTGATGTCATAAGAGTCATGCGATGTCACAGAAGGGATATGATGTCACAGAGGAGAATGTGATGTCAAAGGGAACTGTGAAGTCACAGAGGAGGATGTGATGTCACAGGTTGCTGTGATGTCACAGGGCGAGATGTGATGTCACAGAGGAGGACACAAGCTCACAGAGGAGAATGTGGTGTCATAGGAGACCACCGATGTCACAGAGGAGGATGTGAAATAACAGAGGAGGATGTGATGTCGTAGTAAGCATGTGATGTCACAGATGAGGATGTGATGTCACAGTTTGCTGTGATGTCACAGGGCGGGATGTGATGTTCCAGAGGAGGATACAAATTCCCAGAGGAGAATGTGGTGTCATAGGAGACCAGTGATGTCACAGAGGGGATATGATGTCACAGAGGAGAATGTGATGTCAGAGGAGACCTGTGATGTCACAGAGGAGGATGTGATGTCACAGGTTACTGTGATGTCACAGAGGAGGGTGTGAATGTTATAGGACATCTGTGATGCCATAGAAGAGCTCTGACGTCACAGGGAGGATGTGATTTCACAGAGGAGGATGTGATGTCACAGTGGTGGATGTGATGTCACAGAAGATCTGTGATGTCACAGAGGATGATTTGATGTCATACGAGTTATGCGATGTCACAGATGGCATATGATGTCACAGATGAGGATGTGATGTCAAAGGGAATTGTGAAGTCACGGAGGAGGATGTGATGTCGCAGAGGAGGATGTGATGTCTCAGGGAACTGTGATGTCACAGAGAAGGATGTGATGTCATAGGGGAGCTGTGATGTCATAGGAGAGCTGTGACAACACAGAGGAGTATGTGATGTCACAGGGGTGCTGTGATGTCATAGGAGCTCTGTGTTGTCACAGAGGAGGTTGTGATTTCACACAGGAGGATGTGATGTCATAGGGGAGCTGTGATGTCATAGGAGAGCTGTGACAACACAGAGGAGTATGTGATGTCACATAGGAGGATGTGATGTCACAGGGCGGGCTCTTAATTCACAAAGGAGGATGTGATGTCACAGCGGTGGATGTGATGTCACAGGAGATCTGTGATGTCATAGAGAATGATTTGATGTCATAAGAGTCATGCAATGTCACAGAGGGGATATGATGTCACAGAGGAGGATGTGATGTCACAGAGGGACTGTGATGTCACAGGGGAGAATGCGACGTCACAGAGGAGGATGTGATGTCATAAGAGACATTCGATGTCAAAGAGGGGATACGATGTCACAGAGGAGGATGTGATGTCACAGGGAACTGTGATGTCACAGAGAAGGGTGTGATGTTATAGGCGATCTGTGATGTCATAGAAGATTTCTGACGTCTCAGGGAGGATGTGATTTCACAGGGGAGTTCCGATGTCATAGGAGATCTGTGTTGTCACAAAGGAGGATGTGATGTCACACAGGAGGATGTGATGTCACAGAGGAGGATGTGAAGTCATAGGGGAGCTGTGATGTCATAGAAGAGCTGTGATAGCACAGAGGAGGATGTGATGTCACAGAGGAGGATGTGATGTCGCAGGGCGGGTTGTTATGTCACAGAGGATCTGTGATGTCACAGTGGTGGATGTGATGTCACTGGAGATCTGTGATGTCACAGAAGAGGATGTGATGTCATAAGAGACATGCGATGTCACAGAGTGGGATATGATGTCACAGAGGAGGATGTGATGTCTAAGGGAATTGTGAAGTCACAAAGGAGGATGTGATGTCGCAGTAAGCATGTGATGTTACAGAGGAGGATGTGATGTCATAGAGGTGCTGTGATATCACTGGGTAGAATATGATGTCACAGGACATCTGTGATGTCACAGAGGAGGATGTGATGTCATAAGAGACATGCGATGTCACAGAGGGGATATGATGGCACAGAGGAGGATGTGATGTCAAAGGGAATTGTGAAGTCACAGAGGAGGATGTGATGTCGCAGAGGAGGATGTGATGTCATGGGGAGCTGTGATGTCATAGAAGAGCTGTGATATCACAGAGTAGGATGTGATGTCACAAGTTGCTGTGATGTCGCAGGGCGGGATGTGATGTCACAGAGGAGGATACAAGCTCACAGAGGAGAATGTGGTGTCATAGGAGACCAGCGATGTCACAGAGGATGATGTGAAATCACAGAGGAGGATGTGGTGTCGCAGTAAGCATGTGATGTCACAGAGGAGGATGTGATGTCATAGAGGTGCTGTGATATCACTGGGCAGAATGCGATGTCACAGGAGATCTGTGATTTCACAGAGGAGGATGTGATGTCATAAGAGACATGCGATGTCACAGAGGGGATATGACGGCACAGAGGAGGAAGTGATGTCAAAGGGAATTGTGAAGTCACAGAGGATGTGATGTCGCAGAGGAGGATGTGATGTCACAGGGAACTGTGATGTCAGAGAGGAGGGTGTGATGTTATAGGACATCTGGTATGTCATAGAAGTGCTCTGACGTCACAGGGAGGATGTGATGTCACAGAGGAGGATGTGATGTCATAGGGGAGCTGTGATGTCATAGAAGAGCTGTGATATCACAGAGGAGGAGGTGATGTCACACCGGTGGATGTGATGTCACAGGAGATCTGTGATGTCACAGAGGATTATTTGATGTCATAAGAGACATGCGATGTCACAGAGGGGATATGATGTCACAGAGGAGGATGTGATGTCACAGGGAACTGTGATGTCACAAAGGATGGTGTGATGTTATAGGACATCTGTGATGTCATAGAAGAGCTCTGACGTCACAGTGAGGATGTGATGTCAGAGAGGAGGGTGTGATGTTATAGGACATCTGTGATACCATAGAAGAACACTGACGTCACAGGGAAGATGTGAAGTCACAGAGGAGGATGTCACGTCACAGTGGTGTATGTGATGTCACAGGAGATCTGTGACATCACATAAGAGGATTTGATGTCATAAGAGTCATGCGATTTCACAGAGGGGATATGATGTCACAGAGGAGGATGTGATGTCAAAGGGAATTGTGAAGTCACAGAGGAGGATGTGATGTCACAGGTTGCTGTGATGTCACAGGGCGGGATGTGATGTCACAGAGGAGGACACAAGCTCACAGCGGACAATGTGGTGTCATAGGAGACCAGCGATGTCACAGAGGAGGATGTGAAATCACAGGGGAGGATGTGATGTCGCAGTAAGCATGTGATGTCACAGAGGAGGATGTGATGTCATAAGAGACCAGCGATGTCACAGAGGGGATATGATGTCACAGTGGAGGATGTGATGTCAAAGGGAATTTTGAAGTCACAAAGGTGGATGTGATGTCGCAGTAAGCATGTGATGTCACAGAGAAGGATGTGATGTCACAGAGGTACTGTGATGTCACAGGGGATAATGTGATGTCACACGAGGTCTTTGATGTCACAGAGGAGGATGTGATGTCATAAGAGACATGTGATGTCACAGAGGGGATATGATGTCACAGTGGAGGATGTGATGTCAAAGGGAATTGTGAAGTCACAGAGGAGGATGTGATGTCGCAGATGAGGATGTGATGTCACAGGGAACTGTGATGTCACAGAGGAGGGTGTGATGTCAGAGGCCATCTGTGATGTCATAGAAGAGTTCTGACGTCACAGGGAGGATGTGATGTCACAGAGGAGGATGTGATGTCACAGAGGAGGATGTGATGTCACAGGGCGGGCTGTTATGTCACCCAGGTTGCTGTGACGTCACAGCGGTGGATGTGATGTCACAGGAGGTCTGTGATGTCACAGAGGATGATTTGATGTCATAAGAGTCATGCGATGTCACAGAGGGGATATGATGTCACAGAGGAGGATGTGATGTCAAAGGGAACTGTGAAGTCACAGAGGAGGATGTGATGTCACAGGTTGCTGTGATGTCACAGGGCGGGATGTGATGTCACTGAGGAGGACACAAGCTCACAGAGGAGAATGTGGTGTCATAAGAGACCAGCAATGTCACAGAGGGGATATGATGTCACAGAGGAGAATGTGATGTCATGGGAGACCTGTGATGTCACAGAGGAGGATATGATGTCATAAGAGACATGAGATGTCACAGAGGGGAGATGATGTCACAGAAGAGAATGTGATTTCAAAGGGAACTGTGATGTCACAGAGGAGGGTGTGATGTTATAGGACATCTGTGATGTCATAGAAGAGCTCTGACGTCACAGGGAGGATGTAATGTCACAGAGGAGGATGTGATGTCATATGGGAGCTGTGATGTCATAGAAGAGCTGTGATATCACAGAGGAGGAGGTGATGTCATAAGAGTCATGCGATGTCACAGAGAGGATATGATGTCATAGAGGAGGATGTGATGTCAAAGGGGACTGTGAAGTCACAGAGGAGGATGTGATGTCACAGGTTGCTGTGATGTCACAGGGCGGGATGTGATGTTACAGAGGAGGATACAAGCTCACAGAGGAGAATGTGGTGTCATAGGAGACCAGCGATGTCACAGAGGAGGATGTGAAATCACAGGGGAGGATGTGATGTCGCAGTAAGCATGTGATGTCACTGAGGAGGATGTGATGTCACAGAGGTGCTGTGATGTCACAGGGGAGAATGTGATGTCACAGGAGATCTGTGATGTGACATAGGAGGATGTGATGTCATAAGAGACATGCGATGTCACGGAGGGGATACGATGTCACAGAGGAGGATGAGATGTCAAAGAGAATTGTGATGTCACAGAGGAGGATGTGATGTCGCAGAGGAGGATGTGATGTCACAGGGAACTGTGATGTCACAGAGGAGGGTGTGATGTTATAGGACATCTGTTATGTCATAGAAGAGCTCTGACGTCACAGGGCAGGATGTGATGTCACAGAGGAGGATGTGATGTCATAGGGGAGCTGTGATGTCATAGAAGAGCTGTGATATCACAAAGGAGGAGGTGATGTCACAGACCGGGCTGTTATGTCACAGAGGAGGATGTGAAATCACAGAGGAGGATGTGATGTCGCAGAGTTGCTGTGATGTCACAGGGGAGAATGTGATGTCACAGGAGATCTGTGATGTCACAGAGGAGGATGTGATGTCATAAGAGACATGCGATGTCACAGAGGGGATACGATGTCACAGAGGAGGATGGGATGTCGCAGAGGAGGATGTGATGTCTCAAGGAACTGTGATGTCACAGAGGTGGGTGTGATGTTATAGGACATCTGTGATGTCATAGAAGAGCTCTGACGTCACCGGGAGGATGTAATGTCACAGAGGAGGATGTGATGTCACAGGTTGCTGAGATGTCACAGGATGGGATGTGATGTCAAAGAGGAGGATACAAGCTCACAGAGGAGAATGTGGTGTCATAGGAGACCAGCGATGTCACAGAGGAGGATGTGAAGTCACTGAGAAGGATGTGATGTCATAAGAGACATGCGATGTCACAGAGGGGATATGATGACACAGAGGAGGATGTGATGTCTAAGGGAATTGTGAAGTCACAGAGGAGGATGTGATGTCGGCGTAAGCATGTGATATCACAGAGGATGATGTGATGTCACACAGGAGGCTGTGATGTCACAGGGCAGAATGTGATGTCACAGGAGATCTGTGAAGTCACAGAGGAGGATGTGATGTCACTGGTTGCTGTGATGTCACAGGGCAGGATGTGATGTCACAGAGGAGGATACAAGCTCACAGAGGAGAATGTGGTGTCATAGGAGACCAGCGATGTCACAGAGGAGGATGTGAAATCACAGAGGAGGATGTGATGTCGCAGTAAGCATGTGATGTCACTGAGGAGGATGTGATGTCACAGAGGTGCTGTGATGTCACAGGGGAGAATGTGATGTCACAGGAGATCTGTGATGTCACAGAGGAGGATGTGATGTCATAAGAGACATGCGATGTCACAGAGGGGATACGATGTCACAGAGGAGGATGTGATGTCAAAGGGAATTGTGAAGTCACAGAGGAGGATGAGATGTCGCAGAGGAGGATGTGATGTCTCATGGAACTGTGATGTCACAGAGGAGGGTGTGATGTTATAGGACATCTGTGATGTCATAGAAGAGCTCTGACGTCACCGGGAGGATGTAATGTCACAGAGGAGGATGTGATATCACAGGTTGCTGTGATGTCACAGGACGGGATGTGATGTCAAAGAGGAGGATACAAGTTCACAAAGGAGAATGTGGTGTCATAGGAGACCAGTGATGTCACAGAGGAGGATGTGAAATCACAGAGGAGGATGTGATGTCGCAGTATGCATGTGATGTCACAGGGGAGAATGTGATGTCACTGGAGATCTCTGATGTCACAGAGGAGGATGTGATGTCATAAGAGACATGCGATGTCACAGAGGGGATATGATGTCACAGAGGAGGATGTGATGTCAAAGGGAATTGTGAAGTCACAGAGGAGGATGTGATGTCGCAGAGGAGGATGTGATGTCACAGGGAACTGTGATGTCACAGAGGAGGGTGTGATGTTATAGGACATCTGTGATGTCATAGAAGAGTTCTGACGTCACAGGGAGGATGTGATGTCACAGGGGTGCTGTGATGTCATAGGAGCTCTGTGTTGTCACAGAGGAGGATGTGATGTCACACAGGAGGATGTGATGTCACAGGGCGGGCTGTTATGTCACAGAGGAGGATGTGATGTCACAGCGGTGAATGTGATGTCACAGGCGATCGGTGATGTCACAGAGGATGATTTGATGTCATAAGAGTCATGCGATTTCACAGAGGGGATATGATGTCTCAGAGGAGGATGTGATGTCAAAGGAACTGTGAAGTCACAGAGGAGGATGTGATGTCACAGGTTGCTGTGATGTCACAGGGCGGGATGTGATGTCACAGAGGAGGATACAAGCTCCTAGAGGAGAATGTGGTGTCATAGGAGACCAGCGATGTCACAGAGGAGGATGTGAAATCACAGAGGAGGATGTGATGTCGCAGTAAACTTGTGATGTCACTGAGGAGGGTGTGATGTCATAGAAGAGCTGTGATATCACAGAGGAGGAGGTGATGTCACAGGGCGGGCTGTTATGTCACAGAGGAGGATGTGATGTCACAGTGGTGGATGTGATGTCACAGGAGATCTGTGATGTCACAGAGGATGATTTGATGTCATAAGAGTTATGCGATGTCACAGAGGGGATATGATGTCACAGAGGAGGATGTGATGTCAAAGGGAACTGTGAAGTCACAGAGGAGGATGTGATGTCACAGGGAACTGTGATGTCACAGAGGAGGGTGTGATGTTATAGGACATCTGTGATGGCATAGAAGAGCTCTGACGTCACCGTGAGGATGTGATGTCACAGAGGAGGGTGTGATGTTATAGGACATTTGTGATGTCATAGAAGAGCACTGACGTCACAGGGAAGATATGAAGTCACAGAGGAGGATGTGATGTCACAGCGGTGGATGTGATGTCACAGTAGATCTGTGATGTCACAGGGCGGGATGTGATGTCACAGAGGAGAACACAAGCTCATAGAGGAGAATGTGGTGTCATAGGAGACCAGCGATGTCACAGAGGAGGATGTGAAATCACAGAGGAGGATGTGATGTCACACAGGTGCTGTGATGTCCCAGGGGAGAATGTGATGTCACAGGAGATCTGTGATGTCACAGAGGAGGATGTGATGTCATAAGAGACATGCGATGTCACAGAGGGGATACGATGTCACAGAGGAGGATGTGATGTCAAAGGGAATTGTGAAGTCACAGAGGAGGATGTGATGGCACAGAGGAGGTTGTGATGTCAAAAGGAACTGTGATGTCACAGAGGAGGGTGTGATGTTATAGGACATCTGTGATGTCATAGAAGAGCTCTGATGGCACCGGGAGGATGTGATGTCACAGAGGAGGATGTGATGTCACAGGTTGCTGTGATGTCACCGGTCTGGATGTGATGTCATAGAGGAGGATACAAGCTCACAGAGGAGAATGTGATGTCATAGGAGACCAGGGATGTCACAGAAGAGGATTTGAAATCACAGAGGAGGATGTGATGTCGCAGTAAGCATGTGATATCATTGAGGAGGATGTGATATAACAGGTTGCTGTGATGTCACAGGGCGGGATGTGATGTCACAGAGGAGGTTACAAGCTCCCAGAGGAGAATGTTGTGTCATAAGAGACCAGCGATGTCACAGAGGGGATATGATGTCACAGAGGAGGATGTGATGTCAAAGGGAACTGTGAAGTCACAGAGGAGGGTGTGATGTTATAGGACATCTGTGATGTCATAGAAGAGCTCTGACGTCACAGGGAAGATGTGAAGTCACAGAGGAGGATGTGATGTCACAGCGGTGGATGTGATGTCACAGGAGATCTGTGATGTCACAGAGGATGATTTGATGTCATAAGAGTCATGTGATTTCACAGAGGGGATATGATGTCACAAAGGAGGATGTGATGTCAAAGGGAATTTTGAAGTCACAGAGGAGGATGTGATGTCACAGGTTGCTGTGATGTCACAGGGCGGGATGTGATGTCACAGAGGAGGATACAAGCTCACAGAGGAGAATGTGGTGTCACAGGAGACCCGCGATGTCACAGAGGAGGATGTGAAATCACAGAGGAGGATGTGATGTCGCAGTAAGCATGTGATGTCACAGAGGAGGATGTGATGTCACAGAGGTGCTGTGATGTCAGAGAGGAGGATGTAGTGTCAGAGAGGAGGATGTGATATCATAGGACACATCCGATGTCACAGAGGAGGATGGGATGTCACATGGAGCTGCTATGTAACCGAGGAACATGTGATGTAGCAGAGTGTAATGTGATGTCACAGAGGAGGATGTGATGTCACAGGAGACATGCGATGTCAGGAGGATGATGTGATTTCAGAGACGAGTATGTAATGTCATAGGGGACATGCGATGCCACGAAGGTGGATGTGATGTCATAGGAGAGATGCGATGTCAGCGCGGGGGATGTGATGTCACAGGGGATCTGGGATGTCATAGGAGATCTGTGATGTCAAAGGGAGTTGTTATGTAACAGGAGCTGTGATGTGATGTCACAGAGGAGGATGTGATGTCACAGGAGATCTGTGATGTCACAGAGGAGGATGTGATGTCACAGGAAACATGCAATGTCCCAGAGGAGAATGTGATGTCCCAGAGGAAGATTAAATGTCAGAGAGGAGGCTATGATGTCACAGGGGAGCTGTGATTTCATTGGTGAGCTATGGTGTCACGAAGGAGGATGTGATGCCATAGGAGAGACGTGATGTTGCAGGAGGGGATGTGATGTCCCGGGAACCTGTGATGTCACAGAAGAGAATGTGATGTCACAGAGTAGGATGTTATGTTACAGGACCGCTCTGATGTCACAGGGGAGGATGTGATGTCAGAGGAGAGCTGTGATGTAAAAGAGGAGGATGTGATGTCACAGTGGAGGATGTGATGTCAAAGGAGAGATGTGATGTCATGGGGTGGATGTGATGCCAAAGGGGATCCGTGATGTCATAGGAAGTTTTTATGTAACAGGGGATGATGTGATGTCACAGAGGAGGATGTGATGTCACAGGGGATCTGTGATGTCATAGGTGATCTCTGATGTCACAGAGGAGGATGTGATGTCACAGGGAGCTGTAATGTCATAGGAGATCTTTTATGTCACAGAGGGGGATGTGATGTCACAGGGGATCTGTGATGTCAGAGAGGAGGATGTGATGTCACAGAAAAGGATGTGATGTCACAGTGGAGGATGTGATGTCACAGGAGAGATGTGATGTCACAGAGGACGATGTGATGTCACAGGTTGCTGTGATGTCACATAGGAGGATGTCATGTCATAGGAGACGTGTGATGTCACAGAGGAGGATGTGATATCCCAGAGGAGGATGCAATGTCACAGAGGCGGATGTGATTTCACAGGAAGCATTTGATGTCACAGAAAGGATGTGATGTCACAGAGGAGGATGTGATGTCACAGGAGACATGCGATGTCAGGAGGAGGATGTGATTTCACAGAGGAGGATGTGATGTCATAGGGGACATGCGATGTCACAGTGGAGGATGTGACGTCACAGGAGAGCTGTGATGTCACCGAGGAGGATGTGATGTCACAGAGGAGGATGTGATGTCACAGAGGAGGATGTGATATCACAGGAGAACTGTGATGTCTCAGAGGAGGATGTGATGTCCCAGGGAGCGGTGATGTCACGTAGCTGGATGTCATGTCAGAGGAGACATGCGATGTCAGGAGGAGGATGCGATGTCACAGTGGAGGATGTGATGTCATAGGAAAGATGCGATGTAATGGGGTGGATGTGATGTCAGAGGGGATCTGTGATGTCATGGGGATTTGTTATGTAACAGGGGAGGATGTGATGTCACAGGAAACATGTGATGTCACAGAGGAGGATGTGATGTCACAGAGGTGGATGTGATGTCAAAGGGATCTGTGAAGTCACAGAGGAGGATGTGATGTCACAGGGAACTGTGATGTCACAGAGGAGGATGTGATGTTATAGGAGATCTGTGATGTCATAGAAGAGCTCTGACATCACAGGGAGGATGTGATGTCATAGAGGAGGATGTGATGTCATAGGAGCTCTGTGATGTCACAGAGGAGGATGTGATGTCACAGGAAACATGAAATGTCCCAAAGGAGAATGTGATGTCCCAGAGGAAGATTAAATGTCAGAGAGGAGGCTATTATGTCACAGGGGAGCTGTGATTTCATAGGCGAGCTGCAAAGTTACGAAGGAGGATGTGATGTCATAGGAGTGACGTGATGTCGCAGGGGGGGGATGTGATGTCCCGGGGAGCTGTGATGTCACAGAAGAGGATGTGATGTCACATGGAGCTGTGTTGTCCCAGAGGAGTATGTGATGTTACAGGGAGGATGTGATGACACAGAGGAGGATGTGATGTAAAAGAGGAGGATATGATGTCACAGAGGAGGATGTGATATTACAGGGAGGATGTGATGTCACAGAGGAGGATAGGATAAGACTGGGGACTTGTAATCTCACAGTAGAGGATGTGATGTCATAGAAGACATGCGATGGCAGAGAGGCGGATGTGATTTCACATGGAAGCATATGATGTCACAGGAGAGCTGTGTTGTTATAGAGGAGGATGTGATGTCACAGAGGAGGATGTAATGTCACCGGAGACATGCGATGTCACAGAGGGGATGTGATGTCACAGAGGTGGATGTGGATGTGATGTCACAAAGGTGGATGCGATGTCATAGAAGACATGCAATGTCACAGAGGAGGATGTGATTTCACAGTGGAGGATATGATGTCACAGGGAGGATATGGTGTAATAGGAGACATGTGATGACACAGAGGAGGATGTGAGGTCACAGAAAGTTTTGTCACAGGGTAGTATGTGATGTTACAGAGGAGGATGTGATGTCATAGGGGAGCAGTGATGTAACGGGGAAGATGTGATGCCACAGATGAGGATATGATGACCCAGGTTGCTGTGTTGTCACAGGGCGGGATGTGATGTCACAGAGGAGGATACAAGCTCACAGAGGAGAATGTGATGTCATAGGAGACCTGCGATGTCACAGAGGAGGATGTGATGTCACAGAGGAGGATGTGGTGTCATAGGGGAGCTGTGATGTCACTGAGGAGGATGTGATGTCACAGAGGAGGATGTGATGTCACAGGAGAGCTGTGATGTCACAGAGGAGGATGTGATGTCACAGAGGTGGATGTGATGTCACAGAGGGGCTGTGATGTCACAGGAGATCTGTGATGTCACAGAGGAGGATTTGATGTCAAAAGAGACATGCGATGACACAGAGGTGGATGTGATGTCACAGAGGGACTGTGATGTCACAGGGGAGAATGTGATGTCACAGGATATCTGTGAAGTGACAGAGGAGGATGTGATGTCACAGAGGAGGATGTGATGTCACAGGATACTGTGATGTCACAGAGGAGGATGTGATGTGTTAGGAGATCTGTGATGTCACAGAGGAGGATGTGATGCTGCTAATCACTTCCACCCAAAAATCATGCCAAGAAGGAGCAACAGCTTCTGCCTTCTGACAGATGCCAAGTCTTGCCACCAATTGTTCCAGCTGCTGCTCCCAACAGCCACCTGCAAGAGGGCAGACCTCAGTGCCCCTTGGCTTTGGCTGCCTTCTGGCAGAGAAGTCCCCCAGGGGCACAGTTCTTTGGGGCAGGAGATGGGCAGCAGCCTTGCCAGGACTCAGGGCGGTGGCAGGTCTCCTTCGGCCAGGACTTGCCAGAGGCTGTCCCTCAAGAATCCCGGGAGCAGGCAGGGAATGCTGAGCAGAGCAAGCCCTGCCTGGATGTCCCATCGGGAAGACACTGTTCTAGGGGGAATTCACTGTCTCTATACTAACTCTTTCTGACTAGCTTAATGACCCAGCCATGGTGTGTCCCCGTCACTCAGATGCCTTTTTGGCCACACCTGACGTTGTGATTTGTGTGACCAACAATACCTTTAGCATCCCTGAAAGTAATCCTTGTTATTTTAGTTGTATCACAGATCAAAACATATCTACCCTCCATTGATCATTAATAATTCCCATGGGCAGAAGAGCCAAACTGGGGCTCCCAGGGAAGCAGAAGCTGGGAGGATGATGCAGGATACAGTGAATGAAGGAAACTGTGAAATGCAGAAATCCTCAGTGGATGGCTGACTGCTTGGATCATCTCTGCAGCAATCCCGGCAGCTGCCGCAGCCACGGCTCCTGCTGCACTGGCCATTCAGTGCAGGCCATGCCTGCAGTGCCAGTGTGTGGGCACTGTGGCAGCATCAGGAGCAGGGGTTCAGAATCTGCCTGGTTTCAATATTCCAAGTCCTCTGGAAGCGCATGGGACAAGCCCCAAGACAAGGAGCCCGGGTCCTGGCCCTCTTGGCCTTGAACTCTGTGTGTCTAAACAAAACAGGGGCAGAGGTGGGACCAAGCGGAGTCACTCTGCACCTGCCCTGAGTTCATGGGAATGCAGAGGGAGGATGGACCTTGGCTGAGTGCTTGGAGAGAGAGAAGGTTGTTTCTCCAAGTGGAAATGCTCTTTAACCAGCCTGCATGACCAGCCTGTGTTTTCCTCTGGTGGCTGAACACAGCCAGCACATGAGAGGAGGGGAATGTGTGGGATCAGGGCACTGCTTTGGGGCAATGCTGGGAAGCCCAGTGGACTAAAAGACAAACACCGTGTGCTGCTCACAAGAGAAGAGGAATAAAAGGGGACACGGAAAAGTGTTGGCAGACAAGTCCTGAAATGGAACTCTGTGTGTGCAGCCTCATTTTCTCCTTCAGCATCCACAGAAGGGGGGGGTAAAAAGAGGGAGCTGGGACCCCAAAACTGTTCAAGGGGAAACGAGGGATTGAGAGGACAATGGGAAAGTGGGAGGAACAGGGAGAAGGGTGGAAAATGGGGGGTGGTCTGGAAGGTCCAACGGTCCCATGGGGGTCTTTGGGCACAGGGGGGCTGGGAAAGGGGGGTGGCCCCCTGAGCTCCCAACTTCCTGTGGGGTGCTGGGGGCTGCTGGATCCAACCTCAGCCTTGGATTATGCCAACACTTCAGTTTAGAGAAATTAGACAGGTGTGACTGAACCACTTTTGTCCCTCAGGTTTTAATGGTGGCAAATCAGATCTATTGATAGAAATGAATTTATTTAGGGTTACAAATGATCAGACAAAAGATCTTGATCAGAATTATTTACTGCACCACATAAACAATAAAACTACCAGGAGTATAGGATAAGATAGCACAGTGCTCTACACTAAAGCAATTGTTGAAGCAATTCTACTCCAGCTGGCACAAAAGCAATAATTCCTAAATAGAGATGGATGGAACTCCTTCAGATCAACGCTCTGCTTTCAACCTCTAGGACTGACCTTGGGGGGTCCCCAGCCAAGGCAGGAATCTCCAAACACCCCCAAGAAGGGTTCTGTTGGAAGAAGTTGGCCCTGGGAAAGAGGACTGGCCCTTTGTGGTCGAAAGGGATGGACTGACAGTCACTGGACTCCAGGGGTTGCCTCCCCATCAGGGGGTTCATTTGGGGTGGAAGCAGCAGCCAAAGCTTTTCCCACAGTCGGGGCACTGGTAGGGCTTCTCTTACTGGTGGGTCTGTTGGTGTTTGGTCAAGTTAGAGCTCTGGGTGAAGCTTTTCCCACACTCCCCACACTTGTAGGGCTTTTCCCCAGTGTGGATGCGCCGGTGGGTGACGAGGGTGAAGTTCCGGCTGAAGCCCTTCCCGCAGTCGGTGCAGCGGAAGGGCCTCTCATCCGTGTGTGTCTGCTCATGCCTGAGGAGAGTTGAGCTGCGCTGAAACCTCTTCCCACATTGCAAGCACTTGTAGGGCCGTTCCCCAGTGTGGATGTGCTGGTGGGAGCGGAGGGTGGAGCTGTCACTGAAGCTCTTCCCACATTCCCCACACGTGTAGGGCCGTTCCCCAGTGTGGATGGCCTGGTGTCGGATCAGGTTAGAGCTTTGGTTGAAGCTCTTCCCACATTCCCCACACGTGTAGGGCTGTTCCCCGGTGTGAATGTGCTGGTGGGTGACGAGGTTGGAGATGTTACTGAAGCTCTTCCCACATTCCCCACATGTGTAGGGACGTTCTCCAGTGTGGATGTGCTGGTGTCGGATCAGGTGGGCGCTCTTCCTGAAGCTCTTCCCACATTCCAAACACTTGAAGAGCTTGTCACTGCTGGGAGGCTGCTCAGGGACCACCAGGTTAGAGCTCCCCCTCAAGCTCCGGTCGCCTTCCCGGCACAGGCTGGCTCTTTCCTCCTCAGAGCACCCTGGGCTGGCTTTGGAGCCCCTCCTGCGGGGGGATCTCCGGCCCTTTTCCTCCCCGCTGCCTTCCTGCGCCGGGGAGCCCTTCAAAACGGCCTCTCCCACCAGGCTCTCAAGGGGGGATTTGTCCTCCGGGCTCTCCGTCCTCAGCTCGGGGCCTGGGGCAGGAAGCAACAAGGACAGGGAGGGGATTTGCCTCCGGCCCACAGGGAAGGCCAAGGACATCCCCCCAACTCCGGCCCCGGCAGGACGGCGGCGCCAGCGGGGTTGTCCTGCAGCCGGGGCCATGCTTGGCTGACAGAGCCAGCACAACACCCGCCCAAAGGGACACTGACTTCCTCCTCACCTGCCTGGGGGGCCCAAGGCATCTTCCTCTTCCTCGCAGCCTCCTCCTCCATCCGCCCAAGCTTTGGGAAGGACAAATCCTGATGGGGTGAAAACAAGGGCTGAGTGTGTTGGCTTGGGGGTTCCTCCTGCCCAAGTCAATCTCTAGAACTCAACTGGGCATCCTGTGTCCATAAAAACCTCCAAAACACCAAGACTCAGCCCAGAAAAACCAAACCACTCAGATTCACGCAAAAAACCCCTTAGAAATAGTGAGATTAAGGCCCCCCAAACTGCAAAAATTTGAGATTCAGCTAAAAAATTACTCTAAAATATCAAGATTCGGCCAGAAAAACTCTCACAGGAGTTCCCCCTCTCTGGTCTCTCCCCTCTCTGGTTCAGAGAGTCTCCCCTGTCTGAGATGCTGGGGGTCCCACTTAGGGAGTGTTCGGGGTCCCAATGGTCCCTTCTCCTCTGACTCTCGCCTTCGGGGTGCCGTGTTCCCAGACATTCCTCCTCTCCAGGTTCTCCACCTTGTTATCCTGGGGATCCCAGGGGTCCCCACTGTCCAGGTTTTCCCTTCTCTGCTTCCCCCGTTTCAGGCTTCTGGGTCGGTTCTCTCGCCCCTTTCCAATTGTGGTTGCTCTGCTCACCTGACAGCGCCAGGAAGGGCAAGGACAGGGGCAGAGCAGCAACAGCAACAGTAACAGCAGGAAAACAAGTGCCTCCCCCCTCATCCCGCGGGTGCCTAGGAAGGGGGAACTCCTCCCAGCTAACCTGGGAGAAGTGCGGGTGGTCGGGACATACTTGGGCTGCGAGCACAGGTTTCCCTGCAAAGTCTGCAGTGAGTCAAGCTCTGCAGAGGAGATTGTGCCCCATGGATGGGACTGCAAAGGGGCCCTAAGGTCCCCAGCAGGAAACCGCAACCAGCAATATACAGAAAAGGCACCCCAGAAGAGTTCCCTGGGAGTGTCCTGTAGGGAGGGGACAGTGTCACCCCACCAGGCCGGGGCTGGCAAGTGGGAGGCTGCTCCAGGGCTCTGCAAGAGGCCTCGTGCTCTGCTTGGCCCCAGCACTGCCTGGTACCAACACCCCCGGCTGCCCCCGGCCCTGGGCAGCTCGGCTGCCACAGGCTGTGCCCTCACCGTGGCCCTGCAATGGCCCTGCCTGTCCCTCACCCGTGGCCCTGCCCGTGGCCCTATCCCTTGGCTCTCTCTCTGCCAGCTCACTGTGGGGCACACGGGCTGGGGGTCCCTACTAAGCCCCCCGGGCAGCCGGCGTTGGCTGGGGGGATGTGAGGGCTGGGCCTGCTCAGCACAGCCCCGGCCTCGTGCCCAGCGCCTCTTTCCTGACCCACACAAGAGCTTCCTGGCCCCCCCAGGGCTCCCCTGCTGCTGCCTCTGCTCCTGGCCCTGCCTTTGCTGCTCCCTTGCCTGGGGCAGCGGCTGCAGGGGGGGATGGCAGCAGCTTCAGCTCCACGGCACTTCCTGGGGGGAGCTCAGCCCGGGGGGACGGGCAGGGACCTGATGGGGATGGACAGGGGCCCAGCAGGGACAGCCAGGGCCCGCAGGGGAAGGCACAGGGACAACCTGGCCCCCCACACTGCCAGGGCTGTCTCTGCTCCTCCTTGCAGGCTCCGTGGCCAGGCACAGTTTGTGTTCCTGGGTGCCCACCATCTCAGCACTTGGAGACGCTCAAATCAGCGCCCGCAGCTCTGCAGCAAAGCCCCAGCTCACCTGGCACACAGGGGATGGACACAGCACCTGCTCGGGGATGGGCACTGACAGCTTTGTTTCTTCCCCACCACAGGGCTCTCCTTCCTCAGCAGCACCTCTGCCTTGCACTTATTCTCAGCCTCACCTCAGGGACAGCTCTGGGTTTACCTCCGCGCCACTTCTCAGCCTCACCTCAGGGCCTGGGCTCAAGGACAGGAACCTGCAGGGAGGGGACATCATGTGCAAGCTGAGAGCTGCCTGCTTGCACTGGGCTTGTTTCTCCTTCTACAACCATTCCAGAACTCAGCCTGTTTTGCTAACACCACACACATTTACAGACTAACCTTGGAGATATATATGGACAGACATCTCTATCACCCTGGGGATAGAGCCTCAAGCATGTGCTGCCACTGGAATGGCAAACACAGAATCACAGAATCAGACCGGTTGGAAAAGACCTCCGAGATCATCAATTCCAACCCCTGATCCAACCCCACCGTGCTTCCCAGACCATGGCACTGAGGCCACATCCACTCTCACCTTCAACACCTCCAGGGACACTGACTCCACCCCCTCCCTGCCCAGCCCATTCCAAGGCCTGATTATTCTCTCAGCAAAAAATTGCTTCCTAATATCCAACCTAAACCTCCCCTGGCACAGCTCCAGACCCAGCCCTCTTGTCCTACTGCTGCTTCCTGGCAGAACAGCCCCACCCCCACCTGGCTCCAACCTCCTGGCAGAGACTTGCAGACAGTCAGGAGGTCTCCCCTGAGCCTCCTCTTCTCCAGCCTCAACACCCCCAGCTCCCTCAGCCTCTCCTCACACCACTTGTGCTCCACTCCCTTCCCCAGCCTCGCTGCTCTTCTCTGCTCCTGCTCCAGCCCCTCCAGGGCCTTCCTCAACTCAGGGGCCCAGAGCTGGACACAGCACTCCAGGGGTGGCGTCACCAGCACTCACTCCAGGCCAACAATCACTTCCCTGCTCCTGCTGACACACTCTTCCTCACACAGGTCCCTCTGCAGAGCCCTCCTGCCTTCCAGCACATCAACACACCCCCAGCTTGGTGTCACCTGCACATTTGCTGATGAAATGCCTGCTTCTGCAGCACCTGCAGATGCTCAAGGGGCAGCAGGACCAAGTCAGGGGCATGGGGGGGCCTGGGGGGCTTTGGGGTGTGGGAGGGTCCTGGAGGAGCTGGGGAGGGGCTTTGGGGATTGGGGGTACAAACCAGTACAGACCAGTACAGACCAGGACAGACCAGTACCTCCTCACTGCTCCCCAGATCTCTCTTGGAGCTGGGCCACCTTCTCCTGGGACACCTGAGCCCCCCCAGTGCCCTCCCAGTACAGCCCAGTGCCCTCCCAGTACAGCCCACTGTGTTCCTGTCCCAGGGTGCCGGGTGATCCCTCTTTGGGGGGGTTGGAATGGATTTGAGGGGGGGGCTGGGAAAGATTTGAAGGGATCTGGGGGGGTTGGATGGGGATTTCGGGGGAGTTGGGGGTCTTTGGGTGTATATGGGGGAGTTAGAAAGGGTTTTGGGGGCATTGGGACATCAAAGGGAACTGTGGGGGGAGGGGATTAAAGGGAAAATGGAGGTTAAGGGACATTTGGGAGGGTGAAAGGGGCCAGGGGGGAAGAGGAGGGGCTGCACCAAGAGCAGGTGAGTCCTGAGACCCCTCCTGGTGTCACCGAGATCTTCTTGGTGTCCCCAGTTCCCCTCTTGACACCCCAAGATTCTCCTGGTGTCTCCCATGTCCCCAGTTCCCCCCTTGACACCCCCAATTCCTCTGTCCAAAAACCCCTCCCCACTGTTCCCAAACCTCATCCCTGATGTCCCCAACCCTCCATCTCACCCCAGGAGACCCCCCTGGACCCTCTGACCACAAAAACACCCCCCCCCCCCACTCACAGAAAAGCCAAGGGCATCTGGGGACACATTGGGGACAGTTGGGGGGCTTTGGGGGGCACTGGGTGATTACTGAGGGATACTGGGACACACTGGGGGGAACCAGGGGGCACTGGGAGGGACTGGGTTGTTACTTAGGGATGCTGGGAGGGCACTGGGAGGGACTGGAGGTGAACTGGGGCACACTGGGGGGCACTAGCAGAGAACTGGGGAGTTACTGGGGGATTACCAGGACACACGGGGGGACACTGGCAGGTTACTGGGCCATGCTGGGGGTTACTGGGTGCTCACTGGAGGATCACTGGGCCATACTGGGGGGCAGTGAGAGGTCACTGGGATACATTGGGTGGTCACTGAGAGGGTTACTGGGCCATAATGAGAGTGACTGGGAGGTCATTGGAATATACTGGGGACAATGATATCCCCTTACCCGGATGTGGTACATCTCCCCCCCCTGGATTTTGGGGGCCATCCCTAGCACCTCTCCCCTGGGGTTCGGGGGACTCCCTGAACCCCAAGGCTGGGCTTTAGGGGATCCCCCCAAATCCCCTCAAAACCTCTGAAATCTCCTCAGAAATCCACCCCTGGACTCGTCGAAACCTCCTCAAGGTCCTCCCAAATCCCCTCAGAGACCTCATCCCTCCCCAGGACCCCCTAAACCCTCTCAGTGACCCACAAAACCCACCTGGGACACCCCAAGCCCATTTAGGGACCCCTCCAGTCCCCCTCAGGGACCCTTAAAACCGTCTGGGACACCTTAAACCCCCTAGAGACCCCAAAAGTGCCTAAAAGGTCCCCACAAAATCTCTCCAGGATCCCCAAACCTCCTCAGAGCCTTCCAAAGCCCACTGGGTGATTACAGGGGATACTGGGGCACACTGGGGGGAACCAGGGGGCAGTGGGAGGGACTGGGGGGGAACTGAGGGATGCTGGGAGGGCACTGGGAGGGACTGGAGGGGAACTGGGGCACACGGGGGGGCATTGGCAGAGAACTGGGGAGTTACTGGGGGATTACCAGGACACACGAGGGGACACTGGCAGGTTACTGGGCTATACTGAGAGTCATTTGGAGGTCATTGGGATATACTGGGGGGCAGTGGGATCCCCATATCCAGATGTGGTACATGTGTCCCCCTCTGGATTCTGGGGGGCACCTCAAGGCCCCTTCTCTTGGGGGCTGGGGACCCCCTGCACCCCACTGCTGAGCTTTAGGGGACCCCCACAATCCCCTCAAAACCTCTGAAATACCCTCCGAAATCCACCCCTGGACCCGTCGAAACCTCCTCAAGGTCCCCTCAAATCCCCTCAGAGACCTCATCCCTCCCCAGCACCCCCTAAACCCTCTCAGTGACCCGCAAAACCCACCTGGGATCCCCCAAGCCCATTCAGGGACCCCCCCAGTCCCCCTCAGGGACCCTCAAAACCGTCCGGGACACCTTAAACCCCCCAGAGACCCCAAAAGTGCCGAAAAGGTCCCCTCAGAGCCCCCCAGGAACCCCAAACCTCCTCGCAGACCTCCAAAGCCCACCGTGGACCCTTCAAAATCTCCTCAGAAACCAAACCGCCCTCAGAGACCCCCAAACCCCTTCAGGGACCGTCAACCTTCCCCGAGTCCCTTCAGGGACCCCTCAAAACCTCCTCGGGAACCCCCGAACTCCTCCGCTAAGCCTCCACGAGACCTCCAGCCCTTCCCCCCCCAGCCGCGCTCCCCGCAGCCCCCGAGGGGACCCCCAGACCCCGCTCTCACCGAAACCCCCGCCAGCTCTCACAGGGAGCGCAGCGACCGCCACCCCCTCCCCTGCCGCTCCCGCGCGGCGAACATGGCGCCGGCTCTGCCCGCCCTCCGCCTTCACAGACCCCCCCGCGCGGCGAACATGGCGCCGGCTCCGCCCGCCCTCCGCCTTCACAGACCCCCCCGCGCGGCGAACATGGCGCCGGCTCCGCCCGCCCTCCGCCTTCAGAGACCCCCCCCGCGCGGTGGGGGCGTGGCAGAGGGCGGGCTGGGGCCGGGGCCGCGCGCTGATTGGCTGCGGGGCGGGTCAGCACGGGCGGTGCGCGCGCAGAGCGGGCGCCATGTTGGCTGTCGGGGAGCGATCGGGGCGGCGGGGCCTGAACTGAGCTGTGAGTGCTGGCGGGGGGGCGGCGAGAGCGGGGTCTGGGGCTTGAGAGGGTTTAGCGGAGGAGTTTGGGAGTTCCCGGGGACGTTTTGAGGGGTCCCTGAAGGGGTTCAGGGATTTCTGAGGGCGGTTTGGTTTCTGAGGAGATTTGGGGGGGTCCCAGGTGGGCTTTGGGGGTCTCTGTGAGGGTTTGGGGGGTCCCGGGAGGCTTTACGAGGACCTTTTCGGCAGTTTTTGAGTCTCTAGGGGGTTTAAGGGATCCCAGACGGTTTTAAGGGTTCCTGAGGGGAACTAGGGGTCCCTGAATGGGCTTGGGGGGTCCCCGATAGGTTTTGCGGGTCACTGAGAGGGTTTAGGGGGTGCTGGGGAGGGATGAGGTCTCTGAGGGGATATTGGAGGACCTTGAGGAGGTTTCGATGGGTCGAGAGGAGGATGTCATGGGTTTTGAGGGGATTTTGGGGAGTCCCCTAAAGCCCAGCAGTGGAGTTCGGGGGGTCCCCCAGCCCCTAGGGAAGGGGTCCTAGGGATGCCCCCTAAAATCCAGGGGGGAGAGGTGTACCACATCCGGGTAAGGGGATCCCAGTGTCCCCAGTATATCCCAATGACCTCCCAGTGACTCTCTGTATGGCTCAGTAACCCCCTCAGTGTGTCCCAGTGACCTCCCACTGCTTCCCCGTATGGCCCAGTGATCCTGCAGTGAGCACCCAGTAACCCACAGTATGGCCCAGTAACCTGCTAGTGTCCCCCATGTGTCCTGGTAATCCCCCAGTAACTCCCCGTCCCTCCCAGTGCCCTTGCAGCGTCCCTCAGGAACACTCAGGAACCCCCCCAGTGCCCCCTGGTTCCCCCCAGTGTGTCCCAGTGTATCCCCCAGTAATCACCCAGTGCCCCCTAAAGCCCCCCAACTGTCCCCAGATGCCCTTGGCCTTTCTGTGAGTGGGAAGGGGGGGCGGGTTTTGGTGTCAGAGGGGCCAGGGGGGGCTCCTTGAGGGAGATGGAGGGTTGGGGACATCAGGGATGGGGTTTGGGGACAGTGGGGAGGGGTTTGGGGACAGTGGAACTGGGAGTGTCAAGGGGGGAATAATGGACATGGGGAGGCCCTGGGAACATTGGAGACACCAGGGTTGTCTTGGGGTGTCAAGAAGGGAATTAGGGACACCAAGAGGGTCTTGGGGACACCAAGGGGGTCTCAGGATTCACCTGTTCATATTGCAACCCCTCCTCTATCCCCCAGGCCCCATTAATCCCTCCCAAATGTACCCTAACCCTTATTTTCTCTTTAATCTACTCCCCCCACAGATCTCTTTAACCTCCCAATATCCCCAAGACCACTTTAACTTCCTAAATGCACCCAAAGCCTTCCTAAAAAGCCCCAAATCCCCAGCCAAACTCCCCAGATTGCCCCACATCTCCCCCAGCTCCCCCTTCAAATCCCTTCCAATCCCCCCCCCCCAAAGAGGGATCACCCGGCACCCTGGGACAGGAGCACAGTGGGCTGTACTGGGAGGGCACTGGGCTGTACTGGGAGGGCACTGGGGGGGGGCTCAGGTGTCCCAGGACAAGGTGGCCCAGCTTCAGGAGAGATCTGGGGAGCAGTGAGGAGGTACTGGTCTGTCCTGGTCTGTACTGGTCTGTCCTGGTTTGTACCCCCAGTCCCCAAAGCCCCTCCCCAGCTCCCTCTGGACCTTCCCAGACCCCAAAGCCCCCCAGGCCCCCCCAGGCCCCTGACTTGGTCCTGCTGCCCCTTGAGCATCTGCAGGTGCTGCAGAAGCAGGCATTTCATCAGCAAATGTGCAGGTGACCCCAAGGTGGGGGTGTGTTGATGTGCTGGAGGGCAGGAGGGCTCTGGAGCACAAGTGGTGTGAGGAGAGGCTGAGGGAGCTGGGGGTGTTGAGGCTGGAGAAGAGGAGGCTCAGGGGAGACCTCCTGACTGTCTGCAAGTCCCTGCCAGGAGGTTGGAGCCAGGTGGGGGTGGGGCTGTTCTGCCAGGCAGCAGCAGTAGGACAAGAGGGCTGGGTCTTGAGCTGTGCCAGGGGAGGTTTAGGTTGGATATTAGGAAGCAATTTTTTGCTGAGAGAGTAATCAGGCCTTGGAATGGGCTGGGCAGGGAGGGGGTGGAGTCAGCGTCCCTGGAGGTGTTGAAGGTGAGAGTGGATGTGGCCTCAGTGCCATGGTCTGGGAAGCACAGTGGGGTTGGATCAGGGGTTGGACTTGATGATCTCGGAGGTCTTTTCCAACGTGGCTGATTCTGTGATTCTCTGATTGCCATTCCTGTGGCAGCACATGCTTGAGGCTCCATCCCCAGGGTGATAGAGATGTCTGTCCATATCTATCTCCAAGGTTAGTCTGTAAATGTGTGGTGTTAGAAAAGCAGGCTGAGTTCTGGCATGGTTTTAGAAGGAGAAAGAAGCCCAGAGGCCAGTGCAAGCAGGCAGCCCTGAGCTTGCACCTGATGTCCCCTCCCTGCAGGTTCCTGTCCTTGAGCCCAGGCCCTGAGGTGAGGCTGAGAAGTGGCGCGGAGGTGAGCCCAGAGCTGTCCCTGAGGTGAGGCTGAGAATAAGTGCAAGGCAGAGGTGCTGCTGAGGAAGGAGAGCCCTGTGGTGGGGAAGAGACAGAAGCTGTGAAAGCCCATCCCCGAGCAGGTGCTGTGTCCATCCCCTGTGTGCCAGGTGAGCTGGGGCTTTGCTGCAGAGCTGCGGGCGCTGATTTGAGGGTCTCCAAGTGCTGAGATGGTGGGCACCCAGGAACACCAACTGTGCCTGGCCACGGAGCCTGCAAGGAGGAGCAGAGACAGCCCTGGCAGTGTGGGGGGCCAGGTTGTGCCTGTGCCTTCCCCTGCAGGCCCTGGCTGTCCCTGCTGGGCCCCTGTCCATCCCCATCAGGTCCCTGCCCATCCCCCCGGGCTGAGCTCCCCCCAGGAAGTGCCGTGGAGCTGAAGCTGCTGCCATCCCCCCCCTGCAGACGCTGCCCCAGCCAAGGGAGCAGCAAAGGCAGGGCCAGGAGCAGAGGCAGCAGCAGGGGAGCCCTGGGGGGGCCGGGAAGCTCTTGTGTGGGTCAGGAAAGAGGCGCTGGGCACGAGGCCGGGGCTGTGCTGAGCAGGCCCAGCCCTCACATCCCCCCAGCCAACGCCGGCTGCCCGGGGGGCTTGGGAGGGACCCCCAGCCCGTGTGCCCCACACTGAGCTGGCAGAGAGAGAGCCAAGGGACAGGGCCACGGGCAGGGCCACGGGTGAGGGACAGGCAGGGCCATTGCAGGGCCATGGTGAGGGCACAGCCTGTGGCAGCAGAGCTGCCCAGGGCCGGGGGCAGCCGGGGGTGTTGGTACCAGGCAGTGCTGGGGCCAAGCAGAGCACGAGGCCTCTTGCAGAGCCCTGGAGCAGCCTCCCACTTGCCAGCCCCGCCCTGGTAGGGTGACACTGTCCCCTCCCTACAGGACACTCCCCCAGAACTCTTCATGTGAGCATTTTCTGTCTGTTCCTGGTTGCTGATTCCTGCTGGGGACCTGAGGGAGCCTCTGCAATCCCATCCATGGGGCACAATCTCCTCTGCAGAGCTTGACTCCTTGCAGACTTTGCAGGGAAATCTGTGCTGGCAGCTGCATCCTGAGCCCCAGGGCAGTTTGTGTCCCTGAGTGCTGATCCATCCTGGGGACCCAAGGGATCCTCTGCCATTCCGTCTGTGCAGCAGGAGTCACCCTCCTGCCCTTGATGCCCTGCAGAGGAACAAGTGCCATGTCTCTGTTTGGGAGAAGCCAGATGCTGCCCCTGGGCCATCAGAAGTGGTGCTGAAGCCTCTTTCAGCCCAGCCCCGGGTACAGTTTTCTCATCCCCTCGCTGAGTGCCCGCTCCCCCAACCGGCACTGACCAACCAGGGCGTTTGGCACACGTGTTTTGGTGGTTTGGAGAAACAGCCCCAGACTGCAGAGGGCCAGATAACCTCGAGTAACAACTCTGGTGAGTTTTAAATGACACTACATTAATACAGCTTTTGATTAGAATATAGCAACTCAATCAAGTGCTCATGAAATGACCTCACTTCCATCATCCTCCCAATTAAACACCTTTTTTTGGGCTGAATCTGCTTAAATCTCGGTGGTTTGGGTTTTTCTGGGCTGAATCTTGGTGTTTTGGAAGTTTTTATGGACACAGGATGCCCGGTGAGTTCTAGAGATGGACTTGGGCAGGAGGAACCCCCAAGCCAACGCGCTCAGCCCTTGTTTTCCCCCCATCAGGATTTGTCCTTCCCAAAGCTTGGGCGGATGGAGGAGGAGGCTGGGAGGAAGAGGAAGATGCCTTGGGCCCCCCAGGCAGGTGAGGAGGAAGTCAGTGTCCCTTTGGGCGGGTGTTGTGCTGGCTCTGTCAGCCGAGCATGGCCCCGGCTGCAGGACAACCCCGCTGGCGCCGCCGTCCTGCCGGGGCCGGAGTTGGGGGGATGTCCTTGGCCTTCCCTGTGGGCCGGAGGCAAATCCCCTGCCTGTCCTTGTTGCTTCCTGCCCCAGGCCCCGAGCTGAGGACAGAGAGCCCGGAGGACAAATCCCCCCGTGAGACCCTGGTGGGAGAGGCCGTTTTGAAGGGCTCCCCGGCGCAGGAAGGCAGCGGGGAGGAAAAGGGCCGGAGATCCCCCCGCAGGAGGGGCTCCAAAGCCAGCCCAGGGTGCTCTGAGGAGGAAAGAGCCAGCCTGTGCCGGGAAGGCGGCCGGAAGTTGAGCAGGAACTCCAAGGTCCTGGTCCCAAGGCGACATCCCACTAAAAAGAAGTCCTTCAGGTGCTTGGAATGTGGGAAGAGCTTCAGGAACAGCTTCCACCTGATCCGGCACCAGCAGCTCCACACAGGGAAACGGCCTTACATGTGTAGGGAATGTGGGAAGAGCTTCAGAGACAGCTCTGATCTCCTCAGCCACCAGCGCGTCCACACTGGAGAACGGCCCTACACATGTGAGGAATGTGGGAAGAGCTTCAGTGACAGCTCCAACCTCCGCACCCACCAGCACATTCACACTGGGGAACAGCCCTACAAGTGTGGGGAATGTGGGAAGAGCTTCAGGCAGAGCTCCACCCTCCGCTCCCACCAACGCCTCCACACTGGGGAACGGCCCTACAAGTGCTTGGAATGTGGGAAGAGGTTTATGACCAGCTCCAATCTCTACACGCACGAGCGGACGCACACGGATGAGAGGCCCTTCCGCTGCACCGACTGCGGGAAGGGCTTCAACCAGAACTCCACCCTCGTCAGGCACCGGCGCATCCACACCGGGGAGAGGCCCTACAAGTGTGGGGAGTGTGGGAAGAGCTTTGCCCAGAGCTCTACCTTGACCTCACACCAACGGACCCACCGGTAAGGGAAGCCCTACCAGTGCCAATATATTCTGTGAGTGCAGGGCTTGAGGTGTGTGGGATTGAATGGACACAGAGAAAGAACTAACATTCAGAAACATATCTGCTTCCCTGTCTCAATTAATAATCCCCACAGTTTGACACATTAATAATATCCATTGTAATTGTGATTTGACTATATATTGTGACCTGCATATGCACATGTGAGCATAAGGACATACAAAATAGGTGTTGTAGTTTCTGCAGTTCTTGTGTTATGGGTGAGGGGAGAGAGGATTCGAGCTAAAAATTGTCTGAACATTTTGAGAGTGCAGAGACATCTGTCTGACCATCACTAGGTATGCTTTGATTTTAAGGCAGAACATGTTAAAGAATGCAATAACTTAAAGCCAGCTGCAGTCTTGAATTTTTGCTCTTTCAGCAATAACAATAGCACTAATAGTTACTAATTTTTAATGAGCTAACATGCAATAAATGTATCTGCTCATTTTGACATATATGTCAGTTTAATAATTTTAAATGAATCAGTGCATTTGTAATAGGAAATCTCCCTCAACCTCTGATTACAATGTAACGTTGACAAAAGGATTATAGAGGGAACTTAATTTTACTGACTGTTTTAACAGTTGTCACAGCTGTTGGAAAAGGAAAGGCAACTGAAACACTCCAAAAAAGGGGTGAGGGGGCAGAACGAGAGTAGTTTAATAAATTTAAACATGGTCTCTGAATGCCACACATAAAACATTCAGCAGATCCGTGACTCCAGGAAGCTGCTGTATACTATGTATGTTTGCCTTTTGTGGCTTACTGTGTTTCATTCATTTGAACACTTAGCAGTTTCCCTCCTTTCTCCATTTAAAAATGTGCAGCAGCGTTTAAATGTGGAACAAATTCAGCTGTTCATGTGCCTGGAGTTTCATCTTAGAATGCAACTGATGGAATACTCAGCTGACAGGAAATAAAGGTTGTGTGGAATGGCTGTAACATTTCAAAAGTGGACACAGGTGTCACATCCTGTGAATGCTGCAGTGCAGTGAGGGTTGGTGGACATATTTTATGTTTTTCTAACCGTTCCCATGTTGTGATGTGGGAATGGTGTGTGGAGTTCCCCTGCGAGTCTGTCTGGGTTATGTCTGTGCAGGGATGAACAGGAGTGTGTGTGTAGATTCCCATGCCTGTGTGTTTGTGTGTGTGCAGGGGGATTCTGTGCTGAACTCGTTGAGCTACGAGGTGCACAAAGGACCCCCTTGCTTTCTAAATTCCTTCTCAGAGAGGAGCCTGGGGGTGGCTGGATCCAATCTCAGACTCAGATTTTGGTTTCAACTGAAGGAATTATACAGGTGTGAATCAATCACTTTGTCCTGCAGGTTTTAGTGATGGAAAATCAGAAATATTTCTATAAAAACAATGATTTATTATGACAAATGAACAAAAAATTGATCAGAAAAGTGAACAGAATTATTTACTTCAAATTATAAAAGCCAAAAAACCCCTAGTAGTATAGTGTAAGATAGGACAGCGGAGTCTATCAAAGTAACTCTGTTAAAGCAATTGGATCAAAGCCAGCAAAAAGAAACAATCCTGAAGCAGAGATTGAGGTAACTCACCCCACAATGACAGGGGGTAGTTCTCTCTCTTTCACTTAACCCCTGGGGAGTGACCATAAAGAGCTGTCCCTGCTTCATGGCAGAAGCTCCACACACTTCAGGGAAGTCTGTGGAAGAATCTGACACATGACAGTTGGACGGGGCTTTTATAGTTATCAAGGGTTTGACTAGCAGACATATTTGCAGGCCAGGGAGCAGCTTATCTGTCAAATCCTGCTTCAAAAAGCAGGATGTGTGTTTGAAGTTTCATGAAGCATTTTGGGTTTAGCAGAATTCAACATTAAAAACAGCACCTTGACACCAGCAGTAACTTATCACAGAGAGTGTGCATTGTTTGCATTCTCTGACCACTGTTTAGGTATTGTCAGAGCAGAGCATCCTGCCAGAAATGGCCCCTTGATTCCATGAGGTTCCAAAAACTCTGAAGGTTCCTTTAGTTCCTTGAGGCCCTGCAGTGTCACAACAGATCCTTGGTTCCGTGAGGTTCTGGAGTGTCACAATGGCCCTGATGATTTCATGAGTTTCCAATATCTCTCCAGGATTCCTTTGGTTACATGATGCCCTGCAGTGTCACAATGGCTCCTTGATTCCAGGATGTTCCAAAACATCCCAGGGTTCCCTTGGCTCCAAGAGGCTCCCCAGTGTCCCAGCGGCCCCTGGATTCCAGCAGGCCCTGCAGTGTCCCAATGGCCACTGGGTTCCAGGAGCCACAGCGGCTGCCGCCGGCGTCTGTGCCCGGAGCCGCCGCTCCCACGGGGCTGCCGCACTCACCGCCGGGGTTGCCGCTCGCGCAGCCGCCGCTCTGCCCCGGCTGCACCGGGACCCGGCACCGCCTCGGGCCTGCGCTGCCGCCTCAGCGGCCACAGGGACACAGCCATGGGGGACCTTTGCTCTGACACTGATGGGGCCTGCCTTTGTTCTGCTTGGGGCTGGGCTTTGGGAAAACTGCTGTTCATTTTCATGCTCCACTGGGACAGCTCCTGAATTCCAAAGGTTTCCTAATCCAGGGGAGGGGTTTCTATGGCATCGGAGGTGCCGCCCCTCGGGACACATTGTCAATAAACCATCCAGCTGACTTGTCGGGGTTGGCCTGTGATCAGTCAATGCTTTGGGGAATGCTCTATTCTGGTTGAATGTTGCCCTATAACCTTTTCCAAGCTCCCTTATTTTCTGAAGTTTGGTAGTAAAAGTGTGGTTTTTGACCTCCTGAGAAAATGTGTACAGTGTCTTCTCCCTTGTGGTCTCTCTCAAGGTATTAAAAGAACTGAAGGCCCTTTTCAAATATTTGGAGGGTGGAAATTTCTGGTGCATTTTATATTTTCAGAGTAAAACCCCTTTGCTGAGCTCGTAACTCAAACCTGGGGTCTTACAGTCACCATCCCTGGAAGTGTTCCAAAATTAACATTAAACTGTGGCACTTGAGGACATGGTTTAGTGGTGAAGATGCCAGTGTTGGGTTAATGGTTGGACTCCATGATCTCAGAGGTCTTTTCCAACCTTAACAATTCTATGATTCTGTGGTGATTCAGCCACTTCCCTGGACATTCTGTTCCAATGCTTGATAACCCTTAGTCATCCCTCTGATGCTGCAGCCAAGGCACAG
Source organism: Manacus candei (assembly GCF_025592945.1). Classification (NCBI taxonomy): domain Eukaryota; kingdom Metazoa; phylum Chordata; class Aves; order Passeriformes; family Pipridae; genus Manacus; species Manacus candei. Next base: position 9,686,231 of record NW_026138093.1, on the reverse strand, counting down.
ACCAGTGATTTTCACAGTGCTCCTGGATGACAAGATGTCCAAAGCCCAGGACATTTCCATCAGCAGCTTGTCCTTCCTGCAGATCAGAGTCACCTGAAGCCTCTGGGCCCTCCACAGTGGCAGAGACCCCCCAGGCAGCAAAGCCCTGTCCTGCCAGGCTGCCCAACAAGGCCCTGTGTCGCCCTGGCCCTGGGGACAGGAGGGTTTGCTCTCCTTGGGGTACCTCAGTCCCTCTGCCATTGCCATCTGCCCCCACCCCAGCAGGCTCTGGAGCAAAGCACAGCTGAAGTCCAGCCCAGCTCTGCTCTGACAGAAAGAACCTGCAGTCAGGGACAGGAAGAGGACAAAGTCTTGTTTAACCAGCCTGAGGAATAATGGGATCAATGACCTCCTGTATTCCTGGACACTTGAATGACCCTGTGGATCAGGTTTGGTAGCAGGGAGGGGGCTGCAGGTTTCCCTTAGGGAAGAGGAGATCAAGAGTTGACTGTGTGTCAGAGAGAGCCAGTTTCAGGTGGCTCCAGAATGGACCAGCCAGTGCCCAAAGCTGAGCCAAAAAGCAATTCCAGAGGCCCCTGTGTGATAACCCTTTGGAGAAAGGATAAAATCCAGGGTGCTGTAACCCAGAGAGGAGTGAGAGAAATGGGGGAGAAACAACCCTGCAGGCACCAAAGGGAGTGGAGAAGGAGGAAGAGGGAGAGAGAGCCTTGGTGGGCACCTGGCAACCAAAAGCCAACCCCCAGCCCTGAGAGCCACAGCTGAGCCCAGCACAGAATCTCCTTTAGGTCTGGAGGTTCTTTGCAGCAGCTTTTTAGCAGAGCTGCCAGATGGGCCATCAAAGGGGGTGTACATCTGGGTCTGAAACCTGTGTGATCCTTGTCAGCCTTGGCTCCAGTAGAATGATAGAAGAGTTTTGGTAGGAAGGGACCTTTGAAGTTCTTTTATTCCAACCCCCCTGTAATGAACAAGGACATTTTCAACTAGATAAGGTTGTTCAGAGCCCCGTTAAACCTGACCTTGAATATTTCCAGAGATGAGGCATCATCCCTCTGGGCGACCTGTGCCAGTGTTTCACCTCCCATAGTGTAAAAAATTCTTCTTCATGACTAATTCCAATCTGTCCTTTTTTGGTTTAAAACCATCATCTTCTTCCTTATCACAGATATGTCTAGACACTACAAAAAGTTTGTCCCCATCTTTCCTATAAACTTCTGTGGTGGTGCATCCTCCCCCCATTCTCCTCAGGCCTGGTTGATGATCTCAGGAGCTCCTGACAAGCCTTGACCAAACCAACTGAGCAATGAAGAGCCCCTGGACTGGACCAGGGGTGTGGGGAAGTGTCCCTGGACTGGACCAGGTGCTCCTGGATGATAAAGGTGGGAACAATCCAGAGTGGAACAGTTGGGGAACACAAGATAATCAGTCATCCCATGAAAGCCTTGGAATATTCCCTGCCTGAATCACAGCCCAAATGGAACAGTTTGGATACAATTCCCAATAAACATTCCTACAGCTGTGACCCTTGTCTGTTGGCAAACACAAAGGCATTTGTGGGAGTGTTTCCCTGACAACAAGGAGAATTTTGGAGAGGGACCCTTCCACATCCAGCTCTTGATGTGTCCACACATCTCTGCCTGGGTGTGGGTGTGAATTGACTGTGGGGTGAATGTTGTTATTGTGAATCTCTAATTCAGTCACTGTTAAAATTGTAGCAAATGCTATTGAACCACTTGAGAACTGCTCAATTGGTCAATGATTAAGTGCTACTAATGTCTTTTGCCCCCTTGTCTTTGGATCCAAATCCTTGGTGCCCTGACCCTCTTGCATCCCAAGGCTCTGTGTAAATCATTCCTTTTCATCAAAAAATATATATTTTTCGTGACGTCCACTTTAAAATCTTCCTTCTTAGCTAAATTACAAAAAAAACTCCAATTAGCTGTAGAAGTCTTGATGACTTGGAGACAATTAAAGGAAGGGAAAGAATTTGTTTCTCAATGTTTTATTGGGTCCCACAGTGTATTTGGAGTTGCATCAGCTGTCAGTCCAAGATGGGCCATGTCAGAACTGGTGAGGCTGGGGGGTGAGGAGCAAGGTTGATCATCCAGGGTCAGTGTGGATCTCCTGAGGAGACACTCAGCATCAAGATCACTTGGAGAACACCTCTATCTCCTCTTCTCTGAACTACAAAATTATCCACCATTGAATTAAAAAAAAATTTACAAACTTCAAAGATTTGTTTTGAAATTGCCTTGAAGACAATTAAAGGAAGATAAAGAGATCCTGAGGGATTTCTGGAATTTAATGAGCCCCATGGTGTGTTTGCAGCCCAGCCCATGATCCTGAGGTACTGAGAGAAGATTGAAGCAGCTGCTGAAGAAAGAAGCCAAACTGCAAGTGGCTTGAAGCATTGCTGGGCCCCACTGAGGGCAGGCACTGCCAAAGCCTCCCCAGGGACTCCTTGGAGCAGCTCCTTGGAGGCCAGGAGTGCAGGCAGACAAAGGCTCTGGGCAGGCCCCTGCAATGCTGAGCAAAGCCTGCCTTGGTTTTGTGGAGCACAAAGGCCAAGGCCTGAGCCCCAGGCCCTGGCCCAGCAGATCCTGTCCCTCCCGGCTGGCTCAGGGCTGTTTGGGGGCACTGGGATGGGAGGGGGAGGAACAACAAAGGCCCAAAACTGGGCAACCCCTGCCAGGCTCCTGAGGGAGGGGCGAGGCAGAACCCAAGTGCAGAACCTGCCAGGCAAGTTCTTGTGGTGGCCTGAGTGGCAGAGGCAGCTGCCAGAGGCAAGGGGACAAAGGCCTGGGTGCCTTTGGGCCTTGCAGCCCTGCCAGAGCCCTTGGCCATCTCTCCTGCAGGCTGTCCTGCCCTGGCCCTGCTGCTGCTCTGGCCTTGCAGGCTGCACACACCCCTCCTGCTTTCCCACCCCCTCCCAGCAGCATTTCTAGACCCTCCCTGATGTCTCTGCACCAGCTCTGGCTGTTCCCTGGAACACAAAGCCATGGGCTGATCCTGACTCCCTCTGGGTGACCTCTTGCAGTACAGGGGTCCCCGTTGAGTTACATTTCTTTTACCTCACCTTCAGTCTGAACCTTCCACGCTACTCTTTGTGGAGATTTCATTCTATTTCCAAAACAGAGAAAAGCTCCATCCTGGCAGACCTCTAGACCCTCTCCAGTTCTTCCTCATTCCTCCAGAATGGGGAACCTCACAGACAGACAGACCAGTCCAGATTTGGTGACAGACAGGACTGAGTCCAGGGGGGTGACAACTCCCTTGTCTGGGTGCCCACACTCCCCCCAAGGCAGCCCCATGTGCAGTTGGCCTTAAATCAAGGGGCCATTCTGATTCTTTGTAATGTCATGGAATCAAGTGGCACCGTGACACTGCAGGGCCTCATGGAACCAAAGGAATGCAGGGACACTGTGGAATCTCATGGAACCAAGGGACCATTATGACGTGTGGGGTCTCTTTGGAACAAAAGGAACCCTGAAACATCTCAGACCCTCCTGGAACCAAGGGGCCACTGTGCCTCCCCAGAACTCCATGGAATCAAGCAGAGCCGCTGCCTCCCCCCCGTCGCCGCACGGACCGGAGTCGCCGGCTCTGCCCCGCTTGGACACCTCTGGAGTCAGCGTGTTCTTGGGCAGCACAACTGAGATCAGACCAGGGAGTTTTCACATTTTGCTTTGCCCCCTCTTTCCCATGGTTTGTTTTTTGTTCTTTGTTCAATCAGAGGGAAAGGGGGGAAGGGAGACACATGTGGATCCCTGTTTTTATCTGTTTACAAAAGGGAGTTGGGGCAGGGGGGTGACAGGAGGCAATTTTTCTCTCTGCTGAAGCTTTGAACTGTTCTGTTGGTATTGCTGGTTTTGCTGCTCTATTTCTTGTCAGTAAACTCTGATTTTTTCACTTATACCTCCTTGTATTTTGTCTCCCTGTAGTGGTGGGGAATAAAAGGGGAGCAAATTCATTTTATTGGAGTTCCAACCCCAATATGTGTCTTTAAACCAGGACAGGTTTAAAGGGCTCCCTGAAATTTGGCATCATTCACAAAGGACTAGAAAATGCATTTTGTCCCATTGTAAAGAAAGATAATAAAGATGTTCTCTAGTGGTGTTCAAGGGCTGGTCACTGAGGGATTTCATCAGGAAGTTGCTACCAAGAGGACTTTGTACCATGGATTTTATTTGACACTCTTCATTCACCAACTTCCCACCCACCACATCTTCCACTTCTTCAGTCCAGCTCTCACCAATCTGTCTCTAGGAGACCACAGGACACCATGTCAAGGGGCTTGATAAAGTCTGGGCACACAACATCCTCTTCTATTCCCTACCACAGGGGGTCTGCAATCCCTGCCTTGTCCTTCCCATGCCTGGCAATGGCTGCAGGAGGACTTGCCATATCCCCTTCCCTGCTGAGCCTGAGCAGTCTGGAACTCTGCCAACCCTCCTTGCTGCCCTGTTTGCAGACTGGTTCCATGTCTGCCTTTGCCAAGGCCCCAGGAAGCTCTGGGATGGCTCTGGCCTTTGCAAGGGTTTGGGAGAGGTCTCCCAGTGACACTGCCCAACCTTCTCAATATCCCTGACACCAAACCCTTTTCCATATCCCACACTTCCAGAGGAGTGCCCAGGACACAACACAGGTTGTCCTGGTGGTTCTGGAGAATGAGAAGGGATTTCTTCTTTGAGACCAACCCCTCCAATTGGATTTGAGTGCAGCTGAAAGGTTTCCTCAGCATTTTCCCTGGTGCCTCCCTGCCCTGAAGGTTTCTGGCCATCAGGCTGGAGCTGAGGGGGTTGGGCAGGTGCCTGAGGAGGGGGTAGAACAAGGGCTGTGTCCAACTGTGCCAGGAGGGCTGTACTGGGCAAGGATGAGGAGGCTGCAGAAAACAGTGGCACTGGGGAGGGGAGAGGAGCAGGTGGAGAGACCTTGTGCCTGCCCACACTGGGCAGGAGCTGCCCCAGGATGGCAGCTCTGAAGCACTCACAGGATGTCCCTGGGAACAGCAGGAGAAGACTGGATCTGAAAATGGAACCTGGAAAAGCAGAGAGTAGGAGTGTCATGGTGTCACTGCAGGAGAGTTCCAGCCCTGGAGCAAGGTCACAGAAGGAGTGACCCAGTACATGCAGTGGCCTCAGAAGGTCCCACAGCATCCTGGAGATGCTGGAAGGGAGCCCAGCTCTGCTTCACAAGTTCCCAGGGCCTGTCCCTGCCTGTGCTCCAAGGGCTTCCAGCCCCCAGGACTGTGCTCAGAGAGCACTCAGGCCTTACAGCGAGAAAGGGGCTCAGGAGGACAGTGTGGAAGTGGCAAGAGAGCAGCTCTGCAAAGACCAAGCACTGCTGCTCCCTGGCAGTGCTGCTGGGCTGGGATTATTGTCCCCTTCCTGTTTGCAAATACCCCCTGTCCTGCAGTGTGCTGTCCTTTAGGAACATCTGAGAAGAAGGGTCTTGGACAAAGAAGGCACTGCAGGGTCTTTTATTTTGTTTAAATAGTCAGAGTACAATTCATCATTTTTACATCTCTGGGTCAAATTCAATGGGTAGACACTGAATTGGAAGGTAGATGCATAATAATGTTTAATTGCACAGAAAGTTATTGCAAGAAGAACCCAGTGACCTCCACGAGACACCTGAGCAGAAATGTTGGGCCATTAAGGAGTCCCATTCTGAATGCTACACAGCAGAAAAAAGGCACTTTATTGCTCCTGAAAAGCATCCAGTCATCATTTTTCTCAGGGCATCCTTGATCTGCTGATTCCTGAGGCTGTAGATGAAGGGATTCAGTGCTGGAGGCACCACCGAGTACAGAACTGACAGGGCCAGATCCAGGGATGGGGAGGAGAGGGAGGGGGGCTTCAGGTAGGAAAACACAACAGTGCTGACAAAGAGGGAGACCACGGCCAGGTGAGGGAGGCAGGTGGAAAAGGCTTTGTGCCGTCCCTGCTGAGAGGGGATCCTCAGCACAACCCTGAAGATCTGCACATAGGAGAACACAATGAAAATGAAACAACAAAATATTATACAGGCACTAACCACAATGAGCCCAATTTCCCTGAGGTAACCTGAGTGTGAGCAGGAGAGCTTGAGGACGTGTGGGATTTCACAGAAGAACTGGTCCAGGGCATTGCCCTGGCACAGGGGCAGGGAAAATGTATTGGCTGTGTGCAGCAGAGCATTGAGAAAGCCAGTGGCCCAGGCAGCTGCTGCCATGTGGGCACAAGCTCTGCTGCCCAGGAGGGTCCCGTAGTGCAGGGGTTTGCAGATGGCAACGTAGCGGTCGTAGCACATGACGGTCAGGAGATAAAACTCTGTTCTAAAAAGGAATATGAGGAGAAAAACCTGGGCAGCACATCCCATGTAGGAGATGGTTGTGGTGCCCCAGAGGGAATTGTGCATGGCTTTGGGGACAGTGGTGCAGATGCAGCCCAGGTCTGTGAGGGAGAGGTTGAGCAGGAAGAAGCCCATGGGGGTGTGCAGGTGGTGGTCACAGGCTACGGCGCTGAGGATGAGGCCGTTGGCCAGGAGGGCAGCCAGGGAGATGGCCAGGAAGAGCCAGAAGTGCAGGAGCTGCAGCTCCCGCCTGTCTGCGAATGCCAGGAGGAGGAACTGGGTGAGGGAGCTGCTGTTGGGCATTTACTGCCTCTGGACATGAGGAACTGTCACGAGAAAAAACAGTGACAATAAAGGGGGACCAGTCTCAGCAAAATCAAAGCCATTCCCATACATGCCACTCCCCTCCCTCTGTCACACACAGACAGTTTTCTTTTTCTAGCAGTCCTTCCTTTAGCTCTGTGCATGGAGCCCTGGTTTATGCTGGCCACGTGTGCAGTGAAGGCCAGGACCTTTGCCCACGGGCTCTTGAATTCAGCCCCGCTCTGCAGAATTGGCAGGGGAAGGGACCTTTGCTGATGCTCAACTCTGTCCTGTGAAACCTCTGCCAATGTGGAAGGGCCCGTCAGCATCTGCACCCCCAGTGTAGTTGTAAAGGCAGGGTAAGAGTTTGGGAGGGTTTTACAGCTCCCCCTGTATCGCCCCTGGTGACTATTCTGGGATGTCAGAAACCTCATCATTTCTGCTGCCCTTGGGGAAACAAAGGGAGTTCTGTGAGGGAAAGGGATCAGTGGGGAGGGAGGGGACGTGGCCTGTCACTCTTTTGTGTTCCAGGATTCTCTGGGCTTTCACTTTCTCAGAAGGACAGTGATCACACCCCAGTGTCTTCCTTATAAAACACCAGATACTAATGAAAGCAGATGGATCCACCACAGACCATCAAATGTCTGTCCCTTTCTCAAGGTCTCAGCACCACACTGGTAGCCAAAAACACACATGGCTCATTTCCCCAACCCAACAGCATTTTCTACATTGTTGAATTCTGTGCTTTACCCTGGGGCTTTCAGCTAACACAAAGATAACAGAAAGGTGTTCATCCTGGAGGGAAGTTCCCAGCTTGAAATGAAACTTTAGGGAGACAGCTGAGTATCCTGATGATGGCATTTGATTCAGGGAGATTCAGCTCCTTCCCTGGATACACTGACAGCATTGCCCAGAGCCCCCCAGGGCAGAGGAAAGCTGGGACACTTGTTCCCAAGGACAGGACTGCAGGAGAGGACCCACAAGGGCAGGGGGTGACTCTGCAGCTCAAACTGCCCTGCCCAGAGAGCCCCACAGCACCACCAAGGGAACAAGAACCACGGCACAGACAGGAGAGGAACAAGGCCCAGCACAGGGAGGGTGGGGCTGGGAGAGGCCGGGGCAGAGCCCACCAGGCACTCAGGACAGGGTCACCCTGAGCCAGCTGTGCCACCTCCCAGAGCCCAGCAGGGCCGGGCAGCTGCTCCCAGCCCTGTGCTCTGCTCAGGGAGCTGGGCCCGGGGCTGCAGAGCTGCCCCACGGCTCTGCTGCAGCTCTGCCTGCACGGGAGGGGCTTCAGCCCTTGGACCCCCCGGCCCTGAGGGCAGAGGCTTGGCTGGGTGGGAGAGGAGGGGAGGGGGCTTGTTCAGAGGGAGGGCTATGCACTGGAGGGGTCATATGGGGATCTCTAAACATTCCATGACACTGGAGGTGTTTCAGTTGTTTCCCTGTGCCATGACTTTGCCCTGTCAGCACTCACAGATCCCATTCCAACCTCTGTGCACTCACCTTGGCCCTACAGAAACCTGCCTGTTTGCAGGGCACTGACTGGGCACTTCTTGTTTGCAGGTGGAAAAGGGCAGGTCAGGAAAAAACTGATGGTTCCATCAAAAGTAATACTGCTTCTGTCAAAGGCAGAGGAGAGGCTGAAGGCACTGTAGGAAGCTGCTCTCAGCTCCACTGTTCATTCAAAGTTACAGCTCAGGAGTCTCAGTGACTTGTCCAACATCAGAGCTCCTTTTCCACTTCTCAGCCTCCAGATTCCTCAAGAGTAGGAAACTGAAAACACTGACTAAGAAAAGCTCCTTTCCTTCCTAATAATTGTGCTTTGTCCTTCCCCTTTTAAAGTTCCCCTGGAAAGGTCCTGGTGTGATCTGGATCTGTGAGCAGCCCTGACCCCACACAGCACTCGTTCAAGGGCAGGAAGACCCTGCCTGGGCCCTGCTGGGCTTCCCTCCCTCCACCTCCAGCTTCTCCCTGTAGAGATGAGGGCAAATGGCCATGTAGGGCTACTGCTGACCCTGGCAGGCAGCAAAGTCCCTGCCCTGGCACAAAGAACCCTGGAACACGGGGACCCTGCTCTGCAGGACAGCCCTGGGCACCCCTGGCTGCACCCCCACCCTCACACCCCACAGTCATCCCTGGGAGAAGGAGCCGTCCTGCCCTGTCCCTCTGATGGTGTCTCAGGGAAGCCCTGCCCTGGAGCACATCCTCCCCCTCTGCAACAGAGAAAGTGGGAGAGTCCTGACAGATGCTCAAGGCTGTGGGATGTGCAGCTTTAGGAGAGTCCTCCAGGCACACAAGCGACATTGCCCTGCATCTGTAGACTCACTCTGCAGAGGCTGTGAAATAGTGTCCCCAAGTGAAGTCTCAGCTGAACACCTCCCATCTTTCCACTGCCTTTAACCTCATTCTGCCTTGCTTCTCTCCTCTCCTGGCTGCAGGCAGTGCCCTCAGCCCTGCTGGGCTGTGCAGAGGAGCTGCTCACCAGCAGAGCTGTCTCTTTGAAGCTCTTCTGGGTTGCCAGGAGCTCCCTGTGTGCCAGGAGCCCGGCCCAGCTCAGCAGCACAGCAACAGCCCCAGGCATTTCATGACCCTCAGGGGGTTTGATGTTGTTTACATGAGACTCAGTCCCTGAGAGGAAGTTCAAACAACTTCTCAAGAACTCAAAATGAGATTGAAACACTGAAGTTTCTTGTAGTGCTACTGATTCTCACTGAGGGACACAACTGAGAACGTGTCCCCAGGTTCCAGTTAGAGCAGAAAACTGCAGACAGTGATGACAAGGATGGACAAGCAAGGGAAAGGTGGCTCTGATGCTGAATAAACTTTGACTTGTTTCCTTAATCCAGAGGACCAAGCCCTGACCCCCAGCCCCTGGGAAGGCAGATCCTGCCCCTGCCTCATTCCTCAGGGCTCTTCCTGGGGCACTGGGATGTGGGATGTGCAATGCCAAGGGCAGGACCATGGGGTGGCACCTGCCAGGCTGCTGAGCAGGGACAAGGAGGCCATGAGGCCCCAGGGCTGCAAGGGCCACTCCCCTCCTCCTGGCATCAGGGGCACAGACAGCAGCCCTGGCCAAAGGCCTGCAGAAGGTGGCTCTGTCAGGGCCTTTCAGCTTCTCCCCCTCCCTGTCTCCTCTCCAGCCCAGGCTGTCCTACGGTGTCCATGCCCTGCCCCTTTCCCTGCAGGCTGTCGTCATCCCCCCGGCTGCCCCACCTGGCTGGCACCTTCCTGCACTGACATCTCTGCATCCTCCCTGGCTCTTCCTGCACACACAAAGCCTTGGGCTCATCCAGACTCCTTCTGGGTGAAGTGTTGCAGCACAGCATTGCCGTCAGGGTGAAACTCCGTTCTCTTTGTTTCCAGTCTGGATCTCTCCAGCTGAACTTGGCATTGTTTCTTTATTTCTCATGCTGTTTCCTGCTATGACAAAAGGATCCTTCATCTCTGAAACCCCCCTTCAACCCTCTCTGGCTACCCCTGCACTGTCCTCAGTCTCCACACCATGGAGCCCAGAGCTCCTTAGTCCCTACAGAGTGGTCATGGGCTTGAGGCCTCCAAATCTTTTCTTGGGAGATCCCTGGATACTCTCCATGGTGTTTGCAGATGAACACATGGTGCTCACAGTCTAAGGAAATCACAAGGATACGTTTTACAAAGGCCTGTATTGGTAGAATATGGGGCAATTGCCTTAAACTGAAAGATTGGAGTCTCATATTGATAACGGGGGTCACAAGTCCTGCCAGCAAATCTGCTCCAGTGTGGGCTCCTCCCCGGGCTGCAGGGGGGTCTCTGCTCCACCCTGGACTCCCCCACAGGTCACAGGCCCTTCAGCTCGAGTTCACGTGGAGTTCCAGCCACCAAGGAGCCCCAGACTCTGACACACAGCCAGGAGCCCCAGACAGCACCAGCAGCTGCAGATTTCAGCAGCACACCCCAGACACATCTGTGGGTACCTCCAACACTCCCAGCCCCACCCTGGACACCCACAAAGGCTGTTGTGGTTTCACCCCATGCAGCCCCCAAGCCCCTCCTGGCCACTCCTCACTCCCCCACCAGCAGGACAGTGGAGAGAACTGGGAGAGGAAAAGCTGGAAAACTCGTGGGTTGAGATAAAGACACTTTAATAAGGACAAGCAAAAGTTGCACGCAGGAGCAAAACAAAACAGGGAATTCATTTCCTGCTTGCCACGGTTGGGCAGGTTTTCAGCACCTCCAGGAGAGTAGGGCCCTATCCCATGGAATGGTGGCATGAGAAAACAATCTCCATCACTCCAAACCTGTCCTGGCTGTGTCCCCTCGCAACCTCCCCCACACCCCCAGCCCCTCCCCAGTGTGTCTGTGCGAGGGGCAGGAAAGGCCTTGGCTCTGGGTAAGCTCAGCACTAACCAAACCACCTCTGTGTTCTCAAGCCTGTGCTCAGCACAGAGTATTGTACAGTGTAACTTTATTGCACAAGTTAACTGAAAGGTGCATTGTGTTTTTTAGCAAGTCAACTTGATGTCCCCCATTATCAGAGCTGAGTTCCTCCTTGGCTTGACCCCATACTGCAAGATGGACACAAATACCCTTGAAACACAGTGGGAGAGGTCATCCATAGGGGTGAGAAAGATGCTGGTGAGAGGAAGATTCTGTGGGCAGGGGTCGCTGGCCCCTTGCCCTACAGCAGGGCATGCACAGACTGTTGCTATCAGGTGATGAACAGGCGGGGTTTGGCTGCCACTCAGGCATCACCTTATACTGGGTACTGGCCCTACGTGGTGTAATGTAGAGCTGATAAAATGGGGTGTCAGGACTGCTGGGGTGAGCGATCCTCATCCTGCCATGGAGACTGTGTTGTTCCATGGGGACGCCCGCTAAGCACGGGCACCGACCAGCTGCTGCAGATCCTGGCAGCCCTGGCCTGTCTGTGTGGGTAAGCACAGTTTTTTGATAGGAAGCAACCAAGAAAGCAAATGTTTCATATCCTTTTTTAATATCCTTGTAATTCCCTTTTTACTAGTTAATACTGTATTAAAAGCCACTCGTAGTATTGTTTTAATATCCTTTAAATGTTCCTTTAATTCCCTTTTTACTAGTTAATACTGTAATAAAAGCCATTCATAGTATTGTATGAATACCAACTGATAAAGCAGTTATTTTGTATTCTTTTTTAGCTTTTGATTCTCTTTGCTAGTTTTTTATTCTCACTACAATAAAAGATGTTTTGTAGTGTTTGAATGTCTGTTGTACTTGTCTTTATTCCGGGCATGTATTCAAATGAACTAATACACAGGGGCACAGCTCTTTGGGGCAGGAGACGGGCAGCAGCCTTGCCAGGACTCGGGGCGGTGGCAGGTCTCCTTGGGCCAGGACTTGCCAGAGCTGCTGATTTGGGTGCAGCCCTGGCCAAAGGGCTGCCAGCAGCATTGGTGCCCTTGCCCACACCTTCCTTCTCAGTGTCGCCCCCCGTGTTTAGGATGGCCACCAGCCAGCACTTCTCCCAAGGAGGCCGTACCAGCTTGTGTGGAAGGCCCCGTGCCCTTCCCGCTGCGGCTGCATCGGCGGCCAAGGGGGCTCCTTGTGCTGCCGTGAGCAGGCACAGGAGGGGAGTGTTTGCTCATTTCTTGAGCTGTTCCTACAGTTCAGGTCCAGTCAGATTAGATACTTCAGAGAGTAGATTCCCTCCAAGGTGGGGCAGGTTGGCAGGGCTGGGGGAGGCCCCAGGCCACGTGGCACTGTGTCCCAGGGCCCTTTGTGACACGCTGGGCATGGCCGGTGGGATGGAAGGGGGCAGGGTGTCCAAGGGCCCTTTATGACCCGTGGTGACAGAGGTGCTGCTGGTGACACGGCCACAGTGTCAACAGTGCTCCTCGGAGCAGGCGACGGGACAGGACGGGACAGAGCGGTGCTGTGCGGAGCCCCCGCGCAGCCAACTCGTGCCTTGCTGACCCGGAGCATTTTGGAGGATTTTCTCACTTTCAGGTGACCTCGAGGCATTTCCACAGGACTTGGAGACCCGGAGTTTCTCCGAGGTGTCTCTAATCCCTGTGGCAGGTGCCCTTGGGACCCTTTTGCAGGACTTGGAGACCCGGAGCTTCTCCGAGGTGTCTCCAATCCCTGCGGCAGGTGGCCTCAAGGCCATTCTGCAACTTAGGGCCCGGAGTTTCTCCGAGGTTCTCTTTCTCTCTTGCAGGTGCCCTGGACACCAGACTGTGGCATGGCAGGGAGACGCTTCAGCCTGCTCAGGCTGTTCCGGAGGAAGAAGGAGGAGGAAAGCCCTGGGGCTGCTCCAGCACAGCAGCCTGAAGAGGTGCAGCAGGTGCAGCCCCTGCAGGAGGGTGAGTGCTGGAGCTGGGCCACAGGGCTGGTGGCTGCAGTCCCCTTGACCTCATCCTGTCCCATCCCGTCTGGACATGCCCAGGGAAAGGGAGGGGGGCAGAGGGGTCGGGGCTGAACTCCTGGTAGCCGTGCTCCATCCACTGGGCACCCTGGGGCTGGCCCTGCCTGCTCCTGGAGCCCAGGCCTGGGCTGTGTTCTCCGGCCTCTCCCGCACACCCTCAGCTCTGAGCGCGCTCGCTCTTTGCCAGATGCAGGCCAGGAGCGGACAGAAGAGCAGCTCCGTGCCCGTGGCCGCTTCCGCAGGGCAGCACAGGTACCTGCAGCCATCCCCGCCTGGGCTGGGCCTGCTCTCACTGCTCAGCCCAGTACCGCTGTCCCGGCCCTCCAGGGGACATCCCTCTCTTCCCTGCCCTTCTTTCTCCTGCAGACATTTATGAAATTCATGGGCAGTCGGCGTAGAAAGTCCAGGGTCACACCAGCTGATGTCGAGGCCCAGCCTGACACCATCCCGACCCAGCTGACAAAGCCTGATGTCAGCACCGCGTCGACTGCTGTCCCAGCACAGTGTGACACCACAACCAGTGATCACACAACCCACTGGGACACCACGTCAATCGATGACGTGTCACACTGTGACTCTGTGCTGCCTGGTCTCACGGAGGAGGCCGACGCCACAACGACGGAGGGCGTGGCGAGCACTGAGGCCGCGCCTGTTCAGCGCCTGGCCGATCCCCCCAGCCTGGACTTTCTTGAGGAAAGAGCTGTCTCTGCTGAAGTAAGCAGCCTGTGGCCCCCCAAGCTGGGTGCGCTGGGCCCCCTCAGCCTTTGAGGCTGGCACAGTGTGCTGGGAAGGGAAGCATTTCTCAGGGGAAGCTGGGCAAGTATCTAACTCTTGCAGCTCTCCACCTCTCCCCTGTGCATCCTCCAGGCCAGACTGTGGGACCTGGGGACCTGGGGCTGCTCAAGGCATCTCCAGTCCCTGGGGCAGGTGACCTTGAGGCCAGACAGTGGGACTAGATGAGGCGAGGCATTTCCCAGGCTTCTCTCTTGCAGCTGCCTTGAAGGCAGGACTGCAGGACTTGGGGAGCCAAAGCTTTTCCATGGCATCTCTGCTGCAGGTAGCCATAACACCAGACAGAGACATGCAGCAGAGACCCCCCATGGTGCCCAAGCTGGCCTGGGTGAAGGAGGAGGAGAAGGAGGAAAGCCCTGGGGCTGCTCCAACACAGCAGCCTGAAGAGGTGCAGCAGGTGCAGCCCCCGCAGGAGGGTGAGTGCTTGAGCTGGGCCACAGGGCTGGTGGTTGCAGCCCCCTTGGCCTCATCCTGTCCCATCCCATATGGACATGCCCAGGGAAAGGGAGGGGGGCAGAGGGGCCGGGGCTGATCTCCTGGCAGCCGTGCTCCATCCACTGGGCATCCCGGGGCTGGCCCTGCCTGCTCCTGGAGCCCAGGCCTGGGCTGTGTTCTCCGGCCTCTCCCGCACACCCTCAGCTCTGAGCGCGCTCGCTCTTTGCCAGATGCAGGCCAGGAGCGGACAGAAGAGCAGCTCCGTGCCCGTGGCCGCTTCCGCAGGGCAGCACAGGTACCTGCAGCCATCCCCGCCTGGGCTGGGCCTGCTCTCACTGCTCAGCCCAGCACCGCTGTCCCGGCCCTCCAGGGGACATCCCTCTCTCTTCCTTGCCTTTCTCCTGTAGCTGGTTTGCAGATTCATCAGGGGCATTTGGCATGAAGAGGCCACTTTCATGGCCACTGGGGACACGGCAAACTCAGACCTCTTCAATGCCCAGACCAGCGCTGCCCTGCTGGATTTGCTTGTGGAGAACGGTGTCTACAAAGCGAAGCAAGTAAGCAGCCTGTGGCCAGGGCTCCAGTCCCTCAGGGATGCTGTGGCCCCTCACATCAGCTGCTCTGGGTCCCCTCAGCCTTTGAGACCAGCAGAGTGTGGTGGCAAGGGGAGCACTTCTTGGGGGAAGCTGGGCAAGTTGCTGGCTCTGGCAGCTCTCCAACTGTCCCCCGTGTCCCCTCCAGGTGCCGGCCATAGTCAGGTGCATCCATCAGTGGCTCACGTCCAATGTGTCTGCTGAGCACAGGCTGGACAAGACTCTTGTCCTGCTGACCGAGGCACACCCCACGGATGTTGCAGTGACCCTGCTGCGCTCTGCCCCAGCCTGTGACAGGTATGGGGCCCACCTGCCTTGAGGGCTCACCTGCCTTTAGACCCCATCCCCCTGGACAGCCTGTCCCAAATGGCGTGCCAGAGACATGGAGACTTCTCGGACACTCCAGCTCCTCTCTTTGCCAGCTTTGGCATGTCAGCCTCCAATCCTGAGGCCAGCCTGCCTCCCTGCCCCACAAGGCACCGTGGTTCTGTCACCTGGGCCCTGCAGCTGCCCAGGCCACAGCGCTGTGTCCCAGACCCCCCTGAGCCAGAGTTGTGACTCCACAGAGCTGCTCGCACCATGTGGAAGACGCTCATCTCCTTCAGACGGACTAAGGAGCCGGTGCTGCAGATCCTCTTCCATGTGCTGGAATACTGGCCAGCGCACAGGAGACGCACCTCTGATGGGGATGAGAGGGATGTCTTTGCCCTGGCTGTGAGTTTCTTGAGCTGACCTCTGCTCGCCCCTAGGTTGCCTCTGGGACACCTTTCCATCCTCCCTCACCACTGCTTCTCCCTGCCCCAGGCACTGGGCTGCAAGCCTGGCTTAGGGGCAGGTTCAGGGGCAGCAGGCTGGGGGATCCCCCTGTGTCTCCCCTGGCCTGTCCCTGCCACTCTTGGGCCCTGCCACATGGACATCTGGGCCCTGAGAGCTGTCTCTGGGTGCTTTGTCTTTGGCAGGCAACTGTGGCACTCTGGGAGATTCTCCAACTGTCCCACTCCTGGTGCCCAGGGGGAGTGAAGGTCAATTCCCCCCGCCTCCTTCTGACTCTGCTCTTCCAAGTTTTCATCAGCACAGAGGAGATGTCAGAGGAGGTCGAGACCTTCTGGAGGCGATGCCGGGAGCAGCGCAGCCTTCCCCCCAACCCCAACAGGTGCTCCATCCCAGTCCTCTCTCCCTGCCACGCCCTCGGGGCTGGGGCCAGGGCTCTGTGCCTGACCTGGGCTGTGCTCTGCACACAGGTTTGCAGTGCAGACCGTTAAAGCCCTGCTGCGCCAGCTGCTGGATGAGGATGTGCTGATGGCGATCGGTCGCAAGTGTGGCTGGGACATGCTCCTCAAGGCTGACACCCACCACTATGCAGTGGGTCTGCTGGCCAGGTGAGAGCCCTTTCTCCCCACTGCCCCTGTCATTTCTGCCGTGTGCACAGGCCACCCCACACAGTGCTCGTGCTGCTGGGCCAGAGGGCCTTGGCAGCCAGGGATGGCTGAGCAGAGTGGAAAAGGCGGAGAGGGGCGGCTGCACAGGAGGAGCCACCTCCCAAAGTGCCCACGTCCTCTCCTGGGCTGGTGGCCAAAGACCAGGCCTGTGTGAGTCAGTCCCAGGAGAGCTTTGCCCACCTGGCTCAGGGTCTCTGGCACCTTTATTCCCCCTTGCAGGGAGCTGTGCCGTTTCTCCCGCTCCTTCTGCCGCAGCATCGCCGTCAGCCTGCTCCCGCGGCTCAGCAGGGGAGAGCCCCTGTGGGAACTGCCTGCCCTGGCGTTCCTGGTGGAGGTGAGCCTGATGGCGAGCGCTGCCTGGCCCAGCTGCCTCCCCCTCTCTGCCCTCTCACAGCCGCAGCCACCCGGGACAGTGCCTGCACCCTGTGCTGCTGCCTGGGCCCAGCCCCGGGCGGGTCCGGGCTCCTGCCGGCCGGGCACCCCGTCACTGCTCCCTGCCTTTCAGGTCCTGCACTGCCTGAACCCCAGACAATGTGGGCCCAGCGTCCTGCAGATCATTTCCAGGCACCTGCGCAGGCAGTGCCCGGAGAGGCGTCGCCTGGCGCTCCGAGGCCTGCTGGTGCTCAGCAAGGCTCCCGCAATGGTGAGCAGGGGGCAGGGGCTGAAGCCGGGCCGGCAGCGTGAGGCTGTGCAAGGCAGCTTGGCCTTGGCTGGCCTTTGGCAGCTGTGGCAGCTGCTCCCAGCTCTCCTCCTCCCCGTTCAGCTGCCCGACTCCTTTGGGATGCACCTTTGGGCTTTGGGCCCCACGGCAGCAGCGTGGGGCTGCACCACAGCATTGTGTTCCACACAGGCTAAGAGCATCCGGAGCCTGAATGAAAGCCTCCTGGAGCTACTGCAGGATGCAGACACAGACACAGTTCAGATGACTCTCTCTGTGTTCGTCAATGTGCTGGGCTTGAAAGTCATTGAAATATCCAGCCCAATAGCCCTGAAGTTTCTTGAGGCGCTGCGGCCACTTTTTGACAATGTAAGGCTCTGTGCCCCTCATCGTGGGCACTGAGTGCTACCAGGAAACTTTGGGCCCAGTGCCTTTTCAGGTCTGTGCCCCGGTGGGCCTGGAGAAGCCAGTGCTGAGGTCTTTTCCTCTTCCTTTGCACCAGGAGCACAGCCAGCTGCAGCAGCTCTCCATGCTCCTCTTCCGGGAGCTGATGGAGGCGACAGAGAGGAGCAAGAGCCTAAAGCCACACGTGTACCTGAGTCTGGTGCCATTCTACTTCAACTGGCAAGATGAGAACCAGCGTGTGGCAGAGGTGAGAACTCGTGGGCTCTGGTGTCCCCATGGCAGGAGGCTGCTGTGCCTCCTGCCCTGGCCCATGGTCACCTGCAGCCTCCTCCTGGCCTTGGCGCAGGGATGCGGGTGCTGTGCCCTGGGCTGCGGTGCCATGGCCCGCTCTCTGTTGCTGTGCAGGCCTCTCGGAGAGCACTGTTTGGTGCAGCCAGGTTCCTGAAGTGGAGGGATCTTGAGAACTTGGTGACCATGGAGCAGCCATGGAGGTTTCCTGAGTGCCTGGTAAGGACGGCCCCAAAGCCCCAGCCCCTGGCTCCCCTGGAGCACCCAGCCCTCTGCTCCCCCAAACCCGGCCCCAGCGGCTGCTGGCCAGACCTCAGGGCTCTGCGGGCAGGGGAGCCCCGTGCTGGGGGCAGGGAGCGCCCGGCCAAGGGGCAGAGCCTGAGCCGAGCCTTCCCTCCGTGCCCTGGCGCTCTTTGCAGCTGGAAAAGGACAGGAGCCGAGTGGGCCAGTACGTGCGCCAGGCCCTGCCGTTCCTGGAGAGCCCAGAGGAGCCCCTGCGAAAGCTGGCCATCAAGTTCCTGGGTGAGCCACAAGGCCGGGGTCCCTCCCCGCCCCGCTGCAGCTCGGCCCCAGCCCCGGCTGCTGCAGCGGCAGCAGGATGCGGCCCAGGGCATGTGGAGCCCCGAGTGGCCTGGTGCCTGCTGCCGCCCTGTGCCAGCCCAGCCCTGGGGCGTCCCCATGCGGGAAGGCCCCGGGCTCAGCCCTGCCAGGGCAGGAGGCCGTGTGGCCGGGCTGGCAGCGCCGCTGCGGGGGACCTGTGCCTCTGGGGCCTGACAGGCTCTGTGTTCCCAGGGATCGCCGCCAGGTCCATGAAGCAGGAGCAGCCAGAGCTGCAGCTCATCTGCCAAGGTGAGCGAGGGCACCTTCCATCTGATCCCCTTGGGCCCTGCTCCCTCCTGGCCATGGCAAGAGCTGGCTGGGATGGCCCTGGCAGGAGGGGCTCCTCACGTCCCCACACCCCTGGCCTCTCACCCTGGCTCTCTTCCTTTCTCTTTCAGCCCTTCAAGGCATGACTGATGACAGCCCTGCCGTCTCAGACCTGGCCCTTCAAACGCTCCACATCATCAGAGCTGTACGGAGAACTTCATTCTTCCCATTCTGGTAGTCTCCGTTGCTGCCTCTTCCAGCCTGTAGAGACATGACAGAAGACATCAGACTCGCCATGGCAGGCCTGGCAATTCAACACTGCTACGTGCTGAGAGCTGTACAGATGGCTCCCTACTGCAGATTCCAGCAGCTCCAAGACTGGCTGTGCAGGCCATGTCAGACCCGGCCTTTTCCACAGGGCAGTGTCTGCCTGTGCTGCTGCAGCTCTGTGGGGAACTGATGCAGGAAGCTCCATCTCCTGGGGCCACCTGAGCCTGTGGGGAAGATGCCTCTTCCCTGCAAGCACCTCCTTTGAGCCCAGCATGGGAATATTACATCCATGTTATCACACACAGAAGCCCAGGAGGTTTTTTTGGTGCCCAGTGTGCACAGGGCCTTGGGGAAGTGGGGAAAAGGGCTCCCCGTGCTCAGCAACACTTGCCCCGCTGTGCAGCGTGCCAGCAAAAGACCAGCAGGGGAGGGGGCGCTGGGAGGCCAGGAAGGGGTGAGGTGCTGTGGAGGCCCTGATGGGACAAGGGAGCAGGAAGCCTTGAGGGGAATCTGTGAGGGGGTGGGTGGCAGAAGGCTGTGAGGGGACAGACTGGGCGCAGGCCCCAAGGGGCAGGGTGGAGGGAAAAGTCCCCAGGACTTGGGGGGGGCAGAGGCCATAAGCAGCCCCCAGGCAGCCACCTCCTTCCCTGCCAGCCGGCTGCTCTGGTGCTTTCCCAAGGCCTCTCCCAGCCCTGTGGCAGAAGCCCTGGAGGCCAGGCCTCAGCAGCAGGGTGGGCACACCCCCAAGGGGGCCAGGCTGGCCTGGCTGGGGACAAGGAGGGCAAGGGGGCCCTACCAGGGCACGTCTGCCGGGTGCTGCCAGCGAGGGGTAGTGGCACAGGCAGGGCTGGCGGCCAGCCTGGGCCCCCACGGCTGCCCAGGCCACGGGGCTGTGGCCAACACCCCCCTGAGCCAGAGCTCTGGGCCCACAGAGCTGCTGCCACCACAGGCAGGGCGCTGGGCTCCTCGGGCAGGCCTGTGCACTCGCTGCTGCCCAAGCGGCTCCACCCCACAGACAACAGCACCAGAGGCTGCCCAGGAGCAGCAGCACCCACAACGCCTGGGCCTCCTCACCCAGGCACCCACACCCGCCAGGACACCAAAAATGGGCAGACTGTGGGCACAGTTGCACCCGCTTTGGCAAAAGGCTTCAGGGCAAGTGGCCACCACAGCTTTCCAGTGACTCCTCAGCCTCACAGCAACCCTTGGCAGCTCCAGCTGCAGCCTGACATCCTGACTGACTTCAATGGCCCTGCTTGAGGCTGGATGTGCCTTCCACACTCAGGTGTCCCCAGCCAGTGCCACTGGTGCCATCCTCAGAGACTCTGCTG
Organism: Manacus candei; assembly: GCF_025592945.1. Lineage (NCBI taxonomy): Eukaryota > Metazoa > Chordata > Aves > Passeriformes > Pipridae > Manacus > Manacus candei. Next base: position 9,666,138 of record NW_026138093.1, on the reverse strand, counting down.
GGACACCAGCCTCGGGCTGCAGCTGCTCAACCTCTCCTCCACGCAGGCACCTTCAAAACACGGGCATGGGCTTCTAAACTCTACGTCCAGCACTTGAGGGCAACGAAGGAAGGAGCAGCAGAAGCTGAAGCAAAGCAGGGCCTCGTGTGGCGGAGCTTCAGGGATGGAGGGAAATAAGCACCGTGGTGTGTGCTGAAAAGAAGGCCCAGTTTACCAGCTCACACTTTGCTGCTGGACGTTCCTCCTTTGGTCCTGCTGGAGCCCATTCCCTACCAGTGCATGGCCCTGCCTTGTTCCTGGATCCAATCTCCAGGACCCCTGGCAACAAGTGGGCCCTGTGTCCACCTGAGAGCAGAAACTGGCAGAACGTCTCTGCTTCCAGCACTTCTCTTGGCTGCTCCTTCAGGCGGGTGGCACCTTCATGGGAGACACAGAACAGCTTCTCATCCCAGACTTCTCCCTGTCCCCTGCACTTCCCCAATGGACTGGACATCAGCTGCTGGCCACAGCTGAGCACACAGACACTGGAGTGTTGAACATGCAAGACTGGGCTGATTTTTTTTCCAGAAGGCAAGAAAACAAGCAAAAAGAACACAAGGAAGCTTGAGAGTCTCTCTGTCTAATCTAATTGTCCTCTGATGGTGGTTTTGTGATGCTGCTAATCACTTCCACCCAAAAATCATGCCAGGAAGGAGCAACAGCTTCTGCCTTCTGACAGATGCCAAGTCTTGCCACCAATTGCTCCAGCTGCTGCTCCCAACAGCCACCTGCAAGAGGGCAGACCTCAGTGCCCCTTGGCTTTGGCTGCCCTCTGGCAGAGAAGTCCCCCAGGGGCACAGCTCTTTGGGGCAGGAGATGGGCAGCAGCCTTGCCAGGACTCAGGGCAGTGGCAGGTCTCCTTCGACCAGGACTTGCCAGAGGCTGTCCCTCAAGAATCCCGGGAGCAGGCAGGGAATGCTGAGCAGAGCAAGCCCTGCCCGGATGTCCCATCGGGAAGACACTGTTCTAGGGGGAATTCACTGTCTCTATACTAACTCTTTCTGACTAGCTTAATGACTCAGCCATGTGTGTCCCCGTCACTCAGATGCCTTTTTGGCCACACCTGACGTTGTGATTCGTGTGACCGACAATACCTTTAGCATCCCTGAAAGCAATCCTTGTTATTTTAGTTGTATCACAGATCAAAACATATCTACCCTCCATTGATCATTAATAATTCCCATGGGCAGAAGCGCCAAACTGGGGCTCCCAGGGAAGCAGAAGCTGGGAGGATGATGCAGGATACAGTGAATGAAGGAAACTGTGAAATGCAGAAATCCTCAGTGGATGGCTGACTGCTTGGATCATCTCTGCAGCAATCCCGGCAGCTGCCGCAGCCACGGCTCCTGCTGCACTGGCCATTCAGTGCAGGCCATGCCTGCAGTGCCAGTGTGTGGGCACTGTGGCAGCATCAGGAGCAGGGGTTCAGAATCTGTCTGGTTTCAATATTCCAAGTCCTCTGGAAGCACATGGGACAAGCCCGAAGACAAGGAGCTCGTGTCCTGGCCCTCTTGGCCGTGAACTCTGCGTGTCCAAACAAAACAGGGGCAGAGGTGGGACCAAGCGGAGTCACTCTGCACCTGCCCTGAGTTCATGGGAATGCAAAGGGAGGATGGACCTTGGCTGAGTGCTTGGAGAGAGAGAAGGTTGTTTCTCCAAGTGGAAATGCACTTGAACCAGCCTGCATGACCAGCCTGTGTTTTCCTCTGGTGGCTGAACACAGCCAGCACATGAGGGGAGGGGAATGTGTGGGATCAGGGCACTGCTTTGGGGCCATGCTGGGAATTCTGATGGACTAAAAGACATACACTGAGCACTGCTCACAAGAGAAGAGGAATAAAAGGGGACATGGAAAAGTGTTGGCAGACAAGTCCTGAAATGGAACTCTGTGTGTGCAGCCTCATTTTCTCCTTCAGCATCCACAGAAGGGGGGGGTAAAAAGAGGGAGTTGGGACCCCAAAACTGTTCAAGGGGAAACTGGGGATTGAGAGGACCATGGGAAAGTGGGAGGAACAGGGAGAAGGGTGGAAAATGGGGGGTGGTCTGGAAGGTCCAACAGTCCCATGGGGGTCTTTGGGCATAGGGGGATGGGAAGCAGGGGTGGCCCCCTGAGCTCCCAACTTCCTGTGGGGTGCTGGGGGCTGCTGGATCCAATCTCAGCCTTAGATTATGCCAACACTTTCAGTTTAGAGAAATTAGACAGGTGTGACTGAACCACTTTTGTCCCCCAGGTTTTAATGATGGCAATTCAGATCTATTAATAGAAATGCATTTATTTAGGGTTACAAATGATCAGACAAAAGATCTTGATCAGAATTATTTACTGCACAATAGAAACACTAAAACTACCAGGAGTATAGGATAAGATAGGATGGTGCTCAAGCAATTGTTGAAGCAATTCTACTAGACCTGGGACAGCCCAATAATTCTTAATTAGAGACGGAGGAAACTCCCCCAGACCAACACTTGTGGGGAGATCTCTGCTCTCAACCTCCAGCAGTGACCTTGGGGGGGTCACCAGCCAAGGCAGGAATCTCCACACACTCCCCAAGAAGGGTTCTGTTGGTGAAAGGGGACTGGCCCTTTGTGGTCGAAAGGGATGGACTGACAGTCACTGGACTCCAGGGGTTGCCTCCCCATCAGGGGGTTCATTCGGGGTGGAAGCAGCGGCCAAAGCTCTACCCGCAGTCGGGGCACTGGTAGAGCTTCCCCTACTGGTGGGTCCGTTGGTGTCTGGTCAAGGCAGAGCTGTGGGAGAAGCTCTTCCCACACTCCCCACACTTGTAGGGCCTCTCCCCGGTGTGGATGCGCCGGTGGGTGACGAGGTGGGAGTTCAGTTTGAAGCCCTTCCCGCAGTCGGTGCAGCAGAAGGGCCTCTCATCCGTGTGCGTCCGCTCATGCAGGAGGAGATTCCCACTTGTCTGAAACCTCTTTCCACATTCCAAGCACTTATAGGGTCGTTCCCCGGTGTGGATGAGCTGGTGGGTGCTGAGGTTGGAGCTCTGGCTGAAGCTCTTCCCACATTGCCCACACGTATAGGGCCGTTCCCCAGTGTGGATGCGACGGTGGGTGACAAGACTGGAGTTCTCGTTGAAGCTCTTCCCGCAGTCGGGGCAGCGGAAGGGCCTCTCATCCGTGTGTATCTGCTCATGCCTGAGGAGATATGAGCTGGTCCTAAACCTCTTCCCACACTCCAAGCACTTGTAGGGCCATTCCTTGGTGTGGATGTGCTGGTGGGTGCGGAGGCTGCAGCTCTGGCTAAAGCTCTTCCCACATTCCCCACAAGTGTAGGGCCGTTCCCCAGTGTGGATGCGCTGGTGGGTGCGGAGGTTGGAGCTCTGCCTGAAGCTCTTCCCACATTCCCCACATGTGTAGGGACGTTCCCCACTGTGGATGCGCTGGTGTTTGCAAAGGGTGGAGCTGTCCCTGAAGCTCTTCCCACATTCCCCACACCTGTAGGGTCGTTCCCCAGTGTGGACGTGACGGTGGGTGTGGAGGGTAGAGCTGTCACTGAAACTCTTCCCACATTCCCCACAAGTGTATGGACATGCTCCATTGTGGATCATCTGGTGTCTGCGGAGGGTGGAGCTGTCCCTGAAGCTCTTCCCACATTCCCCACACGTGTAGAGACATGCCCCAGTGTGGATGTGCTGGTGCCCTATCAGTTTGGTGCTTGTCCTGAAGCTCTTCCCACATTCCAAGCACCTGAAGGGCTTCACCCTGCTGGGAGGCTGCTCAGGGGCCAACAGCTCAGAGCTCCCCCTCAAGCTCCGGTCGCCTTCCCAGCACAGGCTGGCTCTTTCCTCCTCAGAGCACCCTGGGACGGCTTTGGAGCCCCTCCTGCGGGGGGATCTCCGGCCCTTTTCCTCCCCGCTGCCTTCCTGTGCCGGGGAGCCCTTCAAAACGGCCTCTCCCACCAGGGTCTCACGGGGGGATTTGTCCTCCGGGCTCTCCGTCCTCAGCTCGGGGCCTGGGGCAGGAAGCAAGAAGGACAGGCAGGGGATTTGCCTCCGGCCCACAGGGAAGGCCAAGGACATCCCCCCAACTCCGGCCCCGGCAGGACGGCGGCGCCAGCGGGGTTGTCCTGCAGCCGGGGCCATGCTGGGCTGACAGAGCCAGCACAACACCCGCCCAAAGGGACACTGACTTCCTCCTCACCTGCCTGGGGGGCCCAAGGCATCTTCCTCTTCCTCCCAGCCTCCTCCTCCATCCGCCCAAGCTTTGGGAAGGACAAATCCTGATGGGGGGGAAAACAAGGGCTGAGTACGTTGTCTTGGGGATTCCTCCTGCTCAAGTCCATCTCTAGAACTCACCGGGCATCCTGTGTCCATAAAAACTTCCAAAACACCAAGGTTCAGCCCAGAAAAACCCAAACAACCGACATTCAGTTAAAAAAAAGTCAGATATAGCAAGAAGTCCGCCACTCTCCAAAAGTTGAGATTCAGCCAAAAAATACTCCAAAATATGAGGATTAACCCAAAAAATCTCTCCCAGAAGTTCCCACTCTCTGCTCTCTCCCCTCTGGGGTTCAGAGGGTCTCTCGTCTCTAGGAAGCTGGGGGTGTTAGGGGTCCTAGGGGTCTTTTCTCCTCTGACTCTTGCCTTTGGGTGCCACATTCCCAGACGTTCTCCCTCTCAAGCTTCTCTGCTTTGTTGTCCCAGGGATCCCAGGGGTCCCCACTGTCCAGGCTTCCCCTTCTCCATGCCCCCCCTTTCAGGCTCCCAGGGGTCCCAGGGCTCCTCCCTCTCCGTGCTCCCCCCTCCAGGCTCCCAGGGGTCCCCCAGCTCCACCATCTCCCCGCTCCGCCCTCCACACTCGGCAGCTCCCGGGCTCCACACCCACCCCCGGCACTCCCGGGGGGCCCCAAACCCGCTGTGTCCCCCCCGCCGGCACCGGGCTGACAATGGAGCCGGCGGGGCCTGACCCAGCAACACCAACCCCCACCGTGGGGGGGACCCACATCCCCCCACCCACTGCCGGGGCTCTGCCCCCAACCCAGCCCGGTACCCCCAAAAAACACCTCCTGCCCACCCCCAGGAGCCCCCAGGGGTGGAGTAGCAACAGCAGGAAAAGAATTGCCACCCCCCCATCCCGTGGGTGCTCTGGAAGGGGGAACTCGTCCCAAATATGTTGAGGGGAGTGTGGGGGGTGGGGACACACTCGGGCTGCCAGCACAGATTTCCCTGTGAAGTCTGCAGTGAGTCAAGCTGTGGAAAGGAGATTGTGCCCCATGGATGGAATTGCAGAGGGGCCCTAAGGTCCCCACCATCAATCAGTAACCAGGAATATACACAAAAGGCCTCCCTCAAAGATTTTGGGGGGAGTGTCCGGTAGGGAGGTGACAGTGTCACCCCACCAGGGCAGGGCTGGCAAGTGGGAGGCTGCTCCAGGGCTCTGCAAGAGGCCTCGTGCTCTGCTCGGCCCCAGCACTGCCTGGTACCAACACCCCCGGCTGCCCCCGGCCCTGGGCAGCTCTGCTGCCACAGGCTGTGCCCTCACCGTGGCCCTGCAATGGCCCTGCCTGTCCCTCACCCGTGGCCCTGCCCGTGGCCCTGTCCCTTGGCTCTCTCTCTGCCAGCTCAGTGTGGGGCACACGGGCTGGGGGTCCCTCCCAAGCCCCCGGGCAGCCGGCGTTGGCTGGGGGGATGTGAGGGCTGGGCCTGCTCAGCACAGCCCCGGCCTCGTGCCCAGCGCCTCTTTCCTGACCCACACAAGAGCTTCCCGGCCCCCCCAGGGCTCCCCTGCTGCTGCCTCTGCTCCTGGCCCTGCCTTTGCTGCTCCCTTGGCTGGGGCAGCGGCTGCAGGGGGGGATGGCAGCAGCTTCAGCTCCACGGCACTTCCTGGGGGGAGCTCAGCCCGGGGGGACGGGCAGGGACCTGATGGGGATGGACAGGGGCCCAGCAGGGACAGCCAGGGCCTGCAGGGGAAGGCACAGGCACAACCTGGCCCCCCACACTGCCAGGGCTGTCTCTGCTCCTCCTTGCAGGCTCCGTGGCCAGGCACAGTTGGTGTTCCTGGGTGCCCACCATCTCAGCACTTGGAGACCCTCAAATCAGCGCCCGCAGCTCTGCAGCAAAGCCCCAGCTCACCTGGCACACAGGGGATGGACACAGCACCTGCTCGGGGATGGGCACTCACAGCTTCTGTCTCTTCCCCACCACAGGGCTCTCCTTCCTCAGCAGCACCTCTGCCTTGCACTTATTCTCAGCCTCACCTCAGGGACAGCTCTGGGCTCACCTCCGCGCCACTTCTCAGCCTCACCTCAGGGCCTGGGCTCAAGGACAGGAACCTGCAGGGAGGGGACATCATGTGCAAGCTGAGGGCTGCCTGCTTGCACTGGCCTCTGGGCTTCTTTCTCCTTCTACAACCACCCCAGAACTCAGCCTGCTTTTCTAACACCACACATTTACAGACTAACCTTGGAGACAGATATGGACAGACATCTCTATCACCCTGGGGATGGAGCCTCAAGCATGTGCTGCCATAGGAATGGCAATCAGAGAATCACAGAATCAGCCACGTTGGAAAAGACCTCCCAAATCATCAAGTCCAACCCCTGATCCAACCCCACTGTGCTTCCCAGACCATGGCACTGAGGCCACATCCACTCTCACCTTCAACACCTCCAGGGACGCTGACTCCACCCCCTCCCTGCCCAGCCCATTCCAAGGCCTGATTACTCTCTCAGCAAAAGATTGCTTCCCAATATCCAACCTAAACCTCCCCTGGCACAGCTCAAGACCCAGCCCTCTTGTCCTACTGCTGCTTCCTGGCAGAACAGCCCCACCCCCACCTGGCTCCAACCTCCTGGCAGGGACTTGCAGACAGTCAGGAGGTCTCCCCTGAGCCTCCTCTTCTCCAGCCTCAACACCCCCAGCTCCCTCAGCCTCTCCTCACACCACTTGTGCTCCACTCCCTTCCCCAGCCTCGCTGCTCTTCTCTGCACCTGCTCCAGCCCCTCCAGGGCCTTCCTCAACTCAGGGCCCAGAGCTGGACACAGCACTCCAGGGGTGGCCTCACCAGCGCTCACTCCAGCCCAACAATCCCTTCCCTGCTCCTGCTGACACACTCTTCCTCACACAGGCCACCAGCCATTGGCCCTCTTGGCCACCTGGCCACACTCTGCCTCCTCTTCAGCTCCCTGTCCATCCCCACTCCCAGCTCCCTTTCTGCCTGCCTGCTCTCCAGACACTCTGGCCCCAGCCCGGGGGGCTGACGGGGCTTCTTGTGGCCAAAGGGCAGGACCCGGCCCTTGGCCTGCTGGAACCTCATCCCCTTGCAATCAGCCCATGGATCCAGCTGGGCCAGGTCCCTCTGCAGAGCCCTCCTGCCTTCCAGCACATCAACACACCCCCAGCTTGGGGTCACCTGCACATTTGCTGATGAAATGCCTGGTTCTGCAGGAACTGGAGATGCTCAAGGGGCAGCAGGACCAAGTCAGGGGCCTGGGGGAGCCTGGGGGGCTTTGGGGTGTGGGAGGGTCCTGGGGGAGCTGGGGAGGGGCTTTGGGGATTGGGGGTACAAGCAAGAACAGACTAGGACAGACCAGGACAAACCAGTACAGACCAGTTGTCAGAGACTGAAATGTTTGATGATTTATGCATTCTAGGAGACTTTTGCAGGCTTTTGACTTGCATGATACCTCTGATGAGCAGTCCGGCCCCTCCCTCCCTCCCTCTCTCCCTCCCTCCAGGGTTGAAGGTGTGAATCCCTGAAAAGGCAACAGCTGAGCTTGCAGGCTTTTGACTGTTGATACATCTGATGAGCAATCAGGCCCCTCCCTCCCTCTGCTAATCTTGAAAGGCGGGAACCAGGCGAGACACAAAAAACTCAGCACAGACCCAGGAGTTGTTGGAGGCTCGAGGCATGGCCTGTGGCACTAACCATGGATATAACTCATAACTTCTTGGAGTATGGGGACTTCCCTCCTTCACCCCCGGCAGATCAAGGCCACCACTTCAACTGTCAGACATGGAAGCATCGCTGGACCCCGTGGGTGGTGACTATATACATCTGTCCACTCTCAGCTTTTCTTTCTCTTACTCTCCCTTGCTCTTATCCTGCCTTTCTCTCCCCTATGCATTTTCTTCCCCCCCCAAAGGTTATCTCTGTGTCACACTGTTGTATGACAGCACCCAAACTGCTAGCATGCCTGTTGATACAGAATTGTTAAAATAAACCTTGCCAATGTATGTTTTTAGACACCGATTATTTAGTGTCCTTTCACTTTAATCCACCCCAAGGGAATTATTGATAAAAACCTGAGTTACCCCCTCTCCCCTTTTCCTGGGGCGGGTTGTAACACCAGAACAGACCAGTACCTCCTCACTGCTCCCCAGATCTCTCCTGGAGCTGGGCCACCTTGTCGTGGGACACCTGAGCCCACCAGTGCCCCCCCAGTACAGCCCAGTGCCCTCCCAGTACAGCCCACTGTGTTCCTGTCCCAGGGTGCCGGGTGATCCCTCTTTGGGGGGTTTGAAGAGATTTGAGGAGGGGGATGCAAGAGATTTGGGGGGATCTAGAGGGGGCTTGGGGGTTTTTGGGTGTATTTGGGGGAGTTAAAACAGGTTTTGGGGGCATTGGGAGGTGAAAGAGATCTGTGAGGGGAGGGGATTAAAGGGAAAATGGGGGTTAGGGGACATTTGGGAGGGTTAAAGGGGCCTGGGGGGAGAGAGGAGGGGCTACACCAAGAGCAGGTGAGTCCTAAGACCTCCCCTGGTGTCTCCAAGATTCTCTTGGTGTCCCCAGTTCCCCCTTTGACACCCCGAGACCCCCCTGGTGTCTCCAATGTCCCCAGGGCCTCTCCATGGGCCCAATTCCCCCCTTGGCACCCCCAATTCCACTGTCCACAAACCCCATCCCTGATGTCCCCAACCATCCATCTCACCCCAGGAGACCCCCCTGGACCCTCTGACACCAAAAACGCCCCCCCCCCCCCACTCACAGAAAGGCCAAGGGCATCTGGGGACACGTTGGGGACAGTTGGGGGGCTTTGGGGGGCACTGAGGGATTACTGAGGGATACTGGGACACACTGGGGGGAACCAGAGGGCACTGGGAGGGACTGGGGTGTTACTGAGGGACACTGGGAGGACACTGGGAGGGCACTGGGAGGGACGGCAGGTGAACTGGGGCACACTGAGAGGGCACTGGGAGAGAACTGGGGAGTTACTGGGGGATTACCAGGACACACACTGGGGAACACTGGGAGGTTACTGGGCCATACTGGGGGTTACTGGGTGCTCACTGCAGGATCACTGGGCCATACTGGGGGGCAGTGGGAGGTCACTGGGATACACTGGCTGGTCACTGAGGGGGTTACTGGGCCATACTGAGGGTAACTGGGAGGTCATTGGGATATACTGGGGGCACTGGGATCCCCTTACCCGGATGTGGTACATCTCCCCCCCTGGATTTTGAGGGGCATCCCTAGGACCCCTCCTCTGGGGACGTGAGAACCCCCTGAACCCACTGCTTGGCTTTAGAGAACCCCACAAAATCCTCTCAAAACCCTTGAAATCCACCCCTTGACCCATCGAAACCTCTTCAAGGACCCCTCAAATTGCCTCAGAGACCTCATCCCTCCCCAGCACCCCCTAAACCCTCTCAGTGACCCGCAAAACCCACCTGGGACACCCCAAGCCCATTCAGGGACCCCCCAACCCCTCTCAGGGACCCTCAAAAACGTCTGGGACCCATTAAATCCCCTAGAGACCCCAAAACTGCCTGAAAAGGTCCCCGCAAAGCCCCCCAGGACCCCCAAACCTCATCAGAGATCCCCCAAGCCCACCTGGGACACCCCAACTCTCCTCAGAAACCAAAACCCCCTCGGAGACTCCCAAACTCACTCAGGGACCTTCAAACTCTTCCCTGAGTCCCCTCAGGACACCGAACCCCCTCAGGGACCCCTCACAACGTCCCCGGGAACCCCTGAACCCCCGCGCTGAACCCTCCCGAGCCCTCCAGCCCTTCCCCCCACAGCCGCGCTCCCCGCAGCCCCCGAGGGGATCCCCAGACCCCGCACTCACACCGAAGGGGAGGCCCCGCCGCCATTACGTATTACGGCAGACAAAATGGCGGTCGCTCTGCGCGCGCACCGCCTGTACTGACCCGCCCCGCAGCCAATCAGCGCGCGGCCACGCCTCCGCCCCGCGAGGCGCATTGTGGGAGTTGTAGTCCTTGCGGCGGGGAGAATAGGACTTTTTCTTTTTTTTCTGTCTTCTTTTATTTTCTTTTTTTTCCCCTTTGTTTTCTTTCTTTTTTCTTTCCTCTGTATTTATTCGCGTATTTCTTTTTTTCTTTTTTCTCTTTTTTCTTTGTTCCTTCTTTTTTATTTTTTTTCTCATTTTTTCCTCTTTTTCCTTTCTTTTTTTTTTTTCTCTAAAGTTTAGACAACTTTAGGAATAAATTTAAAAGCCTACATAGTGCTATAAATGTAGGATGTAAATGTAAGGAAGTAGTAATGAAATCTCTGGTAAGACTCCACTCATACTGTGCTCACTAACTCACCACATCATAAAAATCTGGTTTCTTAAAAATGTGAGAAGACAGTTGATCCTAGGAATAAAAGGTATGAGCTGGGAAGTCAAGAATAGAAAAGTCCTTCTTCTGAAACAGTCACAGAAAAGGCAAATAACTGAGACACAAATCTGAAGTGATGAAAGGGAGGTCACACAAAGAAATATTTTAAATATATGCAGAAGAATTACAACCATTGCCCCATTCTTACTAATTCTTCCTTACTTTATTTGCTATGATAAATAACACAACTGTCTGCTTAAAACTGGGAGAATTTTACTCATTAATACACTACAGACTACAGAGAGTTTGTGTGCCAGTTCTGCTTCTCACACGTTCAGTAAAGCTGAGCAGAACTTCTGATTAGACAGAAATCCCAAGTGGCTGCAGACTGGACTAGAAGGGAGCAAATCACCCTGAAAAACAAAGTCCCAGTGCTCCCTGGGAGTGCAGAAGAGCAGGGACGGTGTCAGGAAAGGCACCTCCTGAGAGGAACACGAACTGAACTCAAGTCCAGTTTTCTTTTTTCTTCTGTCAAAGTTATTTGGGAGACAGCTGTGACAGTTTTTCTCTGAAATGCAGGTAGAAGGCCAAATCTTGATTTCCTTGACTTTGGCGTGACACTTTTTCATTCCCTCACTTCAATTATATGGCAAGGCAGCAGAGAACTCTGGGAAAAGGTTTCTTTAACACGAGTTGAAAATTAAGAGGTTATCCTTAGTTTGAAAAAAAATTGTGATCTTGGCTTATTTTGCATAAAGGTCATATTCACTCACCTGATGACAGTAAAAAAGCCAAAAATAACATCAGAAATCTCAGACATTAAGGTATGTTTGGCAAGTATCATTACTATAGAAAAGAATAAACTGCTGTATCTTCCCTTTCTCTCTCCTTTTCTCCCTTCACTCTCAGTGGCCTTTGTGTCTCATTGTCTCAGAATTTTGCAGGGATTTACATTTTCCACTCCTTACAGCACAAGAATATCCCCTTTTACATGGTAGCCAAGCTAATGTTTGGGTGGAAACAAGCTATATGAAGGGAAAATATTTTAATTATGCAAAGGGTTTCAAGAATTCAGATATAAAATTTCATTTCAGATTTTTAAAATTCCATCTCAGATCTTTTTGAAACTACTGAGACAAATCCCACAGAGTAATTTTTAACTGTACATAGAACCAGCAAAAAAAGTAAAAGCATGTTTATGGCTGTCATGTTTAAGAAAGATCATCTCTGTTTTTTTCCCCAGCTAAAGATGGGGAAAAAAGCAGTGATTTGATTCCCTCTACATTTCAGCCTCAACTAGATCTTAAAAGAACCTTCATTTTCCCACACTTCAGCTTTTTTTTTTCCCCTAATATGGAAAGGTGACGAAAATGCAAGAGGGTGACAGAACTTTGCTGGAGGAACAGAGTTCATTGCAAGCAGAGGAACTTCAAAGCTTCCTCAGCTGGGCAAAGTGGCTCAAACCTTCAAACCCTGTCCCTTTACTCAAGGGCTTTATGATGACCAGGCTCACTTCCATAATCCAGATGCTTCAAGTGCAGAAAATACAGAATGACATGACAAAAAAAAAAAACAATCAACCAACCAACCAACAACTCACAGACATTTGCCTTTGCTGACAGTTAATGAAAATGCCATTTTATTCTAAAAACTGTAGGGGTAGGAGTTGTCAAAAATAAAAAATATTAAAAAGTGAGCTTTTTAGAAAAGCAGTGCAAACACAGGAGTAAAGTAACATTAAAACTGATCCAATTCCTAATACTTACATATATGTGGAAAATGGTTCTAAAGAGAAATTTCAAAGTGTGATTTTCCAAATGTCTTCTGTAGGTTTTCACCAGGAATTTCAGCTTCATTTTATTGTAGAATTCCTTCAACAGAAGAACCTAACTTGTCACATAAATTAGGTTGACTTTAATTATAGTACTGAAAAGTCCAGTTGATTTACACAGAATGAAAAGAAAAACCAAAACAAAAAAAAACCCAAGCATGAATATGCCTGAGATTATATAAAAATGGCATTCTTCATCTAAATTGTGTCCTTTTTTGGGTAAAATTGAAATTGGTCTAAAATAGGTTAATGTGATTTTAGGTAGCTAGATTTCACATGACCCATTTTCCCCAATTTTATATATTATTCTTTTTTTTAGAAGTATAAGTAAGCTGCAGTTTTGCAGCAGGAAATCTCCTCTACCACAGAGTTCTTCCCAGAGATCTTAAGGACAGCCTGGATCTCATGCTAAGGCTGAGGTTTTGGAAAGACCTGCAGTGAGACCTCTGCAATGAGGTGAATTCCCTGCTCACAGATGATCAATCAGCTCTTCCAAGCTGTTGTGCAGTTTTCCCTTTCTCCCCTGGCTCTCCCTAACAAGCAAAACCATCCATGTTCTCCCAGGCAACTCCAGCTGCTGTTTGGATCTTCGTGTCCCAACTGTCTCGTGCAGCTCCAGAAGACAGAAAGCAACCCCAAAGCTGATCAGTGCAGGGGCCACATGTCTGCAGCATGGAAAGGGCCCAGCTGGAGCTGGGGGAGATCTGCCCAGCCCCAAAAGCACAGGGGGGGAGGCAAAGGGAAGGAGGGAATCGGAAGAGAAGGACACAGTTGGAGTGTCACTGCCTGCTGGGAAAACTCCACAGTTTGATGAGCAGGGACTTCCATCAAGCCTCAGTTTAAAGCAACCTTGAGGTGGCCCTTTCTGATGTGTGGGGTCAGGCTGAGCCCCAGCTGGCTGCAGTTTAGGAAAGGGAGCAGCAAAGAGGGCACCTCTGTGCCTCCCACTGCCAGAGTCTGAAGACACAACTGTTCAGGAAGGAGACTCACTTCTCTCATCTCTTGCCATCCACAACACCCCCCCAAAACCAGGAACAGGCACAATGTGAGCTCACTGAGAGATGTGCTGAACAGCCTGGGAGAGGGGAAGAAAAGAAGAAAGTAGCACTAATGAAAATGACAATCAGTTCAACGCTGCAGAGCTTAGGGAAGAATTCTGGTTTCATTAAAACAACTCCCAATTTTCCACACAAGCACTTTTGCAATCCTACCCTTGTATCCTCATGAAATCATCTTTCTGGACAAAAGGAACTGGAATGGACAATGCACAGCTTCCCACTGACACTATTTAATTAGCTGGGTCACTGATGAGAGATGTAGGAGAGCTCTTTCCTCCTCCCTGCTCTATCCTGCTGTCTCCTTAAACTGCCTCTAGAGAAGAAATGGTCACGATTTTTCATTTAAGAATTTTGTTTAAAACATTTCCTGCTATTCATCAAAATCAGAGATTATATTATTCTGAAGTTAGATAGATACCATGCAAATGTTTGAGAATTTGGAATATTCTTAAATGTGATTTTTTTCACACTGAGTTTTTTTTAAAAAACTACTTTTAATTTTTTTTAAATTTTTAAAAACCCATGAAGTGACATAAGAGAATGTAAGAGAAGAAAAATGAAAAAGAAACAGAAGACATAGAACAGAAAGAATCCCATTGGAAAAGAATCCTGGAGGAAAGAAGGAAAGAAGCAAAGAATAGAAAAAGAAGAGAGAGAGGAGAGAGAAGAGAGATGAGAGAGGAGAGAGAGAGTGAGAAAGAAGAGAGGGAGAGAAGAGAGTGAAAAAAGGGAGAGAAAAAGTAGAAGGAAAAGGAGAAGAGAGAATAACAACTAATTTATCCAAAGGACTGAAATTTGATATAAAGGAAACCTTTCAAAAGAAGTTTTATGATGTGACTCTCAATGCAATACTAAGCAAAATGGAAAAACAAATCTGTCTCACAGGGAAAAATCTCGTATATCCAGGTTTGATCTTTTTTCCTAATTAATTCTGACCCAACATCAGTTTGCTGTGTTTGCTGAATATTCATTTCTCTAAGGGGGCCTGTTGGCTTCAGTGATCCACTTGCAGGAACAAATTCTTTCAGATGCAAATATGAGTTGTAGGATAGGATTCCTACTTGTTTGCATGATTAGATCAGGGATCCTGTGATGGGGTTCAACATCCAGTCCCAGAGGTGTTGCTGCCTAAACTAACAGTGGCTGAGATCCCCTGGCTGCAGGAACCATCTCCTGTAGGGATTGAACCAACAGCAGCAGCTACAGGTCCGTAGGGTCAATGTTGGCTGCTGGGAACAAGCCCAAGCCATCGGCAGAGGCAGTGCAGGATTCCATAGGCAGAGGCAGTGCAGTATTCCATAAGCAGAGGCAGTGCAGTATTCCATAGGCAGAGGCAGTGCAGTATTCCATAGGCAGAGCCAATGCACTATTCCATAGGCAGAGGCAGTGCAGGATTCCATAGGCAGAGGCAGTGCAGTATTCCATAGGCAGAGGCAGTGCAGTATTCCATAGGCAGAGGCAGTGCAGTATTCCATAGGCAGAGGCAGTGCAGTATTCCATAGGCAGAGGCAGTGCAGTATTCCATAGGCAGAGGCAGTGCAGTATTCCATAGGCAGAGGCAGTGCAGTATTCCATAGGCAGAGGCAGTGCAGTATTCCATAGGCAGAGGCAGTGCAGTATTCCATAGGCAGAGGCAGTGCAGTATTCCAGAGGCAGAGGCAATGCACTATTCCAGAGGCAAACAAGCAGATAGGAAAGGGCAGGTGCTTAAGAGTCCAAAGGAAAATCTCACATCTGTCACTGCTGAACATTCCTGTGCTGTGCAAATCACACACAGAGCACATGAGAGCCTAAAGAAGCCCTTCACTGCTCAGGCCATTCTTTTTTCAGAGTATCTTCCCTTTTCTGTTTCACACAGGAAATACAAACCAATTCTTTGAGGCTCTGCTCTGTAGATGAGTCAGCACCAAGTTACTGAGTCAGCACCAAGAACCCCCCTGAGACAACTCTGCAATGCAGCACAGAATCAGCAGCCATGACAAATTAGAAGCCAAAAAGAACAATTTTGTTAGTAAGAACTACTAATTCAAACATATTCTTCTGAACTTCCAGTCCTCAGCTGAGATAACAAATCACATTTTGTTCAACAGAGTGTTTGTGGAATTGTTACATGCACAGAAAAAGCACTTTTTCACACTCACCTCCTGGAGGCCTGACAATTGTTACAGCATCACTTATCAAGCTGCCCTGGCTGCTGGATGCATTCACTTGCACTGTGGAGTTAGAAAATGGAATCAGGCCTTTAAAGGGTACCCACACATTGAATTTCTTGGTGCTGCAGAACATCTGAGTATCATTTAACAAAGAATAATTAGTGTTATCTGTTATGAAAAAACATGAAAGGGGGGAGAAGAACAAATGTTAGACCTTGTGTCTGCTACAATTCACTGTCTTCATGAACTAAGTCTTATTCCTACTCAAAAGAAGATTTGCTATTTATACCAATAACACACACACACGAAACTTTGGCTATTGGGGAGAAAAAATATTATTCATCGTTTCTCCTGCTTTTGGCAACAGTTTATGGTACCTGTAAACCTTGGAAAATAAACCAACCAACACATGAAGCAACCCTGCAGTTGCAGAGCTGACTGCTCTATACTGCAAACAGGAGCCAGCTCTCAGAAATTACTGATCTTCTGGAAAAGTTGTGGGATAACTGCAGATTCCAAACATTAGTGTTAATTCTTGTGCCTATGATACACTGGTAAAAATTTCTGAATTCACCAGAAAAATGCTTCCCTTAGGAGTTTATAAGCTAACTCATTGCATAGAGCAGAAAAAGTCACCTGCAGTAACACCTGCTTTCCAGCATGACCTGCAGTCCCCTCAAAGATAAAAGGATTTCAAGCATTCAGTTTATCAGCTGAAATCATCAGAGGACACCACAGCAACCTCCATGTCCTTTGCAAACCTTTTAAGATCTCAAACTTAAGACAAAACAATATTCTGCCCCACAAAAATAAAGAAACCTTTTCCAAAATACCCAGTAAGACTAGAAAATAAAAAAAAAATGCATGTCAGGTAACAATTTTTTTTTCAAACCAATGAAGAGTTCACTCACATATCTGAGAGCAAAGCTGAGCTCATTTAAAGATTATCCTGTATTTTGAACATATAAAGTGCTCTATAAATTATTAATATTATTACTACTGTTCATCATTCTGTGGAGAGCTCTCACAGTGAAGTCAAAGGAAATTCTCTGTTACAAACAACAGCAGAATCACACAAGTCTAAGATCACAGGTATGAGAATGAGATTAAACAGAATATAACTATTAAAAATACTGTAAGTGAAGTCAGGCATTGTCACAAGTAGCAGATTGAATATTCACACCTGAGTCCTCTACAAAACCTAGATAAGATGGAATTAAAAAAAAAAAAATAAAAAAGCAATGTTTTAATTAAGTTTTTAAGGGAAACTCTTTGGATTTACACATTTTCATTCAAGTTTTAAATGAGCTGTTAAAACTGAAATGTTATTAAATCTGAAAACGATTTTCAAATCTCCCATATTTCCATGATGTGCTCTAACACGTGTGTGTGCAGCACATTTCAGTCCTGCTCACAGGACATTTTACCACGGATGAGTGATCTGGATTTTCTCCTGATTTGGGGATTCCTACAAACAATCTCTGATTTACTTACGGTGCAGGTCCACGCCATTCCATGATTTTGGTGTTCACAGAGTGGCACAAAGGGTGTTTTCAGGGATTGTTCTGGTAACAGGTGACTCACTTATTTTCTGAGGTTTTGTGGAGGGGGTCAGTTTTGTGAAACTCTTTGTAAACCTGCCTTGTAGCCCAGTTCCTTATTGCTCAAATTCTCCCTGGATGACACCGTGCCACAGCACCAGAGCACCCGGACAGACTCCAGCAGGGTGAAGGTGGGATGGTTTCATGGAGCCTGATGGATTCACTTTGGATTTCACTGAAGTTTACACAAGCCCCAGACCCCGTTTTAGATACAGCAATGAAGGCAAAACTTCTTATCCTGCCAGAAGAACAACCACGTTTCACACGTTCCACACACAGAATCCTGCAGGAGCAAAGTTATTTTGTCTGACATCACTCTGATGGACCCAGGCTGCTCAACCAGCACCACAAAAATGCATCCACATTCCTTGAACTCAGCTCTTCAATTGTACATCAAACCCTCCTTCTGCACCTTTGTGAAACTGTCCCTGGCTGTGATTTGGGAGCAGATACAACCCAACAAAGCACATTTCTCCTGTCATCTGTCACAGTTTCTCCAGTGTCTGTGACTCATTACTTGTGACCATCACACAACAACCTGTGACTGTCATATGCACCTATTATTTTATTAACAATGAAGTCACTAGAAATGGCCAACTGTATATATGCAATATACATTCTTAAGGTTCTAGTGACATGAAACACTTAAAGACTCAGCTGGTTGTGGAAAAAAGATGCATTTTTTAAGCATTTCCCCTCCAATGTGTAGGAAAGTTTAAAAATTAGTGTTGACAGATTGGCACATGGGATAGATTCAAACTTTAAGCATAAAAGTGGGTTGCCTAGTAGCAATTTATATGCCAAATTCATGTGAAAATTAAACTTTTTCTATCTACAGTACAGTTTTAACATGCTAATATTTTTATTTTCATCCACCTGAACCTGGAAGGAAAACATGTGTTTCCTCTGATGATATTTTTATTCCATTATTAATCTTTCTTACAGTGGCTAACTATACTAGATTTTAAAAATAGTTTTTGAGTAACAGAATGTGAATTAAAAGGATAACACTCTACTCCAAGTTTCCTGGATAACAATATTAATATACAGTAATTATACAATTAGTTGTAACATTAAATTCTAGTTATAGCAAAGTGATTACTCAACAATTATAAGAAGTATATAATTACTCCATAATTAGAAGAAGTATGTAATTACATCACCATTTGATTCAGCTCAAAAACGAACTTGCACATTTACAATGAGATTGACAACACAGCAGCTCAACATTTTTCATTGCTTCTAATAAAAAGCCAAAGAGTACTTGCAAGTTTCCTAACCCGAGTTTTACACAGACCAAAGGTGTTTTTATCCCTCTTCCCAGCCAAGCCACTTACTGCTGCTGGCAAGTAAAATGTTAGAAGAACATTTTTAAAATGCAGGTCTTGCTGGGGCTGACTTGCAATTTGCAGCTTTGCCACTTCTCACTGCTTCCCCTCAGCTTTCAGTGGGCTGGAAAATGCAGACCCAGAGGTTCAGCCTGACAGACAGTGACACAGTGATAACCCTGTCACATCATTCCATGCCATTCCTGCCCAGCCTGCCCCAGTGGGGACCCAATTGGTGAGGAGAAGTGGACGAGGCCTCTCTTTTTCCATTTTTCATGGGTGTTTTTCTCTCCATCCTGCTCACGGGTCCTACTGTAGCCTTACCAGCAAGTCTGCTGCAGATCTGAACAGCAGGTGCCTCAGATACCAGGACAGTCCTAAAAGACATTGTTTCCTTCAGACAAGTGGTTTGTACCAGAGAACCTCCTTGTCATTGCTGCCAGGAACAGACACCAGCACTCCAACAAGCAAGGGCTCTGCACAACACAGGAACAACCTAAAGAGGCAGAAAACAAACTCCTAGATCTGGTTCACCATGTCCTTTAACACCTAAGACATTGCAAACAACTGTGCCAAAAGCTGAACTGGAAGGGGAGGAGGCTCAGAGCCACCATCTCCTGTAAGCTGTTAAAAAAGACTAAACCCTTTGCAGACGTGAAGGGCTTCCCGAAGCTCCTTCATCTTTCCAGATTTGTGCACAGTGATGGTTTTGTTCTTTTACTGAGCCTTCCTGCTCAGCTCTCCACAGCTCCCCCAAAGTACCTGAGGGCCTTCTTTCCCTAAGCCTGCTATTTGAGAAGAACCTCAGAAAAACTCTTCCCACTTTATTCATAGTTTATACCAGATCAAAGGATCTCAGTTTTTCAGGAAAAGATCCAAATGAAGAAACTAGGGCTAAAGAATATCCATATCCACACTTAAAAATTATGGTGGGCTGGGGGCAGGGAGAAGCACCTGCCTTGGTACAAAGCCTTGGAAATCTTTGATCCATACACGGGATGACTGGAACCATCACTTACATCAGGGTTACCTCTACATGCTGTCTTTATGTCATCTGACATCTAATTCATGGTTTTTAAAACAATAGATGAAAGGGGTTGCACTTTTTAAAGGTGCAAGGAACACTCAATTCAACCCTCAGAGCTGAATAAACAACACTACAATAAATACTGACATCAGAAAAGCATCTCTTTTAAGTCCCGAAAACCAGAAAAGGGACTTTCCACATGGGTGTCCTGTCATCCAGAACTATTAGAGAAGAATTCAATAGAATAAAGAAGTCTAAAACTGTTCTGTCCAAGATCCAGGTGAGATTCTCTCTCTTCTAACATTTCACTGATGTAGGAAGCAAGAATTTGGCACAGAATTAATACCGGAGAAAAATGAGACCAGTGAAAGATCCTGAGCTCAAGAGAACCTGACTGTGCTGGGGAATCAGAGCTTTCACCCTGGGAAATGAACTGCTCTGAAAGAGTGGGAAGAAACCAGGAACAAAGGCTGAGTTCAAATGCTCCAGAGTCAACAAGTCCTTCCTCACCAAAAGGTCTGAGCTCCCCTTAACTCATCTCTAGACATCCCTGGAAATAAAACAGCCTGACCTTGAACCCAAGGGAAACAAAGACAAATTCCACGGCTTTAGCTGGAGCAAGGTTGGGGGTGGGTTGTGTCACTCCTCTGTGACATCACATGCTCATCGTTACATCACCTGTTCCTCATGACATCACATCCTACCTGTGACATCACACCTCCCCTATGACATCACATCTCTCCTATGATGTCACATCCATCATATGACATCACATCTCTACTGTGATATCATCCCTGTGACATCACATCCTCTCCTGTGACATCACATCATCCCCATGACATCACATCTCCCCGTGACATCACATCTCCCCTATGATGTCACGTCCTTCCCTGTGACATCACAGCCCCCATGACATCAAACCTACCCTGTGACATCACATCCTTCCCATGACATCACATCCTTGTTGTGATATCAAGGCTCCTCTATGATGTCACATCCATCATATGACATCACATCTCTCCTGTGATGTCATATCATCCCTGTGACACCACACCTTCCCTGTGACATCACATCCTTGTTGTGACATCACATGTCCCTTGTGATATCACATCCTTGTTGTGACATCATCCCTCCGACATCACACCTGTCCATGACATCACATGCTCCCTGTGACATCACATCTCCCCTATGACATCACAACCTTCCTGTGACATCACATCTCTCCTATGACATCACATCACCCCTGTGACATCTGGGGGGGGGGAAAGATTTCCCCCTGCAGTTATAAAATGGTAAAACCCCAGGGGGTGGTGACTCTTGAAGTTTTGAAGTTTTACCCAATGGGCGCTTCTGCAAAATATAAACATATCACACTCAGACCGGAAGAGAAGAAAGTTAGTTGTAGTTTTTGTTGAAGAAGTAGCCATGTTGTAAGGCCACGAGGTGAGAGCAGGAGCCCCCCTGGCAGGGCTCTGGCCCCCCAGCCCCTGGCTGGGGGCTACAAGAACTTGGAACAGTGTTAAACTGGGCCAAGTTCTGTAGTTGAGAGCTGAAGATGTTTCTCCACTGTGAGCCGCAGCAAGAGATACTAAAAGCGGCGGCAGAACAGCAGTAGACGGAGCAGTGGCAGAGAGCCAGATGAGATAAGACCGAGCAGCAACAAAGGCATACAGCAATGCAGAGAGAACTCCTGGAAGGAGAGAGAGAAAGACAACAAGAGCTGGCAGCAGAGAGAGAACTGAGTTCTACAGAAAAAGTTTGGGTAAGAACTGAAACTAAAACCCCAAACTCCTTGGAGACCCCTCCCAGAGAGAGGAGGATGATGGACTCTTACTTGAAAGAGTTATAGAGTGCTACAGCACTGCAGAAAGGAGCTAGAAAGCTCCGAGAAAGAATGCAGAGAGGGTGACCTTGGCCCCCCCGCTGCTTGAGGCAGAGCACAGGAGCTCTGCAAAGGGGCTTGAATCCCCTGAAGATACGGACTGACACGAAGACCGTGGTGAAACGACTGCTGTCCGGGTGAACGTAGCCCACGGAAGAAGACCCTTGCTTGGAAATGAGTGGCTGAGGGGGCTTGGATACCCCCTCGTGAATACTGGCAGAGATCCAGATCCAGATGCTGCATGCAGAAGAAAAAGAAAGCCTGCTGCCTTAGAGACATTGTTGCTGCCCTAAACGTGGAAAAGGATCTTTTTCTTCTTCCCTCCTAGACTTTTATTTGGAGGGGAGAAGAGATTTGATCCATTGTAAATACTTTTATGTCATGGTAAAGATAGCTAAGATTGTATATAATGTATTGTAGCATTTATTTGTACAGTCATTGTAATATATTCCCTTTCCCCCTTTTTGAGTCTCATGTGGTTGTCTGAAAAACCCATCTCACATTGGGTTGAGATGTGGGAGGGGGCTTGGACTAGGGAATTGGGTTTTTGGACCTCTCAAACCATGACACATCACTTCTCCCTGAGACATCACATCTCCCCTATGATGTCACATTCTTCTTGTGACATCACATCTCCCCTATGATGTCTCATCAATCATACGACATCACACATCTCCTGTGATCTCATATCATCCCTGTGATGTCACGGCCTCCCCTGTGACATCACATCCTCCCTGTGACATCACATCTACCCTATGATATCACACCTCCCCATGACATCACAGCTCCCCTATGAGATCACATCATTTCTGTGACATCACAGCTCCCTTATGATGTCACATCCATCATATGACATCACATCTCCCTTGTGATACCACGTCTTCTCCATGACATCACATCCTTCCTGTGACATCACATCTCCTCTGTGATGTCACATCCATCATATGACATTGTCGTGGTCGGGACGGACTACGACACATAATATTCAGCAAGAAAGTTTATTGGAAAGAATAGGAAGCAGCAGCAGCCATGAGCTGCAGTTTACATCCTCTTAAATACAGCTTTTTAGGCACACGCATATTACACAGATAGATCAATTTAAATACACAAACTACAATTCTTACAGCTAATAGGTGGACTTTAGCTGGACTTTCTTAGTTCTACTTTCTCACAACATTTCTGCACATCTGTCCCTGTTTTCCTTTGATGTTTATATTTTTCTCAGTCACTCTGTTCAAAATAAGTCCTCGTTCTCATGGGACAGTATCTTTGTTCTCACAGGAACAGTGTTCTTGTTCTCCTGATGTTTTTCTCCTCTTCTCAGGGTGCATGCTGTCAGCACCAGGGCCTCCATTCTCAGTCAGCTTTCCGTTCTATATCACAGGGGTCTTGGTCTAGCTGAGATTCCCCACAATTCCCCCTCTGTCTGTATTTGAAGCAATTGCTTCAGGGCACCATACATCCTCTCCACAATAGCCTGTCCTGTAGGAGAATGTGAAATAGCCGTAACATGAGTGACCTTCCACATGGCAAAGAAAACTTGGACAGATTTACAGACACAAGGCAGCTCATTGTCCACCCGCACCTGAGCGGGCACTTCAAATGCAGCAATAACACCACGACCTTTTTGTTCAGTATGTGTATTAGTAACCACCACATGGGAAGACATGCCAATGGACACATGGACATGCCCCAAATTACCAATTTCATTGAGTTGAATGTCATCCGATTGCCAAATCTGTAAGGCCGTAAGACCTCGAGGGTTAGTACTAGAACAGACAGGAGCACAGGCGCTACGACAATCTGGACAGGAGACAACAACCGAGCGAGCAATAGAATGAATCAGGCTAAATAGACGTCTGAAGGCTTCTGCATGCTGTGGTCTGTTCTCAGCTCCCACAGGGACCACAAGATCATCAGTTTGGAGGAGGCTTTTGACAAAGCACAGTGTGTTTTTCCCAAAACTCTAAAAGAGGTGAAAAACCATGAAGCTACGCTGGATCGAAGCATAGCAAACCTGCTGGAACAATCCTCTGTAAAGGAGTTCTTTAGAGTACAAACAATGCTTGAAAAATAAGACCTGGAAATGGACAATACAACACCACCTGATCAAGTCGCTGTAACAAATTAACAACATATGCAGAATCAGCAATAACATTCAAAGGTTGATTAGGAAATAACTGAAAAGCAAGGGTTACAGCTCGATGTTCCACAATTTGAGGAGAATTTTCTTGATGAACAATTTGATGCTGTCATCCAAATTTTATTTCCACACTACCGCAGCTTTACCTGTCTTTCTCAAGACTGTAAGACCATCTAGGGGTTTTTTTTTTTTCTTTTTTTTCACTATTCAGTGTGGTTAAAAGGCACTTTGTGAGAAGGTGTTAACAGGTTAACAGTCCTAGATGACCTATGGTACAAGGTTGTTCTTCCAACAAATCCCAATTACCTATACACTGCCGCATAACTGTACAAAACGGTTTCGTCAGGGGTCTGAGGCTGCTATAAGGCTGGCCTCACTGTCATTTAACAGAACTCCTACCAGACAGGTAGGAAAAGGCTGCTCGGGTCATGCAGGCAAGGCACAAAAGGTGGTTTGGTTCAAGGCCTTCATTAAGGTGACCCAGACATTGCACTCCCTCTATGGACTAATGAATGATAAGAAATTTGGCCGTGGAACCCAGCTAAAGCAGTTTGCATTTCATCTATGTTTGTCAGACACCACTCAAAGTAATGAGATTGTACAGGTACAGCAATGCGAGCTGGATCTCTGCCAGTACACTCTATGCATCTTTCTCTAGCCTTAAGGGTGATTTGAGCTATGTGCTCAAACAATCCAGGAGCAGGTTTTTGACAAAAGGAACTCTGTGATATGCAAAAAATGAAAAATTAGACAATTTGACAATGATCAATGTGTGAAACAAATTTAGAATGTAAAGCTTGCTCTACTTGTTGGATAGTTCAAACTGTTCTGTTAGTCAGCTCTCTCAGTCTGTTCCCTCAGTTCCTGAAAATTGTCAGAATGTTTGAGCAGGTCAAATAGAGGTGCCAGTTGGGTGTTTGGCAATTTCAAGTACGATGCAATCTAATTTAAAGACTTTAATAGCTACTGTATGTCAGTAAGAGTTTTAACATTAATACCCAATTGAACTGGTTGAGGAATGACTGCTTTTTGTGTACGTGAACCCTAAATATTTCCAGGGTACCTCTCACTGCACCGTGTCAGGAGCAACTACTAGGCCAAAGAATTGTAGACTCTTTCTGGTTTCAGTGTCCAACACACCCAGCTGATCCTCAATGGTTACAGCCAGCAGAAATATCATTTATATAATGACAACAAAAGACAGTCAGAAAATTGCATTAGTACAGAAAATAATGTTGGAATCATAAACGACTGACAAATTATAGAAAAGCTCTTCATTCCATGGGAGAGGGTTTTCTGTGGCTAACGCTCGAAAGGTTCTGCAGATGGAACTGAAAATGCAGCTTTTTCTCTATTACTGGGGTCTAACTGGATTGTGAAAAAACAACTTGTCAAATTAATAATAACAATGGGTTATTCAGCAGAAAGTACAGAAGGGGTCAATAAACCAATGCTTACATGGTAACCATGACTGCACCAACCCATCTGAGATCATGCAACAGTCGTCATTTCACAGATTTTTTCTTTATCACAAAGACAGGGGTAATTAAAGGATTCTGAGATGGTTCAATGTAATCAAGTTGCTCTTTAACAAGCTGTTGCAGGGCCAACAGCTGTTCTCTAGGTAGGAGCCATTGCTTAAGTCACACAGGATCTGTATGTTCTAAAAGAAAACTCTGAGCAGTACCTCCTAGTCTCACAACCCAAACCCCTGGCATGACTACAGAAGTTTGTTTGTTTGGACAATTAACAGCAAGCTTTGAGCATCACAAAGAGTACAGGTTAGGGCAGAAACCAGCAGTGATCAAAAAACTTGTGGTGCATCAGTAGAACCAAATTTCTCATTTCGACACTCACGAAACTCTGCTTGGGAAACATAACTCACAAAAAGGTATAAGTTGAGCTATTTGTGTCTCTTTTAGAAATTATCAGTGGTGGATAAGGTGTGAAAGCTATAGCACAGAATTGCCTTGTATAATTAGCAGCAATGACTGCGACATGAACAAAAGGTCTTGCAAGTTTGCTATTAGAACAACCGATTAACAAGGCACTTAACTCATGCTGCCTTCGCATAATCCTAAACATCCACTAGTCAAATTACGCAAGCAATACGTCTGGTATGAAACGAGCAGCAGTCACAAGTAGTGAGGCTATTTTGCTGAGAACACAGCTGCAATGGGCAAGGCACATCTTAAGGATGAAGGACTAGCTGTTTTACAATTACGATTGCTACCAGCTGCTGCACGGGAGGGGTTTTGAAGATAAAATGTAAGGACTCTTTAAAACAACACTTCAGCTCTGGCCACACTGATCAACATAACTGGTCTGCTCTGGCCTCCAGCCAGGAGGCCTGAAGACACACTATCCACAACACTGCAGATGCCCTTGAAAAAGCATGCAGGAGGGCCTTGACAGTCTGCAAGGGCCTCCCTGCAACGGGCTGAACAAGCAAGGCAGCAACATAGACAACTCCTGATTTAAACCCTGGACAACACAGAAAAGCTCAAACGACCCTCACTACTGCCATAGCAGATGCAAATGCAATTATTTGACAGTCTAAGGACCCCACCCCGGCACAAGCCTGCATCATTGCATCAAGGATAGCACTTTTTGACAGTCTGTATTGGCATTATCTCTGGTTAATTGTGTAACCAGCAGCTTCTATAACTGCGTGTCAAAAGCCTGTTTCTCTACAGCATCTTGCAGCTCTTCCACGAATTGCAAGAATGGTTCCCGGGCACCTGGACGCATGGTTGTGCACCATGCTCTGGTGTGGTGGTTTGGGCTAGGCCTTCCTTGGTGACTAGTTTGTAACCAAGGAAGGGTCCAGATTTACCCAGTATTCCCTACGATTTTTACGTAAGCCAGATTATAAGAAGAAAGGAGGAGAGGCCTTCGTTCTCTTTCCTTCCGGCGGCTTGGAGGTGCAGGTTCCCTGCTGTTGAGTCTGCCGTGTTGGGGAGCGAGGCCTGGTTGGGCCTTGTCGACCTTGGGAGACAGAGGTTGCCGGCGATCGTTCCGGAGCGACCCTTGGTTGTCCCAGGAGAGTAGTGAGCTATTTCTTTGTTAACTTTTTTAGTGGATAGATCTTGGGCCGCTAATTGGGATATTTATATACATAATATTTTGGTTTTGTTCCTTTTCCCTTCCCCCTTCCCTTTCCCTTATTTTTTTTAATTATATATAAGTGTAAATATATTTATATATCTCACTTTGGTTGTCTCTCTCTCGTTTCGGGTTTTCTTTCATTTTTTTTTTCTCCCTCTTCTCCCTGAGGTTTTGGGGGGGGGGGGAACTCTGGTGGTAAGGTTTGGAGACTTGGCAGGGAGCCAGCTTCAAACCATATCACATTATTTGGTGTTTCCGCCCGGTTTATCTCTGGTTATCTCCGGTTTGTTTTGGTTTTGCCACAGTTGTTTAGGAACAAGTCTGGGAAGGGAGCCAAGTTGGTGCAAACACTGCCCATTGTTTGGGAACACTACCGGGAGAGCTGCCAAGAGCCTATTGTTTATATAAATATCGCTTTGTTTGGGAACAAAGAGAGAAAAAATATATAAACATGGCCTTTTTATTCATTTTCTTGGTTATTTTGGCTGTTTTTATATATGCTGCTGGGTATCCAGTGAGAACTAACCCAACAAGCATCTACCAATACCTGCCTTTCCTCAATTATGACATCAAAGGCCTAGTGACTGAGGTCCCTGGGATCAAAATTGTTCCCAATCCTTACCTAAATTGTTTGGCAACGGTTCTACTATTTCTAAAAGCCATGGAAGTGGTGTTTAACATTGGAAAGGTGGTGTGGTACTGCTTTTCTTGTTGCAGGAAACGTCGAAACTCAAAGGGATTTGCTGGAACTTTGGGAAGGGCCTTGAAAAAACCAGTCCCTGGATGGCAAGGAATCTGGGTCAACTTTGGTAAATTGGTAGGGCGTGTGACACCTCCCATTAATTGGGATTTCACACCAGAGCAGGTGTTTGATCCTGATGAGGTGGTACGTCGTCTGGCAGAAGGGTGTTTTTCTTACGAGGACCCAAATATGCAGTTTTTTGCTTTGTACTGGGGCCTGGCAAGTGCCTATCGAGCTGCTGTGGATTATGCTCGGAAGACTAAGGTTGAGGCAGAAACTCAAACCCTGCCACCTGAGATACCACTCGCCCCTGTTGTGAAAAGGAAGTCGTGGGTACCAGCGCCCGACACTTTAAGCCTACGACCAGATGGAGAGCAAAACAGGTCAGGAGATGACGGAGAGGGAACTGATACTGATGCCAGTGCCAGAGGCTCCAGGAGAAGGAGAGGGACGAGAAAGACAACAGGGTTTACTGGACTGTGTGGGTTCGATGGCCTGGCACATCGAATCCTCAGAGATACCAAGCTATAATAGATACTGGCGCGCAGTGTACATTAATGCCCTCAGGACACAAGAGTATAGAGACTGTTTCAATTTCTGGGGTGACAGGAGGGTCTCAAGAGCTGTCAGTGGTAGAGGCTGAAATAAGCCTGACAGGAGACCAGTGGGAAAAACATTCCATTGTGACAGGGCCCGAAGCCCCTTGCATTCTGGGCATGGATTACCTCAAGAGAGGATACTTCAAAGACCCGAAGGGGTACCGATGGGCTTTTGGTATAGCCGCGGTGATTGAAGAGGAATCCAAACGATTATCTGCCCTGCCTGGCCTCTCAGAAGATCCTTCTGTTGTAGGATTACTGCGAGTCGAGGACCAGCGAGTGCCAACAGCCACTAAGACAGTGCATAGGCGACAGTACCGGACTAATCGAGATGCTGTGATTCCCATACATAAGATGATTCGTAAGCTGGAAAGCCAAGGGGTGGTCAGTAGAACACACTCACCCTTCAATAGCCCCATCTGGCCTGTACGCAAGTCCGATGGCGAATGGAGACTGACGGTGGACTATCGTGGCTTGAATGAAGTCACGCCACCATTGAGTGCTGCTGTACCAGACATGTTGGAGCTCCAATATGAGCTGGAGTCCAAGACCGCGAAGTGGTATGCCACCATCGACATCGCCAATGCATTCTTCTCCATTCCCTTAGCAGCGGAGTGCAGGCCGCAGTTTGCTTTCACGTGGAGAGGTGTGCAGTACACGTGGAACCGACTGCCCCAGGGGTGGAAGCACAGTCCAACAATCTGCCATGGACTGATTCAGGCCACCCTGGAGAAGGGCAAGGCCCCAGAACATATCCAGTACATTGATGACATCATTGTATGGGGGGACACAGCGGAAGAAGTTTTTGAGAAAGGAGAGGAAATCATCCAGATTCTCCTTGATGCCGGTTTCGCCATTAAGAAAAATAAGGTCAAGGGACCTGCCAGAGAGATCCAGTTCCTAGGGGTGAAATGGCAAGATGGACGACGTCAGATACCAACAGATGTCATCAATAAGATTGTAGCCATGGCTCCACCCACCAACAAGAAGGAGACGCAAGCTTTCCTGGGGGCCATAGGCTTCTGGAGAATGCACATCCCTGGGTATAGCCAGATTGTGAGCCCTCTTCACTTTGTGACCCGTAAGAAGAATACCTTTCAGTGGGGTCCTGAACAGCAACAGGCATTTAAACAGATCAAACAAGAGATTGCACATGCCGTGGCTCTTGGACCAGTTCGAACGGGACCAGATGTAAAGAACGTATGGTAGCAGAGGATGGAAGCTGGCTCCCTGCCAAGTCTCCAAACCTTACCATCTGGGCTCTGCTAACTCTGCAGCCTGCACTAATGCTTGCTGGCTTATGGTTTTTACTTGCTCCAAAACTAGTAGTCTCCTGCACAGCTCACACAGCTAAGGAACAACACCAGTGGAAAAACTCCACCTGAGATTTAACCTCCACAATCTTCATACAGGGCTGAAATAGAATACCAAATTTTTATGAGAATCTCTTATTTAACCTCAGCCTCAACATCTTCTTAAAATCTCGACACCGACGGAAAGTATTTTTAAGTTTACACAGTTACACATTCATGTAGCTTTTTTCTTTCACACAGTTTTTTCCAGTCACACTTAGGTGGCCACCTCAGACACTCATCAGTCACACACACATTTCAAGTAGTCATTGGCTGTGCACTTCTTAGTAGTTTCATAATTCAGAGGAAATTTATGGCATAGCCGCCATCAGCAATCTGCAAATCCTGCATAACTCTCCATGCAAAAGACAAATACAGCAAGAAAATACAGGATATTGTCTTGGAAATCTTCAACCCTTCTCATAGAGCAATGATACTCTGTCATAAAGGCAGTAGAACTACTTCTGCAGGGGGCAAGACTACCCCCTTCGTCTCATCGTTCCGTCTGCAAATTTTCTACCCGCACCCTGCCCCCGGGGGAAACAGCCAAATTTCATGTAAGAGACGCGAAATGGTGAACTATAGGAGATTCCTAACAACCCTCTGCAACATGCAAAAAGCTAAACAAGTATGTTGCCTTGTTTTTAATCTTGTTTCAAGGGATTCTTTCGTCAGTCTCCCTTTCTGTTTTTGAAGAAAACGTTTGAGAATGCCATGAGCACGCTCAACAACACTTTAGTTTGTGGGAGAAATGAGGGATGCCTGTACCATGCCTAACACTTATTGCTGTAAAAACACTGCAATCTTATTTGATTTATAAGTTGGGGTAATGTCAGTTTTAAGTTGTCTTTTCCTTTTTCCGTCTTTTGCCCCCCCCCCCGTCACCTGTTTCTCTTGAAAACTGCTCCCCCGACCCCGCCGCGGCCGCCACTGCCCACTGGGCACAAATGGACTCGGCGGCGCCGGACCGGGAGCCATTCTGCAGGCACTTGGAGCAGGCAGGCTCGACACGGCTGCACAGCTCCGCAGCACCGCTCAGACGAGAAGCAGAAAGCTTCTTAAGGTGGAAATCAGTCACAGCGTTCATAAGGTCGTCTCCTGGCCCATCAGCAGCACCTCCACACCGTAGCCGCCGTCCCCGATCGTCTTGGACATGTACTGCCGAATCGCTAGCACTGCGTTCATCCTGGCGGGGCCGCTTGGCTGCTCGCGGCTCCACTGTGACCTCTGGTCCCGCATCGGCTCCCTTCGGCTCGGCTCGACTCCTCTTTTGTATGATTTCCCTGTAGGATGGCATCTAATAGCATTCCAATGTCTTCCCAGATAGAAACAGCAGCAGGCAAAACAGAACTTTCCAGACGATAAACACATGCCTTTCGTTTGCACTTATGGTCTGCCCCCATAGTGACTAGAAAAAAGTTCTCAAGAGCTTTACCTGCCTTCCAAGCGCCAGCTGCACTTGCATTGAGGAGGTGCAGGAGGGGAGGCGGGGAGCGTGCAGGGATATTGGCAAAAGGCACTTAACTCACAGGTTTATGATCAAAAGGTTCTGTCTTGTCTTTACCAGTCAGTGCTTTAATGTCTTTTACTGTTTCATATAACAATTGCCAAGTTGTAAGGAGGGAAGCAGCAACTCTTTCTCTCTTAGAGGCAGCAGTAAAAAGCTTATCACTAATTTATTTCCAAGTAGAGAGACTAAAAGCAGTAAGTGTCCGTTTCATATCCCTGGCCCTTGCACCAAAGTGGTATCTTTCGCAAAGCCAGTTCGTTTCACTTCCCCGTTTAAGCAGGATAGACTTCCACGTAGATACGACACTAGATTCCTCTTTGCTTAAGAGTTGTCCCCATGTTCTCAGTGGCTCACCTGTCAAGGTGTCTTGGTTCTAGGCTAGCCTGGCAACTTCTCCATTGCTCTCAATGCTTCACCTAGATCTGTTCCCACAGCAACCTCCCGCCGCCCGATCGGCTTCTCTGCCGTCCGATATTCACGCAGACGCAGCAGCGCGTCGGGGTCACCAGATGTCGCGGTTGGAACGGACCGCGACACAAAATATCCAGCAAGAAAGTTTATTGGAAAGAAAAGGAAGCAGCAGCAGCCCGGAGCTGCAGTTTACAGCTCTTTAAACACAGTTCTTTAGGCATATGTATATTACATAGATAGGTCAATTAAAATACACAAACTAGAATTTTCACAGCTGATAGGTGGACCCTTTCAGTCCTACTTTCTCACAGTCACTCTGCACATCTGTTCTTGTTTTCTTCTCATGTTTATATTTTTCTCAGCCACTTTGTTCAAAATAAGTCGTTGTTCTCATGGGGCAGTGTCCTTGTTCTCTTTCTCTTGATGTTTTTCTCCTCTCTCAGAGTGCATCAACACGTTGTCAGGACCAATGCCTCCATTTTCAATCAGCAGGATTCCCCACAGTTGAGCTCTTGATGAAGCTCTTCCCTCACTGCCCACACTTGTAGGGCCTCTCCCGCTGTGGATGCGCTGGTGGGTGACGAGGTGGGAGTTCTGCTTGAAGCCTTTCCCGCAGTGGCTGCAGCAGAAGGGCCTCTCATCCGTGTGCGTCCGCTGGTGCACGAGGAGATCTGAGCTGGTCCGAAACCTCTTCCCACATTCCCCACACGTGTAGGGTCGTTCCCCAGTATGGATAAGCTGGTGTCGGATCAGGCTGGAGCTGTCACTGAAGCTCTTCCCACATTCGCCACACGTGTAGGGCCGTTCCCCAGTGTGGATGTGCTGGTGGGTGAGGAGCTTGGAGCTGTCCCTAAAGCTCTTCCCACATTCCCTACACGTGTAGGGCCGTACCCCAGTGTGGATCACCTGGTGTTTGCGGAGGGTGGATAAGTCACTGAAGCTCTTCCCACATTCCCCACACGTGTAGGGTCGTTCCCCACTGTGGATGCGCTGGTGTCTGCGGAGGTGGGAGCTGTTCCTGAAACTCTTCCCACATTGCCCACATGTGTAGGGCCGTTCCCCAGTGTGGATGTGCTGGTGCTTGAGGAGGTCAGCGCTCTTCCTGAAACTCTTCCCACATTCCAAACACCTGAAGGGCCTTTCCATGCTGGGAGGTTGTTCATTGACCACCACGTCGGAGCTCCAGCTCAAGTTCCGTCCGCCTTCCCAGCACAGG
This sequence comes from Manacus candei, assembly GCF_025592945.1. Taxonomy (NCBI): domain Eukaryota; kingdom Metazoa; phylum Chordata; class Aves; order Passeriformes; family Pipridae; genus Manacus; species Manacus candei. Next base: position 9,633,618 of record NW_026138093.1, on the reverse strand, counting down.
CTGGTTCTTTCCTCCTCAGAGCACCCTGGGCTGGCTTTGGAGCCCCTCCTGCGGGGGGATCTCCGGCCCTTTTCCTCCCCACTGCCTTCCTGCGCCGGGGAGCCCTTCAAAACGGCCTCTCCCACCAGGGTCTCACGGGGGGATTTGTCCTCCGGGCTCTCCCTCCTCAGCTCGGGGCCTGGGGCAGGAAGCAAGAAGGACAGGCAGGGGATTTGCCTCCGGCCCACAGGGAAGGCCAAGGACATCCCCCCAACTCCGGCCCCGGCAGGACGGCGGCGCCAGCGGGGTTGTCCTGCAGCCGGGGCCATGCTGGGCTGACAGAGCCAGCACAACACCCGCCCAAAGGGACACTGACTTCCTCCTCACCTGCCTGGGGGGCCCAAGGCATCTTCCTCTTCCTCGCAGCCTCCTCCTCCATCCGCCCAAGCTTTGGGAACGACAAATCCTGATGGGGGGAAAACAAGGGCTGAGCGCGTTGGCTTGGGGGTTCCTCCTGCCCAAGTCCATCTCTAGAACTCACCGGGCATCCTGTGACCATAAAAACCTCCAAAACCCCAACACTCAGCCCAGAAAAACCCAAACCACCCAGATTCAGGCAAAAAACCCTCTCAGAAATAGCAAGATGAAGCCCCCCCCCCGACTGCAAAAAGTTGAGATTCAAGAAAAAATACTCCAAAATATGAAAATTCTGCCTAAAAAAACGCTCCCAGGAGTTCCCCCATTGTGGTCTGCCCCCTCTGGGGTTCAGAGGGTCTCCCCTATCTGGAATGCTGGGGGTCCCACTTTGTGATGCTGGGAGTGTTGGGGGTCCCAAGGGTCCCTTCTCCTCTGACTCTCGCCTTCCGAGTGCCGCGTTCCCAGACATTCCCCCTCTCTGGGTTCTGTACATTGCTGTCCCGAGGATACCAGGGGTCACCACTGTCCTACTGTGCTGCTCTGAACCAGCAGAGCAGTTGGAGAACAGATGGTGGTAAAGTGTGGTCAGTGCCAAGTGCTTTAGGGCTCTTTGGCCCAAAGAAATGTCTCTGCCCTGAGAATAGGGCTGGCAAGTGGGAGGCTGCTCCAGGGCTCTGCAAGAGGCCTCGTGCTCTGCTCGGCCCCAGCACTGCCTGGTCCCAACACCCCCGGCTGCCCCCGGCCCTGGGCAGCTCTGCTGCCACAGGCTGTGCCCTCACCGTGGCCCTGCAATGGCCCTGCCTGTCCCTCACCCGTGGCCCTGCCCGTGGCCCTGTCCCTTGGCTCTCTCTCTGCCAAGGGAGCTCTCACCCGAGAGCTCCTCGCCCGCAGCCGGGGGGGCTCCCAGCACCACCACTGCCCAGAGAAGTCCCCCCAGAAAAGGAGCTGAGTGAGGTCCTGGGTGGGCTCTGAATATTTTTGGGGGTCCTTGGGGGGCTGTGGGTTAGGGTGTCCCGCTGCCGCCTCCCCGGCCCCGCTGAGCAGAGAAGTGCCACAACATTGCTCTGACTGACTAAGAAACCTCGACACAAGTTCTTTATCCCGTCACCTTCTCAGCTTATTCCTTCCTGCTCCCAGCCCCCTTTGCTGGCTGTCTCTCTCCTCCCTGTGCCCATCAGTCACAGCTGCAGTTCTTCCCTCCATCACAGTCTGGGGGCCCTTCTGAGGAGGTGCTTAAGGAGTCAGTGGTGCCGATCTCCCCCTGCTGTAATTCCTTCCCCCCAGGTATGGCTCAGAGTGCCTGACTTCCCTCCTGTGCCTCTGGGCCAGCCAGTTCCTTCCTCCTGGCATTGTCTTATCCACCAGTGGGCAGCGAGGGGCCCTGGATGGTCCCTACGAACCCCCTGCCCTCAGTCCCTCCTGGGCTGGTACATCTCCGAGCCTGTGTCACGGCACCGGCTGCTGCCAAGGGACGGCCCTGCTGCAGTTTGCACCTAAACCCAACAAAACTGGGTGGGGGGGCAGCCCTGGAAACCAGGGCTTTGCTCCCTCGGCTCTGCAGGGGCTTCCCACGGGCTCTCAACCTCCTTTGGGCATCCCCTGCTCTGGCGTGGGCTCCTCCCGGGCTGCAGGGGGGTCTCTGCTCCACCCTGGACTCATTCACAGGTCACAGGCCCTTCAGCTCAGGGTCACCCAGAGCTCCAGCCGGTTCCATGGAGCAGCGATCCCCTGGCCCCTGCCAGTGTGGGCACCTCGCCAGGGCTGTTCCTCGAGGTCCTCTGGCCCCCTGCCAGTCTGGGGTTGTTTCTCCAAACCACCAAACCAAGTGTGCCAAACGCCCTGGTTGGTCAGTGCCGGCTGGGGGAGCGGGCACTCGGTGAGGGGATGAGAAAACTGCACCCGGGGCAGGGCTGAAAGAGGCTTCAGCACCACTTCTGATGGCCCAGGGACAGCATCTGGCTTCTCCCAAACAGAGACATGGCACTTGTTCCTCTGCAGGGAGTCAAGGGCAGCAGAGGATCCTTTGGGTCCCCAGGCTGGATCAGTACTCGGGGATACAAACTGCCCTTGGGCTCAGGATGCAGCTGCCAGCACAGATTTCCCTGAAAAGTCTGCAGTGAGTCAAGCTCTGGAGAGTAGGTGTGCAGGGACCTGAAGGGGGGATGGACGGGGGCCCAGCAGGGACAGCCAGGGCCTGCAGGGAAAGGCACAGGGACAACCTGCCCCCCCACACTGCCAGGGCTGTCTCTGCTCCTCCTTGCAGGCTCCGTGGCCAGGCACAGTTTGTGTTCCTGGGTGCCCACCATCTCAGCACTTGGAGACGCTCAAATCAGCGCCTGCAGCTCTGCAGCAAAGCCCCAGCTCACCTGGCACACAGGGGATGGACACAGCACCTGCTCGGGGATGGGCTTTCACAGCTTCTGTCTCTTCCCCACCACAGGGCTCTCCTTCCTCAGCAGCACCTCTGCCTTGCACTTATTCTCAGCCTCACCTCAGGGACAGCTCTGGGCTCACCTCCGCGCCACTTCTCAGCCTCACCTCAGGGCCTGGGCTCAAGGACAGGAACCTGCAGGGAGGGGACATGATGTGCAAGCTGAGGGCTACCTGCTTGCACTGGCCTCTGGGCTTCCTTCTCCTTCTAAAACTATGCCAGAACTCAGCCTGCTTTTCTAACACCACACATTTACACACTAGCCTTGGAGATATATATGGACAGACATCTCTATCACCCTGGGGATGGAGCCTCAAGCATGTGCTGCCACAGGAATGGCAATCAGAGAATCACAGAATCAGACACGTTGGAAAACACCTCTGAGATCATCAAGTCCAACCCTTGATCCAACCCCACCGTGCTTCCCAGACCATGGCACTGAGGCCACATCCACTCTCACCTTCAACACCTCCAGGGACGCTGACTCCACCCCCTCTCTGCCCAGCCCATTCCAAGGCCTGATGACTCTCTCAGCAAAAAATTGCTTCCCAATATCCAACCTAAACCTCCCCTGGCACAGGTCCAGACCCAGCCCTCTTGTCCTACTGCTGCTTCCTGGCAGAACAGCCCCACCCCCACCTGGCTCCAACCTCCTGGCAGGGACTTGCAGACAGTCAGGAGGTCTCCCCTGAGCCTCCTCTTCTCCAGCCTCAACACCCCCAGCTCCCTCAGCCTCTCCTCACACCACTTGTGCTCCAGAGCCCTCCTGCCTTCCAGCACATCAACACCCCCCCAGCTTGGGGTCACCTGCACATTTGCTGATGAAATGCCTGGTTCTGCAGCAGCTGCAGATGCTCAAGGGGCAGCAGGACCAAGTCAGGGGCCTGGGGGGCTTTGGGGTGTGGGAGGGTCCTGGGGGAGCTGGGGAGGGGCTTTGGGGATTGGGGGTACAAACCAGGACAGACCAGGACAGACCAGTACCTCCTCACTACTCCCCAGATCTCTCCTGGAGCTGGGCCACCTTGTCGGGGGACACCTGAGCCCCCCCAGTGCCCTCCCAGTACAGCCCAGTGCCCCCAGTACAGCCCACTGTGCTCCTGTCCCAGGGTGCCGGGTGATCCCTCTTTATGGGGGTTGGAATGGATTTTAGGAAGGCTAGGGGAGATTTGAAGGGATCTGGGGGGGTTGGATGGGGATTTGGGGGGGTTTGGGGGTCTTTGGGAGTATTTGGAGGAGTTAAAAAGGGTTTTGGGGGCATTGGGGCATCAAAGGGATCTGTGGGGGGAGGGGATTAAAGGGAAAATGGAGGCAAAGGGACATTTGGAGGGAGTTAAAGGGGCCTGAGGGGGAAGAGGAGGAGCTCCATCATGAACATCTGAGTCCTGAGACCTCCCCTGGTGGCCCCGAGACCCTCTTGGTGTCCCCAGTTCCACCCCTGACACCCCGAGACCGCCCTGGTGTCTCCAATGTCCCCAGGGCCTCCCCACAGCCCCAGTTCCCCCCTTGACACCCCCAATTCCACTGTCCACAAACCCCATCCCTGATGTCCCCAACCATCCATCTCACCCCAGGAGCCCCCCTGGACCCTTTGAACACAAAAATGCCCCCCCCCCCCCCCCCATGCTCACAGAAAGGCCAAGGGCATCTGGGGACACGGTGGGGACAGTCGGGGGCTTTGTGGGGCACTGGGTGATTACTGGGGGGATACTGGAACATACTGGGGGGAACCAGGGGGCACTGGGAGGGACTGGGGGGTTACTGGGGGACACTGGGAGGGACTGGAGGTGAACTGGGGTACACTGGGGGGCACTGGGGGATTACCAGGACACACGGGGGGACACTCAGAAGTTACTGGGCCATAGTGGGGCTTACTGGGTGCTCGCTGCAGGACCACTGGGCCATACTGGGGGGCAGTGGCAGGTCACTGGGACACACAGGGTGGTCACTGAGAGAGTTACTGGGCCATACTGAGAGTAACTGGGAGGTCATTGGGATATACTGGGGGCACTGGGATCCCCTTACCTGGATGTGGTACATCTCCCCCCCCCGGATTTTGGGGGGCATCCCTAGCACCTCTCCCCTGGGGGCTTGGAGATCCCCCTGAACCCACTGCTTGGCTTTAGGGAACTCCCAAAAATCCCCTCAAAACCCTGAAATCCCCCCCTCGACTCATTGAAACCTACTCAAGAATCCCTAAAATGCCCTCAGGGACCTCATCCCTCCCCAGCACCCCCTAAACCCTCTCAGTAACCCACAAAACCCATCTGGGACCTCCACAAGGTCATTCAGGGACCCCCCAATCCCCCTCATGGACCCTCAAAACCGTCTGGGACACTTTAAACCCCTTGAGACCCCAAAACTGCCTAAAAGGTCCCCGCAAAGCCCCCCAGGACCCCCAAACCTCATCAGAGACCCCCAAAGCCCACCTGGGACCCCTCAAATCTGCTCAAAAACCAAAACCCCCTCAGAGACCCCCAAACCCCTTCAGGGACCTTCAATCTCCCCCCTGAGTCCCCTCAGGACACCGAACCCCCTCAGGGACCCCTCACAACGTCCTCGGAAACCCCCGAACCCCCGCGCTAAACCCTCCCGAGCCCTCCAGCCCTTCCACCCACGGCCGCGCTCCCCGCAGCCCCCGAGGGGATCCCCAGACCCCGCTCTCGCCACAGTCCCCGCCAGATCTTACAGGGAACTGAAGGCCCCGGCGCCATCACCGATTCCGGAAGCCAAGGCAGCGTTCTGCGCGCGCACCGCTTTTAGATAACACCACCACACCCAATCAACGCGCGGCCTCGCCCCCGCACAACCGCCGCTGCGCCTGCGCTTTGCGCAGTTTTATGTGGGAGTTGTAGTCCTTGCGGCGAATCATAGCGGCCCTTTGAGCGTCAGCGGACGCAAGACAAGGCGGGGAATAAGTAAAGAAAAAATAAAAAAGAAAGAAAAGAAAGAAAGAAAAGGGATGAAATAAAGACAGAAAAATTAAAAACTAAAAAGTCTTACCCTCCCATGCCGCAAGGACTACAACTCCCACAGTGCATCGCGTAAAGCGGGTACGTGGCGGAAAGCGGGCAGGGGCCGTGGCCGCGCGCTGATTGGCTGCGGGGCGGGTCAGTACAGGCGGTGCGCGCGCAGAGCCAGCGCCACGTTGGATTCCGGGGGTCGGTGATGGCGGCGGGTGCTGCGGTGAGCTGCGTGTGCTGCGGGGGGGCGGCGAGAGCGGGGTCTGGGGATCCCCTCGGGGGCTGCGGGGAGCGCGGCTGGGGGGGGAAAGGCTGGAGGGCTCGGGAGGGTTTAGCGCGGGGATTCGGGGGTTCCCGGGGACGTTTTGAGGGGTCCCTGAGGGGGTTCGGTGTCCTGAGGGGACTCAGGGAGGAGGTTGAAGGTCCCTAAAGCGGGTTGGGAGTCTCTGAGGGGGTTTTGGTTTCTGAGGAGAGTTGGGGTGTCCCAGGTGGGCATTAGGGGGTCTGTGAGGAGGTTTGGGGGTCATGGGGGGCTTTTTGGGGAACTTTTTAGGCAGTTTTGGGGTCTCTACGGGGGTTAATGGGTCCCAGACGTTTTTGAGGGTCCCTGAGAGGGGTTGGGGGGTCCCTGAATGGGCTTGGGGTGTCCCAGGTGGGTTTTGCGGGTCACTGAGAGGGTTTAGGGGGTGCTGGGGAGGGATGAGGTCTCTGAGTCAATTTGAGGGACCCTTAAAGAGGTTTTGATGGGTCAAGGGTTTTGAGGGGATTTTGTCGGGTTCCCTAAAGCCCAGCAGTGGGGTCAGGGGGTCCCCCAGCCCCCAGGGGAGGGGTCCTAGGGATGCCCCTCAAAATCCAGGGGGGGAGATGTACCACATCGAGGTAAGGGGATCCCAGTGCCCCCAGTATATCATAGTGACCTACAGTATGTCCCAGTAACCCACTCAGTGACCACCCAGTGTGTCCCAGTGACCTGCCACTGCCCCCCAGTATGGGCCAGTGGTCCTGCAGTGAGCACCCAGTAACCCCCAGTATGGCCCAGTAACCTCCCAGTGTCCCCCCGTGTGTCCTGGTAATCCCCCAGTAACTCCCCAGTTCTCTGCTAGTGTCCCCCAGTGTGTCCCAGTTCACCTCCAGTCCCTCCCAGCGCCCTCCCAGTGTCCCTCAGTAACTCCCCAGTCCCTCCCAGTGTACCCCTGGTTCCCCCCAGTGTGTCCCAGTATCCCCCAGTAATAACCCAGTGCCCCACAAAGCCCCCCAACGTGTCCCCAGATGCCCGTGGCCTCTCTGTGAGCGTGTGGGGGGGGCATTTTTGTGGTCAGAGGGTCCATGGGGGGCTCCTGGGGTGAGATGGATGGTTGGGGACATCAGGGATGGGGTTTGTGGACAGTGGAATTGGGGGTGTCAAGGGGGGAACTGGGGCTGTGGGGAGGCCATGGGGATATTGGAGACACCAGGGGGGTCTCGGGGTGTGAAGGAAAGAACTGGGGACACCAAGAGGGTCTTGGGGAAACCAGGCTGGGTCTCAGGACTCACCTACTCTTGGTTCAGCCCCTCCTCTCCCCCCCAGGCCCTTTTAACCCCTCCCAAATGTCTCTTAACCACTATTTTCCCTTTAATCCTTTCCCCCCACAGATCCCTTTGATGCCCCAATGCCCCCAAAACCTGTTTTAACTCCTCCAAATGCACTCAAAGACCCCCGACCCCCCCGCAGATCCCTTCAAATCTCCCCCAGCCTTCCTAAAATCCATTCCAACCCCCATAAAGAGGGATCACCCACACCCTGGGACAGGAACACAGTGGGCTGTACTGGGGGCACTGGGCTGTACTGGGAGGGCACTGGGGGGCTCAGGTGTCCCCCGACAAGGTGGCCCAGCTCCAGGAGAGATCTGGGGAGCAGTGAGGAAGTACTGGTCTGTCCTGGTTTGTACTGGTTTGTACCCCCAATCCCCAAAGCCCCTCCCCAGCTCCCCCAGGACCCTCCCAGACCCCAAAGCCCCCCAGGCCCCCCCAGGCCCCTGACTTGGTCCTGCTGCCCCTTGAGCATCTCCAGCTCCTGCAGAACCAGGCATTTCTTTGCTCCCCACAGGGTCGTTCCCACACCCAGAATGGAATCTGGAGGCAGCAGGATGTGCACAGGGCTCCCATTTCCTACAGTGCAAAGGGGCTGCAGGGAATGATTCCCCTGCTCTTGCAAATCTGCCAAAACCTGCAGGGCACAGAAGGGGGAGCTTCAGGAATTTGCTGGCCTTGGGAGTGGAGCTCACAGGGTATTGAGAGGAACATATCCCTCAAATACAATCTCTGTGCATACACAATATCTATCTGGACAGACAGATAAAGCAACAATCTGTATCATATATATGGCACATATTCTACAGAATCCATCCTTAGGTGTTGTATGATAGATCTGTAAGATATTACACATAATAAGCAGTAATAAGGCAAGTGTCCTCCTTAGGGACACACTTCAGAAGGGAACTTGCACTTGACCCCCCCCCCTCTTCAGCTTCGAGCCACCTGGTGCCACAGAGGGGGACAGAGCTCCTGTGGAACATTCTATTCCACTGACACAGAGCAAGGAATAAACCCAAACTACTGCCTGGGTTTGTTCCCTGGGGGTCTCTGCAGCAGCAGGCACAGCCCCACACTGACTGCTCTGGGCTGTGCAGGCATTTGTGCTTCTGCCTGTCTCACACACACACACAAAAGTCTGGTTAGTGCTGCCCTCAGGAAACCCCCCAATATTAAATTCAGTCCCCATCATGTAGTCGTGAAAGAAGTTGTCAGTGAATTTGCCAGAAAGCATGAAAAATAGAAGAGCACAGTTATACACAAATACAGGTAATTACTGTTCTGACCACACATTCCAGATTAATTTGGTGCAGTGATAATAAAAATCATAAACCCAGGTAACGCTGTGCAGGAGAACACAGATTGACCAAGTGAAGTCAGACATTAACAGAGATAAATTCGAGAAGGTCAGCAGTGCACTGTTTTACTGCTGCTAACACTTGTGGACAGTCTGACTCTGACTTCATGTACAGGATGGACGTACCTGTGCCCCTGGGACTGCCAGTGCCATGGTGGGCAGCAGGAACCACAGAGGATGGTGCCAGGGAGGCAAAGAGCCACAGCCAGATATTGGCTTCTGTGTCTGGGCCAGCAGAATGGATTCTGTCATTCCATTTGCATGTCCCATTGCAGCTCAACAATTTCAGTGTCTGATTGCCCCGGATTCTCTCACACTGAACTTCACAGAGCAGCCTTTGGCACTGGTAGGCAAAAGTAGCCTTTAATCCTTGGAAATGTGGAAACTGCACATCCCAGGATATTGGCACAGCACAGCAGAGGAATCCAGTTGTCAGAAAGGATGGCGGGGGAGAAGTGGAAGGAGGAAGCATTTGCACTCCAAAGCACAGGGGTAATGATCCAGGCCTGAAGTCCAGTGATTTCATATTTATTCTCTACACTGAAACTAGGAAGAAAAAAATTGAGTTTTAAGTGAGACTACATTAATTCAGCTTTTGATTAATATATAGCAACTCAATCAAGTGCCCATGAAATGTCCTCACTCTCCTCATCCTTCCAATTAAAGACTTTTTTTTTTTTGGCTGAATCTTTCTATTTTGGAGTATGTTTTGGCTGAATCTTAACATTTTGCAGTTTGGGGAGAGGTTCATCTCACTGTTTCTGAGGGGCTTTTTGCCTGAATCTTGGTGGTTTGGGTTTTTCTGGGCTGAATCTTGGTGTTTTGGAGGTTTTTATGGTCACAGGATGCCCGGTGAGTTCTAGAGATGGACTTGGGCAGGAGGAACCCCCAAGCCAACGCGCTCAGCCCTTGTTTTCCCCCCCATCAGGATTTGTCGTTCCCAAAGCTTGGGCGGATGGAGGAGGAGGCTGCGAGGAAGAGGAAGATGCCTTGGGCCCCCCAGGCAGGTGAGGAGGAAGTCAGTGTCCCTTTGGGCGGGTGTTGTGCTGGCTCTGTCAGCCCAGCATGGCCCCGGCTGCAGGACAACCCCGCTGGCGCCGCCGTCCTGCCGGGGCCGGAGTTGGGGGGATGTCCTTGGCCTTCCCTGTGGGCCGGAGGCAAATCCCCTGCCTGTCCTTCTTGCTTCCTGCCCCAGGCCCCGAGCTGAGGAGGGAGAGCCCGGAGGACAAATCCCCCCGTGAGACCCTGGTGGGAGAGGCCGTTTTGAAGGGCTCCCCGGCGCAGGAAGGCAGCGGGGAGGAAAAGGGCCGGAGATCCCCCCACAGGAGGGGCTCCAAAGCCAGCCCAGGGTGCTCTGAGGAGGAAAGAGCCAGCCTGTGCCGGGAAGGCGACCGGAGCTTGAGGGGGAGCTCTGACCTGGTGGTCCCTGAGCAGCCTCCCAGCAGAGAGAAACCCTTCAGGTGCTTGGAATGTGGGAAGAGCTTCAGGACGGGCACCAACCTGATCCGACACCAGCACATCCATGCTGGGGTACGGCCCTACACATGTGGGGAATGTGGGAAGAGCTTCAGCCAGAGCACCAACCTGATCCGACACCAGATGATCCACAGTGGGGAACGGCCCTGCACGTGTGGGGAGTGTGGGAAGAGCTTCAGGGACAGATCCACCCTGATCCGACACCAGCGTGTCCACACTGGTGAACGGCCCTACACGTGTGGGGAGTGTGGGAAGAGCTTCAGGGACAGCTCTCACCTGATGCACCACCAGCGTATCCATACCGGGGAACGGCCCTACAAGTGTAGGAAATGTGGGAAGAGCTTCAGGTACAGCTCCCACCTGATCCAACACCAGTGCATCCACACTGGAGAATGACCCTACAGGTGTAGGGAATGTGGGAAGAGCTTCAGTGACAGCTCCAACCTGATCTAATACCAGCACATCCACACCTGGGAACGGCCCTACAAGTGTAGGGAATGTGGGAAGAACTTCAGGTACAGCTCCCACCTGATCCAACACCAGCGCATCCACACCAGGGAAAGGCCCTACAAGTGTGGGGAGTGTGGGAAGAGCTTCACCAACAGCTCTGCCATGATCTCACACCGATGGACCCATCAGTAAAATGAAGACTACATGTTTTTGAGATGCAATAAACTGCCTCTTTTCTTCTGCAGAACACTCATTGTGTAACACATTTTGGGCCCAGCCTGTCTTCTAAAGCTTTTGATAGTGTTTGGGACAGGGGGCTTCCCTGTTTTTTTCCTCTATTCATGTCATTAAGACTGAAATTTTATTCTTCATCCCATACATAATTCCCTCTCTACCTCTTTTTTTTCACCCACAAAGTATAGAAATCAGAAATCATGCTTTGAGTGCATTTAAACAAAAGTTTGTGCAACAAGGTGTTTGTCAAACATCCTGCCTGTGTTAGTTTGTACATGAAGAATTACAGTCTCTGGAATCACTGCCAGGGAGCACCTGAACTGAGTCTTTTCAGATCTGCTCTCTTTGCACTCCCACCCTCTCCTTTCCTGTCCGTGCCCAAGGCCTGAGTGCTCTGGCAGCTCAGTCACTGTCCTGCTCTGGGTCAGGCCTGTGAGCACAGGCAGGGACAGGCCCTGGGCACTGCTGGGACAGGGCTGGGCTCCACAACAGCAGTTCCAGCAGCAAAGGGGTTCCCCTCCAGGCACTTCCTGAAGGCTGAGGTCCTTTCCCAACTCTGGTATCGAGAAGAAGTCCAAGGAATAGACTCTCCAAAGTCTTGTTGCTTTGCTTGTTTCTCATGGAGACAGTGCAGTGAGGTCAGGGACCCACTGGGACTGCAGGGACTGAGGGCTGGGTCAGATGCTGTGTGTTGGTGGCTGATGGCCAATGGAGGTGACAAATGGTCTCCAAGTCACCTACCTGGGGCTCTGCAGCTTGTGAGGGCTCTGATGGCAGGTGAGGACTTGTCTGTAGGAAATCAGGAAGTGCAGGAGAGCACAGAGGATCTGCAGGGACAGCCCGTCCCATCCAGTCAGCAGGGAATGGAGCCCTGGAGCAGAATCCTGCCCAGGGTGTAGTCACCCAGAGATCAAGTACTAAATCTGCCTGTGGAGTGGCAAACAGAGCTCTGCAAGCCCAGGGGGGCAGCAGGTACAGGGAAAACTCTTGCAAGTGACTTCTCTTGCCCTCAGTGAACTTCCACAGGTCAGTCAAGGGCAGCCCCCAAAGCCATGACCCAGCTCTGGAACAAGGCAGGGCCCCTCTGAGCCCCCTCCATGGCCACACAGGAGCGTCTGTGGGAGGTGGTCAGTGCAGGGAGCACCATCAGCTGGCTCTGCCTCCCAGCTTGAGCAGCACAGCCCAACAGAGTCCCCCATGGCCATGGGCCCCACAGCCCCCCTGCTCTGCAGAGCAGCCCCCCCAGCTCAGGGGCTGTGGGGAGCACGGGCAGGGGGTGCAGGAAGGGCTGCTCAGGCCAGCACAGACGTGTTCCCCTGGGGAAAGGCTCTGTGGGGAGATGGGATGTGCCAGGAGAAGAGCAGGACACCCTGTGTGAGCAGAGGGACCATGGAAAGAGGCTGCCCTGTCCCTGGGGAAAAGAGGGGGCAAAGCAAAATGTGGGAAACTCTCTGGTCTGAGATCAGTTGTGCTGCCCAAGAACACGCTGACTCCAGAGGTGTCCAAGCGGGGCAGAGCCGGCGACTCCGGTCTGTGCGGCGGCGGGGGGGAGGCAGCGGCTCTGCTTGATTCCATGGAGTTCTGGGGAGGAACAGTGGCCCCTTGGTTCCAGGAGGCCCTGCAGTGTCATAATGACTCTTGATTCCATGAGGCTCCAATTTCTCCACAAGTTTCTTTGGCTCTATAGGGCCTTGCAGGGTCAAAATGGCCCCTGGATTCCATGAGTTTCCACAGTGTCCTCAGGTCCATAGGGCATTCAGTGTCACAATGCCTCCTTGATTTGCAGAGTGTCCCAGGGAGAGCCTGCACTGTCAAAATGGCCTCTTGATAACATAAGGTTCTAGAGTGACACAATGGCACCCCAATTCCATGAGGCTGCACAGTGTCCCCGGGTTCCTTTGGCACCAGAATGCCCTGTAGTGTCACAGTCGTCCCTTGAGTCCATGTGGTGTCCTCAGTGTCACAATGACCCCTTGATTCCATGAAGTTGCATAGTGTCTCTAGGTTCCATTTTTCCACGAGTTTCCCCAGTGTCACAATGGCCCCTTGATTCCATAGGGTTCCCCACTGTCCCAAGGTCCATTTGGCTCCAAAAGGGCCCTGTGGTGTCGCAGTGGCCCCTTGATTTTATGAGGTTCCACTGTGTCCCAAGGTTCCTTTGTTTCCATGAGGCACCACAGTGACACAATGGCTCCCTGGTTCCATGAGGTTCCAAAAGGTTTCAGGGTTCTTTTTGTTCCACAAGGCCCCAGATATTAAATGGCCCCCTGGTTCTACAAGATTTTACACCACAGTGTCCCTGTGTTCCTTGGTTTCCATGAGGCCCTGCAGTGCCACAATAGCCCCTTGATTCCATGAGGTTGCACAGTGTCATCACAAAGCTGAGCCCACCCAGATGGAAGTTTGGGGGAGATCAGGAGGAACTGGGACAAAAAGGATTGGATATTTGGGGAAGGAAAGAGGGGCTTGTCCAACAGAGGGGAACGATTTTTATGAGGTAAAAACAGGTTCAATTAAAGCTGAGGGTGCTGAAACACTGATTGTGCAAACACTCCTGATGGACTTCTACACTATTTCTAACTTCAAGCCCCAGTCCAAAAGCGCTGCCCCTCCCAATGAAAGGAATCCACTGTTCTAATCCCAACCTCAACCTGACCTCAAAGGTAAAGCCCAAACCCAGAACTCCAGACTCTTATTTGTCCTCCAATGCCCACCCCAATGCAAACCTGCATTGTTGGTATGAAAAGACAAGCTTTAATCCTAACCCAGCCCAAAACCCTAATCATGAACCAGACACTGCCATCAGAACAACAAACCTTCTAAAATTCTGCCTAATCCTGACTCTGAGCTCTAAACCCCAAGCCCTGACCATGAAGCACCCCCACAGCCCTTGGGAGCAGGGCAAGGACCTGGAGGGCCCAGACCAGGCCCAGGGGGTTGGCAGAGGAATGGGAGGTGACCTGGATCTGCTCAGCTCTGCAGTGACCCCCAGGAGAAGGGCCTGGGCTCTGGGAGGGATGTCCTGTGGCACAGGGGCTCAGGATCCAAGTTCAGAAGGCCAAGTGCACATGGCAACAGCCAGAGCTGGTGCAGAGACATCAGGGAGGGTCTAGAAATGCTGCTGGGAGGGGGTGGGAAAGCAGGAGGGGTGTGTGCAGCCTGCAAGGCCAGAGCAGCAGCAGGGCCAGGGCAGGACAGCCTGCAGGAGAGATGGCCAAGGGCTCTGGCAGGGCTGCAAGGCCCAAAGGCACCCAGGCCTTTGTCCCCTTGCCTCTGGCAGCTGCCTCTGCCACTCAGGCCACCACAAGACACTTTCCTGGCAGGTTCTGCACTTGGGTTCTGCCTCGCCCCTCCCTCAGGAGCCTGGCAGGGGTTGCCCAGGTTTGGGCCTTTGTTGTTCCTCCCCCTCCCATCCCAGTGCCCCCCAAACAGCCCTGAGCCAGCCGGGAGGGACAGGATCTGCTGGGCCAGGGCCTGGGGCTCAGGCCTTGGCCTTTGTGCTCCACAAAACCAAGGCAGGCTTTGCTCAGCATTGCAGGGGCCTGCCCAGAGCCTTTGTCTGCCTGCACTCCTGGCCTCCAAGGAGCTGCTCCAAGGAGTCCCTGGGGAGGCTTTGGCAGTGCCTGCCCTCAGTGGGGCCCAGCAATGCTTCAAGGCACTTGGAGTTTGGCTTCTGACTTCTTCAGCAGCTGCTTCAATCTTCTCTCAGTCCCTCAGGATCATGGGCTGGGCTGAAAACACCCCGTGGGGCTCATTAAACTCCAGAAATCTCTCCGGATCTCTTTGTCTTCCTTTAATTGTCTTCAAGGCAATTTCAAAACAAGTTTTCAAAGTTTGTACTTTTTTTGTTTTAATTCAAGGATGGATATTTTGTAGTTCAGAGAAGAGGTGATAGAGGTGTTCTCCTGTCAGTGTAGAGTCGTGATGGCCGATAAGGATACAAGGAGTCAGTTATGTGCAGGAAAGATGTCTTCTCCTTTATTTTCTCATCTGCTTTTTTATACCCCTTGCTAGCAGCAAGCAGTATCCTTATTTTAGGTAAGCAAGCAACAGCATTTTCATTGGCTAGGATCTATTGGTGATACATTTGGCAAAGCTTAAGGCCTTATTGCAGTTCCCACATCCTAGGCCTACCAGCTTTGCAGCCTGTCTTTGTTTTCTCCATTAGGGCTGTGTACTGACTTCCTTATCATCAAGGATACACCCGAAAGTTTTCCCAGTCAGTATCTCCATCCTGGGAGCCAACAGACCCGCTATTAACCCCATCAATTCCCCCTTTCTGCAATTGTGCAGGACATATTCCCTGTGTCGTCTTTTGCAGGGCCCTTTGCAAACACGACACAATACATGGTAACATCACTAGCACAACCACGACTATTATCAAAACTAAGACCCCCGTCTTGAGTAAGGACAGTAACCAACCCCAAATGCCAGTCGTTTACATTTGCGATGCAGCTCTGCGCAGAAGCATTACAAGCCTTGGTTGCTACATCAGGTAATCGTGTAACATTAGAAACAAGTTTCACTGCATCAGAGTTATTTACAGGTGCCCCAACAAGGCATGTGTGAAAAGGTAGCTCTGGTTTCGCCAAGGAGGCACAGAAGGTGGTCTGGTTCAGTGCTTTCATCAGGGTCACCCAGACGCTGTGGCTGTTCCATGGGCTGAGTCGTTCGAGCTGTTCCGCGTAGGAGTCATCACTGCCGGTTCCCCCGAGGCAAAAAAGGGACGTATGCACCGAGCAGGAACCCACCACGGTCCATCATCTGCAGAGACACAAGTGTAACCCTTTCCCCAGCTTATCAGTTGATGAGGGCCAGACCACTGTCCAGACACCTGTACCTGAACGGGAGCAGGAGCGGTCACGGGTTGACATGACACTAATGAGGAAAAATGCAAAAAGAGAGCAGGAAAATGAGAATCCAGGGGAAAACTCAAAAAATTTAAAACATAAACGGCTTTGTCTAAACGGGCTTGAGGGGGCTTACCATGCATTCCCCCTTTCTGTTTCTGAAGCAGACGCTTCAGAGAGCCGTGCATACGTTCTACAATAGCTTGCCCCACAGGAGAGTGAGGGATGCCAGTAACATGAGACACTCCCCAGTCATTCAAAAAGGTTTGAAATTTCTGAGAGCTATAGGCAGGGCCATTGTCAGTCTTCAGCTGCAATGGGACACCAAGGGTAGCAAAAGCTTGTTGAAAATGACGAATCACATCAAGAGCACGCTCGCCTGCATGAGCAGTAGCACAAACAGCATGAGAATATGTATCAACAGAAACATGCACAAATTTGAGACGTCCAAATTCTGGGACATGAGTAACATCACTTTGCCATACCTGTAAAGCTTGCAATCCTCTAGGATTGGTTCCATAATAGACAGGGACATTCTGACCCTGGCAATCAGGACAGGCAGCCACAATAGAACGAGCAAGAGATTGTGGAATGCCAAACTGTCGCTTGAGAGCAGTACTGCCTTGGTGAAAAAACTGATGTGAGAGGAGAGCCTGTTGTCACTTGTCTGGAACAGGCCTGATCTGTGCAGGTGCTACGAGAGAGTCTGCTCGAGCATTACCCTCAGTAAAAAATCCAGGCAGCGAAGTGTGACTGTGAATATGACAAACAAAGTAAGGAGCAGTACGAGACTGTAGAGTTCACCACAATGTTAACAAAACCTGAAAGAGAAGATGATCATCACATTCAGAAAGAACTACTTGATCTAAACGCTGTACAAGTCCCGCCACAGAAGCCGAATCTGTAACAAGATTAAAAGGCTGAGGAAAAAGTTGAAATGCCAAAGTAGCAGCACGGAGTTCCACAACTTGTGGAGACCCGGACTGTCGAACAAGTTCATGTTGCCATCCTGTGGGTGTATACCAGACCACAGCAGCTTTTCCTGTTTTCCCCGAACCATCTGTAAAAAGAGTGAGTCCTTCCACTGGTTCCTTGGATGACAGCAGCTTTTGTCCAACAGGTACTTCACTAAAAAATTTCAGTAAAGGGTGTGAAGGTAAATGATAGGCAATTTGTCCCTGAAAATCTGCCATAGCAGCTTGCAATTCATATTTGTGATTCAAACACCACTCAAAATACCAGGATTGTACAGGTAAAACAATACAACTAGGATCTCTGCCAATTAATTCTATGCACCATTTTCATGCTTTCATGATAATCTCAGCAAGAAGTTCAAACAGGCCAGGTGCTGTTTTCTGAGAGGGTAAAAACAACCACTCAAGAATGTGTAGAGGATCGTCCCAGGTCTCGTTCCACTGAACAAGGATCCCACAGGGGAAGTTCTGATCTATGAGAACAAAAAGCTGAACAATTTGAGACAAATCAATGTGAGAAACAAATCGTTCTGTTAACACCGTTTCTACCTGCCAAATGATCTGAACTGCTTCCTGAGTTAAGGATCGTGGTTCCAATGGATCTGTGGAATGTTTGAGCAGTGCAAAAAGAGGTTGCAGTGGCGAATTTGTCAACCCCAAATAAGGGCGTAACCAATTTAACAAACCTGCTAATTTTTGAACATCAGTTAGGGTATTGATAGGCAATTGTAACTGAATAGGCTGAGGCCTTACTGTTCTTTTAGTGACAAGGAGGCCCAGATATTTCCAAGGTTCTGCAGCTTGTATTTTCTCTGGTGCAATGACAAGGCCAAAAGACCGAAGCAATTCTTTAGCTGCATTTGCAACTGCAGACAATGTTTCTTTTTGCTCGGCCGAGAACAGAATATCATCCATAAAACGGAAACAGTAACATTTCGGGAACTGGATTCTCACAGGAGTTAAAGCCTTTGCGACATACCACTGGCAAATAGTGGGTGAGTTTTTCATCCCCTGAGGCAAAACCTTCCATTGATATCGCTTTGCAGGTTCTGCATTATTGACAGAGGGTACTGTAAAAGCAAATTTTTCTTTGTCAGCCTCAGCTAGAGGAATTGTGAAAAAACAATCTTTCAGATCAATTACTATTATTGGCCAGTCGAGGGGTATCATTGTGGGTGATGGGAGTCCTGTCTGCAGAGCTCCCATCAGTGCCATGACAGCATTGACTTTTCTCAAATCCTGTAAAAATCTCCATTTCCCAGATTTCTTTTGTATAACAAAAACAGGTGTGTTCCAGGGACTGAATGATGGCTCAATGTGGCCTGCAGCCAATTGCTCTTGGACCAGATCCTGCAGGGCCTATAACTTTTCTCTGGACAGGGGCCACTGAGGTACCCACACTGGAGTGTCAGTTAACCATGTAAGTGCCAATGTAGGCTGTTTATCGCCCTGCAAAAGCACAGTGGCCCCAGTTAAAAATCCGTGGTGATTTTAACTCCCCATGGAGCCAGACAATCCCTTCCCCACAGAGTTAGAGGGGCAGGAGTGACATATGGTCTTACAGTCGCAGCCTGCCCTTCAGGATTACAAATCAGGAGGAAACGAACTGCAGTGTAACACTGTGTAGCTCCCCCTAGCCCCACAACACCTGAATCAGAGGACACCAGAGGCCAAGGGCTTGGCCAATTATACACTGAGATGATGGATATATCCGCACAGGTATCGAGTAATCCAGTCACCTTAACAGCAGAAGGCGAGGCTTTCCCATTACGCAGTTCACAAGTCATCTGTGGACGTTTGTGTGAAATAGCCTGTGACCAATATACTTGTGGAGGTCCTGTTGATCCAAATCCTCCAGCATGTCTCTCCCGGTTCTCTGTCCTGGGAACACAACTCACAAAAGGCACAAGTTGAGCAATTCGAGTTCCTTTTGGAATAGTAACAGGAGGGTAGGGGGTAGAGACCATGGCACAGATTTGTCCTGTATAGTTTGCATCAATTACCCCAACATGTACAATTATCCCAGAAATTGTGCTACTTGAGCACCCGATTAACAAAGCACTCAGTCCACCTCCGACAGGTCTCTTAAGGGAACCTTGACAATATCTGTAGAAGAAATTGTTGCTGTTGCAGAGGTGGACATCCACACTGGCTGCTCCGCTGGTTTCCCCTGTGAGCTGGTACCAGGGGGGAGCATCGGGGGGTGCATACGGGTTGTACTGTGGCAGTGAAGGTACTCGTGTCTGAGCGTGCCTCCTCCTCGCGCTGGCTTTCCCGTTCCCCTGGAGAGGCTGTGCATTGGCATGAAACTTAGAGCGACATCGTTTAGCAAAGTGTCCTGGCTTCCCACCGCGGTTGCAATGAATACCAGGAGGAGTAGGTAAGACCTTTGGCTTTCCCCTGTTGCTTTTATCAGGGCAGTTAGCCTTAAGGTGTCCTTCTCTATTACAGTTATAGCACTGCGGGGTAGGACGCAAAATTGCAGCAAGGGCAGTCATTTGGTGATCTATAGTACCCACTTTGGAACATGCAGATACCATATCAGCCACAGACGGGTCTCCTGGCAATGCATCTATAATTTTCTGACAATTTTCGTTTGCATTATCTTTTGCTAACTGCTTTAGGAGAGCCTGACACAGGACTTCATCATCCACCTGCTTCTCTAATGAAACTGCAATACGTTCAACAAACTTTAAATAAGGTTCCCTTGGTTCCTGTTTCACTGTTGTATATCTAGGACGAGGGGAAGCAAGCTCCATAGTTTTAGTCAGAGCTAACATTCCCACCTGCTGACATTGTTGTAACACAATAGGATCCCACTGGGCCTGTAAATCAGGGCTACTAAAACAATTTTTTCCCAATAAGGCTTCCACTCCTACACCCAGTCTGGGGTCCCCTGGAGGGAGTCTCATATTCTCCGTAGCTGCTCTTTCTGCCTGTTTTTGCCAGTTAGAATTAAGGTTCCTCTGTGAGTAACACTCCTTTTTTCCCACTTTCAGTCTGAACATTCCAAGCTGCACTTTATGGGTTTCTTTTTCTTTCCAGTACCAAGAAAAACTCCATCCTGTCAGATCTCCTCTAGACCCTCTCCAGTTCTTCCTCATTCCTCCAGAATGGGGAACCTCACAGACAGACAGACCAGTCCAGATGTGGTGACCCCAGGGCTGAGTCCAGGGGGGTGACAACTCCCTTGTCTGGGTGCCCACACTCCCCCCAAGGCAGCCCCCTGTGCAGTTGGCCTTAAATCAAGGGGCCATTCTGATTCTTTGTAATGTCACGGAATCAAGTGGCACCGTGACACTGCAGGGCCTCATGGAACCAAAGGAATGCAGGGACACTGTGGAATCTCATGGAACCAAGGGACCATTGTGACATGGGGGGTCTCTTTGGAACAAAAGGAAGTCTGAGACATCTCAGAACCTCCTGGAACCAAGGGGCCACTGTGCCTGCCCAGAACTCCATGGAATCAAGCAGAGCCGCTGCCTCCCCCCCGCCGCCGCACGGACCGGAGTCGCCGGCTCTGCCCCGCTTGGACACCTCTGGGGTCAGCGTGTTCTTGGGCAGCACAGCTGATCTCAGACCAGAGAGTTTCCCACTTTTTGCTTTGCCCCCTCTCTCCCCTGGGGGAAAAGGGGGAAGGGAGGCACGTGTGGATCCCTGTTTTTATCTGTTTACAAAACGGAGTTGGGGCAGGGTGGGAGAGAGGAGGCAATTTCTCTCTCTGCTGTTGCTTTGAACTCTTCTGTTGATGTTGCTGGTTTTGCTGCTGTATTTCTTGTCAGTAAACTCTTATTGTTTTCACTTATACCTCCTTGTATTTTGTCTCCTTGCACTGGTGGGGAATAAAAGAGGAGTGAATTCATTTTATTGGAGTTCCGCCCCAACACATGTCTTTAAACCAGGACAGGTTGCTCAAGGGCTCCCTGAAATTTGGCATCATCCACAAAGGATTTGAAAATGCATTTTGTCCCATTGTACAGAGAGATAATAAAGATGTTCTCTAGTGGTGTTCAAGGGCTGGTCACTGAGGGATTTTATCAGGAAGTTGCTGCCAAGAGGACTTTGTACCATGGATTTGATTGGACACTCTTCATTCATCCAACTTCCCACCCACCACATCTTCCACTTCTTCAGTCCAGCTCTCACCAGTCTGGCCATAAGGAGAGCACAGGACACCATGTCAGGGGCCTTGATAAAGTCTGGGCACACAACATCCTCTATTCCCTCCCACAGGGGTTCTGCAATCCCTGCCTTGTCCTTCCAACGCCTCGGAATGGCTGCAGGAGGACTTGCCATATCCCCTTCCCTGCTGAGCCTGACCAGTCTGGAACTCTGCCAACCCTCCTTGCTGCCCTGTTTGCAGACTGGTTCCATGTCTGCCTTTGCCAAGGCCCCAGGAAGCTCTGGGATGGCTCTGGCCTTTCCAAGGGTTTGGGAGAGGTCTCCCAGTGACACTGCCCAACCTTCTCAATATCCCTGACACCAAAACCTTTTCTATTTTCACAGAGTTCCAGTCTAGTGCTTAGGACACAACACATATTCTCATGGTTCTTCAGGAGAAAATTAGAAGTGGTTTCATTATAGAGGTCAGCTGGTGGGGCAGCCCAGTCTGGTCTGGCCCCACAGCAGTGCCCTGCCCAGGGTGCTGCAGAGCTCTGGGCACTCCCCCCACAGCCCCAGCCCCTCTGAAGGGCACAGCAGCTCCTGGGGCACAGAGAGGAGTCTCAGCATCCCCATCAGCTCAGGGGCTGGACACTCAGCATGGCAGGAGGAAATGGAGGTCAGGGAAACTGCAGGAGCCCTGGTGTCACCTCCAGGAGATGCCCAGCACAGCCTGACTGTGCCCCTCAGTGCCAGCCCCTCTGCCCAGCCCAGCCCAGAGTCCTGGCCCAGGGACAGAGCAGCCTGTCCCCAGGGGGGGCTGCAGAAAGAGGTTTGTCTGTGTCAGGGATTCCTCTCTGCAGGCCCAGAAATGCTGCCTTGCTCTTCTGCAGGGACATCCCTTTGCCCAGGTCAGTGTGTCCAGGCTGCCTTGGCCAGTTGCAGATCCCAGCCTGGGATCCCTGCAGGGCCCTGAGCTGGAGGTGCTGCTCTGCACAGGGAGGGGCTGTGGCACCCTGGGCTGAGCCTGCACTGGCCATGCTGGTCAGGGTGGGGAGCAGACCCAGCAGGATGGGGATCACTCTTCTCCACCCTCTGCCATAGTCCTGGAAGGCTCAGTAGGCAAGAACAAGGCTGGGCAGGACCATGGGCTGTTTCCAATGGCACAAAGGGCAGGGCAGGGCTCCACTCCATGCAGCCTGTGGGCTGGAGAGTTCTTCAGGACACCCTCCTGGAAAGCCCAGCCCTGGCTCTGGTCCTGCCCTCCCTGAACTGGGGAGGCACAAGGGGAGTTCACTGCGGGTGAGACGAGTCACTGACCAGAGTCCTTTCTCTGTTCCTGCTGCATCCCCTGGGGTTGCAGAACTCTCCTGTACCAGTTCACAGGCAGATTTAGTACTTGATCTCTGGTAACTCCACCCTGGGCAGGATTCTGCTCCAGGGCTCCATTCCCTGCTGACTGGATGGGACGGGCTGTCCCTGCAGATCCTCTGTGCTCTCCTGCACTTCCTGAGTTCCTACAGACAAGTCCTCACCTCCATCAGAGCCCTCACAAGCTGCAGAGCCCCAGGCAGGTGACTTGGAGACCATTTGTCACCTCCATTGGCCATCGGCCACCAACAAACAACATCTGAACCAGCCCTCAGTCCCTGCAGTCCCAGTGGGTCCCTGACCTCACTGCACTGTCTCCATGGAGAAACAAGCAAAGCAACAAGACTTTTGAGACTCTATTCCTTTCTGACACTCAGAGATTGATTCCTCATGTACAAACTAACACAGGTAGGATGTTTGAAAAATACCTTGCTGCACAAACTTTTATTTTGTTTAAATGCACACAGAGTATAATTCCTGATTAGTACATTTTGTGGGTGAAAAAAAAAGAGCTAGAGAGTGAATTATATGGGATGAAGAATAAAATTTCAGTGTTAATGACATGAGGTGAGGGAAAAAACAGGAAAGCCCCCCCCCCCAAACACTATCAAAAGTTTTAGAAAGCAGGCTGAGCCCAAAATGTGTTACACAATGAGTGTTCTGCAGAAGAAAAGAGGCAGTTTTTTGCTTCTGAAAAACATCCAGTCATCATTTTCTTTATGGCATCCTTGAGCTCCTGGTTCCTCAGGCAGTAGATGAAGGGGTTCAGTGATGGAGGCACCACCGAGTACACAACTGACAGTGCCAGATCCAGTGATGGGGAGGAGATGGAGGGGGGCTTGAGGTTGGAAAATATGCCAGTGCTGACAAACAAGGAGACTACGGTCAGGTGAGGGAGGCAGGTGGAAAAGGCTTTGTGCCGTCCCTGCTGAGAGGGGATCCTCAGCACAGCCCTGAAGATCTGCACATAGGAGAAAACAATGAAAATGAAACACCCAAACACTAAACAGGCAGTAACCCCAATGAGCCCAATTTCCCTGAGGTAGCCTGAGTGTGAGCAGGAGAGCTTGAGGATGTGTGGGATTTCACAGAAGAACTGGCCCAGGGCATTGCCCTGGCACAGGGGCAGGGAAAATATATTGGCTGTGTGCAGCAGAGCAGTGAGAAACCCAGTGGCCCAGGCAGCTGCTGCCATGTGGGCACAAGCTCTGCTGCCCAGGAGGGTCCCGTAGTGCAGGGGTTTGCAGATGGCAACGTAGCGGTCGTAGCACATGATGGTGAGGAGGAAATACTCTGCTAACACGAAGAACAGAAAGAAAAAGAGTTGTGCAGCACATCCCATGTAGGAGATGGTTGTGGTGTTCTGGAGGGAATTGTGCATGGCTTTGGGGACAGTGGTGCAGATGCAGCCCAGGTCTGTGAGGGAGAGGTTGAGCAGGAAGAAGCCCATGGGGGTGTGCAGGTGGTGGTCACAGGCTACGGCGCTGAGGATGAGGCCGTTGGCCAGGAGGGCAGCCAGGGAGATGGCCAGGAAGAGCCAGAAGTGCAGGAGCTGCAGCTCCCGCCTGTCTGTGAATGCCAGGAGGAGGAACTGGGTGAGGGAGCTGCTGTTGGACATCTGTTGTTTCTTAGCATAGGGCCTGTTCAGGAAAGGAGAAGACAGTTCAGACAGACCTCTATGAAAAAGCCACTCCATTTCTAAAAGAAATCAATGTGTCAAATGTCACCAAATGCACTGCCAAGGAGTCAGGTTTGCTCTGCTGCAGTGGGACATGGATCCTTTTTGATAGAGCTCTCACACACACAAGGAATGTCAGATGTAACAGACCTTGAATACAAAAGTTTCATCTCTACACCCATGACTCAGAAGAGCTGGGGCTGCAGAGCAGAATTTAGTCAGAGCTTAGAATAATTGTACCTGTGTTTTCTATTTTTACCATCACATCTGGGGAAGGTTCTTTTCCACTGCAGGAATCCTCATTTCTATGGCCCAGCACACAGTGCCCAGCAGAGCTGCAGGGAAGGGCCCCCAGAGCTGCCTGAACACCCCCTCCCCCAGGCCTTGGGGGCACTTGCCCCCTACTCCCTGCCCAGGGCTCTGCTGCCTGGAGCTGTCCCTGCCAGCAGCTGCTTCCCTGGGCCCAGGGCTGGGCCCTGCCAGTGCTGCCAGAGCCCATCCCAGCCCTGGGGGCTCAGCTCTGCCCGGCTGAGCCCTCCCAGCAGCACAGGGCACTGCCCAGGGGCATCTCTGGCTGGGCAGGCTCTGATAGCAATGTCAGGGCAACCCTGAGGAGGCTGGAAAAGTGACACTGCTGCTGTTGCAAAGCAGTTTAAATTTAGTAGTAGAATGGCTAAGGCTTAAGTAAGAGGGTAGGCCTAGAAAGCAACACTTTACAGTAGTGAGTTAAGCAGCAGCCTTGTTCGTGGGAATAGAATGTACTGAAGAAGTAGAAACAATAATCAAAAGATTTAGTCAAGCATGTACGTAACGATTTGTACCTTAGATGTGGTAAGGGTCTGTTAAACAGTTTCTAGGGGGGTAAGACAACTTAAGCAGATTTATGATTAGAGTAGATGATTGTTAATTGTTATAAACTACTGCACCTGGTTTGCTATAGAAACTGTAATTGTTTTAGCCGTGAGAATACATGTAAACTTGTTTGTGTATAAAAGCTGAACTGAGAACGAGGGTCGTTGGAACCCTGTCTTGGGGCGTTAGCCCGCAGGTTCCCGGGGCCCCGAATAAAGCACCCATAAACCGGCACTTTGTTGGTTTGTGTCTTTGTTTACGGGCAACACTGCTGTCTATAAGACAGGTTTAATGTCTGACACTCTCAGGTTCATTCCCTTCTAATCTAACAGAGTTCAAGTTTCAGTGTCTCCTCCTGTGCTCAGAGATTAATTTCTCTGTCACAGTCAGCACCCAGACAACCCAGAGTATAACACTGAAAGAACTGGTTCATTCTCTTGAAGGTACCCCCTGTCTGTCTGTGCTTCTTGCAAATACCTTCTGGGAAATTTCGTGCTTAGATCTGGAGCTGTGACCAGCCCTCATCCCTGCAGCCCACTGTGGAGATCAGAAGGACTCTGCCCTGCTCTGCCCTCCCAGGAGTTGTTCCTTCCCCACAGCCCTTCTCCCCCAGCCCCGTGGCAGCTCCTTGGCCGGGCTAAGAGCTGACCCTGGCAGGCAGCAGAGTCCCTGCCCCAGCACACAGAGCCCTGGGGGCAGGACCCTGCTCAGCACCACAGCCCTGGGCACCCCTGGCTGCACCCCCACCTTCCCACCCCACAGCCAGCCCTGGCACAGGGAACCTTCTGGCCCTGGGCCTCTGATGGGGCAGCAGCAAGTCCTGCTCTGCAGCAGCTTCTCCTGCTGCACCCCAGCAAATCCAGCAGAGCCATCCTGACAGCTCCTGCCACTGCTGCCATTTGGCAGCTGGGAGAGGCACTTGCAGGAACTCACCTGCACTGCTCTGCAGTCACAGCCTGACCATGGCAAAGGGCTGGCAAGGTTCCTGCCCTGAGCAGCTCTGCCCTGTCCTCCCACCCCAGGATCCCTTGAACCTCCTGCTCCCTTCTCCTGTCTGCCCTTGCTGCCTGCAGCTCCTGCCCTGCTCTGCCATGTGGCCACTTCCCCTGCACTGCAGCAACTGGGAGAGTCCTGCTGAGAGATCCTGGAAGCTGTGGGATGTGCCAGCTTTAGGAGA
Organism: Manacus candei; assembly: GCF_025592945.1. NCBI lineage: Eukaryota > Metazoa > Chordata > Aves > Passeriformes > Pipridae > Manacus > Manacus candei. The sequence goes on along the minus strand of NW_026138093.1, from coordinate 9,607,739 downwards.
TGCCTCCAGGAAGGCAAGTTGAACTTTCCTACAGCCAGAGAATTCTTCCTTCAAATCCTGGGAAGGTTTCTCCTGTAGTGAGAGCTCAGTCACCTCCCAGCCCAGGCTGCCTCTCATCTCTCTGCCTTCTCTCCTGTGCCCTGGGTGCTGCAGGCAGTGCCCTCAGCCCTGCTGGGCTGTGCAGAGGAGCTGCTCCTGGGCAGAGCTGTCTCTTTGAAGCTTTTCTTGCTTGCCAGGAGCTCCCTGTGTGCCAGGAGCCCGGCCCAGCTCAGCAGCACAGCAACAGCCCCAGGCAGCCCTTTCTCTGCCCCTCTGGGCTCCCTCCAGCTGTCCCTGGGGCTCCAGGGGAACCTGCTGGCACACAGCTGAAGGAAATAATGATGTGCCTTCTCTCACCTGGGCACAGACAATTCCTTCAGCACTGTCATTTCTCCAGACAGGCACAGAGTTAAGTTTAAGAGTCCCCTTTTCATGTCCCATCATTAGACAGGAAACCCAGACAGTGCCCAGGAGGGATCTCCTTCCCCTGCACTGAGGGAAGTGACTCAGCTGAGTCAACAGAGGTGTCTCCTTGTGGCTCTGCTGACCTGGGACCAGAAGGACACTGAGCTCCCTCCACAACCCCCATGGGCTGGGATTCCTCCTGCCCCACTTCAGTGGGCCCAAAACAGGCCCCTGCAGGTGACTCCTTGTCCCAGCTCCCATGGGAATGAATGAAGACCAAAGCCAGGAGTGACCTGCTGGGACACAAAGCCCTTGTTCTTCCTGAGGGGCCAGAGGTGACCGAGATTCCTGCTGGGAACTGCAGGCTCCAATGGAGCAGTTCCTAGGGACAGGGCAGCAGCTGTGGGATCTTCTTGGAGGCTGCTGGGACATTGCTTTGGCCAACTTCAGTGGCAGAAGGGGCCCACATGTAGGACAGGGGAACCTGTCACTGTTCCTTCTGTCCAGGGCAGCCCCTAGAGGTGTTCAGGTGACCAAATGGAGTCAGGTGGCACAGGGAGAGAGGTCTCTCTCCTGTTCTTTATCAGGGTATTTTCTACATGTCCTCAGAGTACAATGGCAGTTGTCTCCTGGACATCCCTTCACTGCTGAACCTAATTGAGGGCAGCAGAGCCTGGATTGAACAGCCAAAGAGGGGCCTGTAGTGCCAGGGGAGGTGCCAGGGCTCTGCAGCACAAGTGCAGCAGCTGCCATGGACAGCACAGGGCCTGTGCAGGGACCCCATCCCCATCCCCAGCAGTTGTGGGACAGGCACCACCCAGGGCTCCTCAGACACACTGGGGGCCTTTGGGGCAGGGAGTGAATCCCAGCCCTGCAGGGACACAAAGGCTGTCCCTTCTCTGCCCAGCCAAGGCCGGGCCAGGCACGAGTCCAAATCCCATCAGCCCAGGCTGTCCACACTTGTTCCCTCCCTCTGCTGGCTCTTCTCTCCCCCAGCATTTCAGCAGCATGTGCTGATCTCCTCAGGGATCAGGCCTGGGATTTTCCCCCTGGGCCTGAGTCCCAGCACGTCCACCCCCAAGGCCATTGTCAGCAAAGCCTCTGCCCACCCCAGCTCTCGGGGCTTTCAGAGCAGCTTTCCCCACTGCAAGTCTGTTCTTACCCCGGTGCCCCCACTGAGGGGCTGCAGCCAGACAGGCCCCAATGCCCTGAGTGTGGGGCACAGGCAGGAGGAGCTGCAGCCCCAAGTCTCTCTTCATTCCACTTGCAGGCAATAACAGCCCAGGCCTGCTGAGACAGTTCCCAGGTTGCAGGGCTGTGATGGGTTGGGAGAGAAGGCCAAGGAGACACAGGAGAGAAAGAGCAGGAGAGAGGTGTCCTCAGTGGGAAAGAGCTTCTTGGAGCTGTGGAGCTGCTCTAGGGGATGAACAACTTGGGTGAACTTTTGTGGGTGAGGGTCAGAGGAGAGAGTGGTTTGGGTGACCTTGTGGAGTGAGACAAAGAGCCCATTCAAGTTGGCTTTGATAACCCTGGAATTCACTGGAAAGGCCCCATGACAGGATGCAAAGAGTGCCAGAGGTTTGTGCAGGGTCTTGCTCAAGACAGCCCTTGGGACACAGGCCTTTAGAGCACAGCTGGCAGGTTGGTGGACAAGAGGGAGGCTCATCTGCATCTGCTTCTGTCCAAGAGGAACGAAGAGATTCCCTTAGAAACTAACCATAGCAATAGGAATGTACACTGGTTGCCATGGTAACCGACCGTGGCAACAGGAATGTATCCTGGTTACCATGACAACTGCCCATAGCAATGGAAATATATGATGGTTGCCATGGTAACTGACTGTAACAACGGGAATGATTGATCCTTCCATGGTAACTGACCATAGCAATGGGAATGTATTTTGCTTGCCATGGTAACTGACCATGGGAACAGCAATGTATGATGGTTGCCATGGTATTTGACTGCACCAGTGAAAGGTGTATGCTGGTTGCCATGGTAACCGACCATCACAATGGGAATGTATGATGGCTGCCATGGTAACCGACTGTACCAGTGGGAAGTATGATGATTCCTGTGGTAAATGACCATAGCAATGGGAATGTGTGCTGGTTGCCGTGGTAACCGAGCGTAGCAATGAGAACCTATGATGGTTGCCATGGTAACAAACCATAACAATGGAAATGTGTGATGGTTGCCATGGTGACTGTAGCAACGGGAATGATTGATGCTTGCCATGGTAACCGACCGTAGCAATGGGAATTTATGGTGGTTGCCATGGTAACTGACCATGGCAATGAGAATGTATGATGGTTGCCATGGTAACCGACTGTACCAAAGGGAAATATGATGGTTGCCATGGTAACTGACCGTAGCAATTTGAATGTATGATGGTTGTCATAGTAACCAACCATCAACGTGGGAATGTGTGCTGGTTACAATGCCAAACGACCGTAGCGGTGGGAAGTATGATGGTTACCATGGAAACTGACTGTGAAACAGGAATGTATGCTGGTTGCCAACTGTAGCAGTGGGAATTTATGCTCGTTGCCATGGCAACCGACCATAGCAGTAAGAATGTATGAAGGTTGCCATGGTAACTGACTGTAGCAACTGAAATGTGTGATGGTTGCCATGGTAACTGGCTGTAGCAACTGAAATGTGTGATGGTTGCCATGGTAACTGGCTGTAGAACGAAAAATGTATGCTCGTTCCATGGTAACTGACCATAGCAATGGGAGTGTATGATGGTTGCCATGGTAACCGATCATAGCAACAAAAATCTATGATGGTTGCCAGAGTAACTGACCATAGCAACGAGACTGTATGATGGTTGCCATAGTAACTGATCATAACAATGGGACTGTATGATGGTTTCCATGGTAACTGACCTTTGCAGTGGGAAATGTGTGATGCTTGCCATGGTAACTGACCATAGCAATAAGACTGTATGATGATTTCCATGGAAACTGGGTGTAACAATGGGAATGTATGATGGTTGCCATCGTAACCGACTGTACCAGTGGGAAGTATTATGGTTCCTGTGGTAACTGAACGTAGCAATGGAAATGTATGCTGGTTGCCATGGTAACCAACCATAGCAAAAAGAATGTATGATGTTTGACGCGGTAAGTGACCCTAGCAACTGGAATGTGTAATGGTTGCCATGGTAACAGACCAAAGCAACGGAAATGTTTGATGGTTACCATGGTAACTGACTGTAGCAACTGGAGGTATGATGGTTGCCATGGTAACTGACTGTAGCAAGGGGAATGTGTGATGGTTGCCATGGTAACTGACTAAAACAATAGGAAATGTTTGATAGTTACCATGGTAACAACCGTGACATAAAGAATGTATGATGGTTGCCATGGTAAGTGACCCTAGCAAGTGGAATGTATGCTGGTTGCCATGGTAACTGAGCATAGCAATGGGAATGTATGCTGGTTGCCATGGTAACTGACCGTAGCAATGGGAATGTATGCTGGTTGCCATGGTAACTGACCGTAGCAGTGCGAATGTATGATGATTGCCATCGTAACTGACCATAGCAATGGAAATGTGTCATGGTTGCCATGATATACTGACTGTAGCAACTGGAAGTATGATGGTTGCCATGGTAACTGACTGTAGCAATGGGAATGCATGATGTTTTCCATGGGAACTGACCGTAGCAACGAGAATGTATGTTAGTTGCCATGGTAAATGACTATAGCAACGTGACTGTATGATGGTTGCCATGGTAACCTACTGTAGCAATGGGAATGTATGGTGGTTCTTATGGTAACTGACTGTGGCAATGAGAATGTATGCTGGTTGCCATAGTAACTGACTGCAGTAATGGGAGCTATGATGATTGCCATGGTAACTGACTGTAGCAATGGGAATGTATGCTAGTTGCCATGGTAACTGACTGTAGCAATGGGAATGTATGATGTTGCCATGGTAACCGACATTAACAACACTACTGTATGATGGTTGCCGCAGTAACTGACCATAGAAACTGGAATTCAGGTGGTTGTCATGCTAACTGAACGTGCTGTATGATGGTTGCCATGGTAACTGATTGTAGCAGTGGACTGTATTATGGTTGCCATGGTAACCGACCATAGCAATGGGAATGTGTGATGGTTGCCATGGTACCTGTGTGTAGCAATGGGAATTTATGATGTTTGTCATGGTAACTGACCGTAGAAAGGGGAATGTGTGATGGTTGCCATGGTAATGACCGTGGCAATTGTAATGTATGATGGTTACCATGGTAACTGACTGTAGCAGTGGGAGGAATGATGGTTGCCATGGTAACTGACCATAGCAACAGGACTGTATGACGGTTACCGTGGTAACTGACCATAGCAAGAGGAATGTGTGATGGTTGCCATGGTACCTGTGTGTAGCAATGGGAATGTATGATGTTGTTCATGGTAAATGACTGTAGAAACGGGAATGTATGATGGTTGCCAAGGTAACTGACTGTACCAATGGCAATGTATGATGGTTGCCGTGGTAACTGACCATGGCAATGAGAATGCATGCTGGTTGCCATGGTAACCAAGCATACCAGTGGGAATATATGATCGTTGCCAAGGTAACTGACTGTAACAATGGGAATGTGTGATGGTTGCCATGGTAACTCACCGTAGCAATGGGAATGTATGATGGTTGCCATGGTCACTGAGCATAGCAATTGGAATGTATGCTGGTTGCCATGGTAACTGACTGTAACAATGGGAATGTGTGATGGTTGCCATGGTAACTGACCTTAGCAATGGGAATGTATGGTAGTTGCTGTGGTAACTGACTGTGGCAATGAGAATATATGCTGTTTGCCATGGTGACTGACCATAGCAGTGGGAATGTATGATGGTTGCCATGGTAAATGACTGTATCAATGCAACTGTATGATGGTTTCCATGGTAACTCACCATAGCAATGGGAATATATGCTGGTTGCCATGGTAACTGACTGTACCAGTGGGAAGTATGCTGTTTGCCACAGTCAATGACTGTAGCAATGGGAATGTATTATGGTTGCCATGGTAACTGACTGTGGCAATGGGAATGTATTCTATTTTCCATGGTAACTGACCATAGCAATGGGAATGCATGCTGGTTGTCATGGCAACTGTGATTTACTTAGACTATGAGCACAATATTTTCATCTGCACAAACATCTGTGAGTGCCCAGAGATCTCCCAAGATGGTGTTTAAAGGTCTCAAGCACATGAGCACTAGAGAGGAGCTAAGGAGCTGTGGCCTCAATGGTGTGGAGACTGAGGACAGCACAGGACAGCCCTGAGAGGGCTTGAAGGGAGGATTTAGAGATGGTGGATCCTTTTGATATAGCAGAAAAGAGCATGAGAAAGAAAGAATTAATGCCAAGTGCAGCTGGGGAGGTCCCGACTGGACATGAGGAAAAAGGAATTTCATTCCATGGAAAACACAGTGCTGCAACACATCACCCAGGAGGAGTCTGGATGAGCCCAAGGCTTTGTGTGTGCAGGAAGAGCCAGGGAGGATGCAGAGATGTCAGTGCAGGAAGGTGCCAGCCAGGTGGGGCAGCCGGGGGGATGACGACAGCCTGCAGGGAAAGGGGCAGGGCATGGACACCGTAGGACAGCCTGGGCTGGAGAGGAGACAGGCATGGGGAGAAGCTGAAAGGCCCTGACACAGCCACCTTCTGCAGGCCTTTGGCCAGGGCTGCTGTCTGTGCCCCTGATGCCAGGAGGAGGGGAGTGCCCCTTGCAGCCCTGGGGCCTCATGGCCTCCTTGTCCCTGCTCAGCAGCCTGGCAGGTGCCACCCCATGGTCCTGCCCTTGGCACTGCACATCCCACATCCCAGTGCCCCAGGAAGAGCCCTGAGGAATGAGGCAGGGACAGCATCTGCCTTCCCAGGGGCTGGGGGTCAGGGCTTGGTCCTTTGGATTAAGGAAACAAGTCAAGGTTTCTTCAGCATCAGAGCCACCTTTCCCTTGTTTGTCCATCCTTGTCATCACTGTCTGCAGTTTTCTGCTCTAACTGGTATCTGGGGACACGTTCTCAGTTGTGTCCCTCAGTGAGACTCATTAGCACCACAAAAAACTTTAGTGTTTCAATCTCACTTTGACTTCTTGAGAAGTTGTTTGAACTTCCTCTCGGGGACTGAGTCTCATGTAAACAACACCAAACCCCCCGAGGGTCATGAAATGCCTGGGGCTGTTGCTGTGCTGCTGAGCTGGGCCGGGCTCCTGGCACAGAGGGAGCTCCTGGCAAGTTAGAAGAGCTTCAAAGAGACAGCTCTGCTGGTGAGCAGCTCCTCTGCACAGCCCAGCAGGGCTGAGGGCACTGCCAGGGCAGCTCAGGGACACCAGCAGGGCACAGACACAGCTTCAAGGGGCTCAGCACTGGCAGGATGGCTGAGAGCTCCCTGCAGGAGGAATCTTGGCAGGGTGCACATGGTGAGTCTGGGGCTGCAGGGCAGTGCAGGGGCAGCTCCTGGAGGCATCTCCTAAAGCTGGCCCAGCCCCAGCTGATGGGATGGGTGAGCAGGGGCTGTTTTGGGGCACTTTGGAAGAGCTGTGAAGCCGGGGGTGCAGCCAGGGGTGCCCAGGGCTGTGGGGCAGAGCAGGGTCCTGCAGCCCAGGGCGCTGTGCTGGGCAGGGACTCTGCTGCCTGCCAGGGGCAGCTCTCAGCCGGCCCGGGGAGCTGCTGCCAGGGCTGGGGGAGAAGGGCTGTGGGCAAGGAGCAAACCTGGCAGCTGAGGGAGGATCTTTTCCATGTCTTGGTGTTGCAGGGTCAGACCTGCTCACAGCTCCAGATCACTACACTATATTTAATGCAGAATTTTTTGCAAAGCTCACAAAAGGCAGGGGCTACAGGAAAGGAGTTTGTCCTGCTGGTAGTTTCCTGCTTAGGCATTGTAGCATAGACATTGTTCTCTCAGGTCAGGAGGCTGCACTGAAATTCAAACTGTTTTCCTCTCAGAGGTGAATATTTCAGGCAGGATCAGAAATGAGCACAGGATCCTGGGCAGGGCTGAGCCTTCCCTTGGGGGTGGGCACTCTCCTGTCCCAGCCCTTGGCTTCTCTGCAGGAGGGCTCCTGTCCTGCTCTGTCCAGCACAGCTGCACCTCTGGGCTGGCACAGGGGACACTTCACAGAGCTGAGCTTGGAAACAACATTGTCCTGCTGTCATCACTGCACATGTATTTGGGGGTGTGTTTTTTAATATTTGTTTGTGTGAAATCAAAGTGAATGAAGCACAAGGGAAAGAGCAGGGCAGATGGGAAACAGGCTAAAGAACTCTGCAACTCTCCTGGCTCTGCTTGAAACCACAGAGAGCTGAGCCCTTTTGTCTCTTGTCTTTTCTAAAGATTCTTTACATATTCAGCCATAAAAATGAGAATTTTTACTCCTAAAAAGAACACTCTGCAGATTTAATGGTGGAACATATCTAACAGAAGAATTATTCTAAAGAGAATAGAAACCTCTGTTCTGCAGACCACACTCTTGTGAGGAAGGGGGTCAGAAATGGAGCTTTTCCATTAAAGGTGGGTTACATCTGACATCCCTTGTGATCATCAGAGCTGTCAAAACCAGCTCCATGTCGCCACTGCAGCAGAACAGAGCTGAGCCCTTGGCAGCACATGGGCAGAATTCTTGCTGTTCACACCACTCTGAGCCAGCATAAGGGACATACAATTATTTTGGGGGGATTACTATGAAAGACAAAGTATCTTTGCTGAGAGGGGTATCTCCTAATTGTTCCGTGTCTTTTCCTTTTCTGAATAGACCCTGTCCTAAGGAATGACAAATGTCCAACAGCAGCTCCATGGCCCAGTTCCTCCTCCTGGCATTCTCAGACAGGCGGGAGCTGCAGCTCCTGCACTTCTGGCTCTTCCTGGCCATCTCCCTGGCTGCCCTCCTGGTCAACGGCCTCATCCTCAGCGCCGTAGCCTGTGACCACCACCTGCACACCCCCATGGGCTTCTTCCTGCTCAACCTCTCCCTCACAGACCTGGGCTGCATCTGCACCACTGTCCCCAAAGCCATGGACAATTCCCTCCAGAACACCACAACCATCTCCTACAAAGGATGTGCTGCACAGCTGTTTCTCTTTGCCTTTTTCATCTCAGCAGAGTTTTCCCTCCTCACCATCATGTGCTACGACCGCTACGTTGCCATCTGCAAACCCCTGCACTACGGGACCCTCCTGGGCAGCAGAGCTTGTGCCCACATGGCAGCAGCTGCCTGGGCCACTGGCTTTCTCAATGCTCTGCTGCACACAGTCAGTACATTTTCCCTGCCCCTGTGCCAGGGCAATGCCCTGGGCCAGTTCTTCTGTGAAATCCCACACATCCTCAAGCTCTCCTGCTCACACTCCTACATCAGGGAACTTGGGCTTCTTGGGGTTAGTGCTTGTTTTTGTTTTGGTTGTTTCATTTTCATTGTTTTCTCCTATGTGCAGATCTTCAGGGCTGTGCTGAGGATCCCCTCTCAGCAGGGACGGCACAAAGCCTTTTCCACGTGCCTCCCTCACCTGGCTGTGGTCTCCCTGTTCCTCAGCGCTGCTGCATTTGGCTACCTGAAGCCCCCCTCCATCTCCTCCCCATCCCTGGACCTGGTGGTGTCAGTTCTGTACTCGGTGGTTCCCCCAGCACTGAACCCCCTCATCTACAGCCTCAGGAACCAGGAGCTCAAGGATGCCCTGAGAAAAATGATGACTCGATGCCTTTCAGGATCAATAAAGTGTTTGTTTTCTGGTTCATAGAATATAGAATGGGACTCACTAATGGCCCAGCCTTCCTGCTCAGGTTTTTCTCAGAGGTCATTGGATTGTTCTTGCAATAATTTTCCGTGCAATTAAATGTTGTTATGCATCTGCCTTCTAATTTAGTGTCCACCCACTGAATGTGACCCAGAGATTTATAAATGATGAAGTGTGCAATCTGTATATTTAAACAAAATAAAGGACCCTGCAGTGCCTTCTTTGTCCAAGACCCTTCTTCTCAGATGTTCCTAAAGGACAGCACACTGCAGGACAGGGGGTATTTGCAAACGGGAAGGGGACAATAATCCCAGCCCAGCAGCACTGCCAGGGAGCAGCAGGGCTTGGTCTTTGCAGAGCTGCTCTCTTGCCACTTCCACACTGTCCTCCTGAGCCCCTTTCTCGCTGTAAGGCCTGAGTGCTCTCTGAGCACAGTCCTGGGGGGTGGAAGCCCTTGGAGCACAGGCAGGGACAGGCCCTGGGAACTTGTGAAGCAGAGCTGGGCTCCCTTCCAGCATCTCCAGGATGCTGTGGGATCTTCTGAGGGCAGGACATGGACTTGGTCACTTCTTCTGTGACCTTGCTCCAGGGCTGGAACTCTCCTGCAGTGTCCCCATGACACTCCTGCTCTCTGCTTTCCAGGTTCCATTTTTAGATCCAGTCTTCCCCTCCTGTTCCCAGGGACATCCTGGGAGTGCTTCAGAGCTGCCATCCTGGGGCAGCTCCTGCCCAGCGTGGGCAGGCACAAGGTCTCTCCAGCTGCTCCTCTCCCCTCCCCAGTGCCACTGTTTTGTGCAGCCTCCTCATCCTTGCCCAGCCCTCCTGGCACAGTTGGACACAGCCCTTGTTCTACCCCCTCCTCAGGCACCTGCCCAACCCCCCGGGGAAAATGCTGAGCAAACCTTTCAGCTGCACTCAAATCCAATTGGAGGGGTTGGCCTCGAGGAAGAAATCCCTTCTCATTCTCCAGAAACACCAGGACAGCCTGTGTTGTGTCCTGGGCACTCCTCTGGAAGTGTAGGCTATGGAAAAGGTTTTGGTGTCAGGGATATTGAGAAGGCTGGGCAGTGTCACTGGGAGACTCTCCCAAACCCTTGGAAAGGCCAGAGCCATCCCAGAGCTTCCTGGGGCCTTGGCAAAGGCAGACATGGAACCAGTCTGCAAACAGGGCAGCAAGGAGGGTTGGCAGAGTTCCACACTACTCAGGCTCAGCAGGGAAGGGGATAGGGCAAGTCCTCCTGCAGCCATTGCCAGGCATGGGAAGGACAAGGCAGGGATTGCAGAACCCCTGTGGGAGGGAATAGAAGAGGATGTTGTGTGCCCAGACTTTATCAAGGCCCTTGACATGGTCTCCTGTGGTCTCCTTATGGCCAGACTGGTGAGAGCTGGACTGAAGAAGTGGGAGATGTGGTGGGTGGGAAGTTGGCTGAATGAAGAGTGTCAAATAAAATCCATGGTACCAATTCCTCTTGGCAGCAACTTCCTGGTGAAATCCCTCAGTGGTTAGCCCTTGAACACCACTAGAGAACATCTTTATTATCTCTCTGTACATTGGGACAAAATGTATTCTCAAGTCCTTTGTGAATGATGCCAAATTTCAGGGAGCCCTTGAGCAACCTGTCCTGGTTTAAAGACACATATTGGGGCAGGTACTCCAATAAAATGAATTCACTCCTCTTTTATTCCCCACCACTACAGGGAGACAAAATACAAGGAGGTATAAGTGAAAAAATAAGAGTTGACTGACAAGAAATATAGCAGCAAAACCAGCAATACCAACAGAACAGTCCAAAGCAACAGCAGAGAGGGAAATTGCCTCCTCTTTCCTCTCAGGCCCCACTCCCTTTTGTAAACAGAAAAAAACAGGGATCAACACGTGCCTCCCTTCCCCCTTTTCCCTCTGAATGAACAAAGAACAAAAATTAAACCAGGAGAAAGAGAGAGCAAAGCAAAATGTGGGAAACTCTCTGGTCTGAGATCAGTTGTGCTGCCCAAGAACACGCTGACTCCAGAGGTGTCCAAGCGGGGCAGAGCCGGCGACTCCGGTCCGTGCGGCGGCGGGGGGGAGGCAGCGGCTCTGCTTGATTCCATGGAGTTCTGGGCAGGCACAGTGGGTGCCATGAGACTCTTCACTGTCACTGTGGCTACTTGGTTCCCTGAGATTCCACAGTGTCCCTGCATTCCTTTAGTTCCATGAGGCTCTGCAGTGTCACGGTGCCACTTGACTCCGTGACATTACAAAGAATCAGAATGGCCCCTTGATTTAAGGCCAACTGCACGTGGGGCTGCCTTAGGGGGTGTGTGGGCACCCAGACAAGGGAGTTGTCACCCCCTTGGACTCAGCCCTGGGGTCACCACATCTGGACTGGTCTGTCTGTCTGTGAGGTTCCCCATTCTGGAGGAATGAGGAAGAACTGGAGAGGGTCTAGAGGAGATCTGACAGGATGGAGCTTTTCTCTGTATTGGAAATAGAATGAAATCTCCACAAAGAGTAGCATAGAAGGTTCAGAATGAAGGTGAGGAAAAAGAAATGTCACTCAACGGGGACCCTTGTGCTGCAAGAGGTCACCCAGAGGGAGTCAGGATCAGCCCATGGCTTTGTGTTCCAGGGAACAGCCAGAGCTGGTGCAGAGACATCAGGGAGGGTCTAGAAATGCTGCTGGGAGGGGGTGGGAAAGCAGGAGGGGTGTGTGCAGCCTGCAAGGCCAGAGCAGCAGCAGGGCCAGGGCAGGACAGCCTGCAGGAGAGATGGCCAAGGGCTCTGGCAGGGCTGCAAGGCCCAAAGGCACCCAGGCCTTTGTCCCCTTGCCTCTGGCAGCTGCCTCTGCCACTCAGGCCACCACAAGACACTTGCCTGGCAGGTTCTGCACTTGGGTTCTGCCTCGGCCCTCCCTCAGGAGCCTGGCAGGGGTTGCCCAGGTTTGGGCCTTTGTTGTTCCTCCCCCTCCCATCCCAGTGCCCCCCAAACAGCCCTGAGCCAGCCGGGAGGGACAGGATCTGCTGGGCCAGGGCCTGGGGCTCAGGCCTTGGCCTTTGTGCTCCACAAAACCAAGGCAGGCTTTGCTCAGCATTGCAGGGGCCTGCCCAGAGCCTTTGTCTGCCTGCACTCCTGGCCTCCAAGGAGCTGCTCCAAGGAGTCCCTGGGGAGGCTTTGGCAGTGCCTGCCCTCAGTGGGGCCCAGCAATGCTTCAAGGCACTTGGAGTTGGGCTTCTGACTTCTTCAGCAGCTGCTTCAATCTTCTCTCAGTACCTCAGGATCATGGGCTGGGCTGCAAACACCCCGTGGGGCTCATTAAAATCCAGAAATCCCTCAGGATCTCTTTGTCTTCCTTTAATTGTCTTCAAGGCAATTTCAAAACAAGTCTTCAAAGTTTGTACTTTTTTTTTTTTTTTAATTCAAGGATGGCTATTTTTTAGTTCAAAGAAGAGGAGATAGAGGTGTTCTCCAAGTGATCTTGATGCTGAGTGTCTCCTTAGGAGATCTACACTGACCCTGGATGATCAACCTTGCTCCTCACCCCCCAACCTCACCAGTTCTGACATGGCCCGTCTTGGACTGACAGCTGATTGAACTCCAAACACACTGTGGGACCCATTAAAACACTGAAAAACAAATTATTTCCCTTCCTTTCATTGTCTTCAAGACTTGAACAGCTAATTGGAGTTGTTTTGTAGTTTAGCTAAGGGGGAAGATTTTAAAGTGGAAGTCACGAAAAATATAGATTTTTGATGAAAGGGAATGATTTACACAGAGCCTTGGGATGCAAGAGGGTCAGGACACCAAGGATTTGGATCCAAAGATAAGGGGGCAAAAGAGATTAGTATCACTTAATCATTTACCAGTTGAACAATTATCAAGTGGTTCAATAGCATTTGCTACAATTTTAACAGTGACTGAATTACAGATTCACAATAACAACATTCATCATCATCATGGCCGGGCTTTGCGAACGAGGATTTGGGAAGGCTCTATCCACATTTGTTACAGGCACACTGGTGGCTAATGAGGCCAATACAAGATAGACATAACGGATTGCAAAAGGCACAGCAGAAAGACTCCCTAGATGGTATATTCTGCAAGACACGGTTCTTTCTGTGTTGCCTTTTCTCCTCAAGAGTGATCCTGTGTGCGTTCTCAAAGGAGACAGCTGCGTTATAGATGGTGTGTCTCCAGGTCTCCCAACTGGAGGTCAGAGTAGACCAGTTATGGTGATCAATATGGCCAAGGCTGAGATGTTGTTTCAGGGAGTCCTTGTATCTTCTCTTCGGGGCTCCTCTCTTGCGGCAGCCGGTGGCAAGTTCACCATAGAGCAGGATCTTAGGGAGGCGGTGGTTGGTCCTTCATCCTGGAGACGTGCCCTGCCCATCACAGCTGTGTTCTCAGCAACGTGGCCTCAATACTTGTGACTGCTGCTTGTTCTAGAACAGATGTGTTGGTCACATCATCTGACCAGGGGATGTTTAGGATTGTGCGGAGGCAGAGTTGATGGAAGCGTTCTAGGAGACGCAGGTGGTGGCAGTTGATGACCCATGATTCGGAACCATACAAGAGAGTAGACAGCACTGTGGCTCTGTAAACACTGATCTTTGTACTTTTCTTCAGGTGTTTATTTCACCAAACTCTTTTATGAAGCTTTCCAAAAGCTCTCTATGCCTTTGCTAACCTGTTGTCTATCTCTGCCAATCTTACCATCCAAGGAGATGAGGCTACCCAGGTAATTAAACTGCTGAACTGATTTGAGCTCTGATTGGCCAATGGTGATATGGGGATGATGGAAGACTTCCTGAGGTGCCAGTGGATAGAGAACTTCTGTCTTCTTTAAGCTGATTTCCATCCCACAGAGCTCAGCAGCCTCAGGCAGGATGTTAAATGTTGTAGAGTTGCTTCTGTGTGTGCAACAAGGGCGGCGTCATCAGCATAAAGCAGCTCCTGGACAAGATGGTTTAAGGTCTTGGTGTGGGCCTTCAGTCGCCTTAGGCTGAAAGGGCTTCCATCAGTACGGTATCGAATGTAGATCCCGTCCTGATCATCGAGGTCTGCTGTGGCCCTTTGGAGCATCCTGCTGAAAAAGACTGTATCCCAGTTCACAGAATCACAGAATTAATTAGGTTGGAAAAGACCTCTGAGATCATCAAGTCCAACCTATGACCCAACACCACCATGTCAACCAGACCATGGCACCAAGTGCCACATCCAGTTGTTTCTTAAACACCTCCAAGGACAGTGACTCAACCCCCTCCCTGGGCAGTCCATTCCCACGTCTAATCACGCTTTCAGTGAAGAAATTCTTCCTCATGTCCACCCAAAACCTCCCCTGGCACAGCTTAAGACTGTCCTGTTGTCCTGTCACTTGTTGCCTGGGAGAAGAGGCCGACCCCCACTGGCTACAACCTCCTTTGAGGTGGTTGTAGAGAGTGACAAGGTCTCCCCTGAGCCTCCTTTTCTGCAGCTTGAACCCCCCCTGCTCCCTCAGCCGCTCCTCATAGGACATGCACTGCAGATCCTTCACCAGCTCTGTTGCCCTTCTCTGGACCTGCTGCAGCACCTCAATGTCCTTCCTAAACTGAGGGCTCCAGAACTGGACGCAGAACTTGACGTGTGGCCTCCCCAGTGCTGAGTCCAGGGGGACAGTCACTGCTGTGAGAACACAGGGGGACAGTCACTGCTGTGAGAACGCTTCTGTTCCACGTTTTCACGGCGTTTGTGACAGATCAGACCAAGTGACCTTACGGGGATGGTTCTACCCCCGGCACAGGCGGTGCAAGCCCAGCAGTTGTTACACGGGACGTGCTGAGGGAGAAAGGCGCCTCCGTGTGCGGAACATCCGCACAATGTCATGTAAGGCAGGGCTCTGCTGACATCCTCCTGGGCAGTTTCAGTATTGCCATCTGAGGACTTCCCTCCTCTGATTTCACGAGCTAACTCCTGCCGTGCCAAGTTGTGGCAAGGCAGGGGCAGGAGCAAGAAAACCAGTCTGTGTGTCCAATACAGAAGGTGGGAGGGTGGGAGGCAATTCCCTCTTGGGATGGATTCTTCTGATGAAGAGTGTTCTGTCTCTTTTGGGCTGTAGGGTTGCTGCCAAAGGTGTGTGCAGACGGACAGATAAACAAGGTCAAGATGACCAAGTAAGAAATGAGGGAACACACGGCAGAACACTTTACAACTGTTGTAATCTTGGCCTGCCTGAAAAGATGAAGAAAAAGTTTTAAGATTTGTCTTGTAATTTCATAATCTTTTTTTGACTTTAAAGTTTTTGAAGAAAACTGTAGGATGTTTTTGCAGCTCCTTCTGTTGTAAACTAACTTTAAAAAGGTGAAAAAAGAACACAGAGGTCTCGAGTATTTGTCTCAGTAGTTAACAAAGTCCAGTGAAAGGTCAGTAATGGTTGGGATATAAATGGATGTTAATTAGGCATTGTCACTGGAACCCGACAACAAAAGTTTCTGTGGAAAATCACAATTTTCCTCCCAGAAGATTTATTTTGCTACCCAGTGAAGAGACTCTCTAAGTAAAATACCTAATTAATATTTGTCAGTGCAACCTACACAAGCCTACATATGGGTCTCTTGTGTTTGCCCCTGGGTGCTGTGGGGAGAGAAGTGGTCACCGTGTTTTTCCCAGTCCCTTATTTTACTGGCAGAGAATCTGTATTGCTTTTTAGCAGTATTAAGGCCAAACATAACTCCAAGTATGTTTAATTAGAACAATGAATAAACTCTCTGATTGAAAATCAGGATTAGCATTCCCACTGTTGCCAGTAAACACTTTGATGGATGGCTTGAACTCCAAAATACATCTGAGATAATGTTGTTGATACTTAAATTTGTCATTTTGGCAATACCAGCTGAAGACCAGGAAACTTTGTTTTCCTCACAACAACCAACTCCCATATTAGTCTATTAGATTTTTCATGCTGATTTTGCCAGTTCCAAGTTAATGTCTGTTTTCTAATGTTGCAGCAAATCAAAAGACAATTTAGATATGCCAGCAGGTTGTCTTCTACCAAGAGCTTGTTCAATCCCACTGGATTTTTGGGATTCATAAAAGTGTAATTTAAACATCTGTTTTGATGGGCAACACCAGGAAATTTTAGGATTTTTTTCCAAAAAACACCTGCTGAATGCAGTTTGATCTTTTTCTAGTAGTTTGTAATTGCATTGTCTGAAAATTTGACTGCAAGGCAGCAGGTTAACTGAAAAGCAGAGTTTCAGGTTTATTTTAGGTATGGGAAGACTTTGGCAACCAGTGATGAGTTGTGCCAACATGGTCCCAGCTGCCCTCAGAATGCTCCCAGTCACTCCCAGTATGACCCCAGCCACCTTCACTGTGGGCCCAGTTGCTCCCAATATGATCTCAGTTGTGCCCAGCATGGTCCCAGTAGCTCCCAGTTCCTCCCAGTGTGATCCCAGTTGCTCACAGTTGTCACCAGCATGGTCCCAGTAGCTCCCAGTTCCTCCCAGTGTGATCCCAGTTGCTCACAGTTGTCACCAGCATGGTCCCAGTAGCTCCCAGTTCCTCCCAGTGTGATCCCACTTCCTCCCAGTTGCCCTTAGCACAGACCCAGTTGCTCCCATTATGATCCTGGTCTGATCCCAGTATGGTCCCAGTATGATCCCTGTACGATTGCAGTTGCCCCCTGCATGGTCCCAGTTTGTCCCAGTTGCCTCCAGCATAGATCCAGTCAATCCAAGTATGATCCCAGCCTTCCCCCACCATGGTCCCAGTCAATCCCAGTTGTCCCACTGTAGATCCAGTCACTCCCAGTTGCTCCAAGTTGCCCCCGGTGTGGTCCAAGTCGCTCCCAGTGTGGTCACAGTTACCCCCAGTATGGTTGCAGACACTCCCAGTATATCCCAGTTGCTCTCAGCATGCTCGTAGTCATACCCAGTTACTTCCACTTCCCCCAGGATGGTTCCAGTTCCCATCAGGATGATCCCAGTCACTCCCAGTCACTCTCAGTTTATGCCAGTTGCCTCCAGCATGCACCCTGTCACTCCCAGTTACTCCCAGTTGCTTCCAGCAGGATCCCAGTTGCTCCAAGGATGTTCCCAGTTGCCTTCCAGCCTGGCCCCACTGGTTCCCAGTTCCCCCCTGCGTAGTTCCAGTCACTCCCAGTTTGATTCTGGTCCCTTACAGTCACTCCCACTATGATTCCAGTATGGTGCTGGTCACTCCCACTATGATCCCAGTCATTCCAGTCACTCCCAATAGGATCCCAGTTGCCCCCAAGGTGGTCCCAGTTGTTCCCAGCCACCCCCAGGATGGTTCCTTTCACTCTCAGGGACTCCCAGTCTGAGTCCAGTATGGCCCCAGTCACTCCCAGTCACTCCCTGGAGGATGCCATTTGCCCTCTGCATGGTCCCACTTGATCCCAGTATGATCCCAGTATGAATCCAGTCACTCCCAGTATGATCCCAGTAACTTCCAGACACTTCCAGTACAAAGCCAGTTTGATCCCACTCATCCCCAGTATGGCTGCAGTCCCTCTCACACACACCCAGTATTATTGCAGTCATTCCCAGTAAGACCCCAGTATGATCCCAGCAGGGGCCCAGCTGCCCCCAGTATGGTTCCAGTTGCTCCCAGTCACCCCTACTATGGTTCCAGTCACTCCCAGCCACTCCCTGTATATCCCAGTTGCCTCCAGCATTCTCCCAGTCAGTCCCAGTATGATCCCAGTCTCTCCTAGTAGGATCCAACTTACCCCCTGCATGGTCCCAGTTGCTCCCAGTCACCCCACTGTAGTTCCAGTCTCTCCCAGTCCCTCCCAGTATGACTCCAGTATGATCCCAGTGACCCTCTATATGGTGGCAGTCACACTCAGGATGAACCCAGACATTCCCTGGCACTCCCAGGATAAAGCCATTTGTCCCCAGCAGGGTCCCACTTGCTCCCAGTCACCCAACTAGAGTTCCAGTCCCTCCCAGTAGGATCCCTGTCAGTCCCAGTCTCTCCCAGTATATCCCAGCTGACCTCAGCATGCTCCCAGTCAGTCCCAGTACACTCCCAGGCAGTCCCAATATGATCCCACTCACTCCTGGTCTCTCCTAGTATATCCCAGTTGCCCCCAGTGTGGTCCCATTCACTCCTGAATGCTCCCAGTAGCTTCCAGCATGATCCCAGTTTCTCACAGCCACTCCCAGTCAACCCCAGTAGGGTCCTAGTGCCTCCCAGTATGATCCCAGTCAATTACAGCGTGATCCCACTTGTTCCCAGTATATCCCAGTTGCGCCAACATGGTCCCAACTGCCCTCAGAATGCTCCCAGTCACTCCCAGTATGACCCCAGCCACCTTCACTGTGGGCCAGTTGCTCCCAATATGATCCCAGTTGTGCCCAGCATGGTCCCAGTTGCTCCCACTTCCTCCCAGTGGGATCCTAGTAGCTCCCAGTTGCCCCTAGCATAGAACCAGTTGCTCCCAGTATGATCCTAGTCTGATCCAGTATGATCCCAGTACAATCACAGTTGCCACCAGTATGATACCAGTGACTTCCCGACACTTCCAGTAGGAAGCCAGTTTGATCCCACTCATCCCCAGTATGGCTGCAGTCCCTCTCACACACTCCCAGTATTATTGCAGTCACTCCCAGTATGATCCCAGTATGACCCCAGTAGGGGCCCGGTTGCTCCAAATATGATCCCAATTGCCCCCAGTGTGGTTCCAGTTGCTCCCAGTCACCCCTACTGTGGTTCCAGTCACTCCCAGTATATCCCAGTTGCCTCCAACATGCTGCCAGCTGCTCCCAGTATGATCCCTGTTCCCCAGTTCTGGTCCCACTGGATCCAGTCCAGGTCTCGGTGTATCCCGGTGTCCCCCCTGTCCCCCCACCCCGCTGTCACCCCCTTTTCTCTCCCCACAGAGCTCCTGAGCCGGCGGCGGCCGCAGCCCCTCCCCAGGGCCTCGGGCCCAGCCTGGACCCCCCTGTCCCTGTGAGGATTTTGGGGGGTCGTGTGTCCCCCCCTCCCCTGCTGTCACTCTGCCTCCGCCCGGCTGCTCCCAGTGTTCCCAGTAAAGCTTCCCAGTTCTCCCCAGTCCCGGTTATTGGGGGGCACTGGGGGAGGGCCTTGGGGGAATCCCAAGGGGTGGAGCCGAGTATGGGGGGGGCAGAACCAGCCCCAGGATGGATCAGGAATGGGGGCCCCCCTTTGTTCCCCTGTGTCAGCCTGCTCTGGGGGGGTCTTGGTGGGGCACCTGCCCCTTAAAAGGCACCCAGCTCACCCCAAAAGGTGCTGGGACCCCCCTAAACCTGCACAAAAGCCCTGGAGAACCCCCCAAACATACTCAGAGCCCACCCAGGACCATACCTAAACCCTTTTTTTGGGGTGGTGGGACCTCAAATTGAGTTGGAGGAAGCTCGGGATTGGGGGGATGATGTGGATGATGTGAGAGGAGGGAAAAATGGGGTTGGGACCCCCAGAATAATCTGGGGGTGGGGTGGGCATTGAGGGGACTATGGAAAAGTGAAAGGAAGAGAGTGAAGCATGGAAAAAGGGGGGTGGTCTGGTGGGTCAGATGGTCCTATGAGGGTCTTTGGGCACAGAGGGGCTGGGAAAGGGAGGTGGCCCCCCTGAGCTCCCAACTTACTGTGGGGTGCTGGGGGCTGCTGGATCCAATCTCAGCCTTGCATTATGCCAACACTTTCAGTTTAGAGGAATTACAGAGGTGTGACTGAACCATTTAGGTCCCCCAGGTTTTAATGATGGCAAATCAGATCTATTGATAGAAGGGGATTATTTAGGGATACAAATGATCAGACAAAAGATCTTCATCAGGATTTTTTTACTGCACAAGAGAAACACTAAAAGACAGGATAAGATAGGACAGTGCTCTACACTAAAGCAATTGTTGAAGCAATTCTACTAAAGCTGGCACAAAAGCAATAATTCTTAATTAGAGATGGATGGAACTCCCCCAGACCAACCCTGGTGGGGAGATCTCTGCTCTCAACCTCCAGGACTGACCTTGGGGGGTCCCCAGCTAAGGCAGGAATCTCCACACACCCCCAGGAAGGGTTCTGTTGGAAGAAGCTGCCCCTGTGAGAGGGGACTGGCCCTTTGTGGTAGAAACCTCAGTCCGCTCAAGTGCAAAGGGCCGCTATGATCCCCCCCTCACAAAGGACAAGACAATTGGGGAAGGAAAGAGGGTCTTGGCTAACAGAGATCAAAGATTTCATGAGGTAAAAGCAGGTTCAGTTCAGGCTGAGGGCGCTGCGGCACCGCCCGTGCGAACATTCCTGACGGGCGGGCGGGCGGAGGCTGCGGCTGCGGGGGGTGGAGGGGGCTCTGGAAAGGCGGTGCGCGCGCAGAGCGCCGCGGGTGCTTCCGGGAAGCAAAGATGGCGCTGGCTCCGTGCTGCACTGTGAGCTGGCGGGGCCTGCGGGAGAGCGGGGCTCTGGGGATCCCCTCGGGGGCTGCGGGGAGCGCGGCTGTGGGTGGAAAGGCTGGAGAGTTCGGGAGGGTTTAGCCGAGGGGTTCAGGGGCTCTCGAGAGTCAGAGCGCGGGCCCGGAACCGGGGGGGGGGCTTTGTCAACGCCCTGCCTGCACTGCGCAGGCGCGCCGGCGGAGTACTGAAGGGGGAACTGCAACTCCCATGAGGCTCTGCGCGATCCGCCATTACTTTTCCCGCCACAGCGCTCCGGCCGGCCCCGCGAACCGGCCCCAGGGAAAGGGGATCCCAGAGACCCCGCCCGAACCCCAGAGACCCCCAACACTCAGCACACAGAGACCCCACGGGGGGGGGGGGGGGGGGTCCCTTAAAGCCTAGCAGTGTGTTCCGGGGGTCCCCAGCCCCCCAAAGTCTGGGCGGGAGATGTACCACATCCAGGTAAAGGGATCCCAGTGCCCCCAGTATAGCCCAGTGACCTCCCAGTGACCCTTAGTACAGCCCAGTAACCCCCTCAGTGACTATCCAGTGTGTCCCAGTGACCTCCCACTGCCCCCCAGTATGGCTCAGTGATTCTCCAGTGAGCACCCAGTAACCCCCAGTATGGCCCAGTAACTTCTGAGTGCCCCCTCGTGTGTCCTGGTAATCCCCCAGTAACTTCCCAGTCCTTCCCAGTGCTCTTCCAGCATCCCTCAGTAGCCCCCCAGTCCCTCCCAGTGCCCCCTGGTTCCCCCCAGTGTGTCCCAGTAACCCCCAGTAATCCCCCAAAGCCACCAACTGTCCCCAACGTGTCCCCAGATGCCCTTGGCCTTTCTGTGAGTGTGTGTGTGGGAGGGCGTTTTTGTGTTCAGAGGGTCCAGTGGGGGCTCCTGGGGTGAGATAGAGGGTTGGGGACATCAGGGATGGGGTTTGGGTACACTGGGGAGAGTGGGGAGGGGTTTGTGGACAGTGGAATTGGGCGTGTCAAGATGGGAATTAGCGTGATCTGGAGGCCCTGGGGACATTGGAGACACCAGGGGAGTCTCAGGGTCTTAAGGGGGGAAATTAGGGACACCAAGAAGGTCTTGGGGACACCAGGGGGGTCTCAGGACTCACCTTAGCATGCTGCTGCCCCTCCTCTTTACCCATAGACATCATTAACCACCCCAAATGTCTCCTAACCCCCATTTTCCCTTTAATCACCTCCCCCTACAGATCCCTTTGCCCTCCCAACACCGCTTTTAACTCCCCTTAATGCACCCAAAGCCCCCAAAACCTCCCAAATCCCCATTTAAACCCTCCCCCCGACCCCCCCCAAATCTCCCCCAGCCCCTCCCGAAATGCCTCCAACACCCCCCAAAGAGGGATCACCCACACCCTGGGACAGGAACACAGTGGGCTGTACTGGGGGCACTGGGCTGTACTGGGAGGGCACTGGGGGGGGCTCAGATGTCCCAGGACAACGGGGCCCAGCTTCAGGAGAGATCTGGGGAGCAGTGAGGAGGTACTGGTCTGTGCTGGTCTGTCCTGGTCTGTCCTGGTTTGTACCCCCAATCCCCAAAGCCCCTCCCCAGCTCCCCCAGGACCCTCCCACACCCCAAAGCCCCCCAGGCCCCCCCAGACCCCTGACTTGGTCCTGCTGCCCCTTGAGCATCTGCAGCTGCTGCAGAACCAGGCATTTCATCAGCAAATGTGCAGGTGACCCCAAGCTGGGGGTGTGTTGATGTGCTGGAAGGCAGGAGGGCTCTGCAGAGGGACCTGGCCCAGCTGGATCCATGGGCTGATTGCAAGGGGATGAGGTTCCAGCAGGCCAAGGGCCGGGTCCTGCCCTTTGGCCACAAGAAGCCCCGTCAGCCCCCCGGGCTGGGGCCAGAGTGTCAGGAGAGCAGGCAGGCAGAAAGGGAGCTGGGAGTGGGGATGGACAGGAAGCTGAAGAGGAGGCAGAGTGTGGCCAGGTGGCCAAGAGGGCCAATGGCTGGTGGCCTGTGTGAGGAAGAGTGTGTCAGCAGGAGCAGGGAAGTGATTGTTGGGCTGGAGTGAGCGCTGGTGAGGCCACCCCTGGAGTGCTGTGTCCAGCTCTGGGCCCCTGAGTTGAGGAAGGCCCTGGAGGGGCTGGAGCAGGTGCAGAGAAGAGCAGCGAGGCTGGGGAAGGGAGTGGAGCACAAGTGGTGTGAGGAGAGGCTGAGGGAGCTGGGGGTGTTGAGGCTGGAGAAGAGGAGGCTCAGGGGAGACCTCCTGACTGTCTGCAAGTCCCTGCCAGGAGGTTGGAGCCAGGTGGGGGTGGGGCTGTTCTGCCAGGAAGCAGCAGTAGGACAAGAGGGCTGGGTCTTGAGCTGTGCCAGGGGAGGTTTAGGTTGGATATTGGGAAGCAATTTCTTCTCAAGAGAGTCATCAGGCCTTGGAATGGGCTGGGCAGGGAGGGGGTGGAGTCAGCGTCCCTGGAGGTGTTGAAGGTGAGAGTGGATGTGGCCTCAGTGCCATGGTCTGGGAAGCACAGTGGGGTTGGATCAGGGGTTGGACTTGATGATTTGGGAGGTCTTTTCCAACGCAGCTGATTCTGTGATTCTGTGATTGCCATTCCTATGGTAGCACACGCTTGAGGCTCCATCCCCAGGGTGATAGAGATGTCTGTCCATATATATCTCCAAGGCTAGTGTGTAAATGTGTGGTGTTAGAAAAGCAGGCTGAGTTCTGGCATAGTTTTAGAAGGAGAAGGAAGCCCAGAGGCCAGTGCAAGCAGGCAGCCCTCAGCTTGCACCTGATGTCCCCTCCCTGCAGGTTCCTGTCCTTGAGCCCAGGCCCTGAGGTGAGGCTGAGAAGTGGCGCGGAGGTGAGCCCAGAGCTGTCCCTGAGGTGAGGCTGAGAATAAGTGCAAGGCAGAGGTGCTGCTGAGGAAGGAGAGCCCTGTGGTGGGGAAGAGACAGAAGCTGTGAAAGCCCATCCCTGAGCAGGTGCTGTGTCCATCCCCTGTGTGCCAGGTGAGCTGGGGCTTTGCTGCAGAGCTGCGGGCGCTGATTTGAGCGTCTCCAAGTGCTGAGATGGTGGGCACCCAGGAACACAAACTGTGCCTGGCCACGGAGCCTGCAAGGAGGAGCAGAGACAGCCCTGGCAGTGTGGGGGGCCAGGTTGTGCCTGTGCCTTCCCCTGCAGGCCCTGGCTGTCCCTGCTGGGCCCCTGTCCATAATCCCCTCAGGTCCCTGCACACCTACTCTCCAGAGATTGACTCCCTGCAGACTTTGCATGGAAATCTGTGCTGGCAGCTGCATCCTGAGCCTGAGCGCAGTTTGTATCCCCGAGTGCTGATTCAACCTGGGGACCCAAGGGATCCTCTGCCATTCCATCTGTGCTGGTTTAAGGGTAAGCCAGCAGGGAAAATGAACTCAACTCAAAAGAGAGACCACAAGTCAGAATAACAATTTATTAAAACAACACAACAAGTATGATTATGCAGACAAACAACTGGCTTCAATCCACAAAAACCCAAATGTACAACCCAGCACCCTGGGATATGAACAAGCGGTGTTCCCCGGGCCCCCCTTGAGCCCAAAGTAAAGGGAGAGCGGAAAAACCTGCTGGTGGGAGAGCTGTTGCAGTCCGGTCAGAATGGTGATTGCAGTCCAGTCGAGGGTGGTGGTCTCAGTCTGGCCGAGAGCAGTGAGCTGCAGTCCTCCTCTGGGTCCCACGAGTGGTAGAAAAGTTCTGAAACTCCAGGTTTATATATTCTCCAGTTCAGGCAGGAATGGTCAATCCTTCCCTCAGAGCGGGGAATTCCATAAAAGGAATGGTCAATCCTTCCCTCAGAGCGGGGAATTCCATAAAAGGAATGGTCAATCCTTCCCTCAGAGCGGGGAATTCCATAAAAGGAATGGTCAATCCTTCCCTCAGAGCGGGGAATTCCATAAAAGGGTATGAGGACAGGAACATCCCCCCACAGGCAGGCCCCCTCTGCCCCTGACAACAGTTTCTGGGAAATGGCATGGAGGGCCATAGAATACACAGTTCTGGGCTATACCTATCCAGTGATGAATCGGTCCCAGCTGTTCTAACTAGGACACCATCCATGCAGCAGGAGTCACCCTCCTGCCCTTGACGCCCTGCAGAGGAACAAGTGCCATGTCTCTGTTTGGGAGAAGCCAGATGCTGCCCCTGGGCCATCAGAAGTGGTGCTGAAGCCTCTTTCAGCCCAGCCCTGGGTGCAGTTTTCTCATCCCCTCACCGAGTGCCGGCACTGACCAACCAGGGCGTTTGGCACACTTGGTTTGGTGGTTTGGAGAAACAACCCCAGACTGGCAGGGGGCCAGAGAACCTTGAGGAACAGCCCTGGCGAGTTTTAAGTGATACTACATTAATACAGCTTTTGATTAATATATTGCAACTCAATCAAGTGCTCATGAAGTGACCTCACTCTCCTCATCCTCCCAATTGAACACCTTTTTTGGGGTTGAATCTTCATATTTTGTGTATTTTTTTCGCTTAAGTTTAACTTTTTGTAGTTTGTGAGGAGGTTCATCTCGCCATTTCTAAGAGGTTTTTTACCTGAATCATGTTGGTTTGGGATTTCTGGGCCGAATCTTGGTGTTTGGGAGGTTTTTATGGTCACAGGATGCCCGGTGAGTTCTAGAGATGGACTTGGGCAGGAGGAACCCCCAAGCCAACACGCTCAGCCCTTGTTTTCCCCCCATCAGGATTTGTCCTTCCCAAAGCTTGGGCGGATGGAGGAGGAGGCTGCGAGGAAGAGAAAGATGCCTTGGGCCCCCCAGGCAGGTGAGGAGGAAGTCAGTGTCCCTTTGGGCGGGTGTTGTGCTGGCTCTGTCAGCCCAGCATGGCCCCGGCTGCAGGACAACCCCGCTGGCGCCGCCGTCCTGCCGGGGCCGGAGTTGGGGGGATGTCCTTGGCCTTCCCTGTGGGCCGGAGGCAAATCCCCTGCCTGTCCTTCTTGCTTCCTGCCCCAGGCCCCGAGGTGAGGAGGGAGAGCCCGGAGGACAAATCCCCCCGTGAGACCCTGGTGGGAGAGGCCGTTTTGAAGGGCTCCCCGGCGCAGGAAGGCAGCGGGGAGGAAAAGGGCCGGAGATCCCCCCGCAGGAGGGGCTCCAAAGCCAGCCCAGGGTGCTCTGAGGAGGAAAGAGCCAGCCTGTGCCGGGAAGGCGGCCAGAGCTTGAGGGGGAGCTCTGACCTGGTGGAGCCTGAGCAGCCTCCCAGCAGGGAGAAACCCTTCAGGTGTTTGGAATGTGGGAAGACCTTCAACAGGAGCAGCACCCTCCTCACCCATCAGCACATCCACACCGGGGAACGGCCCTACCCGTGTGGGGAATGTGGGAAGAGCTTCAGGCAAAGTTCCAACCTTATCCAACACCAGCGCATCCACAGTGGGGAATGGCCCTACACATGTAGGGAATGTGGGAAGGGCTTCAGTGACAGGTCCACTCAACGCACCCACCAGCGCATCCACACTGGGGAACGTCCCTACAAGTGTGGGGAATGTGGGAAGAGCTTCAGCTGCAGCTCTAACCTCCACATCCACCAGCGCATCCACACTGGAGAACGTCCCTACACGTGTGGGGAATGTGGGAAGAGTTTCAGGCACAGCTCCACCCTCCACTCCCACCAGCTCATCCACACTGGGGAACTTCCCTACACATGTGGGGAATGTGGGAAGAGCTTCAACTGCAGCTCCAACCTCCTCAGCCACCAACGCATCCACACTGGGGAGCGGCCTTACACGTGTGGGGAATGTGGGAAGAGCTTCAGTGACAGCTCCAATCTTCACGCCCACCAACGCATCCACACCGGGGAACAGCCCTACACATGTGGGAAATGTGGGAAGAGGTTTCAGACCAGCTCACATCTCCTCAGGCATGAGCGGACGCACACGGATGAGAGGCCCTTCCGCTGCACCGACTGCGGGAAGGGCTTCAAGCAGAATGCTCACCTCATCACCCACCGGCTCATCCACAGCGGGAGAGGCCCTACAAGTGTGGGGAGTGTGGGAAGAGCTTCACCCACAGCTCTACCTTGACCAAACACCAACAGACCCACCAGTAAGGGAAGCCCTACCAGTGCCCCGACTGCGGGAAGAGCTTTGGCCGTAGGACTGACACGCAAAAAAGGTTTCAAAAGGTCTTCAGGATTTTGAGTATCTACACTCTAACATCAGTTTATTCTTTTGAATATGTGTAAGTTTAACCTCATTTTAGTCTGAAAGCCAAATTCACCACTTCCCCATTCCCTGATAACTGTGGGCTGGTTCTGACAAGTGAGGCAGAAATTACCCACTGCCCAGCAAAAACCAGTGGGGCCAGCCAGCGGTCTCTGCCCTGGCAGCCCAGTTTCCCCAGTCTCATCTCAAAATGACCAGTTACACTGAAGCAAAGAGCACTGGAACCAGTGCAACAAACCCCAGTCTGACTTTCACACCTGCCCATGTGTCCTGTTTTCTGCTGCTCTACAGACTTCCTTGTTTAAAATACAGTGGAAAAATGAACAGTTTTGGAGGTTGTTTTGGTTTTGGGCTCGGGTGTTTTTTTCCCCCCCACTATTCTCATTAACCTCATTTCAAATCTATTTCAGTGTTTGAAGATGAATTAAAATTTTGAATGATTTTTAATGCCAATTTTAACGGGGGTACTTTTGAATTAGATGATCAATGGAGCATAGAGGCGTGAGAAAGGAATCATATTAGGATGTGAAACCAGCTAGAGTGTGGTACAATGTAACTTCATGGCACAAGCTAATTGTAAGGTCCATTGTGCTTTTTAGCAAGTCAGCCTGATATCCCCTATTATCAGAGCTGAGTTCTTCCTTGGTTTTGCTACATATTGCAAGATAGATACATCTACCCTTGAAACACAATGGTAGAGGTCATACATAGGGGTGAGAAAGATGATGATGGGAGGAAGATTCTGTGGGCAGGGGTCGCTGGCCCCTTGCCCTACAGCAGGGCATGCACAGACTGTTGCTATCAGGTGATGAACAGGCAGGGTTTGGCTGCCACTCAGGCATCACCTTATACTGGGTACTGGCCCTACGTGGTGTAATGTAGAGCTGATAAAATGGGGTGTCAGGACTGCTGGGGTGAGCGATCCTCATCCTGCCATGGAGACTGTGTTGTTCCATGGGGACGCCCGCTAAGCACGGGCACCGACCAGCTGCTGCAGATCCTGGCAGCCCTGGCCTGTCTGTGTGGGTAAGCACAGTTTATTGACAGGAAGCAACTGAGAGAACAAACTTTTTAATATCCTTTTAGTGTTTCTTTAATTCCCCTTTTATGTTTATGGTATTTTTCCTTTAGTTTCCCTTTTTACTAACCAATATCGTGTTATCCATAATATTGTGTTAAGATCCTTTTTTGGTATCCCTTTTCACTAGTTAATACTGTATTAAATGCTGTTCGTAGTATTTGTTTTAATGCCACCCGATAAGGTAGTTATTTTGTATCCTTTTTAGTTTTTAATTCCTCTTGCTAAGTTTATTACTATTATTATTATTCTCACTGTAATAAAAGATATTTTGTGTGTTTGAATATTTCTGGCACTTGTCTTTATTCCGGACATGTATCCAAACAAACTGTTACACACACACAGCTTCTACTGAGAAGCTTCTGTCCTGTCAGGACAGTCAAACTGAACAAACGTGTTTTCTTGCTGCTGAACTTTACAAATGAAAAAAAACAAGTTACTGTTCTATGCCCAAGGTTCTGGATCCTGCCCCATGTATAACTTTAGCAGCTCTCCAGATGGAAGGGGATACCACTGCATTGGTGTTACTAGGAGTGACTTTGTGCATCCCCAGACATGGAGCTGTAGCTCACTAGACACTGAGCAGCTTACCTGTTTTTCCCCACGCCCAGTTTCCTAAAACTGAGGAAAGAAAAGCAAGTATTTGTTTAGACAGCACCACAAACCAGAGGCTGGATGGATAAAAAAGTAATTTAATAAGCCTTGCTCTCAGGAGATGCTTAATAGACAGAAACACTCCTTTAGAGGAGCAGCTAATTCACAGAAGCATCAAAGAACTTCAATCAGACATTCACTCCACAGGGACAAGGCAAGGTTTTCCTTCTCTTCATCTGAGGTGAGGTTAAGCTCTTTAACATGAACAGTGCTGCTCCTCCAAATCTGCTTCAGTGCTTCCAAGTATGACAAAGGAAAGCGCAGCCCGTGAGTCTGCTGGGGAAGAAGAAACAGAAAACAAATCCTTCAGCTGAGAGCAGTGTCCTTATTGCACAGCAGTGTGTGAGGCTGTGGGGAGGGAGCAGCAGGAATGTGTTCCCTTCCCACATGGCACTGGGGTCACTGAGAGCATTCTCCAGAAGACTCGGTTTCATCCAGGCCTGTTTTATCTTCGTAGGGAAAATGCTGAACTCTATTCCGTGTTCCAGCACGCTTTTGGAGGTGGGGATGTTTACAGCACGTGGCTTTCTCCTGTGGTTTACACATGGAAGAATTAAATAGCCTTAAACTTACACTCTTGCCTAGCCCTACCCATTATTTCTGGAAGCTCACAGAAGTTTATTTCTAGCTGCCACACGCAGTCTTTGGATATAGTTTGACACAACCACAGAGGAGCTCCATTCCCAGGCCTGGAGTCTTCAAGGGCAAGAAGGAATATTCTGGGATCTGCACATGTTGTTCAGGTGCCAGTGTACAACCTCAGCTCTGGAGGACCAGTGAGATTTACTTCCAAAGAAAAATAAGTGCCAGGCCAAAAGCCTTGCTGTAATTACCGAGACAAGGACAGACTGTGCCCTGTTTTGCCATTCCAGTGTTTCGGATCACAGAGCTAAGACACAGCATCTCACTGCCAAAAAAGCAGAAATAAAGGTTCCAAAGCTCAAAGCCATGCTTAGGAAGGATTTATGACCCAGCAAAAGCACACTGTACCTGCGAGCAGGAACAGAGACAACCTGAAAAGTACATTTCAGAACAAGGTAGGTCTTTACTCACAGTGCTGACCCACCCTACCCTAAAATGAACACCCCTGCAGTGTGTTCCATTGGATACAGAATCTAACACGGGTTTAGCATGGCAGTGATCCCTAGGGAATATCTGCTGGCCTATCCAGTAGCCTCAGTAGAGGATGTGCTAAGGACACACCTGTAAGAGCTGGTTTTAGTTGCTCCAGTAGCTTTGCTCACTGGGCCATAAGGCATGCACCAGAAATCCTGTTAACATCTCGAGTGTTTAATTAAGCATGAGATCACATTGCTCAGTTCCACTGTTAAACTGCCTCTGTGGTGCAGCCTCAGCTCCTCTGGGCACTGCAGGGCTGGGCAGAAAGGCTCTGGGTGCTGAGGATCACAGCAGAACCCAGGCCCTGCTGCCATTCTGGGCAAGCTCATCTCATGCAGCAAAACCCCCCATGGAAAGATAAGTTTTGGGGTGTCTGCAGGAACAAACCTGGGCCGTGCCATCCTCACTGCCAGTGTCATCTGTCCCCATCATGGGAGTGTCTCTCCTGTTCCTTAAGGAATGATACACATAAACCATCTCCCTGCGAATTTCATCCTAAAAGACAGCAGGGAGGAAACAGTCACATGTGATCCACAGCCTCAGACTCATCTCACTGCACTTGCCAATGCTCCTGAATTCTGGAGTCACTCTTACAACAAAGCCTGCAAGTCACCCTCCCAAATGAATTTTCCAACAGCCACCTCCGACAGCAATAAGGGACTCTCCAAAACACCTCTGAAAATTTATTTGCAATCATCTGCTGCCTTAAAACTGCCCCTGCTAGAGTCCCAGGAGTGATGCTGTACAGCAAACAGGCCATTTAAGGGAAAGTATTAATGAACAGGTGTGCATCAACACATTTCCAGTCTGATACTGATCTGTTTCTTAAAAATCACATGCCCATCATCAGTCCTTGGTCAGAGCTGTGCAAAGCAATTCAGAGCTCTCTGGACAGGTTGCACATGGAATTTGTGGACACAGGTCTTCCATGTGTCCTGTCATCCTGGGTTGATCTGTGTGACATCAGAAGGCAAGGTGGCCCAAAAATTGGGGGGAAAAAGTCTCCAAAACCTACACAGTCTCAATATGGACACAAGCAAGATGGAGGAAAAAATCAGAAAGTTATGGTGTGTTTTTCTTGGGAAACATTCAATTCCTCCAAACAAACCCCAAACTGTACAAGATAATCTTTGCTGTGTGTCCCGCCCCCTTCTTTTTTTTTTTTTTAAGTGAGATAAAAAGCACTTCTACAATTTCATACTAAAAAACCTTCATGGATAAGAAGCAGTATAAACACAGCATAATGCAAGATGCATGGATCAATGTTGTGGAACAACTTAGTAGTGCCTCTGGCACCTGCTTGGATACAGAGATAACCCAGGAGTGAAGACTAAATGCAGCCACAGCAGCAGCTGCAACCAGCAGAATTCCCTCTCTTGAGAAAACCTATTTTTATAAATTATTCCTGTTCTTAAATACAAAGAATAGAAAAAAACCCTAGTATCAAGACCTGTAGAGGCCATTTAGCTGCTGTAATGATCTACCCCATCAAACCTGAGACAAAAGCCATGTACCTCCCATACAGAATCATAGGCTGAATTTAGTTTTGAAGCCCCCCCTCCAGAAGGTTGGAATGTGCCAGATCACTCAACAAACAACCCCACAGTATCCTAACAAACCCTAATGGGATGCAGGATCCAGCTCAGTGTAACTGCATGACCCTTACAGACCTTTTGCACAGGAGAGCAACAACTCACATGCCTCACATGCACTCCCCAGCCCACCCCAAATGTACAGGGGTGGCTTCACTGTACCCACAGCATTCTCTTGATCTGGTTCCACGGAGATGAGAGTGTGATCTCTGAACTGCAGTCTGATTTTGCTGTCTATTTTTGGCAATTTCCCACCTAAGAAAAATAAATCCTCCTCAGAAAGGAAGAAACCCAGACAAACGGTTAAACTGAGCCCCCCTGTGCTCTCCCCACTCTCTCAAGGCTGGACTGTTTGTTAAGCTCTGTTTCAACACCCACATGTCCTCCAACTTGTTGTGGAGGGGGCAAGGAGAAAGAGATTTTTTAATTGTCTCCCCTTTCCTGTCTGCAAATAACTATAATAAATAGCAAGCTAGAGCCCAGGGAAAACTGCTACCAGTTAAATGCTCTCGGGATACAGTTTATCACAGCTGCCAGTTCCAGTCTAGGATAATCTTTATTCCACTCTAAGGGAGTGTCATCTCTCCCACTAGACACGGGGAGCAAACACACACGTGGGGCCTCACGGCACATGAAGCTGATGCTGGACTGTGATCTGGCAGAGTTCAGGCACACGGTGTGACTCTTGGGGTCGGTGCTGTGGCGGGCAAAGGCTTGGACTCGACGCTCCTCCTGGGTCCCTTCCACCTCAGCCTGTTCTGTGACGGTGCGATGAGTTCCCTCTCTTCCAACACTTTTGTTCTTTTTAGGGCTCCTCGCTGCCCGGGGCCCGGAGCCCGCCTCCCGCGCGCCTGCTTCCCTGCCCGTTTTGGCGGCCGCAGCCGGGCGCTGAGTGCCCGCTCCCCGGGCGGGCCCGGCCGCTGCTCCAGGAGTGGGGGGGCAGCGGCGGCGCCTCGAGGATTCCCGGGATTCCCTGGCCGGTTTCCAGGCAACGCTCCCCGCGCGCTCCTCGCTCCAGGGCCGAACGTGCGCAGCCAATGGGAGGCGGCGGAGTGGGCGGGGCGAGGCGGGGCTTGGGCGGGGCGGGGGCGGGGCCGAGAGGGGCGGTTGGTGGGGTTTGGGTGGGAGCGGGCGGGGCGGGGCCGGGAGCGGGAGCGCTGCCGCTGAGCGGCCCCGGGCAGAGACCCCGGGCAGCGGCCCCGAGACCCCCGGAGAGTGGCCCCCGGTGCGCGGCCCCGGGGAGGGACCCCCCGTGTGCGGCCCCCGGTGAGTTGCCGCTGGTGAGCGACCCCCGGTGAGCGACGCCCAGTAAGTGACACCCGGTGAGCGACCCGCGGGGAAGAAGCCCCGGTAAGTGACCCCTGCGGAGGGACCCCCGGTGAATGACCCGCGGTGAACAACCCCTGGCAAGTGACCCCCGGGCAGGAATCCCCGGTGCGCGGCTCCCGGGGGTGTCGGGCCGGGGCTGGGCGCGTTCCTTCCCCGTGCAGAGCCGAGCGGGGCCGTGGCGGGAGCGGGGCCGGAGCGGAGCCGGCCGGGGGGGCAGAGGGGAGCCCTGAGCCGCCTTCTGCCGAGGGGACTGCTGGAAAGGAGCCTGCGCTGGGAGGAGCGGGGGACGTGGCCCGAGGCTGAGGCAGGGGAGCTTCAGGTCAGCTCCTGGACAAAGGTTTCTCGCTGTGTTTTTCGGGGGGGCTCGGGCACTGCCATGGGTTGCCCAGGCGGAGCCAGCACCCCGGCAGGTGTTTCAGAGGCGCCGGCATCTGGCCATGGCTGACACGCTTTAGTGGTTTGGGGGTTGCTGGGGCAGTGCTGGGCTGACAGATGGACTTGATGGAATCATGGAACGTGCTGAGTTGGGAGGGTCCCACCGGCACCGTGGAGTCCAGCTCCTGAGTTTTAGGCACCACTAAAGGAACTGAATCTGGATCGAGCTGTTTGGCTCCAAAAACTCTTCTGCCCCTAGTCTACACTGCCAAGTGAAACAAAACAGAGCGTGCAAAATAGAGGCCTGTGTTCCCCCCAAAGGGAAGGCAGGCAGTTACAAACCGGGACAATAAAGTAAAGCTCAGAGCTTACATTCATGGTCCCCACAGTTGTATGACACATCAAACCAGTCCGCTGTTACCCATGTAGAACTCTCATCAGGAACCCCAAACTTTCTTGTGTGTATTTGTATAGATATGTATAGATATGTATAGGTAGATAGATATATATACATAGATATGTATAGGTCTATATTTGTGTGTACCTCTATAAGATTCTGTATCTTTGGATGTGATATTGGCATGCTATTGTTGTGTGGCAACAAGTGGACTTAAAAGGTTACAAGACTTTAGGAAATCGCCTTTCTGCTTGTGGGTTCTGTTTTTTAAAGAAGGTAACAAGAAAAGAACTCTTTAGCCAAATATCAGTTAAGGGCTCCTCGCTGCCCGGGCCCGGAGCCCGCCTCCCGCGCGCCTGCTTCCCTGCCCGTTTTGGCGGCCGCAGCCGGGCGCTGAGTGCCCGCTCCCCGGGCGGGCCCGGCCGCTGCTCCAGGAGTGGGGGGGCAGCGGCGGCGCCTCGAGGATTCCCGGGATTCCCTGGCCGGTTTCCAGGCAACGCTCCCCGCGCGCTCCTCGCTCCAGGGCCGAACGTGCGCAGCCAATGGGAGGCGGCGGAGTGGGCGGGGCGAGGCGGGGCTTGGGCGGGGCGGGGGCGGGGCCGAGAGGGGCGGTTGGTGGGGTTTGGGTGGGAGCGGGCGGGGCGGGGCCGGGAGCGGGAGCGCTGCCGCTGAGCGGCCCCCGGGCAGAGACCCCGGGCAGCGGCCCCGAGACCCCCGGCGAGTGGTCCCCGGGCGAGAGAGCCCCGGCGAGTGGCCCCCGGTGCGCGGCCCCGGGGGAGGGACCCCCCGTGCGCGGCCCCCGGTGAGCGACCCCCGGTGAGCGACGCCCAGTATGTGACACCCGGTGAGCGACTCGCGGGGAAGAAGCCCCGGTAAGTGACCCCTGCGGAGGGACCCCCGGTGAATGACCCGCGGTGAACAACCCCTGGCAAGTGACCCCGGGGAGGGAGCCCCGGTAAGTCACCCCCGAGGAGGGACCCCCGGTGAGTGAGCCCCGGGGACAGTCCCCCGGTGCGCGGCCCCCGGGGGTGTCGGGCCGGGGCTGGGCGCGTTCCTTCCCCGTGCAGAGCCGAGCGGGGCCGTGGCGGGAGCGGGGCCGGAGCGGAGCCGGCCGGGGGGGCAGAGGGGAGCCCTGAGCCGCCTTCTGCCGAGGGGCTGCTGGAAAGGAGCCTGCGCTGGGAGGAGCGGGGGACGTGGCCCGAGGCTGAGGCAGGGGAGCTTCAGGTCAGCTCCTGGACAAAGGTTTCTCGCTGTGTTTTTCGGGGG
Organism: Manacus candei; assembly: GCF_025592945.1. Classification (NCBI taxonomy): domain Eukaryota; kingdom Metazoa; phylum Chordata; class Aves; order Passeriformes; family Pipridae; genus Manacus; species Manacus candei. The sequence continues at coordinate 9,573,224 of NW_026138093.1, read as the reverse complement.
GGCTCGGGCACTGCAATGGGTTGCCCAGGCGGAGCCAGCACCCCGGCAGGTGTTTCAGAGGCACCTGCATCTGGCCATGGCTGACACGCTTTAGTGGTTTGGGGGTTGCTGGGGCAGTGCTGGGCTGACAGTTGGACTTGATGGAATCATGGAACAACGTGCTGAGTTGGGTGGGTCCCACCGGCACCGTGGAGTCCAGCTCCTGAGTTTTAGGCACCACTAAAGGAACTGAATCTGGATCGAGCTGTTTGGCTCCAAAAACTCTTCTGCCCCTAGTCTACACTGCCAAGTGAAACAAAACAGACCGAGCAAAATAGAGGCCTGTGTTCCCCCCAAAGGGAAGGCAGGCAGTTACAAACCGGGAGAATAAAGCAAAGCTCAGAGCTTACATTCATGGTCCCCACAGTTGTATGACACATCAAACCAGTCCGCTGTTACCCATGTAGAACTGTCATCAGGAACCCCAAACTTTCTTGTGTGTATTTGTGTAGATATGTATATATACACATACCTATGTATAGATATCTATTTGTGTGTATCTCTGTAAGATTCTGTATCTTTGGATGTGATATTGGCATGCTGTTTTTGTGTGGCAACAAGTGGACTTAAATGGTTACAAGACTTTAGGAGATCGCCTTTCTGCTTGTGGGTTCTATTTTTTAAAGAAGGTAACAAGAAAAGAACTCTTTAGCCAAATATCAGTTAATGGCTCCTCGCTGCCCGGGGCCCGGAGCCCGCCTCCCGCGCGCCTGCTTCCCTGCCCGTTTTGGCGGGCGCAGCCGGGCGCTGAGTGCCCGCTCCCCGGGCGGGCCCGGCCGCTGCTCCAGGAGTGGGGGGGCAGCGCCGGCGCCTCGAGGATTCCCGGGATTCCCTGGCCGGTTTCCAGGCAACGCTCCCGCGCGCTCCTCGCTCCAGGGCCGAACGTGCGCAGCCAATGGGAGGCGGCGGAGTGGGCGGGGCGAGGCGGGGCTTGGGCGGGGCGGGGGCGGGGCCGAGAGGGGCGGTTGGTGGGGTTTGGGTGGGAGCGGGCGGGGCGGGGCCGGGAGCGGGAGCGCTGCCGCTGAGCGGCCCCCGGGCAGAGACCCCGGGCAGCGGCCCCGAGACCCCCGGCGAGTGGCCCCCGGTGCGCGGCCCCGGGGAGGGACCCCCCGTGTGCGGCCCCCGGCGAGTGGCCGCTGGTGAGCGACCTCCGGTGAGCGACCCCCAGTAAGTGACACCCGGTGAGCGACCCGCGGGGAAGAAGCCCCGGTAAGTGACCCCTGGGGAGGGACCCCCGGTGAATGACCCGCGGTGAACAACCCCTGGCAAGTGACCCCCGGGCAGGAATCCCCGGTGCGCGGCTCCCGGGGGTGTCGGGCCGGGGCTGGGCGCGTTCCTTCCCCGTGCAGAGCCGAGCGGGGCCGTGGCGGGAGCGGGGCCGGAGCGGAGCCGGCCGGGGGCCAGAGGGGAGCCCTGAGCCGCCTTCTGCCGAGGGGGCTGCTGGAAAGGAGCCTGCGCTGGGAGGAGCGGGGGACGTGGCCCGAGGCTGAGGCAGGGGAGCTTCAGGTCAGCTCCTGGACAAAGGTTTCTCGCTGTGTTTTTCGGGGGGGCTCGGGCACTGCAATGGGTTGCCCAGGCGGAGCCAGCACCCCGGCAGGTGTTTCAGAGGCACCTGCATCTGGCCATGGCTGACACGCTTTAGTGGTTTGGGGGTTGCTGGGGCAGTGCTGGGCTGACAGTTGGACTTGATGGAATCATGGAACAACGTGCTGAGTTGGGTGGGTCCCACCGGCACCGTGGAGTCCAGCTCCTGAGTTTTAGGCACCACTAAAGGAACTGAATCTGGATCGAGCTGTTTGGCTCTGTGATCGATAAAGACTGAGGCTATAATTTTGGTTGCAAGGAAAAAGAGTTTATTAAGGCTAACAAGCAAAAGGGGCTAGCCGGGACCGGGGGAAACCCTTGCTCCACCACAGTCAGCAAAATGGGGAACCGAAACAGTAACAATTATACCCTCGGTTGACACCACCCCCCTGAGTCATGTCAATAGTCCATTGGCTGGGGTTTCACAAGCTGCTCCCTGCTTGGTTCCTCTTTCGCGGGCAGATCTGTGGTTGGTGTCTCTAATTGTGGGCGTCGTCGTTGCTGAGGGGTTTCCACCAACGATGTCAGAGTCATTAATCCCTATGAGGCTGTGGTTCTGGAGCTTTCTATAGGGTGATGTCATCCAGTCACAAGTCTCCTCATGCTTGCTTTTGCAATAGTCCACATCAATATGCCTGTAACAAACAACTTCAAAAACACTAAATTTATCTGCGTTGTGTTCTGCAGTAATTAAACTTGTGGTTAAAAATTCATAACTTTTAATAACATAATAACTTGATTAACTTATCTCTTGAACAGCAAATTTCCTTAGTTTACTTATAACAATTCCCCCCTCCTAATTTCCTCATAAATTTGCTGGTCAAGTCTAACCATTGCTTCTCTAGATGCCTCTGAAAGAGAAGCTTGGTCCTCATCAGAAGACCTTCCACTCATATCTTCATATTGTTGTTTCATGGTCAATAACTGCACTTTCTCAATCCTATTTTTAGCAAACGCAACAATTTTGTTGAGAATACACGGTCCGAAAATGAGGGAAGCAAATAACACTAACGGCCCTGCTGGGGTTGAGATCAGGGCTGTCAACCATGGGAACTGATTATGCCAAGTATCTAGCCAACTTTGTGTGGCCTCTTTTTCTCTTTTTCTTTGTAAAATTCCTTCACGTAATTTAGACATTGACTCTTTGATAACTCCTGAATGATTGGCATAAAACCAACATTCTTTACCCAATGCTACACATAATCCTCCTTGTTGTAAGAACAGCAAATCCAATCCTCTCCTATTTTGTAAAACCACTTCCGAAAGGGAATTTAGAGAGGTCTCTAAAAAGGATATAGATTTTTCTATCCGGTCCAAATCTTCATCTACAACTGTTCTTAATGCGGTTAGTCCGTGGCTATGTTGGACCAAAGAAGCAACTCCAGTTCCCGTAGCTCCCAACCCCAATATCATTGCTATCGTTACACTCACCAGTTCCCGTTTTTGTAGTGTATGTTTACTCACTTCCCAAGATTCGAAAACAGATTCTTCAGAACGATATAATATGCGAGGTAATACTGTTATTTGAATACAAAACTCATTATTTCTCTTAAAGGCAGAAACGGACACACATGAAACCAGACCTGTTTTTGAACAAATCCACCACCCGCCTTGATGTGGTATGACCCATTTATTATTTCTTCCACTTTATTTACTTCAATACCACATAGATCCTTACTTTCTGGTGAAACATTCCCAATACATGCTCCTTGCCCACTAATCTGTGACATAGAGAGACCTATTTCTTTTTCTCCCCATCTGCACTGACTTGGGTTATCCTCAGTGCTAAAATTAAAAGTGAGATTCAACCCTACTCCCTCATAAAAGGGAGGTCTCACATTATAGCATAACTAGCAGGACTCCGTCACTTCAGGATCTGTATAATTAATTGCTCTATAAGATGACTCTACCATGTTTAGCATTGATCTAATTCCACTATATGATACCTCGTCCTTTATTACTGGCTTGGTGGGGAGAATTTGGGTACCCTTCGAGTCTTGTGGAGCTGGTCTGATAAGAATTTTATTCTCTCTTTCCCTCTCTTTCTCTTGATTGTTTCCCTTGGACTCTTTTATTTCCAGATTGGGTCCTAGAAACTGAGAATATGTGGTTAGTGGTTGTTTTCGTATAGTAACATATTCACCCGGGTCTGCTGACAATCAGTCCAGCCTTACTCCCCATGTCCGGCCAGTCAACCATCCCTTATCTTCATGGTTGAGAATCTGGACCTGTAAATATTCACAGTTAGATGGTTCATTGGGGAGGACAAGTCCTCCAAGAGCAGGTGGTTTACAATGTGGGGGTCCCCACTGCACCCGTAAATACCTATCCGGTTTTTCCGGTCTCCAAGCAGTAGCTATTGTTTCACAGCCCCAATACCCACAATGATAATGTCCTGGGTAATTACAAAAAGACTTCCCTGGGTTAGAGTTCGGGCACCAATATGTAGCTCCTTTGTTGACTGTCACTGAGGGCTTCCTTCCTCCCTGTCCACATTCCTGGGGTATATTGGCCATGAGTAGATCACAAACGGTTACATTGAACCTAGGACTTATAGCAGTTATCATTTTCCTTACAACCTTAGAATCTCTTGACCTGATTATGGTCCATTCAAATGGTTGGTGGGCATATCCCAGAAAACTTATAAAAACTATTACTCCAATGATTATTGTCAATTTTCGCCCCATTTTGTTATTTTTGAGTCCCATCCCTGTATTATCAGTGATTCTTATTTCCCACACTCTTACCTCTCTGCCTTCCTTCGTCTGTCCCTGTGCAGGGAACAACGAGGTTCTAGCTCTTCTTGGCAGCAGAGGTATTCTTCAGGGAATACTGATTAAATTGCTCTATCGTCTCTCACTGATTCAGGCTGGGACTCTTCTATTTCGAGTTTTTGAATTTTGTCAAGTAGCCCCAATAAGTCAATATATCTCCTTCGACTTGGTTTTTCCAATTTCCATGAGAATCTAGCACGGCATAGTTCTATTAATGCCCTATTCCAATTATGTTCATACACTTCCCAAGTTTCTGGGACTAACCACTCCCAACCACAAAATGCCTTTATTATTTCAGCTTTAGCTCATTGTTCGCTTATAGATTCGATAGAACTTGTTCTGCACCTCATACAATAAGGTTGCCCTCTTAGTGAAATACAGAGCCACTGTTTACCGCACTTTTTACACTTACATACTACCCAGTTATAATGAGTAGACCCGGGATGTTTTATGCAGGATATTCCATGTGGATCGCGTCCGCCTGGTACATCTGTTTCCACCTCGCAGCAAAAAGGCAAAACCGTTTGAGTTCCAACTATTCTATATAGTCCTGAACCTCCAGTTTGTTCAGGGATTCCTTCTAAATTCCATGGAACATAATACGCTCTCCTTAGAGTCTGTCCTTGTGGTATCTGGAAAAAAGAATACAAGCTGGGCCTTACACTCTCTTCTTCAAAGTTCATCTGTAGGCCGCACTCTCTTTATTTTCATCTGTAAGTTCCCAGGATTCGAAGTCACTCTCCACTCCAAATTCTTTATCGGTCCTTTTACTCGTGAGGCATGAGTCCACCCTCGCTCAGCTGTCCTTACTGAGGTATCTGTAGTGAGAAGAACGACAAATGGCCCCTCCCACTGTGGAGTTAGTGATGTTTCTCTCCAGGTTTTAATTAACACCTGATCACCAGGTTGGATTTTATGGATAGCTAAGTCCAAAGGAGGTCTTTGAGTTACCAATCCTTTCTTTCTTAACTCTTGTCTCCTCCTCATTAATTCAATAATATACTCTCTTAAACGTACGTCTTCAACTTTAGGGTGATCTGCTGGGGTCCCAAATTCATAGGGCATACCATATAGCATCTCAAATGGTGAAATACCTGTATCTGTCCGAGGTTGGGTTCTGATGTATAGTAATGTCAAGGGAAGACACTTCACCCAATTCATTTTAGTCTCTAACATCAATTTAGTTAGATGTTTCTTAATTTCCCCATTCATTCGTTCTACTCTCCCCGAACTCTGAGGGTGCCAAGGGGTATGATATTCCCACTTGATGCCTAGTAGCTCTGTTACTTCTTTAATTACCTTTGAAGTGAAGTGAGTTCCCCTGTCTGAATCTGTTGTATTGACAACACCATACCTAGGTACAATCTCTTCTAATAGGATTTTAGATACTACTTTAGCTGTACACCGAGCAGTAGGAAAAGCTTCCACAAAGTGTGTTAAATGATCCACTAACACCAACAAATACTGATACCTTCCCACTCTTGGTAATTCGGTAAAATCAACTTGAATGCTTTCAAATGGCCTTTTAGCTAATTCTCTTCCCCCTTTAACTTTATCTCTCAAATACCCTTTATTCACCTTTTTACAAGTCAGACATCCTTCCAAGGCTTTCTTAGCTATATCATACACTCCGACACATGCATATTTATTCTCAAAATGATCTACCAAGGCTTGGGTACTCCAATGAGTCTGCTTATGCAGTCTACCCATAACTTGACGGGCAAGGCCTTTGGGAATTACTTCTCTCCCATCTGACAACAACCACTTTCCCTGTTCTTCTCTTGCACCTACTTGCAACAATTTTTCCTTCTCTTGATTACTAAAAGACTTAGGGATCTGTTCACTTCCTGACTCTTGTTCACTCACCACCAACAGAGCTGCTTTCTTTGCCTCAGCGTCAGCTAGATTGTTTCCTCTGGCTGTTACTTTCAATCCCTTCTGATGACCTTTTACATGCACTACAGCAATCTGTTTCGGGCCTCTTAGAGCTCTCAACACCTCTCGAATCAGATTCTCATGAACTAGCCCTTTTCCTTTTGCATTTGCTAGTCTTCTTTCTTCCCATATCTTCCCAAAAGTATGTACTACTCCAAAAGCATATTTCGAATCTGTGAATATGGTTCCTACCTTCCCTTCTAACAGCTGAAGAGATCTTAACAAAGCATAGAGTTCACATACTTGAGCTGACCAAGTACCACACAAAGATCCAGATTCCCTGACTTGAAAGGTAACTCCATCCACTGTAGCATAGCCTGATCTCCTTTTTCCATCTACTACTCTGGACGAACCATCAATATAAAGCTTTTCCCCTATATCTAATTCCTCTTCTTCTAGATCTTCTCTAATTTTTGTCTGGAGACTTATGACTTGGATGCAATCATGTACTATATTTCCTTGAGGTTCACCATACAGAAACTGAGCTGGATTCTGTAAATGAGTTACTTCCAGTTCTAACTTAGGAGTATTCAACAAAATATTCTCATATTTCAACAACCTGCTATCAGTCAACCACTTCTCTGCCCTTTGTTTCAGTACCCCTCTGATATCGTGAGGAGTATATACCTTTAAATCTCCACCAAAAGTAATTTTTACAGCCTCTTCCACCAAAAGCGCAGTAGCCACTATGGCCTGTAAACAAGTGGGCCAACCTCTACTGACTGGATCCAGGATTTTTGAATAGTATCCTACAGGCTTCTTATGTTCTGCCCATTTCTGAGTTAATACACCATAAGCTGATCCATTTTCCACATTTACAAACAGATAAAAGGGCTTCCTAGTGTCTGGAAGACTAAGCACCGGAGAATTTATCAAATCCTCTTTTAATGCTTCTAACTTACTCTCATCCTCATCATTCCACTTTACTAATTTCTCTTTAGCCAATTTCTCATACAGAAACTTTACCTTGTTGCTATAGTTCTCTATCCACTGCCTACAGTATCCCAAAAGTCCTAGTATCTGTCTGACTTGCCTTTTGCTCTTAGGTGCAGGTAGGGACAGTATTCCTTCTACTCTTTCAGGGTCTAACCCTTTACATCCTTTACTTAGCCAATGTCCCAAGTACTTTACCCTTTCTTCGGTAAACTGCAACTTGGATTTAGACACCTTTAGGCCCTTACCACCCAAAAAATTCAGGAGCCTAATGCTTTCATCTCTTACAGATTCAGCATCTCTCCCCGCTATCAGCAGATCATCAACATATTGCACCAACACTGTACCCTCTCTAGGTTTGAAAGACTCTAGCAACTGTTCCAGAGCTTGCCCGAACAAATTTGGCGACTCTGTAAACCCCTGGGGCAAGACTGTCCATCTCAACTGCTGTTTCCTATGTGTATCAGGGTCCTCCCATTCGAATGCAAAATAATTTCTACTCTCCTCCTTAAGAGGGCACGTCCAAAAGGCATCTTTCAAATCTATTACGCTATACCATTGGTGCTCTGGGGATACTTGACTTAATAAAGTGTATGGATTAGCAACCACAGGAAATCTTGTTACTGTTCATTTATTTACTTCCCTTAAGTCTTGCACCAACCGATAAGTCCCATCAGGCTTTTTCACCGGCAAAATGGGCGTGTTATGAGGGGACATACAAGGTTCTAATAGTCCTTTTGCCAGCAGTCTTTCTATGATAGGCTTAAGGCCTACTTTCCCTTCATTAGGAATTGGATACTGTTTTACTCTGATTGGTTTATCTGGATCTTTTATAGATATTTCAAATGGTTCAATATCTAGTTTCCCTATAGTGTCAGGAGTATACCACACCTCTGGGCTAATTTTGGTTTCATCTTCTGCCGTAAGGGCATAAATTTTTACTTTCAACTGTTGCTCTGAGACCTCTAAATTAACTCCTAACTCAACCTTCAAATCTCTTCCTAATAAATTATATTCTGCCTCTGGGACTAACAAAAAGGTTCCCAAGGCAAACTTATTAGAAGCTTCTATTTCAACATCTTTAATCATAGGTACCTTAAAAGGCTCCCCTTTAGCCCCAATCACTTGGACTTTGTCGGATGATATTACACATCCTTGAGGTAGTTGTTGTACAGTTGATCTTTCTGCTCCCGAGTCCACAAGGAACTCTATAACTTGTTGCTGAGGACCCACTTTCAATTTTATCAAGGGCTCTGTGTTCTTTGGGGTCCCCAGCAGATAGAGCCCCTGACCCCTCTAATCTTCTAAAAAGATCTGCTCGTCTTTCTGTTTCTTTCTGCAATTTCTCTGAATATGTCCCTTTTGGCCACAATAATGACACTCAACTTCTCTGAAACTTATCCTCCTACTTCTGCTGGGTTGTGTCTTGTCATCAAGCCTAAAGGACTCTTTTCTCTCCTTTTCCCTGTTACTATTTTGCTCTCCTCTGATGGCTGCTACCAAAACCCTTGTCTGTTTCTTCTGCATGTCTTCCTTTTTCCTTTGCTTTTCTTCCTCTCTCACCTCATCTCTCCTAACATACACCTCCTGAGCTTCTCTCAACAACAAATCCAAGCCCTTTGTCTGCCAATCTCTATTCTTTTCTAACTTTTTCCTAATATCTTCCCAGGATCCTTGGACAAACCTAAGCTTGAGTACTGCTTGTCCCATAACATCATCCTCAGGATCCATCCCTGAGTACAACTGGAAACTCTTTCTCAATCTCTCCAACCAATCTGTGGGTGACTCATCTTTCTTTTGATATTCCTTAAATGCTCTATCTATATTTTGTCCTCTAGGGACAGACTCCCATATTCCCTGAACAATCATACTCCTCAGGTCATCCATTAGGGCCCTATCTTCAGGTCTCTGATTATTCCAATTAGGCTTTTCAAGAGGCCACTTAGTCTCAGCAGCTGGACCTTGCTGATGCCTTCTATCCCAATTTCTCATGCCAGCTGCCCTAATCATTCCCCTTCTCAGTAGGTAAATCCCTAACACGGTTCCTTTCACTCTGGGAGCTGCAGCTGCCTAGTACAGACTGTCTATTCTCCCGAGGGCACTTCTTCGCCAAATAGATTCTACTCCCTAGTCCTTTCCCTCCCCGGGAGCCACCAGACTTCAGGAGCTGTTCCTCATCAGAGGACCTACTAGGCTGCCCTACCGTACAGCCACCCATGGGCGGGGAAGCCTTGCTCTTCCCCGATCCCATCTTCTGGAGTGCCTTCTCTCACACACGCAATCACTCAAAACACAAACGCTTCCCCCTGGTCGTGGTCTGTTCCCTCGCGGGCTACAGAAACTGCACTACTGAGAGGTCCACAATCGCTTCGTCCTCAGAGGACGTCTCAAACAGGCACACTCCAGGACCCCCTCCCAACCGCCAAGGGGGTACACTATACTCACCTCTCCGTGGATGAGTCTTCGCTCGTTCTGGCAGTGCTGCTCAGAGCACTGGAGCGGCCCTTCCCCAACCAGACAACCCACAGTCGCCTCGCCTGTAATCGACTGCTGCCCTCAAACAGAGCTCACCATCAGTTCCTAGCTACCCTCGAGCTAGGTGTTGTCTGGATCCGCATGCGAAAATTACGGAGATCTGCAGAAACCTACTTTCTTTTACTTGTTTGCCTTAACAAACTAGTCGGTATGGAGAGGCTGAATGACAGAATCTCCCAGGGCCGTCCAAAAATGGGACGGGGGCGCCCTCCCCAGAGAGTGTTTCTATCACTCAGGGGGTCTCCATCCGAGTCACGGCACCAATTGTGATCGATAGAATGAGGCTATAATTTCAGTTGCAAGGTAAAACAAAGGTTTGTTAATGCTAACAAGCAAAAGCGGCCAGCCGGGCGACCGGGGAGACCCTTGCTCCACCACAGTCCGCAAAATGGGGAACCGAAAAGGCAACAATTATACCCTTTGTTGACACCACCCCCCAAAGTCATGTTCATAGTCCATTGGTGGGAGGTTCGCGGGCTGCTCCCTGCTTGGTTCCTCTTTCGCGGCAGATCTGTGGTTGGCTCCTCCACTCGCGGGCATCTGCCGTTGCTGAGGGGCTTCCACCAATGATTTTAAAGTCATTAGTCCCTATGAGACCGTGGTCCTGGAATTTTCCATCGGGAGATGTCATCTAATCATAGGACTCCTCGTGGCTTGCCCCTTCATCTTAGTCCATATCAATATGCCTGTAATCAAACAGCTCCAAAATACTGAGTCACTCTGCGTTGTGTTCTACAGCATACAAACTTGTGGTTAGATATTTCATAATCAGTCAACTCATGACTCTTAACAATGTGGTTAGTAAAATACAGCAACTTTATTAACCCCTTTGAGCAGCAAATTTCCTGGGTTTACTTATAACATCAGGAACCCCAAACTTTCTTGTGTGTATTTGTATAGATATGTATAGATATGTATAGGTAGATAGATATACATACATAGATATGTATAGGTCTATATTTGTGTGTATGTCTGTAAGATTCTGTATCTTTGGATGTGATATTGGCATGCTGTTGTTGTGTGGCAACAAGTGGACTTAAAAGGTTGCAACACTTTAGGAGATCACCTTTCTGCTTATGGGTCCTATTTTTTAAAGAATGTAAAAAGAAAAGAACTCTTTAGCCAAATATAACTTAAGACATTAATCAGAACAAATGTATTGATTTCTATTTCCAATTGTACAACAAGTCATTCAACTATTTGCATACTCCAAAGCTGGGTTGGAAACTTCTCCCTCAGAAATAAGAAAAACTGTTTTCCAAGGCTGTTACTGACAGCCATGGCAGAGTTTCCAATAACAACTCCCCATTCTTGAAATGCAAAGTCTGAAAACTGAAACAAGCGTTAACCTGGAATTCTTGTTGCCAGCACTGATCTGGACAGGAGTTATTAGAGAGTGGAGCAAAGCTAGCACCACAAACCACCTTGGGCTCTGCATTCGTTGGTCATGGCACCAAAGTTTTGCTTTTCAACCCATCTGCTAAGGAAACCTTGCCAGAACTGTGAGCTTATAACACTACTTTTCTTAAGAAGTGAGGAGGCCTTAATCCAGTGTACACAGATGAGACCCTGAAATAGGAGAGAGGCCAGTTGCTGATGATCAGTGCAGATGAGGAATCAGCTCTGCTGAGTAGACTTCAAGCTTTGTGATTTTTACAAGTGGACTATTTCAAATCTGTTGTAGAAGAAACAGTCTTTTCTGTTTGATCAACTTTCCACTTTCAGAATACTGGAGTTTATCCCTAAAATTCAGCCTGTAGTTTCAAAAGATAAAAATCCTTCGAGGAAACCTTCCAGCCTCAGTAGCCAATTGCAATGTGCCCAGGGAAGTTCAGCAACAGCACCATTCATTAAATGAACTGTTCTGGACCAGCCATCCCAGAGAGATTGAGCTCCAGTGCCAAACCCCATAGAGTGCCAAGTGCCATAAGAGCTGATTTGTGGCTTCGCTGAGATTCTCTCTGGTTTCATTTGGTGTAGCTGGCACATCTGGAGCAAAGGGTGTGGGCAAAAGTACATCCTTAGAAGGGTCCAGTACAAATCATGTCACAAGATTAGCAATTTCTCTAACTGAAGAAGGCAATTAGATACAGGAATGTATTTTTCTACCTCCTCTTTCCACATTGCTGCTGTGTTCCTTCATCATGCCCTGTGAGCAGTCCCAGTGCTCTGTGATTGACGCCATAAAGGACTTGATAACAGGGAAAAAACACTACCGAGACAAAAGGTGCCACCACAGGAATGTCTTGCTGCCCAAGAAGTGCCAAGGTGGCCCCAACAACTGCACCTCAAAGCCAAAGGATCCAGACATTTTTTCATGGTAGAAAGAGCTGCTGTTCCCTTTCTTCTGCCCTGCTCTGGAATGGCCGGTCCCACCTCCTGGAAAATTGAATCCAAAAGAAGATTCCTGCCAGACAAAAGGCGCCACCACAGAAAGGTCTTTGCTGCCCAAGAAGTGCCCAGGCTGCCCCACCAACGACACCTGAAGCCAACGCTTCCAGAATTTTTTCCTGGTAGAAAGAGCTGCTGTTCCCTTTTTTCAGCCCTGCTCTGCAATGGCCGGTCCCACCTCCAGAAAACTTTACTCCAGATGAAGATTCCTGCCAGACAAAAGGTGTCACCACAGAAAGGTCTTGATGCCCAAGAAGAGCACAGGCTGCCCCACCAACTACACCTGAAGCCAAAGCTTCCAGAATTTTTTCCTGGTGGAAAGATCTGCTTTTCCCTTTTTTCAGCCCTGCTCTGCAATGACCGGTCCCACCTTTTAAAAAATTGAATCCAAATGAAGATTCCTGCCAGACAAAAGGTGCCACCACAGAAAACTCTTTGCTACCCAAAAAGTGCCTAGGCTGCCCCAAAATCTGCACCTCAAAGCCAAAGGTACCAGACATTTTTTCCCGGTAGAAAGAGCTGCTGTTCCCTTTTTTCAGTCCTGTTCTGTAATGCCGGTCCCACCTCCTGAGAAATTGAATCCAACTAAAGATTCCTGCCAGAGAAATGGTGCCACCACAGAAAGGTCTTTGCTGCCCCAGAAGTGCCCAGGCTGCCCCACCAACTTCACCTCAAAGACAAAACTTCCAGAACTTTTTCCTGGTGGAAAGAGCTGCTGTTCCCTTTTTTCAGGCCTGTGCTGCAATGGCCGTTCCCACTTCCAGAAAACTTTACTCCAGATCAAGATTCCTGCCAGACAAAAGGGGCCACCACAGGAATCTCTTGCTGCCCAAAAAGTGCCTAGGCTGCCCCAAGAACTGCACCTGAAGCCAAAGGATTCAGACTTTATTTCCCGGTGGAAAGAGCTGCTGTTCCCTTTTTTCAAGCCTGTTCTTCAATGGCCAGTCCCACCTCCAGAAAACTTTGCTCCAAATGAAGATTCCTGCCAGACAAATGGTGCCACCACAGAAAGGTCTTTGCTGCCCAAGAAGTGCCCAGGCTGCCGAAAGAACTGCACCTGAAGCCAAAGCTTCCAGACGTTTTTTCCTTAGGGAAAGAGCTGCTGTTCCCTATTTTCAGACCTGCGCTGCAAGGGCCGTTCCCACTTCCAGAAAACTTTACTCCAGATGAAGATTCCTGCCAGACAAAAGGTGCCACCACAGAAAGGTCTTGATGCCCAAGAAGTGCCCAGGCTGCCCCACCAACTACACCTGAAACCAAAGCTTCCAGAATTTTTTCCTGGTGGAAAGAGCTGCTGTTCCCTTTTTTCAGCCCTGCGCTGCAATGGCCGGTCCAACCTCCTGGAAAATTGAATCCGACTGAAGATTCCTGCCATACAAAAGGTGCCACCACAGAGAACTCATCTATCCCAAGAAGTGCCAAGGCTGCCCCACCAACTGCACCTCAAAGCCAAAGGATCCAGGCTTTTTTCCTGGTGTGAAGAGCTGCTGTTCCCGTTTTTCAGGCCTGCTCTGCAATGGTCGGTCCCACCTCCTGAAAAATTTAATCCAAATGAATATTCCTGCCAGACAAAATTTGCCACTACAAAAAACTCTTGCTGCCCCAGAAGTGCCCAGGCTGCCCCACCAACTACTCCTGAAGCCAAAGGATCCAGACTTTTTTTCCTTAGGGAAAGAGCTGCTGTTCTGTTTTTTCTGCCCTGCGCTGCAATCTCCAGTCCCACCTTTTTAAAAACTGAATCCTACTGAAGATTCCTGCCAGAAAAAAGGTGCCACCACAGAAAACTCATCTATCCCAAGAAGTACCCAGGCTGCAAAAACTACACCTGAAGCCAAAGGATCCAGACTTTTTTTCCTCAGGGAAAGAGCTGCTGTTCCCTTTTTTCAGTCCTGCGCTGCAATGGCCGGTCCCACCTCCTGGAAAATTGAATCCAAATGAAGATTCCTGCCAGACAAATGGTGCCACCACAGAAAGGTCTTTGCTGCCCAAGAAGTGCCCAGGCTGCCGAAAGAACTGCACCTGAAGCCAAAGCTTCCAGACGTTTTTTCCTTAGGGAAAGAGCTGCTGTTCCCTATTTTCAGACCTGTGCTGCAAGGGCCGTTCCCACTTCCAGAAAACTTTACTCCAGATGAAGATTCCTGCCAGACAAAAGGTGCCACCACAGAAAGGTCTTGATGCCCAAGAAGTGCCCAGGCTGCCCCACCAACTACACCTGAAACCAAAGCTTCCAGAATTTTTTCCTGGTGGAAAGAGCTGCTGTTCCCTTTTTTCAGCCCTGCGCTGCAATGGCCGGTCCAACCTCCTGGAAAACTGAATCCAACTGAAGATTCCTGCCAGACAAAAGGTGCCACTACAGAAAACTCTTCCTGCCCAAGAAGTACCCAGGCTGCACCAACTACACCTGAAGCCAAAGGATCCAGATTTTTTTCCTGGTAGAAAGAACTGCTGTTCCCTTTTTTCAGTCCTGTGCTGCAATGGCCGGTCCCACCTCTAGAAAACTTTACTCCAGATGAACATTCCTGCCAGACAAAAGGCGCCACCACAGAAAACTCTTCCTGCCCAAGAAGTGCCCAGGCTACCCCAACAACTGCACCTCCATGACAAAGCTTCCTGACTTTTTTTCCTGGTGGAAAGAACTGCTGTTCCTTTTTTCTACCCTGCTCTGCAATGACCGGTCCCACCTTTTAAAAAATTTAATCCAAATGAAGATTCCTGCCAGACAAAAGGTGCTACCACAAAAAACTCTACCTTCCCAAGAAGTTTCCAGGCTGCACAAACTACACCTGAAGTCAAAGCTTCCAGATTTTTTCCTGGTGGAAAGAGCTGCTTTTCCCTCTTTTAAGCTCTGCGCTGCAATGGCCGGCCCCACCTCCTGGAAAATTGAATCCAAATGAAGATTCCTGCCAGAGAAAAGGTGCCACTACAGAAAGGTCTTTGCTGCCCAAGAAGTGCCCAGGCTTTCCCAAAATCTGCACCTCAAAGACAAAGCTTCCAGAATTTTTTCCTGGTGGAAAGAGCTGCTGTTCCCTTTTTTCAGTCCTGTTCTGTAGTGCCGGTCCCACCTCCTGAGAAATTGAATCCAACTAAAGATTCCTGCCAGAGAAATGGTGCCACCACAGAAAGGTCTTTGCTGCCCCAGAAGTGCCCAGGCTGCCCCACCAACTTCACCTCAAAGCCAAAGCTTCCAGACTTTTTTCCTGGTGGAAAGAGCTGCTGTTCCCTTTTTTCAGCCCTGCTCTGCAATGGCCGGTCCCACCTCCTGGAAAATTGACTACAAATGAAGATTCCTGCCAGACAAAAGGGGCCACCACAGGAATCTCTTGCTGCCCAAAAAGTGCCTAGGCTGCCCCAAGAACTGCACCTGAAGCCAAAGGATTCAGACTTTTTTTCCCGGTAGAAAGAGCTGCTGTTCCCTTTTTTCAAGCCTGTTCTTCAATGGCCGGTCCCACCTCCAGAAAACTTTGCTCCAAATGAAGATTCCTGCCAGACAAATGGTGCCACCACAGAAAGGTCTTTGCTGCCCAAGAAGTGCCCAGGCTGCCGAAAGAACTGCACCTGAAGCCAAAGCTTCCAGACGTTTTTTCCTTAGGGAAAGAGCTGCTGTTCCCTATTTTCAGACCTGTGCTGCAAGGGCCGTTCCCACTTCCAGAAAACTTTACTCCAGATGAAGATTCCTGCCAGACAAAAGGTGCCACCACAGAAAGGTCTTGATGCCCAAGAAGTGCCCAGGCTGCCCCACCAACTACACCTGAAACCAAAGCTTCCAGAATTTTTTCCTGGTGGAAAGAGCTGCTGTTCCCTTTTTTCAGCCCTGCGCTGCAATGACCGGTCCAACCTCCTGGAAAATTGAATCCGACTGAAGATTCCTGCCATACAAAATGTGCCACCACAGAGCACTCATCTATCCCAAGAAGTTCCAAGGCTGCCCCACCAACTGCACCTCAAAGCCAAAGGATCCAGGCTTTTTTCCTGGTGTGAAGAGCTGCTGTTCCCGTTTTTCAGGCCTGCTCTGCAATGGTCGGTCCCACCTCCTGAAAAATTTAATCCAAATGAATATTCCTGCCAGACAAAATTTGCCACTACAAAAAACTCTTGCTGCCCCAGAAGTGCCCAGGCTGCCCCACCAACTACTCCTGAAGCCAAAGGATCCAGACTTTTTTTCCTTAGGGAAAGAGCTGCTGTTCCGTTTTTTCTGCCCTGCGCTGCAATCTCCAGTCCCACCTTTTTAAAAACTGAATCCTACTGAAGATTCCTGCCAGAAAAAAGGTGCCACCACAGAAAACTCATCTATCCCAAGAAGTACCCAGGCTGCAAAAACTACACCTGAAGCCAAAGGATCCAGACTTTTTTTCCTCAGGGAAAGAGCTGCTGTTCCCTTTTTTCAGTCCTGCGCTGCAATGGCCGGTCCCACCTCCTGGAAAATTGAATCCAAATGAAGATTCCTGCCAGACAAAAGGTGCCACTACAGAAAACTCTTCCTGCCCAAGAAGTACCCAGGCTGCACCAACTACACCTGAAGCCAAAGGATCCAGATTTTTTTCCTGGTAGAAAGAACTGCTGTTCCCTTTTTTCAGTCCTGTGCTGCAATGGCCGGTCCCACCTCCAGAAAACTTTACTCCAGATGAACATTCCTGCCAGACAAAAGGCGCCACCACAGAAAACTCTTCCTGCCCAAGAAGTGCCCAGGCTACCCCAACAACTGCACCTCCATGACAAAGCTTCCTGACTTTTTTTCCTGGTGGAAAGAACTGCTGTTCCTTTTTTCTACCCTGCTCTGCAATGACCGGTCCCACCTTTTAAAAAATTTAATCCAAATGAAGATTCCTGCCAGACAAAAGGTGCTACCACAAAAAACTCTACCTTCCCAAGAAGTTTCCAGGCTGCACAAACTACACCTGAAGTCAAAGCTTCCAGATTTTTTCCTGGTGGAAAGAGCTGCTTTTCCCTCTTTTAAGCTCTGCGCTGCAATGGCCGGCCCCACCTCCTGGAAAATTGAATCCAAATGAAGATTCCTGCCAGAGAAAAGGTGCCACTACAGAAAGGTCTTTGCTGCCCAAGAAGTGCCCAGGCTTTCCCAAAATCTGCACCTCAAAGACAAAGCTTCCAGAATTTTTTCCTGGTGGAAAGAGCTGCTGTTCCCTTTTTTCAGTCCTGTTCTGTAGTGCCGGTCCCACCTCCTGAGAAATTGAATCCAACTAAAGATTCCTGCCAGAGAAATGGTGCCACCACAGAAAGGTCTTTGCTGCCCCAGAAGTGCCCAGGCTGCCCCACCAACTTCACCTCAAAGCCAAAGCTTCCAGACTTTTTTCCTGGTGGAAAGAGCTGCTGTTCCCTTTTTTCAGCCCTGCTCTGCAATGGCCGGTCCCACCTCCTGGAAAATTGACTACAAATGAAGATTCCTGCCAGACAAAAGGGGCCACCACAGGAATCTCTTGCTGCCCAAAAAGTGCCTAGGCTGCCCCAAGAACTGCACCTGAAGCCAAAGGATTCAGACTTTTTTTCCCGGTAGAAAGAGCTGCTGTTCCCTTTTTTCAAGCCTGTTCTTCAATGGCCGGTCCCACCTCCAGAAAACTTTGCTCCAAATGAAGATTCCTGCCAGACAAATGGTGCCACCACAGAAAGGTCTTTGCTGCCCAAGAAGTGCCCAGGCTGCCGAAAGAACTGCACCTGAAGCCAAAGCTTCCAGACGTTTTTTCCTTAGGGAAAGAGCTGCTGTTCCCTATTTTCAGACCTGTGCTGCAAGGGCCGTTCCCACTTCCAGAAAACTTTACTCCAGATGAAGATTCCTGCCAGACAAAAGGTGCCACCACAGAAAGGTCTTGATGCCCAAGAAGTGCCCAGGCTGCCCCACCAACTACACCTGAAACCAAAGCTTCCAGAATTTTTTCCTGGTGGAAAGAGCTGCTGTTCCCTTTTTTCAGCCCTGCGCTGCAATGGCCGGTCCAACCTCCTGGAAAATTGAATCCGACTGAAGATTCCTGCCATACAAAAGGTGCCACCACAGAGCACTCATCTATCCCAAGAAGTGCCAAGGCTGCCCCACCAACTGCACCTCAAAGCCAAAGGATCCAGGCTTTTTTCCTGGTGTGAAGAGCTGCTGTTCCCGTTTTTCAGGCCTGCTCTGCAATGGTCGGTCCCACCTCCTGAAAAATTTAATCCAAATGAATATTCCTGCCAGACAAAATTTGCCACTACAAAAAACTCTTGCTGCCCCAGAAGTGCCCAGGCTGCCCCACCAACTACTCCTGAAGCCAAAGGATCCAGACTTTTTTTCCTTAGGGAAAGAGCTGCTGTTCCGTTTTTTCTGCCCTGCGCTGCAATCTCCAGTCCCACCTTTTTAAAAACTGAATCCTACTGAAGATTCCTGCCAGAAAAAAGGTGCCACCACAGAAAACTCATCTATCCCAAGAAGTACCCAGGCTGCAAAAACTACACCTGAAGCCAAAGGATCCAGACTTTTTTTCCTCAGGGAAAGAGCTGCTGTTCCCTTTTTTCAGTCCTGCGCTGCAATGGCCGGTCCCACCTCCTGGAAAATTGAATCCAAATGAAGATTCCTGCCAGAGAAAAGGTGCCACTACAGAAAGGTCTTTGCTGCCCAAGAAGTGCCCAGGCTTTCCCAAAATCTGCACCTCAAAGACAAAGCTTCCAGAATTTTTTCCTGGTGGAAAGAGCTGCTGTTCCCTTTTTTCAGTCCTGTTCTGTAGTGCCGGTCCCACCTCCTGAGAAATTGAATCCAACTAAAGATTCCTGCCAGAGAAATGGTGCCACCACAGAAAGGTCTTTGCTGCCCCAGAAGTGCCCAGGCTGCCCCACCAACTTCACCTCAAAGCCAAAGCTTCCAGACTTTTTTCCTGGTGGAAAGAGCTGCTGTTCCCTTTTTTCAGCCCTGCTCTGCAATGGCCGGTCCCACCTCCTGGAAAATTGACTACAAATGAAGATTCCTGCCAGACAAAAGGGGCCACCACAGGAATCTCTTGCTGCCCAAAAAGTGCCTAGGCTGCCCCAAGAACTGCACCTGAAGCCAAAGGATTCAGACTTTTTTTCCCGGTAGAAAGAGCTGCTGTTCCCTTTTTTCAAGCCTGTTCTTCAATGGCCGGTCCCACCTCCAGAAAACTTTGCTCCAAATGAAGATTCCTGCCAGACAAATGGTGCCACCACAGAAAGGTCTTTGCTGCCCAAGAAGTGCCCAGGCTACCGAAAGAACTGCACCTGAAGCCAAAGCTTCCAGACGTTTTTTCCTTAGGGAAAGAGCTGCTGTTCCCTATTTTCAGACCTGTGCTGCAAGGGCCGTTCCCACTTCCAGAAAACTTTACTCCAGATGAAGATTCCTGCCAGACAAAAGGTGCCACCACAGAAAGGTCTTGATGCCCAAGAAGTGCCCAGGCTGCCCCACCAACTACACCTGAAACCAAAGCTTCCAGAATTTTTTCCTGGTGGAAAGAGCTGCTGTTCCCTTTTTTCAGCCCTGCGCTGCAATGGCCGGTCCAACCTCCTGGAAAATTGAATCCGACTGAAGATTCCTGCCATACAAAAGGTGCCACCACAGAGCACTCATCTATCCCAAGAAGTGCCAAGGCTGCCCCACCAACTGCACCTCAAAGCCAAAGGATCCAGGCTTTTTTCCTGGTGTGAAGAGCTGCTGTTCCCGTTTTTCAGGCCTGCTCTGCAATGGTCGGTCCCACCTCCTGAAAAATTTAATCCAAATGAATATTCCTGCCAGACAAAATTTGCCACTACAAAAAACTCTTGCTGCCCCAGAAGTGCCCAGGCTGCCCCACCAACTACTCCTGAAGCCAAAGGATCCAGACTTTTTTTCCTTAGGGAAAGAGCTGCTGTTCCGTTTTTTCTGCCCTGCGCTGCAATCTCCAGTCCCACCTTTTTAAAAACTGAATCCTACTGAAGATTCCTGCCAGAAAAAAGGTGCCACCACAGAAAACTCATCTATCCCAAGAAGTACCCAGGCTGCAAAAACTACACCTGAAGCCAAAGGATCCAGGCTTTTTTTCCTCAGGGAAAGAGCTGCTGTTCCCTTTTTTCAGTCCTGCGCTGCAATGGCCGGTCCCACCTCCTGGAAAATTGAATCCAAATGAAGATTCCTGCCAGACAAAAGGTGCCACTACAGAAAACTCTTCCTGCCCAAGAAGTACCCAGGCTGCACCAACTACACCTGAAGCCAAAGGATCCAGATTTTTTTCCTGGTAGAAAGAACTGCTGTTCCCTTTTTTCAGTCCTGTGCTGCAATGGCCGGTCCCACCTCCAGAAAACTTTACTCCAGATGAACATTCCTGCCAGACAAAAGGCGCCACCACAGAAAACTCTTCCTGCCCAAGAAGTGCCCAGGCTACCCCAACAACTGCACCTCCATGACAAAGCTTCCTGACTTTTTTTCCTGGTGGAAAGAACTGCTGTTCCTTTTTTCTACCCTGCTCTGCAATGACCGGTCCCACCTTTTAAAAAATTTAATCCAAATGAAGATTCCTGCCAGACAAAAGGTGCTACCACAAAAAACTCTACCTTCCCAAGAAGTTTCCAGGCTGCACAAACTACACCTGAAGTCAAAGCTTCCAGATTTTTTCCTGGTGGAAAGAGCTGCTTTTCCCTCTTTTAAGCTCTGCGCTGCAATGGCCGGCCCCACCTCCTGGAAAATTGAATCCAAATGAAGATTCCTGCCAGAGAAAAGGTGCCACTACAGAAAGGTCTTTGCTGCCCAAGAAGTGCCCAGGCTTTCCCAAAATCTGCACCTCAAAGACAAAGCTTCCAGAATTTTTTCCTGGTGGAAAGAGCTGCTGTTCCCTTTTTTCAGTCCTGTTCTGTAGTGCCGGTCCCACCTCCTGAGAAATTGAATCCAACTAAAGATTCCTGCCAGAGAAATGGCGCCACCACAGAAAGGTCTTTGCTGCCCCAGAAGTGCCCAGGCTGCCCCACCAACTTCACCTCAAAGCCAAAGCTTCCAGACTTTTTTCCTGGTGGAAAGAGCTGCTGTTCCCTTTTTTCAGCCCTGCTCTGCAATGGCCGGTCCCACCTCCTGGAAAATTGACTACAAATGAAGATTCCTGCCAGACAAAAGGGGCCACCACAGGAATCTCTTGCTGCCCAAAAAGTGCCTAGGCTGCCCCAAGAACTGCACCTGAAGCCAAAGGATTCAGACTTTTTTTCCCGGTAGAAAGAGCTGCTGTTCCCTTTTTTCAAGCCTGTTCTTCAATGGCCGGTCCCACCTCCAGAAAACTTTGCTCCAAATGAAGATTCCTGCCAGACAAATGGTGCCACCACAGAAAGGTCTTTGCTGCCCAAGAAGTGCCCAGGCTACCGAAAGAACTGCACCTGAAGCCAAAGCTTCCAGACGTTTTTTCCTTAGGGAAAGAGCTGCTGTTCCCTATTTTCAGACCTGTGCTGCAAGGGCCGTTCCCACTTCCAGAAAACTTTACTCCAGATGAAGATTCCTGCCAGACAAAAGGTGCCACCACAGAAAGGTCTTGATGCCCAAGAAGTGCCCAGGCTGCCCCACCAACTACACCTGAAACCAAAGCTTCCAGAATTTTTTCCTGGTGGAAAGAGCTGCTGTTCCCTTTTTTCAGCCCTGCGCTGCAATGGCCGGTCCAACCTCCTGGAAAATTGAATCCGACTGAAGATTCCTGCCATACAAAAGGTGCCACCACAGAGCACTCATCCATCCCAAGAAGTGCCAAGGCTGCCCCACCAACTGCACCTCAAAGCCAAAGGATCCAGGCTTTTTTCCTGGTGTGAAGAGCTGCTGTTCCCGTTTTTCAGGCCTGCTCTGCAATGGTCGGTCCCACCTCCTGAAAAATTTAATCCAAATGAATATTCCTGCCAGACAAAATTTGCCACTACAAAAAACTCTTGCTGCCCCAGAAGTGCCCAGGCTGCCCCACCAACTACTCCTGAAGCCAAAGGATCCAGACTTTTTTTCCTTAGGGAAAGAGCTGCTGTTCCGTTTTTTCTGCCCTGCGCTGCAATCTCCAGTCCCACCTTTTTAAAAACTGAATCCTACTGAAGATTCCTGCCAGAAAAAAGGTGCCACCACAGAAAACTCATCTATCCCAAGAAGTACCCAGGCTGCAAAAACTACACCTGAAGCCAAAGGATCCAGGCTTTTTTTCCTCAGGGAAAGAGCTGCTGTTCCCTTTTTTCAGTCCTGCGCTGCAATGGCCGGTCCCACCTCCTGGAAAATTGAATCCAACTGAAGATTCCTGCCAGACAAAAGGTGCCACTACAGAAAACTCTTCCTGCCCAAGAAGTACCCAGGCTGCACCAACTACACCTGAAGCCAAAGGATCCAGATTTTTTTCCTGGTAGAAAGAACTGCTGTTCCCTTTTTTCAGTCCTGTGCTGCAATGGCCGGTCCCACCTCCAGAAAACTTTACTCCAGATGAACATTCCTGCCAGACAAAAGGCGCCACCACAGAAAACTCTTCCTGCCCAAGAAGTGCCCAGGCTACCCCAACAACTGCACCTCCATGACAAAGCTTCCTGACTTTTTTTCCTGGTGGAAA
Organism: Manacus candei; assembly: GCF_025592945.1. Classification (NCBI taxonomy): domain Eukaryota; kingdom Metazoa; phylum Chordata; class Aves; order Passeriformes; family Pipridae; genus Manacus; species Manacus candei. The sequence continues at coordinate 9,550,522 of NW_026138093.1, read as the reverse complement.
GAACTGCTGTTCCTTTTTTCTACCCTGCTCTGCAATGACCGGTCCCACCTTTTAAAAAATTTAATCCAAATGAAGATTCCTGCCAGACAAAAGGTGCTACCACAAAAAACTCTACCTTCCCAAGAAGTTTCCAGGCTGCACAAACTACACCTGAAGTCAAAGCTTCCAGATTTTTTCCTGGTGGAAAGAGCTGCTTTTCCCTCTTTTAAGCTCTGCGCTGCAATGGCCGGCCCCACCTCCTGGAAAATTGAATCCAAATGAAGATTCCTGCCAGAGAAAAGGTGCCACTACAGAAAGGTCTTTGCTGCCCAAGAAGTGCCCAGGCTTTCCCAAAATCTGCACCTCAAAGACAAAGCTTCCAGAATTTTTTCCTGGTGGAAAGAGCTGCTGTTCCCTTTTTTCAGTCCTGTTCTGTAGTGCCGGTCCCACCTCCTGAGAAATTGAATCCAACTAAAGATTCCTGCCAGAGAAATGGTGCCACCACAGAAAGGTCTTTGCTGCCCCAGAAGTGCCCAGGCTGCCCCACCAACTTCACCTCAAAGCCAAAGCTTCCAGACTTTTTTCCTGGTGGAAAGAGCTGCTGTTCCCTTTTTTCAGCCCTGCTCTGCAATGGCCGGTCCCACCTCCTGGAAAATTGAATCCAAATGAAGATTCCTGCCAGACAAAAGGGGCCACCACAGGAATCTCTTGCTGCCCAAAAAGTGCCTAGGCTGCCCCAAGAACTGCACCTGAAGCCAAAGGATTCAGACTTTTTTTCCCGGTAGAAAGAGCTGCTGTTCCCTTTTTTCAAGCCTGTTCTTCAATGGCCGGTCCCACCTCCAGAAAACTTTGCTCCAAATGAAGATTCCTGCCAGACAAATGGTGCCACCACAGAAAGGTCTTTGCTGCCCAAGAAGTGCCCAGGCTGCCGAAAGAACTGCACCTGAAGCCAAAGCTTCCAGACTTTTTTTCCTTAGGGAAAGAGCTGCTGTTCCCTATTTTCAGACCTGTGCTGCAAGGGCCGTTCCCACTTCCAGAAAACTTTACTCCAGATGAAGATTCCTGCCAGACAAAAGGTGCCACCACAGAAAGGTCTTGATGCCCAAGAAGTGCCCAGGCTGCCCCACCAACTACACCTGAAACCAAAGCTTCCAGAATTTTTTCCTGGTGGAAAGAGCTGCTGTTCCCTTTTTTCAGCCCTGCGCTGCAATGGCCGGTCCAACCTCCTGGAAAATTGAATCCGACTGAAGATTCCTGCCATACAAAAGGTGCCACCACAGAGCACTCATCCATCCCAAGAAGTGCCAAGGCTGCCCCACCAACTGCACCTCAAAGCCAAAGGATCCAGGCTTTTTTCCTGGTGTGAAGAGCTGCTGTTCCCGTTTTTCAGGCCTGCTCTGCAATGGTCGGTCCCACCTCCTGAAAAATTTAATCCAAATGAATATTCCTGCCAGACAAAATTTGCCACTACAAAAAACTCTTGCTGCCCCAGAAGTGCCCAGGCTGCCCCACCAACTACTCCTGAAGCCAAAGGATCCAGACTTTTTTTCCTTAGGGAAAGAGCTGCTGTTCCGTTTTTTCTGCCCTGCGCTGCAATCTCCAGTCCCACCTTTTTAAAAACTGAATCCTACTGAAGATTCCTGCCAGAAAAAAGGTGCCACCACAGAAAACTCATCTATCCCAAGAAGTACCCAGGCTGCAAAAACTACACCTGAAGCCAAAGGATCCAGGCTTTTTTTCCTCAGGGAAAGAGCTGCTGTTCCCTTTTTGCAGTCCTGCGCTGCAATGGCCGGTCCCACCTCCTGGAAAATTGAATCCGACTGAAGTTTCCTGCCATACAAAAGGTGCCACCACAGAGCACTCATCTATCCCAAGAAGTGCCAAGGCTGCCCCACCAACTGCACCTCAAAGCCAAAGGATCCAGGCTTTTTTCCTGGTGTGAAGAGCTGCTGTTCCCGTTTTTCAGGCCTGCTCTGCAATGGTCGGTCCCACCTCCTGAAAAATTTAATCCAAATGAATATTCCTGCCAGACAAAATTTGCCACTACAAAAAACTCTTGCTGCCCCAGAAGTGCCCAGGCTGCCCCACCAACTACTCCTGAAGCCAAAGGATCCAGACTTTTTTTCCTTAGGGAAAGAGCTGCTGTTCCGTTTTTTCTGCCCTGCGCTGCAATCTCCAGTCCCACCTTTTTAAAAACTGAATCCTACTGAAGATTCCTGCCAGAAAAAAGGTGCCACCACAGAAAACTCATCTATCCCAAGAAGTACCCAGGCTGCAAAAACTACACCTGAAGCCAAAGGATCCAGGCTTTTTTTCCTCAGGGAAAGAGCTGCTGTTCCCTTTTTTCAGTCCTGCGCTGCAATGGCCGGTCCCACCTCCTGGAAAATTGAATCCAACTGAAGATTCCTGCCAGACAAAAGGTGCCACTACAGAAAACTCTTCCTGCCCAAGAAGTACCCAGGCTGCACCAACTACACCTGAAGCCAAAGGATCCAGATTTTTTTCCTGGTAGAAAGAACTGCTGTTCCCTTTTTTCAGTCCTGTGCTGCAATGGCCGGTCCCACCTCCAGAAAACTTTACTCCAGATGAACATTCCTGCCAGACAAAAGGCGCCACCACAGAAAACTCTTCCTGCCCAAGAAGTGCCCAGGCTACCCCAACAACTGCACCTCCATGACAAAGCTTCCTGACTTTTTTTCCTGGTGGAAAGAACTGCTGTTCCTTTTTTCTACCCTGCTCTGCAATGACCGGTCCCACCTTTTAAAAAATTTAATCCAAATGAAGATTCCTGCCAGACAAAAGGTGCTACCACAAAAAACTCTACCTTCCCAAGAAGTTTCCAGGCTGCACAAACTACACCTGAAGTCAAAGCTTCCAGATTTTTTCCTGGTGGAAAGAGCTGCTTTTCCCTCTTTTAAGCTCTGCGCTGCAATGGCCGGCCCCACCTCCTGGAAAATTGAATCCAAATGAAGATTCCTGCCAGAGAAAAGGTGCCACTACAGAAAGGTCTTTGCTGCCCAAGAAGTGCCCAGGCTTTCCCAAAATCTGCACCTCAAAGACAAAGCTTCCAGAATTTTTTCCTGGTGGAAAGAGCTGCTGTTCCCTTTTTTCAGTCCTGTTCTGTAGTGCCGGTCCCACCTCCTGAGAAATTGAATCCAACTAAAGATTCCTGCCAGAGAAATGGTGCCACCACAGAAAGGTCTTTGCTGCCCCAGAAGTGCCCAGGCTGCCCCACCAACTTCACCTCAAAGCCAAAGCTTCCAGACTTTTTTCCTGGTGGAAAGAGCTGCTGTTCCCTTTTTTCAGCCCTGCTCTGCAATGGCCGGTCCCACCTCCTGGAAAATTGACTACAAATGAAGATTCCTGCCAGACAAAAGGGGCCACCACAGGAATCTCTTGCTGCCCAAAAAGTGCCTAGGCTGCCCCAAGAACTGCACCTGAAGCCAAAGGATTCAGACTTTTTTTCCCGGTAGAAAGAGCTGCTGTTCCCTTTTTTCAAGCCTGTTCTTCAATGGCCGGTCCCACCTCCAGAAAACTTTGCTCCAAATGAAGATTCCTGCCAGACAAATGGTGCCACCACAGAAAGGTCTTTGCTGCCCAAGAAGTGCCCAGGCTGCCGAAAGAACTGCACCTGAAGCCAAAGCTTCCAGACTTTTTTTCCTTAGGGAAAGAGCTGCTGTTCCCTATTTTCAGACCTGTGCTGCAAGGGCCGTTCCCACTTCCAGAAAACTTTACTCCAGATGAAGATTCCTGCCAGACAAAAGGTGCCACCACAGAAAGGTCTTGATGCCCAAGAAGTGCCCAGGCTGCCCCACCAACTACACCTGAAACCAAAGCTTCCAGAATTTTTTCCTGGTGGAAAGAGCTGCTGTTCCCTTTTTTCAGCCCTGCGCTGCAATGGCCGGTCCAACCTCCTGGAAAATTGAATCCGACTGAAGATTCCTGCCATACAAAAGGTGCCACCACAGAGCACTCATCCATCCCAAGAAGTGCCAAGGCTGCCCCACCAACTGCACCTCAAAGCCAAAGGATCCAGGCTTTTTTCCTGGTGTGAAGAGCTGCTGTTCCCGTTTTTCAGGCCTGCTCTGCAATGGTCGGTCCCACCTCCTGAAAAATTTAATCCAAATGAATATTCCTGCCAGACAAAATTTGCCACTACAAAAAACTCTTGCTGCCCCAGAAGTGCCCAGGCTGCCCCACCAACTACTCCTGAAGCCAAAGGATCCAGACTTTTTTTCCTTAGGGAAAGAGCTGCTGTTCCGTTTTTTCTGCCCTGCGCTGCAATCTCCAGTCCCACCTTTTTAAAAACTGAATCCTACTGAAGATTCCTGCCAGAAAAAAGGTGCCACCACAGAAAACTCATCTATCCCAAGAAGTACCCAGGCTGCAAAAACTACACCTGAAGCCAAAGGATCCAGGCTTTTTTTCCTCAGGGAAAGAGCTGCTGTTCTCTTTTTGCAGTCCTGCGCTGCAATGGCCGGTCCCACCTCCTGGAAAATTGAATCCAACTGAAGATTCCTGCCAGACAAAAGGTGCCACTACAGAAAACTCTTCCTGCCCAAGAAGTACCCAGGCTGCACCAACTACACCTGAAGCCAAAGGATCCAGATTTTTTTCCTGGTAGAAAGAACTGCTGTTCCCTTTTTTCAGTCCTGTGCTGCAATGGCCGGTCCCACCTCCAGAAAACTTTACTCCAGATGAACATTCCTGCCAGACAAAAGGCGCCACCACAGAAAACTCTTCCTGCCCAAGAAGTGCCCAGGCCACCCCAACAACTGCACCTCCATGACAAAGCTTCCTGACTTTTTTTCCTGGTGGAAAGAACTGCTGTTCCTTTTTTCTACCCTGCTCTGCAATGACCGGTCCCACCTTTTAAAAAATTTAATCCAAATGAAGATTCCTGCCAGACAAAAGGTGCTACCACAAAAAACTCTACCTTCCCAAGAAGTTTCCAGGCTGCACAAACTACACCTGAAGTCAAAGCTTCCAGATTTTTTCCTGGTGGAAAGAGCTGCTTTTCCCTTTTTTAAGCTCTGCGCTGCAATGGCCGGCCCCACCTCCTGGAAAATTGAATCCAAATGAAGATTCCTGCCAGAGAAAAGGTGCCACTACAGAAAGGTCTTTGCTGCCCAAGAAGTGCCCAGGCTTTCCCAAAATCTGCACCTCAAAGACAAAGCTTCCAGAATTTTTTCCTGGTGGAAAGAGCTGCTGTTCCCTTTTTTCAGTCCTGTTCTGTAGTGCCGGTCCCACCTCCTGAGAAATTGAATCCAACTAAAGATTCCTGCCAGAGAAATGGTGCCACCACAGAAAGGTCTTTGCTGCCCCAGAAGTGCCCAGGCTGCCCCACCAACTTCACCTCAAAGCCAAAGCTTCCAGACTTTTTTCCTGGTGGAAAGAGCTGCTGTTCCCTTTTTTCAGCCCTGCTCTGCAATGGCCGGTCCCACCTCCTGGAAAATTGAATCCAAATGAAGATTTCTGCCAGACAAAAGGGGCCACCACAGGAATCTCTTGCTGCCCAAAAAGTGCCTAGGCTGCCCCAAGAACTGCACCTGAAGCCAAAGGATTCAGACTTTTTTTCCCGGTAGAAAGAGCTGCTGTTCCCTTTTTTCAAGCCTGTTCTTCAATGGCCGGTCCCACCTCCAGAAAACTTTGCTCCAAATGAAGATTCCTGCCAGACAAATGGTGCCACCACAGAAAGGTCTTTGCTGCCCAAGAAGTGCCCAGGCTGCCGAAAGAACTGCACCTGAAGCCAAAGCTTCCAGACTTTTTTTCCTTAGGGAAAGAGCTGCTGTTCCCTATTTTCAGACCTGTGCTGCAAGGGCCGTTCCCACTTCCAGAAAACTTTACTCCAGATGAAGATTCCTGCCAGACAAAAGGTGCCACCACAGAAAGGTCTTGATGCCCAAGAAGTGCCCAGGCTGCCCCACCAACTACACCTGAAACCAAAGCTTCCAGAATTTTTTCCTGGTGGAAAGAGCTGCTGTTCCCTTTTTTCAGCCCTGCGCTGCAATGGCCGGTCCAACCTCCTGGAAAATTGAATCCGACTGAAGATTCCTGCCATACAAAAGGTGCCACCACAGAGCACTCATCCATCCCAAGAAGTGCCAAGGCTGCCCCACCAACTGCACCTCAAAGCCAAAGGATCCAGGCTTTTTTCCTGGTGTGAAGAGCTGCTGTTCCCGTTTTTCAGGCCTGCTCTGCAATGGTCGGTCCCACCTCCTGAAAAATTTAATCCAAATGAATATTCCTGCCAGACAAAATTTGCCACTACAAAAAACTCTTGCTGCCCCAGAAGTGCCCAGGCTGCCCCACCAACTACTCCTGAAGCCAAAGGATCCAGACTTTTTTTCCTTAGGGAAAGAGCTGCTGTTCCGTTTTTTCTGCCCTGCGCTGCAATCTCCAGTCCCACCTTTTTAAAAACTGAATCCTACTGAAGATTCCTGCCAGAAAAAAGGTGCCACCACAGAAAACTCATCTATCCCAAGAAGTACCCAGGCTGCAAAAACTACACCTGAAGCCAAAGGATCCAGGCTTTTTTTCCTCAGGGAAAGAGCTGCTGTTCCCTTTTTGCAGTCCTGCGCTGCAATGGCCGGTCCCACCTCCTGGAAAATTGAATCCAACTGAAGATTCCTGCCAGACAAAAGGTGCCACTACAGAAAACTCTTCCTGCCCAAGAAGTACCCAGGCTGCACCAACCACACCTGAAGCCAAAGGATCCAGATTTTTTTCCTGGTAGAAAGAACTGCTGTTCCCTTTTTTCAGTCCTGTGCTGCAATGGCCGGTCCCACCTCCAGAAAACTTTACTCCAGATGAACATTCCTGCCAGACAAAAGGCGCCACCACAGAAAACTCTTCCTGCCCAAGAAGTGCCCAGGCCACCCCAACAACTGCACCTCCATGACAAAGCTTCCTGACTTTTTTTCCTGGTGGAAAGAACTGCTGTTCCTTTTTTCTACCCTGCTCTGCAATGACCGGTCCCACCTTTTAAAAAATTTAATCCAAATGAAGATTCCTGCCAGACAAAAGGTGCTACCACAAAAAACTCTACCTTCCCAAGAAGTTTCCAGGCTGCACAAACTACACCTGAAGTCAAAGCTTCCAGATTTTTTCCTGGTGGAAAGAGCTGCTTTTCCCTTTTTTAAGCTCTGCGCTGCAATGGCCGGCCCCACCTCCTGGAAAATTGAATCCAAATGAAGATTCCTGCCAGAGAAAAGGTGCCACTACAGAAAGGTCTTTGCTGCCCAAGAAGTGCCCAGGCTTTCCCAAAATCTGCACCTCAAAGACAAAGCTTCCAGAATTTTTTCCTGGTGGAAAGAGCTGCTGTTCCCTTTTTTCAGTCCTGTTCTGTAGTGCCGGTCCCACCTCCTGAGAAATTGAATCCAACTAAAGATTCCTGCCAGAGAAATGGTGCCACCACAGAAAGGTCTTTGCTGCCCCAGAAGTGCCCAGGCTGCCCCACCAACTTCACCTCAAAGCCAAAGCTTCCAGACTTTTTTCCTGGTGGAAAGAGCTGCTGTTCCCTTTTTTCAGCCCTGCTCTGCAATGGCCGGTCCCACCTCCTGGAAAATTGAATCCAAATGAAGATTCCTGCCAGACAAAAGGGGCCACCACAGGAATCTCTTGCTGCCCAAAAAGTGCCTAGGCTGCCCCAAGAACTGCACCTGAAGCCAAAGGATTCAGACTTTTTTTCCCGGTAGAAAGAGCTGCTGTTCCCTTTTTTCAAGCCTGTTCTTCAATGGCCGGTCCCACCTCCAGAAAACTTTGCTCCAAATGAAGATTCCTGCCAGACAAATGGTGCCACCACAGAAAGGTCTTTGCTGCCCAAGAAGTGCCCAGGCTGCCGAAAGAACTGCACCTGAAGCCAAAGCTTCCAGACTTTTTTTCCTTAGGGAAAGAGCTGCTGTTCCCTATTTTCAGACCTGTGCTGCAAGGGCCGTTCCCACTTCCAGAAAACTTTACTCCAGATGAAGATTCCTGCCAGACAAAAGGTGCCACCACAGAAAGGTCTTGATGCCCAAGAAGTGCCCAGGCTGCCCCACCAACTACACCTGAAACCAAAGCTTCCAGAATTTTTTCCTGGTGGAAAGAGCTGCTGTTCCCTTTTTTCAGCCCTGCGCTGCAATGGCCGGTCCAACGTCCTGGAAAATTGAATCCTACTGAAGATTCCTGCCAGAAAAAAGGTGCCACCACAGAAAACTCATCTATCCCAAGAAGTACCCAGGCTGCAAAAACTACACCTGAAGCCAAAGGATCCAGGCTTTTTTTCCTCAGGGAAAGAGCTGCTGTTCCCTTTTTGCAGTCCTGCGCTGCAATGGCCGGTCCCACCTCCTGGAAAATTGAATCCAACTGAAGATTCCTGCCAGACAAAAGGTGCCACTACAGAAAACTCTTCCTGCCCAAGAAGTACCCAGGCTGCACCAACTACACCTGAAGCCAAAGGATCCAGATTTTTTTCCTGGTAGAAAGAACTGCTGTTCCCTTTTTTCAGTCCTGTGCTGCAATGGCCGGTCCCACCTCCAGAAAACTTTACTCCAGATGAACATTCCTGCCAGACAAAAGGCGCCACCACAGAAAACTCTTCCTGCCCAAGAAGTGCCCAGGCCACCCCAACAACTGCACCTCCATGACAAAGCTTCCTGACTTTTTTTCCTGGTGGAAAGAACTGCTGTTCCTTTTTTCTACCCTGCTCTGCAATGACCGGTCCCACCTTTTAAAAAATTTAATCCAAATGAAGATTCCTGCCAGACAAAAGGTGCTACCACAAAAAACTCTACCTTCCCAAGAAGTTTCCAGGCTGCACAAACTACACCTGAAGTCAAAGCTTCCAGATTTTTTCCTGGTGGAAAGAGCTGCTTTTCCCTTTTTTAAGCTCTGCGCTGCAATGGCCGGCCCCACCTCCTGGAAAATTGAATCCAAATGAAGATTCCTGCCAGAGAAAAGGTGCCACTACAGAAAGGTCTTTGCTGCCCAAGAAGTGCCCAGGCTTTCCCAAAATCTGCACCTCAAAGACAAAGCTTCCAGAATTTTTTCCTGGTGGAAAGAGCTGCTGTTCCCTTTTTTCAGTCCTGTTCTGTAGTGCCGGTCCCACCTCCTGAGAAATTGAATCCAACTAAAGATTCCTGCCAGAGAAATGGTGCCACCACAGAAAGGTCTTTGCTGCCCCAGAAGTGCCCAGGCTGCCCCACCAACTTCACCTCAAAGCCAAAGCTTCCAGACTTTTTTCCTGGTGGAAAGAGCTGCTGTTCCCTTTTTTCAGCCCTGCTCTGCAATGGCCGGTCCCACCTCCTGGAAAATTGACTACAAATGAAGATTCCTGCCAGACAAAAGGGGCCACCACAGGAATCTCTTGCTGCCCAAAAAGTGCCTAGGCTGCCCCAAGAACTGCACCTGAAGCCAAAGGATTCAGACTTTTTTTCCCGGTAGAAAGAGCTGCTGTTCCCTTTTTTCAAGCCTGTTCTTCAATGGCCGGTCCCACCTCCAGAAAACTTTGCTCCAAATGAAGATTCCTGCCAGACAAATGGTGCCACCACAGAAAGGTCTTTGCTGCCCAAGAAGTGCCCAGGCTACCGAAAGAACTGCACCTGAAGCCAAAGCTTCCAGACGTTTTTTCCTTAGGGAAAGAGCTGCTGTTCCCTATTTTCAGACCTGTGCTGCAAGGGCCGTTCCCACTTCCAGAAAACTTTACTCCAGATGAAGATTCCTGCCAGACAAAAGGTGCCACCACAGAAAGGTCTTGATGCCCAAGAAGTGCCCAGGCTGCCCCACCAACTACACCTGAAACCAAAGCTTCCAGAATTTTTTCCTGGTGGAAAGAGCTGCTGTTCCCTTTTTTCAGCCCTGCGCTGCAATGGCCGGTCCAACCTCCTGGAAAATTGAATCCGACTGAAGATTCCTGCCATACAAAAGGTGCCACCACAGAGCACTCATCTATCCCAAGAAGTGCCAAGGCTGCCCCACCAACTGCACCTCAAAGCCAAAGGATCCAGGCTTTTTTCCTGGTGTGAAGAGCTGCTGTTCCCGTTTTTCAGGCCTGCTCTGCAATGGTCGGTCCCACCTCCTGAAAAATTTAATCCAAATGAATATTCCTGCCAGACAAAATTTGCCACTACAAAAAACTCTTGCTGCCCCAGAAGTGCCCAGGCTGCCCCACCAACTACTCCTGAAGCCAAAGGATCCAGACTTTTTTTCCTTAGGGAAAGAGCTGCTGTTCCGTTTTTTCTGCCCTGCGCTGCAATCTCCAGTCCCACCTTTTTAAAAACTGAATCCTACTGAAGATTCCTGCCAGAAAAAAGGTGCCACCACAGAAAACTCATCTATCCCAAGAAGTACCCAGGCTGCAAAAACTACACCTGAAGCCAAAGGATCCAGGCTTTTTTTCCTCAGGGAAAGAGCTGCTGTTCCCTTTTTTCAGTCCTGCGCTGCAATGGCCGGTCCCACCTCCTGGAAAATTGAATCCAAATGAAGATTCCTGCCAGACAAAAGGTGCCACTACAGAAAACTCTTCCTGCCCAAGAAGTACCCAGGCTGCACCAACTACACCTGAAGCCAAAGGATCCAGATTTTTTTCCTGGTAGAAAGAACTGCTGTTCCCTTTTTTCAGTCCTGTGCTGCAATGGCCGGTCCCACCTCCAGAAAACTTTACTCCAGATGAACATTCCTGCCAGACAAAAGGCGCCACCACAGAAAACTCTTCCTGCCCAAGAAGTGCCCAGGCTACCCCAACAACTGCACCTCCATGACAAAGCTTCCTGACTTTTTTTCCTGGTGGAAAGAACTGCTGTTCCTTTTTTCTACCCTGCTCTGCAATGACCGGTCCCACCTTTTAAAAAATTTAATCCAAATGAAGATTCCTGCCAGACAAAAGGTGCTACCACAAAAAACTCTACCTTCCCAAGAAGTTTCCAGGCTGCACAAACTACACCTGAAGTCAAAGCTTCCAGATTTTTTCCTGGTGGAAAGAGCTGCTTTTCCCTCTTTTAAGCTCTGCGCTGCAATGGCCGGCCCCACCTCCTGGAAAATTGAATCCAAATGAAGATTCCTGCCAGAGAAAAGGTGCCACTACAGAAAGGTCTTTGCTGCCCAAGAAGTGCCCAGGCTTTCCCAAAATCTGCACCTCAAAGACAAAGCTTCCAGAATTTTTTCCTGGTGGAAAGAGCTGCTGTTCCCTTTTTTCAGTCCTGTTCTGTAGTGCCGGTCCCACCTCCTGAGAAATTGAATCCAACTAAAGATTCCTGCCAGAGAAATGGCGCCACCACAGAAAGGTCTTTGCTGCCCCAGAAGTGCCCAGGCTGCCCCACCAACTTCACCTCAAAGCCAAAGCTTCCAGACTTTTTTCCTGGTGGAAAGAGCTGCTGTTCCCTTTTTTCAGCCCTGCTCTGCAATGGCCGGTCCCACCTCCTGGAAAATTGACTACAAATGAAGATTCCTGCCAGACAAAAGGGGCCACCACAGGAATCTCTTGCTGCCCAAAAAGTGCCTAGGCTGCCCCAAGAACTGCACCTGAAGCCAAAGGATTCAGACTTTTTTTCCCGGTAGAAAGAGCTGCTGTTCCCTTTTTTCAAGCCTGTTCTTCAATGGCCGGTCCCACCTCCAGAAAACTTTGCTCCAAATGAAGATTCCTGCCAGACAAATGGTGCCACCACAGAAAGGTCTTTGCTGCCCAAGAAGTGCCCAGGCTACCGAAAGAACTGCACCTGAAGCCAAAGCTTCCAGACGTTTTTTCCTTAGGGAAAGAGCTGCTGTTCCCTATTTTCAGACCTGTGCTGCAAGGGCCGTTCCCACTTCCAGAAAACTTTACTCCAGATGAAGATTCCTGCCAGACAAAAGGTGCCACCACAGAAAGGTCTTGATGCCCAAGAAGTGCCCAGGCTGCCCCACCAACTACACCTGAAACCAAAGCTTCCAGAATTTTTTCCTGGTGGAAAGAGCTGCTGTTCCCTTTTTTCAGCCCTGCGCTGCAATGGCCGGTCCAACCTCCTGGAAAATTGAATCCGACTGAAGATTCCTGCCATACAAAAGGTGCCACCACAGAGCACTCATCCATCCCAAGAAGTGCCAAGGCTGCCCCACCAACTGCACCTCAAAGCCAAAGGATCCAGGCTTTTTTCCTGGTGTGAAGAGCTGCTGTTCCCGTTTTTCAGGCCTGCTCTGCAATGGTCGGTCCCACCTCCTGAAAAATTTAATCCAAATGAATATTCCTGCCAGACAAAATTTGCCACTACAAAAAACTCTTGCTGCCCCAGAAGTGCCCAGGCTGCCCCACCAACTACTCCTGAAGCCAAAGGATCCAGACTTTTTTTCCTTAGGGAAAGAGCTGCTGTTCCGTTTTTTCTGCCCTGCGCTGCAATCTCCAGTCCCACCTTTTTAAAAACTGAATCCTACTGAAGATTCCTGCCAGAAAAAAGGTGCCACCACAGAAAACTCATCTATCCCAAGAAGTACCCAGGCTGCAAAAACTACACCTGAAGCCAAAGGATCCAGGCTTTTTTTCCTCAGGGAAAGAGCTGCTGTTCCCTTTTTTCAGTCCTGCGCTGCAATGGCCGGTCCCACCTCCTGGAAAATTGAATCCAAATGAAGATTCCTGCCAGACAAAAGGTGCCACTACAGAAAACTCTTCCTGCCCAAGAAGTACCCAGGCTGCACCAACTACACCTGAAGCCAAAGGATCCAGATTTTTTTCCTGGTAGAAAGAACTGCTGTTCCCTTTTTTCAGTCCTGTGCTGCAATGGCCGGTCCCACCTCCAGAAAACTTTACTCCAGATGAACATTCCTGCCAGACAAAAGGCGCCACCACAGAAAACTCTTCCTGCCCAAGAAGTGCCCAGGCTACCCCAACAACTGCACCTCCATGACAAAGCTTCCTGACTTTTTTTCCTGGTGGAAAGAACTGCTGTTCCTTTTTTCTACCCTGCTCTGCAATGACCGGTCCCACCTTTTAAAAAATTTAATCCAAATGAAGATTCCTGCCAGACAAAAGGTGCTACCACAAAAAACTCTACCTTCCCAAGAAGTTTCCAGGCTGCACAAACTACACCTGAAGTCAAAGCTTCCAGATTTTTTCCTGGTGGAAAGAGCTGCTTTTCCCTCTTTTAAGCTCTGCGCTGCAATGGCCGGCCCCACCTCCTGGAAAATTGAATCCAAATGAAGATTCCTGCCAGAGAAAAGGTGCCACTACAGAAAGGTCTTTGCTGCCCAAGAAGTGCCCAGGCTTTCCCAAAATCTGCACCTCAAAGACAAAGCTTCCAGAATTTTTTCCTGGTGGAAAGAGCTGCTGTTCCCTTTTTTCAGTCCTGTTCTGTAGTGCCGGTCCCACCTCCTGAGAAATTGAATCCAACTAAAGATTCCTGCCAGAGAAATGGCGCCACCACAGAAAGGTCTTTGCTGCCCCAGAAGTGCCCAGGCTGCCCCACCAACTTCACCTCAAAGCCAAAGCTTCCAGACTTTTTTCCTGGTGGAAAGAGCTGCTGTTCCCTTTTTTCAGCCCTGCTCTGCAATGGCCGGTCCCACCTCCTGGAAAATTGACTACAAATGAAGATTCCTGCCAGACAAAAGGGGCCACCACAGGAATCTCTTGCTGCCCAAAAAGTGCCTAGGCTGCCCCAAGAACTGCACCTGAAGCCAAAGGATTCAGACTTTTTTTCCCGGTAGAAAGAGCTGCTGTTCCCTTTTTTCAAGCCTGTTCTTCAATGGCCGGTCCCACCTCCAGAAAACTTTGCTCCAAATGAAGATTCCTGCCAGACAAATGGTGCCACCACAGAAAGGTCTTTGCTGCCCAAGAAGTGCCCAGGCTACCGAAAGAACTGCACCTGAAGCCAAAGCTTCCAGACGTTTTTTCCTTAGGGAAAGAGCTGCTGTTCCCTATTTTCAGACCTGTGCTGCAAGGGCCGTTCCCACTTCCAGAAAACTTTACTCCAGATGAAGATTCCTGCCAGACAAAAGGTGCCACCACAGAAAGGTCTTGATGCCCAAGAAGTGCCCAGGCTGCCCCACCAACTACACCTGAAACCAAAGCTTCCAGAATTTTTTCCTGGTGGAAAGAGCTGCTGTTCCCTTTTTTCAGCCCTGCGCTGCAATGGCCGGTCCAACCTCCTGGAAAATTGAATCCGACTGAAGATTCCTGCCATACAAAAGGTGCCACCACAGAGCACTCATCCATCCCAAGAAGTGCCAAGGCTGCCCCACCAACTGCACCTCAAAGCCAAAGGATCCAGGCTTTTTTCCTGGTGTGAAGAGCTGCTGTTCCCGTTTTTCAGGCCTGCTCTGCAATGGTCGGTCCCACCTCCTGAAAAATTTAATCCAAATGAATATTCCTGCCAGACAAAATTTGCCACTACAAAAAACTCTTGCTGCCCCAGAAGTGCCCAGGCTGCCCCACCAACTACTCCTGAAGCCAAAGGATCCAGACTTTTTTTCCTTAGGGAAAGAGCTGCTGTTCCGTTTTTTCTGCCCTGCGCTGCAATCTCCAGTCCCACCTTTTTAAAAACTGAATCCTACTGAAGATTCCTGCCAGAAAAAAGGTGCCACCACAGAAAACTCATCTATCCCAAGAAGTACCCAGGCTGCAAAAACTACACCTGAAGCCAAAGGATCCAGGCTTTTTTTCCTCAGGGAAAGAGCTGCTGTTCCCTTTTTTCAGTCCTGCGCTGCAATGGCCGGTCCCACCTCCTGGAAAATTGAATCCAACTGAAGATTCCTGCCAGACAAAAGGTGCCACTACAGAAAACTCTTCCTGCCCAAGAAGTACCCAGGCTGCACCAACTACACCTGAAGCCAAAGGATCCAGATTTTTTTCCTGGTAGAAAGAACTGCTGTTCCCTTTTTTCAGTCCTGTGCTGCAATGGCCGGTCCCACCTCCAGAAAACTTTACTCCAGATGAACATTCCTGCCAGACAAAAGGCGCCACCACAGAAAACTCTTCCTGCCCAAGAAGTGCCCAGGCTACCCCAACAACTGCACCTCCATGACAAAGCTTCCTGACTTTTTTTCCTGGTGGAAAGAACTGCTGTTCCTTTTTTCTACCCTGCTCTGCAATGACCGGTCCCACCTTTTAAAAAATTTAATCCAAATGAAGATTCCTGCCAGACAAAAGGTGCTACCACAAAAAACTCTACCTTCCCAAGAAGTTTCCAGGCTGCACAAACTACACCTGAAGTCAAAGCTTCCAGATTTTTTCCTGGTGGAAAGAGCTGCTTTTCCCTCTTTTAAGCTCTGCGCTGCAATGGCCGGCCCCACCTCCTGGAAAATTGAATCCAAATGAAGATTCCTGCCAGAGAAAAGGTGCCACTACAGAAAGGTCTTTGCTGCCCAAGAAGTGCCCAGGCTTTCCCAAAATCTGCACCTCAAAGACAAAGCTTCCAGAATTTTTTCCTGGTGGAAAGAGCTGCTGTTCCCTTTTTTCAGTCCTGTTCTGTAGTGCCGGTCCCACCTCCTGAGAAATTGAATCCAACTAAAGATTCCTGCCAGAGAAATGGTGCCACCACAGAAAGGTCTTTGCTGCCCCAGAAGTGCCCAGGCTGCCCCACCAACTTCACCTCAAAGCCAAAGCTTCCAGACTTTTTTCCTGGTGGAAAGAGCTGCTGTTCCCTTTTTTCAGCCCTGCTCTGCAATGGCCGGTCCCACCTCCTGGAAAATTGAATCCAAATGAAGATTCCTGCCAGACAAAAGGGGCCACCACAGGAATCTCTTGCTGCCCAAAAAGTGCCTAGGCTGCCCCAAGAACTGCACCTGAAGCCAAAGGATTCAGACTTTTTTTCCCGGTAGAAAGAGCTGCTGTTCCCTTTTTTCAAGCCTGTTCTTCAATGGCCGGTCCCACCTCCAGAAAACTTTGCTCCAAATGAAGATTCCTGCCAGACAAATGGTGCCACCACAGAAAGGTCTTTGCTGCCCAAGAAGTGCCCAGGCTGCCGAAAGAACTGCACCTGAAGCCAAAGCTTCCAGACTTTTTTTCCTTAGGGAAAGAGCTGCTGTTCCCTATTTTCAGACCTGTGCTGCAAGGGCCGTTCCCACTTCCAGAAAACTTTACTCCAGATGAAGATTCCTGCCAGACAAAAGGTGCCACCACAGAAAGGTCTTGATGCCCAAGAAGTGCCCAGGCTGCCCCACCAACTACACCTGAAACCAAAGCTTCCAGAATTTTTTCCTGGTGGAAAGAGCTGCTGTTCCCTTTTTTCAGCCCTGCGCTGCAATGGCCGGTCCAACCTCCTGGAAAATTGAATCCGACTGAAGATTCCTGCCATACAAAAGGTGCCACCACAGAGCACTCATCCATCCCAAGAAGTGCCAAGGCTGCCCCACCAACTGCACCTCAAAGCCAAAGGATCCAGGCTTTTTTCCTGGTGTGAAGAGCTGCTGTTCCCGTTTTTCAGGCCTGCTCTGCAATGGTCGGTCCCACCTCCTGAAAAATTTAATCCAAATGAATATTCCTGCCAGACAAAATTTGCCACTACAAAAAACTCTTGCTGCCCCAGAAGTGCCCAGGCTGCCCCACCAACTACTCCTGAAGCCAAAGGATCCAGACTTTTTTTCCTTAGGGAAAGAGCTGCTGTTCCGTTTTTTCTGCCCTGCGCTGCAATCTCCAGTCCCACCTTTTTAAAAACTGAATCCTACTGAAGATTCCTGCCAGAAAAAAGGTGCCACCACAGAAAACTCATCTATCCCAAGAAGTACCCAGGCTGCAAAAACTACACCTGAAGCCAAAGGATCCAGGCTTTTTTTCCTCAGGGAAAGAGCTGCTGTTCCCTTTTTGCAGTCCTGCGCTGCAATGGCCGGTCCCACCTCCTGGAAAATTGAATCCGACTGAAGTTTCCTGCCATACAAAAGGTGCCACCACAGAGCACTCATCTATCCCAAGAAGTGCCAAGGCTGCCCCACCAACTGCACCTCAAAGCCAAAGGATCCAGGCTTTTTTCCTGGTGTGAAGAGCTGCTGTTCCCGTTTTTCAGGCCTGCTCTGCAATGGTCGGTCCCACCTCCTGAAAAATTTAATCCAAATGAATATTCCTGCCAGACAAAATTTGCCACTACAAAAAACTCTTGCTGCCCCAGAAGTGCCCAGGCTGCCCCACCAACTACTCCTGAAGCCAAAGGATCCAGACTTTTTTTCCTTAGGGAAAGAGCTGCTGTTCCGTTTTTTCTGCCCTGCGCTGCAATCTCCAGTCCCACCTTTTTAAAAACTGAATCCTACTGAAGATTCCTGCCAGAAAAAAGGTGCCACCACAGAAAACTCATCTATCCCAAGAAGTACCCAGGCTGCAAAAACTACACCTGAAGCCAAAGGATCCAGGCTTTTTTTCCTCAGGGAAAGAGCTGCTGTTCCCTTTTTTCAGTCCTGCGCTGCAATGGCCGGTCCCACCTCCTGGAAAATTGAATCCAACTGAAGATTCCTGCCAGACAAAAGGTGCCACTACAGAAAACTCTTCCTGCCCAAGAAGTACCCAGGCTGCACCAACTACACCTGAAGCCAAAGGATCCAGATTTTTTTCCTGGTAGAAAGAACTGCTGTTCCCTTTTTTCAGTCCTGTGCTGCAATGGCCGGTCCCACCTCCAGAAAACTTTACTCCAGATGAACATTCCTGCCAGACAAAAGGCGCCACCACAGAAAACTCTTCCTGCCCAAGAAGTGCCCAGGCTACCCCAACAACTGCACCTCCATGACAAAGCTTCCTGACTTTTTTTCCTGGTGGAAAGAACTGCTGTTCCTTTTTTCTACCCTGCTCTGCAATGACCGGTCCCACCTTTTAAAAAATTTAATCCAAATGAAGATTCCTGCCAGACAAAAGGTGCTACCACAAAAAACTCTACCTTCCCAAGAAGTTTCCAGGCTGCACAAACTACACCTGAAGTCAAAGCTTCCAGATTTTTTCCTGGTGGAAAGAGCTGCTTTTCCCTCTTTTAAGCTCTGCGCTGCAATGGCCGGCCCCACCTCCTGGAAAATTGAATCCAAATGAAGATTCCTGCCAGAGAAAAGGTGCCACTACAGAAAGGTCTTTGCTGCCCAAGAAGTGCCCAGGCTTTCCCAAAATCTGCACCTCAAAGACAAAGCTTCCAGAATTTTTTCCTGGTGGAAAGAGCTGCTGTTCCCTTTTTTCAGTCCTGTTCTGTAGTGCCGGTCCCACCTCCTGAGAAATTGAATCCAACTAAAGATTCCTGCCAGAGAAATGGTGCCACCACAGAAAGGTCTTTGCTGCCCCAGAAGTGCCCAGGCTGCCCCACCAACTTCACCTCAAAGCCAAAGCTTCCAGACTTTTTTCCTGGTGGAAAGAGCTGCTGTTCCCTTTTTTCAGCCCTGCTCTGCAATGGCCGGTCCCACCTCCTGGAAAATTGACTACAAATGAAGATTCCTGCCAGACAAAAGGGGCCACCACAGGAATCTCTTGCTGCCCAAAAAGTGCCTAGGCTGCCCCAAGAACTGCACCTGAAGCCAAAGGATTCAGACTTTTTTTCCCGGTAGAAAGAGCTGCTGTTCCCTTTTTTCAAGCCTGTTCTTCAATGGCCGGTCCCACCTCCAGAAAACTTTGCTCCAAATGAAGATTCCTGCCAGACAAATGGTGCCACCACAGAAAGGTCTTTGCTGCCCAAGAAGTGCCCAGGCTGCCGAAAGAACTGCACCTGAAGCCAAAGCTTCCAGACTTTTTTTCCTTAGGGAAAGAGCTGCTGTTCCCTATTTTCAGACCTGTGCTGCAAGGGCCGTTCCCACTTCCAGAAAACTTTACTCCAGATGAAGATTCCTGCCAGACAAAAGGTGCCACCACAGAAAGGTCTTGATGCCCAAGAAGTGCCCAGGCTGCCCCACCAACTACACCTGAAACCAAAGCTTCCAGAATTTTTTCCTGGTGGAAAGAGCTGCTGTTCCCTTTTTTCAGCCCTGCGCTGCAATGGCCGGTCCAACCTCCTGGAAAATTGAATCCGACTGAAGATTCCTGCCATACAAAAGGTGCCACCACAGAGCACTCATCCATCCCAAGAAGTGCCAAGGCTGCCCCACCAACTGCACCTCAAAGCCAAAGGATCCAGGCTTTTTTCCTGGTGTGAAGAGCTGCTGTTCCCGTTTTTCAGGCCTGCTCTGCAATGGTCGGTCCCACCTCCTGAAAAATTTAATCCAAATGAATATTCCTGCCAGACAAAATTTGCCACTACAAAAAACTCTTGCTGCCCCAGAAGTGCCCAGGCTGCCCCACCAACTACTCCTGAAGCCAAAGGATCCAGACTTTTTTTCCTTAGGGAAAGAGCTGCTGTTCCGTTTTTTCTGCCCTGCGCTGCAATCTCCAGTCCCACCTTTTTAAAAACTGAATCCTACTGAAGATTCCTGCCAGAAAAAAGGTGCCACCACAGAAAACTCATCTATCCCAAGAAGTACCCAGGCTGCAAAAACTACACCTGAAGCCAAAGGATCCAGGCTTTTTTTCCTCAGGGAAAGAGCTGCTGTTCCCTTTTTGCAGTCCTGCGCTGCAATGGCCGGTCCCACCTCCTGGAAAATTGAATCCGACTGAAGTTTCCTGCCATACAAAAGGTGCCACCACAGAGCACTCATCTATCCCAAGAAGTGCCAAGGCTGCCCCACCAACTGCACCTCAAAGCCAAAGGATCCAGGCTTTTTTCCTGGTGTGAAGAGCTGCTGTTCCCGTTTTTCAGGCCTGCTCTGCAATGGTCGGTCCCACCTCCTGAAAAATTTAATCCAAATGAATATTCCTGCCAGACAAAATTTGCCACTACAAAAAACTCTTGCTGCCCCAGAAGTGCCCAGGCTGCCCCACCAACTACTCCTGAAGCCAAAGGATCCAGACTTTTTTTCCTTAGGGAAAGAGCTGCTGTTCCGTTTTTTCTGCCCTGCGCTGCAATCTCCAGTCCCACCTTTTTAAAAACTGAATCCTACTGAAGATTCCTGCCAGAAAAAAGGTGCCACCACAGAAAACTCATCTATCCCAAGAAGTACCCAGGCTGCAAAAACTACACCTGAAGCCAAAGGATCCAGGCTTTTTTTCCTCAGGGAAAGAGCTGCTGTTCCCTTTTTTCAGTCCTGCGCTGCAATGGCCGGTCCCACCTCCTGGAAAATTGAATCCAACTGAAGATTCCTGCCAGACAAAAGGTGCCACTACAGAAAACTCTTCCTGCCCAAGAAGTACCCAGGCTGCACCAACTACACCTGAAGCCAAAGGATCCAGATTTTTTTCCTGGTAGAAAGAACTGCTGTTCCCTTTTTTCAGTCCTGTGCTGCAATGGCCGGTCCCACCTCCAGAAAACTTTACTCCAGATGAACATTCCTGCCAGACAAAAGGCGCCACCACAGAAAACTCTTCCTGCCCAAGAAGTGCCCAGGCTACCCCAACAACTGCACCTCCATGACAAAGCTTCCTGACTTTTTTTCCTGGTGGAAAGAACTGCTGTTCCTTTTTTCTACCCTGCTCTGCAATGACCGGTCCCACCTTTTAAAAAATTTAATCCAAATGAAGATTCCTGCCAGACAAAAGGTGCTACCACAAAAAACTCTACCTTCCCAAGAAGTTTCCAGGCTGCACAAACTACACCTGAAGTCAAAGCTTCCAGATTTTTTCCTGGTGGAAAGAGCTGCTTTTCCCTCTTTTAAGCTCTGCGCTGCAATGGCCGGCCCCACCTCCTGGAAAATTGAATCCAAATGAAGATTCCTGCCAGAGAAAAGGTGCCACTACAGAAAGGTCTTTGCTGCCCAAGAAGTGCCCAGGCTTTCCCAAAATCTGCACCTCAAAGACAAAGCTTCCAGAATTTTTTCCTGGTGGAAAGAGCTGCTGTTCCCTTTTTTCAGTCCTGTTCTGTAGTGCCGGTCCCACCTCCTGAGAAATTGAATCCAACTAAAGATTCCTGCCAGAGAAATGGTGCCACCACAGAAAGGTCTTTGCTGCCCCAGAAGTGCCCAGGCTGCCCCACCAACTTCACCTCAAAGCCAAAGCTTCCAGACTTTTTTCCTGGTGGAAAGAGCTGCTGTTCCCTTTTTTCAGCCCTGCTCTGCAATGGCCGGTCCCACCTCCTGGAAAATTGACTACAAATGAAGATTCCTGCCAGACAAAAGGGGCCACCACAGGAATCTCTTGCTGCCCAAAAAGTGCCTAGGCTGCCCCAAGAACTGCACCTGAAGCCAAAGGATTCAGACTTTTTTTCCCGGTAGAAAGAGCTGCTGTTCCCTTTTTTCAAGCCTGTTCTTCAATGGCCGGTCCCACCTCCAGAAAACTTTGCTCCAAATGAAGATTCCTGCCAGACAAATGGTGCCACCACAGAAAGGTCTTTGCTGCCCAAGAAGTGCCCAGGCTGCCGAAAGAACTGCACCTGAAGCCAAAGCTTCCAGACTTTTTTTCCTTAGGGAAAGAGCTGCTGTTCCCTATTTTCAGACCTGTGCTGCAAGGGCCGTTCCCACTTCCAGAAAACTTTACTCCAGATGAAGATTCCTGCCAGACAAAAGGTGCCACCACAGAAAGGTCTTGATGCCCAAGAAGTGCCCAGGCTGCCCCACCAACTACACCTGAAACCAAAGCTTCCAGAATTTTTTCCTGGTGGAAAGAGCTGCTGTTCCCTTTTTTCAGCCCTGCGCTGCAATGGCCGGTCCAACCTCCTGGAAAATTGAATCCGACTGAAGATTCCTGCCATACAAAAGGTGCCACCACAGAGCACTCATCCATCCCAAGAAGTGCCAAGGCTGCCCCACCAACTGCACCTCAAAGCCAAAGGATCCAGGCTTTTTTCCTGGTGTGAAGAGCTGCTGTTCCCGTTTTTCAGGCCTGCTCTGCAATGGTCGGTCCCACCTCCTGAAAAATTTAATCCAAATGAATATTCCTGCCAGACAAAATTTGCCACTACAAAAAACTCTTGCTGCCCCAGAAGTGCCCAGGCTGCCCCACCAACTACTCCTGAAGCCAAAGGATCCAGACTTTTTTTCCTTAGGGAAAGAGCTGCTGTTCCGTTTTTTCTGCCCTGCGCTGCAATCTCCAGTCCCACCTTTTTAAAAACTGAATCCTACTGAAGATTCCTGCCAGAAAAAAGGTGCCACCACAGAAAACTCATCTATCCCAAGAAGTACCCAGGCTGCAAAAACTACACCTGAAGCCAAAGGATCCAGGCTTTTTTTCCTCAGGGAAAGAGCTGCTGTTCTCTTTTTGCAGTCCTGCGCTGCAATGGCCGGTCCCACCTCCTGGAAAATTGAATCCAACTGAAGATTCCTGCCAGACAAAAGGTGCCACTACAGAAAACTCTTCCTGCCCAAGAAGTACCCAGGCTGCACCAACTACACCTGAAGCCAAAGGATCCAGATTTTTTTCCTGGTAGAAAGAACTGCTGTTCCCTTTTTTCAGTCCTGTGCTGCAATGGCCGGTCCCACCTCCAGAAAACTTTACTCCAGATGAACATTCCTGCCAGACAAAAGGCGCCACCACAGAAAACTCTTCCTGCCCAAGAAGTGCCCAGGCCACCCCAACAACTGCACCTCCATGACAAAGCTTCCTGACTTTTTTTCCTGGTGGAAAGAACTGCTGTTCCTTTTTTCTACCCTGCTCTGCAATGACCGGTCCCACCTTTTAAAAAATTTAATCCAAATGAAGATTCCTGCCAGACAAAAGGTGCTACCACAAAAAACTCTACCTTCCCAAGAAGTTTCCAGGCTGCACAAACTACACCTGAAGTCAAAGCTTCCAGATTTTTTCCTGGTGGAAAGAGCTGCTTTTCCCTTTTTTAAGCTCTGCGCTGCAATGGCCGGCCCCACCTCCTGGAAAATTGAATCCAAATGAAGATTCCTGCCAGAGAAAAGGTGCCACTACAGAAAGGTCTTTGCTGCCCAAGAAGTGCCCAGGCTTTCCCAAAATCTGCACCTCAAAGACAAAGCTTCCAGAATTTTTTCCTGGTGGAAAGAGCTGCTGTTCCCTTTTTTCAGTCCTGTTCTGTAGTGCCGGTCCCACCTCCTGAGAAATTGAATCCAACTAAAGATTCCTGCCAGAGAAATGGTGCCACCACAGAAAGGTCTTTGCTGCCCCAGAAGTGCCCAGGCTGCCCCACCAACTTCACCTCAAAGCCAAAGCTTCCAGACTTTTTTCCTGGTGGAAAGAGCTGCTGTTCCCTTTTTTCAGCCCTGCTCTGCAATGGCCGGTCCCACCTCCTGGAAAATTGAATCCAAATGAAGATTTCTGCCAGACAAAAGGGGCCACCACAGGAATCTCTTGCTGCCCAAAAAGTGCCTAGGCTGCCCCAAGAACTGCACCTGAAGCCAAAGGATTCAGACTTTTTTTCCCGGTAGAAAGAGCTGCTGTTCCCTTTTTTCAAGCCTGTTCTTCAATGGCCGGTCCCACCTCCAGAAAACTTTGCTCCAAATGAAGATTCCTGCCAGACAAATGGTGCCACCACAGAAAGGTCTTTGCTGCCCAAGAAGTGCCCAGGCTGCCGAAAGAACTGCACCTGAAGCCAAAGCTTCCAGACTTTTTTTCCTTAGGGAAAGAGCTGCTGTTCCCTATTTTCAGACCTGTGCTGCAAGGGCCGTTCCCACTTCCAGAAAACTTTACTCCAGATGAAGATTCCTGCCAGACAAAAGGTGCCACCACAGAAAGGTCTTGATGCCCAAGAAGTGCCCAGGCTGCCCCACCAACTACACCTGAAACCAAAGCTTCCAGAATTTTTTCCTGGTGGAAAGAGCTGCTGTTCCCTTTTTTCAGCCCTGCGCTGCAATGGCCGGTCCAACCTCCTGGAAAATTGAATCCGACTGAAGATTCCTGCCATACAAAAGGTGCCACCACAGAGCACTCATCCATCCCAAGAAGTGCCAAGGCTGCCCCACCAACTGCACCTCAAAGCCAAAGGATCCAGGCTTTTTTCCTGGTGTGAAGAGCTGCTGTTCCCGTTTTTCAGGCCTGCTCTGCAATGGTCGGTCCCACCTCCTGAAAAATTTAATCCAAATGAATATTCCTGCCAGACAAAATTTGCCACTACAAAAAACTCTTGCTGCCCCAGAAGTGCCCAGGCTGCCCCACCAACTACTCCTGAAGCCAAAGGATCCAGACTTTTTTTCCTTAGGGAAAGAGCTGCTGTTCCGTTTTTTCTGCCCTGCGCTGCAATCTCCAGTCCCACCTTTTTAAAAACTGAATCCTACTGAAGATTCCTGCCAGAAAAAAGGTGCCACCACAGAAAACTCATCTATCCCAAGAAGTACCCAGGCTGCAAAAACTACACCTGAAGCCAAAGGATCCAGGCTTTTTTTCCTCAGGGAAAGAGCTGCTGTTCCCTTTTTGCAGTCCTGCGCTGCAATGGCTGGTCCCACCTCCTGGAAAATTGAATCCAACTGAAGATTCCTGCCAGACAAAAGGTGCCACTACAGAAAACTCTTCCTGCCCAAGAAGTACCCAGGCTGCACCAACTACACCTGAAGCCAAAGGATCCAGATTTTTTTCCTGGTAGAAAGAACTGCTGTTCCCTTTTTTCAGTCCTGTGCTGCAATGGCCGGTCCCACCTCCAGAAAACTTTACTCCAGATGAACATTCCTGCCAGACAAAAGGCGCCACCACAGAAAACTCTTCCTGCCCAAGAAGTGCCCAGGCCACCCCAACAACTGCACCTCCATGACAAAGCTTCCTGACTTTTTTTCCTGGTGGAAAGAACTGCTGTTCCTTTTTTCTACCCTGCTCTGCAATGACCGGTCCCACCTTTTAAAAAATTTAATCCAAATGAAGATTCCTGCCAGACAAAAGGTGCTACCACAAAAAACTCTACCTTCCCAAGAAGTTTCCAGGCTGCACAAACTACACCTGAAGTCAAAGCTTCCAGATTTTTTCCTGGTGGAAAGAGCTGCTTTTCCCTTTTTTAAGCTCTGCGCTGCAATGGCCGGCCCCACCTCCTGGAAAATTGAATCCAAATGAAGATTCCTGCCAGAGAAAAGGTGCCACTACAGAAAGGTCTTTGCTGCCCAAGAAGTGCCCAGGCTTTCCCAAAATCTGCACCTCAAAGACAAAGCTTCCAGAATTTTTTCCTGGTGGAAAGAGCTGCTGTTCCCTTTTTTCAGTCCTGTTCTGTAGTGCCGGTCCCACCTCCTGAGAAATTGAATCCAACTAAAGATTCCTGCCAGAGAAATGGTGCCACCACAGAAAGGTCTTTGCTGCCCCAGAAGTGCCCAGGCTGCCCCACCAACTTCACCTCAAAGCCAAAGCTTCCAGACTTTTTTCCTGGTGGAAAGAGCTGCTGTTCCCTTTTTTCAGCCCTGCTCTGCAATGGCCGGTCCCACCTCCTGGAAAATTGAATCCAAATGAAGATTCCTGCCAGACAAAAGGGGCCACCACAGGAATCTCTTGCTGCCCAAAAAGTGCCTAGGCTGCCCCAAGAACTGCACCTGAAGCCAAAGGATTCAGACTTTTTTTCCCGGTAGAAA
This sequence comes from Manacus candei, assembly GCF_025592945.1. NCBI lineage: Eukaryota > Metazoa > Chordata > Aves > Passeriformes > Pipridae > Manacus > Manacus candei. The sequence continues at coordinate 9,525,181 of NW_026138093.1, read as the reverse complement.
GAGCTGCTGTTCCCTTTTTTCAAGCCTGTTCTTCAATGGCCGGTCCCACCTCCAGAAAACTTTGCTCCAAATGAAGATTCCTGCCAGACAAATGGTGCCACCACAGAAAGGTCTTTGCTGCCCAAGAAGTGCCCAGGCTGCCGAAAGAACTGCACCTGAAGCCAAAGCTTCCAGACTTTTTTTCCTTAGGGAAAGAGCTGCTGTTCCCTATTTTCAGACCTGTGCTGCAAGGGCCGTTCCCACTTCCAGAAAACTTTACTCCAGATGAAGATTCCTGCCAGACAAAAGGTGCCACCACAGAAAGGTCTTGATGCCCAAGAAGTGCCCAGGCTGCCCCACCAACTACACCTGAAACCAAAGCTTCCAGAATTTTTTCCTGGTGGAAAGAGCTGCTGTTCCCTTTTTTCAGCCCTGCGCTGCAATGGCCGGTCCAACCTCCTGGAAAATTGAATCCGACTGAAGATTCCTGCCATACAAAAGGTGCCACCACAGAGCACTCATCCATCCCAAGAAGTGCCAAGGCTGCCCCACCAACTGCACCTCAAAGCCAAAGGATCCAGGCTTTTTTCCTGGTGTGAAGAGCTGCTGTTCCCGTTTTTCAGGCCTGCTCTGCAATGGTCGGTCCCACCTCCTGAAAAATTTAATCCAAATGAATATTCCTGCCAGACAAAATTTGCCACTACAAAAAACTCTTGCTGCCCCAGAAGTGCCCAGGCTGCCCCACCAACTACTCCTGAAGCCAAAGGATCCAGACTTTTTTTCCTTAGGGAAAGAGCTGCTGTTCCGTTTTTTCTGCCCTGCGCTGCAATCTCCAGTCCCACCTTTTTAAAAACTGAATCCTACTGAAGATTCCTGCCAGAAAAAAGGTGCCACCACAGAAAACTCATCTATCCCAAGAAGTACCCAGGCTGCAAAAACTACACCTGAAGCCAAAGGATCCAGGCTTTTTTTCCTCAGGGAAAGAGCTGCTGTTCCCTTTTTTCAGTCCTGCGCTGCAATGGCCGGTCCCACCTCCTGGAAAATTGAATCCAACTGAAGATTCCTGCCAGACAAAAGGTGCCACTACAGAAAACTCTTCCTGCCCAAGAAGTACCCAGGCTGCACCAACCACACCTGAAGCCAAAGGATCCAGATTTTTTTCCTGGTAGAAAGAACTGCTGTTCCCTTTTTTCAGTCCTGTGCTGCAATGGCCGGTCCCACCTCCAGAAAACTTTACTCCAGATGAACATTCCTGCCAGACAAAAGGCGCCACCACAGAAAACTCTTCCTGCCCAAGAAGTGCCCAGGCCACCCCAACAACTGCACCTCCATGACAAAGCTTCCTGACTTTTTTTCCTGGTGGAAAGAACTGCTGTTCCTTTTTTCTACCCTGCTCTGCAATGACCGGTCCCACCTTTTAAAAAATTTAATCCAAATGAAGATTCCTGCCAGACAAAAGGTGCTACCACAAAAAACTCTACCTTCCCAAGAAGTTTCCAGGCTGCACAAACTACACCTGAAGTCAAAGCTTCCAGATTTTTTCCTGGTGGAAAGAGCTGCTTTTCCCTTTTTTAAGCTCTGCGCTGCAATGGCCGGCCCCACCTCCTGGAAAATTGAATCCAAATGAAGATTCCTGCCAGAGAAAAGGTGCCACTACAGAAAGGTCTTTGCTGCCCAAGAAGTGCCCAGGCTTTCCCAAAATCTGCACCTCAAAGACAAAGCTTCCAGAATTTTTTCCTGGTGGAAAGAGCTGCTGTTCCCTTTTTTCAGTCCTGTTCTGTAGTGCCGGTCCCACCTCCTGAGAAATTGAATCCAACTAAAGATTCCTGCCAGAGAAATGGTGCCACCACAGAAAGGTCTTTGCTGCCCCAGAAGTGCCCAGGCTGCCCCACCAACTTCACCTCAAAGCCAAAGCTTCCAGACTTTTTTCCTGGTGGAAAGAGCTGCTGTTCCCTTTTTTCAGCCCTGCTCTGCAATGGCCGGTCCCACCTCCTGGAAAATTGAATCCAAATGAAGATTCCTGCCAGACAAAAGGGGCCACCACAGGAATCTCTTGCTGCCCAAAAAGTGCCTAGGCTGCCCCAAGAACTGCACCTGAAGCCAAAGGATTCAGACTTTTTTTCCCGGTAGAAAGAGCTGCTGTTCCCTTTTTTCAAGCCTGTTCTTCAATGGCCGGTCCCACCTCCAGAAAACTTTGCTCCAAATGAAGATTCCTGCCAGACAAATGGTGCCACCACAGAAAGGTCTTTGCTGCCCAAGAAGTGCCCAGGCTGCCGAAAGAACTGCACCTGAAGCCAAAGCTTCCAGACTTTTTTTCCTTAGGGAAAGAGCTGCTGTTCCCTATTTTCAGACCTGTGCTGCAAGGGCCGTTCCCACTTCCAGAAAACTTTACTCCAGATGAAGATTCCTGCCAGACAAAAGGTGCCACCACAGAAAGGTCTTGATGCCCAAGAAGTGCCCAGGCTGCCCCACCAACTACACCTGAAACCAAAGCTTCCAGAATTTTTTCCTGGTGGAAAGAGCTGCTGTTCCCTTTTTTCAGCCCTGCGCTGCAATGGCCGGTCCAACGTCCTGGAAAATTGAATCCTACTGAAGATTCCTGCCAGAAAAAAGGTGCCACCACAGAAAACTCATCTATCCCAAGAAGTACCCAGGCTGCAAAAACTACACCTGAAGCCAAAGGATCCAGGCTTTTTTTCCTCAGGGAAAGAGCTGCTGTTCCCTTTTTGCAGTCCTGCGCTGCAATGGCCGGTCCCACCTCCTGGAAAATTGAATCCAACTGAAGATTCCTGCCAGACAAAAGGTGCCACTACAGAAAACTCTTCCTGCCCAAGAAGTACCCAGGCTGCACCAACTACACCTGAAGCCAAAGGATCCAGATTTTTTTCCTGGTAGAAAGAACTGCTGTTCCCTTTTTTCAGTCCTGTGCTGCAATGGCCGGTCCCACCTCCAGAAAACTTTACTCCAGATGAACATTCCTGCCAGACAAAAGGCGCCACCACAGAAAACTCTTCCTGCCCAAGAAGTGCCCAGGCCACCCCAACAACTGCACCTCCATGACAAAGCTTCCTGACTTTTTTTCCTGGTGGAAAGAACTGCTGTTCCTTTTTTCTACCCTGCTCTGCAATGACCGGTCCCACCTTTTAAAAAATTTAATCCAAATGAAGATTCCTGCCAGACAAAAGGTGCTACCACAAAAAACTCTACCTTCCCAAGAAGTTTCCAGGCTGCACAAACTACACCTGAAGTCAAAGCTTCCAGATTTTTTCCTGGTGGAAAGAGCTGCTTTTCCCTTTTTTAAGCTCTGCGCTGCAATGGCCGGCCCCACCTCCTGGAAAATTGAATCCAAATGAAGATTCCTGCCAGAGAAAAGGTGCCACTACAGAAAGGTCTTTGCTGCCCAAGAAGTGCCCAGGCTTTCCCAAAATCTGCACCTCAAAGACAAAGCTTCCAGAATTTTTTCCTGGTGGAAAGAGCTGCTGTTCCCTTTTTTCAGTCCTGTTCTGTAGTGCCGGTCCCACCTCCTGAGAAACTGAATCCAACTAAAGATTCCTGCCAGAGAAATGGTGCCACCACAGAAAGGTCTTTGCTGCCCCAGAAGTGCCCAGGCTGCCCCACCAACTTCACCTCAAAGCCAAAGCTTCCAGACTTTTTTCCTGGTGGAAAGAGCTGCTGTTCCCTTTTTTCAGCCCTGCCCTGCAATGGCCGGTCCCACCTCCTGGAAAATTGACTACAAATGAAGATTCCTGCCAGACAAAAGGGGCCACCACAGGAATCTCTTGCTGCCCAAAAAGTGCCTAGGCTGCCCCAAGAACTGCACCTGAAGCCAAAGGATTCAGACTTTTTTTCCCGGTAGAAAGAGCTGCTGTTCCCTTTTTTCAAGCCTGTTCTTCAATGGCCGGTCCCACCTTCAGAAAACTTTGCTCCAAATGAAGATTCCTGCCAGACAAATGGTGCCACCACAGAAAGGTCTTTGCTGCCCAAGAAGTGCCCAGGCTGCCGAAAGAACTGCACCTGAAGCCAAAGCTTCCAGACTTTTTTTCCTTAGGGAAAGAGCTGCTGTTCCCTATTTTCAGACCTGTGCTGCAAGGGCCGTTCCCACTTCCAGAAAACTTTACTCCAGATGAAGATTCCTGCCAGACAAAAGGTGCCATCACAGAAAGGTCTTGATGCCCAAGAAGTGCCCAGGCTGCCCCACCAACTACACCTGAAACCAAAGCTTCCAGAATTTTTTCCTGGTGGAAAGAGCTGCTGTTCCCTTTTTTCAGCCCTGCGCTGCAATGGCCGGTCCAACCTCCTGGAAAATTGAATCCGACTGAAGATTCCTGCCATACAAAAGGTGCCACCACAGAGCACTCATCTATCCCAAGAAGTGCCCAGGCTGCCCCACCAACTGCACCTCAAAGCCAAAGGATCCAGGCTTTTTTCCTGGTGTGAAGAGCTGCTGTTCCCGTTTTTCAGGCCTGCTCTGCAATGGTCGGTCCCACCTCCTGAAAAATTTAATCCAAATGAATATTCCTGCCGGACAAAATTTGCCACTACAAAAAACTCTTGCTGCCCCAGAAGTGCCCAGGCTGCCCCACCAACTACTCCTGAAGCCAAAGGATCCAGACTTTTTTTCCTTAGGGAAAGAGCTGCTGTTCCGTTTTTTCTGCCCTGCGCTGCAATCTCCAGTCCCACCTTTTTAAAAACTGAATCCTACTGAAGATTCCTGCCAGAAAAAAGGTGCCACCACAGAAAACTCATCTATCCCAAGAAGTACCCAGGCTGCAAAAACTACACCTGAAGCCAAAGGATCCAGACTTTTTTCCTCAGGGAAAGAGCTGCTGTTCCCTTTTTTCAGTCCTGCGCTGCAATGGCCGGTCCCACCTCCTGGAAAATTGAATCCAAATGAAGATTCCTGCCAGACAAAAGGTGCCACTACAGAAAACTCTTCCTGCCCAAGAAGTACCCAGGCTGCACCAACTACACCTGAAGCCAAAGGATCCAGATTTTTTTCCTGGTAGAAAGAACTGCTGTTCCCTTTTTTCAGTCCTGTGCTGCAATGGCCGGTCCCACCTCCAGAAAACTTTACTCCAGATGAAGATTTCTGCCAGACAAAAGGCGCCACCACAGAAAACTCTTCCTGCCCAAGAAGTGCCCAGGCTACCCCAACAACTGCACCTCCATGACAAAGCTTCCTGACTTTTTTTCCTGGTGGAAAGAACTGCTGTTCCTTTTTTCTACCCTGCTCTGCAATGACCGGTCCCACCTTTTAAAAAATTTAATCCAAATGAAGATTCCTGCCAGACAAAAGGTGCTATCACAAAAAACTCTACCTTCCCAAGAAGTTTCCAGGCTGCACAAACTACACCTGAAGTCAAAGCTTCCAGATTTTTTCCTGGTGGAAAGAGCTGCTTTTCCCTCTTTTAAGCTCTGCACTGCAATGGCCGGCCCCACCTCCTGGAAAATTGAATCCAAATGAAGATTCCTGCCAGAGAAAAGGTGCCACTACAGAAAGGTCTTTGCTGCCCAAGAAGTGCCCAGGCTTTCCCAAAATCTGCACCTCAAAGCTTCCAGAATTTTTTCCTGGTGGAAAGAGCTGCTGTTCCCTTTTTTCAGTCCTGTTCTGTAGTGCCGGTCCCACCTCCTGAGAAATTGAATCCAACTAAAGATTCCTGCCAGAGAAATGGTGCCACCACAGAAAGGTCTTTGCTGCCCCAGAAGTGCCCAGGCTGCCCCACCAACTTCACCTCAAAGCCAAAGCTTCCAGACTTTTTTCCTGGTGGAAAGAGCTGCTGTTCCCTTTTTTCAGCCCTGCTCTGCAATGGCCGGTCCCACCTCCTGGAAAATTGACTACAAATGAAGATTCCTGCCAGACAAAAGGGGCCACCACAGGAATCTCTTGCTGCCCAAAAAGTGCCTAGGCTGCCCCAAGAACTGCACCTGAAGCCAAAGGATTCAGACTTTTTTTCCCGGTAGAAAGAGCTGCTGTTCCCTTTTTTCAAGCCTGTTCTTCAATGGCCGGTCCCACCTCCAGAAAACTTTGCTCCAAATGAAGATTCCTGCCAGACAAATGGTGCCACCACAGAAAGGTCTTTGCTGCCCAAGAAGTGCCCAGGCTGCCGAAAGAACTGCACCTGAAGCCAAAGCTTCCAGACGTTTTTTCCTTAGGGAAAGAGCTGCTGTTCCCTATTTTCAGACCTGTGCTGCAAGGGCCGTTCCCACTTCCAGAAAACTTTACTCCAGATGATGATTCCTGCCAGACAAAAGGTTCCACCACAGAAAGGTCTTGATGCCCAAGAAGTGCCCAGGCTGCCCCACCAACTACACCTGAAACCAAAGCTTCCAGAATTTTTTCCTGGTGGAAAGAGCTGCTGTTCCCTTTTTTCAGCCCTGCGCTGCAATGGCCGGTCCAACCTCCTGGAAAATTGAATCCGACTGAAGATTCCTGCCATACAAAAGGTGCCACCACAGAGCACTCATCTATCCCAAGAAGTGCCAAGGCTGCCCCACCAACTGCACCTCAAAGCCAAAGGATCCAGGCTTTTTTCCTGGTGTGAAGAGCTGCTGTTCCCGTTTTTCAGGCCTGCTCTGCAATGGTCGGTCCCACCTCCTGAAAAATTTAATCCAAATGAATATTCCTGCCAGACAAAATTTGCCACTGCAAAAAACTCTTGCTGCCCCAGAAGTGCCCAGGCTGCCCCACCAACTACTCCTGAAGCCAAAGGATCCAGACTTTTTTTCCTTAGGGAAAGAGCTGCTGTTCCGTTTTTTCTGCCCTGCGCTGCAATCTCCAGTCCCACCTTTTTAAAAACTGAATCCTACTGAAGATTCCTGCCAGAAAAAAGGTGCCACCACAGAAAACTCATCTATCCCAAGAAGTACCCAGGCTGCAAAAACTACACCTGAAGCCAAAGGATCCAGACTTTTTTTCCTCAGGGAAAGAGCTGCTGTTCCCTTTTTTCAGTCCTGCGCTGCAATGGCCGGTCCCACCTCCTGGAAAATTGAATCCAACTGAAGATTCCTGCCAGACAAAAGGTGCCACTACAGAAAACTCTTCCTGCCCAAGAAGTACCCAGGCTGCACCAACTACACCTGAAGCCAAAGGATCCAGATTTTTTTCCTGGTGGAAAGAGCTGCTGTTCCCTTTTTTCAGCCCTGCTCTGCAATGGCCGGTCCCACCTCCTGGAAAATTGACTACAAATGAAGATTCCTGCCAGACAAAAGGGGCCACCACAGGAATCTCTTGCTGCCCAAAAAGTACCTAGGCTGCCCCAAGAACTGCACCTGAAGCCAAAGGATTCAGACTTTTTTTCCCGGTAGAAAGAGCTGCTGTTCCCTTTTTTCAAGCCTGTTCTTCAATGGCCGGTCCCACCTCCAGAAAACTTTGCTCCAAATGAAGATTCCTGCCAGACAAATGGTGCCACCACAGAAAGGTCTTTGCTGCCCAAGAAGTGCCCAGGCTGCCGAAAGAACTGCACCTGAAGCCAAAGCTTCCAGACTTTTTTTCCTTAGGGAAAGAGCTGCTGTTCCCTATTTTCAGACCTGTGCTGCAAGGGCCGTTCCCACTTCCAGAAAACTTTACTCCAGATGAAGATTCCTGCCACACAAAAGGTGCCACCACAGAAAGGTCTTGATGCCCAAGAAGTGCCCAGGCTGCCCCACCAACTACACCTGAAACCAAAGCTTCCAGAATTTTTTCCTGGTGGAAAGAGCTGCTGTTCCCTTTTTTCAGCCCTGCGCTGCAATGGCCGGTCCAACGTCCTGGAAAATTGAATCCGACTGAAGATTCCTGCCATACAAAAGGTGCCACCACAGAGAACTCATCTATCCCAAGAAGTGCCAAGGCTGCCCCACCAACTGCACCTCAAAGCCAAAGGATCCAGGCTTTTTTCCTGGTGTGAAGAGCTGCTGTTCCCGTTTTTCAGGCCTGCTCTGCAATGGTCGGTCCCACCTCCTGAAAAATTTAATCCAAATGAATATTCCTGCCAGACAAAATTTGCCACTGCAAAAAACTCTTGCTGCCCAAGAAGTGCCCAGGCTGCCCCACCAACTACTCCTGAAGCCAAAGGATCCAGACTTTTTTTCCTTAGGGAAAGAGCTGCTGTTCCGTTTTTTCTGCCCTGCGCTGCAATCTCCAGTCCCACCTTTTTAAAAACTGAATCCTACTGAAGATTCCTGCCAGAAAAAAGGTGCCACCACAGAAAACTCATCTATCCCAAGAAGTACCCAGGCTGCAAAAACTACACCTGAAGCCAAAGGATCCAGACTTTTTTTCCTCAGGGAAAGAGCTGCTGTTCCCTTTTTTCAGTCCTGCGCTGCAATGGCCGGTCCCACCTCCTGGAAAATTGAATCCAACTGAAGATTCCTGCCAGACAAAAGGTGCCACTACAGAAAACTCTTCCTGCCCAAGAAGTACCCAGGCTGCACCAACTACACCTGAAGCCAAAGGATCCAGATTTTTTTCCTGGTAGAAAGAACTGCTGTTCCCTTTTTTCAGTCCTGTGCTGCAATGGCCGGTCCCACCTCCAGAAAACTTTACTCCAGATGAACATTCCTGCCAGACAAAAGGCGCCACCACAGAAAACTCTTCCTGCCCAAGAAGTGCCCAGGCTACCCCAACAACTGCACCTCCATGACAAAGCTTCCTGACTTTTTTTCCTGGTGGAAAGAACTGCTGTTCCTTTTTTCTACCCTGCTCTGCAATGACCGGTCCCACCTTTTAAAAAATTTAATCCAAATGAAGATTCCTGCCAGACAAAAGGTGCTACCACAAAAAACTCTACCTTCCCAAGAAGTTTCCAGGCTGCACAAACTACACCTGAAGTCAAAGCTTCCAGATTTTTTCCTGGTGGAAAGAGCTGCTTTTCCCTCTTTTAAGCTCTGCGCTGCAATGGCCGGCCCCACCTCCTGGAAAATTGAATCCAAATGAAGATTCCTGCCAGAGAAAAGGTGCCACTACAGAAAGGTCTTTGCTGCCCAAGAAGTGCCCAGGCTTTCCCAAAATCTGCACCTCAAAGACAAAGCTTCCAGAATTTTTTCCTGGTGGAAAGAGCTGCTGTTCCCTTTTTTCAGTCCTGTTCTGTAATGCCGGTCCCACCTCCTGAGAAATTGAATCCAACTAAAGATTCCTGCCAGAGAAATGGTGCCACCACAGAAAGGTCTTTGCTGCCCCAGAAGTGCCCAGGCTGCCCCACCAACTTCACCTCAAAGCCAAAGCTTCCAGACTTTTTTCCTGGTGGAAAGAGCTGCTGTTCCCTTTTTTCAGCCCTGCTCTGCAATGGCCGGTCCCACCTCCTGGAAAATTGACTACAAATGAAGATTCCTGCCAGACAAAAGGGGCCACCACAGGAATCTCTTGCTGCCCAAAAAGTGCCTAGGCTGCCCCAAGAACTGCACCTGAAGCCAAAGGATTCAGACTTTTTTTCCCGGTAGAAAGAGCTGCTGTTCCCTTTTTTCAAGCCTGTTCTTCAATGGCCGGTCCCACCTCCAGAAAACTTTGCTCCAAATGAAGATTCCTGCCAGACAAATGGTGCCACCACAGAAAGGTCTTTGCTGCCCAAGAAGTGCCCAGGCTGCCGAAAGAACTGCACCTGAAGCCAAAGCTTCCAGACGTTTTTTCCTTAGGGAAAGAGCTGCTGTTCCCTATTTTCAGACCTGTGCTGCAAGGGCCGTTCCCACTTCCAGAAAACTTTACTCCAGATGATGATTCCTGCCAGACAAAAGGTTCCACCACAGAAAGGTCTTGATGCCCAAGAAGTGCCCAGGCTGCCCCACCAACTACACCTGAAACCAAAGCTTCCAGAATTTTTTCCTGGTGGAAAGAGCTGCTGTTCCCTTTTTTCAGCCCTGCGCTGCAATGGCCGGTCCAACCTCCTGGAAAATTGAATCCGACTGAAGATTCCTGCCATACAAAAGGTGCCACCACAGAGCACTCATCCATCCCAAGAAGTGCCAAGGCTGCCCCACCAACTGCACCTCAAAGCCAAAGGATCCAGGCTTTTTTCCTGGTGTGAAGAGCTGCTGTTCCCGTTTTTCAGGCCTGCTCTGCAATGGTCGGTCCCACCTCCTGAAAAATTTAATCCAAATGAATATTCCTGCCAGACAAAATTTGCCACTGCAAAAAACTCTTGCTGCCCCAGAAGTGCCCAGGCTGCCCCACCAACTACTCCTGAAGCCAAAGGATCCAGACTTTTTTTCCTTAGGGAAAGAGCTGCTGTTCCGTTTTTTCTGCCCTGCACTGCAATCTCCAGTCCCACCTTTTTAAAAACTGAATCCTACTGAAGATTCCTGCCAGAAAAAAGGTGCCACCACAGAAAACTCATCTATCCCAAGAAGTACCCAGGCTGCAAAAACTACACCTGAAGCCAAAGGATCCAGACTTTTTTTCCTCAGGGAAAGAGCTGCTGTTCCCTTTTTGCAGTCCTGCGCTGCAATGGCCGGTCCCACCTCCTGGAAAATTGAATCCAAATGAAGATTCCTGCCAGACAAAAGGTGCCACTACAGAAAACTCTTCCTGCCCAAGAAGTACCCAGGCTGCACCAACTACACCTGAAGCCAAAGGATCCAGATTTTTTTCCTGGTAGAAAGAACTGCTGTTCCCTTTTTTCAGTCCTGTGCTGCAATGGCCGGTCCCACCTCCAGAAAACTTTACTCCAGATGAACATTCCTGCCAGACAAAAGGCGCCACCACAGAAAACTCTTCCTGCCCAAGAAGTACCCAGGCTACCCCAACAACTGCACCTCCATGACAAAGCTTCCTGACTTTTTTTCCTGGTGGAAAGAACTGCTGTTCCTTTTTTCTACCCTGCTCTGCGATGACCGGTCCCACCTTTTAAAAAATTTAATCCAAATGAAGATTCCTGCCAGACAAAAGGTGCTACCACAAAAAACTCTACCTTCCCAAGAAGTTTCCAGGCTGCACAAACTACACCTGAAGTCAAAGCTTCCAGATTTTTTCCTGGTGGAAAGAACTGCTTTTCCCTCTTTTAAGCTCTGCGCTGCAATGGCCGGCCCCACCTCCTGGAAAATTGAATCCAAATGAAGATTCCTGCCAGAGAAAAGGTGCCACTACAGAAAGGTCTTTGCTGCCCAAGAAGTGCCCAGGCTTTCCCAAAATCTGCACCTCAAAGACAAAGCTTCCAGAATTTTTTCCTGGTGGAAAGAGCTGCTGTTCCCTTTTTTCAGTCCTGTTCTGTAGTGCCGGTCCCACCTCCTGAGAAATTGAATCCAACTAAAGATTCCTGCCAGAGAAATGGTGCCACCACAGAAAGGTCTTTGCTGCCCCAGAAGTGCCCAGGCTGCCCCACCAACTTCACCTCAAAGCCAAAGCTTCCAGACTTTTTTCCTGGTGGAAAGAGCTGCTGTTCCCTTTTTTCAGCCCTGCTCTGCAATGGCCGGTCCCACCTCCTGGAAAATTGACTACAAATGAAGATTCCTGCCAGACAAAAGGGGCCACCACAGGAATCTCTTGCTGCCCAAAAAGTGCCTAGGCTGCCCCAAGAACTGCACCTGAAGCCAAAGGATTCAGACTTTTTTTCCCGGTAGAAAGAGCTGCTGTTCCCTTTTTTCAAGCCTGTTCTTCAATGGCCGGTCCCACCTCCAGAAAACTTTGCTCCAAATGAAGATTCCTGCCAGACAAATGGTGCCACCACAGAAAGGTCTTTGCTGCCCAAGAAGTGCCCAGGCTGCCGAAAGAACTGCACCTGAAGCCAAAGCTTCCAGACTTTTTTTCCTTAGGGAAAGAGCTGCTGTTCCCTTTTTTCAGACCTGCGCTGCAAGGGCCGTTCCCACTTCCAGAAAACTTTACTCCAGATGAAGATTCCTGCCAGACAAAAGGTGCCACCACAGAAAGGTCTTGATGCCCAAGAAGTGCCCAGGCTGCCCCACCAACTACACCTGAAACCAAAGCTTCCAGAATTTTTTCCTGGTGGAAAGAGCTGCTGTTCCCTTTTTTCAGCCCTGCGCTGCAATGGCCGGTCCAACCTCCTGGAAAATTGAATCCGACTGAAGATTCCTGCCATACAAATGTGCCACCACAGAGAACTCATCTATCCCAAGAAGTGCCAAGGCTGCCCCACCAACTGCACCTCAAAGCCAAAGGATATAGGCTTTTTTCCTGGTGTGAAGAGCTGCTGTTCCCGTTTTTCAGGCCTGCTCTGCAATGGTCGGTCCCACCTCCTGAAAAATTTAATCCAAATGAATATTCCTGCCAGACAAAATTTGCCACTACAAAAAACTCTTGCTACCCCAGAAGTGCCCAGGCTGCCCCACCAACTACTCCTGAAGCCAAAGGATCCAGACTTTTTTTCCTTAGGGAAAGAGCTGCTGTTCTGTTTTTTCTGCCCTGCGCTGCAATCTCCAGTCCCACCTTTTTAAAAACTGAATCCTACTGAAGATTCCTGCCAGAAAAAAGGTGCCACCACAAAAAACTCATCTATCCCAAGAAGTACCCAGGCTGCAAAAACTACACCTGAAGCCAAAGGATCCAGACTTTTTTTCCTTAGGGAAAGAGCTGCTGTTCCGTTTTTTCTGCCCTGCGCTGCAATCTCCAGTCCCACCTTTTTAAAAACTGAATCCTACTGAAGATTCCTGCCAGACAAAAGGTGCCACTACAGAAAACTCTTCCTGCCCAAGAAGTACCCAGGCTGCACCAACTACACCTGAAGCCAAAGGATCCAGATTTTTTTCCTGGTGGAAAGAGCTGCTGTTCCCTTTTTTCAGCCCTGCTCTGCAATGGCCGGTCCCACCTCCTGGAAAATTGACTACAAATGAAGATTCCTGCCAGACAAAAGGGGCCACCACAGGAATCTCTTGCTGCCCAAAAAGTGCCTAGGCTGCCCCAAGAACTGCACCTGAAGCCAAAGGATTCAGACTTTTTTTCCCGGTAGAAAGAGCTGCTGTTCCCTTTTTTCAAGCCTGTTCTTCAATGGCCGGTCCCACCTCCAGAAAACTTTGCTCCAAATGAAGATTCCTGCCAGACAAATGGTGCCACCACAGAAAGGTCTTTGCTGCCCAAGAAGTGCCCAGGCTGCCGAAAGAACTGCACCTGAAGCCAAAGCTTCCAGACTTTTTTTCCTTAGGGAAAGAGCTGCTGTTCCCTATTTTCAGACCTGTGCTGCAAGGTCCGTTCCCACTTCCAGAAAACTTTACTCCAGATGAAGATTCCTGCCAGACAAAAGGTGCCACCACAGAAAGGTCTTGATGCCCAAGAAGTGCCCAGGCTGCCCCACCAACTACACCTGAAACCAAAGCTTCCAGAATTTTTTCCTGGTGGAAAGAGCTGCTGTTCCCTTTTTTCAGCCCTGCGCTGCAATGGCCGGTCCAACCTCCTGGAAAATTGAATCCGACTGAAGATTCCTGCCATACAAAAGGTGCCACCACAGAGCACTCATCTATCCCAAGAAGTGCCAAGGCTGCCCCACCAACTGCACCTCAAAGCCAAAGGATCCAGGCTTTTTTCCTGGTGTGAAGAGCTGCTGTTCCCGTTTTTCAGGCCTGCTCTGCAATGGTCGGTCCCACCTCCTGAAAAATTTAATCCAAATGAATATTCCTGCCAGACAAAATTTGCCACTGCAAAAAACTCTTGCTGCCCCAGAAGTGCCCAGGCTGCCCCACCAACTACTCCTGAAGCCAAAGGATCCAGACTTTTTTTCCTTAGGGAAAGAGCTGCTGTTCCGTTTTTTCTGCCCTGCGCTGCAATCTCCAGTCCCACCTTTTTAAAAACTGAATCCTACTGAAGATTCCTGCCAGAAAAAAGGTGCCACCACAGAAAACTCATCTATCCCAAGAAGTACCCAGGCTGCAAAAACTACACCTGAAGCCAAAGGATCCAGACTTTTTTTCCTCAGGGAAAGAGCTGCTGTTCCCTTTTTTCAGTCCTGCGCTGCAATGGCCGGTCCCACCTCCTGGAAAATTGAATCCAACTGAAGATTCCTGCCAGACAAAAGGTGCCACTACAGAAAACTCTTCCTGCCCAAGAAGTACCCAGGCTGCACCAACTACACCTGAAGCCAAAGGATCCAGATTTTTTTCCTGGTAGAAAGAACTGCTGTTCCCTTTTTTCAGTCCTGTGCTGCAATGGCCGGTCCCACCTCCAGAAAACTTTACTCCAGATGAACATTCCTGCCAGACAAAAGGCGCCACCACAGAAAACTCTTCCTGCCCAAGAAGTGCCCAGGCTACCCCAACAACTGCACCTCCATGACAAAGCTTCCTGACTTTTTTTCCTGGTGGAAAGAACTGCTGTTCCTTTTTTCTACCCTGCTCTGCAATGACCGGTCCCACCTTTTAAAAAATTTAATCCAAATGAAGATTCCTGCCAGACAAAAGGTGCTACCACAAAAAACTCTACCTTCCCAAGAAGTTTCCAGGCTGCACAAACTACACCTGAAGTCAAAGCTTCCAGATTTTTTCCTGGTGGAAAGAGCTGCTTTTCCCTCTTTTAAGCTCTGCGCTGCAATGGCCGGCCCCACCTCCTGGAAAATTGAATCCAAATGAAGATTCCTGCCAGAGAAAAGGTGCCACTACAGAAAGGTCTTTGCTGCCCAAGAAGTGCCCAGGCTTTCCCAAAATCTGCACCTCAAAGACAAAGCTTCCAGAATTTTTTCCTGGTGGAAAGAGCTGCTGTTCCCTTTTTTCAGTCCTGTTCTGTAGTGCCGGTCCCACCTCCTGAGAAATTGAATCCAACTAAAGATTCCTGCCAGAGAAATGGTGCCACCACAGAAAGGTCTTTGCTGCCCCAGAAGTGCCCAGGCTGCCCCACCAACTTCACCTCAAAGCCAAAGCTTCCAGACTTTTTTCCTGGTGGAAAGAGCTGCTGTTCCCTTTTTTCAGCCCTGCTCTGCAATGGCCGGTCCCACCTCCTGGAAAATTGACTACAAATGAAGATTCCTGCCAGACAAAAGGGGCCACCACAGGAATCTCTTGCTGCCCAAAAAGTGCCTAGGCTGCCCCAAGAACTGCACCTGAAGCCAAAGGATTCAGACTTCTTTTCCCGGTAGAAAGAGCTGCTGTTCCCTTTTTTCAAGCCTGTTCTTCAATGGCCGGTCCCACCTCCAGAAAACTTTGCTCCAAATGAAGATTCCTGCCAGACAAATGGTGCCACCACAGAAAGGTCTTTGCTGCCCAAGAAGTGCCCAGGCTGCCGAAAGAACTGCACCTGAAGCCAAAGCTTCCAGACTTTTTTTCCTTAGGGAAAGAGCTGCTGTTCCCTTTTTTCAGACCTGCGCTGCAAGGGCCGTTCCCACTTCCAGAAAACTTTACTCCAGATGAAGATTCCTGCCAGACAAAAGGTGCCACCACAGAAAGGTCTTGATGCCCAAGAAGTGCCCAGGCTGCCGAAAGAACTGCACCTGAAGCCAAAGCTTCCAGACTTTTTTTCCTTAGGGAAAGAGCTGCTGTTCCCTTTTTTCAGACCTGCGCTGCAAGGGCCGTTCCCACTTCCAGAAAACTTTACTCCAGATGAAGATTCCTGCCAGACAAAAGGTGCCACCACAGAAAGGTCTTGATGCCCAAGA
The DNA here is from genome assembly GCF_025592945.1 of Manacus candei. Taxonomy (NCBI): domain Eukaryota; kingdom Metazoa; phylum Chordata; class Aves; order Passeriformes; family Pipridae; genus Manacus; species Manacus candei. The sequence continues at coordinate 9,509,702 of NW_026138093.1, read as the reverse complement.
AGTGCCCAGGCTGCCCCACCAACTACACCTGAAACCAAAGCTTCCAGAATTTTTTCCTGGTGGAAAGAGCTGCTGTTCCCTTTTTTCAGCCCTGCGCTGCAATGGCCGGTCCAACGTCCTGGAAAATTGAATCCGACTGAAGATTCCTGCCATACAAAAGGTGCCACCACAGAGAACTCATCTATCCCAAGAAGTGCCAAGGCTGCCCCACCAACTGCACCTCAAAGCCAAAGGATCCAGGCTTTTTTCCTGGTGTGAAGAGCTGCTGTTCCCGTTTTTCAGGCCTGCTCTGCAATGGTCGGTCCCACCTCCTGAAAAATTTAATCCAAATGAATATTCCTGCCAGACAAAATTTGCCACTACAAAAAACTCTTGCTGCCCAAGAAGTGCCCAGGCTGCCCCACCAACTACTCCTGAAGCCAAAGGATCCAGACTTTTTTTCCTTAGGGAAAGAGCTGCTGTTCCGTTTTTTCAGACCTGCGCTGCAATCTCCAGTCCCACCTTTTTAAAAACTGAATCCTACTGAAGATTCCTGCCAGAAAAAAGGTGCCACCACAGAAAACTCATCTATCCCAAGAAGTACCCAGGCTGCAAAAACTACACCTGAAGCCAAAGGATCCAGACTTTTTTTCCTCAGGGAAAGAGCTGCTGTTCCCTTTTTTCAGTCCTGCGCTGCAATGGCCGGTCCCACCTCCTGGAAAATTGAATCCAAATTAAGATTCCTGCCAGACAAAAGGTGCCACTACAGAAAACTCTTCCTGCCCAAGAAGTACCCAGGCTGCACCAACTACACCTGAAGCCAAAGGATCCAGATTTTTTTCCTGGTGGAAAGAGCTGCTGTTCCCTTTTTTCAGCCCTGCTCTGCAATGGCCGGTCCCACCTCCTGGAAAATTGACTACAAATGAAGATTCCTGCCAGACAAAAGGGGCCACCACAGGAATCTCTTGCTGCCCAAAAAGTGCCTAGGCTGCCCCAAGAACTGCACCTGAAGCCAAAGGATTCAGACTTTTTTTCCCGGTAGAAAGAGCTGCTGTTCCCTTTTTTCAAGCCTGTTCTTCAATGGCCGGTCCCACCTCCAGAAAACTTTGCTCCAAATGAAGATTCCTGCCAGACAAATGGTGCCACCACAGAAAGGTCTTTGCTGCCCAAGAAGTGCCCAGGCTGCCGAAAGAACTGCACCTGAAGCCAAAGCTTCCAGACTTTTTTTCCTTAGGGAAAGAGCTGCTGTTCCCTTTTTTCAGACCTGCGCTGCAAGGGCCGTTCCCACTTCCAGAAAACTTTACTCCAGATGAAGATTCCTGCCAGACAAAAGGTGCCACCACAGAAAGGTCTTGATGCCCAAGAAGTGCCCAGGCTGCCCCACCAACTACACCTGAAACCAAAGCTTCCAGAATTTTTTCCTGGTGGAAAGAGCTGCTGTTCCCTTTTTTCAGCCCTGCGCTGCAATGGCCGGTCCAACCTCCTGGAAAATTGAATCCGACTGAAGATTCCTGCCATACAAATGTGCCACCACAGAGAACTCATCTATCCCAAGAAGTGCCAAGGCTGCCCCACCAACTGCACCTCAAAGCCAAAGGATCCAGGCTTTTTTCCTGGTGTGAAGAGCTGCTGTTCCCGTTTTTCAGGCCTGCTCTGCAATGGTCGGTCCCACCTCCTGAAAAATTTAATCCAAATGAAGATTCCTGCCAGACAAAATTTGCCACTACAAAAAACTCTTGCTGCCCAAGAAGTGCCCAGGCTGCCCCACCAACTACTCCTGAAGCCAAAGGATCCAGACTTTTTTTCCTTAGGGAAAGAGCTGCTGTTCCGTTTTTTCTGCCCTGCGCTGCAATCTCCAGTCCCACCTTTTTAAAAACTGAATCCTACTGAAGATTCCTGCCAGAAAAAAGGTGCCACCACAGAAAACTCATCTATCCCAAGAAGTACCCAGGCTGCAAAAACTACACCTGAAGCCAAAGGATCCAGACTTTTTTTCCTCAGGGAAAGAGCTGCTGTTCCCTTTTTCCAGTCCTGCGCTGCAATGGCCGGTCCCACCTCCTGGAAAATTGAATCCAAATGAAGATTCCTGCCAGACAAAAGGTGCCACTACAGAAAACTCTTCCTGCCCAAGAAGTACCCAGGCTGCACCAACTACACCTGAAGCCAAAGGATCCAGATTTTTTTCCTGGTAGAAAGAACTGCTGTTCCCTTTTTTCAGTCCTGTGCTGCAATGGCCGGTCCCACCTCCAGAAAACTTTACTCCAGATGAACATTCCTGCCAGACAAAAGGCGCCACCACAGAAAACTCTTCCTGCCCAAGAAGTGCCCAGGCTACCCCAACAACTGCACCTCCATGACAAAGCTTCCTGACTTTTTTTCCTGGTGGAAAGAACTGCTGTTCCTTTTTTCTACCCTGCTCTGCAATGACCGGTCCCACCTTTTAAAAAATTTAATCCAAATGAAGATTCCTACCAGACAAAAGGTGCTACCACAAAAAACTCTACCTTCCCAAGAAGTTTCCAGGCTGCACAAACTACACCTGAAGTCAAAGCTTCCAGATTTTTTCCTGGTGGAAAGAGCTGCTTTTCCCTTTTTTAAGCTCTGCGCTGCAATGGCCGGCCCCACCTCCTGGAAAATTGAATCCAAATGAAGATTCCTGCCAGAGAAAAGGTGCCACTACAGAAAGGTCTTTGCTGCCCAAGAAGTGCCCAGGCTTTCCCAAAATCTGCACCTCAAAGACAAAGCTTCCAGAATTTTTTCCTGGTGGAAAGAGCTGCTGTTCCCTTTTTTCAGTCCTGTTCTGTAGTGCCGGTCCCACCTCCTGAGAAATTGAATCCAACTAAAGATTCCTGCCAGAGAAATGGTGCCACCACAGAAAGGTCTTTGCTGCCCCAGAAGTGCCCAGGCTGCCCCACCAACTTCACCTCAAAGCCAAAGCTTCCAGACTTTTTTCCTGGTGGAAAGAGCTGCTGTTCCCTTTTTTCAGCCCTGCTCTGCAATGGCCGGTCCCACCTCCTGGAAAATTGACTACAAATGAAGATTCCTGCCAGACAAAAGGGGCCACCACAGGAATCTCTTGCTGCCCAAAAAGTGCCTAGGCTGCCCCAAGAACTGCACCTGAAGCCAAAGGATTCAGACTTCTTTTCCCGGTAGAAAGAGCTGCTGTTCCCTTTTTTCAAGCCTGTTCTTCAATGGCCGGTCCCACCTCCAGAAAACTTTGCTCCAAATGAAGATTCCTGCCAGACAAATGGTGCCACCACAGAAAGGTCTTTGCTGCCCAAGAAGTGCCCAGGCTGCCGAAAGAACTGCACCTGAAGCCAAAGCTTCCAGACTTTTTTTCCTTAGGGAAAGAGCTGCTGTTCCCTTTTTTCAGACCTGCGCTGCAAGGGCCGTTCCCACTTCCAGAAAACTTTACTCCAGATGAAGATTCCTGCCAGACAAAAGGTGCCACCACAGAAAGGTCTTGATGCCCAAGAAGTGCCCAGGCTGCCCCACCAACTACACCTGAAACCAAAGCTTCCAGAATTTTTTCCTGGTGGAAAGAGCTGCTGTTCCCTTTTTTCAGCCCTGCGCTGCAATGGCCGGTCCAACGTCCTGGAAAATTGAATCCGACTGAAGATTCCTGCCATACAAAAGGTGCCACCACAGAGAACTCATCTATCCCAAGAAGTGCCAAGGCTGCCCCACCAACTGCACCTCAAAGCCAAAGGATCCAGGCTTTTTTCCTGGTGTGAAGAGCTGCTGTTCCCGTTTTTCAGGCCTGCTCTGCAATGGTCGGTCCCACCTCCTGAAAAATTTAATCCAAATGAATATTCCTGCCAGACAAAATTTGCCACTACAAAAAACTCTTGCTGCCCAAGAAGTGCCCAGGCTGCCCCACCAACTACTCCTGAAGCCAAAGGATCCAGACTTTTTTTCCTTAGGGAAAGAGCTGCTGTTCCGTTTTTTCTGCCCTGCGCTGCAATCTCCAGTCCCACCTTTTTAAAAACTGAATCCTACTGAAGATTCCTGCCAGAAAAAAGGTGCCACCACAGAAAACTCATCTATCCCAAGAAGTACCCAGGCTGCAAAAACTACACCTGAAGCCAAAGGATCCAGACTTTTTTTCCTCAGGGAAAGAGCTGCTGTTCCCTTTTTTCAGTCCTGCGCTGCAATGGCCGGTCCCACCTCCTGGAAAATTGAATCCAAATGAAGATTCCTGCCAGACAAAAGGTGCCACTACAGAAAACTCTTCCTGCCCAAGAAGTACCCAGGCTGCACCAACTACACCTGAAGCCAAAGGATCCAGATTTTTTTCCTGGTAGAAAGAACTGCTGTTCCCTTTTTTCAGTCCTGTGCTGCAATGGCCGGTCCCACCTCCAGAAAACTTTACTCCAGATGAACATTCCTGCCAGACAAAAGGCGCCACCACAGAAAACTCTTCCTGCCCAAGAAGTGCCCAGGCTACCCCAACAACTGCACCTCCATGACAAAGCTTCCTGACTTTTTTTCCTGGTGGAAAGAACTGCTGTTCCTTTTTTCTACCCTGCTCTGCAATGACCGGTCCCACCTTTTAAAAAATTTAATCCAAATGAAGATTCCTACCAGACAAAAGGTGCTACCACAAAAAACTCTACCTTCCCAAGAAGTTTCCAGGCTGCACAAACTACACCTGAAGTCAAAGCTTCCAGATTTTTCCTGGTGGAAAGAGCTGCGTTTCCCTCTTTTAAGCTCTGCGCTGCAATGGCCGGCCCCACCTCCTGGAAAATTGAATCCAAATGAAGATTCCTGCCAGAGAAAAGGTGCCACTACAGAAAGGTCTTTGCTGCCCAAGAAGTGCCCAGGCTTTCCCAAAATCTGCACCTCAAAGACAAAGCTTCCAGAATTTTTTCCTGGTGGAAAGAGCTGCTGTTCCCTTTTTTCAGTCCTGTTCTGTAGTGCCGGTCCCACCTCCTGAGAAATTGAATCCAACTAAAGATTCCTGCCAGAGAAATGGTGCCACCACAGAAAGGTCTTTGCTGCCCCAGAAGTGCCCAGGCTGCCCCACCAACTTCACCTCAAAGCCAAAGCTTCCAGACTTTTTTCCTGGTGGAAAGAGCTGCTGTTCCCTTTTTTCAGCCCTGCTCTGCAATGGCCGGTCCCACCTCCTGGAAAATTGAATCCAAATGAAGATTCCTGCCAGACAAAAGGGGCCACCACAGGAATCTCTTGCTGCCCAAAAAGTGCCTAGGCTGCCCCAAGAACTGCACCTGAAGCCAAAGGATTCAGACTTCTTTTCCCGGTAGAAAGAGCTGCTGTTCCCTTTTTTCAAGCCTGTTCTTCAATGGCCGGTCCCACCTCCAGAAAACTTTGCTCCAAATGAAGATTCCTGCCAGACAAATGGTGCCACCACAGAAAGGTCTTTGCTGCCCAAGAAGTGCCCAGACTGCCGAAAGAACTGCACCTGAAGCCAAAGCTTCCAGACGTTTTTTCCTTAGGGAAAGAGCTGCTGTTCCCTATTTTCAGACCTGTGCTGCAAGGGCCGTTCCCACTTCCAGAAAACTTTACTCCAGATGAAGATTCCTGCCAGACAAAAGGTGCCACCACAGAAAGGTCTTGATGCCCAAGAAGTGCCCAGGCTGCCCCACCAACTACACCTGAAACCAAAGCTTCCAGAATTTTTTCCTGGTGGAAAGAGCTGCTGTTCCCTTTTTTCAGCCCTGCGCTGCAATGGCCGGTCCAACGTCCTGGAAAATTGAATCCGACTGAAGATTCCTGCCATACAAAAGGTGCCACCACAGAGCACTCATCTATCCCAAGAAGTGCCAAGGCTGCCCCACCAACTGCACCTCAAAGCCAAAGGATCCAGGCTTTTTTCCTGGTGTGAAGAGCTGCTGTTCCCGTTTTTCAGGCCTGCTCTGCAATGGTCGGTCCCACCTCCTGAAAAATTTAATCCAAATGAATATTCCTGCCAGACAAAATTTGCCACTACAAAAAACTCTTGCTGCCCCAGAAGTGCCCAGGCTGCCCCACCAACTACTCCTGAAGCCAAAGGATCCAGACTTTTTTTCCTTAGGGAAAGAGCTGCTGTTCCCTTTTTTCAGACCTGCGCTGCAAGGGCCGTTCCCACTTCCAGAAAACTTTACTCCAGATGAAGATTCCTGCCAGACAAAAGGTGCCACCACAGAAAGGTCTTGATGCCCAAGAAGTGCCCAGGCTGCCCCACCAACTACACCTGAAACCAAAGCTTCCAGAATTTTTTCCTGGTGGAAAGAGCTGCTGTTCCCTTTTTTCAGCCCTGCGCTGCAATGGCCGGTCCAACGTCCTGGAAAATTGAATCCGACTGAAGATTCCTGCCATACAAAAGGTGCCACCACAGAGAACTCATCTATCCCAAGAAGTGCCAAGGCTGCCCCACCAACTGCACCTCAAAGCCAAAGGATCCAGGCTTTTTTCCTGGTGTGAAGAGCTGCTGTTCCCGTTTTTCAGGCCTGCTCTGCAATGGTCGGTCCCACCTCCTGAAAAATTTAATCCAAATGAATATTCCTGCCAGACAAAATTTGCCACTACAAAAAACTCTTGCTGCCCAAGAAGTGCCCAGGCTGCCCCACCAACTACTCCTGAAGCCAAAGGATCCAGACTTTTTTTCCTTAGGGAAAGAGCTGCTGTTCCGTTTTTTCTGCCCTGCGCTGCAATCTCCAGTCCCACCTTTTTAAAAACTGAATCCTACTGAAGATTCCTGCCAGAAAAAAGGTGCCACCACAGAAAACTCATCTATCCCAAGAAGTACCCAGGCTGCAAAAACTACACCTGAAGCCAAAGGATCCAGGCTTTTTTTCCTCAGGGAAAGAGCTGCTGTTCCCTTTTTCCAGTCCTGCGCTGCAATGGCCGGTCCCACCTCCTGGAAAATTGAATCCAATTGAAGATTCCTGCCAGACAAAAGGTGCCACTACAGAAAACTCTTCCTGCCCAAGAAGTACCCAGGCTGCACCAACTACACCTGAAGCCAAAGGATCCAGATTTTTTTCCTGGTAGAAAGAACTGCTGTTCCCTTTTTTCAGTCCTGTGCTGCAATGGCCGGTCCCACCTCCAGAAAACTTTACTCCAGATGAACATTCCTGCCAGACAAAAGGCGCCACCACAGAAAACTCTTCCTGCCCAAGAAGTGCCCAGGCTACCCCAACAACTGCACCTCCATGACAAAGCTTCCTGACTTTTTTTCCTGGTGGAAAGAACTGCTGTTCCTTTTTTCTACCCTGCTCTGCAATGACCGGTCCCACCTTTTAAAAAATTTAATCCAAATGAAGATTCCTGCCAGACAAAAGGTGCTACCACAAAAAACTCTACCTTCCCAAGAAGTTTCCAGGCTGCACAAACTACACCTGAAGTCAAAGCTTCCAGATTTTTTCCTGGTGGAAAGAGCTGCTTTTCCCTCTTTTAAGCTCTGCGCTGCAATGGCCGGCCCCACCTCCTGGAAAATTGAATCCAAATGAAGATTCCTGCCAGAGAAAAGGTGCCACTACAGAAAGGTCTTTGCTGCCCAAGAAGTGCCCAGGCTTTCCCAAAATCTGCACCTCAAAGACAAAGCTTCCAGAATTTTTTCCTGGTGGAAAGAGCTGCTGTTCCCTTTTTTCAGTCCTGTTCTGTAGTGCCGGTCCCACCTCCTGAGAAATTGAATCCAACTAAAGATTCCTGCCAGAGAAATGGTGCCACCACAGAAAGGTCTTTGCTGCCCCAGAAGTGCCCAGGCTGCCCCACCAACTTCACCTCAAAGCCAAAGCTTCCAGACTTTTTTCCTGGTGGAAAGAGCTGCTGTTCCCTTTATTCAGGCCTGTGCTGCAATGGCCGGTCCCACCTCCTGGAAAATTGAATCCGACTGAAGATTCCTGCCAGACAAAAGGGGCCACCACAGGAATCTCTTGCTGCCCAAAAAGTGCCTAGGCTGCCCCAAGAACTGCACCTGAAGCCAAAGGATTCAGACTTTTTTTCCCGGTAGAAAGAGCTGCTGTTCCCTTTTTTCAAGCCTGTTCTTCAATGGCCGGTCCCACCTCCAGAAAACTTTGCTCCAAATGAAGATTCCTGCCAGACAAATGGTGCCACCACAGAAAGGTCTTTGCTGCCCAAGAAGTGCCCAGGCTGCCGAAAGAACTGCACCTGAAGCCAAAGCTTCCAGACGTTTTTTCCTTAGGGAAAGAGCTGCTGTTCCCTATTTTCAGACCTGTGCTGCAAGGGCCGTTCCCACTTCCAGAAAACTTTACTCCAGATGAAGATTCCTGCCAGACAAAAGGTGCCACCACAGAAAGGTCTTGATGCCCAAGAAGTGCCCAGGCTGCCCCACCAACTACACCTGAAACCAAAGCTTCCAGAATTTTTTCCTGGTGGAAAGAGCTGCTGTTCCCTTTTTTCAGCCCTGTGCTGCAATGGCCGGTCCAACGTCCTGGAAAATTGAATCCGACTGAAGATTCCTGCCATACAAAAGGTGCCACCACAGAGCACTCATCTATCCCAAGAAGTGCCAAGGCTGCCCCACCAACTGCACCTCAAAGCCAAAGGATCCAGGCTTTTTTCCTGGTGTGAAGAGCTGCTGTTCCCGTTTTTCAGGCCTGCTCTGCAATGGTCGGTCCCACCTCCTGAAAAATTTAATCCAAATGAATATTCCTGCCAGACAAAATTTGCCACTACAAAAAACTCTTGCTGCCCCAGAAGTGCCCAGGCTGCCCCACCAACTACTCCTGAAGCCAAAGGATCCAGACTTTTTTTCCTTAGGGAAAGAGCTGCTGTTCCGTTTTTTCTGCCCTGCGCTGCAATCTCCAGTCCCACCTTTTTAAAAACTGAATCCTACTGAAGATTCCTGCCAGAAAAAAGGTGCCACCACAGAAAACTCATCTATCCCAAGAAGTACCCAGGCTGCAAAAACTACACCTGAAGCCAAAGGATCCAGACTTTTTTTCCTCAGGGAAAGAGCTGCTGTTCCCTTTTTCCAGTCCTGCGCTGCAATGGCCGGTCCCACCTCCTGGAAAATTGAATCCAAATGAAGATTCCTGCCAGACAAAAGGTGCCACTACAGAAAACTCTTCCTGCCCAAGAAGTACCCAGGCTGCACCAACTACACCTGAAGCCAAAGGATCCAGATTTTTTTCCTGGTAGAAAGAACTGCTGTTCCCTTTTTTCAGTCCTGTGCTGCAATGGCCGGTCCCACCTCCAGAAAACTTTACTCCAGATGAACATTCCTGCCAGACAAAAGGCGCCACCACAGAAAACTCTTCCTGCCCAAGAAGTGCCCAGGCTACCCCAACAACTGCACCTCCATGACAAAGCTTCCTGACTTTTTTTCCTGGTGGAAAGAACTGCTGTTCCTTTTTTCTACCCTGCTCTGCAATGACCGGTCCCACCTTTTAAAAAATTTAATCCAAATGAAGATTCCTGCCAGACAAAAGGTGCTACCACAAAAAACTCTACCTTCCCAAGAAGTTTCCAGGCTGCACAAACTACACCTGAAGTCAAAGCTTCCAGATTTTTTCCTGGTGGAAAGAGCTGCTTTTCCCTCTTTTAAACTCTGCGCTGCAATGGCCGGCCCCACCTCCTGGAAAATTGAATCCAAATGAAGATTCCTGCCAGAGAAAAGGTGCCACTACAGAAAGGTCTTTGCTGCCCAAGAAGTGCCCAGGCTTTCCCAAAATCTGCACCTCAAAGACAAAGCTTCCAGAATTTTTTCCTGGTGGAAAGAGCTGCTGTTCCCTTTTTTCAGTCCTGTTCTGTAGTGCCGGTCCCACCTCCTGAGAAATTGAATCCAACTAAAGATTCCTGCCAGAGAAATGGTGCCACCACAGAAAGGTCTTTGCTGCCCCAGAAGTGCCCAGGCTGCCCCACCAACTTCACCTCAAAGCCAAAGCTTCCAGACTTTTTTCCTGGTGGAAAGAGCTGCTGTTCCCTTTTTTCAGGCCTGTGCTGCAATGGCCGGTCCCACCTCCTGGAAAATTGACTACAAATGAAGATTCCTGCCAGACAAAAGGGGCCACCACAGGAATCTCTTGCTGCCCAAAAAGTGCCTAGGCTGCCCCAAGAACTGCACCTGAAGCCAAAGGATTCAGACTTTTTTTCCCGGTAGAAAGAGCTGCTGTTCCCTTTTTTCAAGCCTGTTCTTCAATGGCCGGTCCCACCTCCAGAAAACTTTGCTCCAAATGAAGATTCCTGCCAGACAAATGGTGCCACCACAGAAAGGTCTTTGCTGCCCAAGAAGTGCCCAGGCTACCGAAAGAACTGCACCTGAAGCCAAAGATTCCAGACGTTTTTTCCTTAGGGAAAGAGCTGCTGTTCCCTATTTTCAGACCTGTGCTGCAAGGGCCGTTCCCACTTCCAGAAAACTTTACTCCAGATGATGATTCCTGCCAGACAAAAGGTGCCACCACAGAAAGGTCTTGATGCCCAAGAAGTGCCCAGGCTGCCCCACCAACTACACCTGAAACCAAAGCTTCCAGAATTTTTTCCTGGTGGAAAGAACTGCTGTTCCCTTTTTTCAGCCCTGTGCTGCAATGGCCGGTCCAACGTCCTGGAAAATTGAATCCGACTAAAGATTCCTGCCATACAAAAGGTGCCACCACAGAGCACTCATCTATCCCAAGAAGTGCCAAGGCTGCCCCACCAACTGCACCTCAAAGCCAAAGGATCCAGGCTTTTTTCCTGGTGTGAAGAGCTGCTGTTCCCGTTTTTCAGGCCTGCTCTGCAATGGTCGGTCCCACCTCCTGAAAAATTTAATCCAAATGAATATTCCTGCCGGACAAAATTTGCCACTACAAAAAACTCTTGCTGCCCAAGAAGTGCCCAGGCTGCCCCACCAACTACTCCTGAAGCCAAAGGATCCAGACTTTTTTTCCTTAGGGAAAGAGCTGCTGTTCCGTTTTTTCTGCCCTGCGCTGCAATCTCCAGTCCCACCTTTTTAAAAACTGAATCCTACTGAAGATTCCTGCCAGAAAAAAGGTGCCACCACAGAAAACTCATCTATCCCAAGAAGTACCCAGGCTGCAAAAACTACACCTGAAGCCAAAGGATCCAGACTTTTTTTCCTCAGGGAAAGAGCTGCTGTTCCCTTTTTTCAGTCCTGCGCTGCAATGGCCGGTCCCACCTCCTGGAAAATTGAATCCAACTGAAGATTCCTGCCAGACAAAAGGTGCCACTACAGAAAACTCTTCCTGCCCAAGAAGTACCCAGGCTGCACCAACTACACCTGAAGCCAAAGGATCCAGATTTTTTTCCTGGTAGAAAGAACTGCTGTTCCCTTTTTTCAGTCCTGTGCTGCAATGGCCGGTCCCACCTCCAGAAAACTTTACTCCAGATGAACATTCCTGCCAGACAAAAGGCGCCACCACAGAAAACTCTTCCTGCCCAAGAAGTGCCCAGGCTACCCCAACAACTGCACCTCCATGACAAAGCTTCCTGACTTTTTTTCCTGGTGGAAAGAACTGCTGTTCCTTTTTTCTACCCTGCTCTGCAATGACCGGTCCCACCTTTTAAAAAATTTAATCCAAATGAAGATTCCTGCCAGACAAAAGGTGCTACCACAAAAAACTCTACCTTCCCAAGAAGTTTCCAGGTTGCACAAACTACACCTGAAGTCAAAGCTTCCAGATTTTTTCCTGGTGGAAAGAGCTGCTTTTCCCTCTTTTAAGCTCTGCGCTGCAATGGCCGGCCCCACCTCCTGGAAAATTGAATCCAAATGAAGATTCCTGCCAGAGAAAAGGTGCCACTACAGAAAGGTCTTTGCTGCCCAAGAAGTGCCCAGGCTTTCCCAAAATCTGCACCTCAAAGACAAAGCTTCCAGAATTTTTTCCTGGTGGAAAGAGCTACTGTTCCCTTTTTTCAGTCCTGTTCTGTAGTGCCGGTCCCACCTCCTGAGAAATTGAATCCAACTAAAGATTCCTGCCAGAGAAATGGTGCCACCACAGAAAGGTCTTTGCTGCCCCAGAAGTGCCCAGGCTGCCCCACCAACTTCACCTCAAAGCCAAAGCTTCCAGACTTTTTTCCTGGTGGAAAGAGCTGCTGTTCCCTTTTTTCAGGCCTGTGCTGCAATGGCCGGTCCCACCTCCTGGAAAATTGAATCCGACTGAAGATTCCTGCCAGACAAAAGGGGCCACCACAGGAATCTCTTGCTGCCCAAAAAGTGCCTAGGCTACCCCAAGAACTGCACCTGAAGCCAAAGGATTCAGACTTTTTTTCCCGGTAGAAAGAGCTGCTGTTCCCTTTTTTCAAGCCTGTTCTTCAATGGCCGGTCCCACCTCCAGAAAACTTTGCTCCAAATGAAGATTCCTGCCAGACAAATGGTGCCACCACAGAAAGGTCTTTGCTGCCCAAGAAGTGCCCAGGCTGCCGAAAGAACTGCACCTGAAGCCAAAGCTTCCAGACGTTTTTTCCTTAGGGAAAGAGCTGCTGTTCCCTATTTTCAGACCTGTGCTGCAAGGGCCGTTCCCACTTCCAGAAAACTTTACTCCAGATGAAGATTCCTGCCAGACAAAAGGTGCCACCACAGAAAGGTCTTGATGCCCAAGAAGTGCCCAGGCTGCCCCACCAACTACACCTGAAACCAAAGCTTCCAGAATTTTTTCCTGGTGGAAAGAGCTGCTGTTCCCTTTTTTCAGCCCTGTGCTGCAATGGCCGGTCCAACGTCCTGGAAAATTGAATCCGACTGAAGATTCCTGCCATACAAAAGGTGCCACCACAGAGCACTCATCTATCCCAAGAAGTGCCAAGGCTGCCCCACCAACTGCACCTCAAAGCCAAAGGATCCAGGCTTTTTTCCTGGTGTGAAGAGCTGCTGTTCCCGTTTTTCAGGCCTGCTCTGCAATGGTCGGTCCCACCTCCTGAAAAATTTAATCCAAATGAATATTCCTGCCAGACAAAATTTGCCACTACAAAAAACTCTTGCTGCCCCAGAAGTGCCCAGGCTGCCCCACCAACTACTCCTGAAGCCAAAGGATCCAGACTTTTTTTCCTTAGGGAAAGAGCTGCTGTTCCGTTTTTTCTGCCCTGCGCTGCAATCTCCAGTCCCACCTTTTTAAAAACTGAATCCTACTGAAGATTCCTGCCAGAAAAAAGGTGCCACCACAGAAAACTCATCTATCCCAAGAAGTACCCAGGCTGCAAAAACTACACCTGAAGCCAAAGGATCCAGACTTTTTTTCCTCAGGGAAAGAGCTGCTGTTCCCTTTTTCCAGTCCTGCGCTGCAATGGCCGGTCCCACCTCCTGGAAAATTGAATCCAAATGAAGATTCCTGCCAGACAAAAGGTGCCACTACAGAAAACTCTTCCTGCCCAAGAAGTACCCAGGCTGCACCAACTACACCTGAAGCCAAAGGATCCAGATTTTTTTCCTGGTAGAAAGAACTGCTGTTCCCTTTTTTCAGTCCTGTGCTGCAATGGCCGGTCCCACCTCCAGAAAACTTTACTCCAGATGAACATTCCTGCCAGACAAAAGGCGCCACCACAGAAAACTCTTCCTGCCCAAGAAGTGCCCAGGCTACCCCAACAACTGCACCTCCATGACAAAGCTTCCTGACTTTTTTTCCTGGTGGAAAGAACTGCTGTTCCTTTTTTCTACCCTGCTCTGCAATGACCGGTCCCACCTTTTAAAAAATTTAATCCAAATGAAGATTCCTGCCAGACAAAAGGTGCTACCACAAAAAACTCTACCTTCCCAAGAAGTTTCCAGGCTGCACAAACTACACCTGAAGTCAAAGCTTCCAGATTTTTTCCTGGTGGAAAGAGCTGCTTTTCCCTCTTTTAAGCTCTGCGCTGCAATGGCCGGCCCCACCTCCTGGAAAATTGAATCCAAATGAAGATTCCTGCCAGAGAAAAGGTGCCACTACAGAAAGGTCTTTGCTGCCCAAGAAGTGCCCAGGCTTTCCCAAAATCTGCACCTCAAAGACAAAGCTTCCAGAATTTTTTCCTGGTGGAAAGAGCTGCTGTTCCCTTTTTTCAGTCCTGTTCTGTAGTGCCGGTCCCACCTCCTGAGAAATTGAATCCAACTAAAGATTCCTGCCAGAGAAATGGTGCCACCACAGAAAGGTCTTTGCTGCCCCAGAAGTGCCCAGGCTGCCCCACCAACTTCACCTCAAAGCCAAAGCTTCCAGACTTTTTTCCTGGTGGAAAGAGCTGCTGTTCCCTTTTTTCAGCCCTGCTCTGCAATGGCCGGTCCCACCTCCTGGAAAATTGACTACAAATGAAGATTCCTGCCAGACAAAAGGGGCCACCACAGGAATCTCTTGCTGCCCAAAAAGTGCCTAGGCTGCCCCAAGAACTGCACCTGAAGCCAAAGGATTCAGACTTTTTTTCCCGGTAGAAAGAGCTGCTGTTCCCTTTTTTCAAGCCTGTTCTTCAATGGCCGGTCCCACCTCCAGAAAACTTTGCTCCAAATGAAGATTCCTGCCAGACAAATGGTGCCACCACAGAAAGGTCTTTGCTGCCCAAGAAGTGCCCAGGCTGCTGAAAGAACTGCACCTGAAGCCAAAGCTTCCAGACTTTTTTTCCTTAGGGAAAGAGCTGCTGTTCCCTTTTTTCAGACCTGCACTGCAAGGGCCGTTCCCACTTCCAGAAAACTTTACTCCAGATGAAGATTCCTGCCAGACAAAAGGTGCCACCACAGAAAGGTCTTGATGCCCAAGAAGTGCCCAGGCTGCCCCACCAACTACACCTGAAACCAAAGCTTCCAGAATTTTTTCCTGGTGGAAAGAGCTGCTGTTCCCTTTTTTCAGCCCTGCGCTGCAATGGCCGGTCCAACCTCCTGGAAAATTGAATCCGACTGAAGATTCCTGCCATACAAAAGGTGCCACCACAGAGCACTCATCTATCCCAAGAAGTGCCAAGGCTGCCCCACCAACTGCACCTCAAAGCCAAAGGATCCAGGCTTTTTTCCTGGTGTGAAGAGCTGCTGTTCCCGTTTTTCAGGCCTGCTCTGCAATGGTCGGTCCCACCTCCTGAAAAATTTAATCCAAATGAATATTCCTGCCAGACAAAATTTGCCACTACAAAAAACTCTTGCTGCCCCAGAAGTGCCCAGGCTGCCCCACCAACTACTCCTGAAGCCAAAGGATCCAGACTTTTTTTCCTTAGGGAAAGAGCTGCTGTTCCGTTTTTTCTGCCCTGCGCTGCAATCTCCAGTCCCACCTTTTTAAAAACTGAATCCTACTGAAGATTCCTGCCAGAAAAAAGGTGCCACCACAGAAAACTCATCTATCCCAAGAAGTACCCAGGCTGCAAAAACTACACCTGAAGCCAAAGGATCCAGACTTTTTTTCCTCAGGGAAAGAGCTGCTGTTCCCTTTTTTCAGTCCTGCGCTGCAATGGCCGGTCCCACCTCCTGGAAAATTGAATCCAAATGAAGATTCCTGCCAGACAAAAGGTGCCACTACAGAAAACTCTTCCTGCCCAAGAAGTACCCAGGCTGCACCAACTACACCTGAAGCCAAAGGATCCAGATTTTTTTCCTGGTAGAAAGAACTGCTGTTCCCTTTTTTCAGTCCTGTGCTGCAATGGCCGGTCCCACCTCCAGAAAACTTTACTCCAGATGAACATTCCTGCCAGACAAAAGGCGCCACCACAGAAAACTCTTCCTGCCCAAGAAGTGCCCAGGCTACCCCAACAACTGCACCTCCATGACAAAGCTTCCTGACTTTTTTTCCTGGTGGAAAGAACTGCTGTTCCTTTTTTCTACCCTGCTCTGCAATGACCGGTCCCACCTTTTAAAAAATTTAATCCAAATGAAGATTCCTGCCAGACAAAAGGTGCTACCACAAAAAACTCTACCTTCCCAAGAAGTTTCCAGGCTGCACAAACTACACCTGAAGTCAAAGCTTCCAGATTTTTTCCTGGTGGAAAGAGCTGCTTTTCCCTCTTTTAAGCTCTGCGCTGCAATGGCCGGCCCCACCTCCTGGAAAATTGAATCCAAATGAAGATTCCTGCCAGAGAAAAGGTGCCACTACAGAAAGGTCTTTGCTGCCCAAGAAGTGCCCAGGCTTTCCCAAAATCTGCACCTCAAAGACAAAGCTTCCAGAATTTTTTCCTGGTGGAAAGAGCTGCTGTTCCCTTTTTTCAGTCCTGTTCTGTAGTGCCGGTCCCACCTCCTGAGAAATTGAATCCAACTAAAGATTCCTGCCAGAGAAATGGTGCCACCACAGAAAGGTCTTTGCTGCCCCAGAAGTGCCCAGGCTGCCCCACCAACTTCACCTCAAAGCCAAAGCTTCCAGACTTTTTTCCTGGTGGAAAGAGCTGCTGTTCCCTTTTTTCAGGCCTGTGCTGCAATGGCCGGTCCCACCTCCTGGAAAATTGAATCCGACTGAAGATTCCTGCCAGACAAAAGGGGCCACCACAGGAATCTCTTGCTGCCCAAAAAGTGCCTAGGCTACCCCAAGAACTGCACCTGAAGCCAAAGGATTCAGACTTTTTTTCCCGGTAGAAAGAGCTGCTGTTCCCTTTTTTCAAGCCTGTTCTTCAATGGCCGGTCCCACCTCCAGAAAACTTTGCTCCAAATGAAGATTCCTGCCAGACAAATGGTGCCACCACAGAAAGGTCTTTGCTGCCCAAGAAGTGCCCAGGCTGCCGAAAGAACTGCACCTGAAGCCAAAGCTTCCAGACGTTTTTTCCTTAGGGAAAGAGCTGCTGTTCCCTATTTTCAGACCTGTGCTGCAAGGGCCGTTCCCACTTCCAGAAAACTTTACTCCAGATGAAGATTCCTGCCAGACAAAAGGTGCCACCACAGAAAGGTCTTGATGCCCAAGAAGTGCCCAGGCTGCCCCACCAACTACACCTGAAACCAAAGCTTCCAGAATTTTTTCCTGGTGGAAAGAGCTGCTGTTCCCTTTTTTCAGCCCTGTGCTGCAATGGCCGGTCCAACGTCCTGGAAAATTGAATCCGACTGAAGATTCCTGCCATACAAAAGGTGCCACCACAGAGCACTCATCTATCCCAAGAAGTGCCAAGGCTGCCCCACCAACTGCACCTCAAAGCCAAAGGATCCAGGCTTTTTTCCTGGTGTGAAGAGCTGCTGTTCCCGTTTTTCAGGCCTGCTCTGCAATGGTCGGTCCCACCTCCTGAAAAATTTAATCCAAATGAATATTCCTGCCAGACAAAATTTGCCACTACAAAAAACTCTTGCTGCCCCAGAAGTGCCCAGGCTGCCCCACCAACTACTCCTGAAGCCAAAGGATCCAGACTTTTTTTCCTTAGGGAAAGAGCTGCTGTTCCGTTTTTTCTGCCCTGCGCTGCAATCTCCAGTCCCACCTTTTTAAAAACTGAATCCTACTGAAGATTCCTGCCAGAAAAAAGGTGCCACCACAGAAAACTCATCTATCCCAAGAAGTACCCAGGCTGCAAAAACTACACCTGAAGCCAAAGGATCCAGACTTTTTTTCCTCAGGGAAAGAGCTGCTGTTCCCTTTTTCCAGTCCTGCGCTGCAATGGCCGGTCCCACCTCCTGGAAAATTGAATCCAAATGAAGATTCCTGCCAGACAAAAGGTGCCACTACAGAAAACTCTTCCTGCCCAAGAAGTACCCAGGCTGCACCAACTACACCTGAAGCCAAAGGATCCAGATTTTTTTCCTGGTAGAAAGAACTGCTGTTCCCTTTTTTCAGTCCTGTGCTGCAATGGCCGGTCCCACCTCCAGAAAACTTTACTCCAGATGAACATTCCTGCCAGACAAAAGGCGCCACCACAGAAAACTCTTCCTGCCCAAGAAGTGCCCAGGCTACCCCAACAACTGCACCTCCATGACAAAGCTTCCTGACTTTTTTTCCTGGTGGAAAGAACTGCTGTTCCTTTTTTCTACCCTGCTCTGCAATGACCGGTCCCACCTTTTAAAAAATTTAATCCAAATGAAGATTCCTGCCAGACAAAAGGTGCTACCACAAAAAACTCTACCTTCCCAAGAAGTTTCCAGGCTGCACAAACTACACCTGAAGTCAAAGCTTCCAGATTTTTTCCTGGTGGAAAGAGCTGCTTTTCCCTCTTTTAAGCTCTGCGCTGCAATGGCCGGCCCCACCTCCTGGAAAATTGAATCCAAATGAAGATTCCTGCCAGAGAAAAGGTGCCACTACAGAAAGGTCTTTGCTGCCCAAGAAGTGCCCAGGCTTTCCCAAAATCTGCACCTCAAAGACAAAGCTTCCAGAATTTTTTCCTGGTGGAAAGAGCTGCTGTTCCCTTTTTTCAGTCCTGTTCTGTAGTGCCGGTCCCACCTCCTGAGAAATTGAATCCAACTAAAGATTCCTGCCAGAGAAATGGTGCCACCACAGAAAGGTCTTTGCTGCCCCAGAAGTGCCCAGGCTGCCCCACCAACTTCACCTCAAAGCCAAAGCTTCCAGACTTTTTTCCTGGTGGAAAGAGCTGCTGTTCCCTTTTTTCAGCCCTGCTCTGCAATGGCCGGTCCCACCTCCTGGAAAATTGACTACAAATGAAGATTCCTGCCAGACAAAAGGGGCCACCACAGGAATCTCTTGCTGCCCAAAAAGTGCCTAGGCTGCCCCAAGAACTGCACCTGAAGCCAAAGGATTCAGACTTTTTTTCCCGGTAGAAAGAGCTGCTGTTCCCTTTTTTCAAGCCTGTTCTTCAATGGCCGGTCCCACCTCCAGAAAACTTTGCTCCAAATGAAGATTCCTGCCAGACAAATGGTGCCACCACAGAAAGGTCTTTGCTGCCCAAGAAGTGCCCAGGCTGCTGAAAGAACTGCACCTGAAGCCAAAGCTTCCAGACTTTTTTTCCTTAGGGAAAGAGCTGCTGTTCCCTTTTTTCAGACCTGCACTGCAAGGGCCGTTCCCACTTCCAGAAAACTTTACTCCAGATGAAGATTCCTGCCAGACAAAAGGTGCCACCACAGAAAGGTCTTGATGCCCAAGAAGTGCCCAGGCTGCCCCACCAACTACACCTGAAACCAAAGCTTCCAGAATTTTTTCCTGGTGGAAAGAGCTGCTGTTCCCTTTTTTCAGCCCTGCGCTGCAATGGCCGGTCCAACCTCCTGGAAAATTGAATCCGACTGAAGATTCCTGCCATACAAATGTGCCACCACAGAGAACTCATCTATCCCAAGAAGTGCCAAGGCTGCCCCACCAACTGCACCTCAAAGCCAAAGGATCCAGGCTTTTTTCCTGGTGTGAAGAGCTGCTGTTCCCGTTTTTCAGGCCTGCTCTGCAATGGTCGGTCCCACCTCCTGAAAAATTTAATCCAAATGAATATTCCTGCCAGACAAAATTTGCCACTACAAAAAACTCTTGCTGCCCCAGAAGTGCCCAGGCTGCCCCACCAACTACTCCTGAAGCCAAAGGATCCAGACTTTTTTTCCTTAGGGAAAGAGCTGCTGTTCCGTTTTTTCTGCCCTGCGCTGCAATCTCCAGTCCCACCTTTTTAAAAACTGAATCCTACTGAAGATTCCTGCCAGAAAAAAGGTGCCACCACAGAAAACTCATCTATCCCAAGAAGTACCCAGGCTGCAAAAACTACACCTGAAGCCAAAGGATCCAGACTTTTTTTCCTCAGGGAAAGAGCTGCTGTTCCCTTTTTTCAGTCCTGCGCTGCAATGGCCGGTCCCACCTCCTGGAAAATTGAATCCAAATGAAGATTCCTGCCAGACAAAAGGTGCCACTACAGAAAACTCTTCCTGCCCAAGAAGTACCCAGGCTGCACCAACTACACCTGAAGCCAAAGGATCCAGATTTTTTTCCTGGTAGAAAGAACTGCTGTTCCCTTTTTTCAGTCCTGTGCTGCAATGGCCGGTCCCACCTCCAGAAAACTTTACTCCAGATGAACATTCCTGCCAGACAAAAGGCGCCACCACAGAAAACTCTTCCTGCCCAAGAAGTGCCCAGGCTACCCCAACAACTGCACCTCCATGACAAAGCTTCCTGACTTTTTTTCCTGGTGGAAAGAACTGCTGTTCCTTTTTTCTACCCTGCTCTGCAATGACCGGTCCCACCTTTTAAAAAATTTAATCCAAATGAAGATTCCTACCAGACAAAAGGTGCTACCACAAAAAACTCTACCTTCCCAAGAAGTTTCCAGGCTGCACAAACTACACCTGAAGTCAAAGCTTCCAGATTTTTTCCTGGTGGAAAGAGCTGCTTTTCCCTTTTTTAAGCTCTGCGCTGCAATGGCCGGCCCCACCTCCTGGAAAATTGAATCCAAATGAAGATTCCTGCCAGAGAAAAGGTGCCACTACAGAAAGGTCTTTGCTGCCCAAGAAGTGCCCAGGCTTTCCCAAAATCTGCACCTCAAAGACAAAGCTTCCAGAATTTTTTCCTGGTGGAAAGAGCTGCTGTTCCCTTTTTTCAATCCTGTTCTGTAGTGCCGGTCCCACCTCCTGAGAAATTGAATCCAACTAAAGATTCCTGCCAGAGAAATGGTGCCACCACAGAAAGGTCTTTGCTGCCCCAGAAGTGCCCAGGCTGCCCCACCAACTTCACCTCAAAGCCAAAGCTTCCAGACTTTTTTCCTGGTGGAAAGAGCTGCTGTTCCCTTTTTTCAGCCCTGCTCTGCAATGGCCGGTCCCACCTCCTGGAAAATTGAATCCGACTGAAGATTCCTGCCAGACAAAAGGGGCCACCACAGGAATCTCTTGCTGCCCAAAAAGTGCCTAGGCTGCCCCAAGAACTGCACCTGAAGCCAAAGGATTCAGACTTTTTTTCCCGGTAGAAAGAGCTGCTGTTCCCTTTTTTCAAGCCTGTTCTTCAATGGCCGGTCCCACCTCCAGAAAACTTTGCTCCAAATGAAGATTCCTGCCAGACAAATGGTGCCACCACAGAAAGGTCTTTGCTGCCCAAGAAGTGCCCAGGCTGCCGAAAGAACTGCACCTGAAGCCAAAGCTTCCAGACGTTTTTTCCTTAGGGAAAGAGCTGCTGTTCCCTATTTTCAGACCTGCGCTGCAAGGGCCGTTCCCACTTCCAGAAAACTTTACTCCAGATGAAGATTCCTGCCAGACAAAAGGTGCCACCACAGAAAGGTCTTGATGCCCAAGAAGTGCCCAGGCTGCCCCACCAACTACACCTGAAACCAAAGCTTCCAGAATTTTTTCCTGGTGGAAAGAGCTGCTGTTCCCTTTTTTCAGCCCTGCGCTGCAATGGCCGGTCCAACCTCCTGGAAAATTGAATCCGACTGAAGATTCCTGCCATACAAATGTGCCACCACAGAGAACTCATCTATCCCAAGAAGTGCCAAGGCTGCCCCACCAACTGCACCTGAAAGCCAAAGGATCCAGGCTTTTTTCCTGGTGTGAAGAGCTGCTGTTCCCGTTTTTCAGGCCTGCTCTGCAATGGTCGGTCCCACCTCCTGAAAAATTTAATCCAAATGAATATTCCTGCCAGACAAAATTTGCCACTACAAAAAACTCTTGCTGCCCAAGAAGTGCCCAGGCTGCCCCACCAACTACTCCTGAAGCCAAAGGATCCAGACTTTTTTTCCTTAGGGAAAGAGCTGCTGTTCCGTTTTTTCTGCCCTGCGCTGCAATCTCCAGTCCCACCTTTTTAAAAACTGAATCCTACTGAAGATTCCTGCCAGAAAAAAGGTGCCACCACAGAAAACTCATCTATCCCAAGAAGTACCCAGGCTGCAAAAACTACACCTGAAGCCAAAGGATCCAGACTTTTTTTCCTCAGGGAAAGAGCTGCTGTTCCCTTTTTTCAGTCCTGCGCTGCAATGGCCGGTCCCACCTCCTGGAAAATTGAATCCAACTGAAGATTCCTGCCAGACAAAAGGTGCCACTACAGAAAACTCTTCCTGCCCAAGAAGTACCCAGGCTGCACCAACTACACCTGAAGCCAAAGGATCCAGATTTTTTTCCTGGTAGAAAGAACTGCTGTTCCCTTTTTTCAGTCCTGTGCTGCAATGGCCGGTCCCACCTCCAGAAAACTTTACTCCAGATGAACATTCCTGCCAGACAAAAGGCGCCACCACAGAAAACTCTTCCTGCCCAAGAAGTGCCCAGGCTACCCCAACAACTGCACCTCCATGACAAAGCTTCCTGACTTTTTTTCCTGGTGGAAAGAACTGCTGTTCCTTTTTTCTACCCTGCTCTGCAATGACCGGTCCCACCTTTTAAAAAATTTAATCCAAATGAAGATTCCTGCCAGACAAAAGGTGCTACCACAAAAAACTCTACCTTCCCAAGAAGTTTCCAGGCTGCACAAACTACACCTGAAGTCAAAGCTTCCAGATTTTTTCCTGGTGGAAAGAGCTGCTTTTCCCTTTTTTAAGCTCTGCGCTGCAATTGCCGGCCCCACCTCCTGGAAAATTGAATCCAAATGAAGATTCCTGCCAGAGAAAAGGTGCCACTACAGAAAGGTCTTTGCTGCCCAAGAAGTGCCCAGGCTTTCCCAAAATCTGCACCTCAAAGACAAAGCTTCCAGAATTTTTTCCTGGTGGAAAGAGCTGCTGTTCCCTTTTTTCAGTCCTGTTCTGTAGTGCCGGTCCCACCTCCTGAGAAATTGAATCCAACTAAAGATTCCTGCCAGAGAAATGGTGCCACCACAGAAAGGTCTTTGCTGCCCCAGAAGTGCCCAGGCTGCCCCACCAACTTCACCTCAAAGCCAAAGCTTCCAGACTTTTTTCCTGGTGGAAAGAGCTGCTGTTCCCTTTTTTCAGGCCTGTGCTGCAATGGCCGGTCCCACCTCCTGGAAAATTGAATCCGACTGAAGATTCCTGCCAGACAAAAGGGGCCACCACAGGAATCTCTTGCTGCCCAAAAAGTGCCTAGGCTACCCCAAGAACTGCACCTGAAGCCAAAGGATTCAGACTTTTTTTCCCGGTAGAAAGAGCTGCTGTTCCCTTTTTTCAAGCCTGTTCTTCAATGGCCGGTCCCACCTCCAGAAAACTTTGCTCCAAATGAAGATTCCTGCCAGACAAATGGTGCCACCACAGAAAGGTCTTTGCTGCCCAAGAAGTGCCCAGGCTGCCGAAAGAACTGCACCTGAAGCCAAAGCTTCCAGACGTTTTTTCCTTAGGGAAAGAGCTGCTGTTCCCTATTTTCAGACCTGTGCTGCAAGGGCCGTTCCCACTTCCAGAAAACTTTACTCCAGATGAAGATTCCTGCCAGACAAAAGGTGCCACCACAGAAAGGTCTTGATGCCCAAGAAGTGCCCAGGCTGCCCCACCAACTACACCTGAAACCAAAGCTTCCAGACTTTTTTCCTGGTGGAAAGAGCTGCTGTTCCCTTTTTTCAGCCCTGCGCTGCAATGGCCGGTCCAACGTCCTGGAAAATTGAATCCGACTGAAGATTCCTGCCATACAAATGTGCCACCACAGAGAACTCATCTATCCCAAGAAGTGCCAAGGCTGCCCCACCAACTGCACCTCAAAGCCAAAGGATCCAGGCTTTTTTCCTGGTGTGAAGAGCTGCTGTTCCCGTTTTTCAGGCCTGCTCTGCAATGGTCGGTCCCACCTCCTGAAAAATTTAATCCAAATGAATATTCCTGCCAGACAAAATTTGCCACTACAAAAAACTCTTGCTGCCCAAGAAGTGCCCAGGCTGCCCCACCAACTACTCCTGAAGCCAAAGGATCCAGACTTTTTTTCCTTAGGGAAAGAGCTGCTGTTCCGTTTTTTCTGCCCTGCGCTGCAATCTCCAGTCCCACCTTTTTAAAAACTGAATCCTACTGAAGATTCCTGCCAGAAAAAAGGTGCCACCACAGAAAACTCATCTATCCCAAGAAGTACCCAGGCTGCAAAAACTACACCTGAAGCCAAAGGATCCAGACTTTTTTTCCTCAGGGAAAGAGCTGCTGTTCCCTTTTTTCAGTCCTGCGCTGCAATGGCCGGTCCCACCTCCTGGAAAATTGAATCCAACTGAAGATTCCTGCCAGACAAAAGGTGCCACTACAGAAAACTCTTCCTGCCCAAGAAGTACCCAGGCTGCACCAACTACACCTGAAGCCAAAGGATCCAGATTTTTTTCCTGGTAGAAAGAACTGCTGTTCCCGTTTTTCAGTCCTGTGCTGCAATGGCCGGTCCCACCTCCAGAAAACTTTACTCCAGATGAACATTCCTGCCAGACAAAAGGCGCCACCACAGAAAACTCTTCCTGCCCCAGAAGTGCCCAGGCTACCCCAACAACTGCACCTCCATGACAAAGCTTCCTGACTTTTTTTCCTGGTGGAAAGAACTGCTGTTCCTTTTTTCTACCCTGCTCTGCAATGACCGGTCCCACCTTTTAAAAAATTTAATCCAAATGAAGATTCCTGCCAGACAAAAGGTGCTACCACAAAAAACTCTACCTTCCCAAGAAGTTTCCAGGCTGCACAAACTACACCTGAAGTCAAAGCTTCCAGATTTTTTCCTGGTGGAAAGAGCTGCTTTTCCCTCTTTTAAGCTCTGCGCTGCAATGGCCGGCCCCACCTCCTGGAAAATTGAATCCAAATGAAGATTCCTGCCAGAGAAAAGGTGCCACTACAGAAAGGTCTTTGCTGCCCAAGAAGTGCCCAGGCTTTCCCAAAATCTGCACCTCAAAGACAAAGCTTCCAGAATTTTTTCCTGGTGGAAAGAGCTGCTGTTCCCTTTTTTCAGTCCTGTTCTGTAGTGCCGGTCCCACCTCCTGAGAAATTGAATCCAACTAAAGATTCCTGCCAGAGAAATGGTGCCACCACAGAAAGGTCTTTGCTGCCCCAGAAGTGCCCAGGCTGCCCCACCAACTTCACCTCAAAGCCAAAGCTTCCAGACTTTTTTCCTGGTGGAAAGAGCTGCTGTTCCCTTTTTTCAGGCCTGTGCTGCAATGGCCGGTCCCACCTCCTGGAAAATTGAATCCGACTGAAGATTCCTGCCAGACAAAAGGGGCCACCACAGGAATCTCTTGCTGCCCAAAAAGTGCCTAGGCTACCCCAAGAACTGCACCTGAAGCCAAAGGATTCAGACTTTTTTTCCCGGTAGAAAGAGCTGCTGTTCCCTTTTTTCAAGCCTGTTCTTCAATGGCCGGTCCCACCTCCAGAAAACTTTGCTCCAAATGAAGATTCCTGCCAGACAAATGGTGCCACCACAGAAAGGTCTTTGCTGCCCAAGAAGTGCCCAGGCTGCCGAAAGAACTGCACCTGAAGCCAAAGCTTCCAGACGTTTTTTCCTTAGGGAAAGAGCTGCTGTTCCCTATTTTCAGACCTGTGCTGCAAGGGCCGTTCCCACTTCCAGAAAACTTTACTCCAGATGAAGATTCCTGCCAGACAAAAGGTGCCACCACAGAAAGGTCTTGATGCCCAAGAAGTGCCCAGGCTTTCCCAAAATCTGCACCTCAAAGACAAAGCTTCCAGAATTTTTTCCTGGTGGAAAGAGCTGCTGTTCCCTTTTTTCAGTCCTGTTCTGTAATGCCGGTCCCACCTCCTGAGAAATTGAATCCAACTAAAGATTCCTGCCAGAGAAATGGTGCCACCACAGAAAGGTCTTTGCTGCCCCAGAAGTGCCCAGGCTGCCCCACCAACTTCACCTCAAAACCAAAGGATCCAGACTTTTTTTCCTGGTGGAAAGAGCTGCTGTTCCCTTTTTTCAGGTCTGTGCTGCAATGGCCGGCCCCACCTCCTGGAAAATTGAATCCGACTGAAGATTCCTGCCAGACAAAAGGTGCTACCACGGAAAGGTCTTGATGCCCAAGAAGTGCCCAGGCTGCCCCAAGAACTGCACCTGAAGCCAAAGGATCCAGACTTTTTTTCCTGGTGGAAAGAGCTGCTGTTCCCTTTTTTCAGACCTGCTCTAAAATGGCCGGTCCCACCTCCTGGAAAATTGAATCCAAATGAAGATTCCTGCCAGACAAATGGTGCCACTACAGAAAGGTCTTTGCTGCCCAAGAAGTGCACAGGCTGCCCCACCAACTACACCTGAAACCAAAGCTTCCAGAATTTTTTTCCTTAGGGAAAGAGCTGCTGTTCCCTATTTTCAGACCTGTGCTGCAAGGGCCGTTCCCACTTCCAGAAAACTTTACTCCAGATGAAGATTCCTGCCAGACAAAAGGCGCCACCACAGAAAGGTCTTGATGCCCAAGAAGTGCCCAGGCTGCCCCACCAACTACACCTGAAACCAAAGCTTCCAGAATTTTTTTCCTTAGGGAAAGAGCTGCTGTTCCCTATTTTCAGACCTGTGCTGCAAGGGCCGTTCCCACTTCCAGAAAACTTTACTCCAGATGAAGATTCCTGCCAGACAAAAGGTGCCACCACAGAAAGGTCTTGATGCCCAAGAAGTGCCCAGGCTGCCCCACCAACTACACCTGAAACCAAAGCTTCCAGAATTTTTTCCTGGTGGAAAGAGCTGCTGTTCCCTTTTTTCAGCCCTGCGCTGCAATGGCCGGTCCAACCTCATGGAAAATTGAATCCGACTGAAGATTCCTGCCATACAAAAGTGCCACCACAGAGAACTCATCTATCCCAAGAAGTGCCAAGGCTGCCCCACCAACTGCACCTCAAAGCCAAAGGATCCAGGCTTTTTTCCTGGTGTGAAGAGCTGCTGTTCCCGTTTTTCAGGCCTGCTCTGCAATGGCCGGTCCCACCTCCTGAAAAATTTAATCCAAATGAATATTCCTGCCAGACAAAATTTGCCACTACAAAAAACTCTTGCTGCCCCAGAAGTGCCCAGGCTGCCCCACCAACTACTCCTGAAGCCAAAGGATCCAGACTTTTTTTCCTTAGGGAAAGAGCTGCTGTTCCGTTTTTTTCTGCCCTGCGCTGCAATCTCCAGTCCCACCTTTTTAAAAACTGAATCCTACTGAA
The DNA here is from genome assembly GCF_025592945.1 of Manacus candei. Lineage (NCBI taxonomy): Eukaryota > Metazoa > Chordata > Aves > Passeriformes > Pipridae > Manacus > Manacus candei. Next base: position 9,483,059 of record NW_026138093.1, on the reverse strand, counting down.
GATTCCTGCCAGAAAAAAGGTGCCACCACAGAAAACTCATCTATCCCAAGAAGTACCCAGGCTGCAAAAACTACACCTGAAGCCAAAGGATCCAGACTTTTTTTCCTGGTGGAAAGAGCTGCTGTTCCCTTTTTTCAGTCCTGCGCTGCAATGGCCGGTCCCACCTCCTGGAAAATTGAATCCAAATGAAGATTCCTGCCAGACAAAAGGCGCCACCACAGAAAGGTCTTTGCTGCCCAAGAAGTGCCCAGGCTACCCCAACAACTGCACCTCCATGACAAAGCTTCCTGACTTTTTTTCCTGGTGGAAAGAACTGCTGTTCCTTTTTTCTACCCTGCTCTGCAATGACCGGTCCCACCTTTTAAAAACTTTAATCCAAATGAAGATTCCTGCCAGACAAAAGGTGCTACCACAAAAAACTCTACCTTCCCAAGAAGTTTCCAGGCTGCACAAACTACACCTGAAGTCAAAGCTTCCAGATTTTTTCCTGGTGGAAAGAGCTGCTTTTCCCTTTTTTCAGCCCTGCGCTGCAATGGCCGGTCCCACCTCCTGGAAAATTGAATCCAAATGAAGATTCCTGCCAGACAAAAGGTGCCACCACAGAAAGGTCTTGATGCCCAAGAAGTGCCCAGGCTGCCCCACCAACTGCACCTCAAAGCCAAAGGATCCAGGCTTTTTTCCTGGTGTGAAGAGCTGCTGTTCCCGTTTTTAAGGCCTGCTCTGCAATGGTTGGTCCCACCTCCTGAAAAATTTAATCCAAATGAATATTCCTGCCAGACAAAATTTGCCACTACAAAAAACTCTTGCTGCCCCAGAAGTGCCCAGGCTGCCCCACCAACTACTCCTGAAGCCAAAGGATCCAGACTTTTTTTCCTGGTGTGAAGAGCTGCTGTTCCGTTTTTTTCTGCCGTGCGCTGCAATCTCCAGTCCCACCTTTTTAAAAACTGAATCCTACTGAAGATTCCTGCCAGAAAAAAGGTGCCACCACAGAAAACTCATCTATCCCAAGAAGTACCCAGGCTGCAAAAACTACACCTGAAGCCAAAGGATCCAGACTTTTTTTCATCAGGGAAAGAGCTGCTGTTCCCTTTTTTCAGTCCTGCGCTGCAATGGCCGGTCCCACCTCCTGGAAAATTGAATCCAAATGAAGATTCCTGCCAGACAAAAGGTGCCACTACAGAAAACTCTTCCTGCCCAAGAAGTACCCAGGCTGCACCAACTACACCTGAAGCCAAAGGACCCAGATTTTTTTCCTGGTAGAAAGAACTGCTGTTCCCTTTTTTCAGTCCTGTGCTGCAATGGCCGGTCCCACCTCCAGAAAACTTTACTCCAGATGAAGATTCCTGCCAGACAAAAGGCGCCACCACAGAAAGGTCTTTGCTGCCCAAGAAGTGCCCAGGCTACCCCAACAACTGCACCTCCATGACAAAGCTTCCTGACTTTTTTTCCTGGTGGAAAGAACTGCTGTTCCTTTTTTCTACCCTGCTCTGCAATGACCGGTCCCACCTTTTAAAAAATTTAATCCAAATGAAGATTCCTGCCAGACAAAAGGTGCTACCACAAAAAACTCTACCTTCCCAAGAAGTTTCCAGGCTGCACAAACTACACCTGAAGTCAAAGCTTCCAGATTTTTTCCTGGTGGAAAGAGCTGCTTTTCCCTTTTTTAAGCCCTGCGCTGCAATGGCCGGCCCCACCTCCTGGAAAATTGAATCCAAATGAAGATTCCTGCCAGAGAAAAGGTGCCACCACAGAAAGGTCTTTCCTGCCCAAGAAGTGCTCAGGCTGTCCCAAAATCTACACCTCAAAGACAAAGCTTCCAGAATTTTTTCCTGGTGGAAAGAGCTGCTGTTCCCTTTTTTCAGTCCTGTTCTGTAATGCCGGTCCCACCTCCTGAGAAATTGAATCCAACTAAAGATTCCTGCCAGAGAAATGGTGCCACCACAGAAAGGTCTTTGCTGCCCCAGAAGTGCCCAGGCTGCCCCACCAACTTCACCTCAAAGCCAAAGCTTCCAGACTTTTTTCCTGGTGGAAAGAGCTGCTGTTCCCTTTTTTCAGCCCTGCTCTGCAATGGCCGGTCCCACCTCCTGGAAAATTGACTACAAATGAAGATTCCTGCCAGACAAAAGGGGCCACCACAGGAATCTCTTGCTGCCCAAAAAGTGCCCAGGCTGCCCCAAGAACTGCACCTGAAGCCAAAGGATTCAGACTTTTTTTCCCGGTAGAAAGAGCTGCTGTTCCCTTTTTTCAAGCCTGTTCTTCAATGGCCGGTCCCACCTCCAGAAAACTTTGCTCCAAATGAAGATTCCTGCCAGACAAATGGTGCCACCACAGAAAGGTCTTTGCTGCCCAAGAAGTGCCCAGGCTACCCCACCAACTACACCTCAAAACCAAAGGATCCAGACTTTTTTTCCTGGTGGAAAGAGCTGCTGTTCCCTTTTTTCAGGCCTGTGCTGCAATGGCCGGTCCCACCTCCTGGAAAATTGAATCCGACTGAAGATTCCTGCCAGACAAAAGGTGCTACCACGGAAAGGTCTTGATGCCCAAGAAGTGCCCAGGCTGCCCCAAGAACTGCACCTGAAGCCAAAGGATCCAGACTTTTTTTCCTGGTGGAAAGAGCTGCTGTTCCCTTTTTTCAGACCTGCTCTAAAATGGCCGGTCCCACCTCCTGGAAAATTGAATCCAAATGAAGATTCCTGCCAGACAAATGGTGCCACCACAGAAAGGTCTTTGCTGCCCAAGAAGTGCCCAGGCTGCCCCACCAACTACACCTGAAACCAAAGCTTCCAGAATTTTTTTCCTTAGGGAAAGAGCTGCTGTTCCCTATTTTCAGACCTGTGCTGCAAGGGCCGTTCCCACTTCCAGAAAACTTTACTCCAGATGAAGATTCCTGCCAGACAAAAGGTGCCACCACAGAAAGGTCTTGATGCCCAAGAAGTGCCCAGGCTGCCCCACCAACTACACCTGAAACCAAAGCTTCCAGAATTTTTTCCTGGTGGAAAGAGCTGCTGTTCCCTTTTTTCAGCCCTGCGCTGCAATGGCCGGTCCAACCTCCTGGAAAATTGAATCCGACTGAAGATTCCTGCCATACAAAAGTGCCACCACAGAGAACTCATCTATCCCAAGAAGTGCCAAGGCTGCCCCACCAACTGCACCTCAAAGCCAAAGGATCCAGGCTTTTTTCCTGGTGTGAAGAGCTGCTGTTCCCGTTTTTCAGGCCTGCTCTGCAATGGTCGGTCCCACCTCCTGAAAAATTTAATCCAAATGAATATTCCTGCCAGACAAAATTTGCCACTACAAAAAACTCTTGCTGCCCCAGAAGTGCCCAGGCTGCCCCACCAACTACTCCTGAAGCCAAAGGATCCAGACTTTTTTTCCTTAGGGAAAGAGCTGCTGTTCCGTTTTTTCTGCCCTGCGCTGCAATCTCCAGTCCCACCTTTTTAAAAACTGAATCCTACTGAAGATTCCTGCCAGAAAAAAGGTGCCACCACAGAAAACTCATCTATCCCAAGAAGTACCCAGGCTGCAAAAACTACACCTGAAGCCAAAGGATCCAGACTTTTTTTCCTCAGGGAAAGAGCTGCTGTTCCCTTTTTTCAGTCCTGCGCTGCAATGGCCGGTCCCACCTCCTGGAAAATTGAATCCAAATGAAGATTCCTGCCAGACAAAAGGTGCCACTACAGAAAACTTTTCCTGCCCAAGAAGTACCCAGGCTGCACCAACTACACCTGAAGCCAAAGGACCCAGATTTTTTTCCTGGTAGAAAGAACTGCTGTTCCCTTTTTTCAGTCCTGTGCTGCAATGGCCGGTCCCACCTCCAGAAAACTTTACTCCAGATGAAGATTTCTACCAGACAAAAGGCGCCACCACAGAAGGGTCTTTGCTGCCCAAGAAGTGCCCAGGCTACCCCAACAACTGCACCTCCATGACAAAGCTTCCTGACTATTTTTCCTGGTGGAAAGAACTGCTGTTCCTTTTTTCTACCCTGCTCTGCAATGACCGGTCCCACCTTTTAAAAAATTTAATCCAAATGAAGATTCCTGCCAGACAAAAGGTGCTACCACAAAAAACTCTACCTTCCCAAGAAGTTTCCAGGCTGCACAAACTACACCTGAAGTCAAAGCTTCCAGATTTTTTCCTGGTGGAAAGAGCTGCTTTTCCCTTTTTTAAGCTCTGCGCTGCAATGGCCGGCCCCACCTCCTGGAAAATTGAATCCAAATGAAGATTCCTGCCAGAGAAAAGGTGCCACTACAGAAAGGTCTTTGCTGCCCAAGAAGTGCCCAGGCTGTCCCAAAATCTACACCTCAAAGACAAAGCTTCCAGAATTTTTTCCTGGTGGAAAGAGCTGCTGTTCCCTTTTTTCAGTCCTGTTCTGTAATGCCGGTCCCACCTCCTGAGAAATTGAATCCAACTAAAGATTCCTGCCAGAGAAATGGTGCCACCACAGAAAGGTCTTTGCTGCCCCAGAAGTGCCCAGGCTGCCCCACCAACTTCACCTCAAAGCCAAAGCTTCCAGACTTTTTTCCTGGTGGAAAGAGCTGCTGTTCCCTTTTTTCAGCCCTGCTCTGCAATGGCCGGTCCCACCTCCTGGAAAATTGACTACAAATGAAGATTCCTGCCAGACAAAAGGGGCCACCACAGGAATCTCTTGCTGCCCAAAAAGTGCCCAGGCTACCCCACCAACTACACCTCAAAACCAAAGGATCCAGACTTTTTTTCCTGGTGGAAAGAGCTGCTGTTCCCTTTTTTCAGGCCTGTGCTGCAATGACCGGTCCCACCTCCTGGAAAATTGAATCCGACTGAACATTCCTGCCAGACAAAAGGTGCTACCATGGAAAGGTCTTGATGCCCAAGAAGTGCCCAGGCTGCCCCAAGAACTGCACCTGAAGCCAAAGGATCCAGACTTTTTTTCCTGGTGGAAAGAGCTGCTGTTCCCTTTTTTCAGACCTGCTCTACAATGGCCGGTCCCACCTCCTGGAAAATTGAATCCAAATGAAGATTCCTGCCAAACAAAAGGGGCCACCACAGGAATCTCTTGCTGCCCAAAAAGTGCCTAGGCTGCCCCAAGAACTGCACCTGAAGCCAAAGGATTCAGACTTTTTTTCCCGGTAGAAAGAGCTGCTGTTCCCTTTTTTCAAGCCTGTTCTTCAATGGCCGGTCCCACCTCCAGAAAACTTTGCCCCAAATGAAGATTCCTGCCAGACAAATGGTGCCACCACAGAAGGGTCTTTGCTGCCCAAGAAGTGCCCAGGCTGCCGAAAGAACTGCACCTGAAGCCAAAGCTTCCAGACTTTTTTTCCTTAGGGAAAGAGCTGCTGTTCCCTATTTTCAGACCTGTGCTGCAAGGGCCGTTCCCACTTCCAGAAAACTTTACTCCAGATGAAGATTCCTGCCAGACAAAAGGTGCCACCACAGAAAGGTCTTGATGCCCAAGAAGTGCCCAGGCTGCCCCACCAACTACACCTGAAACCAAAGCTTCCAGAATTTTTTCCTTAGGGAAAGAGCTGCTGTTCCCTTTTTTCAGCCCTGCGCTGCAATGGCCGGTCCCACCTCCTGGAAAATTGAATCCAAATGAAGATTCCTGCCAGAGAAAAGGTGCCACTACAGAAAGATCTTTGCTGCCCAAGAAGTGCCCAGGCTGTCCCAAAATCTACACCTCAAAGACGAAGCTTCCAGAATTTTTTCCTGGTGGAAAGAGGTGCTGTTCCCTTTTTTCAGTCCTGTTCTGTAATGCCGGTCCCACCTCCTGAGAAATTGAATCCAACTAAAGATTCCTGCCAGAGAAATGGTGCCACCACAGAAAGGTCTTTGCTGCCCCAGAAGTGCCCAGGCTGCCCCACCAACTTCACCTCAAAGCCAAAGCTTCCAGACTTTTTTCCTGGTGGAAAGAGCTGCTGTTCCCTTTTTTCAGCCCTGCTCTGCAATGGCCGGTCCCACCTCCTGGAAAATTGAATCCGACTGAAGATTCCTGCCAGACAAAAGGGGCCACCACAGGAATCTCTTGCTGCCCAAAAAGTGCCTAGGCTGCCCCAAGAACTGCACCTGAAGCCAAAGGATTCAGACTTTTTTTCCCGGTAGAAAGAGCTGCTGTTCCCTTTTTTCAAGCCTGTTCTTCAATGGCCGGTCCCACCTCCAGAAAACTTTACTCCAAATGAAGATTCCTGCCAGACAAATGGTGCCACCACAGAAAGGTCTTTGCTGCCCAAGAAGTGCCCAGGCTGCCGAAAGAACTGCACCTGAAGCCAAAGCTTCCAGACGTTTTTTCCTTAGGGAAAGAGCTGCTGTTCCCTATTTTCAGACCTGCGCTGCAAGGGCCGTTCCCACTTCCAGAAAACTTTACTCCAGATGAAGATTCCTGCCAGACAAAAGGTGCCACCACAGAAAGGTCTTGATGCCCAAGAAGTGCCCAGGCTGCCCCACCAACTACACCTGAAACCAAAGCTTCCAGAATTTTTTCCTGGTGGAAAGAGCTGCTGTTCCCTTTTTTCAGCCCTGCGCTGCAATGGCCGGTCCAACCTCCTGGAAAATTGAATCCGACTGAAGATTCCTGCCATACAAATGTGCCACCACAGAGAACTCATCTATCCCAAGAAGTGCCAAGGCTGCCCCACCAACTGCACCTCAAAGCCAAAGGATCCAGGCTTTTTTCCTGGTGTGAAGAGCTGCTGTTCCCGTTTTTCAGGCCTGCTCTGCAATGGTCGGTCCCACCTCCTGAAAAATTTAATCCAAATGAATATTCCTGCCAGACAAAATTTGCCACTACAAAAAACTCTTGCTGCCCAAGAAGTGCCCAGGCTGCCCCACCAACTACTCCTGAAGCCAAAGGATCCAGACTTTTTTTCCTTAGGGAAAGAGCTGCTGTTCCTTTTTTCTACCCTGCTCTGCAATGACCGGTCCCACCTTTTAAAAACTTTAATCCAAATGAAGATTCCTGCCAGACAAAAGGTGCTACCACAAAAAACTCTACCTTCCCAAGAAGTTTCCAGGCTGCACAAACTACACCTGAAGTCAAAGCTTCCAGATTTTTTCCTGGTGGAAAGAGCTGCTTTTCCCTTTTTTCAGCCCTGCGCTGCAATGGCCGGTCCCACCTCCTGGAAAATTGAATCCAAATGAAGATTCCTGCCAGACAAAAGGTGCCACCACAGAAAGGTCTTGATGCCCAAGAAGTGCCCAGGCTGCCCCACCAACTGCACCTCAAAGCCAAAGGATCCAGGCTTTTTTCCTGGTGTGAAGAGCTGCTGTTCCCGTTTTTAAGGCCTGCTCTGCAATGGTTGGTCCCACCTCCTGAAAAATTTAATCCAAATGAATATTCCTGCCAGACAAAATTTGCCACTACAAAAAACTCTTGCTGCCCCAGAAGTGCCCAGGCTGCCCCACCAACTACTCCTGAAGCCAAAGGATCCAGACTTTTTTTCCTGGTGTGAAGAGCTGCTGTTCCGTTTTTTTCTGCCGTGCGCTGCAATCTCCAGTCCCACCTTTTTAAAAACTGAATCCTACTGAAGATTCCTGCCAGAAAAAAGGTGCCACCACAGAAAACTCATCTATCCCAAGAAGTACCCAGGCTGCAAAAACTACACCTGAAGCCAAAGGATCCAGACTTTTTTTCATCAGGGAAAGAGCTGCTGTTCCCTTTTTTCAGTCCTGCGCTGCAATGGCCGGTCCCACCTCCTGGAAAATTGAATCCAAATGAAGATTCCTGCCAGACAAAAGGTGCCACTACAGAAAACTCTTCCTGCCCAAGAAGTACCCAGGCTGCACCAACTACACCTGAAGCCAAAGGACCCAGATTTTTTTCCTGGTAGAAAGAACTGCTGTTCCCTTTTTTCAGTCCTGTGCTGCAATGGCCGGTCCCACCTCCAGAAAACTTTACTCCAGATGAAGATTCCTGCCAGACAAAAGGCGCCACCACAGAAAGGTCTTTGCTGCCCAAGAAGTGCCCAGGCTACCCCAACAACTGCACCTCCATGACAAAGCTTCCTGACTTTTTTTCCTGGTGGAAAGAACTGCTGTTCCTTTTTTCTACCCTGCTCTGCAATGACCGGTCCCACCTTTTAAAAAATTTAATCCAAATGAAGATTCCTGCCAGACAAAAGGTGCTACCACAAAAAACTCTACCTTCCCAAGAAGTTTCCAGGCTGCAAAAACTACACCTGAAGTCAAAGCTTCCAGATTTTTTCCTGGTGGAAAGAGCTGCTTTTCCCTTTTTTAAGCCCTGCGCTGCAATGGCCGGCCCCACCTCCTGGAAAATTGAATCCAAATGAAGATTCCTGCCAGAGAAAAGGTGCCACTACAGAAAGGTCTTTCCTGCCCAAGAAGTGCTCAGGCTGTCCCAAAATCTACACCTCAAAGACAAAGCTTCCAGAATTTTTTCCTGGTGGAAAGAGCTGCTGTTCCCTTTTTTCAGTCCTGTTCTGTAATGCCGGTCCCACCTCCTGAGAAATTGAATCCAACTAAAGATTCCTGCCAGAGAAATGGTGCCACCACAGAAAGGTCTTTGCTGCCCCAGAAGTGCCCAGGCTGCCCCACCAACTTCACCTCAAAGCCAAAGCTTCCAGACTTTTTTCCTGGTGGAAAGAGCTGCTGTTCCCTTTTTTCAGCCCTGCTCTGCAATGGCTGGTCCCACCTCCTGGAAAATTGACTACAAATGAAGATTCCTGCCAGACAAAAGGGGCCACCACAGGAATCTCTTGCTGCCCAAAAAGTGCCCAGGCTGCCCCAAGAACTGCACCTGAAGCCAAAGGATTCAGACTTTTTTTCCCGGTAGAAAGAGCTGCTGTTCCCTTTTTTCAAGCCTGTTCTTCAATGGCCGGTCCCACCTCCAGAAAACTTTGCTCCAAATGAAGATTCCTGCCAGACAAATGGTGCCACCACAGAAAGGTCTTTGCTGCCCAAGAAGTGCCCAGGCTACCCCACCAACTACACCTCAAAACCAAAGGATCCAGACTTTTTTTCCTGGTGGAAAGAGCTGCTGTTCCCTTTTTTCAGGCCTGTGCTGCAATGGCCGGTCCCACCTCCTGGAAAATTGAATCCGACTGAAGATTCCTGCCAGACAAAAGGTGCTACCACGGAAAGGTCTTGATGCCCAAGAAGTGCCCAGGCTGCCCCAAGAACTGCACCTGAAGCCAAAGGATCCAGACTTTTTTTCCTGGTGGAAAGAGCTGCTGTTCCCTTTTTTCAGACCTGCTCTAAAATGGCCGGTCCCACCTCCTGGAAAATTGAATCCAAATGAAGATTCCTGCCAGACAAATGGTGCCACCACAGAAAGGTCTTTGCTGCCCAAGAAGTGCCCAGGCTGCCCCACCAACTACACCTGAAACCAAAGCTTCCAGAATTTTTTTCCTTAGGGAAAGAGCTGCTGTTCCCTATTTTCAGACCTGTGCTGCAAGGGCCGTTCCCACTTCCAGAAAACTTTACTCCAGATGAAGATTCCTGCCAGACAAAAGGTGCCACCACAGAAAGGTCTTGATGCCCAAGAAGTGCCCAGGCTGCCCCACCAACTACACCTGAAACCAAAGCTTCCAGAATTTTTTCCTGGTGGAAAGAGCTGCTGTTCCCTTTTTTCAGCCCTGCGCTGCAATGGCCGGTCCAACCTCCTGGAAAATTGAATCCGACTGAAGATTCCTGCCATACCAGAGGTGCCACCACAGAGAACTCATCTATCCCAAGAAGTGCCAAGGCTGCCCCACCAACTGCACCTCAAAGCCAAAGGATCCAGGCTTTTTTCCTGGTGTGAAGAGCTGCTGTTCCCGTTTTTCAGGCCTGCTCTGCAATGGTCGGTCCCACCTCCTGAAAAATTTAATCCAAATGAATATTACTGCCAGACAAAATTTGCCACTACAAAAAACTCTTGCTGCCCCAGAAGTGCCCAGGCTGCCCCACCAACTACTCCTGAAGCCAAAGGATCCAGACTTTTTTTCCTTAGGGAAAGAGCTGCTGTTCTGTTTTTTCTGCCCTACGCTGCAATCTCCAGTCCCACCTTTTTAAAAACTGAATCCTACTGAAGATTCCTGCCAGAAAAAAGGTGCCACCACAGAAAACTCATCTATCCCAAGAAGTACCCAGGCTGCAAAAACTACACCTGAAGCCAAAGGATCCAGACTTTTTTTCCTCAGGGAAAGAGCTGCTGTTCCCTTTTTTCAGTCCTGCGCTGCAATGGCCGGTCCCACCTCCTGGAAAATTGAATCCAAATGAAGATTCCTGCCAGACAAAAGGTGCCACTACAGAAAACTCTTCCTGCCCAAGAAGTACCCAGGCTGCACCAACTACACCTGAAGCCAAAGGACCCAGATTTTTTTCCTGGTAGAAAGAACTGCTGTTCCCTTTTTTCAGTCCTGTGCTGCAATGACCGGTCCCACCTCCAGAAAACTTTACTCCAGATGATGATTTCTACCAGACAAAAGGCGCCACCACAGAAAGGTCTTTGCTGGCCAAGAAGTGCCCAGGCTACCCCAACAACTGCACCTCCATGACAAAGCTTCCTGACTTTTTTTCCTGGTGGAAAGAACTGCTGTTCCTTTTTTCTACCCTGCTCTGCAATGACCGGTCCCACCTTTTAAAAAATTTAATCCAAATGAAGATTCCTGCCAGACAAAAGGTGCTACCACAAAAAACTCTACCTTCCCAAGAAGTTTCCAGGCTGCACAAACTACACCTGAAGTCAAAGCTTCCAGATTTTTTCCTGGTGGAAAGAGCTGCTGTTCCCTTTTTTAAGCTCTGCGCTGCAATGGCCGGCCCCACCTCCTGGAAAATTGAATCCAAATGAAGATTCCTGCCAGAGAAAAGGTGCCACTACAGAAAGATCTTTGCTGCCCAAGAAGTGCCCAGGCTGTCCCAAAATCTACACCTCAAAGACGAAGCTTCCAGAATTTTTTCCTGGTGGAAAGAGGTGCTGTTCCCTTTTTTCAGTCCTGTTCTGTAATGCCGGTCCCACCTCCTGAGAAATTGAATCCAACTAAAGATTCCTGCCAGAGAAATGGTGCCACCACAGAAAGGTCTTTGCTGCCCCAGAAGTGCCCAGGCTGCCCCACCAACTACACCTCAAAGCCAAAGCTTCCAGACTTTTTTCCTGGTGGAAAGAGCTGCTGTTCCCTTTTTTCAGCCCTGCTCTGCAATGGCCGGTCCCACGTCCTGGAAAATTGAATCCGACTGAACATTCCTGCCAGACAAATGGTGCCACCACAGAAAGGTCTTTGCTGCCCAAGAAGTGCCCAGGCTGCCGAAAGAACTGCACCTGAAGCCAAAGCTTCCAGACTTTTTTTCCTTAGGGAAAGAGCTGCTGTTCCCTATTTTCAGACCTGTGCTGCAAGGGCCGTTCCCACTTCCAGAAAACTTTACTCCAGATGAAGATTCCTGCCAGACAAAAGGTGCCACCACAGAAAGGTCTTTGCTGCCCAAGAAGTGCCCAGGCTACCCCACCAACTACACCTCAAAACCAAAGGATCCAGACTTTTTTTCCTAAGGGAAAGAGCTGCTGTTCCCTTTTTTCAGGCCTGTGCTGCAATGGCCGGTCCCACCTCCTGGAAAATTGAATCCAGCTGAAGATTCCTGCCAGACAAAAGGTGCTACCACGGAAAGGTCTTGATGCCCAAGAAGTGCCCAGGCTGCCCCAAGAACTGCACCTGAAGCCAAAGGATCCAGACTTTTTTTCCTGGTGGAAAGAGCTGCTGTTCCCTTTTTTCAGCCCTGCTCTACAATGGCCGGTCCCACCTCCTGGAAAATTGAATCCAAATGAAGATTCCTGCCAGACAAAAGGGGCCACCACAGGAATCTCTTGCTGCCCAAAAAGTGCCTAGGCTGCCCCAAGAACTGCACCTGAAGCCAAAGGATTCAGACTTTTTTTCCCGGTAGAAAGAGCTGCTGTTCCCTTTTTTCAAGCCTGTTCTTCAATGGCCGGTCCCACCTCCAGAAAACTTTGCTCCAAATGAAGATTCCTGCCAGACAAATGGTGCCACCACAGAAAGGTCTTTGCTGCCCAAGAAGTGTCCTGGCTGCCCCACCAACTACTCCTGAAGCCAAAGGATCCAGACTTTTTTTCCTTAGGGAAAGAGCTGCTGTTCCGTTTTTTCTGCCCTGCGCTGCAATCTCCAGTCCCACCTTTTTAAAAACTGAATCCTACTGAAGATTCCTGCCAGAAAAAAGGTACCACCACAGAAAACTCATCTATCCCAAGAAGTACCCAGGCTGCAAAAACTACACCTGAAGCCAAAGGATCCAGACTTTTTTTCCTCAGGGAAAGAGCTGCTGTTCCCTTTTTTCAGTCCTGCGCTGCAATGGCCGGTCCCACCTCCTGGAAAATTGAATCCAAATGAAGATTCCTGCCAGACAAAAGGTGCCACTACAGAAAACTCTTCCTGCCCAAGAAGTACCCAGGCTGCACCAACTACACCTGAAGCCAAAGGACCCAGATTTTTTTCCTGGTAGAAAGAACTGCTGTTCCCTTTTTTCAGTCCTGTGCTGCAATGGCCCGTCCCACCTCCAGAAAACTTTACTCCAGATGAAGATTTCTGCCAGACAAAAGGCGCCACCACAGAAAGGTCTTTGCTGCCCAAGAAGTGCCCAGGCTACCCCAACAACTGCACCTCCATGACAAAGCTTCCTGACTTTTTTTCCTGGTGGAAAGAACTGCTGTTCCTTTTTTCTACCCTGCTCTGCAATGACCGGTCCCACCTTTTAAAAAATTTAATCCAAATGAAGATTCCTGCCAGACAAAAGGTGCTACCACAAAAAACTCTACCTTCCCAAGAAGTTTCCAGGCTGCACAAACTACACCTGAAGTCAAAGCTTCCAGATTTTTTCCTGGTGGAAAGAGCTGCTTTTCCCTTTTTTCAGCCCTGCGCTGCAATGGCCGGCCCCACCTCCTGGAAAATTGAATCCAAATGAAGATTCCTGCCAGAGGAAAGGTGCCACTACAGAAAGGTCTTTGCTGCCCAAGAAGTACCCAGGCTGTCCCAAAATCTACACCTCAAAGACAAAGCTTCCAGAATTTTTTCCTGGTGGAAAGAGCTGCTGTTCCCTTTTTTCAGTCCTGTTCTGTAATGCCGGTCCCACCTCCTGAGAAATTGAATCCAACTAAAGATTCCTGCCAGAGAAATGGTGCCACCACAGAAAGGTCTTTGCTGCCCCAGAAGTGCCCAGGCTGCCCCACCAACTTCACCTCAAAGCCAAAGCTTCCAGACTTTTTTCCTGGTGGAAAGAGCTGCTGTTCCCTTTTTTCAGCCCTGCTCTGCAATGGCCGGTCCCACCTCCTGGAAAATTGACTACAAATGAAGATTCCTGCCAGACAAAAGGGGCCACCACAGGAATCTCTTGCTGCCCAAAAAGTGCCCAGGCTGCCGAAAGAACTGCACCTGAAGCCAAAGCTTCCAGACTTTTTTTCCTTAGGGAAAGAGCTGCTGTTCCCTTTTTTCAAGCCTGTTCTTCAATGGCCGGTCCCACCTCCAGAAAACTTTGCTCCAAATGAAGATTCCTGCCAGACAAATGGTGCCACCATAGAAAGGTCTTTGCTGCCCAAGAAGTGCCCAGGCTACCCCACCAACTACACCTCAAAACCAAAGGATCCAGACTTTTTTTCCTGGTGGAAAGAGCTGCTGTTCCCTTTTTTCAGCCCTGTGCTGCAATGGCCGGTCCCACCTCCTGGAAAATTGAATCCGACTGAAGATTCCTGCCAGACAAAAGGTGCTACCACGGAAAGGTCTTGATGCCCAAGAAGTGCCCAGGCTGCCCCAAGAACTGCACCTGAAGCCAAAGGATCCAGACTTTTTTTCCTGGTGGAAAGAGCTGCTGTTCCCTTTTTTCAGTCCTGCGCTGCAATGGCCGGTCCCACCTCCTGGAAAATTGAATCCAAATGAAGATTCCTGCCAGACAAAAGGTGCCACTACAGAAAACTCTTCCTGCCCAAGAAGTACCCAGGCTGCACCAACTACACCTGAAGCCAAAGGACCCAGATTTTTTTCCTGGTAGAAAGAACTGCTGTTCCCTTTTTTCAGTCCTGTGCTGCAATGGCCGGTCCCACCTCCAGAAAACTTTACTCCAGATGAAGATTCCTGCCAGACAAAAGGCGCCACCACAGAAAGGTCTTTGCTGCCCAAGAAGTGCCCAGGCTACCCCAACAACTGCACCTCCATGACAAAGCTTCCTGACTTTTTTTCCTGGTGGAAAGAACTGCTGTTCCTTTTTTCTACCCTGCTCTGCAATGACCGGTCCCACCTTTTAAAAAATTTAATCCAAATGAAGATTCCTGCCAGACAAAAGGTGCTACCACAAAAAACTCTACCTTCCCAAGAAGTTTCCAGGCTGCACAAACTACACCTGAAGTCAAAGCTTCCAGATTTTTTCCTGGTGGAAAGAGCTGCTTTTCCCTTTTTTAAGCCCTGCGCTGCAATGGCCGGTCCCACCTCCTGGAAAATTGAATCCAAATGAAGATTCCTGCCAGAGGAAAGGTGCCACTACAGAAAGGTCTTTGCTGCCCAAGAAGTGCCCAGGCTGTCCCAAAATCTACACCTCAAAGACAAAGCTTCCAGAATTTATCCTGGTGGAAAGAGCTGCTGTTCCCTTTTTTCAGTCCTGTTCTGTAGTGCCGGTCCCACCTCCTGTGAAATTGAATCCAACTAAAGATTCCTGCCAGAGAAATGGTGCCACCACAGAAAGGTCTTTGCTGCCCCAGAAGTGCCCAGGCTGCCCCACCAACTTCACCTCAAAGCCAAAGCTTCCAGACTTTTTTCCTGGTGGAAAGAGCTGCTGTTCCCTTTTTTCAGCCCTGCTCTGCAATGGTCGGTCCCACCTCCTGGAAAATTGACTCCAAATGAAGATTCCTGCCAGACAAAAGGGGCCACCACAGGAATCTCTTGCTGCCCAAAAAGTGCCCAGGCTGCCCCAAGAACTGCACCTGAAGCCAAAGGATTCAGACTTTTTTTTCCCGGTAGAAAGAGCTGCTGTTCCCTTTTTTCAAGCCTGTTCTTCAATGGCCGGTCCCACCTCCAGAAAACTTTGCTCCAAATGAAGATTCCTGCCAGACAAATGGTGCCACCATAGAAAGGTCTTTGCTGCCCAAGAAGTGCCCAGGCTACCCCACCAACTACACCTCAAAACCAAAGGATCCAGACTTTTTTTCCTGGTGGAAAGAGCTGCTGTTCCCTTTTTTCAGACCTGCTCTAAAATGGCCGGTCCCACCTCCTGGAAAATTGAATCCAAATGAAGATTCCTGCCAGACAAATGGTGCCACCACAGAAAGGTCTTTGCTGCCCAAGAAGTGCCCAGGCTGCCCCACCAACTACACCTGAAACCAAGGCTTCCAGAATTTTTTTCCTTAGGGAAAGAGCTGCTGTTCCCTATTTTCAGACCTGTGCTGCAAGGGCTGTTCCCACTTCCAGAAAACTTTACTCCAGATGAAGATTCCTGCCAGACAAAAGGTGCCACCACAGAAAGGTCTTGATGCCCAAGAAGTGCCCAGGTTGCCCCACCAACTACACCTGAAACCAAAGCTTCCAGAATTTTTTCCTTAGGGAAAGAGCTGCTGTTCACTTTTTTCAGCCCTGCGCTGCGATGGCCGGTCCAACCTCATGGAAAATTGAATCCGACTGAAGATTCCTGCCATACAAAAGTGCCACCACAGAGAACTCATCTATCCCAAGAAGTGCCAAGGCTGCCCCACCAACTGCACCTCAAAGCCAAAGGATCCAGGCTTTTTTCCTGGTGTGAAGAGCTGCTGTTCCCGTTTTTCAGGCCTGCTCTGCAATGGCCGGTCCCAACTCCTGAAAAATTTAATCCAAATGAATATTCCTGCCAGACAAAATTTGCCACTACAAAAAACTCTTGCTGCCCCAGAAGTGCCCAGGCTGCCCCACCAACTACTCCTGAAGCCAAAGGATCCAGACTTTTTTTCCTTAGGGAAAGAGCTGCTGTTCCGTTTTTTTCTGCCCTGCGCTGCAATCTCCAGTCCCACCTTTTTAAAAACTGAATCCTACTGAAGATTCCTGCCAGAAAAAAGGTGCCACCACAGAAAACTCATCTATCCCAAGAAGTACCCAGGCTGCAAAAACTACACCTGAAGCCAAAGGATCCAGACTTTTTTTCCTGGTGGAAAGAGCTGCTGTTCCCTTTTTTCAGTCCTGCGCTGCAATGGCCGGTCCCACCTCCTGGAAAATTGAATCCAAATGAAGATTCCTGCCAGACAAAAGGTGCCACTACAGAAAACTTTTCCTGCCCAAGAAGTACCCAGGCTGCACCAACTACACCTGAAGCCAAAGGACCCAGATTTTTTTCCTGGTAGAAAGAACTGCTGTTCCCTTTTTTCAGTCCTGTGCTGCAATGGCCGGTCCCACCTCCAGAAAACTTTACTCGAGATGAAGATTCCTGCCAGACAAAAGGCGCCACCACAGAAAGGTCTTTGCTGCCCAAGAAGTGCCCAGGCTGCCGAAACAACTGCACCTCCATGACAAAGCTTCCTGACTTTTTTTCCTGGTGGAAAGAACTGCTGTTCCTTTTTTCTACCCTGCTCTGCAATGACCGGTCCCACCTTTTAAAAACTTTAATCCAAATGAAGATTCCTGCCAGACAAAAGGTGCTACCACAAAAAACTCTACCTTCCCAAGAAGTTTCCAGGCTGCACAAACTACACCTGAAGTCAAAGCTTCCAGATTTTTTCCTGGTGGAAAGAGCTGCTTTTCCCTTTTTTCAGCCCTGCGCTGCAATGGCCGGTCCCACCTCCTGGAAAATTGAATCCAAATGAAGATTCCTGCCAGAGGAAAGGTGCCACTACAGAAAGGTCTTTGCTGCCCAAGAAGTGCCCAGGCTGTCCCAAAATCTACACCTCAAAGACAAAGCTTCCAGAATTTTTTCCTGGTGGAAAGAGCTGCTGTTCCCTTTTTTCAGTCCTGTTCTGTAATGCCGGTCCCACCTCCTGAGAAATTGAATCCAACTAAAGATTCCTGCCAGAGAAATGGTGCCACTACAGAAAGGTCTTTGCTGCCCCAGAAGTGCCCAGGCTGCCCCACCAACTTCACCTCAAAGCCAAAGCTTCCAGACTTTTTTCCTGGTGGAAAGAGCTGCTGTTCCCTTTTTTCAGCCCTGCTCTGCAATGGCCGGTCCCACCTCCTGGAAAATTGACTCCAAATGAAGATTCCTGCCAGACAAAAGGGGCCACCACAGGAATCTCTTGCTGCCCAAAAAGTGCCCAGGCTGCCCCAAGAACTGCACCTGAAGCCAAAGGATTCAGACTTTTTTTCCCGGTAGAAAGAGCTGCTGTTCCCTTTTTTCAAGCCTGTTCTTCAATGGCCGGTCCCACCTCCAGAAAACTTTGCTCCAAATGAAGATTCCTGCCAGACAAATGGTGCCACCATAGAAAGGTCTTTGCTGCCCAAGAAGTGCCCAGGCTACCCCACCAACTACACCTCAAAACCAAAGGATCCAGACTTTTTTTCCTGGTGGAAAGAGCTGCTGTTCCCTTTTTTCAGGCCTGTGCTGCAATGGCCGGTCCCACCTCCTGGAAAATTGAATCCGACTGAAGATTCCTGCCAGACAAAAGGTGCTACCACGGAAAGGTCTTGATGCCCAAGAAGTGCCCAGGCTGCCCCAAGAACTGCACCTGAAGCCAAAGGATCCAGACTTTTTTTCCTGGTGGAAAGAGCTGCTGTTCCCTTTTTTCAGACCTGCTCTAAAATGGCCGGTCCCACCTCCTGGAAAATTGAATCCAAATGAAGATTCCTGCCAGACAAATGGTGCCACCACAGAAAGGTCTTTGCTGCCCAAGAAGTGCCCAGGCTGCCCCACCAACTACACCTGAAACCAAAGCTTCCAGAATTTTTTTCCTTAGGGAAAGAGCTGCTGTTCCCTATTTTCAGACCTGTGCTGCAAGGGCCGTTCCCACTTCCAGAAAACTTTACTCCAGATGAAGATTCCTGCCAGACAAAAGGTGCCACCACAGAAAGGTCTTGATGCCCAAGAAGTGCCCAGGCTGCCCCACCAACTACACCTGAAACCAAAGCTTCCAGAATTTTTTCCTGGTGGAAAGAGCTGCTGTTCCCTTTTTTCAGTCCTGCGCTGCAATGGCCGGTCCAACCTCATGGAAAATTGAATCCGACTGAAGATTCCTGCCATACAAAAGTGCCACCACAGAGAACTCATCTATCCCAAGAAGTGCCAAGGCTGCCCCACCAACTGCACCTCAAAGCCAAAGGATCCAGGCTTTTTTCCTGGTGTGAAGAGCTGCTGTTCCCGTTTTTCAGGCCTGCTCTGCTATGGCAGGTCCCACCTCGTGAAAAATTTAATCCAAATGAATATTCCTGCCAGACAAAATTTGCCACTACAAAAAACTCTTGCTGCCCCAGAAGTGCCCAGGCTGCCCCACCAACTACTCCTGAAGCCAAAGGATCCAGACTTTTTTTCCTTAGGGAAAGAGCTGCTGTTCCGTTTTTTTCTGCCCTGCGCTGCAATCTCCAGTCCCACCTTTTTAAAAACTGAATCCTACTGAAGATTCCTGCCAGAAAAAAGGTGCCACCACAGAAAACTCATCTATCCCAAGAAGTACCCAGGCTGCAAAAACTACACCTGAAGCCAAAGGATCCAGACTTTTTTTCCTCAGGGAAAGAGCTGCTGTTCCCTTTTTTCAGTCCTGCGCTGCAATGGCCGGTCCCACCTCCTGGAAAATTGAATCCAAATGAAGATTCCTGCCAGACAAAAGGTGCCACTACAGAAAACTCTTCCTGCCCAAGAAGTACCCAGGCTGCACCAACTACACCTGAAGCCAAAGGACCCAGATTTTTTTCCTGGTAGAAAGAACTGCTGTTCCCTTTTCTCAGTCCTGTGCTGCAATGGCCGGTCCCACCTCCAGAAAACTTTACTCCAGATGAAGATTCCTGCCAGACAAAAGGCGCCACCACAGAAAGGTCTTTGCTGCCCAAGAAGTGCCCAGGCTACCCCAACAACTGCACCTCCATGACAAAGCTTCCTGACTTTTTTTCCTGGTGGAAAGAACTGCTGTTCCTTTTTTCTACCCTGCTCTGCAGTGACCGGTCCCACCTTTTAAAAAATTTAATCCAAATGAAGATTCCTGCCAGACAAAAGGTGCTACCACAAAAAACTCTACCTTCCCAAGAAGTTTCCAGGCTGCACAAACTACACCTGAAGTCAAAGCTTCCAGATTTTTTCCTGGTAGAAAGAGCTTCTTTTCCCTTTTTTAAGCTCTGCGCTGCAATGGCCGGCCCCACCTCCTGGAAAATTGAATCCAAATGAAGATTCCTGCCAGAGGAAAGGTGCCACTACAGAAAGGTCTTTGCTGCCCAAGAAGTGCCCAGGCTGTCCCAAAATCTACACCTCAAAGACAAAGCTTCCAGAATTTTTTCCTGGTGGAAAGAGGTGCTGTTCCCTTTTTTCAGTCCTGTTCTGTAATGCCGGTCCCACCTCCTGAGAAATTGAATCCAACTAAAGATTCCTGCCAGAGAAATGGTGCCACCACAGAAAGGTCTTTGCTGCCCCAGAAGTGCCCAGGCTGCCCCACCAACTTCACCTCAAAGCCAAAGCTTCCAGACTTTTTTCCTGGTGGAAAGAGCTGCTGTTCCCTTTTTTCAGCCCTGCTCTGCAATGGCCGGTCCCACCTCCTGGAAAATTGAATCCGACTGAAGATTCCTGCCAGACAAAAGGTGCTACCACGGAAAGGTCTTGATGCCCAAGAAGTGCCCAGGCTGCCCCAAGAACTGCACCTGAAGCCAAAGGATCCAGACTTTTTTTCCTGGTGGAAAGAGCTGCTGTTCCCTTTTTTCAGACCTGCTCTTCAATGGCCGGTCCCACCTCCTGGAAAATTGAATCCAAATGAAGATTCCTGCCAGACAAAAGGGGCCACCACAGGAATCTCTTGCTGCCCAAAAAGTGCCTAGGCTGCCCCAAGAACTGCACCTGAAGCCAAAGGATTCAGACGTTTTTTCCCGGTAGAAAGAGCTGCTGTTCCCTTTTTTCAAGCCTGTTCTTCAATGGCCGGTCCCACCTCCAGAAAACTTTGCTCCAAATGAAGATTCCTGCCAGACAAATGGTGCCACCACAGAAAGGTCTTTGCTGCCCAAGAAGTGCCCAGGCTGCCCCACCAACTACACCTGAAACCAAAGCTTCCAGAATTTTTTCCTGGTGGAAAGAGCTGCTGTTCCCTTTTTTCAGCCCTGTGCTGCAATGGCCGGTCCAACCTCCTGGAAAATTGAATCCGACTGAAGATTCCTGCCATACAAAAGGTGCCACCACAGAGAACTCATCTATCCCAAGAAGTGCCAAGGCTGCCCCACCTACTGCACCTCAAAGCCAAAGGATCCAGGCTTTTTTCCTGGTGTGAAGAGCTGCTGTTCCTGTTTTTCAGGCCTACTCTGCAATGGTCGGTCCCACCTCCTGAAAAATTTAATCCAAATGAATATTCCTGCCAGACAAAATTTGCCACTACAAAAAACTCTTGCTGCCCCAGAAGTGCCCAGGCTGCCCCACCAACTACTCCTGAAGCCAAAGGATCCAGACTTTTTTTCCTTAGGGAAAGAACTGCTGTTCTGTTTTTTCTGCCCTGCGCTGCAATCTCCAGTCCCACCTTTTTAAAAACTGAATCCTACTGAAGATTCCTGCCAGAAAAAAGGTGCCACCACAGAAAACTCATCTATCCCAAGAAGTACCCAGGCTGCAAAAACTACACCTGAAGCCAAAGGATCCAGACTTTTTTTCCTCAGGGAAAGAGCTGCTGTTCCCTTTTTTCAGTCCTGCGCTGCAATGGCCGGTCCCACCTCCTGGAAAATTGAATCCAAATGAAGATTCCTGCCAGAGAAATGGTACCACCACAGAAAGGTCTTTGCTGCCCCAGAAGTGCCCAGGCTGCCCCACCAACTTCACCTCAAAGCCAAAGCTTCCAGACTTTTTTCCTGGTGGAAAGAGCTGCTGTTCCCTTTTTTCAGCCCTGCTCTGCAATGGCCGGTCCCACCTCCTGGAAAATTGACTCCAAATGAAGATTCCTGCCAGACAAAAGGGGCCACCACAGGAATCTCTTGCTGCCCAAAAAGTGCCCAGGCTGCCCCAAGAACTGCACCTGAAGCCAAAGGATTCAGACTTTTTTTCCCGGTAGAAAGAGCTGCTGTTCCCTTTTTTCAAGCCTGTTCTTCAATGGCCGGTCCCACCTCCAGAAAACTTTGCTCCAAATGAAGATTCCTGCCAGACAAATGGTGCCACCATAGAAAGGTCTTTGCTGCCCAAGAAGTGCCCAGGCTACCCCACCAACTACACCTCAAAACCAAAGGATCCAGACTTTTTTTCCTGGTGGAAAGAGCTGCTGTTCCCTTTTTTCAGCCCTGTGCTGCAATGGCCGGTCCCACCTCCTGGAAAATTGAATCCGACTGAGGATTCCTGCCAGACAAATGGTGCCACCACAGAAAGGTCTTTGCTGCCCAAGAAGTACCCAGGCTGCTGAAAGAACTGCACCTGAAGCCAAAGCTTCCAGACTTTTTTTCCTTAGGGAAAGAGCTGCTGTTCCCTATTTTCAGACCTGTGCTGCAAGGGCTGTTCCCACTTCCAGAAAACTTTACTCCAGATGAAGATTCCTGCCAGACAAAAGGTGCCACCACAGAAAGGTCTTGATGCCTAAGAAGTGCCCAGGCTGCCCCCCCAACTGCACCTGAAACCAAAGCTTCCAGAATTTTTTCCTGGTGGAAAGAGCTGCTGTTCCCCTTTTTCAGCCCTGCGCTGCAATGGCCGGTCCAACCTCCTGGAAAATTGAATCCGACTGAAGATTCCTGCCATACAAAAGGTGCCACCACAGAGAACTCATCTATCCAGGGAAGTGCCAAGGCTGCCCCACCAACTGCACCTCAAAGCCAAAGGATCCAGGCTTTTTTCCTGGTGTGAAGAGCTGCTGTTCCCGTTTTTCAGGCCTGCTCTGCTATGGCAGGTCCCACCTCGTGAAAAATTTAATCCAAATGAATATTCCTGCCAGACAAAATTTGCCACTACAAAAAACTCTTGCTGCCCCAGAAGTGCCCAGGCTGCCCCACCAACTACACCTGAAGCCAAAAGATCCAGACTTTTTTTCCTGGTGGAAAGAGCTGCTGTTCCCTTTTTTCAGTCCTGCACTGCAATGGCCGGTCCCACCTCCTGGAAAATTGAATCCAAATGAAGATTCCTGCCAGACAAAAGGTGCCACTACAGAAAACTCTTCCTGCCCAAGAAGTACCCAGGCTGCACCAACTACACCTGAAGCCAAAGGACCCAGATTTTTTTCCTGGTAGAAAGAACTGCTGTTCCCTTTTTTCAGTCCTGTGCTGCAATGGCCGGTCCCACCTCCAGAAAACTTTACTCCAGATGAAGATTCCTGCCAGACAAAAGGCGCCACCACAGAAAGGTCTTTGCTGCCCAAAAAGTGCCCAGGCTACCCCAACAACTGCACCTCCATGACAAAGCTTCCTGACTTTTTTTCCTGGTGGAAAGAACTGCTGTTCCTTTTTTCTACCCTGCTCTGCAATGACCGGTCCCACCTTTTAAAAAATTTAATCCAAATGAAGATTCCTGCCAGACAAAAGGTGCTACCACAAAAAACTCTACCTTCCCAAGAAGTTTCCAGGCTGCACAAACTACACCTGAAGTCAAAGCTTCCAGATTTTTTCCTGGTGGAAAGAGCTGCTTTTCCCTTTTTTAAGCTCTGCGCTGCAATGGCCGGCCCCACCTCCTGGAAAATTGAATCCAAATGAAGATTCCTGCCAGAGAAAAGGTGCCACTACAGAAAGGTCTTTGCTGCCCAAGAAGTGCCCAGGCTGTCCCACCAACTACTCCTGAAGCCAAAGGATCCAGACTTTTTTTCCTCTTGGAAAGAGCTGCTGTTCTGTTTTTTCTGCCCTGCGCTGCAATCTCCAGTCCCACCTTTTTAAAAACTGAATCCTACTGAAGATTCCTGCCAGAAAAAAGGTGCCACCACAGAAAACTCATCTATCCCAAGAAGTACCCAGGCTGCAAAAACTACACCTGAAGCCAAAGGATCCAGACTTTTTTTCCTCAGGGAAAGAGCTGCTGTTCCCTTTTTTCAGTCCTGCGCTGCAATGGCCGGTCCCACCTCCTGGAAAATTGAATCCAAATGAAGATTCCTGCCAGACAAAAGGTGCCACTACAGAAAACTTTTCCTGCCCAAGAAGTACCCAGGCTGCCCCAACAACTGCACCTGGAACCAAAGGATCCAAACTTTTTTTCCTGGTGGAAAGAGCTGCTGTTCCCTTTTTTCAGCCCTGCTCTGCAATGGCCAGTCCCACCTTGTAAAAAATTGAATGCAAATGAAGATTCCTGCCAGACAAAAGGTACCACCACAGAAAGGTCTTGATGCCCAAGAAGTGCCCAGGCTGCCCCAAGAACTGCACCTGACGCCAAAAGATCCAGACTTTTTTTCCTGGTGGAAAGAGCTGCTGTTCCCTTTTTTCAGCCCTGCTACAATGGCTCGTCCCACCTCCTGCAAAATTTACTCTAAATGAAGACTCCTGCCAGAGAAAAGGTACCGCCACAAAAAACTCTTCCTTCCCAAGAAGTTCCCGGGCTGCACAAACTACACCTGAAGCCAAAGCTTCCAGATTTTTTCCTGGTGGAAAGAGCTGCTGTTCCCATTTTTTAGCCCTGCACTGTAATGGCTGGTCCCACTTACTGAAAAATTGAATCCAAGTGAAGATTCCTGCCAGACAAAAGTTGCCCCCACAGAAAGCTCTTGCTGCCCATGAAGTGCCCAGCCTGCACCAACTACACCTGAAGCCGAAGGGGAAAAGCCGAAGCTCTTTATGGAAAGAGCTGCTTTTCCCTTTTTTCAGCCCTGCTCTGCAATGGCCGGTCCCACCTTTTGAGAAATTGAATACAAATGACGATTCCTGCCAGACAAAAGGTGCCACCACAGAAAGCACTTTGCTGCCCAAGAAGTGCCCAGGCTGCCCCAACAACTGTACCTTGTGATAGGTAACAAGACTATAAATTTAGGTTGCAAGGTATAAAAGTTTTTTTTATACCACAAACAAGCAAAAACGGCTGGCCGGGTGACCGGAGGAAACCCCTGTTCCTGCCGCAGTCCACAAGGGGGAACAAAAACAGCACTTATTATACCCTCCTTTGCCTCCTCCCCCCCAAAGTCATGTCATCAGTCCATTGGTGGAGATTTCATGGACTGCATCCTGCTTGTTTCCCTCTTTGCGGGCCAGCTCTGGGTTGGTTCCTCCTTTCGTGGGCCATCTCCGTTGTTGAGGGGTGTCCACCAATAATTTTAAAGTCATTAGTCTCTATTAGGCCGTGGTTCTGGAAACTTCCATCAGGATGATGGTTGATCACCCGGACTCCTCGTGGCCGACCCCTCCGTATTGCTCCCCATTAATATGCTTAGAACAAACAGCTTCAAAGTACAATATGCTAAATCATCATTGCGTTGTGGTTAATCAGTTTGCAGCTTACAGAACTTGTGGTTAGGCATTGCCTAACACTCTAACTTGTGATTCCAACAAAGCAGTTAACACAATATAATAGCTTTATTAACTCTTTCTCTCATTTGAACAGCAAATTTCTTTAGATCACTTATAACACTGCTCCTCGCAGGTAGGATTTGGGTCTGGGGGTCTCAGTTTTGGTGTGTGTGGGGTCTCAGTTTGGGTCTGAGTGGTCTCTGGGGTGTCAGCTTGGGTCAGGGGGTCTCAGGCTTTGGGTCTGGGAGTCTCAGGGGTCCCAAGGCCTCAGTTTGGGTCTGGGGGCCTTGGTTCTGGGGGTCTTAGTTTGGGTCTGGGGATCTCAGGTTTTGGGTCTGGGGGGCTCAGGATTTGGGTCTGGGGGTCTTAGTTTGGGTCTGGGGATCTCAGGTTTTGGGTCTGGGGGTCTCAGTTTGGTTCTGGGGATCTCAGGTTTTGGGTCTGGGGGTCTCAGTTTGGGTCAGGGAGGCTTAGGGTTTGGGTCTGGGGGGCTCAGTTTGGGTCTGGGGGCTCAGTTTGGGTCCGAGGGGCTCAGGATTTGGATCTGGGGGTCTCAGGGATCCCAAGGTCTCCATTTGGGTCTGGGGGTCTCAGGGTTTGGGTCTGGGGGGTCTCAGGGGGTCTCAGCATCAGGTTTTGTCCCCCGCACCTGTGTCAAAATGTCCCCCGCCCCCCCCCCCAACCAGTATTTCCTGTTCCCAAACTGGGACAGGGAACTGAAACTGGGAGGGGGAAGGGGGGGAACTGGGAGGGGCTGGGGGGGGCCCAATGACCTTCAGGTGGGTCTGGGGGACCCCCAAAGACCCCAGAGGGACCCCCAATCACCCCTCACAGTTCTGGGAACTCCCAAAGACCCCCCCCAGCAGGGACAGGGACCCCCAGTGACCCTCTCAGGGTCAGTCACCCTCCATGGGGGTTGGGGGGCACTGGTGACCTCCCCTAACCCCCCCTCTGTCCCCGCAGGCTCCCAGTGCTCCCAGACCCCCCCCGAAGGCTGCGCCCCGTGCATGACCCCTGGAGCCCCCCGAGACGCCGACCCCCGTGACCGTGACCACCGGGAGCCCCCCGAGCCCCTCCTGTTCCCCGGCCCCGCCCCGGGGATGGCTCCGGGTGTGGGGGGGCCCCCCTCCCGCGAGGGGCCCGTGGGGACCCCCCTGACCCTCGAGTACCACTTCCGAGGCCCCCCCGACACCGCCCTGTCCTGGCTCCAGGCGTGTCCCCCCGGGCTCGGGGAGGTCCCCCGGAGCTGCCCCTGGCCCCAGGAGGTGGTGGCCACCCGGGGGGGCCGCCGGATGGAGCGGGCGGTGCAGGAAGGGGGGGGAAGCTCCACCCTGACCTTCCCCAAACTGTCCCACAACGACTCCGGGCTCTTCTTCTGCCGCGTGGAGTCCGGGGGGGAGACGGCCCAGAGCTGCGGCACCTTCGTCAGGGTCCTCGGTGAGTGGGGGGCGCGGGGGGGTCTCAGCCAGGTCACCCGGCCCCTCCCAGTGCCCCCAGTATGGTACCAGTATAGCCCAGTCCCTCCCAGTTTAACCCAGTCCATCCCAGTCCCCTCCAAGGGTATCCCAGTGCCCCCCAGCCCTGCAGCATCTTCAGGAGGATCCTGGGGGTCTCGGGGAGTCAGGGGGGTTGGGGGGTCTCATCTGAGTCACCTGGTCCCTCCCAGTGGCCCCAGCGTGGTACCAGTATAGCCCAGTGCCCCCAGTCCCTCCCAGTATAACCCCATTCATCCCAGTCCCCTCCAAGGGTATCCCAGTGCCCCCCAGCCCTGCGGCACCTTCGGGAGGGTCCTTGGGGTCTCGGGGAGTCAGGGGGGCTGGGGGGTCTCATCTGAGTCACTGGTCTTTCCCAGTCCATCCTAGTCCCCTCCCAGTATAACCCAGGACTACCACGAGCCCCCCCAGTCCATCCCAGTGTCCTGCAGTGCCCCCCAGTCCATCCCAGTTATTCCCAGTATCCCCTTTGATACCCTCCCAGTGCCCCCCAGTCCTACTCCAGTCCGTTACAGTCACTCCCAGTATCCCCCTTGAGTCCCTCCCAGTACCCTCCCAGTACAACCCAGTGCCCTCCACTCCCTCCCAGTGTACCCCAGTCCCTCCCAGTATACCCAGTCCCTCCCAGTTACCCAGTCCCGTTCCCACAGAGCCGGTTCCCGCCCCGTTCCTGGCGCTGAGGGAGAGCACCAAGAACCGGATCCTGACGGCGCAGGGGGTGCTGCTGCTGCTCTGCTCGGCCGGGCCGGGGCTGCTGCTGCTGCTCAGGGTGGGACACTGGGACAAACTGGGACAGCTGGGACAGGGGGACACCAACTGGGACACTGGGACACCAACTAGGACACTGGGACAACTGGGACAGGGGGACACCAACTGGGACACTGGGACCCCCAGTTCTGTCACTGTGTATCAGGGAGGGGGGGTTACTTTATCAAGGAAGGTCCCAGATATACAGACACGAAAAACAGACACCGTTGCTAGCTCAACAAAAAAACCCCCAATGTTTATTACAAAAGGTGGCCAAGAAAATGAACAAACCCAAAAGGGAGGAAGGAGGAGAGGAATAAGCCCCCAGTGGGACCTCCCCAGTCACCCAGCTGTTGCCTATAAAGTTATCTTACTGACCTAGCATACCTATAATTACCCAGAGCAGAAGCGGCACCCTCGGAGAGTCAATAAGTTAACAAGCTGGCAAGAGTCCCTGCCAGAAGGCAACGTTGTCCTTGAAGTAAAGCTAGCTCTCGCCAAGAAGGCAGTATCTCCTTTTTAAACAATCAGTTGAGAGACCACAACCTCCCCAGGTGTGGCCAGCACCGCCCCGTCAGGAGTTCTCAATCCCACCCCCTTGGTTATGTCAGTGCACCCCTCCTGCACATGGGTGAGAACTTTGGAAATCCCCCCATGTGTGTCCTGGGGGTCATTCCCAATTGAGTCTGGGGGTGAGCCTTCCTCCCTTCATCATCACTTTCTCCTCCAAAGGCCCTTGACGAGCCATTAACCAATCACAGTTTATACAGTTTATACAGAAGTTCTCCCTCCAAGGCCAAATTCACTGTTTTATCAGTGAACTTGGCAGGGAGAACTATAAACTACTGCAGGTGGCTAAGGCCAAACACAGACCAAAAATATCATCACAACTTCGTCCCAATACACCAGCACATGAGGGGAGGGGAATGTGTGGGATCAGGGCACTGATTTGGGGCCATGCTGGGAATTCCGGTGGACTAAAAGACAAACCCCAGATGCTGTTTCCAAAGGAACCCCAATGAAAGGGGGACATCGGAAAGATGGGTGAACAAGTCCCAAAATGGAACTCTGTGTGTGCAGCCTCATTTTCTCCTTCAGCACCCACAGGAGAGAGGGCAAAAAGTGGGGGTTGGGAGCCCAAAAACTGTTTGGAGGGGAAAATGAGGATTAAGAGGACAATGGGAAAATGGGAGAAACAGGGAGAAGGGTGGAAAAGGGGGGTGGTCTGGTGGGTCAGATGGTCTCATGGGGGTATTTGGGCACAAAGGGGTGGGAAAGGGAGGTGGCCCCCCTGAACTCTCAATTTACTGTGGGGTGCCGGGGGCTGCTGGATCCAATCTCAGCCGTGGATTATGCCAACACTTTCAGTTTAGAGGAATTACAGAGGTGTGAGTGAATTGTTTTTGTCCTCCAGGTTAAATGATGGCAAATCAGATCTATTGATAGAAATGAATTATTTAGGGTTACAAATGATCAGACAAAAGATCTTAATCAGAATTTTTTACTGCACAATATACACACTAAAACTACCAGGAGTACAGGATAAGATAGGACAGTGCTCTACACTAAAGAAGCAATTCTACTAAAGCTGGCACAAAAGCAATAATTCTTATTAGAGAGGAATGGAACTCCCCCAGACCAACATTCATGGGGAGATCTCTGCTCTCAACTTTCAGCAGTGACCTTGGGGGGTCCCCAGCCAAGGCAGGAATCTCCACACTCCCCCCAAAAAGGGTCCTGTTGGAAGAAGCTGCCCCTGGGAAAGGGGACTGGCCATTTCTGGTGGAAAGGGATGGACCGACAGTCCTTGAATTCCAGGGGTTGCCTCAGCATCAGGGGGTAAATTTGGGGTGGAAGCAGCGGCAGAAGCTCTTCCCACAGTTGGGGCACTCACAGGGCTTCTATTACCCCGGTGGGTCTGTTGGTGTCTGGTCAAGTTAGAGCTCTGGTTGAAGCTCTTCCCACACTCCCCACACTTGTAGGGCCTCTCCCCGGTGTGGATGCGTTGGTGCCTGACAAGATGGGAGTTCCAGTTGAAGCCCTTCCCGCAGTTGGTGCAGCGGAAGGGCCTCTCATCCGTGTGCGTCCGCTGGTGCAGGAGGAGATTGGAGCTGGTCTGAAACCTCTTCCCACATTCCAAGCACCTGAAGGGTTTCTCCCTGCTGGGAGGCTGCTCAGGGACCAGCAGCTCAGAGCTCCCCCTCAAGCTCCAGCCCCCTTCCCGGCACAGGCTGGCTCTTTCCTCCTCAGAGCACCCTGGGCTGGCTTTGGAGCCCCTCCTGCGGGGGGATCTCCGGCCCTTTTCCTCCCCGCTGCCTTCCTGCGCCGGGGAGCCCTTCAAAACGGCCTCTCCCACCAGGGTCTCACGGGGGGATTTGTCCTCCGGGCTCTCCCTCCTCAGCTCGGGGCCTGGGGCAGGAAGCAAGAAGGACAGGCAGGGGATTTGCCTCCGGCCCACAGGGAAGGCCAAGGACATCCCCCCAACTCCGGCCCCGGCAGGACGGCGGCGCCAGCGGGGTTGTCCTGCAGCCGGGGCCATGCTGGGCTGACAGAGCCAGCACAACACCCGCCCAAAGGGACACTGACTTCCTCCTCACCTGCCTGGGGGGCCCAAGGCATCTTCCTCTTCCTCGCAGCCTCCTCCTCCATCCGACCAAGCTTTGGGAAGGACAAATCCTGATGGGGGGAAAACAAGGGCTGAGCACGTTGGCTTGGGGGTTCCTCCTGCCCAAGTCCATCTCTAGAACTCACTGGGCATCCTGTGACCATAAAAACCTCCAAAACACCACGACTCAGCCCAGAAAAACCCAAATCATCGAGATTCAGGCAAAAGCCTATAAGAAATAGTGAGAAGACTCCTGCCCTCCCAAACTGAAAAGCTGAAATTCACCTAAATATACTCTAAAATATGAAGATTAGCCCCAAAAAAATTCTCCTAAGATTTCCCCTTCTCTGGTTTCCCCCCTCTAGGGTTCAGAGAGTCTCCCCTCTCTGGGATCCTGGGGGTTCTACCTAGAGATGCTGGGAGTGTTGGGGGTCCCAAGGCTCTCTTCTCCTCTGATTCTTGCTTTCGGGATGCTGCATTCCCAGAAATTCCCCCTCTCCAGGTTCTCCACTTTGTGTTCCTAGGGGATCCCAGGGGTCCCCACTCTCCAGGCTTCCCCTTCTCCGTGCCCCCCTCTCCAGGCTCTCAGGGCTCTCGAAGCTCCTCCCTATCTCCAGCCCCCCTCGCTCTCCAGGGATCAAGGCATGGGGACACCGAGGCACCCCCACGGCAACCCCGCTCCCGCTCTCCCCACTCCCCTCAGCCCCCCCCTCCCACCCCTTTCCCATCAGCCCCCCAAACCCCGGCTCCCCCCGGCTCCCTTTGGGGGTGACCCACCCGCTCTTTTCCCTTCTCTCTGTACAAAATTGCTTCCCAATATCCAACCTAAACCTCCCCTGGCACAGCTCCAGACCCAGCCCTCTTGTCCTACTGCTGCTTCCTGGCAGAACAGCCCCACCCCCACCTGGCTCCAACCTCCTGGCAGGGACTTGCAGACAGTCAGGAGGTCTCCCCTGAGCCTCCTCTTCTCCAGCCTCAACACCCCCAGCTCCCTCAGCCTCTCCTCACACCACTTGTGCTCCACTCCCTTCCCCAGCCTCGCTGCTCTTCTCTGGATCCTCTGACCCCCAAAATGCTCCCCCTCCCATAGAAAGGCCAAGGGCATCTGGGGACAGTTGGGGGCTTTGTGGGGCACTGGGTGATTACTGGGGGATACTGGGTCACACTGGGGGGAACCAGAGAGCAATGGGAGGACTGGGGGGGTATTGAGGGACACTGGGAGGGCACTGGGAGGGACTGGGGGGGAACTGGGGCACACTGGGGGGCACTGGAAGAGAACTGTGGAGTTACTGGGGGATACCAGGACACACGGGGGGACACTGGGAGGTTACTGGGCCATACTGGGGGTTACTGGGTGCTCACTGCAGGATCACTGGGCCATACTGGGGGGCAGTGGGAGGTCACTGGGACACACTGGATGGTCACTGAGGGGGTTACTGGGCCATACTGAGCGTAACTGGGAGGTCACTGGGATCCCCTTACTCAGATGTGGTACATCTCCCTTCCCTGGATTTTTGGGGGTATCCCTAGGACCCCTCCCCTGGGGGTTGGAGGATCCCTTGAAACCCAATGCTGGGCTTTAGGGGACCCCCTAAAATCCCCTCAAAACCCCTGAAATTCCCCCCTCGACCCATCGAAACCTCCTCAAGGACCCCTCATCCCTCCCCAGCACCCCCTAAACCCTCTCAGTGACCCACAAAACCCACCTGAGACTCCCCAAGCCCATTCAGGGACCCCCAGTCCCCCCCACAGGCCCTCCAAACAGTCTGGGACAACTTAAACCCCTCTAGAGATCCCAAAACTGCCTCAAAGGTCCCCACAAAGCCTCCCAGGAACCCCAAACCTCCCCAGAGAGCCCCAAAGCCCACCTGGGACACCCCAAATCTTCTCAGAAAACAAAACTCCCATCAGAGCCGCCCAAAACCCTCCAGGGACCTTCAACCTCCCCCCCGAGTCCTTTCAGGGACCCCTCAAAACGTCCCCGGGAACCCCCGAACCCCCCCGCTAAACCCCCCCGAGCCCTCCAGCCTTTCCACCCACAGCCGCGCTCCCCGCAGCCCCCGAGGGGATCCCCAGACCCCGCTCTCGCCGCCCCCCCGCCAACTCACCCAGCGAAGTGCAGCGGCCGCAGGCGAGTCCTCCTCACTCCCGACCACGAGGCCAAAATGGCGCTCGCTCCGCGCGCCCTCCGCCTTTACAGACCCGCCCCGCAGCCAATCAGCGCGCGGCCACGGCCCCTGCCCGCCCCCCGCCTGCGCGGGGCATTGTGGGAGTTGTAGTCCCTGCGGCGGGGGAGGATCGGGCGTTTTGGTTTTTTGTTTTTCTGTCTTCTTTTATTTTCTCTTTTTTCTTTCTTTCTTTTCTTTCTTTTTTCTTTCTTTTTTCTTTTCTTCCCTTTTTTCTCTCTCTTTTTTCTTTTTTCTCTTTTTTCTTTTTTTTCTTTTTTTCTCATTTTTCTCTTTTTTCCCCTCTTTTTTATTTTTGTTTTTTCTTATTATTTCCATTTCCATTTTTTTACATTGTTTTCTATCAGTTGTACTTTCAAGGAAGATTTATACTCAGATCAAAACAATCCCCAGGTACATATCCTGCCACAACAGATAATCTGCCATTGTTCCAGGTTCCTGAGAATTTCCCAGATCACAAACACTGAGACACCAAGGGTGGAAGTGAAGCAACTTTATCCTGTCCCTTGCCACAGCCTTCAATCCACACCCAGCCCTGGATTTCTGCAGAGCCGCTGGGCAGGAGCAGGAGATGGAGCTGGTGCTCGGCGGGAGGGGCAGCAACAACAAACCAGTGTCTTTGGAACAGGGGAAGGAATTTAGTGCTTGAGGGGTTACATTCCACAGGCTCCCCTGGGGATCAGCTCATGCTTGGACAGTGAGAACAGCAAGAACATTCCTAATAAAAATGACCGAGGGAAGGGAGCGGAGGGGGAGCAGGGGCAGGAAAAGGAAGCAGAGCGATGGAAGATGGGCTGGGGCGGTCGGGGCTGGGGGAAGGCAGGCTGGACAATGCCTTGTTTGGTCCAGCAGCTGGACCAGCTCCAGGGCAGATGTCGGGGCAGCCTCTGCCACAGGGACATGGACAAACAGACCCTACAAAAGCTCTCAGAGGGGTTGGGGGCTCTGGGCGGGGCTGCGCTCTCGCCTCAAGCCAGGATACCCCAGGGCAGTGGAACAGCAATTCCTGTCAGCTCCCAGCAAAGATTATTGGGGTTTGCACTGGGGAAATATTGATGCTTCAGCTTCTTCTTCTCTTTTTAGAACTTTGAGCTTGCAGTCGGGTAGAAGGGCTGGTGGGGGAGTGGGAAGAGACCCACTGAGGGACACATCTCATCCCTCAGTTAGATGGAGCTAAACCCCTGATCTTGCTTAGGAAGAGCTGCTGATGCTCAGTTGTCTTCTTTCCCTGCTGCTTGAAAGGGATATTACATTTCCCTGCAGTATTGGGGATAGAATGGTATGTCAGCTGGAATGGTTTGGTTCTTGCAGAAAGCATAAATGCATTTTAAGGAAGGTATTTTTACATAGGTGAGGCCTCCAAAAAAAACCCAAAAAACCCAAAAAGTAATATAAGTGCAGAATAGAGTGAACTTTGGGGTTTTCTTTTTAATTCTTGGGTAGAAAACCATCCCCATTAGGGACAGCAATTTATTACATTGCTGAAAAAAAAAAAACCAACCAACCAACAAACAAAGAAGTCTGAATTTGTTCTCCTTCAGATTTGTTTTTGATCATAATAATCCTTCTAGTGAAAAGGGCCAATTTACTTTTTCTAGAGGAATATTTTAAGTGTGATTATCACAATATCACAGATGCTGAAAAGGTCTAAAATAGGACATGGACCTTGAACGTGTTCCTGTGTTTAGGATGTGGTGCTTAACATTCAAGAAACAATAGAACTGCAACTCATTTATTAAGGTATAATCTCAAAATGTTCACTCTTGCTCTGTAAAGACATGCCACAAGGATTGTAAAAAGCTTGCAGTATCCCATGAAGTACATGTGGTATTTTATCAGTGTAAATATAAGATTATATTATATATATTTTTTATATATATTATATATATAAATACTTATATTATATATAAGATTTTCAAGATTTCTGCTGGCAGTACTCCATAACTAAAGTAAGTTTTCCCTTTGGTGCTGCACTAGTTTATTATTTAATTGTTACTGACATTCCACCAGTCATATTATTAACTTCACCAAATGAAAGGGAAATAATCCTGTATTATTAAAGAGAGCAACTGAATTCCCTCAGTCACCTTATCCTTGGCTGTCTGGGACAGTGATGCACTTCAGCTTCCCTACAGAAACTTCCACTAAAAAAGAGCTTGGGATCATAGTGAGAGATCCATATTGAAGGGTGTGCCTGAATTATCTTTAGGGAGGAGACCTTTTTTGGTGGGTGACAGGCAATGTACCTGTGGCTCCCTTTTTCTTTCTTGGTTCTTTTTCCCTTTCTTTTTGTCAGAGGCTTTGGGAAAGGTGTTTTGTCAAGAGAATAATATTCATTTATAGCCATGTGAACGGTTTCTATCCTCTACCAGTGAAGGCAGTCACCTAAATACCCATACCCATGCCCTTGAAAATAAAACAAGGAGAAAATATGGAGTATTTGTTTGAGACCAGATAAACTGAATGCAGTTCATAACATGGAAAGGTAATTGCTGTTATTGCACAGAGACATTTCTTTCTATGCTGGAACTGAGGGGAGCAGCCAAATCTAAAAGCCTTGCTCTGTGTGTTTGTGAACACACTGTGGGTAAGTTCAAAGGAGCATTCAGAGATTGTGTTGTGTGAGCCTTTTTCCCTAAGATCAAAACAAGGAGTAATAATTGCTAAATCCAGCAGATGGCTTTTTCTCTTTATTCCCAATCACTGATTAAAGAAACATAACTCAGATGTGATCTCACTCTGTGCTCCAGTGACATTAACATTAGAACAATATTGTCACTGTCTACTGGTCTCTTGTGCTCCTCACTGGCAGGCACTTGGTGCACCCCTGGATATCCTGCTAATGAGGTAAAAAACTAACCCTTCTAAAGTTCCAGATTTTCCTCACCTGTTTGGACACAGTTGGACAAAGTGGACCAAGTTATGACTTGAAAGCCACCTGCTGGATTTACTATTAATTACTCCTTGTTTTGATCGTAGAGGAAAAAAGCTCACACAAAACAATCTCTGTGGGCCCAACAGAGAAAACATCCCCAGGGTCTTGTTAGAGCACAAACCTGCAAACAGGCATGACAGGTCAGAGAATCACAGAATCATCAAGGTTGGAAGAGACCTTCCAGATCTTCTAGTCCAACTGTCAACCCAGCACCACCAGAATCACCCCTAAACCCCATCCCAAAGCGCTACATCCAGATGCCACCTGAATGCTTCCAGACACTCCACCACCTCCCTGGGCTACTTGTTCCAATGCCTGAACACTCTCTCAGTGGAAAAAGGGTTTTTGAATATCTAATATGAACCTTGCCTGATGCAATTTAAGGCTGTTTCCTCTCTTCCTGTCACTAAAGGCTTTGCAGAAGAGACCGACCCCATACCCACTAAAACCTCCTTTCAGGTCATTGCAGAGAGCAATGAGGTCCCCCCTGAGCCTCCCCTTCTCCAGACTCAACCAGCCCAGTTCCTTCAGCCGTCCCTCAGCAGACATGTTTTCCAGAGCCTTCCCCAGCTCCGTTCCCTTCTCTGGACACGCTCCAGCCCCTCAAGGGCCTTTTGGCACTGAGGGCCCAGAACTGGACACAGCACTCCAGGTGGGGCCTCCCCAGTGCCCAGCACAGAGGGGCAATCAGTTCTCTGCTCCTGCTGGCCACACTCTTCTCCACAAAGGCCACGATGCCCTTGGCCTTCTTGCCCCTCTGGGCACACTGTACCTCATATCCAGCCGCTCTCAAGCAGCACCCCCAAGTCCCTTCCTGCTGAGCAGCTCTCCAGCCCCTCTGCCCCCAGCCTGGAGCGTTCCAGGGGGTTGTTGGGACCCAAGTGCAGGCCCTGACACTTGGCCTTATTGATCCAGCCTGTCCAGATCCCTCTGCAGAGCCTTCCTGCCCTCCAGCACATCCACACTCACACCCAACTCAGTCAGTCTCCCAAACAGGACAAAGTCTGACCACCAGCAGTCCAGGGTGTCAGTTCTGCTGCCCCCTCCTTCCTCCACCCAGAATGGAAAACTCCATCATTTTGGGGTCTCTGTGCCCGTCGGCTCCGACCACCACATCCCCCACCAGTCACAGAATCATGGAATGGTTTGGGTTGGAAGGGACCTTAAAGACCAACTTGTTCCAATCCTGACACTACACCAGGTTTTTCTGAGACCCATCCAGCCTGGCCTTGAACACTTCCAGGGATGGGGCAGCCAGAACTTCTCTGAGCAACCTGTGCCAGGGTCTCACCACTCTCCCCATAAAGAATTTCTTTTTAATATCCCATCTAACCCTGCCCTCTCTCAGTGTGAAGCCATTCCCCTTCTCCTGTCACTCCAGGCCCTTGTCAAAAGTCTCTCTCCATCTTTCTTGTTGGCTCCCTTCAGGCACTGCAAGGCCACAATTAGGTCACCCCAAAGCCTTCCCTTCTCCAGCCTGAACAATCCCAATTCTCTCAGCCTTTCCTCGCAGCAGAGCTGCTCCATCCCTCTGACCATCTTGCTACTCCCCTCTGGACTCACTCCAACAGGTCCATGTCCTTCCTGTGCTGGAGCCCAGAGCTGGAGGCAGCTCTGCAGGGGTGACAACATTACAGCCCTGTGTGTTCCAGCAAGGACACTGTGGAACCTCCTGGAGTAAAGGGGCCATTGTGACACTGTAGGGCCTTCTGGAGCCAAAGGAGCCCTGGGACACTGTGGAATATCATGGAATCAAGGGTTCATTTTGCCATGAAGGGCCTCATGGAAACAAGGGAGCCCTGAGAAATTTCAGGACCTCATAGAATCAAGGGGCCATTGTGACACTGAGGAAGCTCGGGGACTCAAAGTCCACTGTGACACTGCAGGGCCTCATGGAACCAAAGGAAGCCTGGGACTTTTCAGAACTTTATGGAATCAAGGGGCCACTGTGACACTGCAGAACGTGATGGAGACAAAGGGACCCTGGGACACTGTGGACCTCAAGAAATCAAGGACCCATATTGGCATTGTGGAACCTCATGGAATCAAGGGGCCATTGTCACACTGCAGGGTCCCATGGAAGCAAAGGAATCCCTGTGACACTGTGGAACCTCATGGAACCAACGGGCCATTGTGACACTGCAGGGCTCATGGAACCAAAGGATTCCTGGGATACTGTGGAATCTCATGGAACCAAGGGGCCACTGTGATACGTGGGGCCTCCTAGAACCAAAGGAGTCCTGAGACATTTTGCAAACCCATGGAATCAAGGGTCCATTATCACACTGCAGAGCCTTACGAAGCCAAATGGACCCTGTGACTCTGTGGAACCTCATGGAATCCAGTGGCCATTCCCACACTGTAAAACCTCATGGATACTCTCAGGTTCCCATTATGAAAAGATGCCTCTGCCCAAATTCAGCTGCAAAGGAGACCATGTGCCAAAATCAGCAGTCCAGCTTTGATTTAACAGTAAATAGGAGGGAGAGACAGAGAAAGAAATGGAAAGAGAGAGAAAGGGGTGGTGGGAAGACAGTGAGAGAGAGACAGAGATGAAGTCAATGTATCACACCATGGAGATCCCTGAGGCTCCCACTGGTCCTTCTTCACCCTGCTCTGCTCGGTGGAGGGTCCCCAAGTTGTGCTTCTGGGCTATCACTTTTATACAGCCCAAGCCCCAGGTATTCAGGGGGGTAGATGCTGTTCCCACAGCTTGGGCTGGCACATCTACAAGGACTTGCTTCCTTTCCCACAGCTTGCCACGGTGGGAGTTTTGCCCGCTGCGCTTCCAGTCTGGAGGTGGGAATCTTTGTCTGGATGGGTTCCCCAGACCTGCCTTACCAGCCCTGGCTTCCTCTTGGGGCTGTCTGCTCTTTCCCACAGTCTGCACAGTGCAATTCTGTCCTGGGGGCTACTTCCAGAGCTTCACCTCCCTTTAGGCCTTGGAATTAAAGGCCCTCCTGTTTGCCACCAGTGCTTATGTGTTGTGGTGCCTGTAATAGGTGGTAAAAACGAGGAGGCTATAATTTAGGTTGCAAGGAAAAACAAAAAGGTTTATTAAAGCTAACAAGCAAAAGCGGCTAGCCGGGCGACCGGGGAGACCCTTGCTCCACCGCAGTCCGCAAAATGGAGAACCGAAACAGTAACAGTTATACCCTCGGTAGACACCACCCCCCTAAGTCATGTCATTAGTCCATTGGCCGTGCTGTAACGAGCTGCTCCCTGCTTGGTCCCTCTTTCGCGGGCTAATCAGTGGTTGGTGTCTCTAATTATGGGCGTCGTCGTTGCTGAGGGGCTTCCACCAATGATACCAGAGTCATTAATCTCTATGGGACTGTGGTTCTGGAGCTTTCCATGGAGTGATGTCACCTAATCACAGGTCTCCTCGTGGCTTTGCCTTTGCAATAGTCCATAGCAATGTGCCTATAACAGACAGCTTCAAAAACACTAATTAAACCAACTCGGAAAACACTGAATAGTACTCTCTGCGTTGTGTTCTGTAATAATTAAGCTTGTGGCTAAAGGTTTCACAATTACCTCATTTATAACTTTTAACAATATAACAATTTAACTAGCTTATCTCTTGAGCAGCAAATTTCCTTGGTTTACTTATCACAATCCCCCCTCCTGATTTCCTCATAAATTTGCTGGTCAAGTCTAATTGCTGCTTCTCTGGATGCTTCTAAAAGAGAAGCTTGATCTTCATCAGAAGACCTTCTACTCATATCCTCATACTGTTGTCTCATAGTTAACAATTGTACTTTATCAATCCTATTTTTAGCAAAAGCAACAATTTTGTTAAGAATACAAGGTCCAAAAATTAAGGAAGCAAACAGCACTATCAACGGTCCTGCCAGGGTTGAGATCAGGGCTGTAAGCCATGGGAACTGATTATGCCAATTTTCCAGCCAATTTTGAGTGATTTCTTTTTCCCTTTTTCTTTGTAAAATTCCCTCACGTAATTTAGACATTGAATCTTTGATAACCCCTGAATGATTAGCATAAAAACAGCATTCTTCACCCAATGCTACACATAATCCTCCCTGCTGTAAGAACAGCAAATCCAATCCTCTCCTGTTTTGTAGAACCACTTCTGAAAGGGAATTTAGAGAGGTTTCTAAAAAGGATATAGATTTTTCTATTCGATCCAAATCTTCATCTACAGCTGTTCTTAATGCAGTTAGTCCATGACTATGTTGGACTAAAGAAGCAACTCCAGTTCCCGTAGCTCCCAATCCTAATAACATGGCTATTGTTACACTCACCAACTCCCGTTTTTGTAGTGCATGTTTACTCACTTCCCAAGACTTGAAAACAGATTCTTCAGAACGATATAATATGCGAGGTAGCACTGTTATTTGAATACAAAATTCATTATTTCGCTTAAAGGCAGAGACGGACACACATGGAACTAGACCTGTTTTCGAACAAATCCACCACCCACCTTGGTGTGGTATGACCCATTTATTGTTTCCCTTTTCTACTTTATTTACCTCAATACCACATAAATCTCTACTGCTTGGTGGGACATTCCCAATACATGCCCCTTGTCCGCTGATTTGTGACATGGAAAGACCTATTTCCTTTTCTCCCCATCTGCACTGATTTGGGTTATCCTCATTGCTAAAATTAAAGGTAAGGTTCAACCCTACTCCCTCATAAAAGGGAGGTCTTACATTGTAACACAACCAACAGGACTCTGTCACCTCAGGATCTGTATAATTAATTGCTTTATAAGATGACTCTACCATATTTATCATTGACTTAATCCCACCGTATGATACCTCATCCTCTTTTACTGGCTTGGTGGGGAGAATTTGGGTTGGAACTGGTTTGATGAGGACTTCATTTTCTTTCTCCTTTTCTTTCTTTTGATTGTTTCCTTTGGGTTCTCTTATTTCCAAATTGGGTCCTAGGAACTGAGAATATGTGGTTAGTGGTTGCTTTCTTATAGTGACATATTCACCCGGGTCTGCTGACAATCGGTCCAGCCTTACTCCCCATGTTCGACCAGTCAACCATCCCTTATCTTCATGGTTGAGAATCTGAACCTGTAAATATTCACAGTTAGATGTTTCAGTGGGGAGGACAAGTCCTCCAAGAGCCGGTGGTTTACAATGTGGGGGTCCCCACTGCACTCGTAAATACTTATCAGGTTTTTCTGGCCTCCAAGCAGTAGCTATGGTTTCACAGCCCCAGTACCCACAATGATAATGTCCTGGGTAATTACAAAAAGATTTTCCTGGGTTAGAGGTCGGGCACCAATATGTAGCTCCTTTGTTAACTGTTACTGAGGGCTTTCCTCCTCTTTGTCCACATTCCTGAGGTATAGTGGCTATAAGTAGGTCACAAACAGTTACATTAAACTTAGGACTTATTGCAGTTATCAGTTTTCTTACAACTTTAGAATCTTTTGACCGGATTATGGTCCATTCGAATGGTTGGTGGGCATGTCCCAGAAAACTTATAGAAATTATTACTCCAATGATTATTGTCAATTTTTGCCCTAATTTGTTTTTGAGTCCCATCCTTGTATAATCAGTAATTTTTATTTCCCACACCCTTACCTCTCTGCCTTCCTTCGTCTGTTCCTGTGCAGGGAACAACGAGGCTCTAGCTCTTCTCGGCAGCAGAGGTATTCTTCAGGGAATTACTGATTAATTTGCTCTATCGTCTGTCGCTGATTCAGGTTGGGACTCCTCTGTATCGAGTCTTTGAAAATTGTTAATTAATCTTAATAAGTCAATATATCTCCTCCGACTTGGTTTCTCTAATTTCCACGAGAATCTAGCGCGGCACAGTTCTATTAGTGCTCTATTCCAATTATACTCATACACCTCCC
Source organism: Manacus candei (assembly GCF_025592945.1). NCBI lineage: Eukaryota > Metazoa > Chordata > Aves > Passeriformes > Pipridae > Manacus > Manacus candei. The sequence continues at coordinate 9,442,829 of NW_026138093.1, read as the reverse complement.
AAGTTTCTGGGACTAACCACTCCCAACCACAAAATGCTTTGATTATTTCTGCTTTAGCCAACTGTTCACTTATAGACTCAGTAGAACTTGTTCTACATTTCATACAACAAGGTTGCCCTCTTAACGAAATACAGCGCCACTGTTTACCACATTTCTTACACTTACACACCACCCAGCTGTAATGAGTAGATCCGGGATGTTTTATGCAAGGTATTCCATGTGGGTCGCGTCCGCCTGGTACATCTGTCTCCACCTCGCAACAAAAGGGTAAAACTGTTTGAGTTCCAACTACTCTATATAGTCCTGAACCTCCAGTCTGTTCAGGGATTCCTTCCAAGTTCCATGAAACATAATACGATCTCCTTAGAGTTTGTCCTTGTGGTATCTGGAAAAAAGAATACAGGCTGGGCCTTACTCTCTCCTCTTCAAAGTTCATTTTCAGGCCGTACTTTCTTTATTTTCAACCGTAAGTTCCCAGGATCTGAAGTCACTCTCCACTCCGAATTTCCTATCGGTCCTTTCACTCGCGAGGCATGAGTCCACCCTCGTTCAGCTGTCCTTACTGAAGTATCTGTAGTGAGAAGAACAACAAACGGCCCCTCCCACTGTGGAGTTAGTGAAGTTTCTTTCCAGGTTTTAATTAGCACCTGATCACCAGGTTGGATTCTATGAATAGCTAAGTCTAGAGGAGGTCTTTGAGTTACTAATCCTTTCTTTCTCAATTCCTGTTTCCTCCTCATTAGCTCAATAATATATTCTCTTAAACGTATGTCTTCAACTTTAGGGTGATCTACTGGGGTCCCAAATTCATAAGGCATACCGTATAGCATTTCAAATGGCGAAATACCTGTATCTGTACGAGGCTGGGTTCTAATGTAAAGTAATGCTAGGGGAAGACATTTTACCCAATTCATCTTGGTTTCTAACATCAATTTAGTTAAATGTTTCTTAATTTCCCCATTCATTCGTTCCACCTTTCCCGAACTTTGAGGGTGCCAAGGGGTATGATATTCCCACCTTATGCCTAGCAGCTCAGTTACTTCTTTAATTATTTTGGAAGTGAAGTGAGTTCCCCTATCTGAGTCTATAGTAGTGACAACACCATACCTGGGTACAATTTCTTCCAATAAAATTTTAGATACTACTTTAGCTGTACACCGAGTAGTGGGAAATGCTTCTACAAAGTGCGTTAGATGGTCTACCAACACTAACAAATACTGATGCCTGCCCACTCTTGGTAATTCAGTAAAATCAACTTGAATACTTTCAAATGGCCTTTTAGCCAATTCTCTTCTTCCTTTAACTTTATCTCTTAAGTACCTTCTATTCACTCTTTTACAAGTTAGACACCCTTCTAAGGTTTTCTTAGCTATATCATATATTCCAACACATACGTACTTATTCTCAAAATGATCTACTAAAGCTTGGGTACTCCAATGAGTCTGTTTATGCAGTCTGTCCATAATTTGACGAGCAAGGCCTTTAGGAATTATTTCTCTCCCGTCTGGTAACAACCACTTTCCCTGTTCTTCTCGTGCACCAACTTGCAACAATTTTTCTTTTTCTTGATTGCTAAAAGACTTAGGGGTTTGTTCACTTCCTAGCTCCTGTTCACTCACTACCAACAGAGCTGCTTTCTTTGCTTCAGCGTCAGCTAAATTGTTTCCTCTGGCTGATACTCTCAACCCTCTCTGATGACTTCTCACATGCACCACAGCAATCTGCTTCGGGCCTCTCAGAGCTCTCAACACTTCTCGAATTAGAATCTCGTGAACCAGCCCTTTTCCTTTAGCATTTGTTAGTCCTCTTTCTTCCCATAGCTTTCCAAAGGTATGCACTACTCCAAACGCATATTTTGAATCTGTAAATATAGTTCCTACTTTCCCTTTTAATAGTTGAAGAGACCTTAACAGAGCATAGAGCTCACATACTTGAGCTGACCAGGTACTACACAAAGATCCAGACTCTTTCACTTGAAAGGTAACTCCGTCTACTATGGCATAGCCTGATTTCCTTTTTCCATCCACTACTCTGGACGAACCATCAATGTAAAACTTTTCTCCTGTATCCAACTCCTCCTCCTCTAAATCTTCCCTAATTTTTGTCTGAAGACTTATGACTTGGATGCAATCATGTACTATATCTCCCTTGGGTTCCCCATACAGAAATTGAGCTGGATTTTGTAAATGGGTTACTTCTAACTCCAGCTTAGGAGTGTTCAACAAGATACTCTCATACTTCAACAGCCTGCTATCAGTCAACCATTTTTCTGCTCTTTGTTTCAGTACCCCTCTGATATCATGAGGAGTATATACTTTTAGCTCTCCTCCAAAAGTGATCTTTACAGCCTCCTCCACCAAAAGCGCAGTAGCTACTATAGCCTGTAGACAAGTAGGCCAACCCCTGCTGACTGGATCAAGGATTTTTGAATAATATCCTACAGGCTTCTTATGTTCTGCCCATTTCTGGGTTAATACACCGTAAGCAGATCCATTTTCTACATTTACAAACAGATAAAAGGGCTTTCTGGTGTCTGGGAGGCTAAGCACTGGAGCATTTATCAAATCTTCTTTCAATGCTTCTAGCTTACTTTCATCTTCATCATTCCATTTCACTAGTTTCTCCTTAGCCAGCTTTTCATATAGAAACTTTACTTTGTTGCTATAGTTCTCTATCCATTGCCTGCAGTAACCCAAAAGTCCTAATATCTGCCTGACTTGCCTTTTGCTCTTAGGTGCAGGTAGGGACAGTATTCCTTCTACCCTTTCAGGGTCCAATCCTTTACATCCTTTACTCAACCAATGTCCCAGGTACTTCACTCTTTCTTCAGTAAATTGCAGCTTGGATTTAGACACTTTTAGGCCCTTACTGCCTAAAAAATTCAGGAGCCTGATGCTTTCACCTCTCACAGATTCAACATCTTTTTCCTGCTATCAGCAGATCATCGACATATTGTACTAACACTGTACCCTCTCTAAGTTTGAAGGATTCTAACAACTGTTCTAGAGCCTGCCCAAACAAATTTGGTGATTCTGTAAATCCTTGAGGTAAAACTGTCCATCTCAACTGCTGCTTCCTATGCGTCTCCGGGTCCTCCCATTCAAATGCAAAATAGTTCCTGCTCTCCTCCTTAAGAGGACAAGTCCAAAAGGCATCTTTCAAATCTATTACACTATACCATTGGTGTTCTGGGGATACCTGGCTCAATAAAGTGTATGGATTAGCAACTACAGGGAATCTTGTCACTGTTCGTTTGTTTACTTCTCTTAAGTCTTGCACCAATCTATAAGTCCCATCCGGCTTTTTCACCGGCAAAATGGGCGTGTTATGAGGAGACATACAGGGTTCTAATAGTCCTTTTGCTAGCAGTCTCTCTATGATAGGCTTAAGGCCTACTTTTCCTTCACTAGGAATTGGATATTGTTTTACTCTAATGGGTTTATCCGGATCTTTTATAGATATTTCAAATGGGTCAATATTTAATTTTCCTACAGTGTCCGGAGTATACCACACGTCTGGGCTTATTTTGGTTTCATCATCTGCCGTAAGGGCATAGATTTTTACTTTCAATTGCTGCTTTGAGACCTCCAAATTAACTCCTAGTTCCACCATCAAATCTCTTCCCAATAAATTATATTCTGCCTCTGGGACTAACAGAAAGGTTCCCAAGGCAAACTTATTAGTAGCTTCTATTTCAACATCTTTAATAACAGGTACCTTAAAAGGTTCCCCTTTCGCTCCAATTACTTGGACTTTTTCTGATGATATTGCACATCCGTGAGGTAGTTGTTGCACTGTTGATCTTTCCGCTCCAGAGTCTACAAGAAACTCCATAATTTGTTGCTGAGGACCCACTTTCAATTTTATCAAGGGCTCTGTGTTCTTTGGGGTCCCCAGCAGATAGAGCCCCTGACCCCTCTAATCTTCTAAAAAGATTTGCTCATCTCTCTGCTTCTTTTTGCAGTTTCTCTGGATATGTCCTCTCTGGCCGCAATAATGACACTCAATTTCTCTAAAACTTATCTTTTTACTTCTGCTGGGCTGTGTCTTGTCATCAAGCCTAAAGGACCCTTTTCTTTCTTTTTCTCTGTTATTGTTCTGCTCTCCTCTAATTGCGGCTACCAAAACTCTTGTCTGTTTCTTCTGCATGTCTTCCTTCCTTCTTTGTTTTTCTTCCTCTCGTACCTCATCTCTCCTAACATACACCTCCTGAGCCTCTCTCAACAACAAATCTAAACCTTTAGTTTGCCAATCTCTATTCTTTTCTAACTTCTTCCTAATATCCTCCCAAGATCCTTGGACAAACCTGAGTTTAAGTACGGCTTGTCCCATAACATCACCTTCAGGGTCCATCCCCGAATACAACTGAAAACTCTTTCTCAATCTCTCCAACCAATCTGTAGGGGACTCATCTTTCCTCTGATATTCCTTAAATGCTTTGTCTATATTTTGTCCTCTCGGGACAGACTCTCGTATTCCCTGAACAATCATACTCCTTAGATCGTCCATTAAAGTTCTATCTTCAGGCCTCTGATTATTCCAATTAGGCCTTTCAAGAGGCCACTTAGTCTCAGCAGCTGGACCTTGCTGATGCCTCCTATCCCAATTCCTCATGCCAGCTGTTCTAATCATTCCCCTTTCCTCTACTGTAAATAGAATGCCTAATATAGCTTGCATTTCATCCCAGGTATAGGTATTAGGCCCTAAAAATTGATCAAACCTTTCAGAGACTCCTATAGGATCCTCTAAGAGATTCCCCATTTCCTTCTTAAAAGCTCGGACTTCTCCGGAACTAAGGGGCACCGATACAAATCCTATACCTCCCTGCCTCCCGGGTAACGCTGTCTCTCGCAGGGGATATAACTGCGACTGCAGAGGAGGGTGTTCAATTTCTGTGTGAGTCTTTGTCAAGTCTTTGGTTAAAAATGACTCACTAGCCCTATCGGCTGAAAGGGGTGTGGAGGGGGATAACAAGATGGAGGACTTCCGCCCTTGTGCGGATAAAATGGCGGATTCCCGCCCTTGCCCGGATAAAATGGCGGATTCCCGCCCTTGTGCGGATAAAATGGCGGATTCCCGCCCTTGCCCGGATAAGATGGCGGATTCCCGCCCTTGCCCGGATAAAATGGCGGATTCCCGCCCTTGCCCAGGTAAAATGGCGGTTTCCCGCCCTTGCCCAGGTAAAATGGCGGTTTCCCGCCCTTCTGTTGGTGAGATAAAAATTTCCCGCCCTTGTGTATGTAAAATGGCGGGCTCTAACACCGTTGGAGCACTAGGTTTCATTTTACTGTCCTCACTGTATGGAGGAATATAAGGCGGAGGTGAACTCCACACTTCAGAATTCCTATGATGATCTACACACTTCTCTTTTTCTTTTAGTGGAAATAACCGAGCAGGTGTACTAGCTCCCAGCCAGATAACAGCATATTGGCTCTCTTCCAAACAATATGGTCTTTTACCATTAACATAATAATTCAAAATTTCACAGATCAAACCTTCCAAAGTACCATAGGTAGGCCAATATACCCCATCACCTATCTGCCTACCTCCCCATACTTCAGTACAATAATAAATCAACTTGTTCTTAGACTTTCCGAGAGTATGTGGGTTGTTACTCCAATCTCTCAACACTACTCCCAGTGGGCTGTTAGATGGAATGCCCTGCGACCTAGCCTCAAAGTCGCATTTCTCCAATATTTTCTCATCCAGGGAGTCTATCCTAACTTCACTTTCAATATCACTCCCTTTTTCGGTAGGTATATCCCTAGCACGATTCCTTACACTCTGGGAGCTGCAGCTGCCTAGTGCACACTGTCTACTCTCCCGAGGGCACTTCTTCGCCACATAGATTCTCCCTAGTCCTTTCCCTCCTCGGGAACCACCAGACCTCAGGAGATGCGCCTCACTAGAGGACTTACTGGGCTGCCCTACCTTACAGCCACCCATGGGTGGGGAAGCCTTGCTCTTCCCCGAGCCCATCTTCTGGAGTGCCTTCACACACACACACACACACTCTAATCACAATCGCTTCCCTCTGGTCGTGGTCTGCTCCCTCGCGGGCTACAGAAAACGCACTACTGAGAGGTCCGCACTCGCTTCGTCCTCAATGGACGTCTCAAACAGGCACACTCCAGGACCCCCTCCCAACCGCCAGGGGGTTCGCTATACTCACCTCTCCGTGGATGAGTCTTCGCTCGTTCCGGCAGTGCTGCTCAGAGCACTGGAGCGGCCCTTCCCCAACCAGACAACTCACAGCCACTTCCCTTGAAGCCGGCTACTGCCCCCAAACAGAGCTTACCATTCACTTCTAGCTACCCTTGAGCTAGATGTTGTCTGGAATTGCATGCAAAAATTACAGGGACCAAAACCCAACTTTCTTTTGCTTGTTAGCTCCAATAAACTGGTCGGTATGGAGAGGCTGAATGAAAGAATCTCCTAGGGCCGTCCAAAAATGGGACGGGGGCGCCCTCCCCGAGAGTGTTTCAATCACTCAGGGGTCTCCATCCGAGTCACGGCACCAATTGTAATAGGTGGTAAAAACGAGGAGGCTATAATTTAGGTTGCAAGGAAAAACAAAAAGGTTTATTAAAGCTAACAAGCAAAAGCGGCTAGCCGGGCGACCGGGGAGACCCTTGCTCCACCGCAGTCCGCAAAATGGAGAACCGAAACAGTAACAGTTATACCCTCGGTAGACACCACCCCCCTAAGTCATGTCATTAGTCCATTGGCCGTGCTGTAACGAGCTGCTCCCTGCTTGGTCCCTCTTTCGCGGGCTAATCAGTGGTTGGTGTCTCTAATTATGGGCGTCGTCGTTGCTGAGGGGCTTCCACCAATGATACCAGAGTCATTAATCTCTATGGGACTGTGGTTCTGGAGCTTTCCATGGAGTGATGTCACCTAATCACAGGTCTCCTCGTGGCTTTGCCTTTGCAATAGTCCATAGCAATGTGCCTATAACAGACAGCTTCAAAAACACTAATTAAACCAACTCGGAAAACACTGAATAGTACTCTCTGCGTTGTGTTCTGTAATAATTAAGCTTGTGGCTAAAGGTTTCACAATTACCTCATTTATAACTTTTAACAATATAACAATTTAACTAGCTTATCTCTTGAGCAGCAAATTTCCTTGGTTTACTTATCACAGTGCCTTATGGGATTTTCCTGCTTTGACAGTGTTTTGAGACAGTTCATTGTGCCCTTCAAGTCCTTCCATGTGCACACACACACACCACTCTCACCAGTGTCTGGCCCTCCAAAGAACACAAGCCCTGATGATTTGTACCTCCCACTCCAGTGGTTGGCACTTGGAGCTCCCTCCATACCCAGAGCTCAGAGCTCCCTTGTGCCAGAAAGTTTAAAGAGATTGTACCCCATTCTGCCAAGACAACCCTTGGAAAAAAGTGTCCCTCTGTGTTTCCTGGGATAAGAGCACTCTATTGTCATCTTCCAAAACCTTGGAGAGGCCCCAGAGATCTCCCAGGAAGGAATTTGGGGCCTCAAGCACATGACCCGTATATAGAGGCTGAGGACTCAGGGGTCAGTGGTGTGAAGATTGAGGACAGTAGAGGAGTGGCCTGAGAGGTCTGGAAGGGGGGTGTCAGAGCTGGTGGAGCTTTTCTTCCTGTCAGAAAACAGCCTAAGAAAGAACTAGTGCCACCAAAGGCAGCTGGGGGGGGCCTAGACTGATGAAAAGAAGGAAGAACTTTCCCTCTGAGGTCAGTGTTGTGCTGCAATATGTCACAAAGAAGGAGTCTGGATGAGCCCAAGGCTTTGTGTGTGCAGGAAGAGCCAGGGAGGACGCAGAGATGTCAGTGCAGGAAGGTGCCAGCCAGGTGGGGCAGCCGGGGGGATGACGACAGCCTGCAGGGAAAGGGGCAGGGCATGGACACCGTAGGACAGCCTGGGCTGGAGAGGAGACAGGCATGGGGAGAAGCTGAAAGGCCCTGACAGAGCCACCTTCTGCAGGCCTTTGGCCAGGGCTGCTGTCTGTGCCCCTGATGCCAGGAGGAGGGGAGTGCCCCTTGCAGCCCTGGGGCCTCATGGCCTCCTTGTCCCTGCTCAGCAGCCTGGCAGGTGCCACCCCATGGTCCTGCCCTTGGCACTGCACATCCCACATCCCAGTGCCCCAGGAAGAGCCCTGAGGAATGAGGCAGGGACAGGATGTCCCTTCCCAGGGGCTGGTGGTCAGGCCTTGCCCCTTTGGATTAATGAAACACATCCAGGTTTTCTCAGCATCAGAGCCACCTTTCCCTTGCTTGTCCATCCTTGTCATCACTGTCTGCAGTTTTCTGCTCTAAGTGGAACCTGGGGAGAAGTTCTCAGTTGTGTTTCTCAGTGAGACTCATTAGCACTACAAGAAACTTCAGTGTTTCAATCTCACTTTGACTTCTTGAGAAGTTGTTTGAACTTCCTCTCAGGGACTGAGTCTCATGTAAACAACACCAATCCCCCTGGAGGGTCATGAAATGCCTGGGGCTGTTGCTGTGCTGCTGAGCTGGGTCGGGCTCCTGGCACACAGGGAGCTCCTGGCAAGCAAGAAGAGCTTCAAAGAGACAGCTCTGCTGCTGAGCAGCTCCTCTGCACAGCCCAGCAGGTCTGAGGGCACTGCCTGCAGCACCCAGGGCACAAAAGCAAGGCAGAGAGAGGTTACACACAGCCTGGGCTGGGAGGGAAGTCGAGAGGAAGATCCACTGGAGGAGGAATCTTTCCAGGCTCCCTCACGGTGAGTCAGCATGAAGGGCAATGTGTCTGCAGTTGGTGCAAAGATCTCCTAATGCTGGCACATCCCACTCCCTGCTGCACCATCCCAGGCACATCCCAGCAGGGTTCCCTTCTCCCAGGGATGGCTGCAGGGTTGTGAAGCCAGGCTGTGCCACCCAGGCTGCCCCAAGCTGTCCTGCAGAGCAGGGTCCTGCAGCCCAGGGCTGTGCCAGGGCAGGAGCTCTGCCACTGCCAGGGGCAGCTCTCAGCCAGGCTGGGGAGCTCCCTCGGGGCTGGGCAGAGGCTGGGGGTGGAAAGAGCAAAGCCTGGCAGGGCAGAGCTGTGGAGTGAGAGTTTCATGATTCAGGGCTGCTCACAGAACCAGAGCACCCCAGGATATTTTCCAGGGGATACTTCAAGGGGAAGGTCCAAGGAGGGATTTCTCTCAAGCTCTCAAGCCACATGCCGGGTGGTTTAGTTCCAGAGGGAACTGTGAGGAGCTGCCCAAGGCTGGGAACAACTTGCCGGCACTGTTGGTGTCTGGGAGGTGGCCCAGCTGGCTCAGGGTGATGCTGCCCTGAGTGCCCAGTGGGCTCTGCTCTGGCCTCTCCCAGCTGGACCCTCCCTGTGCATTTCCTTGGTTCTCAGCTTGCCCCTGGTGCTGAGGTTGTTCCCTCCTTCTCTCAGTCAGACTCACTGGGGAGGGGAGTTCAAGCTACACAGTCCAACACTGATCCTGGGATTCCCCCCAGGCAGGTGTGTCCCTGGGAATGAGACATTCCCATTGTCCTCTGCCCTGTGGGGTGTGGGCAGTGAAGTCTGTGGGCCTGGTTAAGGAGCTCTTTTTCCTTCAATCAGACCCCATCATTAGGACACTTGGCTCTTTCCTGAGGTGTCCTTCCAAGCTGGGAGCTGCCCTGGAGAATGCAAATCATCCTCCCAGCACAGCTGTGTTCTCTGAAAGCCCAGTGGAGAGGGGCAGAGATGCTGTGCCCATGCCAGGAGATGCTGTTGGGTTGGGGAGATGAGCCACGGGTGTCCTTGGTTCCAAGTGGGGTGCTGAGCCCTTGAGACAGCCTGAGGGGTCTTGGATGGATCCCTCTCTCAACAGTGTCTGGTGGCTTTTCAGACCAAAATGGGAGTGTCATCAATGTCCATCTCAGGAAGAAGCAAAGCCAAGGCAGCTGGGAACAAGAGAGAGGGACAGACCAGCTCCCTCACTCTGCACTAAGCCCCAGACAATCCTCCTGCCTGGCAGGACCTGCTTTGTTCTCCCTGAGTGGATCAGAAATGCTGAGGGGTTCTGACATCCAGGAACATTCCTAAGGAGAGATGAGGGAATTGGAAAAAAAAATAAATAAAATGAAACAAACCTGTGACACTGCCTTCTGCTGTCCTGGTTTTTCTCAGAAACTGGGAGTGCAGTGGGAGCAGTTCCATCTGACACAGCTGAACACCAGGATGGGCCCCTGTGCCCACCATGCCCATGACCCCACCAGTGCAGAGCAGGGCTGACCACTCACACCAAGTGGGCGGAGGGTCTGCTCCTCATAGAAGATGTGGTGAGCCCCAGCCAGGGCTCCAGCCATGGAGGTGAAGGGAGATTTCTAGAAAAGGAAAACCAATGGAGCAGCGAGAGGGGTGTTGGAAAGCGGTTTTGAATTTTCTCAGAATGTTCTGCCCTAACTTGTCACAGTTATTTTCTACTTGAACAGTGCCCCACATCTAGAGGCAACAAATGTCCAACAGCAGCTCCCTCACCCAGTTCCTCCTCCTGGCATTCGCAGACAGGCGGGAGCTGCAGCTCCTGCACTTCTGGCTCTTCCTGGCCATCTCCCTGGCTGCCCTCCTGGCCAACGGCCTCATCCTCAGCGCCGTAGCCTGTGACCACCACCTGCACACCCCCATGGGCTTCTTCCTGCTCAACCTCTCCCTCACAGACCTGGGCTGCATCTGCACCACTGTCCCCAAAGCCATGCACAATTCCCTCTGGGACACCACAACCATCTCCTACATGGGATGTGCTGCTCAGCTCTTTTTCTTTTTCTTCTTCATCTCAGCAGAGTATTTCCTCCTCACCATCATGTGCTACGACCGCTACGTTGCCATCTGCAAACCCCTGCACTACGGGACCCTCCTGGGCAGCAGAGCTTGTGCCCACATGGCAGCAGCTGCCTGGGCCACTGGCTTTCTAAATTCTCTGCTGCACACAGCCAATACATTTTCCCTGCCCCTGTGCCAGGGCAATGCCTTGGGCCAGTTCTTCTGTGAAATCCCACACATCCTCAAGCTCTCCTGCTCACAGTCCTATGTCAGGGAACTTGGGCTCATGGTGTTTGGTGTCTGTTTAGCATTTGGTTGTTTTGTTTTCATTGTTTTCTCCTATGTGCAGATCTTCAGGGCTGTGCTGAGGATCCCCTCTCAGCAGGGACGGCACAAAGCCTTTTCCACGTGCCTCCCTCACCTGACCGTGCTCTCCCTGTTCCTCAGCACTGCAGCATTTGCCTACCTGAAACCCCCCTCCATCTCCTCACCATTCCTGGATCTGGCACTATCAGTTCTGTACTCAGTGGTGCCTCCAGCACTGAACCCCCTCATCTACAACCTGAGGAACCAGGAGCTCAAGGATGCCATGAGGAAACTGATAACTGGGTGTTTTTCAGAAGCAATAAACTGTCCTTCTGCATGTTATGTACCTCATTAAAGGCCAATCCTTTTATGTACTTCATTAAAGACCCACCCTATCTTCTCTATTTTTTACTCCTGGTAGGGGTGTTATTTTGTGAGAATTTGTTCACATCAAAAAATCTTTATATCTATAAATATATCTAAAAGGATATATATATAAAAGTATATATATAAAAACACCATTTTCAATTCAGTGTTTACCTTTCTAGCCTGGCCCAGAGGCTGTACAAATTGGCAATTGTACTCACTGTGTACTTCAACCAAATAAAGAACTCTGCATTGACTCATTTACCTGACATCTTTCCTCTCTGACTTCTCTGCAGCTGCAGGGTCGGTGCCTCTGTGCAGAGCTGGGCCAGAAAAGAGTCCCAGCAGAGCAGCACTGCCAGGGAGCAGCAGCCCTTCTCCTGAGGGGCCTCCTCTCCCTTCCCTTCCACACTGTCCTGCAGAGCCCTGTGTTGTTGGAGGCCTCAGTGCTCTGGCAGTCGGTGCCAGTCCTGCTGCAGGACTGTCCAGGGACTGCAGGCAGGGACAGCCACGGGCACTGCTGGCACAGAGCTGACCTCTGCAGCAGCACTGCCATCCTGCAGGGGCATCTCCTCAGGCCAGGGCCTGAAAGCTTCCATCTGCTTTCCACTTTGCTCTCCAGGATGTGCCCAGCACAACGCCCTGCAGAGGAAAACAACAGTGACCAGCACAAGGGGGGGAGTGCTCAGGGTGGGGGCACCCAGCAGTGCCCTGGCACAGCCAGCGCCGCTCCCAGCACTGGCCTCTCACCCCAGGCCATTGGGCTTGTTCTTCCCTCCAAGGAGGGACAGCAAATGACCAGCTCAGGAGTCCATGTTTGCACTGCATGGACAAGACATGCCCCTGTGTCACAGCTTGGGGTTGGGGGGGTGGAAGGCTTAGACAAAGTTGATGGCAGAAGCCGTCTTGTTGAGCTACGAGGTGCACAAAGGACCCCCTTGCTTTCTAAATTCCTTCTCAGAGAGGAGCCTGGGGGTGACTAGATCCAATCTCAGGTTCAGATTTTGGGTTCAATTGAAGGAATGATAGAGGTGTGATTCAATCACTTTGTCCTGTAGGTTTTAGTGATGGCAAATCAGAAATATTTCTACAAAATAAATGATTTATTATGACAAATGAACAGAAAATTGATCAGACAAGTGAACAGATGAAAGGCCTTAAACAGAATTATTTACTGCACAGTATAAAAGCCAACACCTCCTAGCAATATAGTGAAAGGACATTGGAGTCTATCAAAGTCATTCTATTAAAGCAATTGGATCAAAGCCGGCAAAAAGAAACAATCCTGAAGCAGAGATTGAGGTAACTCACCCCACAGCGACAAGGGGTAGTTCCCTCTCTTTCACTTAACCCCTGGGCAGTGAGCATGAGGAGCTGTCCCTGCTTCATGGCAGAAGCTCCACACACTTCAAGGAAGTCTGTGGAAGAATCTGACACATGACAGTTGGCCAGGGCTTTTATAGTTATCAAGGGTTTGACTACCAGACATATTTGCAGGCCAGGGAGCAGCTTATCTGTCAAATCCTGCGCCAGAAAGCAGGATGTGTTCTTGAACATTCATGAAGCATTTTGGGTTTAGCATAATTCAACATTAAAAACAGCACCTTGACACCAGCAGTAACTCACTACAGAGAGCTTGCATTGTTTGCATTCTCTGACCATTTTTCAGGTATTGTCAGAGCAGAGCATCCTGCCAGAAATGGCCCCTTGATTCCATGAGGTTCAAAAAACTCTCAGGGTTCCTTTGGTTCCATGAGGCCCCACAGTGTCACAATGGCTCCTTGATTCCAGGATGTTCCAGAACATCCCAGGGTTCCCTTGGCTCCAAGAGGCTCCCCAGTGTCCCAGCGGCCCCTGGATTCCAGCAGGCCCTGCAGTGTCCCAATGGCCACTGGGTTCCAGGAGCCACAGCGGCTGCCGCCGGCGTCTGTGCCCGGAGCCGCCGCTCCCACGGGGCTGCCGCACTCACCGCCGGGGTTGCCGCTCGCGCAGCCGCCGCTCTGCCCCGGCTGCACCGGGACCCGGCACCGCCTCGGGCCTGCGCTGCCGCCTCAGCGGCCACAGGGACACAGCCATGGGGGACCTTTGCTCTGACACTGATGGGGCCTGGCTTTGTTCTGCTTGGGGCTGGGCTTTGGGAAAACTGCTGTTCATTTTCATGCTCCACTGGGACAGCTCCTGAATTCCAAAGGTTTCCTAATCCAGGGGAGGGGTTTCTATGGCATCGGAGGTGCCGCCCCTCGGGACACATTGTCAATGAACCATCCAGCTGACTAGGATGGGTGTAAGAACTGGGGAACACAGGATAATCAGTCATCTCCTGAAAACCTTGGAACATTCCCTGCCTGAATCACAGCCCAAATGGAACAGTTTGGATACAATTCCCAAATAGTTTGGAAACTCCAGTCATTCCTGACACCAGGATGGAAATTCAGCAGATCACTAAAGCCAGTCACCTTGGGAGCCCACAACCAGCGGGGCTGAGGGAGGCCCTGGCAGCTCCCCAGCACCTCCCTCTCAGTGGGACACCTCTGGCAGCCTCTACCAGCTCGGGAACCCTCCAGTTTGCAACACTCCAAAGAGCGGCACTGATGCCCAGGTCAATTCTGATGCCCCTCAACAAACACTCCTCCAGCTGTGACCCTTGTCTGGTGGCAAACACAAAGGGATTTGGGGCAGTGTTTCCCTGAGAAGGAGAATTTGGGAGAGGAACCTTTCCACAGCCAGCTATTAATGTGTCCACACATCTCTGCCTGGGTGTGGCTGTGAATTGACTGTGGTGGGAAGGTTGTAGTTTTGAATCCATAATTGAGTCAATGTTAAAATTATAGCAACTGCTATTGAATCACCTGATAACTGTTAAACGGGTCAGTAATTACATGCTACTAATGTCTTTTACCCTCTTGTCTTTGGATCCAAATCCTTTGTGCCCTGACCCTCTTGCATCCCAAGGCTCTGTGTAAATCATTCCTATTCATCCAAAAATATATATTTTTCATGACTTCCACTTAAAAATCTTCCTCCTTAGCTAAACTACAAAACAACTCCAATTAGCTGTAGAACTCTTGAAGACTTGAAGACAATTAAAGGAAGGAAATAATTTGTTTTTCAGTGTTTTATTGGGTCCCACAGTGTGTTTAGAGCTGCATCAGCTGTCAGTCCAAGATGGGCCATGTCAGAACTGGTGAGGTTGGGGGGTGAGGAGCAAGGCTGATCATACAGGGTCAGTCTGGATCTCCTGAGGAGACACTCAGCACCAAGATCACTTGGAGAACACCTCTATCTTCTCTTCTCTGAACTAAAACATAGCCATCATTGAATTAAAACAAAAAAAGGACAAACTTCGAAGAATTGTTTTGAAACTGCTTTGAAGACAATTAAAAGAAGACAAAGAGATCCTGAGGGATTTCTGCATTTTAATGAGCCCCACAGGGTGTTTGCAGCCCAGCCCATGATCCTGAGGTACTGAGAGAAGATTGAAGCAGCTGCTGAAGAAGTCAGAAGCCAAACTGCAAGTGCCTTGAAGCATTGCTGGGCCCCACTGAGGGCAGGCACTGCCAAAGCCTCCCCAGGGACTCCTTGGAGCAGCTCCTTGGAGGCCAGGAGTGCAGGCAGACAAAGGCTCTGGGCAGGCCCCTGCAATGCTGAGCAAAGCCTGCCTTGGTTTTGTGGAGCACAAAGGCCAAGGGCTGAGCCCCAGGCCCTGGCCCAGCAGATCCTGTCCCTCCCGGCTGGCTCAGGGCTGTTTGGGGGGCACTGGGATGGCAGGGGGAGGAACAACAAAGGCCAAAACTGGGCAACCCCTGCCAGGCTCCTGAGGGAGGGGCGAGGCAGAACCCAAGTGCAGAACCTGCCAGGCAAGTTGCTTGTGGTGGCCTGAGTGGCAGAGGCAGCTGCCAGAGGCAAGGGGACAAAGGCCTGGGTGCCTTTGGGCCTTGCAGCCCTGCCAGAGCCCTTGGCCATCTCTCCTGCAGGCTGTCCTGCCCTGGCCCTGCTGCTGCTCTGGCCTTGCAGGCTGCACACACCCCTCCTGCTTTCCCACCCCCTCCCAGCAGCATTTCTAGACCCTCCCTGATGGCTCTGCACCAGCTCTGCCTGTTGCCATGTGCACTTGGCCTTCTGAACTTGGATCCTGAGCCCCTGTGCCACAGGACATCCCTGCCAGAGCCCAGGCCCTTCTCCTGGGGGTCACTGCAGAGCTGAGCAGATCCAGGTCACCTCCCATTCCTCTGCCAACCCCCTGGGCCTGCTCTGGGCCCTCCAGGTCCTTGCCCTGCTCCCAAGGGCTGTGGGGGTGCTGAATGGTCAGGGCTTGGGGTTTAGAGCTCAGGGTGGGGATGAGACAGAACTTTGGGAGGTTTGTTGTTCTGCTGGCAGTGTCTGGTTCATGATTCGGGGAAGAGGGTTTTGGTCTGGGTCAGGATTAAAGCTTGGTTTTTCATACTGGTAATACAGGTTTGGGATTGGGGTGGGCATTAGAGGACAAATAAGAGTCTGGAGTTCTGGGTTTGGGCTTTTTCTGGCTTGGAGTTAGGGCATTGGATTCCTCTCAATGGGAGGGGCAGCACTTTTGGGGAGTGTTGGGGCTTGAGGTTACAAAGTGCGTAAATGTCCATCCGGAGTGTTTGCACAATCAGTGTTTCAGCACCCTCAGCATTCCCTGAACCTGGTTTTTACCTCATCAAAATCTTTCCTCTCTGTTGGCCAAGCCCCTCTTTCCTTCCCCAGTTATCTTCTCCATTTTGTCCCAGTTCCCCCTAACCTCCTCAGAACTTTCATCAGGATGGGCTCTGCTATGTGATGATGCTGTGCAACCTCATGGAATCAAGGAACCACTGTGAAACTGCAGAATCTCATGGAATTACGGGGCCATTGTGACCCTGGGGAAAACCATGGAATCAAGAGGCCACTGGGACACTCCAGGGTCCCATGGAGCCAAAGGAACCCTGGGACCCTGGGCAACCTCCTGAAATAAAGGGGCCATTGTGACACTGCAGAAACCCATGGAATCAGGAGGCCATTGTGGCACTGCAGGGCCTCTTGGAAACAGAGAAACCCTGGGCCACAGTGGAATTTCATGGAATCAAGAGGCCATTGTGACACTGGGGGATCTCATGGAACAAAAGGAATCCAGGGAATTCTTCTCCATACCAGTGTTGGGAAAAGACCTCAGCCTTGAGGAAGTGCCTGGAGGGGAACCCCTTTGCTGCTGGAACTGCTGTTGTGGAGCCCAGCCCTGTCCCAGCAGTGCCCAGGGCCTGTCCCTGCCTGTGCTCACAGGCCTGACCCACAGCAGGACAGTGACTGAGCTACCAGAGCACTCAGGCCTTGGCACGGACAGGAAAGGAGAGGGTGGGAGTGCAAAGAGAGCAGCTCTGAACAGATCCAGTGCTGGTGCTCCCTGGCAGTGCTGGGACTCTTTTCCCCTCCACATCTGCAAACATGGAAATGCCCTCCAGCTTCAGGGGAGGTCTTGAGGAAGAATCTGGAAAAAAGAATTTGTGTCCTTTCTTCCACTCAGAGATTGTGATTCCTCATGTACAAACTAACACAGGGAGGATGTTTGAAAAATATCTTTCTGCACAAACTTTTATTTTGTTTAAATGCACACAAAACATGACTCCTCATTTGTATATTTTGTGGGTAAAACAGAAAAAAGAGATAGACAGTGAATTCTATATGGGATGAAGAATAAAATTTCAGTGTTAATGACATGAACAGAAGTAAAAAAACCAGAAAAGTCCCCCACCACCACCACTCTCAGAAGCTTTAGAAGGTAGACTGGGCCCAAAATGAGTTATACAATGAGTGTTCTGCAGAAGAAAAGATGGAGTTTATTGCTTCTCAAAAAACCTGTAATCATCATTTTCCTTATGGCATCCCTGAGCTCCTGGTTCCTGAGGCTGTAGATGAGGGGGTTCAGTGCTGGAGGAACCACCACGTACAGAACTGACACCACCAGATCCAGGGATGGGGAGGAGATGGAGGGGGGCTTCAGGTAGGCAAATGTGGCCGTGCTGACAAAGAGGGAGACCACGGCCAGGTGAGGGAGGCACGTGGAAAAGGCTTTGTGCCGTCCCTGCTGAGAGGGGATCCTCAGCACAGCCCTGAAGATCTGCACATAGGAGAAAACAATGAAAACAAAACAACCAAATGCTAAAGAGATAGTAAACCAGAGAAGCCCAATTTCCCTGAGGTAGCCTGAGTGTGAGCAGGAGAGCTTGAGGATGTGTGGGATTTCACAGAAGAACTGGCCCAGGGCATTGCCCTGGCACAGGGGCAGGGAAAATATATTGGCTGTGTGCAGCAGAGAATTGAGAAAGCCAGTGGCCCAGGCAGCTGCTGCCATGTGGGCACAAGCTCTGCTGCCCAGGAGGGTCCCGTAGTGCAGGGGTTTGCAGATGGCAACGTAGCGGTCGTAGCACATGATGGTGAGGAGGGAAAACTCTACTCTAAGAAAGAAGACAAGCAGAAAGGCCTGTGCAACACATCCATGGTAGGAAATGGTTGTGGTGTCCCAGAGGGAATTGTGCATGGCTTTGGGGACAGTGGTGCAGATGCAGCCCAGGTCTGTGAGGGAGAGGTGGAGCAGGAAGAAGTACCTGGGGGTGTGCAGGTGGTGGTCACAGGCTACGGCGCTGAGGATGAGGCCGTTGGCCAGGAGGGCAGCCAGGGAGATGGCCAGGAAGAGCCAGAAGTGCAGGAGCTGCAGCTCCCGCCTGTCTGCAAATGCCAGGAGGAGGAACTGGGCCATGGAGCTGCTGTTGGACATTTGTTGCCTCTGGACATGGGGACCTGTTCAAGGAGGAAAGGACAGTGACTGTGCAGGGCAGACTTCTCTGGGAAAAGCCCTTTCTCAGAGGCCCATCCCTGCTCCTCAACACTTCCCCTTTGACCATGTCCAGGTGACCTTCCTTCCCCATGGTTGCTGGAGCCCTGATTGCTGCTGGCCAATTTGTCTTTGGGCAGCAGGACCTCGGCCTGCAGGACACTGGGCAGTCAGCTCTGCTCCACCCAGTCAGGGCACAGGAACAGTGAGGGCAGGGCCAGTCCTGGGGGGTGAACTTTGACAAAGAATCTGCTCCTAAGGCACAGCAGCTTGTCAGCAACAGCACTGCCAGGGTGCAGGCAGGGGCATGGCAGAAGGCAGAGGGAGAGATTCTACTGCACTGCGGGAGAACAGAGAGGCCTGTGAGGCAGGAGGATTGTCTGAGGCCCAGTGCAGAGTGAGGGGAGCTGCTCTGTCCCTCTGTCCTGTGCCAGCATCCCTGCACTGGCAGCTTTCTGAGACACAGCTCAAAGTTACACTCCTGTGTTCCCCTGGAGAGCAGAGGGACCCATGGCAGAGAAATTGGCTCCCCCTTTCCCAAAGTCAGGGACAGTCATCTCATTTCCAGCCTCCCAGAGCCCAGAGCCCCCCGGGACACAGAGAGCTGGGACAGCTCCTTGCTGTGCTCAGCCCTGTACAGGAGGAGCCCCAGGGGCTGGGCCTGACTCTGCAGCTCAACCTGCCATTCCCAGAGAGCCTGTCAGCAATAGCAGGAGCACCTGAGCAAGGCAAGGAGAGAGACAGCTGGGCCCTGAGGAAAGGCTTTCCCTTCCCAGCCCTGCACAGCCCCTCCCAGGCAGCCCCAGGGCAGGACAGTCCCCTCAGGCCCTGCTCAGCAGCAAATGGGCACAGGGCAGCAGAGATGCCCTCCATCCCTCCTGCTGCTCTGCCTGCCCAGGAGGTGCCTGAGGGCCCAGAGCCCCCGAGCTGAGGGCTGTGCTGGCTGGGAGGGGACACAAGAGCTGTGCTGCTCAGGGAAGGGCTCTGCACTGCAGGGCAGAGCCAGGAGGTGCCACATCTGCCCTGCAGCAGGGCTGCCCTCAGCATTCCCTCCCTCCCTGCCCATGTCTCTGCTGCCTGGAGCTGTTCCAGCTCAGAGCTGGTCCTTGGGCCCCGTGGTCCTTCCCTGCCAGTGCTCCCAGAGCCCAGCCCAGCCCCTGAGTGCACAGCTCAGCCCTGCAGCTGCTCAGACTGTGCAGGGATTAAAGAAGAGCTCAGCCCAAGCCTGGGGACAGTGGGAAGATGCTGCTGGCTGGACCTGGAGGCTGGTGAGGGTGAGGGCACTGGCTGAGGTTCTCAGGAAACATCACCAAGATGGTTTAAGAGTCTCAGCCCCTGCTCTTAACTGTCCAGCTGAGTTTCCATTCCTACCAGCTTGAAAGAAAAGTAGAAGCACAGATTGATGAAAGCAGAGATTCAAGCAGGAAAGTCTGGCCCTGAAGGTGCTCATGAAAAGTTGCATCGAAATGACCTGGCCATGAGCTGGATCTCTGAGCAGCCCTTGCCCAACCAGCACCCTCTCAACAGCAGAAGAAACCTGCCCTGCCCTGCCAAGAGTCACTCCTTCCACCCACAGCTTCACTCCACAGTGCTGTGGGAGCTCCCCAGGAAGAGTGAGAGGTGACCCCAGCAGTGACAGATCCCCTGCCCTGGCAAAGAGCCCTCTGGGCTGCAGGACCCTGCTCTGCAGGACAGCCCTGGGCACTCCTGGCTGCACCCTCCCTTCACACCCTGCAGCTGTCCCTGGAAGGAGCCGTCCTGCCCTGTCCCTCTGATGGTGCCACAGAGAAGCCCTGCCCTGGAGCTCCTCCTGCTCCTCTGCAACAGAGAAACTGTGGGAGTCCTCCTAAAAGATCCTCCAGGCTGTGGGATGTGCCAGCTTTGGCAGATTCCTCCAGGCGCACAAGCAACATTGTCCTGTGTGCACAGACTCACCATGGAGAGGCTGTGAAAATCTCTCCCCCACTGAAGGTTCAGCTCAATGTCTTTCCAATCCTGATTCCCTTTAACCTTTTCCTGCCTCGCTCCCTTCCCCTTGGTGCTGCAGGCAGTGCCCTCAGCCCTGCTGGGCTGTGCAGAGGAGCTGCTCACCAGCAGAGCTGTCTCTTTGAAGCTCTTCTTGCTTGCCAGGAGCTCCCTGTGTGCCAGGAGCCTGGCCCAGCTCAGCAGCACAGCAACAGCCCCAGGCATTTCATGACCCTCCAGGGGGTTTGTCGTTGTTTACCTGAGACTCAGTCCCTGACAGGAAGTTCAAACAACTTTTCAAGAAGTCAAAGTGAGATTGAAACACAAAATTTCTTGTAGTGCTAATGAGTCTCACTGAGGGACACAACTGAGAATGTGTCCCCAGATTCCAGTTATAGCAGAAAACTGCAGACAGTGATGACAAGGATGGACAAGCAAGGGAAAGGTGGCTCTGATGCTGAACAAACCTTGACTTGTTTCCCTAATCCAACAGCCCAAGGCCTGACCCCCAGCCCCTGGGAAGGCAGATCCTGTCCCTGCCTCATTCCTCAGGGCTCTTCCTGGGGCACTGGGATGTGGGATGTGCAATGCCAAGGGCAGGACCATGGGGTGGCACCTGCCAGGCTGCTGAGCAGGGACAAGGAGGCCATGAGGCCCCAGGGCAGCAAGGGCCACTTGTCTCCTCCTGGCATCAGGGGCACAGACAGCAGCCATGGCCAAAGGCCTGCAGAAGGTGGCTGTGTCAGGGCCTTTCAGCTTCTCCCCATGCCTGTCTCCTCTCCAGCCCAGGCTGTCCTACGGTGTCCATGCCCTGCCCCTTTCCCTGCAGGCTGTCGTCATCCCCCCGGCTGCCCCACCTGGCTGGCACCTTCCTGCACTGACATCTCTGCGTCCTCCCTGGCTCTTCCTGCACACACAAAGCCTTGGGCTCATCCAGACTCCTTCTTTGTGACATATTGCACCACAACACTGACCTTGGAGGGAAATTTCTGACTTCTTGTCACCAGTCCAGGCCACCCCAGCTGCCCTTGGTGGCCAGTCTGCCTCTAAGGAGATCACAGGACACCATGTCAAAGGCCTTGAAACAGTCTGGGCACAGAACATCCTCTTCTTTTCCTCCCACAGGGGTTCTGCAATCCTTGCCTTGTCCTTCCCATGCCTGGCAATGGCTGCAGGAGGACTTGCCATATCCCCTTCCCTGCTGAGCCTGAGTAGTCTGGAACTCTGCCAACCCTCCTTGCTGCCCTGTTTGCAGACTGGTTCCATGTCTGCCTTTGCCAAGGCCCCAGGAAGCTCTGGGCTGGCTCTGGCCTTTCCAAGTCTTTGGGAGAGGTCTCCCAGTGACACTGCCCAACCTTCTCAATATCCCGGACAACAAAACCTTTTCTATTGTCCCACAGTTCCAGTTTAGTGCTCAGGACACAACACATATTCTCATGGTTCTTCAGGAGAAAATCAGAAGTGGTTTCATTATAGAGGTCAACTGGTGGAGCAGCCCAGTCTGGTCTGACCCCACAGCAGTGCCCAGCCCAGGGTGCTGGAGAGCTCTGGGCACTCCCCCCACAGCCCCAGCCCCTCTGAAGGGCACAGTAGCTCCTGGGGCACAGAGAGGAGTCTCAGCATCCCCATCAGCTCAGGGGCTGGACACTCAGCATGGCAGGAGGAAATGGGGGTCAGGGAAACTGCAGGAGCCCTGGTGTCACCTGCAGGAGATGCCCAGCACAGCCTGACTGTGCCCCTCAGTGCCAGCCCCTCTGCCCAGCCCAGCCCAGAGTCCTGGCCCAGGGACAGAGCAGCCTGTCCCCAGGGGGGCTGCAGAAAGAGGTGTCTCTGTGTCAGGGATTCCTCTCTGCAGGCCCAGAAATGCTGCCTTGCTCTTCTGCAGGGACATCCCTTTGCCCAGGTCAGTGTGTCCAGGCTGCCTTGGCCAGTTGCAGATCCCAGCCTGGGATCCCTGCAGGGCCCTGAGCTGGAGGTGCTGCTCTGCACAGGGAGGGGCTGTGGCACCCTGGGCTGAGCCTGCACTGGCCATGCTGGTCAGGGTGGGGAGCAGACCCAGCAGGATGGGGATCACTCCTCTCCACCCTCTGCCATAGTCCTGGAAGGCTCAGTAGCCAAGAACAAGGCTGGGCAGGACCATGGGCTGTTTCCAATGGCACAAAGGGCAGGGCAGGGCTCCACTCCATGCAGCCTGTGGGCTGGAGAGTTCTTCAGGACACCCTCCTGGAAAGCCCACCCCTGGCTCTGGTACAGCCCCCCCTGAACTGGGGAGGCACAAGGGGAGTTCACTGCGGGTGAGAAGAGTCACTGGCCAGAGTCCTTTCTCTGTTCCTGCTGCATCCCCTGGGGTTGCAGAACTCTCCTGTACCAGTTCACAGGCAGATTTAGTACTTGATCTCTGGGTGACTCCACCCTGGGCAGGATTCTGCTCCAGGCCTCCATTCCCTGCTGACTGGATGGGACGGGCTGTCCCTGCAGATCCTCTGTGCTCTCCTGCACTTCCTGAGTTCCTACAGACAAGTCCTCACCTGCCATCAGAGCCCTCACAAGCTGCAGAGCCCCAGGCAGGTGACTTGGAGACCGTTTGTCACCCCCACTGGCCATTGGCCACCAACACACAACATCTGAACCAGCCCTCAGTCCCTGCAGTCCCAGTGGGTCCCTGACCTCACTGCACTGTCTCCATGAGAAACAAGCAAAGCAACAAGACTTTTGAGAGTCTATTCCTTGGACTTCTTCTCCATACCAGTGTTGGGAAAAGACCTCAGCCCTCAGGAAGTGCCTGGAGGGGAACCCCTTTGCTGCTGGAACTGCTGTTGTGGAGCCCAGCCCTGTCCCAGCAGTGCCCAGGGCCTGTCCCTGCCTGTGCTCACAGGCCTGACCCACAGCAGGACAGTGACTGAGCTGCCAGAGCACTCAGGCCTTGGGCATGGACAGGAAAGGAGAGGGTGGGAGTGCAAAGAGAGCAGCTCTGAACAGACCCAGTGCTGGGGCTCCCTGGCAGTGCTGGGACTCTTTTCCCCTCCACATCTGCAAACATGGAAATGCCCTCCAGCTTCAGGGGAGGTCTTGGAGGAAGAATCCGGAAAAAAGAATTTGTGTCCTTTCTTACACTTAGAGATTGTGATTCCTCATGTACAAACTAACACAGGGAGGATGTTTGACAAATACCTTGCTGCACAAACTTTTATTTTGTTTAAATGCACACAAAGCATGATTCCTGATTTGTATATTTTGTGGGTCAAAAAGAAAAAAGAGATAGTGAATTCTGTATGGGATGACGAATAAAATTTCAGTCTTAATGACATCAACAGAAGTAAAAAAACAAGAAAATCCCCACCACCACCACCACTATTAAAAGCTTTAGAAGGCAGGCTGGGCCCAAAATGAGTTATACAATGAGTGTTCTGCAGAAGAAAAGATGGAGTTTATTGCTTCTTAAAAACATCCAGTCATCATTTTCCTTATGGCATCTCTGAGCTCCTGGTTCCTCAAGCTGTAGATG
Organism: Manacus candei; assembly: GCF_025592945.1. NCBI lineage: Eukaryota > Metazoa > Chordata > Aves > Passeriformes > Pipridae > Manacus > Manacus candei. Next base: position 9,419,113 of record NW_026138093.1, on the reverse strand, counting down.
AGGGGGTTCAGTGCTGGAGGCACCACCGAGTACAGAACTGACACCACCAGGTCCAGGGATGGGGAGGAGATGGAGGGGGGCTTCAGGTGGGCAAATGTGGCAGTGCTGACAAACAGGGAGACCACGGCCAGGTGAGGGAGGCACGTGGAAAAGGCTTTGTGCCGTCCCTGCTGAGAGGGGATCCTGAGCACAGCCCTGAAGATCTGCACATAGGAGAAAACAATGAAAATGAAACAACTAAATGATAAACTGGCAGTAACCCAAATAAGCCCAATTTCCCTGAGGTAGCCTGAGTGTGAGCAGGAGAGCTTGAGGATGTGTGGGATTTCACAGAAGAACTGTCCCAGGGCATTGCCCTGGCACAGGGGCAGGGAAAATGTATTGGCTGTGTGCAGCAGAGCACTGAGAAACTCAGTGGCCCAGGCAGCTGCTGCCATGTGGGCACAAGCTCTGCTGCCCAGGAGGGTCCCGTAGTGCAGGGGTTTGCAGATGGCAACGTAGCGGTCATAGCACATGATGGTGAGGAGGGAAAACTCTGCTGAGATGAAGAAGAAAAAGAAGAAGACTTGTGCAGCACATCCCTTGTAGGAGATGGTTGTGGTGTCCCAGGGGGAATTGTGCATGGCTTTGGGGACAGTGGTGCAGATGCAGCCCAGGTCTGTGAGGGAGAGGTTGAGCAGGAAGAAGCCCATGGGGGTGTGCAGGTGGTGGTCACAGGCTACGGCGCTGAGGATGAGGCCGTTGGCCAGGAGGGCAGCCAGGGAGATGGCCAGGAAGAGCCAGAAGTGCAGGAGCTGCAGCTCCCGCCTGTCTGCAAATGCCAGGAGGAGGAACTGGGGCATGGAGCTGCTGTTGGCCATTTGCTGCTTCCCAGCACAGGGACACTGTTCAGAAACAGGAAAGGACAGGGAGAAGTTAAGACAGACTCCTCTAAGCAAAGCCACTTCATTTCTCATAGAAATCCCCTGAACTGAAAGGCTTTTCCTTTCCCTTGTTTGTGCTGGCTGAGGGTGCTGTGAGGAACAGGAGCTCTGCTCATGTGCTGCCAAGGGCTCATTTTCCCCTTCTCCAGTGGGGACATGAAGCTGCTCTGCCACAGCATCAAATACTTCCAAGGGATGTCAGGCATCATCCACCTTTAAGGGAAAAGTTCAGTCTCCACTCTCAAGACGTAGCATGTCCCTTAAATATTGTTGTCTGTGTTTATTATTTTTGATGGTTACATCTGGTACCTGTTCTTGTCAGGAGTACAAATCATCATTTTTATGATGCCAAATGTAAGAAGACTTTAAACAGGAGAGGACAAACAGCTCAGCTCTCTGTAGCTCAGTGCAGAGCCAGGAGAGCTGCAGTGTCCCTCCATCTGTTCCCATCTGCCCTGTGCTTTCCCTCATCCTGGCTGAACATAGCTTCACATGTAAATTAATTTTTAATAAACACAAATACCTACAGTCTGATGAGTGCAGGGCAGCACTGTTTAACAGGGCAGTTTTGTTAAATGTTCTCTGTTCCAGCCCAGCAATGCAGCATTGCCCAGGGGAATCTCTGGCTGTGCAGGCTCTGATGGCAACGTCAGAGCAACCCTGAGGAGGCTGGAAAAGTGACCCAGAGATACATGTAAGGCAGAGATGTGGTGATTTCTGATGCTGCCTGGTCTTATCTCCTCTAAGAGAAATAGATTTGGAGTTTCAGTGCCTCCTCCTGAACTGTGAGATTAATTTTTAGGACCAATTTCCCACCCAGAAAACACATGTTGGAAGATGGAAAGAACAGGATCCTTCACTTTCAGGTATCCCATGACTGGCTGTGCTTTCTAAAACTCCTTTGAGAAATGTTCTGTAATGACCTGGAGCTGTGAGCAGCCCTCACAACCTGCAACCTACTCTAAACAGGTGAAGAGCCCTTCCCTGCCCTCCCAGGGGTTGCTCCTTGCCCACAGCCCTTCTGCCCCAGCCCTGGCAGCAGCTCCCCGGGCCAGCTGAGAGCTGCCCCTGGCAGGCAGCAGAGTCCCTGCCCAGCACAGCACCCTGGGCTGCAGGACCCTGCTCTGCCCCACAGCCCTGGGCACCCCTGGCTGCACCCCCGGCTTCACAGCTCTTCCAAAGTGCCCCAAAACAGCCCCTGCTCACCCATCCCATCAGCTGGGGCTGGGCCAGCTTTAGGAGATGCCTCCAGGAGCTGTCCCTGCACTGCCCTGCAGCCACAGACTCACCATGTGCAGCCCTGCCAAGATTCCCCCTGCAGGGAGTTCTCAGCCCTCCTGCCAGTGCTGAGCCCCTTGAAGCTCTGTCTGTGCCCTGCTGGTGTCCCTGGGCTGCCCTGGCAGTGCCCTCAGCCCTGCTGGGCTGTGCAGAGGAGCTGCTCACCAGCAGAGCTGTCTCTTTGAAGCTCTTCTTGCTTGCCAGGAGCTCCCTGTGTGCCAGGAGCCCGGCCCAGCTCAGCAGCACAGCAACAGCCCCAGGCATTTCATGACCCTCCAGGGGGTTTGTCATTGTTTACATGAGACTCAGTCCCTGAGAGGAAGTTCAAACAACTTTTCAAGAAGTCAAAGTGAGATGGAAACACTGAAGTTTCTTGTAGTGCTAATGAGTCTCACTGAGGGACACAACTGAGAACGTGTCCCCAGGTTCCAGTTAGAGCAGAAAACTGCAGACAGTGATGACAAGGATGGACAAGCAAGGGAAAGGTGGTTCTGATGCTGAATAAACCTTGACTTGTTTTCTTAATCCAAAGGGCAATGCCCTGACCCCCAGCCCCTGGGAAGGCAGATGCTGTCCCTGCCTCATTCCTCAGGGCTCTTCCTGGGGCACTGGGATGTGGGATGTGCAATGCCAAGGGCAGGACCATGGGGTGGCACCTGCCAGGCTGCTGAGCAGGGACAAGGAGGCCATGAGGCCCCAGGGCTGCAAGGGCCACTCCCCTCCTCCTGGCATCAGGGGCACAGACAGCAGCCCTGGCCAAAGGCCTGCAGAAGGTGGCTGTGTCAGGGCCTTTCAGCTTCTCCCCCTCCCTGTCTCCTCTCCAGCCCAGGCTGTCCTACGGTGTCCATGCCCTGCCCCTTTCCCTGCAGGCTGTCGTCATCCCCCCGGCTGCCCCACCTGGCTGGCACCTTCCTGCACTGACATCTCTGCGTCCTCCCTGGCTCTTCCTGCACACACAAACCCTTGGCTCATCCAGGCTCTTCCTGGGTGATGTTTTGCAGCACAGCATTTTCCATGGAATGAAATTCCTGTTTCCTCATGTCCACTCGGGACCTCCCCAGCTGCACTTGGCATTAGTTCTTTCTTTCTCATGCTCTTTTCTGCTATGAGAAAAGGATTCATCACCTCTAAATCCTCCCTTCAAGCCCCCTGAGGGCTGTCCTGTACTGTCCTCAGTCTCCACACTATTGAGGCCACAGCTCCTTAACCCCTCTCTAGTGGTCAAGTGCTTGACACGTTTAAACCCCATCTTGGGAGATCTCTGGGCACTCACAGATGTTTTTGCAGATGAAAATATCGTGCTCATAGTCTAAGGAAATCACAGTTGCCATGACAACCAGCATGCATTCTCATTGCTATGGTCAGTTACCATGGCAAATAGAATAAATTCTCATTGCCACAGTCAGTTACCATGGCAACCGTAATACATTATAATTGCTAATGTCGGTTACCATGGCAACCATAATACATTCCCATTGCTACAGTCATTTACTGTGGCAAACAGCATACTTCCCACTGCTACGGTCAGTTACCATGGCAACCATAATACTTCCCACTGGTACAGTCAGTTACCATGGCAAACAGCATACATTCCAATTGCTATGGTGAGTTACCATGGAAACCATCATACAGTCGCATTGATACAGTCATTTACCATGGCAACCAGCATACATTCCCACTGCTATGGTCAGTCACCATGGCAAACAGCATATATTCTCATTGCCACGGCCAGTTACCACAGTAACTACCATACATTCCCATTGCTTCGGTCAGTTACCATGGCAACCATCACACATTCCCATTCCTACAGTCAGTTACCGTGGCAACAATCATACTTCCCCACTGGTATGGTTGGTTACCATGGCAACCAGCATACATTCTCATTGCCATGGTAAGTTACCACGGCAACCATCATATATTGCCATTGGTACAGTCAGTTACCATGGCAACCAGCATACATTCCCTTTTCTAAAGTCAGTTACTACAGACAACCATCATACTTCACACTGGTACAATCGGTTACCATGGCACCCGTCACACATTCCCATTTCTATGGTCAGTTACCATGACAAACATCACACATTCCCACTGCTACACACAGCTACCATGGCAACCATCACACATTCCCGTTGCTATGATCAGTCACCATGGCAACCGGCATACATTGCCATTGCTATGGTTGGTTACCATGGCAACCAGCATACATTCTCATTGCTATGGTCGGTTACCATGGCAACCAGCATACATTTCCATTGTTACAGTCAGTTACCATGACAACCATCAGACATTTCCATTTTAATGAGCAGTTACCATGGCAACCAGCATACATTCCCATTGCTATGGTTAGTTACCATGGCAACCATCAGACATTTCCATAGTTATGGGCAGTTACCATGGAAAACAGCATACATTCTCATTGCTACAGTCGGTTACCATGGGAACCATCCTACTTCCCACAGGTACAGTCAGTTACCAATGGCAAACAGCATACATTCCCATTGCTACAGTTAGTTACCATGGTAACCGTAATACATTCCCATTCCTACTGTCAGGTACCATAGCAAACATCATACATTGCCATTTCCACAGTCAGTTACCCTGGCAACCATCATACAGTCCCATTGCTACTATCAGTTACTATGGCAACCATCATCAAGCCAGTTGCTACGGTCAGTCACTAGGGAAACCAGCATACAATCCAATTGCTAGGGTTGGTTACCATGGAAACCATCATACATTCCCATTCCTACAGTCGGTTACCATGGCAACCACCATACATTCCAACTGTTACGGTCAGTTGCCATGGCAACCACCATACATTCCCAGTGCTATTGTCAGTTACCATGGCAACCATCACACATCCCCATTGTTGTGGTTGGTTACCATGGCAACCATCATATGGTCCACTGCTACAATCAGTTGCCGTGGCAACCATCATACAGCCACGTTGCTACGATCAGTTAGCATGGCAACCATCTGAATTCCAGTTTCTATGGTCAGTTACCATGGCAACCAGCATACATTCTTGTTGCTACGGTCAGTTACCATGGCAACATCATACAGTCCCGTTCCTACTGTCAGTTACCATGGAACCATCATACATTCCCATTGCTACAGTCGGTTACCATGGCAACCATCATACAGTCCCATTGCTATCATCAGTTACGATGACAACCATCAGACATTCCCATTGCTACAGTCAGTTACCATGGCAACCATCATACTTCCCACTGCTGCGGTCAGTTGCTATGGCAACCAGCATACATTCTCATTCCCACGATCAGTTACCATAAGAACCACCATACATTCCCATTGCTACAGTAGGTTACCATGGCAACCATCATACATTAGCATTGCTATGGTCAGTTACCATGGAAACCATCATACAGTCACGTTGCTATGATTGTTTACCATGGCAACTAATATACATTCTCGTTGCTACGGTCAGTTCCCATGGAAAACATCATACATTCCTGTTGCTACAGTCAGTTACCATGGCAAACATCATACTTCCAGTTGCTACAGTCAGTTACCATGGCAACCAGCATACATTCCCATTGCTATGGTCGGTTACCATGGCAAGCATCAATCATTTCTGTTACTACAGTCACCATGGTAACCATCACACATTTCCATTGCTACAGTTTGTTACCATGGCAACCATCATAGATTCGCATTGCTATGCTCGATTACCATGGCAACCATCATAAAGTCACATTCCTATGGTCGGTTACCATGGCAGCAAGCATACATTGCCATTGCTACAGTCAGTTACCATGGCAAACAACATACATTCCTGGTGCTACGGTTGGTTACCATCTCAACCAGAATACATTCGCATTTGTACGGTCATTTACTATGGTAACCTCTTGGTTCCTCTGGGAGAGAAGCAGATGCAGATGAGCCTCCCTGTTGTCCACCAACCTGCCAGCTGTGCTCTAAAGGCCTGTGTACCAAGGGTTGTCTTGACCAAGACTCTGCACAAACCTCTGGGACTCTTTGCATCCTGTCGTGGTGCTTTTCCAGTGAATTCCAGGGTTATCAAAGCCAACTTGAATGGGCTCTTTGTCTCACACCACAAGGTCAACCAAACCAGTCTCTCCTCTGACCCTCACCCACAAAAGTTCACCCAATTTCTTCATCTCCTACAGCATCTTCACAGGTCCAAGAAGCTCCTTCCCGCTGAGGACACCTCTCTCCTGCTCTTTCTCTCCTGTGTCTCCTTGGCCTTCTCTCCCAACCCATCACAGCCCTGCAACCTGGGAACTGTCTCAGCAGGCCAGGGCTGTTATTGCCTGCAAGTGGAATGAAGAGAGACTTGGGGCTGCAGCTCCTCCTGCCTGTGCCCCACACGCAGGGCATTGGGGCCTGTCTGGCTGCAGCCCCTCAGTGGGGGCACCGGGGTAAGAACAGACTTGCAGTGGGGAAAGCTGCTCTGAAAGCCCTGAGAGCTGGGGTGTGCAGAGGCTTTGCTGACAATGGCCTTGGGGGTGGACGTGCTGGGACTCAGGCCCAGGGGGAAAATCCCAGGCCTGATCCCTGAGGAGATCAGCACATGCTGCTGAAATGCTGGGGGAGAGAAGAGCCAGCAGAGGGAGGGAACAAGTGTGGACAGCCTGGGCTGATGGGATTTGGACTCGTGCCTGGCCCGGCCTTGGCTGGGCAGAGAAGGAACAGCCTTTGTGTCCCTGCAGGGCTGGGATTCACTCCCTGCCCCAAAGGCCCTCAATGTGTCTGGGAAGCCCTGGGTGGTGCCTGTCACACAACTGCTGGGAATGGGGAGGGGGTTCCTGCACAGGCCCTGTGCTGTCCATGGCAGCTGCTGCACTTGTGCTGCAGAGCCCTGGCACCTCCCCTGGCACTACAGGCCCCTCTTTGGCTGTTCAGTCCAGGCTCTGCTGCCCTGAATTAGGTTCAGCAGTGAAGGGATGTCCATGAGACAACTGCCACTTTACTCTGAGGACATGTAGAAAATACCCTGATAAAGAACAGGAGAGAGACCTCTCTCCCTTTGCCACCTGACTCCATTTGGTCACCTGAACACCTCTAGGGGCTGCTCTGGACAGAAGGAACAGTGACAGGTTCCCCTGTCCTACACATGGGCCCCTTCTGCCACTGAAGTTGGCCAAAGCAATGTCCCAGCAGCCTCCAAGAAGATCCCACAGCTGCTGCCCTGTCCCTAGGAACTGCTCCATTGGAGCCTGCAGTTCCCAGCAGGAATCTCGGTCACCTCTGGCCCCTCAGAAGGAACCAGGGCTTTGTGTCCCAGCAGGTCATTCCTGGCTTTGGTCTCCATTCATTGCCATGGGAGCTGGGACAAGGAGTCACCTGCAGGGGCCTGTTTTGGGCCCACTGAAGTGGGGCAGGAGGAATCCCAGCCCATGGGGGTTGTGGAGGGAGCTGAGTGTCCTCCTGGCCCCAGGTCTGCAGAGCCACAAGGAGACACCTCTGTTGACTCAGCTGAGTCCCTTCCCTCAGTGCAGGTGAAGGAGATCCCTCCTGGGCACTGTCTGGGTTTCGTGTCTAATGATGTGATATGAAAAGGGGACTCCTGGACTTAACTCTGTGTCTGTCTGGAGAAATGACCCTGCTGAAAGAAGTGTCTGTGCCCAGCTGAGAGAAGGCACATCATTATTTCCTTCAGCTGTGTGCCAGCAGGTTCCCCTGGAGCCCCAGGGACAGCTGGAGGGAGCCCAGAGGGGCAGAGAAAGGGCTGCCTGGGGCTGTTGCTGTGCTGCTGAGCTGGGCCAGGCTCCTGGCACACAGGGAGCTCCTGACAACCAAGAAGAGCTTCAAAGAGACAGCTCTGCCCAGGAGCAGCTCCTCTGCACAGCCCAGCAGGGCTGAGGGCACTGCCTGCAGCACCCAGGGCACAGGAGAGAAGGCAGAGAGATGAGAGGCAGCCTGGGCTGGGAGGTGACTGAGCTCTCACTACACGAAAAACCTTCCCAGGATTTGAAGGAAGAATTCTCTGGCTGTAGGAAAGTTCAACTTGCCTTCCTGGAGGCATCTCCTAAAGCTGCCACATCCCACAGCTTTTGGATCTTTCAGCAGGACTCTCCCAGTTGCTGCAGTGCAGGGGAAGTGGCCACGTGGCAGAGCAGGGCAGGAGCTGCAGGCAGCAAGGGCAGAGAGGAGAAGGGAGCAGGAGGTTCAAGGGATCCTGGGCTGGGAGGACAGGGCAGAGCTGCTCAGGGCAGGAACCTTGCCAGCCCTTTGCCACGGTCAGGCTGTGGCTGCAGAGCAGTGCAGGTGAGTTCCTGCAAGTGCCTCTGCCAGCTGCCAAATGGCAGCAGTGGCAGGAGCTGTCAGGATGGCTCTGCTGGATTTGCTGGGGTGCAGCAGGAGAAGCTGCTGCAGAGCAGGACTTGCTGCTGCCCCATCAGAGGCCCAGGGCCAGAAGGTTCCCTGTGGCAGGGCTGGCTGTGGGGTGGGAAGGTGGGGGTGCAGCCAGGGGTGCCCAGGGCTGTGGTGCAGAGCAGGGTCCTGCCCCCAGGGCTCTGTGTGCTGGGGCAGGGACTCTGCTGCCTGCCAGGGTCAGCTCTCAGCCCGGCCAAGGAGCTGCCACGGGGCTGGGGGAGAAGGGGTGTGGGGAAGGAGTGACCCCTCAGGGCAGGGCGGGGCAGGGCCCTTCAGCTGCAGGCTCAGGGCTCCTTACAGCTTCAGCTCCACCTCCTCCATTTCCAGGGGCCCTTCTCAGGAAGCACATCCCCCCAGAACACCTCCCCCTTCCCAGCCACCGCAGGCTGTCTGGGATCTGCTCTGCAGCCCCTGCCCAGGCAGAGCTGCCCCTGGGCACTGGGCTGGGGATGGCTCTGGCAGCACTGGCAGGGAGCTGAGCTGGGCACAGGCAGGGGCTGCTGGCAGGAACAGCTCCTCACCCAGAGACAGGCAGGCAGGGAGAGGCAGCTGCTGCCACAAGGGCTGGGCAGGGGGATGGGGGCCCCTCCCTGCTGTCCCTGTGGCACAGACCCCTTCCCTGAGCAGCTCCTCCCTGGGCTCCTTTCCCAGCCTAAGCAGAGCCTGTGCCCTCAGGCCCACGGGGGCTGGGCTGTGCATTGCCCTGCAGCAGCCAGAGCCCAGGCAAGGACAAGGCCCTGATTTCCAGCTGTCTCTCTGTGTCCCTCCTCCCTTGGCAGCAGCACTGTGCATTTCACTGCCATCCCCTGCTGCCTGGGCTCTCCTTGTTCTCACCAGTGGGTTTTCTGAGCCACTGTGGGGTTTTCAGGGGGGGCAGATTCCTGTCCAGACACAAATCCTTTGGGTGCTGCTGTGGGGATGTGTCTGTGGGAGCCAAGTGCCCAAGTGCCCTCCAGGCACCTTCAGGGTCTTCAGCTGTTTGCCTGGGTGTCCTGCAGGGCTGCAGGTGCCCTCCAGAAGGGCACAGCTCTGCCATAGGATCTCTGTGCTGCACAGGATCCCCATGGAGAAAACTCCTCAGTGCTAAATCCATGGAAATGCTCTGGGCAGCTGTACTTGGGAGCTGCAATGATCCCTGTGTGTGGCAGTCTGGGAGGAGAAAGATGAGATCTTAATCAGGCATCCTGAGGAAAGGCAACCATTCTGTCAATGTGCTTTTTGAACCAGGATTCCTCTGCTCCAAGAAGTGCCTTGTTTCTTTTTTAAGGGAATTCCTAAGAGTGATCTCTCTTCAGCTCCAAGCTGCCAACCAGGGGCAGCTGTGAACCGGAAAGATGGTCAGCTCTTGTCTCTGCACCAAGAGACCACCCCTTTGCCTCTCAGGATTCACAAGATTTCACTTGGAGCACATTAGAAAGGATTCCTCGGGAGCAAGAAGGATTCCTCGGGAGCCCATTCCGGGGTCCCTGCTCTCAGTGCCTCCTTCAGCCAGCAAAACCCAGAGCTCAGGGAGAGGCATGCAGAGAGATCTTCCTGAAAAGAGCCCCTGAATGTTGAAATGCTATGAGACATGCAATACGTTTTTCTAATTGAGCCTGGCCTAATTCAGTTCTGCCTTTTTTCTCCTCAACAGAAAACAATAATCTGAAGCAGCAAATGTCCAACATCAGCTCCCTCAACCAATTTCTCCTCCTGGTATTCTCAGAGAGGCGGGAGCTGCAGCTCCTGCACTTCTGGCTCTTCCTGGCCATCTCCCTGGCTGCCCTCCTGGCCAACGGCCTCATCCTCAGCGCCGTAGCCTGTGACCACCACCTGCACACCCCCATGGGCTTCTTCCTGCTCAACCTCTCCCTCACAGACCTGGGCTGCATCTGCACCACTGTCCCCAAAGCCATGCACAACTCCCTCTGGGACACCACAACCATCTCCTACAAGGGATGTGCTGCACAACTCTTTTTCTTTGCCTTCTTCATGTCAACAGAGTTTTCCCTCCTCACCATCATGTGCTACGACCGCTACGTTGCCATCTGCAAACCCCTGCACTACGGGACCCTCCTGGGCAGCAGAGCTTGTGCCCACATGGCAGCAGCTGCCTGGGCCACTGGCTTTCTCAGTGCTCTGCTGCACACAGCCAGTACATTTTCCCTGCCCCTGTGCCAGGGCAATGCCCTGGGCCAGTTCTTCTGTGAAATCCCACACATCCTCAAGCTCTCCTGCTCACACTCAGGCTACCGCAGGGAAATTGGGCTTCTTATGTTTAGTACCTGTTTAGGGTTTGGTTGTTTCATTTTCATTGTTTTCTCCTATGTTCAGATCTTCAGGGCTGTGCTGAGGATCCCCTCTCAGCAGGGACAGCACAAAACCTTTTCCACCTGCATCCCTCACCTGGCTGTGGTCTCCCTGTTTGTCAGCACTGCCATAATTGCCTACCTAAAGGCCCCCTCCATCTCCTCCCCATCTCTGGACCTGGTGGTGTCAGTTCTGTACTCAGTGATGCCTCCAGCACTGAACCCCTTCATCTACAGCCTCAGGAACCAGGAGCTCAAGGATGCCATAAGGAAAACGATGACTGGATGTTTTTAAGAAGCAATAAACTGCATTTTTTCCTCTGCAGAACACACATTGTGTAACATATTTTGGGTCCAGCCTGCCTTTTAAAGCTTTCGATAGTGTTTGGCGTGGGGTGCTTTCCTTTTTTTTTCATCTGCTCATGTCATTAACACTGAAATTTTATTCTTCATCCCATATAATTCACTCTCTAGCTCATTTTTTTCACCGACAAAATATAGAAATCAGAACTACTTTGTGTGCATTTAAGCAAAATAAAAGTTTGTGCAGCAAGGTATTTGTCAAACATCCTCCCTGTGTTAGTTTTTACATGAGGAATCACAATCTCTGAGTGTAAGAAAGAACACAAATGCTTTTTTCCGGATCCTTCCTCCAAGACCCCCCCTGAAGCTGGAGGGCATTTCCATGTTTGCAGATGTGGAGGGGAAAAGAGTCCCAGCACTGCCAGGGAGCCCCAGCACTGGGTCTGTTCAGAGCTGCTCTCTTTGCACTCCCACCCTCTCCTTTCCTGTCTGTGCCCAAGGCCTGAGTGCTCTGGCAGCTCAGTCACTGTCCTGCTGTGGGTCAGGCCTGTGAGCACAGGCAGGGACAGGCCCTGGACACTGCTGGGACAGGGCTGGGCTCCACAACAGCAGTTCCAGCAGCAAAGGGGTTCCCCTCCAGGCACTTCCTGAGGGCTGAGGTCTTTTCCCAACACTGGTATGGAGAAGAAGTCCAAGGATTAGACTCTCAAAAGTCTTGTTGCTTTGCTCGTTTGTCCGTGGAGACAGTGCAGTGAAGTCAGGGACCCACTGGGACTGCAGGGACTGAGGGCTGGTTCAGATGTTGTGTGTTGGTGGCCAATGACCAGTGGAGATGACAAATGATCACCAAGTCACCTGCCTGGGGCTCTGCAGCTTGTGAGGGCTCTGATGGCAGGTGAGGACTTGTCTGTAGGAACTCAGGAAGTGCAGGAGAGCACAGAGGATCTGCAGGGACAGCCCGTCCCATCCAGTCAGCAGGGAATGGAGGCCTGGTGCAGAATCCTGCCCAGGGTGGAGTTACCCAGAGATCAAGTCCTAAATCTTCCTGTGAACTGGTAAAGGAGAGTTCTGCAACCCCAGGGGATGCAGCAGGACCAGAGAAAGGGCTCTGGCCAGTGACTCGTCTCACCTGCAGTGAACTCCCCTTGTGCCTCCCCAGTTCAGGGGGGGCTGTACCAGAGCCAGGGGTGGGTTTTCCAGGAGGGTGTCCTGAAGAACTCTCCAGCCCACAGGCTGCATGGAGTGGAGCCCTGCCCTGCCCTTTGTGCCATTGGAAACAGCCCATGGTCCTGCCCAGCCTTGTTCTTGGCTACTGAGCCTTCCAGGACTATGGCAGAGGGTGGAGAGGAGTGATCCCCATCCTGCTGGGTCTGCTCCCCACCCTGACCAGCATGGCCAGTGCAGGCTCAGCCCAGGGTGCCACAGCCCCTCCCTGTGCAGAGCAGCACCTCCAGCTCAGGGCCCTGCAGGGATCCCAGGCTGGGATCTGCAACTGGCCAAGGCAGCCTGGGCACACTGACCTGGGCAAAGGGATGTCCCTGGAGAAGAGCAAGGCAGCATTTCTGGGCCTGCAGAGAGGAATCCCTGACACAGAGACACCTCTTTCTGCAGCCCCCCTGGGGACAGGCTGCTCTGTCCCTGGGCCAGGACTCTGGGCTGGGCTGGGCAGAGGGGCTGGCACTGAGGGGCACAGTCAGGCTGTGCTGGGCATCTCCTGGAGGTAACACCAGGGCTCCTGCAGTTTCCCTGACCTCCATTTTCTCCTGCCATGCTGAGTGTCCAGCCCCTGAGCTGGTGGGGATGCTGAGACTCCTCTCTGTGCCCCAGGAGCTGCTGTGCCCTTCAGAGGGGCTGGGGCTGTGGGGGGAGTGCCCAGAGCTCTGCAGCACCCTGGGGTGGGCACTGCTGTGGGGCGAGACCAGACTGGGCTGCTCCACCAGTTGACCTCTCTAATGAAATCCCTTCTAATTTTGAAGAACCATGAGAATATGTGTTGTGTCCTGTACACTAAACTGAACCTGTGGGATAATAGAAAAGGTTTTGGAGTCAGGGATATTGAGAAGGCTGGGCAGTGTCACTGGGAGACCTCTCCCAAACACTTGCAAAGGCCAGAGCCAGCCCAGAGCTTCCTGGGGCCTTGGCAAAGGCAGACATAGAACCAGTCTGCAAACAGGGCAGCAAGGAGGGTTGGCAGAGTTCCAGACTGCTCAGGCTTAGCAGGGAAGGGGATATGACAAGTCTTCCTGCAGCCATTCCCAGGCATGGGAAGGACAAGGCAGGGATTGCAGAACCCCTGTGGGAGGGAAAAGAAGGGGATGTTGTGTGCCCAGACTTCAGCAAGGCCCTTGACATGGTCTCCTGTGGTCTCCTTAGAGCCAGACTGGTGAGAGCTGGACTGGACAAGTGAAACATGTGGTGAGTGGGAAGTTGAATGACTGATGAGGGTCAAAAGTCATGGCACAAATTCCTCTTGGCAGCAATTCCCAGGTGACATCCATCAGGGACCAGCCCTTGACCATTCCTATGGAACATCTTTATTATGTCTCTGGGTGATGGGATGAAATGCACTTTCCACTCCTTTGTGGATGATGCCAAGTTGCAGCGAGTCTGTGAGAAACCTCGTCTAGTTAATGGTGACTTGGACAAAAAATGTGGTCAAGATGACTGAGTTGGATAAACTTGTCCTGCCATCAAGTGCCCAGCAAGGCCCAAGACAATGAAGAAAAAACTCATGGGTCAGAGGAAAGGAAAATTAAAAGGAGGGAAAAAGACCAAACACAAGCAAACCAAACCCAAACAAACACAGAATGACAGAATATGCTGAAGTGGAAGGGACCCACAAGGCTCATCCAGTCCAACCCAACTCTCCCATTGCCATCTGCCCCCACCCCAGCAGGCTCTGGAGCAAAGCACGGCTGAGGTCCAGCCCAGCTCTGCTCTGACACAAAGAACCTGCAGTCAGGGACAGGAAGAGGACAAAGTCTTGTTTAACCAGCCTGAGGAATAATGGGATCAATGACCTCCTGCATTCCTGGGCACTTGAGTGACCCTGTGGATCAGGTTTGGTAGTAGGGAGGGGGCTGCAGGTTTCCTTTAGGGAAGAGGAGATCAGGAGTTGACTCTGTGTCAGAGAGAGCCAGTTTCAGGTGGCTCCAAAATGGACCAGCCAGTGCCCAAAGCTGAGCCAAAAAGCAATTCCAGAGGCACCTCTGTGATAACCCTTTGGAGAAAGGATAAAATCCAGGGTGCTGGAACCCAGAGAGGAGTGAGAGAAATGGGGGAGAAACAACCCTGCAGGCACCAAGGGGAGGGGAGAAGGAGGAGGAGTGAGAGAAAGCCTTGGTGGGCACCTGGCAGCCAAAAGCCAACCCCCCAGCTTTGAGAGCCACAGCTCAGCCCAGCACAAAAGCTCCTTTAGGTCTGGAGGTTCTTTGCAGCAGCTTTTTAGCAGAGCTGCCAGCTGGGCCATCAAAGGGGATGCTCAGCTGGGTCTGAAACCTGTGGGATCCTTGTCAGCCTTGGCTCTGTAGGAATGAACTATAGAATCCTAAATAGTTTGAGTCAGATGGGACCTTTTTTCGGTCATCTAATCCAATGAACAGGGACATGTTCAACTAGATCAGGGTTCTCACAGCCCTTCCTAACCTGACCTTGAATGTTTCCAAGGCTGGGGCTTCTATGACCTCTCTGGGTGACTCATGCCAGTGTTTCACCACCCTCAGTGTAAAAAATTTCTTCCTCACATCTAGTTCAAATCTGCTCTTTTTTAGTTGAAAACCATTATCACTTGTCTTATTACAACTAAGTCTGTGCCCATCCTTCTCATAGGTATGATCTCAGGAGCTCCTGACAAACCTTGACCAAACCAGCTGAGCAATGAAGAGCCCCTGGACTGGACCAGGGTGTGGTGAAGTGTCCCTGGACTGGACCAGGTGCTCCTGGATGATAAAGGTAGGAACAATCTGGATTGGAACAGTTGGGGAACACAGGATAATCAGTCATCCCATGAAAACCTTGGAACATTCCCTGCCTGTATCGCAGCCCAAATGGAACAGTTTGGATACAATTCCCAAATAGTTTGGAAACTCCAGTAATTCCTGACACCAGGATGGAAATTCAGCAGATAACTAAAGCCAGTCCCCTTGGGAGCCCACAACCAGCGGGGCTGAGGGAGGCCCTGGCAGCTCCCCAGCACCTCCCTCTCAGTGGGACACCTCTGGCAGCCTCTCCCAGCTCGGGAACCCTCCAGTTTGCAACACTCCAAAGACCGTCCCTGATGCCCAGGACAATTCTGATCTCCCTCCACAAACACTCCTCCAGGGATTTGGGGGAGTGTTTCCCTGACAACAAGGAGAATTTGGGAGAGGGACCTTTCCATAGCCAGCTCTTGATGTGTCCACACATCTCTGCCTGGGTGTGGGTGTGAATTGACTGTGGGGTGAAAGTTGTTATTGTGAATCTAGAATTCAGTCACTGTTAAAATTGTAGCAAATGCTGTTGAACCACTTGATAACTGTTCAGTTGGTCAATGATTAAGTGCTACTAATGTCTTTTGCCTCCTATCTTTGGATCCAAATCCTTTGCGCCCTGACCCTCTTGCATCCCAAGGCTCTGTGTAAATGATTCTCTTTCATCAAAAAATATATATTTTTTGTGACTTCCACTTTAAAATCTTTTTCCTTAGCTAAACTACAAAACAACTCCAATTAACTGTAGAACTCTTGAAGACTGGAAGACAATTAAAAGAAAGGGAAATAATTTGTTTTCCTGTGTTTTAATGGTCCCAAAGTGTGTTTGAAGTTGCATCAGCTGTCAGTCCAAGATGGGCCATGTCAGAACTGGTGAGGCTGGGGGGTGAGGAGCAAGGCTGATCGTACAGGGTCAGTGTGGATCTCCTGAGGTGACACTCAGCATCAAGATCACTTGGAGAACACTTCTATCACCTCTTCTCTGAACTAAAAAATAGCCATCCTTTAATTAAAAAAAAGAAGTACAAATTTTGAAAACTTGTTTTGAAATTGCCTTGAAGACAATTAAAGGAAGACAAAGAGATCCTGAGGGATTTCTGCATTTTAATGAGCCCCACGGTGTGTTTGCAGCCCAGCCCATGATCCTGAGGTACTGAGAGAAGATTGAAGCAGCTGCTGAAGAAGTCAGAAGCCAAACTGCAAGTGCCTTGAAGCATTGCTGGGCCCCACCTAGGGCAGGCACTGCCAAAGCCTCCCCAGGGACTCCTTGGAGCAGCTCCTTGGAGGCCAGGAGTGCAGGCAGACAAAGGCTCTGGGCAGGCCCCTGCAATGCTGAGCAAAGCCTGCCTTGGTTTTGTGGAGCACAAAGGCCAAGGCCTGAGCCCCAGGCCCTGGCCCAGCAGATCCTGTCCCTCCCGGCTGGCTCAGGGCTGTTTGGGGGGCACTGGGATGGGAGGGGGAGGAACAACAAAGGCCCAAAACTGGGCAACCCTTGCCAGGCTGCTGAGGGAGGGGTGAGGCAGAAACCAAGTGCAGAACCTGCCAGGAAAGTGTCTTGTGGTGGCCTGAGTGGCAGAGGCAGCTGCCAGAGGCAAGGGGACAAAGGCCTGGGTGCCTTTGGGCCTTGCAGCCCTGCCAGAGCCCTTGGCCATCTCTCCTGCAGGCTGTCCTGCCCTGGCCCTGCTGCTGCTCTGGCCTTGCAGGCTGCACACACCCCTCCTGCTTTCCCACCCCCTCCCAGCAGCATTTCTAGACCCTCCCTGATGGCTCTGCACCAGCTCTGGCTGTTGCCATGGGCACTTGGCCTTCTGAACTTGGATCCTGAGCCCCTGTGCCACAGGACATCCCTGCCAGAGCCCAGGCCCTTCTCCTGGGGGTCACTGCAGAGCTGAGCAGATCCAGGTCACCTCCCATTCCTCTGCCAACCCCCTGGGCCTGCTCTGGGCCCTCCAGGTCCTTGCCCTGCTCCCAAGGGCTGTGGGGGTGCTGAATGGTCAGGGCTTGGGGTTTAGAGCTCAGGGTGGGGATTAGACAGAACTTTGGGAGGTTTGTTGTTCTGCTGGCAGTGTCTGGTTCATGATTAGGGGAAGAGGATTTTTGGCTGGTTCAGGATTAAAGCTTGACTTTTCATACTGGTAATACAGGTTTGGGATTGGGGTGGGCATTAGAGGATGAATAAGAGTCTGGAGTTCTGGGTTTGGACTTTTTCTGGCTTGGAATTAGGGCAGTGGATTTCTTTTCAGTGGCAGGACAGCAGTTTTGGGTAGTGTTGGGGCTTGAGGTTACAGAGTGCATAAAGGAATGTTTGCACAGTCAGTGTTTCAGCAGCCTCAGCATTGCCTGAATCTGGTTTTACCTCATCAAAATCTTTCCTCTCTCTTGGCCAAGCCCCTCTTTCCTTCCCCAATTATCTTATCCCTTTTGTCCCAGTTCCTCCCAACCTCCTCAGAACTTTCATCAGGATGGGCTCAGCTTTGTGATGATGCTGTGCAACCTCATGGAATCAAGGAGCCACTGTCAAACTGCAGAACCTCATGGAATTATGGGGCCATTGTGACACTGGGAAAACCCTTGGAATCAAGAGGCCACTGTGACACTCCAGGGCCCCATGGAGCCAAAGGAACCCAGGGACAGTGGGCAACCTCCTGAAATAAATGGGCCATTGTGACACTGCAGAAACCCATGGAATCAGGAGGCCATTGTGGCACTGCAAGGCCTCTTGGAAACAAAGAAACCCTGGGCCACTGTGGAATTTCATGGAATCAAGAGGCCATTGTGACACTGGGGAACCTCAAGGAACAAAAGGAATCCAGGGACACTGTGGGACTTCATGGAATCAAGGGGCAGTTGTAACACTACAGGGCCTTATGGATCCAAAAGAACACAGGGAAACTGTGGAATCTCATGGAACCAAGGGACATATGGGGCCTCATGCAACCAAAGGAACCCTGAGACGTTTTGGAAGCTCATGGGAAAAAACGTCCATTGTGGCACTGCAGGGCCCCATGGAAACAAAGCAACAGAGGAGCACTGAAATGTGGTGGAATCAAGGGGCCATTTTGACAGGGGATGAAAGGGGACTGGACTTTTTTCATATGAAGTGACTGACTGCTCCTCACAAATGGACAGGCCAGTTTCCAGCTTCTCTGTCCCATCCAACTTCCAAAAGCAGGATGTGTGTTTGGAATTGGGTGAACCAGGCTGGTTTGAGCATCATTCAACACCAAAACCATTCCCATGGTGCCAGCAGTAACTCTCAGATCTCACAGACAGCTTGCATGAGAGCTGGCCCTGTTGGCATTGTCTGATGGGATTTTAGGCCTTATCAGGGTAGGCCCTCCTGCCACCTGGGTAGAGAGGTTGGCTGTGAAAGTCCATCCTGGAGATGCACAGGGAGCCAAGAGTTGGGCTCCTGAGTGACATCCAACAATGGACAGGGGGATGGGACTGACCAGATGAAAGTGTCTCAGGTAGAGTTGGACTGGCACTTGGCCTTGTTGAACCTCCTCCAAGTGGCCTGGGCCCATGGATCCAGCCTGTCCAGATCCCTCTGCAGAGCCTTCCTGCCCTCCAGCACATCAACACTCCCCCTCAGCTTGGTGTCCCCTGGGAACTGCCTGAGGCTGCACTCCATCCCCTTGTGCAGATCACTGAGAAAGAGATTGAAGCACCCTGAGCCCAGTGCTGAGCCCTGGGAACACCCCTGGATGGAACTGCATTGCCCACCACTCCTTGGGCCTGGCCACCCACACAGATGTTTCCCCAGTGAACAGATGCTGCAGAATGTGTTTGATAAAGGTCCTGTGAGCCCAGAATATTGGGATGAGTGCAGATTTAGCTCTGCACAACACAGAAATTCATTCACTTTCTCTCTTCCCGCTGTGGTTCGAGGGAACTTGTGACTTCAGTGTGTGACTCACTGTGTGCAAAGGGCAAATATGGACAGAATCCAGGGCAGGGAGTGTTGGGGGGATCTTGGGATCTGTGCTTGACACAGAAGGTGTTGGCCATTGGTCTAAGACTATCTACTGTGCAAAGTGAACTTCAGTGCAGGTAATGTGGACTTAATATGCAGCAGGGGAAATACTTTTGGTTTTTATTGAGCTGTGCCTTCCTCTGGTTTTGTTTGCTGGCAATAAATGAACATCCCTCTGTGTCTTGGGCAGCTCTTTCTCCAAGCCAAGCAGGTGGGAGTTGATGCCAAGGAGCTGAAACCTGCAGGTCCAGCCTTGAGTGGAGGGAGCTCAGATTTGCCCAAGGCTGCTTTGAGTCCCAGGGGTTTGATGAGGGAATGGTGGGGTGGGGATAGGGATAAAGTCTGATGGATTGTCAGACATGAACGGTCTTGGTTTTCTTATCTATTCAGACTGAATTAAGAATTGCCCAGGATCAGTATCGACTGGGGATTGCTGATATTAATGTTAAAACGGGAAAAAAATAAACGGGACATAAAAAAGGAAATGTTTTGTCATTGTTTCTTTAATACAATATATTCACTTGTAATGCAATTCTGAGATCTGTCTAATTAACCACAAAAGAATTGAAGACTTGCAAGTAAATTATTCCCAGGGGCTTGTCTCGTTAAGATGCCAGCACTGAAAATAGAGTGTAGAGGAATGAGCAGACACAAAGACCATCCCTGGGGCTGGGGAAGCAGGAACTCAGAGTCACTGGTTCCAGGTGGAAAATGGACTGTGGAGTGTGGCTGTGAAATCTGTCTAAGAAACGACAACAGAATGGAAGATTTAAAAGTAAGTTGCTTCCAGAGTTTAGTCTCCTTAAGATATTTTGAGTGTCAATGAGCCCTTTGGCATTGAATTCCTGAACTGAGGATCTGAAGACTGAGCAAGCCTCTAGAGAAGTCAAATTCCTCAGGAAACCTCCAAGTTGCTGAGGATGTCAGCAAGCCCCACTGAGGCCATCACTGAAAAGAGAGTGTGGAGGAATGAGCAGACAAGGAGACCATCCCTGGGGCTGGGGAAGCAGGAACTCAGAGTCACTGGTTCCAGGTGGCAAATGGACTGTGGGATGTTTCTGTGAGAGCCCATAAAGGCTGTGCTGGTTTCAGGGGGAGTACAGTTAAATTTCTTCCCCGTGGCCAGTGCAGGGTTATATTTTGGCTTTGTGCTGAACACAGGGTTGATAATCACAGAATCACAGAATAGGCTGAGTTGGAAGGGACCCACAAGGATCATCCAGTCCAACCCTTAGCCCTGCACAGGACCATCCCCAAGGGTCACACCAGGAGCCTGAGTGTACTATCCAAACACTTCTTGAGCTCTGTCAGCCTTGGTGCTGTGCCCACTGCCCTGGGGAGCCTGTTCAGTGCCCAACCACCCTCTGTGGGAAGAATCCTTTTCTAAGATCCAACCTAAACCTCCCCTGACACAACTCCAGGCCATTCCCTCAGTCCTGTCCTTGCTCCCCCCAGAGCAGAGCTCAGGGCCTGCCCCTCCTCTGCCCCTCCCCAGGAAGTTGTACCTGCAGTGAGGTCTCCCCTCAGTCTCCTCTTCTACAGCTGAACACACCAAGTGCCCTCAGTGTCCTCACACGCCTTCCCCCCAAAGCCCTTCCCCATCTTCCTTGCCCTCCTTTGGACACTCTCTAATGGCTCAATCTCTCCCTTCCATTGTGTCCCCCCAAACTGCCCCAATGGTGCAGGTGAGGCCGCCCCAGGGCAGAGCAGAGCGGGACAATCCCCTCCCTGGCCCGGCCGGCCATGCTGGGCCTGATGCCCCCAGGACAGGCTTGGCCCTCCTGGCTGCCAGGGCACTGCTGACTCAGGGCCAACTGGCCACCCACCAGCACCCCCAGGGCCCTTTCCCGGCCCTGCTTTCCAGCCTCTCCTTCCCAGTCTGTCCATCCATGCGGGGTTGCCCCATCCCAGGGCAGAATCCGGCACTTCCCCCTGTTGAAGTTCTCAGGGCTCCTAAAGAGCCGGGAGGTCACGGGATGTCAAAGAGCCCCACGGAGCTAAAGGGACCCTTGGGACACTGTGGAACCTCCTGGAATCAAGGGACCTCCTTGAAACTGTGGAACCTCCTGGAATCAAGGGGCCATTGTGACACTGCAAGGCCTTCTGGAGCCAAAGAGATCATTGTGACACTGTGGAACCTCATGGAATCAAGAGGTCATTGTGACATGTGGGGCCTCATGGAATCAGAGGAACCCTGTGGAATATCATGGAATCAAGGAGCACCTGTGACACTGTAGGGTCTCATGCTCCAGGAGGAACCCTGAGGCACTGTAGGATCTCATGGAACCAAGGTGCCATTGTGACACAGCATGGCTGCAGGGAATCAGGGCTCCATAGGAAAAGTCCACGGCCTCATGGAAAAAATGAATCCTGGGACACTGTGGAACCTCATGGAAACAAGGGGTTTCATGGAGCCTCATGGAGTCAAAGGAACCCTGGGACTTTTTGGAACCTCATGGAGTCAAGGGCCAGTTGTGACACTGCAGAGCCTCATGGAACTAAAGGAATTGTGGAGAACATCCCGGTAACGAGGGAACACTGGGACATGCAGCTCCCTGTGGAACCAAAGGAGCTCCAAGGCATTCTGGAATTCATGGAACCACAGGGTCATTGTGACACTCAAAGGCCTCATGGAGACAAAGGAAAATTGAGACACTGTGGATACTCGTGGAACCAAGGGGCCATTTGACACGTGGGACCTCATGAAATCACGGTAACCCAGAAACATTTTGGAATTTCAGGGAACCAAGGGGCCATTGTCACACTGTGGAACCTCAGAGAATCAAGGGCCCAGTCTGACAAGGCAGGGCCTCATGGAGCCAAAGGAATCCGGGGACACTGTGGAACCTCATGGAATGAAGGGGCCAATGTGACACTGCAGAACCTCATGGAACAGTGGGAACAAGGAGACACTGCAGAACCTTGTGGAAACAAGGGGCCTTGGTGACACTGAGCAACCACCTGGAATCAAATGGCCCTTGGGACACTGCAGGGCCTCGTGGAACAAAAATGCCCTTAAAGATTGTGGACCCTCACGGTGTCAAGGGTCCATTGTGACATGTCAGGGCCACATGGAACTGAAGGAAACCTGGAACACGGCAGAACCTCATGGAATCAAAGGGCCACTGGGACATGCGGGGCCTCATGGAACAAAAGAAATCCTGGGCAACTGCGGAAACACATGGAAGCAAGTGGTCACTGGGACATGCGGGGCCTCATGGAATCAGGGGGGGCCTGGGACACTGTGGAACCTCACAGAATCAAGAGGCCATTGTGACACTGTAGGGCCTCTTTGAACCAAAGGGGCTTGTGCTGGGCTGTCACAGGCCAGGGCAGGGGCAGCTGCAGAGCCCCTGGCCCAGCCATGAGTGACGGGCTGAGCCATCAGCTCCTGCTGAGAGAAGGGACCTCACAGGTCCTTCCCCAGCCACCTTCCTGCTCTTGGCCTGTCCCTCTGAGGTACTGTTGTTGATACTTAAATTTGTCATTTTGGCAATACCAGCTGAAGACCAGGAAACTTTGTTTTCCTCACAACAACCAACTCCCATATTAGTCTATTAGATTTTTCATGCTGATTTTGCCAGTTCCAAGTTAATGTCTGTTTTCTAATGTTGCAGTAAATCAAAAGACAATTTAGATATGCCAGGAGGTTGTCTTCTACCAAGAGCTTCTTCAATCCCACTGGATTTTTGGGATTCATAAAAGTGTAATTTAAACAGCTGTTTTAATGGGCAACACCAGGAAATTTTAGGATTTTTTCCAAAAAACACCTGCTGAATGCAGTTTGATCCTTTTCTAGTAGTTTGTAATTGCATTGTCTGAAAATTTGACTGCAAGACAGCAGGTTAACTGAAAAGCAGAGTTTCAGGTTTATTTTAGGTATGTGATGACTTTGGCAACCGGTGATGAGTTGTGCCAACATGGTCCCAGCTGCCCTCAGAATGCTCCCAGTCACTCCCAGTATGACCCCAGCCACCTTCACTGTGGGCCAGTTGCTCCCAATATGATCCCAGTTGTGCCCAGCATGGTCCCAGTAGCTCCCAGTTCCTCCCAGTGTGATCCCAGTTGCTCCCAGTTGTCCCCATCAGGGTCCCAGTAGCTCCCATTATGATCCTGGTCTGATCCCAGTATGGTGCCAGTATGATCCCTGTACGATTGCAGTTGCCCCCTGCATGGTCCCAGTTTGTCCCAGTTGCCTCCAGCATAGATCCAGTCAATCCAAGTATGATCCCAGTCTTCCCCCACCATGGTCCCAGTCAATCCCAGTTGCCTCATTGTAGATCCAGTCACTCCCAGTTGCTCCAAGTTGCCCCCAGTGTGGTCCAAGTCGCTCCCAGTGTGGTCCCAGTCACCCCCAGTATGGTTGCAGACACTCCCAGTATATCCCAGTTGCTCTCAGCATGCTCATAGTCATACCCAGTTACTTCCACTTCCCCCAGGATGGTTCCAGTTCCCATCAGGATGATCCCAGTCACTCCCAGCATGCACCCTGTCACTCCCAGTTACTCCCAGTTGCTTCCAGCATGATCCCAGTTGCTCCAAGGATGTTCCCAGTTGCCTTCCAGCATGGCCCCACTGGCTCCCAGTTCCCCCCTGTGTAGTTCCAGTCACTCCCAGTTTGATCCTGGTCCCTTACAGTCACTCCCACTATGATCCCAGTCACTCCCAGTAGGATCCCAAGGTGGTCCCAGTTTCTCCCAGTCACTCCCCCAGGATGGTTCCTTTCACTCTCAGGGACTCCCAGTCTGAGTCCAGTATGGGCCCAGTCACTCCCAGTCACTCCCTGGAGGATTCCATTTGCCCCCTGCATGGTCCCAGTTGCTCCCAGTATGATCCCAGTATGAGTCCAGTCACCCCCAGTATGATCCCAGTAACTTCCAGACACTTCCAGTACGAATCCAGTTTGATCCCACTCATCCCCAGTATGGCTGCAGTCCCTCTCACACACCCCCAGTATTATTGCAGTAACTCCCAGTAAGATCCCAGCAGGATCCCAGTAGGGGCCCAGCTGCTCCCAGTAGGATCCCAGTTGCCCCCAGTGTGGTTCCAGTTGCTCCTCGTCACCCCTGCTATGGTTCCAGTCACTCCCAGTATGATCCCAGTCACTCCCAGCCACTCTCTGTATATTCCATTTGTCTCCAGCATGTTCCCAGTCAGTCCCAGTATGATTCCAGTCTCTCCTAGTAGGATCCAAGTTACCCCCTGCATGGTCCCAGTTGCTCCCAGTCACCCCACTGTAGTTTCAGTCCCTCCCAGTCCCTCCCAGTATGACTCCAGTATGATCCCAGTGACACCCTATATGGTGGCAGTCACACCCAGGATGAACCCAGACATTCCCTGACACCCCCAGGATAAAGCCATTTGCCCCCAGCAGGGTCCCACTTGCTCCCAGTCACCCCACTAGAGTTCCAGTCCCTCCCAGTAGGATCCCTGTCATTCCCAGTCTCTGCCAGTATATCCCAGCTGAATTCAGCATGCTCCCAGTCACTCCCAGTATGATCCCAGTCACTCTTGGTGTCTCCCAGTATATCCAAGTTGTCCCCAGTGTGGTCCCACTCACTCCTGAATGCTCCCAGTAGCTTCCAGCATGATCCCAGTTGCTCACAGCCACTCCCAGTCACACCCAGTGGGGTCCTAGTGCCTCCCAGTATGATCCCAGTCAATTCCAGCGTGATCCCACTTGCTCCCAGTATATCCCAGTTGCGCCAACCTGGTCCCAGCTGCCCTCAGAATGCTCCCAGTCACTCCCAGTATGACCCCAGCCACCTTCACTGTGGGCCAGTTGCTCCCAATATGATCCCAGTTGTGCCTAGCATGGTCCCAGTTGCTCCCCCTTCCTCCCAGTGGGATCCTAGTAGCTCCCAGTTGCCCCTAGCATAGAACCAGTTGCTCCCAGTATGATCCTAGTCTGATCCAGTATGATCCCAGTACAATCACAGTTGCCACCAGTATGATACCAGTGACTTCCAGACACTTCCAGTATGAAGCCAGTTTGATCCCACTCATCCCCAGTATGGCTGCAGTCCCTCTCACACACTCCCAGGATTATTGCAGTCACTCCCAGTATGATCCCAGTATGACCCCAGTAGGGGCCCAGCTGCTCCCAGTATGATCCCAGTTACCCCCAGTGTGGTTCCAGTTGCTCCCAGTCACCCCTACTGTGGTTCCAGTCACTCCCAGTATATCCCAGTTGCCTCCAACATGCTGCCAGGTGCTCCCAGTATGATCCCTGTTCCCCAGTCCTGGTCCCACTGGATCCAGTCCAGGTCTCGGTGTATCCCGGTGTCCCCCCTGTCCCCCCACCCCGCTGTCACCCCCTTTTCTCTCCCCACAGAGCTCCTGAGCCGGCGGCGGCCGCAGCCCCTCCCCGGGCCTCGGGCCCAGCCTGGACCCCTCCTGTCCCTGTGAGGATTTTGGGGGGTCGTGTGTCCCCCCCTCCCCTGCTGCCACTCCTGATCCCAGGAAAGCTTCCCAGTTCTCCCCAGTCCCAGTTATTGGGGGGCAGTGGGGGAGGAGCTTGGGGGGATCCCAAGGGGTGGAGCCGAGTTTGGGGGAGGCAGAACCAGCCCCAGGATGGATCGGGAATGGGGACCCCCCTGTGTTCCCCCGTGTCAACCCCTCTGGGAGGGTCTTGGTGGGGCACCTGCCCCTTAAAAGGCACCCAGCTCACCCCAAAAGGTGCTGGGACCTCCCTAAATCTCCCCACAGGCCCCAGAGAACCCCCCAAAAACGCACAAAGCCCACCCAGGACCCAACCTAACCCCTTTTTTTGGGGTGGTGGGACCCCAAACTGAGTTGGAGGAAGCTCGGGATTGGAGGGATGATGTGGATGATGTGAGAGGAGGGGAAAATGGGAGCTGGGACCCCCAGAGTAATCCGGGGGTGGGGTGGGGATTGAGGAGACTATGGAAAAGTGGAAGGAACAGGGAGAAGGGTGGAAAAGGGGGGCTGGTAGGGCAGATGGTCCCATGGGGGTCTTTGGGCACAGGGGGGTTGGCAAAGGGGGGTGGCCCCCGAGCTCCCAACTTCCTGTGGGATGCTGGGGGCTGCAGGATCCAATCTCAGCCTTGGATCATGCCAACAGTTTCAGTTTAGAGGAATTACAGAGGTGTGACTGAACCACTTTTGTTCCCCAGGTTTTAACTATGGCAAATCAGATCTATTGATAGAAATGAATTATTTAGGGTTACAAATGATCAGACAAAAGATCTTCATCACAACTATTTACTGCACAAAATACACACTAAAACTACCAGGTGTACAGGATAAGATAGGACAGTGCTCTACACTAAAGCAATTGTTGAAGCAATTCTACTCAAGTTGGCACAAAAGCAATAATTCTTAATTAGAGATGGATGGAACTCCCCCAGACCAATGCTGGTGGGGAGATCTCTGCTCTCAACCTCCAGCAGTGACCTTGGGGGGTCCCCAGCCAAGGCAGGAATCTCCACACAGCCCCCAAGAAGGGTTCTGTTGTCAGAACCTGCCCCTGTGAAAGGGGACTGGCCCTTTGTGGTCGAAAGGGATGGACTGACAGTCACTGGACTCCAGGGGTTGCCTCCCCATCAGGGGCTTCATTCGGGGTGGAAGCAGCAGCAGAAGCTCTTCCTGCAGTTGGAGCACTAGGGTTTCTTTTATTGGTGGGTCCGTTGGTGTCTGGTCAAGGTAGAGCTGTGGGTGAAGCTCTTCCCACACTCCCCACACTTGTAGGGCCTCTCCCCGGTGTGGATGCGCCGGTGGGTGACGAGGGTGAAGTTCCTGTTGAAGCCCTTCCCGCAGTCGGTGCAGCAGAAAGGCCTCTCATCTGTGTGCACCCGCTCATGCAGGAGGAGACTCCCACTGGTCTGAAACCTCTTCCCACATTCCAAGCACTTGTAGGGGCGTTCCCCAGTGTGGATGCACCGGTGGGTGAGGAGGTTGGAGTTCTGGTTGAATCCCTTCCCGCAGTCGGTGCAGCGGAAGGGCCTCTCATCCGTGTGTGTCCGCTCATGTAGGAAGAGATGTGAGCTGGTCTGAAACCTCTTCCCACATTCCAAGCACTTGTAGGGCCGTTCTCCAGTGTGGATGAGCTGGTGGGTGTGGAGGTGGGACCTCTGGCTGAAGCTCTTCCCACATTCCTCACACATGTAGGGCCTTTCCCCAGTGTGGATGCGCTGGTGGCGGATCAGGGTGGAGCTGTCCCTGAAGCTCTTCCCACATTCCCCACACATGTAGGGCCGTTCCCCAGTGTGGATGTGCAGGTGCTTGAGGAGGTCAGTGCTCTTCCTGAAGCTCTTCTCACATTCCAAGCATTTGAAGGGCTTCTCCCTGCTGGGAGGCTGCTCAGGGACCACCAGCTCAGAGCTCCCCCTCAAGCTCTGGCCGCCTTCCCGGCACAGGCTGGCTCTTTCCTCCTCAGAGCACCCTGGGCTGGCTTTGGAGCCCCTCCTGCGGGGGGATCTCCGGCCCTTTTCCTCCCCGCTGCCTTCCTGCGCCGGGGAGCCCTTCAAAACGGCCTCTCCCACCAGGGTCTCACGGGGGGATTTGTCCTCCGGGCTCTCCCTCCTCAGCTCGGGGCCTGGGGCAGGAAGCAAGAAGGACAGGCAGGGGATTTGCCTCCGGCCCACAGGGAAGGCCAAGGACATCCCCCCAACTCCGGCCCCGGCAGGACGGCGGCGCCAGCGGGGTTGTCCTGCAGCCGGGGCCATGCTGGGCTGACAGAGCCAACACAACACCCGCCCAAAGGGACACTGACTTCCTCCTCACCTGCCTGGGGGGCCCAAGGCATCTTCCTCTTCCTCGCAGCCTCCTCCTCCATCCGCCCAAGCTTTGGGAAGGACAGATCCTGATGGGGGGAAAACAAGGGCTGAGCGTGTTGGCTTGGGGGTTCCTCCTGCCCAAGTCCATCTCTAGAGCTCATCAAGCATCCTGTGTCCATAAAAACCTCCAAAACACCAAGATTCAGCCCAGAAAAACCAAACCACACAGATTCAGGCAAAAAACCCCTCAGAAATAGCAAGATGAACTCCATCCAAAAAGCAAAATGTTAAGGTTCAGCCAAAAAATACTCCAAACTATGAACATTCAGCCCAAAAAAACTCTTGCAGTAATTCCCCCTCTCTGGTCTCTCCTCTGTGGGGTTTGGAGGGTCTCCTGTGTCTGGGATGTTGGGGGTCCCACTTAGGAATACTGAGAGTGTTGGGGGTCCTAAGGGTTCCTTCTCCTCTGACTCTCACCTTCGGGGTGCCGCGTTCCCAGACATTCCCCCTCTCCAGGTTCTCCACTTCATTGTCCCAGGGATCCCAGGGGTCCCCACTGTCCAGGCTTCCCCTTCCCCATGCCCCATGTTTCAGGCTCCCGGGGGTCCCAGGGCTCCTCCCTCTCCGTGCTCCCCCCTCCAGGCTGCCGGGGGTCCCCCAGCTCCGCCATCTCCCCGCTCCGCCCTCCACACTCGGCAGCTCCCGGGCTCCACACCCACCCCCGGCACTCCCGGGGGGCCCCAAACCCGCTGTGTCCCCCCCGCCGGCACCGGGCTGACAATGGAGCCGGCGGGGCCTGACCCAGCAACACCAACCCCCACCGTGGGGGGGACCCGCATCCCCCCACCCACCGCTGGGGCTCTGCCCCCAGCCCAGCCCGGCACCCCCAAAAAACACCTCCTGCCCACCCCCAAGAGCCCCCAAGGGCACAGCCCTGCACAAGGGCCGGCTGTGTCCAAGGAAACCAAACAGCCCCACAGGCAGGGGGACACCAGAGGCTGCCCCAGGGCAACGAGAGCAGGGAGTGGATCGGGCCCCCTGACACGTGGGCAGGCCCCTTGCCCTTGCCAGGAGGACACTTGCCTTATTACTGCTTATTATGTGTAATACCTTACAGATCTATCATACAACACCTAAGGATGGATTCTGTAGAATATGTGCCATATATATGATACAGAATATATCTGATTATTGCTTTATCTGTCTGTCCAGACAGCTATTGTGTATGCACAGAGATTGTATTTGAGGGATATGTTCCTCTCAATACCCTGTGAGCTCCACTCCCAAGGCCAGCAAATTCCTGAAGTTCCCCCTTCTGTGCCCTGCAGGTTTGGGTAGATTTGCAAGAGCAGGGGAATCATTCCCTGCAGCCCCTTTGCACTGTAGGAAATGGGAGCCCTGTGCACATCCTGCTGCCTCCAGATTCCATTCTGGGTGTGGGAAGGACCCTGTGGGGAGCAAAGAAATGCCTGGTTCTGCAGGAGCTGCAGATGCTCAAGGGGCAGCAGGACCAAGTCAGGGGCCTGGGGGGGCCTGGGGGGCTTTGGGGTGCGGGAGGGTCCTGGGGGAGCTGGGGAGGGGCTTTGGGGATTGGGGGTACAAACCAGGACAGACCAGGACAGACCAGTACAGACCAGTACCTCCTCACTGCTCCCCAGATCTCTCCTGGAGCTGGGCCACCTTGTCCTGGGACACCTGAGCCCCCCCCAGTGCCCTCCCAGTACAGCCCAGTGCCCCCAGTACAGCCCACTGTGTTCCTGTCCCAGGGTGTGGGTGATCCCTCTTTGGGGGGGTTGGAAGGGATTTGAGGGGGGGCTGTGGGAGATTTTGGGGGATCTGAGGAGTTTGGATGGGGATTTGGGGGTTTTGAGTGCCTTTAGGGAAGTTAAAAGAGGTCTTGGGGACATTGGGGAGTCAGAGGTACCTATGGGGGGAGGGGATTAAAGGGAAAATAGAGGTTAGGAGACATTTGGGGGGGGTTAAGGAGGCCTGGGCAGGCAGAGGAGGGGCTGCACCAAGATCAGGTGAGTCCTGAGACCCCCCCTGGTGTCCCCAAGACCCTCTTGGTGTCCCCAGTTCCTCCCTTGACACCCTGAGACCCCCCTGGTGTCTCCAGTGTTCCCAGGGACTTCCCATAGCCCTAATTCCCCCCTAGGCACCCCCAATTCCACTGTCCACAAACCCCTCTCCACTGTCCCCAAGGCCCATCCCTGATGTCCCCAACCCTCCATCTCAACCCAGGAGCCCCCATGGACCCTCTGACACCAAAAACACCCCCCCACACACTCACAGAAAGGCCAAGGGCATCTGGGGACACACTGAGGACAGTTGGGGGGCTTTGGGGGGCACTGGGTGATTACTGGGGGATACTGGGACACACTGGGGGGAACCAGGGGGAACTGGGAGAAACTGGAGTGTTACTGAGGGACACTGGGAGGGCACTGGGAGGGACTGGGAAGTTACTGGGGGATTACCAGGACACAGCGAGGGACACTGGGAGGTTACTGGGCCATACTGGGGGTTACTGGGTGCTCACTGGAGGATCACTGGGCCATACTGGGGGGCAGTGGAGGTCACTGGGACACACTGGCTGGACACTGAAGGGGTCACTGGAAAATCACTGGGATATACTGGGGGCACTGGGATCCCCTTACCCGGATGTGGTACATTTCCCTCCCGGATTTTGGGGGCCATCCCTAGGACCCCTCCTCTTTGGGGCTGGGGGACCCCCTGGACCCACTACTGGGCTTTATGGGACCCCCCAAAATGCCCTCAAAACTCCTGAAATCCCCCCCTCGACACATGAAAACCTTCTCAAGGTCCCCTCAAATGCCCTCAGAGACCTCATCCCTCCCCAGCACCCTCTAAACCCTCTCAGTGACCCGCAAAACCCACCTGGGACCCCCCAGTCCCCTTTTAGGGACCCCCCAATCCCCCTCAGAGACCCTGAAAACCGTCTAAGACCCCGTAAACCCCCTAGAGACCCCAAAACTGCATAAAAGGTCCCGCCAGGACCCCCAAACCTCCTCAGAGACCCCCAAAGCCGACCTGGCACCCCCCAAATCTCCTCAGAAACCAAAACCCCCTCAGAGACCCCCAAACCCCTTCAGGAACCTTCAACCACCCCCTGAGTCCCCTCAGGACACCGCACTCCCTAAGGGACCCCTAAAAACCTCCTCGGTTATCCCCGAACCCCCCCGCTAAACCCTCCCGAGCCCCCCGGGGGACTCACAGCGCTCAGAGCGAACCGCAGGCCCCGCCGCCATCACCGAGTCCCGGCTGCGCGCGCACCGCGCTCAGAGAACGCCGCCGCAGCCAATCAGCGCGCGGCCACGCCCCCGCAGCCCCGCCCCCGGCCCTGCCGCGTTGGCTGCCGGGAATCGGTGATGGCCGCGGGTCGGTCGGTGAGCTCTGAGTGCGGGCGGGGGGTGCGGGAGAGCGGGGTCTGGGGATCCCCTCGGGGGCTGCGGGGGGAAAGGCTGGGGGGGAAAGGCTGGAGGGCTCGGGAGGGTTTTGCGGGGGGGGTTCGGAAGTTCGGAGGACCCTCTCGGGGGCCGCGGGGCCCGGAGGCCTCCCAAGAACCCGGAAGGGTGATTCGATTCCTGAGAAAGTCCCTCGGAAAAAAAAATTCAAAACTACCCAACCAAAAAAAGAACCCTAAAAAAAGGAAAAGTGAGAAAAAGGTCAGGAAAAAACTGCAAGAGCCAGGATGATTTTATTGCTTTGCTTCAGTTTTTCCTTGGTTTCGTCCTTCTCAGATTCTTTGCTCCCTTCCTTTACAGAAAGCTTTTCTGCTGTTCTGTGGTTTTGTGGTCCGTTAGGGGCTTTTAGAGGTCCCTGAGGAGGTTTTGGGGGGTCTCTGAAGGGGTTTGGTGTCTTGAGGGGACTTAGGGGGGAGGTTGAAGGTCCCTGAAGGGGTTTGGGAATCCCCGAGGGAGTTTTGGAGTTTCCGAGGGAATTGGGAGGTCCTGGGAGGCTTTGGGAACGGTCTTTGAAGGAGTTTTGAAGGTTTCTAGGGGGATTTAAGGAGTCACAGACGGTTTTGAGGGTCTCTGAAGGATTTTTTGGGGTCCCAGAAAGGGCCTGGGGATCCCAGGTGGGTTTTGCAGGTCACTGAGAGGGTTTAGGGGGTCCTGGAGGGGGATGAGGTCTCTGAGAGGATTTGTGGGGTCTTTAAGGAGGTTTTGATGGGTCCAGAGGTGGATTTCTGAGGGGATTTCAGGGGTTTTGAGGGGATTTTATGGCGTCTCTGTGTCAGTGGACCGACCCCAGGGAAAGGGGATCCCAATTCCCCCCGAACCCCAGAGACCCCCAAAACTCAGCAGACAGAGACCCCACAGGGAGGGGGGCCCGGGGGTCCCCTAAAGCCCAGCAGTGGGGTTCAGGGGATCTCCCAGCCCTCAGGGGAGGGGTCCTGGGGGTGCCCCCCAAAATGCAGGGGGGACATGTAGCAGAACCAAGTAAGGGGATCCCAGTGCCCCCAGTATCACCCAGTGACCTCCCAGTGACCCTCAGTATGGCCCAGTAACCCCCTCAGTGACCAGCCAGTGTGTCCCAGTGACCTCCCACTGCCCCCCAGTATGGCCCAGTGAGCACCCAGTAACCCCCAGTATGGCCAGTAACCTGTCTGTGTCTCCCCTTGTGTCCTGGTAATCCCCCAGTACCTCCCCAGTCCCTCCCAGTGCCCTCCCAGCATCCCTCAGTAACCTCCAGTCCCTCCCACTGCCCCCTGGTTCCCCCCAGTGTGTCCCAGTATCCCCCAGTAATCACCCAGTGTCCCCCAAATCCCCTCAACTGTCCCCAACGTGTCCCCAGATGCCCTTGGCCTTTCTGTGAGTGTGGGGGGGGCGTTTTTGGTGTCAGAGAGTCCAGGGGGGCTCCTGGGGTGAGATGGAGGGTTGGGGACATCAGGGATGGGGTTTGGGGACAGTGGGGAGGGGTTTATGGACAGTGGAATTGGGGGTGTCAAGGAGGGAATAATGGCCATGGAGAGGCCCTGGGGATGCTGGAGACACCAGGGTTATCTTGGGGTGTCAAGAGGGGAATTAGGGACACCAAGTGGGTCTTGGGGACACCAAGGGGGATCTCAGGGTTCACCTGCTTGTGGTTCAGCCCCCGCAAAATCCCTTCCAACCCCACCCCAAGAGGGATCACCCGGCACCCTGGGACAGGAACACAGTGGGCTGTACTGGGGGCACTGGGCTGTGCTGGGAGGGCACTCAGCGTCCCTGGAGGTGTTGAAGGTGAGAGTGGATGTGGCCTCAGTGCCATGGTGTGGGAAGCACAGCGGGGTTGGATCCAGGGTTGGACTTGATGATCTCGGAGGTCTTTTCCAACGTGGCTGATTCTGTGATTCTCTGATTGCCATTCCTGTGGCAGCACATGCTTGAGGCTCCATCCCCAGGGTGATAGAGATGTCTGTCCATATCTATCTCCAAGGTTAGTGTGTAAATGTGTGGTGTTAGAAAAGCAGACTAAGTTGTGGGCTGGTTGTAGAAGGAGAAAGAAGCCCAGAGGCCAGTGCAAGCAGGCAGCCCTCAGCTTGCCCATGATGTCCCCTCCCTGCAGGTTCCTGTCCTTGAGCCCAGGCCCTGAGGTGAGGCTGAGAAGTGGCGCGGAGGTGAGCCCAGAGCTGTCCCTGAGGTGAGGCTGAGAATAAGTGCAAGGCAGAGGTGCTGCTGAGGAAGGAGAGCCCCGTGGTGGTGAAGGAACAAAGCTGTGAGTGCCCATCCCCGAGCAGGTGCTGTGTCCATCCCCTGTGTGCCAGGTGAGCTGGGGCTTTGCTGCAGAGCTGCGGGCGCTGATTTGAGCGTCTCCAAGTGCTGAGATGGTGGGCACCCAGGAACACCAACTGTGCCTGGCCACGGAGCCTGCAAGGAGGAGCAGAGACAGCCCTGGCAGTGTGGGGGTCCAGGTTGTCCCTGTGCCTTCCCCTGCAGGCCCTGGCTGTCCCTGCTGGGCCCCTGTCCATCCCCATCAGGTCCCTGCCCGTCCCCCCGGGCTGAGCTCCCCCCAGGAAGTGCAGTGGAGCTGAAGCTGCTGCCATCCCCCCCTGCAGCCGCTGCCCCAGGCAAGGGAGCAGCAAAGGCAGGGCCAGGAGCAGAGGCAGCAGCAGGGGAGCCCTGGGGGGCCGGGAAGCTCTTGTGTGGGTCAGGAAAGGGGCGCTGGGCACGAGGCCGGGGCTGTGCTGAGCAGGCCCAGCCCTCACATCCCCCCAGCCAACGCCGGCTGCCCGGGGGGCTTGGGAGGGCCCCCCAGCCCGTGTGCCCCACACTGAGCTGGCAGAGAGAGAGCCAAGGGACAGGGCCACGGGCAGGGCCACGGGTGAGGGACAGGCAGGGCCATTGCAGGGCCACGGTGAGGGCACAGCCTGTGGCAGCAGAGCTGCCCAGGGCCGGGGGCAGCCGGGGGTGTTGGGACCAGGCAGTGGTGGGGCCGAGCAGAGCACGAGGCCTCTTGCAGAGCCCTGGAGCAGCCTCCCACTTGCCAGCCCTGCCCTGGTGGGGTGACACTGTCCCCTCCCTACAGGACACTCCCCCTAAAAACTTTCAAGGGGGCCTTTTGTGTATATTGCTGATTGATGCTGGGGACCTGAGGGAGCCTCTGGAATCCCATCCATGGGGCACAATCTCCTCTGCAGAGCTTGACTCCCTGCAGACTTTGCAGTGAAATCTGTGCTGGCAGCTGCATCCTGAGCCCGAGGGCAGTTTGTATCCCTGAGTGCTGATCAATCCTGGGGACCCAAGGCATCCTCTGCTGTTCCATCCATGCAGCAGGAGTCACCCTGCTGCCCTTGACTCCCTGCAGAGGAACAAGTGCCCTGTCTCATTTTGGGAGAAACCAGATGCTGCCCCCGGGCCATCAGAAGTGGTGCTGAAGCCTCTTTCAGCCCAGCCCCGGGTGCAGTTTTCTCATCCCCTCACCGAGTGCCCGCTGCCCCAGCCGGCACTGACCAACCAGGGTGTTTGGCACATTTGGTTTGGTGGTTTGGACAAACAGCCCTGGACTGGCAGGGGGCCAGAGAACCTCGTGGAACAGCCCTGGTGAGTTTTAAGTGATACTACATTAATACAGCTTTTGATTAATATATTGCAACTCAATCAAGTGCTCATGAAGTGACCTCACTCTCCTCATCCTCCCAGTTGAGCACCTTTTTTGGGGTTGAATCTTCATATTTTGTGTATTTTTTCGCTTAAGTTTAACGTTTTGTATTTTGTGAGGAGGTTCATCTCGCCATTTCTAAGAGGTTTTTTACCTGAATCATGTTGGTTTGGGATTTCTGGGCCGAATCTTGGTGTTTTGGAGGTTTTTATGGACACAGGATGCCCGGTGAGTTCTAGAGATGGACTTGGGCAGGAGGAACCCCCAAGCCAATGCACTCAGCCCTTGTTTTCCCCCCCATCAGGATTTGTCTTTCCCAAAGCTTGGGCGGATGGAGGAGGAGGCTGCGAGGAAGAGGAAGATGCCTTGGGCCCCCCAGGCAGGTGAGGAGGAAGTCAGTGTCCCTTTGGGCGGGTGTTGTGCTGGCTCTGTCAGCCCAGCATGGCCCCAGCTGCAGGACAACCCCGCTGGCGCCGCCGTCCTGCCGGGGCCGGAGTTGGGGGGATGTCCTTGGCCTTCCCTGTGGGCCGGAGGCAAATCCCCTGCCTGTCCTTCTTGCTTCCTGCCCCAGGCCCCGAGCTGAGGACGGAGAGCGCGGAGGACAAATCCCCCCGTGAGACCCTGGTGGGAGAGGCCGTTTTGAAGGGCTCCCCGGCGCAGGAAGGCAGCGGGGAGGAAAAGGGCTGGAGATCCCCCCGCAGGAGGGGCTCCAAAGCCAGCCCAGGGTGCTCTGAGGAGGAAAGAGCCAGCCTGTGCCGGGAAGGCGGCCGGAGCTTGAGCAGGAACTCCAAGGTCGTGGTCCCAAGGCAACATCCCACTAGAAAGAAGCCCTTCAGGTGCTTGGAATGTGGGAAGAGTTTCAGGAACAGCTTCCACCTGATCCGGCACCAGCAGCTCCACACAGGGAAACGTCCCTACACGTGTGGGGAATGTGGGAAGAGCTTCAGAGACAGCTTTGACCTCCTCAGCCACCAACGAATCCACAGTGGGGAACGACCCTACACGTGTGATGAATGTGGGAAGAGCTTCAGTGACAGCTCCAACCTCCGCACCCACCAGCACATCCACACTGGGGAACAGCCCTACAGGTATGGGGAATGTGGGAAGAGCTTCAGGCAGAGCTCCACCCTCCGCTCCCACCAGCGCCTCCACACCGGGGAACGGCCCTACAAGTGCTTGGAATGTGGGAAGAGGTTTATGACCAGCTCCCATCTCTACACGCATGAGCGGACGCACACGGATGAGAGGCCCTTCCACTGCACCGACTGTGGGAAGGGCTTCAACCAGAACTGCACCCTCGTCAGGCACCGGCGCATCCACACCGGGGAGAGGCCCTACAAGTGTGGGGAGTGTGGGAAGAGCTTTGCCCAGAGCTCTACCTTGACCTCACACCAACGGACCCACCGGTAAGCGAAGCCCTACCAGTGCCAATATATTCTGTGAGTGCAGGGCTTGAGGTGTGTGGGATTGAATGGACACAGAGAAAGAACTAACATTCAGAAATATATCTGCTTCCCTGTCTCAATTAATAAACCCCAGAGTTTGACACATTAATAATATCCATAGCAATTGTGATTTGACTGTATATTGTGACCTGCACATGCACATGTGAGCATAAGGACATAGGAAATAGGTGTTGTAGTTTCTGCAGTTCTTGTGTTATGGGTGAGGGGAGAGAGGATTCGAGCTAAAAATTGTCTGAACATTTTGAGAGTGCAGAGACATCTGTCTGACCATCACTAGGTGTGCTTTGATTTGAAGGCAGAGCATGTTAAAGAATGCAATAACTTAAAGCCAGCTGCAGTCTTGAATTTTTGCTCTTTCTGCAATAACAGTAGCACTAATAATTACTAATAGTTAATTAGCTAACATGCAATAAATGTATCTGCTCCTTTTGACATATGTGTGTCGCTGGAACAGAGAGATTTCTCTGAACAATTTTTCCTGCACTCTGTATGCCTTTCTTGCCATGGAAGTGATAAGCTGTATTGTTTATACTTATAGACTGTGTGAAAATATGTGATATTTATACTTGTTAGCTGTGTGTCTAATTATAAGGTTTGAGAACAGAATATGTTTATAGTAAGAAAGCCTTGAGAAACTGGAGATAATGAAACACCTGCAGATTTAGGAACACCCCTAAAAGCATATTAATTAGAAAGAGCTTTTTATGCCAAGGATGATTTCAGGTCGCATGGACAGAGCCTCAGATCCAATAAACTGAGAGCATGAGACACGTGCACAGACTGAGCTGTCCAATCACCTTGTTGTGAGCATGTACCCTGAGCAAACTAAACTGTATAAAAGTTAACTGCTTTAAATAATAAATCGGACATTGCTTTGATCACATTGGTCGTGTTGCTCTGTCTCTGTACCTCCTCATCGATATCTGGTGCCCGTAGCAGGGACTTCTTCTTCGCCGAGTTCCGAGGGACGTGAGGCGAACAGGAGGAGTTGGGAGAAGCAGTTGGAGGTGGCGTGTCCCCCGGCGCTGCGAGAAAAAAGCTGCAGCAGTACAAGAGAAATCCTGCCCTGGTCAGGTGAGTCGGCTGAAGAAAGGAGAACAGGGTCTGCTCTTTCAAAAGAAGAGGCAGTGCAAACGCTCCTTTATTTAATTCTCTCTGAGAGAGATTCTAATTATGACGAAAAAGCCCTTAAAGGGTTACTAATCCCCACAGCTAAAGCTGCCTTTGAGGGATCCATTTGGGACGCTATAAAGGAACAGTTAGGGGAAAAAATCACAAAAAGATATGACGAAGCAGCTCGCTATTCTACATTGTGGCAGCTGCTGACTGAAACAGAGCAATTTCTAAGGACTGAGGGGCAAGTTACAGCTTTAGCCTGTGCTGTGTTAGCGAGCAGCTGTGGTGGTTTGAAAAACGTTTTTCTGAGGCAGTAATGGTTTGCCCCACTGATAATACTGGACCAATCAATAGTCCACGTGCGCCCTACGGGAATTACACACCCCCAGAAACGGAACAGAAGGTGGTGAAGGTAGAGTAGAAGGAGGGTAGCCATGATCTGAGCCACGAGGAAGCAGGGGGCCAGTGAGCCCCTCTGGGGGCCAAGGGCCCAGCCCCCAGCTGAGGTCACGGGAGACCCGGTATAGTGTCAGTGCTGGACCAGGTCCTGTAATCAAGGGCTGGAAAAGTTTCCTCACTGTCAGCAGCAGCAGAAGACACTGAAAGTGGCAGCAGAGCAGTCCTGAACAGAGACAACAGTGGCTGAAAGCCAAAAGGCAGCCAGGAGCAATGAGATAACGTGAAGCCGGCTGAGAGACGCAGAGATGTTCCTGCAGGAGGGAGAGCTGGCAACAAACCAGAGGAAGACTCAACAGAGCTGGTTTGGGGTAAGACTGTATTACTTTCCCAAACCCCAGAGACATCTTGAAGAGGAGGGGTGGACTTCCAAACCCTCAGGGAGTCCCGAAATGCAGCAGCAGCTGGAGAGAGGGAGAAAGGAGCTGAAAACCCGGAGTTGTCCTGAGAGCTGAGCCAGGACGGAATGCGGAGGAGGTGGCCGTGCCCTCTGCTGCTGCTGCTGCTGCTTCTATTCTGCTAATGAGCTGAGACAGGGCAGAAGAGCTTTGGTAAGACTGAACTGAAAGCTGCCTTCAATGTTCTAACCCAACAGGTGTGAAGATCTACAAGGAAATTCCCCGAAGGCTCGGGCTCAGGGTTGAAATTTCCACAAAGTAAGAACAAAAATCCTAACTGCTATATTTAAATCTGCTGCCCTTGGGAAAAATGGAGGGCACTAAGCAGTGCCACAAAAACCTGAAATGAAGGAACTGTGGCCTGAGAAGTGATAAAAAGACTCTTTTCTTCTTGGACTTTTATTGAAGAAGAGGAGAAATTTAATTTAATGTCAATATATATGTGGGTATAAATAAACCTTTGTAAATATTTTCCCCTTCCCCCAATAACAAATGGTTTTGATGGTCTGAAAACTCTCCACATGGGGTGAAAAAGATATCAAGTCCATACCATCACTAAACCCTCTCACAGGGGCAAACTGTGGGAGGGGGGCTTGAACTTAAAAATTAGATTTTGGGAGTTTCAAACCGCCACAACCTCACACCAAGGGACCCACAGTAAGAGAAGCCCTTCGAGTTCCCCGACTGCGGGAAGAGCTTTGGCTGCTGCTCCAACTCCATCAGCCATCGGAGGCCCCCATTGGATGATCCACAGGGACCCACCTTGGGCACAGACCTGGTGACCCACGGTCCAGGTGGTCCATGCTGGGCAGTGTATTGGGGTTTAGATGGCCATGTTTTGGTTTCTGGGGGCTCCAGGGGTGGGTTCTGTGAGCAGCTGCCAGAAGCTTCCCCTGTGTCCAGCCCCTGTCCCGACCCCCCTGACAGTGAGGGTGACTCAGGGTCTTCTTAACTGATCCCCTGGGGCAGATTAGAGTTAGTTTATCTATATCTATGTCTATATTTATATCTATCTATATATGTAGGGTTTAGTTTAGAACAATTTTGTCTCCATGTAAAGTAGGTTTGGGGCAGTTTTGGCTCCTGTCTACAGTGATATAAAAACACAAAAATAGCACTTCCCCTCTCTGGCTCCAAGCCCAGCCTGTCCCCTCCAGGGGTGGGTGTTCCCCCCTCTGCCCCGGGCGGTTCCATTGCCCTTGGGCAGCAAAGCCCCCACTGCTTCTGCAACTGGAGAGTGTTGGAGCCATGGACCATTAACATTCCAGTCTCTCCCAGCTCTGCATCCCAAAAGTCAAGAGGATCCAACCTGTCACCTCAAAGTGGATCAATCCCACTGAAAATGGCTCAATCCCACCCCAAAATTCCTGTGTTTCTTATTTTCCCTATGTCATTCTGGGGCTGCCAGTGCCACCCCTCAGCTCTCCGCAGGCTGAGGCTTGGCCTTGCACTTTTGCCTTTGCTGGATTTCTTCATCAAATATTTTTCTCTCCCTGAAAAGAAAAATATGGAAGGATTTCGATAATCTGGACATCTTTAGACCATCTGGACAAATTGCAGTTTGCAGTGTTGGAACGGAACATTTTCCACGTTTAATCATTTGTTCCCATCCCTCCCAGGAGGGAGGACACTGAACTCTTCCACAGAAACAGAAAACTAGTAACAAAAATTCAGAGAGTACTGAAAATGAAAAATACCTTTTGCTCACAGGTGGCCCTTTCATGTCCTTCTCTTCTGCCTTCTTACAATCACTGTTATCTGTGGCAGCAGTTGCCTAGATGATGGCCAAAAAAAGCATTTAATTCATTTAGAATCATTCCAGAAAACTGAATCACAACTGGGGATTTGAAACTGCCTCAGGGGAGCACATTTGGAGAAAAGGGTTCCTCAGTCACTTAGAAAATTTGGCTGAAACTGCTCATTGTGGGCCTGAAACTCTTAAATAAATAATACAAACTCATCCTGCATCCTTCCCAGGGGAGTATTTTTATCCCTAGATTAAGATATTCTCCAGGGATTTTGTCTCTACACAAATCAATCTTCTTCTGGGAAAAGCACCAAGTATATGAGACAAGTAACTGTAAAAACAACCAACCCACCCACCCCCCACACAAAGAACAGCCCAAGAAAACCCCAAGAACTTGCCAAAATAAATAAAACCCTGAAAACCAGACTTTGAAGCATTTCAGAAGTAATTAAAATACATGAGAAATCAGTCCTTCTGCCTTCAACAAACTGCCTCAAGCTTCTCCTTTCTGTGCTTAAAAATCATCATTTCAGTGAGTCAGGCTGTAGACAGGTATGAACTTTGCTGCCCAGCTCAGCCACCAGTGCCCCTAAAGGTCCCCCAGAAAAGGGGATTGAGGGGGTCCTGGATGGGCTCTGGATGGATTTAGGGGGTCCTTGGGGGTCTGTGGGGTGGTCCTGGCACCTTTAGGGTGAGCTGGGTGCCCATTGAGGGGGAGGTGCCCTCCCAAAGCCCCCCAGAGCAGGTTGACACAGGGGAACGCAGGGGGGGTCCCCATTCCCAATCCAATCTGGGGCCGGTTTTGCCCTCCCCAACCTCGGCTCCTCCCTGAGTCACATCTATCATATGACATCACATCCTCCTCTGTGACATCACAGCTCATCTATAACATGATATCAAACCTCGCCCCTGACATCACAGCTCCCCTGTGACATCACATCTTCCACAGTGACATCACATCCTCATCTGTGACATCACATTCTCCCTATGACATCATATCTTCCTCTGTGACATCACAGCTTCCTCTGTGACACCACATCCTCCTGATGACATCACATCCTTCTCTGTGACATCGCAGCTCCCCTGTGATATCACACCCTTCTCTGTGACATCATATCCTCCTCTGTGACATCACATCCTTCAGTGTGACATCACATCTTCCTCTGTGACATCACAGCACCCTGTGACATCACATTCTACTATGTGACATCACATCCTCCTCTGTGACATCACAACCTCCTCTGTGACATCGCATGTCTCCTATGACATCACATCCTCCCCTATGGCATCACATCCTATCCTGTGACATCACAGCCTCCTCTGTGACATTATATCCTTCCTGTGACATCATATCCTCCTCTGTGACATCGCATGTCTCCTATGACATCACATCCTCCCCATGACATCACATCTTCCTCTGTGACATCACATCCTCCTCTGCGACATCATAACTCTCCTATGACATCACAGCTCCCCTGTGACATCACATCCTCCTCTGTGACATCACATCCTCCTCTGTGACATCACATAATCCTCTGTGACATCGCATGTGTCCTATGACATCACATCCCCTCCTGTGACATCACAGCTTGGCTCTTGTATGACATCACAGCTCCCTGTGACATCACATTCTTCACTGTTACTTTGCATGTCTCCTCTAACATCACAGCCTCCTCTATGACATCACAGCTCCCCTGTGACATCACATCTCCCTCTGTGACATCATATCCTTCCTGTGACATCACATCCTCCTCTGTGACATCGCATGTCTCCTATGACATCACATCCTCCTCTGTGACATCAAAGGTCTCCTGTGACATCACATCCTCCTCTGTGACATCACATCCTCCTCTGTGACATCATATCCTTCCTGTGACATCACATCTTCCTCTGTGACATCACATCCTCCTCTGTGACATCACATCTTCCTCTCTGACATCACATCCTCCTCTGTGACATCACAGGCCTCCTATGACATCACATCCTCCTCTGTGACATCACATCCTCCTTTGTGACATCGCAGGTCTCCTATGACATCACATCCTCTCCTGTGACATCACAGGTCTCCTATGACATCACATCCTCCTCTGTGACATCATATCCTTCCTGTGACATCACATCCTCATCTGTGACATCACATCCTCCTCTGTGACATCACATCCCCTTTCGTGACATCATAGCTCTCATAAAACATCACAGCTCTCCTCTGACATCACATCCTCCTCTGTGACATCACAGCTCTCCCATGACATCACATTTTCCTCTCTGACATCACAGCTCCCCTGTGACATCACAACTCCCCTGTGACATCTCATCGTTCTTTGTGACATCAAAGGTCTCCTATGACATCACAGCCTCCTCTATGACATCACAGCACCCCTGTGACATTACATCTTTCCTGTGACATCACATCCTCCTCTGTGACATCACATCCTTCTCTGTGACATCACATCCTCCTCTGTGACATCACATATCTCCTATGATATCACATCCTCCTCTGTGACATTGCATGTCTCCTATGACATAACATCCTCCTCTGTGACATCACAGTTCCCCTGTGACATCACATCCTTTTCTGTGAAATCACATCCTCCCTGTGACATCACATCCTATTCTGTGACATCACATCCTATTCTGTGACATCACATCTCCCCCGTTACATCACAGCTCCCATGTGACATTAAATTCTCCCATGACATCACATCCTCTTTGACATCACATCTCCTATGACATCACATCCTCCCTGTGACATCACATACTCCTCTGTGACATCACATCCTCCCTGTGACATCACAGCCGCCTTTGGATATCACATCTCTCCCTGTGACATCACATCTCTCCTGTGATATCACATCATCACTATGACATCATCCCTGGTGGCTGCCTGGGGATCTTTCCAGTCGTAGATGTTATCACAAAAAAGAAACTCTGTCTTTTATACAGACAGGAAAACTGGAATCCTGATGCCTTCAAATCTTCAGCAAAACCCACGATTCTAACTACGAGCACTGTTCTTCTGTCCCCACTGAGCCAGTTGGAGGCAGCTGTGATTTAATAAAGCAGCAACAATGGGCCCAAACCCATGGTGTCCTTCAGATGCGCCGTGTCCTGAGCAGACTGTGTCCTGCTTGTCCTGTCCTGCTGCCTGCAGGACAACTTCCCCCTCGGCACACCCCCAGCCCCAGCCTTGTTTGGGAAGCTGAGCTCTGGCTGAGGCTTTCCCCAGGAGAAGCCTCATTTGTCTCTCCTCAGGGCAGTCCCCCCAGCACCCAGCCAGGACAGGGCACAGAATGAGTGGCCCCAGCTCTGCCTCCCCAGGGGTGTCCAGGCATCCCACGAGGTGTCTGCTGTTGCTGCATCACCACCTCCCCTCACCAGAATGGATTTGGAAGGCTTTCCAAGCAGAGGGACCAGATGGAAACCTCTGGACCCCACAGAGAAAACATCCCCAGGGTCTTGTTAGAGCACAAACCTGCAAACAGGGATGACAGGTCAGAGAATCACAGAATCATCAAGGTTGGAAGAGACCTTCCAGATCTTCTAGTCCAACTGTCAACCCAGCACCACCAGAGTCACCCCTAAACCCCATCACAAAGCGCTACATCCAGATGCCACCTGAATGCTTCCAGACACTCCACCACCTCCCTGGGCTACTTGTTCCAATGCCTGAGCACTCTCTCAGTGGAAAAAGGGTTTTTGAATATCTAATATGAACCTTGCCTGATGCAATTTAAGGCCGTTTCCTCTCTTCCTGTCACTAAAGGCTTTGCAGAAGACACCAACTCCCACCCCAATAAAACCTCCTTTCAGGTCATTGCAGAGAGCAATGAGGTCCCCCCTGAGCCTCCCCTTCTCCAGACTCAACCAGCCCAGTTCCCTCAGCCGTCCCTCAGCAGACATGTTTTCCAGAGCCTTCCCCAGCTCCGTTCCCTTCTCTGGACACGCTCCAGCCCCTCAAGGGCCTTTTGGCACTGAGGGGCCAGAACTGGACACAGCACTCCAGGTGGGGCCTCCCCAGTGCCCAGCACAGAGGGGCAATCAGTTCTCTGCTCCTGCTGGCCACACTCTTCTCCACAAAGGCCACCATGCCCTTGGCCTTCTTGCCCCCCCCCTGGGCACACTCTGCCTCATATCCAGCTGCTGTCAAGCAGCACCCCCAAGTCCCTTCCTGCTGAGCAGCTCTCCAGCCCCTCTGCCCCCAGCCTGGAGTGTTCCAGGGGGTTGTTGGGACCCAAGGGCAGGCCCTGACACTTGGCCTTATTCATCCAGCCTGTCCAGATCCCTCTGCAGAGCCTTCCTGCCCTCCAGCACATCCACACTCACACCCAGATCAGTCAGTCTCCCAAACAGGACAAAGTCTGACCACCAGCAGTCCAGGGTGTCAGTTCTGCTGCCCCCTCCTTCCTCCACCCAGAATGGAAAACTCCATCATTTTGGGGTCTCTGTGCCCGTCGGCTCCGACCACCACATCCCCCACCAGTCACAGAATCATGGAATGGTTTGGGTTGGAAGGGACCTTAAAGAGCATCTCAGTCCAACCCCCTGCCATGGGCAGGGACACCTTCCACTAGATCCAGAGCTCACAGCCCCATCCAACCTGGCCGTGAACACTTCCAGGGATGGGGCAGCCAGAACTTCTGTGAGCAACCTGTGCCAGGATCTCACTACCATCACAGTCCAGAAATTCTTCCTAATATCCCATCTAACCCTTCCCTTTCTCAGTGTGAAGCCATTGCCCTTGTCCTGTCACTCCAGGCCCTTGTCCAAAGTCTCTCTCCATCTTTCTGGTTGTCTCCCTTCAGGCACTGCAAGGCCACAATTAGGTCACCCCAAAGCCTTCTCTTCTCCAGCCTCAACAATCCCAATTCTCTCAGCCTTTCC
Organism: Manacus candei; assembly: GCF_025592945.1. Taxonomy (NCBI): domain Eukaryota; kingdom Metazoa; phylum Chordata; class Aves; order Passeriformes; family Pipridae; genus Manacus; species Manacus candei. Next base: position 9,374,114 of record NW_026138093.1, on the reverse strand, counting down.
TCGCAGCAGAGCTGCTCCATCCCTCTGACCATCTTGATGCTCCCCTCTGGACCCGCTCCAACAGGTCCATGTCCTTCCTGTGCTGGAGCCCAGAGCTGGAGGCAGCTCTGCAGGGGTGACAACATTACAGCCCTGTGTGTTCCAGCAAGGACACTGTGGAACCTCCTGGAGTAAAGGGGCCATTGTGACACTGTAGGGCCTTCTGGAGCCAAAGGAACCCTGGAACACTGTGGAATATCATGGAATCAAGGGTTCATTTTGCCATGAAGGGCCTCATGGAAACAAGGGAGCCCTGAGAAATTTCAGGACCTCATAGAATCAAGAGGCCATTGTGACACTGAGGAACCTCAGAGACTCAGAGGCCACTGTGACACTGCAGGGCCTCACGGAACCAAAGGAACCCTGAGACTTTTCATAACCTCATGGAATCAAGGGGCCATTGTGACACTGCAGAGCGTGAGGGAGACAAAGGGACCCCGGGACACTGTGGACCTCAAGAAATCAAGGGCCCATATTGGCACTGTGGAACCTCATGGAATCAAGGGGCCATTGCCACACTGCAGGGTCTCATGGAAGCATAGGAATCCCTGTGACACTGTGGAACCTCATGGAATCAAGGAGCCATTGTGACACTGCAGGGTTCATGGAACCAAAGGATTCCTGGGACACTGGAATCTCATGGAACCAAGGGGCCACTGTGATATGTGGGGCCTCCTAGAACCAAAGGAGTCCTGAGACATTTTGCAAACCCATGGAATCAAGGGTCCATTATCACACTGCAGAGCCTTACGAAGCCAAATGGACCCTGCAACGCTGTGGAACCTCATGGAATCCAGTGGCCATTCCCACACTGTAAAATCTCATGGATACTCTCAGGTTCCCATTATTAAGAGACACCTCTGACCAAATTCAGCTGCAAAGGAGACCATGTGCCAAAGTCAGCAGTCCAGGTTTGATTTAATAGTAAATAGGAGGGAGAGAGAGAGGGAAAGAAATAGAGAGGGAAGAAGGGGGTGGTGGGAAGCCATTGAGAGTGAGACAGAGATGAAATCAATGTATCACACCATGGAGATCCCTGAGGCTCCCACCTGTCTTTCTTCACCCTGCTCTGCTCGATGGAGGGTCCCCAAGTTGTGCTTCTGGGCTATCACTTTTATACAGCCCAAGCCCCAGGTATTCAGGGGGGTAGATGCTGTTCCCACAGCTTGGACTGGCACGTGGACAAGGACTTGCTTCCTTTCCCACAGCTTGCCACAGTGGGAGTTTTACCCGCTGTGCTTCCAGTCTGCAGGTGGGAATCTTTGTCTGGATGGGTTCCCCAGACCTGCCTTACCAGCCCTGGCTTCCTGTTGGGGCTCTCTGCTCTTTCCCACACTCTGCACAGTGCAATTCTGTCCTGGGGGCTACTTCCAAACCTTCACCTCCCTTTAGGCCTTGGAATTAAAGGCCCTCCTATTTGCCACCAGTGCTTATGTGTTGTGGTGCCTTATGGAATTTTCCTGCTTTGACAGTGTTTTGAGACAGTTCATTGTGCCCTTCAAGTCCTTCCATGTGCACACACACACCCCACTATCCCCAGTGTCTGGCCCTCCAAAGAACACAAGCCCTGATGATTTGTAGCTCCCACTCCAGTGGTTGGCACTTGGAGCTCCCTCCGTACCCAGAGCTCAGAGCTCCCTTGTGCCAGAAAGTTTAAAGAGATTGTGCCTCATTCTGCCAAGACAACCCTGGGAAAAAAGTGTCCCTCTGTGTTTCCTGGGATAAGGGCACTCTATTGTCATCTTCCAAAACCTTGGAGAGGTCCCAGAGATCTCCCAGGAAGGAATTTGGGGCCTCAAGCACATGACCCGTATATAGAGGCTGAGGACTCAGGGGTCAGTGGTGTGAAGGTTGAGGACAGTAGAGGAGTAGCCTGAGAGGTCTGGAAGGGAGGTGTCAGAGCAGGTGGAGCTTTTCTTCCTGTCAGAAAGCAACCTAAGAAAGAACTAGTGCCACCAAGGGCAGCTGGGGGGGGGGCCTAGACTGATGACAAGAAGGAAGAACTTTCCCTCTGAGGTCAGTATTGTGGTGCAATATGTCACAAAGAAGGAGTCTGGATGAGCCCAATGCTTTGTGTGTGCAGGAAGAGCCAGGGAGGACGCAGAGATGTCAGTGCAGGAAGGTGCCAGCCAGGTGGGGCAGCCGGGGGGATGACGACAGCCTGCAGGGAAAGGGGCAGGGCATGGACACTGTAGGACAGCCTGGGCTGGAGAGGAGACAGGGATGGGGAGAAGCTGAAAGGCCCTGACACAGCCACCTTCTGCAGGCCTTTGGCCAGGGCTGCTGTCTGTGCCTCTGATGCCAGAAGGAGGGGAGTGCCCCTTGCAGCCCTGGGGCCTCATGGCCTCCTTGTCCCTGCTCAGCAGCCTGGCAAGTGCCACCCCATGGTCCTGCCCTTGGCATTGCACATCCCACATCCCAGTGCCCCAGGAAGAGCCCTGAGGAATGAGGCAGGGACAGGATGTCCCTTGGCAGGGGCTGGGGTTCAGAGCTTGGCCTTTGGAATAATGAAACACATTCAGGTTCCCTATCATCACAGTCACCTTTCCCTTGCTTGTCCATCCTTGTCATCACTGTTTGCAGTTTTCTGTTCCAACTGGAATCTGGAGACACTTTCACAGTCGTGTCCCTCAATGGGACACAATAACAGAACAAGAAACTTGTATTTCAATTTTGTTTTGAGTTCTTGAAAAGTTGTTTGAAGTTACTCACAGGGACTGAGTCTCATGTAAACAACATCAAAGTCCCCTGAGGGTCATGAAATGCCTGGGGCTGTTGCTGTGTTGCTGAGCTGGGCCGGGCTCCTGGCACACAGGGAGCTCCTGGCAAGCAAGAAGAGCTTCAAAGAGACAGCTCTGCTGGTGAGCAGCTCCTCTGCACAGCCCAGCAGGGCTGAGGGCACTGCCTGCAGCACCCAGGGCACAGGAGAGAAGGCAGAGAGATGAGAGGCAGCCTGGGCTGGAAGGTGACTGAGCTCTCACTACAGGAGAAACCTTCCCAGCATTTGAAGGAAGAATTCTCTGGCTGTAGGAAAGTTCAACTTGCCTTCCTGGAGGCATCTCCTCAAGTTGGCACATCCCACAGCTTCCAGGATCTTTCAGCAGGACTCTCCCAGTTGCTGCAGTGCAGGGGAAGTGGTCATATGGCAGAGCAGGGCAGGAGCTGCAGGCAGCAAGGGCAGAGAGGAGAAGGGAGCAGGAGGTTCAAGGGATCCTGGGGTGGGAGGACAGGGCAGAGCTGCTCAGGGCAGGAACCTTGCCAGCCCTTTGCCATGGTCAGGCTGTGGCTGCAGAGCAGTGCAGGTGAGTTCCTGCAAGTGCCTCTCCCAGCTACCAAATGGCAGCAGTGGCAGGAGCTGTCAGGATGGCTCTGCTGGATTTGCTGGGGTGCAGCAGGAGAAGCTGCTGCAGAGCAGGACTTGCTGCTGCCCCATCAGAGGCCCAGGGCCAGAAGGTTCCCTGTGGCAGGGCTGGCTGTGGGGTGGGAAGGTGGGGGTGCAGCCAGGGGTGCCCAGGGCTGTGGGGCAGAGCAGGGTCCTGCCCCCAGGGCTCTGTGTGCTGGGGCAGGGACTCTGCTGCCTGCCAGGGTCAGCTCTCAGCCCGGCCAAGGAGCTGCCACGGGGCTGGGGGAGAAGGGGTGGGTGGAAGGAGTGACCCCTCAGGGCAGGGCAGGGCTGGGCAGGGCCCTTCAGCTGCAGGCTCAGGGCTCCTCACAGCTTCAGCTCCACCTCCTCCATTTCCAGGGGCCCTTCTCAGGAAGCACATCCCCCCAGAACACCTCCCCCTTCCCAGCCACCGCAGGCTGTCTGGGATCTGCTCTGCAGCCCCTGCCCAGGCAGAGCTGCCCCTGGGCACTGGGCTGGGGATGGCTCTGGCAGCACTGGCAGGGAGCTGAGCTGGGCACAGGCAGGGGCTGCTGGCAGGAACAGCTCCTCACCCAGAGACAGGCAGGCAGGGAGAGGCAGCTGCTGCCACAAGGGCTGGGCAGGGGGATGGGGGCCCCTCCCTGCTGTCCCTGTGGCACAGACCCCTTCCCTGAGCAGCTCCTGCCTGGGCTCCTTTCCCAGCCTAAGCAGAGCCTGTGCCCTCAGGCCCACGGGGGCTGGGCTGTGCATTGCCCTGCAGCAGCCAGAGCCCAGGCAAGGACAAGGCCCTGATTTCCAGCTGTCTCTCTGTGTCCCTCCTCCCTTGGCAGCAGCACTGTGGCATTTCCCTGCCATCCCCTGCTGCCTGGGCTCTCCTTGTTCTCACCAGTGGGTTTTCTGAGCCACTGTGGGGTTTGGGGGGGCAGATTCCTGTCCAGACACAACCCCTTTGGGTGCTGCTGTGGGGATGTGTCTGTGGGAGCCAAGTGCCCAAGTGCCCTCCAGGCACCTTCAGGGTCTTCAGCTGTTTGCCTGGGTGTCCTGCAGGGCTGCAGGTGCCCTCCAGAAGGGCACAGCTCTGCCATAGGATCTCTGTGCTGCACAGGAGCCCCATGGAGAAAACTCCTCAGTGCTAAATCCATGGAAATGCTCTGGGCAGCTGTACTTGGGAGCTGCAATGATCCCTGTGTGTGGCAGTCTGGGAGGAGAAAGATGAGATCCTAATCAGGCATCCTGAGGAAAGGCAAGGATTCTGTCAATGTGCTCTTTGAACCAGGATTCCTCTGATCCCAGAAGTGCCTTGTTTCTTTTTTAAGGGAATTCCTAAGGGTGATCCCCCTTCAGCTCCAAACCACCAACCAGGGACAGCTGTGAACAGGAAAGATGGCCAGCTCTTGTCTCTGCACCAAGAGGCCACCCCTTTGCCTCTCAGGACTCACAAGATTTCCCTTGGAGCACATTAGAAATGTCAGAGATTTCAACCATCCAAACTCACTCCTGGCAAGAGGAACTGGAACAAAATCAAGTTCTCCAAATCCCTTCTCTCTGTTCTGTACTTGGGCAAACTGTGACCAGCAGTTCTGGAAACACTTTGATACATCACAAGTGCATTTAATTGGAGGTCACCCTGTGCTCCAAGTTGCCTCTCACTGCACAGCAAGAAGGATTCCTTGGGAGCCCATTCCAGGGTCCCTGCTCTCAGTGCCCCCTTTCAGCCAGCAAAACCCAGAGCTCTGGGAGAGGGATGCAGAGAGATCTTCCTGAAAAGAGGTCCTGAATGTTGAATTGCTATGAGACATGCAATACGTTTTGCTAATTGAGCCTGGCCTAATTCAGTTCTGCCTTTTTTCTCCTCAACAGAAAACAATAATCTGAAGCAACAAATGTCCAACATCAGCTCCCTCAACCAATTCCTCCTCCTGGCATTCGCAGACAGGCGGGAGCTGCAGCTCCTGCACTTCTGGCTCTTCCTGGCCATCTCCCTGGCTACCCTCCTGGCCAACGGCCTCATCCTCAGTGCCATAGCCTGTGACCACCACCTGCACACCCCCATGGGCTTCTTCCTGCTCAACCTCTCCCTCACAGACCTGGGCTGCATCTGCACCACTGTCCCCAAAGCCATGCACAATTCCCCCTGGGACACCACAACCATCTCCTACAAGGGATGTGCTGCACAAGTCTTCTTCTTTTTCTTCTTCATCTCAGCAGAGTTTTCCCTCCTCACCATCATGTGCTATGACCGCTACGTTGCCATCTGCAAACCCCTGCACTACGGGACCCTCCTGGGCAGCAGAGCTTGTGCCCACATGGCAGCAGCTGCCTGGGCCACTGGCTTTCTCTATTCTTTGCTGCACACAGCCAGTACATTTTCCCTGCCTCTGTGCCAGGGCAATGCCCTGGGCCAGTTCTTCTGTGAAATCCCTGCCATCCTCAAGCTCTCCTGCTCACACTCAGGCTACCTCAGGGAAATTGGGCTCATTGGGGTTGGTGCCTGTTTAGGGTTCAGTTGTTTTGTTTTCATTGTTTTCTCCTATGTGCAGATCTTCAGGGCTGTGCTGAGGATCCCCTCTCAGCAGGGACGGCACAAAGCCTTTTCCACGTGCCTCCCTCACCTGGCCGTGGTCTCCCTGTTTGTCAGCACTGGCGCATTTTCCGACCTGAAGCCCCCCTCCATCTCCTCCCCATCCCTGGACCTGATTGTGTCAGTTCTGTACTCGGTGGTGCCTCCATCACTGAACCCCCTCATCTACAGCCTAAGGAACCAGGAGCTCAAGGATGCCGTAGGGAAAATGATGACTATGTGTTTTTTGAGAAGCAATAAACTTCATCTTTTCTTCTGCAGAACACTCACTGTGTAACTTATTTTGGGCCCAGCCTGCCTTCTAAAGCTTTTCGTAGTGGTGGGGGGCTTTGCTTTTTTGTTCATCTGTTAATATTAATAACACTGAAATTTTATTCTTCATCCCATATAATTCACTCTCTACCTCTTTTTTTTTCACCCACAAAATGTACTAATCAGGAATTATACTCTGTGTGCATTTAAACAAAATAAAAGTTTGTGCAGCAAGGTATTTTTCAAACATCCTACCTGTGTTAGTTTGTACATGAGGAATCAATCTCTGAGTGTCAGAAAGGAATAGAGTCTCAAAAGTCTTGTTGCTTTGCTTGTTTCTCCATGGAGACAGTGCAGTGAGGTCAGGGACCCACTGGGACTGCAGGGACTGAGGGCTGGTTCAGATGTTGTTTGTTGGTGGCCGATGGCCAATGGAGGTGACAAATGGTCTCCAAGTCACCTGCCTGGGGCTCTGCAGCTTGTGAGGGCTCTGATGGAGGTGAGGACTTGTCTGTAGGAACTCAGGAAGTGCAGGAGAGCACAGAGGATCTGCAGGGACAGCCCATCCCATCCAGTCAGCAGGGAATGGAGCCCTGGAGCAGAATCCTGCCCAGGGTGAAGTCACCCAGAGATCAAGTCCTAAATCTGCCTGTGAAGTGGCAAACAGAGCTCTGCAACTCCAGGGAATGCAACAGGTAGAGGGAAAACTCTTGCAAGTGACTTCTCTTGCCCTCAGTGAACTTCCACAGGTCAGTCAAAGGCAGCTCCCAAAGCCATGTCCCAGCTCTGGAACAAGGCAGGACCCCTCTGAGCCCCCTCCATGGCCACACAGGAGCGTCTGTGGGAGGTGGTCAGTGGCAGGGAGCACCATCAGCTGGCTCTGCCAGCCCAACAGAGCAGCACAGCCCAACAGAGTCCCCCATGGCCCTGGGCCCCACAGTCCCCTGTGCTCTGCAGAGCAGCCCCCCCAGCTTGGGGGCTGTGGGGAGCACGGGCAGGGGGTGCAGGAAGGGCTGCTCAGGCCAGCACAGACGTGTTCCCCTGGGGAAAGGCTCTGTGGGGAGATGGGATGTGCCAGGAGAAGAGCAGGACACCCTGTGTGAGCAGAGGGGCCATGGAAAGAGGCTGCCCTGTCCCTGGGGAAAAGAGGGGGCAGAGCAAACTCTGGGAAACTCTCTGGTCTGAGATCAGTTGTGCTGCCCAAGAACACGCTGACTCCAGAGGTGTCCAAGCGGGGCAGAGCCGGCGACTCCGGTCCCTGCGGCAGCGGGGGGGAGGCAGCGGCTCTGCTTGATTCCATGGAGTTCTGGGCAGGCACAGTGGCCCCTCGGTTCCAGGAGGGTCTGAGATGTCTCAGGGTTCCTTTGGTTCCAGGAGGCCCTGCAGTGTCACAGTGGCCCCTTGAGTCCATGAGGTTCCTCAGTGTCACAATGGCCTCTTGATTCCATGAAATTCCACTATGGCCCAGGGTTTCTTTGTTTCCAAGAGGCCCTGCAGTGCCACAATGGCCTCCTGATTCCATGGGTTTCTGCAGTGTCACAATGGCCCATTTATTTCAGGAGGTTGCCCACTGTCCCTGGGTTCCTTTGACTCCATGGGGCCCTGGAACATCCCAGTGGCCTCTTGATTCCAATGGTTTTCCTAATGTCACAATGGCCCCATAATTCCATGAGGTTCTGCAGTTTCACAGTGGCTCCTTGATTCCATGAGGTTGCACCGTGTTATCACAAAGCTGAGCCCATCCTGATGAAAGTTCTGAGGAGGTCTGGAGGAACTGGGACAAAAGGGAAGGAAATCTGGGGAAGGAAAAATGGGCTTGACCAACAGAGAGGAAGGATTTTGATGAGGTAAAACCAGGTTCAGGTAATGCTGAGGGTGCTGAAACACTGACTGTGCACTCCTGGTAGGCCTTTACTCTCTTTGTAACCTCAAGCCCCAACACTACCTAAAAGTGCTACCCCTCCCATGGAAAGGAATCCACTGCTCTAATTCCAAGCCAGAAAAAATCCAACCCCAGAACTCCAGACTCTTATTTTTACTCCAGTGCCCACCCCAATCCCAAACCTGTATTACCAATATGAAAAGCCAAGCTTTAATCCTGACCCAGCTCAACAAGCTCTTCCCCTAATCATGAACCAGACACTGCCAGCAGAAAGACAAACCTCCCAAAGTTCTGCCTAATCCCCACCCTGAGCTCTAAACCCCAAGCCCTGACCATTCAGCACCCCCACAGCCCTTGGGAGCAGGGCAAGGACCTGCAGGGCCCAGAGCAGGCCCAGGGGGTTGGCAGAGGAATGGGAGGTGACCTGGATCTGCTCAGCTCTGCAGTGACCCCCAGGAGAAGGGCCTGGGCTCTGGCAGGGATGTCCTGTGGCACAGGGGCTCAGGATCCAAGTTCAGAAGGCCAAGTGCACATGGCAACAGGCAGAGCTGGTGCAGAGCCATCAGGGAGGGTCTAGAAATGCTGCTGGGAGGGGGTGGGAAAGCAGGAGGGGTGTGTGCAGCCTGCAAGGCCAGAGCAGCAGCAGGGCCAGGGCAGGACAGCCTGCAGGAGAGATGGCCAAGGGCTCTGGCAGGGCTGCAAGGCCCAAAGGCACCCAGGCCTTTGTCCCCTTGCCTCTGGCAGCTGCCTCTGCCACTCAGGCCACCACAAGCAACTTGCCTGGCAGGTTCTGCCCTTGGTTTCTGCCTCGCCCCTCCCTCAGGAGCCTGGCAGGGGTTGCCCAGTTTTGGGCCTTTGTTGTTCCTCCCCCTGCCATCCCAGTGCCCCCCAAACAGCCCTGAGCCAGCCGGGAGGGACAGGATCTGCTGGGCCAGGGCCTGGGGCTCAGGCCTTGGCCTTTGTGCTCCACAAAACCAAGGCAGGCTTTGCTCAGCATTGCAGGGGCCTGCCCAGAGCCTTTGTCTGCCTGCACTCCTGGCCTCCAAGGAGCTGCTCCAAGGAGTCCCTGGGGAGGCTTTGGCAGTGCCTGCCCTCAGTGGGGCCCAGCAATGCTTCAAGGCACTTGCACTTTGGCTTCTGACTTCTTCAGCAGCTGCTTCAATCTTCTCTCAGTACCTCAGGATCATGGGCTGGACTGCAAACACACTGTGGGGCTCATTAAATTCCAGAAATCCCTCAGGATCTCTTTGTCTTCCTTTAATTGTCTTCAAGGAAATTTCAAAACAAGTCTTTGCAGTTTGTCCTTTTTTTGTTTTAATTCATTTATGGTTTTTTTTTAGTTCGGAGGAGAGGTGATAGAGGTGTTCTCCAAGTGATCTTGATGCTGAGTGTCTCCTCAGGAGATCCACACCGACCCTGGATGATCGACCTTGCTCCTCACCCCCCAGCCTCACCAGTTCTGACAGGGCCCATCTTGGACTGACAGCTGATGCAACTCCAAACACACTGTAGGATCCATTAAAACACTGAAAAACAAATTATTTTTCTTTCTTTAATTGTCTTCAAGACGTCAACAACAAATTGGAGTTGTTTTGTACTTTAGATAAGGAGGAAGATTTTAAAGTGGAAGTCGTGAAAAATATATATATTTTTATGAAAGGGAATGATTTACACAGAGCCTTGGGATGCAAGAGGGTCAGGGTGCAAAGGATTTGGATCCAAAGATAAGGGGGCAAAAGAGTTTTGAAGCACTTAATCATTGACCAATTTTTCTTTCTTTAATTGTCTTCAAATCTTCAAGATATCAACAACTAATTAGAGTTGTTATGTAGTTTAGCTAAGAGGATCTGTAGTTTAGCTAAGGAGGAAAATTTTAAAGTGGAAGTCATGAAAAACATATTTTTTTTGATGGAAGAGAATCATTTACACAGAGCCTTGGGATGTAAGATGGTCAGGAGGCAAAGGATTTGGACACAAACATAACGGGGCAAAAGAGATTACTGGCATTTAATTATTGACCCTTTTAACAGTTATCAAGTGATTCAACAGCATTTGCTACAATTTTAACAGTGACTGAATTAGAGATTCACAATAACAACATTCACACCACAGTCAATTCACACCCACACCCAGGCAGAGATGTGTGGACACATCAAGAGCTGGATGTGGAAAGGTCCCTCTCCCAAATTCTCCTTGTTGTCAGGGAAACACTCCCCCAAATCCCTTTGTGTTTGCCAACAGACAAGGGTCACAGCTGGAGGAGTGTTTGTTGAGGGGGATCAGAATTGTCCTGGGCATCAGCGCCGGTCTTTGGAGTGTTGCAAACTGGAGGGTTCCCGAGCTGGGAGAGGCTGCCAGAGGTGTCCCACTGAGAGGGAGGTGCTGGGGAGCTGCCAGGGCCTCCCTCAGCCCTGCTGGTTGTGGGCTCCCAAGGGGACTGGCTTTAGTTATCTGCTGAATTTCCATCCTGGTGTCAGGAATGACTGGAGTTTCCACAGTATTTGGGAATTGTATCCAAACTGTTCCATTTGGGTTATGATTCAGGCAGGAAATTTTCCAAGGCTTTCATGGGATGACTGATTATCCTGTGTTCCCCAGCTGTTCTACTCCAGATTGTTCTTACCTTTACGGTCCAGGAGCAGCTGGTCCAGTCCAGGGACACTTTCCCACAACCCCTGGTAGTCCAGGGGCTCTTCATTGCTCAGCTGGTTTGGTCAAGGCTTGTCAGGAGCTCCTGAGATCATACCTATGAGAAGGATGGGCACAGACTTAGTTGTAATAAGACAAGTGATAATGGTTTTCAACAAAAAAAGAGCAGATTGGAACTAGATATGAGGAAGAAATTTTTTACACTGAAGGTGATGAAACACTGGCACAGGTCACCCAGAGAGGTCATAGAAGGCCCAGCCTTGGATACATTCAAGGTCAGCTTAGAAAGGGCTCTGAGCAACCTAATCTAGTTGAATGTGTCCCTGTTCGAACTATTTAGGATTCTATAGTTCTTTCTTATTCTACAGAGCCAAGGCTGACAAGGATCCCACAGGTTTCAGACCCAGTTGAGCATCCCCTTTGATGGCCCAGCTGGCAGCTCTGCTAAAAAGCTGCTGCAAAGAACCTCCAGACCTAAAGGATCTTTTGTGCTGGGCTGAGCTGTGGCTCTCAGGGGTGGGGGTTGGCTTTTGGCTGCCAGGTGCCCACCAAGGCTCTCTCACTCCTTCTTCTTCTCCACTCCCCTTGGTGCCTGTAGGGTTGTTTCTCCCACGTTTCTCTCACTCCTCTCTGGGTCCCAGCACCCTGGATTTTATCCTTTCTCCAAAGGGTTATCACAGAGGTGCCTCTGGAATTGCTTTTTGGCTCAGCTTTGGGCACTGGCTGGTCCATTTTGGAGCCACCTGAAACTGGCTCTCTCTGACACAGAGTCAACTCCTGATCTCCTCTTCCCTAAGGGAAACCTGAAGCCCCCTCCCTGCTACCAAACCTGATCCACAGGGTCATTCAAGTGCCCAGGAATACAGGAGGTCATTGATCCCATTATTCCTCAGGCTGGTTAAACAAGACTTTGTCCTCTTCCTCTCCCCGACTGCAGGTTCTTTCTGTCAGAGCAGAGCTGGGCTGGACCTCAACCGTGCTTTGCTCCAGAGCCTGCTGGAGTGGGGACAGATGGCAATGGAAGAGTTGGGTTGGACTGGGTGATCCTTGTGGGTCCCTTCCAGCTCAGCACATTCTGTCATTCTGTGTTTGTTTGGGTTTGGTTTGGTTGTGTTTGGTCTTTTTCCCTCCTTTTGATTTTCCTTTCCTCTGACCCATGAGTTTTTTCTTCATTGTCTTGGGCCTTGCTGGGCACTTGATGGCAAGACAAGTTTATCCAACTCACTCATCTTGACCACATTTTTTGTCCAAGTCACCATTAACTGGACGAGGTTTCTCACAGACTCGCTGCAACTTGGCATCATCCACAAAGGAGTGGAAAGTGCATTTCATCCCATCACCCAGAGACATAATAAAGATGTTCCATAGGAATGGTCAAGGGCTGGTCCCTGATGGATGTCACCTGGGAATTGCTGCCAAGAGGAATTTGTCCCATGAGTTTTGACCCTCATCAGTCATTCAACTTCCCCCCCACCACATGTTTCACTTGTCCAGTCCAGCTGTCACCAGTCTGGCCATAAGGAGACCACAGGAGACCATGTCAAGGGCCTTGCTGAAGTCTGGGCATACAACATTGCCTTCTTTTCCCTCCCACAAGGGTTCTGCAATCCCTGCCTTGTCCTTCCCATGCTGCAGGAGGACTTGCCCTATCCCCTTCCCTGCAGAGCCTGAGCAGTCTGGAACTCTCCCAACCCTCCTTGCTGCCCTGTTTGCAGACTGGTTCCATGTCTGCCTTTGCCAAGGCCCCAGGAAGCTCTGGGATGGCTCTGGCCTTTCCAAGGGTTTGGAAGAGGTCTCCCAGTGACACTGCCCAACCTTCTCAATATCCCGGACAACAAAACCTTTTCTATTATCCCAAGGGTCCAGTCTAGTGCTCAGGACACAACACATATTCTCATGGTTCTTCAGGAGATAATCAGAAGTGGTTTCATTATAGAGGTCAACTGGTGGAGCAGCCCAGTCTGGTCTGGCCCCACAGCAGTGCCCAGCCCAGGGTGCTGCAGAGCTCTGGGCACTCCCCCCACAGCCTCTGCCCCTCTGAAGGGCACAGCAGCTCCTGGGGCACAGAGAGGAGTCTCAGCATCCCCATCAGCTCAGGGGCTGGACACTCAGCATGGCAGGAGGAAATGGAGGTCAGGGAAACTGCAGAAGCCCTGGTGTCACCTCCAGGAGATACCCAGCACAGCCTGACTGTGCCCCTCAGTGCCAGCCCCTCTGCCCAGCCCAGCCCAGAGTCCTGGCCCAGGGACAGAGCAGCCTGTCCCCAGGGGGGCTGCAGAAAGAGGTGTCTCTGTGTCAGGGATTCCTCTCTGCAGGCCCAGAAATGCTGCCTTGCTCTTCTGCAGGGACATCCCTTTGCCCAGGTCAGTGTGTCCAGGCTGCCTTGGCCAGTTGCAGATCCCAGCCTGGGATCCCTGCAGGGCCCTGAGCTGGAGGTGCTGCTCTGCACAGGGAGGGGCTGTGGCACCCTGGGCTGACCCTGCACTGGCCATGCTGGTCAGGGTGGGGAGCAGACCCAGTAGGATGGGGATCACTCCTCTCCACCCTCTGCCATAGTCCTGGAAGGCTCAGTAGCCAAGAACAAGGCTGGGCAGGACCATGGGCTGTTTCCAATGGCACAAAGGGCAGGGCAGGGCTCCACTCCATGCAACCTGTGGGCTGGAGAGTTCTTCAGGACACCCTCCTGGAAAGCCCACCCCTAGCTCTGGTACAGCCCCCCCTGAACTGGGGAGGCACAAGGGGAGTTCACTGTGGGTGAGACAAGTCACTGGCCAGAGTCCTTTCTCTGTTCCTGCTGCATCCCCTGGGGTTGCAGAACTCTCCTGTACCAGTTCACAGGAAGATTTAGGACTTGATCTCTGGGTGACTCCACCCTGGGCAGGATTCTGCTCCAGGGTTCCATTCCCTGCTGACTGGATGGGATGGGCTGTCCCTGCAGATCCTCTGTGCTCTCCTGCACTTCCTGAGTTCCTACAGACAAGTCCTCACCTGCCATCAGAGCCCTCACAAGCTGCAGAGCCCCAGGCAGGTGACTTGGTGATCATTTGTCATCTCCACTGGTCATTGGCCACCAACACACAACATCTGAACCAGCCCTCAGTCCCTGAAGCCCCAGTGGGTCCCTGACCTCACTGCACTGTCTCCACGGACAAACAAGCAAAGCAACAAGACTTTTGAGAGTCTAATCCTTGGACTTCTTCTCCATACCAGTGTTGGGAAAAGACCTCAGCCCTCAGGAAGTGCCTGGAGGGGAACCCCTTTGCTGCTGGAACTGCTGTTGTGGAGCCCAGCCCTGTCCCAGCAGTGCCCAGGGCCTGTCCCTGCCTGTGCTCACAGGCCTGACCCACAGCAGGACAGTGACTGAGCTGCCAGAGCACTCAGGCCTTGGCACGGACAGGAAAGGAGAGGGTGGGAGTGCAAAGAGAGCAGCTCTGAACAGACCCAGTTCTGGTGCTCCCTGGCAGTGCTGAGACTCTTTTCCCCTCCACATCTGCAAACATGGAAATGCCCTCCAGCTTCAGGGGTGGTCTTGGAGGAAGAATCTGGAAAAAAGTGTTTGTGTCCTTTCTTACACTCAGAGATTGTGATTCCTCATGTACAAAGTAACACAGGGGGGATGTTTGACAAATACCTTGCTGCACAAACTTTTATTTTGTTTCAGTGCACACAAAACATGATTTCTGATTTCTATATTTTGTGGGTGAAAAAAAAGAGGTAGAGAGTGAATTTGATGGGATGAAGAATAAAATTTCAGTGTTAATGACATGAACAGAGGGAAACCGCCCAACCCAAACACTAAGAAAATCTTTAGAAGGCAGGCTGGGCCCAAAATGTGTTACACAATGAATGTTCTGCAGCAGAAAAGAGGCAGGTTATTGCTTCTTAAAAAAACATCCAGTCATCATTTTCCTCAGGGCATCCTTGAGCTCCTGGTTCCTGAGGCTGTAGATAAAGGGGTTCAGTGCTGGAGGCACCACCAAGTACAGAACTGACACCATCAGGTCCAGGGATGGGGAGGAGATGGAGGGGGGCTTCAGGTGGGCAAATGTGGCAGTGCTGACAAACAGGGAGACCACAGCCAGGTGAGGGAGGCAGGTGGAAAAGGCTTTGTGCCGTCCCTGCTGAGAGGGGATCCTCAGCACAGCCCTGAAGATCTGCACATAGGAGAAAACAATGAAAATGAAACAACAAAACATTAAACAGGCAATAACCCCAATGAGCCCAATTTCCCTGAGGTAGCCTGAGTGTGAGCAGGAGAGCTTGAGGATGTGTGGGAGTTCACAGAAGAACTGTCCCAGGGCATTGCCCTGGCACAGGGGCAGGGAAAATGTACTGGCTGTGTGCAGCAGAGCATTGAGAAAGCCAGTGGCCCAGGCAGCTGCTGCCATGTGGGCACAAGCTCTGCTGCCCAGGAGGGTCCCGTAGTGCAGGGGTTTGCAGATGGCAACGTAGCGGTCGTAGTACATGATGGTGAGGAGGGAAAACTCTGTTCCAAGAAAGAAGACAAGCAGAAAGACCTGTGCAGCACATCCTGTGTAGGAGATGGTTGTGGTGTCCCAGAGGGAATTGTGCATGGCTTTGGGGACAGTGGTGCAGATACAGCCCAGGTCTGTGAGGGAGAGGTTGAGCAGGAAGAAGCCCATGGGGGTGTGCAGGTGGTGGTCACAGGCTACGGCGCTGAGGATGAGGCCGTTGGCCAGGAGGGCAGCCAGGGAGATGGCCAGGAAGAGCCAGAAGTGCAGGAGCTGCAGCTCCCACCTGTCTGAGAATGCCAGGAGGAGGAACTGGGTGAGGGAGCTGCTGTTGGGCATTTGCTTTTTTTTAGGACAGGTCTGTTCAGAAAAGGAAAGCACAGAGAACAATTAAGACAGTCCCCTCTCAGCAAAGCCAGTGCAGTTTTTAGGGAAATCCCCTCCAAGTCAAGGCATTTCTTTTCTCTGGTTTGTGCTCTCTGAGGGTGCTGTGAGAAGCAGGAGCTCTGGCCATGTGCTGCCAAGGACTCATCCATCCAAGTCACTGTCCTTGCCCACAGCCCTTCTACCCCAGCCCTGGCAGCAGCTCCCCAGGCTGGCTGAGAGCTGCCCCTGGCAGGCAGCAGAGTCCCTGCCCAGCACAGCACCCTGGGCTACAGGACCCTGCTCTGCCCCACAGCCCTGGGCACTCCTGACTGCACCCCTGGCTTCACAGCTCTTCCAAAGTGCCCCAAAACAGCCCCTGCTCACTCATCCCATCAGCTGAGACTGGGCCAGCTTTAGGATATGCCTCCAGGAGCTGCCCCTGCACTGCCCTGCAGCCACAGACTCACCATGTGCAGCCCTGCCAAGATTCCTCCTGCAGGGAGCTCTCAGCCCTCCTGCCAGTGCTGAGCCCCTTGAAGCTCTGTCTGTGCCCTGCTGGTGTCCCTGAGCTGGCCTGGCAGTGCCCTCAGCCCTGCTGGGCTGTGCAGAGGAGCTGCTCACCAGCAGAGCTGTCTCTTTGAAGCTCTTCTTGCTTGCCAGGAGCTCCCTGTGTGCAAGGAGCCCGGCCCAGCTCAGCAGCACAGCAACAGCCCCAGGCATTTCATAACCCTCAGGGGATTGATGTTGTTTACATGAGGCTCAGTCCCTGAGAGGAAGTTCAAACAACTTTTCAAGAAGTCAAGGTGAGATTGAAACAAAATTTCTTGTAGTGCTAATGAGTCTCACTGAGGGACACAACTGAGAATTAGAGCAGAAAACCGCAGACAGTGATGACAAGGATGGACAAGCAAGGGGAAGGTGGTTCTGATGCTGAATAAACCTTGACTTGTTTCCTTAATCCAGAGGACCAAGCCCTGACCCTCAGCCCCTGGGAAGGCAGATGCTGTCCCTGCCTCATTCCTCAGGGCTCTTCCTGGGGCACTGGGATGTGGGATGTGCAATGCCAAGGGCAGGCCCATGGGGTGGCACCTGCCAGGCTGCTGAGCAGGGACAAGGAGTCCATGAGGCCCCAGGGCTGCAAGGGCCACTCCCCTCCTCCTGGCATCAGGGGCACAGACAGCAGCCCTGGCCAAAGGCCTGCAGAAGGTGGCTGTGTCAGGGCCTTTCAGCTTCTCCCCATGCCTGTCTCCTCTCCAGCCCAGGCTGTCCTACGGTGTCCATGCCCTGCCCCTTTCCCTGCAGGCTGTCGTCATCCCCCCGGCTGCCCCACCTGGCTGGCACCTTCCTGCACTGACATCTCTGCGTCCTCCCTGGCTCTTCCTGCACACGCAAAGCCTTGGGCTCATCCAGAATCTTTTGTGACATATTGCACCACAACACTGACCTCAGAGGGAAATTTGTGACTTCTTGTCACCAGTCTAGGCCACCCCAGCTGCCCTTGGTGGCACTAGTTCTTTCTTAGGCTGTTTTCTGACAGGAACAAAAGCTCCACCAGCTCTGACACCTCCCTTCCAGACCTCTCAGGCTACTCCTCTACTGTCCTCAATCTTCACACCCCTGACCCCTGAGTCCTCAGCCTCTATATACGGGTCATGTGCTTGAGGCCCCAAATTCCTTCCTGGGAGATCTCTGGGACCTCTCCAAGGTTTTGGAAGATGACAATAGAGTGCTCTTATCCCAGGAAACACAGAGGGACACCTTTTTCCCAGGGTTGTCTTGGCAGAATGAGGCACAATCTCTTTAAACTTTCCGGCACAAGGGAGCTCTGAGCTCTGGGTATGGAGGGAGGTCCAAGTGCCAACCACTGGAGTGGGAGCTACAAATCATCAGGTCTTGTGTTCTTTGGAGGGCCAGACACTGGTGAGAGTGGTGTGTGTGTGTGCACATGGAAGGACTTGAAGGGCACAATGAACTGTCTCAAAACACTGTCAAAGCAGGAAAATCCCATAAGGCACCACAACACATAAGCACTGGTGGCAAACAGGAAGGCCTTTAATTCCAAGGCCTAAAGGGAGGTGAAGGTTTGGAAGTAGCCCATAGGACAGAATTGCACTGTGCAGAGTGTGGGAAAGAGCAGAGAGCCCCAACAGGAAGCCAGGGCTGGTAAGGCAGGTCTGGGGAACCCATCCAGACAAAGATTCCCACCTGCAGACTGGAAGCACACAGGGTGAAACTCCCACCATGGCAAACTGTGGGAAAGGAAGCAAGTCCTTGTAGATGTGCCAGCCCAAGCTGTGGGTACAGCATCTACCCCCCTGAATACCCTGGGCTTGGGCTGTATAAAAGTGATAGCCCAGAAGCACAACTTGGGGACCCTCCACCGAGCAGAGCAGGGGGAAGGAGGACTGGCAGGAGCCTCAGGGATCTCCATGGTGTGATACATTTACTTCATCTCTGTCTCTCTCTCACTGGCTTCCCACCACCCCCTTCTTCCCTCTCTTTCCATTTCTTTCTCTTTCTCTCCCTCCTATTTACTGTTAAATCAAACCTGGACTGCTGACTTTGGCCCATGGTCTCCTTTGCAGCTGAATTTGGGCAGAGGTGTCTTTTAATAATGGGAACCTGAGAGTATCCATGAGGTTTTACAGTGTGGGAATGGCCACTGGATTCCATGAGGTTCCACAGAGTCTCAGGGTCCATTTGGCTTCATAAGACTCTGCAGTGTGATAATGGACCCTTGATTCCATGGGTTTGTAAAATGTCTCAGGACTCCTTTGGTTCTAGGAGGCCCCACATGTCACAGTGGCCCTTTGGTTCCATGAGATTCCACAGAGTCCCAAGAATCCTTTGGTTCCATGAGCCCTGTAGGGTCAAAATGGCAGGTTTGTTCCATGAGGTTCCACAATGTCACAAGGATTCCTTTGCTTCCAGGGGACCCTGCAGTGTGACAATGGCCCCTTGATCCCATGAGGTTCCACAGTGACAATATGGGCCCTTGATTTCTTGAGGTCCACAGTGTCCCGGGGTCCTTTTGTTTCCATGATGCTCTGCAGTGTCACAGTGGCCCCTTGATTCCATGAGGTTCTGAAAAGTCTCAGGGTTCCTTTGATTCCGTGAGGCCCTGCAGTGTCACAGTGGCCTAGTAATTCCATGTGGTTCCACACTGTCCCACGGTTCCTTTGGTCCCATGAATCCCTGAGGTTCCTCAGTGTCACAATGGCCCCTTGATTCTATGAGGTCCCAAATGTCTCAGGGCTCCCTTAGTTCCAAGAGGCCCTTCATGGCACAATGAACCCTTGGTTCCATGAGGTTCCACAGTGTCCCAGGGTTCCTTTGGCTCCAGAAGGCCCTACAGTTTCACAATGGCCCCTTTACTCCAGGAGGTTCCACAATGTCCTTGCTGGAACACACAGGGCTGTAATGTTGTCACCCTGCAGAGCTGCCTCCAGCTCTGGGCTCCAGCACAGGAAGGACATGGACCTGATGGAGTGAGTCCAGAGGGGACCATCAAAGGGATCAGAGGGATGGAGCAGCTCTGCTGTGAGGAAATGCTGAGAGAACTGGGATTGTTCAGACTGGAGAAGAGAAGGCTTTGGGGTGACCTAATTGTGGCCTTGCAGTGCCTGAAGGGAGCCAACCAGAAAGATGGAGAGAGACTTTGGACAAGGGCCTGGAGTGACAGGACAAGGGGAATGGCTTCACACTGAGAAAGGGAAGGGTTAGATGTGATATTAAGAGGAATTTCTGGACTGTGATGGTAGTGAGATCCTGGCACAGGTTGCTCAGAGAAGTTCTGTCTGCCCCATCCCTGGAAGTGTTCACGGCCAGGTTGGATGGGGCTCTGAGTTCTGAGTGTAGTGGAAGGTGTCCCTGCCCATGGCAGGGGGTTGGACTGAGATGCTCTTTAAGGTCCCTTCCCACCCAAACCATTCCATGATTCTGTGACTGGTGGGGGACATGGTGGTCGGAGCCAACGGGCACAGAGACCCCAAAATGATGGGATTTTCCTTTCTGAATGAAGGAAGGAGGGGACAGCAGAACTGAAACCTTGGACTGCTGGTGGTCTGACTTCAGCTCTGCAGAGGGATCTGGACAGGCTGGATCAATAAGGCCAAGTGTCAGGGCCTGCCCTTGGGTCCCAACAACCCCCTGGAACGCTCCAGACTGGGGGCAGAGGGGCTGGAGAACTGCTCAGTAGGAAGGGAATTGGGGGTGGGTGGGGGGACTCTCTGCAACGACCTGAAAGGAGGTTTTAGTGGGGTGGGGGTTGGTCTCTTCTGCAAAGCCTTTAGTGACAGGAAGAGAGGAAACGGCCTCAAATTGCTTTGGGCAAGGTTCATATTAGATATTCAAAAACCCTTTTTCCACTGAGAGAGTGCTCAGGCATTGGAACAAGCAGCCCAGGGAGGTGGTGGAGTCTCTGGAAGCATTCAGGTGGCATCTGGATGTAGCGCTTTGGGATGGAGTTTAGGGGTGATTCTGGTGGTGCTGGGTTGACAGTTGGACTAGAAGATCTGGAAGGTCTCTTCCAACCTTGATGATTCTGTGATTCTCTGACCTGTCATCCCTGTTTGCAGGTTTGTGCTCTAACAAGACCCTGGGGAGGTTTTCTCTGTTGGGTCCCCAGAGATTGTGTTGTGTGAGCTTTTTTCCCTAAGATCAAAACAAAGAATAATTAATGCTAAATCCAGAAGGTGGCTTTCAAGTAATAACTTGGTCCAGTTTGTCCAACTGTGTCCAAACAGGTGAGGAAAATCTGGAACTTTAGAAGGGTTAGTTTTTACCTCATTAACAGGATATCCAGGGGTGCACCAAGTGCCTTCCAGTGAGGAGCACAAGAGACCAGCAGACAGTGACAATCTTGTTCTAATGTTAATGTCACTAGAGCACAGAGTGAGATCACTTCTGAGTTATGTTTCTTTAATCAGTGATTGGGAATAAAGAGAAAAAGCCATCTGCTGGATTTAGCAATAATTACTCCTTGTTTTGATCTTAGGGAAAAAGGCTCACACAACACAATCTCTGAATGCTCCTTTGAACTTACCCACAGTGTGTTCACAAACACACAGAGCAAGGCTTTTAGATTTGGCTGCTCCCCTCAGTTCCAGCATAGAAAGAAATGTCTCTGTGCAATAACAGCAATTGCCTTACCATGTTACTGAACTACATTCAGTTTATCTGGTCTCAAACAAATACTCCATATTTTCTCCTTGTTTTATTTTCAAAGGCATGGGTATGGGTATTTAGGTGACTGCCTTCACTGGTACAGCATAGAAACCGTTCACATGGCTATAAATGAATATTATTCTCTTGACAAAACACCTTTTCCAAAGCCTCTGACAAAAAGAAAGGGAAAAAGAACCCAGAAAGAAAAAGGGAGCCACAGGCACATTGCCTGTCACCCACCAAAAAAGGTCTCCTCCCTAAAGATAATTCAGGCACACCCTTCAATATGGATCTCTCACTATCACCCCAATCTCCTTTTTAGTGGAAGTTTCTTTAGGGAAGCTGAAGTGCATCACTGTCCCAGACAGCCAAGGATAAGGTGACTGAGGGAATTCAGTTGCTCTGTTTAATTAATACAGGATTATTTCCCTTTCCTTTGGTGAAGCTAATAATATGACTGGTGGAATATCAGTAACAATTAAATCACAAACTCGTGCAGCACCAAAGGGAAAATTTACTTTAGTTATGGAGTATTGCCAGCAGAAATCTTGAAGATCTTATCCATATTTGCACTGAAAAAATACCACATGTACTTCCTGGGATACTGCAAGCTTTCTACAGTCCTTGTGGCATGTCTTTACAGAGCAAGAGTGAACATTTTGAGATGATACCTTAATAAATGAGTTGCAGTTCTATTGTTTCTTGAATGTTAAGCACCACATCCTAAACGCAGGAACACGTTCAAGGTCAATGTCCTATTTTAGACCTTTTCAGCAGCTGTGATATTGTGATAATCACACTTAAAATATTCCTCTAGAAAGAGTAAATTAGCCCTTTTCACTAGAAGGATTCTTATGATCAAAAGCAAATCTGAATAGGAACAAATTCAGATTCCTTTTTTTAGTTTGTTTTTTTTCAGCAATGCAATAAATTGCTGTCCCTAACTGGGATGGCTTTTCTACCCAAGAATTAAAAAGAAAACCCCAAAGTTCACTTTATTCTGCACTTATATTACTTTTGGGGTTTTTTTTTGTTTTTTTTGGAGGCCTCACCTATGTAAAAATACCTTCCTTAAAATGCATTTATACTTTCTGTGAGAACCAAACCATTCCAGCTGACAAACCATTCCATCACCAATACTGCAGGGAAATGTAATATCCCACTAAAGCAGAAGGGAAAGAAGACAACTGAGCATCAGCAGCTCTTCCTAAGCAAGATCAGGGGTTTAGCTCCATCTAACTGAGGGATGAGATGTGTCCCTCAGTGGGTCTCTTCCCACTCCCCCACCAGCCCTTCTACCCGACTGCAAGCTCAAAGTTCTAAAAAGAGAAGAGGAAGCTGGAGCGTCAATATTTCCCCAGTGCAAACCCCAATAATCTTTGCTGGGAGCTGACAGGAATTGCTGTTCCCCTGCCCTGGGATATCCTGGCTTGAGGCGAGAGCGCAGCCCCGCCCAGAGCCCCCAACCCCTCTGAGAGCTTTTGTAGGGTCTGTTTGTCCATGTCCCTGTGGCAGAGGCTGCCCCGACACCTGCCCTGGAGCTGGTCCAGCTGCTGGACCAAACAAGGCATTGTCCAGCCTGCCTTCCCCCAGCCCCAACCGCCCCAGCCCATCTTCCATCGCTCTGCTTCCTTTTCCTGCCCCTGCTCCCCCTCCGCTCCCTTCCCTCTGGCATTTTTATTAGGAATGTTCTTGCTGTTCTCACTGTCCGAGCATGAGCTGATCCCCAGGGGAGCCTGTGGAATGTAACCCCTCAAGCACTAAATTCCTTCCCCTGTGCCAAAGACACGGGTTTGTTGTTGCTGCCCCTCCCGCCGAGCACCAGCTCCATCTCCTGCTCCTGCCCAGCGGCTTTGCAGAAATCCAGGGCTGGGTGTGGATTGGAGGCTGTGGCAAGGGACAGGATAAAGTTGCTTCACTTCCACCCTTGATGTCTCAGTGTTTGTGATCTTGAGAATCCTCACAAACCTGGAACAAGGCAGATTATCTGTTTTTGTAAGATATGTACATGGAGATTGTTTTGATCTGTGTTTAAATCGTCCTTAAATAAAACAACTGATAGAAAACTATAAAAAAATGGAAAAGGGAAAAATAAGAAAAAAGAAAATTTAAAAAAAAGGGAGAAAAAAGAGGAAAAGGAGAAAAAAAAGAGAAAAAAAGGAAGAAAAAACAGGAAAAAATGAGAAAAAAAAGAAAGAACAAATAAAAAAGAGAAAAAAAGAAAAAAGAGAGAGAAAAAAGAGAATAAAAAGAGGAAAAAAAGAAAAAAGAAAGAAACGAAAGAAAGGAAAAAGAGAAAATAAAAAAGACAGAAAAACTAAAACCCAACAAGTCCGATCCTCCCCCGCCGCAGGGACTACAACTCCCACAATGCCCCGCGCAGGCGGGGGGCGGGCAGGGGCCGTGGCCGCGCGCTGATTGGCTGCGGGGCGGGTCTGTAAAGGCGGAGGGCGCGCGGAGCGAGCGCCATTTTGGCCTCGTGGTCGGGAGTGAGGAGGACTCGCCTGCGGCCGCTGCACTTCGCTGGGTGAGTTGGCGGGGGGGCGGCGAGAGCGGGGTCTGGGGATCCCCTCGGGGGCTGCGGGGAGCGTGGGTGTGGGTGGAAAGGCTGGAGGCCTCGGGGGGGTTTAGCGGGGGAGTTCGGGGGTTCCCGGGGACGTTTTGAGGGGTCCCTGAAAGGACTCGGGGGGGAGGTTGAAGGTCCCTGAAGGGTTTTGGGGGGCTCTGATGTGGGTTTTGTTTTCTGAGAAGATTTGGGGTGTCCCAGGTGGGCTTTGGGGCTCTCTGGGGAGGTTTGGGGTTCCTGGGAAGCTTTGCGGGGACCTTGAGGCAGTTTTGGGGTCTCTGGGGGGTTTAAGGTGTCCCAGACGGTTTGGAGGGCCCGTGGGGGGGATTGGGGGTCCCTGAATGGGCTTGAGGGGTCCCAGGTGGGTTTTGCGGGTCACTGAGAGGGTTTGGGGGGTGCTGGGGAGGGATGAGATCTCTGAGGGGATTTGAAGGGACCTGGAGAAGGTTTTGATGGGTCGAAGGGGGATTTCAGAGGTTTTGAAAGGATTTTACAGAGTCCCCTAAAGCCCAGCAATGGAGTTCAAGGGGTCCCCCAGCCCCCAGGGGAGGGGTCCTAGGGATGCCCCCCAAAATCCAGAGGGGGAGATGTACCACATCCGGATAAGGGGATCCCAGTGCCCCCAGTATATCCCAGTGACCTCCCAGTTACCCTCAGTATGGCCCAGTAACCCCCTCAGTGACCACCCAGTGTGTCCCAGTGTCCCCCAGTAATCACCCAGTGCCCCACAAAGCCCCCTGACTGTCCCCAACATGTCCCCAGATGCCCTTGGCCTTTCTGTGAGCGTGGGGGGGGCGTTTTTGGTGTCAGAGGGTTCCGGGGGGTTCCTGGGGTGAGATGGAGGGTTGGGGACATCAGGGATGGGGTTTGGGGACAGTGGTGAGGGATTTTTGGACAATGAAATTGGGGGTGCCAAGGGGGGAGTTGGAGACACCAAAAGAGTCTCGAGGACACGAAGGGGGTCTCAGGACTCACTTGCTCGTAGGGAAGCCACTCCTCTCCCCCTCTAGGCCCCATTACCCCCCACTAAATGTCCTCCAACCTCCTTTTTTTCATTTAGTCCCCTCCCCTCCAGATACCTTTGACCCCCCAGTGCCCCCAAGACCCTTTTAGCTCTCGCAAATGCAACCAATGCCTCTCAAAGCCCCCAAATCTCCATCCAACCCCTCCAAATCCCCCCAGATCTCCCATAGCCCCCCTCAAAGAGGGATCACCTGGCATCCTGGGACAGGAACACAGTGGGCTGTACTGGGGGCACTGGGCTGTACTGGGAGGGCACTGGGGGGGCTCAGGTGTCCCAGGACAACGTGGTCCAGCTCCAGGAGAGATCTGGGGAGCAGTGAGGAGGTACTGGTCTGTACTGGTCTGCACTGGTCTGTCCTGGTCTCTCCTGGTTTGTACCCCCAATCCTCAAAGCCCCTCCCCAGCTCCCCCAGGACCCTCCCAGACCCCAAAGCCCCCCAAGCCCCCCCAGGCCCCTGACTTGGTCCTGCTGCCCCTTGAGCATCTGCAGCTGCTGCAGAACCAGGCATTTCATCAGCAAATGTGCAGGTGACCCCAAGCTGGGGGTGTGTTGATGTGCTGGAAGGCAGGAGGGCTCTGCAGAGGGACCTGGCCCAGCTGGATCCATGGGCTGATTGCAAGGGGATGAGGTTCCAGCAGGCCAAGGGCCGGGTCCTGCCCTTTGGCCACAAGAAGCCCCGTCAGCCCCCCGGGCTGGGGCCAGAGTGTCTGGAGAGCAGGCAGGCAGAAAGGGAGCTGGGAGTGGGGATGGACAGGGAGCTGAAGAGGAGGCAGAGTGTGGCCAGGTGGCCAAGAGGGCCAATGGCTGGTGGCCTGTGTGAGGAAGAGTGTGTCAGCAGGAGCAGGGAAGGGATTGTTGGGCTGGAGTGAGCGCTGGTGAGGCCACCCCTGGAGTGCTGTGTCCAGCTCTGGGCCCTGAGTTGAGGAAGGCCCTGGAGGGGCTGGAGCAGGTGCAGAGAAGAGCAGCGAGGCTGGGGAAGGGAGTGGAGCACAAGTGGTGTGAGGAGAGGCTGAGGGAGCTGGGGGTGTTGAGGCTGGAGAAGAGGAGGCTCAGGGGAGACCTCCTGACTGTCTGCAAGTCCCTGCCAGGAGGTTGGAGCCAGGTGGGGGTGGGGCTGTTCTGCCAGGAAGCAGCAGTAGGACAAGAGGGCTGGGTCTGGAGCTGTGCCAGGGGAGGTTTAGGTTGGATATTAGGAAGCAATTTTTTGCTGAGAGAGTAATCAGGCCTTGGAATGGGCTGGGCAGGGAGGGGGTGGAGTCAGCGTCCCTGGAGGTGTTGGATATTGGGAAGCAATTTTGTACAGAGAGAAGTGAAAAGAGCCGGTGGGTCACCCCCAAAGGGAGCTGGGGGGAGCCGGGGTTTGGGGGCCTGATGGGAAAGGGGTGGGAGGGGTGGCTGAGGGGAGTGGGGAGAGCGGGAGCGGGGTTGCCGTGGGGGTACCTCGGTGTCCCCATGCCTTGATCCCTGGAGAGCGAGGAAGGCTGGAGATAGGGAGGAGCTTCGAGAGCCCTGAGAGCCTGGAGAGGGGGGGCACAGAGAAGGGGAAGCCTGGACAGTGGGGACCCCTGGGATACCCTCGGACAACAAAGTGGAGAACCTGGAGAGGGGGAATTTCTGGGAATGCAGCATCCTGAAGGCGAGAATCAGAGGAGAAGGGAGCCTTGGGACCCCCAACACTCCCAGCATCCCAGACAGGAGAGACTCTCTGAACCCTAGAGGGGGGAAACCAGAGAAGGGGAACTCTTAGGAGAATTTTTTTGGGCTAATCTTCATATTTTAGAGTATTTTTTAGCTGAATCTCAACTTTTTGCGGTTTGGGGGGGCAGGAGTCTTCTCACTATTTCTTATAGGCTTTTGCCTGAATGTCGATGATTTGGGTTTTTCTGGGATGAGTCTTGGTGTTTTGGAGGTTTTTATGGTCACAGGATGCCCGGTGAGTTCTAGAGATGGACTTGGGCAGGAGGAACCCCCAAGCCAACATGCTCAGCCCTTGTTTTCCCCCCATCAGGATTTGTCCTTCCCAAAGCTTGGGCGGATGGAGGAGGAGGCTGCGAGGAAGAGGAAGATGCCTTGGGCCCCCCAGGCAGGTGAGGAGGAAGTCAGTGTCCCTTTGGGTGGGTGTTGTGCTGGCTCTGTCAGCCCAGCATGGCCCCGGCTGCAGGACAACCCCGCTGGCGCCGCCGTCCTGCCGGGGCCGGAGTTGGGGGGATGTCCTTGGCCTTCCCTGTGGGCCGGAGGCAAATCCCCTGCCTGTCCTTCTTGCTTCCTGCCCCAGGCCCCGAGCTGAGGACGGAGAGCCCGGAGGACAAATCCCCCCGTGAGACCCTGGTGGGAGAGGCCGTTTTGAAGGGCTCCCCGGCGCAGGAAGGCAGCGGGGAGGAAAAGGGCCGGAGATCCCCCCGCAGGAGGGGCTCCAAAGCCAGCCCAGGGTGCTCTGAGGAGGAAAGAGCCAGCCTGTGCTGGGAAGGCAGCCGGAGCTTGAACCAGAGCTCTGACCTGGTGGTCCCTGATCAGCCTCCCAGCAGGGAAAAGCCCTTCAGGTGCTTGGAATGTGGGAAGAGTTTCAGGAACAACAGCCACCTGATGGAACACCAGTACATCCACACTGGGGAACGTCCCTACACGTGTGGGGAATGTGGGAAGAGCTTCAGGCAGAGGTCCAACCTCCGCACCCACCAGCGCATCCACACTGGGGAACGGCCCTACACGTGTGGAGAATGTTGGAAGAGCTTCAGGTACAACTCCAGCCTCCTCTACCACCAGCGCATCCACAGCGGGGAACAGCCCTACACATGTGGGGAATGTGGGAAGAGCTTCAGGTACAACTCCAGCCTCCTCAGCCACCAGCACAGCCACACTGCTGAACAGCCCTACACATGTGGGGAATGTGGGAAGAACTTCAAGAGCATCTCCAGCCTGATCCAACACCAGCTCATCCACACTGGGGAACGTCCCTACCGCTGTGAGGAATGTGGGAAGAGCTTTACGAAAAGCTCCAGCCTGATCCAACACCAGCACATCCACACTGGGGAATGTCCCTACCTCTGTGAGGAATGTGGGAAGAGCTTTAGGAACAGCTCCAACCTCATCACCCACCAGCGCATCCACACTGGGGAACGGCCCTACACGTGTGGGGAATGTGGGAAGAGGTTTCAGTGCAGCTCACATCTCCTCGTGCACCAGCGGACGCACACGGATGAGAGGCCCTTCCGCTGCACCGACTGCGGGAAGGGCTTCAACCAGAACTCCACCCTCGTCAGGCACCGGCGCATCCACACCGGGGAGAAACCCTACAAGTGTGGGGAGTGTGGGAAGAGTTTCACCAACAGGTCTGGCTTGACCAGACACCAACGGACCCACCAGTAAGGGAAGCCCTACCAGTGCCTCGAGTGCAGGAAGAATTTTGGCTGCTGCTTCCAACGTGAATGAAGCCCCTGATGGTGAGGCAACCTCTGAGTCCAGTGACTGTCAGTCTGTCCCTTTTGACGAGAAAGGGCCAGTCCCCTTTCCCAGGGGCAGCTTCTTCCAACAGAACCCTTCTTGGGGGGAGTGTGGAGATTCCTGCCTTGGCTGGGGACCCCCTAAGGTCACTGCTGGAGGTTGAGAGCAGAGATCTCCCCCCGAGCATTGGTCTGAGGGAGTTCCATCCATCTCTAATTAGGAATTATTGCTTTTGTGCCACCTTGAGTAGAATTGCTTTAGTGTCAACCACTGTCATATGTAAAGCAATAGTCCTTCACTACTGGTAGTTTTAGTGTTTCTATTGTGCAGTAAATAATCCTGATGAAGATCTTTTGTCTGGTCATTTGTAACCCTAAATAACTCATTTGTATCAATAGATTTGATTTGCCATCATTAAAAGCTGGGTGACCTAAGTGTTTCAGTCACACCTCTGTAATTCCTCTAAATTAAACTGTTGGCATAATCCAAGGCTGAGATTGGATCCAGCAGCCCCCAGCACCCCACAGTAAGTTGGAAGCTCAAGGTTCACCCCCCCCCTTTCACAGCCCCCTGTGCCCAAAGACCCCCATGGGACTGCCAGACCTACCAGACTATCCTCTCTTTTCCACCCTTCTCCCTGTTCCTCCCACTTTCCCATTGTCCCCTCAATCCCCAGTTTCCCTCCAAAACAGTTTTGGGCTCCCAACCCCCACTTTTTGCCCCCTCTCCTATGGCTGCTGAAGGAGAAAATGAGGCTGCACACACAGAGTTCCATTTCAGGACTTGTCCGCCCATCTTTCCAGTGTCCCCCTTTCATTGGGGTTCCTTTGGAAACAGCGCCTGGGCTTTGTCTTTTAGTCCACCGGAATTCCCAGCATGGCCCCAAAGCAGTGCCCTGATCCCACACATTCCCCTCCCCTCATGTGCTGGCTGTGTTCAGCCACCAGAGAAAAACACAGGCTGGTCATGCAGGCTGGTTAAAGAGCATTTCCACTTTGGCAAACAGCACTCTCTGGATGGAAAACACCAGTCAAGGCCAAAACACTCCTTTTGGATCCTGATTAGCTGAATGCAGCTGCTGCTGCCTTAACTTGTTCCCACAAAAATTCTCAGGGTTCTTTTGGTTCCAGGAGGCCCCACATGTCCCAATGGCCCCTGGATTCCATGAGCTTCCACAGTCTCCAATGGTTCCTTTAGTTCCATGAGGCCCTGCAGTCCCAAAATGCCCTTTGGATTCTCAGAGATTTCCCATTGTCCCAGGGTCCCCTGTGCTTCAGAAGGAGCTGCAGTGGGACAGTGGCCCCTTGGTTCCGTGAGCTCTGCAGTGTTCCAGGAATCCTTGGGTTCCAGCAGAGCCTGCAGTTTCACAAGGAGCACTTGAATGCAGGAGGTTCTGCAGGGTCCCAGTGGCCCCTGGATTCTGGGAGGTTCAGAAATATCTCAGGGCTCCCTTGGTTCCAGGAGGACACACATGTCAGCAGGAACCCTTGATTCCAGGAGGTTGGACAGTGTCCCAGAATTCCTTTGATTTCATGAGGCCCTGGACTGTCCCAATGGACTCCTGATTCCATCATCCCCCTCAGTGTCCCAATGGTCCCTTGGTTCCAGGAGTTTCTGCAGCGTCCCAGGGTTCCTTTTGTTCCGTGGGAACCTGCAGTGTCACAATGGGCCCTGAATTCCAGGAGTTTTCCCAGGATGACACTGCTGCCTTTATTCCATAAGATTCCACAGTGTGCCAGGGCTCCTTTGGCTCCAGAAGGCCCTGCACGGTCACAATGGTCCTTGGTTCCATGAGGTTCCACCATGTCCTTGCTGGAACATGCTCTGGGATCTGGACAGGCTGGATCAATAAGGCCAAGTGTCAGGGCCTGCCCTTGGGTCCCAACAACCCCCTGGAATGCTCCAGGCTGGGGGCAGAGGGGCTGGAGAGCTGCTCAGCAGGAAGGGACTTGGGGGTGCTGCTTGACAGGGGCTGGATATGAGGCAGAGTGTGCCCAGGGGGGCAAGAAGGCCAAGGGCATCGTGGCCTTTGTGGAGAAGAGTGTGGCCAGCAGGAGCAGAGAACTGATTGCCCCTCTGTGCTGGGCACTGGGGAGGCCCCACCTGGAGTGCTGTGTCCAGTTCTGGCCCCTCAGTGCCAAAAGGCCCTTGAGGGGCTGGAGCGTGTCCAGAGAAGGGAACGGAGCTGGGGAAGGCTCTGGAAAACATGTCTGCTGAGGGACGGCTGAGGGAACTGGGCTTGTTGAGTGTGGAGAAGGGGAGGCTCAGGGTGGACCTCATTGCTCTCTACAATTGGATGGGGGTCGGTCTCTTCCGCAAAGCCTTTAGTGACAGGAAGAGAGGAAATGGCCATCAGTTGCATCAGGTGAGGCTCAGATTAGATGTTACAAACAAACTTTTCCCACTGCGAGAGTGTTCAGGCATTGGAACAAGTAGCCCAGGGAGGTGGTGCAGTCTCTGGAAGTGTTCAGGTGTGTGGTGGGTTGACCTTGGCTGGACACCAGGTGCCCTCCCAGTCGCTCTATCACTCCCTTTCCCAGCAGGACATGGGAGAGAGTAAGGTGGGAAAAACAAAATAGTGGGTTGAGATAAGGCAGTTTTATTAAAGCAAAAAGCAAAACGAAGCATGTGCACACA
Organism: Manacus candei; assembly: GCF_025592945.1. Lineage (NCBI taxonomy): Eukaryota > Metazoa > Chordata > Aves > Passeriformes > Pipridae > Manacus > Manacus candei. The sequence continues at coordinate 9,343,675 of NW_026138093.1, read as the reverse complement.
GAAGCAGGAGGTAGCAGGGTTTGTTCTCTGCTTCCCATGAGCAGCCATGGTCGGCCACTCCCCAGGAGCAGGGCTTGGGTCCGCGGGACGGTTCCTCAGCAGGCAGCCATCAGACAATGAATGCCCCCCTCCTGCTCCGGCCTCAGCTTTTAGAGCTGAGCTGACCTCCCATGGGCTGCAATGTCCCTTGGGTCAGTTGGCTCAGCTGGCCTACTTGGGTCCCCTGCCAGGCTCTTGCCCTCAGCTAAGGAAGGAATGTCCCAGTGTTGGTGCTGTGCTCAGCAGTGGCCAAAACACTGGGGTGTTCTCAACCCCCTTCCAGCTGCCAATGCCAAGCCCAGCCCTGGGAGGGCTGCTGTGGGGAACTGAACTGCAGCTCAACCAGACCCAACCCAAATATCTATGGCACATATTCTATAGAATCCATCCTTAGGTGTTGTATGATAGATCTATAAGATATTACAAATAAGAAGCAATAATAAGGCAAGTGTCCTCCTTAGGGACACCCCTTCCCCCCAAACCCCTGCCTGGGTTTGTTCCCTGGGGGTCTCTGCAGCAGCAAGCACAGCCCCACACTGACTGCTCTGGGCTGTGCAGGCATTTGTGGTTCTGCCTGTCTCACACACACCCCCAACCTTGGGATGGATCTGGATGTCATTGGATGTGATGTCATAGGAAGGATGTGACATCATCAGGGAACTGTGATGTCATAGGGAGGATGTGATATCACTGGAATGATGTGATGTCACAGGGAGGATGTGATGTCACTGGAATGATGTGATGTCACGGGGAGGACATGATGTCACAGGGATGATATATCTTGGAAGAGGTGTGATGTCATAGGGGAAATGTGATGTCGCAGGAAGGATGTGATGTCACTGGGCAGATATGATGTAACTGGAGAGCTGTGATGTCATATGATGGATGTGATGTCATAGGAGACCTGTGATGTCACATGATGAATATGATGCCATAGGGAGTTCTGATATCCCGGGAGAGCTGTGACTTCACAGGAGAACTGTGATGTCACAGGGGAGGATGTGACGGCACAGGGATGATATGAGATCACAGGAGAGATGTGATGTCATATGATGGATGTGACATCATAGAGGAGCCTTGATGTCAAAACCAGGATGTGATGTCACAGGTGAGTACGGGATGTCACGGGGGGGTGTGATGTCTGAGGGGAGCGGTGATGCCATGGGAGTGTCATGTCATATGATGGTTGTGACGTCATAGGGGAGGATGTGATGTTACAGGGGAGCTGTGATGTCATGGGGAGATGTGATGTCATATTATGGTTGTGACATCTTATGGGAGATGTGATGTCACAACAAGGATGTGATGTCACAGGGGAGATGTGATATCATGGGGAGGATGTGATGTCAGAGAAGGATGTGATGTCATTGGAGAGCTGTGATGTCACAGGGAGGATGTGATGTCGGAGGGGAGGACGTGATGTCAGAGGAGAGGCGTGATGTCACACGGGAGGATGTAATGTCACAGGGCAGGTGTGATGTCACAGGGGAGCTGTGATGTCACAGGGGATGTGTGAAATCACAGGAAGGATGTTATATCACAGAAGTGTGATGTCATATGGTGGATGTGACCTCATAGGGGAAATGTGATATCTCAGGAAGGATATGATGACATGGGGCAGGTGTGATGTCGGAGGGATCCTATGATATCACAGAAGAGATGTGATGTCATATGATGGATTTGACATCCTAGGGGAGATGTGATGTCACAACAAGGATGTGATGTCACAGGGGAGGCGTGATGTCGTAGTGCAGCTGTGATATCATATTATGGTTCTGACATCATGGGGGAGCTGTGATGTCACAGGGAGGATGTGATGTCACAGGGATGTTATGATATCACGGAAGACATGTGATGTCATATGGTGGATGTGATGTCATAGAGGAGCCTTGATATCACAACAAGGATATGATGTCACGGGGAGGACCTGATGTCACAGGACAGGTGTGATGTCATACAGGAGCTGTGATGTCACCGGGGAGGATGTGACATCATAGGGGAGATGTGATGTCACAGGGAAGCTGTGTGGTCACAAGGATGATGTGATGTCACAGGGGAGGACGCGATGTCACAGTGATTATATGATATCACTGGAGAGATGTGATGTCATCTGATGGATGTGACATCAGCTGTGATGTCACAGTGGAGGTGTGATGTCATAGGGGAGATGTGATCTCACAGGAAGGATGTGATGTCAAATGATGGTTGTGACATCATAGAGGAGGATGTGATGTCACAGAGTAGCTGTGATGTCATATGGGAGCTGTGATGTCATGGGGAGGATGTGATGTCAAGTGCGCAGGGTCAGCCACGGGAACTTTGCTGTTCCCAGCGGGGCGCACGGAGGGTTTGTCGCCGGGCGCACATGGACTGGGAGAACTTTTCCTGCCGGAGCCGCTCTCCCTGCACCACCAGGAAGAGCAGGGACCGCATCGCCCCGGCCGCAGCGGCGCAGAGGCTGCTCGGGAGGGGACAGTGTGCTGGAGGGAGCTGCCCACTCGCTGTCCTCACTGCCTGCACAGCGCAGGGCTGGGGGGAATTGAGCCAGGCAGGAAAAGGGAATGGCGGCCATCGCACGGGGCTGAAATGAGACGGGAAGGAGCAAACAGCCTGGCTGGGGGAGCACAGTTTGGGAAGGGGGCACAGGGAAAACCCACTGGGATGTTCTGGGGTAAATAACAGAAAATAAACAGGGGAGGGTGCCCTTTCAGATATGGTTTATAGATCAGTGTGCTGTGTATAGTGTAAGAGAGCTTCAGAAATGTAAGAATGCAGTTCCTACAGCCTTCACTACAGTGACACGATTTTAATAAAATATATAAAGAGATGATAAGTTGAGTGTTAGATTGGGCTTTTTTTGGTGGTTTTTTTTTTTTTTTTTTTTTTTTTTGTGGATGCTTTGTCCCCCCAGCCCCCCCAAAGGAGCTTTCTTGAATGTCCCTTCTTACAGCTAATTTGAAGGATTAGTTTAGATAAACCTCTTAGAGTGGATGCATTTCAATGAAATCAGGACATGTCTTTTTGGCTCTGGTGCAAGATTCAAACTAATTTTTTTCTTCCTCTTTGGTTCAATTAAAAACCATCTTAAAACACTCCCAGTATATTGTGTGAGTGCAGGGCTTGAGGCGTGTGGGATTGAATGAACGCAGAGAAAGAACTAACATTCAGAAACATATCTGCTTCTCTGTTTCAATTAATAAACCCCACAGTTTGACACATTAATAATATCCATAGCAATTGTGATTTGACTGTATATTGTGACCTGCATATGCACATGTGAGCATAAGGACACACGAAATAGGTGTTGTAGTTTCTGCAGTTCTTGTGTTATGGGTGAGGGGAGAGAGGATTCGAGCTAAAAATTGTCTGAACATTTTGAGAGTGCAGAGACATCTATCTGACCATCACTAGATGTGCTTTGATTTGAAGGCAGAGCATGTTAAAGAATGCAATAGCTTAAAGCCAGCTGCAGTCTTGAATTTTTGCTCTTTCAGCAATAACAATAGCACTAATAATTACTAATATTTAATGAGCTAACATGCAATAAATGTATCGAATCATTTTAAGATATGTGTCCATTTAATAAGTTTAAATTAATCAATGCATGCATAACAGGAAATCTCCCTCAACCTCTGATTTAAATGTAACATCCACTAAAGGATTATAGAGGGAACTTAATTTTACTGACTGTTTTAACAGTTGTCACAGCTGTTGGAAGAAGGAAAGGCAATTGAAACACTCCAAAAAAGGGGTGGGGGGGCGGAACGGGAGTAGTTTAATAAATTTAAACATGGTCTTTGAATGCCACACATAAAAACATTGAGCAGATCTGTAACTCCACAAAGCTGCTGTACAATATGTACATTTGCCTTTTGTGACTCACTGTGTTTCATTCATTTGAACACTGAGCAGTTTCTCTCCTTTCTCCATTTAAAAATGTGCAACAGCGTTTAAATGTGAAACAAATGCAACTGATGGAATACTCAGCTGACAGGAAATAAAGGTTGTGTGGAATGGCTGTAACATTTCAAAAGTGGACACAGGTGTCACATCCTGTGAATGCTGCAGTGCAGTGAGGGTTGGTGTACATATTTTATGTTTTTCTAACCGTTCCCATGTTGTGATGTGGGAATGGTGTGTGGAGTTCCCCTGCGAGTCTGTCTGGGTTATGTCTGTGTAGGGATGAACAGGAGTGTGTGTGTAGATTCCCATGCCTGTGTGTTTGTGTGTGTGCAGGGGGATTCTGTGCTGAACTCGTTGAGCTACGAGGTGCACAAAGGACCCCCTTGCTTTCTAAATTCCTTCTCAGAGAGGAGCCTGGGGGTGGCTGGATCCAATCTCAGGCTCAGATTTTGGTTTCAGTTGAAGGAATTATACAGGTATGATTCAATCACTTTGTCCTGCAGGTTTTAGTGATGGCAAATCAGAAATATTTCTATAAAAACAATGATTTATTACGACAAATGAACAAAAAATTGATCAGAAAATTGAACAGATGAAAGACCTTAAACAGAATTATGTACTTCAAATTATAAAAGCCAAAAACCTCTAGTAGTATAGTGTAAGATAGGACAGTGGAGTCTATCAAAGTAACTCTATTAAAGCAATTGGATCAAAGCCAGCAAAAAGAAACAATCCTGAAGCAGAGAGTGAGGTAACTCACCCCATAACAACAGGGGGTAGTTCTCTCTCTTTCACTTAACCCCTGGGGAGTGACCATGAAGAGCTGTCCCTGCTTCATGGCAGAAGCTCCACACACTTCAAGGAAGTCTGTGGAAGAATCTGACACATGAAAGTTGGACAGGGCTTTTATAGTTATCAAGGATTTTACTGTCAGATGTATTTCAAGGCCAGGGAGCAGCTTATCTGTCAAATCCTGCTTCAAAAAGCAGGCTGTGTATTTGAAGTTTCATGAAACAGCATAATTTGGGTTTAGCATAATTCAACATTAAAAACAGCACCTTGGCACCAGCAGTAACTCACCACAGAGAGCTTGCATTGTTTGCATTCTCTGACCAGTTTTTAGGTATTATCAGAGCAGAGCATCCTGCCAGAAATGGCCCCTTGATTCCATGAGGTTGCACAAACTCTCAGGGTTCCTTTGGTTCCATGAGGTCCCTCAGTGGCACAACAGACCCTTGGTTCCATGAGGTTCTGGAGTGTCACAATGGCCCTGATGATTTGAGTTTCCACTATGGCCCAGGATTCCATTGGTTCCATGAGGCCCTGCAGTGTCACAATGACCCCTTGATTCCAGGATGTTCCAAAACATCCCAGGGTTCCCTTGGCTCCAAGAGGCTCCCCAGTGTCCCCCCGGCCCCTGGATTCCAGCAGGCCCTGCAGTGTCCCAATGGCCACTGGGTTCCAGGAGCCACAGCGGCTGCCGCCGGCGTCTGTGCCCGGAGCCGCCGCTCCCACGGGGCTGCCGCACTCACCGCCGGGGTTGCCGCTCGCGCAGCCGCCGCTCTGCCCCGGCTGCACCGGGACCCGGCACCGCCTCGGGCCTGCGCTGCCGCCTCAGCGGCCACAGGGACACAGCCATGGGGGACCTTTGCTCTGACACTGATGGGCCTGGCTTTGTTCTGCTTGGCCCTGGGCTTTGGGAAAACTGCTGTTCATGTTCATGCTCCACTGGAACAGCTCCTGAATTCCAAAGGTTTCCTAATCCAGGGGAGGGGTTTCTGTGGCATCGGAGGAGCCGCCCCTCGGGACACATTGTCAATAAACCATCCAGCTGAGTGGGATGGGTGTAAGAGCTGGGGAACGCAGGATAATCAGTCATCCCATGAAAACCATGGAACATTCCCTGCCTGAATCAGAACCCAAAGAGAAGAGTTTGGATACAATTCCCAAACAGTTTGGAAACTCCAGTCATTTCTGACACCAGGATGGAAATTCAGCAGATAACTAAAGCCAGTGTTTTAATGGGTCCCACAGTGTGTTTGGAGTTGCATCAGCTGTCAGTCCAAAATAGGCCATGTCAGAACTGGTGAGGTTGGGGGGTGAGGAGCAAGGCTGATCATACAGGGTCAGTGTGGATCTCCTGAGGAGACACTCAGCATCAAGATCACTTGAAGAACACTTCTATCACCTCTTCTCTGAACTAAAAAACATGCATCCTTGAATTAAAACAAAAAAAGTACAAATTTTGAAGACTCGTTTTCAAAATTGCCTTGAAGACAATTACAAGAAGACAAAGAGATCCTGAGGGATTTCTGCATTTTAATGAGCCTCACAGTGTGTTTGCAGCCCAGCCCATGATCCTGAGGTACTGAGAGAAGATTGAAGCAGCTGCTGAAGAAGTCAGAAGCCAAACTGCAAGTGCCTTGAAGCATTGCTGGGCCCCACTGAGGGCAGGCACTGCCAAAGCCTCCCCAGGGACTCCTTGGAGCAGCTCCTTGGAGGCCAGGAGTGCAGGCAGACAAAGGCTCTGGGCAGGCCCCTGCAATGCTGAGCAAAGCCTGCCTTGGTTTTGTGGAGCACAAAGGCCAAGGCCTGAGCCCCAGGCCCTGGCCCAGCAGATCCTGTCCCTCCCGGCTGGCTCAGGGCTGTTTGGGGGGCACTGGGATGGGAGGGGGAGGAACAACAAAGGCCCAAAACTGGGCAACCCCTGCCAGGCTCCTGAGGGAGGGGTGAGGCAGAAACCAAGTGCAGAACCTGCCAGGCAAGTTGGTTGTGGTGGCCTGAGTGGCAGAGGCAGCTGCCAGAGGCAAGGGGACAAAGGCCTGGGTGCCTTTGGGCCTTGCAGCCCTGCCAGAGCCCTTGGCCATCTCTCCTGCAGGCTGTCCTGCCCTGGCCCTGCTGCTGCTCTGGCCTTGCAGGCTGCACACACCCCTCCTGCTTTCCCACCCCCTCCCAGCAGCATTTCTAGACCCTCCCTGATGTCTCTGCACCAGCTCTGGCTGTTGCCATGTGCACTTGGCCTTCTGAACTTGGATCCTGAGCCCCTGTGCCACAGGACATCCCTGCCAGAGCCCAGGCCCTTCTCCTGGGGGTCACTGCAGAGCTGAGCAGATCCAGGTCACCTCCCATTTCTCTGCCAACCCCCTGGGCCTGCTCTGGGCCCTCCAGGTCCTTGCCCTGCTCCCAAGGGCTGTGGGGGTGCTTAATGGTCAGGGGTTGGGGTTTAGAGCTCAGGGTGAGGGTTAGGCAGAACTTTGGGAGGTTTGTTGTTCTGCTGGCAGTGTCTGGTTCATGATTAGGGGAAGAGATTTTTAGGCTGGGTTAGGATTAAAGCTTGGTTTTTCATACTGGTAATACAGGTTTGGGATTGGGGTGGGCATTGGAGGACAAATAAGAGTCTGGAGTTCTGGGTTTGGGCTTTTTCTGGCTTGGAATTAGAGCAGTGGTGTCCTAGTTAGAACAACTGGGACCTATTCATCACTGGATAGGTATAGCCCAAAACTGTGTATTCTATGGCCCTCCATGCCATTTCCCAGAAACTCTTGTCAAGGGGGCGGGGGGGGGCTGCCTGTGGGGGGATGTTCCAGTCCTCATGCCCTTTTATGGAATTTCTTTCTCTGAGCATCCTCATACCCTTTTATGGAATTCCCCACTCTGAGGGAAGGATTGACCATTCCTTTTATGGAATTCCCCACTCTGAGGGAAGGATTGACCATTCCTTTTATGGAATTCCCCACTCTAAGGGAAGGATTGACCATTCCTGCCTGAACTGGAGAATATATAAACCTGGAGTTTCAGAACTTTTCTACCACTCGTGGGATCCAGAGGAGAGGAAGACTGCAGCTCATCGCTCTCAACCAGACTGAGACCACCACCCTCAACTAGACTGCAATCACCACTTTTGACCAGACTGCAACAGCTCTCCCACCAGCAGGTTTTTTCCCTTCTCCCTTTACTTTGGACTCGGGGGGGAGGGGGGGGCCCAAGGAACACCACTTTGTTCATGCCCCAGGGTGCTGGGTTATACATTTGGGTTTTGTGGGTTAAGACCAATTGTTTATTTGTATAATTGTACTTATTGTATTATTTTAATAATTTGTTATTCTGACTTATAATCTCTCCTTTGAATTGAGTTCATTTCCCCTGCTGATTAACTTGGGGGTGGGAGGGGTGGCTGAGGGGAGTAGGGAGAGCGGGAGCAGGGTTGCCGTGGGGGTGCCTCGGTGTCCTCATGCCTTGATCCCTGGAGAGTGAGGGAGGCTGGAGATAGGGAGGAGCTTCGAGAGCCCTGAGAGCCTGGAGAGGGGGGGCACGGAGAAGGGGAAGCCTGGACAGTGGGGACCCCTGGGATCCCCTAGGACAACAAATTGGAGAACCTGATGAGGGGGAATTTCTGGGAATGCAGCATCCCGAAGGTGAGAATCAGAGGAGAAGGGAGCCTTGGGACCCCCAACACTCCCAGCATCTCTAGGTAGAACCCCCAGCATCACAGACAGGGGAGACTCTCTGAACCCTAGAGGGGGGAAACCAGAGAAGGGGAACTCTTAGGAGAATTTTTTTGGGCTAATCTTCATATTTTAGAGTATTTTTTAGGTGAATCTTTTTTCAGTTTGGGGGGGCCGGAGTCTTCTCGCTATTTTTTATAGGCTTTTGCCTGAATCTCGATGATTTGGGGTTTTCTGGGTTGATCCTTGGTGTTTTGGAGATTTTTATGGACCCAGGATGTCCGGTGAGTTCTAGAGATGGACTTGGGCAGGAGGAACTCCCAAACCCAAACGCTCAGCCCTTGTTTTCCCCCCCATCAGGATTTGTCCTTCCCAAAGCTTGGGCGGATGGAGGAGGAGGCTGCGAGGAAGAGGAAGATGCCTTGGGCCCCCCAGGCAGGTGAGGAGGAAGTCAGTGTCCCTTTGGGCGGGTGTTGTGCTGGCTCTGTCAGCCCAGCATGGCCCCGGCTGCAGGACAACCCCGCTGGCGCCGCCGTCCTGCAGGGGCCGGAGTTGGGGGGATGTCCTTGGCCTTCCCTGTGGGCCGGAGGCAAATCCCCTGCCTGTCCTTCTTGCTTCCTGCCCCAGGCCCCGAGCTGAGGACGGAGAGCCCGGAGGACAAATCCCCCCGTGAGACCCTGGTGGGAGAGGCCGTTTTGAAGGGCTCCCCGGCGCAGGAAGGCAGCGGGGAGGAAAAGGGCCGGAGATCCCCCCGCAGGAGGGGCTCCAAAGCCAGCCCAGGGTGCTCTGAGGAGGAAAGAGCCAGCCTGTGCTGGGAAGGCGGCCGGAGCTTGAGGGGGAGCTCTGACCTGGTGGTCCCTGAGCAGCCTCCCAGCAGGGAGAAGCCCTTCATGTGCTTGGAATGTGGGAAGAGCTTCAGGGACAGCTTCAACCTGATCAGGGACAGCTTCAACCTGATCCGACACCAGCACATCCACACTGGTGAACAACCCTACATGTGTGGGGAATGTGGGAAGAGCTTTAGGAACAGCTCCCACCTCCTCACCCATCGTTGCATCCACACTGGAGAACGGCCCTACACGTGTGGGGAATGTGGGAAGAGGTTTCAGACCAGCTCACATCTCTGCAGGCATGAGCGGACACACACGGATGAGAGGCCCTTCCGCTGCACCGACTGCGGGAAGGGCTTCAAGCGGAACTCCCACCTTGTCACCCACCGGCGCATCCACACCGGGGAGAGGCCCTACAAGTGTGGGGAGTGTGGGAAGAGCTTCACCCACAGCTCTAACTTGACCAGACACCAACGGACCCACCGGGGTAATAGAAGCCCTGTGAGTGCCCCAACTGTGGGAAGAGCTTCAGCCACTGCTTCCACCCCAAATTTACCCCCTGATGCTGAGGCAACCCCTGGAATTCAAGGACTGTCAGTCCATCCCTTTCCACCAGAAATGGCCAGTCCCCTTTCCCAGGGGCAGCTTCTTCCAACAGGACCCTTCTTGGGGGGAGTGTGGAGATTCCTGCCTTGGCTGGGGACCCCCCAATGTCAGTGCTGGAGGTTGAGAGCAGAGATCTCCCCACCAGCGTTGGTCTGGGGGAGTTCCATCCATCTCTAATTAAGAATTATTGCTTTTGTGTCAACTTTAGTAGAATTGTTTCAACAATTGCTTTAGTGTAGAGCACTGTCCTATCTTATCCTGTACTCCTGGTAGTTTTAGTGTTTCTGTTGTGCAGGAAATAATTCTGATGAAGATCTTTTGTCTGATCATTTGTAACCCTAAATAACTCATTTCTATCAATAGATCTGATTTGCCATCATTAAACCTGGGGGACAAAATTGTTTCAGTCACACCTCTCTAATTCCTCTAAATTTAAAATGTTGGCAAGATTCAAGGCTGAGATTGGATCCAGCAGCCCCCAGCACCCCACAGGAAGTTGGGAGCTCAGGAGAACCACTCCCTTTCCCAAAACCTGGTGCCAAAGACCCCCATGGGACCGCTGAACCCACCAGACCACCCTCCCTTTTCCACCCTTCTCCCTCTTCCTTCCACTTTTCCATGGTCCCCTCAATCCCCAGACCAACCAGGATCACTTTTGGGGTCCCAACCCCCACTTTTTCCCCCCCTCCCACCTCTTCCACATCATCCCCCCACTCCCCAGCCCCCTCATGCTCAGTTTGGGGTTCCCACCCTCACCTTCCACCACTCTTCTGACCTCTCCCACCCCTCTCCCATCATCCCCCAAACCTCAGTGCCCCTCCCCCTCCATTTTTTTGGGGTCCCACTCCCCTCCCACTCAGTTTGGGGTCCCACCACCCCTTCTGTCCCCTCTGACCCCCCTTTTCCCACTGACCTCCCCCTTCCCACCCCCCGCTCACCAGAGAGCTCCTCGCCCACAGCCGGGGGGGCTCCCAGCACCACCAGTGCCCAGAGAAATCCTCCAGAAAAGGGGTTGGGTGGAGTCCTGGGTGGGCTCTGAGTGTTTTTGGGGGTCCTTGAGGAGCTGTGGGGAGGTTTTAGGGGGGTCCCAGCACCTTTTGGGGTGAGCTGGGTGCCTGTTGAGGGGCAGGTGCCCTCCCAAATGTCATTTTATTGTAGAATTCTTTCAACAGAAGAACCTAACTTGTCACATAAATCATGTTGACTCTAATTACAGTGCTGAAAAGTCCAGTTGATTTACACAGAATGAAAAGAAAAAACAAAACAAAAAAAAAACCCAAGCATGAATACCCTTGAGATCATATAAAAATGGCATACTTCATCTAAATTGTGTCCTTTTCTGCTTAAAATTGAAATTGGTCTAAAATAGGTTAATGTGATTTTAGGTAGTAATTTTAAATAATAATCTACAGCTACATTTCACATTACACATTTTCCCCATGTTTATATATTCTTCTTTTTTTTTGGAAGTATAAGTAAGCTGCAGTTTTGCAGCAGGAAATCTCCTCTACCACAGAGTTCTTCCCAGAGATCTTAAGGACAGCCTGGATCTCATGCTAAGGCTGAGGTTTTGGAAAGACATCTCCTATCACATCACATCCTCCTCTGTGACATCACAGCTCTCCTATGAAATCACAGCTCTCCTTTGACATCACATCCTCCTCTGTGACATCGCATGTCTCCTATGACAAAACATTCTCCTCTGTGACATCACATCCTCCCTGTGACATCACATCCTCCTCTGTGACATCGCATGTCTCCTATGACAAAACATTCTCCTCTGTGACATCACAGCTCCCCGTGACATCACATCCTCCTCTGTGACATCACATCCTCCCTGTGACATCACAGCTCTCCTGATGCCTTCAAATCTTCAGCAAAAACCACTATTCAAACTACGAGCACTGCTCTTCTGTTCCCACTGAGCCAGTTGTAGGTGGCTGTGATTTAATAAAGCAGCAACAATGGGCCCAAACCCATGGTGTCCTTCAGATGCGCCGTGTCCTGAGCAGACTGAGTCCTGCTTGTCCTGCCCTGCTGCCTGCAGGACAACTTCCCCCTCGGCACACCCCCAGCCCCAGCCTTGTTTGGGAAATTGAGCTCTGGCTGAGGCTTTCCCCAGGAGAAGCCTCATTTGTCTCTCCTCAGGGCAGTCCCCCCAGCACCCAGCCAGGATAGGATACAGAATGAGTGGCCCCAGCTCTGCCTCCCCAGGGGTGTCCAGGCATCCCACGAGGAGTCTGCTGTTGCTGCATCACCACCTCCCCTCACCAGAATGGATTTGGAAGGCTTTCCAAGCAGAGGGACCAGATGGAAACCTCTGGACCCCACAGAGAAAACATCCCCAGGGTCTTGTTAGAGCACAAACCTGCAAACAGGAATGACAGGTCAGAGAATCGCAGAATCATCAAGGTTGGAAGAGACCTTCCAGATCTTCTAGTCCAACTGTCAACCCAGCACCACCAGAGTCACCCCTAAACCCCATCCCAAAGCGCTACATCCAGATGCCACCTGAATGCTTCCAGACACTCCACCACCTCCCTGGGCTACTTGTTCCAATGCCTGAGCACTCTCTCAGTGGAAAAAGGGTTTTTGAATATCTAATATGAACCTTGCCTGATGCAATTTAAGGTCATTTCCTCTCTTCCTGTCACTAAAGGCTTTGCAGAAGAGACCAACTCCCACCCCACTAAAACCTCCTTTCAGCTCATTGCAGAGAGCAATGAGGTCCCCCCTGAGCCTCCCCTTCTCCAGACTCAACCAGCCCAGTTCCCTCAGCCGTCCCTCAGCAGACATGTTTTCCAGAGCCTTCCCCAGCTCCGTTCCCTTCTCTGGACACGCTCCAGCCCCTCAAGGGCCTTTTGGCACTGAGGGGCCAGAACTGGACACAGCACTCCAGGTGGGGCCTCCCCAGTGCCCAGCACAGAGGGGCAATCAGTTCTCTGTTCCTGCTGGCCACACTCTTCTCCACAAAGGCCACCATGCCCTTGGCCTTCTTGCCTTCCTGGGCACACTCTGCCTCATATCCAGCCCCTGTCAAGCAGCACCCCCAAGTCCCTTCCTGCTCAGCAGCTCTCCAGCCCCTCTGCCCCCAGCCTGGAGCATTCCAGGGGGTTGTTGGGACCCAAGGGCAGGCCCTGACACTTGGCCTCATTGATGCAGCCTGTCCAGATCCCTCTGCAGAGCCTTCCTGCCCTCCAGCACATCCACACTCACACCCAGATCAGTCAGTCTCCCAAACAGGACAAAGTCTGACCACCAGCAGTCCAGGGTGTCAGTTCTGCTGCCCCCTCCTTCCTCCACCCAGAATGGAAAACTCCATCATTTTGGGGTCTCTGTGCCCGTCGGCTCCGACCACCACATCCCCCACCAGTCACAGAATCATGGAATGGTTTGGGTTGGAAGGGACCTTAAAGAGCATCTCAGTCCAACCCCCTGCCATGGGTAGGGACACCTTCCACTACACTCAGAGCTCACAGCCCCATCCAACCTGGCCTTGAACACTTCCAGGGATGGGGCAGCCAGAACTTCTCTGAGCAACCTGTGCCAGGATCTCACTACCATCACAGTCCAGAAATTCTTCCTAATATCCCATCTAACCCTTCCCTTTCTCAGTGTGAAGCCATTCCCCTTGTCCTGTCACTCCAGGCCCTTGTCCAAAGTCTCTCTCCATCTATCTTGTTGGCTCCCTTCAGGCACTGCAAGGCCACAATTAGGTCACCCCAAAGCCTTTTGTTCTCCAACCTGAACAATCCCAATTCTCTCAGCCTTTCCTCACAACAGAGCTGCTCCATCCCTCTGATCACTTTGATGGTCCCCTCTGGACTCACTCCAACAGGTCCATGTCCTTCCTGTGCTGGAGCCCAGAGCTGGAGGCAGCTCTGCAGGGGTGACAACATTACAGCCCTGTGTGTTCCAGCAAGGACATTGTGGAACCTCCTGGAGTAAAGGGGCCATTGTGACACTGCAGGGCCTTCTGGAGCCAAAGGAACCCTGGGACACTGGGCAATCTCATGGAATCAAGGGAGCATTGTGACAATGTGAAAACTCATGGAATTAAGAGGCCATTGTGATACTGCAAGGCCTCATGGAACCAAAGTAACCCTGGGAGATTGTGGAAACTCATGGAATCAAGGGGCCATTGTGGCACTCCAGAGCCTCATGAAATCAAAGGAAACGTGGGACACTGTGGAAACTCATGGAACCAAGGGTTCATTGTGCCATGAAGGGCCTCATGGAACCAAGGGAACCCTGAGACATTTCGGGACCTCATAGAATCCGGGGCCATTGTGACACTGAGGAACCTCGGGGACTCAAAGGCCACTGTGACACTGCAGGACCTCATGGAACCAAAGGAACCCTGAGACTTTTCAGAACCTCATGGAATCAAGGGGACACTGTGACACTGCAGGGCTCATGGAACCAGTGGAATCCCTGGGACAATGTGGAACCTCATGGAAACAATAGGCCATTGTGACACTGCAGGGCTCATGGAACCAAAGGATTCTTGAGACACTGTGGAATCTCATGGAACCAAGGGACCACTGTGATATGTGGGGCCTCCTAGAACCAAAGGAGTCCTGAGACATTTTGCAAACTCATGGAATCAAGGGTCCATTATCCCACTGCAGACCCTTACGAAACCAAATGGACCCTGTGACTCTGTGGAACCTCATGGAATCTAGTGACCATTCCCACACTGTAAAACCTCATGGATACTCTCAGGTTCCCATTATGAAGAGACACCTCTTCCCAAATTCAGCTGCAAAGGAGACCATGTGCCGAAGTCAGCAGTCCAGCTTCTATTTAACAGTAAATAGGAGGGAGAGAGAGAAAGAAATAGAAAGAGAGAGAAGAAGGGGGTGGTGGGAAGCCAGTGAGAGAGAGACAGAGATGAAGTCAATGTATCACACCATGGAGATCCCTGAGGCTCCCATCGGTCCTTCTTCACCCTGCTCTGCTCGGTGGAGGGTCCCCAAGTTGTGCTTCTGGGCTATCACTTTTATACAGCCCAAGCCCTGGGTATTCAGGGGGGTAGATGCTGTACCCACAGCTTGGGCTGGCACATCTACAAGGACTTGCTTCCTTTCCCACAGCTTGCCACAGTGGGAGCTTTGCCCACTGTGCTTCCAGTCTGCAGGTGGGAATCTTTGTCTGGATGGGTTCCCCAGACCTGCCTTACCAGCCCTGGCTTCCTGTTGGGGCTGTCTGCTCTTTCCCACACTCTGCACAGTGCAATTCTGGCCTGGGGGCTACTTCCAGAGCTTCACCTCCCTTTAGGCCTTGGAATTAAAGGCCTTCCTGTTTGCCACCAGTGCTTATGTGTTGTGGTGCCTTATGGGATTTTCCTGCTTTGACAGAGTTTTGAGACAGTTCATTGTGCCCTCCAAGTCCTTCCATGTGCACACACACACACCACTCTCACCAGTGTCTGGCCCTCCAAAGAACACAAGCCCTGATGATTTGTAGCTCCCACTCCAGTGGTTGGCACTTGGACCTCCCTCCGTACCCAGAGCTCAGAGCTCCCTTGTGCCAGAAAGTTTAAAGAGATTGTGCCTCATTCTGCCAAGACAACCCTTGGAAAAAAGTGTCCCTCTGTGTTTCCTGGGATAAGAGCACCCTACTGTCATCTTCCAAAACCTTGGAGAGATCCCAGAGATGTCCCAGGAAGGAATTTGGGTCCTCAAGCACATGACTCATATATAGAGGCTGAGGACTCAGGGGTCAGGGGTGTGAAGATTGAGGACAGTAGAGGAGCAGCCTGCGAGGTGTGGAAGGGGGGTGTCAGAGCTGGTGGAGCTTTTCTTCCTGTCAGAAAACAGCCTAAGAAAGAACTAATGCCACCAAGGGTAGCTGGGGTGGCCTAGACTGGTGACAAGAAGCAAGAATTTTCCCTCTGAGGTCAGTGTTGTGGTGCAATATGCCACAAAGAAGGAGTCTGGATGAGCCCAAGGCTTTGTGTGTGCAGGAAGAGCCAGGGAGGACGCAGAGATGTCAGTGCAGGAAGGTGTCAGCCAGGTGGGGCAGCCGGGGGGATGACGACAGCCTGCAGGGAAAGGGGCAGGGCATGGACACCGTAGCAGGGAAAGGGGCAGGGCATGGACACCGTAGGACAGCCTGGGCTGGAGAGGAGACAGGCATGGGGAGAAGCTGAAAGGCCCTGACAGAGCCACCTTCTGCAGGCCTTTGGCCATGGCTGCTGTCTGTGCCCCTGAGGCCAGGAGGAGGGGAGTGCCCCTTGCAGCCCTGGGGCCTCATGGCCTCCTTGTCCCTGCTCAGCAGCCTGGCAGGTGCCACCCCATGGTCCTGCCCTTGGCACTGCACATCCCACATCCCAGTGCCCCAGGAAGAGCACTGAGGAATGAGGCAGGGACAGGATCTGCCTTCCCAGGGGCTGGGGGTCAGGCCTTGGCCCGTTGGATTAAGGAAACAAGTCAAGGTTTGTTCAGCATCAGAGCCACCTTTCCCTTGCTTGTCCATCCTTGTCATCACTGTCTGCAGTTTTCTGCTCTAACTGGAACCTGGGGACACGTTCTCAGTTGTGTCCCTCAGTGAGACTCATTAGCACTAAAGGAAACTTCAGTGTTTCAATCTCACTTTGACTTCTTGAGAAGTTGTTTGAACTTCCTCTCAGGGACTGAGTCTCATGTAAACAACATCAAACCCCCCTGAGGGTCATGAAATGCCTGGGGCTGTTGCTGTGCTGCTGAGCTGGGCCGGGCTCCTGGCACACAGGGAGCTCCTGGCAACCCAGAAGAGCTTCAAAGAGACAGCTCTGCTGGTGAGCAGCTCCTCTGCACAGCCCAGCAGGGCTGTGGGCACTGCCTGCAGCACCCAGGGCAGGGGAGTGAGACAGAGAGAAGTTAAAGGCTGTCAGATGTAGAATGATGCTGAGACCTTGCTGGGGGAGAATTTTTAACAGATCTTGGCACAGGAAGTCTGGTCATGCAGGGCAATGGGACTGCAGCTTTTGGAGGCATCTGGGAAAGCTGGTACTGCCCACCAACTACAGATTCTGTAAGTGCAACTCTGAGAGCATCTGGAGTGCAGAGGAGGAGGGCATGCTCAGAGCTTCAGCTCCCTCTCAGAATATTTCCAAGACAAAGATTTTTATAAGGTTAAAGAAATTTCCTGAGATTGTGTTTCCAGTTTCCTACTCTTGAGGAATGGGAGGAATAAATCATTAAGAAAGTATTAATTTTGACAGGTCACTGAGACATCTGAACTGTGAGTGCTCAGTAGGTCTATCTGAGCTTCCTAATGTGCTTTCAGCCACTGCTCTGCCTGTGGGCAGCACCAGCATCACCTCTACTAGACCCATCAGGACTGGTCTGAGATGTCCTTTTTGCACCTGCAAACGGAATATGACCCCTACCAGTGCAGCCTGTGGTGCTGGGGAAGGAGCTGAGTCTGCTTAAATCAAATGCCATCATAAGGACACTTGGCTGTCTCCCTGAGGTTTCCTTCCAAGCTCTGAATTCCCCTCCAGGTTGGAAACCTGTCCCTAAACATCTCCTGGTTATGTGAAACGCCTGTACAGAAGCACAGTGATGCTAAACCAGTGAAAATGCTGTTGAGTAGGGACCCAGCACTGGAGCTGAAGGAAGATCTCCTAGGAAATCAAAAGGCTGTCTGTGTGTGACATGGGGAGTGTCTGTAGAATACAGCTTTGACTTTGTTTAGATAAGTCCACACTAACTGGCCTCTTACTGTCTTCTTCTCCTGTCTTGGAAACAAACACCCAGAGGCAGCAAATGTCCAACAGTAGCTCCATGCCCCAGTTCCTCCTCCTGGCATTTGCAGACAGGCGGGAGCTGCAGCTCCTGCACTTCTGGCTCTTCCTGACCATCTCCCTGGCTGCCCTCCTGGCCAACGGCCTCATCCTCAGCGCCGTAGCCTGTGACCACCACCTGCACACCCCCATGGGCTTCTTCCTGCTCAACCTCTCCCTCACAGACCTGGGCTGCATCTGCACCACTGTCCCCAAAGCCATGTACAATTCCCTCCAGAACACCACAACCATCTCCTACATAGGATGTGTTGTACAGCTCTTTTTCTTTTATTTCTTCATGTCAGCAGAGTTTTCCCTCCTCACTGTCATGTGCTACGACCGCTACGTTGCCATCTGCAAACCCCTGCACTACGGGACCCTCCTGGGCAGCAGAGCTTGTGCCCACATGGCAGCAGCTGCCTGGGCCACTGGCTTTCTCTATTCTCTGCTGCACACAGCCAATACATTTTCCCTGCCCCTGTGCCAGGGCAATGCCCTGGGCCAGTTCTTCTGTGAAATCCCTGCCATCCTCAAGCTCTCCTGCTCACACTCAGGCTACCGCAGGGAAATTGGGCTCATTGGGGTTTGTACCTGTTTAATATTTGGTTGTTTCATTTTCATTGTTTTGTCCTATGTGCAGATCTTCAGGGCTGTGCTGAGGATCCCCTCTCAGCAGGGACAGCACAAAGTCTTTTCCACCTGCCTCCCTCACCTGGTCGTGCTCTCCCTGTTTATCAGCACTGGCGTGTTTTCAAACATCAAGCCCCCCTCCATCTCCTCCCCATCCCTGGATCTGGCCCTGTCAGTTCTGTACTCAGTGGTGCCTCCAGCACTGAACCCCCTTATCTACAGCCTGAGGAACCAGGAGCTCAAGGATGCCCTGAGAAAAATGATGACTGGATGCTTTTCAGGAGCAATAAAGTGCCTGTTTTCTGGTGCATAGCATTCAGAATGGGACTCCTTAATGGCCCAGCCTTCCTGCTCAGGTTTTTCGTGGAGGTCATCAGGTTCTTCTTGCAATAATTTTCTCTGCAATTAAATATTATTATGTATCTGCCTTCTAACTTAGTGTCTACCCATTGAATTTGACCCAGAGATGTAAAAATGATGAATTGTGTTTGCTGAGTATTTAAACAAAATAAAGGACCCTGCAGTGCCATCTTTGTCCAAGACCCTTCTTCTTAGATGTTCCTAAAGGACAGCACACTGCAGGACAGGGTGTATTTGCAAACGGGAAGGGGACAATAATCCCAGCCCAGCAGCACTGCCAGGGAGCAGCAGTGCTTGGTCTTTCCAGAGCTGCTCTCTTGCCACTTCCACACTGCCCTCCTGAGCCCCTTTCTCACTGTAAGGCCTGAGTGCTCTCTGAGCACAGTCCTGGGGTGTGGAAGCCCTTGGAGCACAGGCAGGGACAGGCCCTGGGAACTTGTGAAGCAGAGCTGGGCTCCCTTCCAGCATCTCCAGGATGCTGTGGCATCTTCTGAGGCCACTGCATGTACTGGGTCACTTCTTCTGTGACCTTGCTCCAGGGCTGGAACTCTCCTGCAGTGTCCCCATGACACTCCTGCTCTCTGCTTTCCAGGTTTCATTTTTAGATCCAGTCTTCCCCTCCTGTTCCCAGGGACATCCTGGGAGTGCTTCAGAGCTGCCATCCTGGGGCAGCTCCTGCCCAGCGTGGGCAGGCACAAGGTCTCTCCCGCTGCTCCTCTCCCCTCCCCAGTGCCACTGTTTTCTGCAGCCTCCTCATCCTTGCCCAGCACAGCCCTCCTGGCACAGTTGGACACAGCCCTTGTTCTACCCCCTCCTCAGGCACCTGCCCAACCCCCTCAGCTCCAGCCTGAGGGCCAGAAACCTTCAGGGCAGGGAGGCACCAGGGAAAATGCTGAGCAAACCTTTCAGCTGCACTCAAATCCAATTGGAGGGGTTGGCTTCGAGGAAGAAATCACTTCTTATTCTCCAGAACCACCAGGACAACCTGTGTTGTGTCCTGGGCACTCCTCTGGAAGTGTGGGATATTAAAAAGGTTTTGGTGTCAGGGATATTGAGAAGGCTGGGCAGTGTCACTGGGAGACCTCTCCCAAACCCTTGGAACAACCAGAGCCATCCCAGAGCTTCCTGGGGCCTTGGCAAAGGCAAACATGGAACCAGTCTGCAAACAGGGCAGCAAGGAGGGTTGGGAGAGTTCCAGACTGCTCAGGCTCAGCAGGGAAGGGGATAGGGCAAGTCCTCCTGCAGCCATTGCCAGGCATGGGAAGGACAAGGCAGGGATTGCAGAACCCCTGTGGGAGGGAATAGAAGAGGATGTTGTGTGCCCAGAATTTATCAAGGCCCTTGACATGGTGTCCTGTGGTCTCCTTATGGCCAGACTGGTGAGAGCTGGACTGAAGATGTGGAATATGTGGTGGGTGGGAAGTTGGCTGAATGAAGAGTGTCAAATAAAATCCATGGTACAAAGTCCTCTTGGCAGCAACTTCCTGATGAAAGCTCTCAGTGAAAAGCCCTTGAACACCACTGTAGAACACCTTTATTATCTCTCTGTACATAGGGACAAAATGTGTTTTCAAGCCCTTTGTGAATGATGCCAAATTTCAGGGAGCCCTTGTGCAACCTGTCCTGGTTTAAAGACACATTTTGGGGCAGGAACTCCAATAAAATGAATTCACTCTTCTTTTATTCCCCACCACTACAGGGAGACAAAATACAAGGAGGTATAAGTGAAAAAAATAAGAGTTTACTGACAGGAAATATAGCAGCAAAAACAGCAATACCAACAGAACTATTCAAAGCAACAGCAGAGAGAGAAATTGCCTCCTCTTTCCTCTCAGACCCAACTCCCTTTTGTAAACAGAAAAAAACAGGGATCAACATGTGCCTCCCTTCCCCCTTTTCCCTCTGAATGAACAAAGAACAAAAATTAAACCAGGAGAAAGAGAGAGCAAAGCAAAATGTGGGAAACTCTCTGGTCTGAGATCAGTTGTGCTGCCCAAGAACACGCTGACTCCAGAGGTGTCCAAGCGGGGCAGAGTCGGCGACTCCGGTCCGTGCGGCGGCGGGGGGGAGGCAGCGGCTCTGCTTGATTCCATGGAGTTCTGGGCAGGCACAGTGGCCCCTTGGTTCCAGGAGGTTCTGAGATGTTTCAGGGTTCCTTTTCTTCCAAAGAGACCCTGCATGTCACAATGGTCCCTTGGTTCCATGAGATTCCACAGTGTCCCTGCATTCCTTTGGTTCCATGAGGCCCTGCAGTGTCACGGTGCCACTTGATTCTGTGACATTACAAAGAATCAGAATGGCCCCTTGATTTAAGGCCAACTGCACATGGGGTTGCCTTGGGGGGAGTGTGGGCACCCAGACAAGGGAGTTGTCACCCCCCTGGACTCAGCCCTGGGGTCACCACATCTGGACTGGTCTGTCTGTCTGTGAGGTTCCCCATTCTGGAGGAATGAGGAAGAACTGGAGAGGGTTTAGAGGAGATCTGACAGGATGGAGCTTTTCTCTGTATTGGAAATAGAATGAAATCTCCACAAAGAGTAGCATTTAAGGTTCAGACTGAAGGTGAGGAAAAAGAAATGTCCCTCAACAGAGACCCTTGTGGTGCAAGAGGTCAACCCCCAGAAGGAAGTCAGGATCAGCCCATGGCTTTGTGTTCCAGGGAACAGCCAGAGCTGGTGCAGAGACATCAGGGAGGGTCTAGAAATGCTGCTGGGAGGGGGTGGGAAAGCAGGAGGGGTGTGTGCAGCCTGCAAGGCCAGAGCAGCAGCAGGGCCAGGGCAGGACAGCCTGCAGGAGAGATGGCCAAGGGCTCTGGCAGGGCTGCAAGGCCCAAAGGCACCCAGGCCTTTGTCCCCTTGCCTCTGGCAGCTGCCTCTGCCACTCAGGCCACCACAAGCAACTTGCCTGGCAGGTTCTGCCCTTGGTTTCTGCCTCGCCCCTCCCTCAGGAGCCTGGCAGGGGTTGCCCAGTTTTGGGCCTTTGTTGTTCCTCCCCCTGCCATCCCAGTGCCCCCCAAACAGCCCTGAGCCAGCCGGGAGGGACAGGATCTGCTGGGCCAGGGCCTGGGGCTCAGCCCTTGGCCTTTGTGCTCCACAAAACCAAGGCAGGCTTTGCTCAGCATTGCAGGGGCCTGCCCAGAGCCTTTGTCTGCCTGCACTCCTGGCCTCCAAGGAGCTGCTCCAAGGAGTCCCTGGGGAGGCTTTGGCAGTGCCTGCCCTCAGTGGGGCCCAGCAATGCTTCAAGGCACTTGCAGTTTGGCTTCTGACTTCTTCAGCAGCTGCTTCAATCTTCTCTCAGTACCTCAGGATCATGGGCTGGGCTGCAAACACACTGTGGGGCTCATTAAAATGCAGAAATCCCTCAGGATCTCTTTGTCTTCCTTTAATTGTCTTCAAAGCAGTTTCAAAACAATTCTTCGAAGTTTGTCCTTTTTTTGTTTTAATTCAATGATGGCTATTTTTTAGTTCAGACAAGAGATGACAAAGGTGTTCTCCAAGTGATCTTGATGCTGAGTGTCTCCTCAGGAGATCCAGACCGACCCTGTATGATCAGCCTTGCTCCTCACCCCCCAGCCTCACCAGTTCTGACATGGCCCATCTTGGACTGACAGCTGATGCAACTCCAAACACACTGTGGGACCCAATAAAACACTGAGAAAGAAATTGTTTCCTTCCTTTAATTGTCTTCAAGTCTTCAAGAGTTCTACAGCTAATTGGAGTTGTTTTGTAGTTTAGCTAAGGAGGAAGATTTTAAAGTGGAAGTCATGAAAAATATATATTTTTTGATGAAAGGGAATGATTTACACAGAGCCTTGGGATGCAAGAGGGTCAGGGCACAAAGGATTTGGATCCAAAGAAAAGAGGGTTAAAGACATTAGTAGCATTTAATTAGTGACCCGTTTAACAGTTATCAGGTGATTCAATACCAGTTGCTATAATTTTAACATTGACTGAATTAAGGATTCAAAACTACAACATTCACACCACAGTCAATTCACACCCACACCCAGGCAGAGATGTGTGGACACATCAATAGCTGGGGGTGGAAAGGTCCCTCTCCCAAATTCTCCTTGTTGTCAGGGAAACACTACCACAAATCCCTTTGTGTTTCCCAACAGACAAGGGTCACAGCTGGAGGAGGGTTTATGGAGGGGCATCAGAATTGTCCTGGGCGTCAGGGAGGGTCTTTGGAGTGTCACAAACTGGAGGGTTCCTGAGCTGGGAGAGGCTGCCAGAGGTGTCCCACTGAGAGGGAGGTGCTGGGGAGCTGCCAGGGCCTCCCTCAGCCCCGCTGGTTGTGGGCTCACAAGTTGACTGGCTTTAGTGATCTGCTGAATTTCCATCCTGGTGTCAGGAATGACTAGAGTTTCCAAACTATTTGGGAATTGTATCCAAACTGTTCCATTTGGACTGTGATTCAGTCAGGGAATGTTCCAAGGTTTTCATGGGATGACTGATTATCCTGCGTTCCCCAGCTGTTCCACTCTGGATTGTTCCCACCTTTATCATCCAGGTGCTGCTGGTCCAGTCCAGGGACACTTCCCCACAACCCCTGGTAGTCCAGGGACACTTCACCACACCCTGGCACAGTCCAGGGGCTCCTCATTGCTCAGCTGGTTTGGTCAAGGCTTGTCAGGAGCTCCTGAGATCATACTTATAAAAGGATGGGGACAGACTTAGCTGTAATAAGACAAGTGATAATGGTTTTCAACTAAAAAAGAGCAGATTTGAACTAGATATGAGGAAGAAATTTTTTACACTGAGAATGGTGAAACACTGGCACAGGTTGCCCAGGGAGGTCATAGATGCCCCAGCCTTGGAAACATTCAAGGTAAGGTTAGAAAGGGCTCTGAGCAACCTGATCTAGTTGAAGGTGTCCCTGTTTGAACTATTTAGGATTTTATAGTTCTTTCTTATCCTACAGAGCCAAGGCTGACAAGGATCACACAGGTTTCAGATCCAGCTGAGCATCCCCTTTGATGGCCCATCTGGCAGCTCTGCTAAAAAGCTGCTGCAAAGAACCTCCAGACCTAAAGGATCTTTTGTGCTGGGCTGAGCTGTGGCTCTCAGGGCTGGGGGTTGGCTTTTGGTTGCCAGGTGCCCACCAAGGCTCTCTCACTCCTCCTCCTTCTGCCCTCCCCTTGGTGCCTGCAGGGTTGTTTCTCCCCCATTTCTCTCACTCCTCTCTGGGTTGCAGCACCCTGGATTTTATCCTTTCTCCAAAGGGTGATCACACAGGTGCCTCTAGAATTGCATTTTGGTTTAGCTTTGGGCACTGGCTGGTCCATTTTGGAGCCACCTGAAACTGGCTCTCTCTGACACAGAGTCGACTCCTGATCTCCTCTTCCCTAAGGGAAACCTGCAGCCCCCTCCCTGCTACCAAACCTGATCCACAGGGTCATTCAAGTGCCCAGGAATACAGGAGGTCATTGATCCCATTATTCCTCAGGCTGCTTAAACAAGACTTTGTCCTCTTCCTGTCCCTGACTGCAGGTTCTTTGTGTCAGAGCAGAGCTGGGCTGGACCTCAGCTGTGCTTTGCTCCAGAGCCTGCTGGGGTGGGGGCAGATGGCAATGGGAGAGTTGGGTTGGACTGGATGAGCCTTGTGGGTCCCTTCCACCTCAGCATATTCTGTCATTCTGTGTTTGTTTGGGTTTGGTTTGGTTGTGTTTGGTCTTTTTCCCTCCTTTTGATTTTCCTTTCCTCTGATCCATTAGTTTTTTCTTCATTGTCTTGGGCCTTGCTGGGCACCTGATGGCAGGACAAGTTTATCCCACTCACTCATCTTGTTCACATTTTTTGTCCAAGTCACCATTAACTGGACGAGGTTTCTCACAGACTCGCTGCAACTTGGCATCATCCACAAAGGAGTGGAAAGTGCATTTCATCCCATCACCCAGAGACATAATAAAGATGTTCTATAGGAGTGGTCAAGGGCTGGTCCCTGATGGATGTCACCTGGGAATTGCTGCCAAGAGGAATTTGTGCCATGACTTTTGACCCTCATCAGTCATTCAACTTCCCACTCACCACATGTTTCACTTGTCCAGTCCAGCTCTCACCAGTCTGGCTCTAAGGAGATCACAGGAGACCATGTCAAGGGGCTTGATAAAGTCTGGGCACAGAACATCCCCTTCTTTTCCCTCCCACAGGGGTTCTGCAATCCCTGCCTTGTCCTTCCCCTGCCTGGGAATGGCTGCAGGAGGAACTTACCCTATCCCCTTCCCTGCTGAGCCTGAGCAGTCTGGAACTTTCCCAACCCTCCTTGCTGCCCTGTTTGCAGACTGGTTCTATGTCTGCCTTTGCCAAGGCCCCAGGAAGCTCTGGGATGGCTCTGGCCTTTCCAAGTGTTTGGGAGAGGTCTCCCAGTGACACTGCCCAGCCTTCTCAATATCCCGGACAACAAAACCTTTTCTATTATCCCACAGTTCCAGATTAGTCCTCAGGACACAACACATATTCTCATGGTTCGTCAGGAGAAAATTAGAAGGGATTTCATTATAGAGGTCAACTGGTGGAGCAGCCCAGTCTGGTCTGGCCCCACAGCAGTGCCCAGCCCAGGGTGCTGCAGAGCTCTGGGCACTCCCCCCATAGCCCCAGCCCCTCTGAAGGGCACAGCAGCTCCTGGGGCACAGAGAGGAGTCTCAGCATCCCCATCAGCTCAGGGGTTGGACACTCAGCATGGCAGAAGGAAATGGAGGTCAGGGAAATTGCAGGAGCCCTGGTGTCACCTCCAGGAGATGCCCAGCACAGCCTGACTGTGCCCCTCAGTGCCAGCCCCTCTGCCCAGCCCAGCCCAGAGTCCTGGCCCAGGGACAGAGCAGCCTGTCCCCAGGGGGGCTGCAGAAAGAGGTGTCTCTGTGTCAGGGATTCCTCTCTGCAGGCTCAGAAATGCTGCCTCGCTCTTCTGCAGGGACATCCCTTTGCCCAGGTCAGTGTGTCCAGGCTGCCTTGGCCAGTTGCAGATCCCAGCCTGGGATCCCTGCAGGGCCCTGAGCTGGAGGTGCTGCTCTGCACAGGGAGGGGCTGTGGCACCCTGGGCTGACCCTGCACTGGCCATGCTGGTCAGGGTGGGGAGCAGACCCAGCAGGATGGGGATCACTCCTCTCCACCCTCTGCCATAGTTCTGGAAGGCTCAGTAGCCAAGAACAAGGCTGGGCAGGACCATGGGCTGTTTCCAATGGCACAAAGGGCAGGGCAGGGCTCCACTCCATGCAGCCTGTGGGCTGGAGAGTTCTTCAGGACACCCTCCTGGAAAGCCCACCCCTGGCTCTGGTACAGCCCCCCCTGAACTAGGGAGGCACAAGGGGAGTTCACTGTGGGTGAGACAAGTCACTGGCCAGAGTCCTTTCTCTGTTCCTGCTGCATCCCCTGGGGTTGCAGAACTCTCCTTTACCAGTTCACAGGCAGATTTAGTACTTGATCTCTGGTAACTCCACCCTGGGCAGGATTCTGCTCCAGGCCTCCATTCCCTGCTGACTGGATGGGACGGGCTGTCCCTGCAGATCCTCTGTGCTCTCCTGCACTTCCTGAGTTCCTACAGACAAGTCCTCACCTGCCATCAGAGCCCTCACAAGCTGCAGAGCCCCAGGCGGGTGACTTGGAGATCATTTGTCATCTCAATTGGCCATTGGCCACCAACACACAGCATCTGAACCAGCCCTCAGTCTTTTCAGTCCCAGTGGGTCCCTGACCTCACTGCACTGTCTGCATGGAGAAACAAGCAAAGCAACAAGACTTTGGAGAGTCTATTCCTTTCATACACTCAGAGATTGTGATTCCTCATGTACAAACTAACACAGGGAGGATGTTTGACAAATACCTTGCTGCACAAACTTTTATTTTGTTTAAATGCACACAAAGCATGATTTCTGATTTCTATATTTTGTGGGTGAAAAAAAAGAGGTAGAGAGTGAATTTGATGGGATGAAGAATAAAATTTCAGTGTTAGTGACAGGAATAGAGGGAAAAGACAGGGAAGCCCTCCACCCCAAACACTATCAAAAGCTTTAGAAGGCAGGCTGGGCCCAAAATGTGTTACACAATGAATGTTCCGCAGAAGAAAAGAGGCAGTTTATTGCTTCTTAAAAAAACATCCAGTCATCATTTTCCTTATGGCATCCTTGAGCTCCTGGTTCCTGAGGCTGTAGATGAAGGGGTTCAGTGCTGGAGGCACCACCGAGTACAGAACTGACACCACCAGATCCGGAGATGGGGAGGAGATGGAGGGGGGCTTGAGGTTGGAAAATGCTGTAGCGCTGACAAACAAGGAGACCACAGCCAGGTGAGGGAGGCACATGGAAAAGGCTTTGTGCTGTCCCTGCTGAGAGGGGATCCTCAGCACAGCCCTGAAGATCTGCACATAGGAGAAAACAATGAAAACAAAACAGCCAAGTCCTAAAGAGATAGTAAAAAACACAAGTCCAATTTCCCTGAGGTAGCCTGAGTGTGAGCAGGAGAGCTTGAGGACGTGTGGGATTTCACAGAAAAACTGGCCCAGGGCATTGCCCTGGCACCACAGGGGCAGGGAAAATATATTGGCTGTGTGCAGCAGAGCAGTGAGAAACCCAGCAGCCCAGGCAGCTGCTGCCATGTGGGCACAAGCTCTGCTGTCCAGGAGGGTCCCGTAGTGCAGGGGTTTGCAGATGGCAACGTAGCGGTCGTAGCACATGATGATGAGGAGGGAAAACTCTGCTGAAATGAAAAAGGCAAGGAAAAAGAGCTGTGCAGCACATCCCATGTAGGAGATGGTTGTGGTGTCCCAGAGGGAATTGTGCATGGCTTTGGGGACAGTGGTGCAGATGCAGCCCAGGTCTGTGAGGGAGAGGTTGAGCAGGAAGAAGCCCATGGGGGTGTGCAGGTGGTGGTCACAGGCTACGGCGCTGAGGATGAGGCCGTTGGCCAGGAGGGCAGCCAGGGAGATGGCCAGGAAGAGCCAGAAGTGCAGGAGCTGCAGCTCCCGCCTGTCTGCAAATGCCAGGAGGAGGAACTGGGGCATGGAGCTGCTGTTGGCCATTTGCTGCTTCCCAGCACAGGGACACTGTTCAGAAACAGGAAAGGACAGGGAGAAGTTAAGACAGACTCCTCTAAGCAAAGCCACTTCATTTCTCATAGAAATCCCCTGAACTGAAAGGCTTTTCCTTTCCCTCTTTTGTGCTGGCTGAGGGTGCTGTGAGGAACAGGAGCTCTGCCCATGTGCTGCCAAGGGCTCAGTTTTCCCCTTCTCCAGTGGGGACATGGAGCTGCTCTGCCACAGCATCAAACACTCCCAAGGGATGTCAGGCATCATCCACCTTTAAGGGAAAAGTTCAGTCTCCACTCTCAAGACATGGAAGGGCTTAGCATGTCCCTTAAATAATGTTGTCTGTGTTTATTATTTTTGATGGTTGCATCTGGTACCTGTTCTTGTCAGGAGTACAAATCCTCATTCTTATGATGGAAATGTAACAAGACTTTAAACAGGAGAGGACAAACAGCTCAGCTCTCTGTAGCTTAGTGCAGAGCCAGGAGAGCTGCAGTGTCCCTCCATCTGTTCCCATTTGCCCTGTGCTTTCCCTCGTCCTGCCTGAACATAGCTTCACATGCAAATTAATTTTTAATAAACACAAATACCTACAGTCTGATGAGTGCAGGGCAGCACTGTTTAAAAGGGCAGCTTTGTTAAATGTTCTCTGTTCCAGCCCAGCAATGCACCATTGCCCAGGGGAATCTCTGGCTGTGCAGGCTCTGATGGCAACGTCAGAGCAACCCTGAGGAGGCTGGAAAAGTGACCCAGAGATACATGTAAGGCACAGGTGTGGTGATTTCTGATGCTGCCTGGTCTTATCTCCTCTAAGAGAAATAGAGTTGGAGATTCAGTACCTCTTCCTGAACTGTGAGATTAATTTTTAGGACCAATTTCCCACCCAGAAAACACATGTTGGAAGATGGAAAGAACAGGATCCTTCACTTTCAGGTATCCCATGACTGGCTGTGCTTTCTTTAAACTCCTTTGAGAAATGTTCTGTAATGACCTGGAGCTGTGAGAGCCCTCACAACCTGCAGCCTACTCTAAACAGGTGAAGAGCCCTTCCCTGCCCTCCCAGGGGTTGCTCCTTGCCCACAGCCCTTCTGCCCCAGCCCTGGCAGCAGCTCCCCGGGCCGGCTGAGAGCTGCCCCTGGCAGGCAGCAGAGTCCCTGCCCAGCACAGCACCCTGGGCTGCAGGACCCTGCTCTGCCCCACAGCCCTGGGCACCCCTGGCTGCACCCCCAGCTTCACAGCTCTTCCAAAGGGCCCCAAAACAGCCCCCTGCTCACCCATCCCATCAGCTGGGGCTGGGTCAGCATTAGGAGATGCCTCCAGGAGCTGCCCCTGCACTGCCCTGCAGCCACTGACTCACCGTGTGCACCCTGCCAAGATTCCTCCTGCAGGGAGCTCTCAGCCATCCTGCCAGTGCTGAGCCCCTTGAAGCTGTGTCTGTGCCCTGCTGGTGTCCCTGAGCTGCCCTGGCAGTGCCCTCAGCCCTGCTGGGCTGTGCAGAGGAGCTGCTCACCAGCAGAGCTGTCTCTTTGAAGCTCTTCTGGGTTGCCAGGAGCTCCCTGTGTGCCAGGAGCCCGGCCCAGCTCAGCAGCACAGCAACAGCCCCAGGCATTTCATGACCCTCAGGGGGTTTGGCATTGTTTACATGAGACTCAGTCCCTGAGAGGAAGTTCAAACAACTTTTCAAGAAGTCAAAGTGAGATTGAAACACTGAAGTTTCTTGTAGTGCTAATGAGTCCCATTGAGGGACACAACTGAGAACGTGTCCCCAGGTTCCAGTTAGAGCAGAAAACTGCAGACAGTGATGACAAGGATGGACAAGCAAGGGAAAGGTGGCTCTGATGCTGAGGAAACCTGGATGTGTTTCCTTAAGCCAACGGGCCAAGCCCTGAACCCAGCCCCTATGAAGGCAGATCCTGTTCCTGCCTCATTCCTCAGGGCTCTTCCTGGGGCACTGGGATGTGGGATGTGCAATGCCAAGGGCAGGACCATGGGGTGGCACCTGCCAGGCTGCTGAGCAGGGACAAGGAGGCCATGAGGCCCCAGGGCTGCAAGGGCCACTCCCCTCCTCCTGGCATCAGGGGCACAGACAGCAGCCATGGCCAAAGGCCTGCAGAAGGTGGCTGTGTCAGGGCCTTTCAGCTTCTCCCCATCCCTGTCTCCTCTCCAGCCCAGGTTGTCCTACGGTGTCCATGCCCTGCCCCTTTCCCTGCAGGCTGTCGTCATCCCCCCGGCTGCCCCACCTGGCTGGCACCTTCCTGCACTGACATCTCTGCGTCCTCCCTGGCTCTTCCTGCACACACAAAGCCTTGGGCTCATCCAGACTCCTTCTGGGTGAAGTGTTGCAGCAGACCATTGCCCTCAGGGTG
Organism: Manacus candei; assembly: GCF_025592945.1. NCBI lineage: Eukaryota > Metazoa > Chordata > Aves > Passeriformes > Pipridae > Manacus > Manacus candei. The sequence continues at coordinate 9,313,704 of NW_026138093.1, read as the reverse complement.
AAACTCCATTCTCTTTGTTTCCAGTCTGGATCTCTCCAGCTGAACTTGGTACTGTTTCTTTATTTCTCATGCTGTTTCCTGCTATGACAAAAGGATCCTTCATCTCTGAAACCCCCCTTCAACCCTCTCTGGCTACCCCTGCACTGTCCTCAGTCTCCACACCATGGAGCCCAGAGCTCCTTAGTCCCTACAGAGTGGTCATGGGCTTGAGGCCTTCAAATCTTTTCTTGGGAGATCCCTGGGTACTCTCTAAGGTGTTTGCAGATGAGCACATGGTGCTCACAGTCTAAGGAAATCACAGGGATACGTTTTACAAAGGCCTGTATTGGTAGAATATGGGGCAATTGCCTTAAACTGAAAGATTGGAGTCTCATATTGATAATAGGGGTCACAAGTCGTGCCAGCAAATCTGCTCCAGTGTGGGCTCCTCCCCGGGCTGCAGGGGGGTCTCTGCTCCACCCTGGACTCCCCCACAGGTCACAGGCCCTTCAGCTCGAGTTCACGTGGAGTTCCAGCCACCAAGGAGCCCCAAACTCTGACACACAGCCAGGAGCCCCAGACAGCACCAGCAGCTGCAAATTTCAGCAGCACATCCCAGACACATCTGTCAGTATCTCCAACACTCCCAGCCCCACCCTGGACACCAACAAAGGCTGGCCACTCCTCACTCCCCCACCAGCAGGACAGTGGAGAGAACTGGGAGAGGAAAAGCTGGAAAACTCGTGGGTTGAGATAAAGACACTTTAATAAGGACAAGCAGGAGCAAAACAAAACAGGGGATTCATTCCCTGCTTCCCTCGGTTGGGCAGGTTTTCAGCACCTCCAGGAGAGCAGGGCCCTATCCCATGGAATGGTGGCTTGGGAAAACAATCTCCATCACTCCAAACCTGTCCTGGTTATGTCCCCTCCCAACCTCCCCCACACCCCAAGCCCCTCCCCAGTGTGTCTGTGCGAGGGGCAGGAAAGGCCTTGGCTCTGGGTAAGCTCAGCACTAACCAAACCACCTCTGTGTTCTCAAGCCTGTGCTCAGCACAGAGTATTGTACAGTGTAACTCTATTGCACAAGTTAACTGAAAGGTCCATTGTGTTTCTTAGCAAGTCAGCGAGATGTCCCCCATGATCAGAGCTGAGTTCCTCCTTGGCTTGGCCCCATACTGCAAGATGGACACAAATACCCCTGAAACACAGTGGGAGAGGTCGTCCATAGGGGTGAGAAAGATGATGGTGAGAGGAAGATTCTGTGGGCAGGGGTCGCTGGCCCCTTGCCCTACAGCAGGGCATGCACAGACTGTTGCTATCAGGTGATGAACAGGCGGGGTTTGGCTGCCACTCAGGCATCACCTTATACTGGGTACTGGCCCTACGTGGTGTAATGTGGAGCTGATAAAATGGGGTGTCAGGACTGCTGGGGTGAGCAATCCTCATCCTGCCATGGAGACTGTGTTGTTCCATGGGGACGCCCGCTAAGCACGGGCACCGACCAGCTGCTGCAGATCCTGGCAGCCCTGGCCTGTCTGTGTGGGTAAGCACAGTTTATTGACAGGAAGCAACTGAGAAAGCAAATGTTTTATATCCTTTTTTAATATCCTTGTAATTCCCTTTTTACTAGTTAATACTGTAGTAAAAGCCACTCATAGTATTGTTTTAATATCCTTTAAATGTTCCTTTAATTCCCTTATTACTAGTTAATACTATAATAAAAACCGTTCATAGTACTGTATGAATGCCAATTGATAAAGTAGTTTTTTTCTATTCTTTTTTAGCTTTTGATTCTCTTTGCTAGTTTTTTATTCTCACTGCAGTAAAAGATGTTTTGTAGTGTTTGAATGTCTGTTGTACTTGTCTTTATTCCGGGCATGTATTCAAATGAACTAATACACAAGGGCACAGCTCTTTGGGGCAGGAGACGAGCAGCACCCTTGCCAGGACTCAGGGCGATGGCAGGTCTCCTTGGGCCAGGACTTGCCAGAGCTGCTGATTTGGGTGCAGCCCTGGCCAAAGGGCTGCCAGCAGCATTGGTACCCTTGCCCACACCTTCCTTCTCGGTGTCAGCCCCCCTGTTTAGGATGGCCACCAGCCAGCACTTCTCCCAAGGAGGCCGTACCAGCTTGTGTGGAAGGCCCCGTGCCCTTCCTGCTGCGACTGAGTCGGCGGCCAAGGGGGCTCCTTGTGCTGCTGTGAGCAGGCACAGGAGGGGAGTGTTTGCTCATTTCTTGAGCTGTTCCTACAGTTCAGGTCCAGCCAGATTAGATACTTCAGAGAGCGGATTCCCTCCAAGGTGGGGCAGGTTGGCGGGGCTGGGGGAGGCCCCAGGCCACGTGGCACTGTGTCCCAGGGCCCTTTGTGACACGCTGGGCATGGCCGGTGGGATGGAAGGGGGCAGGGTGTCCAAGGGCCCTTTATGACCCGTGGTGACAGAGGTGCTGCTGGTGACACGGCCACAGTGTCAACAGTGCTCCTCGGAGCAGGCGACGGGACAGGACGGGACAGAGCGGTGCTGTGCGGAGCCCCCGCGCAGCCAACTCGTGCCTTGCTGACCCGGAGCGTTTTGAAGGATTTTCTCATTTCCAGGTGACCTCGAGGCATTTCCACAGGATTTGGAGACCCACAGTTTCTCTGAGGTGTCTCTAATCCCTGTGGCAGGTGCCCTTGGGACCCTTTTGCAGGACTTGGAGACCCGGAGCTTCTCCGAGGTGTCTCCAATCCCTGCGGCAGGTGGCCTCAAGGCCATTCTGCAACTTAGGGCCCGGAGTTTCTCCGAGGTTCTCTTTCTCTCTTGCAGGTGCCCTGGACACAAGACTGTGGCATGGCAGGGAGACGCTTCAGCCTGCTCAGGCTGTTCCGGAGGAAGAAGGAGGAGGAAAGCCCTGGAGCTGCTCCAGCACAGCAGCCTGAAGAGGTGCAGCAGGTGCAGCCCCCGCAGGAGGGTGAGCGCTGGAGCTGGGCCACAGGGCTGGTGGCTGCAGCCCCCTTGGCCTCATCCTGTCCCATCCCATCTGGACATGCCCAGGGAAAGGGAGGGGGGCAGAGGGGCCGGGGCTGATCTCCTGGCAGCCGTGCTCCATCCATTGGGCATCCCGGGGCTGGCCCTGCCTGCTCCTGGAGCCCAGGCCTGGGCTGTGTTCTCCGGCCTCTCCCGCACACCCTCAGCTCTGAGCGCGCTCGCTCTTTGCCAGATGCAGGCCAGGAGCGGACAGAAGAGCAGCTCCGTGCCCGTGGCCGCTTCCGCAGGGCAGCACAGGTACCTGCAGCCATCCCCGCCTGGGCTGGGCCTGCTCTCACTGCTCAGCCCAGCACCGCTGTCCCGGCCCTCCAGGGGACATCCCTCTCTTCCCTGCCCTTCTTTCTCCTGCAGACATTTATGAAATTCATGGGCAGCCGGCGTAGAAAGTCCAGGGTCACACCAGCTGATGTCGAGGCCCAGCCTGACACCATCCCGACCCAGCTGACAAAGCCTGATGTCAGCACCGCGTCGACTGCTGTCCCAGCACAGTGTGACACCACAACCAGTGATCACACAACCCACTGGGACACCACGTCAATCGATGATGTGTCACACTGTGACTCTGTGCTGCCTGGTCTCACGGAGGAGGCCGACGCCACAACGACGGAGGGCGTGGCAGGCACTGACACCTCGCCTGTTCAGCGCCTGGCCGATACCCCCAGCCTGGACTTTCTTGAGGAGAGAGCTGTCTCTGCTGAAGTAAGCAGCCTGTGGCCCCCCAAGCTGGGTGCACTGGGCCCCCTCAGCCTTTGAGGCTGGCACAGTGTGCTGGGAAGGGAAGCATTTCTCAGGGGAAGCTGGGCAAGTATCTAACTCTGGAAGCTCTCCACCTCTCCACTGTGCATCCTCCAGGCCAGACTGTGGGACCTGGGGACCTGGGGCTGCTCAAAGCATCTCCAGTCCCTGGGGCAGGTGCCCTTGAGGCCAGACAGTGGGACTAGATGAGGCGAGGCATTTCCCAGGCTTCTCTCTTGCAGCTGCCTTCAAGGCACGACTGCAGGACTTGAGGAGCCAAAGCTTTTCCATGGCATCTCTACTGCAGGTGTCCATAACACCAGACAGAGACATGCAGCAGAGACCACCCACGGTGCCCAAGCTGGCCTGGGTGAAGGAGGAGGAGAAGGAGGAAAGCCCTAGGGCTGCTCCAACACAGCAGCCTGAAGAGGTGCAGCAGGTGCAGCCCCCGCAGGAGGGTGAGTGCTGGAGCTGGGCCACAGGGCTGGTGGTTGCAGCCCCCTTGGCCTCATCCTGTCCCATCCCATATGGACATGCCCAGGGAAAGGGAGGGGGGCAGAAGGGCCGGGGCTGATCTCCTGGCAGCCGTGCTCCATCCACTGGGCATCCCGGGGCTGGCCCTGCCTGCTCCTGGAGCCCAGGCCTGGGCTGTGTTCTCCGGCCTCTCCCGCACACCCTCAGCTCTGAGCGCGCTCGCTCTTTGCCAGATGCAGGCCAGGAGCGGACAGAAGAGCAGCTCCGTGCCCGTGGCCGCTTCCGCAGGGCAGCACAGGTACCTGCAGCCCTCCCCGCCTGGGCTGGGCCTGCTCTCACTGCTCAGCCCAGCACCGCTGTCCCAGCCCTCCAGGGGACATCCCTCTCTCTTCCTCGCCTTTCTCCTGTAGCTGGTTTGCAGATTCATCAGGTGCATTTGGCATGAAGAGGCCACTTTCATGGCCACTGGGGGCATGGCAAACTCGGACCTCTTCAATGCCCAGACCAGCGCTGCCCTACTGGATTTGCTTGTGGAGAACGGTGTCTACAAAGCGAAGCAAGTAAGCAGCCTGTGGCCAGGGCTCCAGTCCCTCAGGGATGCTGTGGCCCCTCACGTCGGCTGCTCTGGGTCCCCTCAGCCTTTGAGACCAGCAGAGTGTGGTGGCAAGGGGAGCACTTCTTGGGGGAAGCTGGGCAAGTTGCTGGCTCTGGCAACTCTCCAACTGTCCCCCGTGTCCCCTCCAGGTGCCGGCCATAGTCAGGTGCATCCATCAGTGGCTCACGTCCAATGTGTCTGCTGAGCACAGGCTGGACAAGACTCTTGTCCTGCTGACCGAGGCACACCCCACGGATGTTGCAGTGACCCTGCTGCGCTCTGCCCCAGCCTGTGACAGGTATGGGGCCCACCTGCCTTGAGGGCTCACCTGCCTTTAGACCCCATCCCCCTGGACAGCCTGTCCCAAATGGTGTGCCAGAGACATGGAGACTTCCCGGACACTCCAGCTCCTCTCTTTGCCAGCTCTGGCATGTCAGCCCCCAATCCTGAGGCCAGCCTGCCTCCCTGCCCCACAAGGCACTGTGGCTCTGTCACCTGGGCCCCGCAGCTGCCCAGGCCACAGCGCTGTGTCCCAGACCCCCCTGAGCCAGAGTTGTGACTCCACAGAGCTGCTCGCACCATGTGGAAGACGCTCATCTCCTCCAGACGGACTAAGGAGCCGGTGCTGCAGATCCTCTTCCATGTCCTGGAATACTGGCCAGCACACAGGAGACGCACCTCTGATGGGGATGAGAGGGATGTCTTTGCCCTGGCTGTGAGTTTCTTGAGCTGACCTCTGCTCGCCCCCAGGTTGCCTCTGGGACGCCTTTCCATCCTCCCTCACCACTGCTTCTCCCTGCCCCAGGCACTGGGCTGCAAGCCTGGCTTAGGGGCAGGTTCAGGGACACCAGGCCGGGGGATCCCCCTGTGTCTCCTATGGCCTGTCCCTGCCATGCTTGGGCCCTGCCACATGGACATCTGGGCCCTGAGAGCTGTCTCTGGGTGCTTTGTCTTTGGCAGGCAACTGTGGCACTCTGGGAGATCATCCAGCTGTCCCACTCCTGGTGCCCAAGTGCAGTGAAGGACAATTTCCCCCGCCTCCTTCTGACTCTGCTCTTCCAAGTTTTCATCAGCACAGAGGAGATGTCAGAGGAGGTCGAGACCTTCTGGAGGCGATGCCGGGAGCAGCGCAGCCTTCCCCCCAACCCCAACAGGTGCTCCATCCCAGTCCCCTCTCCCTGCCACGCCCTCGGGGCTGGGGCCAGGGCTCTGTGCCTGACCTGGGCTGTGCTCTGCACACAGGTTTGCAGTGCAGACCGTTAAAGCCCTGCTGCGCCAGCTGCTGGATGAGGACGTGTTGATGGCGATCGGTCGCAAGTGTGGCTGGGACATGCTCCTCAAGGCTGACACCCACCACTATGCAGTGGGTCTGCTGGCCAGGTGAGAGCCCTTTCTCCCCACTGCCCCTGCCATTTCTGCCCTGTGCACAGGCCACCACACACAGTGCCCGTGTGCTGGGCCAGAGGGCCTTGGCAGCCAGGGATGGCTGAGCAGAGTGGAAAAGGCGGAGAGGGGCGGCTGCACAGGAGGAGCCACCTCCCAAAGTGCCCACGTCCTCTCCCGGGCTGGTGGCCAAAGACCAGGCCTGTGTGAGTCAGTCCCAGGAGAGCTTTGCCCACCTGGCTCAGGGTCTCTGGCACCTTTATTCCCCCTTGCAGGGAGCTGTGCCGTTTCTCCCGCTCCTTCTGCCGCAGCATCGCCGTCAGCCTGCTCCCGCGGCTCAGCAGGGGAGAGCCCCTGTGGGAACTGCCTGCCCTGGCGTTCCTGGTGGAGGTGAGCCTGATGGCGAGTGCTGCCTGGCCCAGCTGCCTCCCCCTCTTTGCCCTCTCACAGCCGCAGCTGCCCGGGACGGTGCCTGCACCCTGTGCTGCTGCCTGGGCCCAGCCCCGGGCGGGTCTGGGCTCCTGCCGGCCGGGCACCCCATCACTGCTCCCTGCCTTTCAGGTCCTGCACTGCCTGAACCCCAGACAATGTGGGCCCAGCGTCCTGCAGATCATTTCCAGGCACCTGTGCAGGCAGTGCCCGGAGAGGCGTCGCCTGGCGCTCCGAGGCCTGGTGGTGCTCAGCAAGGCTCCCTCAATGGTGAGCAGGGGGCAGGGGCTGAAGCCGGGCCGGCAGCGTGAGGCTGTGCAAGGGAGTAGCTTGGCCTTGGCTGGCCTTTGGCAGCTGTGGCAGCTGCTCCCAGCTCTCCTCCTCCCTGTTCAGCTGCCTGACTCCTTTGGGACGCACCTTTGGTCTTTGGGCCCTGCGGCAGCTGCACCACAGCATTGTGTTCCACACAGGCTAAGAGCATCTGGAGCCTGAATGAAAACCTCCTGAACCTACTGCAGGATGCAGACAGTGATGTCGTTGAGATGACCCTCTCTGCGGTCATCAATGTGCTGGGCTTGAAAATCATCAAAATATCCACCCCTACTGCCCTGAAGTTCCTTGATGTGTTGCGGCCACTCTTTGACAACGTAAGGCTCTGTGCCCCTCATCGTGGGCACTGAGTGCTGCCAGGAAACTTTGGGCCCAGTGTCTTTTCAGGCCTGTGCCCCGGTGGGCCTGGAGAAGCCAGTGCTGAGGTCTTTTCCTCTTCCTTTGCACCAGGAGCACAGCCAGCTGCAGCAGCTCTCCATGCTCCTCTTCCGGGAGCTGATGGAGGCGACAGAGAGGAGCAAGAGCCTAAAGCCACACGTGTACCTGAGTCTGGTGCCATTCTACTTCAACTGGCACGATGACAAACAGCGTGTGGCAGAGGTGAGGACTCGTGGGCTCTGGTGTCCCCATGGCAGGAGGCTGCTGTGCCTCCTGCCCTGGCCCATGGTCGCCTGCAGCCTCCTCCTGGCCTTGGCGCAGGGATGCAGGTGCTGTGCCCTGGGCTGCGGTGCCATGGCCCGCTCTCTGTTGCTGTGCAGGCCTCTCGGAGAGCACTGTTTGGTGCAGCCAAGTTCCTGCAGTGGAGGGCTCTTGAGCAGTTGGTGACCATGGAGCAGCCGTGGAGGTTTCCCGAGTGCCTGGTAAGGACGGCCCCAAAGCCCCAGCCCCTGGCTCCCCAGGAGCACCCAGCCCTCTGCTCCCCCCAAACCCGGCCCCAGCGGCTGCTGGCCAGGCCTCAGGGCTCTGCGGGCAGGGGAGCCCCGTGCTGGGGGCAGGGAGCGCCCGGCCAAGGGGCAGAGCCTGAGCCGAGCCTTCCCTCCGCGCCCTGGCGCTCTTTGCAGCTGGAAAAGGACAGGAGCCGAGTGGGCCAGTACGTGCGCCAGGCCCTGCCGTTCCTGGAGAGCCCAGAGGAGCCCCTGCGAAAGCTGGCCATCAAGTTTCTGGGTGAGCCACAAGGCCGGGGTCCCTCCCCGCCCCGCTGCAGCTCGGCCCCAGCCCCGGCTGCTGCAGCGGCAGCAGGATGCGGCCCAGGGCATGTGGAGCCCCGAGTGGCCTGGTGCCTGCTGCCGCCCTGTGCCAGCCCAGCCCTGGGGCGTCCCCATGCGGGAAGGCCCCGGGCTCAGCCCTGCCAGGGCAGGAGGCCGTGTGGCCGGGCTGGCAGCGCCGCTGCGGGGGACCTGTGCCTCTGGGGCCTGACAGGCTCTGTGTTCCCAGGGATCGCCGCCAGGTCCATGAAGCAGGAGCAGCCAGAGCTGCAGCTCATCTGCCAAGGTGACCGAGGGCACCTTCCATCTGATCCCCTTGGGCCCTGCTCCCTCCTGGCCATGGCAAGAGCTGGTTGGGATGGCCCTGGCAGGAGGGGCTCCTCACGTCCCCACACCCCTGGCCTCTCACCTTGGCTCTCTTCCTTTCTCTTCCAGCCCTTGAAGGCATGACTGATGACAGCCCTGCCATCTCAAACCTGGCCCGTCAAACACTTCACATCATCAGAGCTGTACGGAGAACTTCATTCTTCCCATTCTGGTAGTCTCCGTTGCTGCCTCTTCCAGCCCGTAGAGGTGTGACAGAGGACATCAAACTCGCCATGGCAGGCCTGGCAATTCAACACTGCTACGTGCCGAGAGCAGTACAGATGGCTCCCCACTGCAGATTCCAGCAGCTCCAAGACTGGCTGTGCAGGGCATGGAAGACCCGGCCTTTTCCACAGGGCAGTGTCTGCCTGTGCTGCTGCAGCTCTGTGGGGAACTGATGCAGGAAGCTCCATCTCCTGGGGCCACCTGAGCCTGTGGGGAAGATGCCTCTTCCCTGCAAGCACCTCCTTTGAGCCCAGTATGGGAACATGACCAACATGTTATCACGCGCAGAGGCCCAGGAGCTTTTTTTATGTGCCCAGTGTGCACAGGGCCTTGGGGAAGAGGGGAAAAGGGCTCCCTGTGCTCAGCAACACTTGCCCCGCTGTGCAGCGTGCCAGCAAAAGACCAGCAGGGGAGGGGGCGCTGGGAGGCCAGGAAGGGGTGAGGTGCTGTGGAGGCCCTGATGGGACAAGGGAGCAGGAAGCCTTGAGGGGAATCTGTGAGGGGGTGGGTGGTAGAAGGCTGTGATGGGACAGACTGGGTGCAGGCCCCAAGGGGCAGGGTGAAGGGAAAAGCCCCCAGGACTTGGGGGGCAGAGGCCATAAGCAGCCCCCAGGCAGCCACCTCCTTCCCTGCCAGCCGGCTGCTCTGGTGCTTTCTCAAGGCCTCTCCCAGCCCTGTGGCAGAAGCCCTGGAGGCCAGGCCTCAGCAGCAGGGTGGGCACATCCCCAAGGTGGCCAGGCTGGCCTGGCTGGGGACAAGGAGGGCAAGGGGGCCCTACCAGGGCACGTCTGCCGGGTGCTGCCGGCCAGGGGCAGTGGCACAGGCAGGGCTGGTGGCCAGCCTGGGCCCCCACGGCTGCCCAGGCCAAGGGGCTGTGGCCAACACCCCCCTGAGCCAGAGCTCTGGACCCACAGAGCTGCTGCCACCACGGGCAGGGCGCTGGGCTCCTCGGGCAGGCCTGTGCACTCGCTGCTGCCCAAGCGGCTCCGCCCCACAGACAACAGCACCAGAGGCTGCCCAGGAGCAGCAGCACCCACAACGCCTGGGCCTCCTCACCCAGGCACCCACACCCGCCAGGACGCCAAAAATGGGCAGACTGTGGGCACAATTGCACCCGCTTTGGCAAAAGGCTTCAGGGCAAGTGGCCACCACAGCTTTCCAGTGACTCCCCAGCCTCACAGCAACCCTTGGCAGCTTCAGCTGCAGCCTGACATCCTGACTGACTTCAGTGGCCCTGCTTGAGGCTGGACACACCTTCCACACTCAGGTGTCCCCAGCCAGCTCCACTGGTGCTATCCTCATAGACTCTGCTGGGACACCAGCCTCGGGCTGCAGCTGCTCAACCTCTCCTCCACGCAGGCACCTTCAAAACACGGGCATGGGCTTCTAAACTCTGTGTCCAGCACTTGAGGGCAACAAGGGGCACAGCCCTTTGGGGCAGGAGACGGGCAGCAGCCTTGCCAGGACTTGGGGTGATGGCAGGTCTCCTTCGGCCAGGACTTACCAGGCTGTCCCTCAAGAATCCCGGGAGCAGGCAGGGAATGCTGAGCAGATCAAGCCCTGCCCGGATGTCCCATCGGGAAGACACTGTTCTAGGGGGAATTCACTGGGTCTACTAACTCTTACTGACTGGCTTAATGACTCAGCCATGGTGTGTCCCTGTCACTCAGATGCCTTCTTGGCCCCACCTGACGTTGTGATTCGTGTGACTGACAATACCTTTAACATCCCTGTAAGTGATCCTTGTTATTTTAGTTGTAGCACAGATCAAAATGTATCTACCCTCCATTTATCATTAATAATTCCCATGGGCAGAAGCGCCACACTGTGGCTCCCAGGGAAGCAGAAGCTGGGAGGATGATGCAGGATACAGTGAATGAAGGAAACTGTGAAATGCAGAAATCCTCAGTGGGTGGCTGATTGCTTGGATCATCTCTGCAGCAATCCCGGCAGCTGCCGCAGCCACGGCTCCTGCTGCACTGGCCATTCAGTGCAGGCCAGGCCTGCAGTGCCAGTGTATGGGCACTGTGGCAGCATCAGGAGCAGGGGTTCAGAATCTGTCTGGTTTCAATATTCCATGTGCTCTGGAAGCACATGGGACAAGCCCCAAGACAAGGAGCCCGGGTCCTGGCCCTCTTGGCCGTGAACTCTGAGTGTCCAAACAAAACAGGGGCAGAGGTGGGACCAAGCGGAGTCACTCTGCACCTGCCCTGAGTTCATGGGAAGGCAAAGGGAGGATGGACCTTGGCTGAGTGCTTGGACAGAGAGAAGGTTGTTTCTCCAAGTGGAAATGCACTTGAACCAGCCTGCATGACCAGCCTGTGTTTTTCTCTGGTGGCTGAACACAGGCAGCACATGAGGGGAGGGGAATGTGTGGGATCAGGGCACTGCTTTGGGGCCATGCTGGGAACTCTGGTGGACTAAAAGACATACACTGAGTGCTGCTCATGAGAGAAGAGGAATAAAAGGGGACACGGAAAAATGTCGGCGGACAAGTCCCGCAATGGAACTCTGTGTGTGCAGCCTCATTTTCTCCCTCAGCATCCACAAGAGAGGAGGCAAAAAGTAGTGTTTGGGACCCCAAAACTTTCTTGGGGGGGGAAACTGGGGATTGAGGGAACAATGGGAAAGTGGGAGGAACAGGGAGAAGGGTAGAAAAGGGGGGGTTGTCTGGTAGGTCTGATGGCCCCATGGGGGTCTTTGGGCACAGGAGGGGTTGGAAAAGAGGGGGTGCCCCCCCTGAGCTCCCAACTTACTGCGAGATGCTGGGGGCTGCTGAATCCAATCTCAGAGTTGGATTATGCCAACAGTTTCAGTTTAGAGGAATTACAGAGGTGTGACTGAACCACTTTTGTCCCCCAACTTTTAACGATGGCAAATCAGATCTATTGATAAAAAGGAATTTATTTAGGGTTCCAAATGATCAAACAAAGGATCTTCATCAGAATTATTTACTGCACAATACAAACACTAAAACTACCAGGAGTACAGGATAAGATAAGACAGTGTTCTACCCTAAAGAAATTGTTGAAGAAATTCTACTAAGTTTGGCTTAAAAGCAATAGTTCTTAATTTGAGATGGATGTAACTCCCCCTCCAGCAGTGACCTTGGTGGGGCCCCAGCCAAGGCAGGAAACTCCACACACCCCCAAGAAGGGTTCTGTTGGAAGAACCTACCCCTGGGAAAGGGGTTGAAAGGGATGGACTGACAGTCACTGGACTCCAGGGGTTGCCTCAACATCAGGGGTTTATTCAGGGTGGAAGCAGCGGCTGAAGCTCTTCCCACAGTCGGGGCAATTGTAGGGCTTCCCTTACTGGTGGGTCTGTTGGTGTCTGTTCAAGGTAGAGCTGTGGGAGAAGCTCTTCCCACACTCCCCACACTTGTAGGGCCTCTCACCGGTGTGGATGCGCCGGTGGGTGACGAGGTGGGAGTTCCGGTTGAAGCCCTTCCCGCAGTCGGTGCAGCGGAAGGGCCTCTCATCCGTGTGCGTCCGCTGGTGCACAAGGAGATTGGAGCTGGTCTGAAACCTCTTCCCACATTCCAAGCACATGTAGGGCTGTTCCCCAGAGTGGATGCGCTGGTGTCGGATCAGGTCAGAGCTGTCCCTGAAACTATTCCCACATTCCCCACACCAGTAGGGTCTTTCCCCAGTGTGGATGCGCTGGTGTCGGATCAGGCTGGAGCTGTCCCTGAAGCTCTTCCCACATACCCTACATGTGTAGGGCCGTTCCCCAGTGTGGATGTGCTGGTGGGTGAGGAGGTTGGAGCTCTTCCTGAAGCTCTTCCCACATTCCAAGCACTGGAATGGCTTCTCCCTGATGGGATGCTGCTCAGGGACCACCAGGTCATTGCTCTGGCTCAAGCTCTGGCCGCCTTCCCAGCACAGGCTGGCTCTTTCCTCCTCAGAGCACCCTGGGCTGGCTTTGGAGCCCCTCCTGCGGGGGGATCTCCGGCCCTTTTCCTCCCCGCTGCCTTCCTGCGCCGGGGAGCCCTTCAAAACGGCCTCTCCCACCAGGGTCTCATGGGGGGATTTGTCCTCCGCGCTCTCCCTCCTCAGCTCAGGGCCTGGGGCAGGAAGCAAGAAGGACAGGCAGGGGATTTGCCTCCAGCCCACAGGGAAGGCCAAGGACATCCCCCCAACTCCGGCCCCGGCAGGACGGCGGCGCCAGCGGGGTTGTCCTGCAGCCGGGGCCATGCTGGGCTGACAGAGCCAGCACAACACCCGCCCAAAGGGACACTGACTTCCTCCTCACCTGCCTGGGGGGCCCAAGGCATCTTCCTCTTCCTCGCAGCCTCCTCCTCCATCCGCCCAAGCTTTGGGAAGGACAAATCCTGATGGGGGGGAAAACAAGGGCTGAGCGCGTTGGCTTGGGGGTTCCTCCTGCCCAAATCCATCTCTAGAACTCACCGGGCATCCTGTGTCCATAAAAACCTCCAAAACACCAAGATTCAGCCCAGAAAAACCAAACCACACAGATTCAGGCAAAAAACCCCTCAGAAATAGCAAGATGAACTCCATCCAAAAAGCAAAATGTAAAGGTTCAGCCAAAAAATACTCCAAACTATGAACATTCAGCCCAAAAAAACTCTTGCAGTAATTCCCCCTCTCTGGTCTCTCCTCTGTGGGGTTTGGAGGGCCTCCTGTGTCTGGGATGCTGGGGGTCCCACTTAGGAATACTGAGAGTGTTGGGGGTCCTAAGGGTTCCTTCTCCTCTGACTCTCACCTTCGGGGTGCCACATTCCCAGACATTCCCCCTCTCCAGGTTCTCCACTTCATTGTCCCAGGGATCCCAGGGGTCCCCACTGTCCAGGCTTCCCCTTCCCCATGCTCCCCCTTTCAGGCTCCCGGGGATCCCAGGGCTCCTCCCTCTCTGTGCTCCCCCCTCCAGGCTCCCGGGGGTCCCCCAGTTCCACCATCTCCCCGCTCCGCCCTCCACACTCGGCAGCTCCCGGGCTCCACACCCACCCCCGGCACTCCCGGGGGGCCCCAAACCCGCTGTGTCCCCCCCGCCGGCACCGGGCTGACAATGGAGCCGGCGGGGCCTGACCCAGCAACACCAACCCCCACCGTGGGGGGACCCGCATCCCCCCACCCACCGCCGGGGCTCTGCCCCCAACCCAGCCCAGCACCCCCAAAAAACACCTCCTGCCCACCCCCGAGTGCCCCCAAGGGCACAGCCCTGCACAAGGGCCGGCTGTGCCCAAGGAAACCAAACAGCCCCACAGGTGGGGGACACCAGAGGTTGCCCCAGGGCAACGAGAGCAGGGAGCAGATCGGGTCCCCTGACACGTGGGCAGGCTCTGGGTTCAGCCTGACCAGGGGCAATTTGGCACCAACAGCACGGCCCTGACCACTGGCTCGGCACAGGGGGCCCGAGCTCCCCCCTCTCCAGGCTCTCAGGGCTCTCACAGCTCCCCCCTCTCTCCAGCCTTCACCGCTCTCCAGGGATCAAGGCATGGGGACACAGAGGGACCCCCATGGTAACCCCACTCCTGCTCTCCCCTATCCCCTTAGCTCACCTGTCCCATCCCCTTCCTGGGCTGTTCCCTTGTGTGGATGCGCTGGTGTCCGATCAGGTGGGAGCTCTGTCTGAAGCACTTTCCACAATCCTCACATATGTAGGGACGTTCCCCACTGTGCATGTGCTGGTGGCTGAGGAGGTGGGAGCTCTTCCTGAAGCTCTTCCCACATTCCAAGCACTTGTAGGGCCGTTCCCCAGTGTGAATACGACAGTGGGAGTGGAGGGTGGAGTTGTCAGTGAAGCTCTTCCCACATTCCCCACACTTGTAGGGCCGTTCCCCGGTATGGATGCGCTGGTGAGTGTGGAGGGTGGAGCTGTCACTGAAGTTCTTTCCACATTCCCTACACACGTAGGGCCGTTCCCCAGTGTGGATATGCTGGTGGATGTGGAGGTTGGAGCTCTGCCTGAAGCTCTTCCCACATTCCTCACACGTGTAGGGCCGTTCCCCACTGTGGATGTGCTGGTGTCTGAGCAGGTTGGTGCTGTGGCTGAAGCTCTTCCCACATTCCAAGCACTGGAAGGGTTTCTCCCTGATGGGAGGCTGATCAGGGACCACCAGATCAGAGCTCCCCCTCAAGCTCCGGCCCCCTTCCCGGCACAGGCTGGCTCTTTCCTCCTCAGAGCACCCTGGGCTGGCTTTGGAGCCCCTCCTGCGGGGGGATCTCCGGCCCTTTTCCTCCCCGCTGCCTTCCTGCGCCGGGAAGCCCTTCAAAACGGCCTCTCCCACCAGGGTCTCACGGGGGGATTTGTCCTCCGGGCTCTCTGTCCTCAGCTCGGGGCCTGGGGCAGGAAGCAACAAGGACAGGCAGGGGATTTGCCTCCGGCCCACAGGGAAGGCCAAGGACATCCCCCCAACTCCGGCCCCGGCAGGACGGCGGCGCCAGCGGGGTTGTCCTGCAGCCGGGGCCATGCTGGGCTGACAGAGCCAGCACAACACCCGCCCAAAGGGACACTGACTTCCTCCTCACCTGCCTGGGGGGCCCAAGGCATCTTCCTCTTCCTCGCAGCCTCCTCCTCCATCCGCCCAAGCTTTGGGAAGGACAAATCCTGATGGGGGGAAAACAAGGGCTGAGTGTGTTGGCTTGGGGGTTCCTCCTGCCCAAGTGCATCTCTAGAACTCACCGGACATCCTGTGTCCATAAAAACCTCCAAAACACCAAGATTCAGCCCAAAAAAACCCAAACCACCCAGATTCAGGAAAAAAAACGCACAGAAATAGCAAGATGAACTCCATCCAAAAAGCAAAATGTAAAGGTTCAGCCAAAAAATACTCCAAACTATGAACATTCAGCCCAAAAAAACTCTCACAGGAATTCCCCCTCTCTGGTCTCTCCTCTGTGGGGTTTGCAGGGTCTCCTGTGTCTGGGATGTTGGGGGTCCCACTTAGGAATGTTGAGAGTGTTGGGGGTCCTAAGGGTTCCTTCTCCTCTGACTCTCACCTTCAAGGTGCCATGTTCCTAAACATTCCCCCTCTCCAGGTTCTCCACTTCATTGTCCCAGTGATCCCAGGGGTCCATACTGTCCAGGGCTCCTCCCTCTCCGTTCTCCCCCCTCCAGGCTGCTGTGGGTCCCCCAGCTCCACCATCACCCCGCTCCGCCCTCCACAAGGGCCGGCTGTGCCCAAGGAAACCAAACAGCTCCACAGGCGTTGGCTGGGGGGATGTGAGGGCTGGGCCTGCTCAGCACAGCCCCGGCCTCGTGCCCAGCGCCTCTTTCCTGCCCCACACAAGAGCTTCCCGGCCCCCCCAGGGCTCCCCTGCTGCTGCCTCTGCTCCTGGCCCTGCCTTTGCTGCTCCCTTGGCTGGGGCAGCGGCTGCAGGGGGGGATGGCAGCAGCTTCAGCTCCACGGCACTTCCTGGGGGGAGCTCAGCCCGGGGGGACGGACAGGGACCTGATGGGGATGGACAGGGGCCCAGCAGGGACAGCCAGGGCCTGCAGGGGAAGGCACAGGGACAACCTGGACCCCCACACTGCCAGGGCTGTCTCTGCTCCTCCTTGCAGGCTCCGTGGCCAGGCACAGTTTGTGTTCCTGGGTGCCCACCATCTCAGCACTTGGAGACGCTCAAATCAGCACCCGCAGCTCTGCAGCAAAGCCCCAGCTCACCTGGCACACAGGGGATGGACACAGCACCTGCTCGGGGATGGGCACTCACAGCTTTGTGCCTTCCCCACCACGGGGCTCTCCTTCCTCAGCAGCACCTCTGCCTTGCACTTATTCTCAGCCTCACCTCAGGGACAGCTCTGGGCTCACCTCCGCGCCACTTCTCAGCCTCACCTCAGGGCCTGGGCTCAAGGACAGGAACCTGCAGGGAGGGGACATCAGGTGCAAGCTCAGGGCTGCCTGCTTGCACTGGCCTCTGGGCTTCTTTCTCTTTCTACAACCATCCCAGAACCTCTTCTGCTTTTCTAACATTACACTGGCCACACTCTGCCTCCTCTTCAGCTTCCTGTCCATCCCCACTCCCAGCTCCCTTTCTGCCTGCCTGCTCTCCAGACACTCTGGCCCCAGCCCGGGGGGCTGACGGGGCTTCTTGTGGCCAAAGGGCAGGACCCGGCCCTTGGCCTGCTGGAACCTCATCCCCTTGCAATCAGCCCATGGATCCAGCTGGGCCAGGTCCCTCTGCAGAGCCCTCCTGCCTTCCAGCACATCAACACACCCCCAGCTTGGGGTCACCTGCACATTTGCTGATGAAATGCCTGGTTCTGCAGCAGCTGCAGATGCTCAAGGGGCAGCAGGACCAAGTCAGGGGTCTGGGGGGCCTGGGGGGCTTTGGGGTGCGGGAGGGTCCTGGGGGAGCTGGGGAGGGGTTTTGGGGATTGGGGGTACAAACCAGGTCAGACCAGTACAGACCAGGACAGACCAGCACAGACCAGTACAGACCAGTACTTCCTCACTGCTCCCCAGATCTCTCCCAGTACAGCCCACTGTGTTCCTGTCCCAGGGTGCCGAGTGATCCCTCTTAGAGGGGGGTTGGAATGGATTTGAGGGGGAGCTGGGGGAGATTTGGGGGGATCTGGGGGGGGGGTGATGGGGATTTGGAGGATTTTGGGGTGCTTTGGGTGTATTTGGGGGAGTTAAAAGGGGTCTTGGGGGGGTCAAAGGGATCTGGTGTGGGGAAAGGATTAAAGGGAAAATGGGGGCTAGGGCACATTTTGGGAGGTTAATGATGTCTGGGGGGAAAGAGGAGTAGCAGCACTACGAGCAGGTGAGTCCTGAGACCCCCCTAGAGTACCCAAGACACTCTTTGTGACCCTCAAAACCCTCTGGGACTCCCAAAATCCCCCGAGAAACCCCCTAAACTGCTTCAAAGACACCCCCCCAAAGCCCTCCAGGACTTCTCAGTTCCCTCAGAGACTCCAAAACTCTCTCATGGACTCCCAAACCCCTTCAGGGACCTTCAACCTCCTTCCTAAGTCCCCTCACGACATCAACCCCCCCCCAGAGATACCTTAAAACCGCCTCAGGGACCCGGAAAAGCCCCTAAGGGACCACAAAACCACAGAACAGCAGAAGAGGTTTCTGTAAAGGAAGGGAGCAGAGAATCTGAGAAGGAAGAGACCGACGAAAAACCGAACCAAAGCAATAAAATCATCCTGGCCCTTGCAGTTTTTCCTTCACCTTTTTCTCATTTTTCCTTTTTTTTTAGGGTTCTTTTTTTGGTTGGGTGGTTTTGAATTTTTTTTCCGAAGGAATTTCTCAGGACCCGAATCCAACATCCGGGTTCTTGGGAGGCCTCCCGGGCCCCGCGGCCCCCGACAGGGTTGCAATCCCGCGCTCTGCCTCTCGGGAACCCCCGAACCCCCGCGCTAAACCCTCCCGAGCCCTCCAGCCTTTCCACCCCCAGCCGCGCTCCCCGCAGCCCCCGAGGGGATCCCCAGACCCCGCTCTCCCGCACCCCCCGCCAGCTCTCACAGACAAAGGCAGGACCCGCCGCCATCACCGATTCCCGGAAGTCAGCACGGCGCTCTGCGCGCGCACCGCATTCAAGGAGCACCGCCGCAGCCAATCAGCGCGCGGCCACGCCCCCGAACGCCAATCGCCGCGCCTGCGCTTTGCGCGGGGCACCATGGGAGTTGTAGTCCTTGCGGCGGATCATAGCGGCCATTTGCACGTGAGCGGAGTGAGGATAATACTTTTTTGGTTTTATTGTTTTTCTGTTTTTTTTTCCTTCTCTTTTCTCTTTCTTTTTTCCTTTCCGTTTTTCTTTCTGCTTCCTTTTTTCCCCCTTTTTTCTTTCTCTTTTTCTTTTTTTCTCTTTTTTTCTTTCTTTTTTATTATTTGTCTCATTTTTTTCATTTTTTTTCTGTCTTTTTTTCTCTTTTTTCTCCTTTTTCTCTTTTTCCTCCCTTTTTTTCTTCGTATGGCTTTTTTGTCTTTTTTTTTTCTTTTTCCTTTTTTTTTTTTACATTGTTTTCTATCAGTTGTATTTTCAAGGAAGACTTAAACACAGACCAAAACAATCTCCAGGTACAAATCTCATGACAACAGATAATCTGCCATTGTTCCTGGTCCAAGAGGATTCCCAAGATCACAAAGACTGAGATGTGAAGGGTACTCACACAAAAAACAGCTTTCCCTGCTTTTTTCCACAGGTAAAGCAAGTGTGGAAGGGGCACTTGGCCCCAGGCAAGATGCTTTTACAGCCACTTTAGGCAGCCCAGAGTGGATCTGGCTGGCAAATGGGATTATGATTATGCTTTCAGGGATTATTTCCACAGTACATTGAGGGAAAACATTGAGGGCCATTTCTTCATCTGCTGAAGGGATGAGAAGAGGGGGGAGCAGGTGCTCTGGCCCCAGAGCTTCTCTCTGCTTTGGGGACACTTCTGTGTTTTCCTCTGTCCATTGAATTCCCCACAAAGAATCCAAAAAGCTACAAGAACTCCAGTCTGGAGTGCTCAGGACATGTGGAAGCAGGGGAATTTTTCTTCCCAGCTGGGATTGAGAGTGCAATTTCACACTCCTTTGGAGAACATTAACTAAGACATCCCATTTCTGCCCAGGGATCTTCCAGGGGGAACTCAATCCGGGCTCTGGGCAGGTCCCTGCAGGGGCAGCAGCTTCCTCTGCACATTTGAGAGGATAAAGCTGCTCTAACCCTGCACTCCAACTACTCCACAGCAATTTAGGACCTCTGAGGACAGTTCCCCACCCCAGCAGAGACCTGAACACATCCTGTGGGCACTGTGTGACCACCCCTGGCATTAACACCCTGCAGGAATGAAGACACTGACTGTAAAGACACTTGTCTACCTGTAAACCTCAACTTTCTTTGCTACTATACAGCAATAACATTTTCTATTCATATTGCAGCTACAGACTTAACAAATGGAATTGCATATATTGTGCTTTAGAAATTAAAATGCATTCCAAGGTCAGGCAATGCTAAACAATGAAAGTCTTGAACCCTCCCCTCCAAACCAGCCCCACTTTCTGCTTTCAGAACCAGCCCACTTCCTCACTCTCTTCACAAAGGGAGAAACTCTCTCTTTCCACCTCTGAAACAAAAATTCCCTCCCCAAAAGTGATCAAAAAGAGTCTACTTAGGCACTACTGCAAATGGAAGTTGTCTAATAACCATTCCTTCTAACTCAGGAAGGGGAGGAGGTGAAGAAAGTCACAACAAATGTTTGGATTCCTTCCTCTTTGACGTCTTCTCTTCCCTATCTGACACTCTGGGACATGTGCAGGGGGGTCAGCATCTCTTCAAAGATGGCTCCTTTCACATCAGAGCCCCTCAAATTGGCTTCCTGGAGGTCACAACCTGATAGGTCACAATTCAGAAGGGAAAAGAAAAAGAAGTGTCAATGGAATGCACCCAGAACTCTGTTCAAAGCTTTACTGGAAGTCCATTTACCTGAACTCCATTGTACTCTGAAGCTGGAGAGGTCAGCCAAAAGCCAGCAATCCCCCAAATTACCAGCTGACTAGAGGAGAGAAAGGAATAGGATGGAAAATGAATCCCAACTCACTTCCAAATCAGTTCCTGCCAACGTTGCTCCCCTGAGGTTTCAGTTCTTTAGTTTGGCGTTTCTCAGCGTTGCAACTCGGAGGTTCATTCCTGTCATCTGACTGCCCTCCATGGCCACTCCTTTCAGGCTGGCACCTGGAACACACACAGAAAGGGGTTCTGTGAGGAAAACCAGTCAGAAACACAGCAGCTGCACACTGGTGCTGCCTCAGAGCTGTGTGAACTGGAGGAGGACAAGGGGATTTGGGGCTGAGATGGTCACAGACTCAGTGCAGCCCTTGTGGGCCCTTCTCAGGGTTGGACAAACCACAGCTGGACCTTTTCTGGGCCATAGAAATGTACAAACACAGGCTTCAGTTGGCACAGATTCACAAGGCAAAAGCTTCTCACCTTCCAGATGAGCTTGAAGGCCTGATGGGTCCTCAGAGTTGCAGCCTTTCAGGGACGCTCCCTCTGCGTTGGAGCGCAGCATCTTCACCCCTGGCAGGTTGGCACACTGGCACAGACAGGAGTCACTGAGAGCCGGAAGAGCAACACCAAAGACAATCAAGAAGACACTTTTAATTTCTGCTTTGGGAGTCAATCCCATTAAATCATTACTGGGAGGAAGTGTAAAAGCTTTGGGAACCAGAACAACTCTAGAATATATTTAAGAACTCGATGTTTTACACCCCTCTGTTTGTTCCAGCTCCTCTCTGTTAACACAAGCCCAGCCCTCCCAAGCTGCAGCAGCTCTTCCATCCAGCACAGAGCCTGACAGGTCAGCCCTCTCCAGGCTGGCACAGCACAGCTTGGCACGGGCCAGGTTGCAGAGGCTCAGATTGGCCACCTTGAAGTTGATGTAGCAAAGATCCAGGTGGGAAAGATCCGCTCCACTGAAAGTGAGACCCTGGAAATCCCAAGGAATAAACCCCCCAAAAAGGTTACACAGGGGAAGGGGTAGGTCTGGACACAAAGTTATTATCATCATTGTGTAGACAGGTGTGCATTAATATTTACAGTGTGTAAATATCTATGTCTAAATATATGGATAGAAATGTATTAAAATATATACTGTCTGTAAATATAGACAGATACAAGATAGATACAGACACACACAGGTCCTGGGAGGAGCTGAAGACACCCCACCAGGGAAGGGGGCTTCTAAAAAGGAGGGAGAGGGACTTTTGATATGGGCCTGGAGGGACAGGACAAGGGGCAATGGTTTTTCAACTAAAAGAGAGCAGGGTTAGATGGGAGACTGGGAAGAAATCCTTCCCTGGGACGGTGGGGAGGGGCAGGGAGGGAATTCCCAGAGAAGCTGTGGCTGCCCCTGGATCCCTGCAAGTGTCCAAGGACAGCTTGGATCAACCTGCTCTAGTGGAAGGTGTCCCTGCCCATGGCAGGGGGTGGAATGAGAAGACCTTTAAGGTCCCTTCCAACCCAAACCAGTCCATGATTCTATATAGACAAATACACACAAGACCATTTATTCTACTACTTCAGACTAATGAAATCTAAATGCAAAGCTCTCAAAAATTGTCCTTGGTTCATTTTATATTTAAACAAATGTAAGGGGGGTACTTTTGAATTAGATGATCAATGGAGCATAGAGGCGTGAGAAAGGAATCATATTAGGATGTGAAACCAGCTAGAGTATGGTACAATGTAACTTCATGGCACAAGCTAATTGTAAGGTCCATTGTGCTTTTTAGCAAGTCAGCTTGATATCCCCTATTATCAGAGCTGAGTTCTTCCTTGGTTTTGCTACATATTGCAAGATAGATACATCTACCCTTGAAACACAATGGTAGAGGTCATGCATAGGGGTGAGAAAGATGATGATGGGAGGAAGATTCTGTGGGCAGGGGTCGCTGGCCCCTTGCCCTACAGCAGGGCATGCACAGACTGTTGCTATCAGGTGATGAACAGGCAGGGTTTGGCTGCCACTCAGGCATCACCTTATACTGGGTACTGGCCCTACGTGGTGTAATGTAGAGCCGATAAAATGGGGTGTCAGGACTGCTGGGGTGAGCGATCCTCATCCTGCCATGGAGACTGTGTTGTTCCATGGGGACACCCGCTAAGCACGGGCACCGACCAGCTGCTGCAGATCCTGGCAGCCCTGGCCTGTCTGTGTGGGTAAGCACAGTTTATTGACAGGAAGCAACTGAGAGAACAAACTTTTTAATATCCTTTTAGTGTTCCTTTAATTCCCCTTTTATGTTTATAGTATTTTTCCTTTAGTTTCCCTTTTTACTAACCAATATCGTGTTATCCATAATATTGTGTTAAGATCCTTTTTTGGTATCCCTTTTCACTAGTTAATTCTGTACTAAATGCTGTTCGTAGTATTTGTTTTAATGCCACCCGATAAGATAGTTACTTTGTATCCTTTTTTTTAGTTTTTAATTCCTCTTGCTAAGTTTATTACTATTATTATTATTCTCACTGTAATAAAAGATATTTTGTGTGTTTGAGTATTTTTTGGCACTTGTCTTTATTCCGGACATGTACCCAAACGAACTGCTACAGGGACTCTCCAAAACACCTCTGAAAATTTATTTACAATCATCTTCTGCCTTAAAACTGCCCCTGCTAGAGTCCCAGGAGTGATGCTGTACAGAAAACAGGCCATTTAAGTATTAATGAACAGGTGTGCATCAACACATTTCCAGTCTGATACTGATCTGTTTTTTAAAAATCACATGCCCATCATCAGTCCTTGGTCAGAGCTGTGCAAAGCAATTCAGAGCTCTCCGGGCAGGTTGCACATGGAATTTGTGGACACAGGTCTTCCATGTGTCCTGTCATCCTGGGTTGATCTGTGTGACATCAGAAGGCAAGGTGGCCCAAAAATTGGGGGGAAAAAGTCTCCAAAACCTACGCAGTCTCAATATGGACACAAGCAAGATGGAGGAAAAAAAATCAGAAAGTTATGGTGTGTTTTTCTTGGGAAACATTCCATTCCTGCAAACAAACCCCAAACTGTACAAGATAATCTTTGCTGTGTGTCCTGCCCCCCTTTTTTTTAAAAAAAAAAGTGAGATAAAAAGCACTTCTACAATTTCATACTGAAAAACCTTCATGGATAAGAAGCAGTATAAACACAGCATAATGCAAGATGCATGGATCAATGTTGTGGAACAACTTAGTAGTGCCCCTGGCACCTGCTTGGATACAGAGGTAACCCAGAAGTGAAGACTAAATGCAGCCACAGCAGCAGCTGCAACCAGCAGAATTCCCTCTCTTGAGAAAACCTATTTTTATAAATTATTCCTGTTCTTAAATACAAAGAATAGAAAAAAACCTATTATCAAGACCTGTAGAGGCCATTTAGCTGCTGTAATGATCTACCCCATCAAACCTGAGACAAAAGCCATGTACCTCCCATACAGAATCATAGGCTGAATTTAGTTTTGAAGCCCCCCCTCCAGAAGGTTGGAATGTGCCAGATCACTCAACAAACAACCCCACAGTATCCTAACAAACCCTAATGGGATGCAGGATCCAGCTCAGTGTAACTGCATGACCCTCATAGACCTTTTGCACAGGAGAGCAACAACTCACATGCCTCACATGCACTCCCCAGCCCACCCCAAATGTACAGGGGTGGCTTCACTGTACCCACAGCATTCTCTTGATCTGGTTCCACGGAGATGAGAGTGTGATCTCTGAACTGCAGTCTGATTTTGCTGTCTATTGTTGGCAATTTCCCACCTGAGAAAAATAAATCCTCCTTAGAAAGGAAGAAAACCAGACAAACGGTTAAACTGAGCCCCCCTGTGCTCTCCCCACTCTCTCAAGGCTGGACTGTTTGTTAAGCTATGTTTCAACACCCACATGTCCTCAAACTTGTTGTGGAGGGGGCAAGGAGAAAGAGATTTTTTAATTCTCTCCCCTTTCCTGTCTGCAAATAACTATAATAAATAGCAAGCTAGAGCCCAGGGAAAACTGCTACCAGTTAAATGCTCTCAGGATACAGTTTATCACAGCTGCCAGTTCCAGTCTAGGATAATCTTTATTCCACTCTAAGGGAGTGTCATCTCTCCCACTAGACACGGGGAGCAAACACACACGTGGGGCCTCACGGCACATGAAGCTGATGCTGGGCTGTGATCTGGCAGAGTTCAGGCACACGGTGTGACTCTTGGGGTCGGTGCTGTGCCGGGCAAAGGCTCGGATTCGACGCTCATCGTGGGTCCCTTCCACCTCAGCCTGTTCTGTGACGGTGCGATGAGTTCCCTCTCTTCCAACACTTTTGTTCTTTTTAGGGCTCCTCGCTGCCCGGGGCCCGGAGCCCGCCTCCCGCGCGCCTGCTTCCCTGCCCGTTTTGGCGGCCGCAGCCGGGCGCTGAGTGCCCGCTCCCCGGGCGGGCCCGGCCGCTGCTCCAGGAGTGGGGGGGCAGCGGCGGCGCCTCGAGGATTCCCGGGATTCCCTGGCCGGTTTCCAGGCAACGCTCCCCGCGCGCTCCTCGCTCCAGGGCCGAACATGCGCAGCCAATGGGAGGCGGCGGAGTGGGCGGGGCGAGGCGGGGCTTGGGCGGGGCGGGGGCGGGGCCGAGAGGGGCGGTTGGTGGGGTTTGGGTGGGAGCGGGCGGGGCGGGGCCGGGAGCGGGAGCGCTGCCGCTGAGCGGCCCCCGGGCAGAGACCCCGGGCAGCGGCCCCGAGACCCCCGGCGAGTGGCCCCCGGTGCGCGGCCCCGGGGGAGGGACCCCCCGTGCGCGGCCCCTGGTGAGCGACCCCCGGTGAGCGACCCCCAGTAAGTGACACCCGGTGAGCGACTCGCGGGGAAGAAGCCCCGGTAAGTGACCCCTGCGGAGGGACCCCCGGTGAATGACCCGCGGTGAACAACCCCTGGCAAGTGACCCCCGGGGAGGGAACCCCGGGGAGGGACCCCCGGTGAATGACTCGCGGTGAACAACCCCTGGCAAGTGACCCCGGGGAGGGAGCCCCGGTAAGTCACCCCCGAGGAGGGACCCCCGGGCAGTGAGCCCCGGGGACAGTCCCCCCGTGCGCGGCCCCCGGGGGTGTCGGGCCGGGGCTGGGCGCGTTCCTTCCCCGTGCGGAGCCGAGCGGGGCCGTGGCGGGAGCGGGGCCGGAGCGGAGCCGGCCGGGGGGGCAGAGGGGAGCCCTGAGCCGCCTTCTGCCGAGGGGGCTGCTGGAAAGGAGCCTGCGCTGGGAGGAGCGGGGGACGTGGCCCGAGGCTGAGGCAGGGGAGCTTCAGGTCAGCTCCTGGACAAAGGTTTCTCGCTGTGTTTTTCGGGGGGGCTCGGGCACTGCAATGGGTTGCCCAGGCGGAGCCAGCACCCCGGCAGGTGTTTCAGAGGCGCCTGCATCTGGCCATGGCTGACACGCTTTAGTGGTTTGGGGGTTGCTGGGGCAGTGCTGGGCTGACAGATGGACTTGATGGAATCATGGAACGTGCTGAGTTGGGAGGGTCCCACCGGCACCGTGGAGTCCAGCTCCTGAGTTTTAGGCACCACTAAAGGAACTGAATCTGGATCGAGCTGTTTGGCTCCAAAAACTCTTCTACCCCTAGTCTACACTGCCAAGTGAAACAAAACAGAGCGTGCAAAATAGAGGCCTGTGTTCCCCCCAAAGGGAAGGCAGGCAGTTACAAACCGGGACAATAAAGTAAAGCTCAGAGCATACATTCATGGTCCCCACAGTTGTATGACACATCAAACCAGTCCGCTGTTACCCATGTAGAACTCTCATCAGGAACCCCAAACTTTCTTGTGTGTATTTGTATAGATATGTATAGATATGTATAGGTAGATAGATATATATACATAGATATGTATAGGTCTATATTTGTGTGTACCTCTATAAGTTTCTGTATCTTTGGATGTGATATTGGCATGATATTGTTGTGTGGCAACAAGTGGACTTAAAAGGTTACAAGACTTTAGGAAATCGCCTTTCTGCTTGTGGGTTCTGTTTTTTAAAGAAGGTAACAAGAAAAGAACTCTTTAGCCAAATATCAGTTAAGGGCTCCTCGCTGGCCGGGCCCGGAGCCCGCCTCCCGCGCGCCTGCTTCCCTGGCCGTTTTGGCGGCCGCAGCCGAGCGCTGAGTGCCCGCTCCCCGGGCGGGCCCGGCCGCTGCTCCAGGAGTGGGGGGGCAGCGGCGGCGCCTCGAGGATTCCCGGGATTCCCTGGCCGGTTTCCAGGCAACGCTCCCCGCGCGCTCCTCGCTCCAGGGCCGAACGTGCGCAGCCAATGGGAGGCGGCGGAGTGGGCGGGGCGAGGCGGGGCTTGGGCGGGGCGGGGGCGGGGCCGAGAGGGGCGGTTGGTGGGGTTTGGGTGGGAGCGGGCGGGGCGGGGCCGGGAGCGGGAGCGCTGCCGCTGAGCGGCCCCGGGCAGAGACCCCGGGCAGCGGCCCCGAGACCCCCGGCGAGTGGTCCCCGGTGCGCGGCCCCGGGGGAGGGACCCCCCGTGCGCGGCCCCCGGCGAGTTGCCGCTGGTGAGCGACCCCCGGTGAGCGACCCCCGGTGAGCGACCCCCGGTGAGCGACGCCCAGTAAGTGACACCCGGTGAGCGACTCGCGGGGGAGAAGCCCCGGTAAGTGACCCCTGGGGAGGGATCCCCGGTGAATGACCCGCGGTGAACAACCCCTGGCAAGTGACCCCGGGGAGGGAGCCCCGGTAAGTCACCCCCGAGGAGGGACCCCCGGGCAGTGAGCCCCGGGGACAGTCCCCCCGTGCGCGGCCCCCGGGGGTGTCGGGCCGGGGCTGGGCCCGTTCCTTCCCCGTGCAGAGCCGAGCGGGGCCGTGGCGGGAGCGGGGCCGGAGCGGAGCCGGCCGGGGGGGCAGAGGGGAGCCCTGAGCCGCCTTCTGCCGAGGGGACTGCTGGAAAGGAGCCTGCGCTGGGAGGAGCGGGGGACGTGGCCCGAGGCTGAGGCAGGGGAGCTTCAGGTCAGCTCCTGGACAAAGGTTTCTCGCTGTGTTTTTCGGGGGGGCTCGGGCACTGCAATGGGTTGCCCAGGTGGAGCCAGCACCCCGGCAGGTGTTTCAGAGGCGCCTGCATCTGGCCATGGCTGACACGCTTTAGTGGTTTGGGGGTTGCTGGGGCAGTGCTGGGCTGACAGATGGACTTGATGGAATCATGGACCGTGCTGAGTTGGGAGGGTCCCACCGGCACCGTGGAGTCCAACTCCTGAGTTTTAGGCACCACTAAAGGAACTGAATCTGGATCGAGCTGTTTGGCTCTGTGATCGATAAAGACTGAGGCTATAATTTTGGTTGCAAGGAAAAAGAGTTTATTAAGGCTAACCAGCAAAAGCGGCTAGCCGGGACCGGGGGAAACCCTTGCTCCACCACAGTCAGCAAAATGGGGAACCGAAACAGTAACAATTATACCCTCGGTTGACACCACCCCCCTGAGTCATGTCAATAGTCCATTGGCTGGGGTTTCACAAGCTGCTCCCTGCTTGGTTCCTCTTTCCCGGGCAGATCTGTGGTTGGTGTCTCTAATTGTGGGCGTCGTCGTTGCTGAGGGGTTTCCACCAACGATGTCAGAGTCATTAATCCCTATGAGGCTGTGGTTCTGGAGCTTTCTATAGGGTGATGTCATCCAGTCACAAGTCTCCTCATGGTTTGCTTTTGCAATAGTCCACATCAATATGCCTGTAACAAACAACTTCAAAAACACTAAATTTATCTGCGTTGTGTTCTGCAGTAATTAAACTTGTGGTTAAAAATTCATAACTTTTAATAACATAATAACTTGATTAACTTATCTCTTGAACAGCAAATTTCCTTAGTTTACTTATAACAATTCCCCCCTCCTAATTTCCTCATAAATTTGCTGGTCAAGTCTAACCATTGCTTCTCTAGATGCCTCTGAAAGAGAAGCTTGGTCCTCATCAGAAGACCTTCCACTCATATCTTCATATTGTTGTTTCATGGTCAATAACTGCACTTTCTCAATCCTATTTTTAGCAAACGCAACAATTTTGTTGAGAATACACGGTCCGAAAATGAGGGAAGCAAATAACACTAACGACCCTGCTAGGGTTGAGATCAGGGCTGTCAACCATGGGAACTGATTATGCCAAGTATCTAGCCAACTTTGTGTGGCCTCTTTTTCTCTTTTTCTTTGTAAAATTCCTTCACGTAATTTAGACATTGACTCTTTGATAACTCCTGAATGTTTGGCATAAAAACAACATTCTTCACCCAATGCTACACATAATCCTCCTTGTTGTAAGAACAGCAAATCCAATCCTCTCCTATTTTGTAAAACCACTTCCGAAAGGGAATTTAGAGAGGTCTCTAAAAAGGATATAGATTTTTCTATCCGGTCCAAATCTTCATCTACAGCTGTTCTTAATGCGGTTAGTCCGTGGCTATGTTGGACCAAAGAAGCAACTCCAGTTCCCGTAGCTCCCAACCCTAATATCATTGCTATCGTTACACTCACCAGTTCCCGTTTTTGTAGTGTATGTTTACTCACTTCCCAAGATTCGAAAACAGATTCTTCAGAACGATATAATATGCGAGGTAATACTGTTATTTGAATACAAAACTCATTATTTCTCTTAAAGGCAGAAACGGACACACATGAAACCAGACCTGTTTTTGAACAAATCCACCACCCGCCTTGATGTGGTATGACCCATTTATTATTTCTTCCACTTTATTTCCTTCAATACCACATAGATCCTTACTTTCTGGTGAAACATTCCCAATACATGCTCCTTGCCCACTAATCTGTGACATAGAGAGACCTATTTCTTTTTCTCCCCATCTGCACTGACTTGGGTTATCCTCAGTGCTAAAATTAAAAGTGAGATTCAACCCTACTCCCTCATAAAAGGGAGGTCTCACATTATAGCATAACTAGCAGGACTCCGTCACTTCAGGATCTGTATAATTAATTGCTCTATAAGATGACTCTACCATGTTTAGCATTGATCTAATTCCACTATATGATACCTCGTCCTTTATTACTGGCTTGGTGGGGAGAATTTGGGTACCCTTCGAGTCTTGTGGAGCTGGTCTGATAAGAATTTTATTCTCTCTTTCCCTCTCTTTCTCTTGATTGTTTCCCTTGGACTCTTTTATTTCCAGATTGGGTCCTAGAAACTGAGAATATGTGGTTAGTGGTTGTTTTCGTATGGTCACATATTCACCCGGGTCTGCTGACAATCGGTCTAGCCTTACTCCCCATGTCCGGCCAGTCAACCATCCCTTATCTTCATGGTTGAGAATCTGGACCTGTAAATATTCACAGTTAGATGGTTCATTGGGGAGGACAAGTCCTCCAAGAGCAGGTGGTTTACAATGTGGGGGTCCCCACTGCACCCGTAAATACCTATCCGGTTTTTCCGGTCTCCAAGCAGTAGCTATTGTTTCACAGCCCCAATACCTGCAATGATAATGTCCTGGGTAATTACAAAAAGACTTCCCTGGGTTAGAGGTCGGGCACCAATATGTAGCTCCTTTGTTGACTGTCACTGAGGGCTTCCTTCCTCCCTGTCCACATTCCTGAGGTATATTGGCCATTAGTAGATCACAAACGGTTACATTGAACCTAGGACTTATAGCAGTTATCATTTTCCTTACAACCTTAGAATCTCTTGACCTGATTATGGTCCATTCAAATGGTCGGTGGGCATATCCCAGAAAACTTATAAAAACTATTACTCCAATGATTATTGTCAATTTTCGCCCCATTTTGTTATTTTTGAGTCCCATCCCTGTATTATCAGTGATTCTTATTTCCCACACTCTTACCTCTCTGCCTTCCTTCGTCTGTTCCTGTGCAGGGAACAACGAGGTTCTAGCTCTTCTTGGCAGCAGAGGTATTCTTCAGGGAATACTGATTAAATTGCTCTATCGCCTCTCACTGATTCAGGCTGGGAGTCTTCTATTTCGAGTTTTTGAATTTTGTCAAGTAGCCCCAATAAGTCAATATATCTCCTTCGACTTGGTTTTTCCAATTTCCATGAGACTCTAGCACGGCATAGTTCTATTAATGCCCTATTCCAATTATGTTCATACACTTCCCAAGTTTCTGGGACTAACCACTCCCAACCACAAAATGCCTTTATTATTTCAGCTTTAGCTCATTGTTCGCTTATAGATTCGGTAGAACTTGTTCTGCACCTCATACAATAAGGTTGCCCTCTTAGTGAAATACAGAGCCACTGTTTACCGCACTTTTTACACTTACATACTACCCAGTTATAATGAGTAGACCCGGGATGTTTTATGCAGGATATTCCATGTGGATCGCGTCCGCCTGGTACATCTGTTTCCACCTCGCAGCAAAAAGGCAAAACCGTTTGAGTTCCAACTATTCTATATAGTCCTGAACCTCCAGTTTGTTCAGGGATTCCTTCTAAATTCCATGGAACATAATACGCTCTCCTTAGAGTCTGTCCTTGTGGTATCTGGAAAAAAGAATACAAGCTGGGCCTTACACTCTCTTCTTCAAAGTTCATCTGTGGGCCGCACTCTCTTTATTTTCATCTGTAAGTTCCCAGGATTCGAAGTCACTCTCCACTCCAAATTCTTTATCGGTCCTTTTACTCGTGAGGCATGAGTCCACCCTCGCTCAGCTGTCCTTACTGAGGTATCTGTAGTGAGAAGAACGACAAATGGCCCCTCCCACTGTGGAGTTAGTGATGTTTCTCTCCAGGTTTTAATTAACACCTGATCACCAGGTTGGATTTTATGGATAGCTAAGTCCAAAGGAGGTCTTTGAGTTACCAATCCTTTCTTTCTTAACTCTTGTCTCCTCCTCATTAATTCAATAATATACTCTCTTAAACGTACGTCTTCAACTTTAGGGTGATCTACTGGGGTCCCAAATTCATAGGGCATACCATATAGCATCTCAAATGGTGAAATACCTGTATCTGTCCGAGGTTGGGTTCTGATGTATAGTAATGTCAAGGGAAGACACTTCACCCAATTCATTTTAGTCTCTAACATCAATTTAGTTAGATGTTTCTTAATTTCCCCATTCATTCGTTCTACTCTCCCCGAACTCTGAGGGTGCCAAGGGGTATGATATTCCCACTTGATGCCTAGTAGCTCTGTTACTTCTTTAATTACCTTTGAAGTGAAGTGAGTTCCCCTGTCTGAATCTGTTGTATTGACAACACCATACCTAGGTACAATCTCTTCTAATAGGATTTTAGATACTACTTTAGCTGTACACCGAGCAGTAGGAAAAGCTTCCACAAAGTGTGTTAAATGATCCACTAACACCAACAAATACTGATACCTTCCCACTCTTGGTAATTCGGTAAAATCAACTTGAATGCTTTCAAATGGCCTTTTAGCTAATTCTCTTCCCCCTTTAACTTTATCTCTCAAATACCCTTTATTCACCTTTTTACAAGTCAGACATCCTTCCAAGGCTTTCTTAGCTATATCATACACTCCGACACATGCATATTTATTCTCAAAATGATCTACCAAGGCTTGGGTACTCCAATGAGTCTGCTTATGCAGTCTACCCATAACTTGACGGGCAAGGCCTTTGGGAATTACTTCTCTCCCATCTGACAACAACCACTTTCCCTGTTCTTCTCTTGCACCTACTTGCAACAATTTTTCCTTCTCTTGATTACTAAAAGACTTAGGGATCTGTTCACTTCCTGACTCTTGTTCACTCACCACCAACAGAGCTGCTTTCTTTGCCTCAGCGTCAGCTAGATTGTTTCCTCTGGCTGTTACTTTCAATCCCTTCTGATGACCTTTTACATGCACTACAGCAATCTGTTTCGGGCCTCTTAGAGCTCTCAACACCTCTCGAATCAGATTCTCATGAACTAGCCCTTTTCCTTTTGCATTTGCTAGTCTTCTTTCTTCCCATATCTTCCCAAAAGTATGTACTACTCCAAAAGCATATTTCGAATCTGTGAATATGGTTCCTACCTTCCCTTCTAACAGCTGAAGAGATCTTAACAAAGCATAGAGTTCACATACTTGAGCTGACCAAGTACCACACAAAGATCCAGATTCCCTGACTTGAAAGGTAACTCCATCCACTGTAGCATAGCCTGATCTCCTTTTTCCATCTACTACTCTGGACGAACCATCAATATAAAGCTTTTCCCCTATATCTAATTCCTCTTCTTCTAGATCTTCTCTAATTTTTGTCTGGAGACTTATGACTTGGATGCAATCATGTACTATATTTCCTTGAGGTTCACCATACAGAAACTGAGCTGGATTCTGTAAATGAGTTACTTCCAGTTCTAACTTAGGAGTATTCAACAAAATATTCTCATATTTCAACAACCTGCTATCAGTCAACCACTTCTCTGCCCTTTGTTTCAGTACCCCTCTGATATCGTGAGGAGTATATACCTTTAAATCTCCACCAAAAGTAATTTTTACAGCCTCTTCCACCAAAAGCGCAGTAGCCACTATGGCCTGTAAACAAGTGGGCCAACCTCTACTGACTGGATCCAGGATTTTTGAATAGTATCCTACAGGCTTCTTATGTTCTGCCCATTTCTGAGTTAATACACCATAAGCTGATCCATTTTCCACATTTACAAACAGATAAAAGGGCTTCCTAGTGTCTGGAAGACTAAGCACCGGAGAATTTATCAAATCCTCTTTTAATGCTTCTAACTTACTCTCATCCTCATCATTCCACTTTACTAATTTCTCTTTAGCCAATTTCTCATACAGAAACTTTACCTTGTTGCTATAGTTCTCTATCCACTGCCTACAGTATCCCAAAAGTCCTAGTATCTGTCTGACTTGCCTTTTGCTCTTAGGTGCAGGTAGGGACAGTATTCCTTCTACTCTTTCAGGGTCTAACCCTTTACATCCTTTACTTAGCCAATGTCCCAAGTACTTTACCCTTTCTTCGGTAAACTGCAACTTGGATTTAGACACCTTTAGGCCCTTACCACCCAAAAAATTCAGGAGCCTAATGCTTTCATCTCTTACAGATTCAGCATCTCTCCCCGCTATCAGCAGATCATCAACATATTGCACCAACACTGTACCCTCTCTAGGTTTGAAAGACTCTAGCAACTGTTCCAGAGCTTGCCCGAACAAATTTGGCGACTCTGTAAACCCCTGGGGCAAGACTGTCCATCTCAACTGCTGTTTCCTATGTGTATCAGGGTCCTCCCATTCGAATGCAAAATAATTTCTACTCTCCTCCTTAAGAGGGCACGTCCAAAAGGCATCTTTCAAATCTATTACGCTATACCATTGGTGCTCTGGGGATACTTGACTTAATAAAGTGTATGGATTAGCAACCACAGGAAATCTTGTTACTGTTCATTTATTTACTTCCCTTAAGTCTTGCACCAACCGATAAGTCCCATCCGGCTTTTTCACCGGCAAAATGGGCGTGTTATGAGGGGACATACAAGGTTCTAATAGTCCTTTTGCCAGCAGTCTTTCTATGATAGGCTTAAGGCCTACTTTCCCTTCATTAGGAATTGGATACTGTTTTACTCTGATTGGTTTATCTGGATCTTTTATAGATATTTCAAATGGTTCAATATCTAGTTTCCCTATAGTGTCAGGAGTATACCACACCTCTGGGCTAATTTTGGTTTCATCTTCTGCCGTAAGGGCATAAATTTTTACTTTCAACTGTTGCTCTGAGACCTCTAAATTAACTCCTAACTCAACCTTCAAATCTCTTCCTAATAAATTATATTCTGCCTCTGGGACTAACAAAAAGGTTCCCAAGGCAAACTTATTAGAAGCTTCTATTTCAACATCTTTAATCATAGGTACCTTAAAAGGCTCCCCTTTAGCCCCAATCACTTGGACTTTGTCGGATGATATTACACATCCTTGAGGTAGTTGTTGTACAGTTGATCTTTCTGCTCCCGAGTCCACAAGGAACTCTATAACTTGTTGCTGAGGACCCACTTTCAATTTTATCAAGGGCTCTGTGTTCTTTGGGGTCCCCAGCAGATAGAGCCCCTGACCCCTCTAATCTTCTAAAAAGATCTGCTCGTCTTTCTGTTTCTTTCTGCAATTTCTCTGAATATGTCCCTTTTGGCCACAATAATGACACTCAACTTCTCTGAAACTTATCCTCCTACTTCTGCTGGGTTGTGTCTTGTCATCAAGCCTAAAGGACTCTTTTCTCTCCTTTTCCCTGTTACTATTTTGCTCTCCTCTGATGGCTGCTACCAAAACCCTTGTCTGTTTCTTCTGCATGTCTTCCTTTTTCCTTTGCTTTTCTTCCTCTCTCACCTCATCTCTCCTAACATACACCTCCTGAGCTTCTCTCAACAACAAATCCAAGCCCTTTGTCTGCCAATCTCTATTCTTTTCTAACTTTTTCCTAATATCTTCCCAGGATCCTTGGACAAACCTAAGCTTGAGTACTGCTTGTCCCATAACATCATCCTCAGGATCCATCCCTGAGTACAACTGGAAACTCTTTCTCAATCTCTCCAACCAATCTGTGGGTGACTCATCTTTCTTTTGATATTCCTTAAATGCTCTATCTATATTTTGTCCTCTAGGGACAGACTCCCATATTCCCTGAACAATCATACTCCTCAGGTCATCCATTAGGGCCCTATCTTCAGGTCTCTGATTATTCCAATTAGGCTTTTCAAGAGGCCACTTAGTCTCAGCAGCTGGACCTTGCTGATGCCTTCTATCCCAATTTCTCATGCCAGCTGCCCTAATCATTCCCCTTCTCAGTAGGTAAATCCCTAACACGGTTCCTTTCACTCTGGGAGCTGCAGCTGCCTAGTACAGACTGTCTATTCTCCCGAGGGCACTTCTTCGCCAAATAGATTCTACTCCCTAGTCCTTTCCCTCCCCGGGAGCCACCAGACTTCAGGAGCTGTTCCTCATCAGAGGACCTACTAGGCTGCCCTACCGTACAGCCACCCATGGGCGGGGAAGCCTTGCTCTTCCCCGATCCCATCTTCTGGAGTGCCTTCTCTCACACACGCAATCACTCAAAACACAAACGCTTCCCCCTGGTCGTGGTCTGTTCCCTCGCGGGCTACAGAAACTGCACTACTGAGAGGTCCACAATCGCTTCGTCCTCAGAGGACGTCTCAAACAGGCACACTCCAGGACCCCCTCCCAACCGCCAAGGGGGTACACTATACTCACCTCTCCGTGGATGAGTCTTCGCTCGTTCTGGCAGTGCTGCTCAGAGCACTGGAGCGGCCCTTCCCCAACCAGACAACCCACAGTCGCCTCGCCTGTAATCGACTGCTGCCCTCAAACAGAGCTCACCATCAGTTCCTAGCTACCCTCGAGCTAGGTGTTGTCTGGATCCGCATGCGAAAATTACGGAGATCTGCAGAAACCTACTTTCTTTTACTTGTTTGCCTTAACAAACTAGTCGGTATGGAGAGGCTGAATGACAGAATCTCCCAGGGCCGTCCAAAAATGGGACGGGGGCGCCCTCCCCAGAGAGTGTTTCTATCACTCAGGGGGTCTCCATCCGAGTCACGGCACCAATTGTGATCGATAGAATGAGGCTATAATTTCAGTTGCAAGGTAAAACAAAGGTTTGTTAATGCTAACAAGCAAAAGCGGCCGGCCGGGCGACCGGGGAGACCCTTGCTCCACCACAGTCCGCAAAATGGGGAACCGAAAAGGCAACAATTATACCCTTTGTTGACACCACCCCCCAAAGTCATGTTCATAGTCCATTGGTGGGAGGTTCGCGGGCTGCTCCCTGCTTGGTTCCTCTTTCGCGGCAGATCTGTGGTTGGCTCCTCCACTCGCGGGCATCTGCCGTTGCTGAGGGGCTTCCTCCAATGATTTTAAAGTCATTAGTCCCTATGAGACCGTGGTCCTGGAATTTTCCATTGGGAGATGTCATCTAATCATAGGACTCCTCGTGGCTTGCCCCTCCATCTTAGTCCATATCAATATGCCTGTAATCAAACAGCTCCAAAATACTGAGTCACTCTGCGTTGTGTTCTACAGCATACAAACTTGTGGTTAGATATTTCATAATCAGTCAACTCATGACTCTTAACAATGTGGTTAGTAAAATACAGCAACTTTATTAACCCCTTTGAGCAGCAAATTTCCTGGGTTTACTTATAACATCAGGAACCCCAAACTTTCTTGTGTGTATTTGTATAGATATGTATAGATATGTATAGGTAGATAGATATACATACATAGATATGTATAGGTCTATATTTGTGTGTATGTCTGTAAGATTCTGTATCTTTGGATGTGATATTGGCATGCTATTGTTGTGTGGCAACAAGTGGACTTAAAAGGTTGCAACACTTTAGGAGATCACCTTTCTGCTTATGGGTCCTATTTTTTAAAGAATGTAACAAGAAAAGAACTCTTTAGCCAAATATAACTTAAGACATTAATCAGAACAAATGTATTGATTTCTATTTCCAATTGTACAACAAGTCATTCAACTATTTGCATACTCCAAAGCTGGGTTGGAAACTTCTCCCTCAGAAATAAGAAAAACTGTTTTCCAAGGCTGTTACTGACAGCCATGGCAGAGTTTCCAATAACAACTCCCCATTCTTGAAATGCAAAGCCTGAAAAATGAAACAAGCGTTAACCTGGAATTCTTGTTGCCAGCGCTGATCTGGACAGGAGTTATTAGAGAGTGGAGCAAAGCTAGCACCACAAACCACCTTGGGCTCTGCATTCGTTGGTCATGGCACCAAAATTTTGCTTTTCAACCCATCTGCTAAGGAAACCTTGCCAGAACTGTGAGCTTATAACACTACTTTTCTTAAGAAGTGAGGAGGCCTTAATCCAGTGTACACAGATGAGACCCTGAAATAGGAGAGAGGCCAGTTGCTGATGATCAGTGCAGATGAGGAATCAGCTCTGCTGAGTAGACTTCAAGCTTTGTGATTTTTACAAGTGGACTATTTCAAATCTGTTGTAGAAGAAACAGTCTTTTCTGTTTGATCAACTTTCCACTTTCAGAATACTGGAGTTTATCCCTAAAATTCAGCCTGTAGTTTCAAAAGATAAAAATCCTTCGAGGAAACCTTCCAGCCTCAGTAGCCAATTGCAATGTGCCCAGGGAAGTTCAGCAACAGCACCATTCATTAAATGAACTGTTCTGGACCAGCCATCCCAGAGAGATTGAGCTCCAGTGCCAAACCCCATAGAGTGCCAAGAGCCATAAGAGCTGATTTGTGGCTTCGCTGAGATTCTCTCTGGTTTCATTTGGTGTAGCTGGCACATCTGGAGCAAAAGGTCTGGGCAAACGTACATCCTTAGAAGGGTCCAGTACAAATCATGTCACAAGATTAGCAATTTCTCTAACTGAAGAAGGCAATTAGATACAGGAATGTATTTTTCTACCTCCTCTTTCCACACTGCTGCTGTGTTCCTTCATCATCCCCTGTGAGCAGTCCCAGTGC
Source organism: Manacus candei (assembly GCF_025592945.1). Taxonomy (NCBI): domain Eukaryota; kingdom Metazoa; phylum Chordata; class Aves; order Passeriformes; family Pipridae; genus Manacus; species Manacus candei. Next base: position 9,276,147 of record NW_026138093.1, on the reverse strand, counting down.
TCTGTGATTGACGCCATAAAGGACTTGATAACAGGGAAAAAACACTACCGAGACAAAAGGTGCCACCACAGGAATCTCTTGCTGCCCAAGAAGTGCCAAGGTGGCCCCAACAACTGCACCTCAAAGCCAAAGGATGCAGACATTTTTTCATGGTAGAAAGAGCTGCTGTTCCCTTTCTTCTGCCCTGCTCTGGAATGGCCGGTCCCACCTCCTGGAAAATTGAATCCAAAAGAAGATTCCTGCCAGACAAAAGGCGCCACCACAGAAAGGTCTTTGCTGCCCAAGAAGTGCCCAGGCTGCCCCACCAACGACACCTGAAGCCAACGCTTCCAGAATTTTTTCCTGGTAGAAAGAGCTGCTGTTCCCTTTTTTCAGCCCTGCTCTGCAATGGCCGGTCCCACCTCCAGAAAACTTTATTCCAGATGAAGATTCCTGCCAGACAAAAGGTGTCACCACAGAAAGGTCTTGATGCCCAAGAAGAGCCCAGGCTGCCCCACCAACTACACCTGAAGCCAAAGCTTCCAGAATTTTTTCCTGGTGGAAAGATCTGCTGTTCCCTTTTTTCAGCCCTGCTCTGCAATGGCCGGTCCCACCTTTTAAAAAATTGAATCCAAATGAAGATTCCTGCCAGACAAAAGGTGCCACCACAGAAAACTCTTTGCTGCCCAAAAAGTGCCTAGGCTGCCCCAAAATCTGCACCTCAAAGCCAAAGGTACCAGACATTTTTTACTGGTAGAAAGAGCTGCTGTTCCCTTTTTTCAGTCCTGTTCTGTAATGCCGGTCCCACCTCCTGAGAAATTGAATCCAACTAAAGATTCCTGCCAGAGAAATGGTGCCACCACAGAAAGGTCTTTGCTGCCCCAGAAGTGCCCAGGCTGCCCCACCAACTTCACCTCAAAGACAAAACTTCCAGAACTTTTTCCTGGTGGAAAGAGCTGCTGTTCCCTTTTTTCAGCCCTGCTCTGCAATGGCCGGTCCCACCTCCTGGAAAATTGACTACAAATGAAGATTCCTGCCAGACAAAAGGGGTCACCACAGGAATCTCTTGCTGCCCAAAAAGTGCCCAGGCTGCCCCAGGAACTGCACCTGAAGCCAAAGGATTCAGACTTTTTTTCCCGGTAGAAAGAGCTGCTGTTCCCTTTTTTCAGCCCTGCTCTGCAATGGCCGGTCCCACCTCCTGGAAAATTGAATGCAAATGAAGATTCCTCCTAGACAAAAGGTGCCACTACCGGAATCTCTTGCTGCCCAAGAAGTGCCCAGGCTGCCGAAAGAACTGCACCTGAAGCCAAAGCTTCCAGACTTTTTTTCCTGGTAGAAAGAACTGCTGTTCCCTTTTTTCAGTGCTGTGCTGCAATGGCCGGTCCCACCTCCTGGAAAATTGAATCCAAATGAAGATTCCTGCCAGACAAAAGGGGCCACCACAGGAATCTCTTGCTGCCCAAAAAGTGCCTAGGCTGCCCCAAGAACTGCACCTGAAGCCAAAGGATTCAGACTTTTTTTCCCGGTAGAAAGAGCTGCTGTTCCCTTTTTTCAAGCCTGTTCTTCAATGGCCGGTCCCACCTCCAGAAAACTTTGCTCCAAATGAAGATTCCTGCCAGACAAATGGTGCCACCACAGAAAGGTCTTTGCTGCCCAAGAAGTGCCCAGGCTGCCGAAAGAACTGCACCTGAAGCCAAAGCTTCCAGACGTTTTTTCCTTAGGGAAAGAGCTGCTGTTCCCTATTTTCAGACCTGTGCTGCAAGGGCCGTTCCCACTTCCAGAAAACTTTACTGCAGATGAAGATTCCTGCCAGACAAAATGTGCCACCACAGAAAGGTCTTGATGCCCAAGAAGTGCCCAGGCTGCCCCACCAACTACACCTGAAACCAAAGCTTCCAGAATTTTTTCCTGGTGGAAAGAGCTGCTGTTCCCTTTTTTCAGCCCTGCGCTGCAATGGCCGGTCCAACCTCCTGGAAAATTGAATCCGACTGAAGATTCCTGCCATACAAAAGGTGCCACCACAGAGAACTCATCTATCCCAAGAAGTGCCAAGGCTGCCCCACCAACTGCACCTCAAAGCCAAAGGATCCAGGCTTTTTTCCTGGTGTGAAGAGCTGCTGTTCCCGTTTTTCAGGCCTGCTCTGCAATGGTCGGTCCCACCTCCTGAAAAATTTAATCCAAATGAATATTCCTGCCAGACAAAATTTGCCACTACAAAAAACTCTTGCTGCCCCAGAAGTGCCCAGGCTGCCCCACCAACTACTCCTGAAGCCAAAGGATCCAGACTTTTTTTCCTTAGGGAAAGAGCTGCTGTTCCGTTTTTTCTGCCCTGCGCTGCAATCTCCAGTCCCACCTTTTTAAAAACTGAATCCTACTGAAGATTCCTGCCAGAAAAAAGGTGCCACCACAGAAAACTCATCTATCCCAAGAAGTACCCAGGCTGCAAAAACTACACCTGAAGCCAAAGGATCCAGACTTTTTTTCCTCAGGGAAAGAGCTGCTGTTCCCTTTTTTCAGTCCTGCGCTGCAATGGCCGGTCCCACCTCCTGAAAAATTGAATCCAACTGAAGATTCCTGCCAGACAAAAGGTGCCACTACAGAAAGGTCTTTGCTGCCCAAGAAGTGCCCAGGCTTTCCCAAAATCTGCACCTCAAAGACAAAGCTTCCAGAATTTTTTCCTGGTGGAAAGAGCTGCTGTTCCCTTTTTTCAGTCCTGTTCTGTAGTGCCGGTCCCACCTCCTGAGAAATTGAATCCAACTAAAGATTCCTGCCAGAGAAATGGTGCCACCACAGAAAGGTCTTTGCTGCCCCAGAAGTGCCCAGGCTGCCCCACCAACTTCACCTCAAAGCCAAAGCTTCCAGACTTTTTTCCTGGTGGAAAGAGCTGCTGTTCCCTTTTTTCAGCCCTGCTCTGCAATGGCCGGTCCCACCTCCTGGAAAATTGAATCCAAATGAAGATTCCTGCCAGACAAAAGGGGCCACCACAGGAATCTCTTGCTGCCCAAAAAGTGCCTAGGCTGCCCCAAGAACTGCACCTGAAGCCAAAGGATTCAGTCTTTTTTTCCCGGTAGAAAGAGCTGCTGTTCCCTTTTTTCAAGCCTGTTCTTCAATGGCCGGTCCCACCTCCAGAAAACTTTGCTCCAAATGAAGATTCCTGCCAGACAAATGGTGCCACCACAGAAAGGTCTTTGCTGCCCAAGAAGTGCCCAGGCTGCCGAAAGAACTGCACCTGAAGCCAAAGCTTCCAGACTTTTTTTCCTTAGGGAAAGAGCTGCTGTTCCCTATTTTCAGGCCTGCTCTGCAATGGTCGGTCCCACCTCCTGAAAAATTTAATCCAAATGAATATTCCTGCCAGACAAAATTTGCCACTACAAAAAACTCTTGCTGCCCCAGAAGTGCCCAGGCTGCCCCACCAACTACTCCTGAAGCCAAAGGATCCAGACTTTTTTTCCTTAGGGAAAGAGCTGCTGTTCCGTTTTTTCTGCCCTGCGCTGCAATCTCCAGTCCCACCTTTTTAAAAACTGAATCCTACTGAAGATTCCTGCCAGAAAAAAGGTGCCACCACAGAAAACTCATCTATCCCAAGAAGTACCCAGGCTGCAAAAACTACACCTGAAGCCAAAGGATCCAGACTTTTTTTCCTCAGGGAAAGAGCTGCTGTTCCCTTTTTTCAGTCCTGCGCTGCAATGGCCGGTCCCACCTCCTGGAAAATTGAATCCAACTGAAGATTCCTGCCAGACAAAAGGTGCCACTACAGAAAACTCTTCCTGCCCAAGAAGTACCCAGGCTGCACCAACTACACCTGAAGCCAAAGGATCCAGATTTTTTTCCTGGTAGAAAGAACTGCTGTTCCCTTTTTTCAGTCCTGTGCTGCAATGGCCGGTCCCACCTCCAGAAAACTTTACTCCAGATGAACATTCCTGCCAGACAAAAGGCGCCACCACAGAAAACTCTTCCTGCCCAAGAAGTGCCCAGGCTACCCCAACAACTGCACCTCCATGACAAAGCTTCCTGACTTTTTTTCCTGGTGGAAAGAACTGCTGTTCCTTTTTTCTACCCTGCTCTGCAATGACCGGTCCCACCTTTTAAAAAATTTAATCCAAATGAAGATTCCTGCCAGACAAAAGGTGCTACCACAAAAAACTCTACCTTCCCAAGAAGTTTCCAGGCTGCACAAACTACACCTGAAGTCAAAGCTTCCAGATTTTTTCCTGGTGGAAAGAGCTGCTTTTCCCTCTTTTAAGCTCTGCGCTGCAATGGCCGGCCCCACCTCCTGGAAAATTGAATCCAAATGAAGATTCCTGCCAGAGAAAAGGTGCCACTACAGAAAGGTCTTTGCTGCCCAAGAAGTGCCCAGGCTTTCCCAAAATCTGCACCTCAAAGACAAAGCTTCCAGAATTTTTTCCTGGTGGAAAGAGCTGCTGTTCCCTTTTTTCAGTCCTGTTCTGTAGTGCCGGTCCCACCTCCTGAGAAATTGAATCCAACTAAAGATTCCTGCCAGAGAAATGGTGCCACCACAGAAAGGTCTTTGCTGCCCCAGAAGTGCCCAGGCTGCCCCACCAACTTCACCTCAAAGCCAAAGCTTCCAGACTTTTTTCCTGGTGGAAAGAGCTGCTGTTCCCTTTTTTCAGCCCTGCTCTGCAATGGCCGGTCCCACCTCCTGGAAAATTGAATCCAAATGAAGATTCCTGCCAGACAAAAGGGGCCACCACAGGAATCTCTTGCTGCCCAAAAAGTGCCTAGGCTGCCCCAAGAACTGCACCTGAAGCCAAAGGATTCAGACTTTTTTTCCCGGTAGAAAGAGCTGCTGTTCCCTTTTTTCAAGCCTGTTCTTCAATGGCCGGTCCCACCTCCAGAAAACTTTGCTCCAAATGAAGATTCCTGCCAGACAAATGGTGCCACCACAGAAAGGTCTTTGCTGCCCAAGAAGTGCCCAGGCTGCCGAAAGAACTGCACCTGAAGCCAAAGCTTCCAGACGTTTTTTCCTTAGGGAAAGAGCTGCTGTTCCCTATTTTCAGACCTGTGCTGCAAGGGCCGTTCCCACTTCCAGAAAACTTTACTCCAGATGAAGATTCCTGCCAGACAAAAGGTGCCACCACAGAAAGGTCTTGATGCCCAAGAAGTGCCCAGGCTGCCCCACCAACTACACCTGAAACCAAAGCTTCCAGAATTTTTTCCTGGTGGAAAGAGCTGCTGTTCCTTTTTTCAGCCCTGCGCTGCAATGGCCGGTCCAACCTCCTGGAAAATTGAATCCGACTGAAGATTCCTGCCATACAAAAGGTGCCACCACAGAGAACTCATCTATCCCAAGAAGTGCCAAGGCTACCCCACCAACTGCACCTCAAAGCCAAAGGATCCAGGCTTTTTTCCTGGTGTGAAGAGCTGCTGTTCCCGTTTTTCAGGCCTGCTCTGCAATGGCCGGTCCCACCTCCTGAAAAATTTAATCCAAATGAATATTCCTGCCAGACAAAATTTGCCACTACAAAAAACTCTTGCTGCCCAAGAAGTGCCCAGGCTGCCCCACCAACTACTCCTGAAGCCAAAGGATCCAGACTTTTTTTCCTTAGGGAAAGAGCTGCTGTTCCGTTTTTTCTGCCCTGCGCTGCAATCTCCAGTCCCACCTTTTTAAAAACTGAATCCTACTGAAGATTCCTGCCAGAAAAAAGGTGCCACCACAGAAAACTCATCTATCCCAAGAAGTACCCAGGCTGCAAAAACTACACCTGAAGCCAAAGGATCCAGACTTTTTTTCCTCAGGGAAAGAGCTGCTGTTCCCTTTTTTCAGTCCTGCGCTGCAATGGCCGGTCCCACCTCCTGGAAAATTGAATCCAACTGAAGATTCCTGCCAGACAAAAGGTGCCACTACAGAAAACTCTTCCTGCCCAAGAAGTACCCAGGCTGCACCAACTACACCTGAAGCCAAAGGATCCAGATTTTTTTCCTGGTAGAAAGAACTGCTGTTCCCTTTTTTCAGTCCTGTGCTGCAATGGCCGGTCCCACCTCCAGAAAACTTTACTCCAGATGAACATTCCTGCCAGACAAAAGGCGCCACCACAGAAAACTCTTCCTGCCCAAGAAGTGCCCAGGCTACCCCAACAACTGCACCTCCATGACAAAGCTTCCTGACTTTTTTTCCTGGTGGAAAGAACTGCTGTTCCTTTTTTCTACCCTGCTCTGCAATGACCGGTCCCACCTTTTAAAAAATTTAATCCAAATGAAGATTCCTGCCAGACAAAAGGTGCTACCACAAAAAACTCTACCTTCCCAAGAAGTTTCCAGGCTGCACAAACTACACCTGAAGTCAAAGCTTCCAGATTTTTTCCTGGTGGAAAGAGCTGCTTTTCCCTCTTTTAAGCTCTGCGCTGCAATGGCCGGCCCCACCTCCTGGAAAATTGAATCCAAATGAAGATTCCTGCCAGAGAAAAGGGGCCACCACAGGAATCTCTTGCTGCCCAAAAAGTGCCTAGGCTGCCCCAAGAACTGCACCTGAAGCCAAAGGATTCAGTCTTTTTTTCCCAGTAGAAAGAGCTGCTGTTCCCTTTTTTCAAGCCTGTTCTTCAATGGCCGGTCCCACCTCCAGAAAACTTTGCTCCAAATGAAGATTCCTGCCAGACAAATGGTGCCACCACAGAAAGGTCTTTGCTGCCCAAGAAGTGCCCAGGCTGCCGAAAGAACTGCACCTGAAGCCAAAGCTTCCAGACTTTTTTTCCTTAGGGAAAGAGCTGCTGTTCCCTATTTTCAGACCTGTGCTGCAAGGGCCGTTCCCACTTCCAGAAAACTTTACTCCAGATGAAGATTCCTGCCAGACAAAAGGTGCCACCACAGAAAGGTCTTGATGCCCAAGAAGTGCCCAGGCTGCCCCACCAACTACACCTGAAACCAAAGCTTCCAGAATTTTTTCCTGGTGGAAAGAGCTGCTGTTCCCTTTTTTCAGCCCTGCGCTGCAATGGCCGGTCCAACCTCCTGGAAAATTGAATCCGACTGAAGATTCCTGCCATACAAAAGGTGCCACCACAGAGAACTCATCTATCCCAAGAAGTGCCAAGGCTGCCCCACCAACTGCACCTCAAAGCCAAAGGATCCAGGCTTTTTTCCTGGTGTGAAGAGCTGCTGTTCCCGTTTTTCAGGCCTGCTCTGCAATGGTCGGTCCCACCTCCTGAAAAATTTAATCCAAATGAATATTCCTGCCAGACAAAATTTGCCACTACAAAAAACTCTTGCTGCCCCAGAAGTGCCCAGGCTGCCCCACCAACTACTCCTGAAGCCAAAGGATCCAGACTTTTTTTCCTTAGGGAAAGAGCTGCTGTTCCGTTTTTTCTGCCCTGCGCTGCAATCTCCAGTCCCACCTTTTTAAAAACTGAATCCTACTGAAGATTCCTGCCAGAAAAAAGGTGCCACCACAGAAAACTCATCTATCCCAAGAAGTACCCAGGCTGCAAAAACTACACCTGAAGCCAAAGGATCCAGACTTTTTTTCCTCAGGGAAAGAGCTGCTGTTCCCTTTTTTCAGTCCTGCGCTGCAATGGCCGGTCCCACCTCCTGGAAAATTGAATCCAACTGAAGATTCCTGCCAGACAAAAGGTGCCACTACAGAAAACTCTTCCTGCCCAAGAAGTACCCAGGCTGCACCAACTACACCTGGAGCCAAAGGATCCAGATTTTTTTCCTGGTAGAAAGAACTGCTGTTCCCTTTTTTCAGTCCTGTGCTGCAATGGCCGGTCCCACCTCCAGAAAACTTTACTCCAGATGAACATTCCTGCCAGACAAAAGGCGCCACCACAGAAAACTCTTCCTGCCCAAGAAGTGCCCAGGCTACCCCAACAACTGCACCTCCATGACAAAGCTTCCTGACTTTTTTTCCTGGTGGAAAGAACTGCTGTTCCTTTTTTCTACCCTGCTCTGCAATGACCAGTCCCACCTTTTAAAAAATTTAATCCAAATGAAGATTCCTGCCAGACAAAAGGTGCTACCACAAAAAACTCTACCTTCCCAAGAAGTTTCCAGGCTGCACAAACTACACCTGAAGTCAAAGCTTCCAGATTTTTTCCTGGTGGAAAGAGCTGCTTTTCCCTCTTTTAAGCTCTGCGCTGCAATGGCCGGCCCCACCTCCTGGAAAATTGAATCCAAATGAAGATTCCTGCCAGAGAAAAGGTGCCACTACAGAAAGGTCTTTGCTGCCCAAGAAGTGCCCAGGCTTTCCCAAAATCTGCACCTCAAAGACAAAGCTTCCAGAATTTTTTCCTGGTGGAAAGAGCTGCTGTTCCCTTTTTTCAGTCCTGTTCTGTAGTGCCGGTCCCACCTCCTGAGAAATTGAATCCAACTAAAGATTCCTGCCAGAGAAATGGTGCCACCACAGAAAGGTCTTTGCTGCCCCAGAAGTGCCCAGGCTGCCCCACCAACTTCACCTCAAAGCCAAAGCTTCCAGACTTTTTTCCTGGTGGAAAGAGCTGCTGTTCCCTTTTTTCAGCCCTGCTCTGCAATGGCCGGTCCCACCTCCTGGAAAATTGAATCCAAATGAAGATTCCTGCCAGACAAAAGGGGCCACCACAGGAATCTCTTGCTGCCCAAAAAGTGCCTAGGCTGCCCCAAGAACTGCACCTGAAGCCAAAGGATTCAGACTTTTTTTCCCGGTAGAAAGAGCTGCTGTTCCCTTTTTTCAAGCCTGTTCTTCAATGGCCGGTCCCACCTCCAGAAAACTTTGCTCCAAATGAAGATTCCTGCCAGACAAATGGTGCCACCACAGAAAGGTCTTTGCTGCCCAAGAAGTGCCCAGGCTGCCGAAAGAACTGCACCTGAAGCCAAAGCTTCCAGACTTTTTTTCCTTAGGGAAAGAGCTGCTGTTCCCTATTTTCAGACCTGCGCTGCAAGGGCCGTTCCCACTTCCAGAAAACTTTACTCCAGATGAAGATTCCTGCCAGACAAAAGGTGCCACCACAGAAAGGTCTTGATGCCCAAGAAGTGCCCAGGCTGCCCCACCAACTACACCTGAAACCAAAGCTTCCAGAATTTTTTCCTGGTGGAAAGAGCTGCTGTTCCCTTTTTTCAGCCCTGCGCTGCAATGGCCGGTCCAACCTCCTGGAAAATTGAATCCGACTGAAGATTCCTGCCATACAAAAGGTGCCACCACAGAGAACTCATCTATCCCAAGAAGTGCCAAGGCTGCCCCACCAACTGCACCTCAAAGCCAAAGGATCCAGGCTTTTTTCCTGGTGTGAAGAGCTGCTGTTCCCGTTTTTCAGGCCTGCTCTGCAATGGTCGGTCCCACCTCCTGAAAAATTTAATCCAAATGAATATTCCTGCCAGACAAAATTTGCCACTACAAAAAACTCTTGCTGCCCCAGAAGTGCCCAGGCTGCCCCACCAACTACTCCTGAAGCCAAAGGATCCAGACTTTTTTTCCTTAGGGAAAGAGCTGCTGTTCCGTTTTTTCTGCCCTGCGCTGCAATCTCCAGTCCCACCTTTTTAAAAACTGAATCCTACTGAAGATTCCTGCCAGAAAAAAGGTGCCACCACAGAAAACTCATCTATCCCAAGAAGTACCCAGGCTGCAAAAACTACACCTGAAGCCAAAGGATCCAGACTTTTTTTCCTCAGGGAAAGAGCTGCTGTTCCCTTTTTTCAGTCCTGCGCTGCAATGGCCGGTCCCACCTCCTGGAAAATTGAATCCAACTGAAGATTCCTGCCAGACAAAAGGTGCCACTACAGAAAACTCTTCCTGCCCAAGAAGTACCCAGGCTGCACCAACTACACCTGGAGCCAAAGGATCCAGATTTTTTTCCTGGTAGAAAGAACTGCTGTTCCCTTTTTTCAGTCCTGTGCTGCAATGGCCGGTCCCACCTCCAGAAAACTTTACTCCAGATGAACATTCCTGCCAGACAAAAGGCGCCACCACAGAAAACTCTTCCTGCCCAAGAAGTGCCCAGGCTACCCCAACAACTGCACCTCCATGACAAAGCTTCCTGACTTTTTTTCCTGGTGGAAAGAACTGCTGTTCCTTTTTTCTACCCTGCTCTGCAATGACCAGTCCCACCTTTTAAAAAATTTAATCCAAATGAAGATTCCTGCCAGACAAAAGGTGCTACCACAAAAAACTCTACCTTCCCAAGAAGTTTCCAGGCTGCACAAACTACACCTGAAGTCAAAGCTTCCAGATTTTTTCCTGGTGGAAAGAGCTGCTTTTCCCTCTTTTAAGCTCTGCGCTGCAATGGCCGGCCCCACCTCCTGGAAAATTGAATCCAAATGAAGATTCCTGCCAGAGAAAAGGTGCCACTACAGAAAGGTCTTTGCTGCCCAAGAAGTGCCCAGGCTTTCCCAAAATCTGCACCTCAAAGACAAAGCTTCCAGAATTTTTTCCTGGTGGAAAGAGCTGCTGTTCCCTTTTTTCAGTCCTGTTCTGTAGTGCCGGTCCCACCTCCTGAGAAATTGAATCCAACTAAAGATTCCTGCCAGAGAAATGGTGCCACCACAGAAAGGTCTTTGCTGCCCCAGAAGTGCCCAGGCTGCCCCACCAACTTCACCTCAAAGCCAAAGCTTCCAGACTTTTTTCCTGGTGGAAAGAGCTGCTGTTCCCTTTTTTCAGCCCTGCTCTGCAATGGCCGGTCCCACCTCCTGGAAAATTGAATCCAAATGAAGATTCCTGCCAGACAAAAGGGGCCACCACAGGAATCTCTTGCTGCCCAAAAAGTGCCTAGGCTGCCCCAAGAACTGCACCTGAAGCCAAAGGATTCAGACTTTTTTTCCCGGTAGAAAGAGCTGCTGTTCCCTTTTTTCAAGCCTGTTCTTCAATGGCCGGTCCCACCTCCAGAAAACTTTGCTCCAAATGAAGATTCCTGCCAGACAAATGGTGCCACCACAGAAAGGTCTTTGCTGCCCAAGAAGTGCCCAGGCTGCCGAAAGAACTGCACCTGAAGCCAAAGCTTCCAGACTTTTTTTCCTTAGGGAAAGAGCTGCTGTTCCCTATTTTCAGACCTGCACTGCAAGGGCCGTTCCCACTTCCAGAAAACTTTACTCCAGATGAAGATTCCTGCCAGACAAAAGGTGCCACCACAGAAAGGTCTTGATGCCCAAGAAGTGCCCAGGCTGCCCCACCAACTACACCTGAAACCAAAGCTTCCAGAATTTTTTCCTGGTGGAAAGAGCTGCTGTTCCCTTTTTTCAGCCCTGCGCTGCAATGGCCGGTCCAACCTCCTGGAAAATTGAATCCGACTGAAGATTCCTGCCATACAAAAGGTACAACCACAGAGCACTCATCTATCCTAAGAAGTGCCAAGGCTGCCCCACCAACTGCACCTCAAAGCCAAAGGATCCAGGCTTTTTTCCTGGTGTGAAGAGCTGCTGTTCCCGTTTTTCAGGCCTGCTCTGCAATGGTCGGTCCCACCTCCTGAAAAATTTAATCCAAATGAATATTCCTGCCAGACAAAATTTGCCACTACAAAAAACTCTTGCTGCCCCAGAAGTGCCCAGGCTGCCCCACCAACTACTCCTGAAGCCAAAGGATCCAGACTTTTTTTCCTTAGGGAAAGAGCTGCTGTTCCGTTTTTTCTGCCCTGCGCTGCAATCTCCAGTCCCACCTTTTTAAAAACTGAATCCTACTGAAGATTCCTGCCAGAAAAAAGGTGCCACCACAGAAAACTCATCTATCCCAAGAAGTACCCAGGCTGCAAAAACTACACCTGAAGCCAAAGGATCCAGACTTTTTTTCCTCAGGGAAAGAGCTGCTGTTCCCTTTTTTCAGTCCTGCGCTGCAATGGCCGGTCCCACCTCCTGGAAAATTGAATCCAACTGAAGATTCCTGCCAGACAAAAGGTGCCACTACAGAAAACTCTTCCTGCCCAAGAAGTACCCAGGCTGCACCAACTACACCTGGAGCCAAAGGATCCAGATTTTTTTCCTGGTAGAAAGAACTGCTGTTCCCTTTTTTCAGTCCTGTGCTGCAATGGCCGGTCCCACCTCCAGAAAACTTTACTCCAGATGAACATTCCTGCCAGACAAAAGGCGCCACCACAGAAAACTCTTCCTGCCCAAGAAGTGCCCAGGCTACCCCAACAACTGCACCTCCATGACAAAGCTTCCTGACTTTTTTTCCTGGTGGAAAGAACTGCTGTTCCTTTTTTCTACCCTGCTCTGCAATGACCGGTCCCACCTTTTAAAAAATTTAATCCAAATGAAGATTCCTGCCAGACAAAAGGTGCTACCACAAAAAACTCTACCTTCCCAAGAAATTTCCAGGCTGCACAAACTACACCTGAAGTCAAAGCTTCCAGATTTTTTCCTGGTGGAAAGAGCTGCTTTTCCCTCTTTTAAGCTCTGCGCTGCAATGGCCGGCCCCACCTCCTGGAAAATTGAATCCAAATGAAGATTCCTGCCAGAGAAAAGGTGCCACTACAGAAAGGTCTTTGCTGCCCAAGAAGTGCCCAGGCTTTCCCAAAATCTGCACCTCAAAGACAAAGCTTCCAGAATTTTTTCCTGGTGGAAAGAGCTGCTGTTCCCTTTTTTCAGTCCTGTTCTGTAGTGCCGGTCCCACCTCCTGAGAAATTGAATCCAACTAAAGATTCCTGCCAGAGAAATGGTGCCACCACAGAAAGGTCTTTGCTGCCCCAGAAGTGCCCAGGCTGCCCCACCAACTTCACCTCAAAGCCAAAGCTTCCAGACTTTTTTCCTGGTGGAAAGAGCTGCTGTTCCCTTTTTTCAGCCCTGCTCTGCAATGGCCGGTCCCACCTCCTGGAAAATTGACTACAAATGAAGATTCCTGCCAGACAAAAGGGGCCACCACAGGAATCTCTTGCTGCCCAAAAAGTGCCTAGGCTGCCCCAAGAACTGCACCTGAAGCCAAAGGATTCAGACTTTTTTTCCCGGTAGAAAGAGCTGCTGTTCCCTTTTTTCAAGCCTGTTCTTCAATGGCCGGTCCCACCTCCAGAAAACTTTGCTCCAAATGAAGATTCCTGCCAGACAAATGGTGCCACCACAGAAAGGTCTTTGCTGCCCAAGAAGTGCCCAGGCTGCCGAAAGAACTGCACCTGAAGCCAAAGCTTCCAGACTTTTTTTCCTTAGGGAAAGAGCTGCTGTTCCCTATTTTCAGACCTGTGCTGCAAGGGCCGTTCCCACTTCCAGAAAACTTTACTCCAGATGAAGATTCCTGCCAGACAAAAGGTGCCACCACAGAAAGGTCTTGATGCCCAAGAAGTGCCCAGGCTGCCCCACCAACTACACCTGAAACCAAAGCTTCCAGAATTTTTTCCTGGTGGAAAGAGCTGCTGTTCCCTTTTTTCAGCCCTGCGCTGCAATGGCCGGTCCAACCTCCTGGAAAATTGAATCCGACTGAAGATTCCTGCCATACAAAAGGTACAACCACAGAGCACTCATCTATCCTAAGAAGTGCCAAGGCTGCCCCACCAACTGCACCTCAAAGCCAAAGGATCCAGGCTTTTTTCCTGGTGTGAAGAGCTGCTGTTCCCGTTTTTCAGGCCTGCTCTGCAATGGTCGGTCCCACCTCCTGAAAAATTTAATCCAAATGAATATTCCTGCCAGACAAAATTTGCCACTACAAAAAACTCTTGCTGCCCCAGAAGTGCCCAGGCTGCCCCACCAACTACTCCTGAAGCCAAAGGATCCAGACTTTTTTTCCTTAGGGAAAGAGCTGCTGTTCCGTTTTTTCTGCCCTGCGCTGCAATCTCCAGTCCCACCTTTTTAAAAACTGAATCCTACTGAAGATTCCTGCCAGAAAAAAGGTGCCACCACAGAAAACTCATCTATCCCAAGAAGTACCCAGGCTGCAAAAACTACACCTGAAGCCAAAGGATCCAGACTTTTTTTCCTCAGGGAAAGAGCTGCTGTTCCCTTTTTTCAGTCCTGCGCTGCAATGGCCGGTCCCACCTCCTGGAAAATTGAATCCAACTGAAGATTCCTGCCAGACAAAAGGTGCCACTACAGAAAACTCTTCCTGCCCAAGAAGTACCCAGGCTGCACCAACTACACCTGGAGCCAAAGGATCCAGATTTTTTTCCTGGTAGAAAGAACTGCTGTTCCCTTTTTTCAGTCCTGTGCTGCAATGGCCGGTCCCACCTCCAGAAAACTTTACTCCAGATGAACATTCCTGCCAGACAAAAGGCGCCACCACAGAAAACTCTTCCTGCCCCAGAAGTGCCCAGGCTACCCCAACAACTGCACCTCCATGACAAAGCTTCCTGACTTTTTTTCCTGGTGGAAAGAACTGCTGTTCCTTTTTTCTACCCTGCTCTGCAATGACCGGTCCCACCTTTTAAAAAATTTAATCCAAATGAAGATTCCTGCCAGACAAAAGATGCTACCACAAAAAACTCTACCTTCCCAAGAAGTTTCCAGGCTGCACAAACTACACCTGAAGTCAACGCTTCCAGATTTTTTCCTGGTGGAAAGAGCTGCTTTTCCCTTTTTTAAGCTCTGCGCTGCAATGGCCGGCCCCACCTCCTGGAAAATTGAATCCAAATGAAGATTCCTGCCAGAGAAAAGGTGCCACTACAGAAAGGTCTTTGCTGCCCAAGAAGTGCCCAGGCTTTCCCAAAATCTGCACCTCAAAGACAAAGCTTCCAGAATTTTTTCCTGGTGGAAAGAGCTGCTGTTCCCTTTTTTCAGTCCTGTTCTGTAGTGCCGGTCCCACCTCCTGAGAAATTGAATCCAACTAAAGATTCCTGCCAGAGAAATGGTGCCACCACAGAAAGGTCTTTGCTGCCCCAGAAGTGCCCAGGCTGCCCCACCAACTTCACCTCAAAGCCAAAGCTTCCAGACTTTTTTCCTGGTGGAAAGAGCTGCTGTTCCCTTTTTTCAGCCCTGCTCTGCAATGGCCGGTCCCACCTCCTGGAAAATTGAATCCAAATGAAGATTCCTGCCAGACAAAAGGGGCCACCACAGGAATCTCTTGCTGCCCAAAAAGTGCCTAGGCTGCCCCAAGAACTGCACCTGAAGCCAAAGGATTCAGACTTTTTTTCCCGGTAGAAAGAGCTGCTGTTCCCTTTTTTCAAGCCTGTTCTTCAATGGCCGGTCCCACCTCCAGAAAACTTTGCTCCAAATGAAGATTCCTGCCAGACAAATGGTGCCACCACAGAAAGGTCTTTGCTGCCCAAGAAGTGCCCAGGCTGCCGAAAGAACTGCACCTGAAGCCAAAGCTTCCAGACGTTTTTTCCTTAGGGAAAGAGCTGCTGTTCCCTATTTTCAGACCTGTGCTGCAAGGGCCGTTCCCACTTCCAGAAAACTTTACTCCAGATGAAGATTCCTGCCAGACATAAGGTGCCACCACAGAAAGGTCTTGATGCCCAAGAAGTGCCCAGGCTGCCCCACCAACTACACCTGAAACCAAAGCTTCCAGAATTTTTTCCTGGTGGAAAGAGCTGCTGTTCCCTTTTTTCAGCCCTGCGCTGCAATGGCCGGTCCAACCTCCTGGAAAATTGAATCCGACTGAAGATTCCTGCCATACAAAAGGTACCACCACAGAGAACTCATCTATCCCAAGAAGTGCCAAGGCTGCCCCACCAACTGCACCTCAAAGCCAAAGGATCCAGGCTTTTTTCCTGGTGTGAAGAGCTGCTGTTCCCGTTTTTCAGGCCTGCTCTGCAATGGTCGGTCCCACCTCCTGAAAAATTTAATCCAAATGAATATTCCTGCCAGACAAAATTTGCCACTACAAAAAACTCTTCCTGCCCAAGAAGTGCCCAGGCTGCCCCACCAACTACTCCTGAAGCCAAAGGATCCAGACTTTTTTTCCTTAGGGAAAGAGCTGCTGTTCCGTTTTTTCTGCCCTGCGCTGCAATCTCCAGTCCCACCTTTTTAAAAACTGAATCCTACTGAAGATTCCTGCCAGAAAAAAGGTGCCACCACAGAAAACTCATCTATCCCAAGAAGTACCCAGGCTGCAAAAACTACACCTGAAGCCAAGGGATCCAGACTTTTTTTCCTCAGGGAAAGAGCTGCTGTTCCCTTTTTTCAGTCCTGCGCTGCAATGGCCGGTCCCACCTCCTGGAAAATTGAATCCAACTGAAGATTCCTGCCAGACAAAAGGTGCCACTACAGAAAACTCTTCCTGCCCAAGAAGTACCCAGGCTGCACCAACTACACCTGAAGCCAAAGGATCCAGATTTTTTTCCTGGTAGAAAGAACTGCTGTTCCCTTTTTTCAGTCCTGTGCTGCAATGGCCGGTCCCACCTCCAGAAAACTTTACTCCAGATGAACATTCCTGCCAGACAAAAGGCGCCACCACAGAAAACTCTTCCTGCCCAAGAAGTGCCCAGGCTACCCCAACAACTGCACCTCCATGACAAAGCTTCCTGACTTTTTTTCCTGGTGGAAAGAACTGCTGTTCCTTTTTTCTACCCTGCTCTGCAATGACCGGTCCCACCTTTTAAAAAATTTAATCCAAATGAAGATTCCTGCCAGACAAAAGGTGCTACCACAAAAAACTCTACCTTCCCAAGAAGTTTCCAGGCTGCACAAACTACACCTGAAGTCAAAGCTTCCAGATTTTTTCCTGGTGGAAAGAGCTGCTTTTCCCTTTTTTAAGCTCTGCGCTGCAATGGCCGGCCCCACCTCCTGGAAAATTGAATCCAAATGAAGATTCCTGCCAGAAAAAAGGTGCCACTACAGAAAGGTCTTTGCTGCCCAAGAAGTGCCCAGGCTTTCCCAAAATCTGCACCTCAAAGACAAAGCTTCCAGAATTTTTTCCTGGTGGAAAGAGCTGCTGTTCCCTTTTTTCAGTCCTGTTCTGTAGTGCCGGTCCCACCTCCTGAGAAATTGAATCCAACTAAAGATTCCTGCCAGAGAAATGGTGCCACCACAGAAAGGTCTTTGCTGCCCCAGAAGAGCCCAGACTGCCCCACCAACTTCACCTCAAAGCCAAAGCTTCCAGACTTTTTTCCTGGTGGAAAGAGCTGCTGTTCCCTTTTTTCAGCCCTGCTCTGCAATGGCCGGTCCCACCTCCTGGAAAATTGACTACAAATGAAGATTCCTGCCAGACAAAAGGGGCCACCACAGGAATCTCTTGCTGCCCAAAAAGTGCCTAGGCTGCCTCAAGAACTGCACCTGAAGCCAAAGGATTCAGACTTTTTTTCCCGGTAGAAAGAGCTGCTGTTCCCTTTTTTCAAGCCTGTTCTTCAATGGCCGGTCCCACCTCCAGAAAACTTTGCTCCAAATGAAGATTCCTGCCAGAGAAATGGTGCCACCACAGAAAGGTCTTTGCTGCCCAAGAAGTGCCCAGGCTGCCGAAAGAACTGCACCTGAAGCCAAAGCTTCCAGACTTTTTTTCCTTAGGGAAAGAGCTGCTGTTCCCTATTTTCAGACCTGCGCTGCAAGGGCCGTTCCCACTTCCAGAAAACTTTACTCCAGATGAAGATTCCTGCCAGACAAAAGGTGCCACCACAGAAAGGTCTTGATGCCCAAGAAGTGCCCAGGCTGCCCCACCAACTACACCTGAAACCAAAGCTTCCAGAATTTTTTCCTGGTGGAAAGAGCTGCTGTTCCCTTTTTTCAGCCCTGCGCTGCAATGGCCGGTCCAACCTCCTGGAAAATTGAATCCGACTGAAGATTCCTGCCATACAAAAGGTGCCACCACAGAGCACTCATCTATCCCAAGAAGTGCCCAGGCTGCCCCACCAACTGCACCTCAAAGCCAAAGGATCCAGGCTTTTTTCCTGGTGTGAAGAGCTGCTGTTCCCGTTTTTCAGGCCTGCTCTGCAATGGTCGGTCCCACCTCCTGAAAAATTTAATCCAAATGAATATTCCTGCCAGACAAAATTTGCCACTACAAAAAACTCTTGCTGCCCCAGAAGTGCCCAGGCTGCCCCACCAACTACTCCTGAAGCCAAAGGATCCAGACTTTTTTTCCTTAGGGAAAGAGCTGCTGTTCCGTTTTTTCTGCCCTGCGCTGCAATCTCCAGTCCCACCTTTTTAAAAACTGAATCCTACTGAAGATTCCTGCCAGAAAAAAGGTGCCACCACAGAAAACTCATCTATCCCAAGAAGTACCCAGGCTGCAACAACTACACCTGAAGCCAAAGGATCCAGACTTTTTTTCCTCAGGGAAAGAGCTGCTGTTCCCTTTTTTCAGTCCTGCGCTGCAATGGCCGGTCCCACCTCCTGGAAAATTGAATCCAAATGAAGATTCCTGCCAGAGAAAAGGTGCCACTACAGAAAGGTCTTTGCTGCCCAAGAAGTGCCCAGGCTTTCCCAAAATCTGCACCTCAAAGACAAAGCTTCCAGAATTTTTTCCTGGTGGAAAGAGCTGCTGTTCCCTTTTTTCAGTCCTGTTCTGTAGTGCCGGTCCCACCTCCTGAGAAATTGAATCCAACTAAAGATTCCTGCCAGAGAAATGGTGCCACCACAGAAAGGTCTTTGCTGCCCCAGAAGTGCCCAGGCTGCCCCACCAACTTCACCTCAAAGCCAAAGCTTCCTGACTTTTTTTCCTGGTGGAAAGAGCTGCTGTTCCCTTTTTTCAGCCCTGCTCTGCAATGGCCGGTCCCACCTCCTGGAAAATTGAATCCGACTGAAGATTCCTGCCAGACAAAAGGGGCCACCACAGGAATCTCTTGCTGCCCAAAAAGTGCCTAGGCTGCCCCAAGAACTGCACCTGAAGCCAAAGGATTCAGACTTTTTTTCCCGGTAGAAAGAGCTGCTGTTCCCTTTTTTCAAGCCTGTTCTTCAATGGCCGGTCCCACCTCCAGAAAACTTTGCTCCAAATGAAGATTCCTGCCAGAGAAATGGTGCCACCACAGAAAGGTCTTTGCTGCCCAAGAAGTGCCCAGGCTGCCGAAAGAACTGCACCTGAAGCCAAAGCTTCCAGACTTTTTTTCCTTAGGGAAAGAGCTGCTGTTCCCTATTTTCAGACCTGTGCTGCAAGGGCCGTTCCCACTTCCAGAAAACTTTACTGCAGATGAAGATTCCTGCCAGACAAAAGGTGCCACCACAGAAAGGTCTTGATGCCCAAGAAGTGCCCAGGCTGCCCCACCAACTACACCTGAAACCAAAGCTTCCAGAATTTTTTCCTGGTGGAAAGAGCTGCTGTTCCCTTTTTTCAGCCCTGCGCTGCAATGGCCGGTCCAACCTCCTGGAAAATTGAATCCGACTGAAGATTCCTGCCATACAAAAGGTGCCACCACAGAGAACTCATCTATCCCAAGAAGTGCCAAGGCTGCCCCACCAACTGCACCTCAAAGCCAAAGGATCCAGGCTTTTTTCCTGGTGTGAAGAGCTGCTGTTCCCGTTTTTCAGGCCTGCTCTGCAATGGTCGGTCCCACCTCCTGAAAAATTTAATCCAAATGAATATTCCTGCCAGACAAAATTTGCCACTACAAAAAACTCTTGCTGCCCCAGAAGTGCCCAGGCTGCCCCACCAACTACTCCTGAAGCCAAAGGATCCAGACTTTTTTTCCTTAGGGAAAGAGCTGCTGTTCCGTTTTTTCTGCCCTGCGCTGCAATCTCCAGTCCCACCTTTTTAAAAACTGAATCCTACTGAAGATTCCTGCCAGAAAAAAGGTGCCACCACAGAAAACTCATCTATCCCAAGAAGTACCCAGGCTGCAAAAACTACACCTGAAGCCAAAGGATCCAGACTTTTTTTCCTCAGGGAAAGAGCTGCTGTTCCCTTTTTTCAGGCCTGCGCTGCAATGGCCGGTCCCACCTCCTGGAAAATTGAATCCAAATGAAGATTCCTGCCAGACAAAAGGTGCCACTACAGAAAACTCTTCCTGCCCAAGAAGTACCCAGGCTGCACCAACTACACCTGAAGCCAAAGGATCCAGATTTTTTTCCTGGTAGAAAGAACTGCTGTTCCCTTTTTTCAGTCCTGTGCTGCAATGGCCGGTCCCACCTCCAGAAAACTTTACTCCAGATGAACATTCCTGCCAGACAAAAGGCGCCACCACAGAAAACTCTTCCTGCCCAAGAAGTGCCCAGGCTACCCCAACAACTGCACCTCCATGACAAAGCTTCCTGACTTTTTTTCCTGGTGGAAAGAACTGCTGTTCCTTTTTTCTACTCTGCTCTGCAATGACCGGTCCCACCTTTTAAAAAATTTAATCCAAATGAAGATTCCTGCCAGACAAAAGGTGCTACCACAAAAAACTCTACCTTCCCAAGAAGTTTCCAGGCTGCACAAACTACACCTGAAGTCAAAGCTTCCAGATTTTTTCCTGGTGGAAAGAGCTGCTTTTCCCTCTTTTAAGCTCTGCGCTGCAATGGCCGGCCCCACCTCCTGGAAAATTGAATCCAAATGAAGATTCCTGCCAGAGAAAAGGTGCCACTACAGAAAGGTCTTTGCTGCCCAAGAAGTGCCCAGGCTTTCCCAAAATCTGCACCTCAAAGACAAAGCTTCCAGAATTTTTTCCTGGTAGAAAGAGCTGCTGTTCCCTTTTTTCAAGCCTGTTCTGTAGTGCCGGTCCCACCTCCTGAGAAATTGAATCCAACTAAAGATTCCTGCCAGAGAAATGGTGCCACCACAGAAAGGTCTTTGCTGCCCCAGAAGTGCCCAGGCTGCCCCACCAACTTCACCTCAAAGCCAAAGCTTCCAGACTTTTTTCCTGGTGGAAAGAGCTGCTGTTCCCTTTTTTCAGCCCTGCTCTGCAATGGCCGGTCCCACCTCCTGGAAAATTGACTACAAATGAAGATTCCTGCCAGACAAAAGGGGCCACCACAGGAATCTCTTGCTGCCCAAAAAGTGCCTAGGCTGCCCCAAGAACTGCACCTGAAGCCAAAGGATTCAGACTTTTTTTCCCGGTAGAAAGAGCTGCTGTTCCCTTTTTTCAAGCCTGTTCTTCAATGGCCGGTCCCACCTCCAGAAAACTTTGCTCCAAATGAAGATTCCTGCCAGACAAATGGTGCCACCACAGAAAGGTCTTTGCTGCCCAAGAAGTGCCCAGGCTGCCGAAAGAACTGCACCTGAAGCCAAAGCTTCCAGACTTTTTTTCCTTAGGGAAAGAGCTGCTGTTCCCTATTTTCAGACCTGCGCTGCAAGGGCCGTTCCCACTTCCAGAAAACTTTACTCCAGATGAAGATTCCTGCCAGACAAAAGGTGCCACCACAGAAAGGTCTTGATGCCCAAGAAGTGCCCAGGCTGCCCCACCAACTACACCTGAAACCAAAGCTTCCAGAATTTTTTCCTGGTGGAAAGAGCTGCTGTTCCCTTTTTTCAGCCCTGCGCTGCAATGGCCGGTCCAACCTCCTGGAAAATTGAATCCGACTGAAGATTCCTGCCATACAAAAGGTGCCACCACAGAGCACTCATCTATCCCAAGAAGTGCCCAGGCTGCCCCACCAACTGCACCTCAAAGCCAAAGGATCCAGGCTTTTTTCCTGGTGTGAAGAGCTGCTGTTCCCGTTTTTCAGGCCTGCTCTGCAATGGTCGGTCCCACCTCCTGAAAAATTTAATCCAAATGAATATTCCTACCAGACAAAATTTGCCACTACAAAAAACTCTTGCTGCCCCAGAAGTGCCCAGGCTGCCCCACCAACTACTCCTGAAGCCAAAGGATCCAGACTTTTTTTCCTTAGGGAAAGAGCTGCTGTTCCGTTTTTTCTGCCCTGCGCTGCAATCTCCAGTCCCACCTTTTTAAAAACTGAATCCTACTGAAGATTCCTGCCAGAAAAAAGGTGCCACCACAGAAAACTCATCTATCCCAAGAAGTACCCAGGCTGCAAAAACTACACCTGAAGCCAAAGGATCCAGACTTTTTTTCCTCAGGGAAAGAGCTGCTGTTCCCTTTTTTCAGTCCTGCGCTGCAATGGCCGGTCCCACCTCCTGGAAAATTGAATCCAAATGAAGATTCCTTCCAGAGAAAAGGTGCCACTACAGAAAGGTCTTTGCTGCCCAAGAAGTGCCCAGGCTTTCCCAAAATCTGCACCTCAAAGACAAAGCTTCCAGAATTTTTTCCTGGTGGAAAGAGCTGCTGTTCCCTTTTTTCAGTCCTGTTCTGTAGTGCCGGTCCCACCTCCTGAGAAATTGAATCCAACTAAAGATTCCTGCCAGAGAAATGGTGCCACCACAGAAAGGTCTTTGCTGCCCCAGAAGTGCCCAGGCTGCCCCACCAACTTCACCTCAAAGCCAAAGCTTCCAGACTTTTTTTCCTGGTGGAAAGAGCTGCTGTTCCCTTTTTTCAGCCCTGCTCTGCAATGGCCGGTCCCACCTCCTGGAAAATTGAATCCGACTGAAGATTCCTGCCAGACAAAAGGGGCCACCACAGGAATCTCTTGCTGCCCAAAAAGTGCCTAGGCTGCCCCAAGAACTGCACCTGAAGCCAAAGGATTCAGACTTTTTTTCCCGGTAGAAAGAGCTGCTGTTCCCTTTTTTCAAGCCTGTTCTTCAATGGCCGGTCCCACCTCCAGAAAACTTTGCTCCAAATGAAGATTCCTGCCAGACAAATGGTGCCACCACAGAAAGGTCTTTGCTGCCCAAGAAGTGCCCAGGCTGCCGAAAGAACTGCACCTGAAGCCAAAGCTTCCAGACTTTTTTTCCTTAGGGAAAGAGCTGCTGTTCCCTATTTTCAGACCTGTGCTGCAAGGGCCGTTCCCACTTCCAGAAAACTTTACTCCAGATGAAGATTCCTGCCAGACAAAAGGTGCCACCACAGAAAGGTCTTGATGCCCAAGAAGTGCCCAGACTGCCCCACCAACTACACCTGAAACCAAAGCTTCCAGAATTTTTTCCTGGTGGAAAGAGCTGCTGTTCCCTTTTTTCAGCCCTGCGCTGCAATGGCCGGTCCAACCTCCTGGAAAATTGAATCCGACTGAAGATTCCTGCCATACAAAAGGTGCCACCACAGAGAACTCATCTATCCCAGGAAGTGCCAAGGCTGCCCCACCAACTGCACCTCAAAGCCAAAGGATCCAGGCTTTTTTCCTGGTGTGAAGAGCTGCTGTTCCCGTTTTTCAGGCCTGCTCTGCAATGGCCGGTCCCACCTCCAGAAAACTTTACTCCAGATGAACATTCCTGCCAGACAAAAGGCGCCACCACAGAAAACTCTTCCTGCCCAAGAAGTGCCCAGGCTACCCCAACAACTGCACCTCCATGACAAAGCTTCCTGACTTTTTTTCCTGGTGGAAAGAACTGCTGTTCCTTTTTTCTACCCTGCTCTGCAATGACCGGTCCCACCTTTTAAAAAATTTAATCCAAATGAAGATTCCTGCCAGACAAAAGGTGGTACCACAAAAAACTCTACCTTCCCAAGAAGTTTCCAGGCTGCACAAACTACACCTGAAGTCAAAGCTTCCAGATTTTTTCCTGGTGGAAAGAGCTGCTTTTCCCTTTTTTAAGCTCTGCGCTGCAATGGCCGGCCCCACCTCCTGGAAAATTGAATCCAAATGAAGATTCCTGCCAGAAAAAAGGTGCCACTACAGAAAGGTCTTTGCTGCCCAAGAAGTGCCCAGGCTTTCCCAAAATCTGCACCTCAAAGACAAAGCTTCCAGAATTTTTTCCTGGTGGAAAGAGCTGCTGTTCCCTTTTTTCAGTCCTGTTCTGTAGTGCCGGTCCCACCTCCTGAGAAATTGAATCCAACTAAAGATTCCTGCCAGAGAAATGGTGCCACCACAGAAAGGTCTTTGCTGCCCCAGAAGAGCCCAGGCTGCCCCACCAACTTCACCTCAAAACCAAAGCTTCCAGACTTTTTTCCTGGTGGAAAGAGCTGCTGTTCCCTTTTTTCAGCCCTGCTCTGCAATGGCCGGTCCCACCTCCTGGAAAATTGACTACAAATGAAGATTCCTGCCAGACAAAAGGGGCCACCACAGGAATCTCTTGCTGCCCAAAAAGTGCCTAGGCTGCCCCAAGAACTGCACCTGAAGCCAAAGGATTCAGACTTTTTTTCCCGGTAGAAAGAGCTGCTGTTCCCTTTTTTCAAGCCTGTTCTTCAATGGCCGGTCCCACCTCCAGAAAACTTTGCTCCAAATGAAGATTCCTGCCAGACAAATGGTGCCACCACAGAAAGGTCTTTGCTGCCCAAGAAGTGCCCAGGCTGCCGAAAGAACTGCACCTGAAGCCAAAGCTTCCAGACATTTTTTCCTTAGGGAAAGAGCTGCTGTTCCCTATTTTCAGACCTGTGCTGCAAGGGCCGTTCCCACTTCCAGAAAACTTTACTCCAGATGAAGATTCCTGCCAGACAAAAGGTGCCACCACAGAAAGGTCTTGATGCCCAAGAAGTGCCCAGGCTGCCCCACCAACTACACCTGAAACCAAAGCTTCCAGAATTTTTTCCTGGTGGAAAGAGCTGCTGTTCCCTTTTTTCAGCCCTGCGCTGCAATGGCCGGTCCAACCTCCTGGAAAATTGAATCCGACTGAAGATTCCTGCCATACAAAAGGTGCCACCACAGAGCACTCATCTATCCCAAGAAGTGCCAAGGCTGCCCCACCAACTGCACCTCAAAGCCAAAGGATCCAGGCTTTTTTCCTGGTGTGAAGAGCTGCTGTTCCCGTTTTTCAGGCCTGCTCTGCAATGGTCGGTCCCACCTCCTGAAAAATTTAATCCAAATGAATATTCCTGCCAGACAAAATTTGCCACTACAAAAAACTCTTGCTGCCCCAGAAGTGCCCAGGCTGCCCCACCAACTACTCCTGAAGCCAAAGGATCCAGACTTTTTTTCCTTAGGGAAAGAGCTGCTGTTCCGTTTTTTCTGCCCTGCGCTGCAATCTCCAGTCCCACCTTTTTAAAAACTGAATCCTACTGAAGATTCCTGCCAGAAAAAAGGTGCCACCACAGAAAACTCATCTATCCCAAGAAGTACCCAGGCTGCAAAAACTACACCTGAAGCCAAAGGATCCAGACTTTTTTTCCTCAGGGAAAGAGCTGCTGTTCCCTTTTTTCAGGCCTGCGCTGCAATGGCCGGTCCCACCTCCTGGAAAATTGAATCCAAATGAAGATTCCTGCCAGACAAAAGGTGCCACTACAGAAAACTCTTCCTGCCCAAGAAGTACCCAGGCTGCACCAACTACACCTGAAGCCAAAGGATCCAGATTTTTTTCCTGGTAGAAAGAACTGCTGTTCCCTTTTTTCAGTCCTGTGCTGCAATGGCCGGTCCCACCTCCAGAAAACTTTACTCCAGATGAACATTCCTGCCAGACAAAAGGCGCCACCACAGAAAACTCTTCCTGCCCAAGAAGTGCCCAGGCTACCCCAACAACTGCACCTCCATGACAAAGCTTCCTGACTTTTTTTCCTGGTGGAAAGAACTGCTGTTCCTTTTTTCTACTCTGCTCTGCAATGACCGGTCCCACCTTTTAAAAAATTTAATCCAAATGAAGATTCCTGCCAGACAAAAGGTGCTACCACAAAAAACTCTACCTTCCCAAGAAGTTTCCAGGCTGCACAAACTACACCTGAAGTCAAAGCTTCCAGATTTTTTCCTGGTGGAAAGAGCTGCTTTTCCCTCTTTTAAGCTCTGCGCTGCAATGGCCGGCCCCACCTCCTGGAAAATTGAATCCAAATGAAGATTCCTGCCAGAGAAAAGGTGCCACTACAGAAAGGTCTTTGCTGCCCAAGAAGTGCCCAGGCTTTCCCAAAATCTGCACCTCAAAGACAAAGCTTCCAGAATTTTTTCCTGGTAGAAAGAGCTGCTGTTCCCTTTTTTCAGTCCTGTTCTGTAGTGCCGGTCCCACCTCCTGAGAAATTGAATCCAACTAAAGATTCCTGCCAGAGAAATGGTGCCACCACAGAAAGGTCTTTGCTGCCCCAGAAGTGCCCAGGCTGCCCCACCAACTTCACCTCAAAGCCAAAGCTTCCAGACTTTTTTCCTGGTGGAAAGAGCTGCTGTTCCCTTTTTTCAGCCCTGCTCTGCAATGGCCGGTCCCACCTCCTGGAAAATTGACTACAAATGAAGATTCCTGCCAGACAAAAGGGGCCACCACAGGAATCTCTTGCTGCCCAAAAAGTGCCTAGGCTGCCCCAAGAACTGCACCTGAAGCCAAAGGATTCAGACTTTTTTTCCCGGTAGAAAGAGCTGCTGTTCCCTTTTTTCAAGCCTGTTCTTCAATGGCCGGTCCCACCTCCAGAAAACTTTGCTCCAAATGAAGATTCCTGCCAGACAAATGGTGCCACCACAGAAAGGTCTTTGCTGCCCAAGAAGTGCCCAGGCTGCCGAAAGAACTGCACCTGAAGCCAAAGCTTCCAGACTTTTTTTCCTTAGGGAAAGAGCTGCTGTTCCCTATTTTCAGACCTGCGCTGCAAGGGCCGTTCCCACTTCCAGAAAACTTTACTCCAGATGAAGATTCCTGCCAGACAAAAGGTGCCACCACAGAAAGGTCTTGATGCCCAAGAAGTGCCCAGGCTGCCCCACCAACTACACCTGAAACCAAAGCTTCCAGAATTTTTTCCTGGTGGAAAGAGCTGCTGTTCCCTTTTTTCAGCCCTGCGCTGCAATGGCCGGTCCAACCTCCTGGAAAATTGAATCCGACTGAAGATTCCTGCCATACAAAAGGTGCCACCACAGAGCACTCATCTATCCCAAGAAGTGCCCAGGCTGCCCCACCAACTGCACCTCAAAGCCAAAGGATCCAGGCTTTTTTCCTGGTGTGAAGAGCTGCTGTTCCCGTTTTTCAGGCCTGCTCTGCAATGGTCGGTCCCACCTCCTGAAAAATTTAATCCAAATGAATATTCCTACCAGACAAAATTTGCCACTACAAAAAACTCTTGCTGCCCCAGAAGTGCCCAGGCTGCCCCACCAACTACTCCTGAAGCCAAAGGATCCAGACTTTTTTTCCTTAGGGAAAGAGCTGCTGTTCCGTTTTTTCTGCCCTGCGCTGCAATCTCCAGTCCCACCTTTTTAAAAACTGAATCCTACTGAAGATTCCTGCCAGAAAAAAGGTGCCACCACAGAAAACTCATCTATCCCAAGAAGTACCCAGGCTGCAAAAACTACACCTGAAGCCAAAGGATCCAGACTTTTTTTCCTCAGGGAAAGAGCTGCTGTTCCCTTTTTTCAGTCCTGCGCTGCAATGGCCGGTCCCACCTCCTGGAAAATTGAATCCAAATGAAGATTCCTGCCAGAGAAAAGGTGCCACTACAGAAAGGTCTTTGCTGCCCAAGAAGTGCCCAGGCTTTCCCAAAATCTGCACCTCAAAGACAAAGCTTCCAGAATTTTTTCCTGGTGGAAAGAGCTGCTGTTCCCTTTTTTCAGTCCTGTTCTGTAGTGCCGGTCCCACCTCCTGAGAAATTGAATCCAACTAAAGATTCCTGCCAGAGAAATGGTGCCACCACAGAAAGGTCTTTGCTGCCCCAGAAGTGCCCAGGCTGCCCCACCAACTTCACCTCAAAGCCAAAGCTTCCAGACTTTTTTTCCTGGTGGAAAGAGCTGCTGTTCCCTTTTTTCAGCCCTGCTCTGCAATGGCCGGTCCCACCTCCTGGAAAATTGAATCCGACTGAAGATTCCTGCCAGACAAAAGGGGCCACCACAGGAATCTCTTGCTGCCCAAAAAGTGCCTAGGCTGCCCCAAGAACTGCACCTGAAGCCAAAGGATTCAGACTTTTTTTCCCGGTAGAAAGAGCTGCTGTTCCCTTTTTTCAAGCCTGTTCTTCAATGGCCGGTCCCACCTCCAGAAAACTTTGCTCCAAATGAAGATTCCTGCCAGACAAATGGTGCCACCACAGAAAGGTCTTTGCTGCCCAAGAAGTGCCCAGGCTGCCGAAAGAACTGCACCTGAAGCCAAAGCTTCCAGACTTTTTTTCCTTAGGGAAAGAGCTGCTGTTCCCTATTTTCAGACCTGTGCTGCAAGGGCCGTTCCCACTTCCAGAAAACTTTACTCCAGATGAAGATTCCTGCCAGACAAAAGGTGCCACCACAGAAAGGTCTTGATGCCCAAGAAGTGCCCAGACTGCCCCACCAACTACACCTGAAACCAAAGCTTCCAGAATTTTTTCCTGGTGGAAAGAGCTGCTGTTCCCTTTTTTCAGCCCTGCGCTGCAATGGCCGGTCCAACCTCCTGGAAAATTGAATCCGACTGAAGATTCCTGCCATACAAAAGGTGCCACCACAGAGAACTCATCTATCCCAGGAAGTGCCAAGGCTGCCCCACCAACTGCACCTCAAAGCCAAAGGATCCAGGCTTTTTTCCTGGTGTGAAGAGCTGCTGTTCCCGTTTTTCAGGCCTGCTCTGCAATGGCCGGTCCCACCTCCAGAAAACTTTACTCCAGATGAACATTCCTGCCAGACAAAAGGCGCCACCACAGAAAACTCTTCCTGCCCAAGAAGTGCCCAGGCTACCCCAACAACTGCACCTCCATGACAAAGCTTCCTGACTTTTTTTCCTGGTGGAAAGAACTGCTGTTCCTTTTT
Source organism: Manacus candei (assembly GCF_025592945.1). Taxonomy (NCBI): domain Eukaryota; kingdom Metazoa; phylum Chordata; class Aves; order Passeriformes; family Pipridae; genus Manacus; species Manacus candei. Next base: position 9,247,899 of record NW_026138093.1, on the reverse strand, counting down.
TCTACCCTGCTCTGCAATGACCGGTCCCACCTTTTAAAAAATTTAATCCAAATGAAGATTCCTGCCAGACAAAAGGTGCTACCACAAAAAACTCTACCTTCCCAAGAAGTTTCCAGGCTGCACAAACTACACCTGAAGTCAAAGCTTCCAGATTTTTTCCTGGTGGAAAGAGCTGCTTTTCCCTTTTTTAAGCTCTGCGCTGCAATGGCCGGCCCCACCTCCTGGAAAATTGAATCCAAATGAAGATTCCTGCCAGAAAAAAGGTGCCACTACAGAAAGGTCTTTGCTGCCCAAGAAGTGCCCAGGCTTTCCCAAAATCTGCACCTCAAAGACAAAGCTTCCAGAATTTTTTCCTGGTGGAAAGAGCTGCTGTTCCCTTTTTTCAGTCCTGTTCTGTAGTGCCGGTCCCACCTCCTGAGAAATTGAATCCAACTAAAGATTCCTGCCAGAGAAATGGTGCCACCACAGAAAGGTCTTTGCTGCCCCAGAAGAGCCCAGGCTGCCCCACCAACTTCACCTCAAAACCAAAGCTTCCAGACTTTTTTCCTGGTGGAAAGAGCTGCTGTTCCCTTTTTTCAGCCCTGCTCTGCAATGGCCGGTCCCACCTCCTGGAAAATTGACTACAAATGAAGATTCCTGCCAGACAAAAGGGGCCACCACAGGAATCTCTTGCTGCCCAAAAAGTGCCTAGGCTGCCCCAAGAACTGCACCTGAAGCCAAAGGATTCAGACTTTTTTTCCCGGTAGAAAGAGCTGCTGTTCCCTTTTTTCAAGCCTGTTCTTCAATGGCCGGTCCCACCTCCAGAAAACTTTGCTCCAAATGAAGATTCCTGCCAGACAAATGGTGCCACCACAGAAAGGTCTTTGCTGCCCAAGAAGTGCCCAGGCTGCCGAAAGAACTGCACCTGAAGCCAAAGCTTCCAGACATTTTTTCCTTAGGGAAAGAGCTGCTGTTCCCTATTTTCAGACCTGTGCTGCAAGGGCCGTTCCCACTTCCAGAAAACTTTACTCCAGATGAAGATTCCTGCCAGACAAAAGGTGCCACCACAGAAAGGTCTTGATGCCCAAGAAGTGCCCAGGCTGCCCCACCAACTACACCTGAAACCAAAGCTTCCAGAATTTTTTCCTGGTGGAAAGAGCTGCTGTTCCCTTTTTTCAGCCCTGCGCTGCAATGGCCGGTCCAACCTCCTGGAAAATTGAATCCGACTGAAGATTCCTGCCATACAAAAGGTGCCACCACAGAGCACTCATCTATCCCAAGAAGTGCCAAGGCTGCCCCACCAACTGCACCTCAAAGCCAAAGGATCCAGGCTTTTTTCCTGGTGTGAAGAGCTGCTGTTCCCGTTTTTCAGGCCTGCTCTGCAATGGTCGGTCCCACCTCCTGAAAAATTTAATCCAAATGAATATTCCTGCCAGACAAAATTTGCCACTACAAAAAACTCTTGCTGCCCCAGAAGTGCCCAGGCTGCCCCACCAACTACTCCTGAAGCCAAAGGATCCAGACTTTTTTTCCTTAGGGAAAGAGCTGCTGTTCCGTTTTTTCTGCCCTGCGCTGCAATCTCCAGTCCCACCTTTTTAAAAACTGAATCCTACTGAAGATTCCTGCCAGAAAAAAGGTGCCACCACAGAAAACTCATCTATCCCAAGAAGTACCCAGGCTGCAAAAACTACACCTGAAGCCAAAGGATCCAGACTTTTTTTCCTCAGGGAAAGAGCTGCTGTTCCCTTTTTTCAGCCCTGCGCTGCAATGGCCGGTCCCACCTCCTGGAAAATTGAATCCAACTGAAGATTCCTGCCAGACAAAAGGTGCCACTACAGAAAACTCTTCCTGCCCAAGAAGTACCCAGGCTGCACCAACTACACCTGAAGCCAAAGGATCCAGATTTTTTTCCTGGTAGAAAGAACTGCTGTTCCCTTTTTTCAGTCCTGTGCTGCAATGGCCGGTCCCACCTCCAGAAAACTTTACTCCAGATGAACATTCCTGCCAGACAAAAGGCGCCACCACAGAAAACTCTTCCTGCCCAAGAAGTGCCCAGGCTACCCCAACAACTGCACCTCCATGACAAAGCTTCCTGACTTTTTTTCCTGGTGGAAAGAACTGCTGTTCCTTTTTTCTACCCTGCTCTGCAATGACCGGTCCCACCTTTTAAAAAATTTAATCCAAATGAAGATTCCTACCAGACAAAAGGTGCTACCACAAAAAACTCTACCTTCCCAAGAAGTTTCCAGGCTGCACAAACTACACCTGAAGTCAAAGCTTCCAGATTTTTTCCTGGTGGAAAGAGCTGCTTTTCCCTTTTTTAAGCTCTGCGCTGCAATGGCCGGCCCCACCTCCTGGAAAATTGAATCCAAATGAAGATTCCTGCCAGAGAAAAGGTGCCACTACAGAAAGGTCTTTGCTGCCCAAGAAGTGCCCAGGCTTTCCCAAAATCTGCACCTCAAAGACAAAGCTTCCAGAATTTTTTCCTGGTGGAAAGAGCTGCTGTTCCCTTTTTTCAGTCCTGTTCTGTAGTGCCGGTCCCACCTCCTGAGAAATTGAATCCAACTAAAGATTCCTGCCAGAGAAATGGTGCCACCACAGAAAGGTCTTTGCTGCCCCAGAAGAGCCCAGGCTGCCCCACCAACTTCACCTCAAAACCAAAGCTTCCAGACTTTTTTCCTGGTGGAAAGAGCTGCTGTTCCCTTTTTTCAGCCCTGCTCTGCAATGGCCGGTCCCACCTCCTGGAAAATTGACTACAAATGAAGATTCCTGCCAGACAAAAGGGGCCACCACAGGAATCTCTTGCTGCCCAAAAAGTGCCTAGGCTGCCCCAAGAACTGCACCTGAAGCCAAAGGATTCAGACTTTTTTTCCCGGTAGAAAGAGCCGCTGTTCCCTTTTTTCAAGCCTGTTCTTCAATGGCCGGTCCCACCTCCAGAAAACTTTGCTCCAAATGAAGATTCCTGCCAGACAAATGGTGCCACCATAGAAAGGTCTTTGCTGCCCAAGAAGTGCCCAGGCTACCCCACCAACTACACCTCAAAACCAAAGGATCCAGACTTTTTTTCCTGGTGGAAAGAACTGCTGTTCCCTTTTTTCAGGCCTGTGCTGCAATGGCCGGTCCCACCTCCTGGAAAATTGAATCCGACTAAAGATTCCTGCCAGACAAAAGGTGCTGCCACGGAAAGGTCTTGATGCCCAAGAAGTGCCCAGGCTGCCCCAAGAACTGCACCTGAAGCCAAAGGATCCAGACTTTTTTTCCTGGTGGAAAGAGCTGCTGTTCCCTTTTTTCAGACCTGCTCTGCAATGGCCGGTCCCACCTCCTGGAAAATTGAATCCGACTGAAGATTCCTGCCATACAAAAGGTGCCACCACAGAGCACTCATCTATCCCAAGAAGTGCCAAGGCTGCCCCACCAACTGCACCTCAAAGCCAAAGGATCCAGGCTTTTTTCCTGGTGTGAAGAGCTGCTGTTCCCGTTTTTCAGGCCTGCTCTGCAATGGTCGGTCCCACCTCCTGAAAAATTTAATCCAAATGAATATTCCTGCCAGACAAAATTTGCCACTACAAAAAACTCTTGCTGCCCCAGAAGTGCCCAGGCTGCCCCACCAACTACTCCTGAAGCCAAAGGATCCAGACTTTTTTTCCTTAGGGAAAGAGCTGCTGTTCCGTTTTTTCTGCCCTGCGCTGCAATCTCCAGTCCCACCTTTTTAAAAACTGAATCCTACTGAAGATTCCTGCCAGAAAAAAGGTGCCACCACAGAAAACTCATCTATCCCAAGAAGTACCCAGGCTGCAAAAACTACACCTGAAGCCAAAGGATCCAGACTTTTTTTCCTCAGGGAAAGAGTTGCTGTTCCCTTTTTTCAGGCCTGCGCTGCAATGGCCGGTCCCACCTCCTGGAAAATTGAATCCAACTGAAGATTCCTGCCAGACAAAAGGTGCCACTACAGAAAACTCTTCCTGCCCAAGAAGTACCCAGGCTGCACCAACTACACCTGAAGCCAAAGGATCCAGATTTTTTTCCTGGTAGAAAGAACTGCTGTTCCCTTTTTTCAGTCCTGTGCTGCAATGGCCGGTCCCACCTCCAGAAAACTTTACTCCAGATGAACATTCCTGCCAGACAAAAGGCGCCACCACAGAAAACTCTTCCTGCCCAAGAAGTGCCCAGGCTACCCCAACAACTGCACCTCCATGACAAAGCTTCCTGACTTTTTTTCCTGGTGGAAAGAACTGCTGTTCCTTTTTTCTACCCTGCTCTGCAATGACCGGTCCCACCTTTTAAAAAATTTAATCCAAATGAAGATTCCTGCCAGACAAAAGGTGCTACCACAAAAAACTCTACCTTCCCAAGAAGTTTCCAGGCTGCACAAACTACACCTGAAGTCAAAGCTTCCAGATTTTTTCCTGGTGGAAAGAGCTACTTTTCTCTCTTTTAAGCTCTGCGCTGCAATGGCCGGCCCCACCTCCTGGAAAATTGAATCCAAATGAAGATTCCTGCCAGAGAAAAGGTGCCACTACAGAAAGGTCTTTGCTGCCCAAGAAGTGCCCAGGCTTTCCCAAAATCTGCACCTCAAAGACAAAACTTCCAGAATTTTTTCCTGGTGGAAAGAGCTGCTTTTCCCTTTTTTCAGTCCTGTTCTGTAGTGCCGGTCCCACCTCCTGAGAAATTGAATCCAACTAAAGATTCCTGCCAGAGAAATGGTGCCACCACAGAAAGGTCTTTGCTGCCCCAGAAGTGCCCAGGCTGCCCCACCAACTTCACCTCAAAGCCAAAGCTTCCAGACTTTTTTCCTGGTGGAAAGAGCTGCTGTTCCCTTTTTTCAGCCCTGCTCTGCAATGGCCGGTCCCACCTCCTGGAAAATTGACTACAAATGAAGATTCCTGCCAGACAAAAGGGGCCACCACAGGAATCTCTTGCTGCCCAAAAAGTGCCTAGGCTGCCCCAAGAACTGCACCTGAAGCCAAAGGATTCAGACTTTTTTTCCCGGTAGAAAGAGCTGCTGTTCCCTTTTTTCAAGCCTGTTCTTCAATGGCCGGTCCCACCTCCAGAAAACTTTGCTCCAAATGAAGATTCCTGCCAGACAAATGGTGCCACCATAGAAAGGTCTTTGCTGCCCAAGAAGTGCCCAGGCTACCCCACCAACTACACCTCAAAACCAAAGGATCCAGACTTTTTTTCCTGGTGGAAAGAACTGCTGTTCCCTTTTTTCAGGCCTGTGCTGCAATGGCCGGTCCCACCTCCTGGAAAATTGAATCCGACTAAAGATTCCTGCCAGACAAAAGGTGCTGCCACGGAAAGGTCTTGATGCCCAAGAAGTGCCCAGGCTGCCCCAAGAACTGCACCTGAAGCCAAAGGATCCAGACTTTTTTTCCTGGTGGAAAGAGCTGCTGTTCCCTTTTTTCAGACCTGCTCTGCAATGGCCGGTCCCACCTCCTGGAAAATTGAATCCGACTGAAGATTCCTGCCATACAAAAGGTGCCACCACAGAGCACTCATCTATCCCAAGAAGTGCCAAGGCTGCCCCACCAACTGCACCTCAAAGCCAAAGGATCCAGGCTTTTTTCCTGGTGTGAAGAGCTGCTGTTCCCGTTTTTCAGGCCTGCTCTGCAATGGTCGGTCCCACCTCCTGAAAAATTTAATCCAAATGAATATTCCTGCCAGACAAAATTTGCCACTACAAAAAACTCTTGCTGCCCCAGAAGTGCCCAGGCTGCCCCACCAACTACTCCTGAAGCCAAAGGATCCAGACTTTTTTTCCTTAGGGAAAGAGCTGCTGTTCCGTTTTTTCTGCCCTGCGCTGCAATCTCCAGTCCCACCTTTTTAAAAACTGAATCCTACTGAAGATTCCTGCCAGAAAAAAGGTGCCACCACAGAAAACTCATCTATCCCAAGAAGTACCCAGGCTGCAAAAACTACACCTGAAGCCAAAGGATCCAGACTTTTTTTCCTCAGGGAAAGAGCTGCTGTTCCCTTTTTTCAGCCCTGCGCTGCAATGGCCGGTCCCACCTCCTGGAAAATTGAATCCAAATGAAGATTCCTGCCAGACAAAAGGTGCCACTACAGAAAACTCTTCCTGCCCAAGAAGTACCCAGGCTGCACCAACTACACCTGAAGCCAAAGGATCCAGATTTTTTTCCTGGTAGAAAGAACTGCTGTTCCCTTTTTTCAGTCCTGTGCTGCAATGGCCGGTCCCACCTCCAGAAAACTTTACTCCAGATGAACATTCCTGCCAGACAAAAGGCGCCACCACAGAAAACTCTTCCTGCCCAAGAAGTGCCCAGGCTACCCCAACAACTGCACCTCCATGACAAAGCTTCCTGACTTTTTTTCCTGGTGGAAAGAACTGCTGTTCCTTTTTTCTACCCTGCTCTGCAATGACCGGTCCCACCTTTTAAAAAATTTAATCCAAATGAAGATTCCTACCAGACAAAAGGTGCTACCACAAAAAACTCTACCTTCCCAAGAAGTTTCCAGGCTGCACAAACTACACCTGAAGTCAAAGCTTCCAGATTTTTTCCTGGTGGAAAGAGCTGCTTTTCCCTTTTTTAAGCTCTGCGCTGCAATGGCCGGCCCCACCTCCTGGAAAATTGAATCCAAATGAAGATTCCTGCCAGAGAAAAGGTGCCACTACAGAAAGGTCTTTGCTGCCCAAGAAGTGCCCAGGCTTTCCCAAAATCTGCACCTCAAAGACAAAGCTTCCAGAATTTTTTCCTGGTGGAAAGAGCTGCTGTTCCCTTTTTTCAGTCCTGTTCTGTAGTGCCGGTCCCACCTCCTGAGAAATTGAATCCAACTAAAGATTCCTGCCAGAGAAATGGTGCCACCACAGAAAGGTCTTTGCTGCCCCAGAAGTGCCCAGGCTGCCCCACCAACTTCACCTCAAAGCCAAAGCTTCCAGACTTTTTTCCTGGTGGAAAGAGCTGCTGTTCCCTTTTTTCAGCCCTGCTCTGCAATGGCCGGTCCCACCTCCTGGAAAATTGAATCCAAATGAAGATTCCTGCCAGACAAAAGGGGCCACCACAGGAATCTCTTGCTGCCCAAAAAGTGCCTAGGCTGCCCCAAGAACTGCACCTGAAGCCAAAGGATTCAGACTTTTTTTCCCGGTAGAAAGAGCTGCTGTTCCCTTTTTTCAAGCCTGTTCTTCAATGGCCGGTCCCACCTCCAGAAAACTTTGCTCCAAATGAAGATTCCTGCCAGACAAATGGTGCCACCACAGAAAGGTCTTTGCTGCCCAAGAAGTGCCCAGGCTGCCGAAAGAACTGCACCTGAAGCCAAAGCTTCCAGACTTTTTTTCCTTAGGGAAAGAGCTGCTGTTCCCTATTTTCAGACCTGTGCTGCAAGGGCCGTTCCCACTTCCAGAAAACTTTACTCCAGATGAAGATTCCTGCCAGACAAAAGGTGCCACCACAGAAAGGTCTTGATGCCCAAGAAGTGCCCAGACTGCCCCACCAACTACACCTGAAACCAAAGCTTCCAGAATTTTTTCCTGGTGGAAAGAGCTGCTGTTCCCTTTTTTCAGCCCTGCGCTGCAATGGCCGGTCCAACCTCCTGGAAAATTGAATCCGACTGAAGATTCCTGCCATACAAAAGGTGCCACCACAGAGAACTCATCTATCCCAGGAAGTGCCAAGGCTGCCCCACCAACTGCACCTCAAAGCCAAAGGATCCAGGCTTTTTTCCTGGTGTGAAGAGCTGCTGTTCCCGTTTTTCAGGCCTGCTCTGCAATGGTCGGTCCCACCTCCTGAAAAATTTAATCCAAATGAATATTCCTGCCAGACAAAATTTGCCACTACAAAAAACTCTTGCTGCCCCAGAAGTGCCCAGGCTGCCCCACCAACTACTCCTGAAGCCAAAGGATCCAGACTTTTTTTCCTTAGGGAAAGAGCTGCTGTTCCGTTTTTTCTGCCCTGCGCTGCAATCTCCAGTCCCACCTTTTTAAAAACTGAATCCTACTGAAGATTCCTGCCAGAAAAAAGGTGCCACCACAGAAAACTCATCTATCCCAAGAAGTACCCAGGCTGCAAAAACTACACCTGAAGCCAAAGGATCCAGACTTTTTTTCCTCAGGGAAAGAGCTGCTGTTCCCTTTTTTCAGTCCTGCGCTGCAATGGCCGGTCCCACCTCCTGGAAAATTGAATCCAAATGAAGATTCCTGCCAGACAAAAGCTGCCACTACAGAAAACTCTTCCTGTCCAAGAAGTACCCAGGCTGCACCAACTACACCTGAAGCCAAAGGATCCAGATTTTTTTCCTGGTAGAAAGAACTGCTGTTCCCTTTTTTCAGTCCTGTGCTGCAATGGCCGGTCCCACCTCCAGAAAACTTTACTCCAGATGAACATTCCTGCCAGACAAAAGGCGCCACCACAGAAAACTCTTCCTGCCCAAGAAGTGCCCAGGCTACCCCAACAACTGCACCTCCATGACAAAGCTTCCTGACTTTTTTTCCTGGTGGAAAGAACTGCTGTTCCTTTTTTCTACCCTACTCTGCAATGACCGGTCCCACCTTTTAAAAAATTTAATCCAAATGAAGATTCCTGCCAGACAAAAGGTGCTACCACAAAAAACTCTACCTTCCCAAGAAGTTTCCAGGCTGCACAAACTACACCTGAAGTCAAAGCTTCCAGATTTTTTCCTGGTGGAAAGAGCTGCTTTTCCCTTTTTTAAGCTCTGCGCTGCAATGGCCGGCCCCACCTCCTGGAAAATTGAATCCAAATGAAGATTCCTGCCAGAGAAAAGGTGCCACTACAGAAAGGTCTTTGCTGCCCAAGAAGTGCCCAGGCTTTCCCAAAATCTGCACCTCAAAGACAAAGCTTCCAGAATTTTTTCCTGGTGGAAAGAGCTGCTGTTCCCTTTTTTCAGTCCTGTTCTGTAGTGCCGGTCCCACCTCCTGAGAAATTGAATCCAACTAAAGATTCCTGCCAGAGAAATGGTGCCACCACAGAAAGGTCTTTGCTGCCCCAGAAGTGCCCAGGCTGCCCCACCAACTTCACCTCAAAGCCAAAGCTTCCAGACTTTTTTCCTGGTGGAAAGAGCTGCTGTTCCCTTTTTTCAGCCCTGCTCTGCAATGGCCGGTCCCACCTCCTGGAAAATTGAATCCAAATGAAGATTCCTGCCAGACAAAAGGGGCCACCACAGGAATCTCTTGCTGCCCAAAAAGTGCCTAGGCTGCCCCAAGAACTGCACCTGAAGCCAAAGGATTCAGACTTTTTTTCCCGGTAGAAAGAGCTGCTGTTCCCTTTTTTCAAGCCTGTTCTTCAATGGCCGGTCCCACCTCCAGAAAACTTTGCTCCAAATGAAGATTCCTGCCAGACAAATGGTGCCACCACAGAAAGGTCTTTGCTGCCCAAGAAGTGCCCAGGCTGCCGAAAGAACTGCACCTGAAGCCAAAGCTTCCAGACTTTTTTTCCTTAGGGAAAGAGCTGCTGTTCCCTATTTTCAGACCTGTGCTGCAAGGGCCGTTCCCACTTCCAGAAAACTTTACTCCAGATGAAGATTCCTGCCAGACAAAAGGTGCCACCACAGAAAGGTCTTGATGCCCAAGAAGTGCCCAGGCTGCCCCACCAACTACACCTGAAACCAAAGCTTCCAGAATTTTTTCCTGGTGGAAAGAGCTGCTGTTCCCCTTTTTCAGCCCTGCGCTGCAATGGCCGGTCCAACCTCCTGGAAAATTGAATCCGACTGAAGATTCCTGCCATACAAAAGGTGCCACCACAGAGCACTCATCTATCCCAAGAAGTGCCAAGGCTGCCCCACCAACTGCACCTCAAAGCCAAAGGATCCAGGCTTTTTTCCTGGTGTGAAGAGCTGCTGTTCCCGTTTTTCAGGCCTGCTCTGCAATGGTCGGTCCCACCTCCTGAAAAATTTAATCCAAATGAATATTCCTACCAGACAAAATTTGCCACTACAAAAAACTCTTGCTGCCCCAGAAGTGCCCAGGCTGCCCCACCAACTACTCCTGAAGCCAAAGGATCCAGACTTTTTTTCCTTAGGGAAAGAGCTGCTGTTCCGTTTTTTCTGCCCTGCGCTGCAATCTCCAGTCCCACCTTTTTAAAAACTGAATCCTACTGAAGATTCCTGCCAGAAAAAAGGTACCACCACAGAAAACTCATCTATCCCAAGAAGTACCCAGGCTGCAAAAACTACACCTGAAGCCAAAGGATCCAGACTTTTTTTCCTCAGGGAAAGAGCTGCTGTTCCCTTTTTTCAGTCCTGCGCTGCAATGGCCGGTCCCACCTCCTGGAAAATTGAATCCAACTGAAGATTCCTGCCAGACAAAAGGTGCCACTACAGAAAACTCTTCCTGCCCAAGAAGTACCCAGGCTGCACCAACTACACCTGAAGCCAAAGGATCCAGATTTTTTTCCTGGTAGAAAGAACTGCTGTTCCCTTTTTTCAGTCCTGTGCTGCAATGGCCGGTCCCACCTCCAGAAAACTTTACTCCAGATGAACATTCCTGCCAGACAAAAGGCGCCACCACAGAAAACTCTTCCTGCCCAAGAAGTGCCCAGGCTACCCCAACAACTGCACCTCCATGACAAAGCTTCCTGACTTTTTTTCCTGGTGGAAAGAACTGCTGTTCCTTTTTTCTACCCTGCTCTGCAATGACCGGTCCCACCTTTTAAAAAATTTAATCCAAATGAAGATTCCTGCCAGACAAAAGGTGCTACCACAAAAAACTCTACCTTCCCAAGAAGTTTCCAGGCTGCACAAACTACACCTGAAGTCAAAGCTTCCAGATTTTTTCCTGGTGGAAAGAGCTGCTTTTCCCTTTTTTAAGCTCTGCGCTGCAATGGCCGGCCCCACCTCCTGGAAAATTGAATCCAAATGAAGATTCCTGCCAGAGAAAAGGTGCCACTACAGAAAGGTCTTTGCTGCCCAAGAAGTGCCCAGGCTTTCCCAAAATCTGCACCTCAAAGACAAAGCTTCCAGAATTTTTTCCTGGTGGAAAGAGCTGCTGTTCCCTTTTTTCAGTCCTGTTCTGTAGTGCCGGTCCCACCTCCTGAGAAATTGAATCCAACTAAAGATTCCTGCCAGAGAAATGGTGCCACCACAGAAAGGTCTTTGCTGCCCCAGAAGTGCCCAGGCTGCCCCACCAACTTCACCTCAAAGCCAAAGCTTCCAGACTTTTTTCCTGGTGGAAAGAGCTGCTGTTCCCTTTTTTCAGCCCTGCTCTGCAATGGCCGGTCCCACCTCCTGGAAAATTGACTACAAATGAAGATTCCTGCCAGACAAAAGGGGCCACCACAGGAATCTCTTGCTGCCCAAAAAGTGCCCAGGCTGCCCCAAGAACTGCACCTGAAGCCAAAGGATTCAGACTTTTTTTCCCGGTAGAAAGAGCTGCTGTTCCCTTTTTTCAAGCCTGTTCTTCAATGGCCGGTCCCACCTCCAGAAAACTTTGCTCCAAATGAAGATTCCTGCCAGACAAATGGTGCCACCACAGAAAGGTCTTTGCTGCCCAAGAAGTGCCCAGGCTGCCGAAAGAACTGCACCTGAAGCCAAAGCTTCCAGACTTTTTTTCCTTAGGGAAAGAGCTGCTGTTCCCTATTTTCAGACCTGTGCTGCAAGGGCCGTTCCCACTTCCAGAAAACTTTACTCCAGATGAAGATTCCTGCCAGACAAAAGGTGCCACCACAGAAAGGTCTTGATGCCCAAGAAGTGCCCAGGCTGCCCCACCAACTACACCTGAAACCAAAGCTTCCAGAATTTTTTCCTGGTGGAAAGAGCTGCTGTTCCCTTTTTTCAGCCCTGCGCTGCAATGGCCGGTCCAACCTCCTGGAAAATTGAATCCGACTGAAGATTCCTGCCATACAAAAGGTGCCACCACAGAGAACTCATCTATCCCAGGAAGTGCCAAGGCTGCCCCACCAACTGCACCTCAAAGCCAAAGGATCCAGGCTTTTTTCCTGGTGTGAAGAGCTGCTGTTCCCGTTTTTCAGGCCTGCTCTGCAATGGTCGGTCCCACCTCCTGAAAAATTTAATCCAAATGAATATTCCTGCCAGACAAAATTTGCCACTACAAAAAACTCTTGCTGCCCCAGAAGTGCCCAGGCTGCCCCACCAACTACTCCTGAAGCCAAAGGATCCAGACTTTTTTTCCTTAGGGAAAGAGCTGCTGTTCCGTTTTTTCTGCCCTGCGCTGCAATCTCCAGTCCCACCTTTTTAAAAACTGAATCCTACTGAAGATTCCTGCCAGAAAAAAGGTGCCACCACAGAAAACTCATCTATCCCAAGAAGTACCCAGGCTGCAAAAACTACACCTGAAGCCAAAGGATCCAGACTTTTTTTCCTCAGGGAAAGAGCTGCTGTTCCCTTTTTTCAGTCCTGCGCTGCAATGGCCGGTCCCACCTCCTGGAAAATTGAATCCAAATGAAGATTCCTGCCAGACAAAAGCTGCCACTACAGAAAACTCTTCCTGTCCAAGAAGTACCCAGGCTGCACCAACTACACCTGAAGCCAAAGGATCCAGATTTTTTTCCTGGTAGAAAGAACTGCTGTTCCCTTTTTTCAGTCCTGTGCTGCAATGGCCGGTCCCACCTCCAGAAAACTTTACTCCAGATGAAGATTCCTGCCAGACAAAAGGCGCCACCACAGAAAACTCTTCCTGCCCAAGAAGTGCCCAGGCTACCCCAACAACTGCACCTCCATGACAAAGCTTCCTGACTTTTTTTCCTGGTGGAAAGAACTGCTGTTCCTTTTTTCTACCCTACTCTGCAATGACCGGTCCCACCTTTTAAAAAATTTAATCCAAATGAAGATTCCTGCCAGACAAAAGGTGCTACCACAAAAAACTCTACCTTCCCAAGAAGTTTCCAGGCTGCACAAACTACACCTGAAGTCAAAGCTTCCAGATTTTTTCCTGGTGGAAAGAGCTGCTTTTCCCTTTTTTAAGCTCTGCGCTGCAATGGCCGGCCCCACCTCCTGGAAAATTGAATCCAAATGAAGATTCCTGCCAGAGAAAAGGTGCCACTACAGAAAGGTCTTTGCTGCCCAAGAAGTGCCCAGGCTTTCCCAAAATCTGCACCTCAAAGACAAAGCTTCCAGAATTTTTTCCTGGTGGAAAGAGCTGCTGTTCCCTTTTTTCAGTCCTGTTCTGTAGTGCCGGTCCCACCTCCTGAGAAATTGAATCCAACTAAAGATTCCTGCCAGAGAAATGGTGCCACCACAGAAAGGTCTTTGCTGCCCCAGAAGTGCCCAGGCTGCCCCACCAACTTCACCTCAAAGCCAAAGCTTCCAGACTTTTTTTCCTGGTGGAAAGAGCTGCTGTTCCCTTTTTTCAGCCCTGCTCTGCAATGGCCGGTCCCACCTCCTGGAAAATTGAATCCGACTGAAGATTCCTGCCAGACAAAAGGGGCCACCACAGGAATCTCTTGCTGCCCAAAAAGTGCCTAGGCTGCCCCAAGAACTGCACCTGAAGCCAAAGGATTCAGACTTTTTTTCCCGGTAGAAAGAGCTGCTGTTCCCTTTTTTCAAGCCTGTTCTTCAATGGCCGGTCCCACCTCCAGAAAACTTTGCTCCAAATGAAGATTCCTGCCAGACAAAATGTGCCACCACAGAAAGGTCTTGATGCCCAAGAAGTGCCCAGGCTGCCCCACCAACTACACCTGAAACCAAAGCTTCCAGAATTTTTTCCTGGTGGAAAGAGCTGCTGTTCCCCTTTTTCAACCCTGCGCTGCAATGGCCGGTCCAACCTCCTGGAAAATTGAATCCGACTGAAGATTCCTGCCATACAAAAGGTGCCACCACAGAGCACTCATCTATCCCAAGAAGTGCCAAGGCTGCCCCACCAACTGCACCTCAAAGCCAAAGGATCCAGGCTTTTTTCCTGGTGTGAAGAGCTGCTGTTCCCGTTTTTCAGGCCTGCTCTGCAATGGTCGGTCCCACCTCCTGAAAAATTTAATCCAAATGAATATTCCTACCAGACAAAATTTGCCACTACAAAAAACTCTTGCTGCCCCAGAAGTGCCCAGGCTGCCCCACCAACTACTCCTGAAGCCAAAGGATCCAGACTTTTTTTCCTTAGGGAAAGAGCTGCTGTTCCGTTTTTTCTGCCCTGCGCTGCAATCTCCAGTCCCACCTTTTTAAAAACTGAATCCTACTGAAGATTCCTGCCAGAAAAAAGGTACCACCACAGAAAACTCATCTATCCCAAGAAGTACCCAGGCTGCAAAAACTACACCTGAAGCCAAAGGATCCAGACTTTTTTTCCTCAGGGAAAGAGCTGCTGTTCCCTTTTTTCAGTCCTGCGCTGCAATGGCCGGTCCCACCTCCTGGAAAATTGAATCCAACTGAAGATTCCTGCCAGACAAAAGGTGCCACTACAGAAAACTCTTCCTGCCCAAGAAGTACCCAGGCTGCACCAACTACACCTGAAGCCAAAGGATCCAGATTTTTTTCCTGGTAGAAAGAACTGCTGTTCCCTTTTTTCAGTCCTGTGCTGCAATGGCCGGTCCCACCTCCAGAAAACTTTACTCCAGATGAACATTCCTGCCAGACAAAAGGCGCCACCACAGAAAACTCTTCCTGCCCAAGAAGTGCCCAGGCTACCCCAACAACTGCACCTCCATGACAAAGCTTCCTGACTTTTTTTCCTGGTGGAAAGAACTGCTGTTCCTTTTTTCTACCCTGCTCTGCAATGACCGGTCCCACCTTTTAAAAAATTTAATCCAAATGAAGATTCCTGCCAGACAAAAGGTGCTACCACAAAAAACTCTACCTTCCCAAGAAGTTTCCAGGCTGCACAAACTACACCTGAAGTCAAAGCTTCCAGATTTTTTCCTGGTGGAAAGAGCTGCTTTTCCCTTTTTTAAGCTCTGCGCTGCAATGGCCGGCCCCACCTCCTGGAAAATTGAATCCAAATGAAGATTCCTGCCAGAGAAAAGGTGCCACTACAGAAAGGTCTTTGCTGCCCAAGAAGTGCCCAGGCTTTCCCAAAATCTGCACCTCAAAGACAAAGCTTCCAGAATTTTTTCCTGGTGGAAAGAGCTGCTGTTCCCTTTTTTCAGTCCTGTTCTGTAGTGCCGGTCCCACCTCCTGAGAAATTGAATCCAACTAAAGATTCCTGCCAGAGAAATGGTGCCACCACAGAAAGGTCTTTGCTGCCCCAGAAGTGCCCAGGCTGCCCCACCAACTTCACCTCAAAGCCAAAGCTTCCAGACTTTTTTCCTGGTGGAAAGAGCTGCTGTTCCCTTTTTTCAGCCCTGCTCTGCAATGGCCGGTCCCACCTCCTGGAAAATTGAATCCAAATGAAGATTCCTGCCAGACAAAAGGGGCCACCACAGGAATCTCTTGCTGCCCAAAAAGTGCCTAGGCTGCCCCAAGAACTGCACCTGAAGCCAAAGGATTCAGACTTTTTTTCCCGGTAGAAAGAGCTGCTGTTCCCTTTTTTCAAGCCTGTTCTTCAATGGCCGGTCCCACCTCCAGAAAACTTTGCTCCAAATGAAGATTCCTGCCAGACAAATGGTGCCACCACAGAAAGGTCTTTGCTGCCCAAGAAGTGCCCAGGCTGCCGAAAGAACTGCACCTGAAGCCAAAGCTTCCAGACTTTTTTTCCTTAGGGAAAGAGCTGCTGTTCCCTATTTTCAGACCTGTGCTGCAAGGGCCGTTCCCACTTCCAGAAAACTTTACTCCAGATGAAGATTCCTGCCAGACAAAAGGTGCCACCACAGAAAGGTCTTGATGCCCAAGAAGTGCCCAGGCTGCCCCACCAACTACACCTGAAACCAAAGCTTCCAGAATTTTTTCCTGGTGGAAAGAGCTGCTGTTCCCCTTTTTCAGCCCTGCGCTGCAATGGCCGGTCCAACCTCCTGGAAAATTGAATCCGACTGAAGATTCCTGCCATACAAAAGGTGCCACCACAGAGCACTCATCTATCCCAAGAAGTGCCAAGGCTGCCCCACCAACTGCACCTCAAAGCCAAAGGATCCAGGCTTTTTTCCTGGTGTGAAGAGCTGCTGTTCCCGTTTTTCAGGCCTGCTCTGCAATGGTCGGTCCCACCTCCTGAAAAATTTAATCCAAATGAATATTCCTACCAGACAAAATTTGCCACTACAAAAAACTCTTGCTGCCCCAGAAGTGCCCAGGCTGCCCCACCAACTACTCCTGAAGCCAAAGGATCCAGACTTTTTTTCCTTAGGGAAAGAGCTGCTGTTCCGTTTTTTCTGCCCTGCGCTGCAATCTCCAGTCCCACCTTTTTAAAAACTGAATCCTACTGAAGATTCCTGCCAGAAAAAAGGTACCACCACAGAAAACTCATCTATCCCAAGAAGTACCCAGGCTGCAAAAACTACACCTGAAGCCAAAGGATCCAGACTTTTTTTCCTCAGGGAAAGAGCTGCTGTTCCCTTTTTTCAGTCCTGCGCTGCAATGGCCGGTCCCACCTCCTGGAAAATTGAATCCAACTGAAGATTCCTGCCAGACAAAAGGTGCCACTACAGAAAACTCTTCCTGCCCAAGAAGTACCCAGGCTGCACCAACTACACCTGAAGCCAAAGGATCCAGATTTTTTTCCTGGTAGAAAGAACTGCTGTTCCCTTTTTTCAGTCCTGTGCTGCAATGGCCGGTCCCACCTCCAGAAAACTTTACTCCAGATGAACATTCCTGCCAGACAAAAGGCGCCACCACAGAAAACTCTTCCTGCCCAAGAAGTGCCCAGGCTACCCCAACAACTGCACCTCCATGACAAAGCTTCCTGACTTTTTTTCCTGGTGGAAAGAACTGCTGTTCCTTTTTTCTACCCTGCTCTGCAATGACCGGTCCCACCTTTTAAAAAATTTAATCCAAATGAAGATTCCTGCCAGACAAAAGGTGCTACCACAAAAAACTCTACCTTCCCAAGAAGTTTCCAGGCTGCACAAACTACACCTGAAGTCAAAGCTTCCAGATTTTTTCCTGGTGGAAAGAGCTGCTTTTCCCTCTTTTAAGCTCTGCGCTGCAATGGCCGGCCCCACCTCCTGGAAAATTGAATCCAAATGAAGATTCCTGCCAGAGAAAAGGTGCCACTACAGAAAGGTCTTTGCTGCCCAAGAAGTGCCCAGGCTTTCCCAAAATCTGCACCTCAAAGACAAAGCTTCCAGAATTTTTTCCTGGTGGAAAGAGCTGCTGTTCCCTTTTTTCAGTCCTGTTCTGTAGTGCCGGTCCCACCTCCTGAGAAATTGAATCCAACTAAAGATTCCTGCCAGAGAAATGGTGCCACCACAGAAAGGTCTTTGCTGCCCCAGAAGTGCCCAGGCTGCCCCACCAACTTCACCTCAAAGCCAAAGCTTCCAGACTTTTTTCCTGGTGGAAAGAGCTGCTGTTCCCTTTTTTCAGCCCTGCTCTGCAATGGCCGGTCCCACCTCCTGGAAAATCGACTACAAATGAAGATTCCTGCCAGACAAAAGGGGCCACCACAGGAATCTCTTGCTGCCCAAAAAGTGCCCAGGCTGCCCCAAGAACTGCACCTGAAGCCAAAGGATTCAGACTTTTTTTCCCGGTAGAAAGAGCTGCTGTTCCCTTTTTTCAAGCCTGTTCTTCAATGGCCGGTCCCACCTCCAGAAAACTTTGCTCCAAATGAAGATTCCTGCCAGACAAATGGTGCCACCACAGAAAGGTCTTTGCTGCCCAAGAAGTGCCCAGGCTGCCGAAAGAACTGCACCTGAAGCCAAAGCTTCCAGACTTTTTTTCCTTAGGGAAAGAGCTGCTGTTCCCTATTTTCAGACCTGTGCTGCAAGGGCCGTTCCCACTTCCAGAAAACTTTACTCCAGATGAAGATTCCTGCCAGACAAAAGGTGCCACCACAGAAAGGTCTTGATGCCCAAGAAGTGCCCAGGCTGCCCCACCAACTACACCTGAAACCAAAGCTTCCAGAATTTTTTCCTGGTGGAAAGAGCTGCTGTTCCCTTTTTTCAGCCCTGCGCTGCAATGGCCGGTCCAACCTCCTGGAAAATTGAATCCGACTGAAGATTCCTGCCATACAAATGTGCCACCACAGAGAACTCATCTATCCCAAGAAGTGCCAAGGCTGCCCCACCAACTGCACCTCAAAGCCAAAGGATCCAGGCTTTTTTCCTGGTGTGAAGAGCTGCTGTTCCCGTTTTTCAGGCCTGCTCTGCAATGGTCGGTCCCACCTCCTGAAAAATTTAATCCAAATGAATATTCCTGCCAGACAAAATTTGCCACTACAAAAAACTCTTGCTGCCCAAGAAGTGCCCAGGCTGCCCCACCAACTACTCCTGAAGCCAAAGGATCCAGACTTTTTTTCCTTAGGGAAAGAGCTGCTGTTCCGTTTTTTCTGCCCTGCGCTGCAATCTCCAGTCCCACCTTTTTAAAAACTGAATCCTACTGAAGATTCCTGCCAGAAAAAAGGTGCCACCACAGAAAACTCATCTATCCCAAGAAGTACCCAGGCTGCAAAAACTACACCTGAAGCCAAAGGATCCAGACTTTTTTTCCTCAGGGAAAGAGCTGCTGTTCCCTTTTTTCAGTCCTGCGCTGCAATGGCCGGTCCCACCTCCTGGAAAATTGAATCCAACTGAAGATTCCTGCCAGACAAAAGGTGCCACTACAGAAAACTCTTCCTGCCCAAGAAGTACCCAGGCTGCACCAACTACACCTGAAGCCAAAGGATCCAGATTTTTTTCCTGGTAGAAAGAACTGCTGTTCCCTTTTTTCAGTCCTGTGCTGCAATGGCCGGTCCCACCTCCAGAAAACTTTACTCCAGATGAACATTCCTGCCAGACAAAAGGCGCCACCACAGAAAACTCTTCCTGCCCAAGAAGTGCCCAGGCTACCCCAACAACTGCACCTCCATGACAAAGCTTCCTGACTTTTTTTCCTGGTGGAAAGAACTGCTGTTCCTTTTTTCTACCCTGCTCTGCAATGACCGGTCCCACCTTTTAAAAAATTTTATCCAAATGAAGATTCCTGCCAGACAAAAGGTGCTACCACAAAAAACTCTACCTTCCCAAGAAGTTTCCAGGCTGCACAAACTACACCTGAAGTCAAAGCTTCCAGATTTTTTCCTGGTGGAAAGAGCTGCTTTTCCCTTTTTTAAGCTCTGCGCTGCAATGGCCGGCCCCACCTCCAGAAAATTGAATCTAAATGAAGATTCCTGCCAGAGAAAAGGTGCCACTACAGAAAGGTCTTTGCTGCCCAAGAAGTGCCCAGGCTTTCCCAAAATCTGCACCTCAAAGACAAAGCTTCCAGAATTTTTTCCTGGTAGAAAGAGCTGCTGTTCCCTTTTTTCAGTCCTGTTCTGTAGTGCCGGTCCCACCTCCTGAGAAATTGAATCCAACTAAAGATTCCTGCCAGAGAAATGGTGCCACCACAGAAAGGTCTTTGCTGCCCCAGAAGAGCCCAGGCTGCCCCACCAACTTCACCTCAAAGCCAAAGCTTCCAGACTTTTTTCCTGGTGGAAAGAGCTGCTGTTCCCTTTTTTCAGCCCTGCTCTGCAATGGCCGGTCCCACCTCCTGGAAAATTGACTACAAATGAAGATTCCTGCCAGACAAAAGGGGCCACCACAGGAATCTCTTGCTGCCCAAAAAGTGCCTAGGCTGCCCCAAGAACTGCACCTGAAGCCAAAGGATTCAGACTTTTTTTCCCGGTAGAAAGAGCTGCTGTTCCCTTTTTTCAAGCCTGTTCTTCAATGGCCGGTCCCACCTCCAGAAAACTTTGCTCCAAATGAAGATTCCTGCCAGACAAATGGTGCCACCACAGAAAGGTCTTTGCTGCCCAAGAAGTGCCCAGGCTGCCGAAAGAACTGCACCTGAAGCCAAAGGATCCAGACTTTTTTTCCTTAGGGAAAGAGCTGCTGTTCCCTATTTTCAGACCTGTGCTGCAAGGGCCGTTCCCACTTCCAGAAAACTTTACTCCAGATGAAGATTCCTGCCAGACAAAAGGTGCCACCACAGAAAGGTCTTGATGCCCAAGAAGTGCCCAGGCTGCCCCACCAACTACACCTGAAACCAAAGCTTCCAGAATTTTTTCCTGGTGGAAAGAGCTGCTGTTCCCTTTTTTCAGCCCTGCGCTGCAATGGCCGGTCCAACCTCCTGGAAAATTGAATCCGACTGAAGATTCCTGCCATACAAAAGGTGCCACCACAGAGCACTCATCTATCCCAAGAAGTGCCAAGGCTGCCCCACCAACTGCACCTCAAAGCCAAAGGATCCAGGCTTTTTTCCTGGTGTGAAGAGCTGCTGTTCCCGTTTTTCAGGCCTGCTCTGCAATGGTCGGTCCCACCTCCTGAAAAATTTAATCCAAATGAATATTCCTACCAGACAAAATTTGCCACTACAAAAAACTCTTGCTGCCCCAGAAGTGCCCAGGCTGCCCCACCAACTACTCCTGAAGCCAAAGGATCCAGACTTTTTTTCCTTAGGGAAAGAGCTGCTGTTCCGTTTTTTCTGCCCTGCGCTGCAATCTCCAGTCCCACCTTTTTAAAAACTGAATCCTACTGAAGATTCCTGCCAGAAAAAAGGTGCCACCACAGAAAACTCATCTATCCCAAGAAGTACCCAGGCTGCAAAAACTACACCTGAAGCCAAAGGATCCAGACTTTTTTTCCTCAGGGAAAGAGCTGCTGTTCCCTTTTTTCAGTCCTGCGCTGCAATGGCCGGTCCCACCTCCTGGAAAATTGAATCCAAATGAAGATTCCTGCCAGACAAAAGGTGCCACTACAGAAAACTCTTCCTGCCCAAGAAGTACCCAGGCTGCACCAACTACACCTGAAGCCAAAGGATCCAGATTTTTTTCCTGGTAGAAAGAACTGCTGTTCCCTTTTTTCAGTCCTGTGCTGCAATGGCCGGTCCCACCTCCAGAAAACTTTACTCCAGATGAACATTCCTGCCAGACAAAAGGCGCCACCACAGAAAACTCTTCCTGCCCAAGAAGTGCCCAGGCTACCCCAACAACTGCACCTCCATGACAAAGCTTCCTGACTTTTTTTCCTGGTGGAAAGAACTGCTGTTCCTTTTTTCTACCCTGCTCTGCAATGACCGGTCCCACCTTTTAAAAAATTTAATCCAAATGAAGATTCCTGCCAGACAAAAGGTGCTACCACAAAAAACTCTACCTTCCCAAGAAGTTTCCAGGCTGCACAAACTACACCTGAAGTCAAAGCTTCCAGATTTTTTCCTGGTGGAAAGAGCTGCTTTTCCCTCTTTTAAGCTCTGCGCTGCAATGGCCGGCCCCACCTCCTGGAAAATTGAATCCAAATGAAGATTCCTGCCAGAGAAAAGGGGCCACCACAGGAATCTCTTGCTGCCCAAAAAGTGCCTAGGCTGCCCCAAGAACTGCACCTGAAGCCAAAGGATTCAGTCTTTTTTTCCCAGTAGAAAGAGCTGCTGTTCCCTTTTTTCAAGCCTGTTCTTCAATGGCCGGTCCCACCTCCAGAAAACTTTGCTCCAAATGAAGATTCCTGCCAGACAAATGGTGCCACCACAGAAAGGTCTTTGCTGCCCAAGAAGTGCCCAGGCTGCCGAAAGAACTGCACCTGAAGCCAAAGCTTCCAGACTTTTTTTCCTTAGGGAAAGAGCTGCTGTTCCCTATTTTCAGACCTGTGCTGCAAGGGCCGTTCCCACTTCCAGAAAACTTTACTCCAGATGAAGATTCCTGCCAGACAAAAGGTGCCACCACAGAAAGGTCTTGATGCCCAAGAAGTGCCCAGGCTGCCCCACCAACTACACCTGAAACCAAAGCTTCCAGAATTTTTTCCTGGTGGAAAGAGCTGCTGTTCCCTTTTTTCAGCCCTGCGCTGCAATGGCCGGTCCAACCTCCTGGAAAATTGAATCCGACTGAAGATTCCTGCCATACAAATGTGCCACCACAGAGAACTCATCTATCCCAAGAAGTGCCAAGGCTGCCCCACCAACTGCACCTCAAAGCCAAAGGATCCAGGCTTTTTTCCTGGTGTGAAGAGCTGCTGTTCCCGTTTTTCAGGCCTGCTCTGCAATGGTTGGTCCCACCTCCTGAAAAATTTAATCCAAATGAATATTCCTGCCAGACAAAATTTGCCACTACAAAAAACTCTTGCTGTCCAAGAAGTGCCCAGGCTGCCCCACCAACTACTCCTGAAGCCAAAGGATCCAGACTTTTTTTCCTTAGGGAAAGAGCTGCTGTTCCGTTTTTTCTGCCCTGCGCTGCAATCTCCAGTCCCACCTTTTTAAAAACTGAATCCTACTGAAGATTCCTGCCAGAAAAAAGGTGCCACCACAGAAAACTCATCTATCCCAAGAAGTACCCAGGCTGCAAAAACTACACCTGAAGCCAAAGGATCCAGACTTTTTTTCCTCAGGGAAAGAGCTGCTGTTCCCTTTTTTCAGTCCTGCGCTGCAATGGCCGGTCCCACCTCCTGGAAAATTGAATCCAACTGAAGATTCCTGCCAGACAAAAGGTGCCACTACAGAAAACTCTTCCTGCCCAAGAAGTACCCAGGCTGCACCAACTACACCTGAAGCCAAAGGATCCAGATTTTTTTCCTGGTAGAAAGAACTGCTGTTCCCTTTTTTCAGTCCTGTGCTGCAATGGCCGGTCCCACCTCCAGAAAACTTTACTCCAGATGAACATTCCTGCCAGACAAAAGGCGCCACCACAGAAAGGTCTTGATGCCCAAGAAGTGCCCAGGCTACCCCAACAACTGCACCTCCATGACAAAGCTTCCTGACTTTTTTTCCTGGTGGAAAGAACTGCTGTTCCTTTTTTCTACCCTGCTCTGCAATGACCGGTCCCACCTTTTAAAAAATTTAATCCAAATGAAGATTCCTGCCAGACAAAAGGTGCTACCACAAAAAACTCTACCTTCCCAAGAAGTTTCCAGGCTGCACAAACTACACCTGAAGTCAAAGCTTCCAGATTTTTTCCTGGTGGAAAGAGCTGCTTTTCCCTCTTTTAAGCTCTGCGCTGCAATGGCCGGCCCCACCTCCTGGAAAATTGAATCCAAATGAAGATTCCTGCCAGAGAAAAGGTGCCACTACAGAAAGGTCTTTGCTGCCCAAGAAGTGCCCAGGCTTTCCCAAAATCTGCACCTCAAAGACAAAGCTTCCAGAATTTTTTCCTGGTGGAAAGAGCTGCTGTTCCCTTTTTTCAGTCCTGTTCTGTAGTGCCGGTCCCACCTCCTGAGAAATTGAATCCAACTAAAGATTCCTGCCAGAGAAATGGTGCCACCACAGAAAGGTCTTTGCTGCCCCAGAAGTGCCCAGGCTGCCCCACCAACTTCACCTCAAAGCCAAAGCTTCCAGACTTTTTTCCTGGTGGAAAGAGCTGCTGTTCCCTTTTTTCAGCCCTGCTCTGCAATGGCCAGTCCCACCTCCTGGAAAATTGACTACAAATGAAGATTCCTGCCAGACAAAAGGGGCCACCACAGGAATCTCTTGCTGCCCAAAAAGTGCCTAGGCTGCCCCAAGAACTGCACCTGAAGCCAAAGGATTCAGACTTTTTTTCCCAGTAGAAAGAGCTGCTGTTCCCTTTTTTCAAGCCTGTTCTTCAATGGCCGGTCCCACCTCCAGAAAACTTTGCTCCAAATGAAGATTCCTGCCAGACAAATGGTGCCACCACAGAAAGGTCTTTGCTGCCCAAGAAGTGCCCAGGCTGCCGAAAGAACTGCACCTGAAGCCAAAGGATCCAGACTTTTTTTCCTTAGGGAAAGAGCTGCTGTTCCCTATTTTCAGACCTGTGCTGCAAGGGCCGTTCCCACTTCCAGAAAACTTTACTCCAGATGAAGATTCCTGCCAGACAAAAGGTGCCACCACAGAAAGGTCTTGATGCCCAAGAAGTGCCCAGGCTGCCCCACCAACTACACCTGAAACCAAAGCTTCCAGAATTTTTTCCTGGTGGAAAGAGCTGCTGTTCCCTTTTTTCAGCCCTGCGCTGCAATGGCCGGTCCAACCTCCTGGAAAATTGAATCCGACTGAAGATTCCTGCCATACAAAAGGTGCCACCACAGAGAACTCATCTATCCCAAGAAGTGCCAAGGCTGCCCCACCAACTGCACCTCAAAGCCAAAGGATCCAGGCTTTTTTCCTGGTGTGAAGAGCTGCTGTTCCCGTTTTTCAGGCCTGCTCTGCAATGGTCGGTCCCACCTCCTGAAAAATTTAATCCAAATGAATATTCCTGCCAGACAAAATTTGCCACTACAAAAAACTCTTGCTGCCCAAGAAGTGCCCAGGCTGCCCCACCAACTACTCCTGAAGCCAAAGGATCCAGACTTTTTTTCCTTAGGGAAAGAGCTGCTGTTCCGTTTTTTCTGCCCTGCGCTGCAATCTCCAGTCCCACCTTTTTAAAAACTGAATCCTACTGAAGATTCCTGCCAGAAAAAAGGTGCCACCACAGAAAACTCATCTATCCCAAGAAGTACCCAGGCTGCAAAAACTACACCTGAAGCCAAAGGATCCAGACTTTTTTTCCTCAGGGAAAGAGCTGCTGTTCCCTTTTTTCAGTCCTGCGCTGCAATGGCCGGTCCCACCTCCTGGAAAATTGAATCCAACTGAAGATTCCTGCCAGACAAAAGGTGCCACTACAGAAAACTCTTCCTGCCCAAGAAGTACCCAGGCTGCACCAACTACACCTGAAGCCAAAGGATCCAGATTTTTTTCCTGGTAGAAAGAACTGCTGTTCCCTTTTTTCAGTCCTGTGCTGCAATGGCCGGTCCCACCTCCAGAAAACTTTACTCCAGATGAACATTCCTGCCAGACAAAAGGCGCCACCACAGAAAACTCTTCCTGCCCAAGAAGTGCCCAGGCTACCCCAACAACTGCACCTCCATGACAAAGCTTCCTGACTTTTTTTCCTGGTGGAAAGAACTGCTGTTCCTTTTTTCTACCCTGCTCTGCAATGACCGGTCCCACCTTTTAAAAAATTTAATCCAAATGAAGATTCCTGCCAGACAAAAGGTGCTACCACAAAAAACTCTACCTTCCCAAGAAGTTTCCAGGCTGCACAAACTACACCTGAAGTCAAAGCTTCCAGATTTTTTCCTGGTGGAAAGAGCTGCTTTTCCCTTTTTTAAGCTCTGCGCTGCAATGGCCGGCCCCACCTCCAGAAAATTGAATCTAAATGAAGATTCCTGCCAGAGAAAAGGTGCCACTACAGAAAGGTCTTTGCTGCCCAAGAAGTGCCCAGGCTTTCCCAAAATCTGCACCTCAAAGACAAAGCTTCCAGAATTTTTTCCTGGTAGAAAGAGCTGCTGTTCCCTTTTTTCAGTCCTGTTCTGTAGTGCCGGTCCCACCTCCTGAGAAATTGAATCCAACTAAAGATTCCTGCCAGAGAAATGGTGCCACCACAGAAAGGTCTTTGCTGCCCCAGAAGAGCCCAGGCTGCCCCACCAACTTCACCTCAAAGCCAAAGCTTCCAGACTTTTTTCCTGGTGGAAAGAGCTGCTGTTCCCTTTTTTCAGCCCTGCTCTGCAATGGCCGGTCCCACCTCCTGGAAAATTGACTACAAATGAAGATTCCTGCCAGACAAAAGGGGCCACCACAGGAATCTCTTGCTGCCCAAAAAGTGCCTAGGCTGCCCCAAGAACTGCACCTGAAGCCAAAGGATTCAGACTTTTTTTCCCGGTAGAAAGAGCTGCTGTTCCCTTTTTTCAAGCCTGTTCTTCAATGGCCGGTCCCACCTCCAGAAAACTTTGCTCCAAATGAAGATTCCTGCCAGACAAATGGTGCCACCACAGAAAGGTCTTTGCTGCCCAAGAAGTGCCCAGGCTGCCGAAAGAACTGCACCTGAAGCCAAAGGATCCAGACTTTTTTTCCTTAGGGAAAGAGCTGCTGTTCCCTATTTTCAGACCTGTGCTGCAAGGGCCGTTCCCACTTCCAGAAAACTTTACTCCAGATGAAGATTCCTGCCAGACAAAAGGTGCCACCACAGAAAGGTCTTGATGCCCAAGAAGTGCCCAGGCTGCCCCACCAACTACACCTGAAACCAAAGCTTCCAGAATTTTTTCCTGGTGGAAAGAGCTGCTGTTCCCTTTTTTCAGCCCTGCGCTGCAATGGCCGGTCCAACCTCCTGGAAAATTGAATCCGACTGAAGATTCCTGCCATACAAAAGGTGCCACCACAGAGCACTCATCTATCCCAAGAAGTGCCAAGGCTGCCCCACCAACTGCACCTCAAAGCCAAAGGATCCAGGCTTTTTTCCTGGTGTGAAGAGCTGCTGTTCCCGTTTTTCAGGCCTGCTCTGCAATGGTCGGTCCCACCTCCTGAAAAATTTAATCCAAATGAATATTCCTACCAGACAAAATTTGCCACTACAAAAAACTCTTGCTGCCCCAGAAGTGCCCAGGCTGCCCCACCAACTACTCCTGAAGCCAAAGGATCCAGACTTTTTTTCCTTAGGGAAAGAGCTGCTGTTCCGTTTTTTCTGCCCTGCGCTGCAATCTCCAGTCCCACCTTTTTAAAAACTGAATCCTACTGAAGATTCCTGCCAGAAAAAAGGTGCCACCACAGAAAACTCATCTATCCCAAGAAGTACCCAGGCTGCAAAAACTACACCTGAAGCCAAAGGATCCAGACTTTTTTTCCTCAGGGAAAGAGCTGCTGTTCCCTTTTTTCAGTCCTGCGCTGCAATGGCCGGTCCCACCTCCTGGAAAATTGAATCCAACTGAAGATTCCTGCCAGACAAAAGGTGCCACTACAGAAAACTCTTCCTGCCCAAGAAGTACCCAGGCTGCACCAACTACACCTGAAGCCAAAGGATCCAGATTTTTTTCCTGGTAGAAAGAACTGCTGTTCCCTTTTTTCAGTCCTGTGCTGCAATGGCCGGTCCCACCTCCAGAAAACTTTACTCCAGATGAACATTCCTGCCAGACAAAAGGCGCCACCACAGAAAACTCTTCCTGCCCAAGAAGTGCCCAGGCTACCCCAACAACTGCACCTCCATGACAAAGCTTCCTGACTTTTTTTCCTGGTGGAAAGAACTGCTGTTCCTTTTTTCTACCCTGCTCTGCAATGACCGGTCCCACCTTTTAAAAAATTTAATCCAAATGAAGATTCCTGCCAGACAAAAGGTGCTACCACAAAAAACTCTACCTTCCCAAGAAGTTTCCAGGCTGCACAAACTACACCTGAAGTCAAAGCTTCCAGATTTTTTCCTGGTGGAAAGAGCTGCTTTTCCCTCTTTTAAGCTCTGCGCTGCAATGGCCGGCCCCACCTCCTGGAAAATTGAATCCAAATGAAGATTCCTGCCAGAGAAAAGGGGCCACCACAGGAATCTCTTGCTGCCCAAAAAGTGCCTAGGCTGCCCCAAGAACTGCACCTGAAGCCAAAGGATTCAGTCTTTTTTTCCCAGTAGAAAGAGCTGCTGTTCCCTTTTTTCAAGCCTGTTCTTCAATGGCCGGTCCCACCTCCAGAAAACTTTGCTCCAAATGAAGATTCCTGCCAGACAAATGGTGCCACCACAGAAAGGTCTTTGCTGCCCAAGAAGTGCCCAGGCTGCCGAAAGAACTGCACCTGAAGCCAAAGCTTCCAGACTTTTTTTCCTTAGGGAAAGAGCTGCTGTTCCCTATTTTCAGACCTGTGCTGCAAGGGCCGTTCCCACTTCCAGAAAACTTTACTCCAGATGAAGATTCCTGCCAGACAAAAGGTGCCACCACAGAAAGGTCTTGATGCCCAAGAAGTGCCCAGGCTGCCCCACCAACTACACCTGAAACCAAAGCTTCCAGAATTTTTTCCTGGTGGAAAGAGCTGCTGTTCCCTTTTTTCAGCCCTGCGCTGCAATGGCCGGTCCAACCTCCTGGAAAATTGAATCCGACTGAAGATTCCTGCCATACAAATGTGCCACCACAGAGAACTCATCTATCCCAAGAAGTGCCAAGGCTGCCCCACCAACTGCACCTCAAAGCCAAAGGATCCAGGCTTTTTTCCTGGTGTGAAGAGCTGCTGTTCCCGTTTTTCAGGCCTGCTCTGCAATGGTTGGTCCCACCTCCTGAAAAATTTAATCCAAATGAATATTCCTGCCAGACAAAATTTGCCACTACAAAAAACTCTTGCTGTCCAAGAAGTGCCCAGGCTGCCCCACCAACTACTCCTGAAGCCAAAGGATCCAGACTTTTTTTCCTTAGGGAAAGAGCTGCTGTTCCGTTTTTTCTGCCCTGCGCTGCAATCTCCAGTCCCACCTTTTTAAAAACTGAATCCTACTGAAGATTCCTGCCAGAAAAAAGGTGCCACCACAGAAAACTCATCTATCCCAAGAAGTACCCAGGCTGCAAAAACTACACCTGAAGCCAAAGGATCCAGACTTTTTTTCCTCAGGGAAAGAGCTGCTGTTCCCTTTTTTCAACCCTGCGCTGCAATGGCCGGTCCCACCTCCTGGAAAATTGAATCCAACTGAAGATTCCTGCCAGACAAAAGGTGCCACTACAGAAAACTCTTCCTGCCCAAGAAGTACCCAGGCTGCACCAACTACACCTGAAGCCAAAGGATCCAGATTTTTTTCCTGGTAGAAAGAACTGCTGTTCCCTTTTTTCAGTCCTGTGCTGCAATGGCCGGTCCCACCTCCAGAAAACTTTACTCCAGATGAACATTCCTGCCAGACAAAAGGCGCCACCACAGAAAGGTCTTGATGCCCAAGAAGTGCCCAGGCTACCCCAACAACTGCACCTCCATGACAAAGCTTCCTGACTTTTTTTCCTGGTGGAAAGAACTGCTGTTCCTTTTTTCTACCCTGCTCTGCAATGACCGGTCCCACCTTTTAAAAAATTTAATCCAAATGAAGATTCCTGCCAGACAAAAGGTGCTACCACAAAAAACTCTACCTTCCCAAGAAGTTTCCAGGCTGCACAAACTACACCTGAAGTCAAAGCTTCCAGATTTTTTCCTGGTGGAAAGAGCTGCTTTTCCCTCTTTTAAGCTCTGCGCTGCAATGGCCGGCCCCACCTCCTGGAAAATTGAATCCAAATGAAGATTCCTGCCAGAGAAAAGGTGCCACTACAGAAAGGTCTTTGCTGCCCAAGAAGTGCCCAGGCTTTCCCAAAATCTGCACCTCAAAGACAAAGCTTCCAGAATTTTTTCCTGGTGGAAAGAGCTGCTGTTCCCTTTTTTCAGTCCTGTTCTGTAGTGCCGGTCCCACCTCCTGAGAAATTGAATCCAACTAAAGATTCCTGCCAGAGAAATGGTGCCACCACAGAAAGGTCTTTGCTGCCCCAGAAGTGCCCAGGCTGCCCCACCAACTTCACCTCAAAGCCAAAGCTTCCAGACTTTTTTCCTGGTGGAAAGAGCTGCTGTTCCCTTTTTTCAGCCCTGCTCTGCAATGGCCGGTCCCACCTCCTGGAAAATTGACTACAAATGAAGATTCCTGCCAGACAAAAGGGGCCACCACAGGAATCTCTTGCTGCCCAAAAAGTGCCTAGGCTGCCCCAAGAACTGCACCTGAAGCCAAAGGATTCAGACTTTTTTTCCCAGTAGAAAGAGCTGCTGTTCCCTTTTTTCAAGCCTGTTCTTCAATGGCCGGTCCCACCTCCAGAAAACTTTGCTCCAAATGAAGATTCCTGCCAGACAAATGGTGCCACCACAGAAAGGTCTTTGCTGCCCAAGAAGTGCCCAGGCTGCCGAAAGAACTGCACCTGAAGCCAAAGGATCCAGACTTTTTTTCCTTAGGGAAAGAGCTGCTGTTCCCTATTTTCAGACCTGTGCTGCAAGGGCCGTTCCCACTTCCAGAAAACTTTACTCCAGATGAAGATTCCTGCCAGACAAAAGGTGCCACCACAGAAAGGTCTTGATGCCCAAGAAGTGCCCAGGCTGCCCCACCAACTACACCTGAAACCAAAGCTTCCAGAATTTTTTCCTGGTGGAAAGAGCTGCTGTTCCCTTTTTTCAGCCCTGCGCTGCAATGGCCGGTCCAACCTCCTGGAAAATTGAATCCGACTGAAGATTCCTGCCATACAAAAGGTGCCACCACAGAGAACTCATCTATCCCAAGAAGTGCCAAGGCTGCCCCACCAACTGCACCTCAAAGCCAAAGGATCCAGGCTTTTTTCCTGGTGTGAAGAGCTGCTGTTCCCGTTTTTCAGGCCTGCTCTGCAATGGTCGGTCCCACCTCCTGAAAAATTTAATCCAAATGAATATTCCTACCAGACAAAATTTGCCACTACAAAAAACTCTTGCTGCCCCAGAAGTGCCCAGGCTGCCCCACCAACTACTCCTGAAGCCAAAGGATCCAGACTTTTTTTCCTTAGGGAAAGAGCTGCTGTTCCGTTTTTTCTGCCCTGCGCTGCAATCTCCAGTCCCACCTTTTTAAAAACTGAATCCTACTGAAGATTCCTGCCAGAAAAAAGGTGCCACCACAGAAAACTCATCTATCCCAAGAAGTACCCAGGCTGCAAAAACTACACCTGAAGCCAAAGGATCCAGACTTTTTTTCCTCAGGGAAAGAGCTGCTGTTCCCTTTTTTCAGTCCTGCGCTGCAATGGCCGGTCCCACCTCCTGGAAAATTGAATCCAACTGAAGATTCCTGCCAGACAAAAGGTGCCACTACAGAAAACTCTTCCTGCCCAAGAAGTACCCAGGCTGCACCAACTACACCTGAAGCCAAAGGATCCAGATTTTTTTCCTGGTAGAAAGAACTGCTGTTCCCTTTTTTCAGTCCTGTGCTGCAATGGCCGGTCCCACCTCCAGAAAACTTTACTCCAGATGAACATTCCTGCCAGACAAAAGGCGCCACCACAGAAAACTCTTCCTGCCCAAGAAGTGCCCAGGCTACCCCAACAACTGCACCTCCATGACAAAGCTTCCTGACTTTTTTTCCTGGTGGAAAGAACTGCTGTTCCTTTTTTCTACCCTGCTCTGCAATGACCGGTCCCACCTTTTAAAAAATTTAATCCAAATGAAGATTCCTGCCAGACAAAAGGTGCTACCACAAAAAACTCTACCTTCCCAAGAAGTTTCCAGGCTGCACAAACTACACCTGAAGTCAAAGCTTCCACATTTTTTCCTGGTGGAAAGAGCTGCTTTTCCCTTTTTTAAGCTCTGCGCTGCAATGGCCGGCCCCACCTCCTGGAAAATTGAATCCAAATGAAGATTCCTGCCAGAGAAAAGGTGCCACTACAGAAAGGTCTTTGCTGCCCAAGAAGTGCCCAGGCTTTCCCAAAATCTGCACCTCAAAGACAAAGCTTCCAGAATTTTTTCCTGGTAGAAAGAGCTGCTGTTCCCTTTTTTCAGTCCTGTTCTGTAGTGCCGGTCCCACCTCCTGAGAAATTGAATCCAACTAAAGATTCCTGCCAGAGAAATGGTGCCACCACAGAAAGGTCTTTGCTGCCCCAGAAGAGCCCAGGCTGCCCCACCAACTTCACCTCAAAGCCAAAGCTTCCAGACTTTTTTCCTGGTGGAAAGAGCTGCTGTTCCCTTTTTTCAGCCCTGCTCTGCAATGGCCGGTCCCACCTCCTGGAAAATTGACTACAAATGAAGATTCCTGCCAGACAAAAGGGGCCACCACAGGAATCTCTTGCTGCCCAAAAAGTGCCTAGGCTGCCCCAAGAACTGCACCTGAAGCCAAAGGATTCAGACTTTTTTTCCCAGTAGAAAGAGCTGCTGTTCCCTTTTTTCAAGCCTGTTCTTCAATGGCCGGTCCCACCTCCAGAAAACTTTGCTCCAAATGAAGATTCCTGCCAGACAAATGGTGCCACCACAGAAAGGTCTTTGCTGCCCAAGAAGTGCCCAGGCTGCCGAAAGAACTGCACCTGAAGCCAAAGCTTCCAGACTTTTTTTCCTTAGGGAAAGAGCTGCTGTTCCCTATTTTCAGACCTGTGCTGCAAGGGCCGTTCCCACTTCCAGAAAACTTTACTCCAGATGAAGATTCCTGCCAGACAAAAGGTGCCACCACAGAAAGGTCTTGATGCCCAAGAAGTGCCCAGGCTGCCCCACCAACTACACCTGAAACCAAAGCTTCCAGAATTTTTTCCTGGTGGAAAGAGCTGCTGTTCCCTTTTTTCAGCCCTGCGCTGCAATGGCCGGTCCAACCTCCTGGAAAATTGAATCCGACTGAAGATTCCTGCCATACAAATGTACCACCACAGAGAACTCATCTATCCCAAGAAGTGCCAAGGCTGCCCCACCAACTGCACCTCAAAGCCAAAGGATCCAGGCTTTTTTCCTGGTGTGAAGAGCTGCTGTTCCCGTTTTTCAGGCCTGCTCTGCAATGGTCGGTCCCACCTCCTGAAAAATTTAATCCAAATGAATATTCCTGCCAGACAAAATTTGCCACTACAAAAAACTCTTGCTGCCCCAGAAGTGCCCAGGCTGCCCCACCAACTACTCCTGAAGCCAAAGGATCCAGACTTTTTTTCCTTAGGGAAAGAGCTGCTGTTCCGTTTTTTCTGCCCTGCGCTGCAATCTCCAGTCCCACCTTTTTAAAAACTGAATCCTACTGAAGATTCCTGCCAGAAAAAAGGTGCCACCACAGAAAACTCATCTATCCCAAGAAGTACCCAGGCTGCAAAAACTACACCTGAAGCCAAAGGATCCAGACTTTTTTTCCTCAGGGAAAGAGTTGCTGTTCCCTTTTTTCAGGCCTGCGCTGCAATGGCCGGTCCCACCTCCTGGAAAATTGAATCCAACTGAAGATTCCTGCCAGACAAAAGGTGCCACTACAGAAAACTCTTCCTGCCCAAGAAGTACCCAGGCTGCACCAACTACACCTGAAGCCAAAGGATCCAGATTTTTTTCCTGGTAGAAAGAACTGCTGTTCCCTTTTTTCAGTCCTGTGCTGCAATGGCCGGTCCCACCTCCAGAAAACTTTACTCCAGATGAACATTCCTGCCAGACAAAAGGCGCCACCACAGAAAACTCTTCCTGCCCAAGAAGTGCCCAGGCTACCCCAACAACTGCACCTCCATGACAAAGCTTCCTGACTTTTTTTCCTGGTGGAAAGAACTGCTGTTCCTTTTTTCTACCCTGCTCTGCAATGACCGGTCCCACCTTTTAAAAAATTTAATCCAAATGAAGATTCCTGCCAGACAAAAGGTGCTACCACAAAAAACTCTACCTTCCCAAGAAGTTTCCAGGCTGCACAAACTACACCTGAAGTCAAAGCTTCCAGATTTTTTCCTGGTGGAAAGAGCTACTTTTCTCTCTTTTAAGCTCTGCGCTGCAATGGCCGGCCCCACCTCCTGGAAAATTGAATCCAAATGAAGATTCCTGCCAGAGAAAAGGTGCCACTACAGAAAGGTCTTTGCTGCCCAAGAAGTGCCCAGGCTTTCCCAAAATCTGCACCTCAAAGACAAAACTTCCAGAATTTTTTCCTGGTGGAAAGAGCTGCTTTTCCCTTTTTTCAGTCCTGTTCTGTAGTGCCGGTCCCACCTCCTGAGAAATTGAATCCAACTAAAGATTCCTGCCAGAGAAATGGTGCCACCACAGAAAGGTCTTTGCTGCCCCAGAAGTGCCCAGGCTGCCCCACCAACTTCACCTCAAAGCCAAAGCTTCCAGACTTTTTTCCTGGTGGAAAGAGCTGCTGTTCCCTTTTTTCAGCCCTGCTCTGCAATGGCCGGTCCCACCTCCTGGAAAATTGACTACAAATGAAGATTCCTGCCAGACAAAAGGGGCCACCACAGGAATCTCTTGCTGCCCAAAAAGTGCCTAGGCTGCCCCAAGAACTGCACCTGAAGCCAAAGGATTCAGACTTTTTTTCCCGGTAGAAAGAGCTGCTGTTCCCTTTTTTCAAGCCTGTTCTTCAATGGCCGGTCCCACCTCCAGAAAACTTTGCTCCAAATGAAGATTCCTGCCAGACAAATGGTGCCACCATAGAAAGGTCTTTGCTGCCCAAGAAGTGCCCAGGCTACCCCACCAACTACACCTCAAAACCAAAGGATCCAGACTTTTTTTCCTGGTGGAAAGAACTGCTGTTCCCTTTTTTCAGGCCTGTGCTGCAATGGCCGGTCCCACCTCCTGGAAAATTGAATCCGACTAAAGATTCCTGCCAGACAAAAGGTGCTGCCACGGAAAGGTCTTGATGCCCAAGAAGTGCCCAGGCTGCCCCAAGAACTGCACCTGAAGCCAAAGGATCCAGACTTTTTTTCCTGGTGGAAAGAGCTGCTGTTCCCTTTTTTCAGACCTGCTCTGCAATGGCCGGTCCCACCTCCTGGAAAATTGAATCCGACTGAAGATTCCTGCCAGACAAAAGGGGCCACCACAGGAATCTCTTGCTGCCCAAAAAGTGCCTAGGCTGCCCCAAGAACTGCACCTGAAGCCAAAGGATTCAGACTTTTTTTCCCGGTAGAAAGAGCTGCTGTTCCCTTTTTTCAAGCCTGTTCTTCAATGGCCGGTCCCACCTCCAGAAAACTTTGCTCCAAATGAAGATTCCTGCCAGATAAATGGTGCCACCACAGAAAGGTCTTTGCTTCCCAAGAAGTGCCCAGGCTGCTGAAAGAACTGCACCTGAAGCCAAAGCTTCCAGACTTTTTTTCCTTAGGGAAAGAGCTGCTGTTCCCTATTTTCAGACCTGTGCTGCAAGGGCCGTTCCCACTTCCAGAAAACTTTACTCCAGATGAAGATTCCTGCCAGACAAAAGGTGCCACCACAGAAAGGTCTTGATGCCCAAGAAGTGCCCAGGCTGCCCCACCAACTACACCTGAAACCAAAGCTTCCAGAATTTTTTCCTGGTGGAAAGAGCTGCTGTTCCCTTTTTTCAGCCCTGCGCTGCAATGGCCGGTCCAACCTCCTGGAAAATTGAATCCGACTGAAGATTCCTGCCATACAAAAGGTGCCACCACAGAGAACTCATCTATCCCAAGAAGTGCCAAGGCTGCCCCACCAACTGCACCTCAAAGCCAAAGGATCCAGGTTTTTTTCCTGGTGTGAAGAGCTGCTGTTCCCGTTTTTCAGGCCTGCTCTGCAATGGTCGGTCCCACCTCCTGAAAAATTTAATCCAAATGAATATTCCTGCCAGACAAAATTTGCCACTACAAAAAACTCTTGCTGCCCCAGAAGTGCCCAGGCTGCCCCACCAACTACTCCTGAAGCCAAAGGATCCAGACTTTTTTTCCTTAGGGAAAGAGCTGCTGTTCCGTTTTTTCTGCCCTGCTACAATGGCCGGTCCCACCTCCTGGAAAATTGAATCCAAATGAAGATTCCTGCCAGACAAAAGGTGCCACTACAGAAAACATTTCCTGCCCAAGAAGTACCCAGGCTGCCCCAACAACTGCACCTGGAGCCAAAGGATCCAGACTTTTTTTCCTGGTGGAAAGAACTGCTGTTCCCTTTTTTCAGCCCTGCTCTGCAATGGCCAGTCCCACCTTGTAAAAAATTGAATGCAAATGAAGATTCCTGCCAGAGAAATGGTGCCACCACAGAAAGGTCTTTGCTGCCCAAGAAGTGCCCAGGCTGCCCCAAGAACTGCACCTGACGCCAAAAGATCCAGACTTTTTTTCCTGGTGGAAAGAGCTGCTGTTCCCTTTTTTCAGCCCTGCTACAATGGCTCGTCCCACCTCCTGCAAAATTTACTCTAAATGAAGACTCCTGCCAGACAAAAGGTGCCGCCACAAAAAACTCTTCCTTCCCAAGAAGTTCCCAGGCTGCACAAACTACACCTGAAACCAAAGCTTCCAGATTTTTTCCTGGTGGAAAGAGCTGTTGTTCCCATTTTTTAGCCCTACACTGTAATGGCTGGTCCCACTTACTGAAAAATTGAATCCAAGTGAAGATTCCTGTCAGACAATAGTTGCCCCCACAGAAAGCTCTTGCTGCCCATGAAGTGCCCAGGCTGCACCAACTACACTTGAAGCCGAAGGGGAGAAGCCGAAGTTCTTTATGGAAAGAGCTGCTGTTCCCTTTTTTCTACCCTGCTCTGCAATGGCCGGTCCCACCTTTTGAAAAATTGAATCCAAATGAAGATTCCTGCCAGACAAAAGGTGCCACCACAGAAAGCACTTTGCTGCCCAAGAAGTGCCCAGGCTGCCCCAACAACTGTACCTTGTGATAGGTAACAAGACTATAAATTTAGGTTGCAAGGTATAAAAGTTTTTTTTATGCCACAAACAAGCAAAAACGGCTATCCGGGCGACCAGAGGAAACCCCTGTTCCTGCCGCAGTCCACAAGGGGGAACAAAAACCGCACTTATTATACCCTTCTTTACCACCTCCCCCCCAAAGTCATGTCATCAGTCCATTGGTGGAGATTTCATGGACTGCATCCTGCTTGGTTCCCTCTTCGCGGGCCAGCTCTGGGTTGGTTCCTCCTTTCACGGGCCATCTCCGTTGTTGAGGGGTGTCCACCAATAATTTTAAAGTCATTAGTCTCTATTAGGCCGTGGTTCTGGAAATTTCCATCAGGATGATGGTTGATCACCCGGACTCCTCGTGGCCGACCCCTCCGTATTGCTCCCCATTAATATGCTTAGAACAAACAGCTTCAAAGTACAATGTGCTAAATCATCATTGCGTTGTGGTTAATCAGTTTGCAGCTTACAGAACTTGTGGTTAGGCATTGCATAACACTCTAACTTGTGATTCCAACAAAGCAGTTAACACAATATAATAGCTTTATTAACTCTTTCTCTCATTTGAACAGCAAATTTCTTTAGATCACTTATAACACTGCTCCTCGCAGGTAGGATTTGGGTCTGGGGGTCTCAGTTTTGGTGTGTGGGGGGTCTCAGTTTGGGTCTGAGTGGTCTCTGGGGTGTCAGCTTGGGTCAGGGGGTCTCAGGCTTTGGGTCTGGGAGTCTCAGGGGTCCCAAGGCCTCAGTTTGGGTCTGGGGGCCTTGGTTCTGGGGGTCTTAGTTTGGGTCTGGGGATCTCAGCTTTTGGGTCTGGGGGGCTCAGGATTTGGGTCTGGGGGTCTCAGTTTGGTTCTGGGGATCTCAGGTTTTGGGTCTGGGGGGCTCAGGATTTGGGTCTGGGGGTCTCAGTTTGGCTCTGGGGATCTCAGGTTTTGGGTCTGGGGGTCTCAGTTTGGGTCAGGGAGGCTTAGGGTTTGGGTCTGGGGGCTCAGTTTGGGTCAGGGGGGCTCAGTTTGGGTCCGAGGGGCTCAGGATTTGGATCTGGGGGTCTCGGGGATCCCAAGGTCTCCATTTGGGTTTGGGGGTCTCAGGGTTTGGGTCTGGGGGGTCTCAGGGGGTCTCAGCATCAGGTTTTGTCCCCCACACCCGTGTCAAAATGTCCCCCGCCACCCCAACCAGTATTTCCTGTTCCCAAACTGGGACAGGGAACCGAAACTGGGAGGGGGAAGGGGGGGAACTGGGAGGGGCTGGGGGGCGCCCAATGACCTTCAGATGGGTCTGGGGGACCCCCAAAGACCCCTCACTGTTCTGGGAACTCCCAAAGACCCCCCCCAGAAGGGACAGGGACCCCCAGTGACCCCCTCAGGGTCAGTCGCCCTCCATGGGGGTTGGGGGGCACTGGTGACCTCCCCTAACCCCCCCTCTGTCCCCGCAGGCTCCCAGTGCTCCCAGACCCCCCCCGAAGGCTGCGCCCCGTGCATGACCCCTGGAGCCCCCCGAGACGCCGACCCCCGTGACCGTGACCACCGGGAGCCCCCCGAGCCCCTCCTGCTCCCCGGCCCCGCCCCGGGGGTGGCTCCGGGTGTGGGGGGGCCCCCCTCCCGCGAGGGGCCCGTGGGGACCCCCCTGACCCTCGAGTGCCACTTCCGAGGCCCCCCCGACACTGCCCTGACCTGGCTCCAGGCGTGTCCCCCCGGGCTCGGGGAGGTCCCCCGGAGCTGCCCCTGGCCCCAGGAGGTGGTGGCCACCCGGGGGGGCCGCCGGATGGAGCGGGCGGTGCAGGAAGGGGGGGGAAGCTCCACCCTGACCTTCCCCAAACTGTCCCACAACGACTCCGGGCTCTTCTTCTGCCGCGTGGAGTCCGGGGGGGAGACGGCCCAGAGCTGCGGCACCTTCGTCAGGGTCCTCGGTGAGTGGGGGGCGTGGGGGGGTCTCACCCGGGTCACCCGGCCCCTCCCGGTGCCCCCAGTATGGTACCAGTATAGCCCAGTCCCTCCCGGTTTAACCCAGTCCGTCCCAGTCCCCTCCAAGGGTATCCCAGTGCCCCCCAGCCCTGCAGCACCTTCGGGAGGGTCCTGGGGGTCTCGGGGGGATCGAGGGGGCTGGGGGGTCTCATCTGAGTCACTGATCTTTCCCAGTCCATCCTAGTCCCCTCCCAGTATAACCCAGTCCATCCCAGTCCCCTCCCAGTATAACCTAGTGCTACCACAAGCCCCCCCAGTCCATCCCAGTGCCCTGCAGTGCCCCCCAGTCCATCCCAGTTATTCCCAGTAACCCCTTTGAGCCCTTCTCAGTGCCCTCCAGTCCCACTCCAGTCTGTCCCAGTCACTCCCAGTATCTCTCTTGAGTCCCTCCCAGTGCCCTCCCAGCATAACCCAGTGCCCTCCAGTCCCTCCCAGTATAACCCAGTGCCCTCCCAGTATAGCCCAGGCCCTCCCAGTATAACCCAGTGCCCTGCACTCCCTCCCAGTATACCCAGTCCCTCCCAGTATACCCAGTCCCTCCCAGTTACCCAGTCCCGTTCCCACAGAGCCGGTTCCCACCCCGTTCCTGGCGCTGAGGGAGAGCACCAAGAACCGGATCCTGACGGCGCAGGGGGTGCTGCTGCTGCTCTGCTCGGCCGGGCCGGGGCTGCTGCTGCTGCTCAGGGTGGGACACTGGGACAGCTGGGACAGGGGGACACCAACTGGGACACTGGGACACCAACTGGGACACCCAACTGGGACACTGGGACACCAACTGGGACACTGGGACAACTGGGACAGGGGGACACCAACTGGGACACCCAACTGGGACACTGAGACACCAACTAGGACACTGGGACACCAACTGAGACACTGGGACAACTGGGACAGGGGGACACCAACTGGGACACTGGGACCCCCAGTTCTGTCACTGGGACCCCCAATTGGACACTGGGACCCCCAGTTGGGACACTGGGGACACCAACTGGAACTTTGGGACCCCTAAATAGGACACTGGGGACACCAACTGGGACACTGGGGACACCTAATTAGGACATTGGGGACACCAACTTGGACACTGGGGACACCAGCTGGGACACTGGGGACACCAGGTGGGACATTGGGTCCCGTAAATGGGACACTGGGGACACCAATTGAGACATTGGGGACATTAATTGAGACCCTGGGGACACCAATTGCCCCCCGGGTCCCCCAAAATCCCCCCCTGGGTAACCTCAATCCTCCCCAACCCCCCAACCCCCCCTGGTACCCCCAATTCCCCCCTGGATGCCCCAAAACCCCTTCAACGCCCCCCGTACCTCCCAGTTCCCCCCAAATCCCCCCCAGTTCCCTCCAACCTCCTCCTGCCATCCCCAAATCCCCCCAGTCCTCCCCAGAGACACCCAACCCCCCCTGGCCACCCCTAAATCCCCCTGGTGCCCCCAAAACCCCCCTGGCCACCCCTAAATCCCCTTGGTGCCCCCCAAAACCCCCCTGGACACCCCAACCCCCTCCGGCCACCCCTAGTTTTCCCCTGTCACCCCTTAATTCCTCCTTGGTGCCTCCAAACCCCACCCGGCCACCCCAAAACCCCCCTGGAGCCCCCCCAAACACCCCCCGGCCACCCCAAAACCCCCCTGTGCCCTCTTTTCCCCCCCTGGTCACCCCTAAATCCCCCCTGGTGCCCCCAGAAAACCCCCCCGGCCACCCCAAAACCCCCCTGTACTTCCAACCTCCCTGCCCCACCACCCCTAAATCTCCCCTGGTGTCCCCCAAAACTCCCCTGGACACCCCAAAAATTCCCTGTGCCCCCTT
Source organism: Manacus candei (assembly GCF_025592945.1). Lineage (NCBI taxonomy): Eukaryota > Metazoa > Chordata > Aves > Passeriformes > Pipridae > Manacus > Manacus candei. The sequence continues at coordinate 9,208,250 of NW_026138093.1, read as the reverse complement.
TTTTCCCCCCTGGCCACCCCTAAACCCCCCCTGACCACTCCAAAGCCCCCCGTGCCCCCTTTTTCCCCCCCATAGAAGCGCTGGGCCAACGAGCAGCTGCTGCACCCCGAAAAAACCACATGCGAGGAGGAAAACCTCTACGAGGTGACGTCCTGGGGGCCCCCGCGCCCCAAAATCGTGCTGGGGGGGTGTCTATCACTCTCTAAACCCCCCCAAACCGACCCGAATCCCCCCCTTTCCTCGTTTTCAGGGGCTGAACCTGGACGAGTGTTCGATGTACGAGGACATTTCCCGGGGGGTCCAACCCACCTACCAGGACGTGGGGACCCTCCCCAGCGACTCCCAGCTGGAAAAGCCCTGAGGGACCCCCCGAAAAAGGGGGGTGGGACCCCCCGGGAAGGGGTTTGGGACCCCCTGGCTCTGCTTGGCCCCCCCCAATGCTCTGCTCTGGTGACAAAAGGCTGTGCTGACCCCCCTCCAAAATAAAACTGCTGTGGGTTCTGTGGGTTTTGGGGGGTTAGTTACTTGTTAGTAATTAACGAGTGGTTAATTAATCAGCAAGGGGAGGCAGGTGAGAGCAGAGATGCCTCAGAGTCTGATGGGAAGGGGGGTCTTGTAGTGACCCCCATTTTTCCCCTATTATCCCCCATTTTCCTTCTTCATCCCCTATTTTCCCCATTTTCCCTCATTTCCCCCATTTTCCCTCATTATCCTCATTTTCCTCATTACCTCGTTTTCCCTCATTTCCCCCATTTTCCCCCCTTATCCCCTATTTTCCCTTATTTCCCCCATTCCCCCCATTATCCCCACTTTTCCTCTCAGACACCCATTTCCCCTCATTTTCAACCATTATCCCTTCTTTTCCCTCCATTATCCCATATTTTTCCCCATTGTTCCCCGTTTCCCCCATTATCCCACATTTCTCCCCTATTATTCCCCATTTTCCCTCATTATCTGACATTTTTCCCTATTATTCACCATTTTCCCCCATTATCCCCCATTATCCCACATTTCTTCTTCCTTATCCCCCATTTCCCCCTTACCATCCCCCATAATCTCCTATTTTTCCCCATTACCCCTCATTTTCCCCATTTTCCCCTCACTCTCCCCCATTACCCTCCCATTTCTCTCCCTTTCTTCCCCATTTCACCTCATTTTACCCCATTTCCCCCCATTATTTGCCCTCATTATCCCCCATTTCTACCCCATTATCCTCCATTTCTACCCCATTATCCTCCATTTCTACCCCATTATCCCCTATTTTTTCCCATTCCCTCCCCGTTATCCTCCATTAACCCCCATTTCCCACAAATTCCCCCCATTCTCTCCCATTTCCCCCTCTCTCTCCTCCATTCCTCCATTTTCCCTCGTTTACCCCATTCTCCCCATTAATTCGCATTTTTGCCCATTTTCCCTTATTTACCCCATTCTCCCCATTATCTCTCATTTTTTGCCCATTTTCCCCCATTCCTCCCATTTCCCCTCATTCTCCCCCCACTTCCTTCCCATTTCCCCTCATTTTCCTTCCATGTTTCCCCATTTCCTCGCATATCCTTCTGTTTCCCCCTCACTGTCCCATTATCCCCCATTTCCCCCCCATTACCCCCCATTTCCCTCCCATTATCTGAGGTGTTGTTCAAGGGACGAACCCCACTCAGACACGAACAAGTGCCAGAGCAGAATTACCGTTTATTCAAACTGCCGAGGTTTAAATACCACGCCTGAACATGTCCCATGACCTTCTAACCAATGACAATCAAGTATTGTCTGAGAACCCGGGAGACCACAACTCCCATGGTTCCTTGTTACAGTCTTCCTGCCACATCTCCCCCTTCTTTTTATTAACAAGTTGAGAAACAATACATTTTTAACATTCTTATTATAACCAATCTTATTTCAACTAATTATAAAAAACAGGGCCTATCGTCACAAAGCCTTTATTGAACTGTTTACAACTTTATTGGTTCGTGCAATATTCAAGCAATCTCAAATTACCCAGGGTTTGTAGGTGTGGATAACCTTTTATCTGAGGGTGACTTTGTGTAATGGCATCATCTTTATTTAAAAGGGAAATGTGTTGGGTTGTAGGTGTTGTGTCTGAGGTGGTGCTGTTTGAAGTAGTGTTTAGGACGTCTTGCTGTAAAGTGTACTTGAGTTCACACACACACACATGCGTCCACTCAACTTTCTCATTCATACTCCGGTGGCCACCGTTTCATTCTCTCCTTACACATGCACTCTTTAACCCTTTATTGTGTTTGACTCATGGAGTTTTGGTTTTGTATTGGTTACTGTTTATGTGTTTCTTTTGGTTCTGTATTGGTTACTGTTTATATGTTTCTTTTGGTTCTGTTGTATCATTTATTGCTTGTGATTCTCCCTGTTTTAAAGAAATGTTAATGTAGATTTACACACATAGGGAACAGACCCATATCTCTTTTCCCCCTTTTTTTTTTTTTCTGTGTGATGTGTTTACTATTGTTGGTCATGTTTCTTCTAATCCAAATCCTTCACTTATTTCTTCTGGTGGTTGTTCCTGTTGTGCTGGAGGGCTGATATAAGGCCTGACACATCTAGAAGGGACCCATTGTAATTTGGTACCCTTGGATACACAGGCATATCCCCTTCCCCATGTTATGAGATCTACTGGTCCTGACCGTTGCCCAGATATTAGATCTTTGATCATAACTGGTGGTTTGGAAGATGAAAGTATTTGAGTTTTATGTTGGTGTTCATACCTGCTATGGTCTGTATCATTACAGTTTAAGAAATTTAGAACATATGACGCTTTCCATAAGCGTTCCTGGGGGCTACATACCGACTCCCCTCTTTTTTGTCTTTGAAGCATTTCTTTTAGTGTATGGTGAGCTCTTTCTACAATCGCTTGTCCTGTGGGTGAATGCGGTATTCCTATGGAATGGAGTACCCCCCAATCTGTGAGAAATGTTTTGATTTTTTCAGAACAATAAGCAGGGCCATTGTCGGGTTTTATGGTTTTTGGAATTCCTAGGATTGCGAAACAACTGAGCCAGTGTCTGATAACGTCTTTGGCTTTTTCTCCTGTGTGTGCTGTTGCATTAATGTATCTGGAATGTGTGTCTACTGTAACATGGACATATTTTAGTTTACCGAATTCAGCTCTATGTGTAACGTCTGTCTGCCAGATTTCATTGGCTGTTATGCCCCTGGGATTAACCCCTTCCTTAGCTGGCATTGGGGTAATTCACTGGCAGTCAGAGCATGACATAATTATGTCTCTGACATGGTTTATTGTAATTTGGAATTGTCTCTTTAATGAACGTGCATTTTGGTGGAACAACTGGTGTGAAAGTGTCCTGGTTTGAGATAGTCCCAAAATCCAATTCCCTAGCTCCATTCCCCCTCCCACATCTCAACCTAATGTGAGATGGGTTTTTCCAGACAAAACACACCAGACTCAAAGTGGGGGAAAGGGAAATATATTACAATGACTGTACAAATAAATACCATATCACATTATACACATGATCACAAACTATCTCTACCATGACATATGTATTTACAATTATCGGATCTCTTCTCCCCTCCAAATAAAAGTCCAGGAGGGAAAGAAGGACAGATCCCTTCCAGTCTCTGAACAGCAGCATCTTCTGAGGCAGCAGTCTGTCTTCTTCACATTGATGCAGCAGCTTTGGCTGGCTTTCTGCCAGCATCCACGAGGGAGTATCCAAGCCTCTCTCTCTCGGCCCCATCGCCTCCAACCGAGGGGTCTTCCGTGGGCTTCGTAACCCCAGACAAGGTCGTTTCACCACGGTCATATCACGAGCACAGGGGGGTCTTCGTGACGGTCTGGTATCTCCAGGAGACTCAGCTCCTTGCAGGGCCTCTGTGCCCTGTCTCTCAGGCTGCCACCGTGGCAGCAGTGCAAGGGGGGGAGCCAAGGTCAACTCCCCCCACATTCCATCTGGCGGTCCCGGTCCAGCTCCGGGACATCTTTTGAGCTTCTCAGCTCCTCTCTCTCTCTCCGGTGCTGCATGTCTAAAACTCTTCTCCTTAATAGGAGTCCATCTCCCTCTTTTCTCAGAGGGATCTCAAAGGAGTTTGGGGGGGGGTCTGGTATCAGTCTTACCCCCAGAACTCTGTCTCTCAGCTACTGGCTCTCTCTCTCTCCCTTTCCAAGAGTATTCTCTGCGGTGCTGCATGTTGCTTCTGTTGCTCCTCCGGTTCAGGTCTTATCTGTCCTGGCTCTCTGCCACCGTTTCTCTGGTCAGCGCCGGCTGCTGCTCTGTGCCCATGGAGAAAAACATCTCCTGGCATAACTACAGACACTTAGTCCGGTCTAGCACTGTTCCAGGTCTTTGCAGTCCCCCCCCCAACCAGGGGCTGGGAGGCCCCAGAGGGCCCAAAGGGGCTCAGAGCCCTTCCTCGTGGCTCTACAACATGGCCACCTCTCCTGTGGCTCCTGGAACCCAGTGGCCATTGGGACACTGCAGGGCCTGCTGGAATCCAGGGGCCGGGGGGACACTGGGGAGCCTCTTGGAGCCAAGGGAACCCTGGGATGTTTTGGAACATCCTGGAATCAAGGAGCCATTGTGACACCGTAGGGCCTCAGGGAACCAAAGGAACCCTCAGAGTTTTTGGAACCTCATAGAATCAAGGGGCCATTTCTGGCAGGATGCTCTGCTCTGACAATACCTAAACAATGGTCAGAGAATGCAAACAATGCACACTCTCTGTGATGAGTTACTGCTGGTGCCAAGGTGCTCTTTTTAATGTTGAATTGTGCTAAACCCAAAATGCTTCATGAAACTTCAAACACACATCCTGCTTTTTGAAGCAGGATTTGACAGATAAGCTGCTCCCTGGCCTGCAAATATGTCTGGCAGTCAAACCCTTGATAACTATAAAAGCCCCGTCCAACTGTCATGTGGCAGATTCTTCCACAGACTTCCTTGAAGTTTGTGGAGCTTCTGCCATGAAGCAGGGACAGCTCTTCATGGTCACTGCCCAGGGGTTAAGTGAAAGAGAGAGAACTACCCCCTGTCATTGTGGGGTGAGTTACCTCAATCTCTACTTCAGGATCGTTTCTTTTTGCTGGCTTTGATCCAATTACTTTAATAGAATGACTTTGATAGACTGCACTGTCCTATCTTACACTATACTGCTAGAAGGTTTTGGCTTTTATACTGTGCAGTAAATAATTGTCTTTTAGGCCATTTATCACTTGTCTGATCAATTGTCTTAATAAATAATTCATTTTATAAAAATATTTCTGATTTGCCATCACTAAAACCTACCGAACAAAGTGATTGAATCACACCTCTAGAATTCCTTCAATCGAAACCAAAATCTGAACCCGAGATTGGATCCAGCCACCCCAGGCTCCTCTCTGAGAAGGAATTTAGAAAGCAAGGGGGTCCTCTCTGCCCCTGGTAGCTCAACGAGACGGCTTCTGCCATCAACTTTGTCTAAGCCTTCCACCCCCCCAGCCCCAAGCCGTGACACATGGGCATGTCTTGTCCATGCAGTGCAAACATGGACTCCTGAGCTGGTCATTTGCTGTCCCTCCTTGGAGGGAAGAACAAGTCCAATGGCCTGGGGTGAGAGGCCAGTGCTGGGAGCGGCGCTGGCTGTGCCAGGGCACTGCTGGGTGCCCCCACCCTGAGCACTCCCCCCCTTGTGCTGGTCACTGCTGTTTTCCTCTGCAGGGCGTTGTGTTGGGCACATCCTGGAGAGCAAAGTGGAAAACAGATGGAAGCTTTGAGGCCCTGGCCTGAGGAGATGCCCCTGCAGGATGGCAGTGCTGCTGCAGAGGTCAGCTCTGTGCCAGCAGTGCCCGTGGCTGTCCCTGCCTGCAGTCCCTGGACAGTCCTGCAGCAGGACTGGCACCGACTGCCAGAGCACTGAGGCCTCCAACAACACAGGGCTCTGCAGGACAGTGTGGAAGGGAAGGGAGAGGAGGCCAGGCAGGAGAAGGGCTGCTGCTCCCTGGCAGTGCTGCTCTGCTGGGACTCTTTTCTGGCCCAGCTCTGCACAGAGGCACCGAGCCTGCAGCTGCAGAGAAGTCAGAAAGGAAAGATGTCAGGCAAACAAGTCAAGGCAGAGTTCTTTATTTGGTTTGAGCACACAGTGAATACAATTTCCAATTTGTACAGCCTCTGGGTCAAGTTAGAAAGGCAAACACTGAATTGAAAATGGTGTTTATATATAAAGATATAAATATATATCGTTTTAGATATATTTATAGATATACAGATTTTTTGGTGTGAAGAAATTCTCACAAAAATAACACTCCTCTCAGGAGCAAAATATCAAAAAAGATATACTGGGCCTTCAATGAAGTCCATAACAGGATTGGCCTTTAATGAGGTACATAACATGCAGAAGAAGGAGAGTTTATTGCTTCTGAAAAACAGCCAGTTATCAGTTTCCTCAGAGCATCCTTGACCTCCTGGTTCCTGAGGCTGTAAATTAGGGAGTTCAGTGCTGGAGGCACCACTGAGTAAAGAACTGACACTACCAGATCAAAGGATGGGGAGGAGATGGAAGGGGGCTTCAGGTAGACAAAGAATGAGGTGCTAATAAACAGTGAGACCACGGCCAGGTGAGGGAGGCACGTGGAAAAGGCTTTGTGCCGTCCTTGCTGAGAGGGGATCCTCAGCACAGCCCTGAAGATCTGTACATAGGAGAAAACAATGAAAACAAAACAACCAAACATTAAACAGGCAATAACCACAGTGAGCCCAATTTCCCTGAGGTAGCCTGAGTGTGAGCAGGAGAGCTTGAGGATGTGTGGGATTTCACAGAAGAACTGGCCCAGGGCATTGCCCTGGCACAGGGGCAGGGAAAATGTATTGGCTGTGAGCAGTAGAGCATTGAGAAAGCCAGTGGCCCAGGCAGCTGCTGCCATGTGGGCACAAGTTCTGCTGCCCAGGAGGGTCCCGTAGTGCAGGGGTTTGCAGATGGCAACGTAGCGGTCGTAGCACATGATGGTGAGGAGGAAATACTCTGCGTCAAGAAAGAAGACAAGCAGAAAGGCCTGTGCAGCACATCCCATGTAGGAGATGGTTGTGGTGTCCCAGAGGGAATTGTGCATGGCTTTGGGGACAGTGGTGCAGATGCAGCCCAGGTCTGTGAGGGAGAGGTTGAGCAGGAAGAAGCCCATGGGGGTGTGCAGGTGGTGGTCACAGGCTACGGCGCTGAGGATGAGGCCGTTGGCCAGGAGGGCAGCCAGGGAGATGGCCAGGAAGAGCCAGAAGTGCAGGAGCTGCAGCTCCCTCCTGTCTGCAAATGCCAGGAGGAGGAACTGGGTGAGGGAGCTGCTGTTGGACATTTGCTGTTCCTCAGCACAGGGTCTATTCAGAAAAGGAAAAGACACAGAAGAATTAGGAGATACCCCTCTCAGCAAAGATACTCCATCTTTCATAGTAATCCCCCCAAACCATTTGTATTTCCCTTTAACTGATTCAGAGTGGTGTGAACAGCAAGAATTCTGGCTATGTGCTGCCAAGGGCTCAGCTCTGCTCTGCTGCAGTGGCGACATGGAGCTGGTTTGTGACAGCTCTGATGATCACAAGGGATGTCAGATGTGACCCACCTTTAACAGAAAAGCTCCATTTCTGACCCCCCTACTCACAAGAGTGTGGTCTGCAGAACAGAGGTTTCTATTCTCTTTAGAATAATTCTTCTGTTAGATATGTTCCACCATTAAATCTTCAGGATGTTCTTTTAGGAGTAAAAATTCCCATTTTTATTGCTAAAAATTTGAAGAATCTTTAGAAAAGACAAGAGACAAAAGGGCTCAAATCTCTGTGGTTAAAAGCAGAACCAGGAGAGCTGCAGAGTTCTTTAGCCTGTTTCCCTTCTGCCCTGCTCTTTACCTTGTACTGCATTCACTTTGATTTCACACAAACAAATATTGAAAACTACATCCACAATGCAGTGATGAGAGCAGGACAATGTTGTTTCCAAGCTCAGCTCTGTTAAGTGTCCCCTGTGCCAGCCCAGAGGTGCAACTGTGCTGGACAGAGCAGGACGGGAGCCCTCCTGTAGAGAAGCCAAGGCCTGGGACAGGAGAGTGCCCACCCCCAAGGGAAGGTTCAGCACTGCCCAGGATCCTGTGCTCATTTTTGAGACGCCTGAAATATTCATGTCTGAGAGTAAAAGAGTTTGAATTTCAGTGCAGCCTCCTGACCTGAGAGAACAATGTCTGTGCTACAATGCCTAAGCAGGAAACACACCTCAGGACTAATTCCTTTCCTGTAGCCCCTGTCTTTTCTTAGATTTGCAAAAAATTCTCCATTCAATATGGTGTAGTGGTGTGGAGCTGTGAGCAGGTCTGACCCTGCAACACTGAGACATGGAAAAGATCCTCCCTCAGCTGCCAGGTTTGCTCCTTGCCCACAGCCCTTCTCCCCCAGCCCTGGCAGCAGCTCCCCGGGCTGGTTGAGAGCTGCCCCTGGCAGGCAGCAGAGTCCCTGCCCAGCACAGCACCCTGGGCTGCAGGACCCTGCTCTGCCCCACTGCCCTGGGCACCCCTGGCTGCACCCCCAGCTTCACAGCTCTTCCAAAGTGCCCCAAAACAGCCCCTGCTCACCCATCCCATCAGCTGGGGCTGGGCCAGCTTTAGGAGATGCCTCCAGGAGCTGCCCCTGCACTGCCCTGCAGCCACAGACTCACCCTGTGCAGCCCTGCCAAGATTCCTCCTGCAGGGAGCTCTCAGCGGTCCTGCCAGTGCTGAGCCCCTTGAAGCTGTGTCTGTGCCCTGCTGGTGTCCCTGAGCTGGCCTGGCAGTGCCCTCAGCCCTGCTGGGCTGTGCAGAGGAGCTGCTCACCAGCAGAGTTGTCTCTTTGAAGCTCTTCTTGCTTGCCAGGAGCTCCCTGTGTGCCAGGAGCCCGGCCCAGCTCAGCAGCACAGCAACAGCCCCAGGCATTTCATGACCCTCAGGGGGTTTGGTGTTGTTTACATGAGACTCAGTCCCTGAGAGGAAGTTCAAACAACTTCTCAAAAAGTCAAAGTGAGATTGAAACACTAAAGTTTCCTTTAGTGCTAATGAGTCCCACTGAGGGGCATAACTGAGAATGTGTCCCCAGGTTCCAGTTAGAGCAGAAAACTGCAGACAGTGATGACAAGGATGGACAAGCAAGGGAAAGGTGACTCTGATGCTGAATAAACCTTGACTTGTTTCCTTAATCCAGAGGACCAAGCCCTGACCCCCAGTCCCTGGGAAGGCAGATGCTGTCCCTGCCTCATTCCTCAGGGCTCTTCCTGGGGCACTGGGATGTGGGATGTGCAATGCCAAGGGCAGGACCATGGGGTGGCACCTGCCAGGCTGCTGAGCAGGGACAAGGAGGCCATGAGGCCCCAGGGCTGCAAGGGCCACTCCCCTCCTCCTGGCATCAGGGGCACAGACAGCAACCCTGGCCAAAGGCCTGCAGAAGGTGGCTGTGTCAGGGCCTTTCAGCTTCTCCCCATCCCTGTCTCCTCTCCAGCCCAGGCTGTCCTACGGTGTCCATGCCCTGCCCCTTTCCCTGCAGGCTGTCCTCATCCCCCCGGCTGCCCCACCTGGCTGGCACCTTCCTGCACTGACATCTCTGCGTCCTCCCTGGCTCTTCCTGCACACACAAAGCCTTGGGCTCATCTAGACTCCTTCTTGGTGACATATTGCACCACAACACTGACCTTGGAGGGAAATTTCTAACTTCTTGCCCCCCCAGCTGCCCTTGGTGGCACTATTTCTTTCTTAGGCTGTTTTCTGACAGGAAGAAAAGCTCCACCAGCTCTCACACCCCCCTTCCAGACCTCTCAGGCTACTCCTCTACTGTCCTCAATCTTCACATCACTGACCCCTGAGTCCTCAGCCTCTATATACGGGTCATGTACTTGAGGCCCCAAATTCCTTCCTGGGAGATCTCTGGGACCTCTCCAAGGTTTTGGAAGATGACAATAGAGTGCCCTTATCCCAGGAAACACAGAGGGACACTTTTTTCCAAGGGTTGTCTTGGTAGAATGAGGCACAATCTCTTTAAACTTTCTGGCACAAGGGAACTCTGAGCTCTGGGTACGGAGGGAGCTCCAAGTGCCAACCACTGGAGTGGGAGCTACAAATCATCAGGGCTTGTGTTCTTTGGAGGGCCAGACACTGGTGAGAGTGGGGTGTGTGTGTGTGCACATGGAAGGACTTGAAGGGCACAATGAACTGTCTCAAAACACTGTCAAAGCAGGAAAATCCCATAAGGCACCACAACACATAAGCACTGGTGGCAAACAGGAAGGCCTTTAATTCCAAGGCCTAAAGGGAGGTGAAGCTTTGGAAGCAGCCCCCAGGACAGAATTGCACTGTGCAGACTGTGGGAAAGAGCAGACAGCCCCAACAGGAAGCCAGGGCTGGTAAGGCAGGTCTGGGGAACCCATCCAGACAAAGATTCCCACCTGCAGACTGGAAGCACACTGGGCAAAACTCCCACCGTGGCAAGCTGTGGGAAAGGAAGCAAGTCCTTGTAGATGTGCCAGCCCAAGCTGTGGGAACAGCATCTACCCCCCTGAATACCCGGGGCTTGGGCTGTATAAAAGTGATAGCCCAGAAGCACAACTTGGGGACCCTCCACCAAGCAGAGCAGGGTGAAGAAGGACCGGTGGGAGCCTCAGGGATCTCCATGGTGTGATACATTTACTTCATCTCTGTCTCTCTCTCACTGGCTTCCCACCACCCCCTTCTTCTCTCTCTCTCTTTCTACTTCTTTCTGTCTCTCTCTCCCTCCTATTTACTGTTAAATCAAACCTGGACTGCTGACTTTGGCACATGGTCTCCTTTGCAGCTGAATTTGGGCAGAGGCATCTTTTCATAATGGGAACCTGAGAGTATCCATGAGGTTTTACAGTGTGGGAATGGCCACTGGATTCCATGAGGTTCCACAGAGTCTCAGGGTCCATTTGGCTTCATAAGGCTCTGCAGTGTGATAATGGACCCTTGATTCCATGAGTTTGCAAAATGTCTCAGGACTCCTTTGGTTCTAGGAGGCCCCACATATCACAGTGGCCCCTTGGTGCCATGAGATTCCACAGTGTCCCAGGAATCCTTTGGTTCCATGAGGCCCTGCAGTGTCACAGTAGCTTTTGAGTGCACGAGGTTCCTCAGTGTCACAATGGTCTCTTGATTCTATGAGGTCCTGAAATGTCTCAGGGCTCCCTTGGTTCCATGAGGTCCTTCATGGCACAAGGAACCCTTAATTCCATGAGGTTCCACAGTGTCCCAGAATTCCTTTGATTTCATGAGGCCCTGGACCATCACAATGGCCCCTTGATTCCATGAGATTCCACAGTGTCCCAGGGTTCCTTTGGCTCTAGAAGGCCCTACAGTGTCACAATGGCCCCTTTACTCCAGGAGGTTCCACAGTGTCCTTGCTGGAACACACAGGGTTGTAATGTTGTCACCCCTGCAGAGCTGCCTCCAGCTCTGGGCTCCAGCACAGGAAGGACATGGACCTGTTGGAATGAGTCCAGAGGGGACCAGCAAGGAGATCAGAGGGATGGAGCAGCTCTGCTGTGAGGAAAGGCTGAGAGAATTAGGATTGTTAAGACTGGAAAAGAGAAGGTTTTGGGGTGATCTAATTGTGTCCTTCCAGTGCCTGAAGGGAGCCAACAAGAAAGATGGAGAGAGACTTTGGACAAGGTCCTGGAGTGACAGGACAAGGGGAATGGCTTCACACTGAGAAAGGGAAGGGTTAGATGGGATATTAGGAAGAATTTCTGGACTGTGATGGTGGTGAGATCCTGGCACAGGTTGCTCAGAGAAGTTCTGGCTGCCCCATCCCTGGAAGTGTTCACGGCCAGGTTGGATGGGGCTCTGAGCTCTGAATCCAGTGGAAGGTGTCCCTACCCATGGCAGGGGGTTGGACTGAGATGCTCTTTAAGGTCCCTTCCCACCCAAACCATTCCATGATTCTGTGACTGGTGGGGGATGTGGTGGTCGGAGCTGACGGGCACAGAGACCCCAAAATGATGGAGTTTTCCATTCTGGGTGGAGGAAGGAGGGGGCAGCAGAACTGACACCCTGGACTGCTGGTGGTCAGACTTTGTCCTGTTTGGGAGACTGACTGATCTGGGTGTGAGTGTGGATGTGCTGGAGGGCAGGAAGGCTCTGCAGAGGGATCTGGACAGGCTGGATCAATAAGGCCAAGTGTCAGGGCCTGCCCTTGGGTCCCAACAACCCCCTGGAACGCTCCAGGCTGGGGGCAGAGGGGCTGGAGAGCTGCTCAGCAGGAAGGGACTTGGGGGGTGCTGCTTGACAGCAGCTGGATATGAGGCAGAGTGTGCCCAGGGGGGCAAGAAGGCCAAGGGCATCGTGGCCTTTGTGGAGAAGAGTGTGGCCAGCAGGAGCAGAGAACTGATTGCCCCTCTGTGCTGGGCACTGGGAGGCCCCACCTGGAGTGCTGTGTCCAGTTCTGGCCCCTCAGTGCCAAAAGGCCCTTGAGGGGCTGGAGCGTGTCCAGAGAAGGGAACAGAGCTGGGGAAGGCTCTGGAAAACATGTCTGCTGAGGGACGGCTGAGGGAACTGGGCTGGTTGAGTGTGGAGAAGGGGAGGCTCAGGGGGGACCTCATTGCTCTCTGCAATGACCTGAAAGGAGGTTTTAGTGGGGTGGGGGTCCGTGTCTTCTGGAAAGCCTTTAGTGACAGGAAGAGAGGAAACGGCCTTAAATTGCATCAGGTGAGGCTCAGATTAGATATTCAAAACCCCTTTATCCACTGAGAGAGTGCTCAGGCATTGGAACAAGTAGCCCAGGGAGGTGGTGGAGTCTCTCGAAACATTCAGGTGGCATCTGGATGTAGCACTTTGGGATGGGGTTTAGGGGTGATTCTGGTGGTGCTGGGTTGACAGTTGGACTAGAAGATCTGGAAGGTCTCTCCCAACCTTGATGATTCTGTGATTCTCTGACCTGTCATCCCTGTTTGCAGGTTTGTGCTCTAACAAGACCCTGGGGATGTTTTCTCTGTTGGGTCCACAGAGATTGTGTTGTGTGAGTTTTTTTTCCTCTATAATCAAAACAAGGAGTAATTAATGCTAAATCCAGCAGGTGGCTTTCAAGTAATAACTTGGTCCAGTTTGTCCAACTGTGTACAAACAGGTGAGGAAAATCTGGAACTTTAGAAGGGTTAGTTTTTTACCTCATTAGCAGGATATCCAGGGGTGCACCAAGTGCCTTCCAGTGAGGAGCACAAGAGACCAGTAGACAGTGACAATATTGTTCTAATGTTAATGTCACTGGAGCACAGAGTGAGATCATTTCTGAGTTATGTTTCTTTAATTACTGATTGTGAATAAAGAGAAAAGCACATAGTTGATGATAGTTTAGTATTTATTTCACACTCTTAACAAGAAGGTATTTTCCAGCTGGACTTTGAATAAGGTTCCATGGTATATTGCAAATTTCTATCTCAAGTTAACAGTCTACTTCTTCCCAAAGAAATTCTCAGCAGCTAACACCCTTTCATCATCTGGCTCTTTCCCTGATGGCTTGGCTTCTTTCCTGTTTTATCCCTTCTCAGCCACTCGTGCCAGAGGCAATATTGAGGAAGGAACTGGGTTTTAAAAAAGAGAAAATGCAAGAACTTCCTTCAGGCAGTCAGTTCTTCTGGGCAGGGCCGTCTGACTCTTGGTGTGTTTCCCTCCATGTGCTCAGCACCGGCACAGGGCACACTGAGGGAGGTCTCCAAACTTTCCTGTAGGTGATTCCATCAAAACTATTCCCCTCCCAGGGCATCACAAGATGATGCTCATCAGCTCTTCCAAGTCAAAGGATACTTTTTCCCCCAGGGCAGAACAGATGGAAACATGCTACCGGTGCAAGAGAGGGACAGTGGAGTCCCATCCTCTGCCATGGGGGTGGTGACCCAGACTCCCTGTTTGTCCTCTAGTCCCTCTGGGAGCCCTGAGGTTTCCCTCTGGTCCCCTCTGGCTCCCTGTGCTTGGAAAGCCTTCCAAATCCATTCTGGTGAGGGGAGGTGGTGATGCAGCAACAGTAGACTCCTCGTGGGATGCCTGGACACCCCTGGGGAGGCAGAGCTGGGGCCACTCATTCTGTGTCCCATCCTGGCTGGGTGCTGGGGGGACTACCCTGAGGAGAGACAAATGAGGCTTCTCCTGGGGAAAGCCTCAGCCAGAGCTCAGCTTCCCAAACAAGGCTGGGGCTGGGGGTGTGCCGAGGGGGAAGTTGTCCTGCAGGCAGCAGGACAGGACAAGCAGGACGCAGTCTGCTCAGGACACGGTGCATCTGAAGGACACCATGGGTTTGGGCCCATTGTTGCTGCTTTATTAAATCACAGCCACCTCCAACTGGCTCAGTGGGAACAGAAGAGCAGTGCTCATAGTTTGAATCATGGATTTTGCTGAAGATTTGATGGCATCAGGATTCCAGTTTTCCTGCCTGTATGAAGGACAGAGTTTCTATTTTGTGATAAGATCCATGCCTGGAAAGCTCCCCAGGCAGCCACCAGGCCCCAACATGGCGTCAGGGCAGTTGGCAGCAGTCCCCCCAACACCTGCCTCCCAGCCCACGCCAAGCCACCGCCTTACCCACAGCCCCAGAGCCCTGGATGCCACCATGGCTGTCCCTGACACCACCCTGCTCACCAGCTCAGGTGTCTCACACAGTGCCTGGGAGCCTGGGAATGTTGGAAGCTCTTCATGGATGTGGACATCGGTGCCTGAAGAGCTTCTGGCCTGAATCGAGGGCTTGGTGTTGGTCCTAAAGCTGCCAGGATGCCGATGGTCTGTTCTGCCAGGCAAGGGACGACTTCACTGCTGTCTGTCTTCAAGGGCTGAAGGACTGTGAGAAAAAAAACAGAGCCGAGATGAAACTCCAGACATCCCTCCAGCCCATGTTCCCCACTCACCGCTGCAGATCTCATCCAGCTGCTCTGTGCTTCGGTTCCTCAGGTGCCCATTTTCCAGCTCCAGGGGGACAGGGCCAGTCAAACCACGGCAACTTGGCAGAGACGTCTTCAACTGCTTCTGCTTCCTCAGCACCGCTGAGCCCAGGTGGTCTCTGAAGAGCCAGATGGAGAAATCCTGCATGTCGCTGCTCTCCTGGGAGGAAGGAGGAAAGGTGAGCTTTGGAAACAGCAGCCCCCTGCCCACAGTGAAGGGGGGTGGGGATGGTGGCTGAGGGAGATGCCCTGGGCTCAGATTCCAGAGCAGGGACAAGTTGCACTGGGCTGCAAGGCCCAGAAGCCACCAGAGCCCAGGGGAGCAGAGCCTGCTGCCAGAGCTGCTGACAGGGCTGGGTGCAGGGCAGCTCTCACTGCCCAGTGCCCATCTCAGGGCTCACGCTCCCACATCAGCCTTACCATGTCGAGGAAGCATGAGAGGTTTTCCACCAGATCCTCAGTGGTTGAGCAGGCCTTTATCTTCTTCAGGTTTGGACACATCAGGTTTTTAGAGACAATCACAATCTGTGTCCAGGAGTCTTCACTGTCAATCCACAGGAGCTCCATCATGTTTGGCATCAGGAGCTCCTGTTTCCCTGCCTGTATGAAGGACAGTGTTTCTTTTCTGTGATAAGATCCATGCCTGGAAAGCTCCCCAGGCAGCCACCAGGCCCCAACATGGCATCAGGGCAGTTGGCAGCAGTCCCCCCAACACCTGCCTCCCAGCCCACGCCAAGCCACCGCCTTACCCACAGCCCCAGAGCCCTGGATGCCACCATGGCTGTCCCTGACACCACCCTGCTCACCAGCTCAGGTGTCTCACACAGCGCCTGGGAGCCTGGGAATGTTGGAAGCTCCTCATGGGTGTGGACGTCGGCGCCAGAAGAGCAGTGCTTCTGGCCTGAATCGAGGGCTCGGTGTTGGTCCTAAAGCCTTCAGGATGCTGATGGTCTGTTCTGCCAGGCAAGAGACGACTACATTGCTGTCTGTCTTTAAGGGCTGAAGGGCTGTGAGCAAAAGAAACGGAGCCGAGATGAAGCCCTGTGTCTGCAGAGACCTCCAGACGTCCCCTCCAGCCCATGTTCCCCACTCACCACTGCAGATCTCATCCAGTTGCTCTTGGCTTCGGTTCCTCAGGTGCCGCGTGGCCACCCCTAGGCACAAAGCTCCGTCAGCCCCTGCTCCCCAGCGGGCTCCCAGCAGCGCGGCCCCTGGCCCTGCCCTCCTCCCCCTCAGCCGGGATGAGCCCAGGAAGCACCAGGAGCTCAGGGGGTGGAACTCAGCCCAGTGCCCACCAAGCCCAGCCAGGTGGGCAGGGGTGGCAGAGGGAGGCCCAGGCCCAACCTGTGGCAGCCGGGGCTCAGGCAGCCCCAGGGTTGGGCCTGGCTGTGGCTGCAGGAGCGGGGACGGGGGCCAGCTTGCCCAGAGAGGGACCCCGGGGGCTGGGGCTCACCGATGAACCTGATGGCCGCCTCTCGCACACTGGCCTCAGGGTCCTTGAGGTAGCTCAGGCCCTGACGCAGGTACTCTTCAGCCCTGCTCCTGTCCTTCCCCACCTGGAGAGAGCACAAGGACACGGGCATGGCACAGAGCCCCCCCGCTGGCTGCAGCAGTCCCTCCTGCCAGCACTCAGTGTTGCCCAGAGCCCTCTCTCCCGCTGGCTGCAGGGAAGGGAGAGGGGCCTGCAGAGGAGCCCCTGGGGCTCTGTTCTTGGAGGGCACACCCTGGGCTGCAGCTCCAGCCTCTGGGCTCTGGGCCCACACAGTGGGCTCTGCCTGCAGGGCAAGCCTCACCCAGCCTGCACCCTGGCACTTGGCCTTACCAAGCACTCGCCAATCCTCCACATCTGCTGCTTCTTCACCAGCTCTTTCAGCTCCCTCCACTTGAGCAGCTTTGCTGCAGCAAGGAGCGCTTCCTGGGCGGCCTGCATGGAAGCAGAAGGGGTGAGGTAGCAGTATGGCTGGCAAAGGAGAGCTCTTGGTTTTCTTGCTGGGGAGATTCTGCCCTCAGGAAGTTGGGACATGCCCTCACCAAAGTGTCTAGGGGACGTGTGAGGACAGCCCCGCAGGACAGGGCCTGAGGCTGGAAGCCCTGGCCTTGGACACATGCCAGGGACAGCAGAGAAGCCTGTGGGGATGTGCCTGTTCAGGCTTTGGTGGCCACAGGCTGTTGACAAGCCCTACTGGAGCCCCAGGGCAGCTGTTGGAAATGGCCGTGCCAGCTTCTCCGTCCCTGCTGGCGCTGGCTCTGCAGGGACCTTTCCCACACCTTGCGCTGGGCCACGGCTGCCCACTGCCAGCAGCCCTTGTCCTGCTGCCTGGGCCCCACAGGGCAGGCCAGCCCACCTCTCTCTGTGCCAGTGCTCAGCCTTCCAATGTGTACCTTGGCCACGCTCGGGGACTGGTCACTTGTGCGAATGAGCAGCGGGACCAGTGCACTCCGCAGAGACGTCTTCAATTGCTTGTTGTTCCTCAGCACTGCTGAGCCCAGGTAGTCTCTGAAGAGGCAGATAAAGGCCTCTCGCATGTCACTGCTCTCCTGGGAGGAAGGAGGAAAGGTGAGCTTTGGAAACAGCAGCCCCCTGCCCACAGTGAAAGGGGATGGGGATGGTGGCTGAGGGAGATGCCCTGGGCTCAGATTCCAGAGCAGGGACAAGTTGCACTGGGCTGCAAGGCCCAGAAGCCACCAGAGCCCAGGGGAGCAGAGCCTGCTGCCAGAGCTGCTGACAGGGCTGGGTGCAGGGCAGCTCTCACTGCCCAGTGCCCATCTCAGGCCTCACGCTCCCACATCAACCTTACCATGTCAAAGAAGCGCGGCAGGTTCTCCACCAAATACTCATCCATGGGGCTGGCCTTTTTCTTCTCCAGGTTTTGATTTATCAGTTTTTTCAGGATCATAATGACCTTTGTCTTGAGGTCTTCTCTGCCAACCCACAGGAGCTCCATCATGTGTGGCACCAGGAACTCCAGTTTTCCTGCCTGTATGAAGGACAGAGTTTCTTTTCTGTGATAAGATCCATGCCTGGAAAGCTCCCCAGGCAGCCACCAGGCCCCAACATGGCATCAGGGCAGTTGGCAGCACTTCCTCTAACACCTGCCTCCCAGCCCACGCCAAGCCACCGCCTTACCCACAGCCCCAGAGCCCTGGATGCCACCATGGCTGTCCCTGACACCACCCTGCTCACCAGCTCAGGTGTCTCGCACAGCACGATGAGGCCTTCGAGCACCTGGGAGGCTGGGAGGGTTGGAAGCTCCTCATCAATATCAAAGTTGTCATTCTGAAGGTATTCAAAGTCTTTGTCCTTGTCCTCCCACTCAAACTTCACGCTAGTGCCACTGGGCAATGGCTGTAGAAGCAAGCACAGTAGTGAGAGCCTGGCAGAGTCTGCAGGGCTCGTGGCAGGGGATCAAGTCCTTTTCTGGTCACTCACAGCCAAGTCAGAGGTGGAGCTGCTTTCTGAAGAAGAAGCGCTTAGACTGCAGGGCCACCAGTCGACCCAGAGCATGACAGCGAATGGCCATAATATCTTGTCTCCAATCTCGGGCTCTGAGAAGATGCTCTGCCACATTTGCCTGGCCACACTGCAAGGCAGAGCTCTGTGTCAGCAGGGCAACCTGGAGTGCAGCGTGGCTGGGCCAGCCCAGGTGCCTGGGGCCCTGCCTGGGCAGGCAGCAGGGCACTGAGCTGGTGTTCCCCTCTAGGCTGGGAGTAGCAGGGTGGCTCTGGGCTGGCTGGGCCAGCTTTGTCTGCTGCAGGCCTGGACAACCCAACAGGGTTGGAAAGCTTGGTGGGATGGAGAACCCCTCTCCTCAGGGCTGTCCTCCATCATTCCTTGGCTCTGGGAGCCAGAGAGTCTCAGGCTCCATCTCCCCACAGCCAACAAACCCTCAGGCTTTTCAGGGCCAGTACCTGTCTCCTTGTGGAGCGATGCTCAGCAGTGTGGCGACTACCTTCCTTGGGAAAAAGTCCGCTAGCAGCAGAAGCAGGGAGTGGAAGCACTCCTGCACAAGTTCACACTTCACGCCTGGCAGTCTTTCATGCAGGAAGCTCAAAATCTTTGGCACCTGAAGGGGACAGAGGTGAGGAGAGTGCTGCCACGGTAGTGCAGCCTCAGCTGCCCTTTCCATACCACTCTGCTGCCTTCAGATGCCTTCAGGTGCCTGAGACACCTGGGTTTGGCAGGGAGGGATGGAGAGAGGAACAAGGCCTTCTAGGGCTGAAGGGCAGGGCAATCCAGCCACAGGCCACTTACATCCGTCAGGAAGAAGCACGGGTCATCCGTGGCCAGCCACAAAATCTTTTCTGCTATGGTCCTGCACCCTCTGTAAAGGTTCCACCCAAATGGTTCAACCCATGGACGAGTCTCTCCAGGTACCCATTGATAATTCTGTGCATCTTTCTGCTCCAGGGTTTCAAGGACGATGTGCGTCCTCTCCGAGCGCGTGAGGTATCTCTCGAAGGGCTGCGGCAGGAAGGAGGAGAGCAAAGATGTCACCCCAAGGCCCCTGCTGGTGCTGCTCAGCTGGGCAGCGAGAGCAGCCCTGGCCACAGGTGCCCAGCAGTGCTGGCAGCAGTGCCCACAGTCACTGTGGGGGGGAGGACAAGAGCAGAGGGTCCTTAGGCTGAGGCAGGAGGGCTGGGCTCATGCTCACGGGGTGCTGGCCCTGCACAGGACCAGGGCTCACTGCTGGGCAGGAGAGCTGCAGCTGCTGCTGGGACACCAGCAGAGTGCCGCCCTCAGACAGTCCCTGCTTGGGGACAGCAGGAACCCTCTCATCAGGGACTCTGAGGCCCTGTCAGCCCCACTGATTCCGGGTGCCTTTGGCTCACAGGAGTGTCCTGCCGATGGCACAGACAAGAGTCTCAGCAACGGGGGAGCTCATTACCTTGATACCGCACTTTTTTCCGAGAGTCCTGCAGAAGCAGGTGATTTCACCTTCCACGTGGCGCGCGTATCGTTTGTCCCTTAGCCTGGTCCTGCCTAAAGAGCAGGGCAGACGTGCAAGTCAGGGAGAGCAGCTTTGCCATCAGGCTTTCCAAAGCAGCCCGAGATCTGCTTGGGAGATGGCAGGCCAGAAGGAGATTGTGGAGGGAGGGGGTCAGAGTGGGCTCCACAAACAGGCAGGGTTGAAGATGGTGAAAGGAGCGGGGAATGAGAGCAGCAGAGAACAGGTGTAAGACTTGAGGAGAGCACTCCACTTGTACAGCAAAAGAGAGCTGGGATGCTGCGGGGAGCAGCTGGAGGGGCAAAGGTGGTCAAGCAGAGAAGCAGAGCTGGGAGGTGATGTCTGTGTGCAGAGGGACGAAGGCCACCACAATCCCCCTTAGCTTTTTGCTTACAGATGAATTCGCTGAGGTGCGCAACAGTTGCCCGACGTCCTGAGAATGGTTGAAGGAGGACAAATCCCAGCAGCTGTCCAAGGAATGGGATCTCGATGACAGTGGACTTCTTTTTGTTTCAGGAGGTCCCATGGGAGGGAGGGAGGGAGGGAGGAAGAAGAGCAGCAGGGTTGAGGGCAGGCGGCTGGTGCCAGGGCCCCATACCTGAGAGTGTGCCCAGGGCTGGATCCCTGGGGAGTGCAGGCTTTGCAGGACCCTGTGGCCCTGTCTCCTGGAGCCCTCAGCTGGGCAGCAGCCCTGGCAGGAAGAGCGGCAGGGCAGGGGCACAGCCTGGCTGGAGGCTTCCTGGGCCTTACCTGCCGTTGGGAATAGCTGTTCAACCATCTGCACAGCGTGTAAATCCTCTCCATGGCTTCTTCCCACACGGTGACAATATCATATCTGGCAAAGTCCACCAGCACCTGAGCAAAGAGGAGCTGCTGGTGAGCCCCTGGAGCAGACACCCGCTCCAGCAGCAGCAGCAGCAGCAGCAGCTTGGCTCGGCTCCTGGGTGGGACTTGCACTGTCCCTCAAGGCTTCCTCTGAGCCCCAGCAAAGCCTGGAGCAGGGCTCCCGCCCCTGGGCTCCCTTGTGGGCCAGGCAGGAAGGCAGGTGCCACTCTCTGTGCTCCAGAAGAGCCTGGTGACACAGGAGGGGGGCACTGTCCCCACAGCGTGCTCTGCCACCGTGGCACTTGTCTGGAGACCACCCACCCAGGAGTGGGCAACCCCTGCCCCACAGGGTGAGGAACAGCCCCGGGACTGCCACTCTTTGCACAGGCCAGACCTGCAAGATGTTCTGCAGCTCCTCGCCCAGTCTGGAGGGAGGAGTGTTCTGCACGATTGCCGTCAGCATGGGGTCCAGGGCTTGCAGGGTCTGCAAGGAGGACAGAGAGCGCTGGCAGTGATTCTTCACCCCCAGGAGATGCATCTGAGCTCCCAGTGCCAGGAAGGAGAGCCACCCACGCTGCCCAGGAGAGACCTAAAAGCAGGCAGTCTACTGTGAGCAGACAGCAGATGCCACAGGCCTTTGCATTCCAGTGGAGAGAGATCAGGGAGCAGAGAGAATAAAAACTGGAAGGAGAAAACAGGAGGTGCCTTTTTCTCCCTGAGGCCTGGTGCGCAAACCACACTCTTATGTTTCTCGGGTTCTGTCCTTCTAAATAAACTTTCTGCATTCTTTCCACTGCCTTGGCATTTCTGGGGATCCCTGCGTATCTTACGTGACACGCAGGATGGCCAGAGAGCAGCCCAGAGGGACTGGTGGCTCCTGGAGCTCAACCAGCACTTACCTGATTCCTGCGCTCATATCCATCCCATACATAGGTGTCCCATTCAGGAAGGAAGAGGACAGCTCTGAAGCAGGCTTCTAGGAGCCTTCTCGTTTTGCCCTCCAGCACCTCGTTCACTGCGCTGCAAAGAGGAAGGGCCCAAGTGGACAATGGTGCCGGGGGAAGCGCCTCCAGGCCTTGTGCAGGGGGCGGAGGTCCTCTGGGGAAGGGGTCCCTGGCAGTGATGAGCGGGTACCTCAATCTTTCAATGGCAAAGAGGGCGAGCTTCCGCACTTCTGTGTGCTTCATCTCCCGCTCGCGGTGGTTCATCTGCTGGATCAGATCCCTGTCGCGGTCGTCCTCGGCACGCTCGTTGATACAGGACTCAGCGTCCAGCAGCATCTGCAGAGCACAACGCAGCTGGGACCCGGCAGCTGCCAGCACCCAGTGCCACCAGAGCCTAGCCCTCACAGGGTGCCAGTGCCAGGGGCCTTGCCCCCTTCCCCAGAGCACCGAGTGTCCCCTCACCTGAATCCTCTCGACCACCTCATATCTGTGGCAGAAGTGGACCAAGCGCTGGGATGAGCCACTGCCGGTGGTGCTTCTGCACAGGCGCACGACTTTCTGAAGAAAGCTGGTCTTGTGGACCAGATTCTGGCAGCCGGAGGACAGAGAGACAAACAGGGAGCATGAGAGGGGGGAAACGTGGCCAGCGAGACTGGAGCCCTGAGGGGCAGTGGCCTGCGGGAGCAGCAGCTCTGCCCAGCCAGCACCCCTCCAGCAGCCCAGCAGCAGAGCCCCTGCCTTAGATGCTGGCACAGCTGCCGTCCAACTGGCCACACTTACCTCTTTGGGGCTGTCAAGGGCCTGGATGGAGTCCACCACTTCCTGTTCTTCTCTGGACAGGGGGAACAAGCTGACATCTAAGAGAGGGATAGAGCAGGGAGGATCATTGCAGGATGCGCTGCAGAGCCCCAGCCCTGCCCAGTCCCCTCACTCACCCGTCCCCATCTGCGGTGGGTTCACCAGGATCCACTGGGAGAGTTCTGCTGCAGACCAGCTTTTCTGGGCAGCAGCCTCCTCCTCCCAGGCCACCTCATGGGGCTCTTCTGGAGAACCGCTTTTCTGGGCAGCACCCTCCTCCGCCCAGGCCACCCTGGGCTTGCTGGGGGGTGTCTGCTCCATCCTACTAGAAAACTACTAGAAGTAGTAGAAGTAGTTTTCTAGAAAACTACTAGAAGTAGGGAAAGGGGAAGTGGGAATCTTCACGGAAAAACCGTCGCACTACGGGTCAACAGGGAAAGCCTGGAGCTGTGCTCAGAAGATCCTCGCCAGCTCCGTGCTCCCGTCCTGTCGCGTCGCTGTCCTGCCGGACAATGGTGCTGGCACTGGGGTTGTGCTGACCACGTGTGCTGTGATGGGATGTCACAAAGGGCCCCCCTGTGACACACCACCTGACGCCTAGCAGTGTTCCAGCCCTTGTGGATGTGGAACCAGCCCCTAGCAACGGGCCCCAACGATGCAGAAAATTATGCTACGTTGACCCTAAAACCCCAAAGCTCACAAATCTTTATTAGTAGACACACTGTTCCAAAAAAATAAAGGAGCGTTGGAGGCATAACATTGGGTGCGAGTGGTGTTTTTTGTAAAGGGAGTACCTTTATGTGGGCCCCCACCATCTCGTCTTTGAAATGGTAACACCTTATCCCACTGTCTACAAGCAGTAGATATCCCCTGCTATCCTATACACGAGGTCAGCTTTTCTCTGTAGTTTCAAAGGAAATACATCTCTTGGCTCAGAGTCATAGTGATTGATTCTTTTCAGCTGACCACCTCCCTGAGGCTTTTCCAGGACCCAGCTCAGGAGAGCGCTGCTAAAAGTCCAGTTGTGTGATTTCAAGAGCCAGATTGGCTCCTGAGACCTTCCATAATCACTTGGAGCATTGTTGGTTAAATTCTGCCATAACTACTCACATTGTTAGTATGAAAAAGGAAGAATGGGAAAATTTCTGGTTTTAATGGAGTAAGCTGGGCAAATGAAAGAAGGCAAAAGCATGTATATAATTTACAGTGACTGCTGAAGTATGTAAATATTAATTCTAGTCATGTTTGCTGGGTGTGTTTCTCGCACAGGAACACCATAGCTGGGGCTGGGGACAGCACTGATGGCAGTGATGAGGAATGGGGGGGATGCCCTTCCATCCTGCTGATATCTGAAGTGATTTCCATGGCTGTAGTCAAAATAGGAGACAGTGTCCTGGTGACACTGGCATGCCAGGCAGTCTCTATGGTGTTGGCTAAAAAAAGTAGGACACCTTGTTTTCTTTAGGTGTCTGTGCTGTTTCTGAGCAGCGGTAACGAGGGCTGGGACTGATGTGGCAGAGGGGCGGGTGTGGGGTTGTTGTGGTTCCGTCCCTCAGGAGCTGAGGGTGCCCAACACAGGGTGTGTACTCGGATCAGAGGAGAGGGGTTTGTGGCCCCGCTCTCTGTGGTGAGCCTGGTGGGTGAGCTCCCCCTGGGCCAGGCCACGTCAAGGGCTGATGAGAACAGAGGTGTTGCTTGTGGAATGGCAGCAAGCGAGATGCGGGGCGCCAGCAGCCACCTCGGGGGGCTGAACCTCGCCGTGCAGGCAGGCGAGGGTACGAAGAGATGTCTGGAGAAGGGTCTGGCAGAGAAGGTGGTGTCGGCCCGAGCAGGGTCGGGGCTGGGCTGGGGCGGGCGGAGGTGGGCTCGGCCCGGCCTGGTGGCAGTGGAAGGGGGCGGTGGCCGCTCCCGCCTCTCCCTGAGCAGTGAGCGGGCGGCCATGTTGTGCCGGCGGCGGGAGGAGGGAGTTGAGATATTGCACAGTCTGTGACAATGAAGGCAAGACCAGCCTGAGGATAATGAGGGGACTGAGCCTGTGAGACCCAAGACTTGTGTTCCTGATGTTAAATCCTGAAATGTCTAAAGCTGCAACTTTTAACTGACCTGCTCTTCAAAAAACAGCAAAATTAAAGATTAAAATTAAACCCTGCAGTGTCAGGAGCAGATCTTGGCTGACCTGCATGTTCCATGCTAAATACAAAATTGAGCACTTCAGTCATAATGGTCTGCACCTTTCCTGGATTGCCCTGATGCTGTTTGTGCTGAACAGGCATTACAATAAAGGCAGTTTTACCTGTCCCTTGTTTACTTTTCTGAGCTCTTTGGAGCTGTCTTTTCTTGTAAGAGCAATATATGGTTATCTGTGTTTGTCTGGTGGTAATTTCTCAAGGGATTTGTGTACAGGACAGGGCCTGAATTTCTTGGGTGGTTTGCACAGGTTCTTTGATAACACATTCCCTGGTGATACTTGAAAGATTTTTATAAAATGTCTTTTGTAGCATATGCTGTCATCTCTAATGCTTGGTTGGTTTTTTTTCATTCAGGGATGGGACTTGTGTAATACTCACAGTCTAATGCTTGGTCCTTAGGATTTCTTTATTATTTTAAATTTTAATTTATTAGGATTCCTTAATTATTTTTAATTTTAATTTATTAAGATTTCTTTATTTTTTTAATTTTAAATTATTACGATTTCTTTATTCTTTTTAATTTTAATTTATTAAGATTTCTTTATTATTTTTAATTTTAAATTATTAGGATTTCTTTATTATTTTTAATTTTAATTCAAGTGCATTAGTATCCCATTTTCCCTGCAGATGTGTGGAGGAATTGATTTGCTCACTGTAAGCAAAATAGCTGCTCTTCGTCAAAGGACTGGTAAGTTGTTCTTCCTAATACCATATACTTTTTAGCTTTTTAAAAACACCCAATCAAAGGTCTGGCTTTGCACAAAATGATATGTAAAGCTAGTACAGTTTTTTATTTGTTTGGTTTTGTTTTTTTTTAAATTAAACTGTGAGCTGATAGACTTCAGATCATTCCTCACATAGTCAAAAAAACACAGCATTGGCAGGCTTGAGTAGAAAAATTAAAATTAAAATTAATAATTAAAAAATTATTCATCTCCACTGGATGAATACAGGAACAGAATCTTTTCCAGTTTTTCTTTAACTAAAAGGAATTTGGTCTTGACCTTTTGTTGTCCCTGCCACATTTTGTGACTTTGGACCAGTTTTATCACCGAGTTCAGTCCAGAAGCAAAAAAGTGGAATTCATGAACTGGAGGAATTCAGTTTTTAATGCGTGTCCATGAGCTTAGTTTTGATGCTTTTTGGCAAGTATTGAATCTCTTCTGCTCCTGGGCTCTGTGAGTTTTATTACTTTGTTCCTTCAGAAGCCTTAAACTGTTTTTCCCACTGCAGGTCTGTGTAGAACAGCAGATTTCTTGCCAGGTTTCTCCTTCCAGCTCTTCCTCAAAACTCTTCCTGTGCCATCCACTGATGCCTTTCTAGCCCCCAATCATCTGCTCGAATCTCTAAAACATGTGACTCATGTTCCATTTTTATATTCATCTTCACATGACTCCTGAATCTTTCTGGGTGCATTTTTGTTTGTTTTCTCACTGGGTTGTAAATGAGCTGTTGTCACATCTGGTTTCTTGGGTAGGACTTTGGCCTTTCAGTTACACACCAAGTAATTCTTCCCTCCTTTTCTGGTTTATAATCCTTACCTAAAGGAAGGGGCTGAATGTGAAAGCCTTAATTTACTTAATGCAACAGTTGTCTACAAAAGAAGTTGCTTCAAAAATCAATTGCAAAAGCATCCAAATGTGTGGATCCTGAAATGTTATCCAAATATAAATTCAAATTCCTATGCCTTAAATATATTAAAAATATAAATACGTAAAAAATGTTTAAATAAAATAAATGTTTGAATAAAATGGTACCCAAATATAAATTCGAATTCCTATACCTTACATATAAAAAATAAATAAATAAATGTATAAACACCGAAAACCCTGAAACAACTCAGGAACTTCCTTTTCGCTGTGAATTTGGACTGTGTGAAATCAGCCATAAAAGTTATGTATGAGCAAACTGCTTCCTTTGTGCTCTCTCAGAATCTACTTATATTAAAACACGGCCTCAAATACATAAAAATGAATCCTTTAAATTTTCCTCTTCCCTTGGTACCTCCTCAGATGCACAGAAGGAAAGCTGTGCTGGATTTCAGTCTCCCACTTGAGGAACAGAAGGTTTCAATAGACCTCAAGTGGCTGAAGCCCTGGGTTTGGCCATCAGGCCTTGTCTTTCACTGCTGTGGTCTTTTAATAGAGCAACAGAGAATTGCAGCAAAAAACTGAAGAGAAAAACTTTGTACATTCTGTTTCAGAATCGCTGCCTTGAATCTTTGGTCGAGGTTGGGAATGGTTTGTCTCCCTTGGCAGGGAGGGTCAGTACTCTTTGTCATTCTGACATGACTGCCCAGGTCCCTGATTTTATCGTGGCCAAAATACTGGGCTTGGAAACCAAAGCAGGAGCTGGTAGAGAACAGCAGCTTGAAAAATGGGCTGATGCCTAATTGATGTGGCAGAAGGAATGAAAGACTCGTGACAGCTAAGAAAAAAATTGGGCTTTTCAGTGCCTACCTCAGGTTAGGATCACTGCATGTGTCTTGGTGGAGGAAGATGTTTTTGTAACTTTATTGAAACTTGTTAGTAAAATGTGCCTGAATTCCTAAGGAAACAACCACTGTGAAATCTTTAAAAACCAAATGTAGATTTCCAAAGTGTAGAAGTTGCTATTAATATTTTGGCCATTCCTGTGGCATCTTTTTGCTGTATGAATAACTTTGATAACAAGAACATGTCCTTAATTATAACACATTATCGGGTCTGTTTACTGCTAATTATTTTACAAGGCTGAGAGAAGAGTTTAAGATGAAAGTTGTGGGGTTACTTGCAAAGATTTTGGTACAACCAATGCAGTTGAACCTGGTAGGGAAATTTGCCCTTAAGTTGGTTTTGGTAGATCTCATGAGTGTCTAAGGCAGAGGCCAACCCAACTGGAAAGAGCCTTTCAAGGGTGACTAAGATGTAACTAAATTACCTTTTTGAGAGGTGGGGAAAGCTGATGTCAGGAATTAAATTTCCTTATGTTAAGCTTAGTAAAAATATATTAATATATAAATATTAAAATTATTTTAATGGTCTTATTTATGGGGTTTTCACTGTGCTTATGTTAGTACTTCTGAGTGTTTGATTGTGACAAAAATGGACAGCTTTGTGGTTTGTTTTTTTTATTTTTCATGTTTTGATACTTTGGTCAAGGCATTAACATTAAAACATCATTCAAAATTTTAATTAATCTTCAAACACCAAAATAGATTTGAAATGAGGTTAATGAGAACAGTGGGGGGGAAAAACCACCCGAGCCCAAAAGCAAAACAACCCCAAAAACTATTTATTTTTCCATTGTATTTTAAACAAGGAAGTCTGTAGAGCAGCAGAAAACAGGACACGTGGGCAGGTGTGAAAGTCAGACTGGGGCTTGTTGCACTGGTTCCAGTGCTCTTTGCTTCAGTGTAACTGGTCATTTTGAGATGAGACTGGGGAAACTGGGCTGCCAGGGCAGAGACCACTGGCTGGCCCCACTGGTTTTTGCTGGGCAGTGGGTAATTTCTGCCTCACTTGTCAGAATCAGCCCATGGTTATCAGGGAATGGGGTAGTGGTGAATTTGGCTTTCAGACTAATATGAGGTTAAACTTACACATATTCAAAAGAATAAATTGATGTTGGAGTGCAGATACTCAAAATCCTGAAGACCTTTTGAAACCTTGTTTTGCCTGTCAATTCTACGGCCGAAGCTCTTCCCGCAGTCGGGGCACTCACAGGGCTTCCCTTACTGGTGGGTCTGTTGGTGTTTGGTCAAGTTAGAGCTCTGGGTGAAGCTCTTCTCACACTCCCCACACTTGTAGGGCCTCTCTCCGGTGTGGATGCGTCGGTGGATGACGAGGTAGCCATTCTGCTTGAAACCCTTCCCGCAGTCGGTGCAGCGGAAGGGCCTCTCATCTGTGTGCGTCCGCTGGTGCACGAGGAGACGTGAGCTGGTCTGAAACCTCTTCCCACATTCCAAGCACTTGTAGGGCCGTTCCCCGGTGTGGATGAGCTGGTGGGTGCGGAGGTTGGAGCTGCTCCTGAAGCTCTTCCCACATTCCCCACAATTGTACGGCCGTTCCCCAGTGTGGATGCGACGGTGTTGGATCAGGTGGGAGTTCCTGTTGAAGCTCTTGAGACACTCCCCACACGTGTAAGGCTGTTCCCCAGTGTGGATGTGCTGGTGTCTGAGTAGGTCTGTGCTCTTCCTGAACCTCTTCCCACATTCCAAGCACCTGAAGGGCTTCTCCCTGCTGGGAGGCTGCTCAGGGACCACCAGCTCAGAGCTCCCCCCCAAGCTCCGGCCGCCTTCCCGGCACAGGCTGGCTCTTTCCTCCTCAGAGCACCCTGGGCTGGCTTTGGAGCCCCTCCTGCGGGGGGATCTCCGGCCCTTTTCCTCCCCGCTGCCTTCCTGCGCCGGGGAGCCCTTCAAAACGGCCTCTCCCACCAGGGTCTCACGGGGGGATTTGTCCTCCGGGCTCTCCCTCCTCAGCTCGGGGCCTGGGGCAGGAAGCAAGAAGGACAGGCAGGGGATTTGCCTCCGGCCCACAGGGAAGGCCAAGGACATCCCCCCAACTCCGGCCCCGGCAGCACGGCGGCGCCAGCGGGGTTGTCCTGCAGCCGGGGCCATGCTGGGCTGACAGAGCCAGCACAACACCCGCCCAAAGGGACACTGACTTCCTCCTCACCTGCCTGGGGGGCCCAAGGCATCTTCCTCTTCCTCGCAGCCTCCTCCTCCATCCGCCCAAGCTTTGGGAAGGACAAATCCTGATGGGGGGAAAACAAGGGCTGAGCGTGTTGGCTTGGGGGTTCCTCCTGCCCAAGTCCATCTCTAGAACTCACCGGGCATCCTGTGACCATAAAAACCTCCAAACCACCGAGACTCAGCCCAGAAAACCCCAAATCATCAAGATTCAGGCAAAAGCCTATAAGAAAGAGTGAGAAGACTCCTGCCCCCCCAAACTGAAAAAAGTTGAGATTCACCTAAAAAATACTCTAAAATATGAAGATTAGCCAAAAAAAATTCTCCTAAGATTTCCCCTTCTCTGGTTTCCCCCCTCTAGGGTTCAGAGAGTCTCCCCTGTCTGGGATGCTGGGGGTTCTACCTAGAGATGCTGGGAGTGTTGGGGGTCCCAAGGCTCCCTTCTCCTCTGATTCTTGCCTTTGGGATGCCGCATTCCCAGAAATTCCCCCTCTCCAGGTTCTCCACTTTGTTGTCCTAGGGGATCCCAGGGGTCCCCACTGTCCAGGCTTCCCCTTCTCCGTGCCCCCCCTCACCAGGCTTTCAGGGGCCCTCTGAGAGGGCACTGGGAGGGACTGGGGGGGAACTGGGGCACACTGGGGGGCACTGGGGAGTTACTGGGGGATACCAGGACACATGGGGGGACACTGACAGGTTACTGGGCCATACTGGGGGTTACTGGGTGCTCACTGCAGGATCACTGGGCCATACTGGGGGGCAGTGGGAGGTCACTGGGATACACTGGGTGGTCACTGAGGGGGTTACTGGGCCATACTGAGGGTAACTGGGAGGTCACTGGGATATACTGGGGGCACTGGGATCCCCTTACCCGGATGTGGTACATCTCCCCCTCTGGATTTTGGGGGGCATCCCTAGGACCCCTCCCCTGGGGGCTGGGGGACCCCTTGAACTCCATTGTTGGGCTTTAGGGGACCCTGTAAAATCCTTTCAAAACCTCTGAAATCCCCCTTCGACCCATCAAAACATTCTCCAGGTCCCTTCAAATCCCCTCAGAGATCTCATCCCTCTCCAGCACCCCCCAAACCCTCTCAGTGACCAGCAAAACCCACCTGAGACCCCTCAAGCCCATTCAGGGACCCCTAATCCCCCCCACGGGCCCTCCAAACCGTCTGGGACACCTTAAACCCCCCAGAGACCCCAAAACTGCCTCAAGGTCCCCGCAAAGCCTCCCAGGAACCCCAAACCTCCCCAGAGAGCCCCAAAGCCCACCTGGGACACCCCAAATCTTCTCAGAAAACAAAACTCCCATCAGAGCTCTCCAGCACTCTTCAGGGACCTTCAACCTCCCCCCTGAGTCCTTTCAGGGACCCCTCAAAACGTCCCCGGGAACCCCCGAACTCCCCCGCTAAACCCCCCCGAGGCCTCCAGCCTTTCCACCCACACCCGCGCTCCCCGCAGCCCCCGAGGGGATCCCCAGACCCCGCTCTCGCCGCCCCCCCGCCAACTCACCCAGCGAAGTGCAGCGGCCGCAGGCGAGTCCTCCTCACTCCCGACCACGAGGCCAAAATGGCGCTCGCTCCGCGCGCCCTCCGCCTTTACAGACCCGCCCCGCAGCCAATCAGCGCGCGGCCACGGCCCCTGCCCGCCCCCCGCCTGCGCGGGGCATTGTGGGAGTTGTAGTCTTTGCGGCGGGGGAGGATCGGGCGTTTTGGTTTTTAGTTTTTCTGTCTTCTTTTATTTTCTCTTTTTTTCTTTCTTTTTTCTTTCTTTTTTCTTTTCTTCCCCTTTTTTCTCTCTCTTTTTTATTTTTTTCTCTTTTTTTCTTTCTTTTTTTCTCATTTTTTCCTTTTTTTCTTTCCTTTTTTTTCTCTTTTTTTTATCTCTTTTTTCTCTTTTTTCTCTCCTTTTTTTTTACTATGTTTTTTTCTTATTATTTCCATTTCCCTTTTTTTTTACATTGTTTTCTATCAGTTGTACTTTCAAGGAAGATTTATACTCAGATCAAAACAATCTCCAGGTACATATCCTGCCACAACAGATAATCTGCCATTGTTCCAGGTTTGTGAGGATTCCCAAGATCACAAACACTGAGACACCAAGGGTGGAAGCCAAGCAACTTTATCCTGTCCCTTGCCACAGCCTTCAATCCACACCCAGCCCTGGATTTCTGCAAAGCCGCTGGGCAGGAGCAGGAGATGGAGCTGGTGCTCGGCAGGAGGGGCAGCAACAACAAACCCGTGTCTTTGGCACAGGGGAAGGAATTTAGTGCTTGAGGGGTTACATTCCACAGGCTCCCCTGGGGATCAGCTCATGCTGGGACAGTGAGAACAGCAAGAACATTCCTAATAAAAATGCCCGAGGGAAGGGAGCGGAGGGGGAGCAGGGGCAGGAAAAGGAAGCAGAGCGATGGAAGATGGGCTGGGGCGGTCGGGGCTGGGGGAAGGCAGGCTGGACAATGCCTTGTTTGGTCCAGCAGCTGGACCAGCTCCAGGGCAGGTGTCGGGGCAGCCTCTGCCACAGGGACATGGACAAACAGACCCTACAAAAGCTCTCAGAGGGGTTGGGGGCTCTGGGCAGGGCTGCGCTCTCACCTCAAGCCAGGATATCCCAGGGCAGTGGAACAGCAATTCCTGTCAGCTCCCAGCAAAGATTATTGGGGTTTGCACCGGGGAAATATTGACGCTCCAGCTTCCTCTTCTCTTTTTAGAACTTTGAGCTTGCAGTCGGGTAGAAGGGCTGGTGGGGGAGTGGGAAAAGACCCACTGAGGGGCACATCTCATCCCTCAGTTAGATGGAGCTAAACCCCTGATCTTGCTTAGGAAGAGCTGCTGATGCTCAGTTGTCTTCTTTCCCTTCTGCTTTAGTGGGATATTACATTTCCCTGCAGTATTGGTGATAGAATGGTATGTCAGCTGGAATGGTTTGGTTCTTACAGAAAGCATGAACACATTTTAAGGAAGGTATTTTTACATAGGTGAGGCCTCCAAAAAAACCCAAAGGTAATATAAGTGCAGAATATAGTGAACTTTGGGGTTTTCTTTTTAATTCTTGGGTAGAAAAGCCATCCCAGTTAGGGACAGCAATTTATTGCGTTGCTGAAAAAAAAACAACCAACAAACAAAAAAAAGAAATCTGAATTTGTTCTCTTTCAGATTTGTTTTTGATCATAAGAATACTTCTAGTGAAAAGGGCTAATTTACTCTTTCTAGAGGAATATTTTAAGTGTGATTATCACAATATCACAGCTGCTGAAAAGGTCTAAAATAGGACATGGACCTTGAACGTGTTCCTGTGTTTAGGATGTGGTACTTAACATTCGAGAAACAATAGAACTGCAACTCATTTATTAAGGTATAATCTCAAAATGTTCACTCTTGCTCTGTAAAGACATGACACAAGGATTGTAAAAAGCTTGCAGTATCCCATGAAGTACATGTGGTATTTTATCAGTGTAAATATAAGATTATATTAAATATATTTTTTATATATATTATATATATAAATACTTATATTATATATAAGATTTTCAAGATTTATGCTGGCAGTACTCCATAACTAAAGTAAGTTTTCCCTCTGGTGCTGCACTAGTTTATTATTTAATTGTTACTGACATTCCGCCAGTCATATTATTAACTTCACCAAATGAAAGGGAAATAATCCTGTATTATTAAAGAGAGCAACTGAATTCCCTCAGTCATCTTATCCTTGGCTGTCTGAGACAGGAATGCACTTCAGCTTCCCTACAGAAACTTCCACTAAAAAAGAGCTTGGGATCATAGTGAGAGATCCAGATTGAAGGGTGTGCCTGAATTATCTTTAGGGAGGAGACCCATTTTGGTGAGTGACAAGCAATGTACCTGTGGCTCCCTTTTTCTTTCTTGATTCTTTTTCCCTTTCTTTTTGTCAGAGGCTTTGGGAAAGGTGTTTTGTCAAGAGAATAATATTCATTTATAGCCATGTGAACGGTTTCTATTCTGTACCAGTGAAGGCAGTCACCTAAATACCCATACCCATGCCTTTGAAAATAAAACAAGGAGAAAATATGGAGTATTTGTTTGAGACCAGATAAACTGAATGTAGTTCAGTAACATGGTAAGGCAATTGCTGTTATTGCACAGAGACATTTCTTTCTATGCTGGAACTGAGGGGAGCAGCAAAATCTAAAAGCCTTACTCTGTGTGTTTGTGAACACACTGTGGGTAAGTTCAAAGGAGCATTCAGAGATTGTGTTGTGTGAGCCTTTTTCCCTCAGATCAAAACAAGGAGTAATTATTGCTAAATCCAGCAGATGGCTTTTTCTCTTTATTCCCAATCACTGATTAAAGAAACATAACTCAGATGTGATCTCACTCTGTGCTCCAGTGACATTAACATTAGAACAAGATTGTCACTGTCTACTGGTCTCTTGTGCTCCTCACTGGAAGGCACTTGGTGCACCCCTGGATATCCTGCTAATGAGGTAAAAAACTAACCCTTCTAAAGTTCCAGATTTTCCTCACCTGTTTGGACACAGTTGGACAAACTGGACCAAGTTAGTACTTGAAAGCCACCTGCTGGATTCAGCATTAATTATTCTTTGTTTTGATCGTAGAGGAAAAAAGCTCACACAACACAATCTCTGTGGACCCAACAGAGAAAACACCCACAGGGTCTTGTTAGAGCACAAACCTGCAAACAGGGATGACAGGTCAGAGAATCACAGAATCATCAAGGTTGGAAGAGACCTTCCAGATCTTCTAGTCCAACTGTCAACTCAGCACCACCAGAATCACCCCTAAACCCCATCCCAAAGTGCTACATCCAGATGCCACCTGAATGCTTCCAGAGACTCCACCACCTCCCTGGGCTACTTGTTCCAATGCCTGAGCACTCTCTCAGTGGAAAAAGGGTTTTTGAATATCTAATATGAACCTTGCCCAAAGCATTTAAGGCCGTTTCCTCTCTTCCTGTCACTAAAGGCTTAGCAGAAGAGACCAAGCCCCACCCCACTAAAACCTCCTTTCAGGTCGTTGCAGAGAGTCCCCCCACCCACCCCCAAGTCCCTTCCTACTGAGCAGCTCTCCAGCCCCTCGGCCCCCAGCCTGGAGCGTTCCAGGGGGTTGTTGGGACCCAAGGGCAGGCCCTGACACTTGGCCTTCTTGATCCAACCTGTCCAGATTCCTCTGCAGAGCTGAAGTCAGACCACCAGCAGTCCAAGGTTTCAGTTCTGCTGCCCCCTCCTTCCTTCATTCAGAAAGGAAAATCCCATCATTTTGGGGTCTCTGTGCCCGTTGGCTCCGACCACCACATCCCCCACCAGTCACAGAATCATGGAATGGTTTGGGTTGGAAGGGACCTTAAAGAGCATCTCAGTCCAACCCCCTGCCATGGGCAGGGACACCTTCCACTACACTCAGAGCTCACAGCCCTATCCAACCTGGCCGTGAACACTTCCAGAGATGGGGCAGCCAGAACTTCTCTGAGCAACCTGTGCCAGGATCTCACTACCATCACAGTCCAGAAATTCTTCCTAATATCCCATCTAACCCTTCCCTTTCTCAGTGTGAAGCCATTCCCCTTGCCGTGTCACTCCAGGCCCTTGTCCAAAGTCTCTCTCCATCTTTCTTGTTGGCTCCTTTCAGGCACTGGAAGGCCACAATTAGGTCACCCCAAAGCCTTCTCTTCTCCAGCCTGAACAATCCCAATTCTCTCAACCTTTCCTCACAGCAGAGCTGCTCCATCCCTCTGATCCCTTTTGTGGTCCCCTCTGGTCTTTCTCCAACAGGTCCATGTCCTTCCTGTGCTGGAGCCCAGAGCTGGAGGCAGCTCTGCAGGGGTGACAACATTACAGCCCTGTGTGTTCCAGCAAGGACACTGTGGAACCTCCTGGAACCAAGGGGTCATTGTGAAAATCCAAGGTTTCATGAAATCAGAGGAATCCTGGGACACTGTGGAACCTCATGGAACCAAGGGTTCATTGTGCCATGAAGGGCCTCATGGAAGTAAAGGAACCCCTGAGACATTTCGGGACCTCATAGAATCAGGGGTCATTGTGACACTGAGGAACCTCGGGGACTCAAAGGCCACTGTGACAGTGCAGGGCCTCATGGAACCAAAGAATTCCTGGGACACTGTATTATCTCATGGAACCAAGGGGCCACTGTTTTATGTGTGGCCTCCTAGAACCAAAGGAGTCCTGAGACATTTTGCAAACCCATGGAATCAAGGGTCCATTATCACACTGCAGAGCCTTACGAAGCCAAATGGACCCTGTGACTCTGCGGAACCTCATGGAATCCAGTGGCCATTCCCACACTGTAAAACCTCATGGATACTCTCAGGTTCCCATTATGAAGAGACACCTCTGCCCAAATTGAGCTGCAAAGGAGACCATGTGCCAAAGGCAGCAGTCCAGCTTTGATTTAACAGTAAATAGGAGAGAGAGAGAAAGAAAGAAATAAAAAGAGAGAGAGAAGAAGGGGGTGGTGGGAAGCCAGTGAGAGAGAGACAGAGATGAAGTAAATGTATCACACCATGGAGATCCCTGAGGCTCCCACCGGTCCTTCTTCACCCTGCTCTGCTCGGTGGAGGGTCCCCAAGTTGTGCTTCTGGGCTATCACTTTTATACAGCCCAAACCCCAGGTATTCAGGGGGGTAGATGCTGTTCCCACAGCTTGGGCTGGCACATCTCCAAGGACTTGCTTCCTTTCCCACACCTTGCCACGGTGGGAGTTTTGCCCGCTGCGCTTCCAGTCTGCAGGTGGGAATCTTTGTCTGGATGGGTTCCCCAGACCTGCCTTACCAGCCCTGGCTTCCTGTTGGGGCTGTCTGCTCTTTCCCACAGTCTGCACAGTGCAATTCTGTCCTGGGGGCTACTACTCAGGGGTCAGGGGTGTGAAGATTGAGGACAGTAGAGGAGTAGCCTGAGAGGTCTGGAAGGGGGGTGTCAGAGCTGGTGGAGCTTTTCTTCCTCTCAGAAAACAGCCTAAGAAAGAACTAGTGCCACCAAGGGCAGCTGGGGGGGCCTAGACTGGTGACAAGAAGTCAGAACTTTCCCTCTGAGGTCAGTGTTGTGGTGCAATATGTCACAAAGAAGGAGTCTGGATGAGCCCAAGGCTTTGTGTGTGCAGGAAGAGCCAGGGAGGACGCAGAGATGTCAGTGCAGGAAGGTGCCAGCCAGGTGGGGCAGCCGGGGGGATGACGACAGCCTGCAGGGAAAGGGGCAGGGCATGGACACCGTAGGACAGCCTGGGCTGGAGAGGAGACAGGGATGGGGAGAAGCTGAAAGGCCCTGACACAGCCACCTTCTGCAGGTCTTTGGCCATGGCTGCTGTCTGTGCCCCTGATGCCAGGAGGAGGGGAGTGGCCCTTGCAGCCCTGGGGCCTCATGGCCTCCTTGTCCCTGCTCAGCAGCCTGGCAGGTGCCACCCCATGGTCCTGCCCTTGGCATTGCACATCCCACATCCCAGTGCCCCAGGAAGAGCCCTGAGGAATGAGGCAGGGACAGGATCTGCCTTCCCAGGGGCTGGGGGTCGGGGCTTGCCCCTTTGGATTAATGAAACACATCCAGGTTTTCGCAGCATCAGAGCCACCTTTGCCTTGCTTGTCCATCCTTGTCATCACTGTCTGCAGTTTTCTGCTCTAACTGGAACCTGGGGACAAGTTCTCAGTTGTGTCCCTCAGTGAGACTCATTAGCACTACAAGAAACTTCAGTGTTTCAATCTCACTTTGACTTCTTGAGAAGTTGTTTGAACTGACTCTCAGGGACTGAGTCTCATGTAAACAACACCAAACCCCCCGAGGGTCATGAAATGCCTGGGGCTGTTGCTGTGCTGCTGAGCTGGGCTGGGCTCCTGGCACACAGGGA
The DNA here is from genome assembly GCF_025592945.1 of Manacus candei. Taxonomy (NCBI): domain Eukaryota; kingdom Metazoa; phylum Chordata; class Aves; order Passeriformes; family Pipridae; genus Manacus; species Manacus candei. The sequence continues at coordinate 9,171,128 of NW_026138093.1, read as the reverse complement.
GCTCCTGGCAAGCAAGAAGAGCTTCAAAGAGACAGCTCTGCTGGTGAGCAGCTCCTCTGCACAGCCCAGCAGGGCTGAGGGCACTGCCTGCAGCACCCAGGGCACAAAAGCAAGGCAGAGAGAGGTTACACACAGCCTGGGCTGGGAGGGAAGTCGAGAGGAAGATCCACTGGAGGAGGAATCTTTCCAGGCTCCCACACGGTGAGTCAGCATGAAGGGCAATGTGTCTGCAGTTGGTGCAAAGATCTCCTAATGCTGGCACATCCCACTCCCTGCTGCACCATCCCAGGCACATCCCAGCAGGGTTCCCTTCTCCCAGGGATGGATGAGGGGTTGTGAAGCCGGGCTGTGCCACCCAGGCTGCCCCAAGCTGTCCTGCAGAGCAGGGTCCTGCAGCCCAGGGCTGTGCCAGGGCAGGAGCTCTGCCACTGCCAGGGGCAGCTCTCAGCCGGGCTGGGGAGCTCCCTCAGGGCTGGGCAGAGGCTGGGGGTGGAAAGAGCAAAGCCTGGCAGGGCAGGGCAGGTTTCTTCTACTATCAAGTGAGAGTTTCATGGGTCAGGGCTACTCACAGAACCAGAGCACCCCAGGATATTTTCCAGGGGTTACTTCTAGGGGAAGGTCCAAGGAGGGATTTCTCTCAAGCTCTCAAGACACATGCCTGGTGGTTTGAGTTGCAGAGAGAACTCTGAGAAGCTGCCCAGAGTTGAGAACAACTTGCTGGCACTGTTGGTGTCTGGGAGGTGGCACAGCTGGCTCAGGGTGACGCTGCCCTGAGTGCCCAGTGGGCTCTGCCCTGGCCTCTCCCAGCTGGACCCTCCCTGTGCATTTCCTTGGTTCTCAGTTTGCCCCTGGTCCTGAGGTTGTTCCCTCCTTCTCTCAGTCAGGCTCACTGGGGAGGGGAGTTCAAGCTACACAGTCCAACACTGATCCTGGGATTCCCATATGGCAGGAGTGTCCCTGGGAATGAGACATTCCACTTGTCCTCTGCCCTGTGGGGTGTGGGCAGTGAAGTCTGTGGGCCTGGTTAAGGAGCTCTTTTCCCCTCAATCAGACCCCGTCATTAGGACACTTGGCTCTTTCCTGAGGTGTCCTTCCAAGCTGGGAGCTGCCCTGGAGAATGCAAATCATCCTCCCAGCACAGCTGTGTTCTCTGAAAGCCCCAGTGGAGAGGGGCAGAGATGCTGTGCCTGTGCCAGGAGATGCTGTTGGGTTGGGGAGATGAGCCACAGGTGTCCTTGGCTCCAAGTGGGGTGCTGAGCCCTTGAGATAGGTTGAGACACTGAGGGGTCTGGGATGGATCCCTCTGCTCTCAACAGTGTCTGGTGGGTTTTCAGACGAAAATGGGAATGGCAGAGGGTCTGCTCCTCATGGAAGATGTAGTGAGCCTGAAGCAGGGCTCCAGCCATGGAGCTGAAGGAGAGGCTCCTGGAAGAGGAAAACCAGTGGAGCAGTGAGAGGGATGTGGGAAAGCAGCTTTGATTTTTCTCAGAATATTCACTGTTATTTCTATTTGAACAGTGCCCCATGTTTAGAGGCAGCGGATGTCCAACAGCAGCTCCCTCACCCAGTTCCTCCTCCTGGCATTTGCAGACAGGAGGGAGCTGCAGCTCCTGCACTTCTGGCTCTTCCTGGCCATCTCCCTGGCTGCCCTCCTGGCCAACGGCCTCATCCTCAGTGCCATAGCCTGTGACCACCACCTGCACACCCCCATGGGCTTCTTCCTGCTCAACCTGTCCCTCACAGACCCGGGCTGCATCTGCACCACTGTCCCCAAAGCCATGCACAATTCCCTCTGGGACACCACAAACATCTCCTACACAGGATGTGCTGCACAGGCCTTTTTCTTTCTGTTCTTCATGTCAGCAGAATTTTCCCTCCTCACCACCATGTGCTACGACCGCTACGTTGCCATCTGCAAACCCCTGCACTACGGGACCCTCCTGGGCAGCAGAGCTTGTGCCCACATGGCAGCAGCTGCCTGGGCCACTGGCTTTCTCTATTCTCTGCTGCACACAGCCAATACATTTTCCCTGCCCCTGTGCCAGGGCAATGCCCTGGGCCAGTTCTTCTGTGAACTCCCACACATCCTCAAGCTCTCTTGCTCACACTCAGGCTACCTCAGGGAAATTGGGCTCATTGTGGTTGGTGTCTGTTTAGTGTTTGGTTGTTTCATTTTCATTGTTTTCTCCTATGTGCAGATCTTCAAGGCTGTGCTGAGGATCCCCTCTGAGCAGGGACAGCACAAAGCCTTTTCCACGTGCCTCCCTCACCTGATCGTGGTCTCCCTGTTCATCAGCACTGCCATATTTGCCTACCTGAAGCCCCCCTCCATCTCCTCCCCATCCCTGGATCTGGCACTATCAGTTCTGTACTCAGTGGTGCCTCCATCACTGAACCCCCTCATTTACAGCCTGAGGAACCAGGAGCTCAAAGATGCCCTGAGAAAAATGATGACTGGATGCTTTTCAAGAGCAATAAAGTGCCTGTTTTCTGGTGTGTAGCATTCAGAATGGGACTCCTTCATGGACCAACCTTCCTGCTCAGGTTTTTCGAGGAGGTCATGGGGTTTTCCTTGTAATAATTTTCTCTGCAATTAAATATTATTATGCATCTGTCTTCTAATTTAGTGTCTACACATTGAATTTGACCCAGACATGTAAAAATGATGAACTATTCTCTTTAAGTATTTCAACAAAATAAAGGACCCTGCAGTGCCTTCTTTGTCCAAGACCCTACTTCTTAGCTGTTCCTAAAGGACAGCACACTGCAGGACAGGGTGTATTTGCAAACAGGAAGGGGACAATAATCCCAGCCCAGCAGCACTGCCAGGGAGCAGCAGGGCTTGGTCTTTGCAGAGCTGCTCTCTTGCCACTTCCACACTGTCCTCCTGAACCCCTTTCTCGCTGTAAGGCCTGAGTGCTCTCTGAGCACAGTCCTGGGGGGTGGAAGTCCTTGGAGCACAGGCAGGGACAGGCCCTGGGAACTTGTGAAGCAGAGCTGGGCTCCCTTACAGCATGTCCAAGATGCTGTGGGATCTTCTGAGGGCAGTGCATGGACTGGGTCACTGCTTCTGTGACCTTGCTCCAGGGCTGGAACTCTCCTGCAAAGTCACCATGACACTCCTGCTCTCTGCTTTCCAGGTTTCAATTTTAGATCCAGTCTTCCCCTCCTGTTCACAGGGACACCCTTTGAGTGCTTCAGAGCTGCCATCCTGGGGCAGCTCCTGCCCAGCGTGGGCAGGCACAAGGTCTCTCCAGCTGCTCCTCTCCCCTCCCCAGTGCCACTGTTTTCTGCAGCCTCCTCATCCTTGCCCAGCACAGCCCTCCTGGCACAGTTGGACACAGCCCTTGTTCTACCCCCTCCTCAGGCACCTGCCCAACCCCCTCAGCTCCAGCCTGATGGCCAGAAACCTTCAGGGCAGGGAGGCATTGGGGAAAATGCTGAGGAAACCTTTCAGCTGCACTCAAATCCAATTGGAGGGGTTGGCCTCGAGGAAGAAATCCCTTCTCATTCTCCAGAACCACCAGGACAACCTGTGTTGTGTCCTGGGCACTCCTCTGGAAGTGTGGGCTATGGAAAAGGTTTTGGTGTCAGGGATATTGAGAAGGCTGGGCAGTGTCACTGGGAGACCTCTCCCAAACCCTTGGAAAGGCCAGAGCCATCCCAGAGCTTCCTGGGGCCTTGGCAAAGGCAGACATGGAACCAGTCTGCAAACAGGGCAGCAAGGAGGGTTGGGAGACTTCCAGGCTGCTCAGGCTCAGCAGGGAAGGGGATAGGGCAAGTCCTCCTGCAGCCATTCCCAGGCATGGGTAAGGACAAGGCAGGGATTGCAGAACCCCTGTGGGAGGGAACAGAAGAGGATGTTGTGTGCCCAGACTTTATCAAGGCCCTTGACATGGTGTCCTGTGGTCTCCTTATGGCCGGACTGGTGAGAGCTGGACTGAAGAAGTGGAAGATGTGGTGGGTGGGTGGGAAGTTGGCTGAATGAAGAGTGTCAAAATCCATGTTACCAAGTCCTCTTGGCAGCAACTTCCTGATGAAATCCCTCAGTGACCAGCCCATGAACACCACTATAGAACATCTTTATTATCTCTCTGTACAATGGGACAAAACGGATTTTCAAGTCCTTTGTGGATGATGCCAAATTTCAGGGAGCCCTTAAGCAACCTGTCCTGGTTTAAAGACACATATTGGGGCAGGAACTCCAATCAAATGAACTCAGTCCCCTTTTATTCCCCACCACTACAGGGAGACAAAATACAAGGAGGTATAAGTAAAAAAAAATAAGAGTTTACTGACAAGAAATATAGCAGCAAAACCAGCAATACCAACAGAACAGTTCTAAGCAATAGCAGAGAGAGAAACTGCCTCCTCTCTCTCCCCCTGCCCCAAGTCCCTTTTGTAAACAGATAAAAACAGGGATTACACGTGCCTCCCTTCCCCTTTTTCCCCCTGAATGAACAAAGAACAAAAAACAAAACCAGGGGAAAGAGGGGGCAAAGCAAAGTCTGGGAAACTCTCTGGTCTGAGATCAGTTGTGCTGCCCAAGAACACGCTGACTCCAGAGGTGTCCAAGCGGGGCAGAGCCGGCGACTCCGGTCCCTGCGGCGGCGGGGGGGGAGGCAGCGGCTCTGCTTGATTCCATGGAGTTCTGGGGAGGCACAGTCGCCCCTTGGTTCCCTGAAGGTCTGAGATGTCTCAGAGTTCCTTTTGTTCCAGAGACCCCACATGTCACAATGGTCCCTTGGTTCCATGAGATTCCACAGTGTCCCTGCATTCCTTTGGTTCCAGGAGGCCCTGCAGTGTCACGGTGCCACTTGATTCCGTGACCTTACAAAGAATCAGAATGGTCCCTTGATTTAAGGCCAACTGCACATGGGGCTGCCTTGGGGGGAGTGTGGGCACCCAGACAAGGGAGTTGTCACCCCCTTGGACTCAGCCCTGGGGTCACCACATCTGGACTGGTCTGTCTGTCTGTGAGGTTCCCCACTCTGGAGGAATGAGGAAGAACTGGAGAGGGTCTAGAGGAGATCTGACAGGATGGAGCTCATATCCATATTGGAAATAGAATGAAATCTCCACAAAGAGTAGCATGGAAGGTTCAGACTGAAGGTGAGGAAAAAGAACTGTCACTCAGCGGGGACCCTTGTGCTGCAAGAGGTCACCCAGAGGGAGTCAGGATCAGCCCATGGCTTTGTGTTCCAGGGAACAGCCAGAGCTGGTGCAGAGACATCAGGGAGGGTCTAGAAATGCTGCTGGGAGGGGGTGGGAAAGCAGGAGGGGTGTGTGCAGCCTGCAAGGCCAGAGCAGCAGCAGGGCCAGGGCAGGACAGCCTGCAGGAGAGATGGCCAAGGGCTCTGGCAGGGCTGCAAGGCCCAAAGGCACCCAGGCCTTTGTCCCCTTGCCTCTGGCAGCTGCCTCTGCCACTCAGGCCACCACAAGCAACTTGCCTGGCAGGTTCTGCACTTGGGTTCTGCCTCGCCCCTCCCTCAGCAGCCTGGCAGGGGTTGCCCAGTTTTGGGCCTTTGTTGTTCCTCCCCCTGCCATCCCAGTGCCCCCCAAACAGCCCTGAGCCAGCCGGGAGGGACAGGATCTGCTGGGCCAGGGCCTGGGGCTCAGGCCTTGGCCTTTGTGCTCCACAAAACCAAGGCAGGCTTTGCTCAGCATTGCAGGGGCCTGCCCAGAGCCTTTGTCTGCCTGCACTCCTGGCCTCCAAGGAGCTGCTCCAAGGAGTCCCTGGGGAGGCTTTGGCAGTGCCTGCCCTCAGTGGGGCCCAGCAATGCTTCAAGGCACTTGCAGTTTGGCTTCTGACTTCTTCAGCAGCTGCTTCAATCTTCTCTCAGTCCCTCAGGATCATGGGCTGGGCTGCAAACACCCCGTGGGGCTCATTAAAATGCAGAAATCCCTCAGGATCTCTTTGTCTTCCTTTAATTGTCTTCAAGGCAGTTTCAAAACAAGTCTTCAAAGTTTGTCCTTTTTTTGTTTTAATTCAATGATGGCTATTTTTTAGTTCAGAGGAGAGGTGATAGAGGTGTTCTCCAAGTGATCTTGATGCTGAGTGTCTCCTCAGGAGATCCACACTGACCCTGCCTGATCAACCTTGCTCCTCACCCCCCAACCTCACCAGTTCTGACATGGCCCATCTTGGACTGACAGCTGATGCAAATCCAAACACACTGTGGGACCCATTAAAACACTGAAAAACAAATTATTTCCTTCCTTTAATTGTCTTCAAGACTTCTACAGCTAATTGGAGTTGTTTTGTAGTTTAGTTAAGGAGGAAGATTTTAAAGTGGAAGTCATGAAAAATATATATTTTTTGATGAATAGGAATGATTTACACAGAGCCTTGGGATGCAAGAGGGTCAGGGCACAAAGGATTTGGATCCAAAGACAAGGGGGCAAAAGAGATTAGTAGCACTTAATCATTCACCAGTTGAACAGTTATCAGGTGGTTCAACAGCATTTGCTACAATTTTAACAGTGACTGAATTAGAGATTCACAATAACAACATACACACCACAGCCAATTCACACCCATACCCAGGCAGAGATGTGTGCACACATCAATAGCTGGGTGTGGAAAGGTCCCTCTCCCAAATTCTCCTTGTTGTCAGGGAAACACTCCCCCAAATCCCTTTGTGTTTCCCACCAGACAAGGGTCACAGCTGGAGGAGTATTTGTGGAGGGGGATCAGAATTGTCCTGGGCATCAGGGAGGGTCTTTGGAGTGTTGCAAACTGGAGGGTTCCCGAGCTGGGAGAGGCTGCCAGAGGTGTCCCACTGAGAGGGAGGTGCTGGGGAGCTGCCAGGGCCTCCCTCAGCCCCACTGGTTGTGGGCTCCCAAGGGGACTGGCTTTAGTTATCTGCTGAATTTCCATCCTGGTGTCAGGAATGACTGGAGTTTCCAAACTATTTGGGAATTGTATCCAAACTGTTCCATTTGGGTTATGATTCAGGTAGGGAATGTTCCAAGGTTTTCAAGAGATGACTGATTATCCTGTGTTCCCCAACTGCTCTTACACCCATCCCAGTCAGCTGGATGGTTTATTGACAATGTGTCCCGAGGGGCAGCACCTCCGATGCCATAGAAACCCCTCCCCTGGATTAGGAAACCTTTGGAATTCAGGAGGTGTCCCAGTGGAGCATGAAAATAAACAGCAATTTTCCCAAAGCCCAGCCCCAAGCAGAACAAAGCCAGGCCCATCAGTGTCAGAGCAAAGGTCCCCCATGGCTGTGTCCCTGTGGCCGCTGAGGCGGCAGCGCAGGCCCGAGGCGGTGCCGGGTCCCGGTGCAGCCGGGGCAGAGCGGCGGCTGCGCGAGCGGCAACCCCGGCGGTGAGTGCGGCAGCCCCGTGGGAGCGGCGGCTCCGGGCACAGACGCCGGCGGCAGCCGCTGTGGCTCCTGGAACCCAGTGGCCATTGGGACACTGCAGGGCCTGCTGGAATCCAGGGGCCGCTGGGACACTGGGGAGCCTCTTGGAGCCAAGGGAACCCTGGGATGTTTTGGAACATCCTGGAATCAAGGGGCCATTGTGACACTGCAGGGCCTCATGGAACCAAAGGAATCCTGAGAGTTTTTGGAACCTCATGGAATCAAGGGGCCATTTCTGGCAGGATGCTCTGCTCTGACAATACCTAAACAATGGTCAGAGAATGCAAACAATGCACACTCTGATGAGTTACTGCTGGTGCCAAGGTGCTGTTTTTAATGTTGAATTATACTAAACCCAAAATGCTTCATGAAACTTCAAACACACACTTTCTGCTTTCTGAAGCAAGATTTGACAGATAAGCTGCTCCCTGGCCTGCAAATATGTCTGGCAGTCAAACCCTTGATAACTATAAAAGCCCCGTCCAACTGTCATGGGGTAGATTCTTCCACAGACTTCCTTGAAGTGTGTGGAGCTTCTGCCATGAAGCAGGAACAGCTCTTCATGGTCACTGCCCAGGGTTTGGGTGGAAGAAAAAAGAATTACCCCCTGTCATTATGGGGTGAGTTACTTCAATCTCTGCTTCAGGATTGTTTCTTTTTGATGGCTTTGATCCAATTGCTTTAATAGAGTTACTTTGATAGACTCCACTGTCCTATCTTACACTATACAACTAGGGGTTTTTGGCTTTTATAATTTGAAGTAAATAATTCTCTTTAAGGTCTTTCATCTGTTCACTTTTCTGATCAATTTTTTGTTCATTTGTCAGAATAAATCATTGTTTTTATCGAAGTATTTCTGATTTGCCATCACTAAAACCTGCAGGACAAAGTGATTGAATCACACCTCTATAATTCCTTCAACTGAAACCAAAATCTGAGTCTGAGATTGGATCCAGCCACCCCCAGGCTCCTCTCTGAGAAGGAATTTAGAAAGCAAGGGGGTCCTTTCTACCCCTCGTAGCTCAACGAGTTTAGCACAGAATCCCCCTGCACACACACACACACACAGGCATGGGAATCTACACACACACTCCTGTTCATCCCTGCACAGACATAACCCAGACAGACTCGCAGGGGAACTCCACACACCATTCCCACATCACGAGAACGGTTAGAAAAACATAAAATATGTACACCAACCCTCACTGCACTGCAGCATTCACAGGATGTGACACCTGTGTCCACTTTTGAAATGTTACAGCCATTCTACACAACCTTTATTTCCTGTCAGCTGAGTATTCTATCAGCTGCATTCTAAGATGGAACTCCAGGCACATGAACAGCTGAATTTGTTCCACATTTAAACGCTGCTGCACATTTTTAAATGGAGAAAGGAGGGAAACTGCTCAGTGTTCAAATGAATGAAACACAGTGAGCCACAAAAGGCAAACATACATATTGTACAGCAGCTTTGTGGAGTTACAGATCTGCTCAATTTTTTATGTTTGGCATTCAAAGACCATGTTTAAATTTATTAAACTACTCCCGTTCTGCCCCCCCCATCCCGTTTTTGGAGTGTTTCAATTGCCTTTCCTTCTTCCAACAGCTGTGACAGCTTTTAAAACAGTCAGTAAAATTAAGTTCCCTCTATAATCCTTTAGTGAATGTTACATTTAAATCAGAGGTTGAGGGAGATTTCCTGTTATGCATGCATTGATTAATTTAAACTTATTAAATTGACACATATGTCAAAATGATTCGATACATTTATTGCATGTTAGCTCATTAAATATTAGTTATTATTAGTGCTACTGTTATTGCTGAAAGAGCAAAAATTCAAGAGTGCAGCTGGCTTTAAGCTATTGCATTCTTTAACATGCTCTGCCTTCAAATCAAAGCATACCTAGTGATGGTCAGACAGATGCCTCTGCAGTCTCAAAATGTTCAGACAATTTTTTGCTCGAATCCTCTCTCCCCTCACCCATAACACAAGAACTGCAGAAACTACAACACCTATTTTGTATGTCCTTATGCTCACATGTGCATATGCAGGTCACAATATATAGTCAAATCACAATTGCTATGGATATTATTAATGTGCCAAACTCAGGTTTATTAATTGAGACAGGGAAGCAGATATGTTTCTGAATGTTAGTTCTTTCTCTGTGTCCACTCAATCCCACATGCCTTAAGCCCTGCACTCACTCAATATATTGGGAGTGTTTTAAGATGGCTTTGAACTGAGCAAAAGAGGAAGAAAAAAATTAGTTTGAATCTTGCACCAGAGCCAAAAAGACATGTCCTGATTTCATTGAAATGCATCCACTCTTAAGAGGCTTATCTAAACTAATCCTTCAAATTAGCTGTAAGAAGGGACATTCAAGAAAGCTCCTTTGGGGGGGCTGGAGGGACAAAGCATCCACAAAAAAAAAAAAAGAAAAAAACACCAAAAAAAGCCCAACCTAACACTCAACTTATCATCTCTTTATATATTTTATTAAAATCGTGTCACTGTAGTGAAGGTTGTAGGAACTGCATTCTTACATTTCTGAAGCTCTCTTACACTATACACAGCACACTGATCTATAAACCATATCTGAACGGGGACCCTCCTCTGTTTATTTTCTGTTATTTACCCCGGAACATCCCAGTGGGTTTTCCCTGTGCCCCCTTCCCAAACTGTGCTCCCCCAGCCAGGCTGTTTGCTCCTTCCCGTCTCATTTCAGCCCCGTGCGATGGCCGCCATTCCCTTTTCCTGCCTGGCTCAATTCCCCCCAGCCCTGCGCTGTGCAGGCAGTGAGGACAGCGAGTGGGCAGCTCCCTCCAGCACACTGTCCCCTCCCGAGCAGCCTCTGCGCCGCTGCGGCCGGGGCGATGCGGTCCCTGCTCTTCCTGGCGGTGCAGGGAGAGCGGCTCCGGCAGGAAAAGTTCTCCCAGTCCATGTGCGCCCGGCGACAAACCCTCCGTGTGCCCCGCGGTGAACAGCAAAGTTCCCGTGGCCGACCCCGTGCACTTGACATCACATCCTCCCCATGACATCACAGCTACTCTGTGACATCACATCCTCCTCTATGACGTCACAACCATCATTTGACATCACATCCTTCCTGTGGGATCACATCTCCCCTATGACATCACACCTCCACTGTGACATCACAGCTGAGTCACATCCAACAAATGACATCACATCTCTCCTGTGATATCATATCATCCCTGTGGCATCATGTCCTCCCCTGTGACATCACATTACAGCTTCCCTGTGACATCACATTTCCCCTATGATGTCACATTCTTCCCTGTGACATCACAGCTCCTGTATGACATCACACCTGTCCTGTGACATCACGTCCTCCCCATGAAATCACATCCTTGTTGTGATATCAAGGTTCGTCTATGACATCACATCCATCATATGACATCACAGCTCTTCTGTGATATCATAACATCCCTGTGACATCACATCCTCCCTGTGACATCACAGCTCCCCCATGATGTCAGAACCATAATATGATATCACAGCTGCACTACGACATCACACCTCCCCTGTGACATCACATCCTTGTTATGACATCACATCTCCCCTAGGATGTCAAATCCATCATATGACATCACATCTCTTCTGTGATATCATAGGATCCCTCCGACATCACACCTGCCCCATGTCATCACATCCTTCCTGAGATATCACATTTCCCCTATGAGGTCACATCCACCATATGACATCACACTTCTGTGATATAACATCCTTCCTGTGATTTCACACATCCCCTGTGACATCACAGCTCCCCTGTGACATCACACCTGCCCTGTGACATTACATCCTCCCGTGTGACATCACGCCTCTCCTCTGACATCACGTCCTCCCCTCCGACATCACATCCTCCCTGTGACATCACAGCTCTCCAATGACATCACATCCTTCTCTGACATCACATCCTCCCCATGATATCACATCTCCCCTGTGACATCACATCCTTGTTGTGACATCACATCTCCCATAAGATGTCACAACCATAATATGACATCACATCTCCCCATGACATCACAGCTCCCCTGTAACATCACATACTCCCCTATGACGTCACAACCATCATATGACATGACACTCCCATGGCATCACCGCTCCCCTCAGACATCACACCCCCCCGTGACATCCCGTACTCACCTGTGACATCACATCCTGGTTTTGACATCAAGGCTCCTCTATGATGTCACATCCATCATATGACATCACATCTCTCCTGTGATCTCATATCATCCCTGTGCCGTCACATCCTCCCCAGTGACATCCCACTTCTCCTGTGACATCACAGCTCTCCCAGGATGTCAGAGCTCCCTATGGCATCACATTCATCCTGTGACATCACAGGTCCCCTATGATGTCACATCCATCATATGACATCACAGCTCTCCAATTACATCATATCTGCCCAGTGACATCACATCCTTCCTGCGACATCACATTTCCCCTATGACATCACACCTCTTCCAAGATATATCATCCCTGTGACATCATGTCCTCCCCGTGACTTCACATCATTCCAGTGACATCACATCCTCCCTGTGACATCACATCATTCCAGTGATATCACATCCTCCCTATGACATCACAGTTCCCTGATGATGTCAAATCCTTCCTATGACATCACATCCAATGACATCCTGATCCATCCCAAGGTTGGGGGTTTGTGTGAGACAGGCAGAACAACAAATGCCTGCACAGCCCAGAGCAGTCAGTGTGGGGCTGTGCTTGCTGCTGCAGAGACCCCCAGGGAACAAACACAGGCAGGAGTTTTGGGGGGGGGGGGGTGTCCCTAAGGAGGACATTTGCCTTATTATTGCTTATTATTTGTAATATCTTACAGATCTCTCATACAACACCTAAGGATGGATTCTATAGAATATGTGCCATAGATATTTGGGTTGGGTCTGGATGTGCTTATGTTCAGTTCCCCACAGCAGCGCTCCCAGGGCTGGGCTTGGCATTGGCAGCTGGAAGGGGGTTGAGAACACCCCAGTGTTTTGGCCACTGCTGAGCACAGCACCAACACTGGGACATTCCTTCCTTAGCTGAGGGCAAGAGCCTGGCAGGGGACCCAAGTAGGCCAGCTGAGCCCAACTGACCCAAGGGACATTGCAGCCCATGGGAGGGCAGTTCAGCTCTAAAAGCTGAGGCCCGGAGCAGGAGGGGGGCATTCATTGTCTGATGGCTGCCTGCTGAGGAACCGTCCCGCGGACCCAAGCCCTGCTCCTGGGGAGTGGCCGACCATGGCTGCTCATGGGAAGCAGAGAACAAACCCTGTTAACTTTTGCTTTAAATAAACTGTCTTATCCCAACCCACCAGTTGTTTTTTTTCCGACCTTACTCCCTCCCCTGTCCCACTGGGAAGGGGAGTGATAGAGCAACTGGGTGGGCACCTGGTGTCCAGCCAAAGTCAACCCACCACACACCTGAACACTTCCAGAGACTCCACCACCTCCCTGGGCTACTTGTTCCAATGCCTGAACACTCTCTCAGGGGAAAAAGGGTTTTTGAATATCTAATCTAAGCCTCACCTGATGCACCTTAAGGCCGTTTCCTCTCTTCCTGTCACTAAAGGCTTTGCAGAAGAGACCAACCCCCACACCCACTAAAACCTCCTTTCAGGTCATTGCAGAGAGCAATGAGGTCCCTCCTGAGCCTCCCCTTCTCCACACTCAACAAGTCCAGTTCCCTCAGCCGTCCCTCAGCAGACATGTTTTCCAGAGCCTTCCCCTGTTCCCTTCTCTGGACACGCTCCAGCCCCTCAAGGGCCTTTTGGCACTGAGGGGCCAGAACTGGACACAGCACTCCAGGTGGGGCCTCCCCAGTGCCCAGCACAGAGGGGCAATCAGTTCTCTGCTCCTGCTGGCCACACTCTTCTCCACAAAGGCCACGATGCCCTTGGCCTTCTTGCCCCCCTGGGCACACTCTGCCTCATATCCAGCCCCTGTCAAGCAGCACCCCCAAGTCCCTTCCTGCTGAGCAGCTCTCCAGCCCCTCTGCCCCCAGCCTGTAGCGTTCCAGGGGGTTGTTGGGACCCAAAGGCAGGCCCTGACACTTGACCTTATTGATCCAGCCTGTCCAGATCCCTCTGCAGAGCCTTCCTGCCCTCCAGCACATCCACACTCACACCCAACCTGGTGTTATCCACGACTTTCCTGAGGGGGCACTCGATCCCCTGGCCCAGGTCACCCAGAATGATGTTAAACAGGAGCAGCCCCAACCCTGAACCCTTGGGAACCCCACTAGTGACCGGCCCCACCTGGATTTCCTTCCATTCCCCACCACTCCCTGGGCCATCAGACACTTTGTCACCCAGCAAACAGTTCCCCAGGGCAAGCCATGAGCAGCCAGTTTGTGCAGGAGATGCTGGGGGAGATGGTGCCAAAGGCTTTCTGGAATTCCAGAGAGACACATCCCCAGCCTTTCCCTCAGCTGCTGAGCGGGTCCTTTGTCAGAGAAGGAGATGAGGTTGGTCAGGCAGGACCTGCCTTTCCCAACCCCACACTGGCTGGGCCTGATCCCCTGGTTGTCCTGCCCCTGCCATGGGATGGCACTGAGGAGGATCTGCTGCATGGACTTCCCTGGTCCTGAGGTCAATGGGACGGGCCAGGAGTTGCCCAGATGCTCCTTTTGGCCCTTCCTGTGCTTGGGCATCCCTTTTGCTTGTTGCCAGTCAGCTGGGACTTGTGCAGTTGTGCAGCACTGCTGGGGAATGAGTGAGAGTGGCTTGGCCAGCTCTTTCTCCAGCTCCCTCAGGACTCTTGGGTGCATCCCATGTGGGCCCAGGCACTTGGGGGGTCTCATTGGCAGAGCAGGTCACTGACCATTTCCTCCTGCATTGTGGGGGCTTCACTCAGCTCCCCATCACCAGCTTCCAGCCAAAGCCTGCCTGCCAGGTGTCCAAGGGGTCAGTTCTGCTGCCCCCTCCTTCCTTCCCCCACAATGGAAAACTCCCTCATTTTGGGTCCCTGTGCCCCAGACGACTCCAACCACCACCTCACCCACCAGTCCCACAAACATGGAATGCTTGGGCTTGGGAGGGGCCTTCAAGAGCATCCCAACACCCTCAGAGGAAAGATTTCCTTCCTACTATTTCCTCCAACCCTTCCCTCTACCTGTGTGAAGCCACTGCCCCTTGTCCTGTCACTCCAGGCCCTTGTCCAAAGTCTCTCTCCATCTTTCTTGTTGGCTCCCTTCAGGCACTGGAAGGCCACAATTAGGTCATCCCAAAGCCTTCTCTTCTCCAGCCTCAACAATCCCAATTGTCTCAGCCTTTCCTCACAGCAGAGCTGCTCCATCCCTCTGATACTCTTGCTGCTCCCCTCTGGACTCGCTCCAGCAGGTCCATGTCCTTCCTGTGCTGGAGCCCAGAGCTGGAGGCAGCTCTGCAGGGCTGACAACATTACAACCCTGTGTGTTCCAGCAAGGACACTGTGGAACCTCCTGGAGTAAAGGGGACATTGTGACACTGCAGGGCCTTCTGGAGCCAAAGGAACCCTGGGACACTGTGGAATCTCATGGAATCAAGGGAGCACTGTCACCCTGGAAAAAACTCCTGGAATTCAGGGCCCATTGTGACACTGCAGCTCCCCATGGAACAAAAGGAACCCTGGGACGCTGCAGAAACTCATGGAACCAAGGGCCATTGGGACATTGAGGGGGCTGATGGAATCAGGAGGCCATTGGGACAATCCAGGGCCTCATGAAATCAAAGGAATTCTGGGACACTGTTCAATCTCCTGGAACCAAGGGTTCCTGCTGACATGCGTGTCCTCCTGGAACCAAGGGAGCCCTGAGATATTTCTGAACCTCCCAGAATCCAGGGGCCATTGGGACCCTGCAGAACCTCCTGCATTCAAGTGCTCCTTGTGAAACTGCAGGCTCTCCTGGAACCCAAGGATTCCTGGAACACTGCAGAGCTCACGGAACCAAGGGGCCACTGTCCCACTGCAGCTCTTTCTGAAGTACAAGGGACCCTGGGACAGTGGGAAATCTCCGAGAATCCAAAGGGCATTAGGGGACTGCAGGGCCTCATGGAACTAAAGGAACCTTTGGAGACTGTGGAAGCTCATGGAATCCAGGGGCCATTGGGGCATGTGGGGCCTCCTGGAAGCAAAGGAACCCCGAGAATTTATGTGGGAACAAGTTAAGGCAGCAACAGCTGCATTCAGTTAATTCGAATCCAAAAGGAGTGTTTTGGCCTTGACTGGTGTTTCCCATCCAGAGAGTGCTGTTTGCCAAAGGGGAAACCACTTGGAACGCTCTGCATGGCAGCCTGTGTTTTTCTCTGGTGGCTGAACACAGTCAGCACATGAGGGGAGGGGAATGTGTGGGATCAGGGCACTGCTTTGGGGCCATGCTGGGAATTCCAGTGGACTAAAAGACAAAGCCCAGGTGCTGTTTCCAAAGGAACCCCAATTAAAGGGGGACACCGGAAAGACGGGCGGACAAGTCCCACAATGGAACTCTGTGTGTGCAGCCTCATTTTCTCCTACAGTGCCCACAGGAGAGAGGGTAAACAGTGGGGGTTGGGACCCCAAAACTGTTCAGGGGGGAAATGGGGGATTGAGGGGACAATGGGAATATGGAAGGAACAGGGAGAAGGGTGGAAAAGGGGGGGTGGTCTGGTGGTTCGGATGGTCTCATTGGGGTCTTTGGGCACAGAGGGGTTGGGAAAGGGGGGTGGCCCCCCTGAGCTCCCAACTTCCTGTGGGGTGCTGGATCCAATCTCAGCCTTGGATTATGCCAACACTTTCAGTTTAGAGGAATTACAGAGGTGTAACTGAATCATTTTTGTCCTCCAGGTTAAACGATGGCAAACCAGATCTATTGAGAGAAATTAATTTATTTAGGGTTCCAAATGATCAGACAAAAGATCTTCATCAGAATTATTTACTGCACAACAGAAACACTAAAACTACCAGGAGAACAGCATAAGATAGGACAGTGCTCTACATTAAAGCAATTGTTGAAGCAATTCTACCCAAGCTGGCACAAAACCTGTAATTCCTAATTACGGTTGGATGGAACTCCCCCAGACCAACATTAATGGAGAGAGATCTCTGCTCTCAACCTCCAGCAGTGACCTTGGGGGGTCCCCAGCCAAGGTAGGAATCTCCACACACCTCCCAAGAAGGGTTCTGTGAGAAGAAGCTGCCCCTGGGAAAGGGGACTGGCCCTCTGTGGTAAAAGGGATGGACTGACAGTCACTGGACTCCAGGGGTTGCCTCCCCATCAGGGGCTTCATTCGGGGTGGAAGCAGCGGCCGAAGCTCTTCCCGCAGTCGGGGCACTGGTAGAGCTTCCCCTACTGGTGGGTCCGTTGGTGTCTGGTAAAGTTAGAGCTGTGGGTGAAGCTCTTCCCACACTCCCCACACTTGTAGGGCCTCTCCCCGGTGTGGATGCGCCGGTGGGTGATGAGGTGGGAGTTCTGGTTGAAGCCCTTCCCACAGTTGGTGCAGCGGAAGGGCCTCTCATCCGTGTGGGTCCGCTCATGCAGGAGGAGAGCTGAGCTGGTCTGAAACCTCTTCCCACATTCCAAGCACTTGTAGGGCCGTTCCCCGGTGTGGATGAGCTGGTGGGTGCGGAGGTTGGAGCTGCTCCTGAAGCTCTTCCCACATTCCCCACAATTGTAAGGCCGTTCCCCAGTGTGGATGCGACGGTGTTGGATCAGGTGGGAGTTCCTGTTGAAGCTCTTGAGACACTCCCCACACGTGTAGGGCCGTTCCCCAGTGTGGATGTGCTGGTGACGGAGCAGGTGGGTACTCTTCCTGAAGCTCTTCCCACATTCCAAGCACCTGAAGGGCTTCTCCCTGCTGGGAGGCTGCTCAGGGACCACCAGGTCAGAGCTCCCCCTCAAGCTCCGGCCGCCTTCCTGGCACAGGCTGGCTCTTTCCTCCTCAGAGCACCCTGGGCTGGCTTTGGAGCCCCTCCTGCGGGGGGATCTCCGGCCCTTTTCCTCCCCACTGCCTTCCTGCACCGGGGAGCCCTTCAAAACGGCCTCTCCCACCAGGGTCTCACGGGGAGATTCGTCCTCCGGGCTCTCCGTCCTCAGCTCGGGGCCTGGGGCAGGAAGCAAGAAGGACAGGCAGGGGATTTGCCTTTGGCCCACAGGGAAGGCCAAGGACATCCCCCCAACTCCGGCCCCGGCAGGACGGCGGCGCCAGCGGGGTTGTCCTGCAGCCGGGGCCATGCTGGGCTGACAGAGCCAGCACAACACCCGCCCAAAGGGACACTGACTTCCTCCTCACCTGCCTGGGGGGCCCAAGGCATCTTCCTCTTCCTCGCAGCCTCCTCCTCCATCCGACCAAGCTTTGGGAAGGACAAATCCTGATGGGGGGGAAAACAAGGGCTGAGCGTGTGGGTTTGGGAGTTCCTCCTGCCCAAGTCCATCTCTAGAACTCACTGGACATCCTGTGACCATAAAAACCTCCAAAACACCAAGGATCAACCCAGAAAAGCACAAACCACCGAGACACAGGCAAAAAAATCCCTCAGAAACAGTAAGAAGATCCTCATCCCCCCAAACCTCACAAAGCTGAAATTCAGATGAAAAATACTCCAAAATATGAAGATTAGCCCCCTCTCCCTCCCTGTAGCCCCCCTTTCCCACCCC
Organism: Manacus candei; assembly: GCF_025592945.1. Classification (NCBI taxonomy): domain Eukaryota; kingdom Metazoa; phylum Chordata; class Aves; order Passeriformes; family Pipridae; genus Manacus; species Manacus candei. The sequence goes on along the minus strand of NW_026138093.1, from coordinate 9,153,116 downwards.
TTTCCCACCCACCCCCCAAAGCCTGGCGCCCCCCAGCTCCCTTTGGGGGTGATCCACCGCCCCTCACGCTCCCTTTGGGGGTCCCACCCGCTCTTTTCCCTTCTCTCGCCCCTTTCCCATCGTGGCCGCTCCGCTCACGCGACAGCGGCAGGAAGGGCAGGGACAGGGGCAGAGCAGCAACAGCAACAGCAGGAGAACAATCACCCCCCATCCCATGGGTGCCCAGGAAGGTGGAACCTGTCCCAAATACCCTGGGGGAGCGTGGAGGTTCGGGACATACTCGGGCTGCCAGCACAGATTTCCCTGCAAAGTCTGCAGTGAGTCAAGCTCTGCAGAGGAGATTGTGCCCCATGGATGGGATTGCAGAGACTCCCTCGGGTCCCCAGCATCAATCAGCAACCAGCAATAGACACAAAAGGGCCCCCTGAAGATTTCAGGGGGAGTGTCCTGTAGGGAGGGGACAGTGTCACCCCACCAGGGCAGGGTTGGCAAGTGGGAGGCTGCTCCAGGGGTCTGCAAGAGGCCTCGTGCCCTGCTCAGCCCCAGCACTGGCTGGTCCCAACACCGCCTGCTGAAGACCCAGCCCTGGGCAATTCCTGGCAGAACAGCCCCACCCCCACCTGGCTCCAACCTCCTGGCAGGGACTTGCAGACAGTCAGGAGGTCTCCCCTGAGCCTCCTCTTCTCCAGCCTCAACACCCCCAGCTCCCTCAGCCTCTCCTCACACCACTTGTGCTCCACTCCCTTCCCCAGCCTCGCTGCTCTTCTCTGGATGCTCTGACCCCAAAATTGCTCCCCCTCCCATAGAAAGGCCAAGGGCATCTGGGGACAGTTGGGGGGCTTTGTGGGGCACTGGGTGATTACTGGGGGATACTGGGACACACTGGGGGGAACCAGAGGGCATTGGGAGGACTGGGGGGTTACTGAGGGACACTGGGAGGGCACTGGGAGGGACTGGGGGGGAACTGGGGCACACTGGAGGGCACTGCGGAGTTACTGGGGGATTACCAAGACACACGGGGGGACACTGGCAGGTTACTGGGCCATACTGGGGGTTACTGGGTGCTCACTGCAGGATCACTGGGCCATACTGGGGGGCAGTGGGAGGTCACTGGGACACACTGGATGGTCACTTAGGGGGTTACTGGGCCATACTGAGGGTCACTGGGAGGTCACTGGGATATACTGGGGGCACTGGGATCCCCTTACCCGGCTGTGGTACATCTTCCCCTCCGGATTTTGGGGGGCATCCCTAGGACCCCTCCCCTGGGGGCTGGGGGACACCTTGAACCCCACTGCTGGGCTTTATGGGACCCCCTAAAATCCCCACAAAACCCCTGAAATCCCCCCGTCGACCCATCGAAACCTCCTCAAGGACCCCTCATCCCTCCCCAGCGCCCTCTAAACCCTCTCAGTTACCCACAAAACCCACCTGAGACTCCCCAAGCCCATTCAGGGACCCCCAATCCCCCCCACGGGCCCTCCAAACCGTCTGGGACACCTTAAACCCCCCAGAGACCCCAAAACTGCCTCGAAGGTCCCCGCAAACGCCCCCCAGGACCCCTAAACCTCCTCAGAGACCCCCAAAGCCCACCTGGGACACCTCAAATCTTCTCAGAAAACAAAACTCCCATCAGAGCCTCCCAAAACCCTCCAGGGACCTTCAACCTCCCCCCCGAGTCCTTTCAAGGACCCCTCAAAACGTCCCCGGGAACCCCCGAACCCCCCCGCTAAGCCCTCCCGAACCCTCCAGGCTTTCCACCCACAGCCGCGCTCCCCGCAGCCCCCGAGGGGATCCCCAGACCCCGCTCTCGCCGCCCCCCCGCCAACTCACCCAGCGAAGTGCAGCGGCCGCAGGTGAGTCCTCCTCACTCCCGACCACGAGGCCAAAATGGCGCTCGCTCCGCGCGCCCTCCGCCTTTACAGACCCGCCCCGCAGCCAATCAGCGCGCGGCCACGGCCCCTGCCCGCCCCCCGCCTGCGCGGGGCATTGTGGGAGTTGTAGTCCCTGCGGCGGGGGAGGATCGGGCGTTTTGGGTTTTAGTTTTTCTGTCTTTTTTATTTTCTCTTTTTCCTTTCTTTCTTTTCTTTCTTTTTTCTTTTTTTCTCTTTTTTATTTGTTCTTTATTTTTTTTCTCATTTTTATCCTGTTTTTTCTTTCTTTTTTTCTCTTTTTTTTCCTCCTTTTTCTCTCTTTTCTCCCTTTTTTTAAATTTTCTTTTTTCTTATTTTTCCCCTTTCCTTTTTTTTTTACATTGTTTTCTATCAGTTGTTTTATTCAAGGACGATTTAAACACATATCAAAACAATCTCCAGGTACATATCCTGCCACAACAGATAATCTGCCATTGTTCCAGGTTTGTGAGGATTCCCAAGATCACAAACACTGAGACACCAAGGGTGGAAGACAAGCAACTTTATCCTGTCCCTCGCCACAGCCTTCAATCCACACCCAGCCCTGGATTTCTGCAAAGCCGCTGGGCAGGAGCAGGAGATGGAGCTGGTGCTCGGCGGGAGGGGCAGCAACAACAAACCCGTGTCTTTGGCACAGGGGAAGGAATTTAGTGCTTGAGGGGTTACATTCCACAGGCTCCCCTGGGGATCAGCTCATGCTCGGACAGTGAGAACAGCAAGAACATTCCTAATAAAAATGCCAGAGGGAAGGGAGCGGAGGGGGAGCAGGGGCAGGAAAAGGAAGCAGAGCGATGGAAGATGGGCTGGGGCGGTCGGGGCTGGGGGAAGGCAGGCTGGACAATGCCTTGTTTGGTCCAGCAGCTGGACCAGCTCCAGGGCAGGTGTCGGGGCAGCCTCTGCCACAGGGACATGGACAAACAGACCCTACAAAAGCTCTCAGAGGGGTTGGGGGCTCTGGGCGAGGCTGCGCTCTCGCCTCAAGCCAGGATACCCCAGGGCAGTGGAACAGCAATTCCTGTCAGCTCCCAGCAAAGATTATTGGGGTTTGCACTGGGGAAATATTGACACTCCAGCTTCTTCTTCTCTTTTTAGAACTTTGAGCTTGCAGTCGGGTAGAAGGGCTGGTGGGGGAGTGGGAAGAGACCCACTGAGGGACACATCTCATCCCTCAGTTAGATGGAGCTAAACCCCTGATCTTGCTTAGGAAGAGCTGCTGATGCTCAGTTGTCTTCTTTCCCTTCTGCTTTAGTGGGATATTACATTTCCCTGCAGTATTAGTGATAGAATGCTATGTCAACTGGAATGTTTTGGTTCTTACAGAAAGCATCAACAGATTTAAAGGAAGGTTTTTTTACATAGGTGAGACCTCCAAAAAAACCAAAAACCCCAAAGGTAATATAAGTGCAGAATAAAGTGAACTTTGGAGTTTTCCTTTTAATTCTTGGGTAGAAAAGCCATCCCAGTTAGGGACAGCAATTTATTGCATTGCTGAAATAAAACCAACTAACAAACAAAGAAATCTGACTTTGTTCTCTTTCGGATTTGTTTTTGATCATAAGAATCCTTCTAGTGAAAAGGGCTAATTTACTCTTTCTAGAGGAATGTTTTAAGTGTGATTATCACAGTTGCTGAAAAGGTCTAAAATAGGACATGGACTTTGAACCTGCTCCTGCGTTTAGGATGTGGTGCTTAACATTCAAGAAACAATAGAACTGCAACTCATTTATTAAGGTATCATCTCAAAGTGTCAACTCTTGCTCTGTAAAGACATGCCACAAGGATTGTAGAAAGCTTACAGTATCCCAGGAGGTACATGTGGTATTTTATCAGTGTAAATATGGATAAGATTTTCAATATTTCTGCTGGGAATACTCCATAACTAAAGTAAGTTTTCCCTTTGGTGCTGCACTAGTTTATGATTTAATTGTTACTGACATTCCACCAGTCACATTATTAGCTTCACCAAATGAAAAGGAAATAATCCTGTATTAATTAAAGAGAGCAACTGAATTCCTTCACTCATCTTATCCTTGGCTGTCTGAGACAGTGATGCACTTCAGCTTCCCTACAGAAACTGCCACTAAAAAAGAGATTGGGGTGATAATGAGATATACAGATTGAAGGGTGTGCCTGAATTATCTTTAGGGAGGAGACATTTTGGTGAGTGACAGGCAATGTGCCTGTGGTTCCCTTTTTCAGTCTGGGTTTTTTCCCTTTCTTTTTGTCAGAGGCTTTGGGAAAGGTGTTTTGTCAAGAGAATAATATTCATTTATAGCCATGTGAACGGTTTCTATGCTATACCAGTGAAGGCAGTCACCTAAATACCCATACCCATGCCCTTGAAAATAAAACAAGGAGAAAACATGGAGTATTTATTTGAGACCAGACAAACTGAATGTAGTTCAGTAACATGGTAAGGCAATTGCTGTTATTGCACAGAGACATTTCTTTCTATGCTGGAACTGAGGGGAGCAGCCAAATCTAAAAGCCTTGCTCTGTGTCTTTGTGAACACACTGTGGGTAAGTTCAAAGGAGCATTCAGAGATTGTGTTGTGTGAGCCTTTTTCCCTGAGATCAAAACAAGGAGTAATTAATGCTAAATCCAGCAGGTGGCTTTCAAGTAATAACTTGGTTCAGTTTGTCCAACTGTGTACAAACAGGTGAGGAAAATCTGGAACTTTAGAAGGGTTAGTTTTTTACCTCATTAGCAGGATATCCAGGGGTGCACCAAGTGCCTGCCAGTGAGGAGCACAAGAGACCAGCAGACAGTGACAATCTTGTTCTAATGTTAATGTCACTGGAGCACAGAGTGAGATCACTTCTGAGTTATGTTTCTTTATTCAGTGGTTGGGAATAAAGAGGAAATCACATATTTGATGACACTTTAGGATTTATTTCACACTCTTAACAAGAAGGTATTTTGCAGCTGGACTTTGAATAAGGTTCCATGGTATATTGCACATTTCTATCTCAAGTTAACAGTCTACTTCCCAAAGAAATTCTCAGCAGCTAACACCCTTTCATCATCTGGCTCTTTCTCTGATGGTTTGAGCTTGTTGCTCCTTTTGGTAAATACCCATTTGACACAGTGCACTGGTCAGCTTCTGCCAAGTGCCACTGAATCTCACTTCTTCCCTTGCCTTGAGGTAGTTGTGCTTTAAGAATCTGGCTGTTCAGATGCCCTGAAATGTCTCTAGTATTTCAGTGGGAAGAAGCTTCAAGATGTGCTGTTTGGCACACATGAGAAATTCCCTGCCCAGAGAGCCATGGAAATGTAGGTGCTGCTCAGTAATGCCCCTTGACTGAGACAGGCACTGCTGACGATGTTTTCCTTCCCCTCTCTGATTCCACTCCCACTGTTTTGTACAGACTCCTTGGGGTCAGATTTTGCACTGTACAGTTTGATAAGTTAGTGCAGATGTGTGTTTGCAGGTATGTTCTTCTGTATTCCCAGATAAAATTCAGTAAACTGATACCTGGCTTGAGCTTTTTTTTTCCCCATAGTGCTATTTTTATTTATTTACAGAACAGTTTAAGAAAATGAAGGTACACTTAGCCCCAGTTTACTTGCTGCTCTAATCTCTTCACCTTTTTTTTCTTTTCCCTTCCCCCAAACTGATGGGTAACTGTGAAACCCAAGTTCAGGAATGGAGTTGGAATTCCTGGCCCCAGTCTGGGGGAGGTGACACTTTCAGTCTCCCCGGGAAAAAGCCAACTGCTTTGTTTATCAACATGCAAAGGGCAGCACTGTGGGAAATAGGGCCTAGAAAAAAACGTAGCTTTGCAGGGAACGGAGCAGCTCATTACAGGGGTGAGCCACAACTCCTAAAACTGCCATTTCAACTCCTGTTTCAACTGCCCTGACAGCTGGCAGCCAATCAAATGCTGCAGTCACAGGTTTTACCTTATAAGGTATGATTATCTGTTGGTGTTGGGTATAAAAGGAGGGCTGCGACTCCAATAAACTTGTCTCAGCTTCACCCCCTGAGTCTGTGCCTCAATACGCCACAAATGGCACCCAATGTTGGGGCATGAAAGAAACTAAGCTGTTTCTCCGGTGGTGTAGCTCAGGTGAACACAAGGAAGGAAAAAGTGCTGAAAGGAAGCGACAAGAGAGCTCTCAATTACCTTACACTGGACGATAAGGGAAGCAGCTGAGAATGAAATGGGAACCCCTTTAACGAAAAAGCATAAGGCAGTCTAGCGAGCCTGTGCTGAAATCCTTAAAAAATATGAGAAAACAGTACAGGAAGAAAATTTAGAATGTCTCCTTTTGTGGGCATCCAAAGCTAATCCCACATTAAACAGTGACTTAGTATATGACTGGAGAGTTTGGGATGATGTCGGTGCCAGACTCTGGGACAGCACCACGCTAGGGGATAAGATAGCAACCTCTTTATTAACAGCATGGAGAACAGTTTATGAAGCTTTGCAAACTCACTCCAGCTCCGCAGACAACCGTGTAGAAACGGCAACTGATTCTGAGCCACCATCACAGCAGGAGCTGAAATTTTGTGTGCAGACCCTGCCCCATGCCCTGCCCCGACCACAATCTCCCGTGTTGCCTTCCACGCCACCAGAGCTGCCTTCATTGCCAGCATCACTGTGGCCACCTAAGGCACAGCCCGCAGCGTGGCCAGAAACAAAGGCCTCCTCCTCCACGCCCCATTCGCGTGGACTTCGCTTCCGTGGTGCCGCTGCCACAGCACCAGTTTCTCAGTCAGATGACTCCAAGGAGGACCCAGAACTCACAGATAAGGAAAAAGATTTAACCTTTCACTCTCCTGACTTGCCTGACAAATGGGTGCGAGTGCGGGGGGAGGCGAGACTCGCAGGGGACACGGCAGTCTTAAAAGCTTTCCCAGTCCTGGTCTTGCCTGACCAGGACCCTCACTGGGAGGGTCTGTCATATGCTCTTATTAAAGATGTAAGGCAAACAGTAACCGACCACGGTTTGGGGGCTTTGTACACCATCCATTTAATAGAATCCATCTGTGATAGCCAAGTGTTCATCCCCCACGATTTCAAAACACTATTTCATCTAATAATGACTGATATGCAGTACACCATGTGAGAAGCCAGACTGAAACAATTAGCAGAAAAACAGGTGATTGCAAATTCAGTTGCAGGAACACGAAACCCTTTGCGGACTGTTACTGTAGGTGTTTTACTGGGGTAGGGTGAGCATTCTTCTCAGGCAGTACCAGCACGAACATGTGCTGCAGGGCTCCAGCGAATAAAGCAACTAGCCCTATGCACTCTTGAAAGTGTTCTGGACACAGGCACACAGAGAATGCCCTTTACCTGTTTCAAACGAGAGGCAAATGAGCCCTTTATGAAGTTTTTAGATTGTCTTAATGATGCTTTGGAAAAACAAGTAGAGAATGATGCTGCACGCCAATGCCTTTTTAAACAGCTTGCTATAGAAAATGCAAACCCCGACTGTCAGAAGGTTTTACGTCCCCTAAAAAATCCTGCAGTGGACAATATGCTAAATACATGCATGAATGTTGGCCCAAGGCAGTATGATTTATCTCTGATAGTTGAAGCATTTGCAGCAATGTCCACAAAAAATCAACAATGTTTTTCTTGTGGCCAGTTGGGTTACTTGCACAGGAATTGCCCAAACGACAGGACAAACAAAAGAAGAGTGGTGCCAGGTGTCTGTCCATGTTGTCACAAAGGGAATCAGTTTGCAAATCAGTGCTGCTCTGAGCTTGATCACTATGGGTTATCGCTTTCCCCACAGGGAAACTCCAAACGGAGCACAGGAAGGGGACGAGCTATGACAATAAATCAAACCCCTGCCTGGACCCCTCGCGAACCTGCCACAGCCTGTACGCAAGCACAGCCGGCAGTGCCAGAGTGGACCTGGCCACCTCCACAGAAGTAACACTGCAGGATACAACAGTTGCCCTGCTGCCGACTGCTACACATGGCCCTCTGGGCCACGGCAAAGCAGCCTTACTAATTGGCAGATCATCTATCACTTTAAAAGGCCTTTTTGTGTTGCCAGGAGTGATAGAGGCAGATTTTGAGGGGGAAATAAAGATAATGTCGTGGACCCCAATGCCATCATGTATTGTACCTGCAGGCAGCCAGATCGTGCAACTAATTTATCTTTTACCCCAAACACCAAATAATGTTCCTGTCGGGCGTGGCCGTGGATGCTTCGGATCCACAGGCGAGCTGCAAATTGACTGGACACAACAACTGACCACAGAACACCCTTTATTGTCTTGTATTCTGCAGGTACGGGGGGAGAGCAAACAAATCCCTCTCATCCCTTGCTTTGAATCTTCCTGCCTACAGGATATGGGGGGGGAAAGCGAAGCCACAGCAAACTAAAATCTCTCCCATCACCACTCAGTTTAGCTCCCTTATTAGCTACTTGTTTGCACCATTGTGGGGAAGGAAATTTTCTGGTTCAGGATATCTGTAACTGCTTCTACCAAAGCCATTGGGGGGGTGAAAGAAGCGACGGGTGGGGCCAGGACCTTTTGGCAAAGCAGGGCTCAACTTCCCAAACAAGGCTGGGGCTGGGGGTGTGCCGAGGGGGAAGTTGTCCTGCAGGCAGCAGGGCAGGACAAGCAGGACTCAGTCTGCTCAGGACACGGCGCATCTGAAGGACACCATGGGTTTGGGCCCATTGTTGCTGCTTTATTAAATCACAGCTGCCTCCAACTGGCTCAGTGGGAACAGAAGAGCAGTGCTCATAGTTTGAATTGAGGTTCTTGGTCAAGATTTGATGGCATCAGGATTCCAGTTCTCCTGCCTATAGGAAGGACAGAGTTTCTTTTTTGTGATAAGATCCATGCCAGGAAAGCTCCCCAGGCAGCCACCAGGCCCCAATATGGCATCAGGGCAGTTGGTAGCAGTCCCCCCAACACCTGCCTCCCAGCCCACGCCAAGCCACCGCCTTACCCACAGCCCCAGAGCCCTGGATGCCACCATGGCTGTCCCTGACACCACCCTGCTCACCAGCTCAGGTGTCTCACACAGCGCCTGGGAGCCTGGGAATGTTGGAAGCTCTTCATGGATGTGGACATCAGTACCTGAAGAGCTTCTGGCCTGAATCAAGGGCTTGGCATTGGTCCTAAAGCTGCCAGGATGCCGATGGTCTGTTCTGCCAGGCAAGGGACGACTTCACTGCTGTCTGTCTTCAAGGGCTGAAGGGCTGTGAGAGAAAAAACAGAGCCGAGCTGAAACTCCAGACATCCCTCCAGCCCATGTTCCCCACTCACCGCTGCAGATCTCATCCAGTTGCTCTGTGCTTCGGTTCCTCAGGTGCCCATTTTCCAGCTCCAGGGGGACAGGGCCAGTCAAACCACAGCAACTTGGCAGAGACGTCTTCAACTGCTTCTGCTTCCTCAGCACCGCTGAGCCCAGGTGGTCTCTGAAGAGGCAGATGGAGAAATCCTGCATGTCGCTGCTCTCCTGGGAGGAAGGAGGAAAGGTGAGCTTTGGAAACAGCAGCCCCCTGCCCACAGTGAAAGGGGATGGGGATGGTGGCTGAGGGAGATGCCCTGGGCTCAGATTCCAGAGCAGGGACAAGTTGCACTGAGCTGCAAGGCCCAGAAGCCACCAGAGCCCAGGGGAGCAGAGCCTGCTGCCAGAGCTGCTGACAGGGCTGGGTGCAGGGCAGCTCTCACTGCCCAGTGCCCATCTCAGGGCTCACACTCCCACATCAGCCTTACCAAGTCAAGGAAGCATGAGAGGTTCTCCACCAGATCCTCAGTGGCTGGGTAGGCCTTTATCTTCTTCAGGTTTGGACTCATCAGGTTTTTAGAGACAATCACAATCTCTGTCCAGGAGTCTTCACTGCCAATCCACAGGAGCTCCATCATGTTTGGCATCAGGAGCTCCAGTTTTCCTGCCTGTATGAAGGACAGTGTTTCTTTTCTGTGATAAGATCCATGCCTGGAAAGTTCCCCAGGCAGCCACCAGGCCCCAACATGGCATCAGGGCACTTGGCAGCAGTCCCCCCAACACCTGCCTCCCAGCCCACACCAAGCCACCGCCTTACCCACAGCCCCAGAGCCCTGGATGCCACCATGGCTGTCCCTGACACCACCCTGCTCACCAGCTCAGGTGTCTCACACAGCGCCTGGGAGCCTGGGAATGTTGGAAGCTCCTCATGGGTGTGGACGTCGGCGCCAGAAGAGCAGTGCTTCTGGCCTGAATCGAGGGCTCGGTGTTGGTCCTAAAGCCGTCAGGATGCTGATGGTCTGTTCTGCCAGGCAAGAGACGACTACATTGCTGTCTGTCTTCAAGGGCTGAAGAGCTGTGAGCAAAAGAAACGGAGCCGAGATGAAGCCCTGTGTCTGCAGAGACCCCCAGACGTCCCCTCCAGCCCCTGTTCCCCACTCACCGCTGCAGATCTCATCCAGTTGCTCTTGGCTTCGGTTCCTCAGGTGTCGCGTGGCCACCCCTAGGCACAAAGCTCCGTCAGCCCCTGCTCCCCAGCGGGCTCCCAGCAGCGCGGCCCCTGGCCCTGCCCTCCTCCCCCTCAGCCGGGATGAGCCCAGGAAGCACCAGGAGCTCAGGGGGGTGGAACTCAGCCCAGTGCCCACCAAGCCCAGCCAGGTGGGCAGGGGTGGCAGAGGGAGGCCCAGGCCCAGCCTGTGGCAGCCGGGGCTCAGGCAGCCCCAGGGTTGGGCCTGGCTGTGGCTGCAGGAGCGGGGACGGGGGCCAGCTTGCCCAGAGAGGGACCCCAGGGGCTGGGGCTCACCGATGAACCTGATGGCCGCCTCTCGCACACTGGCCTCAGGGTCCTTGAGGTAGCTCAGGCCCTGACGCAGGTACTCTTCAGCCCTGCTCCTGTCCTTCCCCACCTGGAGAGAGCACAAGGACACGGGCATGGCACAGAGCCCCCCCGCTGGCTGCAGCAGTCCCTCCTGCCAGCACTCAGTGTTGCCCAGAGCCCTCTCTCCCGCTGGCTGCAGGGAAGGGAGAGGGGCCTGCAGAGGAGCCCCCGGGGCTCTGTTCTTGGAGGGCACACACTGGGCTGCAGCTCCAGCCTCTGGGCTCTGGGCCCACACAGTGGGCTCTGCCTGCAGGGCAAGCCTCACCCAGCCTGCACCCTGGCACTTGGCCTTACCAAGCACTCGCCAATCCTCCACATCTGCTGCTTCTTCACCAGCTCTTTCAGCTCCCTCCACTTGAGCAGCTTTGCTGCGGCAAGGAGCGCTTCCTGGGCGGCCTGCATGGAAGCAGAAGGGGTGAGGTAGCAGCATGGCTGGCAAAGGAGAGCTCTTGGCTTTCTTGCTGGGGAGATTCTGCCCTCAGGAAGTTGGGACATGCCCTCACCAAAGTGTCTAGGGGACGTGTGAGGACAGCCCCGCAGGACAGGGCCTGAGGCTGGAAGCCCTGGCCTTGGACACATGCCAGGGACAGCAGAGAAGCCTGTGGGGATGTGCCTGTTCAGGCTTTGGTGGCCACAGGCTGCTGACGAGCCCTACTGGAGCCCCAGGGCAGCTGTTGGAAATGGCCGTGCCAGCTTCTCCGTCCCTGCTGGCGCTGGCTCTGCAGGGACCTTTCCCACGGCTTGCGCTGGGCCACGGCTGCCCACTGCCAGCAGCCCTTGTCCTGCTGCCTGGGCCCCACAGGGCAGGCCAGCCCACCTCTCTCTGTGCCAGTGCTCAGCCTTCCAATGTGTACCTTGGCCACGCTCGGGGACTGGTCACTTGTGCGAATGAGCAGCGGGACCAGTGCACTCCGCAGAGACGTCTTCAATTGCTTGTTGTTCCTCAGCACTGCTGAGCCCAGGTAGTCTCTGAAGAGGCAGATAAAGGCCTCTCGCATGTCACTGCTCTCCTGGGAGGAAGGAGGAAAGGTGAGCTTTGGAAACAGCAGCCCCCTGCCCACAGTGAAAGGGGATGGGGATGGTGGCTGAGGGAGATGCCCTGGGCTCAGATTGCAGAGCAGGGACAAGTTGCACTGGGCTGCAAGGCCCAGAAGCCACCAGAGCCCAGGGGAGCAGAGCCTGCTGCCAGAGCTGCTGACAGGGTTGGGTGCAGGGCAGCTCTCACTGCCCAGTGCCCATCTCAGGGCTCACACTCCCACATCAGCCTTACCATGTCAAAGAAGCGCGGCAGGTTCTCCACCAAATACTCATCCATGGGGCTGGCCTTTTTCTTCTCCAGGTTTTGATTTATCAGTCTTTTCAGGATCATAATGACCTTTGTCTTGAGGTCTTCTCTGCCAACCCACAGGAGCTCCATCATGTGTGGCACCAGGAACTCCAGTTTTCCTGCCTGTATGAAGGACAGAGTTTCTTTTCTGTGATAAGATCCATGCCTGGAAAGCTCCCCAGGCAGCCACCAGGCCCCAACATGGCATCAGGGCAGTTGGCAGCACTTCCTCTAACACCTGCCTCCCAGCCCACGCCAAGCCACCGCCTTACCCACAGCCCCAGAGCCCTGGATGCCACCATGGCTGTCCCTGACACCACCCTGCTCCCCAGCTCAGGTGTCTCGCACAGCACGACGAGGCCTTCGAGCACCTGGGAGGCTGGGAGGGTTGGAAGCTCCTCATCGATATCAAAGTTGTCATTCTGAAGGTATTCAAAGTCTTTGTCCTTGTCCTCCCACTCAAACTTCACGCTAGTGCCACTGGGCAATGGCTGTAGAAGCAAGCACAGTAGTGAGAGCCTGGCAGAGTCTGCAGGGCTCGTGGCAGGGGATCAAGTCCTTTTCTGGTCACTCACAGCCAAGTCAGAGGTGGAGCTGCTTTCTGAAGAAGAAGCGCTTAGACTGCAGGGCCACCAGTCGACCCAGAGCATGACAGCGAATGGCCATAATATCTTGTCTCCAATCTCGGGCTCTGAGAAGATGCTCTGCCACATTTGCCTGGCCACACTGCAAGGCAGAGCTCTGTGTCAGCAGGGCAGCCTGGAGTGCAGCGTGGCTGGCCCAGCCCAGGTTCCTGGGGCCCTGCCTGGGCAGGCAGCAGGGCACTGAGCTGGTGTTCCCCTCTAGGCTGGGAGCAGCAGGGTGGCTCTGGGCTGGCTGGGCCAGCTTTGTCTGCTGCAGGCCTGGACAACCCAGCAGGGCTGGAAAGCTTGGTGGGATGGAGAACCCCTCTCCTCAGGGCTGTCCTCCATCATTCCTTGGCTCTGGGAGCCAGAGAGTCTCAGGCTCCACCTCCCCACAGCCAACAAACCCTCAGGCTTTTCAGGGCCAGTACCTGTCTCCTTGTGGAGCGATGCTCAGCAGTGTGGCGACTACCTTCCTTGGGAAAAAGTGCGCTAGCAGCAGAAGCAGGGAGTGGAAGCACTCCTGCACAAGTTCACACTTCACACCTGGCAGTCTTTCATACAGGAAGCTCAAAATCTTTGGTACCTGAAGGGGACAGAGGTGAGGAGAGTGCTGCCACGGTAGTGCAGCCTCAGCTGCCCTTTCCATACCACTCTGCTGCCTTCAGATGCCTTCAGGTGCCTGAGACACCTGGGTTTGGCAGGGAGGGATGGAGAGAGGAACAAGGCCTTCTAGGGCTGAAGGGCAGGGCAATCCAGCCACAGGCCACTTACATCCGTCAGGAAGAAGCACGGGTCATCCGTGGCCAGCCACAAAATCTTTTCTGCTATGGTCCTGCACCCTCTGTAAAGGTTCCACCCAAATGGTTCAACCCATGGACGAGTCTCTCCAGGTATCCATTGATAATTCTGTGCATCTTTCTGCTCCAGGGTTTCAAGGACGATGTGCGTCCTCTCCGAGCGCGTGAGGTATCTTTCGAAGGGCTGCGGCAGGAAGGAGGAGAGCAAAGATGTCACCCCAAGGCCCCTGCTGGTGCTGCTCAGCTGGGCAGCGAGAGCAGCCCTGGCCACAGGTGCCCAGCAGTGCTGGCAGCAGTGCCCACAGTCACTGTGTGGGGGAGGACAAGAGCAGAGGGTCCTTAGGCTGAGGCAGGAGGGCTGGGCTCATGCTCACGGGGTGCTGGCCCTGCACAGGACCAGGGCTCACTGCTGGGCAGGAGAGCTGCAGCTGCTGCTGGGACACCAGCAGAGTGCCGCCCTCAGACAGTCCCTGCTTGGGGACAGCAGGAACCCTCTCATCAGGGACGCTGAGGCCCTGTCAGCCCCACTGATTCCGGGTGCCTTTGGCTCACAGGAGTGCCCTGCCGATGGCACAGACAAGAGTCTCAGCAACGGGGGAGCTCATTACCTTGATACCGCACTTTTTTCCGAGAGTCCTGCAGAAGCAGGTGATTTCACCTTCCACGTGGCGCGTGTATCGTTTGTCCCTTAGCCTGGTCCTGCCTAAAGAGCAGGGCAGACGTGCAAGTCAGGGAGAGCAGCTTTGCCATCAGGCTTTCCAAAGCAGCCCAAGATCTGCTTGGGAGATGGCAGGTCAGAAGGAGATTGTGGAGGGAGGGGGTCAGAGTGGGCTCCACAAACAGGCAGGGTTGAAGATGGTGAAAGGAGCGGGGAAGGAGAGCAGCAGAGAACAGGTGCAAGACTTGAGGAGAGCACTCCACTTGTACAGCAAAAGAGAGCTGGGATGCTGCGGGGAGCAGCTGGAGGGGCAAAGGTGGTCAAGCAGAGAAGCAGAGCTGGGAGGTGATGTCTGTGTGCAGAGGGACGAAGGCCACCACAATCCCCCTTAGCTTTTTGCTTACAGATGAATTCGCTGAGGTGCGCAACAGTTGCCCGACGTCCTGAGAATGGTTGAAGGAGGACAAATCCCAGCAGCTGTCCAAGGAATGGGATCTCGATGACAGTGGACTTCTTTTTGTTTCAGGAGGTCCCATGGGACGGAGGGAGGGAGGAAGAAGAGCAGCAGGGTTGAGGGCAGGCAGCTGGTGCCAGGGCCCCATACCTGAGAATGTGCCCAGGGCTGAATCCCTGGGGAGTGCAGGCTTTGCAGGACCCTGTGGCCCTGTCTCCTGGAGCCCTCAGCTGGGCAGCAGCCCTGGCAGGGAGAGCGGCAGGGCAGGGGCACAGCCTGGCTGGAGGCTTCCTGGGCCTTACCTGCCGTTGGGAATAGCTGTTCAACCATCTGCACAGCGTGTAAATCCTCTCCATGGCTTCTTCCCACACGGTGACAATATCATATCTGGCAAAGTCCACCAGCACCTGAGCAAAGAGGAGCTGCTGGTGAGCCCCCGGAGCAGACACCCGCTCCAGCAGCAGCAGCAGCAGCAGCAGCAGCTCGGTTCCTGGGTGGGACTTGCACTGTCCCTCAAGGCTTCCTCTGAGCCCCAGCAAAGCCTGGAGCAGGGCTCCTGCCCCTGGGCTCCCTTATGGGCCAGGCAGGAAGGCAGGTGCCACTCTCTGTGCTCCAGAAGAGCCTGGTGACACAGGAGGAGGGCACTGTCCCCACAGCGTGCTCTGCCACCGTGGCACTTGTCTGGAGACCACCCACCCAGGAGTGGGCAACCCCTGCCCCACAGGGTGAGGAACAGCCCCGGGACTGCCACTCTTTGCACAGGCCAGACCTGCAAGATGTTCTGCAGCTCCTCGCCCAGTCTGGAGGGAGGAGTGTTCTGCACGATTGCCGTCAGCATGGGGTCCAGGGCTTGCAGGGTCTGCAAGGAGGACAGAGAGCGCTGGCAGTGATTCTTCACCCCCAGGAGATGCACCTGATCTCCCAGTGCCAGGAAGGAGAGCCACCCACGCTGCCCAGGAGAGACCTAAAAGCAGGCAGTCTACTGTGAGCAGACAGCAGATGCCACAGGCCTTTGCATTCCAGCGGAGAGAGATCAGGGAGCAGAGAGAATAAAAACTGGAAGGAGAAAACAGGAGGTGCCTTTTTCTCCCTGAGGCCTGGTGCGCAAACCACACTCTTATGTTTCTCGGGTTCTGTCCTTCTAAATAAACTTTCTGCATTCTTTCCACTGCCTTGGCATTTCTGGGGATCCCTGCGTATCTTACGTGACACGCAGGATGGCCAGAGAGCTGCCCAGAGGGACTGGTGGCTCCTGGAGCTCAGCCAGCACTTACCTGATTCCTGCGCTCATATCCATCCCATACATAGGTGTCCCATTTAGGAAGGAAGAGGACAGCTCTGAAGCAGGCTTCTAGAAGCCTTCTCGTTTTGCCCTCCAGCACCTCGTTCACCGCGCTGCAAAGAGGAAGGGCCCAAGTGGACAATGGTGCCGGGGGAAGCGCCTCCAGGCCTTGTGCAGGGGGCGGAGGTCCTCTGGGGAAGGGGTCCCTGGCAGTGATGAGCGGGTACCTCAATCTTTCAATGGCAAAGAGGGCGAGCTTCCGCACTTCTGTGTGCTTCATCTCCCGCTCGCGGTGGTTCATCTGCTGGATCAGATCCCTGTCGCGGTCGTCCTCGGCACGCTCGTTGATACAGGACTCAGCGTCCAGCAGCATCTGCAGAGCACAACGCAGCTGGGACCCGGCAGCTGCCAGCACCCAGTGCCACCAGAGCCTAGCCCTCACAGGGTGCCAGAGCCAGGGGCCTTGCCCCCTTCCCCAGAGCACCGAGCGTCCCCTCACCTGAATCCTCTCGACCACCTCATATCTGCGGCAGAAGTGGACCAAGCGCTGGGATGAGCCACTGCCAGTGGTGCTTCTGCACAGGCGCACAACTTTCTGAAGAAAGCTGGTCTTGTGGACCAGATTCTGGCAGCCGGAGGACAGAGACAAACAGGGAGCATGAGAGGGGGAAACGTGGCCAGCGAGACTGGAGCCCTGAGGGGCAGTGGCCTGCGGGAGCAGCAGCTCTGCCCAGCCAGCACCCCTCCAGCAGCCCAGCAGCAGAGCCCCTGCCTTAGATGCTGGCACAGCTGCCGTCCAACTGGCCACACTTACCTCTTTGGGGCTGTCAAGGGCCTGGATGGAGTCCACCACTTCCTGTTCTTCTCTGGACAGGGGGAACAAGCTGACATCTAAGAGAGGGATAGAGCAGGGAGGATCATTGCAGGATGCGCTGCAGAGCCCCAGCCCTGCCCAGTCCCCTCACTCACCCGTCCCCATCTGCGGTGGGTTCACCAGGATCCACTGGGAGAGTTCTGCTGCAGACCAGCTTTTCTGGGCAGCAGCCTCCTCCTCCCAGGTCACCTCATGGGGCTCTTCTGGAGAGCCGCTTTTCTGGGCAGCACCCTCCTCCGCCCAGGCCACCCTGGGCTTGCTGGGGGGTGTCTGCTCCATCCTACTAGAAAACTACTAGAAGTAGTAGAAGTAGTTTTCTAGAAAACTACTAGAAGTAGGGAAAGGGGAAGTGGGAATCTTCACGGAAAAACCGTCGCACTACGAGTCAACAGGGAAAGCCTGGAGCTGTGCTCAGAAGATCCTCGCCAGCTCCGTGCTCCCGTCCTGTCACGTCGCTGTCCTGCCGGACAATGGTGCTGGCACTGGGGCTGTGCTGACCACGTGTGCTGTGATGGGATGTCACAAAGGGCCCCCCTGTGACACACCACCTGACGCCTAGCAGTGTTCCAGCACTTGTGGATGTGGAACCAGCCCCTAGCAACGGGCCCCAACGATGCAGAAAATTATGCTACGTTGACCCTAAAACCCCAAAGCCCACAAATCTTTATTAGTAGACACACTGTTCCAAAAAAATAAAGGAGCGTTGGAGGCATAACATTGGGTGCGAGTGGTTTTTTTTGTAAAGGGAGTACCTTTATGTGGGCCCCCACCATCTCGTCTTTGAAATGGTAACACCTTGTCCCACTGTCTACAAGCAGTAGATATCCCCTGCTATCCTATACACGAGGTCAGCTTTTCTCTGTAGTTTCAAAGGAAATACAGCTCTTGGCTCAGTCATAGTGATTGATTCTTTTCAGCTGACCACCTCCCTGAGGCTTTTCCAGGACCCAGCTCAGGAGAGCACTGCTAAAAGTCCAGCTGTGTGATTTCAAGAGCCAGATTGGCTCCTGAGACCTTCCATAATCACTTGGAACATTGTTGGTTAAATTCTGCCATAACTACTCACATTGTTAGTATGAAAAAGGAAGAATGGGAAAATTTCTGGTTTTAATGGAGTAAGCTGGGCAAATGAAAGAAGGCAAAGGCATGTATATAATTTACAGTGACTGCTGAAGTATGTAAATATTAATTCTAGTCATGTTTGCTGGGTGTGCTTCTGGCACAGGAACACCATAGCTGGGGCTGGGGACAGCACTGATGGCAGTGATGAGGAATGGGGGGGATGCCCTTCCATCCTGCTGATACCTGAAGTGGTTTCCATGGCTGTAGTCAAAATAGGAGACAGTGTCCTGGTGACACTGGCATGCCAGGCAGTCTCTATGGCGTTGGCTAAAAAAAGTAGGACACCTAGTTTTCTTTAGGTGTCTGTGCTGTTTCTGAGCAGCGGTAACGAGGGCTGGGACTGATGTGGCAGAGGGGCGGGTGTGGGGTTGTTGTGGCTCCGTCCCTCAGGAGCTGAGGGTGCCCAACACAGGGTGTGTACTCGGATCAGAGGAGAGGGGTTTGTGGCCCCGCTCTCTGTGGTGAGCCTGGTGGGTGAGCTCCCCCTGGGCCAGGCCACGTCAAGGGCTGATGAGAACAGAGGTGTTGCTTGTGGAATGGCAGCAAGCGAGATGCGGGGCGCCAGCAGCCACCTCGGGGGGCTGAACCTCGCCGTGCAGGCAGGCGAGGGTACGAAGAGATGTCTGGAGAAGGGTCTGGCAGAGAAGGTGGTGTCGGCCCGAGCAGGGTCGGGGCTGGGCTGGGGCGGGCGGAGGTGGGCTCGGCCCGGCCTGGTGGCAGTGGAAGGGGGCGGTGGCCGCTCCCGCCTCTCCCTGAGCAGTGAGCGGGCGGCCATGTTGTGCCGGCGGCGGGAGGAGGGAGTTGAGATATTGCACAGTCTGTGACAATGAAGGCAAGACCAGCCTGAGGATAATGAGGGGACTGAGCCTGTGAGACCCAAGACTTGTGTTCCTGATGTTAAATCCTGAAATGTCTAAAGCTGCAACTTTTAACTGACCTGCTCTTCAAAAAACAGCAAAATTAAAGATTAAAATTAAACCCCGCAGTGTCAGGAGCAGATCTTGGCTGACCTGCATGTTCCATGCTAAATACAAAATTGAGCACTTCCGTCATAATGGTCTGCACCTTTCCTGGATTGCCCTGATGCTGTTTGTGCTGAACAGGCATTACAATAAAGGCAGTTTTACCTGTCCCTTGTTTACTTTTCTGAGCTCTTTGGAGCTGTCTTTTCTTGTAAGAGCAATATATGGTTATCTGTGTTTGTCTGGTGGTAATTTCTCAAGGGATTTGTGTACAGGACGGGGCCTGAATTTCTTGGCTGGTTTGCACAGGTTCTTTGATAACACATTCCCTGGTGATACTTGAAAGCTTTTTATAAAATGTCTTTTGTAGCATATGCTGTCATCTCTAATGCTTGTTTGTTTGGTTTTTTTTTCATTCAGGGATGGGACTTGTGTAATACTCACAGTCTAATGCTTGGTCCTTAGGATTTCTTTATTATTTTAAATTTTAATTTATTAGGATTCCTTAATTATTTTTAATTTTAATTTATTAGGATTTCTTTATTCTTTTTAATTTTAAATTATTAGGATTTCTTTATTATTTTTAATTTTAATTTATTAAGATTTCTTTATTATTTTTAATTTTAAATTATTAGGATTTCTTTATTATTTTTAATTTTAATTCAAGTGTATTAGTATCCCATTTTCCCTACAGATGTGTGGAGGAATTGATTTGCTCACTGTAAGCAAAATAGCTGCTCTTGGTCAAAGGACTGGTAAGTTGTTCTTCCTAATAACATTTACTTTTTAGTTTCTTAAAAACACCCAATCAAAGGTCTGGCTTTGCACAAAATGATATGTAAAGCTAGTACAGTTTTTTATTTGTTTGGTTTTGGGTTTTTTTAAATTAAACTGCGAGCTGATAGACTTCAGATCATTCCTCATATAGTCAAAAAACACATTGGCAGGCTTGAGTAGAAAAATTAAAATTAATAATTAATAATTAAAAAATTATTCATCTCTACTGGATGAATACGGGAACAGAATCTTTTCCAGTTTTCCTTAACTAAAAGGAATTTGGTCTTGACCTTTTGTTGTCCCTGCCACATTTTGTGACTTTGGACCAGTTTTATCACCGAGTTCAGTCCTGAAGCAAAAAAGTGGAATTCATGAATTGGAGGAATTCAGTTTTTAATGCGTGTCCATGAGCTTAGTTTTGATGCTTTTTGGCAAGTATTGAATCTCTTCTGCTCCTGGGCTCTGTGAGTTTTATTACTTTGTTCCTTCAGAAGTCTTAAACTGTTTTTCCCACTGCAGGTCTGTGTAGAACAGCAGATTTCTTGCCACGTTTCTCCTTCCAGCTCTTCCTCAAAACTCTTCCTGTGCCATCCACTGACGCCTTTCTAGCCCCCAGTCATCTGCTCGAATCTCTAAAACATGTGACTCATGTTCCATTTTTATATTCATCTTCACATGACTCCTGAATCTTTCTGTGTGCATTTTTGTTTGTTTTCTCACTGGGTTGTAAATGAGCTGTTGTCACATCTGGTTTCTTGGGTAGGACTTTGGCCTTTCAGTTAAACCCCGAGTAATTCTTCCCTCCTTTTCTGGTTTCTAATCCTTACCTAAAGGAAGGGGCTGAATGTGAAAGCCTTAATTTACTTAGTGAAACAGTTGTCTACAAAAGAAGTTGCTTCAAAAATCAATTGCAAAAGCATCCAAATGTGTGGATCTTGAAATGTTATCCAAATATAAATTCAAATTCCTATGCCTTAAATATATAAAAAATATAAATACGTAAAAAATGTTTAAATAAAATAAATGTTTGAATAAAATGGTACCCAAATATAAATTCGAATTCCTAGGCCTTAAATATAAAAAATAAATAAATAAATGTATAAACACCGAAAACCCTGAAACAACTCAGGAACTTCCTTTTCGCTGTGAATTTGGACTGTGTGAAATCAGCCATAAAAGTTATGTGTGAGCAAACTGCTTCCTTTGTGCTCTCTCAGAATCTACTTACATTAAAACACGGCCTCAAATACATAAAAATTATTCCTTTAAATTCTCCTCTTCCCTTGGTACCTCCTCAGATGCACAGAAGGAAAGTTGTGCTGGATTTCAGTCTCCCACTTGAGGAACAGAAGGTTTCAATAGACCTCAAGTGGCTGAAGCCCTGGGTTTGGCCATCAGGCCTTGTCTTTCACTGCTGTGGTCTTTTAATAGAGCAACAGAGAATTGCAGCAAAAAAACTGAAGAGAAAAACTTTGTACATTTTGTTTCAGAATCGTTGCCTTGAATCTTTGGTCGAGGTTGGGAATGGTTTGTCTCCCTTGGCAGGGAGGGTCAGTACTCTTTGTCATTCTGACATGACTGCCCAGGTCCCTGATTTTATCGTGGCCAAAATACTGGGCTTGGAAACCAAAGCAGGAGCTGGTAGAGAACAGCAGCTTGAAAAATGGGCTGATGCCTAATTGATGTGGCAGAAGGAATGAAAGACTCGTGACAGCTAAGAAAAAAATTGGGCTTTTCAGTGCCTACCTCAGGTTAGGATCACTGCATGTGTCTTGGTGGAGGAAGATGTTTCTGTAACTTTATTGAAACTTGTTAGTAAAATGTGCCTGAATTCCTAAGGAAACAACCACTGTGAAATCTTTAAAACCAAATGTAGATTTCCAAAGTGTAGAAGTTGCTATTAATATTTTGGCCATTCCTGTGGCATCTTTTTGCTGTATGAATAACTTTGATAACAAGAACATGTCCTTAATTATAACACATTATCAGGTCTGTTTACTGCTAATTATTTTACAAGGTTGAGAGAAGAGTTTAAGATGAAAGTTGTGGGGTTACTTGCAAAGTTTTTGGTACAACCAATGCAGTTGAACCTGGTGGGGAAATTTGCCCTTAAGTTGGTTTTGGTAGATCTCATGAGTGTCTAAGGCAGAGGCCAACCCAACTGGAAAGAGCCTTTCAAGGGTGACTAAGATGTAACTAAAATACCTTTTTGAGAGGTGGGGAAAGCTGATGTAAGGAATTAAATTTCCTTATGTTAAGCTTAGTAAAAATATAATAATATATAAATATTAAAATTATTTTAATGGTCTTATTTATGGGTTTTTCACTGTGCTTATGTTAGTACTTCTGAGTGTTTGATTGTGACAAAAATGGACAGCTTTGTAGTATTTTTCTTTTTATTTTTCATGTTTTGATACTTTGGTCAAGGCATTAACATTAAAAATCATTCAAAATTTTAATTCATCTTCAAACACCAAAATAGATTTGAAATTAGGTTAATGAGAACAGTGTGGGGGGGAAAAAAACCCGAGCCCAAAACCAAAACAACCCCAAAACCTGTTTATTTTTCCATTGTATTTTAAACAAGGAAGTCTGTAGAGCAGCAGAAAACCGGACACGTGGGCAGGTGTGAAAGTCAGACTGGGGCTTGTTGCACTGGTTCCAGTGCTCTTTGCTTCAGTGTAACTGGTCATTTTGAGATGAGACTGGGGAAACTGGGCTGCCAGGGCAGAGACCACTGGCTGGCCCCACTGGTTTTTGCTGGGCAGTGGGTAATTTCTGCCTCACTTGTCAGAACCAGCCCACGGTTATCAGGGAATGGGGTAGTGGTGAATTTGGCTTTCGGACTAAAATGAGGTTAAACTTACACATATTCAAAAGAATAAACTGAAGTTGGAGTGCAGATACTCAAAATCCTGAAGACCTTTTGAAACCTTTTTTGTGTGTCAGTCCTACGGCCGAAGCTCTTCCCGCAGTCGAGGCACTGGTGGGGCTTCCCTTACTGGTGGGTCTGTTGGTGTTTGGTCAAGGAAAAGCTGTAGGTGAAGCTCTTCCCACACTCCCCACACTTGTAGGGCCTCTCCCCGGTGTGGATGCGCTGGTGGGTGACCAGATGGGAGTTCCGCTTGAAGCCCTTCCCGCAGTCGGTGCAGCGGAAGGGCCTCTCATCCGTGTGCGTCCGCTGGTGCAGGAGGAGATTCCCGCTGGTCCGAAACCTCTTCCCACATTCCAAGCACTTGTAGGGCCGTTCCCCAGTGTGGATGAGCTGGTGAGTGTGGAGGCTGGAGCTCTGGCTGAAGCTCTTCCCACATTCCGAGCACTTGTAGGGACGTTCCCCAGTGTGGATTCGCTGGTGTTGGATCAGGTTGGAGTTGGTCCTGAAGCTCTTCCCACATTCCCTACATGGGTAGGGTCGTTCCCCCGTGTGGATGTGCTGGTGGCGGAGCAGATCTCTGCTCTTCCTGAAGCTCTTCCCACATTCCAAACACCTGAAGGGTTTCTCCCTGCTGGGAGGCTGCTCAGGGACCACCAAGTCGGAGCTCCCCCTCAAGCTCCGGCCGCCTTCCCAGCACAGGCTGGCTCTTTCCTCCTCAGAGCACCCTGGGCTGGCTTTGGAGCCCCTCCTGCGGGGGGATCTCCGGCCCTTTTCCTCCCCGCTGCCTTCCTGCGCCGGGGAGCCCTTCAAAACGGCCTCTCCCACCAGGGTCTCACGGGGGGATTTGTCCTCCGCGCTCTCCGTCCTCAGCTCGGGGCCTGGGGCAGGAAGCAAGAAGGACAGGCAGGGGATTTGCCTCCGGCCCACAGGGAAGGCCAAGGACATCCCCCCAACTCCAGCCCCGGCAGGACGGCGGCGCCAGCGGGGTTGTCCTGCAGCCGGGGCCATGCTGGGCTGACAGAGCCAGCACAACACCCGCCCAAAGGGACACTGACTTCCTCCTCACCTGCCTGGGGGGCCCAAGGCATCTTCCTCTTCCTCGCAGCCTCCTCCTCCATCCGCCCAAGCTTTGGGAAGGACAAATCCTGATGGGGGGAAAACAAGGGCTGAGCATGTTGGCTTGGGGGTTCCTCCTGCCCAAGTCCATCTCTAGAACTCACCGGGTATCCTGTGACCATAAAAACCTCCAAACCACCAAGATTCAGCCTAAAGAAAAATCCAAGTCAAGGAGATTCAGGCAAAAACCCTCTTAGAAATAGCAAGAAGACCCTCGCCACCCTAAACTGCAAAAAGTTGAGATTCAGCCAGAAAATACTCCAAAATATGAAGATACAGTCCAAAAAAAGCTGGTGGGGACTGAATTTAACCCCCCAACATGACAGTCATTTGATTTCAAGCTCATCTTCAAGGGACACCCTGGTATTGGAGCCTGGGCTCTAATTAACCTCTCCTGTGCTACCAAACAGCAGGAGCTGTATGGCCAAGAGACAAACTGTGTGATCCCTGTCAGTGTCCATGGGCCCTGTCAGTGTCCTTCAGGGAAATTGGGAGGAAGAAACGAAGAAACCAGTTTGGAACTAAACCGGTGTTAAAGTGGGAAAAACCTCCTTCCATGGAAGTAAAACTTAGACAGTTTTTCCTGGGCTGAACAAGCTCATTCAGGGATGAAGGACTGGGACTTCTGTGGACACTTGTGCTGGTTTCTTTGGACACTTGTGTTCCTTCAGAGAGCCCCTGGAAACACTCTGCTGTTCACTCCCAGTGCCACCAGTGCCTGGGTCCTGTCTGCAGCAGCAGATTGCAGTGGGACAGGAGAAATGCTTTTCTGAGCCTCTGGGCTGGACACAGGAACAGCCTGACCCTGAACCCAAGGGAAACAAAGACAAATTCCACAGCTTTAGCTGGAGCAAGGCTGGGGGGGTTTCCTGAGGGCAGCACTAACCAGACTTTTGTGTGTGTGTGAGACAGGCAGAAGCACAAATGCCTGCACAGCCCAGAGCAGTCAGTGTGGGGCTGTGCTTGCTGCTGCAGAGACCCCCAGGGAACAAACCCAGGCAATAGTTTGGGTTTATTCCCTGCTCTGTGTCAGTGGAATAGAATGTTCCACAGGAGCTCTGTCCCCCTCTGTGGCACCGGGTGGCTCGAAGCTGAAGTGAGGGGGGGGTCAAGTGCAAGTTCCCTTCTGAAGTGTGTGTCCCTAAGGAGGACACTTGCCTTATTATTGCTTATTGTTTGTAATATCTTAAAGATCTATCATACAACACCTAAGGATGGACTCTATAGAATATGTGCCATAGATACAGAATATATCTGATTATTGCTTTATCTGTCTGTCCAGACAGATATTGTGTATGCACAGAGATTGTATTTGAGGGATATGTTCCTCTCAATACCCTGTGAGCTCCACTCCCAGTGCCAGCAAATTCCTGAAGCTCCCCCTTCTGTGCCCTGCAGGTTTTGGCAGATTTGCAAGAGCAGGGGAATCATTCCCTGCAGCCCCTTTGCACTGTAGGAAATGGGAGCCCTGTGCACATCCTGCTGCCTCCAGATTCCATTCTGGGTGTGGGAAGGACCCTGTGGGGAGCAAAGAAATGCCTGGTTCTGCAGGAGCTGCAGATGCTCAAGGGGCAGCAGGACCAAGTCAGGGGCCTGGGGGGCTTTGGGTTGTGGGAGGGCCCTGTGGGAGCTGGGGAGGGGCTTTGGGGATTGGGGGTACAGACCAGGACAGACCAGCACAGACCAGTACCCCCTCACTGCTCCCCAGATCTCTCCTGGAGCTGGGTCACCTTGTCCTGGGACACCTGAGCCCCCCCCCAGTGCCCTCCCAGTACAGCCCAGTGCCCCCAGTACAGCCCACTGTGTTCCTGTCCCAGGGTGCCAGGTGATCCCTCTTTAGGAGGGCTGGAAAGGATTTGAAAGAGGGCTGGGGGAGATTTGGGGGGATCTGGGGGTGGTTGGAAGTGGTTTTAGGGGTATTTGCGTGAGTTAAAACAGGTTTTGGGGGCATTGGGGCATCAAAGGGATCTGTGAAGGAGGAGATGAAAGGGAAAATGGAGGTTAGGGGACATTTGGGGGTGTTAAAGAGGCCTGGGGGGGAGAGAAGGGCCTGCACCAGAAGCAGGTGGGTCCTGAGACCCCCCCTGGTGTCCCCAAGACCCTCTTGCTGTCCCCAGTTCCCCCCTTGACACCCCGAGACCCCCCTGGTGTCTCCAATGTCCCCAGGGCCTCCCCATGGGCCCAATTCCCCCCTTGACACCCCCAATTCCACTGTCCCCAAACCCCATCCCTGATGTCCCCAACCCTCCATCTCACCCCAGGAACCCCCCCGGACCCTCTGACCACAAAAACACCCCCCCACACTCACAGAAAGGCCAAGGGCATCTGGGGAAACATTGGGGAGAGCTGGGGGGCTTTGCAGGGCCCTGGGTGATTACTGGGGGATACTGGGATACACTGGGGGGAACCAGGGGGCACTGGGAGGGACTGGGGAGTTACTGGGGGATTACCAGGACATACGGGGAGACACTGGGAGGTTACTGGGCCATACTGGGGGTTACTGGGTGCTCACTGGGGGATCACTGGGCCATACTGGGGGGCAGTGGGAGGTCACTGGGACACACTGGCTGGTCACTGAAGGGGTCACTGGAAAGTCACTGGGCTATACTGGGGGCACTGGGATCCCCTTACCCGGATGTGGTACATTTCCCCCCCCGGATTTTGGGGGGCATCCCTAGGACCCCTCCCCTTGGGGCTGGGGGACCTCCTGGACCCACTGCTGGGCTTTATGGGACCCCCCAAAACGCCCGCAAAACTCCTGAAATCCCCCCTCGACACATCAAAACCTTCTCAAGGTCCCCTCAAATGCCCTCAGAGACCTCATCCCTACCCAGCACCCCCTAAACCCTCTCAGTGACCCGCAAAACCCACCTGGGATCCCCCAGTCCCCTTTAGGGACCCCCAATCCCCCTCAGAGACCCTCAAAACCGTCTAAGACTCCGTAAACCCCCTAGAGACCCCAAAACTGCATAAAAGGTCCCGCCAGGACCCCCAAACCTCCTCAGAGACCCCCAGAGCCGACCTGGCACCGCCCAAATCTCCTCAGAAACCAAAACCCCCTCAGAGACCCCCAAACCCCTTCAGGAACCTTCAACCACCCCCCGAGTCCCCTCAGGACACCGAACTCGCTCAGGGACCCCTCAAAACCTCCTCGGTTATCCCCGCACCCCCCCGCTAAACCCTCCCGAGCCCCCCGGGGGACTCACAGCGCTCAGAGCGAACCGCAGGCCCCGCCGCCATCACCGAGTCCCGGCTGCGCGCGCACCGCGCTCAGAGAACGCCGCCGCAGCCAATCAGCGCGCGGCCACGCCCCCGCAGCCCCGCCCCCGGCCCTGCCGCGTTGGCTGCCGGGAATCGGTGATGGCGGCGGGTCGGTCGGTGAGCTCTGAGTGCGGGCGGGGGGTGCGGGAGAGCGGGGTCTGGGGATCCCCTCGGGGGCTGCGGGGAGCGCGGCTGGGGGGGAAAGGCTGGAGGGCTCGGGAGGGTTTAGCGCGGCGGATCGGGGGTTCCCGAGGGTCAGAGCGCAGGGCCTTGGAACCGTCTCGGGGGCCGCGGGGCCCGGGGGGCCTCCCAAGAACCCGGAAGGGTGATTCGATTGCTGAGAAAGTCCCTCGGAAAAAAAAATTCAAAACCATCCAACGAAAAAAAAGAACCCTAAAAAAAGGAAAAGTGAGAAAAAGGTGAAGGAAAAACTGCAAGGGCCAGGATGATTTTATTGCTTTGCTTCAGTTTTTCCTTGGTCTCCTCCTTCTCAGATTCTCTGCTCCCTTCCTTTACAGAAAGCTCTTCTGCTGTTCTGTGGTTTTGTGGTCCCTTAGGGGCTTTTAGAGGTCCCTGAGGAGGTTTTGGGGGGCTCTGAGGAGCTTTGGTGTCGCGAAGGGACTTAGGGGGGGAGGTTAAAGGTCCTTGAAGGGGTTTGGGAATCCCTGAGGGAGTTTTGGAGTCTCTGAGGGAATTGGGAGGTCCTGGGGGCTTTGGGAGGGGGAGTCTTTGAAGGAGTTTTGAAGGTTTCTAGGGGGATTTTGGGAGTCCCAGATGGTTTTGAGGGTCCCTGATGGGGTTTTTGAGGTCCCTGAAGGGGCTTGGGGGTCCCAGGTGGGTTTTGCAGGTCACTGGTTTAGGGGGTCCTGGAGGGGAGATGAGGTCTCTGAGGGGATTTGGGGTGTTTTTGAAGAGGTTTTGATGGGTCCAAAGGTGGATTTCTGAGGGGGTTTCAGGGGGTTTGCATGGATTTTGGGGGGGTCTCCGTGTCAGTCCTGTCTGGCCACGGCCAACTAAAACTCCTATGATGCCATTTCCCATCCCACCACAGCACCTCTGCCAGCCCAGCAAACCAACCCCCGGGAAAGGGGATCCCAATTCCCCCCTCGAACCCCAGAGACCCCCAAAACTCAGCACACAGAGACCCCAAAGGAAGGGGGGCCCGGGTGTCCCCTAAAGCCCAGCAGTAGGTTCAGGGGATCTCGCAGCCCCCAGGGGAGGGGTCCTGGGGGTGCCCCCAAAAGTCCTGGGGGAGCAGAACTGACTAAGGGGATCCCAGTGCCCCCAGTATAGCCCAGTGACCTCCCAGTGACCCTCAGTATGGCCCAGTAACCCCCTCAGTGACCACCCAGTGTGTCCCAGTGACCTCCCACTGCCCCCCAGGATGACCCAGTGATCCTCCAGTGAGCACCCAGTAACCCCCAGTATGGCCCAGTAACCTCCCAGTCTCCCTCGCTGTGTCCTGGTAATCCCCCAGTAACTTCCCAGTCCCTCCCAGTGCTCCCTGGTTCCCCCCAGTGTGTCCCAGTATCCCCCAGTAATCACCCAGTGCTACACAAAGCCCCCCAGTTGTCCCCAACATGTCCCCAGATGCCCTTGGCCTTTCTGTGAGTGTGGGGGGGCGTTTTTGGTGTCAGAGGGTCTAGGGGGGCTCCTGGGGTGAGATGGAGGGTTGGGGACATCAGGGGTTTGGGGACAGTGGGGTTAAGTTTGGGGACAGTGGAATTCGGGGTGTCAAGGGGGGAGTTGGGGCTGGGGAGGCCCTGGGGACATTGGAGACACCAGGGGGGTCTCAGGGTGTCAAAGGGGGAACTGGGGACACCAAGAGGGTCTTGGGGACACCAGGGGGGGTCTCAGGACTCACCTGCTCTTGTTGCAGCCCCTCCTCTCCCCCCCAGGCCTCTTTAACCCCCCCAAAATGTCCCTTAACCTCCATTTTCCCTTTAATCCCCTCCCCCCACAGATCCCTTTGATGCCCCAATGGCCCCAAAACCTGTTTTAACTCCCCCAAATGCACCCGAAGTCCCCCAACCCCCCCCAAATCCCCATCCAACCCCCCCAGGTCCCCCCAAATCTTTCCCAGCCCCTCCCTCAAATCCATTCCAACCACCCTCAAAGAGGGATCACCCAGCACCCTGGGACAGGAACACAGTGGGCTGTACTGGGGGCACTGGGCTGTACTGGGAGGGCACTGGGGGGGGCTCAGGTGTCCCAGGACAACATGGCCCAGCTCCAGGAGAGATCTGGGGAGCAGTGAGGAGGTACTGGTCTGTACTGGTCTGTGCTGGTCTGTCCTGATTTGTACCCCCAATCCCCAAAGCCCCTCCCCAGCTCCCCCAGGACCCTCCCACACCCCAAAGCCCCCCAGGCCCCCCCAGGCCCCTGACTTGGTCCTGCTGCCCCTTGAGCATCTGCAGCTGCTGCAGAACCAGGCATTTCATCAGCAAATGTGCAGGTGACCCCAAGCTGGGGGTGTGTTGATGTGCTGGAAGGCAGGAGGGCTCTGCAGAGGGACCTGGCCCAGCTGGATCCATGGGCTGATTGCAAAGGGGATGAGGTTCCAGCAGGCCAAGGGCCGGGTCCTGCCCTTTGGCCACAAGAAGCCCCGTCAGCCCCCCGGGCTGGGGCCAGAGTGTCTGGAGAGCAGGCAGGCAGGAAGGGAGCTGGGAGTGGGGATGGGCAGGGAGCTGAAGAGGAGGCAGAGTGTGGCCAGTGTAATGTTAGAAAAGCAGAAGAGGTTCTGGGCTGGTTGTAGAAGGAGAAAGAAGCCCAGAGGCCAGTGCAAGCAGGCAGCCCTCAGCTTGCACCTGATGTCCCCTCCCTGCAGGTTCCTGTCCTTGAGCCCAGGCCCTGAGGTGAGGCTGCGAAGTGGCGTGGAGGTGAGCCCAGAGCTGTCCCTGAGGTGAGGCTGAGAATAAGTGCAAGGCAGAGGTGCTGCTGAGGAAGGAGAGCCCCGTGGTGGGGAAGGCACAAAGCTGTGAAAGCCCATCCCCGAGCAGGTGCTGTGTCCATCCCCTGTGTGCCAGGTGAGCTGGGGCTTTGCTGCAGAGCTGCGGGCGCTGATTTGAGCGGCTCCAAGTGCTGAGATGGTGGGCACCCAGGAACACAAACTGTGCCTGGCCACGGAGCCTGCAAGGAGGAGCAGAGACAACCGTGGCAGTGTGGGGGTCCAGGTTGTCCCTGTGCCTTCCCCTGCAGGCCCTGGCTATCCCTGCTGGGCCCCTGTCCATAATCCCCTTAGGTTCCTGCACACCTGCTCTCCAGAGCTTGACTCCCTGCAGACTTTGCAGGGAAATCTGTGCTGGCAGCTGCATCCTGAGCCCAAGGGCAGTTTGTATCCCAGAGTGCTGATCCACCCTGGGGACCCAAGGGATCCTCTGCCATTCCATCCATGCAGCAGGAGTCACCCTCCTGCCCTTGACTCCCTGCAGAGGAACAAGTGCCATGTCTCATTTTGGGAGAAGCCAGATGCTGCCCCTGGGCCATCAGAAGTGGTGCTGAAGCCTCTTTCAGCCCAGCCCCGGGTGCAGTTTTCTCATCCCCTCACCGAGTGCCCGCTGCCCCAGCCGGCACTGACCAACCAGGGTGTTTGGCACACTTGGTTTGGTGATTTGGAGAAACAGCCCTGGGCTGGCAGGGGGCTAGAGAACCTCGAGCAACAGCCCTGGAGAGTTTTAAATGATACTACATTAATACAGCTTTTGATTAATATATTGCAACTCAATCAAGTTCTCATGAAGTGACCTCACTCTCCTCATCCTCCCAATTAAACACCTTTTTTTGGGTTGACTCTTCATATTTTGTGTATTTTTTCTCTTAAATTTAACTTTTTGCAGTTTGTGAGGAGGTTCATCTCGCTATTTCTAAGAGGTTTTTTACCTGAATCATATTGGTTTGGGATTTCTGGGCTGAATCTTAGTGTTTTGGAGGTTTTTATGGTCACAGGATGCCCGGTGAGTTCTAGAGATGGACTTGGGCAGGAGGAACCCCCAAGCCAACACGCTCAGCCCTTGTTTTCCCCCCCATCAGGATTTGTCCTTCCCAAAGCTTGGTCGGATGGAGGAGGAGGCTGCGAGGAAGAGGAAGATGCCTTGGGCCCCCCAGGCAGGTGAGGAGGAAGTCAGTGTCCCTTTGGGCGGGTGTTGTGCTGGCTCTGTCAGCCCAGCATGGCCCCGGCTGCAGGACAACCCCGCTGGCGCCGCCGTCCTGCCGGGGCCGGAGTTGGGGGGATGTCCTTGGCCTTCCCTGTGGGCCGGAGGCAAATCCCCTGCCTGTCCTTCTTGCTTCCTGCCCCAGGCCCCGAGCTGAGGAGGGAGAGCCCGGAGGACAAATCCCCCCGTGAGACCCTGGTGGGAGAGGCCGTTTTGAAGGGCTCCCCGGCGCAGGAAGGCAGCGGGGAGGAAAAGGGCCGGAGATCCCCCCGCAGGAGGGGCTCCAAAGCCATCCCAGGGTGCTCTGAGGAGGAAAGAGCCAGCCTGTGCCGGGAAGGCGGCCGGAGCTTGAGCAGGAACTCCAAGGTCGTGGTCCCAAGGCAACATCCCACGAGAAAGAAGCCCTTCAGGTGCTTGGAATGTGGGAAGAGTTTCAGGAACAGCTTCCACCTGATCCGGCACCAGCAGCTCCACACAGGGAAACGGCCCTACATGTGTAGGGAATGTGGGAAGAGCTTCAGAGACAGCTCTGATCTCCTCAGCCACCAGCGCATCCACACTGGAGAACGGCCCTACACGTGTGGGGAATGTGGGAAGAGCTTCAGTGACAGCTCCAACCTCCGCACCCATCAGCACATCCACACTGGGGAACAGCCCTACACGTGTGGGGAATGTGGGAAGAGCTTCAGGCAGAGCTCCACCCTCCGCTCCCACCAACGCCTCCACACCGGGGAACGGCCCTACAAGTGCTTGGAATGTGGGAAGAGGTTTATGACCAGCTCCCATCTCTACACGCATGAGCGGACGCACACGGATGAGAGGCCCTTCCGCTGCACCGACTGCGGGAAGGGCTTCAACCAGAACTCCACCCTTGTCAGGCACCGGCGCATCCACACCGGGGAGAGGCCCTACAAGTGTGGGGAGTGTGGGAAGAGCTTTGCCCAGAGCTCTACCTTGACCTCACACCAACGGACCCACCGGTAAGGGAAGCCCTATCAGTGCCAATATATTCTGTGAGTGCAGGGCTTGAGGTGTGTGGGATTGTGTGGACAGAGAGAAAGAACTAACATTCAGAAACATATCTGCTTCCCTGTCTCAATTAATAAACCCCAGAGTTTGACACATTAATAATATCCATAGCAATTGTGATTTGACTGTATATTGTGACCTGCATATGCACATGTGAGCATAAGGACATAGGAAATAGGTGTTGTAGTTTCTGCAGTTCTTGTGTTATGGGTGAGGGGAGAGAGGATTCAAGCTAAAAATTGTCTGAACATTTTGGGAGTGCAGAGACATCTGTCTGACCATCACTAGGTGTGCTTTGATTTTAAGGCAGAGCTTGTTAAAGAATGCAATAACTTAAAGCCAGCTGCACTCTTGAATTTTTGCTCTTTCAGCAATAACAGTAGCACTAATAATTACTAATAGTTAATGAGCTAACATGCAATAAATGTATCTGCTCATTTTGACATATGTGTGTCGCCAGAACAGAGAGATTTCTCTGAACAATTTTTCCTGCACTCTGTATGCCTTTCTTGCCATGGAAGTGACAAGCTGTATTGTTTATACTTATAGACTGTGTGAAAATATGTGATATTTATACTTGTTAGCTGTGTGTCTAATTATAAGGTTTGAGAACGTAATATGTTTATAGTAAGAAAACCTTGAGAAACTGGAGATAATGAAACACCTGCAGATTTAGGAACACCCCTAAAAGCATATTAATTAGAAAGAGCTTTTTATGCCAAGGATGATTTCAGGTCGCACGGACAGAGCCTCAGATCCAATAAACTGAGAGCATGAGACACGTGCACAGACTGAGCTGTCCAATCACCTTGTTGTGAGCATGTACCCTGAGCAAACTAAACTGTATAAAAGTTAACTGCTTTAAATAATAAACTGGACATTGCTTTGATCACATTGGTCGTGTTGCTCTGTCTCTGTACCTCCTCATCGATATCTGGTGCCCGTAGCAGGGACTTCTTCTTCGCCGAGTTCCGAGGGACGTGAGGCGAACAGGAGGAGTTGGGAGAAGCAGCCGTTGGAGGTGGCGTGTCCCCCGGCGCTGCGAGAAAACAGCTGCAGCAGTACAAGAGAAATCCTGCCCTGGTCAGGTGAGTCGGCTGAAGAAAGGAGAACAGGGTCTGCTCTTTCAAAAGAAGAGGCAGTGCAAACGCTCCTTTATTTAATTCTCTCTGAGAGAGATTCTAATTATGACGAAAAAGCCCTTAAAGGGTTACTAATCCCCACAGCTAAAGCTGCCTTTGAGGGATCCATTTGGGACGCTATAAAGGAACAGTTAGGGGAAAAAATCACAAAAAGATATGACGAAGCAGCTCGCTATTCTACATTGTGGCAGCTGCTGACTGAAACAGAGCAATTTCTAAGGACTGAGAGGCAAGTTACAGCTTTAGCCTATGCTGTGTTAGCGAGCAGCTGTGGTGGTTTGAAAAACGTTTTTCTGAGGCAGTAATGGTTTGCCCCACTGATAATACTGGACCAATCAATAGTCCACGTGCGCCCTACGGGAATTACACACCCACAGAAACGGAAGAGAAGGTGGTGAAGGCAGTGTAGAAGGAGGGTAGCCATGATCTGAGCCACGAGGAAGCAGGGGGCCAGTGAGCCCCTCTGGGGGCCAAGGGCCCAGCCCCCAGCTGAGGTCACGGGAGACCTGGTATAGTGTCAGTGCTGGACCGGGTCCTGTAATCAAGGGCTGGAAAAGTTTCCTCACTGTCAGCAGCAGCAGAAGACACTGAAAGCGGCAGCGGAGCAGTCCTGAACAGAGACAACAGTGGCTGAAAGCCAAAAGGCAGCCAGGAGCAACGAGATAACATGAAGCCAGCTGAGAGACGCAGAGATGTTCCTGCAGGAGGGAGAGCTGGCAACAAACCAGAGGAAGACTCAACACAGCTGGTTTGGGGTAAGACTGTATTACTTTCCCAAACCCCAGAGACATCTTGAAGAGGAGGGGTGGACTTCCAAACCCTCAGGGAGTCCCGAAATGCAGCAGCAGCTGGAGAGAGGGAGAAAGGAGCTGAAAACCCGGAGTTGTCCTGAGAGCTGAGCCAGGACGGAATGCGGAGGAGGTGGCCGTGCCCTCTGCTGCTGCTGCTGCTGCTTCTATTCTGCTACTGAGCTGAGACAGGGCAGAAGAGCTTTGGTAAGACTGAACTGAAAGCTGCCTTCAATGTTCTAACCCAACAGGTGTGAAGATCTACAAGGAAATTCCCCGAAGGCTCGGGCTCAGGGTTGAAATTTCCACAAAGTAAGAACAAAAATCCTAACTGCTATATTTAAATCTGCTGCCCTTGGGAAAAATGGAGGACACTAAGCAGTGCCACAAAAACCTGAAATGAAGGAACTGTGGCCTGAGAAGTGATAAAAAGACTCTTTTCTTCTTGGACTTTTATTGAAGAAGAGGAGAAATTTAATTTAATGTCAATATATATGTGGGTATAAATAAACCTTTGTAAATATTTTCCCCTTCCCCCAATAACAAATGGTTTTGATGGTCTGAAAACTCTCCACATGGGGTGAAAAAGATATCAAGTCCATACCATCACTAAACCCTCTCACAGGGGCAAACTGTGGGAGGGGGGCTTGAACTTAAAAATTAGATTTTGGGAGTTTCAAACCGCCACAACCTCACACCAAGGGACCCACAGTAAGAGAAGCCCTTCGAGCTCCCCGACTGCGGGAAGAGCTTTGGCTGCTGCTCCAACTCCATCAGCCATCGGAGGACCCCCATTGGATGATCCACAGGGACCCACGTTGGGCACAGACCTGGTGACCCACGGTCCAGGTGGTCCATGCTGGGCAGTGTATTGGGGTTTAGATGGCCATGTTTTGGTTTCTGGGGGCTCCAGGGGTGGGTTCTGTGAGCAGCTGCCAGAAGCTTCCCCTGTGTCCAGCCCCTGTCCCGACCCCCCTGACAGTGAGGGTGACTCAGGGTCTTCTTAACTGATCCCCTGGGGCAGATTAGAGTTAGTTTATCTATATCTATGTCTATATTTATATCTATCTATATATGTAGGGTTTAGTTTAGAACAATTTTGTCTCCATGTAAAGTAGGTTTGGGGCAGTTTTGGCTCCTGTCTACAGTGATATAAAAACACAAAAATAGCACTTCCCCTCTCTGGCTCCAAGCCCAGCCTGTCCCCTCCAGGGGTGGGTGTTCCCCCCTCTGCCCCGGGCGGTTCCATTGCCCTTGGGCAGCAAAGCCCCCACTGCTTCTGCAACTGAGAGTGTTGGAGCCATGGACCATTAACATTCCAGTCTCTCCCAGCTCTGCATCCCAAAAGTCAAGAGGATCCAACCTGTCACCTCAAAGTGGATCAATCTCACTGAAAATGGCTCAATCCCACCCCAAAATTCCTGTGTTTCTTATTTTCCCTATGTAATTCTGGGGCCGCCGGTGCCACCCCTCAGCTCTCCGCAGGCTGAGGCTTGGCCTTGCACTTTTGCCTTTGCTGGATTTCTTCATCAAATATTTTTCTCTCCCTGAAAAGAAAAATATGGAAGGATTTCGATAATCTGGACATCTTTAGACCATCTGGACAAATTGCAGTTTGCAGTGTTGGAACGGAACATTTTCCACGTTTAATCATTTGTTGCCATCCCTCCCAGGAGGGAGGACACTGAACTCTTCCACAGAAACAGAAAACTAGTAACAAAAATTCAGAGAGTACTGAAAATGAAAAATACCTTTTGCTCACAGGTGGCCCTTTCATGTCCTTCTCTTCTGCCTTCTTACAATCACTGTTATCTGTGGCAGCAGTTGCCTAGATGATGGCCAAAAAAAGCATTTAATTCATTTAGAATCATTCCAGAAAACTGAATCACAACTGGGGATTTGAAACTGCCTCAGGGGAGCACATTTGGAGAAAAGGGTTCCTCAGTCACTTAGAAAATTTGGCTGAAACTGCTCGTTGTGGGCCTGAAACTCTTAAATAAATAATACAAACTCATCCTGCATCCTTCCCAGGGGAGTATTTTTATCCCTAGATTAAGATATTCTCCAGGGATTTTGTCTCTACACAAATCAATCTTCTTCTGGGAAAAGCACCAAGTATATGAGACAAGTAACTCTAAAAACAACCAACCCACCCACCCCCCACACAAAGAACAGCCCAAGAAAACCCCAAGAACTTGCCAAAATAAATAAAACCCTGAAAACCAGACTTTGAAGCATTTCAGAAGTAATTAAAATACATGAGAAATCAGTCCTTCTGCCTTCAACAAAGTGCCTCAAGCTTCTCCTTTCTGTGCTTAAAAATCATCATTTCAGTGAGTCAGGCTGTAGACAGGTATGAACTTTGCTGCCCAGCTCAGCCACCAGTGCCCCTAAAGGTCCCCCAGAAAAGGGGATTGAGGGGGTCCTGGGTGGGCTCTGGATGGATTTAGGGGGTCCTTGGGGGTCTGTGGGGTGGTCCTGGCACCTTTAGGGTGAGCTGGGTGCCCATTGAGGGGGAGGTGCCCTCCCAAAGCCCCCCAGAGCAGGTTGACACAGGGGAACGCAGGGGGGGTCCCCATTCCCAATCCATTCTGGGGCCGGTTTTGCCCTCCCCAACCTCGGATCCTCCCTGAGTCACATCTATCATATGACATCACATCCTCCTCTGTGACATCACAGCTCATCTATAACATGATATCAAACCTCACCCCTGACATCACAGCTCCCCTGTGACATCACATCTTCCACAGTGACATCACATCCTCCTCTGTGACATCACATTCTCCCTATGACATCATATCTTCCTCTGTGACATCACAGCTTCCTCTGTGACACCACATCCTCCTGATGACATCACATCCTTCTCTGTGACATCGCAGCTCCCCTGTGATATCACACCCTTCTCTGTGACATCATATCCTCCTCTGTGACATCACATCCTTCAGTGTGACATCACATCTTCCTCTGTGACATCACAGCACCCTGTGACATCACATTCAACTATGTGACATCACATCCTTCATTGTGACATCACATCTTCCTCTCTGACATCACAGCACCCTGTGACATCACATTCTACTATGTGACATCACATCCTCCTCTGTGACATCACAACCTCCTCTGTGACATCGCATGTCTCCTATGACATCACATCCTCCCCTATGACATCACATCTTCCTCTGTGACATCACATCCTCCTCTGCGACATCATAACTCTCCTATGACATCACAGCTCCCCTGTGACATCACATCCTCCTCTGTGACATCACATCCTCCTCTGTGACATCACATAATCCTCTGTGACATTGCATGTGTCCTATGACATCACATCCCCTCCTGCGACATCACAGCTTGGCTCTTGTATGACATCACAGCTCCCTGTGACATCACAGCATTGCATGTCTCCTCTGACATCACAGCCTCCTCTATGACATCACAGCTCCCCTGTGACATCACATCTCCCTCTGTGACATCATATCCTTCCTGTGACATCACATCCTCCTCTGTGACATCGCATGTCTCCTATGACATCACATCCTCCTCTGTGACATCAAAGGTCTCCTGTGACATCACATCCTCCTCTGTGACATCACATCCTCCTCTGTGACATCATATCCTTCCTGTGACATCACATCTTCCTCTGTGACATCACATCCTCCTCTGTGACATCACATCCTCCTCTGTGACATCACAGGCCTCCTATGACATCACATCCTCCTCTGTGACATCACATCCTCCTTTGTGACATCGCAGGTCTCCTATGACATCACATCCTCTCCTGTGACATCACAGGTCTCCTATGACATCACATCCTCCTCTGTGACATCATATCCTTCCTGTGACATCACATCCTCATCTGTGACATCACATCCTCCTCTGTGACATCACATCCCCTTTCGTGACATCATAGCTCTCATATAACATCACAGCTCTCCTCTGACATCACATCCTCCTCTGTGACATCACAGCTCTCCCATGACATCACATTTTCCTCTCTGACATCACAGCTCCCCTGTGACATCACAGCTCCCCTGTGACATCTCATCCTTCTTTGTGACATCAAAGGTCTCCTATGACATCACATCCTCCTCTATGACATCACAGCACCCCTGTGACATTACATCTTTCCTGTGACATCACATTCTCCTCTGTGACATCACATATCTCCTATGATATCACATCCTCCTCTGTGACATTGCATGTCTCCTATGACATAACATCCTCCTCTGTGACATCACAGTTCCCCTGTGACATCACATCCTTTTCTGTGAAATCACATCCTCCCTGTGACATCACATCCTATTCTGTGACATCACATCCTATACTGTGACATCACATCTCCCCCGTTACATCACAGCTCCCATGTGACATTAAATTCTCCCATGACATCACATCCTCTTTGACATCACATCTCCTATGACATCACATCCTCCCTGTGACATCACATACTCCTCTGTGACATCACATCCTCCCTGTGACATCACAGCCGCCTTTGGATATCACATCTCTCCCTGTGACATCACATCTCTCCTGTGATATCACATCATCACTATGACATCATCCCTGGTGGCTGCCTGGGGATCTTTCCAGTCGTAGATGTTATCACAGAAAAGAAACTCTATCTTTTATACAGACAGGAAAACTGGAATCCTGATGCCTTCAAATCTTCAGCAAAACCCATGATTCTAACTACGAGCACTGTTCTTCTGTCCCCACTGAGCCAGTTGGAGGTAGCTGTGATTTAATAAAGCAGCAACAATGGGCCCAAACCCATGGTGTCCTTCAGATGCGCCGTGTCCTGAGCAGACTGCGTCCTACTTGTCCTGTCCTGCTGCCTGTAGGACAACTTCCCCCTCGGCACACCCCCAGCCCCAGCCTTGTTTGGGAAGCTGAGCTCTGGCTGAGGCTTTCCCCAGGAGAAGCCTCATTTGTCTCTCCTCAGGGCAGTCCCCCCAGCACCCAGCCAGGACAGGGCACAGAATGAGTGGCCCCAGCTCTGCCTCCCCAGGGGTGTCCAGGCATCCCACGAGGCGTCTGCTGTTACTGCATCACCACCTCCCCTCACCAGAATGGATTTGGAAGGCTTTCCAAGCAGAGGGACCAGATGGAAACCTCTGGACCCCACAGAGAAAACATCCCCAGGGTCTTGTTAGAGCACAAACCTGCAAACAGGGATGACAGGTCAGAGAATCACAGAATCATCAAGGTTGGAAGAGACCTTCCAGATCTTCTAGTCCAACTGTCAACCCAGCACCACCAGAGTCACCCCTAAACCCCATCACAAAGCACTACATCCAGATGCCACCTGAATGCTTCCAGACACTCCACCACCTCCCTGGGCTACTTGTTCCAATGCCTGAACACTCTCTCAGTGGAAAAAGGGTTTTTGAATATCTAATATGAACCTTGCCTGATGCAATTTAAGGCCGTTTCCTCTCTTCCTCTCACTAAAGGCTTTGCAGAAGACACCAACTCCCACCCCAATAAAACCTCCTTTCAGGTCATTGCAGAGAGCAATGAGGTCCCCCCTGAGCCTCCCCTTCTCCAGACTCAACCAGCCCAGTTCCCTCAGCCGTCCCTCAGCAGACATGTTTTCCAGAGCCTTCCCCAGCTCCGTTCCCTTCTCTGGACACGCTCCAGCCCCTCAAGGGCCTTTTGGCACTGAGGGGCCAGAACTGGACACAGCACTCCAGCTGGGGCCTCCCCAGTGCCCAGCACAGAGGGGCAATCAGTTCTCTGCTCCTGCTGGCCACACTCTTCTCCACAAAGGCCACGATGCCCTTGGCCTTCTTGCCCCCCTGGGCACACTCTGCCTCATATCCAGCCGCTGTCAAGCAGCACCCCCAAGTCCCTTCCTGCTGAGCAGCTCTCCAGCCCCTCTGCCCCCAGCCTGGAGTGTTCCAGGGGGTTGTTGGGACCCAAGTGCA
This sequence comes from Manacus candei, assembly GCF_025592945.1. Lineage (NCBI taxonomy): Eukaryota > Metazoa > Chordata > Aves > Passeriformes > Pipridae > Manacus > Manacus candei. The sequence continues at coordinate 9,113,229 of NW_026138093.1, read as the reverse complement.
GGACCTGACACTTGGCCTTATTGATCCAGCCTGTCCAGATCCCTCTGCAGAGCCTTCCTGCCCTCCAGCACATCCACATTCACACCCAGATCAGTCAGTCTCCCAAACAGGACAAAGTCTGACCACCAGCAGTCCAGGGTGTCAGTTCTGCTGCCCCCTCCTTCCTCCACCCAGAATGGAAAACTCCATCATTTTGGGGTCTCTGTGCCCATCAGCTCCGACCACCACATCCCCCACCAGTCACAGAATCATGGAATGGTTTGGGTTGGAAGGGACCTTAAAGAGCATCTCAGTCCACCCCCCTGCCATGGGCAGGGACACCTTCCACTACACTCAGAGCTCAGAGCCCCATCCAACCTGGCCTTGAACACTTCCAGGGATGGGGCAGCCAGAACTTCTCTGAGCACCTGTGCCAGGATCTCACTACCATCACAGTCCAGAAATTCTTCCTAATATCCCATCTAACCCTTCCCTTTCTCAGTGTGAAGCCATTCCCCTTGTCCTGTCACTCCAGGCCCTTGTCCAAAGTCTCTCTCCATCTTTCTGGTTGACTCCCTTCAGGCACTGCAAGGCCACAATTAGGTCACCCCAAAGCCTTCTCTTCTCCAGCCTGAACAATCCCAATTCTCTCAGCCTTTCCTCACAGAAGAGCTGCTCCATCCCTCTGATCCCTTTGGTGGTCTCCTCTGGACTCGCTCCAACAGGTCCGTCTCCTTCCTGTGCTGGAGCCCAGAGCTGGAGGCAGCTCTGCAGGGGTGACAACATTACAGCCCTGTGTGTTCCAGCAAGGACACTGTGGAACCTCCAGGAGTAAAGGGGCCATTGTGACACTGTAGGGCCTTCTGGAGCCAAAGGAACCCTGGGACACTGTGGAATCTCATGGAATCAAGGGAGCATTGTGACAATGTGAAAACTCATGGAATTAAGAGGCCATTGTGACACTGCAAGGCCTCATGGAACCAAAGTAACCCTGGGACACTGTGGAAACTCATGGAATCAAGGGGCCATTGTGGCACTCCAGGGCCTCATGAAATCAAAGGAAACGTGGGACACTGTGGAAACTCATGGAACCAAGGGTTCATTGTGCCATGAAGGGCCTCATGGAACCAAGGGAACCTCGAGACATTTCGGGACCTCATAGAATCAAGGGGCCACTGTGACAATGAGGAACCTCGGGGACTCAGAGGCCACTGTGACACTGCAGGACCTCATGGAACCAAAGAAACCCTAAGACTTTTCAGAACCTCATGGAATCAAGGGGACACTGTGACACTGCAGGGCTCATGGAACCAGTGGAATCCCTGGGACAATGTGGAACCTCATGGAAACAATAGGCCATTGTGGAACCTCATGGAAACAATAGGCCATTGTGACACTGCAGGGCTCATGGAACCAAAGGATTCTTGAGACACTGTGGAATCTCATGGAACCAAGGGGACACTGTGATATGTGGGGCCTCCTAGAACCAAAGGAGTCCTGAGACATTTTGCAAACCCATGGAATCAAGGGTCCATTATCACACTAAAGAGCCTTATGAAACCAAATGGACCCTGAGACTCTGTGGAACATCATGGAATCCAGTGGCCATTCCCACACTGTAAAACCTCATGGATACTGTCAGGTTCCCATTATTAAAAGACACCTCTGCCCAAATTCAGCCGCAAAGTAGACCGTGTGCCAAAGAAGTCAGTAGTCCAGCTTTGATTCAACAGTAAATAGGAGGGAGAGAGAGAGAAAGAAATAGAAAGTGAGAGAGAGAAGGGGGTGGTGGGAAGCCAGTGAGAGAGAGACAGAGATGAAGCAAATGTATCACACCATGGAGATCCCTGAGGCTCCCACCAGTCCTTCTTCACCCTGCTCTGCTCGGTGGAGGGTCCCCAAGTTGTGCTTCTGGGCTATCACTTTTATCCAGCCCAAGCCCTGGGTATTCAGGGGGGTAGATGCTGTTCCCACAGCTTGGGCTGGCACGTCTACAAGGACTTGCTTCCTTTCCCACAGCTTGCCACTGTGGGAGTTTTGCCCGGTGTGCTTCCAGTCTCCAGGTGGGAATCTTTGTCTGGATGGGTTCCCCAGACCTGCCTTACCAGCCCTGGCTTCCTCTTGGGGCTGTCTGCTCTTTCCCACACTCTGCACAGTGCAATTCTGTCCTGGGGGCTACTTGCAAAGCTTCACCTTTGTTTAGGCCTTGGAATTAAAGGCCTTCCTGTTTTCCACCAGTGCTTATGTCTTGTGGTGCCTTATGGGATTTTCCTACTTTGACAGTGTTTTGAGACAGTTCATTGTGCCCTTCAAGTCCTTCCATGTGCACACACACACCCCACTCTCACCAGTGTCTGGCCCTCCAAAGAACACAAGACCTGATGATTTGTAGCTCCCACTCCAGTGGTTGGCACTTGGACCTCCCTCCGTACCCAGAGCTCAGAGCTCCCTTGTGCCAGAAAGTTTAAAGAGATTGTGCCTCATTCTGCCAAGATAATCCTTGGAAAAAAGTGTCCCTCTGTGTTTCCTGGGATAAGAGCACTCTATTGTCATCTTCCAAAACTTTGGAATGGTCCCAGAGATCTCCCAGGAAGGAATTTGGGGCCTCAAGCACATGACCCATATGTAGAGGCTGAGGACTCAGGGGTCAGGGATGTGAAGATTGAGGACAGTAGAGGAGAAGGCTGAGAGGTCTGGAAGGGGGGTGTCAGAGCTGGTGGAGCTTTTCTTCCTGTCAGCAAACAACCTAAGAAAGAACTAGTGCCTCCAAGGGCAGCTGGGGTGGCCTAGACTGGTGACAAGAAGTCAGAAATTTCCCTCTGAGGTCAGTGTTGTGGTGCAATATGTCATAAAGAAGAAGTCTGGATGAGCCTAAGGCTTTGTGTGTGCAGGAAGAGCCAGGGAGGACGCAGAGATGTCAGTGCAGGAAGGTGCCAGCCAGGTGGGGCAGCCGGGGGGATGACGACAGCCTGCAGGGAAAGGGGCAGGGCATGGACACCGTAGGACAGCCTGGGCTGGAGAGGAGACAGGGATGGGGAGAAGCTGAAAGGCCCTGACAGAGCCACCTTCTGCAGGCCTTTGACCATGGCTGCTGTCTGTGCCCCTGATGCCAGGAGGAGGGGAGTGGCCCTTGCAGCCCTGGGGCCTCATGGCCTCCTTGTCCCTGCTCAGCAGCCTGGCAGGTGCCACCCCATGGTCCTGCCCTTGGCACTGCACATCCCACATCCCAGTGCCCCAAGAAGAGCCCTGAGGAATGAGGCAGGGACAGGATCTGACTTCCCAGAGGCTGGGGGTCAGGGTTTGACCTGTTAGATTAAGGAAGGAAGTCAATGTTTCCTCAGCATCAGAGCCACCTTTCCCTTGCTTGTCCATCCTTGTCATCACTGTCTGCAGTTTTCTGCTCTAACTGGAACCTGGGGACACGTTCTCAGTTGTGTCCCTCAATGATACTCATTAGCACTATAAGAAACTTTAGTGTTTCAATCTCACTTTGACTTCTTGAAAAGTTGTTTGAACTTCCTCTCAGGGACTGAGTCTCATGTAAACAACCTCAATGTCCCCCGAGGGTCATGAAATGCCTGGGGCTGTTGCTGTGCTGCTGAGCTGGGCCAGGCTCCTGGCACACAGGGAGCTCCTGGCAAGCAAGAAGAGCTTCAAAGAGACAGTTCTGCTGGTGAGCAGCTCCTCTGCACAGCCCAGCAGGGCTGAGGGCACTGTCTGCAGCACCCAGGGCAGGGGAGTGAGACAGAGAGAAGTTAAAGGCTGTCAGATGTAGAAAGATGCTGAGACCTCACTGGGGGAGAATTTTTAACAGATCTTGGCACAGGAAGTCTGGTCATGCAGGGCAATGGGACTGCAGCTTTTGGAGGCATCTGGGAAAGCTGGCACTGCCCACCAACTACAGATTCTGTAAGTGCAACTCTGAGAGTATCTGGAGTGCAGAGGAGGAGGACATGCTCAGAGCTTCAGCTCCCTCTCAGAATATTTCCAAGACAACGATTTTTATAAGGTTAAAGAAATTTCCTGAGATTGTGTTTCCAGTTTCCTACTCTTGAGGAATGGGAGGAATAAATCATTAAGAAAGTATTAATTTTGACAGGTCCCTGAGACATCTGAACTGTGAGTGCTCAGTAGGTCTATCTGAGCTTCCTAATGTGCTTTCAGCCACTGCTCTGCCTGTGGGCAGCACCAGCATCACCTCTGCTAGACCCATCAGGACTAGTCTGAGATGTCATTTTTGCACCTGCAAACGGAATATGACCCCTACCAGTGCAGCCTGTGGTGCTGGGGAAGGAGCTGAGTCTGCTTAAATCAAATGCCATCATAAGGACACTTGGCTGTCTCCCTGAGGTTTCCTTCCAAGATGTGAATTTCCCTCCAGGTTGGAAACCTGTCCCTAAACATCTCCTTGTTATGTGAAACCCCTGTACAGAAGCACAGTGATGCTAAAACAGAGAAAATGCTGTTCAGTAGGGACCCAGCACTGGAGCTGAAGGAAGATCTCCTAGGAAATCAAAAGGCTGTCTGGGTGTGTCATGGGGAGTGTCTGTAGAATACAGCTTTGACTTTGTTTAGATACCTCCACACTAACTGACCTCTTACTGTCTTCTCCTGTGTTGGAAACAAAAACCCAGAGGCAGCAAATGCCCAACAGCAGCTCCCTCACCCAGTTCCTCCTCCTGGCATTTGCAGACAGGCGGGAGCTGCAGCTCCTGCACTTCTGGCTCTTCCTGGCCATCTCCCTGGCTGCCCTCCTGGCCAACGGCCTCATCCTCAGCGCCGTAACCTGTGACCACCACCTGCACACCCCCATGGGCTTCTTCCTGCTCCACCTCTCCCTCACAGACCTGGGCTGCATCTGCACCACTGTCCCCAAAGCCATGCACAATTCCGTCTGGGGCACCACAACCATCTCCTACATGGGATGTGCTGCACAGGCCTTTTTCTTTCTGTTCTTCATGTCAGCAGAGTTTTCCCTCCTCACCATCATGTGCTACGACCGCTACGTTGCCATCTGCAAACCCCTGCACTACGGGACCCTCCTGGGCAGCAGAGCTTGTGCCCACATGGCAGCAGCTGCCTGGGCCACTGGCTTTCTCTATTCTCTGCTGCACACAGCCAATACATTTTCCCTGCCCCTGTGCCAGGGCAATGCCCTGGACCAGTTCTTCTGTGAACTCCCCCCCATCCTCAAGCTCTCCTGCTCACACTCAGGCTACCTCAGGGAAATTGGGCTCATTGTGGTTAGTGTCTGTTTAGTATTTGGTTGTTTCATTTTCATTGTTTTCTCCTATGTGCAGATCTTCAGGGCTGTGCTGAGGATCCCCTCTCAGCAGGGACGGCACAAAGCCTTTTCCACCTGCCTCCCTCACCTGGCCGTGGTCTCCCTGTTTGTCAGCACTGCCATATTTGCCTACCTGAAGCCCCCCTCCATCTCCTCCCCATCCCTGGATCTGGCCCTGTCAGTTCTGTACTCAGTGGTACCTCCAGCACTGAACCCCCTCATCTACAGCCTGAGGAACCAGGAGCTCAAGGATGCCCTGAGGAAAATGATGACTGGATGCTTCTCAGGAGCAATAAAGTGCCTGTTTTTTGGTGCATTGCATTCAGAATGGGACTCCTTAATGGCCCAACCTTCCTGCTCAGGTTTTTCGAGGAGGTCATGGGGTTTTCTTTGTAATAATTTTCTCTGCAATTAAATATTATTATGCATCTGTCTTCTAATTTAGTGTCTACACATTGAATTTGACCCAGACATGTATAAATGATGAACTGTTCTCTCTAAGTATTTCAACAAAATAAAGGACCCTGCAGTGCCTTCTTTGTCCAAGACCCTTCTTCTCAGATGTTCCTAAAGGACAGCACACTGCAGGACAGGGTGTATTTGCAAACAGGAAGGGGACAATAATCCCAGCCCAGCAGCACTGCTAGGGAGCAGCAGTGTTTGGTCTTTCCAGAGCTGCTCTCTTGCCACTTCCACACTGTCCTCCTGAGCCCCTTTCTCGCTGTAAGGCCTGAGTGCTCTCTGAGCACAGTCCTGGGGGGTGGAAGTCCTTGGAGCACAGGCAGGGACAGGCCCTGGGAACTTGTGAAGCAGAGCTGGGCTCCCTTCCAGCATCTCCAGGATGCTGTGGGATCTTCTGAGGGCACTACATGTACTGGGTCACACCTTCTGTGACCTTGCTCCAGGGCTGGAACTCTCCTGCAGTGTCACCATGACACTCCTGCTCTCTGCTTTCCAGGTTCCATTTTCAGATCCAGTCTTCCCCTCCTGTTCCCAGGGACATCCTGGGAGTGCTTCAGAGCTGCCATCCTGGGGCAGCTCCTGCCCAGCGTGGGCAGGCACAAGGTCTCTCCAGCTGCTCCTCTCCCCTCCCCAGTGCCACTGCAGCCTCCTCATCCTTGCCCAGCACAGCCCTCCTGGCACAGTTGGACACAACCCTTGTTCTACCCCCTCCTCAGGCACCTGCCCAACCCCCTCAGCTCCAGCCTGATGGCCAGAAACCTTCAGGGCAGGGAGGCACCAGGGAAAATGCTGAACAAACCTTTCAGCTGCACTCAAATCCAATTGGAGGGGTTGGCCTCAAGGAAGAAATCCCTTTTAATTCTCCAGAACCACCAGGACAGCCTGTGTTGTGTCCTGGGCACTCCTCTGGAAGTGTGGGATATGGAAAAGGTTTTGGTGTCAGGGATATTGAGAAGGTTGGGCAGTGTCACTGGGAGACCTCTCCCAAACCCTTGGAAAGGCCAGAGCGGTGGTGGGGGGGAGGCAGCGTCTCTGCTTGATTCCATGGAGTTCTGGGGAGGCACAGTGGCCCCTTGGTTCCAGGAGGTTCTGAGGTGTCTCAGGGTTCCTTTTGTTTCAAAGAGACCCCACATGTCACAATGGTCTCTTGGTTCCATGAGATTCCACAGTGTCCCTGCATTCCTTTGGTTCCATGAGGCCCTGCAGTGTCACGGTGCCACTTGATTCTGTGACGTTACAAAGAATCAGAATGGCCCCTTGATTTAAGGCCAACTGCACAGGGGGCTGCCTTAGGGGGAGTGTGGGCACCCAGACAAGGGAGTTGTCACCCCCCTGGACTCAGCCCTGGGGTCACCACATCTGGACTGGTCTGTCTGTCTGTGAGGTTCCCCATTCCGGAGGAATGAGGAAGAACTGGAGAGGGTCTAGAGGAGACCTGACAGGATGGAGCTTTTCTCCATATTGGAAATAGAATGAAATCTCCACAAAGAGCAGCATTGAATGTTCAGACTGAAGGTGAGGAAAAAGAACTGTCACTCAACACAGACCCTTGTGGTTCAAGAGGTCACCCAGAGGGAGTCAGGATCAGCCCATGGCTTTGTGTTCCAGGGAACAGCCAGAGCTGGTGCAGAGACATCAGGGAGGGTCTAGAAATGCTGCTGGGAGGGGGTGGGAAAGCAGGAGGGGTGTGTGCAGCCTGCAAGGCCAGAGCAGCAGCAGGGCCAGGGCAGGACAGCCTGCAGGAGAGATGGCCAAGGGCTCTGGCAGGGCTGCAAGGCCCAAAGGCACCCAGGCCTTTGTCCCCTTGCCTCTGGCAGCTGCCTCTGCCACTCAGGCCACCACAAGACACTTTCCTGGCAGGTTCTGCACTTGGTTTCTGCCTCGCCCCTCCCTCAGGAGCCTGGCAGGGGTTGCCCAGTTTTGGGCCTTTGTTGTTCCTCCCCCTCCCATCCCAGTGCCCCCCAAACAGCCCTGAGCCAGCCGGGAGGGACAGGATCTGCTGGGCCAGGGCCTGGGGCTCAGGCCTTAGCCTTTGTGCTCCACAAAACCAAGGCAGGCTTTGCTCAGCATTGCAGGGGCCTGCCCAGAGCCTTTGTCTGCCTGCACTCCTGGCCTCCAAGGAGCTGCTCCAAGGAGTCCCTGGGGAGGCTTTGGCAGTGCCTGCCCTCAGTGGGGCCCAGCAATGCTTCAAGGCACTTGCACTTTGGCTTCTGACTTCTTCAGCAGCTGCTTCAATCTTCTCTCAGTCCCTCAGGATCATGGGCTGGGCTGCAAACACACAGTGGGGCTCATTAAAATGCAGAAATCCCTCAGGATCTCTTTGTCTTCCTTTAATTGTCTTCAAGGCAATTTCAAAACAAGTCTTCAAAGTTTGTACTTTTTTTGTTTTAATTCAATTATGGATATTTTTTAGTTCAGAGAAGAGGTGATAGAGGTGTTCTCCAAGTGATCTTGATGCTGAGTGTCTCCTCAGGAGATCCACACTGACCCTGGATGATCAACCTTGCTCCTCACCCCCCAACCTCACGAGTTCTGACATGGCCCATCTTGGACTGACAGCTGATGCAGCTCCAAACACACTGTGGGACCCATTAAAACACTAAAAACAAATTATTTTTCTTTCTTTAATTGTCTTCAAGACGTCAACAACGAATTTGAGTTATCTTGTACTTTAGCTAAGGAGGAAGATTTTAAAGTGGAAGTCATGAAATATATATATATTTTTATGAAAGGGAATGATTTACACAGAGCCTTGGGATGCAAGAAGGTCAGGCTGAAAAGGATTTAGACACAAAGATAAGGGGGCAAAAGAGTTTTGAAGCACTTAATCATTGACCAAGTGAGCAGTTTTCAAGTGATTCAATAGCATTTGCCACAATTTTAACAGTGACTGAATTATAGATTCCCAAGAACAACATTCACCCCACAGTCAATTCACACCCACACCCAGGCAGAGACAAACATCACATCTCTCCTGTGATATCATATAATCCCTGTGACGTCACATCCTCCCCTGTGACATCACAGCTCTCATGTGACATCACATCTCCCCATGACATCACATCTTCCCTGTGACATCACAGCTGCCCTCTGACATCACACCTCCACTGTGACATCACATCTCCCCTATGACGTCACAACCATCATATGACATCACTTCTGTGAAATCATAACATCTCTGTGATGTCACATCCTCTCCTGTGACATCACAACTTCCCTATGACATCACAACTCCCCTATGACATCACACCTCTCCTTTGATATTGTATCATCCCTGTGACATCACATCCTCCCCTCTGACATCACATCCTCCCTGTGACATCACATCCTTCTTGTGACATCACATCCTACCTATGATGTCACATCTATCATATGACATCACATCCTTTCTGTGACATCACATCTCTATGACTTCACATCCATCATATGACATCACACCTCTCCTGTGATATCACATCCTCCCCTGTGACATCACATCGTCCCTGTGACTTCACACATCCCCATGATATCACATCTCCCCATGACATCACATCCAGTGTCATCCAGATCCATCCCAAGGTTGGGGGGGTGTGTGAGACAGGCAGAACCACAAATGCCTGCACAGCCCAGAGCAGTCAGTGTGGGGCTGTGCTTGCTGCTGCAGAGACCCCTAGGGAACAAACCCAGGAAGGAGTTTGGGGGGGGTGTCCCTAAGGAGGACACTTGCCTTATTATTCTTATTATTTGTAATATCTTACAGATCTATCACACAACACCTAAGGATGGATTTTATAGAATATGTGCCATAGATATTTGTGTTGGGTCTGGCTGAGCTGCAGTTCAGTTCCCCACAGCAGCCCTCCCAGGGCTGGGCTTGGCATTGGCAGCTGGAAGGGGGTTGAGAACACCCCAGTGTTTTGGCCACTGCTGAGCACAGCACCAACACTGGGACATTCCTTCCTTAGCTGAGGGCAAGAGCCTGGCAGGGGACCCAAGCAGGCCAGCTGAGCCCAACTGACCCAAGGGACATTGCAGCCCATGGGAGGGCAGCTCAGCTCTAAAAGCTGAGGCCCGGAGCAGGAGGGGGGCATTCATTGTCTGATGGCTGCCTGCTGAGGAACCGTCCCGCGGACCCAAGCCCTGCTCCTGGGGAGTGGCCGACCATGGCTGCTCATGGGAAGCAGAGAACAAACCCTGTTAACTTTTGCTTTAAATAAACTGTCTTATCCCAACCCACCAGTTGTTTTTTTTCCCACCTTACTCCCTCCCCTGTCCCACTGGGAAGGGGAGTGATAGAGCAACTGGGTGGGCACCTGGTGTCCAGCCAAAGTCAACCCACCACACACCTGAACACTTCCAGAGACTCCACCACCTCCCTGGGCTACTTGTTCCGATGCCTGAACACTCTCTCAGGGGAAAAAGGGTTTTTGAATATCTAATCTAAGCCTCACCTGATGCACCTTAAGGCCGTTTCCTCTCTTCCTGTCACTAAAGACTTTGCAGAAGAGACCGACCCCCATACCCACTAAAACCTCCTTTCAGGTCATTGCAGAGAGCAATGAGGTCCCCCCTGAGCCTCCCCTTCTCCAGACTCAACCAGCCCAGTTCCCTCAGCCGTCCCTCAGCAGACATGTTTTCCAGAGCCTTCCCCAGTTCCGTTCCCTTCTCTGGACACGCTCCAGCCCCTCAAGGGCCTTTTGGCACTGAGGGGCCAGAACTGGACACAGCACTCCAGCTGGGGCCTCCCCAGTGCCCAGCACAGAGGGGCAATCAGTTCTCTGCTCCTGCTGGCCACACCTTCTCCACAAAGACCACGATGCCCTTGGCCTTCTTGCCCCCCTGGGCACACTCTGCCTCATATCCAGCTGCTGTCAAGCAGCACCCCCAAGTCCCTTCCTGCTGAGTAGCTCTCCAGCCCCTCTGCCCCCAGCCTGGAGCGTTCCAGGGGGTTGTTGGGACCCAAAGGCAGGCCCTGACACTTGACCTTATTGATCCAGCCTGTCCAGATCCCTCTGCAGAGCCTTCCTGCCCTCCAGCACATCCACACTCACACCCAACGTGGTGTTGTCCACGACTTTCCTGAGGGGGTACTCGATCCCCTGGCCCAGGTCACCCAGAACGATGTTAAACAGGAGCAGCCCCAACCCTGAACCCTTGGGAACCCCACTACTGACCGGCCCCACCTGGATTTCCTTCCATTCCCCACCACTCCCTGGGCTATCAGACACTTTGTCACCCAGCAAACAGTTCCCCGGGCAAGCCATGAGCAGCCAGTTTGTGCGGGAGATGCTGGGGGAGATGGTGCCAAAGGCTTTCTGGAATTCCACAGAGACACATCCCCAGCCTTTCCCTCAGCTGCTGAGCGGGTCCTTTGTCAGAGAAGGAGATGAGGTTGGTCAGGCAGGACCTGCCTTTCCCAACCCCACACTGGCTGGGCCTGATCCCCTGGTTGTCCTGCCACTGCCATGGGATGGCACTGAGGAGGATCTGCTGCATGGACTTCCCCGGTCCTGAGGTCAATGGGACAGGCCAGGAGTTGCCCAGATGCTCCTTTTGGCCCTTCCTGGGGATGGGCATCCCATGTGCTTGTTGCCAGTCAGCTGGACTTGTGCAGTTGTGCAGCACTGCTGGGGAATGAGTGAGAGTGGCTTGGCCAGCTCTTTCTCCAGCTCCCTCAGGACTCTTGGCTGCATCCCATGTGGGCCCAGGCACCTGTGGGGGTCTCACTGGCAGAGCAGGTCACTGACCATTTCCTCCTGCATTGTGGGGGCTTCACTCAGCTCCCCATCACCAGCTTCCAGCCAAAACCTGCCTGCCAGGTTTCCAAGGGGTCAGTTCTGCTGCCCCTCCTTCCTTCCCCCACAATGGAAAACTCCCTCATTTTGGGTCCCTGTGCCCCAGACGGCTCCGACCACCACCTCACCCACCAGTCCCACAATCATGGAATGCTTTGCCTTGGGAGGGGCCTTAAAGAGCATCTCAACATTCTCATAGAAAAGAATTCCTTCCTACTGTTTCCTCTAACCCTTCCCTCTATCCATGGGAAGCCACTGCCCCTTATCCTGTCACTCCAGGCCCTTGTCCAAAGTCTCTCTCCATCTTTCCTGTTGGCTCCCTTCAGGCACTGGAAGGCCACAATCAGGTCAGGACAAAGCCTTCTCTTCTCCAGCCTGAACAATCCCATTTATCTCAGCCCTGAGATATTTCTGAACCTCCCAGAATCCAGAGGCTATTGGGACCCTGCAGAACCTCCTGCATTCCAGTGCTCCTTGTGAAACTGCAGGCTCTGCTGGAACCCAAGGATTCCTGGAACGCTGCAGAGCTCACGGAACCAAGGGGCCACTGTCCCACTGCAGCTCCTTCTGAAGCACAAGGGACCCTGGGACAATGGGAAATGTCCGAGAATCCAAAGGGCATTTGGGGACTGCAGGGCCTCATGGAACTAAAGGAACCTTTGGAGACTGTGGAAACTCATGGAATCCAGGGGCCATTGGGACATGTGGGGCCTCCTGGAAGTAAAGGAACCCTGAGAATTTCTGTGGGAACAAGTGAAGGCAGCAGCAGCTGCATTCAGTTAATCAGGATCCAAAAGGAGTGTTTTGGCCTTGACAAGTGTTTTCCATCAAGAAAGTGCTGTTTGCCAAAGTGGAAACCACTTGGAACCCTCTGCAGTGGTTTGGACTTTGTTTTCCCCCAGAGGCTAAGAAAAGTGGTAGACCCCAAGGGGTGGAAACCCCTGGAAGTTTTGAAGTTTTGCCCAATGGGCGCTCCTGTAAAAATGTCAACATTCCACAAGCTCACCGGAAGAGATGAGTTGTTTTTGTTGTTGAGGAGAGGTGGTCATGTTGTAGAGCCACGAGGAAGGGGCTCAGAGCCCCTTGGGGCCTCTGGGGCCCCCCAGCCCTAGCTGGGGGCTACAGAGACATGGAACAGTGTTAAGTTGGACTAAGTGTCTGTGGCTGAACCTGGAGATGTTTCTCCAGGTGAGCAGCAGCAGCAACGGCAGAACAACACTGACCAGAGAAGCGGTGGCAGAGAGCCAGAAAAGATAAGATGCAGTAGAGGCATTACTGGTAAGCAGGAGGGAACTCCTAGAAAGGGAGAGAGAGCCAGCAGCAGAGCTACAGAGTCTTGGGGTAAGAACTGATACCAGACCCCCCAAACTCCCTTGGAGACTCCTCCTAGAAAGAGTAGGAGTACATGGACTCCTATTTTGGAGAGTAGTTTTGGACATGCAGCACCGGAGAGAGAGAGAAGCTGAGAAGCTCAAATAACGTCCCGGAGCTGGACTGGGACGGCCAGATGGAATGTGGGGGGGGGGGTTGACCTTGGCCCCCCCTTGCTGCTGCTGACAAGCCTAGCAGCCTGAGACAGAGCACAGGAGCTCTGGCAGAACTCTTGAGGCAAAGGCTTGCAACTGAATGCTGCCCAAGATGTTCTGACTCAGGGGTGAATCCCCTGAGGAAGGGACTTTCACGAAGATGCCCCTGCATTTCGTGATATACCTGTGGTGATGCGAGTCTTGTCCCCGCTGGCAGTCCACAGGTGAGGCCTTCGCTTGGACCGAAGGAGAGCTGAGGGGCTTGGAGACCCCCTTGTGTGTATTGAAAAGAGATCCAGCTACAACAACCCAGTTACTGCTGCATGGAAGACAGAAGAGGAGCTGCTGCCCTAAATATAGAAGGGATCTGTCCTTCTTTCCCTCCTGGACTTTTATTTGGAGGGGAAAAGAGATCTGATCCATTGTAAGTACTATATGTCATGGTAGAGATAGTTGTGATCATGTGTATAATGTGTTATAATATTTATTTGTACAGTCATTGTAATATATTCCCTTTCCCCCATTCTGAGTCTGGCGTGCTTTGTCTGAAAAACCCATCTCACATTAGGTTGAGATGTGGGAGGGGGCTTAGACTAGGGAATTAGATTTTTGGGGCTATCTCAAACCATGAAAATGGTAGCCCGTGTTTTTCTCTGGTGGCTGAACACAGCCAGCACATGAGGGGAGGGGAATGTGTGGAATCAGGGAACTGCTTTGGGGCCATGCTGGGAATTTCAGGTGGACTAAAAGACAAAGCCCAGTCGATGTTTCCAAAGGAACCCCAATGAAAGGGGGACGCCGGAAAGATGGGAGGACAAGTCCCGCAATGGAACTCTGTGTGTGCAGCCTCATTTTCTCCTTCAGTGCCCACAGGAGAGGGGGTAAAAAGTATTGGTTTGGACCCCAAAATGGTTGGGGGGGGGAAATGGGGATTGAGGGGATAATGGAAAAGTGGGAGGAAACAGAAGAAGGGTGCAAAAAGGGGGATGGTCTGGTGGGTCCAACGGTCCCATGGGGATCTTTGGACACAGGGGTGCTTGGAAAGGGTGGTGGCCCCCCTGAGCTCCAAACTTACTGTGGGGTGCTGGGGGCTGCTGGATCCAATCTCAGCCTTGCATTTTGCCAACAACTGCAATTTAGAGGAATTACAGAGGTGTTACTGAAACACTTTTGTCCCCCAGATTTTAAAAATGGCAAAACAGATCTATTGATAGAAATGAGTTAGTTATAGTTACAAATGATCAGAAAAAAGATCTTCATCAGAATTATTTCCTGCACAGTACAAACACTAAGACTACCAGGAGTCCAGGATAATATAGGACAGTGCTCTACACTAAAGCAATTGTTGAAGCAAATCTACTCAAACTGGCACAAAAGCAATAATTCTTAATTAGAGATGGATGGAATTCCCCCAGACCAACGCTCATGGGGAGACTCCAGGGGTTGCCTCACCATCAAAGGGTTCATTCAGGGTGGAAGCAGCGGCCGAAGCTCTTCCCGCAGTCGGGGCACTGGTAGGGCTTCCCTTATTGGTGGGTCCATTGGTGTTAGGTCAAGTTAGAGCTCTGAGTGAAGCTCTTGCCACACTCCCCACACTTGTAGGGCCTCTCCCCGGTGTGGATGCGCCGGTGCCTGACAAGGTGGGAGTTCAGTTTGAAGCCCTTCCCGCAGTCGGTGCAGCGGAAGGGCCTCTCATCCGTGTGTGTCCGCTGGTGCAGGAGGAGATTGGAGCTGGTCTGAAACCTCTTCCCACATTCCAAGCACTTGTTGGGCCGTTCCCCGGTGTGGATGAGCTGGTGGGTGCGGAGGTGGGATCTGCCACTGAAACTCTTCTCACATTCATCACATGTGTAGGGACGTTCCCCAGTGTGGATGCGCTGGTGGGTGAGAAGGTGGGTGCTCTTACTGAAGCTCTTCCCACATTCCAAGCACCTGAAGGGCTTCTCCCTGCTGGGACACTGATCAGGGACCACCAGGTCAGAGCTCCCCCTCAAGCTCCGGCCGCCTTCCCGGCACAGGCTGGCTCTTTCCTCCTCAGAGCACCCTGGGCTGGCTTTGGAGCCCCTCCTGCGGGGGGATCTCCGGCCCTTTTCCTCCCCGCTGCCTTCCTGCGCCGGGGAGCCCTTCAAAACGGCCTCTCCCACCAGGGTCTCACGGGGGGATTTGTCCTCCGGGCTCTCCCTCCTCACCTCGGGGCCTGGGGCAGGAAGCAAGAAGGACAGGCAGGGGATTTGCCTCCGGCCCACAGGGAAGGCCAAGGACATCCCCCCAACTCCGGCCCCGGCAGGACGGCGGCGCCAGCGGGGTTGTCCTGCAGCCGGGGCCATGCTGGGCTGACAGAGCCAGCACAACACCCGCCCAAAGGGACACTGACTTCCTCCTCACCTGCCTGGGGGACCCAAGGTATCTTCCTCTTCCTCGCAGCCTCCTCCTCCATCCGCCCAAGCTTTGGGAAGGACAAATCCTGATGGGGGGAAAACAAGGGCTGAGCGTGTTGGCTTGGGGGTTCCTCCTGCCCAAGTCCATCTCTAGAACTCACCAGGCATCCTGTGACCATAAAAACCTCCAAAACACCAAGAATCAGCCCAGAAAACCCCAAATCATCGAGATTCAGGCAAAAGCCTATAAAAAATAGTGAGAAGACTCCTGCCCCCCCAAACTGAAAAAAGTTGAGATTCACCTAAAAAATACTCTAAAATATGAAGATTAGCCAAAAAAAATTCTCCTAAGATTTCCCCTTCTCTGGTTTCCCCCCTCTAGGGTTCAGAGAGTCTCCCCTGTCTGGGATGCTGGGGGTTCTACCTAGAGATGCTGAGAGTGTTGGGGGTCCCAAGGCTCCCTTCTCCTCTGATTCTCGCCTTTGGGATGCCGCATTCCCAGAAATTCCCCCTCTCCAGGTTCTCCACTTTGTTGTCCTAGGGGATCCCAGGGTTCCCACTGTCCAGGCTTCCCCTTCTCCGTACCCCCCTCTCCAGGTTCTCAGGGCTCTCGAAGCTCCTCCCTATCTCCAGCCTCCCTCGTTCTCCAGGGATCAAGGCATGGGGACACCGAGGCACCCCCACGGCAACCCCGCTCCCGCTCTCCCCACTCCCCTCAGCCACCCCTCCCACCCCTTTCCCATCAGGCCCCCAAACCCCGGCTCCCCCCAGTTCCCTTTGGGGGTGACCCACCCGCTCTTTTCACTTCTCTCTGTACAAAATTGCTTCCCAATATCCAACCTAAACCTCCCCTGGCACAGCTCCAGACCCAGCCCTCTTGTCCTGCTGCTGCTTCCTGGCAGAACAGCCCCAGCCCCACCTGGCTCCAACCTCCTGGCAGGGACTTGCAGACAGTCAGGAGGTCTCCCCTGAGCCTCCTCTTCTCCAGCCTCAACACCCCCAGCTCCCTCAGCCTCTCCTCACACCACTTGTGCTCCACTCCCTTCCCCAGCCTCGCTGCTCTTCTCTGCACCTGCTCCAGCCCCTCCAGGGCCTTCCTCAACTCAGGGGCCAGAGCTGGACACAGCACTCCAGGGGTGGCCTCACCAGCGCTCACTCCAGCCCAACAATCCCTTCCCTGCTCCTGCTGACACACTCTTCCTCACACAGGTCCCTGGTTCTGCAGGAGCTGCAGATGCTCAAGGGGCAGCAGGACCATGTCAGGGTCCTGGGGGGCCTGATGGGCTTTGGAGTCTGGGAAGGTCCTGGGGGAGCTGGGGAGGGGCTTTGGGGATTGGGGGTACAAACCAGCACAGACCAGTACAGACCAGTACAGACCAGTACCTCCTCACTGCTCCCCAAATCTCTCCTGGAGCTGGGCCACCTTGTCCTGGGACACCTGTGCCCCCCACCCAGCGCCCTCCCAGTACAACCCAGTGCCCCCAGTACAGCCCACTGTGTTCCTGTCCCCCCCGCCCTTGAGTCCAAAGTAAAGGGAGAAGGGAAAAAACCTGCTGGTGGGAGAGCTGTTGCAGTCTGGTCAAAAGTGGTGATTGCAGTCCAGTTGAGGGTGGTGGTCTCAGTCTGGTTGAGAGCGATGAGCTGCAGTCTTCCTCTCCTCTGGATCCCATGAGTGGTAGAAAAGCTCTGAAACTCCAGGTTTATATATTCTCCAGTTCAGGCAGCAATGGGCAATCCTTCCCTCAGAGCAGGGAATTCCATAAAAGGAATGGTCAATCCTTCCCTCAGAGTGGGGAATTCCATACAAGGGTATGAGGATGCTCAGAGCGGGGAATTCCATAAAAGGGTATGAGGACAGGAACATCCCCCCACAGGCAGGCCCTCCCTTCCCCCCTTGACAAGAGTTTCTGGGAAATGGCATGGAGGGCCATAGAATACACAGGTTTGGGCTATACCTATCCAGTGATGAATCGGTCCCAGTTGTTCTAACTAGG
Source organism: Manacus candei (assembly GCF_025592945.1). Lineage (NCBI taxonomy): Eukaryota > Metazoa > Chordata > Aves > Passeriformes > Pipridae > Manacus > Manacus candei. The sequence goes on along the minus strand of NW_026138093.1, from coordinate 9,095,832 downwards.
ACACCACTGCTCTAATTCCAAGCCAGAAAAAGCCCAAACCCAGAACTCCAGACTCTTATTTGTCCTCCAATGCCCACCTCAATCCCAAATCTGTATAACCAGTATGAAAAGCCAAGCTTTAATCCTAACCCAGCCTAAAAAGCTCTTCCCCTAATCATGAACTGCCAGCAGAACAACAAACCTCCCAAAGTTCTGCCTAATCCCCACCCTGAGCTCTAAACCCCAAGCCCTGACCATTCAGCACCCCCACAGCCCTTGGGAGCAGGGCAAGGACCTGGAGGGCCCAGAGCAGGCCCAGGGGGTTGGAAGAGGAATGGGAGGTGACCTGGGTCTGCTCAGCTCTGCAGTGACCCCCAGGAGAAGGGCCTGGGCTCTGGGAGGGATGTCCTGTGGCACAGGGGCTCAGGATCCAAGGTAATAAGGCCAAGTGCCCATGGCAACAGCCAGAGCTGGTGCAGAGACATCAGGGAGGGTCTAGAAATGCTGCTGGGAGGGGGTGGGAAAGCAGGAGGGGTGTGTGCAGCCTGCAAGGCCAGAGCAGCAGCAGGGCCAGGGCAGGACAGCCTGCAGGAGAGATGGCCAAGGGCTCTGGCAGGGCTGCAAGGCCCAAAGGCACCCAGGCCATTGTCCCCTTGCCTCTGGCAGCTGCCTCTGCCACTCAGGCCACCACAAGACACTTGCCTGGCAGGTTCTGCACTTGGTTTCTGCCTCGCCCCTCCCTCAGGAGCCTGGCAGGGGTTGCCCAGTTTTGGGCCTTTGTTGTTCCTCCCCCTGCCATCCCAGTGCCCCCCAAACAGCCCTGAGCCAGCCGGGAGGGACAGGATCTGCTGGGCCAGGGCCTGGGGCTCAGGCCTTGGCCTTTGTGCTCCACAAAACCAAGGCAGGCTTTGCTCAGCATTGCAGGGGCCTGCCCAGAGCCTTTGTCTGCCTGCACTCCTGGCCTCCAAGGAGCTGCTCCAAGGAGTCCCTGGGGAGGCTTTGGCAGTGCCTGCCCTCAGTGGGGACCAGCAATGCTTCAAGGCACTTGCAGTTTGGCTTCTGACTTCTTCAGCAGCTGCTTCAATCTTCTCTCAGTACCTCAGGATCATGGGCTGGGCTGCAAACACACTGTGGGGCTCATTAAAATGCAGAAATCCCTCAGGATCTCTTTGTCTTCCTTTAATTGTCTTCAAGGCAATTTCAAAACAAGTCTTCAAAGTTTGTATTTTTTTTAATTCAATTATGGCTATTTTTTAGTTCAGAGAAGAGGTGATAGAAGTGTTCTCCAAGTGATCTTGATGCTGAGTGTCTCCTCAGGAGATCCACACTGACCCTGGATGATCAACCTTGCTCCTCACCCCCAAACCTCACCTGTTCTGACATGGCCCATCTTGGACTGACAGCTGATGCAACTCCAAACACACTGTGGGACCCATTAAAACACTGAAAAAAAATATTACTATTCCTTTAATTGTCTTCAAGAGTTCTACAGCTAATTGGACTTGTTTTGTAGTTTAGCTAAGGAGGAAGATTTTAAAGTGGAAGTAATGAAAAATATATATTTTTTGATGAATAGGAATTATTTACACAGAGCCTTGGGATGCAAGAGGGTCAGGGTGGAAAGGATTTGGATCCAAAGACAAGGGGGCAAAAGAGATTAGTAGCACTTAACCATTGACCAATTGAACAGTTATCAGGTGATTCAATAGCATTTGCTACAATTTTAACAGTGACTGAATTCTAGATTCACAATAACAACATTCCCACCACAGTCAATTCACACCCACACCCAGGCAGAGATGTGTGCACAAATCAATAGCTGGGTGTGGAAAGGTCCCTCTCCCAAATTCTCCCCCTTCTCAGGGAAACACACCCCCAAATCCCTTTGTGTTTCCCACCAGACAAGGGTCACAGCTGGAGGAGTGTTTGTTGAGGGGGATCAGAATTGTCCTGGGCACCAGTGAGGGTCTTTGGAGTGTTGCAAACTGGAGGGTTCCCGAGCTGGGAGAGGCTGCCAGAGGTGTCCCACTGAGAGGGAGGTGCTGGGGAGCTGCCAGGGCCTCCCTCAGCCCTGCTGGTTGTGGGCTCCCAAGGGGACTGGCTTTAGTGATCTGCTGAATTTCCATCCTGGTGTCAGGAATGACTGGAGTTTCCAAACTATTTGGGAATTGTATCCAAACTGTTCCATTTGGGCTGCGATACAGGCAGGGAATGTTCCAAGGCTTTCATGGGATGACTGATTATCCTGTGTTCCCCAACTGTTCCAATCCAGATTGTTCCTACCTTTATCATCCAGGAGCACCTGGTCCAGTCCAGGGACACTTACCCACATCCCTGGTCTAGTCCAGGGGCTCTTCATTGCTCAGCTGGTTTGGTCAAGGCTTGTCAGGAGCTCCTGAGATCATACCTATAAGAAGGATGGGCACAGACTCAGTTGTAATAAGACAAGTGATAATGGTTTTCAACTAAAAAAGAGCAGATTTGAACTAGATAGAAGGAAGAAATTTTTTACACTGAAGGTGATGAAACACTGGCACAGGTTGCCCAGAGAGGTCATAGATGCCCCAGCCTTGGAAACATTCAAGGCCAGGTTAGAAAGGGCTCTGAGCAATCTGATCTAGTTGAATGTAAACCTGTTCACTGTGGGGGGATTGGACTAGATGTCCTATTAAGGTCTCATCTGATTCAAATTATTTAGGATCTATAGTTTTTTCCTACAGAGCCAAGGCTGGCAAGGATCATCCAGGTTTCAGACCCAGCTGAGCATCCCCTTTGATGGCCCATCTGGCACCTCTGCTAAAAAGCTGCTGCAAAGAACCTCCAGACCTAAAGGAGCTTTTGTGCTGGGCTCAGCTGTGGCTCTCAGGGCTGGGGGTTGGCTTTTGGCTGCCAGGTGCCCACCAGGGCTCTCTCTCACTCCTCCTTCTTCTCCACTCCCCTTGGTACCCGCAGGGTTGTTTCTCCCCCATTTCTCTCACTCCTCTCTGGGTTCCAGCACCCTGGATTTTATCCTTTCTCCAAAGGGTTATCACAGAGGTGCCTCTGGAATTGCTTTTTGGCTCAGCTTTGGGCACTGGCCGGTCCATTTTGGAGCCACCTAAAACTGGCTCTCTCTGACACAGAGTCAACTCTTGATCTCCTCTTCCCTAAGGGAAACCTGCAGCCCCCTCCCTGCTACCAAACCTGATCCACAGGGTCATTCAAGTGACCAGGGACACAGAAGGTCTTTGATCCCATTATTCCTCAGGCTGGTTAAACAAGACTTTGTCCTCTTGCTGTCCCTGACTGCAGGTTCTTTCTGTCAGAGCAGAGCTGGGCTGGACCTCAGCCGTGCTTTGCTCCAGAGCCTGCTGGGGTGGGGGCAGATGGCAATGGAAGAGTTGGGTTGGACTGGATGATCCTTGTGGGTCCCTTCCAGCTCAGCACATTCTGTCATTCTGTGTTTGTTTGAGTTTGGTTTGGTTGGGTTTGGTCTTTTTCTCCCCTTTTGATTTTCCTTTCCTCTGACCCGTGAGTTTTTTCTTCATTGTCTTGGGCCTTGCTGGGCACTTGATGGCAAGACAAGTTTATCCAACTCAGTCATCTTGACCACATTTTTTGTCCAAGTCACCATTAACTGGACGAGGTTTCTCACAGACTCGCTGCAACTTGGCATCATCCACAAAGGAGTGGAAAGTGCATTTCATCCCATCACCCACAGACATAATAAAGATGTTCCATAGGAATGGTCAAGGGCTGGTCCCTGATGGATGTCACCTGGGAATTGCTGCCAAGAGGAATTTGTGCCATAACTTTTGACCCTCATCAGTCATTCAACTTCCCACCCACCACATGTTTCACTTGTCCAGTCCAGCTCTCACCAGTCTGCCTCTAAGGAGATCACAGGAGGTCAAAGGGCTTGCTGAAGTCTGGGCACACAACATCCCTTTTCTATTCCCTCCCACAGTGGTTCTGCAATCCCTGCCTTGTCCTTCCCATGCCTGGCAATGGCTGCAGGAGGACTTGCCCTATCCCCTTCCCTGCTGAGCCTGAGCAGTCTGGAACTCTGCCAACCCTCCTTGCTGCCCTGTTTGCAGACTGGTTCCATGTCTGCCTTTGCCAAGGCCCCAGGAAACTCTGGGATGGCTCTGGCCTTTCCAAGGGTTTGGGAGAGGTCTCCCAGTGACACTGCCCAGCCTTCTCAATAGCCCTGACACCAAAACCTTTTCTGTTATCCCACAGGTCCAGTCTAGTGCTCAGGACACAACACATATTCTCATGGTTCTGCAGGAGAAAATTAGAAGTGATTTCATTATGGAGGTCAACGGGTGGAGCAGCCCAGTCTGGTCTGGCCCCACAGCAGTGCCCAGCCCAGGGTGCTGCAGAGCTCTGGGCACTCCCCCCACAGCCCCAGCCCCCCTGAAGGGCACAGCAGCTCCTGGGGCACAGAGAGGAGTCACAGCCCATGGTCACAGGAGTGACACACAGCAGGGACTGAGCTGTCAGAGCACTCAGGCCTTGGGCAAGGAGCAGAAAGGAGAGGGAGGCAGTGGAAAAAGAGCATCTCTGAAAAGGCCAAGAGCTGCTGCTCCCTGGCAGTGCTCCTGTACCAGGACTCTTTAGCCCTTCTCCTCTGCACACAGGCACTGCCCTCCAGCTTCAGGGAAGTTCTTGGAGGGAGAATCTGGAAAAAAGAATTCAAGTCCTTTATTCTACTCAGAGATTGTGGTTCCTCATGTACAGAATAACAAAGGCAAGATGTTTGACAAAGAAGTTGCTGCAGGAACTTTTACTTTGTTTAAATGCACACAGAGAATGATCCCTCATTTAAACAATTGTGGGTCAAAAGAAAGAGTTAGAGAGCGAATTAGGTATGAGATGGAGAATAAATTTCTGTGTTAACAACATTAAAAGAGAAAAAAAGTTAGAAACCACCCCCCACTGGCACTCTCAAAAGCTTTAGAAGGCAGGGTGGGCCAGTAAAAGATTACACAGTGAGTGTTCTGCAGAAGAAAAGAGGCAGGTTGTTGCTCCTGAAAAGCATCCAGTCATCATTTTCCATATGGCATCCTTGAGCTCCTGGTTCCTGAGGCTGTAGATGAGGGGGTTCAGTGCTGGAGGCACCACCGAGTACAGAACTGACACAATCAGATCTAGGGATGGGGAGGAGATGGAGGGGGGCTTCAGGTCAGAAAACATGCCAGTGCTGAGGAACAGGGAGACCACGGCCAGGTGAGGGAGGCACGTGGAAAAGGCTTTGTGCCATCCCTGCTGAGACGGGATCCTCAGCACAGCCCTGAAGATCTGCACATAGGAGAACACAATGAAAATTAAACAACCAAACACCAAACAGACACCAACCCCAATGAGCCCAATTTCCCTGAGGTAGCCTGAGTGTGAGCAGGAGAGCTTGAGGATGTGTGGGATTTCACAGAAGAACTGGCCCAGGGCATTGCCCTGGCACAGGGGCAGGGAAAATGTATTGGCTGTGAGCAGCAGCGCAGTGAGAAAGCCAGTGGCCCAGGCAGCTGCTGCCATGTGGGCACAAGCTCTGCTGCCCAGGAGGGTCCCGTAGTGCAGGGGTTTGCAGATGGCAACGTAGCGGTCGTAGCACATGATGGTCAGGATATCAGGTACTCTGATAACATGAAGGAGACAAAGAAAAAGAGCTGTGCAGCACATGCCTTGTAGGAGATGGTTGTGGTGTTCTGGAGGGAATTGTGCATGGTTTTGGGGACAGTGGTACAGATGCAGCCCAGGTCTGTGAGGGAGAGGTTGAGCAGGAAGAAGCCCATGGGGGTGTGCAGGTGGTGGTCACAGGCTACGGCGCTGAGGATGAGGCCGTTGGCCAGGAGGGCAACCAGGGAGATGGCCAGGAAGAGCCAGAAGTGCAGGAGCTGCAGCTCTCGCCTGTCTGCAAATGCCAGGAGGAAAAACTGGGTGAGGGAGCTGCTGTTGGACATTTGCTGCTCATTAGGACAGAGTCTGTTCAAAAAAGGAAAATAAAGCGAACAATTAAGACAGCCCCCTCTCAGCAAAGCCAGTGCAGTCTTTAGGGAAATCCCCTCCAAGTCAAGGCATTTCTTTTCTCTGGTTTGTGCTCTCTGAGGCTGCTGTGAGGAGCAGGAGCTCTGGCCATGTGCTGCCAAGGACTCAGCTTTGCTCTGCTGCAGTGCAGACATGGAGCTGGTTTGGGACAGCTCCCATGGTCACAGGGGATGTCACATGGAACCAAGCTTTGATGGAAAAGTTCAGTTCCTGTACTGTTGTCCTGGAGCAATTTGGGCTGCAGAAGAAAGGCAGAGAGTATCCTTAAAATAATTTTGAATGGGTTGTTTGGTTACAATCATAACATCTGGTTATTTAAGGGCAAATTTTTCTGATTACAAATCTGACGAGTGTTGAGACAGGACAGGCAGAAGGGCTGAGCTCTCCCTTGCTTATTGCAGAGCCAGGAGAGCTGCAGTGCCTCTCAGCCTGTTTCCCATCTGCCCTGCACTTTCCCTTGGGCTGCCTTGAAGATGACTTCACACACTGATTCATCTTTAAAAACCCCACCAAAATCTGTGTTGAGAGCAGGGCAGCGCTGCTGGAAAGGGCAGCTCTGGGAAGTGTCCCCTGTGCCAGCCCAGAGGTGCAGCTGTGCTGGACAGAGCAGGACAGGAGCCCTCCTGCAGAGAAACCAAGGGCTGGGACAGGAGAGTGTCCACCCCCAAGGGAAGGTTAAGCACTGCCCAGGATCCTGTGCTCGTCTCTGATACTGCCTGAAATATTCACCTCTGAGAGTAAAAGAGTTGGAATTTCAGTGCAGCCTCCTGAACTGAGAGAACAATGTCTGTGCTACAATGGTTCAGTAGGAAAAACACCTCAGGACTAATCCCTTTCCTGTAGCCCCTGTCTTTTCTTAGATTTGCAAAAAATTCTCCATTCAATACGGTGTAGTGGTCTGGAGCTGTGAGCAGGTCTGACCCTGCAACACTGAGACATGGAAAAGATCCTCCCTCAGCTGCCAGGTTTGCTCCTTGCCCACAGCCCTTCTGCCCCAGCCCTGGCAGCAGCTCCCTGGGCCGGCTGAGAGCTGCCCCTGGCAGGCAGCAGAGTCCCTGCCCAGCACAGCACCCTGGGCTGCAGGACCCTGCTCTGCCCCACAGCCCTGGGCACCCCTGGCTGCACTCCCGGCTTCACAGCTCTTCCAAAGTGCCCCAAAACAGCCCCTGCTCACATATCCCATCAGCTGGGGCTGGGCCAGCTTTAGGAGATGCCTCCAGGAGCTGCCCCTGCACTGTCCTGCAGCCACGGACTCACCATGTGCAGCCCTGCCAAGATTCCTCCTGCAGGGAGCTCTCAGCGGTCCTGCCAGTGCTGAGCCCATTGAAGCTGTGTCTGTGCCCTGCTGGTGTCCCTGAGCTGGCCTGGCAGTGCCCTCAGCCCTGCTGGGCTGTGCAGAGGAGCTGCTCAACAGCAGAGCTGTCTCTTTGAAGCTCTTCTGGGTTGCCAGGAGCTCCCTGTGTGCCAGGAGCCCGGCCCAGCTCAGCAGCACAGCAACAGCCCCAGGCATTTCATGACCCTCAGGGGGTTTGGTGTTGTTTGTGTGAGACTCAGTCCCTGAGAGGAAGTTCAAACAACTTCTCAAGAAGTCAATATGAGATTGAAACAAAATTTCTTGTAGTGCTAATGAGTCTCACTGAGGGACACAACTGAGAATGTGTCCCCAGGTTCCAGTTAGAGCAGAAAACTGCAGACAGTGATGACAAGGATGGACAAGCAAGGGAAAGGTGGCTCTGATGTTGAAGAAACCTTGACTTGTTTTCTTAATCCAAAGGACCAAGCCCTTACCGCCAGCCCCTGGGAAAGCAGATCCTGTCCCTGCCTCATTCCTCAGGGCTCTTCCTGGGGCACTGGGATGTGGGATGTGCAATGCCAAGGGCAGGACCATGGGGTGGCACCTGCCAGGCTGCTGAGCAGGGACAAGGAGGCCATGAGGCCCCAGGGCTGCAAGGGCCACTCCCCTCCTCCTGGCATCAGGGGCACAGACAGCAGCCATGGCCAAAGGCCTGCAGAAGGTGGCTCTGTCAGGGCCTTTCAGCTTCTCCCCATCCCTGTCTCCTCTCCAGCCCAGGCTGTCCTACGGTGTCCATGCCCTGCCCCTTTCCCTGCAGGCTGTCGTCATCCCCCCGGCTGCCCCACCTGGCTGGCACCTTCCTGCCCTGACATCTCTGCGTCCTCCCTGGCTCTTCCTGCACACACAAAGCCTTGGGCTCATCCAGACTCCACAACACTGACCTCGGAGGGAAATTTCTGACTTCTTGTCACCAGTCTAGGCCACCCCAGCTGCCCTTGGAGGCACTAGTTCTTTCTTAGGTTGTTTTCTGACAGGAAGAAAAGCTCCACCAGCTCTCACACCCCCCTTCCAGACCTCTCAGGCTACTCCTCTACTGTCCTCAATCTTCACACCCCTGACCCCTGAGTCCTCAGCCTCTATATAGGGGTCTTGTGCTTGAGGCCCCAAATTCCTTCCTGGGAGATCTCTGGGACCTCACCAAGGTTTAGGAAGATGACAATAGAGTGCTCTTATCCCAGGAAACACAGAGGGACACTTTTTTCCAAGGGTTGTCTTGGCAGAATGAGGCACAATCTCTTTAAACTTTCTGGCACAAGGGAGCTCTGAGCTCTGGGTACGGAGGGAGCTCCAAGTGCCAACCACTGGAGTGGGAGCTACAAATCATCAGGTCTGGTGTTCTTTGCAGGGCCAGACACTGGGGAGAGTGGGGTGTGTGTGCACATGGAAGGACTTGAAGGGCACAATGAACTGTCTCAAAACACTGTCAAAGCAGGAAAATCCCATAAGGCACCACAACACATAAGCACTGGTGGCAAACAGGAAGGCCTTTAATTCCAAGGCCTAAAGGGAGGTGAAGCTTTGGAAGTAGCCCCCAGGACAGAATTGCACTGTGCAGACTGTGGGAAAGAGCAGACAGCCCCAAGAGGAAGCCAGGGCTGGTAAGGCAGGTCTGGGGAACCCATCCAGACAAAGATTCCCACCTGCAGACTGGAAGCACAGCGGGCAAAACTCCCACCGTGGCAAGCTGTGGGAAAGGAAGTAAGTCCTTGTAGATGTGCCAGCCCAAGCTGTGGGAACAGCATCTACCCCCCTGAATACCCGGGGCTTGGGCTGTATAAAAGTTATAGCCCAGAAGTACAACTTGGGGACCCTCCACCGAGCAGAGCAGGGTGAAGAAGGACCAGCGGTAGCCTCAGGGATCTCCATGGTGTGATACATTTACTTCATCTCTGTCTCTCTCTCACTGGCTTCCCACCACCCCCTTCTTCTCTCTCTCTGTTTCTTTCTCTCCCTCCTATTTACTGTTAAATCAAACCTGGACTGCTGACTTTGGCACATGGTCTCCTTTGCAGCTGAATTTGGGCAGAGGTGTCCCTTAATAATGGGAACCTGAGAGTATCCATGAGGTTTTACAGTGTGGGAATGGCCACTGGATTCCATGAGGTTCCACAGAGTCTCAGGGTCCATTTGGCTTCGTAAGGCTCTGTAGTGTGATAATGGACCCTTGATTCCATGAGTTTGCAAAATGTCTCAGGACTCCTTTGGTTCTAGGAGGCCCCACATATCACAGTGTCCCCTTGGTTCCATGAGATTCCACAGTGTCCCAGGAATCCTTTGGTTTCATGAGGCCCTGCAGTGTCACAATGGCCCCTTGATTCCATGAGGTTCCACAATGTCTCAGGCTTCCTTTGGTTCTGTGAGGCCCTACAGTGTCACAGTGGCCTGGTAATTCCATTTGGTTCCACAGTGTCACAATGACCCCTTGGTTCCATGAGGTTCCACATTGTCCCAGAGTTCCTTTGGTTCCATGAGAGCCTGCAGTATCACAGTGGCCCCTTGATTCCATCGTTCCACAGTGTCCCAGGGTCCATTTAGCTCTATAAGGCTCTGCAGGATGACAGTGCTCCCTTGATTCCACAAGGTCCTGAAATGTCTAATGGTTCCTTTGGTTCCATGAGGCCCCACATGTCACAAAGGCCCCTTGACTCCATCAGATTCCTCAGTGTCACGATGGTCACCTAGGCTCAATAATGCCCTGCAGCATAAGAATGTCTCCTTGATTCCATGAGGTTCCACAGTGCCAATATGGGCCCTTGATTTCTTGAGGTCCACAGTGTCCCAGGGTCCCTTTGTCTCCATGATGCTCTGCAGTGTCACAGTGGCCCCTTGATTCCATGAGGTTCTGAAAAGTCTCAGGGTTCCTTTGGTTCCATGAGGTCCTGCAGTGTCACAGTGGTATTTGAGTCCCTGAGGTTCCTCAGTGTCACAATGGTCCCTTGATTCTATGAGGTCCCGAAATGTCTCAGGGCTCCCCTGGTTCCATGGGGCCCTTCATGGCACAAGGAACCCTTGATTCCATGAGATTCCACAGTGTCCCAGGGTTCTTTGGCTCCAGAAGGCCCTGCAGTGTCACAATGGCCCCTTTACTCCTGGAGGTTCCACAGTGTCCTTGCTGGAACACACAGGGCTGTAATGTTGTCAGCCCTGCAGAGCTGCCTCCAGCTCTGGGTCCAGCACAGGAAGGACATGGACCTGCTGGAGCGAGTCCAGAGGAGACCATCAAAGGGATCAGAGGGATGGAGCAGCTCTGCTGTGAGGAAAGGCTGAGAGAACTGGGATTGTTCAGACTAGAGAAGAGAAGGCTTTGGGGTGACCTAATTGTGGCCTTGCAGTGCCTGAAGGGAGCCAACAAGAAAGATGGAGAGAGATTTACAAGGTCCTGGAGTGACAGGACAAGGGGGAAAGGTTTCACACTGAGAGAGGGCAGGGTTAGATGGAATAATAAAAAGAAAGTCTTTATGGGGAGGGTGGTGAGATCCTGGCACAGGTTGCTCAGAGAAGTTCTGGCTACCCCATCCCTGGAAGTGTTCAAGGTCAGGCTGGATGGGTCTCAGAACAACCTGGTGTAGTGTCAGGGGGGTGGAACAAGTTGGTCTTTAAGGTCCCTTCCAACCCAAACCATTCCATGATTCTGTGACTGGTGGGGGATGTGGTGGGAGCTGATGGACACAGAGACCCCAAAATGATGGAGTTTTCCATTCTGGGTGGAGGAAGAAAGGGGCAGCAGAACTGATACCTTGGACTGCTGGTGTTCAGACTTTGTCCTGTTTGGGAGACTGACTGAGCTGGGTGTGAGTGTGGATGTGCTGGAGGGCAGGAAGGCTCTGCAGAGGGATCTGGACAGGCTGGATCAATAAGGCCAAGTGTCAGGTCCTGCCCTTGGGTCCCAACAACCCCCTGGAACGCTCCAGGCTGGGGACAGAGGGGCTGGAGAGCTGCTCAGCAGGAAGGGACTTGGGGGTGCTGCTTGACAGGGGCTGGATATGAGGCAGAGTGTGCCCAGGGGGGCAAGAAGGCCAAGGGCATCGTGGCCTTTGTGGAGAAGAGTGTGGCCAGCAGGAGCAGAGAACTGATTGCCCCTCTGTGCTGGGCACTGGGGAGGCCCCACCTGGAGTGCTGTGTCCAGTTCTGGCCCCTCAGTGCCAAAAGGCCCTTGAGGGGCTGGAGTGTGTCCAGAGAAGGGAACGGAGCTGGGGAAGGCTCTGGAAAACATGTCTGCTGAGGGACGGCTGAGGGAACTGGGCTGGTTGAGTCTGGAGAAGGGGAGGCTCAGGGGGGACCTCATTGCTCTCTACAATGTCCTGAAAGGAGGTTTTAGTGGGGTGGGGGTCGGTCTCTTCTGCAAACCCTTTAGTGACAGGAAGAGAAGAAACGGCCTTAAATTGCATCAGGCAAGGTTCATATTAGATATTCAAAAACCCTTTTTCCACTGAGAGAGTGCTCAGGCATTGGAACAAGTAGCCCAGGGAGGTGGTGGAGTCTCTGGAAGCATTCAGGTGGCATCTGGATGTAGCGCTTTGGGATGGGGTTTAGGGGTGATTCTGGTGGTGCTGGGTTGACAGTTGGACTAGAAGATCTGGAAGGTCTCTTCCAACCTTGATGATTCTGTGATTCTCTGACCTGTCATCCCTGTTTGCAGGTTTGTGCTCTAACAAGACCCTGGGGATGTTTTCTCTGTTGGGTCCATAGAGATTTTTTTGTGTGAGCTTTTTTCCTCTATGATCAAAACAAGGAGTAATTAATGCTAAATCCAGCAGGTGGCTTTCAAGTCATAACTTGGTCCAGTTTGTCCAACTGTGTACAAACAGGTGAGGAAAATCTGGAACTTTAGAAGGGTTAGTTTTTTACCTCATTAGCAGGATATCCAGGGGTGCACCAAGTGCCTTCCAGTGAGGAGCACAAGAGACCAGTAGACAGTGACAATATTGTTCTAATGTTAATGTCACTGGAGGACACAGTGAGGTCACTTCTGAGTTACGTTTCTTTAATTACTGATTGTGAATAAAGAGAAAATGACATAGTTGATGACACTTTAGGATTTATTTCACACTCTTAACACTAAGGTATTTTCCAGCTGGACTTTGAATAAGGTTCCATGGTATATTGTAAATTTGTATCTCAAGTTAATAGTCTACTTCTTCCCAAAGAAATTCTCAGCAGCTAACACCCTTTCATCACCTTGCTCTTTCCCTGATGGCTTGGTTTCTTTCCTGTTTTATCCCTCCCCACTCATACCAGAGACAATATTGAGGAAAGAACTGGGTTTTAAAAAAGAGAAAATGCAAGAACTTCCTTCAGGCAGTCAGTTCTTCTGGGCAGGGCCGTCTGACTCTTGGTGTGTTTCCCTCCATGTGCTCAGCACCGGCACAGGGCACACTGAGGGAGGTCTCCAATCTTTCCTGTAGGTGATTCCATCAAAACTAATCCCCTCCCAGGGCATCACAAGATGATGCTCATCAGCTCTTCCAAGTCAAAGGATACTTTTTCCCCCAGGGCAGAACAGATGGAAACATGCTACCGGTGCAAGAGAGGGACAGTGGAGGCCCATCCTCTGCCATGGGGGCGGTGACCCAGACTCCCTGTTTGTCCTCTAGTCCCTCTGGGAGCCCTGAGGTTTCCCTCTGGTCCCCTCTGGCTCCCTGTGCTTGGAAAGCCTTCCAAATCCATTCTGGTGAGGGGAGGTGGTGATGCAGCAACAGCAGACTCCTCGTGGGATGCCTGGACACCCCTGGGGAGGCAGAGCTGGGGCCACTCATTCTGTGCCCTGTCCTGGCTGGGTGCTGGGGGGACTGCCCTGAGGAGAGACAAATGAGGCTTCTCCTGGGGAAAGCCTCAGCCAGAGCTCAGCTTCCCAAACAAGGTTGGGGCTGGGGGTGTGCCAAGGGGGAAGTTGTCTCGCAGGCAGCAGGACAGGACAAGCAGGACGCAGTCTGCTCAGGACACGGTGCATCTGAAGGACACCATGGGTTTGGGCCCATTGTTGCTGCTTTATTAAATCACAGCCGCCTCCAGCTGGCTCAGTGGGAACAGAAGAGCAGTGTTCATAGTTTGAATTGAGGTTCTTGGTAAAGATTTGATGGCATCAGGATTCCAGTTCTCCTGCCTATAGGAAGGACAGAGTTTCTTTTTTTGTGATAAGATCCATGCCTGGAAAGCTCCCCAGGCAGCCACCAGGCCCCAACATGGCATCAGGGCAGTTGGCAGCAGTCCCCCCAACACCTGCCTCCCAGCCCACGCCAAGCCACCGCCTTACCCACAGCCCCAGAGCCCTGGATGCCACCATGGCTGTCCCTGACACCACCCTGCTCACCAGCTCAGGTGTCTCACACAGTGCCTGGGAGCCTGGGGATGTTGGAAGCTCTTCATGGATGTGGACATCAGTGCCTGAAGAGCTTCTGACCTGAATCAAGGGCTTGGCATTGGTCCTAAAGCTGCCAGGATGCCGATGGTCTGTTCTACCAGGCAAGGGACGACTTCACTGCTGTCTGTCTTCAAGGGCTGAAGGGCTGTGAGAGAAAAAACAGAGCCGAGATGAAACTCCAGATATCCCTCCAGCCCATGTTCCCCACTCACCGCTGCAGATCTCATCCAGTTGCTCTGTGCTTCGTTTCCTCAGGTGCCCATTTTCCAGCTCCAGGGGGACAGGGCCAGTCAAACCACGGCAATTTGGCAGAGACGTCTTCAACTGCTTCTGCTTCCTCAGCACCGCTGAGCCCAGGTGGTCTCTGAAGAGGCAGATGGAGAAATCCTGCATGTCGCTGCTCTCCTGGGAGGAAGGAGGAAAGGTGAGCTTTGGAAACAGCAGCCCCCTGCCCACAGTGAAAGGGGATGGGGATGGTGACTGAGGGAGATGCCCTGGGCTCAGATTCCAGAGCAGGGACAAGTTGCACTGGGCTGCAAGGCCCAGAAGCCACCAGAGCCCAGGGGAGCAGAGCCTGCTGCCAGAGCTGCTGACAGGGCTGGGTGCAGGGCAGCTCTCACTGCCCAGTGTCCATCTCAGGGCTCATGCTCCCACATCAGCCTTACCATGTCGAGGAAGGATGAGAGGTTTTCCACCAGATCCTCAGTGGCTGGGTAGGCCTTTATCTTCTTCAGGTTTGGACTCATCGGGTTTTTAGAGACCATCACAATCTCTGTCCAGGAGTCTTCACTGCCAATCCACAGGAGCTCCATCATGTTTGGCACCAGGAGCTCCAGTTTTCCTGCCTGTATGAAGGACAGTGTTTCTTTTCTGTGATAAGATCCATGCCTGGAAAGCTCCCCAGGCAGCCACCAGGCCCCAACATGGCATCAGGGTAGTTGGCAGCAGTCCCCCCAGCACCTGCCTCCCAGCCCACGCCAAGCCACCGCCTTACCCACAGCCCCAGAGCCCTGGATGCCACCATGGCTGTCCCTGACACCACCCTGCTCACCAGCTCAGGTGTCTCACACAGCGTCTGGGAGCCTGGGAATGTTGGAAGCTCCTCATGGGTGTGGACGTCGGCGCCAGAAGAGCAGTGCTTCTGGCCTGAATCGAGGGCTCGGTGTTGGTCCTAAAGCCTTCAGGATGCTGATGGTCTGTTCTGCCAGGCAAGAGACGACCACATTGCTGTCTGTCTTCAAGGGCTGAAGAGCTGTGAGCAAAAGAAACGGAGCCGAGATGAAGCCCTGTGTCTGCAGAGACCTCCAGACGTCCCCTCCAGCCCATGTTCCCCACTCACCGCTGCAGATCTCATCCAGTTGCTCTTGGCTTCGGTTCCTCAGGTGCCGCGTGGTCACCCCTAGGCACAAAGCTCCGTCAGCCCCTGCTCCCCAGCGGGCTCCCAGCAGCGCGGCCCCTGGCCCTGCCCTCCTCCCCCTCAGCCGGGATGAGCCCAGGAAGCACCAGGAGCTCAGGGGGGTGGAACTCAGCCCAGTGCCCACCAAGCCCAGCCACGTGGGCAGGGCTGGCAGAGGGAGGCCCAGGCCCAACCTGTGGCAGCCGGGGCTCGGGCAGCCCCAGGGTTGGGCCTGGCTGTGGCTGCAGGAGCAGGGATGGGGGCCAGCTTGCCCAGAGAGGGACCCCGGGGGCTGGGGCTCACCGATGAACCTGATGGCCGCCTCTCGCACACTGGCCTCAGGGTCCTTGAGGTAGCTCAGACCCTGACGCAGGTACTCTTCAGCCCTGCTCCTGTCCTTCCCCACCTGGAGAGAGCACAAGGACACGGGCATGGCACAGAGCCCCCCCGCTGGCTGCAGCAGTCCCTCCTGCCAGCACTCAGTGTTGCCCAGAGCCCTCTCTCCTGCTGGCTGCAGGGAAGGGAGAGGGGCCTGCAGAGGAGCCCCTGGGGCTCTGTTCTTGGAGGGCACACACTGGGCTGCAGCTCCAGCCTCTGGGCTCTGGGCCCACACAGTGGGCTCTGCCTGCAGGGCAAGCCTCACCCAACCTGCACCCTGGCACTTGGCCTTACCAAGCACTCGCCAATCCTCCACATCTGCTGCTTCTTCACCAGCTCTTTCAGCTCCCTCCACTTGAGCAGCTTTGCTGCGGCAAGGAGCGCTTCCTGGGCGGCCTGCATGGAAGCAGAAGGGGTGAGGTAGCAGCATGGCTGGCAAAGGAGAGCTCTTGGCTTTCTTGCTGGGGAGATTCTGCCCTCAGGAAGTTGGGACATGCCCTCACCAAAGTGTCTAGGGGACTTAGGAGGACAGCCCTGTAGGACAGGGCCTGAGGCTGGAAGCCCTGGCCTTGGACACATGCCAGGGACAGCAGAGAAGCCTGTGGGGATGTGCCTGTTCAGGCTTTGGTGGCCACAGGCTGCTGACGAGCCCTACTGGAGCCCCAGGGCAGCTGTTGGAAATGGCCGTGCCAGCTTCTCCGTCCCTGCTGGCGCTGGCTCTGCAGGGACCTTTCCCACACCTTGCGCTGGGCCACGGCTGCCCACTGCCAGCAGCCCTTGTCCTGCTGCCTGGGCCCCACAGGACAGGCCAGCCCACCTCTCTCTGTGCCAGTGCTCAGCCTTCCAATGTGTACCTTGGCCACGCTCGGGGACTGGTCACTCGTGCGAATGAGCAGCGGGACCAGTGCACTCCGCAGAGACGTCTTCAATTGCTTGTTGTTCCTCAGCACTGCTGAGCCCAGGTAGTCTCTGAAAAGGCAGATAAAGGCCTCTCGCATGTCGCTGTTCTCCTGGGAGGAAGGAGGAAAGGTGAGCTTTGGAAACAGCAGCCCCCTGCCCACAGTGAAAGGGGGATGGGGATGGTGGCTGAGGGAGATGCCCTGGGCTCAGATTGCAGAGCAGGGACAAGTTGCACTGGGCTGCAAGGCCCAGAAGCCACCAGAGCCCAGGGGAGCAGAGCCTGCTGCCAGAGCTGCTGACAGGGCTGGGTGCAGGGCAGCTCTCACTGCCCAGTGTCCATCTCAGGGCTCATGCTCCCACATCAGCCTTACCATGTCAAAGAAGCGCGGCAGGTTCTCCACCAAATACTCATCCATGGGGCTGGCCTTTTTCTTCTCCAGGTTTTGATTTATCAGTTTTTTCAGGATCATAATGACCTTTATCTTGAGGTCTTCTCTGCCAACCCACAGGAGCTCCATCATGTGTGGCACCAGGAACTCCAGTTTTCCTGCCTGTATGAATAACAGAGTTTCTTTTCTGTGATAAGATCCATGCCTGGAAAGCTCCCCAGGCAGCCACCAGCCCCCAACATGGCATCAGGGCAGTTGGCAGCAGTCCCCCCAACACCTGCCTCCCAGCCCACGCCAAGCCACCGCCTTACCCACAGCCCCAGAGCCCTGGATGCCACCATGGCTGTCCCTGACACCACCCTGCTCACCAGCTCAGGTGTCTCACACAGCGCCTGGGAGCCTGGGAATGTTGGAAGCTCCTCATGGGTGTGGACGTCGGCGTCAGAAGAGCAGTGCTTCTGGCCTGAATCGAGGGCTCGGTGTTGGTCCTAAAGCCTTCAGGATGCTGATGGTCTGTTCTGCCAGGCAAGAGACGACCACATTGCTGTCTGTCTTTAAGGGCTGAAGAGCTGTGAGCAAAAGAAACGGAGCCGAGATGAAGCCCTGTGTCTGCAGAGACCTCCAGACGTCCCCTCCAGCCCCTGTTCCTCACTCACCGCTGCAGATCTCATCCCCCCGGCTGCCCCACCTGGCTGGCACCTTCCTGCACTGACATCTCTGCGTCCTCCCTGGCTCTTCCTGCACACACAAAGCCTTGGGCTCATCCAGACTCCTTCTGGGTGATGTATTACACCACAGCATTGCCCTCGGAGTGAAATTTCTTTCTCCTTGTTTCCAGTCTGGACCTCTCCAGCTGTACTTGGCATTGTTTCTTTATTTCTCATGCTGTTTCCTGCTATGACAAAAGGATCCTTCATCTCTGAAACCCCCCTTCAACCCTCTCTGGCTACCCCTGCACTGTCCTCAGTCTCCACACCATGGAGCCCAGAGCTCCCAAGTCCTTACGGAGTGGTCATGGGCTTGAGGCCTCCAAATCTTTTCTTGGGAGATCCCTGGGTACTCCAAGGTGTTTTCAGATGAACACATGGTGCTCATAGTCTAAGGAAATCACAGTGATACATTTTACCAAGGTCTGTAGTGGTAGAACACATGACAATGTCTTTGAACTGAAAGACTGGAGTCTTATATTTATAATAGGAAGAAATATTTAACAATGAGTGTGGCAAGAACTGTAGCAAGTTTCTAGAAAACTGGATGTCCCATCCTTGGATTTGTCCAAGGTCAGGGACTGTGAGTAACCTGAACTAGTGGAAGATGTCACTGTCCATGTCGAGCATCTTGGACAAGATGACCTTTTATCTCCCTTCCAACCCAAACCATTCTGGGATTTTTTCAGTCCCAAACTCCTTCTCCAAAGAATTTCCATATCTAGGACACGAATTGCCATGTTTTTGGAGAAACCCTTCTAAGCCCAAAAAGTAAAAAAACATAATTGAAAGACACTTCCAAAATATCTGTGTGAAGGCTTCACAGGTGGGTCAATGGCAGAGCCTCCCAGGATGACCTCAAAATGTGGGTGGGATTTTTGTGCTCAGGGTCTGAGACTTATGATGGGCAACAAGAAAGAACATTTGGGGACTGAGGAAGACTTATCATGGGATGTCTAGGAAAAAACCAAAGGAAAGGAGAGGGTGGGATCACAGAGGGATTTGGAGGAACAAGCATGAGAAAACAGAAGGAAAAGGGAATGAAAAAGCTGGTCATGGTAAACAGGAGGCTGGTCAAGACACTTCCTAGGCCATGCCCTGACACTGATCCCCACAGCCTGTACTGTTTTCCTAGTAACTCCACTGCCAAGAAGTTTCTCTGTCCAGGGACCTCTCTGCTCCTGGCACAGATTGTGGCCCAAGTTCCAACCACTGCAGCAGAAGCCACAAATAGTCAGGTCTTGTGTTCTTTGGGGGACCAGACTCTGCCCAGAGTGGTTTGTGTGTGTGTGTTGGAAGCACAAAAGAGTGAAGTAAATGCAAAGCTAAACACCCAATGTAGCCTGACTCTGTCCCTAAGTGGGGGATGAGACTTGGACACAACATGTGCAGGGACAGATGGAGGGGTTTGTCCCCCTGGCCCTGCCCAGAAGGGACACCTTTCAGGAAGGGTTGTGGCCTTGGCTGTGCTGAGGGTTGCCCCGGGCAGTGCAGCTTGGGATTGCAGTGGCACTGTCAGGGCTCTGCAGAGCTCCTGGCAGTTCATGCATTTGTCCCCAGCAATGCCAGAGAACTGCAGGGGTTGCAGTCAATCACTTGTGCTCTTTGGGACCCCGACTGGCTCTGCTGAATGGGAGCAGGCCTGGAGTTCCCAGACTGTTCCTGCATCCAGGGTCGGGCCTGCAGTGACGTTTCTGCAGCATTCAATTGGTGCAGTGGCAGGATGGCCATGGATCCATTCCTGCACAAACACAATGGGGCTCCATCTCAGGCAGGGATAGAATGGGCCCACAAATTTTGGAAGGATAAGAACCAGGGAGCTTTTCCACTGTGGAACCCCATGGAACCAAAGGAACCCTGGGACATGGCAGAACCTCATGGAATAAAGGGGACATTGTGGCCCTGCAGCACCTCATGGAACCAAAGGGAGTCTGGGACGTGGCAGGGCCTGATGGAAACAAAGGAACCTCCTGGGAACAAAGGGACCCTGGGACACTGCCAAAACTCAGGGAGACAAGGGAACCCCAGGACACTGTGGAATCTCATGGAATCCAGGGGCCATTGGAATACACTGGGGCCTCCTGGAACCAAAGGGAACATGGGACACTGCAGAACCTCATGGAATCAAAAGGACCTCAGGACTTTGTGGAACGTCAGGGAATCAAGGGGCCAGTGTGACATCACAGAACCTTTTGGAACCAAAGGGAACCAATGGGACATTGCAGAATCTCATGGAATCAAGGGTCCATTGTGACACTGTGGAACCTCACAGAATCAGGGGGCCATTCTGATTCTGCAAGGCCTTCTGGAGTCAAAGGGAACATTGTGACACTGGGGAACCTCATGGAATCAAGGGTCCATTGTGACAGTGGGGAAAATGATGGAATCAGTGGCCCATTGTCACACTGCAGGGCCTTAGGGAGCGAAAGAACACTGGGAAACAGTGCAACCTCATGGAATCAAGGAGCCATTGTCCCACTGCTGAGCCTCAAGGATTAAGGGATCCAATCTTTGCCTCAGATTTTGTCAACAAATTAAATTTAAGGAATTACAGAAGTGGGATTGAACCACTTTTGTCCCACTGGTTTTAATGACTGGCAAAATGAGAATATTTGTATAAAATGAATCATTTATTTTTACAAATGATCAGACCAATGATCTTAATCAGAATTATTTAGTACACAATACAAAGGCTAAAACTACTAGTAGTACAGTAGGATAGTGCACTATAATGAAGCAGTTATTGAAACAATTATATTAAAGCTAGCCAAAAGAAAAAAATATTACATAGATATCTGATGTAACTCACCCAGACCAACAGTCGTGGGGAGATTTCTTTTGCTCAACCTTGAGGAGTGTCCTTGGAGGGCGTCCCCACTCAAGGCAGGAATCTCCACACATCTACCCCAAGAAGGGCTGTGTTAGAAGAACCTGCCTGGATGAAAGGGGACTGGACTTCTCGAATAGGAAGGGATTGACTGCTCCTCACAAATGGACAGACCAGTTACCAGCTTCTCTGTCCCATCCAACTTCTAAAAGCAGGATGTGTGTTTGGAGTTGGGTGAACCAGGCTGGTTTGAGCATCATTCAACACCAAAACCATTCCTATGGTGCCACCGGTATCTCTCAGATCTCACAGACAGCTTGCATGAGAGCTGGCACTGTTGGCATTGTCTGATGGGATTTTAGGCCTTATCAGGGTAGGCCCTCCTGCCACCTGGGTAGAGAGGCTGGCTGTGAAAGTCCATCCTGGAGATGCACAGGGAGCCAAGAGTTGGGCTGCTGAGTGACATCCAACAATGGACAGGGGGATGGGACTGACAAGATGAAAGTATCTCCGGTAGATCTGACCACTCCTTGGGCCTGGCCATCCACACAGACGTTTACCCAGTGAACAGATACTACAGAGGATGTTTGATAACGTTTCTGTCACCCCAGATTATTGGAATAAATGAAAATTTACTCTGCACAACACAGAAATTCATTCACTTTCTCTTTTCCTCCCTCTGTGGATCAAGGGAACTTGTGACTTCAGTGTGTGACTCACTGTGTGCAAAGGGCAAATATGGACAGAATCCAGGGCAGGGAGTGTTGGGGGGATCTTGGGATCTGTGCTTGACACAGAAGGTGTTTGCCATTGGTCTAAGACTATCTACTGCAGAATGTGGACTTCAGTGGAGGCAATGTGGACTTGATATACAGCAGGGGAAGGACTTCTGGTTTTTATTGAGCTGTTGCCTTCCTCTGGTTTTGTTTGCTGGCAATAAATGAACATCCCTCTGTGTCTTGGGCAGCTCTTTCTCCAAGCCAAGCAGGTGGGAGTTGGTGCCAAGGAGCTGAAACCTGCAGGTCCAGCCTTGAGTGGAGGGAGCTCAGATTTGCCCAAGGCTGCTTTGAGTCCCAGGGCTTTGATGAGGGAATGGTGGGGTGGGGATACGGATAAAGTCTGATGGATTGTCAGACATGAAGGGTCTTGATTTTCATATCTATTCAGACTGAATTAGGAGGTGCCTGGGATCACTATCAAATGGAGATTGTTGATATCAATGTAAAAACAGGAAAAAAGTAAACAGGCCACAAAAAAGGCATCTTTTCTCATGGTTTTATTAATACAATACATTGACTTGGAATACACTTCTGAGATCTGTCTAATTAACCAGGAAAGAATTGAAGACTCAAAAGTAAATTATTCCCAGGGTCTTGTCTTGTTAAGATGCCATCAGTGAGAAGAGAGTGTGGAGGAATGAGCAGACAAGGAGACCATCCCTGGGGGCTGGGGAAGCAGGAATTCAGAGTCACTGGTTACGGGTGGCAAAAGGACTGTGGAATGTGGAGTATTAGTTAATTTGAATACTTGCCCAGAATAAAGACAAGTAAAACAGACATTCAAACACTAAAAAAAAAAAAAAAAAAAAAAAACCCAAACAAAAAAAACTTTTATTGCAGTAAGAATAAAAAAAACTACTAGCAAAGACAATCAAAAGTTAAAAAAGAATACAGAAAAACCTACTTTATTGGTTGCCATTCATACAATTCTACAGAGAGCTTTTATTACAGTATTAACTAGTAAAAACAGGAGTTAAAGGGATACAAAAAAAGGATATAAAACATTTGCTTTCTGAGTTGCTTCCTGTCAATAAACTGTGCTTACCCACACAGACAGGCCAGGGCTGCCAGGATCTGCAGCAGCTGGTCGGTGCCCGTGCTTAGCGGGCGTCCCCATGGAACAACACAGTCTCCATGGCAGGATGAGGATCGCTCACCCCAGCAGTCCTGACACCCCATTTTATCAGCTCTACATTACACCACGTAGGGCCAGTACCCAGTATAAGGTGATGCCTGAGTGGCAGCCAAACCCTGCCTGTTCATCACCTGATAGCAACAGTCTGTGCATGCCCTGCTGTAGGGCAAGGGGCCAGCGACCCCTGCCCACAGAATCTTCCTCCCATCATCATCTTTCTCACCCCTATGGATGACCTCTCCCACTGTGTTTCAAGGGTAGATGTATCTATCTTGAAATATGTAGCAAAACCAAGGAAGAACTCAGCTCTGATAATAGGGGATATCAGGCTGACTTGCTAAAAAGCACAATTAGCTTGTGCCATGAAGTTACATTGTACCATACTCTGGCTGGTTTCACATCCTAATATGATTCCTTTCTCACGCCTCTATGCTCCATTGATCATCTAATTCAAAAGTACCCCCCTTACATTTGTTTAAATATAAAATGAACCAAGGACAATTTTTGAGAGCTTTGCATTTAGATTTCATTAGTCTGAAGTAGTAAAATAAATGGTCTTGTGTGTATTTGTCTGTATAGAATCATGGACTGGTTTGGGTTGGAAGGGACCTTAAAGGTCTTCTCATTCCACCCCCTGCCATGGGCAGGGACACCTTCCACTAGAGCAGGTTGATCCAGCCTGTCCTTGGACACTTGCAGGGATCCAGGGGCAGCCACAGCTTCTGTGGGAATTGCATCCCTGCCCGTCCCCACCCTTCCAGGGAAGGATTTCTTCCCAGTCTCCCATCTAACCCTGCTTTCTTTTAGTTGAAAAACCATTGCCCCTTGTCCTGTCCCTCCAGGCCCATAGAAAAAGTCCCTCTCCCTCCTTTTTATAAGCCCCCTTCCCTGGTGGGGTGTCTTCAGCTCCTCCCAGGACCTGTGTGTGTCTGTATCTATCTTGTATCTGTCTGTATTTATAGACAGGATATATTTTAATACATTTCTATCCATATATTTAGACATAGATATTTACACATTGTAAATATTAATGCACACCTGTCTACACAATGATGTTGACTTTGTGTCCAGACCTACCCCTTCCCCTGTGTAACCTTTTTGGGGGGTTTATTCCTTGGGATTTCCAGGGTCTCACTTTCAGTGGAGCGGATCTTTCCCACCTGGATCTTTGCTACATCAACTTCAAGGTGTCCAATCTGAGCCTCTGCAACCTGGCCCGTGCCAACCTGTGCTGTGCCAGCCTGGAGAGGGCTGACCTGTCAGGCTCTGTGCTGGATGGAAGAGCTGCTGCAGCTTGGGAGGGCTGGGCTTGTGTTAACAGAGAAGAGCTGGAACAAACAGAGGGGTGTAAAATATCGAGTCCTTAAATATATTCTCTATTTCTATGGCCCAGAAAAGGTCCAGCTGTGGTTTGTCCAACCCTGAGAAGGGCCCACAAGGGCTGCACTGAGTCTGTGACCATCTCAGCCCCAAATCCCCTTGTCCTCCTCCAATTCACACAGCTCTGAGGCAGCACCAGTGTGCAGCTGCTGTGTTTCTGACTGGTTTTCCTCACAGAACTCCTTTCTGTGTGTGTTCCAGGTGCCAGCCTGAAAGGAGTGGCCATGGAGGGCAGTCAGATGACAGGAATGAACCTCCGAGTTGCAACGCTGAGAAACACCAAACTAAAGAACTGTAACCTCAGGGGAGCAACGTTGACAGGAACTGATTTGGAAGTGAGTTGGGATTCATTTTCCATCCTATTCCTTTCTATCCTATAATCAGCTGGTAATTTGGGGGATTGCTGGCTTTTGGCTGACCTCTCCAGCTTCAGACTCCAATGGAGTTCAGGTAAATGGACTTCCAGTAAAGCTTTGAACAGAGTTCTGGGTGCATTCCATTGACACTTCTTTTTCTTTTCCCCTTCAGAATTGTGACCTATCAGGTTGTGACCTCCAGGAAGCCAATTTGAGGGGCTCTGATGTGAAAGGAGCCATCTCTGAAGAGATGCTGACCCCCCTGCACATGTCCCAGAGCTTCAGATAGGGAAGAGAAGACGTCAAAGAGGAAGGAATCCAAACATTTGTTGTGACTTTCTTCACCTCCTCCCCTTCCTGAATTAGAAGGAATGGTTATTAGACAACTTCCATTTGCAGTAGTGCCTAAGTAGACTCTTTCTGATCACTTTTGGGGAGGGAATTTTTGTTTCAGAGGTGGAAAGAGAGAGTTTCTCCCTTTGTGAAGAGAGTGAGGAAGTGGGCTGGTTCTGAAAGCAGAAAGTGGGGCTGGTTTGGGGGGGAGGGTTCGAGACTTTCATTGTTTAGCATTGCCTTACTTTGGAATGCATTTTCATTTCTAAAGCACAATATATGCAATTCTATTTGTTAAGTCTGTCGCTGCAATATGAATAGAAAATGTTATTGCTGTATAGTAGCAAAGAAAGTGGAGGTTTCCAGGTAGACAAGTGTCTTTACAGCCAGTGTCTTCATTCCTGCAGGGTGTTAATGCCAGGGGTGGTCACACAGTGCCCACAGGATGTGTTCAGGTCTCTGCTGGGGTGGAAACAGTGGGCAACTGTCCTCAGAGGTCCTAAATTGCTGTGGAGTAGTTGGAGGGCAGGGTTAGAGCAGCTTTATCCCCTCAAATGTGCAGAGGAAGCTGCTGCCCCTGCAGGGACCTGCCCAGAGCCCGGATTGAGTTCCCCCTGGAAGATCCCTGGGCAGAAATGGGATGTCTCAGTCAATGCTCTCCAAAGGAGTGTGAAATTGCACTCTCAATCCCAACAGGGAAGAAAAATCCCCCTGCTTCCACATGTCCTGACCACTCCAGACTGGAGTTCCTGTAGCTTTTTCCTTTGTTGGGAATTCAATGGAGAGAGGAAAACACAGAAGTGTCCCCAAAGCAGAGAGAAGCTCTGGGGCCACAGCACCTGCTCCCCCCTCTTCTCATCCCTTCAGCAGATGAAGAAATGGCCCTCAATGTTTCCCCTCAGTGTACTCTGCAAATCCTCCTTGAAAGAATGGGCATAATCCCATTTGCCAGTCAGATCCACTTTGGACTGGCTAAAGTAGCTGTAAAAGCCTCTTGCCTGGGGCCAAGTGCCCCTTCCACACTTGCTTTACGTGTGGAAAAAAACAGGGAAAGCTGTTTTTTGTGTGAGCACCCTTCACATCTCAGTGCTTGTGATCTTGGGAATCCTCATGAACCTGGAACAATGCCAGATTATCTGTTGTCTTAAGATATGTACCTGGAGATTGTTTTGGTTTTTTTTTAAATCTTCCTTGCAAATACAACTGATAGAAAACAATGTAAAAAAAAAAAGAAAAAGGGGAAAAAAAGAAAAAAAAAAAGAAGAAGGAAAAAGAGAAAAAGGAGGAAAAAGAGGAAAAAAAGAAGAGGAAAGAAATGAAAAAAAAAGGAAGAAAAATAGAAAAAAGGGAAAGAAAAAGGGGGGAATAGAAATTATAAAGAATAAAGAAAGAAAAAAGAGAAAAAAAAAAGAAAAACCAAAAAGTCCATGCAAATGGCCGCTGACCCCCGCGAGAACTACAAGTCCCAGAGTGCACCGCGCAGGGCGGTGGGCGTGGCAGGAGGCGGGCGGACGGGGCTGTGGCCGCGCGCTGATTGGCTGCAGCGGGGGTCTGTGCAGGCGGTGCGCGCGCAGAGCGCCGCGTTGGCTGCCGGGAAGTCACGATGGCGCTGGGGCCTTCCTTTGTCTGTGAGACCGGGCGGGAGCGGGTGAGAGCGGGCTCTGGGGATCCCCTCGGGGGCTGCGGGGAGCGCGGCTGTGGGGGGAAAGGCCGGAGGGCTCGGGAGGGTTTAGCGCGGGGGTTCGGGGGTTCCCGAGAGGCAGAGCGCGGGATTGCAACCCTGTCGGGGGCCGCGGGGCCCGGGAGGCCTCCCAAGAACCCGGATGTTGGATTCGGGTCCTGAGAAATTCCTTCGGAAAAAAAATTCAAAACCACCCGACCAAAAAAAGAACCCTAAAAAAAAGGAAAATGAGAAAAAGATCAAGGAAAAACTGCAAGGGCCAGGATGATTTTATTGCTTTGGTTCGGTTTTTCGTCGGTCTCTTCCTTCTCAGATTCTCTACTCCCTTCCTTTACAGGAAGCTCTTCTGCTGTTCTGTGGTTTTGTGGTCCCTTAGGGGCTTTTAGGGGTCCCTGAGGCGGTTTTAGGGTGTCTCTGGGGGGGTTTGGTGTCGTGAGGGGACTTAGGGAGGAGGTTGAAGGTCCCTGAAGGGGTTTGGGAGTCCGTGAGGGAGTTTTGGAGTCTCCGAGGGAACTGAGAAATCGTGGAGGGCTTTGAGGGAGGTGTCTTTGAAGCAGTTTTGAAGGTTTCTAGGGGGATTTTGGGAGTCCCAGAGGGTTTTGAGGGTCACAAAGAGGGTCTTGGGTACACTAGGGGGGTCTCAGGACTCACCTGGTCATGGTGCTGTTCCTCCTCTTTTCCCCTAGACATCATTAACCCCCCAAAACGTGCCCTAGCCCCCATTTTCCCTTTAATTCCCTCCCCACACAGATCCCTTTGACCCCCCCAAGACCCCTTTTAACTCCCCCAAATACACCCAAAGCACCCCAAAATCCCCCAAATCCCCATCAACCCCCCCCCAGATGTCCCCAAATCTCCCCCACCACCCCCCGTCAAATCCCTTCCAAGGCCCTGCAAAGAGGGATCACCCGGCACCCTGGGACAGGAGCACAGTGGGCTGTACTGGGGGCACTGGGCTGTACTGGGAGGGCACTGGGGGGGGCTTAGATGTCTCAAGACAACGTGGCCCAGCTCTAGGAGAGATCTGGGGGGCAGTGAGGAGGTACTGGTCTGTCCTGGTCTGTGCTGGTCTGCACTGGTCTGTACTGGTCTGTATTGGTCTGTCCTGGTTTGTACCCCCAATCCCCAAAGCCCCTCCCCAACTCCCCCAGGACCCTCCCATACCCCAAAGCCCCCCAGGCCCCCCCAGGCCCCTGACTTGGTCCTGCTGCCCCTTGAGCATCTGCAGCTGCTGCAGAACCAGGCATTTCATCAGCAAATGTGCAGGTGACCCCAAGCTGGGGGTGTGTTGATGTGCTGGAAGGCAGGAGGGCTCTGCAGAGGGACCTGGCCCAGCTGGATCCATGGGCTGATTGCAAGGGGATGAGGTTCCAGCAGGCCAAGGGCCGGGTCCTGCCCTTTGGCCACAAGAAGCCCCGTCAGCCCCCCGGGCTGGGGCCAGAGTGTCTGGAGAGCAGGCAGGCAGAAAGGGAGCTGGGAGTGGGGATGGGCAGGGAGCTGAAGAGGAGGCAGAGTGTGGCCAGGTGGCCAAGAGGGCCAATGGCTGGTGGCCTGTGTGAGGAAGAGTGTGTCAGCAGGAGCAGGGAAGGGATTGTTGGGCTGGAGTGAGCGCTGGTGAGGCCACCCCTGGAGTGCTGTGTCCAGCTCTGGGCCCCTGAGCTGAGGAAGGCCCTGGAGGAGCTGGAGCAGGAGCAGAGAAGAGCAGCGAGGCTGGGGAAGGGAGTGGAGCACAAGTGGTGTGAGGAGAGGCTGAGGGAGCTGGGGGTGTTGAGGCTGGAGAAGAGGAGGCTCAGGGGAGACCTCCTGACTGTCTGCAAGTCCCTGCCAGGAGGTTGGAGCCAGGTGGGAGTGGGGCTGTTCTGCCAGGAAGCAGCAGTAGGACAAGAGGGCTGGGTCTTGAGCTGTGCCAGGGGAGGTTTAGGTTGGATATTGGGAAGCAATTTTTTCCCAAGAGAGTAATCAGGCCTTGGAATGGGCTGGGCAGGGAGGGGGTGGAGTCAGCGTCCCTGGAGGTGTTGAAGGTGAGAGTGGATGTGGCATCAGTGCCATGGTGTGGGAAGCACAGCGGGGTTGGATCCAGGGTTGGACTTGATGATCTCGGAGGTCTTTTCCAACGTGTCTGATTCTGTGATTCTCTGATTGCCATTCCTGTGGCAGCACATGCTTGAGGCTCCATCCCCAGGGTGATAGAGATGTCTGTCCATATCTATCTCCAAGGTTAGTCTGTAAATGTGTGGTGTTAGAAAAGCAGGGTAAGTTGTGGGCTGGTTGTAGAAGGAGAAAGAAGCCCAGAGGCCAGTGCAAGCAGGCAGCCCTCAGCTTGCACCTGATGTCCCCTCACCTGATGTCCCCTCCCTGCAGGTTCCTGTCCTTGAGCCCAGGCCCTGAGGTGAGGCTGAGAAGTGGCGCGGAGGTGAGCCCAGAGCTGTCCCTGAGGTGAGGCTGAGAATAAGTGCAAGGCAGAGGTGCTGCTGAGGAAGGAGAGCCCTGTGGTGGGGAAGAGGCGAAGGTGCCCATCCCCGAGCAGGTGCTGTGTCCACCCCCTGTGTGCCAGGTGAGCTGGGGCTTTGCTGCAGAGCTGCGGGCGCTGATTTGAGGGTCTCCAAGTGCTGAGATGGTGGGCACCCAGGAACACAAACTGTGCCTGGCCACGGAGCCTGCAAGGAGGAGCAGAGACAGCCCTGGCAGTGTGGGGGTCCAGGTTGTCCCTGTGCCTTCCCCTGCAGGCCCTGGCTGTCCCTGCTGGGCCCCTGTCCATCCCCATCAGGTCCCCGCCCGTCCCCCCGGGCTGAGCTCCCCCCAGGAAGTGCCGTGGAGCTGAAGCTGCTGCCATCCCCCCCTGCAGCCGCTGCCCCAGCCAAGGGAGCAGCAAAGGCAGGGCCAGGAGCAGAGGCAGCAGCAGGGGAGCCCTGGGGGGGGCGGGAAGCTCTTGTGTGGGGCAGGAAAGAGGCGCTGGGCACGAGGCCGGGGCTGTGCTGAGCAGGCCCAGCCCTCACATCCCCCCAGCCAACGCCTGTGGAGCTGTTTGGTTTCCTTGGGCACAGCCGGCCCTTGTGGAAGGCAGAGCGGGGCGATGGTGGAGCTGGGGGACCCCCGGGAGCCTGGAGGGGGGAGCACGGAGAGGGAGGAGCCCCGGGACCCCCTGGAGCCTGAAAGGGGGAGCGGAGAAGCCTGGACAGTGGGGACCCCTGGGATCACTGGGACAACAAAGTGGAGAACCTGGAGAGGGGGAATGTTTAGGAACGTGGCACCCTGAAGGTGAGAGTCAGAGGAGAAGGAACCCTTAGGACCCCCAACACTCTCAGCATCCCTAAGTGGGATCCCCAGCATCCCAGACACAGGAGACCCTCCAAACCCCACAGAGGAGAGACCAGAGAGGGGGAATTCCTGTGAGAGTTTTTGGGCTGAATGTTCATAGTTTGGAGTATTTTTTGGCTGAACCTTAACATTTTGCTTTTTGGATGGAGTTCATCTTGCTATTTCTGTGTGTTTTTTTTCCTGAATCTGGGTGGTTTTGGTTTTTCTGGGCTGAATCTTGGTGGTTTGGAGGTTTTTATGATCACAGGATGCCCGGTGAGCTCTTGAGATGGACTTGGGCAGGAGGAACCCCCAAGCCAACACACTCAGCCCTTGTTTTCCCCCCATCAGGATTTGTCCTTCCCAAAGCTTGGGCGGATGGAGGAGGAGGCTACGAGGAAGAGGAAGATGCCTTGGGCCCCCCAGGCAGGTGAGGAGGAAGTCAGTGTCCCTTTGGGCGGGTGTTGTGCTGGCTCTGTCAGCCCAGCATGGCCCCGGCTGCAGGACAACCCCGCTGGCGCCGCCGTCCTGCCGGGGCCGGAGTTGGGGGGATGTCCTTGGCCTTCCCTGTGGGCCGGAGGCAAATCCCCTGCCTGTCCTTCTTGCTTCCTGCCCCAGGCCCCGAGCTGAGGACGGAGAGCCCGGAGGACAAATCCCCCCGTGAGACCCTGGTGGGAGAGGCCGTTTTGAAGGGCTCCCCGGCGCAGGAAGGCAGCGGGGAGGAAAAGGGCCGGAGATCCCCCCGCAGGAGGGGCTCCAAAGCCAGCCCAGGGTGCTCTGAGGAGGAAAGTCCCAGCCTGTGCTGGGAAGGCGGCCGGAGCTTGAGGGGGAGCTCTGACCTGGTGGTCCCTCATCAGCCTTCCAGCAGGGAAAAGCCCTTCAGGTGCTTGGAATGTGGGAAGAGCTTCAGGCAGAGCTGTGACCTCCTCAAGCACCAGCATATCCACACTGGAGAACGTCCCTACATGTGTGGGGAATGTGGGAAGAGTTTCAGTGACAACTCCAACCTGATCCGACACCAGCACATCCACACTGGAGAACGTCCCTACACGTGTGGAGAATGTGGGAAGAGCTTCAGGTACAGCTTCCACCTCCGCACCCATGAGAACATCCACACTGGGGAAAGGCCCTACACGTGTGGAGAATGTGGGAAGAGCTTCAGGGACAGCTCCCACCTCCGCACCCACCAGCTCATCCACACTGGAGAACGGCTCTACACGTGTGGGGAATGTGGGAAGAGCTTCACAAAGAGCTCCCACCTCCACACCCACCAGCTCATCCACACTGGGGAACGACCCTACAAGTGCTTGGAATGTGGGAAGAGGTTTCAGACCAGCTCCAGTCTCCTCCTGCACCAGCGGACACACAGGGATGAGAGGCCCTTCTGCTGCACCGACTGCGGGAAGGGCTTCAAGTGGAACTGCAACCTCATCACCCACCGGCGCATCCACACAGGGGAGAGGCCCTACAAGTGTGGGAAGAGCTTCACTGAGATGTCTACCTTCAACAAACACCAACAGACCCACCGGTAAGGGAAGCCCTACCAGTGCCCTGACTGCTGCCACTGCTTCCACCCCAAATTTACCCCCTGATGCTGAGGCAACCCCTGGAGTCCAGTGACTGTCAGTCCATCCCTTTCAACCACAAAGGGCCAGTCCCCTTTCCCAGGGGCAGGTTCTACCAACAGAACCCTTCTTGAGGGGTGTGTGGAGATTGCTGCCTTGGCTGATGACCCCCCCAAGGTCAGTCCTGGAGGTTGAGAGCAGAGATCTCCCCACCAGCATTGGTCTGGGGGAGTTCCATCCATCTCTAATTAACAATTACTGCTTTTGTACCAGCTTGAGTAGAATTGCTTCAACAATTGCTTTAGTGTAGAGCACTATCCTATCTTATCCTGTACTCCTGGTAGTTTTAGTGTGTATATTGTGCACTAATTGTGATGAAGATCTTTTGTCTGATCATTTGTATCTCTAAATAAATTCATTTCTATCAATAGATCTGTTTTGCCATCATTAAAAACTGGGGGACCAAAGTGATTTAGTCACACCTCTGTAATTCCTTTAATCTGAAACTGTTGGCATGATCCAAGGCTGAGATTGGATCCAGCAGCCCCCAGCACCCCACAGGAAGTTGGGAGCTCAGGGGGGCCACTCCCCCTTGCCAACGTCCCTGTGCCCAAAGACCCCCATGGGACTGTCACACCTGCCAGACCACCCCTTCCTTTTTCCACCCTTCTCCCTGTTCCTTCCAGTTTTCCACAGTCCACTCAATCCCCAGCCCCCTCCCCAGGATTGTTCTGGGGGTCCCAACCCCCACTTTTTTCCCTCCTCTCCTATGCCTTCCAAATCACCCCCCACTACTCAGCCCTCTCATTCTCAGTTTGGGGGTCCCACCCTCCACTTTCCCCACTCTTCTGACCTCTCCCACCCATTTCCCATCACCCCCCAAATCTCAGTGCTCTTCCCCCTCCACTTTTGGGGGTCCCACTCAGTTTGGGGTCCCACCACCCCTTTATCCCTTCTGACCCCCCTTTTCCCACTGACCTCCCCCTTCCCACCCCCCGCTCACCCGAGAGCTCCTCGCCCACAGCCGGGGGGGCTCCCAGCACCACCAGTACCCAGAGAAGTCCCTCCCAAAAAGGGGTTTGACGGGGTCCTGGGTGGGCTTTGAGTGTGTTTGGGGGTCCTTAGAGGCCTGTGTGGAGGTTTTGGGAAGGTTCCAGCACCTTTTGGGTTGAGCTGGGTGCCCACTGAGGGGCAGGTGCCCTCCCAAAGCCCCCCCAGAGTGGGTTGACACAGGGTGGTCTCTATTCCCGATCCATCCCGGGGTCGGTTCTGCCCCCCGCAGACTCGGCTACACCCCTTGGGATCCAGTCCCCCTTCCCCACTGCCCCCCAGTCCTGGGACTGGGGAGAACTGGGAAGCTTTACTGGGATCACTGGGAGCAGCCGAGTGGTGTCAGAATAAAAGCAGGGACAGGGGGGGACACACGACCCCCCCAAAATCCTCACAGGGACAGGAGGGGTCCAGGCTGGGCCCGAGGCCCCGGGGAGGGGCTGCGGCCGCCGCCGGCTCAGGAGCTCTGTGGGGAGAGAAAAGGGGGTGACAGCGGGGTGGGGGGTCCCCGGGGGGGCACAGACGCTCTGGGGGGACACACGACCCCCTGGGACCCCCCTCACCTTCTGGCGCAGGTAGAAGCCGAGCCCCAGCGCCAGGGAGACGAAGGCCAAGAGGAAGCCCCCGGCCCCTCCTTGGCAGCAATTGCTCAGGCTGATGGAGCCCGGCAGGGCCGGGGCCGCCGGCGGTGTCCGATCCCGGCAGGAAGCGGGGAGGGCCCGGTGGGGTCTAGTAGAAATAAAGCAAGGCACATCTCTCTCTTTTACCCCCTGGGCAGTGACCATCAAGAGCTGTCCCTGCTTCACAGGAGAAGCTGCACACACTTCAACAAAGTCTGTGGAAGAATCTGCTCCATCAAAGTTGGCCTTGGGCTTTTACGCTTATCCAGTGATGGAACTCCAGTCACATATTCCCAGCCAGTGAGCAGCTGATCTGTCAAACTCTGCTTCCAAAAGCAGGATGTGTGTTGGAAGGTTGGGGAACCAGGCTGGGTTTGGCACAATTCAACACTAAACCAACCCCTTGGCACCAGCAGCAACTCACACAGAGAGCTTGCATTGCTTGCATTCTCCCATCAGATTCTTTTCCAGGTAGAACATCCTGATACAAGGGGTCTGTTACCACCCACCCCAGAAAGGGGGGGGTAACCAGGTTCTTATTAATAAATCCCTTGGGGTGGATTAGAGTGAAATGAAACTAAATAATCAGTGTTTGAAAACATATATATGTAGGGTTTAATTTAGAACACTTTTGTTTCAAAGGTAAACAGGTATGTTGCCATTTTGGGTGTTATCATCTCTATCTCTCATCTACAGCAATATGGAATAAAGAGAACCTTTGGGGAAAATGCATAAGGGAGAGGAAGGAAAGACAGGATAAGGGTAAGGGAGAGTAAGGGAAGAAAAGCTGAGAATGGAAAGATGTCTATAGTCACTGCCCACGGGGTCCAGAGATGGAACTTGGGAGTTGCAGCTTCCATGTCTGTCAGTTGAAGTGGTGGCCTTGATCCGTTGGGGGTGGGGGAGGGAAGCCCCCACACTCCAAGAAGTTATGAGTTATTATATCCATGGATGGTGTCCCGGGCCATGCCACGAACCCCCAACATCTCCTGGGCCTGTGCAGAGTTCCCGTGAGGGGCCTGGGAAAAGGGTTTTTCCTGCCTTTCAGGATTGGCAGAGGGGGGATGGGCTTTGATGGGCCATCAGAGGTCTAATGCAAAAGTCCTGCAGAAACCTTCAAAAGTCCCTTGGCAATCCTGGAATGCACAAATCATGAACCATTTCAGTCTCTGACACCACCCCGTGATTTATGCATTCAATAATTTCTCTTCTGTTGTTCACTGTGACCCTTCTTTGTGGGCGGTGCCTTTCGTGTAGTGGACAGAAAGGGAGAAGAGTAAAGAAAAGGAAGAGACAGCACAAATCTTTTCCCAATGCAATGCAATTCCCTCCAAAAAACCCAAACCTTACAGTGAAATAGTAAGCATATGGGACATAATAGGATCTCAACAGCTACAATCAAATTTCCTAACATTAACAAAGTTACAAACATCAGGATTTAATCCTGTCACAAATCTAATTTTCATTAGCCACTGTCTCCACCCCGTGAGTAACCAGGGTATCTTTTAATGCGTGTTGGGTGTGAGGGATTCTATAATAATGTGTCTGTTAGAGGGGCCAATGTGTCTTGAAATTAGACCTGAAATTACACATCAGTTCTTATGCAAATACATTGAGTTACCTGGGAGCTGGTACAAGACTTTCTTAAATTCTCTTCCGGTAACACTTTCTTTTGTTTTGTCCAGATTTAGTTTAATTTGTTAATATTTTGAGAAATTTAGCCAAATATAAAAGTTGATGCCTTCTGAGGCATCAGGTTAATGCATCTAATGCATATTTGTATGATTCCATATATTATGGAATGTATGATAATATATTGAGAAATTTAGCCCAGGAGCTCATGAATATGCAGCAGGGTGGGACATTTGCATCCCCTGGGACGACCCATTGGTGACAACACATCTCACCTATGACATCACACCTCCCCATGACATCACAGCTCCCTGACATCACAGCTGACGTCACACTGATCATATGATATCACATCCTTCCTGTGGCATTACACCTCCCCTGTGACATCAAATCTCTCCTATGACGACACATCCATCATATGACATCACATCTCTCCTGTGATATATCATCCCTCTGACATCACATCCTCCCCGTGACATCACAGCCCACTGTGACATCACAGCTCTCCTGTGACATCACATCCTTCCTCTGACATCACAACGCCCCTATGATGTCACATCCATCCTATGACAGCACACCTCTCCTGTGGTATCGTATCATCCCTGTGACATCACACCTCTCCTCTGACATTACAGCTCTGCTATGACATCATATCCTCCCCTGTGACATCACATCTCTCCTGTGACATCACAGCTCTCCTATGATGGCACACCCTTCCTGTGACATCACATCTCCCCTATGACATCACATCCATCATATGACATTATATCTCTCCTGGGATATCATATCATCCCTCTGACATCACACCCGCCCCGTGAAATCAAATCATCCCTGTGACATCACATCTCCCCTATGACGTCACATCCATCATATGACATCATATCTCTCCTGTGATATCATATCATCCCTCTGACATCACATCTCTCCTATGACATCACATCCACCATATGACATCACATATCTCCTGTGATACAATATCATCCCTGTGACGTCACATCCCCTATGACGTCACATCCTTACCATGACATCACGCCTCCCCTGTCACATCACATCTCTCCTATGACGTCACATCCATCATATGACATCACACCTCTCCTGTGATCTCTTATCATCCCTGTGCTGTCATGTCCTCCCTGTGACATCACATCATCACTTTGACATCACAGCTCCCCTGTGACATCACATTCTTCCTGTGATATCACATCTCTCTTGTCATATCATGTCATCCCTGTGACATCCCGTGCTCATCTGTCACATCACACCTCCTGTGACATCACATCTCTCTTGTGATATCACATCCTTGTTGTGACATCAAGGCTCCTCTATGATGTCACATCCATCATATGACATCACAGCTCCCCTGTGACATCACATCCAGTCACATCCAGATCCATCCCAAGGTTGGGGGGGTGTGTGAGACAGGCAGAACCACAAATGCCTGCACAGCCCAGAGCAGTCAGTGTGGGGCTGTGCTTGCTGCTGCAGAGACCCCCAGGGAACAAACACAGGCAGGAGTTTGGGGGTGTGTGTGTGTCCTTAAGGAGGACACTTGCCTTATTATTCTTATTATTTGTAATATCTTATAGATCTATCATACAACACCTAAGGATGTTGTTGCCATAGATATTTGGGTTGGGTCTGGCTGAGCTGCAGTTCAGTTCCCCACAGCAGCCCTCCCAGGGCTGGGCTTGGCATTGGCAGCTGGAAGGGGGTTGAGAACACCCCAGTGTTTTGGCCACTGCTGAGCTCAGCACCAACACTGGGACATTCCTTCCTTAGCTGAGGGCAAGAGCCTGGCAGGGGACCCAAGTAGGCCAGCTGAGCCCAACTGACCCAAGGGACATTGCAGCCCATGGGAGGTCAGCTCAGCTCTAAAAGCTGAGGCCCGGAGCAGGAGGGGGGCATTCATTGTCTGATGGCTGCCTGCTGAGGAACCGTCCCGCGGACCCAAGCCCTGCTCCTGGGGAGTGGCCGACCATGGCTGCTCATGGGAAGCAGAGAACAAACCCTGCTGTCTTTTGCTTTAAATAAACTGCCTTATCCCAACCCACTATTTTGTTTTTCCCACCTTACTCTCTCCCCTGTCCTGTTGGGAAGGAGAGTGATAGAGCAGCTGGGAGGGCACCTGGTGTCCAGCCAAGGTCAACCCACCACACACCTGAACACTTCCAGAGACTGCACCACCTCCCTGGGCTACTTCTTCCAATGCCTGAGCACTCTCTCAGTGGAAAAAGGGTTTTTGAATATCTAATCTAAGCCTCACCTGATGCAACTTAAGGCTCTTGGCTGCATCCCATGTGGGCACAGGCACTTGGGGGGGTCTCACTGGCGTAGCAGGTCACTGACCATTTCCTCCTGCATTGTGGGGGCTTCACTCAGCTCCCCATCACCAGCTTCCAGCCAAAACCTGCCTGCCAGGTGTCCAAGGGGTCAGTTCTGCTGCCCCCTCCTTCCTTCCCCCATAACGGAAAACTCCCTCATTTTGGGTCCCTGTGCCCCAGACGGCTCCGACCACCACCTCACCCACCAGTCCCACAATCATGGAATGCTTTGGCTTGGGAGGGGCCTTAAAGAGCATCTCAACATCCTCATAGAAAAGAATTCCTCCTACTATTTCCTCCAACCCTTCCCTCTATCCGTGTGAAACCACTGCCCCTTGTCCTGTCACTCCAGGCCCTTGCCCAAAGTCTCTCTCCATCTTTCTTGTTGGCTCCCTTCAGGCACTGGAAGGCCACAATCAGGTCAGCACAAAGCCTTCTCTTCTCCAGCCTGAACAATCCCATTTATCTCAGCCCTGAGATATTTCTGAACCTCCCAGAATCCAGGGGCCATTGGGACCCTGCAGAACCTCCTGCATTCAAGTGCTCTTTGTGAGACTGCAGGCTCTCCTGGAACCCAAGGATTCCTGGAACACTGCAGAGCTCACGGAACCAAGGGGCCACTGTCCCACTGCAGCTCCTTCTGAAGCACAAGGGACCCTGGGACAATGGGAAATCTCCGAGAATCCAAAGGGCATTTTGGGACTGCAGGGCCTCATGGAAGTAAAGGAACCTTTGGAGACTGGGGAGGCTCATGGAATCAAGGGGCCAATGGGACATGTGGGGCCTCCTGGAAGCAAAGGAACCCTGAGAATTTCTGTGGGAACAAGTTAAGGCAGCAGCAGCTGCATTCAGTTAATCAGGATCAAGAAGGAGTGTTTTGGCCTTGACTGGTGTTTTCCATCCAGAGAGTGCTGTTTGCCAAAGTGGAAACCACTTGGAACGCTCTGCATGGCAGCCTGTGTTTTTCTCTGGTGGCTGAACACAGCCAGCACATGAGGGGAGGGGAATGTGTGGGATCAGGGCACTGCTTTGGGGCCATGCTGGGAATTCCAGTGGACTAAAAGACAAAGCCCAGGAGCTGTTTCCAAAGGAACCCCAATGAAAGGGGGACGCCGGAAAGATGGGCGGACAAGTCCTGAAATGGAACTCTGTGTGTGCAGCCTCATTTTCTCCTTCAGTGCCCACAGGAGAGGGGGCAAAAAGTGGGGGTTGGGACTCCAAAACTGTTTTGAGGGGAAAATGAGTATTAAGGGGACAATGGAAAAATGGGAGGAACAGGGAAAGGGTGGAAAAGGGGAGGTGGTCTCGTGGGTCAAATGGTCTCATGGGGGTCTTTGGGCACAAAGGGGTTGGGAAAGGGAGGTGGCCTCCCTGAGCTCCCAACATACTGTGGGGTGCTGGATCCAATCTCAGTCTTGGATCATGCCAACAGTTTTAGTCTAGAGGAATTACAGAGGTGTGACTGAATCACTTTGGTCCCACAGGTTTTAATGATGGTAAATCAGATCTATTGATAGAAATGAATTTATTTAGAATTACAAATGATCACACAAAACATCTTCATCAGAATTATTTACTGCACAATAGAAACACTAAAACTACCAGGAATACAGCATAAGATAGGACAGTGCTCTACACTAAAGCAATTGTTGAAGCAAATCTACTCAAGCTGCCACAAAATGAGTAATTCTTAATTAGAGATGGATGGAACTCCCCCAGACCAATGCTCGGGGAAGATCTCTGCTCTCAACCCCTAGGATTGACCTTGGGGGGTCCCCAGCCAAGGCAGGAATCTCCACACAACCCCAGGAAGAGATGTGTTGGAAGAACCTGCCCCTGGGAAAGGGGACTGGCCCTTTGTGGTGGAAAGGGATGGACTGACAGTCACTGGACTCCAGGGGTTTCCTCCCCATCAGGGGCTTCATTCGGGGTGGAAGCAGCGGCCGAAGCTCTTCCTGCAGTCGGGGTACTGGTGGGGCTTCTCTTACTGGTGGGACTGTTGGTGTCTGGTCAAGGCAGAGCTGTGGGTGAAGCTCTTCCCACACTCCCCACACTTGTAGGGCCTCTCCCCAGTGTGGATGCGCCGGTGGGTGACGAGGTGGGAGTTCCGGTTGAAGCCCTTCCCGCAGTCGGTGCAGCGGAAGGGCCTCTCATCCGTGTGTGTCCGCTCATGCAGGAGGAGATTGGAGCTGGTCTTAAACCTCTTCCCACATTCCAAGCACTTGTAGGGCCGTTCTCCAGTGTGGATGAGCTGGTGGATGCGGAAGGTGGAGCTGTCCCTGAAGCTCTTCCCACATTCCCCACATGGGTATGGCCGTACCCCAGTGTGGATGCGCTGGTGTCGGATCAGAGTGGAGTTGTCCCTGAAGCTCTTCCCACATACCCTACATGGGTAGGGCCGTTCCCCAGTGTGGATATGCTGGTGCTGTAGCAAGGCAGAGCTGTCCCTGAAGCTCTTCCCACATTCCCCACATGGGTATGGCCGTACCCCAGTGTGGATGCGCTGGTGTCGGATCAGGGTGGAGTTGTTCCTGAAGCTCTTCCCACATTCCCTACACGGGTAGGGCTGTTCCCCAGTGTGGATGTGCTGGTGGGTGAAGAGGTGGGAGCTCTTCCCAACACTCTTCCCACATTCCAAGCACATGAAGGGTTTCTCCCTGCTGGGAGGCTGATCAGGGACCACAAGCTCAGAGTTCCCCCTCAAGCTCCGGCCGCCTTCCCAGCACAGGCTGGCTCTTTCCTCCTCAGAGCACCCTGGGCTGGCTTTGGAGCCCCTCCTGCGGGGGGATCTCCGGCCCTTTTCCTCCCCGCTGCCTTCCTGCGCCGGGGAGCCCTTCAAAACGGCCTCTCCCACCAGGGTCTCACGGGGGGATTTGTCCTCCGGGCTCTCCGTCCTCAGCTCGGGGCCTGGGGCAGGAAGCAAGAAGGACAGGCAGGGGATTTGCCTCCGGCCCACAGGGAAGGCCAAGGACATCCCCCCAACTCCGGCCCCGGCAGGACGGCGGCGCCAGCGGGGTTGTCCTGCAGCCGGGGCCATGCTGGGCTGACAGAGCCAGCACAACACCCGCCCAAAGGGACACTGACTTCCTCCTCACCTGCCTGGGGGGCCCAAGGCATCTTCCTCTTCCTCGCAGCCTCCTCCTCCATCCGACCAAGCTTTGGGAAGGACAAATCCTGATGGGGGGAAAACAAGGGCTGAGTGCATTGGCTTGGGGGTTCCTCCTGCCCAAATCCATCTCTAGAACTCACCGGGCATCCTGTGACCATAAAGACCTCCAAAAGACCAAGATCCAGCCCAGAAAAACCCAAACCACTGACATTCAGGCAAAAAACCCGTCAGAAATAGTGAGATGAACCCCTCACAAACTGCAAACAGTTGAAATTCAGATAAAAAATACTCCAAAATATCAAGATTCAACCAGAAAAACTCTCCAAGAAGTTCCCCCTCTCTGGGCTCTCCCCTCTGGGGTTCAGAGGGTCTCCCCTCTCTGGGAAGCTGGGGGTCCCACTGAGGGATGCTGGCAGTGTTGGGGCTCCCAAGGGTCCCTTCTCCTCTGACCCTCGCCTTAGGGGTGCCGCGTTCCCAGACATTCCCCCTCTCCAGGTTCTCCACCTTGATGTCCTGGGGATCCCAGGGGTCCCCACTGTTCAGGTTTCCCCTTCTCTGCAACCCCTCTCCAGGCTCTTAGGGCTCTTGCAGCTCTCTCCTCTCTCCAGCTTCCCCTGCTCTCCAGGGATCAAGGCATGGGGACATCAAGGCTCCCCAACACCAACCCTGTATCTGCTCTCCCCCCTCCCCTCAGCCCCCCTCTGCCACCCGTTTCCCATTGGCCCTTCAGTCCCGGCTCCCCCCAGCTCCCTTTGGGGGTGACCCACCGCCCCTCACGCTCCCTTTGAGAGCGGGTCCCACCCGCTCTTTTCCCTTCTCTCGCCCCTTTCCCATCGTGGCCGCTCCGCTCACCCGACAGCAGCAGGAAGGGCAGGGACAGGGGCAGAGCAGCAACAGCAACAACAGGAGAACAATCACCCCCCATCCCATGGGTGCCCAGGAAGGTGGAACCTGTCCCAAATACCCTGGGGGAGCGTGGAGGTTCGGGACATACTCGGGCTGCCAGCACAGATTTCCCTGCAAAGTCTGCAGTGAGTCAAGCTCTGCAGAGGAGATTGTGCCCCATGGATGGGATTGCAGAGGCTCCCTCGGGTCCCCAGCATCAATCAGCAACCAGCAATAGACACAAAAGGGCCCCCTGAAGATTTCAGGGGGAGTGTCCTGTAGAGAGGGGACTGTAGAGAGGGGACAGTGT
Source organism: Manacus candei (assembly GCF_025592945.1). Taxonomy (NCBI): domain Eukaryota; kingdom Metazoa; phylum Chordata; class Aves; order Passeriformes; family Pipridae; genus Manacus; species Manacus candei. The sequence goes on along the minus strand of NW_026138093.1, from coordinate 9,055,061 downwards.
CACCCCACCAGGGCAGGGCTGGCAAGTGGGAGGCTGCTCCAGGGCTCTGCAAGAGGCCTCGTGCTCTGCTCGGCCCCAGCACTGGCTGGTCCCAACACCCCCGGCTGCCCCCGGCCCTGGGCAGCTCTGCTGCCACAGGCTGTGCCCTCACCGTGGCCCTGCAATGGCCCTGCCTGTCCCTCACCCGGGGCCCTGCCCGTGACCCTGTCCCTTGGCTCTCTCTCTGCCAGCTCAGTGTGGGGCACACGGGCTGGGGGTCCCTCCCAAGCCCCCCGGGCAGCCGGTGTTGGCTGGGGGGATGTGAGGGCTGGGCCTGCTCAGCACACTGACTCCACCCCCTCCCTGCCCAGCCCATTCCAAGGCCTGATTACTCTCTCAGCAAAAAATTGCTTCCCAATATCCAACCTAAACCTCCCCTGGCACAGCTCCAGACCCAGCCCTCTTGTCCTACTGCTGCTTCCTGGCAGAACAGCCCCACCCCCACCTGGCTCCAACCTCCTGGCAGGGACTTGCAGACAGTCAGGAGGTCTCCCCTGAGCCTCCTCTTCTCCACCTCAACACCCCCAGCTCCCTCAGCCTCTCCTCACACCACTTGTGCTCCACTCCCTTCCCCAGCCTCGCTGCTCTTCTCTGGATCCTCTGACCCCCAAAATGCTCCCCCTCCCATAGAAAGGCCAAGGGCATCTGGGGACAGTTGGGGGGCTTTGTGGGGCACTGGGTGATTACTGGGGGATACTGGGACACACTGGGGGGAACCAGAGGGCACTGGGAGGACTGGGGGGTTACTGAGGGACACTGGGAGGGCACTGGGAGGGACTGGAGGTGAACTGGGGCACACTGGGGAGCACTGGGAGAGAACTGGAGAGTTACTGGGGGATTACCAAGACACACGGGGGGACACTGGCAGGTTACTGGGCCATACTGGAGGTTACTGGGTGCTCACTGCAGGATCACTGGGCCATACTGGGGGCCAGTGGGAGGTCACTGGGACACACTGGCTGGTCACTTAGGGGGTTACTGGGCCATACTGAGCGTAACTGGGAGGTCACTGGGATATACTGGGGGCACTGGGATCCCCTTACTCAGATGTGGTACATCTCCCTCCCCTGGATTTTTGGGGGTATCCCTAGGACCCCTCCCCTGGGGGTTGGAGGATCCCTTGAAACCCAATGCTGGGCTTTAGGGGACCCCCTAAAATCCCCTCAAAACCCCTGAAATTCCCCCCTCGACCCATCGAAACCTCCTCAAGGACCCCTCATCCCTCCCCAGCACCCCCTAAACCCTCTCAGTGACCCACAAAACCCACCTGAGACTCCCCAAGCCCATTCAGGGACCCCCAATCCCCCCCACGGGCCCTCCAAACAGTCTGGGACACCTTAAACCCCCCTAGAGATCCCAAAACTGCCTCAAAGGTCCCCACAAAGCCTCCCAGGAACCCCAAACCTCCCCAGAGAGCCCCAAAGCCCACCTGGGACACCCCAAATCTTCTCAGAAAACAAAACTCCCATCAGAGCCTCCCAAAACCCTCCAGGGACCTTCAACCTCCCCCCCGAGTCCTTTCAAGGACCCCTCAAAACGTCCCCGGGAACCCCCGAACCCCCCCGCTAAGCCCTCCCGAGGCCTCCAGCCTTTCCACCCACAGCCGCGCTCCCCGCAGCCCCCGAGGGGATCCCCAGACCCCGCTCTCGCCGCCCCCCCGCCAACTCACCCAGCGAAGTGCAGCGGCCGCAGGCGAGTCCTCCTCACTCCCGACCACGAGGCCAAAATGGCGCTCGCTCCGCGCGCCCTCCGCCTTTACAGACCCGCCCCGCAGCCAATCAGCGCGCGGCCACGGCCCCTGCCCGCCCCCCGCCTGCGCGGGGCATTGTGGGAGTTGTAGTCCCTGCGGCGGGGGGGGATCGGGTGTTTTGCTTTTTAGTTTTTCTGTCTTCTTTTATTTTCTCTTTTTTCTTTCTTTCTTTTCTTTCTTTTTTCTTTCTTTTTTCTTTTCCTCCCTTTTTTCTCTCTCTTTTTTCTTTTTTCTCTTTTTTCTTTTTTCTCTTTTTTTTTCTCATTTTTTCTTTTTTTCTTTCCTTTTTTTTCTCTTTTTTTCTCTTTTTTCCCTCTTTTTTATTTTTGTTTTTTCTTATTATTTCCATTTCCCCTTTTTTTTTACATTTTTTTCTATCAGTTGTACTTTCAAGGAAGATTCATACTCAGATCAAAACAATCCCCAGGTACATATCCTGCCACAACAGATAATCTGCCATTGTTCCAGGTTCCTGAGGATTTCCCAGATCACAAACACTGAGACACCAAGGGTGGAAGTGAAGCAACTGTATCCTGTCCCTTACCACAGCCTCCAATCCACACCCAGCCCTGGATTTCTGCAAAGCCGCTGGGCAGGAGCAGGAGATGGAGCTGGTGCTCGGCGGGAGGGGCAGCAACAACAAACCCGTGTCTTTGGCACAGGGGAAGGAATTTAGTGCTTGAGGGGTTACATTCCACAGGCTCCCCTGGGGATCAGCTCATGCTTGGACAGTGAGAACAGCAAGAACATTCCTAATAAAAATGCCAGGGGGAAGGGAGCGGAGGGGGAGCAGGGGCAGGAAAAGGATGCAGAGCAATGGAAGATGGGCTGGGGCGGTCGGGGCTGGGGGAAGGCAGGCTGGACAATGCCTTGTTTGGTCCAGCAGCTGGACCAGCTCCAGGGCAGGTGTCGGGGCAGCCTCTGCCACAGGGACATGGACAAACAGACCCTACAAAAGCTCTCAGAGGGGCTGGGGGCTCTGGGTGGGGCTGCGCTCTCGCCTCAAGCCGGGATATCCCAGGGCAGGGGAACAGCAATTCCTGTCAGCTCCCAGCAAAGATTATTGGGGTTTGCACTGGGGAAATATTGACACTCCAGCTTCTTCTTCTCTTTTTAGAACTTTGAGCTTGCAGTCGGGTAGAAGGGCTGGTGGGGGAGTGGGAAGAGACCCACTGAGGGACACATCTCACCCCTCAGTTAGATGGAGCTAAACCCCTGATCTTGCTTAGGAAGAGCTGCTGATGCTCAGTTTTCTTCTTTCCCTTCTACTTTAGTGGGATATTACATTTCCCTGCAGTATTGGTGATAGAATGGTATGTCAGCTGGAATGGTTTGGTTCTTGCAGAAAGCATAAATGCATTTTAAGGAAGGTATTTTTACAGAGGTGAGGCCTCCAAAAAAACCAGAAAACCCCAAAAGTAATATAAGTGCAGAATAAAGTGAACTTTGGGGTTTTCTTTTTAATTCTTGGGTAGAAAAGCCATCCCAGTTAGGGACAGCAATTTATTGCATTGCTGAAAAAAAAAACAACCAACAAACAAAAAAAGAAATCTGAATTTGTTCTCTTTCAAAATTGTTTTTGATCATAATAATCCTCCTAGTGGAAAGGGCTAATTTACTCTTTCTAGAGGAATATTTTAAGTGTGATTATCACAATATCACAGCTGCTGAAAAGGTCTAAAATAGGACATGGACCTTGAACCCGTTCCTGCGTTTAGGATGTGGTGCTTAACATTCAAGAAACAATAGAACTGCAACTCATTTATTAAGGTATCATCTCAAAATGTTAACTCTTGCTCTGTAAAGACATGCCACAAGGATTGTAGAAAGCTTGCAGTATCCCAGGAAGTACATGTGGTATTTTATCAGTGTAAATATGGATAAGATCTTCAATATTTCTGCTGGCAATACTCCATAACTAAAGTAAGTTTTCCCCTTGGTGCTGCACTAGTTTATGATTTAATTGTTACTGACATTCCACCAGTCATATTATTGGCTTCACCAAAGGAAAGGGAAATAATCCTGTATTAATTAAAGAGAGTAACTGAATTCCCTCAGTCATCTTATCCTTGGCTGTCTGAGACAGTGATGCACTTCAGCTTCCCTACAGAAACTTCCACTAAAAAAGAGCTTGGGATAATAGTGAGAGGTCCATGTTGAAGGGTGTGCCTGAATTATCTTTAGGGAGGAGACCTTTTTTGGGGGGTGATAGGCACCCTTTTTCTGTCTGGGTTTTTTTCCCTTTCTTTTTGTCAGAGGCTTTGGAAAAGCTGTTTTGTCAAGAGAATAATATTCATTTATAGCCATGTGAACGGTTTCTATCCTATACCAGTGAAGGCAGTCACCTAAATACCCATACCCACGCCTTTGAAAATAAAACAAGGAGAAAATATGGAGTATTTGTTTGAGACCAGATAAACTGAATGCAGTTCAGTAAAATGGTAAGGCAATTGCTGTTATTGCACAGAGACATTTCTTTCTATGCTGGAACTGAGGGGAGCAGCCAAATCTAAAAGCCTTGCTCTGTGTCTTTGTGAACACACTGTGGGTAAGTTCAAAGGAGCATTCAGAGATTGTGTTGTGTGAGCCTTTTTCCCTAAGATCAAAACAAGGAGTAATTATTGCTAAATCCAGCAGATGGCTTTTTCTCTTTATTCCCAATCACTGATTAAAGAAACATAACTCAGATGTGATCTCACTCTGTGCTCCAGTGACATCAACATTAGAACAATATTGTCACTGTCTACTGGTCTCTTGTGCTCCTCACTGGAAGGCACTTGGTGCACCCCTGGATATCCTGCTAATGAGGTAAAAACTAACCCTTCTAAAGTTCCAGATTTTCCTCACCTGTTTGGACACAGTTGGACAAACTGGACCAAATTATGACTTGAAAGCCACCTGCTGGATTTAGCATTAATTACTCCTTGTTTTGATCATAGAGGAAAAAAGCTCACACAACAAAATCTCTGTGGACCCAACAGAGAAAACATCCCCAGGGTCTTGTTAGAGCACAAACCTGCAAACAGGGATGACAGGTCAGAGAGTCACAGAATCATCAAGGTTGGAAGAGACCTTCCAGATCTTCTAGTCCAACTGTCAACCCAGCACCACCAGAATCACCCCTAAACCCCATCCCAAAGCGCTACATCCAGATGCCACCTGAATGCTTTCAGAGACTCCACCACCTCCCTGGGCTACTTGTTCCAATGCCTGAGCACCCTCTCAGTGGAAAAAGGGTTTTTGAATATCTAATATGAACCTTGCCCAAAGCAATTTGAGGCCGTTTCCTCTCTTCCTGTCACTAAAGGGTTTGCAGAAGAGACCAACCCCCACCCCACTAAAACCTCCTTTCAGGTCGTTGCAGAGAGTCCCCCCACCCACCCCCAAGTCCCTTCCTGCTGAGCAGCTCTCCAGCCCCTCGGCCCCCAGCCTGGAGCGTTCCAGGAGGTTGTTGGGACCCAAGGGCAGGCCCTGACACTTGACCTTATTGATCCAGCCTGTCCAGATCCCTCTGCAGAGCTGAAGTCAGACCACCAACAGTCCAAGGTTTCAGTTCTGCTGCCCCCTCCTTCCTTCATTCAGAAAGGAAAACTCCATCATTTTGGGGTCTCTGTGCCCATCAGCTCCCACCACCACATCCCCCACCAGTCACAGAATCATGGAATGGTTTGGGTTGGAAGGGACCTTAAAGAGCATCTCAGTCCAACCCCCTGCCATGGGCAGGGACACCTTCCACTAGACTCAGAGCTCACAGCCCCATCCAGCCTGGCCTTGAACACTTCCAGGGATGGGGCAGCCAGAACTTCTCTGAGCAACCTGTGCCAGGATCTCACCACCATCACAGTCCAGAAATTCTCCCTAATATCCTATCTAACCCTTCCCTTTCTCAGTGTGAAGCCATTCCCCTTGTCCTTTCACTCCAGGCCCTTGTCCAAAGTCTCTCTCCATCTTTCTTGTTGGCTCCCTTCAGGCACTGCAAGGCCACAATTAGGTCACCCCAAAGCCTTCTCTTCTCCAGCCTCAACAATCCCAATTCTCTCAGCCTTTCCTCACAGCAGAGCTGCTCCATCCCTCTGATCCTCTTGCTGCTCCCCTCTGGACTCACTCCAACAGGTCCATGTCCTTCCTGTGCTGGAGCCCAGAGCTGGAGGCAGCTCTGCAGGGGTGACAACATTACAGCCATGTGTGTTCCAGTAAGGACATGGTGGAACCTCCAGGAGTAAAGGGGTCATTGTGACCCTGTAGGGCCTTCTGGAGCCAAAGGAACCCTGGGACACTGTGGAACCTCATGGGACCAAGGGTTCATTTTACCATGAAGGGCCTCATGGAACCAAGGGAGCCCTGAGACATTTTGGGCCCTCATAGAATCAGGGGCCATTGTGACACTGAGGAACCTTGAGGACTCAAAGGCCACTGTGACACTGCAGGGCCTCATGGAACCAAAGGAACCCTGGGACTTTTCAGAACCTCATAGAATCAAGGGGCCACTGTGACACTGCAGAGCATCATGGAGACAAAGGGACCCTGGGACACTGTGGACCTCAAGAAATCAAGGGGCCATATTGGCCCTGTGGAACCTCATGGAATCAAGGGGCCATTGTCACACTGCAGGGTCCCATGGAAGCAAAGGAATCCCTGTGACATTGTGGAACCTCATGGAATCAACGGGCCACTGTGACAGTGCAGGGCTCATGGAACCAAAGGATTCCTGGGACACTGTGAATCTCATGGAACCAAGGGGCCACTGTGATATGTGGGGCCTGCTACAACCAAAGGAGTCCTGAAACATTTTGCAAACTCATGGAATCAAGGGTCCATTATCACCCTAGAGAGCCTTATGAAGCCAAATGGACCCTGCAACTCTGTGGAACCTCATGGAATCCAATGACCATTCCCACACTGTAAAACCTCATGGATACTGTCAGGTTCCCATTATTAAAAGACACCTCTGCCCAAATTCAGCTGCAAAGGAGACCATGTGCTAAAGTCAACAGTCCAGGTTTGATTTAACAGTAAATAGGAGGGAGAGAGAGAGAAAGAAATGGAAAGAGAGAGAAGAAGGAGGTGGTGGAAAGACAGTAGGAGAGAGACAGAGATGAAGTAAATGTATCACACCATGGAGATCCCTGAGGCTCCCACCGGTCCTTCTTCACCCTGCTCTGCTTGGTGGAGGGTCCCCAAGTTGTGCTTCTGGGCTATCACTTTTATACAGCCCAAGCCCCGGGTATTCAGGGGGGTAGATGCTGTTCCCACAGCTTGGGCTGGCACATCTACAAGGACTTGCTTCCTTTCCCACAGTTTGCCACGGTGGGAGTTTTGCCCGGTGTGTTTCCAGTCTGCAGGTGGGAATCTTTGTCTGGATGGGTTCCCCAGACCTGCCTTACCAGCCCTGGCTTCCTCTTGGGGCTGTCTGCTCTTTCCCACAGTCTGCACAGTGCAATTCTGTCCTGGGGGCTACTTCCAAAGCTTCACCTCTCTTTAGGCCTTGGAATTAAAGGCCTTCCTGTTTGCCACCAGTGCTGATGTGTTGTGGTGCCTTATGGGATTTTCCTGCTTTGACAGTGTTTTGAGACAGTTCATTGTGCCCTTCAAGTCCTTCCATGTGCACACACACACACCCCACTCTCCCCAGTGTCTGGCCCTCCAAAGAACACAAGCCCTGATGATTTGTAGCTCCCACTCCAGTGGTTGGCACTTGGTTCTCCCTCCGTACCCAGAGCTCAGAGCTCCCTTGTGCCAGAAAGTTTAAAGAGATTGTGCCTCATTCTGCCAACACAACCCTTGGCAAAAAGTGTCCCTCTGTGTTTCCTGGGATAAGAGCACTCTATTGTCATCTTCTAAAACCTTGGAGAGGTCCCAGAGATCTCCCAGGAAGGAATTTGGGGCCTCAAGCACATGACCCGTATATAGAGGCTGAGGACTCAGGGGTCAGGGGTGTGAAGATTGAGGACAGTAGAGGAGCAGCCTGAGAGGTCTGGAAGGGGGGTTTCAGAGCTGGTGGTGCTTTTCTTCCTGTCAGAAAACAGCCTAAGAAAGAACTAGTGCCACCAAGGGCAGCTGGGGTGGCCTAGACTGGTAACAAGAAGTCAGAAATTTCCCTCTGAGGTCAGTGTTGTGGTGCAATGTGTCACAAAAGAGTCTGGATGAGCCCAAGGCTTTGTGTGTGCAGGAAGAGCCAGGGAGGACGCAGAGATGTCAGTGCAGGAAGGTGCCAGCCAGGTGGGGCAGCCGGGGGGATGACGACAGCCTGCAGGGAAAGGGGCAGGGCATGGACACCGTAGGACAGCCTGGGCTGGAGAGGAGACAGGCATGGGGAGAAGCTGAAAGGCCCTGACAGAGCCACCTTCTGCAGGCCTTTGGCCATGGTTGCTGTCTGTGCCCCTGATGCCAGGAGGAGGGGAGTGCCCCTTGCAGCCCTGGGGCCTCATGGCCTCCTTGTCCCTGCTCAGCAGCCTGGCAGGTGCCACCCCATGGTCCTGCCCTTGGCATTGCACATCCCACATCCCAGTGCCCCAGGAAGAGCCCTGAGGAATGAGGCAAGGACAGCATCTGCCTTCCCAGGGGCTGAGGGTCCCATTTGATTAAGGAAACAAGTCAAGGTTTGTTCAGCATCAGAGCCACCTTTCCCTTGCTTGTCCATCCTTGTCATCACTGTCTACAGTTTTCTGCTCTAACTGGAACCTGGGGACACGTTCTCAGTTGTGTCCCTCAGTGAGACTTATTAGCACTAAAGAAAACTTTAGTGTTTCAATCTCACTTTGAGTTCTTGAGAAGTTGTTTGAACTTCCTCTCAGGGACTGAGTCTCATGTAAACAACACCAATTCCCCCCGAGGGCCATGAAATGCCTGGGGCTGTTGCTGTGCTGCTGAGCTGGGCTGGGCTCCTGGCACACAGGGAGCTCCTGGCAAGCAAGAATAGCTTCAAAGAGACAGCTCTGCTGGTGAGCAGCTCCTCTGCACAGCCCAGCAGGGCTGAGGGCACTGCCTGCAGCATCCAGGGCAGGGGAGTGAGACAGAGAGAAGTTAAAGCTGTCAGACATAGAATGATGTTGAGACCTCATTGGGGGAGAATTTTTAGCAGATCTTGGCACAGGAAGTCTGGTCATGCAGGGCAATGGGACTGCAGCTTTTGGAGGCATCTGTGAAAGCTGGCACTTCCCACCAACTACAGATTCTGTAAGTGCAACCCTGAGACTATCTGCAGTGTAGAGGAGGAGGACATGCTCAGAGCTTCAACTCCCTCTCAGAATATTTCCAAGACAAAGATTTTTATAAGGTTAAAGAAATTTCCTGAGATTGTGTTTCCAGTTTCCTGCTCTTGAGGAATGGGAGGAATAAATCATTAAGAAAGTATTAATTTTGACAAGTCCCTGAGACATCTGAACTGTGAGTGCTCAGTAGGTCTACCTGAGCTTCCTAATGTGCTTTCAACCACTGCTCTGCCTGTGGGCAGCACCAGCATCACCTCTGCTAGACCCATCAGGACTAGTCTGAGATGTCCTTTTTGCACCTGCAAACGGAATATGACCCCTACCAGTGCAGCCTGTGGTGCTGGGGAAGGAGCTGAGTCTGCTTAAATCAAATGCCATCATAAGGACACTTGGTTGTCTCCCTGAGGTTTCCTTCCAAGCTGTGAATTTCCCTCCGGGTTGGAAACCTGTCCCTTAACATCTCCTTGTTATGCGAAACCCCTGTACAGAAGCACAGTGATGCTAAAACAGTGAAAATGCTGTTCAGTAGGGACCCAGCACTGGAGCTGAAGGAAGATCTCCTAGGAAATCAAAAGGCTGTCTGGGTGTGTCATGGGGAGTGTCTGTAGAATACAGCTTTGACTTTGTTTAGATAAGTCCACACTAACTGGCCTCTTACTGTCTTCTTCTCCTGTGTTGGAAACAAACACCCAGAGGCAGCAAATGTCCAACAGCAGCTCCCTCACCCAGTTCCTCCTCCTGGCATTCGCAGACAGGCGGGAGCTGCAGCTCCTGCACTTCTGGCTCTTCCTGGCCATCTCCCTGGCTGCCCTCCTGGCCAACGGCCTCATCCTCAGCGCCGTAGCCTGTGACCACCACCTGCACACCCCCATGGGCTTCTTCCTGCTCAACCTCTCCCTCACAGACCTGGGCTGCATCTGCACCACTGTCCCCAAAGCCATGCACAATTCCCTCTGGGACACCACAACCATCTCCTACATGGGATGTGCTGCACAGCTCTTTTTCCTTGCCTTTTTCATCTCAGCAGAGTTTTCCCTCCTCACCATCATGTGCTACGACCGCTACGTTGCCATCTGCAAACCCCTGCACTACGGGACCCTCCTGGGCAGCAGAGCTTGTGCCCACATGGCAGCAGCTGCCTGGGCCACTGGTTTTCTCATTGCTTTGCTGCACACAGCCAACACATTTTCCCTACCCCTGTGCCAGGGCAATGCCCTGGGCCAGTTCTTCTGTGAAATCCCACACATCCTCAAGCTCTCCTGCTCACACTCAGGTTACCTCAGGGAAATTGGGCTCATTGTGGTTAGTGTCTGTTTAGTGTTTGGTTGTTTAATTTTCATTGTTTTCTCCTATGTGCAGATCTTCAGGGCTGTGCTGAGGATCCCCTCTCAGCAGGGACGGCACAAAACCTTTTCCACGTGCCTCCCTCACCTGGCCGTGCTCTCCCTGTTTGTCAGCACTGCCATATTTTCCGACCTGAAGCCCCCCTCCATCTCCTCCCCATCCCTGGACCTGGTGGTTGCAGTTCTGTACTCAGTATTACCTCCAACTCTGAACCCCCTCATCTACAGCCTGAGGAACCAGGAGCTCAAGGATGCCCTGAGGAAAATGATGACTAGATGCTTTTCAAGAGCAATAACCTGCCTGTTTTCTTCTGCACAACAGTCATTGTGTAACCATTTACTGGCCCAGCCTGCTTTCTAAAGCTTTTGAGAGTGGTGGGGGGGGCCGTTTCCTACATTTTTTCCTCTTTTAATGTTGTTAACACAGAAATTTATTCTCCATCTCATACCTAATTCACTCTCTCTTTGTTTTGACCCACAATTGTTTAAATGAGGGATCATTCTCTGTGTGCATTTAAACAAAGTAAAAGTTTCTGCAGCCACTTCTTTGTCAAACATCCTGCCTTTGTTATTCTGTACATGAGGAATCACAATCTCTGAGTGTAATAAAGGACTTCAATTTATTTTTCCAGATTCTCCCTCCAACAACTTCCCTGAAGCTGGAGCTCAGTGCCTGTGTGCAGAGGAGAAGGGGTAAAGAGTCCTGGTAGAGGACTCCTGTCAGGGAGCAGCAACTCTTGGGCTTTTCAGAGATGTTCTTTTTCCACTGCCTGCCTCTCCTTTCTGCTCCTTGCCCAAGGCCTGAGTGCTCTGGCAGCTCAGTCCCTGCTGTGTGTCAGTCCTGTGACCATGGGCAGGGACAGACCCTGGGCACTGCTGGGACAGAGCTGGGCTCCTTGACATCATTTCCATCATTGAAGGGGATCCCCCTGGGCAGTTCCTGAAGACTGTTCTTTTTGAAAGGTTGGTGTAAAGAACAAGGCCAAGGAATAGACTCTCCAAAGTCTCATTGCTGTGCTTGTTTCCCCATTCAGTCCCTGCAGTGAGAGAAGTGACTCACTGGGGTACTTGAGGCACTGAGGGTTGGGTCAGATGTTCTGTGCTGGTGGCCAGTGGCAAATGGTCTCCAAGTCCCCTGCCTGGGGCTCTGCAGCTTGTGAGGGCTCTGATGGCAGGTGAGGACTTGTCTGTAGGAACTCAGGAAGTGCAGGAGAGCACAGAGGATCTGCAGGGACAGCCCGTCCCATCCAGTCTGCAGGGAATGGAGCCCTGGAGCAGAATCCTGCCCAGGGTGGAGTCACCAGAAATCAAGTCCTAAATCTGCCTGTGAACTGGTAAAGGAGAGTTCTGCAACCCCAGGGGATGCAGCAGGAACAGAGAAAGGGCTCTGGCCAGTGACTCGTCTCACCTGCAGTGAACTCCCCTTGTGCCTCCCCAGTTCAGGGAGGGCTGTACCAGAGCCAGGGCTGGGCTTTCCAGGAGGGTGTCCTGAAGAACTCTCCAGCCCACAGGTTGCATGGAGTGGAGCCCTGCCCTGCCCTTTGTGCCATTGGAAACAGCCCATGGTCCTGCCCAGCCTTATTCTTGCCTACTGAGCCTTCCAGGACTATGGCAGAGGGTGGAGAGGAGTGATCCCCATCCTGCTGGGTCTGCTCCCCACCCTGACCAGCATGGCCAGTGCAGGCTCAGCCCAGGGTGCCACAGCCCCTCCCTGTGCAGAGCAGCACCTCCAGCTCAGGGCCCTGCAGGGATCCCAGGCTGGGATCTGCAACTGGCCAAGGCAGCCTGGACACACTGACCTGGGCAAAGGGATGTCCCTGGAGAAGAGCAAGGCAGCATTTCTGGGCCTGCAGAGAGGAATCCCTGACACAGAGAAACCTCTTTCTGCAGCCCCCCCTGGGGACAGGCTGCTCTGTCCCTGGGCCAGGACTCTGGGCTGGGCTGGGCAGAGGGGCTGGCACTGAGGGGCACAGTCAGACTGTGCTGGGCATCTCCTGCAGGTGACACCAGGGCTCCTGCAGTTTCCCTGACCTCCATTTCCTCCTGCCATGCTGAGTGTCCAGCCCCTGAGCCGATGGGGATGCTGAGACTCCTCTCTGTGCCCCAGGAGCTGCTGTGCCCTTCAGAGGGGCTGGGGCTGTGGGGGGAGTGCCCAGAGCTCTGCAGCACCCTGGGCTGGGCACTGCTGTGGGGCCAGACCAGACTGGGCTGCTCCACCAGTTGACCTTTATAATGAAATCACTTCTAATTTTCTCCTGCAGAACCATGAGAATATGTGTTGTGTCCTCTACACTAAACTGGAACTGTGGGATATTGAAAAGGTTTTGGTGTCAGGGATATTGAGAAGGCTGGGCAGTGTCACTGGGAGACCTCTCCCAAACACTTGGAAAGGCCAGAGCCATCCCAGAGCTTCCTGGGGCCTTGGCAAAGGCAGACATGGAACCAGTCTGCAAACAGGGCAGCAAGGAGGGTTGGCAGAGTTCCAGACTGCTCAGGCTCAACAGGGAAGAGGATAGGGCAAGTCCTCCTGCAGCCATTGCCAGGTGTTGGAAGGACAAGGCAGGAATTGTAGAACCCCTGTGGGAGGGAATAGAAGGGGATGTTGTGTGCCCAGACTTCAGCAAGCCCTTTGACATGGTCTGCTGGGGTCTCTTAGAGCCAGACTGGTGACAGCTGGACTGGACAAGTGAAACATGTGGTGAGTGGGAAGCTGAATGACTGATGAGGGTCAAAAGTCATGGTACAAATTGCTCTTGGCAGCAACTCCCAGGTGACATCCATTAGGGACCAGCCCTTGACCATTGCTATGGAACACCTTTATTATGTCTCTGGGTGATGGGATGAAATGCACTTTCCACTCCTTTGTGGATGATGCCAAGTTGCAGCGAGTCTGTGAGAAACCTCGTCCAGTTAATGGTGACTTGTACAAAAAATGTGGTCAAGATGACTGAGTTGGATAAACTTGTCCTGCCATCAGGTGCCCAGCAAGGCCCAAGACAATGAAGAAAAAACTCATGGGTCAGAGGAAAGGAAAATCAAAAGGGGGGAAAAAGACCCAACCAAACCAAACCCAGACAAACACAGAATGACAGAATGTGCTGAGCTGGAAGGGACCCACAAGGATCATCCAGTCCAACCCAACTCTCCCATTGCCATCTGCCCCCACCCCAGCAGGCTCTGGAGCAAAGCACGGCTGAGGTCCAGCCCAGCTCTGCTCTGACAGAAAGAACCTGCAGTCAGGGACAGCAAGAGGACAAAGCCTTGTTTAACCAGCCTGAGGAATAATGGGCTCAATGACCTTCTCTATTCCTGGGCACTTGACTGACCCTGTGGATCAGGTTTGGTAGCAGGGAGGGGGCTGCAGGTTTCCCTTAGGGAAGAGGAGATCAGGAGTTGACTCTGTGTCAGAGAGAGCCAGTTTCAGGTGGCTCCAAAATGGACCAGCCAGTGCCCAAAGCTGAGCAAAAAGCAATTCCAGAGGCACCTCTGTGATAACCCTTTGGAGAAAGGATAAAATCCAGGGTGCTGTAACCCAGAGAGGAGAGAGAGAAATGGGGGAGAAACAACCCTGAAGGCACCAAGGGGAGTGGAGAAGGAGAAGGAGTGAGGAGGAGCCTTGGTGGGCACCTGGCAGCCAAAAGCCAACCCCCAGCCCTGAGAGCCACAGCTCAGCCCAGCACAAAAGCTCCTTTACGTCTGGAGGTTCTTTGCAGCAGCTTTTTAGCAGAGCTGTCAGATGGGCCATCAAGGGGGATGCTCAGCTGGGTCTGAAACCTGTGGGATCCTAGTCAGCCTTGGCTCTGTAGGAAAGAACTATAGAATCCTAAATAGTTTGAGTCAAATGGGACCTTTATAGGTCACCTAGTCCAACCCCCCTGCAATGAACAGGGACACATTCAACTAGATCGGATTGCTCACAGCCCTTTCTAACCTGGCCTTGAATGTTTCCAAGGGTGCAGCATCTATGACCTCTCTGGGTGACCCATGCCAGTGTTTCACCACACTCAGTGTAAAAATATTCTTCCTTATATCTGGTTCAAATCTGCTGTTTTTTAGTTGAAAACCATTATTACTTGTTTTATTACAACTAAGTCTGTCCCCATCCTTCTTATAGGTATGATCTCAGGAACTCCTGACAAGCCTTGACCAAACCAGCTGAGCAATGAAGAGCCCCTGGACTGGACCAGGGTGTGGTGAAGTGTCCCTGGACTACCAGGGGTTGTGGGAAAGTGTCTCTGGACTGGACCAGCTGCTCCTGGATCATAAAGGTGGGAACAATCTGGAGTGGAATATTTGGGGAACACAGGATAATCAGTCATCCCATGAAAGCCTTGGAATATTCCCTGCCTGAATCACAGCCCTAATGGAACAGTTTGGATACAATTCCCAAATAGTTTGGAAACTCCAGTCATTCCTGACACCAGGATGGAAATTCAGCAGATCACTAAAGCCAGTCCCCTTGGGAGCCCACAACCAGAGGTGCTGAGGGAGGCCCTGGCAGCTCCCCAGCACCTCCCTCTCAGTGGGACACCTCTGGCAGCCTCTCCCAGCTCGGGAACCCTCCAGTTTGCAACACTCCAAAGACCCTCCCTGATGCCCAGGACAATTCTGATCCCCCTCAACAAACACTCCTCCAGCTGTGACCCTTGTCTGTTGGCAAACACAAAGGGATTTGTGGTAGTGTTTCCCTGACAACAAGGAGAATTTGGGAGAGGGACCTTTCCACATCCAGCTCTTGATGTGTCCACACATCTCTGCCTGGGTGTGGGTGTGAATTGACTGTGGTGTGAATGTTGTGATTGTGAATCTATAATTCAGTCACTGTTAAAATTGTAGCAAGTGCTATTGAATCACTTGATAATTGTTCAATTGGTGAATAATTAATTGCTACTAATCTCTTTTGCCCCCTTGTCTTTGGATCCAAATCCTTTCCGCCCTGACCCTCTTGCATCCCAAGGCTCTGTGTAAATCATTCCCTTTCATAAAAAAATATATATTTTTCGTGACATCCACTTTAAAATTTTCCGCTTTAGCTAAACTACAAAACAACTCTAATTAGCTGTAGAAGTCTTGAAGACATGAAGACAATTAAAGGAAGGGAAATAATTTGTTTTTCAGTGTTTTAATGGGCCCTACGGTGTGTTTGGAGTTGCATCAGCTGTCAGTCCAAGGTGGGCCATGTCAGAACTGGTGAGGTTGGGGGTGAGGAGCAAGGTTGATCATCCAGGGTCAGTGTGGATCTCCTGAGGAGACACTCAGCATCAAGATCACTTGGAGAACACCTCTATCACCTCTTCTCTGAACTAAAATATATCCATAACTGAATTAAAAGAAAAAAAATACAAACTTTGAAGAATTGTTTTGAAATTGCCTTGAAGACAATTAAAAGAAGACAAAGAGATCCTGAGGGATTTCTGGAATTTAATGAGCCCCACAGTGTGTTTGCAGCCCAGCCCATGATCCTGAGGTACTGAGAGAAGATTGAAGCAGCTGCTGAAGAAGTCAGAAGCCAAAGTGCAAGTGCCTTGAAGCATTGCTGGGCCCCACTGAGGGCAGGCACTGCCAAAGCCTCCCCAGGGACTCCTTGGAGCAGCTCCTTGGAGGCCAGGAGTGCAGGCAGACAAAGGCTCTGGGCAGGCCCCTGCAATGCTGAGCAAAGCCTGCCTTGGTTTTGTGGAGCACAAAGGCCAAGGCCTGAGCCCCAGGCCCTGGCCCAGCAGATCCTGTCCCTCCCGGCTGGCTCAGGGCTGTTTGGGGGGCACTGGGATGGCAGGGGGAGGAACAACAAAGGCCCAAAACTGGGCAACCCCTGCCAGGCTCCTGAGGGAGGGGCGAGGCAGAACCCAAGTGCAGAACCTGCCAGGCAAGTTGCTTGTGGTGGCCTGAGTGGCAGAGGCAGCTGCCAGAGGCAAGGGGACAAAGGCCTGGGTGCCTTTGGGCCTTGCAGCCCTGCCAGAGCCCTTGGCCATCTCTCCTGCAGGCTGTCCTGCCCTGGCCCTGCTGCTGCTCTGGCCTTGCAGGCTGCACACACCCCTCCTGCTTTCCCACCCCCTCCCAGCAGCATTTCTAGACCCTCCCTGATGTCTCTGCACCAGCTCTGGCTGTTGCCATGGGCACTTGGCCTTCTGAACTTGGATCCTGAGCCCCTGTGCCACAGGACATCCCTGCCAGAGCCCAGGCCCTTCTCCTGGGGGTCACTGCAGAGCTGAGCAGATCCAGGTCACCTCCCATTCCTCTGCCAACCCCCTGGGCCTGCTCTGGGCCCTCCAGGTCCTTGTCCTGCTCCCAAGGGCTGTGGGGGTGCTGAATGGTCAGGGCTTGGGGTTTAGAGCTCAGGGTGGGGATTAGGCAGAACATTGGGAGGTTTGTTGTTCTGCTGGCAGTGTCTGGTTCATGATTAGGGGAAGAGGGTTTTGGGCTGGGTTAGGATTAAAACTTGATTTTTCATACTGGTAATACAGGTTTGGGGTTGGGGTGGGCATTAGTAGACAAATAAGAGGACAAATAAGAGTCTGGAGTTCTGGGTTTGGGCTTTTTCTGGCTTGGAGTTAGGGCATTGGATTCCTCTCAATGGGAGGGGCAGCACTTTTGGGGAGTGTTGGGGCTTGAGGTTACAAAGTACATAAATGTCCATCAGGAGTGTTTGCACAGTCAGTGTTTCAGCACCCTCAGCATTCCCTGAACCTGGTTTTTACCTCATCAAAATCTTTCCTCTCTGTTGACCAAGCCCCTCTTTCCTTCCCCAGTTATCTTCTCCATTTTGTCCCAGTTCCCCCTAACCTCTTCAGAACTTTCATCAGGATGGGCTCAGCTTTGTGATGATGCTGTGCAACCTCATGGACTCAAGGAGCCACTGTGAAACTGCAGAATCTCATGGAATTACGGGGCCAAAACCATGGAATCAAGAGGCCACTGGGACACTCCAGGGCCCCATGGAGCCAAAAGAACCCAGAGACAGTGGGCAACCTCCTGAAATTAAGGGGCCACTGTGACACTGCAGAATCCACTGCATGGAATCAGGAGGCCATTGTGGCACTGCAGGGGCTCTTAGAAACAAAGAACAGGACAGGAAAGGAGAGGGTGGGAGTGCAAAGAGAGCAGCTCTGAACAGACCCAGTGCTGGTGCTCCCTGGCAGTGCTGGGACTCTTTTCCTCTCTACATCTGCAAATGTGGAAATGCCTTCCAGCTTCAGGGGAGGTCTTGAGGAAGAATCTGGAAAAAAGAATTTGTGTCCTTTCTTACACTCAGAGATTGTGATTCCTCATGCACAAACTATCACAGGGAGGATGTTTGACAAATACCTTGCTGCACAAACTTTTATTTTGTTTAAATGCACACAAAGCATGATTCCTGATTTGTATATTTTGTGGGTCAAAAAGAAAAAAGAGATAGACAGTGAATTCTATATGGGATGACGAATAAAATTTCAGTGTTAATGACATCAACAGAAGTAAAAAAACCGGAAAATCCCCACCACCACCCCCCCCTATTAAAAGCTTTAGAAGGCAGGCTGGGCCCAAAATGAGTTATACAATGAGTGTTCTGCAGAAGAAAAGATGCAGTTTATTGCTTCTCAAAAAACATGTAGTCATCATTTTCCTCAGGGCATCCCTGAGCTCCTGGTTCCTGAGGCTGTAGATGAGGGGGTTCAGTGCTGGAGGCACCACCGAGTACAGAACTGACACCACCAGGTCAAGGGATGGGGAGGAGATGGAGGGGGGCTTCAGGTAGGCAAATGTGGCAGTGCTGACAAACAGGGAGACCACGGTCAAGTGAGGGAGGCACGTGGAAAAGGCTTTGTGCCGTCCCTGCTCAGAGGGGATCCTCAGCACAGCCCTGAAGATCTGCACATAGGAGAACACAATGAAAACAAAACAACTAAATGATAAACTGGCAGTAACCCCAATAAGCCCAAGTTCCCTGAGGTAGCCTGAGTGTGAGCAGGAGAGCTTGAGGACGTGTGGGATTTCACAGAAGAACTGGCCCAGGGCATTGCCCTGGCACAGGGGCAGGGAAAATGTACTGGCTGTGTGCAGCAGAGCATTGAGAAAGCCAGCAGTCCAGGCAGCTGCTGCCATGTGGGCACAAGCTCTGCTGCCCAGGAGGGTCCCGTAGTGCAGGGGTTTGCAGATGGCAACGTAGCGGTCATAGCACATGATGGTGAGGAGATAAAACTCTGCTAAGATGAAGAAGAAAAAGAAAAAGAGCTGTGCAGCACATCCCATGTAGGAGATGGTTGTGGTGTCCCAGAGGGAATTGTGCATGGCTTTGGGGACAGTGGTGCAGATGCAGCCCAGGTCTGTGAGGGAGAGGTTGAGCAGGAAGAAGCCCATGGGGGTGTGCAGGTGGTGGTCACAGGCTACGGCGCTGAGGATGAGGCCATTGGCCAGGAGGGCAGCCAGGGAGATGGCCAGGAAGAGTCAGAAGTGCAGGAGCTGCAGCTCCCGCCTGTCTGCGAATGCCAGGAGGAGGAACTGGGCCATGGAGCTGCTGTTGGACATTTGCTGCTTCTTAGCACAGGGTCTGTTCAAAAAAGGAAAGGACAGGGAACGGTTCAGACAGACCTCTGTGAAAAAGCAACTCCATTTCTAAAAGAAATCAATGTGTCAAATGTCACCAAATGCACTGCCAAGGAGTCAGTTTTGCTCTGTTCCAGGAGGAAATGTCAGATGTAAGAGACCTTGAATACAAAAGTTCCATCTCTACACCCATGACTCAGAAGAGCTGGGGCTGCAGAGCAGAAGCTTAGTCTGTAGTTAGAATAATTGTACCTGTGTTTTCTATTTTTACCATCACACCTCGGGAAGATTCTTTTCCACTGCAGGAATCCTCATTTCTATGGCCCAGCACACAGTGCCCAGCAGAGCTGCAGGGAAGGGCCCCCAGAGCTGCCTGAACACCCCCTCCCCCAGGCCTTGGGGGCTCTTGCCCCCCACTCCCTGCCCAGGGCTCTGCTGCCTGGAGCTGTCCCTGACAGCAGCTGCTTCCCTGGGCCCAGAGCTGGACCCTGCCAGTGCTGCCAGAGCCCATCCCAGCCCTGGGGGCTCAGCTCTGCCCTGCAGAGCCCTCCCAGCAGCACAGGGCACTGCCCAGGGGCATCTCTGTCTGGGCAGGCTCTGATGGCAATGTTAGAGCAACACTGAGGAGGCTGGAAAAGTGACACTGGTGCTTTCTGTATGACAGTTTTGATATCTGACACTCTTGGGTTCAATCCTCTCTAATCTAACAGAGTTCAAGTTCAACTGATTCCTCCTATGCTCAGAGATTGATTTCTCTGTTGCAGTCAGCACCCAGACAACCCAGAGTATAACACTGAAAGAACTGGTTCATTCTCTTTAGGGTATCCCCTGTCTGTCTGTGCCTCTTGCAAATACCTTCTGGGAAATTTCCTGCTTTGATCTGGAGCTCTGACCAGCCCCCATCCCTGCAGCACACTGTGGAGATCAGAAGGACTCTGCCCTGCTCTGCCCTCCCAGGAGTTGTTCCTTCCCCACAGCCCTTCTCCCCCAGCCCCGTGGCAGCTCCTTGGCCGGGCTGAGAGCTGAGCCTGGCAGGCAGCAGAGTCCCTGCCCCAGCACACAGAGCCCTGGGGGCAGGACCCTGCTCTGCCCCACAGCCCTGGGCACCCCTGGCTGCACCCCCACCTTCCCACCCCACAGCCAGCCCTGCCACAGGGAACCTTCTGGCCCTGGGCCTCTGATGGGGCAGCAGCAAGTCCTGCTCTGCAGCAGCTTCTCCTGCTGCACCCCAGCAAATCCAGCAGAGCCATCCTGACAGCTCCTGCCACTGCTGCCATTTGGCAGCTGGCAGAGGCACTTGCAGGAACTCACCTGCACTGCTCTGCAGCCACAGCCTGACCATGGCAAAGGGCTGGCAAGGTTCCTGCCCTGAGCAGCTCTGCCCTGTCCTCCCACCCCAGGATCCCTTGAACCTCCTGCTCCCTTCTCCTCTCTGCCCTTGCTGCCTGCAGCTCCTGCCCTGCTCTGCCATGTGGCCACTTCCTCTGCACTGCAGCAACTGGGAGAGTCCTGCTGAAAGATCCTGGAAGCTGTGGGATGTGGCAGCTTTAGGAGATGCCTCCAGGAAGGCAAGTTGAACTTTCCTACAGCCAGAGAATTCTTCCTTCAAATCCTGGGAATGTTTCTCCTGTAGTGAGAGCTCAGTCACCTCCCAGCCCAGGCTGCCTCTCGTCTCTGTCCCTTCTCTCCTGTGCCCTGGGTGCTGCAGGCAGTGCCCTCAGCCCTGCTGGGTTGTGCAGAGGAGCTGCTCACCAGCAGAGCTGTCTCTTTGAAGCTCTTCTTGGTTGCCAGGAGTTCCCTGTGTGCCAGGAGCCCGGCCCAGCTCAGCAGCACAGCAACAGCCCCAGGCATTTCATGACCCTCTGGGGGTTTGATGTTGTTTACATGAGACTCAGTCCCTGAGAGGAAGTTCAAACAACTTCTCAAGAAGTCAAAGTGAGATTGAAACACTGAAGTTTCTTGTAGTGCTAATGAGTCTCACTGAGGGACACAACTGAGAAAGTGTCCCCAGATTCCAGTTAGAGCAGAAAAGTGCAGACAGTGATGACAAGGATGGACAAGCAAGGGAAAGGTGTCTCTGATGCTAAATAAACCTTGACTTGTTTTCTTAATCAAACGGGCCAAGCCCTGACCCCCAGCCCCTGAGAAGGCAGATGCTGTCCCTGCCTCATTCCTCAGGGCTCTTCCTGGGGCACTGGGATGTGGGATGTGCAATGCCAAGGGCAGGACCATGGGGTGGCACCTGCCAGGCTGCTGAGCAGGGACAAGGAGGCCATGAGGCCCCAGGGCTGCAAGGGCCACTCCCCTCATCCTGGCATCAGGGGCACAGACAGCAACCATGGCCAAAGGCCTGCAGAAGGTGGCTGTGTCAGGGCCTTTCAGCTTCTCCCCCTCCCTGTCTCCTCTCCAGCCCAGGCTGTCCTATGGTGTCCATGCCCTGCCCCTTTCCCTGCAGGCTGTCGTCATCCCCCCGGCTGCCCCACCTGGCTGGCACCTTCCTGCACTGACATCTCTGCGTCCTCCCTGGCTCTTCCTGCACACACAAAGCCTTGGGCTCATCCAGACTCCTCCTTTGTGACATATTGCACCACAACACTGACCTCAGAGGGAAATTTCTGACTTCTTGTTACCAGTCTAGGCCACCCCAGCTGCCCTTGGTGGCACTAGTTCTTTCTTAGGCTGTTTTCTGACAGGAAGAAAAGCTCCACCAGCTCTGACAACCCCCTTCCAGACCTCTCAGGCTACTCCTCTACTGTCCTCAATCTTCACACCCCTGACCCCTGAGTCCTCAGCCTCTATATACGGGTCATGTGCCTGAGGCCCCAAATTCCCTCCTGGGAGATCTCTGGGACCTCTCCAAGGTTTTAGAAGATGACAGTAGAGTGCTCTGATCCCAGGAAACACAGAGGGACACTTTTTTTCCAAGGGTTGTCTTGGCAGAATGAGGCACAATCTCTTTAAACTTTCTGGCACAAGGGAGCTCTGAGCTCTGGGTACGGAGGGAGGTCCAAGTGCCAACCACTGGAGTGGGAGCTACAAATCATCAGGGCTTGTGTTCTTTGGAGGGCCAGACACTGGGGAGAGTGGGGTGTGTGTGCACATGGAAGGACTTGAAGGGCACAATGAACTGTCTCAAAACACTGTCAAAGCAGGAAAATCCCATAAGGCGCCACAACACATCAGCACTGGTGGCAAACAGGAAGGCCTTTAATTCCAAGGCCTAAATGGAGGTGAAGCTTTGGAAGTAGCCCCCAGGACAGAATTGCACTGTGCAGACTGTGGGAAAGAGCAGACAGCCCTAACAGGAAGCCAGGGCTGGTAAGGCAGGTCTGGGGAACCCATCCAGACAAAGATTCCCACCTGCAGACTGGAAGCACACCGGGTAAAACTCCCACCATGGCAAGCTGTGGGAAAGGAAGCAAGTCCTTGTAGATGTGCCAGCCCAAGCTGTGGGAACAGCATCTACCCCCCTGAATACCCGGGGCTTGGGCTGTATAAAAGTGATAGCCCAGAAGCACAACTTGGGGACCCTCCACTGAGCAGAGTAGGGTGAAGAAGGACCGGCGGGAACCTCAGGGATCTCCATGGTGTGATACATTTACTTCATCTCTGTCTCTCTCTCACTGGCTTCCCACCACCCCCTTCTTCTCTCTCTTTCTATTTCTTTCTTTCTCTCTCCCTCCTATTTACTGTTAAATCAAACCTGGACTGCTGACTTTGGCACATGGTCTCCTTTGCAGCTGAATTTGGGCAGAGGTGTCTCTTAATAATGGGAACCTGACAGTATCCATGAGGTTTTACACTGTGGGATCTAGTGGCCACTGGATTCCATGAGGTTCCACAGAGTCTCAGGGTCCATTTGGTTTCGTAAGGCTCTGCAGTGTGATAATGGACCCTTGATTCCATGGGTTTGCAAAATGTCTCAGGACTCCTTTGGTTCTAGGAGGCCCCACATATCACAGTGGCCCCTTGGTTCCATGAGATTCCACAGTGTCCCAGGAATCCTTTGGTTCCATGAGCCCTGCAGTGTCACAGTGGCCCCTTGATTCCATGAGGTTCTGAAAAGTCTCAGGGTTCCTTTGGTTCCATGAGGCCCTGCAGTGTCACAGTGGCCTCTGAGTCCCCGAGGTTCCTCAGTGTCACAATGGCCCCGGATTCTATGAGGTCCCGAAATGTCTCAGGGTTCCCTTGGTTCCATGAGGCCCTTCACAGCACAATGAACCCTTGGTTCCATGAGATTCCACAGTGTCCCAGGATTCCTTTGATTTCATGAGGTCCTGGAGTGTCACAATGGCCCCTTGATTCCATGAGTTTCCACAATGTCCCAGGGTTACTTTGGTTCCATGAGGCCTTGCAGTTATCACAATGGCCTCTTAATTCCATGAGTTTTTACATTGTCACAATGCTCCCTTGATTCCAGGAGATTCCACAGTGTCCTAGGGTTCCTTTGGCTCCAGAAGGCCCTACAGTGTCACAATGGTCCCTTTACTCCAGGAGGTTCCACAGTGTCCTTGCTGGAACACACAGGGCTGTAATGTTGTCACCCCTGCAGAGCTGCCTCCAGCTCTGGGCTCCAGCACAGGAAGGACATGGACCTGTTGGAGTGAGTCCAGAGGAGACCACCAAAGAGATCAGAGGGATGGAGCAGCTCTGCTGTGAGGAAAGGCTGAGAGAATTGGGACTGTTCAGACTGGAGAAGAGAAGGCTTTGGGGTGACCTAATTGCGGCCTTGCAGTGCCTGAAGGGAGCCAACAGGAAAGATGGAGAAAGATTTACAAGGTCCTGGAGTGACAGGACAAGGGGGAATGGCTTCCCTGGAAGTGTTCAAGGTCAGGCTGGATGGGTCTCAGAACAACCTGGTGTAGTGTCAGGGGGGTGGAACAAGTTGGTCTTTAAGGTCCCTTCCCACCCAAACCACTCCATGATTCTGTGACTGGTGGGGGATGTGATGGTTGGAGCCGTCTTGGGCACAGAGACCCCAAAATGATGGAGTTTTCCTTTCTGACTGAAGGAAGGAGGGGGCAGCAGAACTGAAACCCTGGACTGCTTGTGGTCAGACTTTGTCCTGTTTGGGAGACTGACTGAGTTGGGTGTGAGTGTGGATGTGCTGGAGGGCAGGAAGGCTCTGCAGAGGGATCTGGACAGGCTGGATCAATAAGGCCAAGTGTCAGGGCCTGCCCTTGGGTCCCAACAACCCCCTGGAACGCTCCAGGCTGGGGGCAGAGGGGTTGGAGAGCTGCTCAGCAGGAAGGGACTTGGGGGTGCTGCTTGACAGGGGCTGGATATGAGGCAGAGTGTGCCCAGGGGGCAAGAAGGCCAAGGGCATCGTGGCCTTTGTGGAGAAGAGTGTGGCCAGCAGGAGCAGAGAACTGATTGCCCCTCTGTGCTGGGCACTGGGGAGGCCCCACCTGGAGTGCTGTGTCCAGTTCTGGCCCCTCAGTGCCAAAAGGCCCTTGAGGGGCTGGAGCGTGTCCAGAGAAGGGAGCGGAGCTGGGGAAGGCTCTGGAAAACATGTCTGCTGAGGGATGGCTGAGGGAACTGGGCTGGTTGAGTGTGGAGAAGGGGAGGCTCAGGGGGGACCTCATTGCTCTCTGCAATGACCTGAAAGGAGGTTTTAGTGGGGTGGGGGTTGGTCTCTTCTGCAAACCCTTTAGTGACAGGAAGAGAGGAAACGGCCTCAAATTGCTTTGGGCAAGGTTCATATTAGATATTCAAAACCCCTTTTACCACTGAGAGAGTGCTCAGGCATTGGAACAAGTAGCCCAGGGAGGTGGTGGAGTGTCTGGAAGCATTCAGGTGGCATCTGGATGTAGCGCTTTGGGATGGGTTTAGGGGTGATTCTGGTGGTGCTGGGTTGACAGTTGGACTAGAAGATCTGGAAGGTCTCTTCCAACCTTGATGATTCTGTGATTCTCTGACCTGTCATCCCTGTTTGCAGGTTTGTGCTCTAACAGGACCCTGGGGATGTTTTCTCTGTTGGGTCCACAGAGATTGTGTTGTGTGAGCTTTTTTCCTCTATGATCAAAACAAGGAGTAATTAATGCTAAATCCAGCAGGTGGCTTTCAAGTCGTAACTTGGTCCAGTTTGTCCAACTGTGTCCAAACAGGTGAGGAAAATCTGGAACTTTAGAAGGGTTAGTTTTTTACCTCATTAGCAGGATATCCAGGGGTGCACCAAGTGCCTGCCAGTGAGGAGCACAAGAGACCAGTAGACAGTGACAATATTGTTCTGATGTTAATGTCACTGGAGCACAGAGTGAGATCACATCTGAGTTATGTTTCTTTAATTACTGATTGTGAATAAAGAGAAAAGCACATAGTTGATGACAGTTTAGTATTTATTTCATACTCTTAACAAGAAGGTATTTTCCAGATGGACTTTGAATAAGGTTCCATTGTATATTGCAAATTTCTATTCAAGTTAAGTCTACTTCTTCCCAAAGAAATTCTCAGCAGCTAACACCCTTTCATCATCTGGCTCTTTCCCTGATGGCTTGGCTTCTTTCCTGTTTTATCCCTTCTCAGCCACTCGTGCCAGAGGCAATATTGAGGAAAGAACTGGGTTTTAAAAAAGAGAAAATGCAAGAACTTCCTTCAGGCAGTCAGTTCTTCTGGGCAGGGCCGTCTGACTCCTGGTGTGTTTCCCTCCATGTGCTCAGCACCGGCACAGGGCACACTGAGGGAGGTCTCCAAACTTTCCTGTAGGTGATTCCATCAAAACTAATCCCCTCCCAGGGCATCACAAGATGATGCTCATCAGCTCTTCCAAGTCAAAGGATACTTTTTCCCCCAGGGCAGAACAGATGGAAACATGCTACCGGTGCAAGAGAGGGACAGCGGAGGCCCATCCTCTGCCATGGGGGCGGTGACCCAGACTCCCTGTTTGTCCTCTAGTCCCTCTGGGAGCCCTGAGGTTTCCCTCTGGTCCCCTCTGGCTCCCTGTGCTTGGAAAGCCTTCCAAATCCATTCTGGTGAGGGGAGGTGGTGATGCAGCAACAGCAGACTCCTCGTGGGATGCCTGGACACCCCTGGGGAGGCAGAGCTGGGGCCACTCATTCTGTGCCCTGTCCTGGCTGGGTGCTGGGGGGACTGCCCTGAAGAGAGACAAATGAGGCTTCTCCTGGGGAAAGCCTCAGCCAGAACTCAACTTCCCAAACAAGGCTGGGGCTGGGGGTGTGCCGAGGGGGAAGTTGTCCTGCAGGCAGCAGGACAGGACAAGCAGGACGCAGTCTGCTCAGGACACGGCGCATCTGAAGGACACCATGGGTTTGGGCCCATTGTTGCTGCTTTATTAAATCACAGCTGCCTCCAACTGGCTCAGTGGGAACAGAAGAGCAGTGCTCGTAGTTTGAATTGAGGTTCTTGGTGAAGATTTGATGGCATCAGGATTCCAGTTCTCCTGCCTGTAGGAAGGACAGAGTTTCTTTTCTGTGATAAGATCCATGCCTGGAAAGCTCCCCAGGCAGCCACCAGGCCCCAACATGGCATCAGGGCAGTTGGCAGCAGTCCCCCCAACACCTGCCTCCCAGCCCACGCCAAGCCACCGCCTTACCCACAGCCCCAGAGCCCTGGATGCCACCATGGCTGTCCCTGACACCACCCTGCTCACCAGCTCAGGTGTCTCACACAGTGCCTGGGAGCCTTGGAATGTTGGAAGCTCTTCATGGATGTGGACATCGGTGCCTGAAGAGCTTCCGGCCTGAATCGAGGGCTTGGTGTTGGTCCTAAAGCTGCCAGGATGCTGATGGTCTGTTCTGCCAGGCAAGGGACGACTTCACTGCTGTCTCTCTTCAAGGGCTGAAGGGCTGTGAGAGAAAAAACAGAGCCGAGATGAAACTCCAGACATCCCTCCAGCCCATGTTCCCCACTCACCACTGCAGATCTCATCCAGTTGCTCTGTGCTTTGGTTCCTCAGGTGCCCATTTTCCAGCTCCAGGGGGACAGGGCCAGTCAAACCACGGCAATTTGGCAGAGACGTCTTCAACTGCTTCTGCTTCCTCAGCACCGCTGAGCCCAGGTGGTCTCTGAAGAGGCAGATGGAGAAATCCTGCATGTGGCTGCTCTCCTGGGAGGAAAGAGGAAAGGTGAGCTTTGGAAACAGCAGCCCCCGGCCCACAGTGAAGGGGGGTGGGGATGGTGGCAGAGGGAGATGCCCTGGGCTCAGATTCCAGAGCAGGGACAAGTTGCACTGGGCTGCAAGGCCCAGAAGCCACCAGAGCCCAGGGGAGCAGAGCCTGCTGTCAGAGCTGCTGACAGGGCTGGGTGCAGGGCAGCTCTCACTGCCCAGTGTCCATCTCAGGGCTCATGCTCCCACATCAGCCTTACCATGTCGAGGAAGCATGAGAGGTTTTCCACCAGATCCTCAGTGGCTGGGCAGGCCTTTGTCTTCTTCAGGTTTGGACACATCAAGTTTTTAGAGACTATCATAATCTCTGTCCAGAAGTCTTCACTGCCAAGAGACAGGAGCTCCATCATGTTTGGCACCAGGAGCTCCAGTTTTCCTACCAGTCTGAAGGACAGTGTTTCTTTTCTGTGATAAGATCCGTGCCTGGAAAGCTCCCCAGGCCGCCACCAGTCCCCAACATGGCATCAGGGCAGTTGGCAGCAGTCCCCCCAACACCTGCCTCCCAGCCCACACCAAGCCACCGCCTTACCCACAGCCCCAGAGCCCTGGATGCCACCATGGCTGTCCCTGACACCACCCTGCTCACCAGCTCAGGTGTCTCACACAGCGCCTGGGAGCCTGGGAATGTTGGAAGCTCCTCATGGGTGTGGACGTCGGCGCCAGAAGAGCAGTGCTTCTGGCCTGAATCGAGGGCTCGGTGTTGGTCCTAAAGCCTTCAGGATGCTGATGGTCTGTTCTGCCAGGCAAGAGACGACCACATTGCTGTCTGTCTTCAAGGGCTGAAGAGCTGTGAGCAAAAGAAACGGAGCCGAGATGAAGCCCTGTGTCTGCAGAGACCCCCAGACGTCCCCTCCAGCCCATGTT
This sequence comes from Manacus candei, assembly GCF_025592945.1. NCBI lineage: Eukaryota > Metazoa > Chordata > Aves > Passeriformes > Pipridae > Manacus > Manacus candei. The sequence goes on along the minus strand of NW_026138093.1, from coordinate 9,027,209 downwards.
CCCCACTCACCGCTGCAGATCTCATCCAGTTGCTCTTGGCTTCGGTTCCTCAGGTGCCGCGTGGCCACCCCTAGGCACAAAGCTCCGTCAGCCCCTGCTCCCCAGCGGGCTCCCAGCAGCGCGGCCCCTGGCCCTGCCCTCCTCCCCCTCAGCCGGGATGAGCCCAGGAAGCACCAGGAGCTCAGGGGGTGGAACTCAGCCCAGTGCCCACCAAGCCCAGCCACGTGGGCAGGGCTGGCAGAGGGAGGCCCAGGCCCAACCTGTGGCAGCCGGGGCTCAGGCAGCCCCAGGGTTGGGCCTGGCTGTGGCTGCAGGAGCGGGGACGGGGGCCAGCTTGCCCAGAGAGGGACCCCGGGGGCTGGGGCTCACCGATGAACCTGATGGCCGCCTCTCGCACACTGGCCTCAGGGTCCTTGAGGTAGCTCAGGCCCTGACGCAGGTACTCTTCAGCCCTGCTCCTGTCCTTCCCCACCTGGAGAGAGCACAAGGACACGGGCATGGCACAGAGCCCCCCCGCTGGCTGCAGCAGTCCCTCCTGCCAGCACTCAGTGTTGCCCAGAGCCCTCTCTCCCGCTGGCTGCAGGGAAGGGAGAGGGGCCTGCAGAGGATCCCCTGGGGCTCTGCTCTTGGAGGGCACACACTGGGCTGCAGCTCCAGCCTCTGGGCTCTGGGCCCACACAGTGGGCTCTGCCTGCAGGGCAAGCCTCACCCAACCTGCACCCTGGCACTTGGCCTTACCAAGCACTCGCCAATCCTCCACATCTGCTGCTTCTTCACCAGCTCTTTCAGCTCCCTCCACTTGAGCAGTTTTGCTGTGGCAAGGAGCGCTTCCTGGGCGGCCTGCATGGAACCAGAAGGGGTGAGGTAGCAGCATAGTTGGCAAAGGAGAGCTCTTGGTTTTCTTGCTGGGGAGATTCTGCCCTCAGGAAGTTGGGACATGCCCTCACCAAAGTGTCTAGGGGACGTGTGAGGACAGCCCCGCAGGACAGGGCCTGAGGCTGGAAGCCCTGGCCTTGGACACATACCAGGGACAGCAGAGAAGCCTGTGGGGATGTGCCTGTTCAGGCTTTGGTGGCCACAGGCTGTTGACAAGCCCTACTGGAGCCCCAGGGCAGCTGTTGGAAATGGCCGTGCCAGCTTCTCCGTCCCTGCTGGCGCTGGCTCTGCAGGGACCTTTCCCACACCTTGCGCTGGGCCACGGCTGCCCACTGCCAGCAGCCCTTGTCCTGCTGCCTGGGCCCCACAGGGCAGGCCAGCCCACCTCTCTCTGTGCCAGTGCTCAGCCTTCCAATGTGTACCTTGGCCACTCTCGGGGACTGGTCACTTGTGCGAATGAGCAGCGGGACCAGTGCACTCCGCAGAGACGTCTTCAATTGCTTGTTGTTCCTCAGCACTGCTGAGCCCAGGTAGTCTCTGAAGAGGCAGATAAAGGCCTCTCGCATGTCGCTGCTCTCCTGGGAGGAAGGAGGAAAGGTGAGCTTTGGAAACAGCAGCCCCCTGCCCACAGTGAAAGGGGATGGGGATGGTGGCTGAGGGAGATGCCCTGGGCTCAGATTGCAGAGCAGGGACAAGTTGCACTGGGCTGCAAGGCCCAGCAGCCACCAGAGCCCAGGGGAGCAGAGCCTGCTGCCAGAGCTGCTGACAGGGCTGGGTGCAGGGCAGCTCTCACTGCAGCCCATCTCAGGCCTCACACTGCCACATCAACCTTACCATGTCAAAGAAGCGCGGCAGGTTCTCCACCAAATACTCATCCATGGGGCTGGCCTTTTTCTTCTCCAGGTTTTGATTTATCAGTCTTTTCAGGATCATAATGACCTTTGTCTTGAGGTCTTCTCTGCCAACCCACAGGAGCTCCATCATGTGTGGCACCAGGAACTCCAGTTTTCTTGCCTGTATGAAGGACAGAGTTTCTTTTCTGTGATAAGATCCATGCCTGGAAAGCTCCCCAGGCCGCCACCAGGCCCCAACATGGCATCAGGGCAGTTGGCAGCAGTCCCCCCAACACCTGCCTCCCAGCCCACGCCAAGCCACTGCCTTACCCCCAGCCCCAGAGCCCTGGATGCCACCATGGCTGTCCCTGACGCCACCCTGCTCACCAGCTCAGGTGTCTCGCACAGCACGATGAGGCCTTCGAGCACCTGGGAGGCTGGGAGGGTTGGAAGCTCCTCATCGATATCAAAGTTGTCATTCTGAAGGTATTCAAAGTCTTTGTCCTTGTCCTCCCACTCAAACTTCACGCTAGTGCCACTGGGCAATGGCTGTAGAAGCAAGCACAGTAGTGAGAGCCTGGCAGAGTCTGCAGGGCTCGTGGCAGGGGATCAAGTCCTTTTCTGGTAACTCACAGCCAAGTCAGAGGTGGAGCTGCTTTCTGAAGAAGAAGCGCTTAGACTGCAGGGCCACCAGTCGACCCAGAGCATGACAGCGAATGGCCATAATATCTTGTCTCCAATCTGGGGCTCTGAGAAGATGCTCTGCCACATTTGCCTGGTCACACTGCAAGGCAGAGCTCTGTGTCAGCAGGGCAACCTGGAGTGCAGCGTGGCTGGGCCAGCCCAGGTGCCTGGGGCCCTGCCTGGGCAGGCAGCAGGGCACTGAGCTGGTGTTCCCCTCTAGGCTGGGAGCAGCAGGGTGGCTCTGGGCTGGCTGGGCCAGCTTTGTCTGCTGCAGGCCTGGACAACCCAGCAGGGCTGGAAAGCTTGGTGGGATGGAGAACCCCTCTCCTCAGGGCTGTCCTCCATCATTCCTTGGCTCTGGGAGCCAGAGAGTCTCAGGCTCCATCTCCCCACAGCCAACAAACCCTCAGGCTTTTCAGGGCCAGTACCTGTCTCCTTGTGGAGCGATGCTCAGCAGTGTGGCGACTACCTTCCTTGGGAAAAAGTCCGCTAGCAGAAGAAGCAGGGAGTGGAAGCACTCCTGCACAAGTTCACACTTCACGCCTGGCAGTCTTTCATGCAGGAAGCTCAAAATCTTTGGCACCTGAAGGGGACAGAGGTGAGGAGAGTGCTGCCACGGTAGTGCAGCCTCAGCTGCCCTTTCCATACCACTCTGCTGCCTTCAGATGCCTTCAGGTGCCTGAGACACCTGGGTTTGGCAGGGAGGGATGGAGAGAGGAACAAGGCCTTCTAGGGCTGAAGGGCAGGGCAATCCAGCCACAGGCCACTTACATCCGTCAGGAAGAAGCACGGGTCATCCGTGGCCAGCCACAAAATCTTTTCTGCTATGGTCCTGCGCCCTCTGTAAAGGTTCCACCCAAATGGTTCAACCCATGGACGAGTCTCTCCAGGTACCCATTGATAATTCTGTGCATCTTTCTGCTCCAGGGTTTCAAGGACGATGTGTGTCCTCTCCGAGCGCGTGAGGTATCTCTCGAAGGGCTGCGGCAGGAAGGAGGAGAGCAAAGATGTCACCCCAAGGCCCCTGCTGGTGCTGCTCAGCTGGGCAGCGAGAGCAGCCCTGGCCACAGGTGCCCAGCAGTGCTGGCAGCAGTGCCCACAGTCACTGTGTGGGGGAGGACAAGAGCAGAGGGTCCTTAGGCTGAGGCAGGAGGGCTGGGCTCATGCTCACGGGGTGCTGGCCCTGCACAGGACCAGGGCTCACTGCTGGGCAGGAGAGCTGCAGCTGCTGCTGGGACACCAGCAGAGTGCCGCCCTCAGACAGTCCCTGCTTGGGGACAGCAGGAACCCTCTCATCAGGGACACTGAGGCCCTGTCAGCCCCACTGATTCCGGGTGCCTTTGGCTCACAGGAGTGCCCTGCCGATGGCACAGACAAGAGTCTCAGCAACGGGGGAGCTCATTACCTTGATACCGCACTTTTTTCCGAGAGTCCTGCAGAAGCAGGTGATTTCACCTTCCACGTGGCGCGCGTATCGTTTGTCCCTTAGCCTGGTCCTGCCTAAAGAGCAGGGCAGACGTGCAAGTCAGGGAGAGCAGCTTTGCCATCAGGCTTTCCAAAGCAGCCCGAGATCTGCTTGCGAGATGGCAGGCCAGAAGGAGATTGTGGAGGGACGGGGTCAGAGTGGGCTCCACAAACAGGCAGGGTTGAAGATGGTGAAAGGAGCGGGGAAGGAGAGCAGCAGAGAATAGGTGCAAGACTTGAGGAGAGCACTCCACTTGTACAGCAAAAGAGAGCTGGGATGCTGCGGGGAGCAGCTGGAGGGGCAAAGGTGGTCAAGCAGAGAAGCAGAGCTGGGAGGTGATGTCTGTGTGCAGAGGGACGAAGGCCACCACAATCCCCCTTAGCTTTTTGCTTACAGATGAATTCGCTGAGGTGCGCAACAGTTGCCCGACGTCCTGAGAATGGTTGAAGGAGGACAAATCCCAGCAGCTGTCCAAGGAATGGGATCTCGATGACAGTGGACTTCTTTTTGTTTCAGGAGGTCCCATGGGAGGGAAGGAGGGAGGAAGAAGAGCAGTAGGGTTGAGGGCAGGCAGCTGGTGCCAGGGCCCCATACCTGAGAGTGTGCCCAGGGCTGGATCCCTGGGGAGTGCAGGCTTTGCAGGACCCTGTGGCCCTGTCTCCTGGAGCCCTCAGCTGGGCAGCAGCCCTGGCAGGGAGAGCGGCAGGGCAGGGGCACAGCCTGGCTGGAGGCTTCCTGGGCCTTACCTGCCGTTGGGAATAGCTGTTCAACCATCTGCACAGCGTGTAAATCCTCTCCATGGCTTCTTCCCACACGGTGACAATATCATATCTGGCAAAGTCCACCAGCACCTGAGCAAAGAGAAGCTGCTGGTGAGCCCCCGGAGCAGACACCCGCTCCAGCAGCAGCAGCAGCAGCAGCAGCAGCTCGGCTCCTGGGTGGGACTTGCACTGTCCCTCGAGGCTTCCTCTGAGCCCCAGCAAAGCCTGGAGCAGGCTTCCTGCCCCTGGGCTCCCTTGTGGGCCAGGCAGGAAGGCAGGTGCCACTCTCTGTGCTCCAGAAGAGCCTGGTGACACAGGAGGGGGGCACTGTCCCCACAGCGTGCTCTGCCACCGTGGCACTTGTCTGGAGACCACCCACCCAGGAGTGGGCAACCCCTGCCCCACAGGGTGAGGAACAGCCCCGGGACTGCCACTCTTTGCACAGGCCAGACCTGCAAGATGTTCTGCAGCTCCTCGCCCAGTCTGGAGGGAGGAGTGTTCCGCACGATTGCCGTCAGCATGGGGTCCAGGGCTTGCAGGGTCTGCAAGGAGGACAGAGAGCGCTGGCAGTGATTCTTCACCCCCAGGAGATGCATCTGAGCTCCCAGTGCCAGGAAGGAGAGCCACCCACGCTGCCCAGGAGAGACCTAAAAGCAGGCAGTCTACTGTGAGCAGACAGATGCCACAGGCCTTTGCATTCCAGCGGAGAGAGATCAGGGAGCAGAGAGAATAAAAACTGGAAGGAGAAAACAGGAGGTGCCTTTTTCTCCCCGAGGCCTGGTGTGCAAACCACACTCTTATGTTTCTCGGGTTCTGTCCTTCTAAATAAACTTTCTGCATTCTTTCCACTGCCTTGGCATTTCTGGGGATCCCTGCGTATCTTACGTGACGCGCAGGATGGCCAGAGAGCAGCCCAGAGGGACTGGTGGCTCCTGGAGCTCAACCAGCACTTACCTGATTCCTGCGCTCATATCCATCCCATACATAGGTGTCCCATTCAGGAAGGAAGAGGACAGCTCTGAAGCAGGCTTCTAGGAGCCTTCTCGTTTTGCCCTCCAGCACCTCGTTCACCGCGCTGCAAAGAGGAAGGGCCCAAGTGGACAATGGTGCCGGGGGAAGCGCCTCCAGGCCTTGTGCAGGGGGCGGAGGTCCTCTGGGGAAGGGGTCCCTGGCAGTGATGAGCGGGTACCTCAATCTTTCAATGGCAAAGAGGGCGAGCTTCCGCACTTCTGTGTGCTTCATCTCCCGCTCGCGGTGGTTCATCTGCTGGATCAGATCCCTGTCGCGGTCGTCCTCGGCACGCTCGTTGATACAGGACTCAGCGTCCAGCAGCATCTGCAGAGCACAACGCAGCTGGGACCCGGCAGCTGCCAGCACCCAGTGCCACCAGAGCCTAGCCCTCACAGGGTGCCAGTGCCAGGGGCCTTGCCCCCTTCCCCAGAGCACCGAGCGTCCCCTCACCTGAATCCTCTCGACCACCTCATATCTGTGGCAGAAGTGGACCAAGCGCTGGGATGAGCCACTGCCGGCGGTGCTTCTGCACAGGCGCACAACTTTCTGAAGAAAGCTGGTCTTGTGGACCAGATTCTGGCAGCCGGAGGACAGAGACAAACAGGGAGCATGAGAGGGGGAAATGTGGCCCGCGAGACTGGAGCCCTGAGGGACAGTGGCCTGCGGGAGCAGCAGCTCTGCCCAGCCAGCACCCCTCCAGCAGCCCAGCAGCAGAGCCCCTGCCTTAGATGCTGGCACAGCTGCCGTCCAACTGGCCACACTTACCTCTTTGGGGCTGTCAAGGGCCTGGATGGAGTCCACCACTTCCTGTTCTTCTCTGGACAGGGGGAACAAGTTGACATCTAAGAGACGGATAGAGCAGGGAGGATCATTGCAGGATGCGCTGCAGAGCCCCAGCCCTGCCCAGTCCCCTCACTCACCCGTCCCCATCTGCGGTGGGTTCACCAGGATCCACTGGGAGAGTTCTGCTGCAGACCAGCTTTTCTGGGCAGCAGCCTCCTCCTCCCAGGCCACCTCATGGGGCTCTTCTGGAGAGCCGCTTTTCTGGGCAGCACCCTCCTCCGCCCAGGCCACCCTGGGCTTGCTGGGGGGGGTCTGCTCCATCCTACTAGAAAACTACTAGAAGTAGTAGAAGTAGTTTTCTAGAAAACTACTAGAAGAAGGGAAAGGGGAAGTGGGAATCTTCGCGGAAAAACCGTCGCACTACGAGTCAACAGGGAAAGCCTGGAGCTGTGCTCAGAAGATCCTCGCCAGCTCCGTGCTCCCGTCCTGTCACGTCGCTGTCCTGCCGGACAATGGTGCTGGCACTGGGGCTGTGCTGACCACGTGTGCTGTGATGGGATGTCACAAAGGGCCCCCCTGTGACACACCACCTGACGCCTAGCAGTGTTCCAGCACTTGTGGATGTGGAACCAGCCCCTAGCAACGGGCCCCAACGATGCAGAAAATTATGCTACGTTGACCCTAAAACCCCAAAGCCCACAAATCTTTATTAGTAGACACACTGTTCCAAAAAAATAAAGGAGCGTTGGAGGCATAACATTGGGTGCGAGTGGTGTTTTTTGTAAAGGGAGTACCTTTATGTGGGCCCCCACCATCTCGTCTTTGAAATGGTAACACCTTATCCCACTGTCTACAAGCAGTAGATATCCCCTGCTATCCTATACACAAGGTCAGCTTTTCTCTGTAGTTTCAAAGGAAATACATCTCTTGGCTCAGAGTCATAGTGATTGATTCTTTTCAGCTGACCACCTCCCTGAGCCTTTTCCAGGACCCAGCTCAGGAGAGCACTGCTAAAAGTCCAGCTGTGTGATTTCAAGAGCCAGATTGGCTCCTGAGACCTTCCATAATCACTTGGAGCATTGTTGGTTAAATTCTGCCATAACTACTCACATTGTTAGTATGAAAAAGGAAGAATGGGAAAATTTCTGGTTTTAATGGAGTAAGCTGGGCAAATGAAAGAAGGCAAAGGCATGTATATAATTTACAGTGACTGCTGAAGTATGTAAATATTAATTCTAGTCATGTTTGCTGGGTGTGCTTCTGGCACAGGAACACCATAGCTGGGGCTGGGGCCAGCACTGATGGCAGTGATGAGGAATGGGGGGGATGCCCTTCCATCCTGCTGACATCTGAAGTGGTTTCCATGGCTGTAGCAAAAATAGGAGACAGTGTCCTGGTGACACTGGTATGCCAGGCAGTCTCTGTGGTGTTGGCTAAAAAAAGTAGGACACCTAGTTTTCTTTAGGTGTCTGTGCTGTTTCTGAGCAGCGGTAACGAGGGCTGGGACTGATGTGGCAGAGGGGCGGGTGTGGGGTTGTTGTGGCTCCGTCCCTCAGGAGCTGAGGGTGCCCAACACAGGTTGTGTACTCGGATCAGAGGAGAGGGGTTTGTGGCCCCGCTCTCTGTGGTGAGCCTGGTGGGTGAGCTCCCCCTGGGCCAGGCCACGTCAAGGGCTGATGAGAACAGAGGTGTTGCTTGTGGAATGGCAGCAAGCGAGATGCGGGGCGCCAGCAGCCACCTCGGGGGGGCTGAACCTCGCCGTGCAGGCAGGCGAGGGTACGAAGAGATGTCTGGAGAAGGGTCTGGCAGAGAAGGTGGTGTCGGCCCGAGCAGGGTCGGGGCTGGGCTGGGGCGGGCGGAGGTGGGCTCGGCCCGGCCTGGTGGCAGTGGAAGGGGGCGGTGGCCGCTCCCGCCTCTCCCTGAGGAGTGAGCGGGCGGCCATGTTGTGCCGGCGGCGGGAGGAGGGAGTTGAGATATTGCACAGTCTGTGACAATGAAGGCAAGACCAGCCTGAGGATAATGAGGGGACTGAGCCTGTGAGACCCAAGACTTGTGTTCCTGATGTTAAATCCTGAAATGTCTAAAGCTGCAACTTTTAACTGACCTGCTCTTCAAAAAACAGCAAAATTAAAGATTAAAATTAAACCCCGCAGTGTCAGGAGCAGATCTTGGCTGACCTGCATGTTCCATGCTAAATACAAAATTGAGCACTTCAGTCATAATGGTCTGCATCTTTCCTGGATTGCCCTGATGCTGTTTGTGCTGAACAGGTATTACAATAAAGGCAGTTTTACCTGTCCCTTGTTTACTTTTCTGAGCTCTTTGGAGCTGTCTTTTCTTGTAAGAGCAATATATGGTTATCTGTGTTTGTCTGGTGGTAATTTCTCAAGGGATTTGTGTACAGGACAGGGCCTGAATTTCTTGGGTGGTTTGCACAGGTTCTTTGATAACACATTCCCTGGTGATACTTGAAAGATTTTTATAAAATGTCTTTTGTAGCATATGCTGTCATTTCTAATGCTTGGTTGGTTTTTTTTCATTCAGGGATGGGACTTGTGTAATACTCACAGTCTAATGCTTGGTCCTTAGGATTTCTTTATTATTTTAAATTTTAATTTATTAGGATTCCTTAATTATTTTTAATTTTAATTTATTAGGATTTCTTTATTCTTTTTAATTTTAAATTATTACAATTTCTTTATTCTTTTTAATTTTAATTTATTAAGATTTCTTTATTATTTTTAATTTTAAATTATTAGGATTTCTTTATTATTTTTAATTTTAATTCAAGTGCATTAGTATCCCATTTTCCCTGCAGATGTGTGGAGGAATTGATTTGCTCACTGTAAGCAAAATAGCTGCTCTTGGTCAAAGGACTGGTAAGTTGTTCTTCCTAATACCATATACTTTTTAGCTTTTTAAAAACACCCAATCAAAGGTCTGGCTTTGCACAAAATGATATGTAAAGCTAGTACAGTTTTTTATTTGTTTGGTTTTGTTTTTTTTTAAATTAAACTGTGAGCTGATAGACTTCAGATCATTCCTCATATAGTCAAAAAACCACAGCATTGGCAGACTTGAGTAGAAAAATTAAAATTAAAATTAATAATTAAAAAATTATTCATCTCCACTGGATGAATACAGGAACAGAATCTTTTCCAGTTTTTCTTTAACTAAAAGGAATTTGGTCTTGACCTTTTGTTGTCCCTGCCACATTTTGTGACTTTGGACCAGTTTTATCACCGAGTTCAGTCCAGAAGCAAAAAAGTGGAATTCATGAACTGGAGGAATTCAGTTTTTAATGCGTGTCCATGAGCTTAGTTTTGATGCTTTTTGGCAAGTATTGAATCTCTTCTGCTCCTGGGCTCTGTGAGTTTTATTACTTTGTTCCTTCAGAAGCCTTAAACTGTTTTTCCCACTGCAGGTCTGTGTAGAACAGCAGATTTCTTGCCAGGTTTCTCCTTCCAGCTCTTCCTCAAAACTCTTCCTGTGCCATCCACTGACGCCTTTCTAGCCCCCAGTCATCTGCTCGAATCTCTAAAACATGTGACTCATGTTCCATTTTTATATTCATCTTCACATGACTCCTGAATCTTTCTGTGTGCATTTTTGTTTGTTTTCTCACTGGGTTGTAAATGAGCTGTTGTCACATCTGGTTTCTTGGGTAGGACTTTGGCCTTTCAGTTACACCCCGAGTAACTCTTCCCTCCTTTTCTGGTTTATAATCCTTACCTAAAGGAAGGGGCTGAATGTGAAAGCCTTAATTTACTTAATGCAACAGTTGTCTACAAAAGAAGTTGCTTCAAAAATCAATTGCAAAAGCATCCAAATGTGTGGATCCTGAAATGTTATCCAAATATAAATTCAAATTCCTATGCCTTAAATATATTAAAAATATAAATACGTAAAAAATGTTTAATTAAAATAAATGTTTGAATAAAATGGTACCCAAATATAAATTCGAATTCCTAGGCCTTAAATATAAAAAATAAATAAATAAATGTATAAACACCGAAAACCCTGAAACAACTCAGGAACTTCCTTTTCGCTGTGAATTTGGACTGTGTGAAATCAGCCATAAAAGTTATGTGTGAGCAAACTGCTTCCTTTGTGCTCTCTCAGAATCTACTTATATTAAAACACGGCCTCAAATACATAAAAATGAATCCTTTAAATTTTCCTCTTCCCTTGGTACCTCCTCAGATGCACAGAAGGAAAGTTGTGCTGGATTTCAGTCTCCCACTTGAGGAACAGAAGGTTTCAATAGACCTCAAGTGGCTGAAGCCCTGGGTTTGGCCATCAGGCCTTGTCTTTCACTGCTGTGGTCTTTTAATAGAGCAACAGAGAATTGCAGCAAAAAACTGAAGAGAAAAACTGTAAATTCTGTTTCAGAATCGCTGCCTTGAATCTTTGGTCGAGGCTGGGAATGGTTGGTCTCCCTTGGCAGGGAGGGTCAGTACTCTTTGTCATTCTGACATGACTGCCCAGGTCCCTGATTTTATCGTGGCCAAAATACTGGGCTTGGAAACCAAAGCAGGAGCTGGTAGAGAACAGCAGCTTGAAAAATGGGCTGATGCCTAATTGATGTGGCAGAAGGAATGAAAGACTCGTGACAGCTAAGAAAAAAATTGGGCTTTTCAGTGCCTACCTCAGGTTAGGATCACTGCATGTGTCTTGGTGGAGGAAGATGTTTTTGTAACTTTATTGAAACTTGTTAGTAAAATGTGCCTGAATTCCTAAGGAAACAACCACTGTGAAACCTTTTAAACCAAATGTAGATTTCCAAAGTGTAGAAGTTGCTATTAATATTTTGGCCATTCCTGTGGCATCTTTTTGCTGTATGAATAACTTTGATAACAAGAACATGTCCTTAATTATAACACATTATCAGCTCTGTTTACTGCTAATTATTTTACAAGGCTGAGAGAAGAGTTTAAGATGAAAGATGTGGGGTTACTTGCAAAGATTTTGGTACAACCAATGCAGTTGAACCTGGTGGGGAAATTTGCCCTTAAGTTGGTTTTGGTAGATCTCATGAGTGTCTAAGGCAGAGGCCAACCCAACTGGAAAGAGCCTTTCAAGGGTGACTAAGATGTAACTAAATTACCTTTTTGGGAGGTGGGGAAAGCTGATGTCAGGAATTAAATTTCCTTATGTTAAAGTTATTAAAAATTTATTAATATGTAAATATTAAAATTATTTTAATGGTCTTATTTATGGGGGTTTCACTGTGCTTATGTTAGTACTTCTGAGTGTTTGATTGTGACAAAAATGGACAGCTTCGGGTTTTTTTTTTTATTTTTCATGTTTTGATACTTTGGTCAAGGCATTGACATTAAAAATCATTCAAAATTTTAATTCATCTTCAAACACTGAAATAGATTTGAAATGAGGTTAATGAGAACAGTGGGGGGAAAAAAACCACCTGAGCCCAAAACCAAAACAACCCCAAAACCTGTTCATTTTTCCATTGTATTTTATACAAGGAAGTCTGTAGAGCAGCAGAAAACAGGACACGTGAGCAGGTGTGACAGTCAGACTGGGGCTTGTTGCACTGGTTCCAGTGCTATTTGCTTCAGTGTAACTGGTCATTTTGAGATGAGACTGGGGAAACTGGGCTGCCAGGGCAGAGACCACTGGCTGGCCCCATTGGTTTTTGCTGGGCAGTGGGTAATTTCTGCCTCACTTGTCAGAACCAGCCCACGGTTATCAGGGAATGGGGTAGTGGTGAATTTGGCTTTCAGACTAAAATGAGGTTAAACTTACACATATTCAAAAGAATAAACTGATGTTGGAGTGCAGATACTCAAAATCCTGAGGACCTTTTGAAACCTTTTTTGTGTGTCAGTCCTACGGTCGAAGCTCTTCCCGCAGTCGGGGCACTGGTGGGGCTTCCCTTACTGGTGAGTCCGTTGGTGTTTGGTCAAGGTAGAGTTGTGGGTGAAGCTCTTCCCACACTCCCCACACTTGTAGGGCCTCTCCCGCTGTGGATGCGCCGGTGGGTGATGAGGTGAGCATTCTGCTTGAAGCCCTTCCTGCAGTCGGTGCAGCGGAAGGGCCTCTCATCCGTGTGCGTCCGCTCGTGCCTGAGGAGATTCCAGCTGGTCTGAAACCTCTTCCCACATTTCCCACATGTGTAGGGCTGTTCCCCGGTGTGGATGCGTTGGTGGGCACGAAGATTGGAGCTGTCACTGAAGCTCTTCCCACATTCCCCACACGTGTAAGGCCGCTCCCCAGTGTGGATGCGTTGGTGGCTGAGGAGGTTGGAGCTGCAGTTGAAGCTCTTCCCACATTCCCCACATGTGTAGGGAAGTTCCCCAGTGTGGATGAGCTGGTGGGAGTGGAGGGTGGAGCTGTGCCTAAAACTCTTCCCACATTCCCCACACGTGTAGGGACGTTCTCCAGTGTGGATGCGCTGGTGGGTGCGGAGGTTGGAGCTGCAGTTGAAACTCTTCCCACATTCCCCACACTTGTAGGGACGTTCCCCAGTGTGGATGCGCTGGTGGGTGCATTGAGTGGACCTGTCACTGAAGCCCTTCCCACATTCCCTACATGTGTAGGGCCATTCCCCACTGTGGATGCGCTGGTGTTGGATAAGGTTGGAACTTTGCCTGAAGCTCTTCCCACATTCCCCACACGGGTAGGGACGTGCCCCAGTGTGGATGTGCTGGTGGGTGAGGAGGGTGCTGCTCCTGTTGAAGCTCTTCCCACATTCCAAGCACCTGAAGGGCATCCCCCTGCTGGGAGGCTGATCAGGGACCACCAGCTCAGAGCTCCCCCTCAAGCTCCGGCCGCCTTCCCGGCACAGGCTGGCTCTTTCCTCCTCAGAGCACCCTGGGCTGGCTTTGGAGCCCCTCCTGCGGGGGGATCTCCGGCCCTTTTCCTCCCCGCTGCCTTCCTGCGCCGGGGAGCCCTTCAAAACGGCCTCTCCCACCAGGGTCTCACGGGGGGATTTGTCCTCCGCGCTCTCCCTCCTCAGCTCGGGGCCTGGGGCAGGAAGCAACAAGGACAGGCAGGGGATTTGCCTCCGGCCCACAGGGAAGGCCAAGGACATCCCCCCAACTCCGGCCCCGGCAGGACGGCGGCGCCAGCGGGGTTGTCCTGCAGCCGGGGCCATGCTGGGCTGACAGAGCCAGCACAACACCCGCCCAAAGGGACACTGACTTCCTCCTCACCTGCCTGGGGGGCCCAAGGCATCTTCCTCTTCCTCCCAGCCTCCTCCTCCATCCGACCAAGCTTTGGGAAGGACAAATCCTGATGGGGGGGTAAACAAGGGCTGAGCGCGTTGGCTTGGGGGTTCCTCCTGCCCAAGTCCATCTCTAGAACTCACCGGGCATCCTGTGACCATAAAAACCTCCAAAACACCGAGACTCAGCCCAGAAAACCCCAAATCATCAAGATTCAGGTAAAAGCCTATAAGAAAGAGTGAGAAGACTCCTGCCCCCCCAAACTGAAAAAAGTTGAGATTCACCTAAAAAATACTCTAAAATATGAAGATGAGCCCAAAAAAATTCTCCTAAGAGTTCCCCTTCTCTGGTTTCCCCCCTCTAGGGTTCAGAGAGTCTCCCCTGTCTGGGATCCTGGGGGTTCTACCTAGAGATGCTGGGAGTGTTGGGGGTCCCAAGGCTCCCTTCTCCTCTGATTCTCGCCTTCGGGATGCCGCATTCCCAGAAATTCCCCCTCTCCAGGTTCTCCACTTTGTTGTCTTAGGGGATCCCAGGGGTCCCCACTGTCCAGGCTTCCCCTTCTCCGTGCCCCCCCTCACCAGGCTTTCAGGGGCCCTCTGAGAGACCACTGGGATGGACTCGGGGGGAACTGGGGCACACTGGGGGGCACTGGGGAGTTACCTGGGGATACCAGGACACACGGAGGGACACTGGGAGGTTACTGGGCCATACTGGGGGTTACTGGGTGCTCACTGCAGGATCACTGGGTCATACTGGGGGGCAGTGGGAGGTCACTGGGACACACTGGCTGGTCACTGAGGGGGTTACTGGGCCATACTGAGGGGCACTGGGAGGTCACTGGGATATACTGGGGGCACTGGGATCCCCTTACCCGGATGTGGTACATCTCCCCCCCCCCGGATTTTTGGGGGCATCCATAGGACCCCTCCCCTGGGGGTTGGAGGATCCCTTGAAACCCACTGCTGGGCTTTAGGGGACCCCCCAAAATCCCCTCAAAACCCCTGAAATTCCCCCGTCGACTCATCGAAACCTCCTCAAGGACCCCTCATCCCTCCCCAGCACCCCCTAAACCCTCTCAGTGACCCACAAAACCCACCTGAGACTCTCCAAGCCCATTTAGGGACCCCCAATCCCCTTCACGGGCCTTCAAAACTGTCTGTGACCCCTTAAACCCCCCAGAGACCCCAAAACTGCCTCGAAGGTCCCCGCAAAGGCCCCCCAGGACCCCTAACCCTCTTCACAGACCTCCAAAGCCCACCTGGGACACTCCAAATCTTCTCAGAAAACAAAACCCCTATCAGACTCCCCAAAACTCTTCAGGAACCTTCAACCTCCCCCCCGAGTCCTTTCAGGGACCCCTCAAAACGTCCCCGGGAACCCTCGAACCCCCCCGCTAAACCCTCCCGAGCCCTCCAGCCTTTCCACCCACACCCGCGCTCCCCGCAGCCCCCGAGGGGATCCCCAGACCCCGCTCTCGCCGCCCCCCCGCCAACTCACCCAGCGAAGTGCAGCGGCCGCAGGTGAGTCCTCCTCACTCCCGACCACGAGGCCAAAATGGCGCTCGCTCCGCGCGCCCTCCGCCTTTACAGACCCGCCCCGCAGCCAATCAGCGCGCGGCCACGGCCCCTGCCCGCCCTCCGTCTGCGCGGGGCATTGTGGGAGTTGTAGTCCCTGCGCCGGGGGAGGATCGGGCGTTTTGGTTTTTAGTTTTTCTGTCTTCTTTTATTTTCTCTTTTTTTCTTTCTTTTTCCTTTCTTTTTTCTTTTCTTCCCCTTTTTTCTCTCTCTTTTTTATTTTTTTCTCTTTTTTCTTTCTTTTTTTCTCATTTTTTCCTTTTTTTCTTTCCTTTTTTTTCTCTTTTTTTTTTCTCTTTTTTCTCTTTTTTCTCTCCTTTTTTTTTACTATTTTTTTTCTTATTATTTCCATTTCCCTTTTTTTTTACATTGTTTTCTATCAGTTGTACTTTCAAGGAAGATTTATACTCAGATCAAAACAATCTCCAGCTACATATCCTGCCACAACAGATAATCTGCCATTGTTCCAGGTTTGTGAGGATTCCCAAGATCACAAACACTGAGACACCAAGGGTGGAAGTGAAGCAACTTTATCCTGTCCCTTGCCACAGCCTTCAATCCACACCCAGCCCTGGATTTCTGCAAAGCCGCTGGGCAGGAGCAGGAGACGGAGCTGGTGCTCGGCGGGAGGGGCAGCAACAACAAACCCGTGTCTTTGGAACAGGGGAAGGAATTTAGTGCTTGAGGGGTTACATTCCACAGGCTCCCCTGGGGATCAGCTCATGCTTGGACAGTGAGAACAGCAAGAACATTCCTAATAAAAATGCCAGAGGGAAGGGAGCGGAGGGGGAGCAGGGGCAGGAAAAGGAAGCAGAGCGATGGAAGATGGGCTGGGGCGGTCGGGGCTGGGGGAAGGCAGGCTGGACAATGCCTTGTTTGGTCCAGCAGCTGGACCAGCTCCAGGGCAGGTGTCAGGGGAGCCTCTGCCACAGGGACATGGACAAACAGACCCTACAAAAGCTCTCAGAGGGGTTGGGGGCTCTGGGCGGGGCTGCGCTCTCGCCTCAAGCCGGGATATCCCAGGGCAGGGGAACAGCAATTCCTGTCAGCTCCCAGCAAAGATTATTGGGGTTTGCACTGGGGAAATATTGACGCTCCAGCTTCTTCTTCTCTTTTTAGAACTTTGAGCTTGCAGTCGGGTAGAAGGGCTGGTGGAGGAGTGGGAAGAGACCCACTGAGGGGCACATCTCATCCCTCAGTTAGATGGAGCTAAACCCCTGATCTTGCTTAGGAAGAGCTGCTGATGCTCAGTTGTCTTCTTTCCCTTCTGCTTTAGTGGGATATTACATTTCACTGCAGTATTGGTGATAGAATGGTATGTCAGCTGGAATGGTTTGGTTGTTACAGAAAGCATAAATGCATTTTAAGGAAGGTATTTTTACATAGAGGAGGCCTCCAAAAAAACCCAAAGGTAATATAAGTGCAGAATATAGTGAACTTTGGGGTTTTTATTTTTAATTCTTGGGTAGAAAAGCCATCCCAGTTAGGGACAGCAATTTATTGCGTTGCTGAAAAATAAACAACCAACAAACAAAAAAAAGAAATCTGAATTTGTTCTCTTTCAGATTTGTTTTTGATCATAAGAATACTTCTAGTGAAAAGGGCTAATTTATTCTTTCTAGAGGAATATTTTAAGTGTGATTATCACAATATCACAGCTGCTGAAAAGGTCTAAAATAGGACATTGACCTTGAACGTGTTCCTGCGTTTAGGATGTGGTGCTGTAGTAGTTTGGACTTCGTTTTCCCCCAGAGGCTAAGAAAAGTGGTAGACCCCAAGGGGTGGAAACCCCTAGAAGGATCTCTTCAAGAAACAATAGAACTGCAACTCATTTTTTAAGGTATCATCTCAAAATGTTCACTCTTGCTCTGTAAAGACATGCCAAAAGGATTGTAGAAAGCTTGCAGTATCCCAGGAAGTACATGTGGTATTTTATCAGTGTAAATATGGATAAGATTTTCAATATTTCTGCTGGCAATACTCCATAACTAAAGTAAGTTTTCCCTTTGGTGCTGCACTAGTTTATGATTTAATTGTTACTGACATTCCACCAGTCACATTATTAGCTTCACCAAATGATAGGGAAATAATCCTGTATTAATTAAAGAGAGCAACTGAATTCCCTCAGTCACCTTATCCTTGGCTGTCTGAGACAGAGATGCACTTCAGCTTCCGTAAAGAAACTTCCACTAAAAAAGAGCTTGGGATAATAGTGAGAGATCCATCTTGAAGGGTGTGCCTGATTCCCACACTGTAAAACCTCATGGATACTCTCAGGTTCCCATTATTAAATAACACTGCTGCCTAAATTCAGCTGCAAAGGAGACCATGTGCCACAGTCAGCAGTCCAGGTTTGATTTACAGTAAATAGGAGGGAGAGAGAAAGGAAGAAATAGAAAGAGAGAGAGAGAAGAAGGAGGTGGTGGGAAGCCAGTGAGAGAGAGACAGAGATGAAGTAAATGTATCACACCATGGAGACCCCTGAGGCTCCCACCGGTCCTTCTTCACCCTGCTCTGCTCGGTGGAGGGTCCCCAAGTTGTGCTTCTGGGCTATCACTTTTATCCAGCCCAAGCCCCGGGTATTCAGGGGGGTAGATGCTGTTCCCACAGCTTGGGCTGGCACATCTACAAGGACTTGCTTCCTTTCCCACAGCTTGCCACGGTGGGAGTTTTGCCCGCTGTGCTTCCAGTCTGCAGGTGGGAATCTTTGTCTGGATGGGTTCCCCAGACCTGCCTTACCAGCCCTGGCTTCCTGTTGGGGCTGTCTGCTCTTTCCCACAGTCTGCACAGTGCAATTCTGTCCTGGGGGCTACTTCCAAAGCTTCACCTCCCTTTAGGCCTTGGAATTAAAGGCCTTCCTGTTTGCCACCAGTGCTGATGTGTTGTGGTGCCTTATGGGATTTTCCTGCTTTGACAGTGTTTTGAGACAGTTCATTGTGCCCTTCAAGTCCTTCCATGGGCACACACACCCCACTCTCACCAGTGCCTGGCCCTCCAAAGAACACAAGCCCTGATGATTTGTAGCTCCCACTCCCGTGGTTGGCACTTGGAGCTCCCTCCGTACCCAGAGCTCAGAGCTCCCTTGTGCCAGAAAGTTTAAAGAGATTGTGCCTCATTCTGCCAAGACAACCCTTGGAAAAAAGTGTCCCTCTGTGTTTCCTGGGATCAGAGCACTCTATTGTCATCTTCCAAAACTTTGGAGAGGTCCCAGAGATCTCCCAGGAAGGAATTTGGGGCCTCAAGTACATGACCCGTATATAGAGGCTGAGGACTCAGGGGTCAGGGGTGCAAAGATTGAGGACAGTAGAGGAGTATCCTGAGAGGTCTGGAAGGGGGGTGTCAGAGCTGGTGGAGCTTTTCTTCCTGTCAGAAAACAGCCTAAGAAAGAAATAGTGCCAAGAAAAGCAGCTGGAGTCTGGATGAGCCCAAGGCTTTGTGTGTGCAGGAAGAGCCAGGGAGGACT
This sequence comes from Manacus candei, assembly GCF_025592945.1. NCBI lineage: Eukaryota > Metazoa > Chordata > Aves > Passeriformes > Pipridae > Manacus > Manacus candei. The sequence goes on along the minus strand of NW_026138093.1, from coordinate 9,008,572 downwards.
TGGCAAAGGGCTGGCAAGGTTCCTGCCCTGAACAGCTCTGCCCTGTCCTCCCACCCCAGGATCCCTTGAACCTCCTGCTCCCTTCTCCTCTCTGCCCTTGCTGCCTGCAGCTCCTGCCCTGCTCTGCCATATGGCCACTTCCTCTGCACTGCAGCAACTGGGAGAGTCCTGCTGAAAGATCCTGGAAGCTGTGGGATGTGGCAGCTTTAGGAGATGCCTCCAGGAAGGCAAGTTGAACTTTCCTACAGCCAGAGAATTCTTCCTTCAAATCCTGGGAAGGTTTCTCCTGTAGTGAGAGCTCAGTCACCTCCCAGCCCTGGCTGCCTCTCATCTCTCTGCCTTCTCTCCTGTGCCGTGGGTGCTGCAGGCAGTGCCCTCAGCCCTGCTGGGCTGTGCAGAGGAGCTGCTCACCAGCAGAGCTGTCTCTTTGAAGCTCTTCTTGCTTGCCAGGAGCTCCCTGTGTGCCAGGAGCCCGGCCCAGCTCAGCAGCACAGCAACAGCCCCAGGCAGCCCTTTCTCTGCCCCTCTGGGCTCCCTCCAGCTGTCCCTGGGGCTCCAGGGGAACCTGCTGGCACACAGCTGAAGGAAATAATCATGTTCCTTCTCTCAGCTGGGTACAGACACTTCTTTCAGCAGGGTCATGTCTCCAAACAGACACAGAGTTAAGTCCAAGAGTCCCCTTTTCATGTCCCATCATTAGACAGGAAACCCAGACAGTGCCCAGGAGGGATCTCCTTCCCCTGCACTGAGGGAAGGGACTCAGCTGAGTCAACAGAGGTGTCTCCTTGTGGCTCTGCAGACCTGGGGCCAGAAGGACACTCAGCTCCCTCCACAACCCCCATGGGCTGGGATTCCTCCTGCCCCACTTCAGTGGGCCCAAAACAGGCCCCTGCAGGTGACTCCTTGTCCCAGCTCCCATGGCAATGAATGAAGACCAAAGCCAGGAGTGACCTGCTGGGACACAAAGCCCTGGTTCCTCCTGAGGGGCCAGAGGTGACCAAGATTCCTGCTGGGAACTGCAGGCTGCAATGGAGCAGTTCCTAGGGACAGGGCAGCAGCTGTGGGATCTTCTTGGAGGCTGCTGGGACATTGCTTTGGCCAACTTCAGTGGCAGAAGGGGCCCACATGTAGGACAGGGGAACCTGTCACTGTTCCTTCTGTCCACGGCAGCCCCTAGAGGTGTTCAGGTGACCAAATGGAGTCAGGTGGCACAGGGAGAGAGGTCTCTCTCCTGTTCTTTATCAGAGGTATTTTCTATGTGTCTTTAGAGTACAATAGCAGTTGTCTCCTGGACATCCCTTCACTGCTGAACCTAATTCAGGGCAGCTGAGCCTGGATTGAACAGCCAAAGAGGGGCCTGTAGTGCCAGGGGAGGTGCCAGGGCTCTGCAGCACAAGTGCAGCAGCTGCCATGGACAGCACAGGGCCTGTGCAGGAACCCCCTCCCCATTCCCAGCAGTTGTGGGACAGGCACCACCCAGGGCTTCCCAGACATATTGGGGGCCTTTGGACAGGGAGTGAATCCCAGCCCTGCAGGGACACAAAGGCTGTCCCTTCTCTGCCCAGCCAAGGCCGGGCCAGGCACGAGTCCAAATCCCATCAGCCCAGGCTGTCCACACTTGTTCCCTCCCTCTGCTGGCTCTTCTCTCCCCCATTTCAGCAGCATGTGCTGATCTCCTCAGGGATCAGGCCTGGGATTTTCCCCCTGGGCCTGAGTCCCAGCACGTCCACCCCCAAGGCCATTGTCAGCAAAGCCTCTGCACACCCCAGCTCTCGGGGCTTTCAGAGCAGCTTTCCCCACTGCAAGTCTGTTCTTACCCCGGTGCCCCCTGAGGGGCTGCAGCCAGACAGGCCCCAATGCCCTGCGTGTGGGGCACAGGCAGGAGGAGCTGCAGCCCCAAGTCTCTCTTCATTCCACTTGCAGGCAATAACAGCCCAGGCCTGCTGAGACAGTTCCCAGGTTGCAGGGCTGTGATGGGTTGGGAGAGAAGGCCAAGGAGACACAGGAGAGAAAGAGCAGGAGAGAGGTGTCCTCAGCGGGAAGGAGCTTCTTGGACCTGTGGAGCTGCTCTAGGGGATGAACAACTTGGGTGAACTTTTGTGGGTGAGGGTCAGAGGAGAGAGTGGTTTGGGTGACATTGTGGTGTGAGACAAAGAGCCCATTCAAGTTGGCTTTGATAACCCTGGAATTCACTGGAAAGGCCCCACGACAGGATGCAAAGGGTCCCAGAGGTTTGTGCAGGGTCTTGGTGAAGACACCCCTTGGGCCACAGGCCTTTAGAGCACAGCTGGCAGGTTGGTGGACAAGATGGAGGCTCATCTGCATCTGCTTCTGTCCAAGAGGAACCAAGAGGTTCCCACAGAAACTGACTGTAGCGATGGGAATGTATGGTGGTTGCCATGGTAACTGAGTGTAGCAATGGGAATGTATGAGGGTTGCCATGAAAACCAACCATAGCAATAGAAATGTGTGATGGTTGCCATGGTAACTGACACTGGCAATGAGACTGTATGTGGTTGCCATGGTAACCAACAATAGCAATGGGAAGTATGATGGTTGCCACAGTAACTGACTGTAGTGACGAGAATGTATGGTGGTTGCCATGGTAACTGACCATAGCAACGTGAATGTATGATGGTTGCCATGGTAACTGACCATAGAAACAGGACTGTATGATGGTTGCTATGGTAACCGACCAAAACAGTGGGAATGTATGCTGTTTGCCATGGTAACCGTCCCTAGTAATACAATGTATGAGGTTTGCCATGGTAAATGTCCGTAGCAGTGGGAGGTATGATGGTTGCCATGTGTCCTGGTTAGGACAGCTGGGACCGATTCATCACTGGATGAGTGTAGCCCAAAAGTGTGTATTCTATGGCCTTCCATGCCATTGTCCCAGAAACTGTTGTCAGTAGAGGCCTGCAAGGGGGGGAGGATGTTCCTGAGCAACCTCATACCCTTTTATGGACTGAGCATCCTCATACCCTTTTATGGAATTCCCCACTCTGAGGGAAGGACGAAGCATCCATTTATGGAATTCTCCGCTCTGAGGGGAGGACTGGGCATTCCTGCCTGAACTGGAGAATATATAAACCTGGAATTTCAGAACCTTACTACCACTCGCGGGATCCAGAGGAGGACTGCAGCTCACCGCTCTCAACCAGACTGAGACCACCACCCTCAACTGGACTGCAATCACCACTTTTGACCAGACTGCAACAGCTCTCCCACCAGAAGGTTTTTCCCCCTCTCCCTTTACTTTGGACTCAAGGGGGGGCCCAAGGAACACCACTTTGTTCATGCCCCAGGGTACTGGGTTATACATTTGGGTTTTGTGGGTTAAGACCAATTGTTTATTTGTATAATTGTACTTAGTGTATTATTTTAATAAATTGTTATTCTGATTTATAATCTCTCCTTTGAGTTGAGTTCATTTCCCCTGCTGGTTAACTCTTAAACCAGCACAAGGGGCCAGAACTGGACACAGCACTCCAGGTGGGGCCTCCCCAGTGCCCAGCACAGAGGGGCAATCAGTTCTCTGCTCCTGCTGTCCACACTCTTCTCCACAAAGGCCACCATGCCCTTGGCCTTCTTGCCCCCCTGGGCACACTCTGCCTCATATCCAGTCCCTGTCAAGCAGCACCCCCAAGTCCCTTCCTGCTGAGCAGCTCTCCAGCCCCTCTGCCCCCAGCCTGGAGCGTTCCAGGGGGTTGTTGGGACCCAAGGGCAGGCCCTGACACTTGGCCTTATTGATCCAGCCTGTCCAGATCCCTCTGCAGAGCCTTCCTGCCCTCCAGCACATCCACATTCACACCCAACGTGGTGTTGTCCACGACTTTCCTGAGGGGGCACTCGATCCCCTGCCCCAGGTCACCCAGAACGATGTTAAACAGGAGCAGCCCCAACCCTGAACCCTTGGGAACCCCACTACTGCCCGGCCCCACCTGAATTTCCTTCCATTCCCCACCACTCCCTGGGCCATCAGACACTTTGTCACCCAGCAAACAGTTCCCTGGGCAAGCCATGAGCAGCCAGTTTTTGCAGGAGATGCTGGGGGAGATGGTGCCAAAGGCTTTCTGGAATTCCACAGAGACACATCCCCAGCCTTTCCCTCAGCTGCTGAGTGGGTCCTTTGTCAGAGAAGGAGATGAGGTTGGTCAGGCAGGACCTGCCTTTCCCAACCCCACGCTGGCTGGGGCTGATCCCCTGGTTGTCCTGCCACTGCCATGGGATGGCACTGAGGAGGATCTGCTGCATGGACTTCCCTGGTCCTGAGGTCAATGGGAGAGGCCAGGAGTTCCCCAGATGCTCCTTTGGGCCCTTCCTGTGCATGGGCATCCCATGTGCTTGTTGCCAGTCAGCTGGGACTTGTGCAGTTCTGCAGCACTGCTGGGGAATGAGTGAGAGTGGCTTGGCCAGCTCTTTCTCCAGCTCCCTCAGGACTCTTGGCTGCATCCCATGTGGGCCCAGGCACTTGGGGGGGTCTCACTGGCAGAGTAGGTCACTGACCATTTCCTCCTGCATTGTGGGGGCTTCACTCAGCTCCCCATAACCAGCTTCCAGCCAAAGCCTGCCTGCCAGGTGTCCAAGGGGTCAGTTCTGCTGCCCCCTCCTTCCTTCCCCCACAATGGAAAACTCCCTCATTTTGGGTCCCTGTGCCCCAGACGGCTCCGACCACCACCTCACCCACCAGTCCCACAATCATGGAATGCTTTGGCTTGGGAGGGGCCTTCAGGAGAATCTCAGCACCCTCAGAGGAAAGATTTCCTTCCTACTATCTCCTCCAACCCTTCCCTCTACCCGTGTGAAGCCATTCCCCTTATCCTGTCACTCCAGACCCTTGTCCAAAGTCTCTCTCCATCTTTCTGGTTGGCTCCTTTCAGGCACTACAAGGCCACAATTAGATCACCCCAAAGCCTTCTCTTCTCCAGCCTCAACAATCCCAATTCTCTCAGCCTTTCTTCACAGCAGAGCTGCTCCATCCCTCTGATCCTCTTGCTGCTCCCCTCTGGACTCGCTCCAACAGGTCCATGTCCTTCCTGTGCTGGAGCCCAGAGCTGGAGGCAGCTCTGCAGGTGGGGCAGCATTACAGCCATGCATATTCCAGCAAGGACATGGTGGAACCTCATGGAACCAAGGACCATTGGGACACTGCAGGGCCTTCTGGAGCCAAAGGAGTCCTGGGACACTGGGCAATCTCATGGAATCAAGGGAGCACTGTCACCCTGGCAAAACTCCTGGAATTCAGGGCCCATTGTGACACTGCAGCTCCCCATGGAACAAAAGGAACCCTGGGACGCTGCAGAAACTCATGGAACCAAGGGACCATTGGGACACTGAGGGGGCTGATGGAATCAGGAGGCCATTGGGACAATCCAGGGCCTCATGAAATCAAAGGAATTCTGGGACACTGTCGAACCTCCTGGAACCAAGGGTTCCTGCTGACATGTGTGTCCTCCTGGAACCAAGGGAGCCCGGAGATATTTCTGAACCTCCCAGAATCCAGGGGCCATTGGGACCCTGCAGAACCTCCTGCATTCCAGTGCTCCTTGTGAAACTGCAGGATCCCCTGGAACCCAAGGATTCCTGGAACACTGCAGAGCTCACGGAACCAAGGGGCCACTGCCCCACTGCAGCTCCTTCTGAAGCACAAGGGACCCTGGGACAGTGGGAAATCTCCGAGAATCCAAAGGGCATTTTGGGTCTGCAGGGCCTCATGGAAGTAAAGGAAGCTTTGGAGACTGGGGAAGCTCATGGAATCCAGGGGCCATTGGGACATGTGGGGCCTCCTGGAAGCAAAGGAATCCTGAGAATGTCTGTGGGAACAACACAAGGCAGCAGCAGCTGCATTCAGCTAATCAGGATCCAAAAGGAGTGTTTTGGCCTTGACTGGTGTTTTCCATCCAGAGAGTGCTGTTTGCCAAAGTGGAAACCACTTGGAACGCTCTGCATGGTAGCCTGTGTTTTTCTCTGGTGGTTGAACACAGCCAGCACATGAGGGGAGGGGAATGTGTGGGATCAGGGCACTGCTTTGGGGTCATGCTGGGAATTCCAGTGGACTAAAAGACAAAGCCCAGGCGCTGTTTCCAAAGGAACCCCAATGAAAGGGGGACACTGGAAAGATGGGTGGACAAGTCCTGAAATGGAACTCTGTGTGTGCAGCCTCATTTTCTCCTTCAGTGCCCACAGGAGAGGCGGCAAAAAGTGAGGGTTGGGACCCAAAAACTGTTCAGGGGGAAATGGGGGATTGAGGGGACAATGGGAATATGGAAGGAACAGGGAGAAGGGTGGAAAAGGGGGGGTGGTCTGGAGAGTCTGACGGTCCCATGGGGGTCTCTGGGCACAGGGGGGTTGGCAATGGGGGGTGGCCCCCCTGAGCTCCCAACTTCCTGTGGGGTGCTGGGGGCTGCTGGATCCAATCTCAGACTTGGGTTATGCCAACAAAACATAACTAAACCCAGTTTAGAGGAATTACAGAGGTGTGACTGAAACACTTTTGTCCCCCAGCTTTTAATGATGGCAAATCAGATCTATTGATAGAAATGAATTTATTTAGAATTACAAATGATCAGACAAAAGATCTTCATCAGAATTATTTACTGCACAACAGAAACACTAAAACTACCAGGAGTACAGCATAAGATAGGACAGTGCTCTACACTAAAGCAATTGTTGAAGCAATTCTACTCAAGCTGGCACAAAAGCAATAATTCTTAATTAGAGATGGATGGAACTCCCCCAGACCAATGCTCGTGGGGAGATCTCTGCTCTCAACCTCCAGCAGTGACCCTGGGGGGCCCCCAGCCAAGGCAGGAATCTCCACACACACCCCCTACACAGGAAGGGCTCTGTTGGAAGAACCTGCCCCTGGGAAAGGGGACTGGCCCTTTGTGGTGGAAAGGGATGGACTGACAGTCACTGGACACCAGGGGTTGCCTCCCCATCAGGGGCTTCATTCGGGGTGGAAGCAGCGGTTGAAGCTCTACCCGCAGTCGGGGCACTGGCAGGGCTTCCCTTACTGGTGGGTCCGTTGGTGTTTGGTGAAGGTAGAGCTGTGGGGGAAGCTCTTCCCACACTCCCCACACTTATAGGGCCTCTCCCCAGTGTGGATGCGCCGATGGGTGATGAGGTGGGAGTTGTACTTGAAGCCCTTCCCACAGTCGGTGCAGCAGAAGGGCCTCTCATCCCTGTGTGTCTGCTCATGCCTGCGGAGATGTGAGCTGGTCTGAAACCTCTTCCCACATTCCAAGCACTTGTAGGGCCGTTCACTTGTGTGGATGAGCTTGTGGGTGCGGAGGTGGGAGCTGTCCCTGAAGCTCTTCCCACATTCTCCACACATGTAGGGCCGTTCCCCAGTGTGGATGTGCTGGTGTCGGATCAGGCTGGAGCTGTGCCTGAAGCTCTTCCCACAACCATTACACATGTAGGGTCGTTCCACAGTGTGGACACTCTGGTGTTTGATCAGATGAGGGCTCTGGCTGAAGCTCTTCCCACATTCCCCACACGTGTAGGGACGTGCCCCAGTGTGGATGTGCTGGTGTCGGATCAGGTGGGAGCTGTTCTTGAAGCTCTTCCCACATTCCAAGCATTTGAAGGGTTTCTCCCTGCTGGGAGGCTGCTCAGGGACCACCAGGTCAGAGCTCCCCCTCAAGCTCCGGCCGCCTTCCCGGCACAGGCTGGCTCTTTCCTCCTCAGAGCACCCTGGGCTGGCTTTGGAGCCCCTCCTGCGGGGGGATCTCCGGCCCTTTTCCTCCCCGCTGCCTTCCTGCGCCGGGGAGCCCTTCAAAACGGCCTCTCCCACCAGGGTCTCACGGGGGGATTTGTCCTCCGCGCTCTCCCTCCTCAGCTCGGGGCCTGGGGCAGGAAGCAAGAAGGACAGGCAGGGGATTTGCCTCCGGCCCACAGGGAAGGCCAAGGACATCCCCCCAACTCCGGCCCCGGCAGGACGGCGGCGCCAGCGGGGTTGTCCTGCAGCCGGGGCCATGCTGGGCTGACAGAGCCAGCACAACACCCGCCCAAAGGGACACTGACTTCCTCCTCACCTGCCTGGGGGGCCCAAGGCATCTTCCTCTTCCTCACAGCCTCCTCCTCCATCCGACCAAGCTTTGGGAAGGACAAATCCTGATGGGGGGAAAACAAGAGCTGAGCACGTTGGCTTGGGGGTTCCTCCTGCCCAAGTCCATCTCTAGAACTCACTGGGCATCCTGTGTCCATAAAAACCTCCAAAACACCACGATTCAGCCCAGAAAAACCCAAACCATCGAGATTCAGGCAAAAAATCCCTTCAGAAATAGCAACCCTCCCCAAAAACGGCAAAAACTTAAAGTTTAGCCAGAAAATACTCCAAAATATGAAGATTCAGCCGAAAAACATGGTGTTTAATTGTGAGGATGAGGAGAGTGAGGTCACTTCATGAGAACTTGATTGACTTACTATATATTAATCAAAAGCTGTATTAATGTAGTGTCACTTAAAACACTCCAGGGCTGTTCCTCGAGGTTCTCTGGCCCCCTGCCAGTTTGGGGGCTGTTTCTCCAAACCACCAAATCACGTGTGCCAAATGCCCTGGTTGGTCAGTGCCGGCTGGGGCAGTGGGCACTCAGTGAGGGGATGAGAAAACTGCACCCAGGGCTGGGCTGAAAGAGGCTTCAGCACCACTTCTGATGGCCCAGGGGCAGCATCTGGCTTCTCCCAAAATGAGACAGGGCACTTGTTCCTCTGCAGGGAGTCAAGGGCAAGAGGGTGACTCCTGCTGCATGGATGGAACAGCAGAGGATGCCTTGGGTCCCCAGGTTGGATCAGCACTCAGGGATACAAACTGCCCTCGGGCTCAGGATGCAGCTGCCAGCACAGATTTCCCTGCAAAGTCTGCAGGGAGTCAAGCTCTGCAGAGGAGATTGTGCCCCATGGATGGGATTGCAGAGGCTCCCTCAGGTCCCCAGAATCAATCAGCAATATACACAAAAGGCCCCCTTGAAAGTTTTTAGGGGGAGTGTCCTGCAGGGAGGGGACAGTGTCACCCCACCAGGGCAGGGCTGGCAAGTGGGAGGCTGCTCCAGGACTCTGCAAGAGGCCTCGTGCTCTGCTCGGCCCCAGCACTGCCTGGTACCAACACCCCCGGCTGCCCCCGGCCCTGGGCAGCTCTGCTGCCACAGGCTGTGCCCTCACCGTGGCCCTGCAATGGCCCTGCCTGTCCCTCACCCGTGGCCCTGTCCCTTGGCTCTCTCTCTGCCAGCTCAGTGTGGGGCACACGGGCTGGGGGTCCCTCCCAAGCCCCCCGGGCAGCCGGCGTTGGCTGGGGGGATGTGAGGGCTGGGCCTGCTCAGCACAGCCCCGGCCTCGTGCCCAGTGCCTCTTTCCTGCCCCACACAAGAGCTTCCCGGCCCCCCAGGGCTCCCCTGCTGCTGCCTCTGCTCCTGGCCCTGCCTTTGCTGCTCCCTTGGCTGGGGCAGCGGCTGCAGGGGGGGATGGCAGCAGCTTCAGCTCCACGGCACTTCCTGGGGGGAGCTCAGCCCGGGGGGACGGGCAGGGACCTGATGGGGATGGACAGGGGCCCAGCAGGGACAGCCAGGGCCTGCAGGGGAAGGCACAGGGACAACCTGGCCCCCCACACTGACACGGCTGTCTCTGCTCCTCCTTGCAGGCTGCGTGGCCAGGCACAGTTTGTGTTCCTGGGTGCCCACCATCTCAGCACTTGGAGACGCTCAAATCAGCGCCCGCAGCTCTGCAGCAAAGCCCCAGCTCACCTGGCACACAGGGGATGGACACAGCACCTGCTCGGGGATGGGCAGTGACAGCTTTGTGTCTTCCCCATCACAGGGCTCTCCTTCCTCAGCAGCACCTCTGCCTTGCACTTATTCTCAGCCTCACCTCAGGGACAGCTCTGGGCTCACCTCCGCGCCACTTCTCAGCCTCACCTCAGGGCCTGGGCTCAAGGACAGGAACCTGCAGGGAGGGGACATCAGGTGCAAGCTGAGGGCTGCCTGCTTGCACTGGCCTCTGGGCTTCTTTCTCCTTCTACAACCAGCCCACAACTCAGCCTGCTTTTCTAACACCACACATTTACACACTAACCTTGGAGATAGATATGGACAGACATCTCTATCACCCTGGGGATGGAGCCTCAAGCATGTGCTGCCATAGGAATGGCAATCACAGAATCACAGAATCAGCCACGTTGGAAAAGACCTCCGAGATCATCAAGTCCAACCCCTGATCCAACCCCGCTGTGCTTCCCAGACCATGGCACTGAGGCCACATCCACTCTCACCTTCAACACCTCCAGGGACGCTGACTCCACCCCCTCCCTGCCCAGCCCATTCCAAGGCCTGATGACTCTCTTGGCAAAAAATTGCTTCCCAATATCCACTCTAAACCTCCCCTGGCACAGGTCCAGACCCAGCCCTTTTGTCCTACTGCTGCTTCCTGGCAGAACAGCCCCACCCCCACCTGGCTCCAACCTCCTGGCAGGGACTTGCAGACAGTCAGGAGGTCTCCCCTGAGCCTCCTCTTCTCCAGCCTCAACACCCCCAGCTCCCTCAGCCTCTCCTCACACCACTTGTGCTCCACTCCCTTCCCCAGCCTCGCTGCTCTTCTCTGCACCTGCTCCAGCCCCTCCAGGGCCTTCCTCAACTCAGGGGCCCAGAGCTGGACACAGCACTCCAGGGGTGGCCTCACCAGCGCTCACTCCAGCCCAACAATCCCTTCCCTGCTCCTGCTGACACACTCTTCCTCACACAGGTCCCTCTGCAGAGCCCTCCTGCCTTCCAGCACATCAACACACCCCCAGCTTGGTGTCACCTGCACATTTGCTGATGAAATGCCTGGTTCTGCAGCAGCTGCAGATGCTCAAGGGGCAGCAGGACCATGTCAGGGGCCTGGGAGGCCTGGGGGGCTTTGGGGTCTGGGAGGGTCCTGGGGGAGCTGGGGAGGGGCTTTGGGGATTGGGGGTACAGACCAGGACAGACCAGGACAGACCAGTGCCTCCTCACTGCTCCCCAGATCTCTCCTGGAGCTGGGCCACCTTTTCGTGGGACACCTGAGCCCCCCCCCAGTGCCCTCCCAGTACAGCCCAGTGCCCCCAGTACAGCCCACTGTGTTCCTGTCCTAGGGTGCCGGGTGATCCCTCTTTGTGGGGGTTGGGAGGGATTCGAGGGGGCACTGGGGAGATTTGAAGGGATCTGGGGGCGGTTGGATGGGGATTTGGGGGGGCTTGGGGGGCTTTGGGTGCATTTGCAAGAGTTAAAACAGGTTTTGGGGCACTGGGGCATCAAAGTGATCTATGGGGGGAGAGGATTAAAGGGAAAATAGAGGTTAAGAGACATTTGGGAGGAGTTAAAAGGGCCTGGGGGGGAGATGAGGGACTGCACCACGAGCAGGTGAGTCCTGAGACCCCCTCTGGTGTCCCCAAGACCTTCTTGGTGTCCCCAGTTCCCCCCTTGACACCCCAAGACCCCCCTGGTGTCTCCAATGTCTCCAGGGCCTCCTCACAGCCCCAGTTCCCCCCTTGACACCCCCAATTCCTCTGTTCCCAAACCCCTCCCCACTGTCCCCAAACCCCATCTCTGATGTCCCGAACCCTAATTCTCACCCCAGGAGCCCCCCCCTTGACCCTCTGACAACAAAAATGCCCCCCCCACGCTCACTGAAAGGTCAAGGGCATCTGGGGACACGTTGGGGACAGTCGGGGGGCTTTGTGGGGCACTGGGGGATTACTGGGGGATACTGGGACACACTGGGGGGAACCAGGGGGCACTGGGGGGTTACTGAGGGACACTGGGAGGGACTGGAGGTGAACTGGGGTACACTGGGGGTCACTGGCAGAGAACTGGAGAGTTACTGGGGGATTACCAGGACACACGGGGGGACACTGGGAGGTTACTGGGCCATACTGGGGGTTACTGGGTGCTCACTGGAGGATCACTGGGCCATACTGGGGGGCAGTGGGAGGTCACTGGGACACACTGGGTGGTTACTGAGGGGGTTACTAAGCTGTACTGAGGGTCATTGGGAAGTCATTGGGATATACTGGGGGCACTGGGATCCCCTTACCAGGATGTGGTACATCTCCCCCCACCCCGGATTTTGGGGGGCATCCCTAGGACCCCTTGGGGCTGGGAGACACCCTGAACCCCACTGCTGGGCTTTAGGGGACCCCCCAAAATCCTCTCAAAACCCCTGAAATTCCTCCCTTGACCCATCAAAACCTTCTTCAGGTCCCCTCAAATCCCCTCAGAGACCTCATCCTGCCCTCGGACCCCCCAAACCTTCTCAGTGACACGCAAAACACACCTGGGACACCCCAAACCTATTCAGGGACCTCCAGTCCCCCTCAGGGACCTTCAAAACAGTCTGGGACCCCGTAAACCCCCTAGAGACCCCAAAACTACATAAAAGGTCCCCGAAAAGGCCCCCAGGACCCCCAAGCCTCCTCACAGACCCCCAAAGCCCACCTGGGACCCCCCCAAGTCTCCTGAGAAATCAAAACCCCCTTGGAGACTCCCAAACCCACTCAGGGACCTCCAAACTCCTCCCTGAGTCCCCTCAGGACACCGAACCCCCTCAGGGACCCCTCACAAAGACCCCGGGAACCCCCGAACCCCCGAGCTAAACCCTCCCGAGCCCTCCAGCCTTTCCACCCACACCCGCGCTCCCCGCAGCCCCCGAGCGGATCCCCAGACCCCGCTCTCGCCGCCCCCCCCGCACTCACAGCTCAGCGCAGCGGACGCCGCCTCTCCCCCACTCGTTTCCACGCGGACAAAATGGCGCTCGCTCTGCGCGCGCATCGTCCTTAGAAACTCGCCCCGCAGCCAATCAGCGCGCGGCCACGGCCCCTGCCCGCCCTCTTTGGGCTTTTGCCCCGCGCGGTGCATTGTGGGAGTTGTAGTCCTTGCGGCGAGAAAGGATAGGCCTTTGGGGGTTTAGTTTTTCTGTCTTCTTTTATTATATCCTTTTTCTTTCGTTCGTTTCTTTCTTTTTTTATTTCTCCTTTTTTTATTCCTCTTTTTTCGTTTTTCTTTCTCTTTTTTTCCCCTCTTTTTTTTATGTTCTTTCTTTTTTGTTTTTGTTTTTTTTTTCTTATTTTTTCCTGTTCCTTCTTTTTCTTTTTTCTCTAAAGTCTAGACGACTTTAGGAATAAATTTAAAAGCCAACACAGTGCTATAAATTTAGGATGTGAATGTAAGGAAGTAGTAATGAAATCTCTGGCAAGACTCCACTCATACTGTGCTCACTAATACTTACCACATCATAAAAATCTGCTTTTTTAAAAATGTGAGAAGACAGTTGATCCCAGGAATAAAAGTTATGAGCTGTGAAGACAAGAACAGAAAAGCCCTCCTTCTGAAACAGTCACAGAAAAGGCAAATAAGTGTAACACAATTATGGAGTGATGAAAGGGAGTTCACACAAAGAAATATTTCAGATATATGCAGAAGAATTACAAGCATTGCCCCATTTTGACTAATTCTTCCTTACTTTATTTGCTGTGATAAATAGCACAACTCTCTGCTTAAAACTGGGAGAATTTTACTGATTAATACACTACAGACTACAGAGAGTTTGTGTGCCAGTTCTGCTTCTCACTCGTTCAGCAAAGCTGAGCAGAACTTCTGATTAGACAGAAATCCCAAGTGGCTGCAGACTGGGCTAGAAGGGAGCAAATCACCCTGAAAAACAAAGTCCCAGTGCTCCCTGGGAGTGCAGAAGAGCAGGGACGGTGTCAGGAAAGGCATCTCCTGAGAGGAACACGAACTGAACTCAAGTCCAGTTTTTCTTTTTCCTTCTGTCAAAGTTATTTGGGAGACAGTTGTGACAGTTTTTCTCTAAAATGCAGGTAGAAGGCCAAATCTTGATTTCCTTGACTTTGGCATGACTGATGTATTTGGGCACTTTTTCATTCCCTCACTTCAATTATATGGCAAGGCAGCAGAGAACTCTGGGAAAAGGTTTCTTTAGCAGAAGTTGAAAATTAAGAGGTTATTTTTAGTTTGAAAAAAAATTGTGATCTTGTCTTATTCTGCATAAAGGTCATATTCACTCACCTGATGACAGTAAAAAAGCCAACAGACAACATCAGAAATCTCAGACATTAAGGTATGTTTGGCAAATATCATTACTATAGAAAAGAATAAACTGCTGTATCTTCCCTTTCTCTCTCCTTTTCTCTCTTCACTCTCAGTGGCCTTTTTGTCTCATTATCTCAGAATTTTGCAGGGATTTACATTTTCCACTCCTTACAGCACAAGGATATCCCCTTTCAGGTGGTATCCAAGCTACTGTTTGGTTGGAAACAAGCTATATGAAGGAAAAATACTTTAATTATGCAAAGAGTTTCAAGAATTCAGATATAAAATTTCAGATTTTTAAAATTCATTTTTGAAACTACAGAGAAAAATCCCACAGAGAAATTTTTAACTGTAAATAAGTATATACAGTGTAAATAAAGAAATGCATGTTGGAAAAAAAATTGTCTCATAATTGTAAAACAGTGATCAGCAGTAACTTCACAATGGAATACTCCTTTGTCCTCTGTCACTCTCCCTTTTGTACAATCTTCCATCCAGTTCCATCAAGTACTCCCCATAATGGAAAGTTCTGGAACAGCATTGTTTTTCTTATCCTCGAAAAGAGAATGCTCCATGTTCACACTCATTAAAAGGCTGTGATTTTGTACCTAATGAGATCTCTCTCACTCTTTGATCAAACAAAACTTCTGTCTAAGTGAAATCTTGGCTGCTGAAGTAAAAAATAAAATTTCTTCTTATTTTAGTGGCACCCAGATTTCATTGAATGGTTTACAAAGTGTGAAGGCACTGATTACAGCCCAGTGTAAAATCACCATTACACTCATAATTTACCATGCAATGGAATTGTAGAGCATTTGAAGAGTCACTGTACAAAACACCATAGTAAAGCAAACAGACATTGTCCTAGTATGGAAGATTTCTTTAAACACTCTCACTGCTAATTTAATTCTAGTTAAACACACATATCCTAGGGAATGCCTCGTGCTTTTCAGCAGGATTTTATGTGTAAATCAGGATAACACGTTTTCAAAGCATTAACTAAAAGGAAGCACGAACTAAAACCTATTTAACCAATGAGGTATTGCTTTTAAACTACCACAAGGTCATAAAAAAGATCATTTCAAAGCTATAAGTTTTCTAATTGTAATCAACAACAACCTAATGATGAAAGAAAGTCTATCTGAATGGCTGTCATAAACCTGTGCACAGCCTTGCTTATCTTTAAAGATCCTTTACTCTGTCATTTGGTAAAATATTCACTACCAAATTTTGCTATGCAAAATTAAAATGTGGCACTGGAATTAGAAATAACATTGTCTTACTGCTCAGTCTTAAATGAGCAGTGAAACTCAGATGCAGTTTTATTATTCTATAACAAAGTCTATTTCTTAATATTAGGTGCAACTTGACAATAAAATTGGAAAAGTCTAAAATGTGCTGGAGATTGACCTTTTCCTTATTTCTCAGTGATCTGTCACACAAACTCTGTATTGGATTTACTCACTTTCCTGAAGTCTTTCTGCTGGTTTGGCCCCAAACCTAATCCATCTGTTTGCAAGCAAACTGTTTCAAGTTTAACTGTATTTTGAGCTGTAAGGTTTATGGGATTTCTCTTTTCTTTGATTTTGTTTTTCTTTTCCTTGAAAATGGTATGGATGTCACTCTACACTATTCTTACTCAACAGCTACACCTACACATCTCTCAAGATCAAGAGTTGTTGGGCTCTCACATTAGAATTCAAAACTATCTTAAATTAATTGTTTCCATTGGCATTTATTCAAAGAAATTTATTTCTCCAGGATGGCCATGCAAAGGGAATGCAAAAGGGACACACCTACACCAGCTAGAAATGGAAAAACTTTCTTGACATAAAAAAAAAGAACCAACAGCCAACCAAAACAAAACCACAGAACAAAACACTCACAGTGTTCAGGGCATATTTGCTCAATTCTCTCATTTCCAATTGTTATGAAGAGAACAGCCAGAGGGGTTTAGAGCCTCAGTCACTGTAAATCAGCACATTGGAACTGACTTTCTTACAGGTATAGAACTTGGTGGATTCTGGCTCAATATATTGCCAGTGGTTTCTATTACTGTTATTAAACAAATTCTCTGAGTCTATCCAGTGAGTGCTCCTTGTCAGCACTTTCAGCTTCTATTCTGAAACAGGTTCCAAAATGCGGGTGAGTCTCTCTCTATTCTTGGACTAGATCAACTGTCCCTCATAGAATACACCTCCATTCACAGAAAAAAATGAAGTACATAACACACCTCTCACCTTCACAATATGTTAACTACACAACTGTTTTCATGCTCTAGTTCTTGAAGTTAACCATGTGACAAATTAGAAGCCAAAAAGGACAAGTTTTTTAGTAAGAACTACTAATGCAAACACATTCTTTAGAACTTCCAGTCCTCAGCTGAGATAATAAATCACATTTTGTTCAACAGAGTGTTTGTGGAATTGCTACATGCACAGAAAAAGCACTTTTTCCTGCTCACCTCCTGGAGGCCTGACAATTGTTACAGCATCACTTATCAAGCTGCCCTGGCTGTTGGATGCATTCACTTGCACTGTGTAGTTAGAAAATGGAATCAGGCCTTTAATGGTACCCACACATTGAATTTCCTGCTGCTGCAGAACATCTGAGTGTCATTTACCACAGAATAATGAGCGTTATCTGTCAGGAAAAAACAAGAAAGGGGGAGAAGAACAAATGTTAGACCTTGTGTCTGCTACAATTCACTGTCTTTAGGAACTAAGTCTTATTCCTACTCAGAAGAAGACTTGTTGTTTTTACCAATAACACACACACATGGAACTCTGGCTATTGGGGAGAAAAAGTATTATTCATCATTTCTCCTGCTTTTGGCAACAGTTTATGGTACCTGTAAATCTTGGAAAATAAACCAACCAACACATGAAGCAACCCTGCAGTTGCAGAGCTGACTGCTCTATACTGCAAACAGGAGCCAGCTCTCAGAAATTACTGATCTTCTAGAAAAGTTGTGTGAGAACTGCAGATTCCAAACAATAGTGTTAATTCTTGTGCCTATGATACACTGGTAAAAATTTCTGAATTCACCAGAAAAATGCTTGCCTTAGGAGTTTATAAGCTAACTCATTGCATAGAGCAGAAAAAGTCACCTGCAGTAACACCTGCTTTCCAGCATGGCCTGCAGTCCCCTCACAGGTAAAAGGATTGGAAGCATTCAGTTGATCAGCTGAAATCATCAGAGGACACCACAGCAACCTCCATGTCCTTTGCAAACCTTTTAAGATCTAAACTTAAGATAAGACAACATTCTGCCCTACAAAAATAAAGAAACCCTTTCCAAAATACCCAGTAAGACTAGAAAATTTAAAAAAATTACGTGTCAGGTAACAATTTTTTCAAACCAGTGAAGAGTTCACTCACATATCTGAGAGCAAAGCTGAGCTCATTTAAAGATTATCCTGTATTTCAAACATATAAAGCACTCTATAAATGATTAATATTATTACTACTGTTCATCATTCCATGGAGAGCTCTCACAGGGAAGTCAGAGGAAATTCTCTGTTACAAACAACAGCAGAATCACACAAGTCTAAGATCACAGGTATGAGAATGAGATTAAACAGTGTATAACTATTAAAAATATTGTAAGTGAAGTCAGGCATTGTCACAGGTAGCAGATTGAATATTCACATCTGAGTCCTCTACAAAACCTAGATAAGACAGAATTAAAAAAACCCCTAGAAAAGTAACATTTTAATTATTTTTTTAAGGGAAGCTCCTTGGATTTACACATTTTTATTCAAGTTTTAAATGAGCTATTAGAACTGAAATGTTATTAAATCTGAAAACAGTTTTCCAATCTCCCCTATTTCCATGATGTGCTCTAACACGTGTGTGTGCAGCACATTTCAGTCCTGCTCACAGGACATTTTACCACAGATGAGGGATCTGGATTTTCTCCTGATTTGAGGATTCCTACAAACAATCTCTGATTTACTTACGGTGCAGGTCCACGCCATTCCATGATTTTGGTGTTCACAGAGTGGCACAAAGGGCGTTTTCAGTGATTCTTCTGGTAACAGATGACAAACTTATTTTCTGAGGTTTTGTGGAGGGGGGGCAGTTTTGTAGAACTCTTTAGAAACCTGCCTTGAAGCCCAGTCCCTTATTGCTCCAATTCTCCCTGGATGACACCGTGCCACAGCACCAGAGCACCCGGACAGACTCCAGCAGGGTGAAGGTGGAATGGTTTCATGGAGCCTGATGGATTCACTTTGGATTTCACTGAAGTTTACACAAGCCTCAGACCCCGTTTTAGATACAGCAATGAAGGCAAAACTTCTTATCTGCCAGAAGAACATCCACATTTCACACATTCCACACACAGAATCCTGCAGGAGCAAAGTTATTTTGTCCGACATCACTCTTATGGACACAGGTTGCTCAACCAGCACCACAAAAATGCATCCACATTCCTTGAACTCAGTTCTTCAATTGTACATCCAACCCTCCTTCTGCACCTTTGTGAAACTGTCCCTGGCTGTGATTTGGGAGCAGATACAACCCAGCATACCTAGGTAGCCTCATCTCCTCGGATGGTAAGACTGATGGGGAGTAGACAACAGGTTAGCAAAGGCATAAAGTGCTTTTGGAAAGCTTCATAAAAGAGTTTGGTGAAACAAATACCTGAAGGAAAGTACCAAGATCAGTGTTTACAGAGCCACAGTGCTGTCTACTCTCTTCTACGGATCTGAATCATGGGTCATCTACCACCACCAGCTGTGACTCCTGGAACGCTTCCATCAATGCTGCCTCTGAACAATCCTAAACATCCACTGGTCAGATTATGTGACCAATACATCTGTTCTAGAGCAAGCAGCAGTCACAAGTATTGAGGCCATGTTGCTGAGAACACAGCTGCGATGGGCAGGGCACGTCTCCAGCATGAAGGACCAACCACCGCCTCCCTAAGATCCTGCTTTATGGTGAACTTGCCACTGGCTGTTGCAAGAGAGGAGCCCCAAAGAGAAGATACAAGGACTCCCTGAAACAACATCTCAGCCTTGACCATATTGATCATCATCACTGGTCTACTCTGGCCTCCAATCGGGAGGCCTGGAGACACACCATCTATAACGATGCTGATGCTTTTGAGAACGCACGCGGGAACACCCTTGAGGAGAAAAGACAATGCAGAAAGAACCGTGTCCTGCAGAATATACCACCTAAGGAGTCTTTCTGCTGTACCTTTTGCAACAGGACATGTCTATCCCTTTTCAGCCACCAGCGCTCTTGCAACAAACTTGAGTAGTGCCCTCCCCAAATCTTCATTTGCGAAGCCCAGCCGTGATGAGTATTCTTACTGGATATAACTGTGATATATGTACATCTATATTTTTGCTCTAGCTCTGCTATTTGTCTTTTTTTTTCTCTCTGGGAAGTAAGCTTTTTCACTGGGTCTCGGGGACTTGGCAGGAAGCCAGGTTCAAACCTACACATGACTTCTTTGGGAGAGGCTGTGCTGGGGCCACGCTCCAGCCCTGAGCAGTCCCAGCTTTCAGGCAACATCATGGCTGACCCCCAGGACCCTCATTGTCAACTGGCCAGGAAAGTGGGATCCCGGTGTGCTACAGGGTGTGCTGGTGGGCCCCAGCCCTGCCCAGCCCCACAGGGCCCCTCACTCACCGAGCTTGAGGGGCTGCATGGTGGTCACCTCATAGGAGGACGGAAGCTGCAGACCTGGAGAGCGGCTCTCCTGGGAAGAGCTGTCTTCCATCCAGGCCTGCCTGGGGCAGGTGGGGGGTCTCTTCTCCATCCTGTGAATCAAAGAACACAGGGGAGCCTGCCTACGGAGGGCGTCCGAATGGTGGAGTCAAACACCCTCAGGAAAAATGCCGTGGCCAAATCGCCTCAGGCAAAGCGCCTCAGGCAAAAGGCCTCAGCAAAAGGCCTCAGCAAAAGGCCTCAGCCAAAAGGCCTCAGCCAAAAGGCCAAGGCAAAGTGCCTCAGCCAAAAGGCCAAGGCAAAGTGCCTCAGCCAAAAGACCAAGGCAAAGTGCCTCAGCCAAAAGGCCAAGGTAAAAGGCCTCAGCCCAAAGGCCAAGGCAAAGTGTCTCAGCCAAAGCGCCTCGGCCAAAAGGCCTCGGCCCAAATGCCTCAGGTAAAAACGTTTCGGCAAAACGCCTCAGCAAAACGCCAAGTTCCCACGGGGCCACCTGGGGTCGTGGACAAGATGTGGACTGCAGTCGGGGGCTTCTCGCCAGCGCCGCACTCCTCTCCTGTCCGGTCGCCGTCCTGACGGACACTGACCCACCATGGGCCACGGTCGTGCTGAGCACACCTGCTGCAGTGGGTGTCACAAAGGGCCCCTCTGTGACACGCTGTCAGCCGCTAGCCACAGGTCCCAGTGCTTGTTGACATGGCACCTGCCCCCAGCAACGGGTCCCAGGGAGCCACCACGCAGGCAGGAGCAGGCAGGGTGTCCCTGGGGACACAGGCCAGCCTTAGCCCTTGGCACTCAGCTGCCCTCAGGGTATCTCCAGGCCCCACTTTGCTCTCTTGTCTCCTCGGGACATCTGAAGAAGCTCCATGTTCAGACAGCCCTGCGTGCCCCCAGGACATCCCTTTCCTGTCCCCACACCGCAGAGCCTGGCCTCAGAGCCCTTCAGTCACATTAAATGCATAACATTTGCTCAAACTTAACAGAAACCATGGCTTTTGTTGCCTTTTCTCTTTCTCCCACTGACCAGCAAGAGCTTTGCCCCACTCAACAGCTCTTCCAGCACCGGGCTGCTCAGGAGCCCTCCCAAGGCCTTTGCTGCACCCCAGGCCCCTGTGCAGCACCCCGAGCTGCCCCAGGGGTGGTTGAGTGGCCCTGCCAGGCTGGCGGAGTCCTGGGGGGGTTTAGGGCTGAGGGGGGGGGGATGGCACCCAGGGGGATCCAGTTGGAAGGGCCGGGATCCTCATTGTGCCGGGAGATGTCGTCTTCTGGCACAGCCCAGTTGAGCAGCCGCATTGGTCCATCTGAGTTGTAGTGCTGCTGATCTTGCCTCAGTTCTGTGTCTCTTCTACAAAATCAGACCAAAGAAGCCCCCAGAAGCCCAAAGGGCCCTGGAACAGCCCCTCTCTGACAGCCCCAGAGGTGCCCTGGAGCCACTGCCCAGTGTGACCTCGCTCAGGCACCTTCAGAGCCCCGCTCTGCCCTGGGGGGCTGGTGTGGGCATCCACGCTGCCTGGGGACAGCCAATGGGGACAACTGGCAGTCCAGGAAAGACGTGGGCAAGGCTCTCTTGGCAAAGAGTCCCCCACTTTGAATTTCCATCCCATCCCCTCAGGACTTGTTCATTTTCCCTTTCGGACCCTCCAGGCCTAGAACTCTTCTCATCCCACAAGTCCTCTCTGAACCCTCTCTTGTGCTGGGGCTGCCTCAGCCTGGGTCGTTTGCCCCCTCAGCACCCTAAGGCACTTTTGATGTGCTCCAGAGGCCACAGTTTGTCCCCTGATCCCCGCAGTACCCCTTCATCCCCCTCCCTCACCCTTCCTTGGAACCTCACGAGCCCTCCCTTGACCCTCGAGGGACACAAAAGCCCACGGTTTGCTCTTCTGCAGCCAGGAGAGGCCTCTTGGCCACAGTCCCACCACAGGACTCCTCCACCTGCCCTGCAGCTGTCTTCAGGCCAGATCATACAATCACAGAACCATTTAGGTTGGCAAAGACCTGCAAAATCATCGAGTCCCAACTTACACCCATCCCCACCTTGTCCACTAGAGCAGAGCACTGAGGGAGTGCCATGTCCAGTCTTGTCTTGGATACCTCCAGGGATGGGGATTCCACCAGCTCTCCGGGCAGCCCCTTCCAATGCCTGACAACCATTTCCATCAAGAAAAGCTTCCTCATGATCACACACAAAGCCTCCTGAGGCCTTCAGTGCACCCCAGGCCCCCCAGCAGAAACCACCCTGCCAGGGCTTTCCATGCCACAAGTGTAATATAGAGTTCTTCACTCATTTCCAGCTTCAAACTCTGGAGCCCCAGCACTTCCCAGGAGCTCTGGGATCCTCTGCAGCCCACTCAGGGCTGAGCGTTCCTTCATGATTCCATCCTTCTATGCCTAGGGGGTCCACCGGAGACCCTTTGAGGCTGCACAGCTGCAATGCAGGGCTCAGTGGGGCATTTTGGGGTACCGGAGATGCAATTTGGAGTCCACCAAGGAAACGTGGGACTCTGCAGCTACAATTCAAGGCCTGTGGGGATGGTTTGGGATATCAGGAATGAAATTTGAGGCCCCCTGCAGAAAACTAAAGGGCTCTGTGCCTGAAGTTTGGGGAAAGTGGGGGATTTGGGTCCTGCAGCTGTGACATTCCCTCGGGGAGACAGCCAACCCCCGCAGCCACACTCAGCCCAAACCCCCCCCAGACCTGCCACCCTCCATCTCCCAGAGCTGCTGACACATCCCACTGCCCAAAATAAGCATGATTGCCCCCAAAATGCCACCTCAGCAGGCCCGGGGGGATGGACTCAGGGAGGGGAGGAAGCCCAAGCTGCTGTGGGGGAAGTTTGAAGGCAGTGGTCATGATGTGGGACAATCTGGAGTCTGGCAATGTCTCCGGGTGACCTCCTGGTCCTGTGGTAGCTGCAGCACAGGGCCTACTGCTGTGCCACCTTCTGGGGTGCTGGGCCTGGGAGGACACAGGGGTCACAGAGTGGGGCATCGTGTGGGGACACAGGGATAACTGTGGCTGCCCAGGCTGGAGAAGAGAAGGTTTTGGGGTGACCTTCCAGCCCCTTCCAGTGCCTAAAAGAGGCTCCAAGGGAGCTGGAGAGGGATTTTGGACAAGGGCCTAGAGTGACAGGACAAGGGGAATAGCTTCACACCGGCAGAGGGCAGGGTGACATTGGCAGTGGCCCTGAAATGGGGTGAGAAGGCTCAGGCAGCAGCTTGTCCTTTAGCCAAGGCGGCTTCTCCCGGGGAAAGCCCCAGCCAGGGCTCAGCTTGTCCCACAAGCCTGGGGCCAGGGGTGCTGAGGGGGGAGCGTCCCGCTGCCTGCGGGACAGCCCAGGAAGGACACGGTCGGCTCGGCACAGTCAGCACCATGCAGCTGAAGGACACCAGGGCTTTGGGCACGTTGTTGCAGCTTTATTCATCCCCAGTCCTTTAGCCAAGGCAAGCTGCACCTCTGCCGGGCTCACGGCCAGCAGCAGCGCAGTGCTCGCAGGAGGCCTCTTGGTCTTTGCTGCACGAAAGGACTCCTCAGAATGGAGGCTGTCCGAGCTGCCAGGGAGCTGACAGAGATGTCCCAGTCTCTCTCCAAGGGCTGAAGCGCTGTGAGGGAAAGAAACAGAGCCCAGATAAAAGCCCCCGTCTGCAGAGAACCTCTGGATTCCCAACAGACCACACTCCCCACTCACCGCTCAGGATGTCAGCCTGACTCTCCGTGGTCTGCTCCCTCAGGCGCCGTGTGATGAGTCCTGGGCACAGAGCTCCATTAGCCCCTGCTCCCCAGCCTGCTCCCAGCAGCAGGGTCCCCAGTCCTACCCTCCTCCCCCTCAGCAGGGCTGAGCCCAGGAGCCCCCAGAAACTCAGGGCAGTGGGACTGAGCAAGGCGGCCACCAAGCCCCACTGCGTGGGCAGGGCTGGCAGAGGGAGG
The DNA here is from genome assembly GCF_025592945.1 of Manacus candei. Lineage (NCBI taxonomy): Eukaryota > Metazoa > Chordata > Aves > Passeriformes > Pipridae > Manacus > Manacus candei. The sequence goes on along the minus strand of NW_026138093.1, from coordinate 8,984,899 downwards.
CAAGGCCCTGCCCGGGATGGCCAGGCATTGCTGGGGCAGCCCCAGAACTGCCCCTCGTTGCTGGGGCAGCAGTGGCACAGGGGCCAGGCTGCCCCAGAGGCACCGCAGGGGCTGGCACTCACCAATGAACCTGACAGCCGCCAGGCGCACGTTGGCCTGAGGGTCCTGCAGGTAGGGCAGGCTCTGGTGGATGAAGTCTTCAGCCCTGTTCCTGCTGTTCTGAAGCTGCAGAGAGAACAAGGCATGTCTCTCCAGGGCTGTCACTGGGGCAGTTGGCTGGAGCAGTGCCTCCTGCCAGCACCTCCTGGGACGGAGAGGCCTCCCCTCCTGCTGGCTACAGGGAAGGAACAGGGGCCAGCAGAAGAGCCCCTGGGGCTCTGTTCTTGAAGGCAGCAACAGGGATGCAGCTCCAGGCAGGCTCTGCCCAGCTGCAGAGCCCCCAGCCCAGACATGGGATGGGAGCAGCCCTCCCCCAGCCCGGGCCCCTCAGCTTGTCCTTACCAAGCACACTCCAAGCTCCCACAGCCGCTCTCTCTGCAGCAGGTGCTTGAGCGTCTTCCACTTCAGCAGCTCGGCGGCAGCAAGAAGGGCTTCCCTGGAGGCCTGCAGGACAGCATGACCTGAGAGATGGCCCGGGGGCCTGGGCAAGGAGACATCTTGGCTCTGTTCCTGGGGGATCCTGCCTTTAGGAATCTGGGACATGCCCTAGCCCAAAAGTCTGGGAGCCTTTTGGGGACAGCCCTGGGGGACAAGAGTGGAAGCTCAAAGGCCTGGCCTCCGACACAGCCTGTGGGGATGCCCCTGCTCAGGCCATGGTGGTCACGGGCTGCTGCCGAGCCCTGCAGGAGCAGGCAGGGCAGGTGTTGCACAGGGCCGTGCCAGCTTCTCCGGCCCTGCTGGCGCTGGCTCCGCACGGACCTTCCCACGGGCTGTGCTGGGGGAGCGCTGCCTGCTGCCAGCTGCCCTTGCCCCGATGCCCAGGAGCACTGGGGGTGTCAGCTCAGCCCTCTGTGTGTCAGGGCTCAGCCTTCAAACCTGTACCTTGGCCACGCTGGGGACCTGGTCGCTCATGCGGAAGAGGAGAGGCACCAGTGCTCGCCACACCTCCTTCCTCATCCTCTTCTCATCCCTGCCGACCACCAACTGCAGCAGCTCTGTGAGCATGCGGATGGAGAGCTCTCGCAGCTCGCTGCACTCCTGGCAGGAAGCAGGAAAAGGGAGCTTTGCAAACAGCAGCTCCCTGCCCACAGTGCAGAGGGCCCTGATCATGGCTGCGGGGAGGGCAGCGGCTCCGGCCTCACATCCCAGAAGAAGCAGCACTGGGCTGCAGGGCCCAGAAGCCATCCCAGGAGAGCCCAGGGGAGTGGAGCTGGCTCCAAGTGCTGCTCGCAGGGCTGGGCTGCAGGGCAGCTGTCATTGCCCAGTGCCCATCTGAGGGGCTCAGGCTCCACATCAGCCTTACCGAGTCAAAGAGGGGCAGGAGCCTCCCCACAAGCTGCACAGCGATGAAGCTGGCCTTGGTCTTCTTCAGCTGACGCAGAACGTTTCGCAAGGCCAGCAGGATCTTCACCTGGGCATCTTCGCTGCCAACTTGCAGGATCTTCATCATGCCCGGCAGGAAGAGTTCAATGTTTCTTGCCTGTAGAGAGAAGAGAATGTCCATTGGGTGAAGAGGGTCGTGCCTGAAAAGCTCCCCAGGTAGCCACCCCAGGCCCCACCATGGCAGGGAGGGCGTTTGGAGCAGTCACCCCACATTGTGAGCCCCAGGCCAGGTCAAGCCACTGCTTTCCACCCAGCCCCAGCCCCCGTTTGCCGACAGGGCTGCCCCTGACACCGCCCTGCTCACCATCTCGGCTCTCTGCGACAGCCCAACGAGCCCTTCCAGCAGCAGCCTGGCCGTCCTCACGTTTGGACAGCCCTGATGGCTCTCGAGGTCAGGCTCCTCAGCCAACTCCTCCCACTCAGCCTTCCTGGAGGATGACTGCAGGAGCAAACAGAGCCATGAGGGGCCGGCAGAGCCTGCAGGGCTGGTGGGAGGGGACCAGGGCCTTTGGTGGTCACTCACAGCCATGGGCTGGGTGCGGGGGCCTTCTGCGGAGCAGCGGAAGCACTGTCTGTGCAGCAGGTTGGCAAAGCCCTCCAAGATCTTGGCCAGTGTCTCCGGCATGGAGGACATCAGCTCCCACAGCTCCGGCGCAGTGCTGGAAGGCAGAGAAGGCAGAGCACTGTCAGCAGGGCTGCCTCAGCCACAGGGCTGTGGCCTGGAGCAGCCCCCCAGAACCTGCCCCTTGGAGCCCTGGCTGCGCGTCCCCGGGGGCCCTGCCCGCGCGGGCAGGACGGGGCTGAGGGCGTGTTCCCCGTGGGGCTGGAGCACCGTGCTGGCTCTGGGCTGGCTGGGCCAGCTTTGGCTGCTGTGAAGCAGGGCTGGAAAGCGTGGGGGGATGGAGGGCCTGACTCTGCAGGCTGTCCTGCAGCGTTCCTTGGCTCTGGCAGCCAGAGAGTCTCGGGGTCCCTCTCCCCACAGGGAACAAGCCCACCCTCAAGGCCATCAGGGCCAGTACCTGTCTCCTTGAAGAGCTGCCTTGCACAGGAGGATGACCACTGTGGTGGGGTACAGGTTGGTCATCAGGCGAAGCAGTGACTCCGCTTTCTCCCGCGCTGCCTGTGTGCTGCAGTATGGCAGGCTCTCAAGGATGCTGCTGACTATCTTGGGCACCTGCAGGGAATACAGGTGAGGATGGCACTGCCCCCGGAGTGCAGCCATGTGCTCAGTTGCCCTTCCCATTCCTCTCTGCAGCCTTGAGGTGGCTTGGGGGGGCCCAAGTCCCCTGTGCTCGGGAGGGAGGGATGCAGGGAGGAACAAGGCCCAAGAGGGCTGAAGGGCACGACAATGCAGCCACAGCCCACTCACATCTGTCAGCCAGACATCCGGGTCCTCCAAGGCCACATCCAGCAGGCTGCTGGGCACCTGCTGGTCGAGGATGCTGGCATCTCCCAACGCCTCGATGGCCACGAGGATGACATCCGTCCTCTCGTGGGACTGCAGGTATTTTCCAAAGGCCTACGTCAGCAAGGAAGGAAGACCCGTCACACTGAGTGCCCTGACGGTGCTGCTTGGCTGAGCAGCTCGAGCGGCCCTGGCCGGACGTGCCCACCACTGCTGACAGCAGTGCCCACAGCAAAGCTGGCAGCAGTGCCTGCAGTCCCTGCATGGCAGAGGATGAGCAGAGAGGGCCCTCCTGCTGGGGGAGGAGGGCTCATGGGCACAGGCTGCTGGCCCCACTGAGAACCAGGGACTTGCTGGTGGCCAGGAGCACTGGAGCTCCTGCTGGGGCTGAAGCTGCTGCTGGGCCACTGGAGTGCAACCCTCGTGCTGTCACTGCTCAAGGATGGCAGGAACCCTCTCCCCAGGGAGCTGAAGGCACGCCAGCCCCACTGCTGCAGGGTCCTTTGGCCCACAGCAGTGCCCTGCTGGTGCCACGGACAGGAGTCCCAACAAGGGCACAGCTCCTTACCTTGGCACAGTCCCTGGGGCTCAGAGAACACAGCGCGGAGGTGGTCACAGCTTCCCGGTGGACTTGGCCTGCTCTGTCCTTTAGCCTGGATTCAACTAAACACCGGGGCAAACACACAAGAGTCAGGAAGGCAGAGCAGCTTTGCCAGCAAGCTCACCAAACCTCCCTGGCATCTGCTGGCAAGGGGGCAGGACAGGAGCAGTCCAGGATTTTGGGAGGGTATCAGGACCAGCTTCTTGCTACAGGCACTGGAGGGACCAGCCAGGGTGGGGGATCTGCTCTTCCCCACCAGGGAAGACGTGGTTTTGGGACAGGGAAGTCAAGAGGGACTTTGGCTGTGGGGCCCACAAACCAGCGGGCTGCAAGATCCTGAAAGGAAGGGGAGGAAGGAGAGCAGCAGCAAACAGATCCTGGCCTTGAGCAGAGCGCTCAGGCTCTGCAGCAAAGGGGCAGCTGGGAAGCTCTGGGAAGCAGTTGGGAGGGGCAAAGGGGGTCAGGAAGCAGATCTCTCAGGAGATGTCTGTGTGCAGAGCAATGAAGCCCAGCACTGCTCTGCCTTTTTTACTTACAGATGAACTCAGCCAGGGCAAAAAGAGCATGGAAAGCTGCACAGCTTGTCTGCTCCTCAGAGAACCGGAAAAGGATGAGACGCCCCAGCAGCTTTCCTAGGAATGGGAGCTGGATCTCCCCAGAGCAGACAGGTCCAGCAGTGCCTCTTCTGATGTTGGCATGGGCCTGGATGAGGGAGTCATGAGCAGAAGGGCTGAGGGCACAAAGGTGGTTCCAAAGCCCCCCATCCAAGAGTCTGCCCAGGGCTGGATTCCTGGGGAGATCAGGCTTTGCAGAGCCCTGCGTCCCCGTCTCTCAGAGCAGCCATGTGGGCAGCAGCCCTGGCATGGAGAGCAGCAGGGATGGGGGCAGGGCCTGGCTGGAGGGGGCCTGGTCCTTACCTGCAGAGTGGAATAGTCAGACAGCACACAGGCCAGCACATCGATCCTTGCCATGGCCCTCTCCCTCACAGCCTCTCTCTTGCATCTGGTGAAGTCCAGCAGCAGCTGGGACAAGAGAAGCAGCGGGTGAGCCCTGGGAGCAGACTCCAACACCAGCAGCAGCACAGCTCCACTGTTGGGCCGCACTCGCCCCATCCCTCAAGGCCTCCTCTCCCCTCCAGCAAAGCCTGCAGTGGGGTGTCTGCCCCAGGTCAGGCACAAAGGTCCAGATCCAACCTCATGGCCAAGGAGGAGGGCAGGTGCCACCCTCTGCAGCCCCTGTGCTCCACAAGAGCCTGGGGCCTGCCCCTGCTTCCCCACAGGAGGTGGGCACCCTCCCTGCAGGGCACTCTGCCTGTTCAGCACTGCTCTGGGCATCACTCAGCCAGCAGTGGGTAAACCCTCCCCTCCAGGCTGAGAAACAGCCCTGGGACTCCCCCCATTTTTGCTTGTGCCAGACCTCCAAGATGCCCTGCAGCTCCTCGCTGACTCGAGAGGCAGGAAAGCTGAGCACCATTGTCCTCAGCATGCTGTCCATGGAGTTCAGGGTCTGCAAGGAACACAGAGAGCAGTGGCAGTCATTCTGCTGTTCCTCCCAGCCCCAGGAGAGCCATCTGAACCCCCTGTGCCACAGGAGGAGGAGGAGGATGCCCACACTTCCCGGGAGAGACATGGGCATAGACAATCTGCGAGGGCAGAGCAGCCTGTGGCACGAGATGCAGCCAGGCCCACGGGAAGGGGACAGAGGCACGAGGGGGGAAGTACCCTGCCCTGCCTGGGATCACTGCTCCTGTGGCAGCATGGGATAGCCAGGGAGCAGGCCAGAGGGGCTGGAGTGCTCTGGAGCTCACCCAGCACTTACCTTGATGTAGAGGGCAAGGTCCCCTTTTGGCATTTCCTTCTCTGCAGGCAGCCAGAAGACACTCGAGAAACACGCGTGGAGGAGGCTTTTGGCTTTGCCCTCCAGCGCTGTGTCCACCAAGCTGCAGGGAGAGGGCAGGACACTGCTTGCACACGGGTGCTGGGAGCAGCCCCTCGATGACTTGTGCGGGTGGCATCGGACCTCTGGGCCAGAGGGCCCACGACAGATGGGCAGGTACCTCAATTTCTCCAGAGCCAGCATGGAAAGATGCCGAAGGTCTGTGCGCAGCAGGTCCCTTGGTTCTTCTTCCAGCAGCGCCTGCAGAGCAAAACCGGGATGGCACCTGCTGGCAGTTGCCAGCACCCAGGGCCTCCAGTCCCTGACCCGCCCAAGCGCTGTCCACACAGGCTGCCCGTGCCAGGGGGCTTTGCTCCCTTCGGCACATTGCCCAGAGTGCCCTCACCTTGATGTTCTCTGACAGCTGGTACATGTCGCAGAACAGGTCCAGGCCCTGGGTCAGGCCATGCTTCAGGGCGCTTCGGCACAGCACGGAGATGCTCCGAAGAAATGTGGCCTTGTCTCTCTCCTCCTGCCAGCCGGGGGACAGAGACACAAACACGGATTGTGAGTGGGCAGACACAGCCAGCGGGACCGCAGCACAGGGGGTGCAGTGCCCTGCAGGAGAAGCAGCCCTGCCCTGCCAGCACCCCTCCAGCAGCCTGGCAGCACAGCCCCTGCCAGCAGACAGCAGCACAGCCGCCCTCCAGCTGGCTGCAGTTACCTTGTTGGGGCTGGTGACAAAGGCCAGGATGGAATCAACAGCTTCCTGCTCCTCCTTGTAGATGGGCAACCAGCTGGTATCTAAGGGGGGGAAGAGCAGGGAGAGCTGCAGACGGTCCAGCGAGAGGAGGGAGCAAAGGATATCTGCCCTCCACCCAGCTCTCTGCCCACTGCCTTGGCACAGCCTTCCCTTGCAGCTCCTGGCTGGAGGGTGCCCGGCAGAGGAGCTGCCATGCCTGGGAAAGGCCCAGTGCCCCGGGCTGAGGAAGGCAATGGCAGACAGGCAGGAAATGCCCAGGCTCCCACAGCACGGCTGCCTCCTGCCAGCCCAGCTGACCCTCGCTGCCCACAGCCCAGAGCCTCTCTGCCCTGTCCTTCTTTGGGAGAGGCTGTGCTGGGGCCACGCTCCAGCCCTGAGCAGTCCCAGCTTTCAGGCAACATCACGGCTGACCCCAGGACCCCCATTGTCAGCTGGCCAGGAAAGTGGGATCCTGGTGTGCTACAGGGTGTGCTGGTGGGCACCAGCCCTGCCCAGCCCCACAGGGCCCCTCACTCACCCAGCTTCAGGGGCTGCATGGTGGTCACCTCACAGGAGGATGGAAGCTGCAGACCTGGAGAGCGGCTCTCCTGGGAAGAGCTGTCTTCCATCCAGGCCTGCTTGGGGCAGGCGGGGGGTCTCTTCTCCATCCTGTGAATCAAAGAACACAGGGGAGCCTGCCTACGGAGGGCGTCCGAATGGTGGAGTCAAACACCCTCGGGAAAAATGCTGCGGCCAAATCGCCTCAGGCAAAGTGCCTCAGGCAAAAGGCCTCAGCAAAAGGCCTCAGCCAAAAGGCCAAGGCAAAGCACCTCAGCCCAAAGGCCTCAGCAAAGTGCCTCAGCCAAAAGGCCAAGGCAAAGTGCCTCAGCCAAAAGGCCAAGGCAAAGTGTCTCAGCCCAAAGGCCAAGGCAAAGTGCCTCAGCCAAAAGACCAAGGCAAAGTGCCTCAGGCAAAGCGCCTCGACCAAAAGGCCTCGGCCCAAGTGCCTCAGGCAAAAACACTTTGGCAAAGTGCCGCAGCCAAACTCCGCGTTCCCACGGGGCCACCAAGGGTCGTGGACAAGACGTGGACTGCAGTCGGGGGCTTCTCGCCAGCGCCGCACTCCTCTCCTGTCCGGTCGCCGTCCTGACGGACACTGACCCACCGTGGGCCACGGTCGTGCTGAGCACACCTGCTGCAGTGGGTGTCACAAAGGGCCCCTCTGTGACATGCTGCCAGCTGCTAGCAACAGGTCCCAGTGCTTGTTGACATGGCACCTGCCCCCAGCAATGGGTCCCAGGGAGCCACCATGCAGGTTGGAACAGGCAGGGTGTCCCTGGGGACACAGGCCTGCCTCAGCCCTGGGCGCCCAGCTGCCCTCAGGGTATCTCCAGGCCCCACTTTACTCTCATGTCTCCTCGGGACATCCCAAGGAGCCCCATGTTCAGACAGCCCTGTGTGCCCCCCGGACATCCCTTTCCTGTCCCCACACTGCAGAGCCTGGCCTCAGAGCCCTTCAGTCACATTAAATGCATAACGTTTGTTCAAGCTTAAAAGAAACCATGGCTTTTGTCGCCTTTTTCTCTTTCTCCCACTGACCAGCAAGAGTTTTTCCCCACTCAACAGCTCTTCCAGCACTGGGCTGCTCAGGAGCCCTCCCAAGGCCCTCGCCGCACCCCAGGCCCCTGCGCGGCACCCCGAGCTGCCCCAGGGGTGGCTGAGTGGCCCTACCAGGCTGGTGGAGTCTTGAGGGGGCTTAGGGCTGAAGGGGGGAGGATGGCACCCAGGGGGATTCCTTGGATTCACCAAGGAAGGCCTAGACTAAACTACCACAGGGATCCAGCTGGAAGGATCAGGCTCCTCAGCATGCTGGGAGCTGTCGTCTTCTGGCACAGCTCAGCTGAGCGGCCGCATTGGTCCATCTGAGGGGCCAGGAGCTGTAGTCCTGCTGCTCTTGCCTCAGTTCTATGTCTCCTCTACAGAATCAGACCAAAGAAGCCCCCAGAAGCCCAAAGGGCCCTGGAACAGCCCCTCTCTGACAGCCCCAGAGGTGCCCTGGAGCCACCTGCCAGCCCAGCTGGCCCTCGCTGCCCACAGCCCAGAGCCCCTCTGCCCTGTCCTTCTTTGGGAGAGGCTGTGCTGGGGCTGAGCTCCAGCCTTGAGCAGTCCCAGCTTTCAGGTAACATCATGGCTGACCCCCAGGACCCCCGTGGGTCGGGAAAAATACACAGCTCAGGGGGGGCAACCCCTACAATAAATAACACAAGTGGCCATTGTTTTTCTGCTTTGCTCGATCCCGGAAGTCGCTGCTGCAGCAGGCCCGTGTCTAAAGCTGCTCTTTCCAGGTCTCATAGTCCTGGTGTTTGCCTACAAAAAATTGATGAATTTAAAAAAAAGAAAAGATGTGGCAATGCTGTTCATGAAGCCTTCAGCAGTCACCAAGAGTTCTGTTCTGCAGAGATTTCAACTATTTCCTGAATTCCACACTCGTGGCTTCAGGCCATGACTTGCCAGAGCAGTCCCAGAGCTGGCCACTGCCCAGAGATGCCCTGGGGCAGCTCAAGTGCCCAAGTGGGACAAGTGGCCCAGGGTGTGTGGAAGCCCTTTGGAGCAGGAGCTGGTGGGCAGGAAGGGCCCATCTGGGGAGGGTCAGGGAATCCCCCCCTGCAGCCCTGCTGCCCAGGCTGAGGAGGGTCCTCTCCAGCCCACAGCACACCGTGTGCCCTTGGGGGCTGGGCTGCCAGGGCTATTCCCAAGAACTGACTGGCCAAGGTGAGGAGTGTCAGAGACTGAAATGGTTCATGACTGTCCTGGGTTAAAAAGGGTTTTCCCCTGGAGTTGGAAAGTGGTTAACCCCAGGAGGTGGTATTCTTGGTGTTGACCCAATCAGCACCCCTGCAAAATTAAACATATCACAACAGGCTGGAAAAGAAGAGATTACGTAGCTGAAAGAAGAGCAGCAGTCTTGGTCTGAGACCACGAGGAGAGAGAGGGGCCAGGGAGCCCCGCTGGGGGCCAAGACCCCCCAGCCCCCCTTCTGGGGCTGTAGAAAGTCGGAACAGTGTTAAACTGGGCCGAGTACTGTGGCCAAGAGCCGAGGGAGTTTTTCTCCACTGTGAGTGGGCAGCAGGAGCGGCGGCAGAGACAGCACTGAACAGAGAGCTGTGGCTGAGAGCCAAGAAGACAGTCAGCAGGAGTGAGGTGGTACAGAGCCAAGCTGAGAGACACAGAGATGCCCGACGGAGAGACAGAGCACCAGGCTCAGTAGAGACTGTTTGGGGTGAGCCTGGCTTTATTTCTACAAACCCTTTGAGACCCCTCTTGGGAGGAGGGGGTGGACTTCCACCTGAAGGGAGTCCTGAAATGCAGCAGCAACTAGAGAGAGAGAGAGAGAGAAGCTGAGAAGCTCAGAGATGTCCTGGAGCTGGAGTAGGACAGCCAGGAGGAATGTGGAGGGGGGAAGAGGCCTTCCTGCCCCCCTTCGCCATGTTGACAGTTTGAGACGGAGCAAAGGAGCTCTGCTAGAACACTTGGGGCAAAAACTGAACTGAAAGCCCTAAACGTTCTGACTCAGGAGGAACTTGAATCCTCTGAGGAAGGGACTGTCAGCGGTGCCCAGTACCCCGTGATATGACTGTGGAGAGGTGAGCCTTGTCCCTGCTTTCGCAGTCCATGGGAGAGAGACCAGCTGGAGCTGAAGGGCCGAGGGGTGAGAGAAGACCCCTGTGTTGTAATGGAGAGAGAGAGAGATTTTCCAGTTCTGACAAATCCAGCTATGACTGCTGCCTTGAAGAGGAGAGACACTGCTGCCCTGAAAGTGGAAAGGATCTTTTCATCTTCCCTTCAGAACTTTTATCGGAGGGAAAGGAGGGATTTGATCTAATGTAAATATATTGCTTTTCCATAGGAGAGATAGTTAAAATTGTGTATATAATGTATTATAGTATTTATTTGTGTAAGTAATATACTGTAATATAATTCCTTTCCCCCCATACTGAGCTGTGTTTTGTCTGAAAACCCTCTCACACTGTAACAAACTGGGGGGGGGGCTAGGACTTGGAAATTGGATTTTTGAGGGTCTCAAACTGCCACAATGATTTATGCATTCTGGGATTGCCAGGGCACTTTTGCAGGCTGGGAAGAAGCAGCTGGACCCATCCCCCCTGCCAGTGCTGTTGAAGGTGTCAAGCCCTGAAAAGGCGAGAAGAGCCGTGTTTACCAGGCCCCTCACGGGAACTCTGCGCAGGCCCAGCAGACCTTGGAGGCTCGAGGCACGGCCCGGGACACCATCCATGGATATAATAACTCATAACTTCTTGGAGTGTGGGGGCTTCCCTCCCCCACCCCCAACGGATCAAGGCCCCCACTTCAACGGACAGACATTGGAGCTGCAACTCCCAAGTTCCATCGATGGACCCCGTGGGTGGTGACTACAGACATCTTTCCACTCTCAGCTTTGCTTTCCCTTACTCTCCCTCACCCTTATCCTGCCTTTCCCTTATGCATTTTCCCTAAAGGTTACCTTTATGCCATATTGCTGTAGATGAGAGATAGAGATGATAACACCCAAAATGGCAACATACCTGTTTACCTTTGAAATAAAATTGTTCTAAAATAAACCCTACTTATATGTTTTCATACACCAATTATTCGGTCTCATTTCACTCTAATCCACCCCAAGGGATTTATTAATAAGAACCTGGTTACCTCCCCCTTTCTGGGGTGGGTGGTAACAGACCCCTTGTAGCAGAATGTTCTACCTGGAAAAGAATCTGATGGGAGAATGCAAGCACTGCAAGCTCTCTGGGGGGAGTTACTGCTGGTGCCAAGGGGTTGGTTTAGTGTTGAATTGTGCCAAACCCAACCTGGTTCCCCAACCTTCCAACACACATGCTGCTTTTGGAAGCAGAGTTTGACAGATCAGCTGCTCACTGGCCTGGGAATGTGTGACTGGAGATCCATCACTGGATAAGCATAAAAGTCCAGGGCCAACTTTCCTAGAGCAGATTCTTCCACAGACTTTGTTGAAGTGTGTGGAGCTTCTGCTGTGAAGCAGGGACAGCTCTTGATGGTCACTGCCCAGGGGGTAAAAGAAAGAGAGCTCTGCCTTGATTTATTTCTCTCAGACCCCGCCAGGCCCTCCCCGCTTCCTGCCGGGATCGGACACCGCCGGCGGCCCCGGCCCTGCCGGGCTCCATCAGCCTGAGCAATTGCTGCCAAGGAGGGGCCGGGGGCTTCCTCTTGGCCTTCGTCTCCCTGGCGCTGGGGCTCGGCTTCTACCTGCGCCAGAAGGTGAGGGGGGTCCCAGGGGGTCGTGTGTCCCCCCAGAGCGTCTGTGCCCCCCCGGGGACCCCCCACCCCGCTGTCACCCCCTTTTCTCTCCCCACAGAGCTCCTGAGCCGGCGGTGGCCGCAGCCCCTCCCCGGGGCCTCGGGCCCAGCCTGGACCCCTCCTGTCCCTGTGAGGATTTTGGGGGGGTCGTGTGTCCCCCCTCCCCTGCTGTCACTCTGCCTCCGCCCGGCTGCTCCCAGTGATCCCACTAAAGCTTCCCAGTTCTCCCCAGTCCTGGTTATTCGGGGGTAGTTGGGGGGGGAGGCGTGGGGTGACCCGGAGGGAGGAGCCGAGTTTGGGAAGGGCAGAAGCGGCCCCGGGATGGATCGGGAATGGGGACCCCTCACTGTCCCCTCGTGTCAACCCGCTCTAGGGGAGCTTTGGGAGGGCACCTGCCCCTCAATACAGCACCCAGCTCACCCCAAAAGGTGCTGGGACCCCACCAAAACATCCGCACAGCCTCTCAAGGATCCCCAAACACACTCAAAGCCGACCCAGGACCCCACCCAACCCCTTTTCTGGGGGGACTTCTCTGGGCACTGGTGGTGCTGAGAGTCCCCCCGGCTGCGGGAGAGGAGCTCTCGGGTGAGCAGGGGGTGGGAAGGGGGAGGTCAGTGGGAAAAGGGGGGTCAGAGGGGATAAAGGGGTGCTGGAAACCCAAACTGAGTGAAAGGAGAGTGGGACCTCCCAAAGGTGGGGGGGGAGGGGCTCGAGGTTTGGGGGATGATGGGAAAGGGTAAGAGAGGTCAGAAGAGTGGGAAGAGGGGAGGGTGGCACCCCCAAACTGAGCATGAGGGGGCTGGGGAGTGGGGGATGATATGGAAGGGGTAAAAGAGGGGGGAAAAAAGTAGGGATTGGGACCCCAAAAGGGATGCTGGTTGGTCTGGGGATTGAGGGGACCATGGAAAAGTGGAAGGAAGAGGGGGAAGGGTGGAAAAGGGAGGGTGGTCTGGTGGGTTCAGCGGTCCCATGGGGGTCTTTGGCACCAGGTTTTGGGAAAGGGAGTTGTTCTCCTGAGATCCCAACTTCCTGTGAGGTGCTGGGGGCTGCTGGATCCAATCTCAGCCATGAATCTTGCCAACATTTTAAATTTAGAGGAATTAGAGAGTTGTGACTGAAACACTTTTGTCCCGCAGGTTTTAATGATGGCAAATCAGATCTATTGATAGAAATGAGTTATTTAGGGTTACAAATGATCAGACAAAAGATCTTCATCAGAATTATTTATTGTACAATACAAACACTAAAACTACCAGGAGTACAGGATAAGATAGGACAGTGCTCTACACTAAAGCAATTGTTGAAACAATTCTACTCAAGCTGGCACAAAAGCAAGAATTCTTAATTAGAGATGGATGGAACTCCCCCAGACCAACGCTGGTGGGGAGATCTCTGCTCTCAACCTCCAGCAGTGACCCTGGGGGGTCCCCAGCCAAGGCAGGAATCTCCACACTCCCCCCAAGAAGGGTCCTGTTGGAAGAAGCTGTCCTTGGGAAAGGGGACTGGCCATTTCTGGTCGAAAGGGATGGACTGACAGTCCTTGAACTCCAGGGGTTGCCTCCCCATCATGGGGTAAATTTGGGGTTGAAGCAGCGGCCGAAGCTCTTCCCACAGTTGGGGCACTCACAGGGCTTCTATTACCCCGGTGGGTCCGTTGGTGTCTGGTCAAGTGAGACCTCTGGGTAAAGCTCTTCCCACACTCCCCACACTTGTAGGGCCTCTCCCCTGTGTGGATGCGCCGGTGGGTGATGAGGTTGCAGTTCTGGATGAAGCCCTTCCCGCAGTCGGTACAGCGGAAGGGCCTCTCATCCGTGTGTGTCTGCTCATGCCTGCGGAGATGTGAGCTGGTCTGAAACCTCTTCCCACATTCCCCACACGTGTAGGGCCGTTCCCCGGTGTGGATGCGCTGGTGGGAGCGGAGGGTGGAGCTCTGCCTGAAGCTCTTCCCACATTTCCCACACGTGTAGGGCTGTTCTCCAGTGTGGATGTGCTGGTGGGTGCGGAGGTTGGAGCTGTCACTGAAGCTCTTCCCACATTCCTCACATGTGTAGGGCCGTTCTCCAGTGTGGATGCGCTGGTGGCTGAGGAGATCAGAGTTGTCTCTGAAGCTCTTCCCACATTCCGCACACGTGTAGGGCCGCTTCCTTGTGTGGATCTGCTGGTGTCGGATCAGGTGGCTGTTGTTCCTGAAACTCTTCCCACATTCCAAGCACCTGAAGGCTTCCTTTCTAGTGGGATGTTGCCTTGGGACAACGACCTTTAAGTTCTTGCTCAAGCTCTGGCCGCCTTCCCGGCACAGGCTGGCTCTTTCCTCCTCAGAGCACCCTGGGCTGGCTTTGGAGCCCCTCCTGCGGGGGGATCTCCGGCCCTTTTCCTCCCCGCTGCCTTCCTGCGCCGGGGAGCCCTTCAAAACGGCCTCTCCCACCAGGGTCTCACGGGGGGATTTGTCCTCCGGGCTCTCCCTCCTCAGCTCGGGGCCTGGGGCAGGAAGCAAGAAGGACAGGCAGGGGATTTGCCTCCGGCCCACAGGGAAGGCCAAGGACATCCCCCCAACTCCGGCCCCGGCAGGACGGCGGCGCCAGCGGGGTTGTCCTGCAGCCGGGGCCATGCTGGGCTGACAGAGCCAGCACAACACCCGCCCAAAGGGACACTGACTTCCTCCTCACCTGCCTGGGGGGCCCAAGGCATCTTCCTCTTCCTCGCAGCCTCCTCCTCCATCCGCCCAAGCTTTGGGAAGGACAAATCCTGATGGGGGGGAAAACAAGGGCTGAGCACGTTGGCTTGGGGGTTCCTCCTGCCCAAGTCCATCTCTAGAGCTCACCGGGCATCCTGTGACCATAAAAACCTCCAAAACACCAAGATTCAGTCCAGAAAAACCCAAACCACTGAGATTTAAGCAGATTCAGCCCAAAAAAATGTGTTTAATTGGGAGGATGATGGAAGTGAGGTCATTTCATGAGCACTTGATTGAGTTGCTACATTCTAATCAAAAGCTGTATTAATGTAGTGTCATTTAAAACTTTCCAGGGCTGTTACTGGAGGTTCTCTGGCCCCCTGCCAGTTCAAGGCTGTTTCTCCAAACCACCAAACCACGGGTGCCAAACGACCTGGGTGGTCAGTGCCGGCTGGGGGAGTGGGAACTCAGTGAGGGGATGAGAAAACTGCACCCGGGGTTGGGCTGAAAGAGGCTTCAGCACCACTTCTGATGGCCTGGGGGCAGCATCTGGCTTCTCCCAAACAGAGACATGGCACTTGTTCCTCTGCAGGGAGTCAAGGGCAGGAGGGTGACTCCTGCTGCATAGATGGAATGGCAGAGAATCCCTTGGGTCCCCAGGATAGATCAGCACTCAGGGACACAAACTGCCCTTAGGCTCAGGATGCAGCTGCCAGCACAGATTTCCCTGCAAAGTCTGCAGTGAGTCAAGCTCTGGAGAGGAGATTGTGCAGGGACCTGATGGGGATGGACAGGGGCCCAGCAGGGACAGCCAGGGCCTGCAGGGGAAGGCACAGGGACAACCTGGCCCCCCACACTGCCACGGCTGTCTCTGCTCCTCCTTGCAGGCTCCGTGGCCAGGCACAGTTTGTGTTCCTGGGTGCCCACCATCTCAGCACTTGGAGCCACTCAAATCAGCACCCGCAGCTCTGCAGCAAAGCCCCAGCTCACCTGGCACACAGGGGATGGACACAGCACCTTCTCAGGGCACTCACAGTTTCTTGTCTTCCCCACCACAGGGCTCTCCTTTCTCAGCAGCACCTCTGCCTTGCACTTATTATCAAGGTCACCTCAGGGCCTGTGCTCAAGGACAGGAACCTGCAGAGAGTGCAGATGATGTGCAAGCTCAGGGCTGCCTGCTTGCACTGGCCTCTGGGCTTCCTTCTCCTTCTACAACCAGCCCACAACTTAGCCTGCTTTTCTAACACCACACATTTACACACTAACCTTGGAGATAGATATGGACAGACATCTCTATCACCCTGGGGATGGAGCCTCAAGCATGTGCTGCCACAGGAGTGGCAATCAGAGAATCACAGAATCAGCCACGTTGGAAAAGACCTCCGAGATCATCAAGTCCAATCCCTGATCCAACCCCGCTGTGCTTCCCAGACCATGGCACTGAGGCCACATCCACTCTCACCTTCAACACCTCCAGGGACGCTGACTCCACCCCTCCCTGCCCAGCCCATTCCAAGGCCTGATGACTCTCTCAGCAAAAAATTGCTTCCCAATATCCAACCTAAACCTCTCCTGGCACAGCTCAAGACCCAGCCCTCTTGTCCTACTGCTGCTTCCTGGCAGAACAGCCCCACCCCCACCTGGCTCCAACCTCCTGGCAGGGACTTGCAGACAGTCAGGAGGTCTCCCCTGAGCCTCCTCTTCTCCAGCCTCAACACCCCCAGCTCCCTCAGCCTCTCCTCACACCACTTGTGCTCCACTCCCTTCCCCAGCCTCGCTGCTCTTCTCTGCACCTGCTCCAGCCCCTCCAGGGCCTTCCTCAGCTCAGGGCCCAGAGCTGGACACAGCACTCCAGGGGTGGCCTCACCAGCGCTCACTCCAGCCCAACAATCCCTTCCCTGCTCCTGCTGCCACACTCTTCCTCCCACAGGCCACCAGCCATTGGCCCTCTTGGCCACCTGGCTACACTCTGCCTCCTCTTCAGCTTCCTGTCCATCCCCACTCCCAGCTCCCTTTCTGCCTGCCTGCTCTCCAGACACTCTGGCCCCAGCCCGGGGGGCTGACGGGGCTTCTTGTGGCCAAAGGGCAGGACCCGGCCCTTGGCCTGCTGGAACCTCATCCCCTTGCAATCAGCCCATGGATCCAGCTGGGCCAGGTCCCTCTGCAGAGCCCTCCTGCCTTCCAGCACATCAACACACCCCCAGCTTGGGGTCACCTGCACATTTGCTGATGAAATGCCTGGTTCTGCAGCAGCTGCAGATGCTCAAGGGGCAGCAGGACCAAGTCAGGGGCCTGGGGGGGCCGGGGGGGCTTTGGGGTGTGGGAGGGTCCTGGAGGAGCTGGGGAGGGGCTTTGGGGATTGGGGGTACAAATCAGGACAGACCAGTACAGACCAGTACAGACCAGTAGCTCCTCACTGCTCCCCAGATCTCTCCTGGAGCTGGGCCTCATTGTCCTGGGACACCTGAGCCCCCCCAGTGCCCTCCCAGTACAGCCCAGTGCCCCCAGTACAGCCCACTGTGTTCCTGTCCCAGGGTGCTGGGTGATCCCTCTTTGGGGGGTTGGAAAGGATTTGAAGGGGGGGGGGAGATTTGGGGGGATCTGGGGGGGGTTGGATTAGAATTTGGGGGGTTTTGGGGTGCTTTGGGTGCATTTAGGGGAGTTAAAAAGGGGTCTTGGGAGGTCAAAGGGATCTGTAGGGGGAAAGGTTTAAAAGGAAAATGGGGGTTGGGAGACATTTGGGAGGGGTTAATGATGTCTAGGGGGAAAGAGGAGGGGCAGCACCAAGAGCAGGTGAGTCCTGAGACCCCCCTGGGGGTCCCAAGACGTTCTTGGTGTCCCTAATTCCCCCCTTAACACCCTGAGACCCCCCTGGTGTCTCCAATGTCCCCAGAGCCTCTCCATGGCCATAATTCCCCCCAATTCCACTGTCCCCATACCCCTCCCCACTGCCTCCAAACCCCATCCCTGATGTCCCCAACCCTCCATCTCACCCCAGGAGCCCCCCCTGGACCCTCTGACACCAAAAACATCCCCCCTCCCCGCCACGTTCACTGCTGGGCTGTCGTGGACTCCACAAAATCCCCTCAAAACCCCTGAAATCCTCTCAGAAATCCACCCCAAGACCCATCGAAGCCTCCCCAAGGACCCCCCAACTCCCATAAGAGGCCTTATCCCCCCCCGCAGACTCCCTAAAACCTTTTAGTGACCCGCAAAACACACCTGGAACCCCCCAAGCCCATTCAGGGATCCCCGCAGTCCCTCTAAGGGAGACTCAAAGCCGCCTGGAACCCGATAAACCCCCTAGAGACCACAAAAACTGCTGCAAAGGTCCCCGCAAAACCCACCCAGGACCCCCGAACCCCCTCAGACATCCCCCAAGCCCACTTGGGACCCCCCAATCTCCTCAGAAACCAAAAAACCCTCAGGGCCTCCCAAACCCCTTCAGGGACCTTCAACCTCCCCCCCCTTGAGTCCCCTCAGGACACCGACCCCCCTCAGGGACCCCTCAAAATCTCCTCGGGAACCCCCGAACTCCTCTGCTAAGCCCTCCCGAGCCCTCCAGCCTTTCCCCCCGCAGCCCCCGAGGGGATCCCCAGACCCCGCTCCCCCCGCAGACCCCCCCAGCTCACACACCCAGCGCAGCTTTTCCCGGGGCCGCCGCCCCCGAATCCTCCACGCGCCAAAGATGGCGCCCTTCGCGCGCTTCGGGCGGAGACACCCCCGCCGCAGCCAATCAGCGCGCGGCCACGCCCCCTGCCCGCCCTCCGCCCCGCCCCCGCCTCGCGCGGGGCACCCCGGGAGATTCCCCAGTCAGTGCCGGGAACAGCCCCGGCAGCGCAGCCCCCGAGGGCACCCGGTGTGCTGGGGCTGGAGAGGACCCTCCTCAGCCTGGGCAGCAGGGCTGCGGGGGGGATTCCCTGACCCTCCCCAGATGGGCCCTTCCTGCCCACCAGCTCCTGCTCCAAACGGCTCCCACACACCCTGGGCCACTTGTCCCACTTGGGCACTGGAGCTGCCCCAGGGCATCTCTGGGCAGTGGCCAGCTCTGGGACTGCTCTGGCAAGTCATGGCCTGAAGCCACGATTGTGGAATTTAGGAGACACTTGAAACCTCTGCAGAACAGGACTCTTGATAATTGCTGAAGGCTTCCTGGCCAGTATTGCCAGACCTTTATTTTCTTATTATTTTTTTTTAATCTCAACAATTTTTCTCCACTTGTTTTCATTGACAACATCTTTTATATATTCTATTAAGCTGATTCTTTCATTGTGTACATGAATAGTTTTGTTCAGCTACTTATCAAAGTAAATATCCCACCAGTGATTCAGTTATGGAAACCTGGCTCAGAGGGAGCTCCTGATTTTTGGGGCACCTTTCATCACTCTAATTTTGCCTCTTTTGTTCTTCCTCTCCCTATTTTTGTCTTGAAAAAGCTCTCCAGGATGTGTGTGCCTGGGAGTGTTTTCATCCTCTGAGCTTTGCCCTGTGCCATGGGACAGGGGACAAATGCACCTTCCAGAGAAATCTGCCCCTCCTGCTCACAGAAGCCCTCTGAGTGCCCAGGTGAGATGGTGCCCAGGCTGCTTTGCTGGTGTGGAATGAAAGGGCCAGGCCAGAAAGGCAGAGGAGGGTGAGGGAGGAGACAGGGCCCTTTGCAGGGGATGTGTGCGAGGCTGGGGAGATGAATGTCCCTGGGCCAGTGAAGGCTGTTCCTGGAGTCACCCCAGAAGTGTCAGGGCTCTGACAGGGCTCCAGAGGGCATCCTCAGTGCCCCTCCTCCCTCCACTTTTGGGGGGTCCCACTCCCCTCCCACTCAGTTTGGGGTCCCACCACCCCTTCTGTCCCCTCTGACCCCCCTTTTCCCACTGACCGCCCCCTTCCCACCCCCTGCTCACCCGAGAGCTCCTCGCCCGCAGCCGGGGGGGCTCCCAGCACCACCAGTGCCCAGAGAAGTCCCCCCAGAGAAGGGGTTGGGTGGGATCCTGGGTGGGCTCTGAGTATGTTTAGGCAGTCCTGCAGAGCCTGTGTGGAGGTTTAGGGGGTTCCCAGCACCTTTCAAAGTGTGCTGGGTACCTTATTGAGGGGTTAGTTCCCTCCCAGAGCCCCCCAGAGCGGGCTGACAGGGGGGAACACAGGGGGGTCCCATTCCCGATCCATCCCGGGGCCTGTTCTGCTCCCCCCAAACTCGGCTCCACCCCTTGGGATTCCCCCAAGCCCCTTCCCCCACTGCCCCCCAATAACCGGGACTGGGGAGAACTGGGAAGCTTTCCTGGGATCAGGAGTGGCAGCAGGGGAGAGGGGGACACACGACCCCCCAAAATCCTCACAGGGACAGGAGGGGTCCAGGCTGGGCCCGAGGCCCCGGGGAGGGGCTGCGGCCGCCGCCGGCTCAGGAGCTCTGTGGGGAGAGAAAAGGGGGTGACAGCGGGGTGGGGGGTCCCCGGGGGGGCACAGACGCTCTGGGGGGACACACGACCCCCTGGGACCCCCCTCACCTTCTGGCGCAGGTAGAAGCCGAGCCCCAGCGCCAGGGAGACGAAGGCCAAGAGGAAGCCCCCGGCCCCTCCTTGGCAGCAATTGCTCAGGCTGATGGAGCCCGGCAGGGCCGGGGCCGCCGGCGGTGTCCGATCCCGGCAGGAAGCGGGGAGGGCCCCGGGGAGCGGCGGCGGCGGGCGGGGCCCTGGGGGAGCCGCCCCGAGGGGTCCCCGCCGCCCGGGGCACTGAAGGAGCCGCCCCGGGACGGGCCCTGGCGGGGGTCGCCAGAGAGGGGGGCGAGCTCGGAACAGAATCAGCTCCGGAGAATAAACCGAGGGAAACCAAAGGGCCGCGCCGGGGGAGTCTCCGCCGCCCCGGAGCTGAAAGAGCTGCCCCGCGGGACGAGCGAGGAGGAGCGGCGGGGAAACAGTCGCCCGGGGTGTGGCGAGGGAGATGGGAATGGGATAAAAGAGAGAGAATAGAGGGAGAAATCGCTTTGTTTCTCCCCTCCCTCCTCACCCCAGCTCCCTTTTGTATACAGATAAAAGCAGGGATCGACATGTGCTTCCCTTCCCCCTTTTCCCCTCAGAGGAACAAAAACAAAAAAGAAAACAACAGAAAAGAAGGGGAAAAGCCAATTCTGGAAAACTATCTCGTCTGAGATGAGTTGTGTAGCCAAAGGAAACTCTGACTCCAGAGGTGCCCCAGAGGGGGCAGAGCCCCCACCCTGCCCACTCACACCCTTCAGCCCAACATTGGGGTTTTCCCTCCCTGGCACTGCCCAGTCCAGCCCCTCCCTGGTCCCCCCATCTCCCTGCCCCTGCCCCAGCCCAGCAGAGCAGCACACTCAGGTCTGGCCCTGCAGCAGGACATGGAGGCCATGGAGCTCAGGGACAGGCCCTCTGGGGCTGCAATGCTCAGCACATCATCAGCTCAGGCAGCTCCTGCAGCCCCAGGGCCAGCCCCGCTCCCCAGCACAGCAGCAGAGAATCGGCCCCGGGCTCCTCAGGCCCCATTTGCCATCTCCAGGGGCACTGGCCACCACCAGCACCAGCTGGAGCAGCCTCAGCCCCTCAGCCCCCACAGTGGGACCCTGAGGGCAGCACACAGACTCCAGGGAGAAACCAGCAAGGCAAGGACCCTCTGGAGAGTCTGCTCCTTGGCCTTCTTCTTGAGAGCCCTTGAGAAGAAGAGCTGAGGCTTCAGGCTGTGCCCGGAGCAAATGGAGCCCCTTGTGTGGTGGAAAGAGTGCAGTGGAGCCCAGCTCATGCCAGCAGTGCCATGGCCACAGGACTGACCCAGCCCAGCCCAGGGACCAAGGCCCAGAGCACTGAGGCCTCACCGAGGCCCAGAAGGGGAGGGGGGCAGGAGAAAAAGAGCAGCTCTCAACAGGCCAAATGCTGCTGCTCCCTGGCACTGCTGCTGGGCTGGGACTCTGTTTCCCTGCCCCTCTGCACACAGGCACTGCCCTGCCAGACTCACCAGAGGTCTCAGAAGATTGAACTCACAAAAACAAGTCACTGAAGGATCCTTGACTTTGTTTCAATGCATTCCTCATTTACACAGGCTCTGGGTCAAATTCAGGATGTAGACAGTGACCCAGACATGGGATGAATAATCAATATTCACTGTACACAACTTTATCCCAGGAGAAAAAACACATGAAAACCCTGACCCAGCACCACAAAAACCTGAGCAGGTAGGCTGGAACAAGGAGTCCCATTCTGATGGAATGGAAGAGAAAACAGGCTATTTGTACCTTCAGAAAAGCATCCAGTCATCATTTCCCTCAGGGCATCCTTGAAGAAAAAGATTTCTTAAGAGAGATACCAGAGCTTGGCAGCAGGCTGTCCTTCTTAGCTTGGAAAATCTCTGCTAACTTACCTAACAATGGTACAAACCCCCCACGTTAATGTTGTCAAACAGCTGCATCTGCAGGATTCATGTTCCAGCATTACCTAATGCACAATTATCACACCTCTTTTTAAATTTAAAGGGGAGGAAAAAAGTGGGGGGTGGGGAGAGAGTCCCCACCTCAGTGATCCATCAAGTGTACATCCTGGCCACTGCTCCCAAGAAATTTAATATATGCTAAAAAGATATAAAAAGACATCAAAAGCTTTCAGAAATAAAACTGCTTCAGAAGCTAGATTTTAAGATTGCCAAATGGGTTTTAGCCAGATTATAAAGTTGACTGAAATGCCAGGATACTGCATTTTGGAAGCGGCAGCAGCTCACATATTGCCTTGTATTAGTGGCTGAAGTGTGTTGCTGATTCCAAAGCTGGACTATCATCATCTGTGGGGGAGAGTAGATAAATAAATAAATAAAAACTGGCATTCCCTACCAACCCTGCTGCCTTGAAGCACTCTTTTCAAATGCAGCCTCCACAGGAAAAAAAAAGTGAAGACCACTTTATTTTGATTATAGTGCTTTCCCCAGGCAGGAATTTTTATTTCAGTTAGAATCTTTGAACCATTCCATTTTCAGTGAGGCATTTTTATATTTACAGTTGACATCTTCATAGAAGAATTAAACCTTTGAGCAACAGCTCTAAAGCATGAAGGTTGCCTGCAGGAAATACTTAAATTATTTTACATCCCAATGGTGCCTGTTGTTTTTAGCTAAAATTTAATAAACCTGAAATCAATGACCTTTCTATTACTGAAAACCTGCCCTTTGGAAAACTAACTTTCCCAAGAAACATATTTGGGTGAATAAATGCCAAAGGGCTATTGAAATCTAAACATTTTCTCCATTTATAGCTTGTGACCATTTAGTTCCTAAATTCCTGACTGCTGCCTAATGTACAGAACAGTGGTGCCTTGGTCGAATCACATATCACTGATTTCAGAGTGTCCCAGGGATCTCATTGACACAAATCAATTAGAATCCAAAATCAATCAAATATGTTCGTGCACTATCATTCATTGAATTTGAATATCCCCAAATTAATTGTAAGCACTTGAAAGAACCTAGAAATAAATTTTGAAAGGGTACAAAAATAAAAAAGAGTAAACTTTGAAAAGATAATAGTGCATCTGAGCATGTTTCATGCCTGCTGGGGTAAGTTAATGGTGAATCACACCTTCCCTTCCCAGCACAGGCTGAGATATATTCTTTTTGGAACATGAAAATACCCAGAGACTGAAGGCAGAGGACACACCAGTCAATGATCCAGCATTATTTTCTGAACAGCCTGTTACACACCCAATATCAAACATGCTGCCAGGATATTACAAAATGCACAAGGATGTTACACTCTGAAAAACTGCACATTGTAAGTGAGCCACTGCACTTCAGGGAGAAAGAAAGGAGAGAATTCCTGAATCTCTACCAAAAGCATGAATACATGTGGCCACTTACCCAAAGAGCTGTTCTTGTTGCTGAGGACTGCTCTCTGAACACCTTCACCTGTAATTCTGTCAAGGTAATAAATCCTTCCATTTATCACAGCACACTCAAAAGCATCCTGCTATTTAATGTCAATGGAAAAATGGCCCAAAGTGTCTAAAACATTTCCTTTTGCTCATGTAAAAGTGCTGGCATTTTACTTCCTTCCTGATAAGCCAGTGCCAATGGACCTGATTGTTCTTTTCTTATTCAAAGCATATCAGTAGTTCCAAAGCACTCTCCATCTTATCAGGTGTCTGAACAGCACAGTTACTGAAAACAGTTTGTCCTGCTCCTCTCTCCTTCTGCCAGGCTATCAGATAAACCCAACTAACTCTGTATTTACACACCATCAAACATAAGCTGTGTCTTCAACTCACTGTAGCCTGTTTCTGGCATGTTACAGTTTTGCTACTTGACATTAGTTGTACCCAAAACAGCAGCAGTGAATTAGCTTAGAACAAAAATATAGTCACTCCATAGCACAGAACACAAAAGGGACACAGGATAGGAAAAAAAAGGAGAAACCTTTTGTGAAGTAAGAATGATCACTCTCATCTCAGCAGTTCACAGGTATTTATCTGGTGCTACTTGAAAAAGAGCCTGGAAGCAGCAGGATTCAAATGCATTCAAAACAGACCTGACACAGGCCTCAAGAGTAGAAAAATAACTTCTTTTTTTGTTTATTTTATTCTCCTGTCCTCTAGGAACTGTCTCTGATTTGCAAGGGGTAAGAAAGTGAAAGAAAGGAAAATGCCTTTACAGTTTTTGTCTGTGACGAGACTGATTTTCATGATCCAACCTTCATTTGGCACTAAAAGACCCCCACAAAAACAAACCAAAAAAACACTCTCTCCCAGACAAGCCTCTCAGCAACTCCCCTTTTCATTGTATCTCAGATACAGAATTTTCAGTGCTGACTACTGAGGAATAACACAAGATCAACTCCTTCAGAAGGGCCAGGGCTTTGAAGATTTTGCTTCCTGCCCAGCCCTAGGGAATAGGCACAGCATCTCCCTTCCTTCTTCTCAGGATGACAGGATATCCTGGGAGGAGGACAGTGTTGGAAGAGTTAAACATTAACCTGGCTGTGCCCTGGGCACTCTCAGCTGGCTAAATGAAAAGTTCTGGAACACAGGGAGAAATCCTGAGTTGCAGCTCTTTGATTAAGTACAGCCTTCTTTAGAAGCTGAAGCTCCAGCCCCTGAGTGGAGGATCCTTCCCACCACTTCTCCCACTGACAGTCCGCCTGAGCAATAAAATATTAACTCAAACATAAAAGGACAGTGGCATTCATCCTCCACAAAGACAGGACCAAATCCTGCAGCCAATTTGATGGCAGAAAAAAATCTCTACATCTCCAGGACTTTAAACTGTTTCATGTCTGTAAGAGGGGTACTTTTGAATTAGATGATCAATGGAGCATAGATGCGTGAGAACGCAATCATATTAGGATGTGAAACCAGCCAGAGTATGGTACAATGTAACTTCATGGCACAAGCTAATTGTAAGGTCCATTGTGCTTTTTAGCAAGTCAGCCTGATATCCCCTATTATCAGAGCTGAGTTCTTCCTTGGTTTTGCTACCTATTGCAAGATAGATACATCTACCCTTGAAACACAGTGATAGAGGTCATACATAGGGGTGAGAAAGATGATGATGGGAGGAAGATGATGTGGGCAGGGGTCGCTGGCCCCTTGCCCTACAGCAGGGCATGCACAGACTGTTGCTATCAGGTGATGAACAGGCGGGGTTTGGCTGCCACTCAGGCATCACCTTATACTGGGTACTGGCCCTACGTGGTGTAATGTAGAGCCGATAAAATGGGGTGTCAGGACTGCTGGGGTGAGCGATCCTCATCCTGCCATGGAGACTGTGTTGTTCCACGGGGACGCCCGCTAAGCACGGGCACCGACCAGCTGCTGCAGATCCTGGCAGCCCTGGCCTGTCTGTGTGGGTAAGCACAGTTTATTGACAGGAAGCAACTGAGAGAACAAACTTTTTAATATCCTTTTAGTGTTTCTTTAATTCCCCTTTTATGTTTACAGTATTTTTCCTTTAGTTTCCCTTTTTACTAACCAATATCGTGTTATTCATAATATTGTGTTAAGATCCTTTTTTGGTATCCCTTTTCACTAGTTAATTCTGTATTAAATGCTGTTCGTAGTATTTGTTTTAATTCCACCCGATAAGGTAGTTATTTTGTATCCTTTTTAGGTTTTAATTCCTCTTGCTAAGTTTATTACTATTAGTATTATTCTCACTGTAATAAAAGATATTTTGTGCATTTGAATATTTCTGGCACTTGTCTTTATTCCGGACATGTATCCAAACAAACTGTTACACACACACAGCTTCTACTGAGAAGCTTCTGTCCTGTCAGGGCAGTCAAACTGAACAAACGTGTTTTCTTGCTGCTGAACTTTACAAATGAAAAAAAACAAGTTACTGTTCTATGCCCAAGGTTCTGGATCCTGCCCCATGTATAACTTTAGCAGCTCTCCAGATGGAAGGGGATACCACAGCATTGGTGTTACTAGGAGTGACTTTGTGCATCCCCAGACATGGAGCTGTAGCTCACTAGACACTGAGCAGCTTACCTGTTTTTCTCCATGCCCAGTTTCCTAAAACTGAGGAAAGAAAAGCAAGTATTTGTTTAGACAGCACCACAAACCAGAGGCTGGATGGATAAAAAAGTAATTTAATAAGCCTCGCTCTCAGGAGATGCTTAATAGACAGAAACACTCCTTTAGAGGAGCAGCTAATTCACAGAAGCATCAAAGAACTTCAATCAGACATTCACTCCACAGGGACAAGGCAAGGTTTTCCTTCTCTTCATCTGAGGTGACGTTAAGCTCTTTAACATGAACAGTGCTGCTCCTCCAAATCTGCTTCAGTGCTTCCAAGTATGACAAAGGAAAGCGCAGCCCGTGAGTCTGCTGGGGAAGAAGAAGCAGAAAAAAAATCCTTCAGCTGAGAGCAGTGTCCTTATTGCACAGCAGTGTGTGAGGCTGTGGGGAGGGAGCAGCAGGAATGTGCTCCCTTCCCACATGGCACTGGGGTCACTGAGAGCATTCTCCAGAAGACTCGGTTTTACCCAGGCCTGTTTTATCTTCGTAGGGAAAATGCTGAACTCTATTCCGTGTTCTAGCACGCTTTTGGAGGTGGGGATGTTTACAGCACGTGGCTTTCTCCTGTGGTTTACACATGGAAGAATTAAATAGCCTTAAACTTACACTCTTGCCTAGCCCTACCCATTATTTTTGGAAGCTCACAGAAGTTTATTTCTAGCTGCCACACGCAGTCTTTGGATATAGTTTGACACAAGCAGAGAGGAGCTCCATTCCCAGGCCTGGAGTCTTCAAGGGCAAGAAGGAATATTCTGGGATCTGCACATGTTGTTCAGGTGCCAGTGTACAACCTCAGCTCTGGAGGACCAGTGAGATTTACTTCCAAAGAAAAATAAGTGCCAGGCAAAAAGCCTTGCTGTAATTACCGAGACAAGGACAGACTGTGCCCTGTTTTGCCATTCCAGTGTTTCGGATCACAGAGCTAAGACACAGCATCTCACTGCCAAAAAAGCAGAAATAAAGGTTCCAAAGCTCAAAGCCATGCTTAGGAAGGATTTATGACCAGCAGAAGCACACTATACCTGCGAGCAGGAACAGAGACAACCTGAAAAGTACATTTCAGAACAAGGTAGGTCTTTACTCACAGTGCTGACCCACCCTACCCTAAAATGAACACCCCTGCAGTGTGTTCCATTGGATACAGAATCTAACATGGGTTTAGCATGGCAGTGATCCCTAGGGAATATCTGCTGGCCTATCCAGTAGCCTCAGTAGAGGATGTGCTAAGGACACACCAGTAAGAGCTGGTTTTAGTTGCTCCAGTAGCTTTGCTCACTGGGCCATAAGGCATGCACCAGAAATCCTGTTAACATCTCGAGTGTTTAATTAAGCATGAGATCACATTGCTCAGTTCCACTGTTGAACTGCCTCTGTGGTGCAGCCTCATCTCCTCTGGGCACTGCAGGGCTGGGCAGAAAGGCTCTGGGTGCTGAGGATCACGGCAGAACCCAGGCCCTGCTGCCATTCTGGGCAAGCTCATCTCATGCAGCAAAACCCACCATGGAAAGATAAGTTTTGGGGTGTCTGCAGGAACAAACCTGGGCCGTGCCATCCTCACTGCCAGTGTCATCTGTCCCCATCATGGGAGTGTCTCTCCTGTTCCTTAAGGAATGATACACATAAACCATCTCCCTGCAAATTTCATCCTAAAAGACAGCAGGGAGGAAACAGTCACATGTGATCCACAGCCTCAGACTCATCTCACTGCACTTGCCAATGCTCCTGAATTCTGGAGTCACTCTTACAACAAAGCATGCAAGTCACCCTCCCAAATGAATTTTCCAACAGCCACCTCTGACAGCAATAAGGGACTCTACAAAACACCTCTGAAAATTTATTTACAATCATCTTCTGCCTTAAAACTGCCCCTGCTAGAGTCCCAGGAGTGATGCTGTACAGCAAACAGGCCATTTAAGGGAAAGTATTAATGAACAGGTGTGCATCAACACATTTCCAGTCTGATACTGATCTGTTTCTTAAAAATCACATGCCCATCATCAGTCCTTGGTCAGAGCTGTGCAAAGCAATTCAGAGCTCTCTGGGCAGGTTGCACATGGAATTTGTGGACACAAGTCTTCCATGTGTCCTGTCATCCTGGGTTGATCTGTGTGACATCAGAAGGCAAGGTGGCCCAAAAATTGGGGGAAAAAGTCTCCAAAACCTACACAGTCTCAATATGGACACAAGCAAGATGGAGGAAAAAATCAGACAGTTATGGTGTGTTTTTCTTGGGACACATTCAATTCCTCCAAACAAACCCCAAACTGTACAAGATAATCTTTGCTGTGTGTCCCGCCCCTTTTTTTTTTTTTTTAAAGTGAGATAAAAAGCACTTCTACAATTTCATACTAAAAAACC
The DNA here is from genome assembly GCF_025592945.1 of Manacus candei. Classification (NCBI taxonomy): domain Eukaryota; kingdom Metazoa; phylum Chordata; class Aves; order Passeriformes; family Pipridae; genus Manacus; species Manacus candei. Next base: position 8,956,870 of record NW_026138093.1, on the reverse strand, counting down.
TTCATGGATAAGAAGCAGTATAAACACAGCATAATGCAAGATGCATGCATCAATGTTGTGGAACAACTTAGTAGTGCCCCTGGCACCTGCTTGGATACAGAGATAACCCAGAAGTGAAGACTAAATGCAGCCACAGCAGCAGCTGCAACCAGCAGAATTCCCTCTCCTGAGAAAACCTATTTTTATAAATTATTCCTGTTCTTAAATACAAAGAATAGAAAAAAACCCTAGTATCAAGACCTGTAGAGGCCATTTAGCTGCTGTAATGATCTACCCCATCAAACCTGAGACAAAAGCCATGTACCTCCCATACAGAATCATAGGCTGAATTTAGTTTTGAAGCCCCCCCCCTCCAGAAGGTTGGAATGTGCCATATCACTCAATAAAAAACCCCACAGTATCCTAACAAACCCTAATGGGATGCAGGATCCAGCTCAGTGTAACTGCATGACCCTTACAGACCTTTTGCACAGGAGAACAACAACTCCCATGCCTCACATGCACTCCCCAGCCCACCCCAAATGTACAGGGGTGGCTTCACTGTACCCACAGCATTCTCTTGATCTGGTTCCACGGAGATGAGAGTGTGATCTCTGAACTGCAGTCTGATTTTGCTGTCTATTTTTGGCAATTTCCCACCTAAGAAAAATAAATCCTCCTCAGAAAGGAAGAAAACCAGACAAACGGTTAAACTGAGCCCCCCTGTGCTCTCCCCACTCTCTCAAGGCTGGACTGTTTGTTAAGCTCTGTTTCAACACCCACATGTCCTCAAACTTGTTGTGGAGGGGGCAAGGAGAAAGAGATTTTTTAATTCTCTCCCCTTTCCTGTCTGCAAATAACTATAATAAATAGCAAGCTAAAGCCCAGGGAAAACTGCTACCAGTTAAATGCTCTCGGGATACAGTTTATCACAGCTGCCAGTTCCAGTCTAGGATAATCTTTATTCCACTCTAAGGGAGTGTCATCTCTCCCACCAGACACGGGGAGCAAACACACACGTGGGGCCTCACGGCACATGAAGCTGATGCTGGACTGTGATCTGGCAGAGTTCAGGCACACGGTGTGACTCTTGGGGTCGGTGCTGTGCCGGGCAAAGGCTTGGACTCGACGCTCCTCGTGGGTCCCTTCCACCTCAGCCTGTTCTGTGACGGTGCGATGAGTTCCCTCTCTTCCAACACTTTTGTTCCTTTTATTGCTCCTCGCTGCCCGGGCCCGGAGCCCGCCTCCCGCGCGCCTGCTTCCCTGCCCGTTTTGGCGGCCGCAGCCGGGCGCTGAGTGCCCGCTCCCCGGGCGGGCCCGGCCGCTGCTCCAGGAGTGGGGGGGCAGCGCCGGCGCCTCGAGGATTCCCGGGATTCCCTGGCCGGTTTCCAGGCAACGCTCCCCGCGCGCTCCTCGCTCCAGGGCCGAACGTGCGCAGCCAATGGGAGGCGGCGGAGTGGGCGGGGCGAGGCGGGGCTTGGGCGGGGCGGGGGCGGGGCCGAGAGGGGCGGTTGGTGGGGTTTGGGTGGGAGCGGGCGGGGCGGGGCCGGGAGCGGGAGCGCTGCCGCTGAGCGGCCCCCGGGCAGAGACCCCGGGCAGCGGCCCCGAGACCCCCGGAGAGTGGCCCCCGGTGCGCGGCCCCGGGGGAGGGACCCCCCGTGCGAGGCCCCCGGCGAGTGGCCGTGGGTGAGCGACCCCCGGTGAGCGACCCGCGGTGAACAAGCCCCGGTAAGTGACCCCTGCGGAGGTACCCCGGGGAGGGACCCCCGGTGAATGACCCGCGGTGAACAACCCCGGGCAAGTGACCCCCGGGCAGGGACCCCCGGTGCGCGGCCCCCGGGGGTGTCGGGCCGGGGCTGGGCGCGTTCCTTCCCCGTGCAGAGCCGAGCGGGGCCGTGGCGGGAGCGGGGCCGGAGCGGAGCCGGCCGGGGGGGCAGAGGGGAGCCCTGAGCCGCCTTCTGCCGAGGGGGCTGCTGGAAAGGAGCCTGCGCTGGGAGGAGCGGGGGACGTGGCCCGAGGCTGAGGCAGGGGAGCTTCAGGTCAGCTCCTGGACAAAGGTTTCTCGCTGTGTTTTTCGGGGGGGCTCGGGCACTGCAATGGGTTGCCCAGGCGGAGCCAGCACCCCGGCAGGTGTTTCAGAGGCGCCTGCATCTGGCCATGGCTGACACGCTTTAGTGGTTTGGGGGTTGCTGGGGCAGTGCTGGGCTGACCGATGGACTTGATGGAATCATGGAACGTGCTGAGTTGGGAGGGTCCCACCGGCACCGTGGAGTCCAGCTCCTGAGTTTTAGGCACCACTAAAGGAACTGAATCAGGATCGAGCTGTTTGGCTTCAAAAATTCTTCTGCCCCTAGTCTGCACTGCCAAGTGAAACAAAACAGACCGTGCAAAATAGAGGCCTGTGTTCCCCCCAAAGGGAAGGCAGGCAGTTACAAACCGGGACAATAAAGTAAAGCTCAGAGCTTACATTCATGGTTCCCACAGTTGTATGACACATCAAACCAGTCCTCTGTTCATTACCCGTGTAGAACTCTCATCAGGAACCCCAGACTTTCTTGTGTGTATTTGTATAGATATGTATAGATATGTATAGGTAGATAGATATGCATACATAGATTTGTATAGGTCTATATTTGTGTGTATCTTTGGATTCTGTATCTTTGGATGTGATATTGGCATGCTATTGTTGTGTGGCAACAAGTGGACTTAAAAGGTTGCAACACTTTAGGAGATCACCTTTCTGCTTGTGGGTTCTATTTTTTAAAGAAGGTAATAAGAAAAGAACTCTTTAGCCAAATATAACTTAAGACATTAATCAGAGCAAATGTATTGATTTTTATTTCCAATTGTACAACAAGTCATTCAACTATTTGCATACTCCAAAGCTGGGTTGGAAACTTCTCCCTCAGAAATAAGAAAAGCTGTTTTCCAAGGCTGTTACTGACAGCCATGGCAGAGTTTCCAATAACAACTCCCCATTCTTGAAATGCAAAGCCTGAAAACTGAAACAAGCGTTAACCTGGAATTCTTGTTGCCAGCGCTGATCTGGACAGAAGTTATTAGAGAGTGGAGCAAAGCTAGCACCACAAACAACCTTGGGCTCTGCATTCGTTGGTCATGGCAACAAAGTTTTGCTTTTCAACCCATCTGCTAAGGAAACCTTGCCAGAACTGTGAGCTTATAACACTACTTTTCTTAAGAAGTTAGGAGGCCTTAATCCAGTGTACACAGATGAGACCCTGAAATAGGAGAGAGGCCAGTTGCTGATGATCAGTGCAGATGAGGAATCAGCTCTGCTGAGTAGACTTCAAGCTTTGTGATTTTTACAAGTGGACTATTTCAAATCTGTTGTAGAAGAAACAGTCTTTTCTGTTTGATCAGCTTTCCACTTTCAGAAAACTGGAGTTTATCCCTAAAACTCAGCCTGTAGTTTCAAAAGATAAAAATCCTTCGAGGAAACCTTTCAACCTCAGTAGCCAATTGCAATGTGCCCAGGGAAGTTCAGCAACAGCACCATTCATTAAATGAACTGTTCTGGACCAGCCATCCCAGAGAGATTGAGCTCCAGTGCCAAACCCCATAGAGTGCCAAGAGCCATAAGAGCTGATTTTTGGCTTCGCTGAGATTCTCTCTGGTTTCATTTGGTGTAGCTGGCACATCTGGAGCAAAAGGTCTGGGCAAACGTACATCCTTAGAAGGGTCCAGTACAAATCATGTCACAAGATTAGCAATTTCTCTAACTGAAGAAGGCAATTAGATTCAGGAATGTATTTTTCTACCTCCTCTTTCCACACTGCTGCTGTATTCCTTCATCATGCCCTGTGAGCAGTCCCAGTGCTCTGTGACTGACGCCATAAGGGACTTGATAACAGGGAAAAAACACCTCAGAGACAAAAGGTGCCACCACAGGAATCTCTTGCTGCCCAAGAAGTGCCAAGGTGGCCCCAACAACTGCACCTCAAAGACAAAGGATCCAGACATTTTTTCATGGTAGAAAGAGCTGCTGTTCCCTTTCTTCTGCCCTGCTCTGGAATGGCCGGTCCCACCTCCTGGAAAATTGAATCCAAATGAAGATTCCTGCCAGACAAAAGGGGCCACCACAGAAAGGTCTTGATGCCCAAGAAGAACCCAGGCTGCCCCACCAACTACACCTGAAGCCAAAGCTTCCAGAATTTTTTCCTGGTGGAAAGAGCTGCTGTTCCCTTTTTTCAGCCCTGCTCTGCAATGGCCGGTCCCACCTTTTAAAAAATTGAATCCAAATGAAGACTCCTCCTAGACAAAAGGTGCCACCACAGAAAACTCTTTGCTGCCCAAGAAGTTCCCAGGCTGCCCCACCAACTACACCTCAAAACCAAAGGATAAAGACTTTTTTTCCTTAGGGAAAGAGCTGCTGTTCCCTTTTTTCAGCCCTTCGCTGCAATGACCGGTCCCAGCTCCTGGAACATTGAATGCAAATGAAGATTCCTGCCAGACAAAAGGTGCCTACACAGAAAGCTCTTTGCTGCCCAAGAAGTGCCCAGGCTGCCCCAAAAACTGCACCTGAAGCCAAAGGATTCAGACTTTTTTTCCCGGTAGAAAGAGCTGCTGTTCCCTTTTTTCAAGCCTGTTCTTCAATGACCGGTCCCACCTCCAGAAAACTTTGCTCCAAATGAAGATTCCTGCCAGACAAAAGGCGCCACCACAGAAAGCTCTTCCTGCCCAAGAAGTGCCCAGGCTACCCCAACAACTGCACCTCCATGACAAAGCTTCCAGACTTTTTTTCCTGGTGGAAAGAGCTGCTGTTCCTTTTTTCTACCCTGCTCTGCAATGACCGGTCCCACCTTTTAAAAAATTTAATCCAAATGAAGATTCCTGCCAGACAAAAGGTGCTACCACAAAAAACTCTACCTTCCCAAGAAGTTTCCAGGCTGCACAAACTACACCTGAAGTCAAAGCTTCCAGATTTTTTCCTGGTGGAAAGAGCTGCTTTTCCCTTTTTTAAGCTCTGCGCTGCAATGGCCGGCCCCACCTCCTGGAAAATTGAATCCAAATGAAGATTCCTGCCAGAGAAAAGGTGCCACTACAGAAAGGTCTTTGCTGCCCAAGAAGTGCCCGGGCTGCCCCAAGAACTGCACCTGACGCCAAAAGATCCAGACTTTTTTCCCTGGGTGAAAGAGCTGCTGTTCCCTTTTTTCAGCCCTGCTACAATGGCTCGTCCCACCTCCTGAAAAATTTACTCTAAATGAAGATTCCTGCCAGACAAAAGGTGCCGCCACAAAAAACTCTTCCTTCCCAAGAAGTTCCCAGGCTGCACAAACTACACCTGAAGCCAAAGCTTCCAGATTTTTTCATGTGTGAAGAGCTGCTGTTCCCGTTTTTCAGGCCTGCTCTGCAATGGCCGGTCCCACCTCGTGAAAAATTTAATCCAAATGAATATTCCTGCCAGACAAAATTTGCCGCTACAAAAAACTCTTGCTGCCCAAGAAGTGCCCAGTCTGCCCCACCAACTACTCCTGAAGCCAAAGGATCCAGACTTTTTTTCCTTAGGGAAAGAGCTGCTGTTCCGTTTTTTCTGCCCTGCGGTGCAATGTCCAGTCCCACCTTTTTAAAAACTGAATCCTACTGAAGATTCCTGCCAGAAAAAAGGTGCCACCACAGAAAACTCATCTATCCCAAGAAGTACCCAGGCTGCAACAACTACACCTGAAGCCAAAGGATCCAGACTTTTTTTCCTCAGGGAAAGAGCTGCTGTTCCCTTTTTTCAGTCCTGCGCTGCAATGGCCGGTCCCACCTCCTGGAAAATTGAATCCAAATGAAGATTCCTGCCAGACAAAAGGTGCCGCCACAAAAAACTCTTCCTTCCCAAGAAGTTCCCAGGCTGCACAAACTACACCTGAAGCCAAAGCTTCCAGATTTTTTCATGTGTGAAGAGCTGCTGTTCCCGTTTTTCAGGCCTGCTCTGCAATGGCCGGTCCCACCTCGTGAAAAATTTAATCCAAATGAATATTCCTGCCAGACAAAATTTGCCGCTACAAAAAACTCTTGCTGCCCAAGAAGTGCCCAGTCTGCCCCACCAACTACTCCTGAAGCCAAAGGATCCAGACTTTTTTTCCTTAGGGAAAGAGCTGCTGTTCCGTTTTTTCTGCCCTGCGGTGCAATCTCCAGTCCCACCTTTTTAAAAACTGAATCCTACTGAAGATTCCTGCCAGAAAAAAGGTGCCACCACAGAAAACTCATCTATCCCAAGAAGTACCCAGGCTGCAACAACTACACCTGAAGCCAAAGGATCCAGACTTTTTTTCCTCAGGGAAAGAGCTGCTGTTCCCTTTTTTCAGTCCTGCGCTGCAATGGCCGGTCCCACCTCCTGGAAAATTGAATCCAGCTGAAGATTCCTGCCAGACAAAAGGTGCCACCACAGAAAACTCTTCCTGCCCAAGGAGTACCCAGGCTGCACCAACTACACCTGAAGCCAAAGGATCCAGATTTTTTTCCCGGTAGAAAGAGCTGCTGTTCCCTTTTTGCAGTCCTGTGCTGCAATGGCCGGTCCCACCTCCAGAAAACTTTACTCCAGATGAAGATTCCTGCCAGACAAAAGGCGCCACCACAGAAAGCTCTTCCTGCCCAAGAAGTGCCCAGGCTACCCCAACAACTGCACCTCCATGACAAAGCTTGCAGACTTTTTTTCCTGGTGGAAAGAGCTGCTGTTCCCTTTTTTCAGTCCTGCTCTGCAATGACCGGTCCCACCTTTTAAAAAATTGAATCCAAATGAAGATTCTTGCCAGACAAAAGGTGCTACCACAAAAAACTCTACCTTCCCAAGAAGTTTCCAGGCTGCACAAACTACACCTGAAGTCAAAGCTTCCAGATTTTTTCCTGGTGGAAAGAGCTGCTTTTCCCTTTTTTAAGCTCTGCGCTGCAATGTCCTGCCCCACCTCCTGGAAAATTGAATCCAAATGAAGATTCCTGCCAGAGAAAAGGTGCCACTACAGAAAGGTCTTTGCTGCCCAAGAAGTGCCCAGGCTGTCCCAAAATCTACACCTCAAAGACAAAGCTTCCAGAATTTTTTCCTGGTGACTAGAGCTGCTGTTCCCTTTTTTCAGTCCTGTTCTGTAATGCCGGTTCCACCTCCTGAGAAATTGAATCCAACTAAAGATTCCTGCCAGAGAAATGGTGCCACCACAGAAAGGTCTTTGCTGCCCCAGAAGTGCCCAGGCTGCCCCACCAACTTCACCTCAAAGGCAAAGCTTCCAGACTTTTTTCCTGGTGGAAAGAGCTGCAGTTCCCTTTTTCCAGACCTGCTCTTCAATGGCCGGTCCCACCTCCTGGAAAATTTACTCCAAATAAAGATTCCTGCCAGACAAAAGGTGCCACCACAGGAATCTCTTGCTGCCCAAGAAGTGCCCAGGCTGCCCCACCAACTACACCTCAAAACCAAAGGATCCAGACTTTTTTTCCTGGTGGAAAGAGCTGCTGTTCCCTTTTTTCAGCCCTGCTCTGCAATGGCCAGTCCCACCTTGTAAAAAATTGAATGCAAATGAAGATTCCTGCCAGACAAAAGGTACCACCGCAGAAACGTCTTGATGCCCAAGAAGTGCCCAGGCTGCCCCAAGAACTGCACCTGACGCCAAAAGATCCAGACTTTTTTCCCTGGGTGAAAGAGCTGCTATTCCCTTTTTCCAGACTTGCTCTTCAATGGCCGGTCCCACCTCGTGAAAAATTTAATCCAAATGAAGATTTCTGCCAGACAAAAGGTGCCACCACAGAAAGGTCTTGATGCCCAAGAAGTGCCCAGGCTGCCCCACCAACTACACCTGAAACCAAAGCTTCCAGAATTTTTTCCTGGTGGAAAGAGCTGCTGTTCCCTTTTTTCAGCCCTGCGCTGCAATGGCCGGTCCAACCTCCTGGAAAATTGAATCCGACTGAAGATTCCTGCCATACAAAAGGTGCCACCACAGAGAACTCATCTATCCCCAGAAGTGCCCAGGCTGCCCCACCAACTGCACCTCAAACCCAAAGGATCCAGGCTTTTTTCCTGGTGTGAAGAGCTGCTGTTCCCGTTTTTCAGTCCTGCGCTGCAATGGCCGGTCCCACCTCCTGGAAAATTGAATCCGACTGAAGATTCCTGCCAGACAAAAGGTGCCACTACAGAAAACTCTTCCTGCCCAAGAAGTTCCCAGGCTGCCCCAACAACTGCACCTGGAGCCAAAGGATCCAGACTTTTTTTCCTGGTGGAAAGAGCTGCTGTTCCCTTTTTTCAGCCCCGCTCTGCAATGGCCAGTCCCACCTTGTAAAAAATTGAATGCAAATGAAGATTCCTGCCAGACAAAAGGTGCCACTACAGAAAACTCTTCCTGATCAAGAAGTGCCCAGGCTGCCCCAAGAACTGCACCTGACGCCAAAAATCCAGACTTTTTTCCCTGGTGGAAAGAGCTGCTGTTCCCTTTTTTCAGCCCTGCTACAATGGCTTGTCCCACCTCCTGCAAAATTTACTCTAAATGAAGATTCCTTCCAGACAAAAGGTGCCGCCACAAAAAACTCCTCCTTCCCAAGAAGTTCCCAGGCTGCACAAACTACACCTGAAGCCAAAGCTTCCAGATTTTTTCCTGGTGGAAAGAGCTGCTGTTCCCATTTTTTAGCCCTGCACTGTAATGGCTGGTCCCACTTACTGAAAAATTGAATCCAAGTGAAGATTCCTGCCAGACAAAAGTTGCCCCCACAGAAAGCTCTTGCTGCCCAAGAAGTGCCCAGGCTGCACCAACTACACCTGAAGCCGAAGGGGAAAAGCCGAAGCTCTTTATGGAAAGAGCTGCTATTCCCTTTTTTCTGCCCTGCTCTGCAATGGCCGGTCCCACCTTTTGAAAAATTGAATACAAATGAAGATTCCTGCCAGACAAAAGGTGCCACCACAGAAAGCACTTTGCTGCCCAAGAAGTGCCCAGGCTGCCCCAACAACTGTACCTTGTGATAGGTAACAAGGCTATAAATTTAGGTTGCAAGGTATAAAAGTTTTTTTAATGCCACAAACAAACAAAAACGGCTATCCTGGCGGCCAGAGGAAACCCCTGTTCCTGCCGCAGTCTGCAAGGGGGAACAAAAACAGCACTTATTATACCCTCCTTTGCCACCTCCCCCCCAAAGTCATGTCATCAGTCCATTGGTGGAGATTTCATGGGCTGCATCCTACTTGGTTCCCTCTTCGCGGGCCAGCTCTGGGTTGGTTCCTCCTTTCACGGGCCATCTCCGTTGTTGAGGGGTGTCCACCAATAATTTTAAAGTCATTAGTCTCTATTAGGCCGTGGTTCTGGAAACTTCCATCAGGATTATGGTTGATCATCCGGACTCTTCGTGGCCGACCCCTCCGTATTGCTCCCCATTAATATGCTTAGAACAAACAGCTTCAAAGTACAATATGCTAAATCATCATTGCATTGTGGTTAATCAGTTTGCAGCTTACAGAACTTGTGGTTAGGCATTGCATAACACTCTAACTTGTGATTCCAACAAAGCAGTTAACACAATATAATAGCTTTATTAACTCTTTCTTTCATTTGAACAGCAAATTTCTTTAGGTCACTTATAACAATCTCCCTTCCTAATTTCCTCGTAAATTTGCTGGTCAAATTCAATTACTTCTTCTCTGGCTACTTCTAAAAGAGAGGCTTGATCTTCACTGGAAGACTTCCCACTCATGTCTTCATATTGTTGTTTTACTGTCATTAACTGCACCGTTTCAATTCTACCCTTAACAAATTTCATAACTTTATTAAGAATGCATGGTCCAAAAATTAGTGAAGCGAATAACATTATCAGAGGACCTGCTAGGGTTGAGACCAAAGTTGTTAACCAAGGGAACTGACTATGCCAGTTATCCAACCAGCTCGGTGGAGTTTCCTTTTCTCTCTTTCTTTGTAATATCCCTTCGCGCAGTTTGGTCATAGATTCCTTAATGATTCCTGAGTGGTTTGCATAGAAGCAACACTCTTCTCCTAGGGCCACACATAAACCTCCTTGCTGCAGAAACAGCAAGTCCAACCCTCGTCTATTTTGCAAGACTACTTCTGAAAGAGAATTAAGAGAAGTTTCTAAATACGAAATCGATTTTTCGATTCTGTCCAAATCCTCATCTACTGCTGCCCTCAGGGTAGTCAATCCATGACCATGTTGTACTAGGGTTGCAACTCCAGCACCTGTGGCTCCCAACCCCAAAATCATAGCAGTCGTTACACTTATTGGTTCTCGTTTTTGGATTCTATGCTTATTCACTTCCCAAAACTCTAAAAGAGATTCCTCAGAATGATGTAACATATGAGGCAGCACAGTTATCTGAATACAGAACTCATTACTCTTTTCAAATGCAGATGAAGACACACACGGGACTAAACCAGTTTTTGAACATATCCACCATCCACCCTGATGAGGGTGGATAGCCCATTTATTCCTTTCTCCTTTCAGTTTATTTATTTTGGTACCACATAATTCATTGCTACCTGGGGGAACGTTTCCAATACATGTCCCCTGCCCACTGACTTGCGACACTGTGAGACCTATTTCCCTCTCTCCCCACCTACATTGGCTTGGGTTATCCTCTGTGCTTAAGTTAAAAGTAAGGTTTAATCCTACCCCCTCACAGAAGGGAGGTCTCACATCATAGCATAGCCAACAAGACTCAGTCATGTCAGGGTCAGTGTAATTTATGGCCTTATAAGATACTTCCACCATGTTTAACAACGATTCAGCTCCTCCTTGTGATACCCTTTCCTTTTTAAACCCTTTCCTCCCCTTGGGAGGAATTTGAGCAACCTTAAATTCTTGTGACACTGGATTAGCGGGGACTCCATTTACCTTTTCTCTCTCTTTCTCTCGACTATTGTCTCTAGATTTCTTTATCTCTAAATTAGGTCCTAGTAGTTGAGAATAAACAGTTAATGGCTGTTTCCTTATAGTTACATATGCACCTGGGTCTGCAGAAAGCCTGTCCAGTCTCACTCCCCACGTCCTTCCAGTCAACCACCCTCGGTCTTCATGATTCAGGACTTGCACTTGCAAGTATTCACAATTTGATGTCTCATAGGGGGTTACTAATCCTCCCAATGCAGGGGGTTCACAATGTGGGGGTCCCCATTGCACTCTTAAGTATCTGTCTGGTCTCTCGGGTCTCCAGGCAGAGGCTATGGTCTCACAACCCCAATATCTGCAGTGGTAATGCCCAGGATAATTGCAATATGACTTCCCTGGATTAGAAGTTGGACACCAGTATGTGGCTCCCTTATTTACTGTGATAGAGGGTTTTCTACCTCCCTTGCCACATTGCTGAGGTATACTCGCCATTAACAGATCACAAACCGTCACATTAAACTTAGGATCAATGGCTGTTGTTACTTTCTGGACAATCTCTGAATCTCTTGACCCAGTTAAGGTCCATTCAAAGGGCTGGTGGGCATTTCCCAGAGAACTCGCTGATATTGTTACAATAATGATTAACACTAAATTCTGTTCCATTTTTGTTTTAGTCTCTCCCCTTCACTTCCAGTGGTTACTACTTTGAGTCAACCTTCCCCACAGGTTCTATCTCTCTGCCTCCCTTCGTCTGTTCCTGTGCAGGGAACAACGAGGTCTCAGGTTCTTCTCGGCAGCAGTGATAATCTTCAGGGGATAGACTCAGTTTACTTAATTTTCTTCCACTGATTCAGGATGAGACTCATCTACTTTGAGATTTTGGATTCTGTCCATTACTCCTAACAGTTCAATATATCTCCTTCGATTTGGTCTTGCCAATTTCCAGGAAAATCTGGTTCAGCACAATTCTATTAGTGCCCCGTTCCAATTGGTTTCATAGATTTCCCAAGTCTCTGGGACTAACCACTCCCAACCACAGAATGCTTTTATTATTTCAGCGTTTGCCAACTGTTCTCTTATAGATTCTGTAGAGCCCGTCCTACACTTAATACAATAGGATTGTCCCCTTATTGATACACAGCGCCACTTTTTACCACACTTCTTGCATTTACACACCACCCAGCTATAATGAGTGGACTCTGAGTGCTTTATACAGGGGATTCCCTGTGGGTTATGTCCCTCTGGTATGTCCGTTTCTACCTCACAACACAAAGGTAAAACAGTTTGAGTTCCAACCATCTTATACAGTCCTGAGCCTCCGGTCTGTTCAGGTAGTCTCTCCAGGCTCCAGGAAACAAAGTTTACTTTCTTTAAAGTTTGTCCTTGGGGTATCTGAAAGAAAGTATACAAGCTAGATCTTACAACATCTCCATCAGGGTTCATCTGTTGGCTGTACTCTTTTAATCCTCATCTGCAAATCTCCGGGGCTTGATGTTACTTTCCACTCAGAGTCCTTTACTGGTCCTTTCCCCCTTGACGCCTGGGTCCACCCTCGCTCAGCTGTTGGCACGGCAGTATCTGTGGGGAGAAGAACAACAAAAGGCCCCTCCCATCGTGGAGTTAAAGAGGTCTCTTTCCATGTTTTAATTAACACCTTGTCACCTGGCCGGAATTTGTGAATGGATATATCTAGAGGTGGTCTTTGAGTTACAAGTCCCTTTTTCCTTAATCTGTAAACACGGTCCCTGTTTTTCCATTCAACAACTGCAGAGATCTTAATAGAGCATATAACTCACACACTTGGGCTGACCATGTATTACTCAAGGATCCAGATTCCCTAACTTGAAAGGTAATTTCATCCACTATGGCATAACCAGATCTTCTCTTCCCATCTACAACTCTAGATGAACCATTGATATGAAGGTTTTCACCTGTATCTAACTCTTCTTCTTCAAGATATTCTCTAATTTTAGTTTGGAGGCTTATGACCTGTGTGCAGTCATGTACTACACTCCCTTGGGGTTCACCAAACAGAAACTGAGCTGGGTTTTGCAAGTGTGTTACTTCCAGTTCTAATTTGGAAGTATTAAGCAGAATACTTTCATACCTTAATAACCGGCTATCAGTTAACCATTTTTCTGCCCTCTGTTTCAATACTCCTCGGATATCGTGTGGAGTATACACCTTCAGTTCTCCTCCAAAGGTTACTTTAATTGCCTCTTCCACTGATAGTGCAGTAGCTACTATCGCTTGTAAACAGGTGGGCCAACCTCTACTAACTGGATCTAGAATTTTAGAATAGTACCCCACAGGTTTTTTATGCTCAGCCCATTTCTGCGTTAAGACCCTGTAAGCTGTTCCATTTTCAACATTTACAAACAAATAGGAAGGTTTTCTAATGTCTGGAAGACCAAGCACAGGGGCATTTATCAGATCTTCTTTTAATCTTTCTAACCTGCTCTCGTCCTCGTCGCTCCACTTCACCAGTCCTTCTTTAACTAGCTTCTCATACAAGAATTTTACTTTGTTACTGTAGTTCTCTATCCACCGTCTGCAGTACCCTAAGAGACCTAGAATTTGCCTAATTTGTCTTTTATTCTTGGGTATAGACAAGGACAGTATTCCTTTCACTTTATCAGGATCCAGTCTTTTACATCCCTTACTTAACCAATGCCCTAGATATTTTACTTTCTCTTCTGTAAATTGTAGTTTGGACTTGGACACCTTCAGGCCTTTTTCACCCAGGAAATTCAGGAGTCTGATACTCTCATCTCTCACAGTTTCAGCATCTTTTCCAGCTATTAGCAGATCATCAACATACTGTACCAAAACTGTTCCTTCACAAGGTTTAAAGGACTCTAATAGCTGTTCCAGGGCTTGCCCAAACAAGTTTGGAGACTCTGTAAACCCCTGGGGCAAGACTGTCCACCTCAGTTGTTGTTTTCTATGAGTGTCTGGGTCTTCCCACTCGAAGGCAAAGTAATTTCTACTCTCTACCTTAAGGGGACAGGTCCAAAAAGCGTCTTTCAAGTCTATCACACTGTACCATTGATGTTCTGGGGAAATTTGGCTTAGTAAGGTGTAAGGGTTAGCGACTACTGGGAACCTTGTCACTGTTTGTTTATTGACCTCCCTCAGATCTTGTACCAGTCGGTAGATCCCATCAGGCTTTTTCACAGGTAGGATGGGTGTGTTCTAGCAATCCCTGTGCCAACAGCCTCTCTACAGTAGGCTTAAGGCCGATTCTTCCTTCATGAGGGTTTGGGTATTGTTTTACTCTAATAGGTTTGTCTGGATCCTTCACAGATATTTCAAAGGGCTCAATATTCCATTTTCCTACGGTCTCAGGGGTATACCACACTTCTGGACTGATCCTTTTTTCATCCTCAGCCATAAGGGCATAGATTTTCACCTTCAACTTTTGCTCTGATACAAAATCTTTGGTGACTGAAACCCTAACATGATGCACATGGCAGTCTTTTAGATCAAAACAAATCAGTGCACACCCTCAAAATGCAGTAATAGCACTCACAAATAGAAACACAAATGCTCTCTCCAGATCTGTTTCACAGCGTTTTAGCAAGTAAATAGAGCAACAGAAGCAAATTCCAAAGTATACAGGTTCAATAGACATGTTTGTGTCTGTTAACAGCAGAGAGATTCCAGTGTTATGTATTTACCTTATGTGAAGACTGGGCCTGCTTCCTACAAACATGGTATAAATACAGTTAAGTTTAGGAATTGGAACCACCACAGCAAAACTACAGCTCAGACCACTGTATAAAAGCAGGCAGTAAAAACTTAATTACCAGTAGCATTATGCTGCCTATATTGTTCAATGGGAACTCTGTCATCAAGATGTAGATTGGCTTGTGAGCACTGGATTAAAGAGCTCTGAAATGAAGAGTAAAATACAAGTACTCTGTAGAAACATCAGGGACAAAAAAAAATCTGTTTTTAACACATTTTAAAATGAGAGGTACTAATGCAAGTACTGTATTAGAACATCTTTAAGTAACAATTTGATAAACATAGATTTTGGGATAAAATCAGAACTTCAATATGATGTCTTTATGTATAGTTCTCTGTATGACTATATGAACTCAGAATACAGGTCCTACAAACTGATTTACATGTGCACATGAGCAAAACATGAAAATACAAATATATTGTTTGTGCTGAGTATCTCTCCAAGTGTCTATTTATAGATTTGGCTCTTTTTCAATATTTTTTATTCCAAAATGCTTTCAAATCTTTGCATGTGTATGTGTTCTCTTATATAAAAATCACCCATAAGGAATCCCTATACATGTGTCATTTGATGGGGTCACTTTTCTGTGTTAAGTTCCCTGGAATACACCCTCCTTAAAATATGACAGCTGATCCATCTGGAAACTCACCAAAGGACAGGTGAGCTTCGTTTCTACTTTCCTTCATGATCTCCTAAGATTTGATATTCAGGGGCTGAAACCTGATGGTCCTTCCTTCTGTCCTGATCTGTCTCCTCTAAGCCCTCCTTTTCCTGTTCATGTGGCTTCCACTACCTTGTTAGCTTGTCATCCCCCCCGCTCTACAGCCCCAAATAACACGTTTTTCCTCTCCCCCTGTGACCCATCACTACTTTTCTATCAACCCTCTTCCACCCAAGCCAGCAACTCTCTTCCCTGCCAGTGCTGCTGCTTGGAGAACCAGAAATCCTGGGCTGTCCTTTGCCTGTTGATAAACAAAGCAGTGGCTTCTTCCCCTGGGGACTGAAAGTGTCACCTCCCCCAGACTGGGGCCTGGAATTCCAACCACATTCCTGACCTTGGGTTTCACAGTTACCCATCAGTTTGGGGGAAGGGAAAAGAAAAAAGGTGAAGAGATTACAGCAGCAAGTAACCTGGGGCTAAGTGTACCTTCATTTTCTCAAGCTGTTCTGGAGAAATAAATAAAAACAGTACTATGGGGGGAAAAAAAGCTCAAGCCAGGTATCAGTTTACTGAATTTGATCAGGGAATACAGAAGAAGAACATGCCTTCAAACACACATCTGCACTAACTTCTCAAACTGTACAGTGCAAAATCTTCCCACAAATAGTCTGTAAAAAACAGTGGGAATGGAATCAGAGAGGGGAAGGAAAACATCCTCAGCAGTGCCTGTCCCAGTCAAGGGGCATTACTGAGCAGCACCTACATTTCCATGGCTCTCTGGGCAGGGAATTTTTCATGTGTGCCAAACAGCACATCTTGAAGCTTCTTCCCATTGAAATACTAGAGACATTTCAGGGCATCTGAACAGCCACATTCTTAAAGCACAACTACCTCAAGGCAAGGGAAGAAGTGAGATCCAGTGGCACTTGGCAGAAACTGCCCAGTGCATTGTGTCAAATGGGTATTTACCAAAAGGAGCAACAAGCTCAAGCCATCAGGGAAAGAGCCAGATGATGAAAGGGTGTTAGCTGCTGAGAATTTCTTTGGGAAGAAGTAGACTGTTAACTTGAGATCGAAATTTGCAATATACCATGGAACCTTATTCAAAGTCCAGCTGGAAAATACCTTGTTGTTAAGAGTGTGAAATAAATCCTAAAGTGTCATCAACTATGTGATTTCTCTTTATTCCCAATCACTAAATTAAGAAACATAACCCAGAAGTGATCTCACTCTGTGCTCTAGTGACATTAACATTAGAACAAGATTGTCACTGTCTCCTCGTCTCTTGTGCTCCTCACTGGAAGGCACTTGGTGCACCCCTGGATATCCTGCTAATGAGTTAAATAACTAACCATTCTAAAGTTCCAGATTTTCCTCACCTGTTTGTACACAGTTGGAAAAACTGGACCAAGTTATTCCTTGAAAGCCACCTGTTGTATTTAGCATTAATTATTCCTTGTTTTGATCATAGAGGAAAAAACCTCACACAAAACAATCTCTGTGGACCCAACAGAGAAAACATCCCCAGGGTCTTGTTAGAGCACAAACCTGCAAACAGGGATGACAGGTCAGAGAATCACAGAATCATCAAGGTTGGAAGAGACCTTCCAGATCTTCTAGTCCAACTGTCAACCCAGCACCACCAGAATCACCCCTAAACCCCATCCCAAAGCGCTACATCCAGATGCCACCTGAATGCTTCCAGAGACTCCACCACCTCCCTGGGCTACTTGTTCCAATGCCTGAGCACTCTCTCAGTGGAAAAAGGGGTTTTGAATATCTAATATGAACCTTGCCTGATGCAATTTAAGGCCGTTTCCTCTCTTCCGGTCACTAAAGGCTTTGCAGAAGAGACCAACCCCCACCCCACTAAAACCTCCTTTCAGGTCACTGTAGAGAGCAATGAGGTCCCCCCTGAGCCTCCCCTTCTCCAGACTCAACCAGCCCAGTTCCCTCAGCCGTCCCTCAGCAGACATGTTTTCCAGAGCCTTCCCCAGCTCCGCTCCCTTCTCTGGACACGCTCCAGCCCCTCAAGGGCCTTTTGGCACTGAGGGGCCAGAACTGGACACAGCACTCCAGGTGGGGCCTCAGCAGTGCCCAGCACAGAGGGGCAATCAGTTCTCTGCTCCTGCTGGCCACACTCTTCTCCACAAAGGCCACGATGCCCTTGGTCTTCTTGCCCCCCTGGGCACACTCTGGCTCATATCCAGCCCCTGTCAAGCAGCACCCCCAAGTCCCTTCCTGCTGAGCAGCTCTCCAGCCCCTCTGCCCCCAGCCTGGAGCATTCCAGGGGGTTGTTGGGAGCCAAGGGCAGGCCCTGACACTTGGCCTTATTGATCCAGCCTGTCCAGATCCCTCTGCAGAGCCTTCCTGCCCTCCAGCACATCCACACTCACACCCAGATCAGTCAGTCTCCCTAACAGACCATAGTCTGACCACCAGCAGTCTAGGATGTCAGTTCTGCTGCCCCCTCCTTCCTCTACCCAGAATGGAAAACTCCATCATTTTGGGGTCTCTGTGCCCATCGGCTCCGACCACCACATCCCCCACCAGTCACAGAATCATGGAATGGTTTGGGTTGGAAGGGACCTTAAAGAGCATCTCAGTCCAACCCCCTGCCATGGGCAGGGACACCTTCCACTAGACTCAGAGCTCAGAGCCCCATCCAACCTGGCCGTGAACACTTCCAGGGATGGGGCAGCCAGAACTTCTCTGAGCAACCTGTGCCAGGATCTCACCATCATCACAGTCCAGAAATTCTTCCTAATATCCCATCTAACCCTTCCCTTTCTAAGTGTGAAGTCATTCCCCTTGTCCTGTCACTCCGGGATTTTGTCCAGAGTATCTCTTCATCTTTCTTGTTGGCTCCATTCAGGCCCTGCAAGGCCACAATTAGGTTACCCTGGAACCTTCTCTTTTCCAACCTGAACAGTCCCAATTCTGTCAGCCTTTCCTCACAGCAGAGCTGCTCCATCCCTCTGATCCCCTTGCTCCTCCCCTCTGGACTCGCTCCAACAGGTCCATGTCCTTCCTGTGCTGGAGCCCAGAGCTGGAGGCAGCTCTGCAGGGGTGACAACATTACAGCCCTGTGTGTTCCAGCAAGGACACTGTGGAACCTCCTGGAGTAAAGGGGCCATTGTGACACTGTAGGGCCTTCTGGACCCAAAGGAGCCCTGGGACACTGTGGAACTTCATGGGACCAAGGGTTCATTTTACCATGAAGGGCCTCATGGAACCAAGGAAGCCCTGAGACATTTTGGGCCCTGATAGAATCAAAGGACCAATGTGACACTGAGGAAACTCGGGGACTCAAAGGCCATTGTGAAACAGCAGGGCCTCATGGAACCAAAGGAACCCTGAGACTTTTCAGAACCTCATGGAATCAAAGGGCCACTGTGACACTGCAGAGCGTGAGGGAGACAAAGGGACCCGGGGACACTGTGGACCTCAAGAAATCAAGGGCCCATATTGGCACTCATGGAATCAAGGAGACATTCTTACACTGGAGGGCATTATTGAGCCTAAGTGACCATTGTGACACTGTGGAACCTGATGGAGTCAAGGGGCCTTTGTGACATGCGAGGCCTCATGGAACCAAAGGATTCCTGGGACATTGTGAAATCTCATGGAACCAAGGGGCCACTGTGATATGTGGGGCCTCCTAGAACCAAAGGAGACCTGAGACATTTTGCAAACCCATGGAATCAAGGGTCCATTATCACACTGCAGAGCCTTACGAAGCCAAGTGGACCCTGTGACTCTGTGGAACCTCATGGAATCAGTTGGTGATTCCCACACTGTAAAATCTCATGGATACTCTCAGGTTCCCATTACTAAGAGACACCTCTGCCCAAATTCAGCTGTAAAGGAGACCATGTGCCAAAGTCAGCAGTCCAGGTTTGATTTAACAGTAAATAGGAGGGAGAGAGAAAGAAAGAAATAGAGAGAGAGAGAAGAAGGGGGTGGTGGGAAGCCAGTGAGAGAGAGACAGAGATGAAGTCAATGTATCACACCATGGAGATCCCTGAGGCTCCCACCTGTCCTTCTTCACCCTGCTCTGCTCGGTGGAGGGGCCCCAAGTTGTGCTTCTGGGTTATCACTTTTATACAGCCCAAGCCCCCGGTATTCAGGGGGGTAGATGCTGTTCCCACAGCCTGGGCTGGCACATCTACAAGGACTTGCTTCCTTTCCCACAGCTTGCCACGGTGGGAGTTTTGCCCAGTGTGCTTCCAGTCTGCAGGTGGGAATCTTTGTCTGTATGGGTTCCCCAGACCTGCCTTACCAGCCCTGGCTTCCTGTTGGGGCTGTCTGCTCTTTCCCACAGTCTGCACAGTGCAATTCTGGCCTGGGGGTTGCTTCCAAAGCTTTACCTCTGTTTAGGCCTTGGAATTAAATGCCTTCCTGTTTGCCACCAGTGCTTGTGTGTTGTGGTGCCTTATGGGATTTTCCTGCTTTGACAGTGTTTTGAGACAGTTCATTGTGCCCTTCAAGTCCTTCCATGTGCACACACACACCACTCTCACCAGTGTCTGGCCCTCCAAAGAACACAAGCCCTGATGATTTGTAGCTCCCACTCCAGTGGTTGGCACTTGGAGCTCCCTCCGTACCCAGAGCTCAGAGCTCCCTTGTGCCAGAAAGTTTAAAGAGATTGTGCCTCATTCTGCCAAGACAGCCCTTGGAAAAAAGTGTCCCTCTGTGTTTCCTGGGATAAGGGCACTCTATTGTCATCTTGCAAAACCTTGGAGAGGTCCCAGAGATCTCCCAGGAAGGAATTTGGGGCCTCAAGCACATGACTCGTATATAGAGGCTGAGGACTCAGGGGTCAGTGGTGTGAAGATTGAGGACAGTAGAGGAGTAGCCTGAGAGGTCTGGAAGGGGGGTGTCAGAGCTGGTGGAGCTTTTCTTCCTGTCAGAAAAGAGCCTAAGAAAGAAGTAGTGCCACCAAGGGCAGCTGGGGTGGCCTAGACTGGTGACAAGAAGTCAGAAATTTCCCTCCAAGGTCAGTGTTGTGGTGCAATATGTCACAAAGAAGGAGTCTGGATGAGCCCAAGGCTTTGTGTGTGCAGGAAGAGCCAGGGAGGACGCAGAGATGTCAGTGCAGGAAGGTGCCAGCCAGGTGGGGCAGCCGGGGGGATGACGACAGCCTGCAGGGAAAGGGGCAGGGCATGGACACCGTAGGACAGCCTGGGCTGGAGAGGAGACAGGGATGGGGAGAAGCTGAAAGGCCCTGACACAGCCACCTTCTGCAGGCCTTTGGCCAGGGCTGCTGTCTGTGCCCCTGATGCCAGGAGGAGGGGAGTGGCCCTTGCAGCCCTGGGGCCTCATGGCCTCCTTGTCCCTGCTCAGCAGCCTGGCAGGTGCCACCCCATGGTCCTGCCCTTGGCACTGCACATCCCACATCCCAGTGCCCCAGGAAGAGCCCTGAGGAATGAGGCAGGGACAGCATCTGCCTTCCCAGGGGCTGGGGGTCAGGGTATGGCCCTTTGGATTAAGAAAACAAGTCAAGGTTTCTTCAGCATCAGAGCCACCTTTCCCTTGCTTGTCCATCCTTGTCATCACTGTCTGCAGGTTTCTGTTCCAACTGGAATCTGGGGACACTTTCACAGTCATGTCCTTCAGTGGGACCCATTAACATTACAAGAAACTTCAGTATTTCAAACTCATTTTGACTTCTTGAGAAGTTGTTTGAGCTTCCTCTCAGGGACTGAGTCTCATGTAAACAACCTCAATGTCCCCTGAGGGTCATGAAGTGCCTGGGGCTGTTGCTGTGTTGCTGAGCTGGGCCGGCCTCCTGGCACACAGGGAGCTCCTGGCAAGCAAGAAGAGCTTCAAAGAGACAGCTCTGCTGGTGAGCAGCTCCTCTGCACAGCCCAGCAGGGCTGAGGGCACTGCCTGCAGCACCCAGGGCAGAGGAGAGAAGGCAGAGAGATGAGAGGCAGCCTGGGCTGGGAGGTGACTGAGCTCTCACTACAGGAGAAACCTTCCCAGGATTTGAAGGAAGAATTCTCTGGCTGTAGGAAAGTTCAACTTGCCTTCCTGGAGGCATCTCCTAAAGCTGCCACATCCCACAGCTTCCAGGATCTTTCAGCAGGACTCTCCCAGTTGCTGCAGTGCAGAGGAAGTGGCCATATGGCAGAGCAGGGCAGGAGCTGCAGGCAGCAAGGGCAGAGAGGAGAAGGGAGCAGGAGGTTCAAGGGATCCTGGGGTGGGAGGACAGGGCAGAGCTGCTCAGGGCAGGAACCTTGCCAGCCCTTTGCCACGCTCAGGCTGTGGCTGCAGAGCAGTGCAGGTGAGTTCCTGCAAGTGCCTCTCCCAGCTGCCAAATGGCAGCAGTGGCAGGAGCTGTCAGGATGGCTCTGCTGGATTTGCTGGGGTGCAGCAGGAGAAGCTGCTGCAGAGCAGGACTTGCTGCTGTCCCATCAGAGGCCCAGGGCCAGAAGGTTCCCTGTGGCAGGGCTGGCTGTGGGGTGGGAAGGTGGGGGTGCAGCCAGGGGTGCCCAGGGCTGTGGTGCAGAGCAGGGTCCTGCCCCCAGGGCTCTGTGTGCTGGGGCAGGGACTCTGCTGCCTGCCAGGGTCAGCTCTCAGCCCGGCCAAGGAGCTGCCACGGGGCTGGGGGAGAAGGTGTGGGTGGAAGGAGTGACCCCTCAGGGCAGGGCTGGGCAGGGCTGGGCAGGGCCCTTCAGCTGCAGGCTCAGGGCTCCTCACAGCTTCAGCTCCACCTCCTCCATTTCCAGGGGCCCTTCTCAGGAAGCACATCCCCCCAGAACACCTCCCCCTTCCCAGCCACCGCAGGCTGTCTGGGATCTGCTCTGCAGCCCCTGCCCAGGCAGAGCTGCCCCTGGGCACTGGGCTGGGGATGGCTCTGGCAGCCCTGGCAGGGAGCTGAGCTGGGCACAGGGAGGGGCTGCTGGCAGGAACAGCTCCTCACCCAGAGACAGGCAGGCAGGGAGAGGCAGCTGCTGCCACAAGGGCTGGGCAGGGGGATGGGGGCCCCTCCCTGCTGTCCCTGTGGCACAGACCCCTTCCCTGAGCAGCTCCTGCCTGGGCTCCTTTCCCAGCCTAAGCAGAGCCTGTGCCCTCAGGCCCACGGGGGCTGGGCTGTGCATTGCCCTGCAGCAGCCAGAGCCCAGGCAAGGACAAGGCCCTGATTTCCAGCTGTCTCTCTGTGTCCCTCCTCCCTTGGCAGCAGCACTGTGGCATTTCCCTGCCATCCCCTGCTGCCTGGGGTCTCCTTGTTCTCACCAGTGGGTTTTCTGAGCCACTGGGGGGTTTTCAGGGGGCAGATTCCTGTCCAGACACAACCCCTTTGGGTGCTGCTGTGGGGATGTGTCTGTGGGAGCCAAGTGCCCAAGTGCCCTCCAGGCACCTTCAGGGTCTTCAGCTGTTTGCCTGGGTGTCCTGCAGGGCTGCAGGTGCCCTCCAGAAGGGCACAGCTCTGCCATAGGATCTCTGTGCTGCACAGGATCCCCATGGAGAAAACTCCTCAGTGCTAAATCCATGGAAATGCTCTGGGCAGCCGTACTTGGGAGCTGCAATGATCCCTGTGTGTGGCAGTCTGGGAGGAGAAAGATGAGATCCTAATCAGGCATCCTGAGGAAAGGCAACCATTCTGTCAATGTGCTTTTTGAACCAGGATTCCTCTGCTCCAAGAAGTGCCTTGTTTCTTTTTTAAGGGAATTCCTAAGTGTGATCTCTCTTCAGCTCCAAGCTGCCAACCAGGGGCAGCTGTGAACCGGAAAGATGGCCAGCTCTTGTCTCTGCACCAAGAGACCACCCCTTTGCCTCTCAGGATTCACAAGATTTCACTTGGAGCACATTAGAAAGGATTCCTCGGGAGCAAGAAGGATTCCTTGGGAGCCCATTCCAGGGTCCCTGCTCTCAGTGCCTCCTTCAGCCAGCAAAACCCAGAGCTCAGGGAGAGGCATGCAGAGAGATCTTCCTGAAAAGAGGCCCTGAATGTTGAAATGCTATGAGACATGCAATACGTTTTTCTAATTGAACCTGGCCTAATTCAGTTCTGCCTTTTTTCTCCTCAACAGAAAACAATAATCTGAAGCAGCAAATGTCCAACATCAGCTCCCTCAACCAATTTCTCCTCCTGGCATTCTCAGAGAGGCGGGAGCTGCAGCTCCTGCACTTCTGGTTCTTCCTGGCCATCTCCCTGGCTGCCCTCCTGGCCAACGGCCTCATCCTCAGCGCCGTAGCCTGTGACCACCACCTGCACACCCCCATGGGCTTCTTCCTGCTCAACCTCTCCCTCACAGACCTGGGCTGCATCTGCACCACTATCCCCAAAGCCATGCACAATTCCCTCTGGGACATCAGAACCATTTCCTACCATGGATGTGCTGCACAGGCCTTTCTGCTTGTCTTCTTCATTGGAACAGAGTTTTCCCTCCTCACCATCATGTGCTACGACCGCTACGTTGCCATCTGCAAACCCCTGCACTACGGGACCCTCCTGGGCAGCAGAGCTTGTGCCCACATGACAGCAGCTGCCTGGGCCACTGGGTTTCTCAATGCTCTGCTGCACACAGCCAGTACATTTTCCCTGCCCCTGTGCCAGGGCAATGCCCTGGGCCAGTTCTTCTGTGAAATCCCACACATCCTCAAGCTCTCCTGCTCACACTCAGGCTACCTCAGGGAAATTGGGCTTCTTATGTTTAGTACCTGTTTAGGGTTTGGTTGTTTCATTTTCATTGTTTTCTCCTATGTTCAGATCTTCAGGGCTGTGCTGAGGATCCCCTCTCAGCAGGGACAGCACAAAGCCTTTTCCACGTGCCTCCCTCACCTGGCTGTGGTCTCCCTGTTTGTCAGCACTGCCATAATTGCCTACCTAAAGGCCCCCTCCATCTCCTCCCCATCTCTGGACCTGGTGGTGTCAGTTCTGTACTCAGTGATGCCTCCAGCACTGAACCCCTTCATCTACAGCCTCAGGAACCAGGAGCTCAAGGATGCCATAAGGAAAATGATGACTGGATGTTTTTAAGAAGCAATAAACTGCATTTTTTCCTCTGCAGAACACACATTGTGTAACATATTTTGGGTCCAGCCTGCCTTTTAAAGCTTTCGATAGTGTTTGGCGTGGGGTGCTTTCCTTTTTTTTTCATCTACTCATGTCATTAACACTGAAATTTTATTCTTCATCCCATATAATTCACTCTCTAGCTCTTTTTTTTCACCGACAAAATATAGAAATCAGAACTACTTTGTGTGCATTTAAGCAAAATAAAAGTTTGTGCAGCAAGGTATTTGTCAAACATCCTCCCTGTGTTAGTTTTTACATGAGGAATCACAATCTCTGAGTGTAAGAAAGAACACAAATGCTTTTTTCCAGATCCTTCCTCAAGACCCCCCCTGAAGCTGGAGGGCATTTCCATGTTTGCAGATGTGGAGGGGAAAAGAGTCCCAGCTCTGCCAGGGAGCACCAGCACTGGGTCTGTTCAGAGCTGCTCTCTTTGCACTCCCACCCTCTCCTTTCCTGTCCGTGCCCAAGGCCTGAGTGCTCTGGCAGCTCAGTCACTGTCCTGCTGTGGGTCAGGCCTGTGAGCACAGGCAGGGACAGGCCCTGGGCACTGCTGGGACAGGGCTGGGCTCCACAACAGCAGTTCCAGCAGCAAAGGGGTTCCCCTCCAGGCACTTCCTCAAGGCTGAGGTCTTTTCTCAACACTGGTATCGAGAAGAAGTCCAAGGAATAGACTCTTAAAAGTCTTGTTGCTTTGCTTGTTTCTCATGGAGACAGTGCAGGAAGGTCAGGGACCCACTGGGACTGCAGGGACTGAGGGCTGGTTCAGATGTTGTGTGTTGGTGGCCGATGGCCAGTGGAGGTGACAAATGGTCTCCAAGTCACCTGCCTGGGGCTCTGCAGCTTGTGAGGGCTCTGATGGCAGGTGAGGACTTGTCTGTAGGAACTCAGGAAGTGCAGGAGAGCACAGAGGATCTGCAGGGACAGCCCATCCCATCCAGTCAGCAGGGAATGGAGCCCTGGAGCAGAATCCTGCCCAGGGTGGAGTCACCCAGAGATCAAGTACTAAATCTTGCTGTGAAGTGTCAAATAGAGGTCTGCAAGCCCAGGGGACACAGCAGGTACAGAGAAAACTCTTGCAAGTGATTTGTGTTCCCCTCAGTGAACTTCCACAGGTGGATCAAGAGCAGCCCCCAAAGCCATGACCCAGCTCTGGAACAAGGCAGGGCACCTCTGAGCCCCCTCCATGGCCACACAGGAGCATCTGTGGGACGTGGTCAGTGGCAGGGAGCACCATCAGCTGGCTCTGCCTCCCAGCTGGTCCAGCACAGCCAAAGGCTCTGAGATGTCTCAGGGTTCCTTTGGTTCCATGAGGCCCTGCAGTGTCACAGTGGCCCCTTGAGTTCATGAGGTTCCTCAGGGTCAGAATGGCCCCTTGGCTCCATGAGCTTCCAAAATGTCTCAGGGTTCCTTTTCTTCCATGAGGCCCCACATGTCAAAATGGCCCCTTGGTTCCTCCACATTTCAGTGCTCCTCTGTTGCTTTGTTTCCACGGGGCCCTGCAGTGCCACAATGAACGTTTTTTTCCATGAGCTTCCAAAATGTCTCAGGGTTCCTTTGGTTGCATGAGGCCCCACATGTCCCTTGGTTCCACAAGATTCACAGTTTCCCTCTGTTCTTTTGGATCCATAAGGCCCTGTAGTGTCACAACTGCCCCTTGATTCCATGAAGTCCCACAGTGTCCCTGGATTCCTTTTGTTCCATGAGGTTCCCCAGTGTCACAATGGCCTCTTGATTCCATGAAATTCCACTGTGGTCCAGGGTTTCTTTGTTTCCAAGAGGCCCTGCAGTGCCACAGTAGCCTCCTGATTCCATGTGCTTCTGCAGTGTCACAATGGCCCCTTTATCTCAGGAGGTTGCCCACTGTCCCTGGGTTCCTTTGGCTCCATGGGGCCCTGGAGCATCCCAGTGGCCTCTTAATTCCAAGGGTTTCCCCAATGTCACAATGGCCCCGTAATTCCATGAGGTTCTGCAGTTTCACAGTGGCTCCTTGATTCCATGAGGTTGCACTGTGTTATCACAAAGCTGAGCCCATCCTTATGAAAGTTCTGAGGAGGTTAGGGGGAACTGGGACAAAAGAGAAGGAAACTTGGGGAAGGAAAGAGGGGCTTGGCCAACAGAGAGGAAGGATTTTGATGAGGTAAAACCAGGTTCAGGTAATGTTGAGGGTGCTGAAACACTGACTGTGCAAATACTCTTGGTAGGCCTTTACTCTCTTTGTAACCTGAAGCCCCAACACTACCTAAAAGTGCTGCCCCTCCCATGGAAAGGAATTCACTTCTCTAATTCCAAGCCAGAAAAAGTTCAATCCCAGAACTCCAGACTCTTATTTGTACTCCAGTGCCCACACCATTCCCAAACCTGTGTTACCAGTATGAAAAGCCAAGTTTAAATCCTGACCCAGCCCCAAAAGCTCTTCCCCTAATCATGAACTGCTAGTGGAACAACAAACTTCCCAAAGTTCTGCCTAATCCCCACCCTGAGCTCTAAACCCCAAGCCCTGACCATTCAGCACCCCCACAGCCCTTGGGAGCAGGGCAAGGACCTGGAGGGCCCAGAGCAGGCCCAGGGGGTTGGCAGAGGAATGGGAGGTGACCTGGGTCTGCTCAGCTCTGCAGTGACCCCCAGGAGAAGGGCCTGGGCTCTGGCAGGGATGTCCTGTGGCACAGGGGCTCAGGATCCAAGTTCAGAAGGCCAAGTGCACATGGCAACAGCCAGAACTGGTGCAGAGCCATCAGGGAGGGTCTAGAAATGCTGCTGGGAGGGGGTGGGAAAGCAGGAGGGGTGTGTGCAGCCTGCAAGGCCAGAGCAGCAGCAGGGCCAGGGCAGGACAGCCTGCAGGAGAGATGGCCAAGGGCTCTGGCAGGGCTGCAAGGCCCAAAGGCACCCAGGCCTTTGTCCCCTTGCCTCTGGCAGCTGCCTCTGCCACTCAGGCCACCACAAGCAACTTGCCTGGCAGGTTCTGCACTTGGTTTCTGCCTCGCCCCTCCCTCAGGAGCCTGGCAGGGGTTGCCCAGGTTTGGCCTTTGTTGTTCCTCCCCCTCCCATCCCAGTGCCCCCCAAACAGCCCTGAGCCAGCCGGGAGGGACAGGATCTGCTGGGCCAGGGCCTGGGGCTCAGGCCTTGGCCTTTGTGCTCCACAAAACCAAGGCAGGCTTTGCTCAGCATTGCAGGGGCCTGCCCAGAGCCTTTGTCTGCCTGCACTCCTGGCCTCCAAGGAGCTGCTCCAAGGAGTCCCTGGGGAGGCTTTGGCAGTGCCTGCCCTCAGTGGGGCCCAGCAATGCTTCAAGGCACTTGCAGT
Source organism: Manacus candei (assembly GCF_025592945.1). NCBI lineage: Eukaryota > Metazoa > Chordata > Aves > Passeriformes > Pipridae > Manacus > Manacus candei. The sequence goes on along the minus strand of NW_026138093.1, from coordinate 8,929,338 downwards.
TTGCCTTCTGACTTCTTCAGCAGCTGCTTCAATCTTCTCTCAGCACCTCAGGATCATGGGCTGGGCTGCAAACACACTGTGGAGCTCATTAAAATGCAGAAATCCCTCAGGATCTCTTTGTCTTCCTTTAATTGTCTTCAAGGCAATTTCAAAACAAGTCTTCAAAATTTGTACTTTTTTTTGTTTTAATTCAATGATGGATATTTTTAAGTTCAGAGAAGAGGTGATAGAGGTGTTCTCCAAGTGATCTTGATGCTGACTGTACCCTTTCAGAGATCCAGACTGACCCTGTATGATCAATCTTACTCCTCACCCCCCAACCTCACCAGTTCTGACATGGCCCATCTTGGACTGACAGCTGATGCAACTCCAAACACACTGTGGGACTCATTAAGACACTGAAAAACAAATTATTTATTTTATTTAATTTTCTTAAAGTCTTCAAGACTTCTACAGTTAATTGGAGTTGTTTTGTAGTTTAGCTTAGGAGGAAGATTTTAAAGTGGAAGTCATGAAAAATATATTTTTTTATGAAATGAAATGATTTACACATAGCCTTGGGATGCAGGAGGGTCACGGCTGGAAGAATTTGGATCCAAACACAAGGAGGCAAAAGAGATTAGTAGCACAATCATTGACCAGTTGAACAGTTATCAAGTGATTCAATAGCATTTGCCACAATTTTAACAGTGACTGAATTATAGATTCACAATAACAACATTCACCCCACAGTCAATTCACACCCACACCCAGGCAGAGATGTGTGCACACATCAATAGCTGGGTGTGTTAAGGTCCCTCTCCCAAATTCTCCTTGTTGTCAGGGAAACACTCCCCCAAATCCCTTTGTGTTTGCCAACAAACAAGGGTCACAGCTGGAGGAGTGTTTGTTGAGGGGGATCAGAATTGTCCTGGGCATCAGGGATGGTTCTTTGGAGTGTTGCAAACTGGAGGGTTCCCGAGCTGGGAGAGGCTGCCAGAGGTGTCCCACTGAGAGGGAGGTGCTGGGGAGCTGCCAGGGCCTCCCTCAGCCCCGCTGGGTGTGGGCTCACAAGGTGACTGGCGTTAGTTATCTGCTGAATTTCCATCCTGGTGTCAGGAATGACTGGAGTTTCCACAGTATTTGGGAATTGTATCCAAACTGTTCCATTAGGGCTGTGATTCAGGCAGGGAATGTTCCAAGGTTTTCATGGGATAACTGATTATCCTGTGTTCCCCAACTGTTCCACTCTGAATTGTTCCTACCTTTATGGTCCAGGAGCAGCTGGTCCAGTCCAGGGACACTTTCCCACAACCCCTGGTAGTCCAGGGGCTCTTCATTGCTCAGCTGGTTTGGTCAAGGCTTGTCAGGAGCTCCTGAGATCATACCTGTAAGAAGGATGGGCACAGACTTAGTTGTTATAAGACAAGTGGTAATGGTTTTCAAATAAAAAAAGAGCAGATTGGAACTAGATATAAGGAAGAATATTTTTGCACTGAGGGTGGTGAAACACTGGCACAGGTCACCCAGAGAGGTCATAGAAGCCCCAGCCTTGGAAACATTCAAGGCCAGGTTAGAAAGGGCTCTGAGCGACCTGATCTAATTGAATGTGAACCTGTTAACTATAGGGGGGGTTGGACGAGTTGTCCTATAAAGGTCCCATCTGATTCAAACTATTTAGGATCTATAGTTCTTTCCTACAGAGCCAAGGCTGACAAGGATCCCACAGGTTTCAGACCCAGCTGAGCATCCCCTTTGATGGCCCAGCTGGCAGCTCTGCTAAAAAGCTGCTGCAAAGAACCTCCAGACCTAAAGGAGCTTTTGTGCTGGGCTGAGCTGTGGCTCTCAGGGCTGGGGGTTGGCTTTTGGCTGCCAGGTGCCCACCAAGGCTCTCTCACTCCTTCTTCTTCTCCAATCCCCTTGGTGCCTGCAGGGTTGTTTCTCCCTCATTTCTCTCACTCCTCTCTGCATTACAGCACCCTGGATTTTATCCTTTCTCCAAAGGGTTATCACAGAGGTGCCTCTGGAATTGCTTTTTGACTCAGCTTTGGGCACTGGCTGGTCCATTTTGGAGCCACCTGAAACTGGCTCTCTCTGACACAGAGTCAGCTCTTGATCTCTTACTCCCTAAGGGAAATCTACAGCCCCCTCACTGCTACCAAACCTGATCCACAGGGTCATTCAAGTGCCCAGGAATACAGGAGGTCTTTGATCCCATTATTCCTCAGGCTGGTCAAACAAGACTTTGTCCTCTTCCTGTCCCTGACTGCAGGTTCTTTCTGTCAGAGTAGAGCTGTGCTGGACCTCAGCTGTGCTTTGCTCCAGAGCCTGCTGGGGTGGGGGCAGATGGCAATGGAAGAGTTGGGTTGGACTGGATGATCCTTGTGGGTCCCTTCCACCTCAGCATATTCTCTCATTCTGTGTTTGTTTGGGTTTGGTTTGGTTGGGTTTGGTCTTTTTCCCTCCTTTTGATTTTCCTTTCCTCTGACCCATGAGTTTTTTCTTCATTGTCTTGGGCCTTGCTGGGCACCTGATGGTAAGACCAGTTTATCCAACTCACTCATCTTGACCACATTTTTTGTCCAAGTCACCATTAACTAGACGAGGTTTCTCACAGACTCGCTGCAACTTGGCATCATCCACAAAGGAGTGGAAAGTGCATTTCATCCCATCATCCAGAGACATAATAAAGATGTTCCATAGGAATGGTCAAGGGCTGGTCCCTGATGGATGTCACCTGGGAGTTGCTGCCAAGAGGAATTTGTACCATGACTTTTGACCCTCATCAGTCATTCAACTTCCCACTCACCACATGTTTCACTTGTCCAGTCCAGCTCTCACCAGTCTGGCTCTAAGGAGACCAAAGGAGACAATGTCAAGAGCCTTGATAAAGTCTGGGCACACAACATTCCATTCCTTTCCCTCCCACAGGGGTTCTGCAATCCCTGCCTTGTCCTTCCCATACCTGGGAATGGTTGCAGGAGAACTTGCCCTATCCCCTTCCCTGCTGAGCCTGAGCAGTCTGGAAGTCTCCCAACCCTCCTTGCTGCCCTGTTTGCAGACTGGTTCCATGTCTGCCTTTGCCAAGGCCCCAGGAAGCTCTGGGATGGCTCTGGCCTTTCCAAGGGTTTGGGAGAGGTCTCCCAGTGACACTACCCAGCCTTCTCAATATCCCTGACACCAAAACCTTTTCTATTATCCCACAGTTCCAGTCTAGTGCTCAGGACACAACACAGGTTCTCATGGTTCTTCAGGAGAAAATTAGAAGGGATTTCATTATAGAGGTCAGCTGGTGGGGCAGCCCAGTCTGGTCTGGCCCCACAGCAGTGCCCAGCCCAGGGTGCTGCAGAGCTCTGGGCACTCCCCCCACAACCTCAGCCCCTCTGAAGGGCACAGCAGCTCCTGGGGCACAGAGAGGAGTCTCAGCATCCCCATCAGCTCAGGGGCTGGACACTCAGCATGGCAGGAGGAAATGGGGGTCAGGGAAACTGCAGGAGCCCTGGTGTCACGTCCAGGAGATGCCCAGCACAGCCTGACTGTGTCCCTCAGTGCCAGCCCCTCTGCCCAGCCCAGCCCAGAGTCCTGGCCCAGGGACAGAGCAGCCTGTCCCCAGGGGGGCTGCAGAAAGAGGTTTCTCTGTGTCAGGGATTCCTCTCTGCAGGCCCAGAAATGCTGCCTTGCTCTTCTCCAGGGACATCCCTTTGCCCAGGTCAGTGTGTCCAGGCTGCCTTGGCCAGTTGCAGATCCCAGCCTGGGATCCCTGCAGGGCCCTGAGCTGGAGGTGCTGCTCTGCACAGGGAGGGGCTGTGGCACCCTGGGCTGAGCCTGCACTGGCCATGCTGGTCAGGGTGGGGAGCAGACCCAGCAGGATGGGGATCACTCCTCTCCACCCTCTACCATAGTCCTGGAAGGTTCAGTAGCCAAGAACAAGGCTGGGCAGGACCATGGGCTGTTTCCAATGGCACAAAGGGCAGGGCAGGGCTCCACTCCATGCAGCCTGTGGGCTGGAGAGTTCTTCAGGACACCCTCCTGGAAAGCCCAGCCCTGGCTCTGGTACAGCCCCCTCTGAACTGGGGAGGCACAAGGGGAGTTCACTGCGGGTGAGAAGAGTCATTGGCCAGAGTCCTTCCTCTGTTCCTGCTGCATCCCCTGGGGTTGCAGAACTCTCCTTTACCAGTTCACAGGCAGATTTAGGACTTGATCTCTGGGTGACTCCACCCTGGGCAGGATTCTGCTCGAGGGCTCCATTCCCTGCTGACTGGATGGGACAGGCTGTCCCTGCAGATCCTCTGTGCTCTCCTGCACTTCCTGAGTTCCTACAGACAAGTCCTCACCTGCCATCAGAGCCCTCACAAGCTGCAGAGCCCCAGGCAGGTGACTTGGAGACCATTTGCCACTGGCCACCAGCACAGAACATCTGACCCAGCCCTCAGTCCCTCAAGTACCCCAGTGAGTCACTTCTCTCACTGCAGGGACTGAATGGGGAAACAAGCAAAGCAATGAGACTCTGGAGAGTCTATTCCTTGGCCTTGTTCTTTACACCAACCTTTCAAAAGAACAAAGTCTTCAGGAGGATCTCCTTTCATGATGGAAATTATGTCAAGGAGCCCAGCTCTGTCCCAGCAGTGCCCAGGGCCTGTCCCTGCCCAGGGTCACAGGACTGACACACAGCAGGGACTGAGCTGCCAGAGCACTCAGGCCTTGGGCAAGGAGCAGAAAGGAGAGGGAGGCTGTGGAAAAAGATCATCTCTGAAAAACCCAAGAGCTGCTGCGCCCTGGCAGTGCTCCTGTGCCAGGACTCTTTAGCCCTTCTCCTCTGCACACAGACACTGCCCTCCTGCTTCAGGTAAGTTCTTGCAGTGATAATCTGGAAAAAAGAATTCAAGTCCTTTATTCTACTCAGAGATTGTGATTCCTCATGTACAGAATAACAAAGACAGAATGTTTGACAAAGAAGACAAAGGAATATTTATTTTGTTTATGTGCACACAGAGAATGATTCCTCATTTACAGAATTGTGGATCAAAACAAAGAGGTAAAGAGTGAATTAGGTATGAGATGAAGAATAAATTTCTGTGTTAACAACATCAAAAGATTAAAAAAAAATATAGGAAATCACCACCACCACTCTCAAAAGCTTTAGAAAGCAGGCTGGGCCAGTAAAGGGTTGCACAATGAGTGTTCTGCAGAAGAAAAGAGGCAGGTTGTTGCTCCTGAAAAATATCCAGTCATCATTTTCCTTATGGCATCCTTGAGCTCCTGGTTCCTCAGGCTGTAGATGAAGGGGTTCAGTGATGTAGGAACCACTGAGTACAGAACCGACACCACCAGGTCCAGGGATGGGGAGGAGATGGAGGGAGGTTTCAGCTGAGAAAAAATACCAGTGCTGACAAACAGGGAGACCACGGCCAGGTGAGGGAGGCAGGTGGAAAAGGCTTTGTGCCTTCCCTGCTGAGAGGGGATCCTCAGCACAGCCCTGAAGATCTGAACATAGGAGAAAACAATGAAAATGAAACAACAGAACACTAAACACCCACTAAACATAAGAAGTACAATTTCCCTGAGGTAGCCTGAGTGTGAGCAGGAGAGCTTGAGGATGTGTGGGATTTCACAGAAGAACTGGCCCAGGGCATTACCCTGGCACAGGGGCAGGGAAAATGTACTGGCTGTGTGCAGCAGAGAATAGAGAAAGCCAGTGGCCCAGGCAGCTGCTGCCATGTGGGCACAAGCTCTGCTGCCCAGGAGGGTCCCGTAGTGCAGGGGTTTGCAGATGGCAACGTAGCGGTCGTAGCACATGATGGTGAGGAGGGAAAACTCTGCTGAGAGGAAGAAATAAAAGAAAAAGAGCTGTGCAGCACATCCTTTGTAGGAGATGTTTGTGGTGTCCCAGAGGGAATTGTGCATGGCTTTGGGGACAGTGGTGCAGATGCAGCCCAGGTCTGTGAGGGAGAGGTTGAGCAGGAAGAAGCCCATGGGGGTGTGCAGGTGGTGGTCACAGGCTACGGCGCTGAGGATGAGGCCGTTGGCCAGGAGGGCAGCCAGGGAGATGGCCAGGAAGAGCCAGAAGTGCAGGAGCTGCAGCTCCCGCCTGTCTGAGAATGCCAGGAGGAGGAACTGGGGCATGGAGCTGCTGTTGGACATTTGCTGCTTCTTAGCACAGGGTCTGTTCAAAAAAAGGAAAGGACAGAGAACAGTTAAGACAGACCTCTGTGAAAAAGCCACTCCATTGCTAAAAGAAATCGATGTGTCAAATGTCACCAAATGCACTGCCAAGCAGTCAGTTTTGGTCTACTGCAGTGGGACGTGGAATTTTTTGGCAGAGCTCTAACACACACAAGGAATGTCAGATGTAACCCACCTTGAATACAAATGTTCCATCTCTACACCCACAACTCAGAAGAGCTGGGGCTGCAGAGCAGAAGCTTTGTCTGAACTTAGAATAATTGTTACTGTGGTTTTTATTTTTATCATCACACCTGGGGAAGGTTCTTTTCCACTGCAGGAATCCTCATTTCTATGGCCCAGCACACAGTGCCCAGCAGAGCTGCAGGGAAGGGCCCCCAGAGCTGCCTGAACACCCCCTCCCCAGGCCTTGGGGGCACTTGCCCCCCACTCCCTGCCCAGGGCTCTGCTGCCTGGAGCTGTCCCTGCCAGCAGCTGCTTCCCTGGGCCCAGGGCTGAAAAAGTGACACTGATGCTGTCTATAAGACAGTTTTAATGTCTGACACTCTCAGGTTCAATGCCCTCTAATCTAACAGAGTTCATGTTTCAGTGTCTCCTCCTGTGCTCAGAGATTCTTTTCCCTGTTGCAGTCAGCACCCAGACAACCCAGAGTATAACACTGAAAGAACTGGTTCATTCTCTTTAAGGTACCCCCTGTCTGTCTGTGCCTCTTGCAAATACCTTCTGGGAAACGTCCTGCTTTGATCTGGAGCTGTGACCAGCCCTCATCCCTGCAGCCCACTTTGGAGATCAGAAGGACTCTGCCCTGCTCTGCCCTCCCAGGAGTTGTTCCTTCCCCACAGCCCTTCTCCCCCAGCCCCGTGGCAGCTCCTTGGCCGGGCTGAGAGCTGAGCCTGGCAGGCAGCAGAGTCCCTGCCCCAGCACACAGAGCCCTGGGGGCAGGACCCTGCTCTGCACCACAGCCCTGGGCACCCCTGGCTGCACCCCCACCTTCCCACCCCACAGCCAGCCCTGGCACAGGGAACCTTCTGGCCCTGGGCCTCTGATGGGGCAGCAGCAAGTCCTGCTCTGCAGCAGCTTCTCCTGCTGCACCCCAGCAAATCCAGCAGAGCCATCCTGACAGCTCCTGCCACTGCTGCCATTTGGCAGCTGGGAGAGGCACTTGCAGGAACTCACCTGCCCTGCTCTGCAGCCACAGCCTGAGCGTGGCAAAGGGCTGGCAAGGTTCCTGCCCTGAGCAGCTCTGCCCTGTCCTCCCACCCCAGGATCCCCTGAACCTCCTGCTCCCTTCTCCTCTCTGCCCTTGCTGCCTGCAGCTCCTGCCCTGCTCTGCCATATGGCCACTTCCCCTGCACTGCAGCAACTGGGAGAGTCCTGCTGAAAGATCCTAGAAGCTGTGGGATGTGCCAGTTTTAGGAGATGCCTCCAGGAAGGCAAGTTGAACTTTCCTACAGCCAGAGAATTCTTCCTTCAATCCTGGGAAGGTTTCTCCTGTAGTGAGAGCTCAGTCACCTCCCAGCCCAGGCTGCCTCTCATGTCTCTGCCTTCTCTCCTGTGCCCTGGGTGCTGCAGGCAGTGCCCTCAGCCCTGCTGGGCTGTGCAGAGGAGCTGCTCACCAGCAGAGCTGTCTCTTTGAAGCTCTTCTTGGTTACCAGGAGCTCCCTGTGTGCCAGGAGCCCAGCCCAGCTCAGCAGCACAGCAACAGCCCCAGGCATTTCATGATCCTCAGGGGGTTTGTCATTGTTTACATGAGACTCAGTCCCTGAGAGGAAGTTCAAACAACTTTTCAAGAAATCAAAGTGAGATTGAAACACTAAAGTTTCTTGTAGTGCTAATGAGTCTCACTGAGGGACAAAACTGAGAACGTGTCCCCAGGTTCCAGTTAGAGCAGAAATCTGCAGACAGTGATGACAAGGATGGACAAGCAAGGGAAAGGTGGCTCTAATGATGAATAAACCTTGACTTGTTTTTTTAACCCAAAGGGCCAAGCCCTGACCCCCAGCCCCTGGGAAGGCAGATCCTGTCCCTGCCTCATTCCTCAGGGCTCTTCCTGGGGCACTGGGATGTGGGATGTGCAGTGCCAAGGGCAGGACCATGGGGTGGCACCTGCCAGGCTGCTGAGCAGGGACAAGGAGGCCATGAGGCCCCAGGGCTGCAAGGGGCACTCCCCTCCTCCTGGCATCAGGGGCACAGACAGCAGCCCTGGCCAAAGGCCTGCAGAAGGTGGCTGTGTCAGGGCCTTTCAGCTTCTCCCCATGCCTGTCTCCTCTCCAGCCCAGGCTGTCCTACGGTGTCCATGCCCTGCCCCTTTCCCTGCAGGCTGTCGTCATCCCCCCGGCTGCCCCACCTGGCTGGCACCTTCCTGCACTGACATCTCTGCGTCCTCCCTGGCTCTTCCTGCACACACAAAGCCTTGGGCTCATCCAGACTTTATCTGGGTGATATGTTGCACCACAACACTGACCTTGGAGTGAAATTCGTTTTTCCTTGTGCCAGCCTGGACCTCCCCAGTTGCACTTGGCATTAATTCTTTCTTTCTCCTGCTGTTTTCTGCTATGACAAAAGCATCGGACTCTCCCTGAAGTGAGTCTCTTCCAGGGTTCTTCTCTGCTGTCCTCTGTCTGCACACCACTGAACCCTCCACTCCTTTGCCCCTGTAGTTCCAGCATCTCTGTGTGAGAGTTTCACCAAATGGGTCAATGGCAGAGCCTCCCAGGATGACCTTGCCAGTTGAAGATGGGGGATTCTGTTTGGGGTCTGATACTTATGATGGGCACCAAGAAAGCACATTTGGGGACTGTGCAGGACTTGTCATGGGATCCCTAGGGAAGAACCAAAGGAAGGGAAATGGTGGGGTCATGGTGGTTTGTGAAGGAACAGGTGTGAGAAAACAGAGAGAAAAGGGATGAAAAAGCTGGTCATGGTAAACAGGAGGATGCTCAAGACAGTTCCCAGGCTGTGCCCTGACACTGATCCCCACAGCCTGTCCTGTTTTCTTAATAACTCCATTGCCAGGAAGTTTCTGTGGGGAGGGACCTCTCTGCTCCTGGCACAGATTGTGGCCCAAGTTCCAGTCACTGCAGTGGGAACCACAAATAGTCAGGTCTTGTGTTCTTTGGGGGGCCAGACTCTGCCCAGACTGGGGTGTGTGTGTTGGAAGCACGAAAGAGTGAAGCAAATGCAAAGCTAAACACCCAATGTAGCCTGACTTTGTCCCTAAGTGGGGGCTGAGAATTGGACACAACATGTGCAGGGACAGATGGAGGGGTTTGTCCCCCTGGCCCTGCCCAGAAGGGACACCTTTCAGGAAGGGTTGTGGCCTTGGCTGTGCTGAGTGTTGACCCGGGCAATGCAGCTTGGGATTGCAGTGGCACTGTCAGGGCTCTGCAGAGCTCCTGGCAGTTCCTGCATTTGTCCCCAGCAATACCAGAGAACTGCAGGGGTTGCAGTCAATCACTTGTGCTCTTTGGGACCCCGACTGGCTCTGCTGAATGGGAGCAGGCCTGGAGTTCCCAGACTGTTCCTGCATCCAGGGTCGGGCCTGCAGTGACGTTTGTGCAGCATTCAATTGGGGCAGTGGCAGGATGGCCATGGATCCATTCCTGCAGAAACACAATGGGGCTCCATCCCAGGCAGGGAGAGAATGGGCCCACAAATGTTGTAAGGATAAGAACCAGAGAGTTTTGGCCCTGTGGAATCCCATGGAACCAAAGGAACCCTGGGACATGGCAGAACCTCATGGAATCAAGGGGACCTTGCAGCACTTCATGGAACCAAATGGAGTCTGGGACGTGGCAGGGCCTGATGGAAACAAAGGAACCTCCTGGGAACAAAGGGACCCTGGGACACTGCCAAAACTGAGGGAGACAAGGGAACCCCAGGACACTGTGGAATCTCCTGGAATCCAGGGGCCATTGGAATACACTGGGGCCTCCTGGAACCAAAGGGAACATGGGACACTGCGGAACCTCATGGAATCAAAAGGACCCCGGGACTTTGTGGAATGTCAGGGAATCAAGGGACCAGTGTGACATCCCAGAACCTTTTGGAACCAAAGGGAACCAATGGGACATTTCGGAATCTCATGGAATCAAAGGTCCATTGTGACATTGTGGAACCTCACAGAATCCAGGGGCCATTCTGATTCTGCAAGGCCTTCTGGAGTCAAAGGGACCATTGTGACAGTGGGGAAAATGATGGAATCAGTGGGCCATTGTCCCACTGCAGGGCCTTATGGAGCCAAAGAACACTGGGAAACAGTGCAACCTCATGGAATCAAGGAGCCATTGTCCCACTGTGGAGCCTCAAGGAATAAGGGATCCAATCTTTGCCTCAGATTTTGTCAACAAATTAAATGTAAGGAATTACAGAAGTGGGATTGAACCACTTTTGTGCCACTGGTTTTAATGATTGGCAAAATGAGAATATTTATATAAAATGAATCTTTTATTCTTACAAATGATCAGACCAACGATCTTAATCAGAATTATTTACTATACAATACAAAGGCTAAAACTATTAGTAGTACATTATAAGATAGGATAGTGCACTATAATGAAGCAATTATTGAAACAATTATATTAAAGCTAACCAAAAGAAAAAAATATTACATAGAGATCTGATGTAACTCACCCACACCAACGGTTGTGGGGAGATTTCTTTTGCTCAGCCTTGAGGAGTGTCCTTGGAGGGCGTCCCCACCCAAGGCAGGAATCTCCACACATCTACCCCAAGAAGGGCTGTGTTAGAAGAACCTGCCTGGATGAAAGGGGAATGGACTTCTCTAGTAGGAAGTGATTGACTGCTCCTCACAAATGTGCTGCCATCAAAGAGGCCAAGAGGGTAAAGCCCCTGTGGGGTGGGAGATAATGGCTGAACTAGAGATGTGGGCAGGCCTGGCAGATTGATCCCAGCACACTCCCCAAACCCACCCAGGCAAGCTCTACGTGCTGACCATGGTGGACACAACCCCTGGATGGCAGGAGACACACCCTGTGCCTCCCAGCACTGCCCAGAACACCATCCTGGGCCTGGAAAAGCAAGTCCTGTGGAGACACGGCCCTCTAGAAACACTGGAGTTGGACAGCAGGACTCTTTTCCAAAACAACCTTGTGCACACCTGGACCAGAGAGCTCGGCATGGAGTGGATGGATCATATTCCCTGTCAGGCACCAGCCTCTGGGAAAGCTGAATGGCAGAGTGGACTGTTCAAAACCACCTTGAAAGCAATGGGCAGTGGGACCTTCAAACCTTGGGATGTGCATTCAGCAAAAGCCACCTAGTTAGTTAATCCTGTAAGCTCAAGAGATAAAACTCCAGGTCAATTCAGTGTGTAAGATCAGCTCAAAAGAGCAGGTCCTTTAATCAGGCCCACAGGCCCAGGGGAACACACACGACGCGCCCTCCCAGGCAATGGTTCTACAGTTTTAGAAGATGGTCTGTCCAATGCCAGAACTCTCCACCCCCCAGTTCTGCCCAGTTCTGCCTCCTGACACGCCCCTTGGGGAATTGGGTTTGGGGTCTTTGGGACCCCTTCTTCCTCATCTTTATCTTCTTCACAGCACGTACAGTCCTTGGAGCACCTCCAAAGTTCTGGGCTTGAAGGTTGCTTTGTCTCTTGTGGGATCTTGTTGTCCAGGCCTAGGGTGTGATGTTGTTCAATAGAAATGTTTTTCTACAATTCTACCTTGAAAAGAAGTCTAAACATGCTAAAGCAATTTAGAAAATTTAATATAAAATGGAGTCATAGGGTTGGGTCTGTGTAAACTACTATGCTAAAGGGTGGCTTATAATACAGCTACATTAACATCTACATTTACTACACAACTACTTTTAAAATATACAAAAAGCTAAAAAAAAAATATCTGGAAAGCTTTAAGGTATCACACAAACCTAGTTAGTTAACTCTACCACTTGAACTGGGTCTGCCCAAAAAGAACCTCTGCGTACCATTAAAGGGGATAAAATCCCTGTGGTCCATATGAGGAATATGTTAGGGAGGACAGTTCAGATTAGTCCTGCCTTAAGCTTTGCACAATAGAGCATTTCATTCATTTTCTCTCTTTTCGTCCCTCTGTGGATTGAGAGATCTTTTGACTTCATTGTGTGACTCACTGTGTGCAAAGGGAAAATATGGACAGGAAAAAAGTAAACAGGGGACAAAAAAGGAAATATTTTCTCATTGCTTCTTTAATACAAAATATTCACTTGGAATACAATTCTGAGATCTGTCTGATTAACCACAAAAGAATTGAAGACTTACAAGTAAATTACTCCCAGGGGCTTGTCTTGTTAAGATACCACCACTAAAAAGAGACTGTGCAGAAATGAGCAGACAAGGAAACCATCCCTAGGGGGCTGGGGAAGCAGGAACTCAGAGTCACTGGTTATGGGTGGAAAATGGACTGTGGAATGTGTCTGTGAAATCTGTCTAATAAACCTCAAAAGAGTGGAAGACTTAAAAGTAAATTATTCTCAGAGTTTGTCTCCTTAAGATGTTTTGAGTGTCAATGAGCCCTTTGGCACTGAATTCCTGAACTGAGGATCTGAAGACTGAACAAACCTCTAGAGAAGTAAAACTTATCAGGAAACCTCCAAGTTGCTGAGGATGTCAGCAAGCCCCAGTGAGGCCATCACTGAAAAGAGAGTGTGGAGGAATGAGCAGACAAGGAGACCATCCCTGGGGCTGGGGAAGCGGGAACTCAGAGTCACTGGTTCCAGGTGGCAAATGGACTGTGGGATGTTTCTGGGAGAGCTCCTAAAGGCTGTGCTGGTTTCAGGGGGAGTACAGTTAAATTTCTTCCCCGTGGTTGGTGCAGGGCTGTGTTTTTGGTTTGTACTGAACACAGGGTTGATAATCACAGAATCACAGAATAGGCTGAGTTGGAAGGGACCCACAAGGATCATCCAGTCCAACCCTTAGCCCTGCACAGGCCCATCGCCAAGAGTCACACCATGAGCCTGAGAGGATCATGCAAACACTTCTTGAGCTCTGTCAGCCTTGGTGCTGTGCCCACTGCCCTGGGGAGCCTGTTCAGTGCCCAACCACCCTCTGGGGGAACAACCTCTTTCTAAGATCCAACCTAACCCTGCCCTGACACAACTCCAGGCCATTCCCTCAGTCCTGTCCCTGCTCCCCACAGAGCAGAGCTCAGGGCCTGCCCCTCCTCTACCCCTGCCCAGGAAGTTGGACCTGCAGTGAGGTCTCCCCTCAGTCTCCTCTTCTCCAGCTGAACACACCAAGTGCCCTCAGTGTCCTCACACACCTTCCCCCCAAGGCCCTTCCCCATCTTCCTTGCCCTCCTTTGGACACTCTCTAATGGCTCAGTCTCTCCCTTCCATTGTGTCCCCCCAAACTGCCCCAGTGGTGCAGGTGAGGCCGCCCCAGGGCAGAGCAGAGCGGGACAATCCCCTCCCTGGCCCGGCCGGCCATGCTGGGCCTGATGCCCCCAGGACAGGCTTGGCCCTCCTGGCTGCCAGGGCACTGCTGACTCAGGGCCAACTGGCCACCCACCAGCACCCCCAGGGCTCTTTCCCGGCCCTGCTTTCCAGCCTCTCCTTCCCAGTCTGTCCATCCATCCGGGGTTGCCCCATCCCAGGGCAGAATCCGGCACTTCCCCCTGTGGAAGTTCTCAGGGCTCCTAAAGAGCCGGGAGGTCACGGGATGTCAAAGAGCCCCACGGAGCTGAAGGGACCCTTGGGACACTGTGGAACCTCATGGAATCAAGTGGCCACTGTGACACGTGGGGCCTCATGGAATCAGGGGAGCCCTGGGACACTGTGGAACCTCATGGAATCAAGTGGCCACTGTGACACGTGGGGCCTCATGGAATCAGGGGAGTCCTGGGACACTGCGGATCCTCACGGAATCAAGGGGCCATTGTGACACTGCAGGGCCTCTTTGAACCAAAGGGGCTTGTGCTGGGCTGTCACAGGCCAGGGCAGGGGCAGCTGGAGAGCCCCTGGCCCAGCCATGAGTCAAGGGCTGAGCCATCAGCTCCTGCTGAGAGAAGGGACCTCACAGGCCCTTGCGAAGGTGTTAACAGCGGGTCTATTGGCTCCCAGGATGAATATATTGACTCGGTAAGCTTTAGGGTGTATCCTTGATGATAAGGAAGTCAGTACGCAGCCCTAAAGGAGAAACAAAGCAGACTGTAAAGTTGGTAGGCCTAGGATGAGGGAACTACAATAAGGCCTTGAGCTTTGCTAAATGTATCACCAGTTGATCCTAGACAATGAAAACGCTGTTGCTTGCTTAGCTAAAATGAGGTTATTGCTTGCTGCTAGCAAGGGGTATAAAAAGGCAGATGAGAAAATAGAGACATCTTTTCTGCACACAACTAGACTCTTTGTGTCTTTATCGACCGCCACGACTCTACACCGACAGTGTTGTTATTGCTGGGCAGCACTTGCACAGCTCCAAGGCCTTTCCTGCCCCTGGTACGGCCACGCTGGGGAGGGAGCTGGGATTGCATGGGAGGGTGGGAGGAGACACACCTGGGCCAGGTGACCCCCCTGACCCAAGGGTTGCTCCAGACCATGGACATCACACTCAGGGTGTGTAGGGGGGAACTTTGGAGTGATGGTGTTTGTCTGCCCAGGTCACCGTTACTCGGGACGGGGCCTCGCTCTCCTGGAGGTGCTGAACACCTGCCTGCCCATGGGAAACTGGGAATGAATTCCTGGTTTGGCCTTGCACATGTGCACGTCTTTGACTCAACCCAGGAGTTTTGTCACTTCTACCCTTCTGATTCTCTCCCCCACCCCTCTGGTGGGGAGGGAGTGAGCGACTGTGCAGTGCTGAGTGTCTGGCTGACATTGCTAAACCTTGACAGATGGAAACTCCACAGGTCTCTGGGACCCTGTTCTAGTGCTGAACTATCCCCTTGGTGGGTTTTTAAAATTATTAATTATTTATTCTGTATGCCAAATTACTCAAGCCTTACAGAACTCAGTGCAAGATTTCATAGCAGGGCAAGGTGCCCTTCATATCCTTTAGCTTTTTAAGCTGATTCCACACAGAAACACTGCCCATAGGCCATGAGGCCTAGCAAGGGATTTCTCAAACCCAAGGGGAGTCACCTCTCATGGGTTGTGTCACCTCTGGGGCTCATTGATGACTGACCACGATTGCACTGTTTCCCCTTAACATTACATTGGTCAGACCCAGCTTGAAGGAGCTCTTGGCATTGAACTCTTTTGGGGTACTGAAGGTGCTCTGAAGGACAAAGATGTCATGGCAGGGCAGGACATAACAGGAATGCCTCAGGACACCGTTCCCCTCCTGGAGGAGGAGGTAGGCCAGGCTGGAACACATGGTTTTGTTGGAGTGAATATGGGGTGCTTTGTTTAGGCAACCACATACCCCAGTGGGACTTACAGCATTTGGGACCATTTTACACCCTCTGTAGGATCACTTTGTCCATAGGAGTCTCTTCAAGGCCATTCTCACTTCCTCACTCTTCAGGCTATAGATGAGAGGGTTAAACATGGGAGTCACAACTGTGTCAAACAGGGCAGAGTATTTGTCAGGATCTCCAGAATCCCTCGAGTAGATGACTTTAAGTAGACGACTGTGGCTGAGCCATAGAAGAGTGTCAGTACCCCGAGGTGTGAGGAGCTGGTGGAAAAGGCTTTGTGCCTGCCCAGAACTGAGGGGATTTTCAGAACTGCCCTGATAATTTGAATGTAAGACAGAACTATCAAGCAGAAGGGAAGGATTAAAAAAACCAGGGTGATGGTGTGCAGCCCCACTTGGTTCCAGAATGTGTCTGCACAGGCCAGGTCCAGCAACGGGGGGACGTCCCAGAAGAAGTGAGGAAGGTCACGGGATGCACAGAAGGGCAAAGGGAACAGCTGGTAGGTCTGTCCTGCCTGCACTGGTGCCACAGCCCCCCAGGAGCCCAGCAGCAGCCTGGTGCAGAGCCCCTGCTCATGGCCAGGGGACAGAGCAGGGGGTGGCACATGGCCATGGAGTGCTCGTAGGCCATGGCAGCCAGGAGAAGGCTTTGGGTGCTGCCCAGCAGAACCAGGAAATACAGCTGGGCAGCACAGCCAAGGAAGGAGATCCGGCCATCTGCCCTCAGGAGACACACCAGCATTTTTGGCAGTGACAGAGGTGTAGTAGACCTGCAGGAAGGACAAGTTCCTCAGGAAGAAGTACATGGGGCTGTGCAGGCTGGAGTCCAGCACAGTGAGGAGGCAACCAGGCTGTTCCCTGCCAGCACCACCAGGTAGATGAGCAGGAACACCGTGAAGCACAGGCCCTGCAGGCTGGAGTGGTCACAGAATGCCAGAAGAACGAATCCAAATCCAACAGTGTGGTTCTCCAAGCCTTTTCTTTGGGACATTTTCCCTCTGCAGAGCAATCCTGTGGCCTGTCCGCCACCACCCCCACTTCAGGCCTAGAGAAAGACTCCACACGCCAGCACACACGGGACTGCAGGAGGAGGGGAGCTGGACCAAGCTCTGCAGGAAGGTTTGGGAATCCAGCAGGGGCTGTTTGCTGCAGGGAGGTTTGCAAAGGGAGGGAAGAAGAGAATCCATGAGCCTGCATGACCCGGATTTGCCACAGAGATAAGGGAATCTTGACTTGTTTGGCCAGAGGGGATTTTATTAAATAGAATGCCTGGGGATAGAGGAGAAAAAAAGGAAGGAAATGCATAAATACCAGCCCCTTGCAGAACAGTCTGGCTTACATTCCTTGTCCAGATGTTTAATGCCTTTAATGTAAGAATGAGAAGAAAGAGGGTGAAAAAGGAGAAAAGTGATGAAAATGGGGAAGCAAAGCAAGGTAAGGCAAGGCAAGGGAAGGAGAAGCAATCCAAACAAAGCAAGTTCTTAGACCTTGGTGAGAGAGATTAATCCCAGCTCTCCTCACATGTGGGAGCTCATCCCCTGGCGCTCTGTCAGCACACCAAGATCTGGGAGACTGTCCAAGATCTGAATCATTCACCTTCACATGGTGAGGGGTGAATCCCATTGGAAGTAAACCAGGTTTCTCTCTTCCAGGGAATCCAGTGGCTCTGATGCATCCATGGGCATTTTAGCAGGACAGGGAAGCAACGGTTTATGCAGAAATAACAAGAGTTCCTAACTGTACTAAGAGACAGGTTAATGCAAGCAGTGCCAGTGTGTCCTGCAGTTTTCAGTCATCCAGAGAAGAAAGTGGTTCAAAGAGGGTGATCTCCCCACCATACCTGATTTGCCTGAACAGATCAGGGTTTTATAACTTCTGAGAGAGTCACTGATAATCCAACATTCCCGACCTTGCTGCTCTGTCCCTGGGATTCCTGAGCCCTCACAAATCCAGCCCAGAACCCGCTCACTCTCATCCCAGCCCTGCAACACTCCCCAGTGCCCTGCAAGCCCTGGCAGAGGCCCAGCAATGCTCCTGCTGCCCGGGGAGCTGAGCCCTCCCTGTGCATTCCCCACCCTCCCAGAGCACAGGGACTCCCTGCAGGGCTCACTGGCAGGGGGGGAGCTACAAGGCAGCAGCTCCTCCATCGCAGGTGCCTTCTAATGAAGCCACAACTCAGCTGAAAAGGGGTTTCAGGAACTCACTTTGGCCTGGGGAGGGAATGTCCTCTCCCAGGCGAGGGCTGAGGATGCTGCTGTGTCTCAGCCAGCACTAACACCCATTGAGAAGTCTTCTTAAACCCTGAGGTGTCACTGATGACAACAGCAGGTCAGAAAAAAATCAAGTATCCAATTAGCCAAGGGACAAGCACAGGGCATTTTTTCAAGAGAAAAATCTGAATTCACACAAACGTCATCCTAATACTTCGCTTATTTTCCCAAGGTATTTGTGCCATTTTCCTGTGAGTTTTATCTGTCTCATAGAGATGTCATTCAAAATTCCCAAGATCAAATTAAAGTTTGCATGAGAGAAAAGTCACCATGATTTTCTAATCTACCAACTTCATAACATAAATATACAGAAAAATTAAATATTCCTATTTAAAACCAAAAGTAATCACTGAGATACCCACATATATTTTAATTTAATGCTTTAACTCAAAGCAACCATTCCCATGCAGATTATCCACATATGAGCAATTCCTCCTTGTTCCCAAATGTTGTCAAAGATGCAGCCTCCTCTTTTTAATTCTCAGGTGTCTCCATGCTCCAAAGATCTCGAGTGGAGCCCAAAGCAGGCCAGTTTTGCTCCCAGGAACCTGCCAGAGCCCTTCTTGGGTGGTACCAATCTCACAGGCAGCGTTTCCCAAAGCTGGAGGAAGCCTGAAAAGGAAGGAAACTTCCCCAAACCGAGCCAGGCTTTTCTCAGCACCTGAGCTGCTACCCAGAGCCTTTGCCTCCCTGCACCCACGGCCTCCAAGGATCTGCTGGAGAGTCCCTGGGGAGGCTTTGTCAGGAATGGCCCTCGGGGGGCTCCTTAATGTTTCAAGGGACTGCAAGGTTTTCAGAGCAATTTGGGGTTTTGATTTTGCATTTCTGAGAGGTTTGTGCAACCATGTCCTCCAATTCTCTGCTGTAACAAGTCCCTTGAGAGCCTCAGACAGTGACAACCCTCAGTGGGGCTCATTAATGCTTCAAGGCACTCAGGGTTTATTGAGGTGCTTTTTTTGGCACTGAGCCTCTGAGAGGTTTGTTCAGTCGTGGCCTCCAATGACCTGCTCTAATTAGTCCCCTGAGAGACTCTGTCGGTTGTGACACCCGGTGGGGCTCGTTAATGCTTCAGGGACTGCAGGGTTTTCACAGGACTTTGTGTTCTGCTTTCCACACTGAGTGTCTGAGAGGTTTGTGCAATCCTCTGCAATTACCTGCTCTAATGAGTCCCTTGAGAGGCTTTGTCAGTTGTGACTCTCTGTGGGGCTCATCAATTTATTGAAGTAGTTCAGTTTTTAAGGGCACTTTGGCTTTTGCTTTTGACACAAAGTCTGTGACAGATTTGTGCAATCATGGCCTGCAGTGATCTCCTTCAAGGAGTCCTTGAGGAGCCTGGATTGGGAATGGCCCTCAGTGAGACCCATTAATGCTTTGAGATATGTTGAGATTCTCTTCTGACTTGGACTCATGGAAAGGTCTCCTCTCTCTCAGAGGAGAGCCTCACCTGAGGTTCAAGGACTCAGCGCCAAGTGCACCGTGGGGACCACGGGGCTCCTTAAAATCCATCAAGTGCTAAGAAACCACAGCTGTGCCTTGATTTTCCTCTAGTCTAGTGCAGTTAATCAGGAAGTTTTCTTAATACGCAGAAATACTTCAAAGGGGTTCTAATAAACATGCATTCTTATTTTCAAGGGTGTAGTTTCTTACTTTTCTCCTTTGAAAAGAGTTGATTGCAGCTTTCTCTAATTGATTTTGATCCAGGGTCTCTCCTAAGGAGGTTTGGACTGGTTGGAGCTTTCCCTTGAGGTCTGACACAGTGTGGACAACCTTGCTCCACATTTCCCAACTCCATCCTGTCTCTGCTCAGTCTCCTGGGTCCTGCTTTGCTCACAGAACTGGCTGCACACAGCAAAGAGGGCTTTTTCTTCTTTTTTTGCCACAATCTGAAACTCATGAGGTTCACCTTTGGTAACAGACACTCCTCAGCTGTGAGCCAAGTCCCTGCTGCCAGCAATGAGGTTCAGCTCCCCCAAGGCAAAACCGTGCCAGAAATGTTTTAGACACCCAGAAAGTGAAATAATAAACACGAATAAAGAGTTGGTACTGGGGGGACACTTGGGGATCCTGAGGGGCACTTATGGGGCAGTTTTAGGGGGACATTTAGGGGACACTTAGGCATCCAGGGGGGCGCTTCAAGGTCGGGGACCGTACTGGGGCTGGATGCCTGAAGAATGAACACACAGCCCTGGAACCATTGGATCTCCTGGATGATTGAAGTGCCTCTAATAGAAGGTGCGTGGCCTGCCTGCCCCTCCCGCCGAGCACCAGCTCCATCTCCTGCTCCTGCCCAGTGGCTTTGCAGAAATCCAGGGCTGGGTGTGGATTGAAGGCTGTGGCAAGGGACAGGATAAAGTTGCTTCACCTTCCACCCTTGATGTCTCAATGTCTGTGATCTTAGGAACCCTCACAAACCTGGAACAAGGCAGATTATCTGTTTTTGTAAGATATGTACATGGAGATTGTTTTGATCTGTGCTTAAATCGTCCTTGAATAAAAGAACTAATAGAAAACTATGTAAAAAAAAAAAGGAAAAGGGAAAAATAAGAAAAACGAAAATTAAAAAAGGGAGAAAAGAGATAAAAGGGAGAAAAAAGAGAAAAAAAAGAAAAATAGGAAAAAATGAGGAAAAAAAAGAACAAATAAAAAAGAGAAAAAAGAAAAAAGAGAGAGAAAAAAGGGAAGAAAAGAAAGAAGAAAGAAAAAAGAAAGAAAAGAGGGAAAGAAAAAAAGAGAAAATAAAAGAAGACAGAAAAACTAAAAACCAAAAAAAGTCCGATCCTCCCCCGCCGCAGGGACTACAACTCCCACAATGCCCCGCGCAGGCGGGGGGCGGGCAGGGGCCGTGGCCGCGCGCTGATTGGCTGCGGGGCGGGTCTGTAAAGGCGGAGGGCGCGCGGAGCGAGCGCCATTTTGGCCTCGTGGTCGGGAGTGAGGAGGACTCGCCTGCGGCCGCTGCACTTCGCTGGGTGAGTTGGCGGGGGGGCGGCGAGAGCGGGGTCTGGGGATCCCCTCGGGGGCTGCGGGGAGCGCGGCTGTGGGTGGAAAGGCTGGAGGGCTCGGGAGGGTTTAGCGGGGGGGTTCGGGGGTTCCCTGGGGACGTTTTGAGGGGTCCCTGAAAGGACTCGGGGGGGAGGTTGAAGGTCCCTGAAGAGTGCTGGGGGGCTCTGATAGGAGTTTTGCTTTCTGAGAAGATTTGGGGTGTCCCAGGTGGGCTTTGGGGCTCTCTGGGGAGGTTTGGGGTTCCTGGGAGGCTTTGCGGGGATCATGAGGCAGTTTTGGGGTCTCTAGGTGGTTTAAGGTGTCCCAGACGGTTTGGAGGGCCCGTGGGGGGGATTGGGGGTCCCTGAATGGGCTTGAGGGGTCCCGGGTGGGTTTTGCGGGTCACTGAGAGGGTTTGGGGGGTGCTGGGGAGGGATGAGATCTCTGAGGGGATTTGAAGGGACCTGGAGAAGGTTTTGATGGGTCGAAGGGGGATTTCAGAGGTTTTGAAAGGATTTTACAGGGTCCCCTAAAGCCCAGCAATGGAGTTCAAGGGGTCCCCCAGCCCCCAGGGGAGGGGTCCTAGGGATGCCCCCCAAAATCCAGAGGGGGAGATGTACCACAGCCGGGTAAGGGGATTCCAGTGCCCCCAGTATATCCCAGTGACCTCCCAGTTACCCTCAGTATGGCCCAGTAACCCCCTCAGTGACCACCCAGTGTGTCCCAGTGACCTTCCACTGCCCCCCAGTATGGCCCAGTGATCCTGCAGTGAGCACCCAGTAACCCCCAGTATGGCCCAGTAACCTGCCAGTGTCCCCCCATGTGTCCTGGTATCCCCCAGTAACTCCCCAGTGCCCCCCAGTGTGCCCCAGTTCCCCCCCAGTCCCTCCCAGTGCCCTCTCAGAGGGCCCCTGAGAGCCTGGTGAGGGGGGGCACGGAGAAGGGGAAGCCTGGACAGTGGGGACCCCTGGGATCCCCTAGGACAACAAAGTGGAGAACCTGGAGAGGGGGAATTTCTGGGAATGCAGCATCCCGAAGGCGAGAATCAGAGGAGAAGGGAGCCTTGGGACCCCCAACACTCCCAGCATCTCTAGGTAGAACCCCCAGCATCCCAGACAGGGGAGACTCTCTGAACCCTAAAGGGGGGAAACCAGAAAAGGGGAAATCTTAGGAGAATTTTTTTGGGCTCATCTTCATATTTTAGAGTATTTTTTAGGTGAATCTCAACTTTTTTCAGTTTAGGGGGGCAGGAGTCTTCTCACTCTTTCTTATAGGCTTTTGGCTGAATGTTGATGATTTGGGTTTTTCTGGGCTAAATCTTGGTGGTTTGGAGGTTTTTATGGTCACAGGATGCCCGGTGAGTTCTAGAGATGGACTTGGGCAGGAGGAACCCCCAAGCCAATGCACTCAGCCCTTGTTTTCCCCCCCATCAGGATCTGTCCTTCCCAAAGCTTGGTCGGATGGAGGAGGAGGCTGGGAGGAAGAGGAAGATGCCTTGGGCCCCCCAGGCAGGTGAGGAGGAAGTCAGTGTCCCTTTGGGCGGGTGTTGTGCTGGCTCTGTCAGCCCAGCATGGCCCCGGCTGCAGGACAACCCCGCTGGCGCCGCCGTCCTGCCGGGGCCGGAGTTGGGGGGATGTCCTTGGCCTTCCCTGTGGGCCGGAGGCAAATCCCCTGCCTGTCCTTCTTGCTTCCTGCCCCAGGCCCCGAGGTGAGGACGGAGAGCGCGGAGGACAAATCCCCCCGTGAGACCCTGGTGGGAGAGGCCGTTTTGAAGGGCTCCCCGGCGCAGGAAGGCAGCAGGGAGGAAAAGGGCCGGAGATCCCCCCGCAGGAGGGGCTCCAAAGCCATCCCAGGGTGCTCTGAGGAGGAAAGAGCCAGCCTGTGCCGGGAAGGCGGCCGGAGCTTGAGGGAGAGCTCTGAGCTGATGGTCCTTGAGCAGCCTCCCAGCAGGGAGAAGCCCTTTAAGTGCTTGGAATGTGGAAAGAGCTTCAGGCAGAGCTCCCATCTGATCCGACACCAGCACATTCACAGTGGGAAACAGCCCTACACGTGTGGGGAATGTGGGAAGAGGTTTCAGACCAGCTGGAATCTCCTCGTGCATGAGCGAACGCACACGGATGAGAGGCCCTTCCGCTGCACCGACTGCGGGAAGGGCTTCAAGCGGAACTTCACCCTCCTCAGGCACCGACGCATCCACACCGGGGAGAGGCCCTACAAGTGTGGGGAGTGTGGGAAGAGCTTCACCCACAGCTCTAACTTGACCAGACACCAACGGACCCACCGGGGTAATAGAAGCCCTGTGAGTGCCCCAACTGTGGGAAGAGCTTCGGCCACTGCTTCCACCCCAAATTTACCCCCTGATGGGGAGGCAACCCCTGGAGTTCAAGGACTGTCAGTCCATCCCTTTCGACCAGAAATGGCCAGTCCCCTTTCCCAGGGGCAGCTTCTTCCAACAGGACCCTTCTTGGGGGGAGTGTGGAGATTCCTGCCTTGGCTGGGGACCCCCCAATGTCAGTGCTGGAGGTTCAGAGCAGAGATCTCCCCACCAGCGTTGGTCTGGGGGAATTCCATCCATCTCTAATTAAGAATTATTGCTTTTGTGTCAACTTTAGTAGAATTGCTTCAACAATTGCTTTAGTGTAGAGCACTGTCCTATCTTATCCTGTACTCCTGGTAGTTTTAGTGTTTCTGTTGTGCAGTAAATAATTCTGATGAAGATCTTTTGTCTGATCATTTGTAACCCCAAATAAATTCATTTCTATCAATAGATCTGATTTGCCATCATTAAAACCTGGGGGACAAAAGTGTTTCAGTCACACCTCTCTATTTCCTCTAAATTTAAAATGTTGGCAAGATTCAAGGCTGAGATTGGATCCAGCAGCACCCAGCACCCCACAGGAAGTTGGGAGCTCAAGAGAACCACTCCCTTTCCCAAAACCTGGTGCCAAAGACCCCCATGGGACCGCTGAACCCACCAGACCACCCTCCCTTTTCCACCCTTCTCCCTCTTCCTTCCACTTTTCCATGGTCCCCTCAATCCCCAGACCAACCAGGATCACTTTTGGGGTCCCAACCCCCATTTTTCCCCCCCTCCCACCTCTTCCACATCATCTCCCCAGTCCCCTCATGCTCAGTTTGGGGTTCCCACCCTCACCTTCCACCACTCTTCTGACCTCTCCCACCCCTCTCCCATCATCCCCCAAACCTCAGTGTCCCTCCCCCCTCCATTTTTTTGAGGTCCCATTCCCCTCCCCCTCAGTTTGGGGTCCCACCACCCCTTCTGTCCCATCTGACCCCCCTTTTTCCACTGACCTACCCCTTCCCACCCCCCGCTCACCCGAGAGCTCCTCGCCCACAGCCGGGGGGGCTCCCAGCACCACCAGTGCTCAGAGAAATCCTCCAGAAAAGGGGTTGGGTGGGATCCTGGGTGGGCTTTGAGTGTTTTTGGGGGTCCTTGAGGGGCTGTGGGGAGGTTTTAGGGGGGTCCCAGCACCTTTTGGGGTGAGCTGGGTGCCTGTTGAGGGGCAGGTGCCCTCCCAAATGTCATTTTATTGTAGAATTCTTTCAACAGAAGAACCTAACTTGTCACATAAATAATGTTGACTCTAATTACAGTGCTGAAAAGTCCAGTTGATTTACACAGAATGAAAAGAAAAAACAAAACAAAAAAAACCCCCAAGCATGAATACCCTTGAGATCATATAAAAATGGCATACTTCATCTAAATTGTGTCCTTTTCTGTTTAAAATTGAAATTGGTCTAAAATAGGTTAATGTGATTTTAGGTAGTAATTTTAAATAATAATCTACAGCTACATTTCACATTACACATTTTCCCCATGTTTATATATACTTCTTTTTTTTGAAGTATAAGTAAGCTGCAGTTTTGCAGCAGGAAATCTCCTCTACCACAGAGCTCTTTCAAGAGATCTTAAGCACAGCCTGGATCTCATGCTAAGGCTGAGGTTTTGGAAAGACATCTCCTATCACATCACATCCTCCTCTGTGACATCACAGCTCTCCTATGAAATCACAGCTCTCCTTTGACATCACATCCTCCTCTGTGACATCGCATGTCTCCTATGACAAAACATTCTCCTCTGTGACATCACAGCTCCCCGTGACATCACATCCTCCTCTGTGACATCACATCCTCCCTGTGACATCACATCCTCCTCTGTGACATCACATCCTCCCTGTGACATCACAGCTCTCCTGATGCCTTCAAATCTTCAGCAAAAACCACGATTCAAACAACGAGCACTGCTCTTCTGTTCCCACTGAGCCAGTTGTAGGTGGCTGTGATTTCATAAAGCAGCAACAATGGGCCCAAACCCATGGTGTCCTTCAGATGCGCCGTGTCCTGAGCAGACTGCGTCCTGCTTGTCCTGCCCTGCTGCCTGCAGGACAACTTCCCCCTCGGCACACCCCCAGCCCCAGCCTTGTTTGGGAAGCTGAGCTCTGGCTGAGGCTTTCCCCAGGAGAAACCTCATTTGTCTCTCCTCAGGGCAGTCCCCCCAGCACCCAACCAGGATGGGGCACAGAATGAGTGGCCCCAGCTCTGCCTCCCCAGGGGTGTCCAGGCATCCCACGAGGCGTCTGCTGTTGCTGCATCACCACCTCCCCTCACCAGAATGGATTTGGAAGGCTTTCCAAGCACAGGGAGCCAGAGGGGACCAGAGGGAAACCTCAGGGCTCCCAGAGGGACTAGAGGACAAACAGGGAGTCTGGGTCACCGCCCCCATGGCAGAGGATGGGACTCCACTGTCCCTCTCTTGCACCAGTAGCATGTTTCCATCTTTTCTGCCCTGGGGAAAAAGTATCCTTTGACTTGGAAGAGCTGATTAGCATCATCTTGTGATGCCCTGGGAGGGGATTAGTTTTGACAGAATCACCTACAGGAAAGTTTGGAGACCTCCCTCAGTGTGCCCTGTGCCGGTGCTGAGCACATGGAGGGAAACACACCAGGAGTCAGACGGCCCTGCCCAGAAGAACTGACTGCCTGAAAGAAGTTCTTGCATTTTCTCTTTTTTAAAACCCAGTTCTTTCCTCAATATTGCCTCTGGCATGAGTGGCTGAGAAGGGATAAAACAGGAAAGAAGCCAAGCCATCAGGGAAAGAGCCAGATGATGAAAGGTTGTTAGCTGTTGAGAATTTCTTTGGGAAGAAGTAGATTAACTTGAGATAGAAATTTGCAATATACCGTGGAACCTTATTCAAAGTCCAGCTGGAAAATACCTTAGTGTTAAGAGTGTGAAATAAATCCTAAAGTGTCATCAACTATGTCATTTTCTCTTTATTCCCAATCACTAATTAAAGAAACATAACTCAGAAGTGATCTCACTCTGTGCTCCAGTGACATTAACATTAGAACAATATTGTCACTGTCTACTGGTCTCTTGTGCTCCTCACTGGCAGGCACTTGGTGCACCCCTGGATATCCTGCTAATGAGTTAAAAAACTAACCCTTCTAAAGTTCCAGATTTTCCTCACCTGTTTGGACACAGTTGGACAAACTGGACCAAGTTATGACTTGAAAGCCACCTGCTGGATTTAGCATTAATTACTCCTTGTTTTGATCTGAGGGAAAAAGGCTCACACAACACAATCTCTGTGGGCCCAACAGAGAAAACATCCCCAGGATCCTGTTAGAGCACAAACCTGCAAACAGGGATGACAGGTCAGAGAATCACAGAATCATCAAGGTTGGAAGAGACCTTCCAGATCTTCTAGTCCAACTGTCAACCCAGCACCACCAGAATCACCCCTAAACCCCATCCCAAAGCGCTACATCCAGATGCCACCTGAATGCTTCCAGAGACTCCACCACCTCCCTGGGCTACTTGTTCCAATGCCTGAGCACTCTCTCAGGGGAAAAAGGGGTTTTGAATATCTAATATGAACCTTGCCCAAAGCAATTTGAGGCCGTTTCCTCTCTTCCTGTCACTAAAGGCTTTGCAGAAGAGACCAACCCCCACCCCACTAAAACCTCCTTTCAGGTCATTGCAGAGAGTCCCCCCACCCACCCCCAAGTCCCTTCCTACTGAGCAGCTCTCCAGCCCCTCTGCCCCCAGTCTGGAGCGTTCCAGGGGGTTGTTGGGACCCAAGGGCAGGCCCTGACACTTGACCTTATTGATCCAGCCTGTCCAGATCCCTCTGCAGAGCTGAAGTCAGACCACCAGCAGTCCAAGGTTTCAGTTCTGCTGCCCCCTCCTTCCTTCATTCAGAAAGGAAAATCCCATCATTTTGGGGTCTCTGTGCCCGTTGGCTCCTACCACCACATCCCCCACCAGTCACAGAATCATGGAATGGTTTGGGTTGGAAGGGACCTTAAAGAGCATCTCAGTCCAACCCCCTGCCATGGGCAGGGACACCTTCCACTGGACTCAGAGCTCAGAGCCCCATCCAACCTGGTCATGAACACTTCCAGGGATGGGGCAGCCAGAACTTCTCTGAGCAACCTGTGCCAGGATCTCACTACCATCACAGTCCAGAAATTCTCCCTAATATTACATCTAACTCTTCCCTCTGTCAGTGTGAAGCCATTCCCCTTGTCCTGTCACTCCAGGCCCTTCCCAAAGTCTCCCTCCATCTTTCTTGTTGGCTCCCTTCAGGCACTGCAAGGCCACAATTAGGTCACCCCAAAGCCTTCTCTTCTCTAGTCTGAACAATCCCAGTTCTCTCAGCCTTTCCTCACAGCAGAGCTGCTCCATCCCTCTGATCACCTTGGTGGTCTCCTCTGGACTCACTCCAGCAGGTCCATGTCCTTCCTGTGCTGGAGCCCAGAGCTGGAGGCAGCTCTGCAGGGGTGACAACATTACAGCCCTGTGTGTTCCAGCAAGGACACTGTGGAACCTCCTGGAGTAAAGGGGCCATTGTGACACTGTAGGGCCTTCTGGAGCCAAAGGAGACCTGGGACACTGGACAATGTCATGGAATCAAGGGACCACTGTCACCCTGGGAAAACTCCTGGAATTCAGGGCCCATTGTGACACTGCAGCTCCCCATGGAACAAAAGGAACCCTGGGACGCTGCAGAAACTCCTGGAACCAAGGGACCATTGGGACATTGAGGGGGCTGATGGAATCAGGAGGCCATTGGGACAATCCAGGGCCTCATGAAATCAAAGGAATTCTGAGACACTGTCGAGCCTCCTGGAACCAAGGGTTCCTGCTGACATGTGTGTCCTCCCGGAACCAAGGGAGCCCGGAGATATTTCTGAACCTCCCAGAATCCAGGGGCCACTGTGACCCTGCAGAACCTCCTGCATTCAAGTGCTCCTTGTGAAACTGCAGGATCCCCTGGAACCCAAGGATTCCTGGAACACTGCAGAGCTCACGGAACCAAGGGGCCACTGTCCCACTGCAGCTGCTTCTGAAGCACAAGGGACCCTGGGACAGTGGGAAATCTCCGAGAATCCAAAGGGCATTTGGGGACTGCAGGGCCTCATGGAACTAAAGGAACCTTTGGAGACTGTGGAAGCTCATGGAATCCAGGGGCCATTGGGGCATGTGAGGCCTCCTGGAAGCAAAGGAACCCTGAGAATTTATGTGGGAACAACATAAGGCAGCAACAGCTGCATTCAGTTAATTCGAATCCAAAAGGAGTGTTTTGGCCTTGACTGGTGTTTTCCATCCAGAGAGTGCTGTTTGCCAAAGTGGAAACCACTTGGAACGCTCTGCATGGCAGCCTGTGTTTTTCTCTGGTGGCTGAACACAGCCAGCACATGAGGGGAGGGGAATGTGTGGGATCAGGGCACTGCTTTGGGGCCATGCTGGGAATTCCAGTGGACTAAAAGACAAAGCCCAGGCGCTGTTTCCAAAGGAACCCCAATGAAAGGGGGACACCGGAAAGATGGGTGGACAAGTCCCAAAATGGAACTCTGTGTGTGCAGCCTCATTTTCTCCTTCAGTGCCCACAGGAGAGGGGGCAAACAGTGGGGGTTGGGACCCCAAAACTGTTCAGGGGGGAAATGGGGGATTGAGGGGACAATGGGAATATGGAAGGAACAGGGAGAAGGGTGGAAAAGGGGGGGTGGTCTGGTGGGTCGGATGGTCTCATGGGGGTCTTTGGGCACAGAGGGGTTGGGAAAGGGGGGTGGCCCCCCTGAGCTCCCAACTTCCTGTGGGGTGCTGGATCCAATCTCAGCCTTGGATTATGCCAACACTTTCAGTTTAGAGGAATTACAGAGGTGTAACTGAATCATTTTTGTCCTCCAGGTTAAATGATGGCAAATCAGATCTATTGAGAGAAATTAATTTATTTAGGGTTCCAAATGATCAGACAAAAGATCTTCATCAGAATTATTTACTGCACAACAGAAACACTAAAACTACCAGGAGAACGGCATAAGATAGGACAGTGCTCTACACTAAAGCAATTGTTGAAGCAATTCTACCCAAGCTGGCACAAAACCTGTAATTCCTAATTACAGTTGGATGGAACTCCCCCAACCAACATTAATGGAGAGAGATCTCTGCTCTCAACCTCCAGCAGTGACCTTGGGGGGTCCCCAGACAAGGCAGGAATCTCCACACACCTCCCAAGAAGGGTTCTGTGAGAAGAAGCTGCCCCTGGGAAAGGGGACTGGTCCTTTGTGGTAAAAGGGATGGACTGACAGTCACTGGACTCCAGGGGTTGCCTCAGCATCAGGGGGTTCATTCGGGGTGGAAGCGGCAGCCAAAGCTCTTCCCGCAGTCGGGGCACTCACAGGGCTTCTCTTACTGGTGGGTCCGTTGGTGTCTGGTCAAGTGAGAGCTGTGGGTGAAGCTCTTCCCACACTCCCCACACTTGTAGGGCCTCTCCCCGGTGTGGATGCGCCGGTGGGTGACAAGGTGGGAGTTGTACTTGAAGCCCTTCCCACAGTCGGTGCAGCAGAAGGGCCTCTCATCCGTGTGCGTCCGCTCGTGCAGGAGGAGATTGGAGCTGGTCGGAAACCTCTTCCCACATTGCAAGCACTTGTAGGGCCGTTCTCCAGTGTGGATGCGCTGGTGGGTGAGCAGGCCGGATTGCTGCCTGAAGCTCTTCCCACATTCCCCACACTTGTAGGGCCGTTCCCCACTGTGGATGCGCTGGTGTTGGATCAGGTTGGAGCTCTGCCTGAAGCTCTTCCCACATTCCCCACACTTGTAGGGCCGTTCCCCAGTGTGCGTGTGCTGGTGGGTGAGGAGGTGGAAGCTCTTCCTGAAGCTCTTTCCACATTCCCCACATGTGTAGGGCAGTTCCCCAGAGTGGATGTGCTGGTGGGAAAGGAGGTGGGAGTTTCGGCTGAAGCTCTTCCCACATTCCTTACAAGAATAAGGCCGTTCCCCAGTGTGGATGCGCTTGTGGGTGTGGAGGTTGGAGCAGAAGCTGAAGCTCTTCCCACATTCCCTACACGTGTAGGGTCGTTCCCCCGTGTGGATCTGCTGGTGGGTGAGGAGGTGGGAGCTACAGCTGAAGCTCTTCCCACATTCCCCACACGGGTAGGGCCGTTCCCCAGTGTGGATGCGCTGGTGTTGGATCAAGCCCGAGTTATCACTGAAGCTCTTCCCACATTCCCCACACCTGTAGGGCCGCTCCCCGGTGTGGATGTGCTGGTGTCTAATCAGGTTGGAGCTTTTCCTGAAGCTCTTCCCACATTCCAAGCACTGGAAGGGCTTCTCTCTGCTGGGAGGCTGCTCAGGGACCACCAGGTCAGAGCTCCCCCTCAAGCTCAGGCTGCCTTCCCGGCACAGGCTGGCTCTTTCCTCCTCAGAGCACCCTGGGCTGGCTTTGGAGCCCCTCCTGCGGGGGGATCTCCGGCCCTTTTCCTCCCCGCTGCCTTCCTGCGCCGGGGAGCCCTTCAAAACGGCCTCTCCCACCAGGGTCTCACGGGGGGATTTGTCCTCCGCGCTCTCCGTCCTCAGCTCGGGGCCTGGGGCAGGAAGCAAGAAGGACAGGCAGGGGATTTGCCTCCGGCCCACAGGGAAGGCCAAGGACATCCCCCCAACTCCGGCCCCGGCAGGACGGCGGCGCCAGCGGGGTTGTCCTGCAGCCGGGGCCATGCTGGGCTGACAGAGCCAGCACAACACCCGCCCAAAGGGACACTGACTTCCTCCTCACCTGCCTGGGGGGCCCAAGGCATCTTCCTCTTCCTCGCAGCCTCCTCCTCCATCCGCCCAAGCTTTGGGAAGGACAAATCCTGATGGGGGGAAAACAAGGGCTGAGCACGTTGGCTTGGGGGTTCCTCCTAGAACTCACTGGGCGTCCTGTGTCAATAAAACACTCCAAAACACCAAGACTCAGACAATAGCAAGAAGACCCTCGCCCCCCCAAACTGCAAAACGTTACAGCTAAGTCAAAAAATACTCCAAACTATGAACATGCAGCGCAAAAAAATAATCCCAGAAATTCCTCCTCTCTGGTCTCTTCCCTCTGGGGTTCAGAGGGTCTCCCCTGACTGACCCTCTGACTCCTCTGGGGTGTTGGGGGTCCCAAGAGTCCCTTCTCCTCTGACTCTCACCTTCAGGGTGCCATATTCCCAGACATTCTCCCCTTCCACGTTTTCCACTTTGTTGTTCTGGGGATCCCAGGGGTCCCCACTGTCCAGGTTTCCCCTTCTCTATGCCCCACTTTTCAGGCTCCTGGGGGTCCCAGGGCTCCTCCCTCTCTGTGCTCCCCCCTCCAGGCTGCCGGGGGTCCCCCAGCTCCACCATCTCCCCGCTCCGCCCTCCACACTCGGCAGCTCCCGGGCTCCACACCCACCCCCGGCACTCCCGGGGGCCCCAAACCCGCTGTGTCCCCCCCGATGGCACCGGGCTGACAATGGAGCCGGCGGGGCCTGACCCAGCAACACCAACCCCCACCCTGGGGGGGACCCGCATCCCCCCACCCACCGCCGGGGCTCTGCCCCCAACCCAGCCTGGCACCCCCAAAAAACACCTCCTGCCCACCCCCAAGAGCCACCAGAAGAGGAGAAGCAACAGCAGGAGAACAATCAACCCCCATCCCATGGGTGCCCAGGAAGGGGGAACTCCTCCCAAATATCCTGGGGGAGCACAGGGGGTCGTGACACACTCGGGCTGCCAGCACAGATTTCCCTGCAAAGTCTGCAGTGGGTCAAGCTCTGCAGAGGAGATTGTGCCACATGCATGGGATTGCAGAGGCTCCCTCGGGTCCCCAGCAGGAATCAGCAACCAGAAAGAGACACAAAAGGTCCCCCCTGAAGAGTTCTGGGGATGTGTCCTGTAGGGAGGGGACAGTGTCACCCCACCAGGGCAGGGTTGGCAAGTGGGAGGCTGCTCCAGGGCTCTGCAAGAGGCCTCGTGCTCTGCTCGGCCCCAGCACTGGCTGGTCCCAACACCCCCGGCTGCCCCCGGCCCTGGGCAGCTCTGCTGCCACAGGCTGTGCCCTCACCGTGGCCCTGCAATGGCCCTGCCTGTCCCTCACCCGGGGCCCTGCCCGTGGCCCTGTCCCTTGGCTCTCTCTCTGCCAGCTCAGTGTGGGGCACACGGGCTGGGGGTCCCTCCCAAGCCCCCCGGGCAGCCGGCGTTGGCTGGGGGGATGTGAGGGCTGGGCCTGCTCAGCACAGCCCCGGCCTCGTGCCCAGCGCCTCTTTCCTGACCCACACAAGAGCTTCCCGGCCCCCCCAGGGCTCCCCTGCTGCTGCCTCTGCTCCTGGCCCTGCCTTTGCTGCTCCCTTGGCTGGGGCAGCGGCTGCAGGGGGGGATGGCAGCAGCTTCAGCTCCACGGCACTTCCTGGGGGGAGCTCAGCCCGGGGGGACGGGCAGGGACCTGATGGGGATGGACAGGGGCCCAGCAGGGACAGCCAGGGCCTGCAGGGGAAGGCACAGGCACAACCTGGACCCCCACACTGCCAGGGCTGTCTCTGCTCCTCCTTGCAGGCTCCGTGGCCAGGCACAGTTTGTGTTCCTGGGTGCCCACCATCTCAGCACTTGGAGACGCTCAAATCAGCGCCCGCAGCTCTGCAGCAAAGCCCCAGCTCACCTGGCACACAGGGGATGGACACAGCACCTGCTCGGGGATGGGCACTCACAGCTTTGTCTCTTCCCCACCACGGGGCTCTCCTTCCTCAGCAGCACCTCTGCCTTGCACTTATTCTCAGCCTCACCTCAGGGACAGCTCTGGGCTCACCTCCGCGCCACTTCTCAGCCTCACCTCAGGGCCTGGGCTCAAGGACAGGAACCTGCAGGGAGGGGACATCAGGTGCAAGCTGAGGGCTGCCTGCTTGCACTGGCCTCTGGGCTTCTTTCTCCTTCTACAACCAGCCCACAACTCAGCCTGCTTTTCCAACACCACACATTTACAGACTAACCTTGGAGATAGATATGGACAGACATCTCTATCACCCTGGGGATGGAGCCTCAAGCATGTGCTGCCACAGGAGTGGCAATCAGAGAATCACAGAATCAGCTGGGTTGGAAAAGACCTCTGAGATCATCAAGTCCAACCCTGGATCCAACCCCGCTGTGCTTCCCAGACCATGGCACTGAGGCCACATCCACTCTCACCTTCAACACCTCCAGGGACACTGACTCCACCCCCTCCCTGCCCAGCCCATTCCAAGGCCTGATGACTCTCTTGGGAAGAAATTGCTTCCTAATATCCAATCTAAACCTCCCCTGGCACAGCTCAAGACCCAGCCCTCTTGTCCTACTGCTGCTTCCTGGCAGAACAGCCCCACCCCCACCTGGCTCCAACCTCCTGGCAGGGACTTGCAGACAGTCAGGAGGTCTCCCCTGAGCCTCCTCTTCTCCAGCCTCAACACCCCCAGCTCCCTCAGCCTCTCCTCACACCACTTGTGCTCCACTCCCTTCCCCAGCCTCGCTGCTCTTCTCTGCTCCTGCTCCAGCCCCTCCAGGGCCTTCCTCAGCTCAGGGGCCCAGAGCTGGACACAGCACTCCAGGGGTGGCCTCACCAGGGCTCACTCCAGCCCAACAATCCCTTCCCTGCTCCTGCTGACACACTCTTCCTCACACAGGCCACCAGCCATTGGCCCTCTTGGCCACCTGGCCACACTCTGCCTCCTCTTCAGCTTCCTGTCCATCCCCACTCCCAGCTCCCTTCCTGCCTGCCTGCTCTCCAGACACTCTGGCCCCAGCCCGGGGGGCTGACGGGGCTTCTTGTGGCCAAAGGGCAGGACCCGGCCCTTGGCCTGCTGGAACCTCATCCCCTTGCAATCAGCCCATGGATCCAGCTGGGCCAGGTCCCTCTGCAGAGCCCTCCTGCCTTCCAGCACATCAACACACCCCCAGCTTGGGGTCACCTGCACATTTGCTGATGAAATGCCTGGTTCTGCAGCAGCTGCAGATGCTCAAGGGGCAGCAGGACAAAGTCAGGGGCCTGGGGGGGCCTGGGGGGCTTTGGGGTGCGGGAGGGTCTTGGGGGATTGGGGGTACAGACCAGGACAGACCAGGACAGACCAGGACAGACCAGTACCTCCTCACTGCTCCCCAGATCTCTCCTGGAGCTGGGCCACCTTGTCCTGGGACACCTGAGCCCCCCCCAGGGCCCTCCCAGTACAGCCCAGTGCCCCCAGTACAGCCCACTGTGTTCCTGTCCCAGGGTGCCGGGTGATCCCTCTTTGGGGGGCGTTGGAAGGGATTTCAGGGGGGGCTGGGAGAGATTTGGGGGGATTGGGGGAGGGGTTGGATGGGGATTTGGGAGGTTTTGGGGGGCTTTGGGTGCATTTAGGGGAGTTAAAAGGGGTGTTGGGAAGTCAAAGGGATCTGTAGGGGGAGGTGATTAAAGGGAAAATGGGGATTAGGGGACATTTGGGGCAGGTTAATGATGTCTGCGGGTAAAGAGGAGGGGCAGCACCACACTCAGGTGAGTCCTGAGACCTCTCTGGTGTCCCCAAGACCTTCTTGGTGTCCCTAATTTCCCCCCTTAAGACCCTGAGACTCTCCTGGTGTCTCCAATGTCCCCAGGGCCTCCCCATCAGCCCAATTCCCTTCTTGACACCCCCAATTCCACTGTCCACAAACCCCTCCCCACTCTCCCCAGTGTACCCAAACCCCATCCCTGATGTCCCCAACCCTCCATCTCACCCCAGGAGCCCCCCCTGGACCGTCTGACCCCAAAAACACCCCCACACACACTCACAGAGAGGCCAAGGACATCTGGGGACACGTTGGGAACAGTTGGGGGGTACTGGGTGATTACTGGGGGATACTGGGACACACTGGGGGGAACCAGGGGGCACTGGGAGGGACTGGGGGGTTACAGAGAGATGCTGGAAGAGCACTGGGAGGGACTGGAAGTTACTGGGGGATTACCAGGACACACGGGGGGACACTCAGAAGTTAGTGGGCCATGCTAGGGGGTTACTGGGTGATCACTGGAGGATCACTGGGCCATACTGGGGGGCAGTGGGAGGTTACTGGGACATACTGGCTGGTCATTAAGGAGGTTACTGGGCTGCACTGAGGGTCGCTGGGAAGTCACTGGGCTATACTGAGGGCACTGGGATCCCCTTACCTGGATGTGGTACATCTCCCCCCCAGACTTTGAGGAGCACCCCCAGCACACCTCCCCTGGGGACTGGGAGATCCCCTGAACTGGGCTTTGGGGGACCCCCGGGCACCCCTTCCTGTGGGGTTTCTGTGTGATGAGTGTTGGGGGTCTCTGGGGTTCGGGCGGGGTCTCTGGGATCCCCTTTCCCTGGGGCCGGTTCGCGGGGCCGGCCGGAGCGCTGTGGCGGGAAAAGTAATGGCGGATCGCGCAGAGCCTCATGGGAGTTGCAGTTCCCTCTTCAGTACTCCGCCGGCGCGCCTGCGCAGTGCAGGCAGGGCGTTATCTAAGGCCCCCTCCTCATCCCCCGCTCGTTCCAGGCCTGCGCTCTGACCCTCGGGAACCCCCGAACCCCTCGGCTAAACCCTCCCGAACTCTCCAGCCTTTCCACCCACAGCCGCGCTCCTCGCAGCCCCCGAGGGGATCCCCAGAGCCCCGCTCTCCCGCAGGCCCCGCCAGCTCACAGTGCAGCACGGAGCCAGCGCCATGATGGCTCCCCGTAGGCAACACAGCGCTCTGCGCGCGCACCGCCTTTACTGACCCCGCCGCAGCCAATCAGGGCGCGGCCCCGCCCTCCGCCCGCCCGCCCGTCAGGAATGTTCGCACGGGCGGTGCCGCAGCGCCCTCAGCCTGAACTGAACCTGCTTTTACCTCATGAAATCTTTGATCTCTGTTAGCCAAGACCCTCTTTCCTTCCCCAATTGTCTTGCCCGTTTGGGGGGAGGGGGGTGTCATAGCGGCCCTTTGCACTTGAGCGGACTGAGGTTTCTACCACAAAGGGCCAGTCCCCTCTCACAGGGGCAGCTTCTTCCAACAGAACCCTTCCGGGGGGTGTGTGGAAATTCCTGCCTTGGCTGGGGACCCCCCCAAGGTCAGTCCTGGAGGTTGAGAGCAGAGATCTCCCCATGAACGTTGGTCTGAGGGAGTTCCATCCATCTCTAATTAAGAATTATTGCTTTTGTGCCAGCTTTAGTAGAATTGCTTCAACAATTGCTTTAGTGTAGAGCACTGTCCTATCTTATCCTGTACTCCTGGTAGTTTTAGTGTTTGTATTGTGCAGTAAATAATTCTGATGAAGATCTTTTGTGTGATCATTTGTAACCCTAAATAATTCATTTCTATCAATAGATCTGATTTGCCATCATTAAAACCTGGGGGACAAAAGTAGTTCAGTCACACCTCTGTAATTCCTCTAAACTGAAAGTGTTGGCATAATCCAAGGCTGAGATTGGATCCAGCAGCCCCCAGCACCCCACAGGAAGTTGGGAGCTCAGGGGGGCCACCCCCTTTTGCCAACCCCCCTGTGCCCAAAGACCCCCATGGGGCTGTCAGACCCACCAGACCACCCCCCCTTTTCCACCCTTCTCCTTGTTCCTTCCATTTTTCCATGGTCCTCTCAATCTCCACCCCACCCCCAAATTACTCTGGGGGTCCCAACCCCCATTTTTCCCTCCTCTCACATCTTCCACTTCATCCCCCAATCCCCAGCTCCCTCCAACTCAGTTTCAGGTCCAGCACCCCAAAAAAAGGGGGTTAGGTGGGATCCTGGGTGGGCTCTGAGTATGTTTGGGGGGTTCTCCGGGGCCTGTGGGGATGTTTAGGGGGTTCCCAGCACCTTTTGAGGTGAGCTGGGTGCCTTTTAAGGGGCAGGTGCCCCACCAAGACCCTCCCAGAGGGTGTTGACACAGGGGGAACACAGGGGGGGTCCCCATTCCCGATCCATCTTTGGGCCAGTTTTGCCCCCCCAAACTTGGTTCCACCCCTCGGGATCCCCCAAAGCCTCTGCCCATTGCCCTCCAATAACCGGGACTGGGGAGAACTGGGAAGCTTTCCTGGGATCACTGGGAGCAGCCAGGCGGAGGCAGAGTGACAGCAGGGGAGGGGGGGACACACGACCCCCCAAAATCCTCACAGGGACAGGGGGGTCCAGGCTGGGCCCGAGGCCCCGGGGAGGGGCTGCGGCCGCCGCCGGCTCAGGAGCTCTGTGGGGAGAGAAAAGGGGGTGACAGCAGGGTGGGGGGACAGGGGGGACACCGGGATACACCGAGACCTGGACTGGATCCAGTGGGACCAGAACTGGGGCAATGGGGATCATACTGGGAGCAGCTGGGCCCCTACTGGGGTCATACTGGGATCACACTGGGAGTGACTGCAATAATACTGGGGGTGTGTGAGAGGGACTGCAGCCATACTGGGGATGAGTGAGATCAAACTGGCTTCGTACTGGACGTGTCTGGAAGTTACTGGGATCATACTGGGAGTGACTGGGACCATGCAAAAGGCAAATGGCATCCTCCAGGGAGTGAATGGGAGTGACTGGGGCCATACTGGACTCAAACTGGGAGTCCCTGAGAGTGAAAGGAATCATCTGGGAGGGGGGGGCTGGGAGCAACTGGGACCACCTTGGGGACAACTGGGATCCTATTGGGAGTGACTGGGATCATAGTGGGAGTGACCAGCACCATACTGGAATCATAATGGGAGTGACTGTAAGGGAGCAGGATCAAACCGGGAGTGACTGGAACTATGCAGGGGGGAACTGGGAGCCAGTGGGGCCATGCTGGAAGCCAACTGGGAACATCCTTGGAGCAACTGGGATCCTGCTGGAAGCAACTGGGAGTAACTGGGAGTGACAGGGTGCATGCTGGAGGCAACTGGCATAAATTGGGAGTGACTGGGATCATCCTGATGGAAACGGGAACCATCCTGGAGCAAGTGGAAGTAACTGGGTGCAGTGGGTTTCTGTGGCTGGGTTTTGGTAGCGGGGGGGCTACAGGGGTGGCTTCTGTTAGAAGCTGCCAGAAGCTTCACCTGTCCTGTGGAGCCAATGCCAGCCGGCTCCAGGACAGAATTCCTGCCTCTGGCCAAGGCCAAG
Organism: Manacus candei; assembly: GCF_025592945.1. Lineage (NCBI taxonomy): Eukaryota > Metazoa > Chordata > Aves > Passeriformes > Pipridae > Manacus > Manacus candei. Next base: position 8,891,202 of record NW_026138093.1, on the reverse strand, counting down.
CCAGTCAGGAGTGACAGTAACACCTCTGGGATAACATATTTAAGAAAAAGAAGGAATTCCAGCCAGGGAGGAATGGAGTGAGACCATGGATGGAGCAATGCAGACCCCAAGGGCAGGGCAGAAGGAGGGGCAGGAGGTGCTCCAGGCGCCAGAGCTGAGGCCCTGCAGCCCGTGGGGCAGAGCAGGGTGGGGCAGCTGTGCCCCTGCAGCCCCTGGGGGAGCATCGGGGTGCGGAGACCCCCCTGCAGCCCCTGGGGGAGCATCAGGGTACAGAGACCCCCCTGCAGCCCATGGGGGAGTATCGGGGTGCAGAGACCCCCCTGCAGCCCATGGAGGCTCCTATGCTGGAGAAGGTGGCTGCAGGAAGGAGGCTGTGACCCTGTGGTAGGCCCAGGATGGAGCAGGGTCCTGGCAGGGACCTGCAGCCCACAGAGAGGGAAGCCCAGGCTGGAGCACGTTTTTCCCAGGCAGGACTCGTGGCCCCTGTGGGGGACCCACGCCGGTACAGCTCATCCATGAGGGACTGACCCCATGGAGGAGTGACCCACGGGACAGCAGGTTAGGAAGAGCTGCTGCCCAAATGATGGACTCACACCGGAGAGGTCCATCAAGGACTGTCTCCCGTGGGAGGGACCCCACGGGAGCAGGGGGAGGACTCCAACTCCTCTCCCTGAGCAGTGGCAGAAAGAACAACTGGGGGGGAGGAGGGAGAACATGGAAGGAAAGGTGGGGGAAGGTGTTTTTAAGACTTTTATTTCTCACTCTTTGGCTCTTATCCTGTTAGTAACAGACTCAAAGTACACTTTGAGTCTGTTTTGCCCGTGAAGGTGATCAGTCACTGACCTCTCCCAGCTCTTATCTCTATTCATGAATTCTTAGCTGGGTTTTTTTTTTTCTCTCTCCTCTGCCCAGTTTCAGAGGGAGAGTGAGAGAACGGTTTTAGTGGGTACCTGGTATCTGGCCAGGGTCAACCCACTACAAGAATATAAAAAGAAGTAATTTTTTTGGCCTTGTTCTGATGCAGTTAAGGAGCTGGAAAACCAAGACTGGTGCAGGGAAGTCCAAAGCATGGCTTTGTGTCTGGATGAAGGAGACGTCACATTTAGAGGGAGACAGACTCTGCCATTGCTTTCCTAGACTTTGTCCCAGCTTAATGGTGTTTTTCCACCCACAGCAGCGTTGCTGGGAGATGTTGCAGTGGCACATCCCCCCTTCTCTGCCAGGGCAGCATCTTGGCCCTTCCCACCCCACCATGGATTTTCCATTCCTGTGGCAGGGACTTGTCCCCACCTGATATCTGTATTGGAAATGCGGCTCCTGTGGGTGGCTTTCATGGTTCCACCACAGGCTGGCACAGATTCTGATCCAGCTTTGAGAAATTGTGTGCTCTATGTGTTCTGGATAAAGCTGTCCCACCTTTGCACGTTGTGACCCAAGGGAGTTTCGGTGGCCAGTTTGTGTATCAAAAGCAGTCAGTATTAAAATGTACCAAGTTGCATCTATGCACAAATCCGCAGGAGCTCAATGCCCTGAGTACCCACACAAGCTTTTCTGTCTCGAATCCTGCTGATTCTGTGCCTGGGACTGGATTTATTTCAGCCGCTAAATGGTTCACTGGAGGACTAATTGGCTCTGAGAGCTCCAGTCCTTTGCAGCAGATTATTGGCGTGCTGGTAGGAGCAGCTCCCTTCCTTCCCTTCCCCCTTCATTATAAAAAGACGAACTGTAGAGAAACCAAATACCACACGGCCCCTGCGCCGAGCCCGTCAGTGCTCCCGGCTCGGTGGTCAGCACAGAAAGTCCCTTTATATTTGGGAAGCGGAGGGAGAAAATCCTGGAAGCGCGAGAATGCGGCGATAGCTGGGATGAACTGGGAGCCCTTAGGAAAGGACTGGGAAGTACTGGGATAAACTGGGAGCCCCGAGGAAGGAACCGGGGCCCTTCCGCCATTTGCGTAGCGCTGAGGGCAGGGCGCTTACGCCATTTGCGTAGCCCAACGCAGTTTACGTAGCGCCCCTCTTTTGCCGTTACCGGCGCCCCCTCACGCCGTTTGCGTAGGGCTGTGGGCAACGGCAGAGCCCCTTACGCCGTTTGCGTAGCGCTGAGGGCAACGGCAGAGCCCCTTACGCCGTTTGCGTAGCGCTGAGGGCAACGGCAGAGCCCCTTACGCCGTTTGCGTAGGGCTGTGGGCAACGGCAGAGCCTCTTACGCCGTTTGCGTAGGGCTGTGGGCAACGGCAGAGCCCCTTACGCCGTTTGCGTAGGGCTGTGGGCAACGGCAGAGCCCCTTACGCCGTTTGCGTAGGGCTGTGGGCAACGGCAGAGCCCCTTACGCCGTTTGCGTAGCGCTGAGGGCAGCGGCGTTAGGAGCGGACTGGGGCGTACTGGGATGGACTGGGAGCCCTTAGGAAGGGACTGGGAAGTACTGGGATAAACTGGGAGCCCTTAGGCTCTTGGAGAAACTAGGATAAACTGGGAGCTCTTAAGAAGGGAGGGGACTGGGATGGACTGGGAGCCCTTAGGAGGGAACTAGGAGCCCTTAGGGAGGGACTGGGGCAAACTGGGAGCCCTTTGGAGAGGACTGGGATGAACTGGGAAAGGTCCGCGAGCCCTTAGGAAGCCACCGGGGCCCTTCCGCCACTTGCGTAGCGCTAAGGGTAGGGCCCTTGCGCCTTTTGCGTAGCCTTACGCAACTTACGTAACTCCCTCCATTGCTGTTACCGGTGCCTCCCTTACGCCGTTTGCGTAGCGCCGCGGGTATTGCCGGCCCCTTTACGCAATTTGCGTAGCGCCGCTCCATTGCCGCCCGTGGTTCCGCTTTACGCCGTTTGCGTATCCTTGCGCCGTTTGCGCAGCGCGGCGGGGGCGGGCCCGTATCCCTGCGCGCTGGTGTTCATTTATCAGTGTCCAGGCGCTCGAGTGGGGGAGAATCCCGGGGGTGTCCAAAAGCTCCTCCAAGAGTCAGTTTATGGCTTTGCAGAGGGCTCTCGGGAGTCACCGGGGGGATGAATGTAAAGAGAGAAAAATGAAAGCTTTAGGGGTAAAGAAAAAATATAACAATTGCATGTCTGTGTTCCCGAGGAGCCGTGGGTGTTTTTAGGCAGCTGCCTGCAGAGGCCGTCGCCGTTTCGTGAGGCGGCATTAATGCAGGAGGAGACTTGTTGAACTGTTCATGGAAATTCGGATTTTAAGGTTTTTCTCCTTGGTTTGAAGCTTCTTCATTCTTCCTTCACCTTCTTTCGGAGCAAAGGCTTTAATTTTTAAACTTAAGGGGAAAAAGTAATAACAACAAGTGAGGAAAACTAGGGGGGAAAGGGAAACGTTCTTCTGAAGGGATTACAATGTGCAGGCAAAATCAGTTCTCTCTCCAGGAGAGAAAAAAATATTAGAGGTGTAAATTGGCTCCAAAAATGCCCCCAAGGGCATGGGGAGGATAATCAGGATGACAAGTCTCTGGGAGCTGCAAGAGAGAGAATTAATGCTGGCATTTGGAAAGACAAGTGATAGTGCTGCATTTGGGTTTCATGTCATTATTTTCTGGTTCCAGAGTCAGAAAAAGCTGCTCATTTACTTTTCATGTAGCTGTATTTTTTTTTCCTGACTTCTTGAGGAGGCAGAGCTGATGAAATCATGCTGGAAGAGGCCTGAAGCTTTTGATCTGATGTTCAGCTTCAACAAATTTCACTTCTGGAGTTTCTGCACTTTGGGGGAGGCTGCAGGTTATAGAAATTAATTAGTGCATCTGCTAAAAGGAGTATAGTCATATTTAAAACCAAGACTAAGTCCGATTCCTCCACATTGGCTGCAGCTGAATTTTGCAAGGTTTCTGATCTCCTTGCTCTGGCTGTGAAGGTGTTTCCTTTTCAAGCCTGTCACCTGCAAAGATTTCTCTGGGACAGTGATTTCTTCATCACAGAAAAGCAATGTAGAGAAACCTCTTTGCCACCCCAAGATCATTATTTTCTTGATTGCTCTCTTGTACTCTGCTGAGGTTCCATTACATCTGCAGGTCAAATGTAACCTGAATGCAGCACTGATCACATAGAGCAATAAATATAGTACAGAGCTTTAGTGTGAACTTCATGCACATCCTTGGTTTGTTTGTGTAAGACTGTGTATTATACAGATAACATAAAGCATAAAATAGTTTTCATATATAAAAATTACTTTTCCAGCACATACTAATGTGCCTTTCATAACCTCCTAATTAGGTTATGTTTTCTCCTAAACTTAATTCCGCTTTATGACCAACAGTTGAGTAGACTTCAACTTCATTTTTGGTTCCAATTTTCATTCTGTTCAGTGTGTGTGTATATATATGTATACACAAGAAGATAATCCTTTATTCAGCATATGGGCCTACATACCAAGCCCAAAGCTCTCTACTCAGTGCTGATGGGCAAACGCTTCTAACAGATAAAACCTCCATTCTGAATCGATGGTCTGAACACTTTCAGACTCTTTTCAGCACCAACTGTGTAGTCCAAGACTCAGCAATTCAGTCCCTCACACAACAACCAGTGAAATATCAATTGGATACTGCCCCCACTTTAGGAGAAACCCTCAAGGCCATACAGCAGGTGAAAATCGGCAAGGCAGCTGGGATTGATGGAATTCCACCCAAAGTCTGGAGACACGGGGGCCTTGCACTCCATGCTAAATTTCATGAGTTTGTGGTGCGCTGTTGGGAACCAGGTGAACTACCATCAGACCTTCGAGATGCAGTCATCATCACTTTGTATAAGAAGAAAGGTATTAAATCAGACTGCTCAAATTACCGTGGTATTATTCTGCTCTCCATTGCTGGCAAAATCCTGGCAAGAATACTCTTGAACAGACCAATACCCACTATAGCAGAAGGAATCCTACCTGAAAGTCAATGTGGTTTCAGAGCCAACAGGAGCACCACAGACATGGGATTTGTCCTCAGACAACTGCAAGAGAAGTGTAGGGAACAGAACAAAGGTCTCTATGTCACCTTTGTTGACCTCACCAAGGCTTTTGATACTGTGAGCAGAAAAGGTCTGTGGCAGATTTTGGAACGTTTAGGTTGTCCCCCCAAGTTCCTTAAAATGATTATCTCACTCCATGAGGATCAGCACGGCCAAGTCAGATATGGCAACACACTTTCTGAGCCCTTTTTAATTAAGAATGGTGTGAAACAAGGCTGCGTTCTCACTCCTACCCTTTTCACAGTCTTCTTTAGCAGGATGCTCCAAAGGGCCACGGCAGACCTCGATGATCAGGACGGGATCTACATTCGATACTGTACTGATGGAAGCCTTTTCAACCTAAGGCGACTGAAGGCCCACACCAAGACCTTAAACCATCTTGTCCAAGAGCTGCTTTATGCTGATGACGCCGCCCTCGTCGCTCACACAGAAGCAGCTCTGCAGCGTTTAACATCCTGCTTTGTTGAGGCTGCTGAGCTCTTTGGGCTGGAAGTCAGCTTAAAGAAGACAGAAGTTCTCCATCAACCAGCACCTCAGGAAGTCTTCCATCATCCCCACATCACCACTGGCCAATCAGAGCTCAAATCAGTCCAACAGTTTAATTACCTAGGGAGCCTCATCTCCTCTGATGGTAAGATTGACAGAGAGATGGACAACAGGTTAGCAAAGGCATAGGGAGCTTTTGGAAAACTCCACAAAAGAGTATGGTGTAATAAACACTTGAAGAAAAGTACCAATATCAGTGTTTACAGAGCCATTGTGCTGTCTGCTCTCTTGTATGGTTCCGAATCATGGGTCATCTACCGCCACCACCTGCGTCTCCTAGAACGCTTCCATCAACGCTGCCTCCGAACAATCCTAAACATCCACTGGTCAGATTATGTGACCAACACATCTGTTCTAGAACAAGCAGCAGTCACAAGTATTGAGGCCATGCTGCTGAGAACACAGCTGCGATGGGCAGGGCACGTCTCAAGGATGAAGGACCAACCACCCCCTCCCTAAGATCTTGCTTTATGGTGAACTTGCCACCGGCTGCCGCAAGAGAGGAGCCCCGAAGAGAAGATACAAGGACTCCCTGAAACAACATCTCAGCCTTGGCCATATTGATCACCATAACTGGTCTACTCTGGCCTCCAGTTGGGAGACCTGGAGACACACCATCTATAACACAGCTGTCTCCTTTCAGAACGCACACAGGACCACTATTGAGGAGAAAAGGCAACACAGAAATAAATGTGTCTTGCAGAATATATCATCTAAGGAGTCTTTCTGCTGTGCCTTTTGCAATCCGTTATGTCTATCTCGTATTGGCCTCATTAGCCACCAGCGTGCCTGTAACAAATGTGGATAGAGCCTTCCCAAATCTTCGTTCGCAAAGCCCAGCCATGATGATGATGAATGTTGTTATTGTGAATCTGTAATTCAGTCACTGTTAAAATTGTAGCAAATGCTATTGAACCACTTGATAGTTGTTCACTTGGTCAATGATTAAGTGATACTAATGTCTTTTGCCCCCTTATCTTTCAAATCCTTTGTGCCCTGACCCTCTTGCATCCCAAGGCTCTGTGTAAATCATTCTCTTTCATCAAAAAATATATATTTTTCGTGAGACTTCCACTTTAAAATCTTCCCCCTTAGCTAAACTACAAAACAACTCCAATTAGCTGTTCAAGTCTTGAAGACAATGAAAGGAAGGGAAATAATTTGTTTTTCAGTGTTTTAATGGGTCTCACAGTGTGTTTGGAGTTGAATCAGCTGTCAGTCCAAGATGAGCCATGTCAGAGGTTGGGGGGGTGAGGAGCAAGGTTGATCATCCAGGGTCAGTGTAGATCCCTAAGGAGACACTCAGCATCAAGATCACTTGGAGAACACCTCTATCTCCTCTTCTCTGAACTAAAAAATAGCCATCATTGAATTAAAAAAAAAAAAAGTACAAACTTTGAAGACTTGTTTTGAAATTGCCTTGAAGACAATTAAAGGAAAACAAAAAGATCCTGAGGGATTTCTGGAATTTAATGAGCCCCAGGTTGTGTTTGCAGCCCAGCCCATGATCCTGAGGTACTGAGAGAAGATTGAAGCAGCTGCTGAAGAAGTCAGAAGCCAAAGTGCAAGTCCCCTGAAGCATTGCTGGGCCCCACTGAGGGCAGGCACTGCCAAAGCCTCCCCAGGGACTCCTTGGAGCAGCTCCTTGGAGGCCAGGAGTGCAGGCAGACAAAGGCTCTGGGCAGGCCCCTGCAATGCTGAGCAAAGCCTGCCTTGGTTTTGTGGAGCACAAAGGCCAAGGCCTGAGCCCCAGGCCCTGGCCCAGCAGATCCTGTCCCTCCCGGCTGGCTCAGGGCTGTTTGGGGGGCACTGGGATGGGAGGGGGAGGAACAACAAAGGCCCAAACCTGGGCAACCCCTGCCAGGCTCCTGAGGGAGGGGCGAGGCAGAAACCAAGTGCAGAACCTGCCAGGAAAGTGTCTTGTGGTGGCCTGAGTGGCAGAGGCAGCTGCCAGAGGCAAGGGGACAAAGGCCTGGGTGCCTTTGGGCCTTGCAGCCCTACCAGAGCCCTTGGCCATCTCTCCTGCAGGCTGTCCTGCCCTGGCCCTGCTGCTGCTCTGGCCTTGCAGGCTGCACACACCCCTCCTGCTTTCCCACCCCCTCCCAGCAGCATTTCTAGACCCTCCCTGATGTCTCTGCACCAGCTCTGGCTGTTGCCATGGGCACTTGGCCTTCTGAACTTGGATCCTGAGCCCCTGTGCCACAGGACATCCCTCCCAGAGCCCAGGCCCTTCTCCTGGGGGTCACTGCAGAGCTGAGCAGATCCAGGTCACCTCCCATTCCTCTGCCAACCCCCTGGGCCTGCTCTGGGCCCTGCAGGTCCTTGCCCTGCTCCCAAGGGCTGTGGGGGTGCTGAATGGTCAGGGCTTGGGGTTTAGAGCTCAGGGTGGGGATTAGGCAGAACTTTGGGAGGTTTGTTGTTCTGCTGGCAGTTCATTATTAGGGGAAGAGCTTGTTGGGCTGGGTCAGGATTAAAGCTTGGCTTTTCATACTGGTAATACAGGTTTGGGAATGGGGTGGGCACTGAAGTACAAATAAGAGTCTGTACTTCTGGGATTGGGCTTTTTCTGCCTTGGAATTTGAGCAGTGGATTCCTTTCCATGGGAGGGGCAGCACTTTTAGGTAGTGTTGGGGCTTGAGGTTACAAAGAGAGTAATGGCCTACCAGGAGTGTTTGCACAGTGTTTCAGCACCTTCAGCATTACCTGAATCTGGTTTTACCTCATCAAAATCCTTCCTCTCTGTTGGTCAAGCCCCTCTTTCCTTCCCCAATTTTCCTTCCCTTTTGTCCCAGTTCCTCCTAACCTCCTCAGAACTTTCATCAGGATGGGCTCAGCTGTGTGATGATGCTGTGCGACCTCATGGAATCAAGGAGCCACTGTGAAACTACAGAACCTCATGGAATTATGGGGCCATTGTGACACTGGGGAAACCTTTGGAATCAAGAGGCCACTGGGACACTCCAGGGCCCCATGGAGACAAAGGAACCAGAGACAGTGGGCAACCTCCTGAAATAAAGGGGCCATTGTGACACTGCAGAAACCCATGGAATCAGGAGGCCATTGTGACATTGCAGGGCCTCTTGGAAACAAAGAAACCCTGGGACACTGTGGAATTTCATGGAATCAAGAGGCCATTGTGACACTGGGGAACCTCATGGAACAAAAGGAATCCAGGGACACTGTGGGACTTCATGGAATCAAGGGGAAGTTGTGACACAACAGGGCCTTATGGATCCAAAAGGACACAGGGAAATTGTGGAATCTTGTGGAGCCAAGGGACATATGGGGCCTCAGGGAACCAAAGGAATCCTGAGACATTTTGGAAGCTCATGGAACCAAGGGGCCATTCTGACACTGAGGAACCTCATGGACTCAAGAGGCCACTGTGACACTGCAGGGCCTCATGGAACCAAAGGGGAGGTTCATTTCAGGAGACATTTCAGACCCTCCTGGAACCAAGGGGCCACTGTTCCTCCCCAGAACTCCATGGGATCAAGCAGAGCCGCTGCCTCCCTGGGCTGACCCTGCACTGGCCATGCTGGTCAGGGTGGGGAGCAGACCCAGCAGGATGGGGATCACTCCTCTCCACCCTCTGCCATAGTCCTGGAAGGCTCAGTAGCCAAGAACAAGGCTGGGCAGGACCATGGGCTGTTTCCAATGGCACAGAGGGCAGGGCAGGGCTCCACTCCATGCAGCCTGTGGGCTGGAGAGTTCTTCAGGACACCCTCCTGGAAAGCCCACCCCTGGCTCTGGTACAGCCCTCCCTGAACTGGGGAAGCACAAGGGGAGTTCACTGCAGCTGAGTCACTGGCCAGAGTCCTTTCTCTGTTCCTGCTGCATCCCCTGGGGTTGCAGAACTCTCCTTTACCAGTTCACAGGCAGATTTAGGACTTGATCTCTGGTGACTCCACCCTGGGCAGGATTCTGCTCCAGGCCTCCATTCCCTGCTGACTGGATGGGACGGGCTGTCCCTGCAGATCCTCTGTGCTCTCCTGCACTTCCTGAGTTCCTACAGACAAGTCCTCACCTGCCATCAGACCCTCACAAGCTGCAGAGCCCCAGGCAGGTGACTTGGAGATCATTTGTCATCTCAATTGGCCATTGGCCACCAACACACAACATCTGAACCAGCCCTCAGTCCCTGAAGTCCCAGTGGGTCTCTGACCTCACTGCACTGTCTCCATGAGAAACAAGCAAAGCAACAAGACTTTGGAGAGTCTATTCCTTGGACTTCTTCTCGATACCAGTGTTAGGAAAAGACCTCAGCCTTCAGGAAGTGCCTGGAGGGGAACCCCTTTGCTGCTGGAACTGCTGTTGTGGAGCCCAGCCCCGTCCCAGCAGTGCCCAGGGCCTGTCCCTGCCTGTGCTCACAGGCCTGACCCACAGCAGGACAGTGACTGAGCTGCCAGAGCACTCAGGCCTTGGGCACGGACAGGAAAGGAGAGGGTGGGAGTGCAAAGAGAGCAGCTCTGAACAGACCCAGTGCTGGTGCTCCCTGGCAGTGCTGGGACTCTTTTCCCCTCCACATCTGCAAACATGGAAATGTCCTCCAGCTTCAAGGAAGGTCTTGGAGGAAGAATCTGGAAAAAAGAATTCAAGTCCTTTTTTAAACTCTGAGATTGTGATTCCTCATGTACAAACTAACACAGGGAGAATGTTTGACAAATACCTTGCTGCACAAACTTTTATTTTGTTTAAATGCACACAAAGCATGATTCCTGATTAGTACATTTTGTGGGTGAAAAAAAAAGAGCTAGAGAGTGAATTATATGGGATGAAGAATAAAATTTCAGTGTTAATGACATGAGGTGAGGGAAAAAACAGGAAAGCCCCCCCCCCCAAACACTATCAAAAGTTTTAGAAAGCAGACTGAGCCCAAAATGTGTTACACAATGAGTGTTCTGCAGAAGAAAAGAGGCAGTTTTTTGCTTCTGAAAAACATCCAGTCATCATTTTCTTTATGGCATCCTTGAGCTCCTGGTTCCTCAGGCAGTAGATGAAGGGGTTCAGTGATGGAGGCACCACCGAGTACACAACTGACAGTGCCAGATCCAGTGATGGGGAGGAGATGGAGGGGGGCTTGAGGTTGGAAAATATGCCAGTGCTGACAAACAAGGAGACTACGGTCAGGTGAGGGAGGCAGGTGGAAAAGGCTTTGTGCCGTCCCTGCTGAGAGGGGATCCTCAGCACAGCCCTGAAGATCTGCACATAGGAGAAAACAATGAAAATGAAACACCCAAACACTAAACAGGCAGTAACCCCAATGAGCCCAATTTCCCTGAGGTAGCCTGAGTGTGAGCAGGAGAGCTTGAGGATGTGTGGGATTTCACAGAAGAACTGGCCCAGGGCATTGCCCTGGCACAGGGGCAGGGAAAATATATTGGCTGTGTGCAGCAGAGAATAGAGAAACCCAGTGGCCCAGGCAGCTGCTGCCATGTGGGCACAAGCTCTGCTGCCCAGGAGGGTCCCGTAGTGCAGGGGTTTGCAGATGGCAACGTAGCGGTCGTAGCACATGATGGTGAGGAGGAAATACTCTGCTAACACGAAGAACAGAAAGAAAAAGAGTTGTGCAGCACATCCCATGTAGGAGATGGTTGTGGTGTCCCAGAGGGAATTGTGCATGGCTTTGGGGACAGTGGTGCAGATGCAGCCCAGGTCTGTGAGGGAGAGGTGGAGCAGGAAGAAGCCCATGGGGGTGTGCAGGTGGTGGTCACAGGCTACGGCGCTGAGGATGAGGCCGTTGGCCAGGAGGGCAGCCAGGGAGATGGCCAGGAAGAGCCAGAAGTGCAGGAGCTGCAGCTCCCGCCTGTCTGCGAATGCCAGGAGGAGGAACTGGGTGAGGGAGCTGCTGTTGGACATCTGTTGTTTCTTAGCATAGGGCCTGTTCAGGAAAGGAGAAGACAGTTCAGACAGACCTCTATGAAAAAGCCACTCCATTTCTAAAAGAAATCAATGTGTCAAATGTCACCAAATGCACTGCCAAGGAGTCAGGTTTGCTCTGCTGCAGTGGGACATGGATCCTTTTTGATAGAGCTCTCACACACACAAGGAATGTCAGATGTAACAGACCTTGAATACAAAAGTTTCATCTCTACACCCATGACTCAGAAGAGCTGGGGCTGCAGAGCAGAATTTAGTCAGAGCTTAGAATAATTGTACCTGTGTTTTCTATTTTTACCATCACATCTGGGGAAGGTTCTTTTCCACTGCAGGAATCCTCATTTCTATGGCCCAGCACACAGTGCCCAGCAGAGCTGCAGGGAAGGGCCCCCAGAGCTGCCTGAACACCCCCTCCCCCAGGCCTTGGGGGCACTTGCCCCCTACTCCCTGCCCAGGGCTCTGCTACCTGGAGCTGTCCCTGCCAGCAGCTGCTTCCCTGGGCCCAGGGCTGGGCCCTGCCAGTGCTGCCAGAGCCCATCCCAGCCCTGGGGGCTCAGCTCTGCCCGGCTGAGCCCTCCCAGCAGCACAGGGCACTGCCCAGGGGCATCTCTGGCTGGGCAGGCTCTGATAGCAATGTCAGGGCAACCCTGAGGAGGCTGGAAAAGTGACACTGCTGCTGTTGCAAAGCAGTTTAAATTTAGTAGTAGAATGGCTAAGGCTTAAGTAAGAGGGTAGGCCTAGAAAGCAACACTTTACAGTAGTGAGTTAAGCAGCAGCCTTGTTCGTGGGAATAGAATGTACTGAAGAAGTAGAAACAATAATCAAAAGATTTAGTCAAGCATGTACGTAACGATTTGTACCTTAGATGTGGTAAGGGTCTGTTAAACAGTTTCTAGGGGGGTAAGACAACTTAAGCAGATTTATGATTAGAGTAGATGATTGTTAATTGTTATAAACTACTGCACCTGGTTTGCTATAGAAACTGTAATTGTTTTAGCCGTGAGAATACATGTAAACTTGTTTGTGTATAAAAGCTGAACTGAGAACGAGGGTCGTTGGAACCCTGTCTTGGGGCGTTAGCCCGCAGGTTCCCGGGGCCCCGAATAAAGCACCCATAAACCGGCACTTTGTTGGTTTGTGTCTTTGTTTACGGGCAACACTGCTGTCTATAAGACAGGTTTAATGTCTGACACTCTCAGGTTCATTCCCTTCTAATCTAACAGAGTTCAAGTTTCAGTGTCTCCTCCTGTGCTCAGAGATTAATTTCTCTGTCACAGTCAGCACCCAGACAACCCAGAGTATAACACTGAAAGAACTGGTTCATTCTCTTGAAGGTACCCCCTGTCTGTCTGTGCTTCTTGCAAATACCTTCTGGGAAATTTCGTGCTTAGATCTGGAGCTGTGACCAGCCCTCATCCCTGCAGCCCACTGTGGAGATCAGAAGGACTCTGCCCTGCTCTGCCCTCCCAGGAGTTGTTCCTTCCCCACAGCCCTTCTCCCCCAGCCCTGTGGCAGCTCCTTGGCCGGGCTGAGAGCTGACCCTGGCAGGCAGCAGAGTCCCTGCCCCAGCACACAGAGCCCTGGGGGCAGGACCCTGCTCAGCACCACAGCCCTGGGCACCCCTGGCTGCACCCCCACCTTCCCACCCCACAGCCAGCCCTGCCACAGGGAACCTTCTGGCCCTGGGCCTCTGATGGGGCAGCAGCAAGTCCTGCTCTGCAGCAGCTTCTCCTGCTGCACCCCAGCAAATCCAGCAGAGTCATCCTGACAGCTCCTGCCACTGCTGCCATTTGGCAGCTGGGAGAGGCACTTGCAGGAACTCACCTGCACTGCTCTGCAGTCACAGCCTGACCATGGCAAAGGGCTGGCAAGGTTCCTGCCCTGAGCAGCTCTGCCCTGTCCTCCCACCCCAGGATCCCTTGAACCTCCTGCTCCCTTCTCCTGTCTGCCCTTGCTGCCTGCAGCTCCTGCCCTGCTCTGCCATATGGCAACTTCCCCTGCACTGCAGCAACTGGGAGAGTCCTGCTGAAAGATCCTGGAAGCTGTGGGATGTGCCAGCTTTAGGAGATGCCTCCAGGAAGGCAAGTTGAACTTTCCTACAGCCAGAGAATTCTTCCTTCAAATCCTGGGAAGGTTTCTCCTGTAGTGAGAGCTCAGTCACCTCCCAGCCCAGGCTGCCTCTCATCTCTCTGCCTTCTCTCCTGTGCCCTGGGTGCTGCAGGCAGTGCCCTCAGCCCTGCTGGGCTGTGCAGAGGAGCTGCTCACCAGCAGAGCTGTCTCTTTGAAGCTTTTCTTGCTTGCCAGGAGCTCCCTGTGTGCCAGGAGCCCGGCCCAGCTCAGCAGCACAGCAACAGCCCCAGGCAGCCCTTTCTCTGCCCCTCTGGGCTCCCTCCAGCTGTCCCTGGGGCTCCAGGGGAACCTGCTGGCACACAGCTGAAGGAAATAATGATGTGCCTTCTCTCACCTGGGCACAGACAATTCCTTCAGCACTGTCATTTCTCCAGACAGGCACAGAGTTAAGTTTAAGAGTCCCCTTTTCATGTCCCATCATTAGACAGGAAACCCAGACAGTGCCCAGGAGGGATCTCCTTCCCCTGCACTGAGGGAAGTGACTCAGCTGAGTCAACAGAGGTGTCTCCTTGTGGCTCTGCTGACCTGGGACCAGAAGGACACTGAGCTCCCTCCACAACCCCCATGGGCTGGGATTCCTCCTGCCCCACTTCAGTGGGCCCAAAACAGGCCCCTGCAGGTGACTCCTTGTCCCAGCTCCCATGGGAATGAATGAAGACCAAAGCCAGGGGTGACCTGCTGGGACACAAAGCCCTGGTTCCTTCTGAGGGGCCAGAGGTGACCGAGATTCCTGCTGGGAACTGCAGGCTCCAATGGAGCAGTTCCTAGGGACAGGGCAGCAGCTGTGGGATCTTCTTGGAGGCTGCTGGGACATTGCTTTGGCCAACTTCAGTGGCAGAAGGGGCCCACATGTAGGACAGGGGAACCTGTCACTGTTCCTTCTGTCCAGGGCAGCCCCTAGAGGTGTTCAGGTGACCAAATGGAGTCAGGTGGCACAGGGAGAGAGGTCTCTCTCCTGTTCTTTATCAGGGTATTTTCTACATGTCCTCAGAGTACAATGGCAGTTGTCTCCTGGACATCCCTTCACTGCTGAACCTAATTGAGGGCAGCAGAGCCTGGATTGAACAGCCAAAGAGGGGCCTGTAGTGCCAGGGGAGGTGCCAGGGCTCTGCAGCACAAGTGCAGCAGCTGCCATGGACAGCACAGGGCCTGTGCAGGGACCCCATCCCCATCCCCAGCAGTTGTGGGACAGGCACCACCCAGGGCTCCTCAGACACACTGGGGGCCTTTGGGGCAGGGAGTGAATCCCAGCCCTGCAGGGACACAAAGGCTGTCCCTTCTCTGCCCAGCCAAGGCCGGGCCAGGCACGAGTCCAAATCCCATCAGCCCAGGCTGTCCACACTTGTTCCCTCCCTCTGCTGGCTCTTCTCTCCCCCAGCATTTCAGCAGCATGTGCTGATCTCCTCAGGGATCAGGCCTGGGATTTTCCCCCTGGGCCTGAGTCCCAGCACGTCCACCCCCAAGGCCATTGTCAGCAAAGCCTCTGCACACCCCAGCTCTCGGGGCTTTCAGAGCAGCTTTCCCCACTGCAAGTCTGTTCTTACCCCGGTGCCCCCACTGAGGGGCTGCAGCCAGACAGGCCCCAATGCCCTGAGTGTGGGGCACAGGCAGGAGGAGCTGCAGCCCCAAGTCTCTCTTCATTCCACTTGCAGGCAATAACAGCCCAGGCCTGCTGAGACAGTTCCCAGGTTGCAGGGCTGTGATGGGTTGGGAGAGAAGGCCAAGGAGACACAGGAGAGAAAGAGCAGGAGAGAGGTGTCCTCAGTGGGAAAGAGCTTCTTGGAGCTGTGGAGCTGCTCTAGGGGATGAACAACTTGGGTGAACTTTTGTGGGTGAGGGTCAGAGGAGAGAGTGGTTTGGGTGACCTTGTGGAGTGAGACAAAGAGCCCATTCAAGTTGGCTTTGATAACCCTGGAATTCACTGGAAAGGCCCCATGACAGGATGCAAAGAGTGCCAGAGGTTTGTGCAGGGTCTTGCTCAAGACAGCCCTTGGGACACAGGCCTTTAGAGCACAGCTGGCAGGTTGGTGGACAAGAGGGAGGCTCATCTGCATCTGCTTCTGTCCAAGAGGAACGAAGAGATTCCCTTAGAAACTAACCATAGCAATAGGAATGTACACTGGTTGCCATGGTAACCGACCGTGGCAACAGGAATGTATCCTGGTTACCATGACAACTGCCCATAGCAATGGAAATATATGATGGTTGCCATGGTAACTGACTGTAACAACGGGAATGATTGATCCTTCCATGGTAACTGACCATAGCAATGGGAATGGATTTTGCTTGCCATGGTAACTGACCATGGGAACAGCAATGTATGATGGTTGCCATGGTATTTGACTGCACCAGTGAAAGGTGTATGCTGGTTGCCATGGTAACCGACCATCATAATGGGAATGTATGATGGCTGCCATGGTAACCGACTGTACCAGTGGGAAGTATGATGATTCCTGTGGTAAATGACCATAGGAATGGGAATGTGTGCTGGTTGCCGTGGTAACCGAGCGTAGCAATGAGAACCTATGATGGTTGCCATGGTAACAAACCATAACAATGGAAATGTGTGATGGTTGCCATGGTGACTGTAGCAACGGGAATGATTGATGCTTGCCATGGTAACCGACCGTAGCAATGGGAATTTATGGTGGTTGCCATGGTAACTGACCATGGCAATGAGAATGTATGATGGTTGCCATGGTAACCGACTGTACCAAAGGGAAATATGATGGTTGCCATGGTAACTGACCGTAGCAATTTGAATGTATGATGGTTGTCATAGTAACCAACCATCAACGTGGGAATGTGTGCTGGTTACAATGCCAAACGACCGTAGCAGTGGGAAGTATGATGGTTACCATGGAAACTGACTGTGAAACAGGAATGTATGCTGGTTGCCAACTGTAGCAGTGGGAATTTATGCTCGTTGCCATGGCAACCGACCATAGCAGTAAGAATGTATGAAGGTTGCCATGGTAACTGACTGTAGCAACTGAAATGTGTGATGGTTGCCATGGTAACTGGCTGTAGCAACTGAAATGTGTGATGGTTGCCATGGTAACTGGCTGTAGAACGAAAAATGTATGCTCGTTCCATGGTAACTGACCATAGCAATGGGAGTGTATGATGGTTGCCATGGTAACCGATCATAGCAACAAAAATCTATGATGGTTGCCAGAGTAACTGACCATAGCAACGAGACTGTATGATGGTTGCCATAGTAACTGATCATAACAATGGGACTGTATGATGGTTTCCATGGTAACTGACCTTTGCAGTGGGAAATGTGTGATGCTTGCCATGGTAACTGACCATAGCAATAAGACTGTATGATGATTTCCATGGAAACTGGGTGTAACAATGGGAATGTATGATGGTTGCCATCGTAACCGACTGTACCAGTGGGAAGTATTATGGTTCCTGTGGTAACTGAACGTAGCAATGGAAATGTATGCTGGTTGCCATGGTAACCAACCATAGCAAAAAGAATGTATGATGTTTGACGCGGTAAGTGACCCTAGCAACTGGAATGTGTAATGGTTGCCATGGTA
This sequence comes from Manacus candei, assembly GCF_025592945.1. Classification (NCBI taxonomy): domain Eukaryota; kingdom Metazoa; phylum Chordata; class Aves; order Passeriformes; family Pipridae; genus Manacus; species Manacus candei. Next base: position 8,874,144 of record NW_026138093.1, on the reverse strand, counting down.
ACAGACCAAAGCAACGGAAATGTTTGATGGTTACCATGGTAACTGACTGTAGCAACTGGAGGTATGATGGTTGCCATGGTAACTGACTGTAGCAAGGGGAATGTGTGATGGTTGCCATGGTAACTGACTAAAACAATAGGAAATGTTTGATAGTTACCATGGTAACAACCGTGACATAAAGAATGTATGATGGTTGCCATGGTAAGTGACCCTAGCAAGTGGAATGTATGCTGGTTGCCATGGTAACTGAGCATAGCAATGGGAATGTATGCTGGTTGCCATGGTAACTGACCGTAGCAATGGGAATGTATGCTGGTTGCCATGGTAACTGACCGTAGCAGTGCGAATGTATGATGATTGCCATCGTAACTGACCATAGCAATGGAAATGTGTCATGGTTGCCATGATATACTGACTGTAGCAACTGGAAGTATGATGGTTGCCATGGTAACTGACTGTAGCAATGGGAATGCATGATGTTTTCCATGGGAACTGACCGTAGCAACGAGAATGTATGTTAGTTGCCATGGTAAATGACTATAGCAACGTGACTGTATGATGGTTGCCATGGTAACCTACTGTAGCAATGGGAATGTATGGTGGTTCTTATGGTAACTGACTGTGGCAATGAGAATGTATGCTGGTTGCCATAGTAACTGACTGCAGTAATGGGAGCTATGATGATTGCCATGGTAACTGACTGTAGCAATGGGAATGTATGCTAGTTGCCATGGTAACTGACTGTAGCAATGGGAATGTATGATGTTGCCATGGTAACCGACATTAACAACACTACTGTATGATGGTTGCCGCAGTAACTGACCATAGAAACTGGAATTCAGGTGGTTGTCATGCTAACTGAACGTGCTGTATGATGGTTGCCATGGTAACTGATTGTAGCAGTGGACTGTATTATGGTTGCCATGGTAACCGACCATAGCAATGGGAATGTGTGATGGTTGCCATGGTACCTGTGTGTAGCAATGGGAATTTATGATGTTTGTCATGGTAACTGACCGTAGAAAGGGGAATGTGTGATGGTTGCCATGGTAATGACCGTGGCAATTGTAATGTATGATGGTTACCATGGTAACTGACTGTAGCAGTGGGAGGAATGATGGTTGCCATGGTAACTGACCATAGCAACAGGACTGTATGACGGTTACCGTGGTAACTGACCATAGCAAGAGGAATGTGTGATGGTTGCCATGGTACCTGTGTGTAGCAATGGGAATGTATGATGTTGTTCATGGTAAATGACTGTAGAAACGGGAATGTATGATGGTTGCCAAGGTAACTGACTGTACCAATGGCAATGTATGATGGTTGCCGTGGTAACTGACCATGGCAATGAGAATGCATGCTGGTTGCCATGGTAACCAAGCATACCAGTGGGAATATATGATCGTTGCCAAGGTAACTGACTGTAACAATGGGAATGTGTGATGGTTGCCATGGTAACTCACCGTAGCAATGGGAATGTATGATGGTTGCCATGGTCACTGAGCATAGCAATTGGAATGTATGCTGGTTGCCATGGTAACTGACTGTAACAATGGGAATGTGTGATGGTTGCCATGGTAACTGACCTTAGCAATGGGAATGTATGGTAGTTGCTGTGGTAACTGACCGTGGCAATGAGAATATATGCTGTTTGCCATGGTGACTGACCATAGCAGTGGGAATGTATGATGGTTGCCATGGTAAATGACTGTATCAATGCAACTGTATGATGGTTTCCATGGTAACTCACCATAGCAATGGGAATATATGCTGGTTGCCATGGTAACTGACTGTACTAGTGGGAAGTATGCTGTTTGCCACAGTCAATGACTGTAGCAATGGGAATGTATTATGGTTGCCATGGTAACTGACTGTGGCAATGGGAATGTATTCTATTTTCCATGGTAACTGACCATAGCAATGGGAATGCATGCTGGTTGTCATGGCAACTGTGATTTACTTAGACTATGAGCACAATATTTTCATCTGCACAAACATCTGTGAGTGCCCAGAGATCTCCCAAGATGGTGTTTAAAGGTCTCAAGCACATGAGCACTAGAGAGGAGCTAAGGAGCTGTGGCCTCAATGGTGTGGAGACTGAGGACAGCACAGGACAGCCCTGAGAGGGCTTGAAGGGAGGATTTAGAGATGGTGGATCCTTTTGATATAGCAGAAAAGAGCATGAGAAAGAAAGAATTAATGCCAAGTGCAGCTGGGGAGGTCCCGACTGGACATGAGGAAAAAGGAATTTCATTCCATGGAAAACACAGTGCTGCAACACATCACCCAGGAGGAGTCTGGATGAGCCCAAGGCTTTGTATGTGCAGGAAGAGCCAGGGAGGATGCAGAGATGTCAGTGCAGGAAGGTGCCAGCCAGGTGGGGCAGCCGGGGGGATGACGACAGCCTGCAGGGAAAGGGGCAGGGCATGGACACCGTAGGACAGCCTGGGCTGGAGAGGAGACAGGCATGGGGAGAAGCTGAAAGGCCCTGACACAGCCACCTTCTGCAGGCCTTTGGCCAGGGCTGCTGTCTGTGCCCCTGATGCCAGGAGGAGGGGAGTGCCCCTTGCAGCCCTGGGGCCTCATGGCCTCCTTGTCCCTGCTCAGCAGCCTGGCAGGTGCCACCCCATGGTCCTGCCCTTGGCACTGCACATCCCACATCCCAGTGCCCCAGGAAGAGCCCTGAGGAATGAGGCAGGGACAGCATCTGCCTTCCCAGGGGCTGGGGGTCAGGGCTTGGTCCTTTGGATTAAGGAAACAAGTCAAGGTTTCTTCAGCATCAGAGCCACCTTTCCCTTGTTTGTCCATCCTTGTCATCACTGTCTGCAGTTTTCTGCTCTAACTGGTATCTGGGGACACGTTCTCAGTTGTGTCCCTCAGTGAGACTCATTAGCACCACAAAAAACTTTAGTGTTTCAATCTCACTTTGACTTCTTGAGAAGTTGTTTGAACTTCCTCTCGGGGACTGAGTCTCATGTAAACAACACCAAACCCCCCCGAGGGTCATGAAATGCCTGGGGCTGTTGCTGTGCTGCTGAGCTGGGCCGGGCTCCTGGCACAGAGGGAGCTCCTGGCAAGTTAGAAGAGCTTCAAAGAGACAGCTCTGCTGGTGAGCAGCTCCTCTGCACAGCCCAGCAGGGCTGAGGGCACTGCCAGGCCAGCTCAGGGACACCAGCAGGGCACAGACAGAGCTTCAAGGGGCTCAGCACTGGCAGGATGGCTGAGAGCTCCCTGCAGGAGGAATCTTGGCAGGGTGCACATGGTGAGTCTGGGGCTGCAGGGCAGTGCAGGGGCAGCTCCTGGAGGCATCTCCTAAAGCTGGCCCAGCCCCAGCTGATGGGATGGGTGAGCAGGGGCTGTTTTGGGGCACTTTGGAAGAGCTGTGAAGCCGGGGGTGCAGCCAGGGGTGCCCAGGGCTGTGGGGCAGAGCAGGGTCCTGCAGCCCAGGGCGCTGTGCTGGGCAGGGACTCTGCTGCCTGCCAGGGGCAGCTCTCAACCAGCCCGGGGAGCTGCTGCCAGGGCTGGGGGAGAAGGGCTGTGGGCAAGGAGCAAACCTGGCAGCTGAGGGAGGATCTTTTCCATGTCTTGGTGTTGCAGGGTCAGACCTGCTCACAGCTCCAGATCACTACACTATATTTAATGCAGAATTTTTTGCAAAGCTCACAAAAGGCAGGGGCTACAGGAAAGGAGTTTGTCCTGCTGGTAGTTTCCTGCTTAGGCATTGTAGCATAGACATTGTTCTCTCAGGTCAGGAGGCTGCACTGAAATTCAAACTGTTTTCCTCTCAGAGGTGAATATTTCAGGCAGGATCAGAAATGAGCACAGGATCCTGGGCAGGGCTGAGCCTTCCCTTGGGGGTGGGCACTCTCCTGTCCCAGCCCTTGGCTTCTCTGCAGGAGGGCTCCTGTCCTGCTCTGTCCAGCACAGCTGCACCTCTGGGCTGGCACAGGGGACACTTCACAGAGCTGAGCTTGGAAACAACATTGTCCTGCTGTCATCACTGCACATGTATTTGGGGGTGTGTTTTTTAATATTTGTTTGTGTGAAATCAAAGTGAATGAAGCACAAGGGAAAGAGCAGGGCAGATGGGAAACAGGCTAAAGAACTCTGCAACTCTCCTGGCTCTGCTTGAAACCACAGAGAGCTGAGCCCTTTTGTCTCTTGTCTTTTCTAAAGATTCTTTACATATTCAGCCATAAAAATGAGAATTTTTACTCCTAAAAAGAACACTCTGCAGATTTAATGGTGGAACTGTCAGAGACTGAAATAGTTGATGTTTTATGCATTCTCGGGCTTTTGACACACCTGCTGGGGAGTAGCCGAGCTTGCGGGCTCTTGACTGTTCCTCCTAAAAAACAACAACGGACCTCGGGCTTTGACACCTCTGCTGGGCGATTAGTTACGCTGTCCTGAAAACAACAACTGACCTTGGGTTTTTGACACACCTGCTGGGCGATTAGTTACCTCTGATAGCCCATGAGGAGTCAACCTTGCAGGCTCTTGCCTATTGACACCCCTGCTGGGCGAACAACAACTGAAAAGACAATGTGCCTCTGGAGGACTAAGTCCAAAAAAGGGAGGCAACCCCTCATGCCAGGGAGGCGCCAGAGCATATAAACTTACTGGTGACTTTGGGAATTCGGGAGTTTCTCCTTCTCCCCCACCGCCTGCAAATCGGGACCATCGCCCTCAAGCATCGCTGGATCCAGTGGGCGGTGACTGTATACTCTCAGCTTCTCTCTTCCCCTTACTCTCATCTTGGTTTTTCCTATTCCCTAAACAGTTTCTCCCCCCCCCAAAGGGGGTTCTTTTCTTTCCTCTTACTCTCCCTGGCTCTTATCCTGCCTTTCTCTCTCTCCTATGCATTTTTCTCCTCCCCAGAAAAGTTACCTATTGATTATGACAGCACCCCAAAAAAAAAAATGTTCACCTATCTGTTGATACAAAACTGTTAAGATAAATCTTATTAACTTACTTGTTGATACAAAACTGTTGAAATAAATCTTACATATTTTCATACACCGATTATTTAGTGTCGCTTCGCTTTAATCCACCCCAAAGGAATTTTTGATAAAACCTGAGTTACCCCCCCCCCCCCCTCTTTTCCTGGGGCGGGTCGTAACAGGAACATATCTAACAGAAGAATTATTCTAAAGAGAATAGAAACCTCTGTTCTGCAGACCACACTCTTGTGAGGAAGGGGGTCAGAAATGGAGCTTTTCCATTAAAGGTGGGTTACATCTGACATCCCTTGTGATCATCAGAGCTGTCAAAACCAGCTCCATGTCGCCACTGCAGCAGAACAGAGCTGAGCCCTTGGCAGCACATGGCCAGAATTCTTGCTGTTCACACCACTCTGAGCCAGCATAAGGGACATACAATTATTTTGGGGGGATTACTATGAAAGACAAAGTATCTTTGCTGAGAGGGGTATCTCCTAATTGTTCCGTGTCTTTTCCTTTTCTGAATAGACCCTGTCCTAAGGAATGACAAATGTCCAACAGCAGCTCCATGGCCCAGTTCCTCCTCCTGGCATTCGCAGACAGGCGGGAGCTGCAGCTCCTGCACTTCTGGCTCTTCCTGGCCATCTCCCTGGCTGCCCTCCTGGTCAACGGCCTCATCCTCAGCGCCGTAGCCTGTGACCACCACCTGCACACCCCCATGGGCTTCTTCCTGCTCAACCTCTCCCTCACAGACCTGGGCTGCATCTGCACCACTGTCCCCAAAGCCATGGACAATTCCCTCCAGAACACCACAACCATCTCCTACAAAGGATGTGCTGCACAGCTGTTTCTCTTTGCCTTTTTCATCTCAGCAGAGTTTTATCTCCTCACCATCATGTGCTACGACCGCTACGTTGCCATCTGCAAACCCCTGCACTACGGGACCCTCCTGGGCAGCAGAGCTTGTGCCCACATGGCAGCAGCTGCCTGGGCCACTGGCTTTCTCAATGCTCTGCTGCACACAGCCAATACATTTTCCCTGCCCCTGTGCCAGGGCAATGCCCTGGGCCAGTTCTTCTGTGAAATCCCACACATCCTCAAGCTCTCCTGCTCACACTCCTACATCAGGGAACTTGGGCTTCTTGGGGTTAGTGCTTGTTTTTGTTTTGGTTGTTTCATTTTCATTGTTTTCTCCTATGTGCAGATCTTCAGGGCTGTGCTGAGGATCCCCTCTCAGCAGGGACGGCACAAAGCCTTTTCCACGTGCCTCCCTCACCTGGCTGTGGTCTCCCTGTTCCTCAGCGCTGCTGCATTTGCCTACCTGAAGCCCCCCTCCATCTCCTCCCCATCCCTGGACCTGGTGGTGTCAGTTCTGTACTCGGTGGTTCCCCCAGCACTGAACCCCCTCATCTACAGCCTCAGGAACCAGGAGCTCAAGGATGCCCTGAGAAAAATGATGACTCGATGCCTTTCAGGATCAATAAAGTGTTTGTTTTCTGGTTCATAGAATATAGAATGGGACTCACTAATGGCCCAGCCTTCCTGCTCAGGTTTTTCTCAGAGGTCATTGGATTGTTCTTGCAATAATTTTCCGTGCAATTAAATGTTGTTATGCATCTGCCTTCTAATTTAGTGTCCACCCACTGAATGTGACCCAGAGATTTATAAATGATGAAGTGTGCAATCTGTATATTTAAACAAAATAAAGGACCCTGCAGTGCCTTCTTTGTCCAAGACCCTTCTTCTCAGATGTTCCTAAAGGACAGCACACTGCAGGACAGGGGGTATTTGCAAACGAGGAGGGGACAATAATCCCAGCCCAGCAGCACTGCCAGGGAGCAGCAGGGCTTGGTCTTTGCAGAGCTGCTCTCTTGCCACTTCCACACTGTCCTCCTGAGCCCCTTTCTCGCTGTAAGGCCTGAGTGCTCTCTGAGCACAGTCCTGGGGGGTGGAAGCCCTTGGAGCACAGGCAGGGACAGGCCCTGGGAACTTGTGAAGCAGAGCTGGGCTCCCTTCCAGCATCTCCAGGATGCTGTGGGATCTTCTGAGGGCAGGACATGGACTTGGTCACTTCTTCTGTGACCTTGCTCCAGGGCTGGAACTCTCCTGCAGTGTCCCCATGACACTCCTGCTCTCTGCTTTCCAGGTTCCATTTTTAGATCCAGTCTTCCCCTCCTGTTCCCAGGGACATCCTGGGAGTGCTTCAGAGCTGCCATCCTGGGGCAGCTCCTGCCCAGCGTGGGCAGGCACAAGGTCTCTCCAGCTGCTCCTCTCCCCTCCCCAGTGCCACTGTTTTGTGCAGCCTCCTCATCCTTGCCCAGCCCTCCTGGCACAGTTGGACACAGCCCTTGTTCTACCCCCTCCTCAGGCACCTGCCCAACCCCCCGGGGAAAATGCTGAGCAAACCTTTCAGCTGCACTCAAATCCAATTGGAGGGGTTGGCCTCGAGGAAGAAATCCCTTCTCATTCTCCAGAACCACCAGGACAGCCTGTGTTGTGTCCTGGGCACTCCTCTGGAAGTGTGGGCTATGGAAAAGGTTTTGGTGTCAGGGATATTGAGAAGGCTGGGCAGTGTCACTGGGAGACTCTCCCAAACCCTTGGAAAGGCCAGAGCCATCCCAGAGCTTCCTGGGGCCTTGGCAAAGGCAGACATGGAACCAGTCTGCAAACAGGGCAGCAAGGAGGGTTGGCAGAGTTCCACACTACTCAGGCTCAGCAGGGAAGGGGATAGGGCAAGTCCTCCTGCAGCCATTGCCAGGCATGGGAAGGACAAGGCAGGGATTGCAGAACCCCTGTGGGAGGGAATAGAAGAGGATGTTGTGTGCCCAGACTTTATCAAGGCCCTTGACATGGTCTCCTGTGGTCTCCTTATGGCCAGACTGGTGAGAGCTGGACTGAAGAAGTGGGAGATGTGGTGGGTGGGAAGTTGGCTGAATGAAGAGTGTCAAATAAAATCCATGGTACCAATTCCTCTTGGCAGCAACTTCCTGGTGAAATCCCTCAGTGGTTAGCCCTTGAACACCACTAGAGAACATCTTTATTATCTCTCTGTACATTGGGACAAAATGTATTCTCAAGTCCTTTGTGAATGATGCCAAATTTCAGGGAGCCCTTGAGCAACCTGTCCTGGTTTAAAGACACATATTGGGGCAGGTACTCCAATAAAATGAATTCACTCCTCTTTTATTCCCCACCACTACAGGGAGACAAAATACAAGGAGGTATAAGTGAAAAAATAAGAGTTGCCTGACAAGAAATATAGCAGCAAAACCAGCAATACCAACAGAACAGTCCAAAGCAACAGCAGAGAGGGAAATTGCCTCCTCTTTCCTCTCAGGCCCCACTCCCTTTTGTAAACAGAAAAAAACAGGGATCAACACGTGCCTCCCTTCCCCCTTTTCCCTCTGAATGAACAAAGAACAAAAATTAAACCAGGAGAAAGAGAGAGCAAAGCAAAATGTGGGAAACTCTCTGGTCTGAGATCAGTTGTGCTGCCCAAGAACACGCTGACTCCAGAGGTGTCCAAGCGGGGCAGAGCCGGCGACTCCGGTCCGTGCGGCGGCGGGGGGGAGGCAGCGGCTCTGCTTGATTCCATGGAGTTCTGGGCAGGCACAGTGGGTGCCATGAGACTCTTCACTGTCACTGTGGCTACTTGGTTCCCTGAGATTCCACAGTGTCCCTGCATTCCTTTAGTTCCATGAGGCTCTGCAGTGTCACGGTGCCACTTGACTCCGTGACATTACAAAGAATCAGAATGGCCCCTTGATTTAAGGCCAACTGCACGTGGGGCTGCCTTAGGGGGTGTGTGGGCACCCAGACAAGGGAGTTGTCACCCCCTTGGACTCAGCCCTGGGGTCACCACATCGGGACTGGTCTGTCTGTCTGTGAGGTTCCCCATTCTGGAGGAATGAGGAAGAACTGGAGAGGGTCTAGAGGAGATCTGACAGGATGGAGCTTTTCTCTGTATTGGAAATAGAATGAAATCTCCACAAAGAGTAGCATAGAAGGTTCAGAATGAAGGTGAGGAAAAAGAAATGTCACTCAACGGGGACCCTTGTGCTGCAAGAGGTCACCCAGAGGGAGTCAGGATCAGCCCATGGCTTTGTGTTCCAGGGAACAGCCAGAGCTGGTGCAGAGACATCAGGGAGGGTCTAGAAATGCTGCTGGGAGGGGGTGGGAAAGCAGGAGGGGTGTGTGCAGCCTGCAAGGCCAGAGCAGCAGCAGGGCCAGGGCAGGACAGCCTGCAGGAGAGATGGCCAAGGGCTCTGGCAGGGCTGCAAGGCCCAAAGGCACCCAGGCCTTTGTCCCCTTGCCTCTGGCAGCTGCCTCTGCCACTCAGGCCACCACAAGACACTTTCCTGGCAGGTTCTGCACTTGGGTTCTGCCTCGGCCCTCCCTCAGGAGCCTGGCAGGGGTTGCCCAGGTTTGGGCCTTTGTTGTTCCTCCCCCTCCCATCCCAGTGCCCCCCAAACAGCCCTGAGCCAGCCGGGAGGGACAGGATCTGCTGGGCCAGGGCCTGGGGCTCAGGCCTTGGCCTTTGTGCTCCACAAAACCAAGGCAGGCTTTGCTCAGCATTGCAGGGGCCTGCCCAGAGCCTTTGTCTGCCTGCACTCCTGGCCTCCAAGGAGCTGCTCCAAGGAGTCCCTGGGGAGGCTTTGGCAGTGCCTGCCCTCAGTGGGGCCCAGCAATGCTTCAAGGCACTTGGAGTTGGGCTTCTGACTTCTTCAGCAGCTGCTTCAATCTTCTCTCAGTACCTCAGGATCATGGGCTGGGCTGCAAACACCCCGTGGGGCTCATTAAAATGCAGAAATCCCTCAGGATCTCTTTGTCTTCCTTTAATTGTCTTCAAGGCAATTTCAAAACAAGTCTTCAAAGTTTGTACTTTTTTTTTTTTTTTAATTCAAGGATGGCTATTTTTTAGTTCAAAGAAGAGGAGATAGAGGTGTTCTCCAAGTGATCTTGATGCTGAGTGTCTCCTTAGGAGATCTACACTGACCCTGGATGATCAACCTTGCTCCTCACCCCCCAACCTCACCAGTTCTGACATGGCCCGTCTTGGACTGACAGCTGATTGAACTCCAAACACACTGTGGGACCCATTAAAACACTGAAAAACAAATTATTTCCCTTCCTTTCATTGTCTTCAAGACTTGAACAGCTAATTGGAGTTGTTTTGTAGTTTAGCTAAGGGGGAAGATTTTAAAGTGGAAGTCACGAAAAATATAGATTTTTGATGAAAGGGAATGATTTACACAGAGCCTTGGGATGCAAGAGGGTCAGGACACCAAGGATTTGGATCCAAAGATAAGGGGGCAAAAGAGATTAGTATCACTTAATCATTTACCAGTTGAACAATTATCAAGTGGTTCAATAGCATTTGCTACAATTTTAAGTGACTGAATTACAGATTCACAATAACAACATTCATCATCATCATGGCCGGGCTTTGCGAACGAGGATTTGGGAAGGCTCTATCCACATTTGTTACAGGCACACTGGTGGCTAATGAGGCCAATACAAGATAGACATAACGGATTGCAAAAGGCACAGCAGAAAGACTCCCTAGATGGTATATTCTGCAAGACACGGTTCTTTCTGTGTTGCCTTTTCTCCTCAAGAGTGATCCCGCGTGCGTTCTCAAAGGAGACAGCTGCGTTATAGATGGTGTGTCTCCAGGTCTCCCAACTGGAGGTCAGAGTAGACCAGTTATGGTGATCAATATGGCCAAGGCTGAGATGTTGTTTCAGGGAGTCCTTGTATCTTCTCTTCGGGGCTCCTCTCTTGCGGCAGCCGGTGGCAAGTTCACCATAGAGCAGGATCTTAGGGAGGCGGTGGTTGGTCCTTCATCCTGGAGACGTGCCCTGCCCATCACAGCTGTGTTCTCAGCAACGTGGCCTCAATACTTGTGACTGCTGCTTGTTCTAGAACAGATGTGTTGGTCACATCATCTGACCAGGGGATGTTTAGGATTGTGCGGAGGCAGAGTTGATGGAAGCGTTCCAGGAGTCACAGGTGGTGGCAGTTGATGACCCATGATTCGGAACCATACAAGAGAGTAGACAGCACTGTGGCTCTGTAAACACTGATCTTTGTACTTTTCTTCAGGTGTTTATTTCACCAAACTCTTTTATGAAGCTTTCCAAAAGCTCTCTATGCCTTTGCTAACCTGTTGTCTATCTCTGCCAATCTTACCATCCAAGGAGATGAGGCTACCCAGGTAATTAAACTGCTGAACTGATTTGAGCTCTGATTGGCCAATGGTGATATGGGGATGATGGAAGACTTCCTGAGGTGCCAGTGGATAGAGAACTTCTGTCTTCTTTAAGCTGATTTCCATCCCACAGAGCTCAGCAGCCTCAGGCAGGATGTTAAATGTTGTAGAGTTGCTTCTGTGTGTGCAACAAGGGCGGCGTCATCAGCATAAAGCAGCTCCTGGACAAGATGGTTTAAGGTCTTGGTGTGGGCCTTCAGTCGCCTTAGGCTGAAAGGGCTTCCATCAGTACGGTATCGAATGTAGATCCCGTCCTGATCATCGAGGTCTGCTGTGGCCCTTTGGAGCATCCTGCTGAAAAAGACTGTATCCCAGTTCACAGAATCACAGAATTAATTAGGTTGGAAAAGACCTCTGAGATCATCAAGTCCAACCTATGACCCAACACCACCATGTCAACCAGACCATGGCACCAAGTGCCACATCCAGTTGTTTCTTAAACACCTCCAAGGACAGTGACTCAACCCCCTCCCTGGGCAGTCCATTCCCACGTCTAATCACGCTTTCAGTGAAGAAATTCTTCCTCATGTCCACCCAAAACCTCCCCTGGCACAGCTTAAGACTGTCCTGTTGTCCTGTCACTTGTTGCCTGGGAGAAGAGGCCGACCCCCACTGGCTACAACCTCCTTTAAGGTGGTTGTAGAGAGTGACAAGGTCTCCCCTGAGCCTCCTTTTCTGCAGCTTGAACCCCCCCTGCTCCCTCAGCCGCTCCTCATAGGACATGCACTGCAGATCCTTCACCAGCTCTGTTGCCCTTCTCTGGACCTGCTGCAGCACCTCAATGTCCTTCCTAAACTGAGGGCTCCAGAACTGGACGCAGAACTTGACGTGTGGCCTCCCCAGTGCTGAGTCCAGGGGGACAGTCACTGCTGTGAGAACACAGGGGGACAGTCACTGCTGTGAGAACACAGGGGGACAGTCACTGCTGTGAGAACACAGGGGGACAGTCACTGCTGTGAGAACGCTTCTGTTCCACGTTTTCACGGCGTTTGTGACAGATCAGACCAAGTGACCTTACGGGGATGGTTCTACCCCCGGCACAGGCGGTGCAAGCCCAGCAGTTGTTACACGGGACGTGCTGAGGGAGAAAGGCGCCTCCGTGTGCAGAACATCCGCACAATGTCATGTAAGGCAGGGCTCTGCTGACATCCTCCTGGGCAGTTTCAGTATTGCCATCTGAGGACTTCCCTCCTCTGATTTCACGAGCTAACTCCTGCCGTGCCAAGTTGTGGCAAGGCAGGGGCAGGAGCAAGAAAACCAGTCTGTGTGTCCAATACAGAAGGTGGGAGGGTGGGAGGCAATTCCCTCTTGGGATGGATTCTTCTGATGAAGAGTGTTCTGTCTCTTTTGGGCTGTAGGGTTGCTGCCAAAGGTGTGTGCAGACGGACAGATAAACAAGGTCAAGATGACCAAGTAAGAAATGAGGGAACACACGGCAGAACACTTTACAACTGTTGTAATCTTGGCCTGCCTGAAAAGATGAAGAAAAAGTTTTAAGATTTGTCTTGTAATTTCATAATCTTTTTTTGACTTTAAAGTTTTTGAAGAAAACTGTAGGATGTTTTTGCAGCTCCTTCTGTTGTAAACTAACTTTAAAAAGGTGAAAAAAGAACACAGAGGTCTCGAGTATTTGTCTCAGTAGTTAACAAAGTCCAGTGAAAGGTCAGTAATGGTTGGGATATAAATGGATGTTAATTAGGCATTGTCACTGGAACCCGACAACAAAAGTTTCTGTGGAAAATCACAATTTTCCTCCCAGAAGATTTATTTTGCTACCCAGTGAAGAGACTCTCTAAGTAAAATACCTAATTAATATTTGTCAGTGCAACCTACACAAGCCTACATATGGGTCTCTTGTGTTTGCCACTGGGTGCTGTGGGGAGAGAAGTGGTCACCGTGTTTTTCCCAGTCCCTTATTTTACTGGCAGAGAATCTGTATTGCTTTTTAGCAGTATTAAGGCCAAACATAACTCCAAGTATGTTTAATTAGAACAATGAATAAACTCTCTGATTGAAAATCAGGATTAGCATTCCCACTGTTGCCAGTAAACACTTTGATGGATGGCTTGAATTCCAAAATACATCTGAGATAATGTTGTTGATACTTAAATTTGTCATTTTGGCAATACCAGCTGAAGGCCAGGAAACTTTGTTTTCCTCACAACAACCAACTCCCATATTAGTCTATTAGATTTTTCATGCTGATTTTGCCAGTTCCAAGTTAATGTCTGTTTTCTAATGTTGCAGCAAAGACAATTTAGATATGCCAGCAGGTTGTCTTCTACCAAGAGCTTGTTCAATCCCACTGGATTTTTGGGATTCATAAAAGTGTAATTTAAACATCTGTTTTGATGGGCAACACCAGGAAATTTTAGGATTTTTTTCCAAAAAACACCTGCTGAATGCAGTTTGATCTTTTTCTAGTAGTTTGTAATTGCATTGTCTGAAAATTTGACTGCAAGGCAGCAGGTTAACTGAAAAGCAGAGTTTCAGGTTTATTTTAGGTATGGGAAGACTTTGGCAACCAGTGATGAGTTGTGCCAACATGGTCCCAGCTGCCCTCAGAATGCTCCCAGTCACTCCCAGTATGACCCCAGCCACCTTCACTGTGGGCCCAGTTGCTCCCAATATGATCTCAGTTGTGCCCAGCATGGTCCCAGTAGCTCCCAGTTCCTCCCAGTGTGATCCCACTTCCTCCCAGTTGCCCTTAGCACAGACCCAGTTGCTCCCATTATGATCCTGGTCTGATCCCAGTATGGTCCCAGTATGATCCCTGTACGATTGCAGTTGCCCCCTGCATGGTCCCAGTTTGTCCCAGTTGCCTCCAGCATAGATCCAGTCAATCCAAGTATGATCCCAGCCTTCCCCCACCATGGTCCCAGTCAATCCCAGTTGTCCCACTGTAGATCCAGTCACTCCCAGTTGCTCCAAGTTGCCCCCGGTGTGGTCCAAGTCGCTCCCAGTGTGGTCACAGTTACCCCCAGTATGGTTGCAGACACTCCCAGTATATCCCAGTTGCTCTCAGCATGCTCGTAGTCATACCCAGTTACTTCCACTTCCCCCAGGATGGTTCCAGTTCCCATCAGGATGATCCCAGTCACTCCCAGTCACTCTCAGTTTATGCCAGTTGCCTCCAGCATGCACCCTGTCACTCCCAGTTACTCCCAGTTGCTTCCAGCAGGATCCCAGTTGTTCCAAGGATGTTCCCAGTTGCCTTCCAGCCTGGCCCCACTGGTTCCCAGTTCCCCCCTGCGTAGTTCCAGTCACTCCCAGTTTGATTCTGGTCCCTTACAGTCACTCCCACTATGATTCCAGTATGGTGCTGGTCACTCCCACTATGATCCCAGTCATTCCAGTCACTCCCAATAGGATCCCAGTTGCCCCCAAGGTGGTCCCAGTTGTTCCCAGCCACCCCCAGGATGGTTCCTTTCACTCTCAGGGACTCCCAGTCTGAGTCCAGTATGGCCCCAGTCACTCCCAGTCACTCCCTGGAGGATGCCATTTGCCCTCTGCATGGTCCCACTTGATCCCAGTATGATCCCAGTATGAATCCAGTCACTCCCAGTATGATACCAGTAACTTCCAGACACTTCCAGTACAAAGCCAGTTTGATCCCACTCATCCCCAGTATGGCTGCAGTCCCTCTCACACACACCCAGTATTATTGCAGTCATTCCCAGTAAGACCCCAGTATGACCCCAGCAGGGGCCCAGCTGCCCCCAGTATGGTTCCAGTTGCTCCCCTTCACCCCTACTATGGTTCCAGTCACTCCCAGCCACTCCCTGTATATCCCAGTTGCCTCCAGCATTCTCCCAGTCAGTCCCAGTATGATCCCAGTCTCTCCTAGTAGGATCCAAGTTACCCCCTGCATGGTCCCAGTTGCTCCCAGTCACCCCACTGTAGTTCCAGTCTCTCCCAGTCCCTCCCAGTATGACTCCAGTATGATCCCAGTGACCCTCTATATGGTGGCACTCACACCCAGGATGAACCCAGACATGCCCTGGCACTCCCAGGATAAAGCCATTTGCCCCCAGCAGGGTCCCACTTGCTCCCAGTCACCCAACTAGAGTTCCAGTCCCTCCCAGTAGGATCCCTGTCAGTCCCAGTCTCTCCCAGTATATCCCAGCTGACCTCAGCATGCTCCCAGTCAGTCCCAGTACACTCCCAGGCAGTCCCAATATGATCCCACTCACTCCTGGTCTCTCCTAGTATATCCCAGTTGCCCCCAGTGTGGTCCCATTCACTCCTGAATGCTCCCAGTAGCTTCCAGCATGATCCCAGTTTCTCACAGCCACTCCCAGTCAACCCCAGTAGGGTCCTAGTGCCTCCCAGTATGATCCCAGTCAATTACAGCGTGATCCCACTTGTTCCCAGTATATCCCAGTTGCGCCAACATGGTCCCAACTGCCCTCAGAATGCTCCCAGTCACTCCCAGTATGACCCCAGCCACCTTCACTGTGGGCCAGTTGCTCCCAATATGATCCCAGTTGTGCCCAGCATGGTCCCAGTTGCTCCCACTTCCTCCCAGTGGGATCCTAGTAGTTCCCAGCTGCCCCTAGCATAGAACCAGTTGCTCCCAGTATGATCCTAGTCTGATCCAGTATGATCCCAGTACAATCACAGTTGCCACCAGTATGATACCAGTGACTTCCCGACACTTCCAGTAGGAAGCCAGTTTGATCCCACTCATCCCCAGTATGGCTGCAGTCCCTCTCACACACTCCCAGTATTATTGCAGTCACTCCCAGTATGATCCCAGTATGACCCCAGTAGGGGCCCGGTTGCTCCCAATATGATCCCAATTGCCCCCAGTGTGGTTCCAGTTGCTCCCAGTCACCCCTACTGTGGTTCCAGTCACTCCCAGTATATCCCAGTTGCCTCCAACATGCTGCCAGGTGCTCCCAGTATGATCCCTGTTCCCCAGTTCTGGTCCCACTGGATCCAGTCCAGGTCTCGGTGTATCCCGGTGTCCCCCCTGTCCCCCCACCCCGCTGTCACCCCCTTTTCTCTCCCCACAGAGCTCCTGAGCCGGCGGCGGCCGCAGCCCCTCCCCAGGGCCTCGGGCCCAGCCTGGACCCCCCTGTCCCTGTGAGGATTTTGGGGGGTCGTGTGTCCCCCCCCTCCCCTGCTGTCACTCTGCCTCCGCCCGGCTGCTCCCAGTGTTCCCAGTAAAGCTTCCCAGTTCTCCCCAGTCCCAGTTATTGGGGGGCAGTGGGGGAGGGCCTTGGGGGAATCCCAAGGGGTGGAACCAAGTTTGGGGGGGGCAGAACCAGCCCCAGGATGGATCAGGAATGGGGGCCCCCCTTTGTTCCCCTGTGTCAGCCTGCTCTGGGGGGGTCTTGGTGGGGCACCTGCCCCTTAAAAGGCACCCAGCTCACCCCAAAAGGTGCTGGGACCCCCCTAAACCTGCACAAAGGCCCTGGAGAACCCCCCAAACATACTCAGAGCCCACCCAGGACCATACCTAAACCCTTTTTTTGGGGTGGTGGGACCTCAAATTGAGTTGGAGGAAGCTCGGGATTGGGGGGATGATGTGGATGATGTGAGAGGAGGGAAAAATGGGGTTGGGACCCCCAGAATAATCTGGGGGTGGGGTGGGCATTGAGGGGACTATGGAAAAGTGAAAGGAAGAGAGTGAAGCATGGAAAAAGGGGGGTGGTCTGGTGGGTCAGATGGTCCTATGAGGGTCTTTGGGCACAGAGGGGCTGGGAAAGGGAGGTGGCCCCCCTGAGCTCCCAACTTACTGTGGGGTGCTGGGGGCTGCTGGATCCAATCTCAGCCTTGCATTATGCCAACACTTTCAGTTTAGAGGAATTACAGAGGTGTGACTGAACCATTTAGGTCCCCCAGGTTTTAATGATGGCAAATCAGATCTATTGATAGAAGGGGATTATTTAGGGATACAAATGATCAGACAAAAGATCTTCATCAGGATTTTTTTACTGCACAAGAGAAACACTAAAAGACAGGATAAGATAGGACAGTGCTCTACACTAAAGCAATCGTTGAAGCAATTCTACTAAAGCTGGCACAAAAGCAATAATTCTTAATTAGAGATGGATGGAACTCCCCCAGACCAACGTTCGTGGGGAGATCTCTGCTCTCAACCTCCAGGACTGACCTTGGGGGGGTCCCCAGCTAAGGCAGGAATCTCCACACACCCCCAGGAAGGGTTCTGTTGGAAGAAGCTGCCCCTGTGAGAGGGGACTGGCCCTTTGTGGTAGAAACCTCAGTCCGCTCAAGTGCAAAGGGCCGCTATGACCGCCCCCCACAAAGGACAAGACAATTGGGGAAGGAAAGAGGGTCTTGGCTAACAGAGATCAAAGATTTCATGAGGTAAAAGCAGGTTCAGTTCAGGCTGAGGGCGCTGCGGCACCG
The DNA here is from genome assembly GCF_025592945.1 of Manacus candei. Taxonomy (NCBI): domain Eukaryota; kingdom Metazoa; phylum Chordata; class Aves; order Passeriformes; family Pipridae; genus Manacus; species Manacus candei. The sequence continues at coordinate 8,856,549 of NW_026138093.1, read as the reverse complement.
CCCGTGCGAACATTCCTGACGGGCGGGCGGGCGGAGGCTGCGGCTGCGGGGGGTGGAGGGGGCTCTGGAAAGGCGGTGCGCGCGCAGAGCGCCGCGGGTGCTTCCGGGAAGCAAAGATGGCGCTGGCTCCGTGCTGCACCGTGAGCTGGCGGGGCCTGCGGGAGAGCGGGGCTCTGGGGATCCCCTCGGGGGCTGCGAGGAGCGCGGCTGTGGGTGGAAAGGCTGGAGAGTTCGGGAGGGTTTAGCCGAGGGGTTCGGGGGCTCTCGAGAGTCAGAGCGCAGGCCTGGAACCGGGGGGGGGGCTTTGTCAACGCCCTGCCTGCACTGCGCAGGCGCGCCGGCGGAGTACTGAAGGGGGAACTGCAACTCCCATGAGGCTCTGCGCGATCCGCCATTACTTTTCCCGCCACAGCGCTCCGGCCGGCCCCGCGAACCGGCCCCAGGGAAAGGGGATCCCAGAGACCCCGCCCGAACCCCAGAGACCCCCAACACTCAGCACACAGAGACCCCACGGGGGGGGGGGGGGGGTCCCTTAAAGCCTAGCAGTGTGTTCCGGGGGTCCCCAGCCCCCCAAAGTCTGGGCGGGAGATGTACCACATCCAGGTAAAGGGATCCCAGTGCCCCCAGTATAGCCCAGTGACCTCCCAGTGACCCTTAGTACAGCCCAGTAACCCCCTCAGTGACTATCCAGTGTGTCCTAGTGACCTCCCACTGCCCCCCAGTATGGCTCAGTGATTCTCCAGTGAGCACCCAGTAACCCCCAGTATGGCCCAGTAACTTCTGAGTGCCCCCTCGTGTGTCCTGGTAATCCCCCAGTAACTTCCCAGTCCTTCCCAGTGCTCTTCCAGCATCCCTCAGTAGCCCCCCAGTCCCTCCCAGTGCCCCCTGGTTCCCCCCAGTGTGTCCCAGTAACCCCCAGTAATCCCCCAAAGCCACCAACTGTCCCCAACGTGTCCCCAGATGCCCTTGGCCTTTCTGTGAGTGTGTGTGGGAGGGCGTTTTTGTGTTCAGAGGGTCCAGTGGGGGCTCCTGGGGTGAGATAGAGGGTTGGGGACATCAGGGATGGGGTTTGGGTACACTGGGGAGAGTGGGGAGGGGTTTGTGGACAGTGGAATTGGGCGTGTCAAGATGGGAATTAGCGTGATCTGGAGGCCCTGGGGACATTGGAGACACCAGGGGAGTCTCAGGGTCTTAAGGGGGGAAATTAGGGACACCAAGAAGGTCTTGGGGACACCAGGGGGGTCTCAGGACTCACCTTAGCATGCTGCTGCCCCTCCTCTTTACCCATAGACATCATTAACCACCCCAAATGTCTCCTAACCCCCATTTTCCCTTTAATCACCTCCCCCTACAGATCCCTTTGCCCTCCCAACACCGCTTTTAACTCCCCTTAATGCACCCAAAGCCCCCCAAAACCTCCCAAATCCCCATTTAAACCCTCCCCCCGACCCCCCCCAAATCTCCCCCAGCCCCTCCCGAAATGCCTCCAACACCCCCCAAAGAGGGATCACCTGGCACCCTGGGACAGGAACACAGTGGGCTGTACTGGGGGCACTGGGCTGTACTGGGAGGGCACTGGGGGGGGCTCAGATGTCCCAGGACAACGGGGCCCAGCTTCAGGAGAGATCTGGGGAGCAGTGAGGAGGTACTGGTCTGTGCTGGTCTGTCCTGGTCTGTCCTGGTTTGTACCCCCAATCCCCAAAGCCCCTCCCCAGCTCCCCCAGGACCCTCCCACACCCCAAAGCCCCCCAGGCCCCCCCAGACCCCTGACTTGGTCCTGCTGCCCCTTGAGCATCTGCAGCTGCTGCAGAACCAGGCATTTCATCAGCAAATGTGCAGGTGACCCCAAGCTGGGGGTGTGTTGATGTGCTGGAAGGCAGGAGGGCTCTGCAGAGGGACCTGGCCCAGCTGGATCCATGGGCTGATTGCAAGGGGATGAGGTTCCAGCAGGCCAAGGGCCGGGTCCTGCCCTTTGGCCACAAGAAGCCCCGTCAGCCCCCCGGGCTGGGGCCAGAGTGTCTGGAGAGCAGGCAGGCAGAAAGGGAGCTGGGAGTGTGGATGGGCAGGAAGCTGAAGAGGAGGCAGAGTGTGGCCAGGTGGCCAAGAGGGCCAATGGCTGGTGGCCTGTGTGAGGAAGAGTGTGTCAGCAGGAGCAGGGAAGTGATTGTTGGGCTGGAGTGAGCGCTGGTGAGGCCACCCCTGGAGTGCTGTGTCCAGCTCTGGGCCCCTGAGTTGAGGAAGGCCCTGGAGGGGCTGGAGCAGGTGCAGAGAAGAGCAGCGAGGCTGGGGAAGGGAGTGGAGCACAAGTGGTGTGAGGAGAGGCTGAGGGAGCTGGGGGTGTTGAGGCTGGAGAAGAGGAGGCTCAGGGGAGACCTCCTGACTGTCTGCAAGTCCCTGCCAGGAGGTTGGAGCCAGGTGGGGGTGGGGCTGTTCTGCCAGGAAGCAGCAGTAGGACAAGAGGGCTGGGTCTTGAGCTGTGCCAGGGGAGGTTTAGGTTGGATATTGGGAAGCAATTTCTTCTCAAGAGAGTCATCAGGCCTTGGAATGGGCTGGGCAGGGAGGGGGTGGAGTCAGCGTCCCTGGAGGTGTTGAAGGTGAGGGTGGATGTGGCCTCAGTGCCATGGTCTGGGAAGCACAGTGGGGTTGGATCAGGGGTTGGACTTGATGATTTGGGAGGTCTTTTCCAACGCAGCTGATTCTGTGATTCTGTGATTGCCATTCCTATGGTAGCACACGCTTGAGGCTCCATCCCCAGGGTGATAGAGATGTCTGTCCATATATATCTCCAAGGCTAGTGTGTAAATGTGTGGTGTTAGAAAAGCAGGCTGAGTTCTGGCATAGTTTTAGAAGGAGAAGGAAGCCCAGAGGCCAGTGCAAGCAGGCAGCCCTCAGCTTGCACCTGATGTCCCCTCCCTGCAGGTTCCTGTCCTTGAGCCCAGGCCCTGAGGTGAGGCTGAGAAGTGGCGCGGAGGTGAGCCCAGAGCTGTCCCTGAGGTGAGGCTGAGAATAAGTGCAAGGCAGAGGTGCTGCTGAGGAAGGAGAGCCCTGTGGTGGGGAAGAGACAGAAGCTGTGAAAGCCCATCCCTGAGCAGGTGCTGTGTCCATCCCCTGTGTGCCAGGTGAGCTGGGGCTTTGCTGCAGAGCTGCGGGCGCTGATTTGAGGGTCTCCAAGTGCTGAGATGGTGGGCACCCAGGAACACAAACTGTGCCTGGCCACGGAGCCTGCAAGGAGGAGCAGAGACAGCCCTGGCAGTGTGGGGGGCCAGGTTGTGCCTGTGCCTTCCCCTGCAGGCCCTGGCTGTCCCTGCTGGGCCCCTGTCCATAATCCCCTCAGGTCCCTGCACACCTACTCTCCAGAGATTGACTCCCTGCAGACTTTGCATGGAAATCTGTGCTGGCAGCTGCATCCTGAGCCTGAGCGCAGTTTGTATCCCCGAGTGCTGATTCAACCTGGGGACCCAAGGGATCCTCTGCCATTCCATCTGTGCTGGTTTAAGGGTAAGCCAGCAGGGAAAATGAACTCAACTCAAAAGAGAGACCACAAGTCAGAATAACAATTTATTAAAACAACACAACAAGTATGATTATGCAGACAAACAACTGGCTTCAATCCACAAAAACCCAAATGTACAACCCAGCACCCTGGGATATGAACAAGCGGTGTTCCCCGGGCCCCCCTTGAGCCCAAAGTAAAGGGAGAGCGGAAAAACCTGCTGGTGGGAGAGCTGTTGCAGTCCGGTCAGAATGGTGATTGCAGTCCAGTCGAGGGTGGTGGTCTCAGTCTGGCCGAGAGCAGTGAGCTGCAGTCCTCCTCTGGGTCCCACGAGTGGTAGAAAAGTTCTGAAACTCCAGGTTTATATATTCTCCAGTTCAGGCAGGAATGGTCAATCCTTCCCTCAGAGCGGGGAATTCCATAAAAGGAATGGTCAATCCTTCCCTCAGAGCGGGGAATTCCATAAAAGGGTATGAGGACAGGAACATCCCCCCACAGGCAGGCCCCCTCTGCCCCTGACAACAGTTTCTGGGAAATGGCATGGAGGGCCATAGAATACACAGTTCTGGGCTATACCTATCCAGTGATGAATCGGTCCCAGCTGTTCTAACTAGGACACCATCCATGCAGCAGGAGTCACCCTCCTGCCCTTGACGCCCTGCAGAGGAACAAGTGCCATGTCTCTGTTTGGGAGAAGCCAGATGCTGCCCCTGGGCCATCAGAAGTGGTGCTGAAGCCTCTTTCAGCCCAGCCCTGGGTGCAGTTTTCTCATCCCCTCACCGAGTGCCAGCACTGACCAACCAGGGCGTTTGGCACACTTGGTTTGGTGGTTTGGAGAAACAACCCCAGACTGGCAGGGGGCCAGAGAACCTTGAGGAACAGCCCTGGCGAGTTTTAAGTGATACTACATTAATACAGCTTTTGATTAATATATTGCAACTCAATCAAGTGCTCATGAAGTGACCTCACTCTCCTCATCCTCCCAATTGAACACCTTTTTTGGGGTTGAATCTTCATATTTTGTGTATTTTTTTCGCTTAAGTTTAACTTTTTGTAGTTTGTGAGGAGGTTCATCTCGCCATTTCTAAGAGGTTTTTTACCTGAATCATGTTGGTTTGGGATTTCTGGGCCGAATCTTGGTGTTTGGGAGGTTTTTATGGTCACAGGATGCCCGGTGAGTTCTAGAGATGGACTTGGGCAGGAGGAACCCCCAAGCCAACACGCTCAGCCCTTGTTTTCCCCCCATCAGGATTTGTCCTTCCCAAAGCTTGGGCGGATGGAGGAGGAGGCTGCGAGGAAGAGGAAGATGCCTTGGGCCCCCCAGGCAGGTGAGGAGGAAGTCAGTGTCCCTTTGGGCGGGTGTTGTGCTGGCTCTGTCAGCCCAGCATGGCCCCGGCTGCAGGACAACCCCGCTGGCGCCGCCGTCCTGCCGGGGCCGGAGTTGGGGGGATGTCCTTGGCCTTCCCTGTGGGCCGGAGGCAAATCCCCTGCCTGTCCTTCTTGCTTCCTGCCCCAGGCCCCGAGCTGAGGAGGGAGAGCGCGGAGGACAAATCCCCCCGTGAGACCCTGGTGGGAGAGGCCGTTTTGAAGGGCTCCCCGGCGCAGGAAGGCAGCGGGGAGGAAAAGGGCCGGAGATCCCCCCGCAGGAGGGGCTCCAAAGCCAGCCCAGGGTGCTCTGAGGAGGAAAGAGCCAGCCTGTGCCGGGAAGGCGGCCAGAGCTTGAGGGGGAGCTCTGACCTGGTGGAGCCTGAGCAGCCTCCCAGCAGGGAGAAACCCTTCAGGTGCTTGGAATGTGGGAAGACCTTCAACAGGAGCAGCACCCTCCTCACCCATCAGCACATCCACACCGGGGAACGGCCCTACCCGTGTGGGGAATGTGGGAAGAGCTTCAGGCAAAGTTCCAACCTTATCCAACACCAGCGCATCCACAGTGGGGAATGGCCCTACACATGTAGGGAATGTGGGAAGGGCTTCAGTGACAGGTCCACTCAACGCACCCACCAGCGCATCCATACTGGGGAACGTCCCTACAAGTGTGGGGAATGTGGGAAGAGCTTCAGCTGCAGCTCCAACCTCCACATCCACCAGCGCATCCACACTGGAGAACGTCCCTACACGTGTGGGGAATGTGGGAAGAGTTTCAGGCACAGCTCCACCCTCCACTCCCACCAGCTCATCCACACTGGGGAACTTCCCTACACATGTGGGGAATGTGGGAAGAGCTTCAACTGCAGCTCCAACCTCCTCAGCCACCAACGCATCCACACTGGGGAGCGGCCTTACACGTGTGGGGAATGTGGGAAGAGCTTCAGTGACAGCTCCAATCTTCACGCCCACCAACGCATCCACACCGGGGAACAGCCCTACACATGTGGGAAATGTGGGAAGAGGTTTCAGACCAGCTCACATCTCCTCAGGCACGAGCGGACGCACACGGATGAGAGGCCCTTCCGCTGCACCGACTGCGGGAAGGGCTTCAAGCAGAACTCCAACCTCGTCACCCACCGGCGCATCCACAGCGGGAGAGGCCCTACAAGTGTGGGGAGTGTGGGAAGAGCTTCACCCACAGCTCTACCTTGACCAAACACCAACAGACCCACCAGTAAGGGAAGCCCTACCAGTGCCCCGACTGCGGGAAGAGCTTTGGCCGTAGGACTGACACGCAAAAAAGGTTTCAAAAGGTCTTCAGGATTTTGAGTATCTACACTCTAACATCAGTTTATTCTTTTGAATATGTGTAAGTTTAACCTCATTTTAGTCTGAAAGCCAAATTCACCACTTCCCCATTCCCTGATAACTGTGGGCTGGTTCTGACAAGTGAGGCAGAAATTACCCACTGCCCAGCAAAAACCAGTGGGGCCAGCCAGTGGTCTCTGCCCTGGCAGCCCAGTTTCCCCAGTCTCATCTCAAAATGACCAGTTACACTGAAGCAAAGAGCACTGGAACCAGTGCAACAAACCCCAGTCTGACTTTCACACCTGCCCACGTGTCCTGTTTTCTGCTGCTCTACAGACTTCCTTGTTTAAAATACAGTGGAAAAATGAACAGTTTTGGAGGTTGTTTTGGTTTTGGGCTCGGGTGTTTTTTTCCCCCCCACTATTCTCATTAACCTCATTTCAAATCTATTTCAGTGTTTGAAGATGAATTAAAATTTTGAATGATTTTTAATGCCAATTTTAACGGGGGTACTTTTGAATTAGATGATCAATGGAGCATAGAGGCGTGAGAAAGGAATCATATTAGGATGTGAAACCAGCTAGAGTGTGGTACAATGTAACTTCATGGCACAAGCTAATTGTAAGGTCCATTGTGCTTTTTAGCAAGTCAGCCTGATATCCCCTATTATCAGAGCTGAGTTCTTCCTTGGTTTTGCTACATATTGCAAGATAGATACATCTACCCTTGAAACACAGTGATAGAGGTCATCCATAGGGGTGAGAAAGATGATGATGGGAGGAAGATTCTGTGGGCAGGGGTCACTGGCCCCTTGCCCTACAGCAGGGCATGCACAGACTGTTGCTATCAGGTGATGAACAGGCAGGGTTTGGCTGCCACTCAGGCATCACCTTATACTGGGTACTGGCCCTACGTGGTGTAATGTAGAGCTGATAAAATGGGGTGTCAGGACTGCTGGGGTGAGCGATCCTCATCCTGCCATGGAGACTGTGTTGTTCCATGGGGACGCCCGCTAAGCACGGGCACCGACCAGCTGCTGCAGATCCTGGCAGCCCTGGGCTGTCTGTGTGGGTAAGCACAGTTTATTGACAGGAAGCAACTGAGAGAACAAACTTTTTAATATCCTTTTAGTGTTTCTTTAATTCCCCTTTTATGTTTATGGTATTTTTCCTTTAGTTTCCCTTTTTACTAACCAATATCGTGTTATCCATAATATTGTGTTAAGATCCTTTTTTGGTATCCCTTTTCACTAGTTAATTCTGTATTAAATGCTGTTCGTAGTATTTGTTTTAATTCCACCCAATAAGGTAGTTATTTTGTATCCTTTTTAGTTTTTAATTCCTCTTGCTAAGTTTATTACTATTATTATTATTCTCACTGCAATAAAAGATATTTTGTGTGTTTGAATATTTCTGGCACTTGTCTTTATTCCGGACATGTATCCAAACAAACTGTTACACACACACAGCTTCTACTGAGAAGCTTCTGTCCTGTCAGGACAGTCAAACTGAACAAACGTGTTTTCTTGCTGCTGAACTTTACAAATGAAAAAAAACAAGTTACTGTTCTATGCCCAAGGTTCTGGATCCTGCCCCATGTATAACTTTAGCAGCTCTCCAGATGGAAGGGGATACCACTGCATTGGTGTTACTAGGAGTGACTTTGTGCATCCCCAGACATGGAGCTGTAGCTCACTAGACACTGAGCAGCTTACCTGTTTTTCCCCACGCCCAGTTTCCTAAAACTGAGGAAAGAAAAGCAAGTATTTGTTTAGACAGCACCACAAACCAGAGGCTGGATGGATAAAAAAGTAATTTAATAAGCCTTGCTCTCAGGAGATGCTTAATAGACAGAAACACTCCTTTAGAGGAGCAGCTAATTCACAGAAGCATCAAAGAACTTCAATCAGACATTCACTCCACAGGGACAAGGCAAGGTTTGCCTTCTCTTCATCTGAGGTGAGGTTAAGCTCTTTAACATGAACAGTGCTGCTCCTCCAAATCTGCTTCAGTGCTTCCAAGTATGACAAAGGAAAGCGCAGCCCGTGAGTCTGCTGGGGAAGAAGAAACAGAAAACAAATCCTTCAGCTGAGAGCAGTGTCCTTATTGCACAGCAGTGTGTGAGGCTGTGGGGAGGGAGCAGCAGGAATGTGCTCCCTTCCCACATGGCACTGGTGTCACTGAGAGCATTCTCCAGAAGACTCGGTTTCATCCAGGCCTGTTTTATCTTCGTAGGGAAAATGCTGAACTCTATTCCGTGTTCCAGCACGCTTTTGGAGGTGGGGATGTTTACAGCACGTGGCTTTCTCCTGTGGTTTACACATGGAAGAATTAAATAGCCTTAAACTTACACTCTTGCCTAGCCCTACCCATTATTTTTGGAAGCTCACAGAAGTTTATTTCTAGCTGCCACACGCAGTCTTTGGATATAGTTTGACACAACCACAGAGGAGCTCCATTCCCAGGCCTGGAGTCTTCAAGGGCAAGAAGGAATTTTCTGGGATCTGCACATGTTGTTCAGGTGCCAGTGTACAACCTCAGCTCTGGAGGACCAGTGAGATTTACTTCCAAAGAAAAATAAGTGCCAGGCAAAAAGCCTTGCTGTAATTACTGAGACAAGGACAGACTGTGCCCTGTTTTGCCATTCCAGTGTTTCGGATCACAGAGCAAAGACACAGCATCTCACTGCCAAAACAGCAGAAATAAAGGTTCCAAAGCTCAAAGCCATGCTTAGGAAGGATTTATGACCCAGCAAAAGCACACTGTACCTGCGAGCAGGAACAGAGACAACCTGAAAAGTACATTTCAGAACAAGGTAGGTCTTTACTCACAGTGCTGACCCACCCTACCCTAAAACGAACACCCCTGCAGTGTGTTCCATTGGATACAGAATCTAACACGGGGTTAGCATGGCAGTGATCCCTAGGGAATATCTGCTGGCCTATCCAGTAGCCTCAGTAGAGGATGTGCTAAGGACACACCAGTAAGAGCTGGTTTTAGTTGCTCCAGTAGCTTTGCTCACTGGGCCATAAGGCATGCACCAGAAATCCTGTTAACATCTCGAGTGTTTAATTAAGCATGAGATCACATTGCTCAGTTCCACTGTTGAACTGCCTCTGTGGTGCAGCCTCAGCTCCTCTGGGCACTGCAGGGCTGGGCAGAAAGGCTCTGGGTGCTGAGGATCACGGCAGAACCCAGGCCCTGCTGCCATTCTGGGCAAGCTCATCTCATGCAGCAAAACCCCCCATGGAAAGATAAGTTTTGGGGTGTCTGCAGGAACAAACCTGGGCCGTGCCATCCTCACTGCCAGTGTCATCTGTCCCCATCATGGGAGTGTCTCTCCTGTTCCTTAAGGAATGATACACATAAACCATCTCCCTGCGGATTTCATCCTAAAAGACAGCAGGAAGGAAACAGTCACATGTGATCCACAGCCTCAGACTCATCTCACTGCACTTGCCAATGCTCCTTAATTCTGGAGTCACTCTTACAACAAAGCATGCAAGTCACCCTCCCAAATGAATTGTCCAACAGCCACCTCCGACAGCAATAAAGGACTCTCCAAAACACCTCTGAAAATTTATTTACAATCATCTTCTGCCTTAAAACTGCCCCTGCTAGAGTCCCAGGAGTGATGCTGTACAGAAAACAGGCCATTTAAGGGAAAGTATTAATGAACAGGTGTGCATCAACACATTTCCAGTCTGATACTGATCTGTTTCTTAAAAATCACATGCCCATCATCAGTCCTTGGTCAGAGCTGTGCAAAGCAATTCAGAGCTCTCTGGGCAGGTTGCACATGGAATTTGTGGACACAGGTCTTCCATGTGTCCTGTCATCCTGGGTTGATCTGTGTGACATCAGAAGGCAAGGTGGCCCAAAAACTGGGGGGAAAAAGTCTCCAAAACCTACACAGTCTCAATATGGACACAAGCAAGATGGAGGAAAAAAATCAGAAAGTTATGGTGTGTTTTTCTTGGGAAACATTCAATTCCTCCAAACAAACCCCAAACTGTACAAGATAATCTTTGCTGTGTGTCCCGCCCCCTTATTTTTTTTAAAGTGAGATAAAAAGCACTTCTACAATTTCATACTAAAAAACCTTCATGGATAAGAAGCAGTATAAACACAGCATAATGCAAGATGCATGGATCAATGTTGTGGAACAACTTAGTAGTGCCCCTGGCACCTGCTTGGATACAGAGATAACCCAGAAGTGAAGACTAAATGCAGCCACAGCAGCAGCTGCAACCAGCAGAATTCCCTCTCCTGAGAAAACCTATTTTTATAAATTATTCCTGTTCTTAAATACAAAGAATAGAAAAAAACCTATTATCAAGACCTGTAGAGGCCATTTAGCTGCTGTAATGATCTACCCCATCAAACCTGAGACAAAAGCCATGTACCTCCCATACAGAATCATAGGCTGAATTTAGTTTTGAAGCCCCCCCTCCAGAAGGTTGGAATGTGCCATATCACTCAACAAACAACCCCACAGTATCCTAACAAACCCTAATGGGATGCAGGATCCAGCTCAGTGTAACTGCATGACCCTTATAGACCTTTTGCACAGGAGAGCAACAACTCACATGCCTCACATGCACTCCCCAGCCCACCCCAAATGTACAGGGGTGGCTTCACTGTACCCACAGCATTCTCTTGATCTGGTTCCACAGAGATGAGAGTGTGATCTCTGAACTGCAGTCTGATTTTGCTGTCTATTTTTGGCAATTTCCCACCTAAGAAAAATAAATCCTCCTTAGAAAGGAAGAAAACCAGACAAACGGTTAAACTGAGCCCCCCTGTGCTCTCCCCACTCTCTCAAGGCTGGACTGTTTGTTAAGCTCTGTTTCAACACCCACATGTCCTCAAACTTGTTGTGGAGGGGGCAAGGAGAAAGAGATTTTTTAATTCTCTCCCCTTTCCTGTCTGCAAATAACTATAATAAATAGCAAGCTAGAGCCCAGGGAAAACTGCTACCAGTTAAATGCTCTCGGGATACAGTTTATCACAGCTGCCAGTTCCAGTCTAGGATAATCTTTATTCCACTCTAAGGGAGTGTCATCTCTCCCACTCGACACGGGGAGCAAACACACACGTGGGGCCTCACGGCACATGAAGCTGATGCTGGACTGTGATCTGGCAGAGTTCAGGCACACGGTGTGACTCTTGGGGTCGGTGCTGTGCCGGGCAAAGGCTTGGACTCGACGCTCCTCGTGGGTCCCTTCCACCTCAGCCTGTTCTGTGACGGTGCGATGAGTTCCCTCTCTTCCAACACTGTTGTTCTTTTCAGGGCTCCTCGCTGCCCGGGGCCCGGAGCCCGCCTCCCGCGCGCCTGCTTCCCTGCCCGTTTTGGCGGCCGCAGCCGGGCGCTGAGTGCCCGCTCCCCGGGCGGGCCCGGCCGCTGCTCCAGGAGTGGGGGGGCAGCGCCGGCGCCTCGAGGATTCCCGGGATTCCCTGGCCGGTTTCCAGGCAACGCTCCCCGCGCGCTCCTCGCTCCAGGGCCGAAGGTGCGCAGCCAATGGGAGGCGGCGGAGTGGGCGGGGCGAGGCGGGGATTGGGCGGGGCGGGGGCGGGGCCGAGAGGGGCGGTTGGTGGGGTTTGGGTGGGAGCGGGCGGGGCGGGGCCGGGAGCGGGAGCGCTGCCGCTGAGCGGCCCCCGGGCAGAGACCCCGGGCAGCGGCCCCGAGACCCCCGGCGAGTGGCCCCCGGGCGAGAGAGCCCCGGCGAGTGGTCCCCGGTGCGCGGCCCCGGGGGAGGGACCCCCCGTGCGAGGCCCCCGGTGAACGACCCCCGGTGAGCGACCCCCAGTAAGTGACACCCGGTGAGCGACTCGCGGGGAAGAAGTCCCGGTAAGTGACCCCTGCGGAGGGACCCCCGGTGAATGACCCGCGGTGAACAACCCCTGGCAAGTGACCCCGGGGAGGGAGCCCCGGTAAGTCACCCCGAGGAGGGACCCCCGGGCAGTGAGCCCCGGGGACAGTCCCCCGGTGCGCGGCCCCCGGGGGTGTCGGGCCGGGGCTGGGCGCGTTCCTTCCCCGTGCAGAGCCGAGCGGGGCCGTGGCGGGAGCGGGGCCGGAGCGGAGCCGGCCGGGGGGGCAGAGGGGAGCCCTGAGCCGCCTTCTGCCGAGGGGGCTGCTGGAAAGGAGCCTGCGCTGGGAGGAGCGGGGGACGTGGCCCGAGGCTGAGGCAGGGGAGCTTCAGGTCAGCTCCTGGACAAAGGTTTCTCGCTGTGTTTTTCGGGGGGGCTCGGGGACTGCAATGGGTTGCCCAGGCGGAGCCAGCACCCCGGCAGGTGTTTCAGAGGCGCCTGCATCTGGCCATGGCTGACACGCTTTAGTGGTTTGGGGGTTGCTGGGGCAGTGCTGGGCTGACAGATGGACTTGATGGAATCATGGAACAACGTGCTGAGTTGGGAGGGTCCCACCGGCACCGTGGAGTCCAGCTCCTGAGTTTTAGGCACCACTAAAGGAACTGAATCTGGATCGAGCTGTTTGGCTCCAAAAACTCTTCTGCCCCTAGTCTACACTGCCAAGTGAAACAAAACAGACCGTGCAAAATAGAGGCCTGTGTTCCCCCCAAAGGGAAGGTAGGCAGTTACAAACCGGGAGAATAAAGCAAAGCTCAGAGCCTACATTCATGGTTCCCACAGTTGTATGACACATCAAACCAGTCCGCTGTTACCCATGTAGAACTGTCATCAGGAACCCCAAACTTTCTTGTGTGTATTTGTGTAGATATGTATATATACACATACCTATGTATAGATACCTATTTGTGTGTATCTCTGTAAGATTCTGTATCTTTGGATGTGATATTGGCATGCTGTTGTTGTGTGGCAACAAGTGGACTTAAATGGTTACAAGACTTTAGGAGATAGCCTTTCTGCTTGTGGGTTCTGTTTTTTAAAGAAGGTAACAAGAAAAGAACTCTTTAGCCAAATATCAGTTAAGGGCTCCTCGCTGCCCGGGGCCCGAAGCCCGCCTCCCGCGCGCCTGCTTCCCTGCCCGTTTTGGCGGCCGCAGCCGGGCGCTGAGTGCCCGCTCCCCGGGCGGGCCCGGCCGCTGCTCCAGGAGTGGGGGGGCAGCGCCGGCGCCTCGAGGATTCCCGGGATTCCCTGGCCGGTTTCCAGGCAACGCTCCCCGCGCGCTCCTCGCTCCAGGGCCGAACGTGCGCAGCCAATGGGAGGCGGCGGAGTGGGCGGGGCGAGGCGGGGCTTGGGCGGGGCGGGGGCGGGGCCGAGAGGGGCGGTTGGTGGGGTTTGGGTGGGAGCGGGCGGGGCGGGGCCGGGAGCGGGAGCGCTGCCGCTGAGCGGCCCCCGGGCAGAGACCCCGGGCAGCGGCCCCGAGAGCCCCGGCGAGTGGCCCCCGGTGCGCGGCCCCGGGGGAGGGACCCCCCGTGCGCGGCCCCCGGTGAGCGACCCCCGGTGAGCGACCCCCAGTAAGTGACACCCGGTGAGCGACCCGCGGGGGAGAAGCCCCGGTAAGTGACATCTGCGGAGGGACCCCCGGTGAATGACCCGCGGTGAACAACCCCTGGCAAGTGACCCCCGGGGAGGGACCCCCGGTGCGCGGCTCCCGGGGGTGTCGGGCCGGGGGTGGGCGCGTTCCTTCCCCGTGCAGAGCCGAGCGGGGCCGTGGCGGGAGCGGGGCCGGAGCGGAGCCGGCCGGGGGAGCAGAGGGGAGCCCTGAGCCGCCTTCTGCCGAGGGGGCTGCTGGAAAGGAGCCTGCGCTGGGAGGAGCGGGGGACGTGGCCCGAGGCTGAGGCAGGGGAGCTTCAGGTCAGCTCCTGGACAAAGGTTTCTCGCTGTGTTTTTCGGGGGGGCTCGGGCACTGCCATGGGTTGCCCAGGCGGAGCCAGCACCCCGGCAGGTGTTTCAGAGGCGCCTGCATCTGGCCATGGCTGACACGCTTTAGTGGTTTGGGGGTTGCTGGGGCAGTGCTGGGCTGACAGTTGGACTTGATGGAATCATGGACCGTGCTGAGTTGGGAGGGTCCCACCGGCACCGTGGGGTCCAGCTCCTGAGTTTTAGGCACCACTAAAGGAACTGAATCAGGATCGAGCTGTTTGGCTTCAAAAATTCTTCTGCCCCTAGTCTACACTGCCAAGTGAAACAAAACAGACCGTGCAAAATAGAGGCCTGTGTTCCCCTGAAAGGGAAGGCAGGCAGTTACAAACCAGGACAGTAAATCAAAGCTCAGAACATACATTCATGGTCCCCACAGTTGTATGACACATCAAACCAGTCCTCTGTTCATTAACCGTGTAGAACTGTCATCAGGAACCCCAGACTTTCTTGTGTGTATTTGTATAGATATGTATAGATATGTATAGGTAGATAGATATACATACATAGATATGTATAGGTATCTATTTGTGTGTATCTCTGTAAGATTCTGTATCTTTGGATGTGATATTGGCATGCTATTGTTGTGTGGCAACAAGTGGACTTAAAAGGTTGCAACACTTCAGGAGATCACCTTTCTGCTTGTGGGTTCTATTTTTTAAAGAAGGTAACAAGAAAAGAACTCTTTAGCCAAATATAACTTAAGACATTAATCAGAGCAAATGTATTGATTTTTATTTCCAATTGTACAACAAGTCATTCAACTATTTGCATACTCCAAAGCTGGGTTGGAAACTTCTCCCTCAGAAATAAGAAAAACTGTTTTCCAAGGCTGTTACTGACAGCCATGGCAGAGTTTCCAATAACAACTCCCCATTCTTGAAATGCAAAGCCTGAAAAATGAAACAAGCGTTAACCTGGAATTCTTGTTGCCAGCACTGATCTGGACAGAAGTTATTAGAGAGTGGAGCAAAGCTAGCACCACAAACAACCTTGGGCTCTGCATTCGTTGGTCATGGCAACAAAGTTTTGCTTTTCAACCCATCTACTAAGGAAACCTTGCCAGAACTGTGAGCTTATAACACTACTTTTCTTAAGAAGTGAGGAGGCCTTAATCCAGTGTACACAGATGAGACCCTGAAATAGGAGAGAGGCCAGTTGCTGATGATCAGTGCAGATGAGGAATCAGCTCTGCTGAGTAGACTTCAAGCTTTGTGATTTTTACAAGTGGACTATTTCAAATCTGTTGTAGAAGAAACAGTCTTTTCTGTTTGATCAACTTTCCACTTTCAGAATACTGGAGTTTATCCCTAAAATTCAGCCTGTAGTTTCAAAAGATAAAAATCCTTCGAGGAAACCTTTCAGCCTCAGTAGCCAATTGCAATGTGCCCAGGGAAGTTCAGCAACAGCACCATTCATTAAATGAACTGTTCTGGACCAGCCATCCCAGAGAGATTGAGCTCCAGTGCTAAACCCCATAGAGTGCCAAGTGCCATAAAAGCTGATTTGTGGCTTCGCTGAGATTCTCTCTGGTTTCATTTGGTGTAGCTGGCACATCTAGAGCAAAAGGTCTGGGCAAACGTACATCCTTAGAAGGGTCCAGTACAAATAATGTCACAAGATTAGCAATTTCTCTAACTGAAGAAGGCAATTAGATACAGGAATGTATTTTTCTACCTCCTCTTTCCACACTGCTGCTGTGTTCCTTCATCATGCCCTGTGAGCAGTCCCAGTGCTCTGTGACTGACGCCATAAAGGACTTGATAACAGGGAAAAAACACCTCAGAGACAAAAGGTGCCATCACAGGAATCTCTTGCTGCCCAAGAAGTGCCAAGGTGGCCCCAACAACTGCACCTCAAAGCCAAAGGATCCAGACATTTTTTCCTGGTGGAAAGAGCTGCTGTTCCCTTTTTTCAGCCCTGCTCTGCAATGGCCGGTCCCACCTCCAGAAAACTTTACTCCAGATGAAGATTCCTGCCAGACAAAAAGTGCCACCACAGAAAGGTTTTTGCTGCCCAAGAAGTGCCCACGCTGCCCCAACAACTGAACCTCAAAGACAAAGGATCCAGACTTTTTTTCCTGGTGGAAAGAGCTGCTGTTCCTTTTTTCAACCCTGCTCTGCAATGACCGGTCCCACCTTTTAAAAAATTTAATCCAAATGAAGATTTTTGACAGACGAAAGGTACCGCCACAAAAAACTCTTCCTTCCCAAGAAGTGCCCAGGCTGCCCCACCAACTACACCTGAAGCCAAAGCTTCCAGATTTTTTCCTAATGGAAAGAGCTGCTGTTCCCTTTTTTCAGACCTGCGCTACAATGGCCGGTCCCACCTCCTGGAAAATTGAATGCAAATGAAGATTCCTGCCAGACAAAAGGTGCTACCACAAAAAACTCTACCTTCCCAAGAAGTTTCCAGGCTGCACAAACTACACCTGAAGTCAAAGCTTCCAGATTTTTTCCTGGTGGAAAGAGCTGCTTTTCCCTTTTTTAAGCTCTGCGCTGCAATGGCCGGCCCCACCTCCTGGAAAATTGAATCCAAATGAAGATTCCTGCCAGAGAAAAGGTGCCACTACAGAAAGGTCTTTGCTGCCCAAGAAGTGCTCAGGCTGCCCCAAAATCTACACCTCAAAGCCAAAAGTCCCAGACATTTTTTCCTGGTAGAAAGAGCTGCTCTTCCCTTTTTTCAGTCCTGTTCTGTAATGCCAGTCCCACCTCCTGAAAAATTTACTCCAACTAAAGATTCCTGCCAGAGAAATGGTGCCACCACAGAAAGGTCTTTGCTGCCCCAGAAGTGCCCAGGCTGCCCCACCAACTTCACCTCAAAGACAAAACTTCCAGAAAGTTTTCCTGGTGGAAAGAGCTGCTGTTCCCTTTTTTCAGCCCTGCTCTGCAATGGCTGGTCCCACATCCTGGAACATTGAATCCAAATGAAGATTCCTGCCAGACAAAAGGGGCCACCACAGAAAGGTCTTTGCTGCCCAAGAAGTGCCCAGGCTGTCCCAAAATCTACACCTCAAAGACAAAGCTTCCAGAATTTTTTCCTGGTGGCTAGAGCTGCTGTTCCCTTTTTTCAGTCCTGTTCTGTAATGCCGGTCCCACCTCCAGAGAAATTGAATCCAACTAAAGATTCCTGCCAGAGAAATGGTGCCACCACAGAAAGGTCTTTGCTGCCCCAGAAGTGCCCAGGCTGCCCCACCAACTTCACCTCAAAGGCAAAGCTTCCAGACTTTTTTCCTGGTGGAAAGAGCTGCTGTTCCCTTTTTTCAGCCCTGCTCTGAAATGGCCGGTCCCACCTCCTGGAAAATTGAATCCAAATGAAGATTCCTGCCAGACAAAAGGTGCCACCACAGAAAGTTCTTGTTCCCCAAGAAGTGCCCAGGCTGCCCCAAGAACTGCACCTGACGCCAAAAGATCCAGACTTTTTTCCCTGGGTGAAAGAGCTGCTGTTCCCCTTTTTCAGCCCTGCTACAATGGCTCGTCCCACCTCCTGAAAAATTTACTCTAAATGAAGATTCCTGCCAGACAAAAGGTGCCGCCACAAAAAACTCTTCCTTCCCAAGAAGTTCCCAGGCTGCACAAACTACACCTGAAGCCAAAGCTTCCAGATTTTTTCCTGGTGTGAAGAGCTGCTGTTCCCGTTTTTCAGGCCTGCTCTGCAATGGCCGGTCCCACCTCGTGAAAAATTTAATCCAAATGAATATTCCTGCCAGACAAAATTTGCCGCTACAAAAAACTCTTGCTGCCCAAGAAGTGCCCAGGCTGCCCCACCAACTACTCCTGAAGCCAAAGGATCCAGACTTTTTTTCCTTAGGGAAAGAGCTGCTGTTCCGTTTTTTCTGCCCTGCGCTGCAATCTCCAGTCCCACCTTTTTAAAAACTGAATCCTACTGAAGATTCCTGCCAGAAAAAAGGTGCCACCACAGAAAACTCATCTATCCCAAGAAGTACCCAGGCTGCAACAACTACACCTGAAGCCAAAGGATCCAGACTTTTTTTCCTCAGGGAAAGAGCTGCTGTTCCCTTTTTTCAGTCCTGCGCTGCAATGGCCGGTCCCACCTCCTGGAAAATTGAATCCGACTGAAGATTCCTGCCAGAAAAAAGGTGCCACCACAGAAAACTCTTCCTGCCCAAGAAGTACCCAGGCTGCACTAACTACACCTGTAGCCAAAGGATCCAGATTTTTTCCTGGTAGAAAGAGCTGCTGTTCCCTTTTTGCAGTCCTGTGCTGCAATGGCCGGTCCCACCTCCAGAAAACTTTACTCCAGATGAAGATTCCTGCCAGACAAAAGGTGCCACCACAGAAAGGTCTTGATGCCCAAGAAGTGCCCAGGCTGCCCCAAGAACTGCACCTGACGTCAAAAGATCCAGACTTTTTTCCCTGGTGGAAAGAGCTGCTGTTCCCTTTTTTCAGCCCTGCTGCAATGGCTTGTCCCACCTCCTGAAAAATTTCCTCTAAATGAAGATTCCTGCCAGACAAAAGGTGCCGCCACAAAAAACTCTTCCTTCCCAAGAAGTTCCCAGGCTGCACAAACTACACCTGAAGCCAAAGCTTCCAGATTTTTTCCTGGTAGAAAGAGCTGCTGTTCCCTTTTTTCAGTGCTGTGCTGCAATGGCCGGTCCCACCTCCAGAAAACTTTACTCCAGATGAAGATTCCTGCCAGACAAAAGGCACCACCACAGAAAGCTCTTCCTGCCCAAGAAGTGCCCAGGCTACCCCAACAACTGCACCTCCATGACAAAGCTTCCAGACTTTTTTTCCTGGTGGAAAGAGCTGCTGTTCCTTTTTTCTACCCTGCTCTGCAATGACCGGTCCCACCTTTTAAAAAATTGAATCCAAATGAAGATTCCTGCCAGACAAAAGGTGCTACCACAAAAAACTCTACCTTCCCAAGAAGTTTCCAGGCTGCACAAACTACACCTGAAGTCAAAGCTTCCAGATTTTTTCCTGGTGGAAAGAGCTGCTTTTCCCTTTTTTAAGCTCTGCGCTGCAATGGCCGGCCCCACCTCCTGGAAAATTGAATCCAAATGAAGATTCCTGCCAGAGAAAAGGTGCCACTACAGAAAGGTCTTTGCTGCCCAAGAAGTGCCCAGGCTGTCCCAAAATCTACACCTCAAAGACAAAGCTTCCAGAATTTTTTCCTGGTGGCTAGAGCTGCTGTTCCCTTTTTTCAGTCCTGTTCTGTAATGCCGGTCCCACCTCCAGAGAAATTGAATCCAACTAAAGATTCCTGCCAGAGAAATGGTGCCACCACAGAAAGGTCTTTGCTGCCCCAGAAGTGCCCAGGCTGCCCCACCAACTTCACCTCAAAGGCAAAGCTTCCAGACTTTTTTCCTGGTGGAAAGAGCTGCTGTTCCCTTTTTTCAGCCCTGCTCTGCAATGGCCGGTCCCACCTCCTGGAAAATTGAATCCAAATGAAGATTCCTGCCAGACAAAAGGTGCCACCACAGAAAGTTCTTGTTCCCCAAGAAGTGCCCAGGCTGCCCCAAGAACTGCACCTGACGCCAAAAGATCCAGACTTTTTTCCCTGGGTGAAAGAGCTGCTGTTCCCTTTTTTCAGCCCTGCTACAATGGCTCGTCCCACCTCCTGAAAAATTTCCTCTAAATGAAGATTCCTGCCAGACAAAAGGTGCCGCCACAAAAAACTCTTCCTTCCCAAGAAGTTCCCAGGCTGCACAAACTACACCTGAAGCCAAAGCTTCCAGATTTTTTCCTGGTGTGAAGAGCTGCTGTTCCCGTTTTTCAGGCCTGCTCTGCAATGGCCGGTCCCACCTCGTGAAAAATTTAATCCAAATGAATATTCCTGCCAGACAAAATTTGCCGCTACAAAAAACTCTTGCTGCCCAAGAAGTGCCCAGGCTGCCCCACCAACTACTCCTGAAGCCAAAGGATCCAGACTTTTTTTCCTTAGGGAAAGAGCTGCTGTTCCGTTTTTTCTGCCCTGCGCTGCAATCTCCAGTCCCACCT
Source organism: Manacus candei (assembly GCF_025592945.1). Lineage (NCBI taxonomy): Eukaryota > Metazoa > Chordata > Aves > Passeriformes > Pipridae > Manacus > Manacus candei. Next base: position 8,836,573 of record NW_026138093.1, on the reverse strand, counting down.
TTTTAAAAACTGAATCCTACTGATGATTCCTGCCAGAAAAAAGGTGCCACCACAGAAAACTCATCTATCCCAAGAAGTACCCAGGCTGCAACAACTACACCTGAAGCCAAAGGATCCAGACTTTTTTTCCTCAGGGAAAGAGCTGCTGTTCCCTTTTTTCAGTCCTGCGCTGCAATGGCCGGTCCCACCTCCTGGAAAATTGAATCCGACTGAAGATTCCTGCCAGACAAAAGGGGCCCCCACAGGAATCTCTTGCTGCCCAAAAAGTGCCCAGACTGCCCCAAGAACTGCACCTGAAGCCAAAGGATTCAGACTTTTTTTCCCGGTAGAAAGAGCTGCTGTTCCCTTTTTTCAAGCCTGTTCTTCAATGGCCGGTCCCACCTCCAGAAAACTTTGCTCCAAATGAAGATTCCTGCCAGACAAAAGGTGCCACCATTGAAAGGTCTTTGCTGCCCCAGAAGTGCCCAGGCTGCTTCACCAACTTCACCTGAAGCCAAAGCTTCCAGACTTTTTTCCTGGTGGAAAGAGCTGCAGTTCCCTTTTTCCAGACCTGCTCTTCAATGGCCGGTCCCACCTCCTGGAAAATTTACTCCAAATAAAGATTCCTACCAGACAAAAGGTGCCACCACAGGAATCTCTTGCTGCCCAAGAAGTGCCCAGGCTGCCCCACCAACTACACCTCAAAACCAAAGGATCCAGACTTTTTTTCCTCAGGGAAAGAGCTGCTGTTCCCTTTTTTCAGCCCTGCTCTGCAATGGCCAGTCCCACCTTGTAAAAAATTGAATGCAAATGAAGATTCCTGCCAGACAAAAGGTGCCACCACAGAAAGTTCTTGTTCCCCAAGAAGTGCCCAGGCTGCCCCAAGAACTGCACCTGACGCCAAAAGATCCAGACTTTTTTCCCTGGGTGAAAGAGCTGCTGTTCCCTTTTTTCAGCCCTGCTACAATGGCTCGTCCCACCTCCTGAAAAATTTACTCTAAATGAAGATTCCTGCCAGACAAAAGGTGCCGCCACAAAAAACTCTTCCTTCCCAAGAAGTTCCCAGGCTGCACAAACTACACCTGAAGCCAAAGCTTCCAGATTTTTTCCTGGTGTGAAGAGCTGCTGTTCCCGTTTTTCAGGCCTGCTCTGCAATGGCCGGTCCCACCTCGTGAAAAATTTAATCCAAATGAATATTCCTGCCAGACAAAATTTGCCACTACAAAAAACTCTTGCTGCCCAAGAAGTGCCCAGGCTGCCCCACCAACTACTCCTGAAGCCAAAGGATCCAGACTTTTTTTCCTTAGGGAAAGAGCTGCTGTTCCGTTTTTTCTGCCCTGCGCTGCAATCTCCAGTCCCACCTTTTTAAAAACTGAATCCTACTGAAGATTCCTGCCAGAAAAAAGGTGCCACCACAGAAAACTCATCTATCCCAAGAAGTACCCAGGCTGCAACAACTACACCTGAAGCCAAAGGATCCAGACTTTTTTTCCTCAGGGAAAGAGCTGCTGTTCCCTTTTTTCAGTCCTGCGCTGCAATGGCCGGTCCCACCTCCTGGAAAATTGAATCCGACTGAAGATTCCTGCCAGACAAAAGGGGCCCCCACAGGAATCTCTTGCTGCCCAAAAAGTGCCCAGACTACCCCAAGAACTGCACCTGAAGCCAAAGGATTCAGACTTTTTTTCCCGGTAGAAAGAGCTGCTGTTCCCTTTTTTCAAGCCTGTTCTTCAATGGCCGGTCCCACCTCCAGAAAACTTTACTCCAAATGAAGATTCCTGCCAGACAAAAGGTGCCACCATCGAAAGGTCTTTGCTGCCCCAGAAGTGCCCAGGCTGCTTCACCAACTTCACCTGAAGCCAAAGCTTCCAGACTTTTTTCCTGGTGGAAAGAGCTGCAGTTCCCTTTTTCCAGACCTGCTCTTCAATGGCCGGTCCCACCTCCTGGAAAATTTACTCCAAATAAAGATTCCTGCCAGACAAAAGGTGCCACCACAGGAATCTCTTGCTGCCCAAGAAGTACCCAGGCTGCCCCACCAACTACACCTCAAAACCAAAGGATCCAGACTTTTTTTCCTCAGGGAAAGGGCTGCTGTTCCCTTTTTTCAGCCCTGCTCTGCAATGGCCAGTCCCACCTTGTAAAAAATTGAATGCAAATGAAGATTCCTGCCAGACAAAAGGTGCCACCACAGAAAGTTCTTGTTCCCCAAGAAGTGCCCAGGCTGCCCCAAGAACTGCACCTGACGCCAAAAGATCCAGACTTTTTTCCCTGGGTGAAAGAGCTGCTGTTCCCTTTTTTCAGCCCTGCTACAATGGCTCGTCCCACCTCCTGAAAAATTTACTCTAAATGAAGATTCCTGCCAGACAAAAGGTGCCGCCACAAAAAACTCTTCCTTCCCAAGAAGTTCCCAGGCTGCACAAACTACACCTGAAGCCAAAGCTTCCAGATTTTTTCCTGGTGTGAAGAGCTGCTGTTCCCGTTTTTCAGGCCTGCTCTGCAATGGCCGGTCCCACCTCGTGAAAAATTTAATCCAAATGAATATTCCTGCCAGACAAAATTTGCCACTACAAAAAACTCTTGCTGCCCAAGAAGTGCCCAGGCTGCCCCACCAACTACTCCTGAAGCCAAAGGATCCAGACTTTTTTTCCTTAGGGAAAGAGCTGCTGTTCCGTTTTTTCTGCCCTGCGCTGCAATCTCCAGTCCCACCTTTTTAAAAACTGAATCCTACTGAAGATTCCTGCCAGAAAAAAGGTGCCACCACAGAAAACTCATCTATCCCAAGAAGTACCCAGGCTGCAACAACTACACCTGAAGCCAAAGGATCCAGACTTTTTTTCCTCAGGGAAAGAGCTGCTGTTCCCTTTTTTCAGTCCTGCGCTGCAATGGCCGGTCCCACCTCCTGGAAAATTGAATCCGACTGAAGATTCCTGCCAGAAAAAAGGTGCCACCACAGAAAACTCTTCCTGCCCAAGAAGTACCCAGGCTGCACTAACTACACCTGTAGCCAAAGGATCCAGATTTTTTCCTGGTAGAAAGAGCTGCTGTTCCCTTTTTGCAGTCCTGTGCTGCAATGGCCGGTCCCACCTCCAGAAAACTTTACTCCAGATGAAGATTCCTGCCAGACAAAAGGTGCCACCACAGAAAGGTCTTGATGCCCAAGAAGTGCCCAGGCTGCCCCAAGAACTGCACCTGACGTCAAAAGATCCAGACTTTTTTCCCTGGTGGAAAGAGCTGCTGTTCCCTTTTTTCAGCCCTGCTGCAATGGCTTGTTCCACCTCCTGAAAAATTTCCTCTAAATGAAGATTCCTGCCAGACAAAAGGTGCCGCCACAAAAAACTCTTCCTTCCCAAGAAGTTCCCAGGCTGCACAAACTACACCTGAAGCCAAAGCTTCCAGATTTTTTCCTGGTAGAAAGAGCTGCTGTTCCCTTTTTTCAGTGCTGTGCTGCAATGGCCGGTCCCACCTCCAGAAAACTTTACTCCAGATGAAGATTCCTGCCAGACAAAAGGCACCACCACAGAAAGCTCTTCCTGCCCAAGAAGTGCCCAGGCTACCCCAACAACTGCACCTCCATGACAAAGCTTCCAGACTTTTTTTCCTGGTGGAAAGAGCTGCTGTTCCTTTTTTCTACCCTGCTCTGCAATGACCGGTCCCACCTTTTAAAAAATTGAATCCAAATGAAGATTCCTGCCAGACAAAAGGTGCTACCACAAAAAACTCTACCTTCCCAAGAAGTTTCCAGGCTGCACAAACTACACCTGAAGTCAAAGCTTCCAGATTTTTTCCTGGTGGAAAGAGCTGCTTTTCCCTTTTTTAAGCTCTGCGCTGCAATGGCCGGCCCCACCTCCTGGAAAATTGAATCCAAATGAAGATTCCTGCCAGAGAAAAGGTGCCACTACAGAAAGGTCTTTGCTGCCCAAGAAGTGCCCAGGCTGTCCCAAAATCTACACCTCAAAGACAAAGCTTCCAGAATTTTTTCCTGGTGGCTAGAGCTGCTGTTCCCTTTTTTCAGTCCTGTTCTGTAATGCCGGTCCCACCTCCAGAGAAATTGAATCCAACTAAAGATTCCTGCCAGAGAAATGGTGCCACCACAGAAAGGTCTTTGCTGCCCCAGAAGTGCCCAGGCTGCCCCACCAACTTCACCTCAAAGGCAAAGCTTCCAGACTTTTTTCCTGGTGGAAAGAGCTGCTGTTCCCTTTTTTCAGCCCTGCTCTGCAATGGCCGGTCCCACCTCCTGGAAAATTGAATCCAAATGAAGATTCCTGCCAGACAAAAGGTGCCACCACAGAAAGTTCTTGTTCCCCAAGAAGTGCCCAGGCTGCCCCAAGAACTGCACCTGACGCCAAAAGATCCAGACTTTTTTCCCTGGGTGAAAGAGCTGCTGTTCCCCTTTTTCAGCCCTGCTACAATGGCTCGTCCCACCTCCTGAAAAATTTACTCTAAATGAAGATTCCTGCCAGACAAAAGGTGCCGCCACAAAAAACTCTTCCTTCCCAAGAAGTTCCCAGGCTGCACAAACTACACCTGAAGCCAAAGCTTCCAGATTTTTTCCTGGTGTGAAGAGCTGCTGTTCCCGTTTTTCAGGCCTGCTCTGCAATGGCCGGTCCCACCTCGTGAAAAATTTAATCCAAATGAATATTCCTGCCAGACAAAATTTGCCACTACAAAAAACTCTTGCTGCCCAAGAAGTGCCCAGGCTGCCCCACCAACTACTCCTGAAGCCAAAGGATCCAGACTTTTTTTCCTTAGGGAAAGAGCTGCTGTTCCGTTTTTTCTGCCCTGCGCTGCAATCTCCAGTCCCACCTTTTTAAAAACTGAATCCTACTGAAGATTCCTGCCAGAAAAAAGGTGCCACCACAGAAAACTCATCTATCCCAAGAAGTACCCAGGCTGCAACAACTACACCTGAAGCCAAAGGATCCAGACTTTTTTTCCTCAGGGAAAGAGCTGCTGTTCCCTTTTTTCAGTCCTGCGCTGCAATGGCCGGTCCCACCTCCTGGAAAATTGAATCCGACTGAAGATTCCTGCCAGACAAAAGGTGCCACCACAGAAAGGTCTTCCTGCCCAAGAAGTACCCAGGCTGCACTAACTACACCTGTAGCCAAAGGATCCAGATTTTTTCCTGGTAGAAAGAGCTGCTGTTCCCTTTTTGCAGTCCTGTGCTGCAATGGCCGGTCCCACCTCCAGAAAACTTTACTCCAGATGAAGATTCCTGCCAGACAAAAGGCACCACCACAGAAAGCTCTTCCTGCCCAAGAAGTGCCCAGGCTACCCCAACAACTGCACCTCCATGACAAAGCTTCCAGACTTTTTTTCCTGGTGGAAAGAGCTGCTGTTCCTTTTTTCTACCCTGCTCTGCAATGACCGGTCCCACCTTTTAAAAAATTGAATCCAAATGAAGATTCCTGCCAGACAAAAGGTGCTACCACAAAAAACTCTACCTTCCCAAGAAGTTTCCAGGCTGCACAAACTACACCTGAAGTCAAAGCTTCCAGATTTTTTCCTGGTGGAAAGAGCTGCTTTTCCCTTTTTTAAGCTCTGCGCTGCAATGGCCGGCCCCACCTCCTGGAAAATTGAATCCAAATGAAGATTCCTGCCAGAGAAAAGGTGCCACTACAGAAAGGTCTTTGCTGCCCAAGAAGTGCCCAGGCTGTCCCAAAATCTACACCTCAAAGACAAAGCTTCCAGAATTTTTTCCTGGTGGCTAGAGCTGCTGTTCCCTTTTTTCAGTCCTGTTCTGTAATGCCGGTCCCACCTCCAGAGAAATTGAATCCAACTAAAGATTCCTGCCAGAGAAATGGTGCCACCACAGAAAGGTCTTTGCTGCCCCAGAAGTGCCCAGGCTGCCCCACCAACTTCACCTCAAAGGCAAAGCTTCCAGACTTTTTTCCTGGTGGAAAGAGCTGCTGTTCCCTTTTTTCAGCCCTGCTCTGCAATGACCGGTCCCACCTCCTGGAAAATTGAATCCAAATGAAGATTCCTGCCAGACAAAAGGTGCCACCACAGAAAGTTCTTGTTCCCCAAGAAGTGCCCAGGCTGCCCCAAGAACTGCACCTGACGCCAAAAGATCCAGACTTTTTTCCCTGGGTGAAAGAGCTGCTGTTCCACTTTTTCAGCCCTGCTACAATGGCTCGTCCCACCTCCTGAAAAATTTACTCTAAATGAAGATTCCTGCCAGACAAAAGGTGCCGCCACAAAAAACTCTTCCTTCCCAAGAAGTTCCCAGGCTGCACAAACTACACCTGAAGCCAAAGCTTCCAGATTTTTTCCTGGTGTGAAGAGCTGCTGTTCCCGTTTTTCAGGCCTGCTCTGCAATGGCCGGTCCCACCTCGTGAAAAATTTAATCCAAATGAATATTCCTGCCAGACAAAATTTGCCGCTACAAAAAACTCTTGCTGCCCAAGAAGTGCCCAGGCTGCCCCACCAACTACTCCTGAAGCCAAAGGATCCAGACTTTTTTTCCTTAGGGAAAGAGCTGCTGTTCCGTTTTTTCTGCCCTGCGCTGCAATCTCCAGTCCCACCTTTTTAAAAACTGAATCCTACTGAAGATTCCTGCCAGAAAAAAGGTGCCACCACAGAAAACTCATCTATCCCAAGAAGTACCCAGGCTGCAACAACTACACCTGAAGCCAAAGGATCCAGACTTTTTTTCCTCAGGGAAAGAGCTGCTGTTCCCTTTTTTCAGTCCTGCGCTGCAATGGCCGGTCCCACCTCCTGGAAAATTGAATCCGACTGAAGATTCCTGCCAGACAAAAGGGGCCCCCACAGGAATCTCTTGCTGCCCAAAAAGTGCCCAGACTGCCCCAAGAACTGCACCTGAAGCCAAAGGATTCAGACTTTTTTTCCCGGTAGAAAGAGCTGCTGTTCCCTTTTTTCAAGCCTGTTCTTCAATGGCCGGTCCCACCTCCAGAAAACTTTGCTCCAAATGAAGATTCCTGCCAGACAAAAGGTGCCACCATCGAAAGGTCTTTGCTGCCCCAGAAGTGCCCAGGCTGCTTCACCAACTTCACCTGAAGCCAAAGCTTCCAGACTTTTTTCCTGGTGGAAAGAGCTGCAGTTCCCTTTTTCCAGACCTGCTCTTCAATGGCCGGTCCCACCTCCTGGAAAATTTACTCCAAATAAAGATTCCTACCAGACAAAAGGTGCCACCACAGGAATCTCTTGCTGCCCAAGAAGTGCCCAGGCTGCCCCACCAACTACACCTCAAAACCAAAGGATCCAGACTTTTTTTCCTCAGGGAAAGAGCTGCTGTTCCCTTTTTTCAGCCCTGCTCTGCAATGGCCAGTCCCACCTTGTAAAAAATTGAATGCAAATGAAGATTCCTGCCAGACAAAAGGTGCCACCACAGAAAGTTCTTGTTCCCCAAGAAGTGCCCAGGCTGCCCCAAGAACTGCACCTGACGCCAAAAGATCCAGACTTTTTTCCCTGGGTGAAAGAGCTGCTGTTCCCTTTTTTCAGCCCTGCTACAATGGCTCGTCCCACCTCCTGAAAAATTTACTCTAAATGAAGATTCCTGCCAGACAAAAGGTGCCGCCACAAAAAACTCTTCCTTCCCAAGAAGTTCCCAGGCTGCACAAACTACACCTGAAGCCAAAGCTTCCAGATTTTTTCCTGGTGTGAAGAGCTGCTGTTCCCGTTTTTCAGGCCTGCTCTGCAATGGCCGGTCCCACCTCGTGAAAAATTTAATCCAAATGAATATTCCTGCCAGACAAAATTTGCCACTACAAAAAACTCTTGCTGCCCAAGAAGTGCCCAGGCTGCCCCACCAACTACTCCTGAAGCCAAAGGATCCAGACTTTTTTCCTTAGGGAAAGAGCTGCTGTTCCGTTTTTTCTGCCCTGCGCTGCAATCTCCAGTCCCACCTTTTTAAAAACTGAATCCTACTGAAGATTCCTGCCAGAAAAAAGGTGCCACCACAGAAAACTCATCTATCCCAAGAAGTACCCAGGCTGCAACAACTACACCTGAAGCCAAAGGATCCAGACTTTTTTTCCTCAGGGAAAGAGCTGCTGTTCCCTTTTTTCAGTCCTGCGCTGCAATGGCCGGTCCCACCTCCTGGAAAATTGAATCCGACTGAAGATTCCTGCCAGACAAAAGGTGCCACCACAGAAAGGTCTTCCTGCCCAAGAAGTACCCAGGCTGCACTAACTACACCTGTAGCCAAAGGATCCAGATTTTTTCCTGGTAGAAAGAGCTGCTGTTCCCTTTTTGCAGTCCTGTGCTGCAATGGCCGGTCCCACCTCCAGAAAACTTTACTCCAGATGAAGATTCCTGCCAGACAAAAGGCACCACCACAGAAAGCTCTTCCTGCCCAAGAAGTGCCCAGGCTACCCCAACAACTGCACCTCCATGACAAAGCTTCCAGACTTTTTTTCCTGGTGGAAAGAGCTGCTGTTCCTTTTTTCTACCCTGCTCTGCAATGACCGGTCCCACCTTTTAAAAAATTGAATCCAAATGAAGATTCCTGCCAGACAAAAGGTGCTACCACAAAAAACTCTACCTTCCCAAGAAGTTTCCAGGCTGCACAAACTACACCTGAAGTCAAAGCTTCCAGATTTTTTCCTGGTGGAAAGAGCTGCTTTTCCCTTTTTTAAGCTCTGCGCTGCAATGGCCGGCCCCACCTCCTGGAAAATTGAATCCAAATGAAGATTCCTGCCAGAGAAAAGGTGCCACTACAGAAAGGTCTTTGCTGCCCAAGAAGTGCCCAGGCTGTCCCAAAATCTACACCTCAAAGACAAAGCTTCCAGAATTTTTTCCTGGTGGCTAGAGCTGCTGTTCCCTTTTTTCAGTCCTGTTCTGTAATGCCGGTCCCACCTCCAGAGAAATTGAATCCAACTAAAGATTCCTGCCAGAGAAATGGTGCCACCACAGAAAGGTCTTTGCTGCCCCAGAAGTGCCCAGGCTACCCCACCAACTTCACCTCAAAGGCAAAGCTTCCAGACTTTTTTCCTGGTGGAAAGAGCTGCTGTTCCCTTTTTTCAGCCCTGCTCTGCAATGACCGGTCCCACCTCCTGGAAAATTGAATCCAAATGAAGATTCCTGCCAGACAAAAGGTGCCACCACAGAAAGTTCTTGTTCCCCAAGAAGTGCCCAGGCTGCCCCAAGAACTGCACCTGACGCCAAAAGATCCAGACTTTTTTCCCTGGGTGAAAGAGCTGCTGTTCCCCTTTTTCAGCCCTGCTACAATGGCTCGTCCCACCTCCTGAAAAATTTACTCTAAATGAAGATTCCTGCCAGACAAAAGGTGCCGCCACAAAAAACTCTTCCTTCCCAAGAAGTTCCCAGGCTGCACAAACTACACCTGAAGCCAAAGCTTCCAGATTTTTTCCTGGTGTGAAGAGCTGCTGTTCCCGTTTTTCAGGCCTGCTCTGCAATGGCCGGTCCCACCTCGTGAAAAATTTAATCCAAATGAATATTCCTGCCAGACAAAATTTGCCGCTACAAAAAACTCTTGCTGCCCAAGAAGTGCCCAGGCTGCCCCACCAACTACTCCTGAAGCCAAAGGATCCAGACTTTTTTTCCTTAGGGAAAGAGCTGCTGTTCCGTTTTTTCTGCCCTGCGCTGCAATCTCCAGTCCCACCTTTTTAAAAACTGAATCCTACTGAAGATTCCTGCCAGAAAAAAGGTGCCACCACAGAAAACTCATCTATCCCAAGAAGTACCCAGGCTGCAACAACTACACCTGAAGCCAAAGGATCCAGACTTTTTTTCCTCAGGGAAAGAGCTGCTGTTCCCTTTTTTCAGTCCTGCGCTGCAATGGCCGGTCCCACCTCCTGGAAAATTGAATCCGACTGAAGATTCCTGCCAGACAAAAGGGGCCCCCACAGGAATCTCTTGCTGCCCAAAAAGTGCCCAGACTGCCCCAAGAACTGCACCTGAAGCCAAAGGATTCAGACTTTTTTTCCCGGTAGAAAGAGCTGCTGTTCCCTTTTTTCAAGCCTGTTCTTCAATGGCCGGTCCCACCTCCAGAAAACTTTGCTCCAAATGAAGATTCCTGCCAGACAAAAGGTGCCACCATCGAAAGGTCTTTGCTGCCCCAGAAGTGCCCAGGCTGCTTCACCAACTTCACCTGAAGCCAAAGCTTCCAGACTTTTTTCCTGGTGGAAAGAGCTGCAGTTCCCTTTTTCCAGACCTGCTCTTCAATGGCCGGTCCCACCTCCTGGAAAATTTACTCCAAATAAAGATTCCTACCAGACAAAAGGTGCCACCACAGGAATCTCTTGCTGCCCAAGAAGTGCCCAGGCTGCCCCACCAACTACACCTCAAAACCAAAGGATCCAGACTTTTTTTCCTCAGGGAAAGAGCTGCTGTTCCCTTTTTTCAGCCCTGCTCTGCAATGGCCAGTCCCACCTTGTAAAAAATTGAATGCAAATGAAGATTCCTGCCAGACAAAAGGTGCCACCACAGAAAGTTCTTGTTCCCCAAGAAGTGCCCAGGCTGCCCCAAGAACTGCACCTGACGCCAAAAGATCCAGACTTTTTTCCCTGGGTGAAAGAGCTGCTGTTCCCTTTTTTCAGCCCTGCTACAATGGCTCGTCCCACCTCCTGAAAAATTTACTCTAAATGAAGATTCCTGCCAGACAAAAGGTGCCGCCACAAAAAACTCTTCCTTCCCAAGAAGTTCCCAGGCTGCACAAACTACACCTGAAGCCAAAGCTTCCAGATTTTTTCCTGGTGTGAAGAGCTGCTGTTCCCGTTTTTCAGGCCTGCTCTGCAATGACCGGTCCCACCTTGTGAAAAATTTAATCCAAATGAATATTCCTGCCAGACAAAATTTGCCGCTACAAAAAACTCTTGCTGCCCAAGAAGTGCCCAGGCTGCCCCACCAACTACTCCTGAAGCCAAAGGATCCAGACTTTTTTTCCTTAGGGAAAGAGCTGCTGTTCCGTTTTTTCTGCCCTGCTCTGCAATCTCCAGTCCCACCTTTTTAAAAACTGAATCCTACTGAAGATTCCTGCCAGAAAAAAGGTGCCACCACAGAAAACTCATCTATCCCAAGAAGTACCCAGGCTGCAACAACTACACCTGAAGCCAAAGGATCCAGACTTTTTTTCCTCAGGGAAAGAGCTGCTGTTCCCTTTTTTCAGTCCTGCGCTGCAATGGCCGGTCCCACCTCCTGGAAAATTGAATCCGACTGAAGATTCCTGCCAGACAAAAGGGGCCCCCACAGGAATCTCTTGCTGCCCAAAAAGTGCCCAGACTGCCCCAAGAACTGCACCTGAAGCCAAAGGATTCAGACTTTTTTTCCCGGTAGAAAGAGCTGCTGTTCCCTTTTTTCAAGCCTGTTCTTCAATGGCCGGTCCCACCTCCAGAAAACTTTGCTCCAAATGAAGATTCCTGCCAGACAAAAGGTGCCACCATTGAAAGGTCTTTGCTGCCCCAGAAGTGCCCAGGCTGCTTCACCAACTTCACCTGAAGCCAAAGCTTCCAGACTTTTTTCCTGGTGGAAAGAGCTGCAGTTCCCTTTTTCCAGACCTGCTCTTCAATGGCCGGTCCCACCTCCTGGAAAATTTACTCCAAATAAAGATTCCTACCAGACAAAAGGTGCCACCACAGGAATCTCTTGCTGCCCAAGAAGTGCCCAGGCTGCCCCACCAACTACACCTCAAAACCAAAGGATCCAGACTTTTTTTCCTCAGGGAAAGAGCTGCTGTTCCCTTTTTTCAGCCCTGCTCTGCAATGGCCAGTCCCACCTTGTAAAAAATTGAATGCAAATGAAGATTCCTGCCAGACAAAAGGTGCCACCACAGAAAGTTCTTGTTCCCCAAGAAGTGCCCAGGCTGCCCCAAGAACTGCACCTGACGCCAAAAGATCCAGACTTTTTTCCCTGGGTGAAAGAGCTGCTGTTCCCTTTTTTCAGCCCTGCTACAATGGCTCGTCCCACCTCCTGAAAAATTTACTCTAAATGAAGATTCCTGCCAGACAAAAGGTGCCGCCACAAAAAACTCTTCCTTCCCAAGAAGTTCCCAGGCTGCACAAACTACACCTGAAGCCAAAGCTTCCAGATTTTTTCCTGGTGTGAAGAGCTGCTGTTCCCGTTTTTCAGGCCTGCTCTGCAATGGCCGGTCCCACCTCGTGAAAAATTTAATCCAAATGAATATTCCTGCCAGACAAAATTTGCCACTACAAAAAACTCTTGCTGCCCAAGAAGTGCCCAGGCTGCCCCACCAACTACTCCTGAAGCCAAAGGATCCAGACTTTTTTCCTTAGGGAAAGAGCTGCTGTTCCGTTTTTTCTGCCCTGCGCTGCAATCTCCAGTCCCACCTTTTTAAAAACTGAATCCTACTGAAGATTCCTGCCAGAAAAAAGGTGCCACCACAGAAAACTCATCTATCCCAAGAAGTACCCAGGCTGCAACAACTACACCTGAAGCCAAAGGATCCAGACTTTTTTTCCTCAGGGAAAGAGCTGCTGTTCCCTTTTTTCAGTCCTGCGCTGCAATGGCCGGTCCCACCTCCTGGAAAATTGAATCCGACTGAAGATTCCTGCCAGACAAAAGGTGCCACCACAGAAAGGTCTTCCTGCCCAAGAAGTACCCAGGCTGCACTAACTACACCTGTAGCCAAAGGATCCAGATTTTTTCCTGGTAGAAAGAGCTGCTGTTCCCTTTTTGCAGTCCTGTGCTGCAATGGCCGGTCCCACCTCCAGAAAACTTTACTCCAGATGAAGATTCCTGCCAGACAAAAGGCACCACCACAGAAAGCTCTTCCTGCCCAAGAAGTGCCCAGGCTACCCCAACAACTGCACCTCCATGACAAAGCTTCCAGACTTTTTTTCCTGGTGGAAAGAGCTGCTGTTCCTTTTTTCTACCCTGCTCTGCAATGACCGGTCCCACCTTTTAAAAAATTGAATCCAAATGAAGATTCCTGCCAGACAAAAGGTGCTACCACAAAAAACTCTACCTTCCCAAGAAGTTTCCAGGCTGCACAAACTACACCTGAAGTCAAAGCTTCCAGATTTTTTCCTGGTGGAAAGAGCTGCTTTTCCCTTTTTTAAGCTCTGCGCTGCAATGGCCGGCCCCACCTCCTGGAAAATTGAATCCAAATGAAGATTCCTGCCAGAGAAAAGGTGCCACTACAGAAAGGTCTTTGCTGCCCAAGAAGTGCCCAGGCTGTCCCAAAATCTACACCTCAAAGACAAAGCTTCCAGAATTTTTTCCTGGTGGCTAGAGCTGCTGTTCCCTTTTTTCAGTCCTGTTCTGTAATGCCGGTCCCACCTCCAGAGAAATTGAATCCAACTAAAGATTCCTGCCAGAGAAATGGTGCCACCACAGAAAGGTCTTTGCTGCCCCAGAAGTGCCCAGGCTACCCCACCAACTTCACCTCAAAGGCAAAGCTTCCAGACTTTTTTCCTGGTGGAAAGAGCTGCTGTTCCCTTTTTTCAGCCCTGCTCTGCAATGACCGGTCCCACCTCCTGGAAAATTGAATCCAAATGAAGATTCCTGCCAGACAAAAGGTGCCACCACAGAAAGTTCTTGTTCCCCAAGAAGTGCCCAGGCTGCCCCAAGAACTGCACCTGACGCCAAAAGATCCAGACTTTTTTCCCTGGGTGAAAGAGCTGCTGTTCCCCTTTTTCAGCCCTGCTACAATGGCTCGTCCCACCTCCTGAAAAATTTACTCTAAATGAAGATTCCTGCCAGACAAAAGGTGCCGCCACAAAAAACTCTTCCTTCCCAAGAAGTTCCCAGGCTGCACAAACTACACCTGAAGCCAAAGCTTCCAGATTTTTTCCTGGTGTGAAGAGCTGCTGTTCCCGTTTTTCAGGCCTGCTCTGCAATGGCCGGTCCCACCTCGTGAAAAATTTAATCCAAATGAATATTCCTGCCAGACAAAATTTGCCGCTACAAAAAACTCTTGCTGCCCAAGAAGTGCCCAGGCTGCCCCACCAACTACTCCTGAAGCCAAAGGATCCAGACTTTTTTTCCTTAGGGAAAGAGCTGCTGTTCCGTTTTTTCTGCCCTGCGCTGCAATCTCCAGTCCCACCTTTTTAAAAACTGAATCCTACTGAAGATTCCTGCCAGAAAAAAGGTGCCACCACAGAAAACTCATCTATCCCAAGAAGTACCCAGGCTGCAACAACTACACCTGAAGCCAAAGGATCCAGACTTTTTTTCCTCAGGGAAAGAGCTGCTGTTCCCTTTTTTCAGTCCTGCGCTGCAATGGCCGGTCCCACCTCCTGGAAAATTGAATCCGACTGAAGATTCCTGCCAGACAAAAGGGGCCCCCACAGGAATCTCTTGCTGCCCAAAAAGTGCCCAGACTACCCCAAGAACTGCACCTGAAGCCAAAGGATTCAGACTTTTTTTCCCGGTAGAAAGAGCTGCTGTTCCCTTTTTTCAAGCCTGTTCTTCAATGGCCGGTCCCACCTCCAGAAAACTTTGCTCCAAATGAAGATTCCTGCCAGACAAAAGGTGCCACCATCGAAAGGTCTTTGCTGCCCCAGAAGTGCCCAGGCTGCTTCACCAACTTCACCTGAAGCCAAAGCTTCCAGACTTTTTTCCTGGTGGAAAGAGCTGCAGTTCCCTTTTTCCAGACCTGCTCTTCAATGGCCGGTCCCACCTCCTGGAAAATTTACTCCAAATAAAGATTCCTGCCAGACAAAAGGTGCCACCACAGGAATCTCTTGCTGCCCAAGAAGTACCCAGGCTGCCCCACCAACTACACCTCAAAACCAAAGGATCCAGACTTTTTTTCCTCAGGGAAAGGGCTGCTGTTCCCTTTTTTCAGCCCTGCTCTGCAATGGCCAGTCCCACCTTGTAAAAAATTGAATGCAAATGAAGATTCCTGCCAGACAAAAGGTGCCACCACAGAAAGTTCTTGTTCCCCAAGAAGTGCCCAGGCTGCCCCAAGAACTGCACCTGACGCCAAAAGATCCAGACTTTTTTCCCTGGGTGAAAGAGCTGCTGTTCCCCTTTTTCAGCCCTGCTACAATGGCTCGTCCCACCTCCTGAAAAATTTACTCTAAATGAAGATTCCTGCCAGACAAAAGGTGCCGCCACAAAAAACTCTTCCTTCCCAAGAAGTTCCCAGGCTGCACAAACTACACCTGAAGCCAAAGCTTCCAGATTTTTTCCTGGTGTGAAGAGCTGCTGTTCCCGTTTTTCAGGCCTGCTCTGCAATGGCCGGTCCCACCTCGTGAAAAATTTAATCCAAATGAATATTCCTGCCAGACAAAATTTGCCACTACAAAAAACTCTTGCTGCCCAAGAAGTGCCCAGGCTGCCCCACCAACTACTCCTGAAGCCAAAGGATCCAGACTTTTTTTCCTTAGGGAAAGAGCTGCTGTTCCGTTTTTTCTGCCCTGCGCTGCAATCTCCAGTCCCACCTTTTTAAAAACTGAATCCTACTGAAGATTCCTGCCAGAAAAAAGGTGCCACCACAGAAAACTCATCTATCCCAAGAAGTACCCAGGCTGCAACAACTACACCTGAAGCCAAAGGATCCAGACTTTTTTTCCTCAGGGAAAGAGCTGCTGTTCCCTTTTTTCAGTCCTGCGCTGCAATGGCCGGTCCCACCTCCTGGAAAATTGAATCCGACTGAAGATTCCTGCCAGACAAAAGGTGCCACCACAGAAAGGTCTTCCTGCCCAAGAAGTACCCAGGCTGCACTAACTACACCTGTAGCCAAAGGATCCAGATTTTTTCCTGGTAGAAAGAGCTGCTGTTCCCTTTTTGCAGTCCTGCGCTGCAATGGCCGGTCCCACCTCCAGAAAACTTTACTCCAGATGAAGATTCCTGCCAGACAAAAGGCACCACCACAGAAAGCTCTTCCTGCCCAAGAAGTGCCCAGGCTACCCCAACAACTGCACCTCCATGACAAAGCTTCCAGACTTTTTTTCCTGGTGGAAAGAGCTGCTGTTCCCGTTTTTCAGGCCTGCTCTGCAATGGCCGGTCCCACCTCGTGAAAAATTTAATCCAAATGAAGATTCCTGCCAGACAAAAGGTGCTACCACAAAAAACTCTACCTTCCCAAGAAGTTTCCAGGCTGCACAAACTACACCTGAAGTCAAAGCTTCCAGATTTTTTCCTGGTGGAAAGAGCTGCTTTTCCCTTTTTTAAGCTCTGCGCTGCAATGGCCGGCCCCACCTCCTGGAAAATTGAATCCAAATGAAGATTCCTGCCAGAGAAAAGGTGCCACTACAGAAAGGTCTTTGCTGCCCAAGAAGTGCCCAGGCTGTCCCAAAATCTACACCTCAAAGACAAAGCTTCCAGAATTTTTTCCTGGTGGCTAGAGCTGCTGTTCCCTTTTTTCAGTCCTGTTCTGTAATGCCGGTCCCACCTCCAGAGAAATTGAATCCAACTAAAGATTCCTGCCAGAGAAATGGTGCCACCACAGAAAGGTCTTTGCTGCCCCAGAAGTGCCCAGGCTGCCCCACCAACTTCACCTCAAAGGCAAAGCTTCCAGACTTTTTTCCTGGTGGAAAGAGCTGCTGTTCCCTTTTTTCAGCCCTGCTCTGCAATGACCGGTCCCACCTTCTGGAAAATTGAATCCAAATGAAGATTCCTGCCAGACAAAAGGTGCCACCACAGAAAGTTCTTGTTCCCCAAGAAGTGCCCAGGCTGCCCCAAGAACTGCACCTGACGCCAAAAGATCCAGACTTTTTTCCCTGGGTGAAAGAGCTGCTGTTCCCCTTTTTCAGCCCTGCTACAATGGCTCGTCCCACCTCCTGAAAAATTTACTCTAAATGAAGATTCCTGCCAGACAAAAGGTGCCGCCACAAAAAACTCTTCCTTCCCAAGAAGTTCCCAGGCTGCACAAACTACACCTGAAGCCAAAGCTTCCAGATTTTTTCCTGGTGTGAAGAGCTGCTGTTCCCGTTTTTCAGGCCTGCTCTGCAATGGCCGGTCCCACCTCGTGAAAAATTTAATCCAAATGAATATTCCTGCCAGACAAAATTTGCCGCTACAAAAAACTCTTGCTGCCCAAGAAGTGCCCAGGCTGCCCCACCAACTACTCCTGAAGCCAAAGGATCCAGACTTTTTTTCCTTAGGGAAAGAGCTGCTGTTCCGTTTTTTCTGCCCTGCGCTGCAATCGCCAGTCCCACCTTTTTAAAAACTGAATCCTACTGAAGATTCCTGCCAGAAAAAAGGTGCCACCACAGAAAACTCATCTATCCCAAGAAGTACCCAGGCTGCAACAACTACACCTGAAGCCAAAGGATCCAGACTTTTTTTCCTCAGGGAAAGAGCTGCTGTTCCCTTTTTTCAGTCCTGCGCTGCAATGGCCGGTCCCACCTCCTGGAAAATTGAATCCGACTGAAGATTCCTGCCAGACAAAAGGGGCCCCCACAGGAATCTCTTGCTGCCCAAAAAGTGCCCAGACTACCCCAAGAACTGCACCTGAAGCCAAAGGATTCAGACTTTTTTTCCCGGTAGAAAGAGCTGCTGTTCCCTTTTTTCAAGCCTGTTCTTCAATGGCCGGTCCCACCTCCAGAAAACTTTACTCCAGATGAAGATTCCTGCCAGACAAAAGGTGCCACCACAGAAAGGTCTTGATGCCCAAGAAGTGCCCAGGCTGCCCCAAGAACTGCACCTGACGTCAAAAGATCCAGACTTTTTTCCCTGGTGGAAAGAGCTGCTGTTCCCTTTTTTCAGCCCTGCTGCAATGGCTTGTCCCACCTCCTGAAAAATTTCCTCTAAATGAAGATTCCTGCCAGACAAAAGGTGCCGCCACAAAAAACTCTTCCTTCCCAAGAAGTTCCCAGGCTGCACAAACTACACCTGAAGCCAAAGCTTCCAGATTTTTTCCTGGTAGAAAGAGCTGCTGTTCCCTTTTTTCAGTGCTGTGCTGCAATGGCCGGTCCCACCTCCAGAAAACTTTACTCCAGATGAAGATTCCTGCCAGACAAAAGGCACCACCACAGAAAGCTCTTCCTGCCCAAGAAGTGCCCACGCTACCCCAACAACTGCACCTCCATGACAAAGCTTCCAGACTTTTTTTCCTGGTGGAAAGAGCTGCTGTTCCTTTTTTCTACCCTGCTCTGCAATGACCGGTCCCACCTTTTAAAAAATTGAATCCAAATGAAGATTCCTGCCAGACAAAAGGTGCTACCACAAAAAACTCTACCTTCCCAAGAAGTTTCCAGGCTGCACAAACTACACCTGAAGTCAAAGCTTCCAGATTTTTTCCTGGTGGAAAGAGCTGCTTTTCCCTTTTTTAAGCTCTGCGCTGCAATGGCCGGCCCCACCTCCTGGAAAATTGAATCCAAATGAAGATTCCTGCCAGACAAAAGGTGCCACTACAGAAAGGTCTTTGCTGCCCAAGAAGTGCCCAGGCTGTCCCAAAATCTACACCTCAAAGACAAAGCTTCCAGAATTTTTTCCTGGTGGCTAGAGCTGCTGTTCCCTTTTTTCAGTCCTGTTCTGTAATGCCGGTCCCACCTCCAGAGAAATTGAATCCAACTAAAGATTCCTGCCAGAGAAATGGTGCCACCACAGAAAGGTCTTTGCTGCCCCAGAAGTGCCCAGGCTGCCCCACCAACTTAACCTCAAAGGCAAAGCTTCCAGACTTTTTTCCTGGTGGAAAGAGCTGCTGTTCCCTTTTTTCAGCCCTGCTCTGAAATGGCCGGTCCCACCTCCTGGAAAATTGAATCCAAATGAAGATTCCTGCCAGACAAAAGGTGCCACCACAGAAAGTTCTTGTTCCCCAAGAAGTGCCCAGGCTGCCCCAAGAACTGCACCTGACGCCAAAAGATCCAGACTTTTTTCCCTGGGTGAAAGAGCTGCTGTTCCCCTTTTTCAGCCCTGCTACAATGGCTCGTCCCACCTCCTGAAAAATTTACTCTAAATGAAGATTCCTGCCAGACAAAAGGTGCCGCCACAAAAAACTCTTCCTTCCCAAGAAGTTCCCAGGCTGCACAAACTACACCTGAAGCCAAAGCTTCCAGATTTTTTCCTGGTGTGAAGAGCTGCTGTTCCCGTTTTTCAGGCCTGCTCTGCAATGGCCGGTCCCACCTCGTGAAAAATTTAATCCAAATGAATATTCCTGCCAGACAAAATTTGCCACTACAAAAAACTCTTGCTGCCCAAGAAGTGCCCAGGCTGCCCCACCAACTACTCCTGAAGCCAAAGGATCCAGACTTTTTTTCCTTAGGGAAAGAGCTGCTGTTCCGTTTTTTCTGCCCTGCGCTGCAATCTCCAGTCCCACCTTTTTAAAAACTGAATCCTACTGAAGATTCCTGCCAGAAAAAAGGTGCCACCACAGAAAACTCATCTATCCCAAGAAGTACCCAGGCTGCAACAACTACACCTGAAGCCAAAGGATCCAGACTTTTTTTCCTCAGGGAAAGAGCTGCTGTTCCCTTTTTTCAGTCCTGCGCTGCAATGGCCGGTCCCACCTCCTGGAAAATTGAATCCGACTGAAGATTCCTGCCAGACAAAAGGGGCCCCCACAGGAATCTCTTGCTGCCCAAAAAGTGCCCAGACTACCCCAAGAACTGCACCTGAAGCCAAAGGATTCAGACTTTTTTTCCCGGTAGAAAGAGCTGCTGTTCCCTTTTTTCAAGCCTGTTCTTCAATGGCCGGTCCCACCTCCAGAAAACTTTACTCCAGATGAAGATTCCTGCCAGACAAAAGGTGCCACCACAGAAAGGTCTTGATGCCCAAGAAGTGCCCAGGCTGCCCCAAGAACTGCACCTGACGTCAAAAGATCCAGACTTTTTTCCCTGGTGGAAAGAGCTGCTGTTCCCTTTTTTCAGCCCTGCTGCAATGGCTTGTCCCACCTCCTGAAAAATTTCCTCTAAATGAAGATTCCTGCCAGACAAAAGGTGCCGCCACAAAAAACTCTTCCTTCCCAAGAAGTTCCCAGGCTGCACAAACTACACCTGAAGCCAAAGCTTCCAGATTTTTTCCTGGTAGAAAGAGCTGCTGTTCCCTGTTTTCAGTGCTGTGCTGCAATGGCCGGTCCCACCTCCAGAAAACTTTACTCCAGATGAAGATTCCTGCCAGACAAAAGGCACCACCACAGAAAGCTCTTCCTGCCCAAGAAGTGCCCAGGCTACCCCAACAACTGCACCTCCATGACAAAGCTTCCAGACTTTTTTTCCTGGTGGAAAGAGCTGCTGTTCCTTTTTTCTACCCTGCTCTGCAATGACCGGTCCCACCTTTTAAAAAATTGAATCCAAATGAAGATTCCTGCCAGACAAAAGGTGCTACCACAAAAAACTCTACCTTCCCAAGAAGTTTCCAGGCTGCACAAACTACACCTGAAGTCAAAGCTTCCAGATTTTTTCCTGGTGGAAAGAGCTGCTTTTCCCTTTTTTAAGCTCTGCGCTGCAATGGCCGGCCCCACCTCCTGGAAAATTGAATCCAAATGAAGATTCCTGCCAGAGAAAAGGTGCCACTACAGAAAGGTCTTTGCTGCCCAAGAAGTGCCCAGGCTGTCCCAAAATCTACACCTCAAAGACAAAGCTTCCAGAATTTTTTCCTGGTGGCTAGAGCTGCTGTTCCCTTTTTTCAGTCCTGTTCTGTAATGCCGGTCCCACCTCCAGAGAAATTGAATCCAACTAAAGATTCCTGCCAGAGAAATGGTGCCACCACAGAAAGGTCTTTGCTGCCCCAGAAGTGCCCAGGCTGCCCCACCAACTTCACCTCAAAGGCAAAGCTTCCAGACTTTTTTCCTGGTGGAAAGAGCTGCTGTTCCCTTTTTTCAGCCCTGCTCTGAAATGGCCGGTCCCACCTCCTGGAAAATTGAATCCAAATGAAGATTCCTGCCAGACAAAAGGGGCCACCACAGAAAGTTCTTGTTCCCCAAGAAGTGCCCAGGCTGCCCCAAGAACTGCACCTGACGCCAAAAGATCCAGACTTTTTTCCCTGGGTGAAAGAGCTGCTGTTCCCCTTTTTCAGCCCTGCTACAATGGCTCGTCCCACCTCCTGAAAAATTTACTCTAAATGAAGATTCCTGCCAGACAAAAGGTGCCGCCACAAAAAACTCTTCCTTCCCAAGAAGTTCCCAGGCTGCACAAACTACACCTGAAGCCAAAGCTTCCAGATTTTTTCCTGGTGTGAAGAGCTGCTGTTCCCGTTTTTCAGGCCTGCTCTGCAATGGCCGGTCCCACCTCGTGAAAAATTTAATCCAAATGAATATTCCTGCCAGACAAAATTTGCCGCTACAAAAAACTCTTGCTGCCCAAGAAGTGCCCAGGCTGCCCCACCAACTACTCCTGAAGCCAAAGGATCCAGACTTTTTTTCCTTAGGGAAAGAGCTGCTGTTCCGTTTTTTCTGCCCTGCGCTGCAATCTCCAGTCCCACCTTTTTAAAAACTGAATCCTACTGAAGATTCCTGCCAGAAAAAAGGTGCCACCACAGAAAACTCATCTATCCCAAGAAGTACCCAGGCTGCAACAACTACACCTGAAGCCAAAGGATCCAGACTTTTTTTCCTCAGGGAAAGAGCTGCTGTTCCCTTTTTTCAGTCCTGCGCTGCAATGGCCGGTCCCACCTCCTGGAAAATTGAATCCGACTGAAGATTCCTGCCAGACAAAAGGGGCCCCCACAGGAATCTCTTGCTGCCCAAAAAGTGCCCAGACTGCCCCAAGAACTGCACCTGAAGCCAAAGGATTCAGACTTTTTTTCCCGGTAGAAAGAGCTGCTGTTCCCTTTTTTCAAGCCTGTTCTTCAATGGCCGGTCCCACCTCCAGAAAACTTTGCTCCAAATGAAGATTCCTGCCAGACAAAAGGTGCCACCATCGAAAGGTCTTTGCTGCCCCAGAAGTGCCCAGGCTGCTTCACCAACTTCACCTGAAGCCAAAGCTTCCAGACTTTTTTCCTGGTGGAAAGAGCTGCAGTTCCCTTTTTCCAGACCTGCTCTTCAATGGCCGGTCCCACCTCCTGGAAAATTTACTCCAAATAAAGATTCCTACCAGACAAAAGGTGCCACCACAGGAATCTCTTGCTGCCCAAGAAGTGCCCAGGCTGCCCCACCAACTACACCTCAAAACCAAAGGATCCAGACTTTTTTTCCTCAGGGAAAGAGCTGCTGTTCCCTTTTTTCAGCCCTGCTCTGCAATGGCCAGTCCCACCTTGTAAAAAATTGAATGCAAATGAAGATTCCTGCCAGACAAAAGGTGCCACCACAGAAAGTTCTTGTTCCCCAAGAAGTGCCCAGGCTGCCCCAAGAACTGCACCTGACGCCAAAAGATCCAGACTTTTTTCCCTGGGTGAAAGAGCTGCTGTTCCCCTTTTTCAACCCTGCTACAATGGCTCGTCCCACCTCCTGAAAAATTTACTCTAAATGAAGATTCCTGCCAGACAAAAGGTGCCGCCACAAAAAACTCTTCCTTCCCAAGAAGTTCCCAGGCTGCACAAACTACACCTGAAGCCAAAGCTTCCAGATTTTTTCCTGGTGTGAAGAGCTGCTGTTCCCGTTTTTCAGGCCTGCTCTGCAATGGCCGGTCCCACCTCGTGAAAAATTTAATCCAAATGAATATTCCTGCCAGACAAAATTTGCCGCTACAAAAAACTCTTGCTGCCCAAGAAGTGCCCAGGCTGCCCCACCAACTACTCCTGAAGCCAAAGGATCCAGACTTTTTTTCCTTAGGGAAAGAGCTGCTGTTCCGTTTTTTCTGCCCTGCGCTGCAATCTCCAGTCCCACCTTTTTAAAAACTGAATCCTACTGAAGATTCCTGCCAGAAAAAAGGTGCCACCACAGAAAACTCATCTATCCCAAGAAGTACCCAGGCTGCAACAACTACACCTGAAGCCAAAGGATCCAGACTTTTTTTCCTCAGGGAAAGAGCTGCTGTTCCCTTTTTTCAGTCCTGCGCTGCAATGGCCGGTCCCACCTCCTGGAAAATTGAATCCTACTGAAGATTCCTGCCAGAAAAAAGGTGCCACCACAGAAAACTCTTCCTGCCCAAGAAGTACCCAGGCTGCACTAACTACACCTGTAGCCAAAGGATCCAGATTTTTTCCTGGTAGAAAGAGCTGCTGTTCCCTTTTTGCAGTCCTGTGCTGCAATGGCCGGTCCCACCTCCAGAAAACTTTACTCCAGATGAAGATTCCTGCCAGACAAAAGGTGCCACCACAGAAAGGTCTTGATGCCCAAGAAGTGCCCAGGCTGCCCCAAGAACTGCACCTGACGTCAAAAGATCCAGACTTTTTTCCCTGGTGGAAAGAGCTGCTGTTCCCTTTTTTCAGCCCTGCTGCAATGGCTGGTCCCACCTCCTGAAAAATTTCCTCTAAATGAAGATTCCTGCCAGACAAAAGGTGCCGCCACAAAAAACTCTTCCTTCCCAAGAAGTTCCCAGGCTGCACAAACTACACCTGAAGCCAAAGCTTCCAGATTTTTTCCTGGTAGAAAGAGCTGCTGTTCCCTTTTTTCAGTGCTGTGCTGCAATGGCCGGTCCCACCTCCAGAAAACTTTACTCCAGATGAAGATTCCTGCCAGACAAAAGGCACCACCACAGAAAGCTCTTCCTGCCCAAGAAGTGCCCAGGCTACCCCAACAACTGCACCTCCATGACAAAGCTTCCAGACTTTTTTTCCTTAGGGAAAGAGCTGCTGTTCCTTTTTTCTACCCTGCTCTGCAATGACCGGTCCCACCTTTTAAAAAATTGAATCCAAATGAAGATTCCTGCCAGACAAAAGGTGCTACCACAAAAAACTCTACCTTCCCAAGAAGTTTCCAGGCTGCACAAACTACACCTGAAGTCAAAGCTTCCAGATTTTTTCCTGGTGGAAAGAGCTGCTTTTCCCTTTTTTAAGCTCTGCGCTGCAATGGCCGGCCCCACCTCCTGGAAAATTGAATCCAAATGAAGATTCCTGCCAGAGAAAAGGTGCCACTACAGAAAGGTCTTTGCTGCCCAAGAAGTGCCCAGGCTGTCCCAAAATCTACACCTCAAAGACAAAGCTTCCAGAATTTTTTCCTGGTGGCTAGAGCTGCTGTTCCCTTTTTTCAGTCCTGTTCTGTAATGCCGGTCCCACCTCCTGAGAAATTGAATCCAACTAAAGATTCCTGCCAGAGAAATGGTGCCACCACAGAAAGGTCTTTGCTGCCCCAGAAGTGCCCAGGCTGCCCCACCAACTTCACCTCAAAGGCAAAGCTTCCAGACTTTTTTCCTGGTGGAAAGAGCTGCTGTTCCCTTTTTTCAGCCCTGCTCTGCAATGGCCGGTCCCACCTCCTGGAAAATTGAATCCAAATGAAGATTCCTGCCAGACAAAAGGGGCCACCACAGAAAGTTCTTGTTCCCCAAGAAGTGCCCATGCTGCCCCAAGAACTGCACCTGACGCCAAAAGATCCAGACTTTTTTCCCTGGGTGAAAGAGCTGCTGTTCCCCTTTTTCAGCCCTGCTACAATGGCTCGTCCCACCTCCTGAAAAATTTACTCTAAATGAAGATTCCTGCCAGACAAAAGGTGCCGCCACAAAAAACTCTTCCTTCCCAAGAAGTTCCCAGGCTGCACAAACTACACCTGAAGCCAAAGCTTCCAGATTTTTTCCTGGTGTGAAGAGCTGCTGTTCCCGTTTTTCAGGCCTGCTCTGCAATGGCCGGTCCCACCTCGTGAAAAATTTAATCCAAATGAATATTCCTGCCAGACAAAATTTGCCACTACAAAAAACTCTTGCTGCCCAAGAAGTGCCCAGGCTGCCCCACCAACTACTCCTGAAGCCAAAGGATCCAGACTTTTTTTCCTTAGGGAAAGAGCTGCTGTTCCGTTTTTTCTGCCCTGCGCTGCAATCTCCAGTCCCACCTTTTTAAAAACTGAATCCTACTGAAGATTCCTGCCAGAAAAAAGGTGCCACCACAGAAAACTCATCTATCCCAAGAAGTACCCAGGCTGCAACAACTACACCTGAAGCCAAAGGATCCAGACTTTTTTTCCTCAGGGAAAGAGCTGCTGTTCCCTTTTTTCAGTCCTGCGCTGCAATGGCCGGTCCCACCTCCTGGAAAATTGAATCCGACTGAAGATTCCTGCCAGACAAAAGGGGCCCCCACAGGAATCTCTTGCTGCCCAAAAAGTGCCCAGACTGCCCCAAGAACTGCACCTGAAGCCAAAGGATTCAGACTTTTTTTCCCGGTAGAAAGAGCTGCTGTTCCCTTTTTTCAAGCCTGTTCTTCAATGGCCGGTCCCACCTCCAGAAAACTTTGCTCCAAATGAAGATTCCTGCCAGACAAAAGGTGCCACCATCGAAAGGTCTTTGCTGCCCCAGAAGTGCCCAGGCTGCTTCACCAACTTCACCTGAAGCCAAAGCTTCCAGACTTTTTTCCTGGTGGAAAGAGCTGCAGTTCCCTTTTTCCAGACCTGCTCTTCAATGGCCGGTCCCACCTCCTGGAAAATTGAATGCAAATGAAGATTCCTGCCAGACAAAAGGTGCCACCACAGGAATCTCTTGCTGCCCAAGAAGTGCCCAGGCTGCCCCACCAACTACATCTCAAAACCAAAGGATCCAGACTTTTTTTCCTGGTAGAAAGAGCTGCTGTTCCCTTTTTTCAGTGCTGTGCTGCAATGGCCGGTCCCACCTCCAGAAAACTTTACTCCAGATGAAGATTCCTGCCAGACAAAAGGCGCCACCACAGAAAGCTCTTCCTGCCCAAGAAGTGCCCAGGCTACCCCAACAACTGCACCTCCATGACAAAGCTTCCAGACTTTTTTTCCTGGTGGAAAGAGCTGCTGTTCCTTTTTTCTACCCTGCTCTGCAATGACCGGTCCCACCTTTTAAAAAATTGAATCCAAATGAAGATTCCTGCCAGACAAAAGGTGCTACCACAAAAAACTCTACCTTCCCAAGAAGTTTCCAGGCTGCACAAACTACACCTGAAGTCAAAGCTTCCAGATTTTTTCCTGGTGGAAAGAGCTGCTTTTCCCTTTTTTAAGCTCTGCGCTGCAATGGCCGGCCCCACCTCCTGGAAAATTGAATCCAAATGAAGATTCCTGCCAGAGAAAAGGTGCCACTACAGAAAGGTCTTTGCTACCCAAGAAGTGCCCAGGCTGTCCCAAAATCTACACCTCAAAGACAAAGCTTCCAGAATTTTTTCCTGGTGGCTAGAGCTGCTGTTCCCTTTTTTCAGTCCTGTTCTGTAATGCCGGTCCCACCTCCTGAGAAATTGAATCCAACTAAAGATTCCTGCCAGAGAAATGGTGCCACCACAGAAAGGTCTTTGCTGCCCCAGAAGTGCCCAGGCTGCCCCACCAACTTCACCTCAAAGGCAAAGCTTCCAGACTTTTTTCCTGGTGGAAAGAGCTGCTGTTCCCTTTTTTCAGCCCTGCTCTGCAATGGCCGGTCCCACCTCCTGGAAAATTGAATCCAAATGAAGATTCCTGCCAGACAAAAGGGGCCACCACAGAAAGTTCTTGTTCCCCAAGAAGTGCCCAGGCTGCCCCAAGAACTGCACCTGACGCCAAAAGATCCAGACTTTTTTCCCTGGTGGAAAGAGCTGCTGTTCCCCTTTTTCAGCCCTGCTACAATGGCTCGTCCCACCTCCTGAAAAATTTACTCTAAATGAAGATTCCTGCCAGACAAAAGGTGCCGCCACAAAAAACTCTTCCTTCCCAAGAAGTTCCCAGGCTGCACAAACTACACCTGAAGCCAAAGCTTCCAGATTTTTTCCTGGTGTGAAGAGCTGCTGTTCCCGTTTTTCAGGCCTGCTCTGCAATGGCCGGTCCCACCTCGTGAAAAATTTAATCCAAATGAATATTCCTGCCAGACAAAATTTGCCACTACAAAAAACTCTTGCTGCCCAAGAAGTGCCCAGGCTGCCCCACCAACTACTCCTGAAGCCAAAGGATCCAGACTTTTTTTCCTTAGGGAAAGAGCTGCTGTTCCGTTTTTTCTGCCCTGCGCTGCAATCTCCAGTCCCACCTTTTTAAAAACTGAATCCTACTGAAGATTCCTGCCAGAAAAAAGGTACCACCACAGAAAACTCATCTATCCCAAGAAGTACCCAGGCTGCAACAACTACACCTGAAGCCAAAGGATCCAGACTTTTTTTCCTCAGGGAAAGAGCTGCTGTTCCCTTTTTTCAGTCCTGCGCTGCAATGGCCGGTCCCACCTCCTGGAAAATTGAATCCGACTGAAGATTCCTGCCAGACAAAAGGGGCCCCCACAGGAATCTCTTGCTGCCCAAAAAGTGCCCAGACTGCCCCAAGAACTGCACCTGAAGCCAAAGGATTCAGACTTTTTTTCCCGGTAGAAAGAGCTGCTGTTCCCTTTTTTCAAGCCTGTTCTTCAATGGCCGGTCCCACCTCCAGAAAACTTTACTCCAAATGAAGATTCCTGCCAGACAAAAGGTGCCACCATAGAAAGGTCTTTGCTGCCCCAGAAGTGCCCAGGCTGCCCCACCAACTTCACCTGAAGCCAAAGCTTCCAGACTTTTTTCCTGGTGGGAAGAGCTGCAGTTCCCTTTTTCCAGACCTGCTCTTCAATGGCCGGTCCCACCTCCTGGAAAATTTACTCCAAATAAAGATTCCTGCCAGACAAAAGGTGCCACCACAGGAATCTCTTGCTGCCCAAGAAGTGCCCAGGCTGCCCCACCAACTACACCTCAAAACCAAAGGATCCAGACTTTTTTTCCTCAGGGAAAGAGCTGCTGTTCCCTTTTTTCAGCCCTGCTCTGCAATGGCCAGTCCCACCTTGTAAAAAATTGAATGCAAATGAAGATTCCTGCCAGACAAAAGGTGCCACCAAAGAAAGTTCTTGTTCCCCAAGAAGTGCCCAGGCTGCCCCAAGAACTGCACCTGACGCCAAAAGATCCAGACTTTTTTCCCTGGGTGAAAGAGCTGCTGTTCCCCTTTTTCAGCCCTGCTACAATGGCTCGTCCCACCTCCTGAAAAATTTACTCTAAATGAAGATTCCTGACAGACAAAAGGTGCCACCACAGAAAACTCATCTATCCCAAGAAGTACCCAGGCTGCAACAACTACACCTGAAGCCAAAGGATCCAGACTTTTTTTCCTCAGGGAAAGAGCTGCTGTTCCCTTTTTTCAGTCCTGCGCTGCAATGGCCGGTCCCACCTCCAGAAAACTTTACTCCAGATGAAGATTCCTGCCAGACAAAAGGTGCCACCACAGAAAGGTCTTGATGCCCAAGAAGTTCCCAGGCTGCCCCAAGAACTGCACCTGACGTCAAAAGATCCAGACTTTTTTCCCTGGTGGAAAGAGCTGCTGTTCCCTTTTTTCAGCCCTGCTGCAATGGCTTGTCCCACCTCCTGAAAAATTTACTCTAAATGAAGATTCCTGCCAGACAAAAGGTGACGCCACAAAAAACTCTTCCTTCCCAAGAAGTTCCCAGGCTGCACAAACTACACCTGAAGCTAAAGCTTCCAGATTTTTTCCTGGTGGAAAGAGCTGCTGTTCCCTTTTTTCAGACCTGCGCTGCAATGGCCGGTCCCACCTCCTGGAAAATTGAATGCAAATGAAGATTCCTCCTAGACAAAAGGTGCCACTACAGGAATCTCTTGCTGCCCAAGAAGTACCCAGGCTGCCCCACCGACTACACCTCAAAACCAAAGGATCCAGACTTTTTTTCCTGGTAGAAAGAGCTGCTGTTCCCTTTTTTCAGTGCTGTGCTGCAATGGCCGGTCCCACCTCCAGAAAACTTTACTCCAGATGAAGATTCCTGCCAGACAAAAGGCGCCACCACAGAAAGCTCTTCCTGCCCAAGAAGTGCCCAGGCTACCCCAACAACTGCACCTCCATGACAAAGCTTCCAGACTTTTTTTCCTGGTGGAAAGAGCTGCTGTTCCTTTTTTCTACCCTGCTCTGCAATGACCGGTCCCACCTTTTAAAAAATTGAATCCAAATGAAGATTCCTGCCAGACAAAAGGTGCTACCACAAAAAACTCTACCTTCCCAAGAAGTTTCCAGGCTGCACAAACTACACCTGAAGTCAAAGCTTCCAGATTTTTTCCTGGTGGAAAGAGCTGCTTTTCCCTTTTTTAAGCTCTGCGCTGCAATGGCCGGCCCCACCTCCTGGAAAATTGAATCCAAATGAAGATTCCTGCCAGAGAAAAGGTGCCACTACAGAAAGGTCTTTGCTACCCAAGAAGTGCCCAGGCTGTCCCAAAATCTACACCTCAAAGACAAAGCTTCCAGAATTTTTTCCTGGTGGCTAGAGCTGCTGTTCCCTTTTTTCAGTCCTGTTCTGTAATGCCGGTCCCACCTCCTGAGAAATTGAATCCAACTAAAGATTCCTGCCAGAGAAATGGTGCCACCACAGAAAGGTCTTTGCTGCCCCAGAAGTGCCCAGGCTGCCCCACCAACTTCACCTCAAAGGCAAAGCTTCCAGACTTTTTTCCTGGTGGAAAGAGCTGCTGTTCCCTTTTTTCAGCCCTGCTCTGCAATGGCCGGTCCCACCTCCTGGAAAATTGAATCCAAATGAAGATTCCTGCCAGACAAAAGGTGCCACCACAGAAAGTTCTTGTTCCCCAAGAAGTGCCCAGGCTGCCCCAAGAACTGCACCTGACGCCAAAAGATCCAGACTTTTTTCCCTGGTGGAAAGAGCTGCTGTTCCCCTTTTTCAGCCCTGCTACAATGGCTCGTCCCACCTCCTGAAAAATTTACTCTAAATGAAGATTCCTGCCAGACAAAAGGTGCCGCCACAAAAAACTCTTCCTTCCCAAGAAGTTCCCAGGCTGCACAAACTACACCTGAAGCCAAAGCTTCCAGATTTTTTCCTGGTGGGAAGAGCTGCTGTTCCCGTTTTTCAGGCCTGCTCTGCAATGGCCGGTCCCACCTCGTGAAAAATTTAATCCAAATGAATATTCCTGCCAGACAAAATTTGCCGCTACAAAAAACTCTTGCTGCCCAAGAAGTGCCCAGGCTGCCCCACCAACTACTCCTGAAGCCAAAGGATCCAGACATTTTTTCCTTAGGGAAAGAGCTGCTGTTCCGTTTTTTCTGCCCTGCGCTGCAATCTCCAGTCCCACCTTTTTAAAAACTGAATCCTACTGAAGATTCCTGCCAGAAAAAAGGTGCCACCACAGAAAACTCATCTATCCCAAGAAGTACCCAGGCTGCAACAACTACACCTGAAGCCAAAGCTTCCAGATTTTTTCCTGGTGGAAAGAGCTGCTGTTCCCTTTTTTCAGACCTGCGCTGCAATGGCCGGTCCCACCTCCTGGAAAATTGAATGCAAATGAAGATTCCTCCTAGACAAAAGGTGCCACTACAGGAATCTCTTGCTGCCCAAGAAGTACCCAGGCTGCCCCACCGACTACACCTCAAAACCAAAGGATCCAGACTTTTTTTCCTGGTAGAAAGAGCTGCTGTTCCCTTTTTTCAGTGCTGTGCTGCAATGGCCGGTCCCACCTCCAGAAAACTTTACTCCAGATGAAGATTCCTGCCAGACAAAAGGCGCCACCACAGAAAGCTCTTCCTGCCCAAGAAGTGCCCAGGCTACCCCAACAACTGCACCTCCATGACAAAGCTTCCAGACTTTTTTTCCTTGTGGAAAGAGCTGCTGTTCCTTTTTTCTACCCTGCTCTGCAATGACCGGTCCCACCTTTTAAAAAATTGAATCCAAATGAAGATTCCTGCCAGACAAAAGGTGCTACCACAAAAAACTCTTCCTTCCCAAGAAGTTTCCAGGCTGCACAAACTACACCTGAAGTCAAAGCTTCCAGATTTTTTCCTGGTGGAAAGAGCTGCTTTTCCCTTTTTTAAGCTCTGCGCTGCAATGCCCGGCCCCACCTCCTGGAAAATTGAATCCAAATGAAGATTCCTGCCAGACAAAAGGTGCCACCATAGAAAGGTCTTTGCTGCCCCAGAAGTGCCCAGGCTGCCCCACCAACTTCACCTGAAGCCAAAGCTTCCAGACTTTTTTCCTGGTGGAAAGAGCTGCAGTTCCCTTTTTCCAGACCTGCTCTTCAATGGCCGGTCCCACCTCCTGGAAAATTTACTCCAAATGAAGATTCCTGCCAGACAAAAGGTGCCACCACAGGAATCTCTTGCTGCCCAAGAAGTGCCCAGGCTGCCCCACCAACTACACCTCAAAACCAAAGGATCCAGACTTTTTTTCCTCAGGGAAAGAGCTGCTGTTCCCTTTTTTCAGCCCTGCACTGCAATGGCCAGTCCCACCTTGTAAAAAATTGAATGCAAATGAAGATTCCTGCCAGACAAAAGGTGCCACCACAGAAAGTTCTTGTTCCCCAAGAAGTGCCCAGGCTGCCCCAAGAACTGCACCTGACGCCAAAAGATCCAGACTTTTTTCCCTGGGTGAAAGAGCTGCTGTTCCCTTTTTTCAGCCCTGCTACAATGGCTCGTCCCACCTCCTGAAAAATTTACTCTAAATGAAGATTCCTGCCAGACAAAAGGTGCCGCCACAAAAAACTCTTCCTTCCCAAGAAGTTCCCAGGCTGCACAAACTACACCTGAAGCCAAAGCTTCCAGATTTTTTCCTGGTGTGAAGAGCTGCTGTTCCCGTTTTTCAGGCCTGCTCTGCAATGGCCGGTCCCACCTTGTGAAAAATTTAATCCAAATGAATATTCCTGCCAGACAAAATTTGCCGCTACAAAAAACTCTTGCTGCCCAAGAAGTGCCCAGGCTGCCCCACCAACTACTCCTGAAGCCAAAGGATCCAGACTTTTTTTCCTTAGGGAAAGAGCTGCTGTTCCGTTTTTTCTGCCCTGCGCTGCAATCTCCAGTCCCACCTTTTTAAAAACTGAATCCTACTGAAGATTCCTGCCAGAAAAAAGGTGCCACCACAGAAAACTCATCTATCCCAAGAAGTACCCAGGCTGCAACAACTACACCTGAAGCCAAAGCTTCCAGATTTTTTCCTGGTGGAAAGAGCTGCTGTTCCCTTTTTTCAGACCTGCGCTGCAATGGCCGGTCCCACCTCCTGGAAAATTGAATGCAAATGAAGATTCCTCCTAGACAAAAGGTGCCACTACAGGAATCTCTTGCTGCCCAAGAAGTACCCAGGCTGCCCCACCGACTACACCTCAAAACCAAAGGATCCAGACTTTTTTTCCTGGTAGAAAGAGCTGCTGTTCCCTTTTTTCAGTGCTGTGCTGCAATGGCCGGTCCCACCTCCAGAAAACTTTACTCCAGATGAAGATTCCTGCCAGACAAAAGGCGCCACCACAGAAAGCTCTTCCTGCCCAAGAAGTGCCCAGGCTACCCCAACAACTGCACCTCCATGACAAAGCTTCCAGACTTTTTTTCCTTGTGGAAAGAGCTGCTGTTCCTTTTTTCTACCCTGCTCTGCAATGACCGGTCCCACCTTTTAAAAAATTGAATCCAAATGAAGATTCCTGCCAGACAAAAGGTGCTACCACAAAAAACTCTTCCTTCCCAAGAAGTTTCCAGGCTACACAAACTACACCTGAAGTCAAAGCTTCCAGATTTTTTCCTGGTGGAAAGAGCTGCTTTTCCCTTTTTTAAGCTCTGCGCTGCAATGGCCGGCCCCACCTCCTGGAAAATTGAATCCAAATGAAGATTCCTGCCAGACAAAAGGTGCCACTACAGAAAGGTCTTTGCTACCCAAGAAGTGCCCAGGCTGTCCCAAAATCTACACCTCAAAGACAAAGCTTCCAGAATTTTTTCCTGGTGGCTAGAGCTGCTGTTCCCTTTTTTCAGTCCTGTTCTGTAATGCCGGTCCCACCTCCTGAGAAATTGAATCCAACTAAAGATTCCTGCCAGAGAAATGGTGCCACCACAGAAAGGTCTTTGCTGCCCCAGAAGTGCCCAGGCTGCCCCACCAACTTCACCTCAAAGGCAAAGCTTCCAGACTTTTTTCCTGGTGGAAAGAGCTGCTGTTCCCTTTTTTCAGCCCTGCTCTGCAATGGCCGGTCCCACCTCCTGGAAAATTGAATCCAAATGAAGATTCCTGCCAGACAAAAGGTGCCACCACAGAAAGGTCTTCCTGCCCAAGATGTGCCCATGCTGCCCCAAGAACTGCACCTGACGCCAAAAGATCCAGACTTTTTTCCCTGGGTGAAAGAGCTGCTGTTCCCTTTTTTCAGCCCTGCTACAATGGCTCGTCCCATCTCCTGAAAAATTTACTCTAAATGAAGATTCCTGCCATCAAAAGGTGCCGCCACAAAAAACTCTTCCTTCCCAAGAAGTTCCCAGGCTGCACAAACTACACCTGAAGCCAAAGCTTCCAGAGTTTTTCCTGGTGTGAAGAGCTGCTGTTCTCTTTTTTCAGCCCTGCGCTGCAATGGCCGGTCCAACCTCCTGGAAAATTGAATGCAAATGAAGATTCCTCCTAGACAAAAGGTGCCACCACAGAAACTCTTCCTGGCCAAGAAGTACCCAGGCTGTACCAACTAAACCTGAAGCCAAAGGATCCTGCCTTTTTTTCTTTGGGGAAAGAGCTGCTGTTCCCTTTTTTTAGTCCTGCGCTGCAATGACCGGTCCCACCTCCTGAAAAATTGAATCCAACTGAAGATTCCTGCCAGACAAAAGGTGCTACCACAGAAAACTCTTCCTGCCCAAGAAGTACCCAGGCTGTACCAACTAAACCTGAAGCCAAAGGATCCAGACTTTTTTTCCTTAGGGAAAGAGCTGCTGTTCCCTTTTTTCAGCCCTGCTCTGCAATGACCGGTCCCACCTCCTGGAAAATTGAATCCAACTGAAGATTCCTACCAGACAAAAGGTGCTACCACAGAAAACTCTTCCTGCCCAAGAAGTACCCAGCCTGCCCCAGCAAATACACCTGAAGCCAAAGGATCCAGACTTTTTTCCTGGTGGAAAGAGCTGCTGTTCCCTTTTTTCAGTCCTGCGCTGCAATGGCCGGTCCCACCTCCTGAAAAATTGAATCCAACTGAAGATTCCTGCCAGACAAAAGGTGCCACCACAGAAAGCTCTTGCAGCTCAACAAGTGCCCAGCCTGGACAAACTACACCTGAAGCCAATGGATCCAGACTTTTTTCCTGGTGGAAAGAGCTGCTGTTCCCTTTTTTCAGCCCTGCACTGCAATGGCCGGTCCCACCTCCTGGAAAGTTTATTGTAAATGAAGATTCCTGCCAGACAAAAGGTGCCACCACAGGAAACTCTTCCTGCCCAAGAAGTGCCCAGGCTGCCCCACCGACTACACCTCAAAACCAAAGGATCCATACTTTTTTCCTGGTGGAAAGAGCTGTTGTTCCCTTTTTTCAGTCCTGCGCTGCAATGGCCGGTCCCACCTCCTGGAAAATTGAATCCAACTGAAGATTCCTGCCAGACAAAAGGTGCCACCACAGAAACTCTTCCTGGCCAAGAAGTACCCAGGCTGTACCAACTAAACCTGAAGCCAAAGGATCCTGCCTTTTTTTCTTTGGGGAAAGAGCTGCTGTTCCCTTTTTTTAGTCCTGCGCTGCAATGACCGGTCCCACCTCCTGAAAAATTTACTCCAACTGAAGATTCCTGCCAGACAAAAGGTGCCACCACAGAAAACTCTTCCTGCCCAAGAAGTGCCCAGGCTGCCCCAAAAACTGCACCTGAAACCAAAGGATCCAGACTTTTTTTCTTTGGGGAAAGAGCTACTGTTCCCTTTTTTTAGTCCTGCGCTGCAATGACCGGTCCCACCTCCTGAAAAATTTACTCCAACTGAAAATTCCTGCCAGACAAAAGGTGCCACCACAGAAAACTCTTCCTGCCCTAGAAGTGCCCAGGCTGCCCCACCAACTGCACCTGAAGCCAAAGGATCCAGACTTTTTTTCCTGGTGGAAAGAGCTGCTGTTCCCTTTTTTCAGCCCTGCTCTGCAATGGCCGGTCCCACCTTTTAAAAAATTGAATCCAACTGAAGATTCCTACCAGACAAAAGGTGCTACCACAGAAAACTCTTCCTGCCGAAGAAGTACCCAGCCTGCCCCAGCAAATACACCTGAAGCCAAAGGATCCAGACTTTTTTCCTGGTGGAAAGAGCTGTTGTTCCCTTTTTTCAGTCCTGCGCTGCAATGGCCGGTCCCACCTCCTGAAAAATTGAATCCAACTGAAGATTCCTGCCAGACAAAAGGTGCCACCACAGAAAGCTCTTGCAACTCAAGAAGTGCCCAGCCTGGACAAACTACACCTGAAGCCAATGGATCCAGACTTTTTTCCTGGTGGAAAGAACTGCTGTTCCCTTTTTTCAGCCCTGCACTGCAATGGCCGGTCCTACCTCCTGGAAAGTTTATTGTAAATGAAGATTCCTGCCAGACAAAAGGTGCCACCACAGAAAACTCATCTAGCCCAAGATGTGCCCAGGCTGTCCCACCAACTGCACCTCAAAGCCAAAGGATCCAGACTTTTTTTCCTTGTGGAAAGAGCTACTGTTCCCTTTTTTCTGCCATGCGCTGCAATGGCCGGTCCCACCTTTCAAAAAATTGAATCCAGCTGAAGATTCCTGTCAGACAAAAGGTGCCACCACATAAAGCTCTTCCTACCCAAGAATTGCCCAGGCTACCCCAACAACTACACCTGAAAACCAAAGGATCCAGACTTTTTTTCCTGGTGGAAAGAGCTGCTGTTCCCTTTTTTCATGTCTGCGCTGCAATGGCCGGTCCCACCTCCTGAAAAATTGAATCCAACTGAAGATTCCTGCCAGACAAAAGGTGCCACCACAGAAAACTCTTCCTGCCCAAGAAGTGCCCAGGCTGCCCCAAAAACTGCACCTGAAACCAAAGGATCCAGACTTTTTTTACCGGGAAAAAGAGCTGCTGTTCCCTTTTTTCAGCCCTGCGCTGCAATGGCCGGTCCCACCTCCTGGAAAACTTAGTGTAAATGAAGATTCCTGCCAGACAAAAGGTGCCACCACAGAAAACTCATCTAGCCCAAGAAGTGCCCAGCCTGCCCCACCCACTGCATCTCAAAGCCAAAGGATCCAGACTTTTTTTCTTTGGGGAAAGAGCTGCTGTTCCCTTTTTTCAGCCCTGCGCTGCAATGGCCGGTCCCACCTCTTGGAAGATTTATTGTAAATGAAGATTCCTGCCAGAAAAAAGCTGCCACCACAGAATACTCATCTAGCCCAAGAAGTGCCCAGGCTGCCCCACCAACTGCACCTTAAAGCCAAAGAATCCAGACTTTTTTTCCTTGTGGAAAGAGCTGCTGTTCCCTTTTCTCAGCCATGCGCTGCAATGGCCAGTCCCACCGTTTAAAAAATTGGATCCAACTGAAGATTCCTGCCAGACAAAAGGTGCCACCACAGGAAACTCTTCCTGCCCAAGAAGTGCCCAGGCTACCCCACCAAATATACCTGAAGCCAAAGGATCCAGACTTTTTTCCTGGTGGAAAGAGCTGTTGTTCCCTTTTTTCAGCCCTGCGCTGCAATGGCCGGTCCCACCTCCTGGAAAATTGAATCCAACTGAAGATTTCTGCCAGACAAAAGGTGCCACCACAGAAACTCTTCCTGGCCAAGAAGTGCCCAATCTACCCCACCAAATACACCTCAAAGCTAAAGGATCCAGACTTTTTTCCTTGTGGAAAGAGCTGCTGTTCCCTTTTTTCAGCCCTGCTCTGCAATGGCCGGTCCCACCTCCTGAAAAATTGAATCCAACTGAAGATTCCTGCCAGACAAAAGGTGCCACCACAGAAAACTCTTCCTGCCCAAGAAGTGCACATGCTGCACCAACTACACCTGAAGCCAAAGGATCCAGACTTTTTTTCCTGGTGGAAAGAGCTGCTGTTCCTTTTTTTCAGCTCTGCGCTGCAGAGGGCAGTCCCACATCCTGGAGAATTTAATGTAAATGAAGATTCCTGCCAGACAAAAGGTGCCACCACAGAAACTCTTCCTGCCCAAGAAGTACCCAGGCTGCACCAATTACACCTGAAGCCAACGGATCCAGACTTTTTTTTTAAGGGAAAGAGCTGCTGTTCCCTTTTTTCAACCCTGTGCTGCAATGGCCGGTCCCACCTCCTGAAAAATTTACTCCAACTGAAGATTCCTGCCAGACAAAAGGTGCCACCACAGAAAACTCTTCCTGCCCAAGAAGTGCCCAGGCTACCCCAACAACTACACTTGAAAACCAAAGGATCCAGACTTTTTTTCCTGGTGGAAAGAGCTGTTGTTCCCTTTTTTCAGTCCTGCTCTGCAATGGCCGGTCCCACCTCCTGGAAAATTGAATCCAACTGAAGATTCCTGCCAGACAAAAGGTGCCACCACAGAAACTCTTCCTGGCCAAGAAGTACCCAGGCTGTACCAACTAAACCTGAAGCCAAAGGATCCTGCCTTTTTTTCTTTGGGGAAAGAGCTGCTGTTCCCTTTTTTTAGTCCTGCGCTGCAATGACCGGTCCCACCTCCTGAAAAATTTCCTCCAACTGAAGATTCCTGCCAGACAAAAGGTGCCACCACAGAAAACTCTTCCTGCCCTAGAAGTGCCCAGGCTGCCCCACCAACTGCACCTGAAGCCAAAGGATCCAGACTTTTTTTCCTGGTGGAAAGAGCTGCTGTTCCCTTTTTTCAGCCCTGCTCTGCAATGGCCGGTCCCACCTTTTAAAAAATTGAATCCAGCTGAAGATTCCTACCAGACAAAAGGTGCTACCACAGAAAACTCTTCCTGCCCAAGAAGTACCCAGCCTGCCCCAGCAAATACACCTGAAGCCAAAGGATCCAGACCTTTTTCCTGGTGGAAAGAGCTGTTGTTCCCTTTTTTCAGTCCTGCGCTGCAATGGCCGGTCCCACCTCTTGAAAAA
Source organism: Manacus candei (assembly GCF_025592945.1). Lineage (NCBI taxonomy): Eukaryota > Metazoa > Chordata > Aves > Passeriformes > Pipridae > Manacus > Manacus candei. The sequence continues at coordinate 8,799,069 of NW_026138093.1, read as the reverse complement.
TTGAATCCAGCTGAAGATTCCTGCCAGACAAAAGGTGCCACCACAGAAAGTTCTTCCTGCCCAAGAAGTGCCCAGGCTGCCCAAAAACTGCACCTGAAACCAAAGGATCCAGACTTTTTTTCCTGGTGGAAAGAGCTGCTGTTCCCTTTTTTCAGCCCTGCACTGCAATGGCCGGTCCCACCTCCTGGAAAATTGAATCCAACTGAAGATTCCTGCCAGACAAAAGGTGCCACCACAGAAAACTCATCTAGCCCAAGATGTGCCCAGGCTGTCCCACCAACTGCACCTCAAAGCCAAAGGATCCAGACTTTTTTTCCCTGTGGAAAGAGCTACTGTTCCCTTTTTTCTGCCATGCGCTGCAAAGGCCGGTCCCACCTTTCAAAAAATTGAATCCAGCTGAAGATTCCTGTCAGACAAAAGGTGCCACCACAGAAAACTCTTCCTACCCAAGAATTGCCCAGGCTACCCCAACAACTACACCTGAAAACCAAAGGATCCAGACTTTTTTTCCTGGTGGAAAGAGCTGCTGTTCCCTTTTTTCATGTCTGCGCTGCAATGGCCGGTCCCACCTCCTGAAAAATTGAATCCAACTGAAGATTCCTGTCAGACAAAAGGTGCCACCACAGAAAACTCTTCCTGCCCAAGAAGTGCCCAGGCTGCCCCAAAAACTGCACCTGAAACCAAAGGATCCAGACTTTTTTTACCGGGGGAAAGAGCTACTGTTCCCTTTTTTCAGCCCTGCGCTGCAATGGCCGGTCCCACCTCCTGGAAAATTGAATCCAACTGAAGATTCCTGCCAGACAAAAGGTTCCACCACAGAAACTCTTCCTGCCCAAGAAGTGCCTAGGCTACCCCACCAAATATACCTGAAGCCAAAGGATCCAGACTTTTTTCCTGGTGGAAAGAGCTGTTGTTCCCTTTTTTCAGCCCTGCGCTGCAATGGCCGGTCCCACCTCCTGGAAAATTGAATCCAACTGAAGATTTCTGCCAGACAAAAGGTGCCACCACAGAAACTCTTCCTGGCCAAGAAGTACCCAATCTACCCCACCAAATACACCTCAAAGCTAAAGGATCCAGACTTTTTTCCTTGTTGAAAGAGCTGCTGTTCCCTTTTCTCAGCCATGCGCTGCAATGGTCGGTCCCACCGTTTAAAAAATTGAATCCAGCTGAAGATTCCTACCAGACAAAAGGTGCCACCACAGAAAACTGTTCCTGCCCAAGAAGTACCCAGCCTGCCCCAGCAAACAGACCTGAAGCCAAAGGATCCAGACTTTTTTCCTGGTGGAAAGAGCTGTTGTTCCTTTTTTTCAGTCCTGCGCTGCAATGGCTGGTCCCACCTCCTGGAAAATTGAATCCAAATGAAGATTCCTGCCAGACAAAAGGTGCCACCACAGAAAACTCTTCCTGCCCAAGAAGTGCACATGCTGCACCAACTACACCTGAAGCCAAAGGATCCAGACTTTTTTTCCTGGTGGAAAGAGCTGCTGTTCCTTTTTTTCAGCTCTGCGCTGCAGAGGGCAGTCCCACATCCTGGAGAATTTAATGTAAATGAAGATTCCTGCCAGACAAAAGGTGCCACCACAGAAACTCTTCCTGCCCAAGAAGTACCCAGGCTGCACCAATTACACCTGAAGCCAACGGATCCAGACTTTTTTTTTAAGGGAAAGAGCTGCTGTTCCCTTTTTTCAACCCTGTGCTGCAATGGCCGGTCCCACCTCCTGAAAAATTTACTCCAACTGAAGATTCCTGCCAGAAAAAAGGTGCCACCACAGAAAGGTCTTGGTGCTCAAGAAGTGCCCAGGCTACCCCACCAACTACACCTGAAGCCAAAGGATCCAGACTTTTTTTCCTTAGGGATAGAACTACTGTTCCCTTTTTTCAGCCCTGCTCTGCAATGGCCGGTCCCACCTCCTGAAAAATATACTCCAAATGAACATTCATTCCAGACAAAAGGTGCCACTACAGAAAACTCTTCCTGCCCAAGAATTGCCCAGGCTGCCCCAAAAACTGCACCAGAAGCCAAAGGTTCCAGACTTTTTTTCCTGGTGGAAAGAGCTGCTGTTCCCTTTTTTCTGCCCTGCTCTGCAATGGCTGGAGCCACCTCCAGGAAAATGGGATGTAAATGAAGATTCCTGCCAGACAAAAGGTGCCACCACAGAAAACACTTCTCTCCGAAGAAGTTCCCAGGCTGCCCCACCAACTACACCTGAAGCCAAAGGATCCAGACTTTTTTTCCTGATGGAAGGGGCTGCTGTTCCCTTTTTTCAGCTCTGCGCTGTAACGCCCGGTCCCACCTCTTGGAACGTTGAATCGAAATGAAGATTCCTGCCAGACAAAAGGTGCCACCACAGAAAACTCTTCTTGCCCATGAATTGCCCAACCTGCCCCAACAACTGCACCTCAAAGCCAAAGCTTCCAGACTTTTTTTCCCGGTTGAAAGAGCTACTGTTCCCTTTCTTCAGTCCTGCGCTGCAATGGCCGGTCCCACCTTCTGAGAAATTGAATCCAACTAAAGATTCCTGCCAGAGAAATGGTAGCACCGCAGAAAACTCTTGCTGCCCGAGAAGTGCCCAGACTGCCTGAACAACTACGCCTGAAAGACTAAGGTTCAAGACTTTTTTTCCTGGTGGAAAGAGCTGTTGTTCCCTTTTTCCTGCCCTGCGCTGCAATGGCCGGTCCCACCTCCTGAAAAATTTTCTCCAACTGAAGATTCCTGCCAGACAAAAGGTGCCACCACAGAAAGTTTTTCCTGCCCAAGAAGTGCCCAGACTGCACCCACTACACCTGAAGCCAGAGGTTCCAGACTTTTTCTTTTTAGGGAAATAGCTGCTCTTTCCTTTTTTCAGCACTGTACTTTAATAGCCGGTCCCACCTCCTGAAAAATTTACTCCAAATGAAGATTCGTGCCAGACAAAAGGTGCCACCACAGAAAGCTCTTCCTGCCAAAGTGCCCAGCCTTCCCCAGCAACTGTACCTCAAAGCCAAAGGTTCCACACTTTTTTTCCTGGTGGAAAGAGCTGCTGTTCCCTTTTTTCAGTCCTGCGCTGCAAGGGCCGGTCCCTCCTTTTAAATATTGAATCCAACTGAAGATTCCTGTCAGACAAAAGGTGCCACCACAGAAAACTCTTCCTGCCGAAGAAGTGCCTAGGCTACTCCAACAACTGTACCTTGTGACAGGTAACGAGGCTTTAAATTTAGGTTGCAAGGTATAAAAGATTTTTTAATGCCACAAACAAGCAAAAACGGCTATCCGGGCGACCAGAGGAAACCCCTGTTCCTGCCGCAGTCCACAAGGGGGAACAAAAACAGCACTTATTTTACCCTCCTTTGCCACCTCCCCCCCTAAGTCATGTCATCAGTCCATTGGTGGAGATTTCATGGGCTGCATCCTGCTTGGTTCCCTCTTCGCGGGCCAGCTCTGGGTTGGTTCCTCCTTTCGCGGGCCATCTCCGTTGTTGAGGGGTGTCCACCAATAATTTTAAAGTCATTAGTCTCTATTAGGCCGTGGTTCTGGAAACTTCCATCAGGATGATGGTTGATCACCCAGACTCCTCGTGGCCGACCCCTCCGTATTGCTCCCCATTAATATGCTTAGAACAAACAGCTTCAAGGTACAATGTGCTAAATCATCGTGTTGTGGTTAATCAGTTTGCAGCTTACAGAACTTGTGGTTAGGCATTGCCTAACACTCTAACTTGTGATTCCAACAAAGCAGTTAACACAATATAATGACTTCGTTAACTCTTTCTTATTTGAACAGCAAATTTCTTTAGATCACTTATAACACTGCTCCTCGCAGGTAGGATTTGGGTCTGGGGGTCTCAGTTTTGGTGTGGGGGGGCCTCAGTTTGGGTCTGAGGGGTCTCTGGGGTGTCAGCTTGGGTCAGGGGGTCTCAGGCTTTGGGTCTGGGGGTCTCAGGGGTCCCAAGGCCTCAGTTTGGGTCTGGGGGCCTTGGGTCTGGGGGTCTTAGTTTGGGTCTGGGGATCTCAGCTTTTGGGTCTGGGGGGCTCAGGATTTGGGTCTGGGGGTCTCAGTTTGGCTCTGGGGATCTCAGGTTTTGGGTCTGGGGGGCTCAGGTTTTGGGTCTGGGGGTCTCAGTTTGGCTCTGGGGATCTCAGGTTTTGGGTCTGGGGGTCTCAGTTTGGGTCAGGGAGGCTTAGGGTTTGGGTCTAGGGGGCTCAGTTTGGGTCAGGGGGGCTCAGTTTGGGTCCAAGGGGCTCAGGATTTGGATCTGGGGATCTCGGGGATCCCAAGGTCTCCATTTGGGTTTGGGGGTCTCAGGGTTTGGGTCTGGGGGGTCTCAGGGGGTCTCAGCATCAGGTTTTGTCCCCCACACCTGTGTCAAAATGTCCCCCGCCACCCCAACCAGTATTTCCTGTTCCCAAACTGGGACAGGGAACCGAAACTGGGAGGGGGAAGGGGGGGAACTGGGAGGGGCTGGGGGGGGCCCAATGACCTTCAGATGGGTCTGGGGGACCCCCAAAGACCCCTCACTGTTCTGGGAACTCCCAAAGACCCCCCCCAGAAGGGACAGGGACCCCCAGTGACCCCCTCAGGGTCAGTCGCCCTCCATGGGGGTTGGGGGGCACTGGTGACCTCCCCTAACCCCCCCTCTGTCCCCGCAGGCTCCCAGTGCTCCCAGACCCCCCCCGAAGGCTGCGCCCCGTGCATGACCCCTGGAGCCCCCCGAGACGCCGACCCCCGTGACCGTGACCACCGGGAGCCCCCCAAGCCTCTCCTGCTCCCCGGCCCCGCCCCGGGGGTGGCTCCGGGTGTGGGGGGGCCCCCCTCCCGCGAGGGGCCCGTGGGGACCCCCCTGACCCTCGAGTGCCACTTCCGAGGCCCCCCCGACACCGCCCTGACCTGGCTCCAGGCGTGTCCCCCCGGGCTCGGGGAGGTCCCCCGGAGCTGCCCCTGGCCCCAGGAGGTGGTGGCCACCCGGGGGGGCCGCCGGATGGAGCGGGCGGTGCAGGAAGGGGGGGGAAGCTCCACCCTGACCTTCCCCAAACTGTCCCACAACGACTCCGGGCTCTTCTTCTGCCGCGTGGAGTCCGGGGGGGAGACGGCCCAGAGCTGCGGCACCTTCGTCAGGGTCCTCGGTGAGTGGGGGACGTGGGGGGGTCTCACCCGGGTCACTCGGCCCCTCCCGGTGCCCCCAGCATGGTACCAGTATAGCCCAGTCCCTCCCGGTTTAACCCCCTCCATCCCAGTCCCCTCCAAGGGTATCCCAGTGCCCCCCAGCCCTGCAGCACCTTCGGGAGGGTCCTGGGGGTCTCGGGGGGATCGAGGGGGCTGGGGGGTCTCATCTGAGTCACTGGTCTTTCCCAGTCCATCCTAGTCCCCTCCCAGTATAACCCAGTCCATCCCAGTCCCCTCCCAGTATAACCTAGTGCTACCACAAGCCCCCCCAGTCCATCCCAGTGCCCTGCAGTGCCCCCCAGTCCATCCCAGTTATTCCCAGTAACCCCTTTGAGCCCTTCTCAGTGCCCTCCAGTCCCACTCCAGTCTGTCCCAGTCACTCCCAGTATCTCTCTTGAGTCCCTCCCAGTGCCCTCCCAGCATAACCCAGTGCCCTCCAGTCCCTCCCAGTATAACCCAGTGCCCTCCCAGTATAGCCCAGGCCCTCCCAGTATAACCCAGTGCCCTGCACTCCCTCCCAGTATACCCAGTCCCTCCCAGTGTAACCCAGTCCCTCCCAGTTACCCAGTCCCGTTCCCACAGAGCTGGTTCCCGCCCCGTTCCTGGCGCTGAGGGAGAGCACCAAGAACCGGATCCTGACGGCGCAGGGGGTGCTGCTGCTGCTCTGCTCGGCCGGGCCGGGGCTGCTGCTGCTGCTCAGGGTGGGACACTGGGACAAACTGGGACAGCTGGGGCAGGGGGACACCAACTGGGACACTGGGACACCAACTGGGACACTGGGACAACTGGGACAGGGGGACACCAACTGGGACACCCAACTGGGACACTGAGACACCAACTAGGACACTGGGACACCAACTGGGACACCCAACTGGGACACTGAGACACCAACTAGGACACTGGGACACCAACTGAGACACTGGGACAACTGGGACACCCAACTGGGACACTGGGACACCCAACTGGGACACTGGGACAACTGGGACAGGGGGACACCAACTGGGACACTGGGACCCTCAGTTCTGTCACTGGGACCCCCAATTGGACACTGGGACCCCCAGTTGGGACACTGGGGACACCAACTGGAACTTTGGGACCCCTAAATAGGACACTGGGGACACCAACTGGGACACTGGGGACACCTAATTAGGACATTGGGGACACCAACTTGGACACTGGGGACACCAGCTGGGACACTGGGGACACCAGGTGGGACATTGGGTCCCGTAAATGGGACACTGGGGACACCAATTGAGACATTGGGGACATTAATTGAGACCCTGGGGACACCAATTGCCCCCCGGGTCCCCCAAAATCCCCCCCTGGGTAACCTCAATCCTCCCCAACCCCCCAACCCCCCCCTGGTACCCCCAATTCCCCCCTGGATGCCCCAAAACCCCTTCAACACCCCCCGTACATCCCAGTTCCCCCCAAATCCCCCCCAGTTCCCCCCAACCTCCTCCTGCCATCCCCAAATCCCCCCAGTCCTCCCCAGAGACACCCAACCCCCCCTGGCCACCCCTAAATCCCCCTGGTGCCCCCAAAACCCCCCTGGCCACCCCTAAATCCCCCTGGTGCCCCCCAAAACCCCCCTGGCCACCCCAACCCCCTCCGGCCACCCCTAGTTTTCCCCTGTCACCCCTTAATTCCTCCTTGGTGCCTCCAAACCCCACCCGGCCACCCCAAAACCCCCCTGGAGCCCCCCCAAACACCCCCCGGCCACCCCAAAACCCCCCTATGCCCTCTTTTCCCCCCCTGGCCACCCCTAAATCCCCCCTGGTGCCCCCAGAAAACCCCCCCGGCCACCCCAAAACCCCCCTGTACTTCCAACCTCCCCGCCCCACCACCCCTAAATCTCCCCTGGTGCCCCTCAAAACCCCCCTGGCCACCCCAAAAATTCCCTGTGCCCCCTTTTTTCCCCCCTGGCCACCCCTAAACCCCCCCTGGCCACTCCAAACCCCCCCGTGCCCCCTGTTCCCCCCCCATAGAAGCACTGGGCCAACGAGCAGCTGCTGCACCCCGAAAAAACCACATGCGAGGAGGAAAACCTCTACGAGGTGACGTTCTGGGGGCCCCCGCGCCCCAAAATCGTGCTGGGGGGGGGTCTATCACTCTCTAAACCCCCCCAAACCGACCCGAATCCCCCCCTTTCCTCGTTTTCAGGGGCTGAACCTGGACGAGTGTTCGATGTACGAGGACATTTCCCGGGGGGTCCAACCCATTTACCAGGACGTGGGGACCCTCCCCGGCGATTCCCAGCTGGAAAATCCCTGAGGGACCCCCCGAAAAAGGGGGGTGGGACCCCCCGGGAAGGGGTTTGGGACCCCCTGGCTCTGCTTGGCCCCCCCCAGTGCTCTGCTCTGGTGACACAAGGCCGTGCTGACCCTTCCCAAAATAAAACTGCTGTGGGTTCTGTGGGTTTTGGGGGGTTAGTTACTTGTTAGTAATTAACGAGTGGTTAATTAATCAGCAAGGGGAGGCAGGTGAGAGCAGAGATGCCTCAGAGTCTGATGGGAAGGGGGGTCTTGTAGTGACCCCCATTTTTCCCCTATTATCCCCCATTTTCCTTCTTCATCCCCTATTTTCCCCATTTTCCCTCATTTCCCCCATTTTCCCTCATTATCCCCATTTTCCTCATTACCTCGTTTTCCCTCATTTCCCCCATTTTCCCCCCTTATCCCCTATTTTCCCTTATTTCCCCCATTCCCCCCATTATCCCCACTTTTCCTCTCAGACACCCATTTCCCCTCATTTTCAACCATTATCCCTTCTTTTCCCTCCATTATCCCATATTTTTCCCCATTGTTCCCCGTTTCCCCCATTATCCCACATTTCTCCCCTATTATTCCCCATTTTCCCTCATTATCTGACATTTTTCCCTATTATTCACCATTTTCCCCCATTATGCCCCATTATCCCACATTTCTTCTTCCTTATCCCCCATTTCCCCCTTACCATCCCCCATAATCTCCTATTTTTCCCCATTACCCCTCATTTTCCCCATTTTCCCCTCACTCTCCCCCATTACCCTCCCATTTCTCTCCCTTTCTTCCCCATTTCACCTCATTTTACCCCATTTCCCCCCATTATTTGCCCTCATTATCCCCCATTTCTACCCCATTATCCTCCATTTCTACCCCATTATCCCCTATTTTTTCCCATTTTCCTCCGTTATCCTCCATTAACCCCCATTTCCCACAAATTCCCCCCATTCTCTCCCATTTCCCCCTCTCTCTTCTCCATTCCTCCATTTTCCCTCGTTTACCCCATTCTCCCCATTAATTCGCATTTTTGCCCATTTTCCCTTATTTACCCCATTCTCCCCATTATCTCTCATTTTTGCCCATTTTCCCCCATTCCTCCCATTTCCCCTCATTCTCCCCCCACTTCCTTCCCATTTCCCCTCATTTTCCTTCCATGTTTCCCCATTTCCTCGCATATCCTTCTGTTTCCCCCTCACTGTCCCATTATCCCCCATTTCCCCCCCATTACCCCCCATTTCCCTCCCATTATCTGAGGTGTTGTTCAAGGGACGAACCCCACTCAGACACGAACAAGTGCCAGAGCAGAATTACCGTTTATTCAAACTGCCGAGGTTTAAATACCACGCCTGAACATGTCCCATGACCTTCTAACCAATGACAATCGAGTATTGTCTGAGAACCCGGGAGACCACAACTCCCACGGTTCCTTGTTACAGTCTTCCTGCCACATCTCCCCCTTCTTTTTATTAACAAGTTGAGAAACAATACATTTTTAACATTCTTATTATAACCAATCTTATTTCAACTAATTATAAAAAACAGGGCCTATCGTCACAAGGCCTTTATTGAACTGTTTACAACTTTATTGGTTCGTGCAATATTCAAGCAATCTCAAATTACCCAGGGTTTGTAGGTGTGGATAACCTTTTATCTGAGGGTGACTTTGTGTAATGGCATCATCTTTATTTAAAAGGGAAATGTATTGGGTTGTAGGTGTTGTGTCTGAGGTGGTGCTGTTTGAAGTAGTGTTTAAGACGTCTTGCTGTAAAGTGTACTTGCGTTCACACACACACTCAACTTTCTCATTCATACTCCGGTGGTCACCGTTTCATTCTCTCCTTACATATGCATTCTTAAACCCTTTATTGTGTTTGACTCATGGAGTTTTGGTTTTGTATTGGTTACTGTTTATGTGTTTCTTTTGGTTCTGTATTGGTTACTGTTTATATGTTTCTTTTGGTTCTGTTGTATCATTTATTGCTTGTGATTCTCCCTGTTTTAAAGAAATGTTAATGTAGATTTACACACATAGGGAACAGACCCATATCTCTTTTCCCCCTTTTTTTTTTTTTCTGTGTGATGTGTTTACTATTGTTGGTCATGTTTCTTCTAATCCAAATCCTTCACTTATTTCTTCTGGTGGTTGTTCCTGTTGTGCTGGAGGGCTGATATAAGGCCTGACACATCTAGAAGGGACCCATTGTAATTTGGTACCCTTGGATACACAGGCATATCCCCTTCCCCATGTTATGAGATCTACTGGTCCTGACCATTGCCCAGATATTAGATCTTTGATCATAACTGGTGGTTTGGAAGATGAAAGTATTTGAGTTTTGTGTTGGCGTTCATACCTGCTATGGTCTGTATCATTACAGTTTAAGAAATTTAGAACATATGACGCTTTCCATAAGTGTTCCTGGGGGCTATATACCGACTCCCCTCTTTTTTGTCTTTGAAGCATTTCTTTTAGTGTATGGTGAGCTCTTTCTACAATCGCTTGTCCTGTGGGTGAATGCGGTATTCCTATGGAATGGAGTACCCCCCAATCTGTGAGAAATGTTTTGATTTTTTCAGAACAATAAGCAGGGCCATTGTCGGGTTTTATGGTTTTTGGAATTCCTAGGATTGCAAAACAACTGAGCCAGTGTCTGATAACGTCTTTGGCTTTTTCTCCTGTGTGTGCTGTTGCATTAATGTATCTGGAATGTGTGTCTACTGTAACATGGACATATTTTAGTTTACCGAATTCAGCTCTATGTGTAACGTCTGTCTGCCAGATTTCATTGGCTGTTATGCCCCTGGGATTAACCCCTTCCTTAGCTGGCATTGGGGTAATTCGCTGGCAGTCAGAGCATGACATAATTATGTCTCTGACATGGTTTATTGTAATTTGGAATTGTCTCTTTAATGAACGTGCATTTTGGTGGAACAACTGGTGTGAAAGTGTCCTGGTTTGAGATAGTCCCAAAATCCAATTCCCTAGCTCCATTCCCCCTCCCACATCTCAACCTAATGTGAGATGGGTTTTTCCAGACAAAACACACCAGACTCAAAGTGGGGGAAAGGGAAATATATTACAATGACTGTACAAATAAATACCATATCACATTATACACATGATCACAAACTATCTCTACCATGACATATGTATTTACAATTATCGGATCTCTTCTCCCCTCCAAATAAAAGTCCAGGAGGGAAAGAAGGACAGATCCCTTCCAGTCTCTGAACAGCAGCATCTTCTGAGGCAGCAGTCTGTCTTCTTCACATTGATGCAGCAGCTTTGGCTGGCTTTCTGCCAGCATCCACGAGGGAGTATCCAAGCCTCTCTCTCTCGGCCCCATCGCCTCCAACCGAGGGGTCTTCCGTGGGCTTCGTAACCCCAGACAAGGTCGTATCACCACGGTCATATCACGAAGACACAGGGGGGTCTCCGTGACGGTCTGGTATCTCCAGGAGACTCAGCTCCTTGCAGGGCCTCTGTGCCCTGTCTCTCAGGCTGCCACCGTGGTAGCAGTGCAAGGGGGGGAGCCAAGGTCAACTCCCCCCGCATTCCATCTGGCGGTCCCGGTCCAGCTCCGGGACATCTTTTGAGCTTCTCAGCTCCTCTCTCTCTCTCCGGTGCTGCATGTCTAAAACTCTTCTCCTTAATAGGAGTCCATCTCCCTCTTTTCTCAGAGGGATCTCAAAGGAGTTTGGGGGGGGGTCTGGTATCAGTCTTATCCCCAGAACTCTGTCTCTCAGCTACTGGCTCTCTCTCTCTCCCTTTCCAAGAGTATTCTCTGCGGTGCTGCATGTTGCTTCTGTTGCTCCTCCGGTTCAGGTCTTATCTGTCCTGGCTCTCTGCCACCGTTTCTCTGGTCAGCGCCGGCTGCTGCTCTGTGCCCATGGAGAAAAACATCTCCTGGCATAACTACAGACACTTAGTCCGGTCTAGCACTGTTCCAGGTCTTTGCAGTCCCCCCCCCAACCAGGGGCTGGGAGGCCCCAGAGGGCCCAAAGGGGCTCAGAGCCCTTCCTCGTGGCTCTACAACATGGCCACCTCTCCTGTGGCTCCTGGAACCCAGTGGCCATTGGGACACTGCAGGGCCTGCTGGAATCCAGGGGCCGGGGGGACACTGGGGAGCCTCTTGGAGCCAAGGGAACCCTGGGATGTTTTGGAACATCCTGGAATCAAGGAGCCATTGTGACACCGTAGGGCCTCAGGGAACCAAAGGAACCCTCAGAGTTTTTGGAACCTCATAGAATCAAGGGGCCATTTCTGGCAGGATGCTCTGCTCTGACAATACCTAAACAATGGTCAGAGAATGCAAACAATGCACACTCTCTGTGATGAGTTACTGCTGGTGCCAAGGTGCTCTTTTTAATGTTGAATTGTGCTAAACCCAAAATGCTTCATGAAACTTCAAACACACATCCTGCTTTTTGAAGCAGGATTTGACAGATAAGCTGCTCCCTGGCCTGCAAATATGTCTGGCAGTCAAACCCTTGATAACTATAAAAGCCCCGTCCAACTGTCATGTGGCAGATTCTTCCACAGACTTCCTTGAAGTTTGTGGAGCTTCTGCCATGAAGCAGGGACAGCTCTTCATGGTCACTGCCCAGGGGTTAAGTGAAAGAGAGAGAACTACCCCCTGTCATTGTGGGGTGAGTTACCTCAATCTCTACTTCAGGATCGTTTCTTTTTGCTGGCTTTGATCCAATTACTTTAATAGAATGACTTTGATAGACTGCACTGTCCTATCTTACACTATACTGCTAGAAGGTTTTGGCTTTTATACTGTGCAGTAAATAATTGTCTTTAAGGCCATTTATCACTTGTCTGATCAATTGTCTTAATAAATAATTCATTTTATAAAAATATTTCTGATTTGCCATCACTAAAACCTACCGAACAAAGTGATTGAATCACACCTCTAGAATTCCTTCAATCGAAACCAAAATCTGAACCCGAGATTGGATCCAGCCACCCCAGGCTCCTCTCTGAGAAGGAATTTAGAAAGCAAGGGGGTCCTCTCTGCCCCTGGTAGCTCAACGAGACGGCTTCTGCCATCAACTTTGTCTAAGCCTTCCACCCCCCCAGCCCCAAGCCGTGACACATGGGCATGTCTTGTCCATGCAGTGCAAACATGGACTCCTGAGCTGGTCATTTGCTGTCCCTCCTTGGAGGGAAGAACAAGTCCAATGGCCTGGGGTGAGAGGCCAGTGCTGGGAGCGGCGCTGGCTGTGCCAGGGCACTGCTGGGTGCCCCCACCCTGAGCACTCCCCCCCTTGTGCTGGTCACTGCTGTTTTCCTCTGCAGGGCGTTGTGTTGGGCACATCCTGGAGAGCAAAGTGGAAAACAGATGGAAGCTTTGAGGCCCTGGCCTGAGGAGATGCCCCTGCAGGATGGCAGTGCTGCTGCAGAGGTCAGCTCTGTGCCAGCAGTGCCCGTGGCTGTCCCTGCCTGCAGTCCCTGGACAGTCCTGCAGCAGGACTGGCACCGACTGCCAGAGCACTGAGGCCTCCAACAACACAGGGCTCTGCAGGACAGTGTGGAAGGGAAGGGAGAGGAGGCCAGGCAGGAGAAGGGCTGCTGCTCCCTGGCAGTGCTGCTCTGCTGGGACTCTTTTCTGGCCCAGCTCTGCACAGAGGCACCGAGCCTGCAGCTGCAGAGAAGTCAGAAAGGAAAGATGTCAGGCAAACAAGTCAAGGCAGAGTTCTTTATTTGGTTTGAGCACACAGTGAATACAATTTCCAATTTGTACAGCCTCTGGGTCAAGTTAGAAAGGCAAACACTGAATTGAAAATGGTGTTTATATATAAAGATATAAATATATATCGTTTTAGATATATTTATAGATATACAGATTTTTTGGTGTGAAGAAATTCTCACAAAAATAACACTCCTCTCAGGAGCAAAATATCAAAAAAGATATACTGGGCCTTCAATGAAGTCCATAACAGGATTGGCCTTTAATGAGGTACATAACATGCAGAAGAAGGAGAGTTTATTGCTTCTGAAAAACAGCCAGTTATCAGTTTCCTCAGAGCATCCTTGACCTCCTGGTTCCTGAGGCTGTAAATTAGGGAGTTCAGTGCTGGAGGCACCACTGAGTAAAGAACTGACACTACCAGATCAAAGGATGGGGAGGAGATGGAAGGGGGCTTCAGGTAGACAAAGAATGAGGTGCTAATAAACAGTGAGACCACGGCCAGGTGAGGGAGGCACGTGGAAAAGGCTTTGTGCCGTCCTTGCTGAGAGGGGATCCTCAGCACAGCCCTGAAGATCTGTACATAGGAGAAAACAATGAAAACAAAACAACCAAACATTAAACAGGCAATAACCACAGTGAGCCCAATTTCCCTGAGGTAGCCTGAGTGTGAGCAGGAGAGCTTGAGGATGTGTGGGATTTCACAGAAGAACTGGCCCAGGGCATTGCCCTGGCACAGGGGCAGGGAAAATGTATTGGCTGTGAGCAGTAGAGCATTGAGAAAGCCAGTGGCCCAGGCAGCTGCTGCCATGTGGGCACAAGCTCTGCTGCCCAGGAGGGTCCCGTAGTGCAGGGGTTTGCAGATGGCAACGTAGCGGTCGTAGCACATGATGGTGAGGAGGAAATACTCTGCGTCAAGAAAGAAGACAAGCAGAAAGGCCTGTGCAGCACATCCTGTGTAGGAGATGGCTGTGGTGTTACGGAGGGAATTGTGCATGGCTTTGGGGACAGTGGTGCAGATGCAGCCCAGGTCTGTGAGGGAGAGGTTGAGCAGGAAGAAGTCCATGGGGGTGTGCAGGTGGTGGTCACAGGCTACGGCGCTGAGGATGAGGCCGTTGGCCAGGAGGGCAGCCAGGGAGATGGCCAGGAAGAGCCAGAAGTGCAGGAGCTGCAGCTCCCTCCTGTCTGCAAATGCCAGGAGGAGGAACTGGGTGAGGGAGCTGCTGTTGGACATTTGCTGTTCCTCAGCACAGGGTCTATTCAGAAAAGGAAAAGACACAGAAGAATTAGGAGATACCCCTCTCAGCAAAGATACTCCATCTTTCATAGTAATCCCCCCAAACCATTTGTATTTCCCTTTAACTGATTCAGAGTGGTGTGAACAGCAAGAATTCTGGCTATGTGCTGCCAAGGGCTCAGCTCTGCTCTGCTGCAGTGGCGACATGGAGCTGGTTTGTGACAGCTCTGATGATCACAAGGGATGTCAGATGTGACCCACCTTTAACAGAAAAGCTCCATTTCTGACCCCCCTACTCACAAGAGTGTGGTCTGCAGAACAGAGGTTTCTATTCTCTTTAGAATAATTCTTCTGTTAGATATGTTCCACCATTAAATCTTCAGGATGTTCTTTTAGGAGTAAAAATTCCCATTTTTATTGCTAAAAATTTGAAGAATCTTTAGAAAAGACAAGAGACAAAAGGGCTCAAATCTCTGTGGTTAAAAGCAGAACCAGGAGAGCTGCAGAGTTCTTTAGCCTGTTTCCCTTCTGCCCTGCTCTTTACCTTGTACTGCATTCACTTTGATTTCACACAAACAAATATTGAAAACTACATCCACAATGCAGTGATGAGAGCAGGACAATGTTGTTTCCAAGCTCAGCTCTGTTAAGTGTCCCCTGTGCCAGCCCAGAGGTGCAACTGTGCTGGACAGAGCAGGACGGGAGCCCTCCTGTAGAGAAGCCAAGGCCTGGGACAGGAGAGTGCCCACCCCCAAGGGAAGGTTCAGCACTGCCCAGGATCCTGTGCTCATTTTTGAGACGCCTGAAATATTCATGTCTGAGAGTAAAAGAGTTTGAATTTCAGTGCAGCCTCCTGACCTGAGAGAACAATGTCTGTGCTACAATGCCTAAGCAGGAAACACACCTCAGGACTAATTCCTTTCCTGTAGCCCCTGTCTTTTCTTAGATTTGCAAAAAATTCTCCATTCAATATGGTGTAGTGGTGTGGAGCTGTGAGCAGGTCTGACCCTGCAACACTGAGACATGGAAAAGATCCTCCCTCAGCTGCCAGGTTTGCTCCTTGCCCACAGCCCTTCTCCCCCAGCCCTGGCAGCAGCTCCCCGGGCTGGTTGAGAGCTGCCCCTGGCAGGCAGCAGAGTCCCTGCCCAGCACAGCACCCTGGGCTGCAGGACCCTGCTCTGCCCCACTGCCCTGGGCACCCCTGGCTGCACCCCCAGCTTCACAGCTCTTCCAAAGTGCCCCAAAACAGCCCCTGCTCACCCATCCCATCAGCTGGGGCTGGGCCAGCTTTAGGAGATGCCTCCAGGAGCTGCCCCTGCACTGCCCTGCAGCCACAGACTCACCCTGTGCAGCCCTGCCAAGATTCCTCCTGCAGGGAGCTCTCAGCGGTCCTGCCAGTGCTGAGCCCCTTGAAGCTCTGTCTGTGCCCTGCTGGTGTCCCTGAGCTGCCCTGGCAGTGCCCTCAGCCCTGCTGGGCTGTGCAGAGGAGCTGCTCACCAGCAGAGTTGTCTCTTTGAAGCTCTTCTTGCTTGCCAGGAGCTCCCTGTGTGCCAGGAGCCCGGCCCAGCTCAGCAGCACAGCAACAGCCCCAGGCATTTCATGACCCTCAGGGGGTTTGTTGTTGTTTACATGAGACTCAGTCCCTGAGAGGAAGTTCAAACAACTTCTCAAAAAGTCAAAGTGAGATTGAAACACTAAAGTTTCCTTTAGT
Source organism: Manacus candei (assembly GCF_025592945.1). Lineage (NCBI taxonomy): Eukaryota > Metazoa > Chordata > Aves > Passeriformes > Pipridae > Manacus > Manacus candei. Next base: position 8,783,024 of record NW_026138093.1, on the reverse strand, counting down.
GCTAATGAGTCCCACTGAGGGGCATAACTGAGAATGTGTCCCCAGGTTCCAGTTAGAGCAGAAAACTGCAGACAGTGATGACAAGGATGGACAAGCAAGGGAAAGGTGACTCTGATGCTGAATAAACCTTGACTTGTTTCCTTAATCCAGAGGACCAAGCCCTGACCCCCAGTCCCTGGGAAGGCAGATGCTGTCCCTGCCTCATTCCTCAGGGCTCTTCCTGGGGCACTGGGATGTGGGATGTGCAATGCCAAGGGCAGGACCATGGGGTGGCACCTGCCAGGCTGCTGAGCAGGGACAAGGAGGCCATGAGGCCCCAGGGCTGCAAGGGCCACTCCCCTCCTCCTGGCATCAGGGGCACAGACAGCAACCCTGGCCAAAGGCCTGCAGAAGGTGGCTGTGTCAGGGCCTTTCAGCTTCTCCCCATGCCTGTCTCCTCTCCAGCCCAGGCTGTCCTACGGTGTCCATGCCCTGCCCCTTTCCCTGCAGGCTGTCCTCATCCCCCCGGCTGCCCCACCTGGCTGGCACCTTCCTGCACTGACATCTCTGCGTCCTCCCTGGCTCTTCCTGCACACACAAAGCCTTGGGCTCATCTAGACTCCTTCTTGGTGACATATTGCACCACAACACTGACCTTGGAGGGAAATTTCTAACTTCTTGCCCCCCCAGCTGCCCTTGGTGGCACTATTTCTTTCTTAGGCTGTTTTCTGACAGGAAGAAAAGCTCCACCAGCTCTCACACCCCCCTTCCAGACCTCTCAGGCTACTCCTCTACTGTCCTCAATCTTCACATCACTGACCCCTGAGTCCTCAGCCTCTATATACGGGTCATGTACTTGAGGCCCCAAATTCCTTCCTGGGAGATCTCTGGGACCTCTCCAAGGTTTTGCAAGATGACAATAGAGTGCTCTTATCCCAGGAAACACAGAGGGACACTTTTTTCCAAGGGTTGTCTTGGCAGAATGAGGCACAATCTCTTTAAACTTTCTGGCACAAGGGAGCTCTGAGCTCTGGGTACGGAGGGAGGTCCAAGTGCCAACCACTGGAGTGGGAGCTACAAATCATCAGGTCTTGTGTCCTTTGGAGTGCCAGACACTGGTGAGAGTGGTGTGTGTGTGTGCACATGGAAGGACTTGAAGGGCACAATGAACTGTCTCAAAACACTGTCAAAGCAGGAAAATCCCATAAGGCACCACAAGACCTAAGCACTGGTGGCAAACAGGAAGGCATTTAATTCCAAGGCCTAAAGGGAGGTGAAGCTTTGGAAGTAGCCCACAGGACAGAATTGCACTATTTCTTTCTTTCTCCCTCATATTTACTGTTAAATCAAAGCTGGACTGCTGACTTTGGCACATGGTCTCCTTTGCAGCTGAATTTGGGCAGAGGTGTCTGATATGGTTTGAAGCTGGCTCCCTGCCAAGTCTGCAAACCCTACCATAAGAAGTCCATCCTGCCCCCAAAAACCTCAGGCAGAAGAGGGAGAAAAGACAACTAAGAAAAACCGGAACTGGAGAGAGACAGCTAAAGTGATATATATAAATATATTTACAGTTATGTACTTTTATATACAATTTGAAATATATATACAGTTTCACAAGGGAAAGGGAAGGGGGAAGGGAAAGGGAACAAAACCAAAATAAAATATATATATCCCAATTAGTAGCCCAAGATCTAGTAACTAAAGAGTTATCAAAGAAAAATCCCACCACTCTCCCTGGGAAAACCGAGAGTCTCTCCGGAACGATCACCGGCAACCTCCGCCTCCCAAGGTCGACAAGGCCTAACCAGGCCTCGCTCCCCAACACGGCAGACTCAACAGCAGGGAACCTGCACCTCCAAGCTGCCGGAAGGAAAGAGAACGAACGCCTTTCCTCCTTTCTTCTTATAGTCTGGCTTACGTAAAAATCGTAGGGAATACTGGGTAAATCTGGACCCTTCCTTGGTTACAAACTGGTCACCAAGGAAGGCCTAGCCCAAACCACCACAGTGTCTCTTAATAATGGGAACCTGAGAGTATCCAAGAGGTTTTAGAGGGTGGGAATGGCCACTGGATTCCATGAGGTTCCACAGAGTCACAGGGTCCATTTGGCTTCGTAAGGCTCTGTAGGGTGATAATGGACCCTTGATTCCATGGGTTTGCAAAATGTCTCAGGACACCTTTGGTTCTAGGAGGCCCCACGTATCACAGTGGCCCCTTGGTTCCATGAGATTCCACAGTGTCCCAGGAATCCTTTGGTTCCATGAGCCCTGCAGTGTCACAATGGCTCCTTGATTCCATGAGGTTCTGAAAAGTCTCAGGGTTCCTTTGGTTCCATGAGGTCCTACAGTGTCACAGTGGCCTCTGAGAACCCAAGGTTCCTCAGTGTCACAATGGTCCCTTGATTCTATGAGGGCTCGAAATGTCTCAGGGCTCCCCTGGTTCCATGAGGACCTTCATGGCACAATGAACCCTTGGTTCCATGAGGTTCCACAGTGTCCCAGGATTCCTTTGATTTCATGAGGTCCTGGAGTGTCACAATGGCCCCTTGATTCCATGAGTTTCCACAGTCTCCCAGGGTTACTTTGGTTCCATGAGGACTTGCAGTGTCACAATGACCTCTTAATTCCATGAGTTTTCACATTGTCACAATGCTGCCTTGATTTCATGAGATTCCACAGTGTCCCAGGGCTCCTTTGGGTCTAGAAGGCCCTACAGTGTCACAATGGCCCCTTTACTCCAGGAGGTTCCACAGTGTCCTTGCTGGAACACACAGGGCTGTAATGTTGTCACCCCTGCAGAGCTGCCTCCAGCTCTGGGCTCCAGCACAGGAAGGACATGGACCTGTTGGAGTGAGTCCAGAGGGGAGCAGAAAGAGGATCAGAGGGATGGAGCAGCTCTGCTTGAGGAAAGGCTGAGAGAATTGGCATTGTTGAGGCTGGAGAAGAGAGGGCTTTGGGGTGACCTAATTGTGGCCTTGCAGTGCCTGAAGGGAGCCAACAGGAAAGATGGAGAGAGACTTTGGACAAGGGCCTGGAGTGACAGGACAAGGGGAATGGCTTCACACTGAGAAAGGGAAGGGTTAGATGGGATATTAGGACGAATTTCTGGACTGTGATGGTAGTGAGATCCTGGCACAGGTTGCTCAGAGAAGTTCTGGCTGCCCCACCCCTGGAAGTGTTCACGGCCAGGTTGGATGGGGCAGTGAGCTCTGAGTCTAGTGGAAGGTGTCCCTGCCCATGGCAGGGGTTGGACTGAGATGCTCTTTAAGGTCCCTTCCAACCCAAACCATTCCATGATTCTGTGACTGGTAGGGGATGTGGTGGTCAGAGTTGACGGGCACAGAGACCCCAAAATGATGGAGTTTTCCATTCTGGGTGGAGGAAGGAGGGGGCAGCAGAACTGACACTCTGGACTGCTGGTGGTCAGACTTTGTCCTGTTTGGGAGACTGACTGATCTGGGTGTGAGTGTGGATGTGCTGGAGGGCAGGAAGGCTCTGCAGAGGGATCTGGACAGGCTGGATCAATAAGGCCAAGTGTCAGGGTCTGCCATTGGGTCCCAACAACCCCCTGGAACGCTCCAGGCTGGGGGCAGAGGGGCTGGAGAGCTGCTCAGCAGGAAGGGACTTGGGGGTGCTGCTTGGCAGCAGCTGGATATGAGGCAGTGTGCCCAGGGGGGCAAGAAGGCCAAGGGCATCGTGGCCTTGTTAGAGAAGAGTGTGGCCAGCAGGAGCAGAGAACTGATTGCCCCTCTGTGCTGGGCACTGGGGAGACCCCACCTGGAGTGCTGTGTCCAGTTCTGGCCCCTCAGTGCCAAAAGGCCCTTGAGGGGCTGGAGCGTGTCCAGAGAAGGGAACGGAGCTGGGGAAGGCTCTGGAAAACATGTCTGCTGAGGGACAGCTGAGGGAACTGGGCTTGTTGAGTCTGGAGAAGGGGAGGCTCAGGGGGGACCTCATTGCTCTCTGCAATGACCTGAAAGGAGGTTTTAGCGGGTGTGGGGGTTGGTCTCTTCTGCAAAGCCTTTAGTGACAGGAAGAGAGGAAATGGCCTTAAACTGCTTTGGGCAAGGTTCATATTAGATATTCAAAAACCCTTTTTCCACTGGGAGAGTGCTCAGGCATTGGAACAAGTAGCCCAGGGAGGTGGTGGAGTCTCTGGAAGCATTCAGGTGGCATCTGGATGTAGCACTTTGGGATGGGTTTAGGGGTGATTCTGGTGGTGCTGGGTTGACAGTTGGACTAGAAGATCTGGAAGGTCTCTTCCAATGTTTATGATTCTGTGACCCTCTGACCTGTCATCCCTGTTTGCAGGTTTGTGCTCTAACAAGACCCTGGGGATGTTTTCTCTGTTGGGTCCACAGAGATTGTGTTGTGTGAGCTTTTTTCCTCTATGATCAAAACAAGGAGTAATTAATGCTAAATCCAGCAGATGGCTTTCAAGTAATAACTTGGTCCAGTTTGTCCAACTGTGTCCAAACAGGTGAGGAAAATCTGGAACTTTAGAAGGGTTAATTTTTTACCTCATTAGCAGGATATCCAGGGGTGCACCAAGTGCCTGCCAGTGAGAAGAACAAGAGACCAGTAGACAGTGACAATATTGTTCTAATGTTAATGTCACTGGAGCACAGAGTGAGATCACTTCTGAGTTACATTTCTTTAATTACTGATTGTGAATAAAGAGAAAATTACGTAGCTGATGACAGTTTAGGATTTATTTCACACTCTTAACAAGAAGGTATTTTCCAACTGGACTTTGAATAAGGTTCCACGGTATATTGCAAATTTGTATCTCAAGTTAACAGTCTACTTCTTCCCAAAGAAATTCTCAGCAGCTAACACCCTTTCATCATCTGGTTCTTTCCCTGATGGCTTGGCTTCTTTCCTGTTTTATCCCTTCTCAGCCACTCATGCCAGAGGCAATATTGAGGAAAGAACTGGGTTTTAAAAAAGAGAAAATGCAAGAACTTCCTTCAGGCAGTCAGTTCTTCTGGGCAGGGCCGTCTGACTCCTGGTGTGTTTCCCTCCATGTGCTCAGCACCGGCACAGGGCACACTGAGGGAGGTCTCCAAACTTTCCTGTAGGTGATTCCATCAAAACTAATCCCCTCCCAGGGCATCACAAGATGATGCTAATCAGCTCTTCCAAGTCAAAGGAAACTTCTTTTTCCCCAGGGCAGAACAGATGGAAACATGCTACCAGTGCAAGAGAGGGACAGTGGATTCCCATCCTCTGCCATGGGGGTGGTGACCCAGACTCCCTGTTTGTCCTCTAGTCCCTCTGGGAGCCCTGAGGTTTCCCTCTGGTCCCCTCTGGCTCCCTGTGCTTGGAAAGCCTTCCAAATCCATTCTGGTGAGGGGAGGTGGTGATGCAGCAACAGCAGACACCTCGTGGGATGCCTGGACACCCCTGGGGAGGCAGAGCTGGGGCCACTCATTCTGTGCCCTATCCTGGTTGGGTGCTGGGGGGACTGCCCTGAGGAGAGACAAATGAGGCTTCTCCCGGGGAAAGCCTCAGCCAGAGCTCAACTTCCCAAACAAGGCTGGGGCTGGGGGTGTGCCGAGGGGGAAGTTGTCCTGCAGGCAGCAGGACAGGACAAGCAGGACTCAGTCTGCTCAGGACACGGTGCATCTGAAGGGCACCATGGGTTTGGGCCCATTGTTGCTGCTTTATTAAATCACAGCCGCCTCCAGCTGGCTCAGTGGAGACAGAAGAGCAGTGCTCCTAGTTTGAACTGAGGTTCTTGGTGAAGATTTGATGGCATCAGGATTCCAGTTCTCCTGCCTGTAGGAAGGACAGAGTTTCTTTTTTGTGATAAGATCCATGCCTGGAAAGCTCCCCAGGCAGCCACCAGGCCCTAACATGGCATCAGGGCAGTTGGCAGCAGTCCCCCCAACACCTGCCTCCCAGCCCACGCCAAGCCACCGCCTTACCCACAGCCCCAGAGCCCTGGATGCCACCATGGCTGTCCCTGACACCACCCTGCTCACCAGCTCAGGTGTCTCACACAGTGCCTGGGAGCCTGGGAATGTTGGAAGCTCTTCATGGATGTGGACATCAGTACCTGAAGAGCTTCTGGCCTGAATCGAGGGCTTGGCATTGGTCCTAAAGCTGCCAGGATGCCGATGGTCTGTTCTGCCAGGCAAGGGACGACTTCACTGCTGTCTCTCTTCAAGGGCTGAAGGGCTGTGAGAAAAAACAGAGCCGAGCTGAAACTCCAGACATCCCTCCAGCCCATGTTCCCCACTCACCACTGCAGATCTCATCCAGCTGCTCTGTGCTTCGGTTCCTCAGGTGCCCATTTTCCAGCTCCAGGGGGACAGGGCCAGTCAAACCACGGCAACTTGGCAGAGACGTCTTCAACTGCTTCTGCTTCCTCAGCACCGCTGAGCCCAGGTGGTCTCTGAAGAGGCAGATGGAGAAATCCTGCATGTCGCTGCTCTCCTGGGAGGAAGGAGGAAAGGTGAGCTTTGGAAACAGCAGGCCCCTGCCCACAGTGAAGGGGGGGGGATGGTGGCTGAGGGAGATGCCCTGGGCTCAGATTCCAGAGCAGGGACAAGTTGCACTGGGCTGCAAGGCCCAGAAGCCACCAGAGCCCAGGGGAGCAGAGCCTGCTGCCAGAGCTGCTGACAGGGCTGGGTGCAGGGCAGCTCTCACTGCCCAGTGCCCATCTCAGGGCTCACGCTCCCACATCAACCTTACCATGTCGAGGAAGCATGAGAGGTTTTCCACCAGATCCTCAGTGGTTGGGCAGGCCTTTATCTTCTTCAGGTTTGGACACATCAGGTTTTTAGAGACAATCACAATCTCTGTCCAGGAGTCTTCACTGACAATCCACAGGAGCTCCATCATGTTTGGCATCAGGAGCTCCTGTTTCCCTGCCTGTATGAAGGACAGTGTTTCTTTTCTGTGATAAGATCCATGCCTGGAAAGCTCCCCAGGCAGCCACCAGGCCCCAACATGGCATCAGGGCAGTTGGCAGCAGTCCCCCCAACACCTACCTCCCAGCCCACGCCAAGCCACCGCCTTACCCACAGCCCCAGAGCCCTGGATGCCACCATGGCTGTCCCTGACACCACCCTGCTCACCAGCTCAGGTGTCTCACACAGCGCCTGGGAGCCTGGGAATGTTGGAAGCTCCTCATGGGTGTGGACGTCGGCGCCAGAAGAGCAGTGCTTCTGGCCTGAATCGAGGGCTCGGTGTTGGTCCTAAAGCCTTCAGGATGCTGATGGTCTGTTCTGCCAGGCAAGAGACGACTACATTGCTGTCTGTCTTCAAGGGCTGAAGAGCTGTGAGCAAAAGAAACGGAGCCGAGATGAAGCCCTGTGTCTGCAGAGACCCCCAGACGTCCCCTCCAGCCCATGTTCCCCACTCACCGCTGCAGATCTCATCCAGTTGCTCTTGGCTTCGGTTCCTCAGGTGCCGCGTGGCCACCCCTAGGCACAAAGCTCCGTCAGCCCCTGCTCCCCAGCGGGCTCCCAGCAGCGCGGCCCCTGGCCCTGCCCTCCTCCCCCTCAGCCGGGATGAGCCCAGGAAGCACCAGGAGCTCAGGGGGGTGGAACTCAGCCCAGTGCCCACCAAGCCCAGCCACGTGGGCAGGGCTGGCAGAGGGAGGCCCAGGCCCAGCCTGTGGCAGCCGGGGCTCAGGCAGCCCCAGGGTTGGGCCTGGCTGTGGCTGCAGCAGCGGGGACGGGGGCCAGCTTGCCCAGAGAGGGACCCCGGGGGCTGGGGCTCACCGATGAACCTGATGGCCGCCTCTCGCACACTGGCCTCAGGGTCCTTGAGGTAGCTCAGGCCCTGACGCAGGTACTCTTCAGCCCTGCTCCTGTCCTTCCCCACCTGGAGAGAGCACAAGGACACGGGCATGGCACAGAGCCCCCCCGCTGGCTGCAGCAGTCCCTCCTGCCAGCACTCAGTGTTGCCCAGAGCCCTCTCTCCCGCTGGCTGCAGGGAAGGGAGAGGGGCCTGCAGAGGAGCCCCTGGGGCTCTGTTCTTGGAGGGCACACACTGGGCTGCAGCTCCAGCCTCTGGGCTCTGGGCCCACACAGTGGGCTCTGCCTGCAGGGCAAGCCTCACCCAGCCTGCACCCTGGCACTTGGCCTTACCAAGCACTCGCCAATCCTCCACATCTGCTGCTTCTTCACCAGCTCTTTCAGCTCCCTCCACTTGAGCAGCTTTGCTGCGGCAAGGAGCGCTTCCTGGGCGGCCTGCATGGAAGCAGAAGGGGTGAGGTAGCAGTATGGCTGGCAAAGGAGAGCTCTTGGCTTTCTTGCTGGGGAGATTCTGCCCTCAGGAAGTTGGGACATGCCCTCACCAAAGTGTCTAGGGGACGTGTGAGGACAGCCCCGCAGGACAGGGCCTGAGGCTGGAAGCCCTGGCCTTGGACACATGCCAGGGACAGCAGAGAAGCCTGTGGGGATGTGCCTGTTCAGGCTTTGGTGGCCACAGGCTGCTGACGAGCCCTACTGGAGCCCCAGGGCAGCTGTTGGAAATGGCCGTGCCAGCTTCTCCGTCCCTGCTGGCGCTGGCTCTGCAGGGACCTTTCCCACGGCTTGCGCTGGGCCACGGCTGCCCACTGCCAGCAGCCCTTGTCCTGCTGCCTGGGCCCCACAGGGCAGGCCAGCCCACCTCTCTCTGTGCCAGTGCTCAGCCTTCCAATGTGTACCTTGGCCACGCTCGGGGACTGGTCACTTGTGCGAATGAGCAGCGGGACCAGTGCACTCCGCAGAGACGTCTTCAATTGCTTGTTGTTCCTCAGCACTGCTGAGCCCAGGTAGTCTCTGAAGAGGCAGATAAAGGCCTCTCGCATGTCGCTGCTCTCCTGGGAGGAAGGAGGAAAGGTGAGCTTTGGAAACAGCAGCCCCCTGCCCACAGTGAAGGGGGATGGGGATGGTGGCTGAGGGAGATGCCCTGGGCTCAGATTCCAGAGCAGGGACAAGTTGCACTGGGCTGCAAGGCCCAGAAGCCACTAGAGCCCAGGGGAGCAGAGCCTGCTGCCAGAGCTGCTGACAGGGCTGGGTGCAGGGCAGCTCTCGCTGCCCAGTGCCCATCTCAGGCCTCACGCTCCCACATCAGCCTTACCATGTCAAAGAAGCGCGGCAGGTTCTCCACCAAATACTCATCCATGGGGCTGGCCTTTTTCTTCTCCAGGTTTTGATTTATCAGTCTTTTCAGGATCATAATGACCTTTGTCTTGAGGTCTTCTCTGCCAACCCACAGGAGCTCCATCATGTGTGGCACCAGGAACTCCAGTTTTCTTGCCTGTATGAAGGACAGAGTTTCTTTTCTGTGATAAGATCCATGCCTGGAAAGCTCCCCAGGCAGCCACCAGTCCCCAACATGGCATCAGGGCAGTTGGCAGCAGTCCCCCCAACACCTGCCTCCCAGCCCACGCCAAGCCACCGCCTTACCCACAGCCCCAGAGCCCTGGATGCCACCATGGCTGTCCCTGACACCACCCTGCTCACCAGCTCAGGTGTCTCGCACAGCACGATGAGGCCTTCGAGCACCTGGGAGGCTGGGAGGGTTGGAAGCTCCTCATCGATATCAAAGTTGTCATTCTGAAGGTATTCAAAGTCTTTGTCCTTGTCCTCCCACTCAAACTTCACGCTAGTGCCACTGGGCAATGGCTGTAGAAGCAAGCACAGTAGTGAGAGCCTGGCAGAGTCTGCAGGGCTCGTGGCAGGGGATCAAGTCCTTTTCTGGTAACTCACAGCCAAGTCAGAGGTGGAGCTGCTTTCTGAAGAAGAAGCGCTTAGACTGCAGGGCCACCAGTCGACCCAGAGCATGACAGCGAATGGCCATAATATCTTGTCTCCAATCTCGGGCTCTGAGAAGATGCTCTGCCACATTTGCCTGGCCACACTGCAAGGCAGAGCTCTGTGTCAGCAGGGCAACCTGGAGTGCAGTGTGGCTGGGCCAGCCCAGGTGCCTGGGGCCCTGCCTGGGCAGGCAGCAGGGCACTGAGCTGGTGTTCCCCTCTAGGCTGGGAGTAGCAGGGTGGCTCTGGGCTGGCTGGGCCAGCTTTGTCTGCTGCAGGCCTGGACAACCCAGCAGGGCTGGAAAGCTTGGTGGGATGGAGAACCCCTCTCCTCAGGGCTGTCCTCCATCATTCCTTGGCTCTGGGAGCCAGAGAGTCTCAGGCTCCACCTCCCCACAGCCAACAAACCCTCAGGCTTTTCAGGGCCAGTACCTGTCTCCTTGTGGAGCGATGCTCAGCAGTGTGGCGACTACCTTCCTTGGGAAAAAGTCCGCTAGCAGCAGAAGCAGGGAGTGGAAGCACTCCTGCACAAGTTCACACTTCACGCCTGGCAGTCTTTCATGCAGGAAGCTCAAAATCTTTGGCACCTGAAGGGGACAGAGGTGAGGAGAGTGCTGCCACGGTAGTGCAGCCTCAGCTGCCCTTTCCATACCACTCTGCTGCCTTCAGATGCTTTCAGGTGCCTGAGACACCTGGGTTTGGCAGGGAGGGATGGAGAGAGGAACAAGGCCTTCTAGGGCTGAAGGGCAGGGCAATCCAGCCACAGGCCACTTACATCCATCAGGAAGAAGCACGGGTCAACCGTGGCCAGCCACAAAATCTTTTCTGCTATGACCCTGCGCCCTCTGTAAAGGTTCCACCCAAATGGTTCAACCCATGGACGAGTCTCTCCAGGTACCCATTGATAATTCTGTGCATCTTTCTGCTCCAGGGTTTCAAGGACGATGTGTGTCCTCTCCGAGCGCGTGAGGTATCTCTCGAAGGGCTGCGGCAGGAAGGAGGAGAGCAAAGATGTCACCCCAAGGCCCCTGCTGGTGCTGCTCAGCTGGGCAGCGAGAGCAGCCCTGGCCACAGGTGCCCAGCAGTGCTGGCAGCAGTGCCCACAGTCACTGTGTGGGGGAGGACAAGAGCAGAGGGTCCTTAGGCTGAGGCAGGAGGGCTGGGCTCATGCTCATGGGGTGCTGGCCCTGCACAGGACCAGGGCTCACTGCTGGGCAGGAGAGCTGCAGCTGCTGCTGGGACACCAGCAGAGTGCCGCTCTCAGACAGTCCCTGCTTGGGGACAGCAGGAACCCTCTCATCAGGGACTCTGAGGCCCTGTCAGCCCCACTGATTCCGGGTGCCTTTGGCTCACAGGAGTGCCCTGCCGATGGCACAGACAAGAGTCTCAGCAACGGGGGAGCTCATTACCTTGATACCGCACTTTTTTCCGAGAGTCCTGCAGAAGCAGGTGATTTCACCTTCCACGTGGCGTGCGTATTGTTTGTCCCTTAGCCTGGTCCTGCCTAAAGAGCAGAGCAGACGTGCAAGTCAGGGAGAGCAGCTTTGCCATCAGGCTTTCCAAAGCAGCCCGAGATCTGCTTGGGAGATGGCAGGCCAGAAGGAGATTGTGGAGGGAGGGGGTCAGAGTGGGCTCCACAAACAGGCAGGGTTGAAGATGGTGAAAGGAGCGGGGAAGGAGAGCAGCAGAGAACAGGTGCAAGACTTGAGGAGAGCACTCCACTTGTACAGCAAAAGAGAGTTGGGATGCTGCGGGGAGCAGCTGGAGGGGCAAAGGTGGTCAAGCAGAGAAGCGGAGCTGGGAGGTGATGTCTGTGTGCAGAGGGACGAAGGCCACCACAATCCCCCTTAGCTTTTTGCTTACAGATGAATTCGCTGAGGTGTGCAACAGTTGCCCGACGTCCTGAGAATGGTTGAAGGAGGACAAATCCCAGCAGCTGTCCAAGGAATGGGATCTCGATGACAGTGGACTTCTTTTTGTTTCAGGAGGTCCCATGGGAGGGAGGGAGGGAGGAAGAAGAGCAGCAGGGTTGAGGGCAGGCAGCTGGTGCCAGGGCCCCATACCTGAGAGTGTGCCCAGGGCTGGATCCCTGGGAAGTGCAGACTTTGCAGGACCCTGTGGCCCTGTCTCCTGGAGCCCTCAGCTGGGCAGCAGCCCTGGCAGGGAGAGCGGCAGGGCAGGGGCATAGCCTGGCTGGAGGCTTCCTGGGCCTTACCTGCCGTTGGGAATAGCTGTCCAACCATCTGCACAGCGTGTAAATCCTCTCCATGGCTTCTTCCCACACGGTGACAATATCATATCTGGCAAAGTCCACCAGCACCTGAGCAAAGAGGAGCTGCTGGTGAGCCCCTGGAGCAGACACCCGCTCCAGCAGCAGCAGCAGCAGCAGCAGCTCGGCTCCTGGGTGGGACTTGCACTGTCCCTCAAGGCTTCCTCTGAGCCCCAGCAAAGCCTGAAGCAGGGCTCCTGCCCCTGGGCTCCCTTGTGGGCCAGGCAGGAAGGCAGGTGCCACTCTCTGTGCTCCAGAAGAGCCTGGTGACACAGGAGGGGGGCACTGTCCCCACAGCGTGCTCTGCCACCGTGGCACTTGTCTGGAGACCACCCACCCAGGAGTGGGCAACTCCTGCCCCACAGGGTGAGGAACAGCCCCGGGACTGCCACTCTTTGCACAGGCCAGACCTGCAAGATGTTCTGCAGCTCCTCGCCCAGTCTGGAGGGAGGAGTGTTCCGCACGATTGCCGTCAGCATGGGGTCCAGGGCTTGCAGGGTCTGCAAGGAAGACAGAGAGCGCTGGCAGTGATTCTTCACCCCCAGGAGATGCATCTGAGCTCCCAGTGCCAGAAAGGAGAGCCGCCCACGCTGCCCAGGAGAGACCTAAAAGCAGGCAGTCTACTGTGAGCAGACAGCAGATGCCACAGGCCTTTGCATTCCAGCGGAGAGAGATCAGGGAGCAGAGAGAATAAAAACTGGAAGGAGAAAACAGGAGGTGCCTTTTTCTCCCTGAGGCCTGGTGCGCAAACCACACTCTTATGTTTCTCGGGTTCTGTCCTTCTAAATAAACTTTCTGCATTCTTTCCACTGCCTTGGCATTTCTGGGGATCCCTGCGTATCTTACGTGACGCGCAGGATGGCCAGAGAGCAGCCCAGAGGGACTGGTGGCTCCTGGAGCTCAACCAGCACTTACCTGATTCCTGCGCTCATATCCATCCCATACATAGGTGTCCCATTCAGGAAGGAAGAGGACAGCTCTGAAGCAGGCTTCTAGGAGCCTTCTCGTTTTGCCCTCCAGCACCTCGTTCACCGTGCTGCAAAGAGGAAGGGCCCAAGTGGACAATGGTGCCGGGGGAAGCGCCTCCAGGCCTTGTGCAGGGGGCGGAGGTCCTCTGGGGAAGGGGTCCCTGGCAGTGATGAGCGGGTACCTCAATCTTTCAATGGCAAAGAGGGCGAGCTTCCGCACTTCTGTGTGCTTCATCTCCCGCTCGCGGTGGTTCATCTGCTGGATCAGATCCCTGTCGCGGTCGTCCTCGGCACGCTCGTTGATACAGGACTCAGCGTCCAGCAGCATCTGCAGAGCACAACGCAGCTGGGACCCGGCAGCTGCCAGCACCCAGTGCCACCAGAGCCTAGCCCTCACAGGGTGCCAGTGCCAGGGGCCTTGCCCCCTTCCCCAGAGCACCGAGTGTCCCCTCACCTGAATCCTCTCGACCACCTCATATCTGCGGCAGAAGTGGACCAAGCGCTGGGATGAGCCACTGCCGGTGGTGCTTCTGCACAGGCGCACAACTTTCTGAAGAAAGCTGGTCTTGTGGACCAGATTCTGGCAGCCGGAGGACAGAGAGACAAACAGGGAGCATGAGAGGGGGGAAACGTGACCAGTGAGACTGGAGCCCTGAGGGGCAGTGGCCTGTGGGAGCAGCAGCTCTGCCCAGCCAGCACCCCTCCAGCAGCCCAGCAGCAGAGCCCCTGCCTTAGATGCTGGCACAGCTGCCGTCCAACTGGCCACACTTACCTCCTTGGGGCTGTCAAGGGCCTGGATGGAGTCCACCACTTCCTGTTCTTCTCTGGACAGGGGGAACAAGTTGACATCTAAGAGAGGGATAGAGTAGGGAGGATCATTGCAGGATGCGCTGCAGAGCCCCAGCCCTGCCCAGTCCCCTCACTCACCCGTCCCCATCTGCGGTGGGTTCACCAGGATCCACTGGGAGAGTTCTGCTGCAGACCAGCTTTTCTGGGTAGCAGCCTCCTCCTCCCAGGCCACCTCATGGGGCTCTTCTGGAGAGCCGCTTTTCTGGGCAGCACCCTCCTCCGCCCAGGCCACCCTGGGCTTGCTGGGGGGTGTCTGCTCCATCCTACTAGAAAACTACTAGAAGTAGTAGAAGTAGTTTTCTAGAAAACTACTAGAAGTAGGGAAAGGGGAAGCGGGAAGTTTCGTGGAAAAACAATCACACTACGAGTCAACAGGGAAAGCCTGGAGCTGTGCTCAGAAGATCCTCGCCAGCTCCGTGCTCCCGTCCTGTCGCGTCGCTGTCCTGCCGGACAATGGTGCTGGCACTGGGGCTGTGCTGACCACGTGTGCTGTGATGGGATGTCACAAAGGGCCCCCCTGTGACACACCACCTGACGCCTAGCAGTGTTCCAGCACTTGTGGATGTGGAACCAGCCCCTAGCAACGGGCCCCAACGATGCAGAAAATTATGCTACGTTGACCCTAAAACCCCAAAGCCCACAAATCCTTATTAGTAGACACACTGTTCCAAAAAAATAAAGGAGCGCTGGAGGCATAACATTGGGTGCGAGTGGTGTTTTTTGTAAAGGGAGTACCTTTATGTGGGCCCCCACCATCTCGTCTTTAAAATGGTAACACCTTATCCCACTGTCTACAAGCAGTAGATATCCCCTGCTATCCTATACACGAGGTCAGCTTTTCTCTGTAGTTTCAAAGGAAATACATCTCTTGGCTCAGAGTCATAGTGATTGATTCTTTTCAGCTGACCACCTCCCTGAGGCTTTTCCAGGACCCAGCTCAGGAGAGCGCTGCTAAAAGTCCAGCTGTGTGATTTCAAGAGCCAGATTGGCTCCTGAGACCTTCCATAATCACTTGGAGCATTGTTGGTTAAATTCTGCCATAACTACTCACATTGTTAGTATGAAAAAGGAAGAATGGGAAAATTTCTGGTTTTAATGGAGTAAGCTGGGCAAATGAAAGAAGGCAAAAGCATGTATATAATTTACAGTGACTGCTGAAGTATGTAAATATTAATTCTAGTCATGTTTGCTGGGTGTGCTTCTCGCACAGGAACACCATAGCTGGGGCTGGGGACAGCACTGATGGCAGTGATGAGGAATGGGGGGGATGCCCTTCCATCCTGCTGATATCTGAAGTTGTTTCCATGGCTGTAGTCAAAATAGGAGACAGTGTCCTGGTGACACTGGCATGCCAGGCAGTCTCTATGGTGTTGGCTAAAAAAAGTAGGACACCTAGTTTTCTTTAGGTGTCTGTGCTGTTTCTGAGCAGCGGTAACGAGGGCTGGGGCTGATGTGGCAGAGGGGCGGGTGTGGGGTTGTTGTGGCTCCGTCCCTCAGGAGCTGAGGGTGCCCAACACAGGTTGTGTACTCGGATCAGAGGAGAGGGGTTTGTGGCCCCGCTCTCTGTGGTGAGCCTGGTGGGTGAGCTCCCCCTGGGCCAGGCCACGTCAAGGGCTGATGAGAACAGAGGTGTTGCTTGTGGAATGGCAGCAAGCGAGATGCGGGGCGCCAGCAGCCACCTCGGGGGGGCTGAACCTCGCCGTGCAGGCAGGCGAGGGTACGAAGAGATGTCTGGAGAAGGGTCTGGCAGAGAAGGTGGTGTCGGCCCGAGCAGGGTCGGGGCTGGGCTGGGGCGGGCGGAGGTGGGCTCGGCCCGGCCTGGTGGGAGTGGAAGGGGGCGGTGGCCGCTCCCGCCTCTCCCTGAGCAGTGAGCGGGCGGCCATGTTGTGCCGGCGGCGGGAGGAGGGAGTTGAGATATTGCACAGTCTGTGACAATGAAGGCAAGACCAGCCTGAGGATAATGAGGGGACTGAGCCTGTGAGACCCAAGACTTGTGTTCCTGATGTTAAATCCTGAAATGTCTAAAGCTGCAACTTTTAACTGACCTGCTCTTCAAAAAACAGCAAAATTAAAGATTAAAATTAAACCCCGCAGTGTCAGGAGCAGATCTTGGCTGACCTGCATGTTCCATGCTAAATACAAAATTGAGCACTTCAGTCATAATGGTCTGCACCTTTCCTGGATTGCCCTGATGCTGTTTGTGCTGAACAGGTATTACAATAAAGGCAGTTTTACCTGTCCCTTGTTTACTTTTCTGAGCTCTTTGGAGCTGCCTTTTCTTGTAAGAGCAATATATGGTTATCTGTGTTTGTCTGGTGGTAATTTCTCAAGGGATTTGTGTACAGGACAGGGCCTGAATTTCTTGGGTGGTTTGCACAGGTTCTTTGATAACACATTCCCTGGTGATACTTGAAAGATTTTTATAAAATGTCTTTTGTAGCATATGCTGTCATTTCTAATGCTTGGTTGGTTTTTTTTCATTCAGGGATGGGACTTGTGTAATACTCACAGTCTAATGCTTGGTCCTTAGGATTTCTTTATTATTTTAAATTTTAATTTATTAGGATTCCTTAATTATTTTTAATTTTAATTTATTAGGATTTCTTTATTCTTTTTAATTTTAAATTATTACAATTTCTTTATTCTTTTTAATTTTAATTTATTAAGATTTCTTTATTATTTTTAATTTTAAATTATTAGGATTTCTTTATTATTTTTAATTTTAATTCAAGTGCATTAGTATCCCATTTTCCCTGCAGATGTGTGGAGGAATTGATTTGCTCACTGTAAGCAAAATAGCTGCTCTTGGTCAAAGGACTGGTAAGTTGTTCTTCCTAATACCATATACTTTTTAGCTTTTTAAAAACACCCAATCAAAGGTCTGGCTTTGCACAAAATGATATGTAAAGCTAGTACAGTTTTTTATTTGTTTGGTTTTGTTTTTTTTTAAATTAAACTGTGAGCTGATAGACTTCAGATCATTCCTCATATAGTCAAAAAACCACAGCATTGGCAGACTTGAGTAGAAAAATTAAAATTAAAATTAATAATTAAAAAATTATTCATCTCCACTGGATGAATACAGGAACAGAATCTTTTCCAGTTTTTCTTTAACTAAAAGGAATTTGGTCTTGACCTTTTGTTGTCCCTGCCACATTTTGTGACTTTGGACCAGTTTTATCACCGAGTTCAGTCCAGAAGCAAAAAAGTGGAATTCATGAACTGGAGGAATTCAGTTTTTAATGCGTGTCCATGAGCTTAGTTTTGATGCTTTTTGGCAAGTATTGAATCTCTTCTGCTCCTGGGCTCTGTGAGTTTTATTACTTTGTTCCTTCAGAAGCCTTAAACTGTTTTTCCCACTGCAGGTCTGTGTAGAACAGCAGATTTCTTGCCAGGTTTCTCCTTCCAGCTCTTCCTCAAAACTCTTCCTGTGCCATCCACTGACGCCTTTCTAGCCCCCAGTCATCTGCTCGAATCTCTAAAACATGTGACTCATGTTCCATTTTTATATTCATCTTCACATGACTCCTGAATCTTTCTGTGTGCATTTTTGTTTGTTTTCTCACTGGGTTGTAAATGAGCTGTTGTCACATCTGGTTTCTTGGGTAGGACTTTGGCCTTTCAGTTACACACCGAGTAATTCTTCCCTCCTTTTCTGGTTTATAATCCTTACCTAAAGGAAGGGGCTGAATGTGAAAGCCTTAATTTACTTAATGCAACAGTTGTCTACAAAAGAAGTTGCTTCAAAAATCAATTGCAAAAGCATCCAAATGTGTGGATCCTGAAATGTTATCCAAATATAAATTCAAATTCCTATGCCTTAAATATATTAAAAATATAAATACGTAAAAAATGTTTAATTAAAATAAATGTTTGAATAAAATGGTACCCAAATATAAATTCGAATTCCTAGGCCTTAAATATAAAAAATAAATAAATAAATGTATAAACACCGAAAACCCTGAAACAACTCAGGAACTTCCTTTTCGCTGTGAATTTGGACTGTGTGAAATCAGCCATAAAAGTTATGTGTGAGCAAACTGCTTCCTTTGTGCTCTCTCAGAATCTACTTATATTAAAACACGGCCTCAAATACATAAAAATGAATCCTTTAAATTTTCCTCTTCCCTTGGTACCTCCTCAGATGCACAGAAGGAAAGTTGTGCTGGATTTCAGTCTCCCACTTGAGGAACAGAAGGTTTCAATAGACCTCAAGTGGCTGAAGCCCTGGGTTTGGCCATCAGGCCTTGTCTTTCACTGCTGTGGTCTTTTAATAGAGCAACAGAGAATTGCAGCAAAAAACTGAAGAGAAAAACTGTAAATTCTGTTTCAGAATCGCTGCCTTGAATCTTTGGTCGAGGCTGGGAATGGTTGGTCTCCCTTGGCAGGGAGGGTCAGTACTCTTTGTCATTCTGACATGACTGCCCAGGTCCCTGATTTTATCGTGGCCAAAATACTGGGCTTGGAAACCAAAGCAGGAGCTGGTAGAGAACAGCAGCTTGAAAAATGGGCTGATGCCTAATTGATGTGGCAGAAGGAATGAAAGACTCGTGACAGCTAAGAAAAAAATTGGGCTTTTCAGTGCCTACCTCAGGTTAGGATCACTGCATGTGTCTTGGTGGAGGAAGATGTTTTTGTAACTTTATTGAAACTTGTTAGTAAAATGTGCCTGAATTCCTAAGGAAACAACCACTGTGAAACCTTTTAAACCAAATGTAGATTTCCAAAGTGTAGAAGTTGCTATTAATATTTTGGCCATTCCTGTGGCATCTTTTTGCTGTATGAATAACTTTGATAACAAGAACATGTCCTTAATTATAACACATTATCAGCTCTGTTTACTGCTAATTATTTTACAAGGCTGAGAGAAGAGTTTAAGATGAAAGATGTGGGGTTACTTGCAAAGATTTTGGTACAACCAATGCAGTTGAACCTGGTGGGGAAATTTGCCCTTAAGTTGGTTTTGGTAGATCTCATGAGTGTCTAAGGCAGAGGCCAACCCAACTGGAAAGAGCCTTTCAAGGGTGACTAAGATGTAACTAAATTACCTTTTTGGGAGGTGGGGAAAGCTGATGTCAGGAATTAAATTTCCTTATGTTAAAGTTATTAAAAATTTATTAATATGTAAATATTAAAATTATTTTAATGGTCTTATTTATGGGGGTTTCACTGTGCTTATGTTAGTACTTCTGAGTGTTTGATTGTGACAAAAATGGACAGCTTCGGGTTTTTTTTTTTATTTTTCATGTTTTGATACTTTGGTCAAGGCATTGACATTAAAAATCATTCAAAATTTTAATTCATCTTCAAACACTGAAATAGATTTGAAATGAGGTTAATGAGAACAGTGGGGGGAAAAAAACCACCTGAGCCCAAAACCAAAACAACCCCAAAACCTGTTCATTTTTCCATTGTATTTTATACAAGGAAGTCTGTAGAGCAGCAGAAAACAGGACACGTGGGCAGGTGTGACAGTCAGACTGGGGCTTGTTGCACTGGTTCCAGTGCTATTTGCTTCAGTGTAACTGGTCATTTTGAGATGAGACTGGGGAAACTGGGCTGCCAGGGCAGAGACCACTGGCTGGCCCCACTGGTTTTTGCTGGGCAGTGGGTAATTTCTGCCTCACTTGTCAGAACCAGCCCACGGTTATCAGGGAATGGGGTAGTGGTGAATTTGGCTTTCAGACTAAAATGAGGTTAAACTTACACATATTCAAAAGAATAAACTGATGTTGGAGTGCAGATACTCAAAATCCTGAGGACCTTTTGAAACCTTTTTTGTGTGTCAGTCCTACGGTCGAAGCTCTTCCCGCAGTCGGGGCACTGGTGGGGCTTCCCTTACTGGTGGGTCCGTTGGTGTTTGGTCAAGGTAGAGTTGTGGGTGAAGCTCTTCCCACACTCCCCACACTTGTAGGGCCTCTCCCGCTGTGGATGCGCCGGTGGGTGATGAGGTGAGCATTCTGCTTGAAGCCCTTCCTGCAGTCGGTGCAGCGGAAGGGCCTCTCATCCGTGTGCGTCCGCTCGTGCCTGAGGAGATTCCAGCTGGTCTGAAACCTCTTCCCACATTTCCCACATGTGTAGGGCTGTTCCCCGGTGTGGATGCGTTGGTGGGCACGAAGATTGGAGCTGTCACTGAAGCTCTTCCCACATTCCCCACACGTGTAAGGCCGCTCCCCAGTGTGGATGCGTTGGTGGCTGAGGAGGTTGGAGCTGCAGTTGAAGCTCTTCCCACATTCCCCACATGTGTAGGGAAGTTCCCCAGTGTGGATGAGCTGGTGGGAGTGGAGGGTGGAGCTGTGCCTAAAACTCTTCCCACATTCCCCACACGTGTAGGGACGTTCTCCAGTGTGGATGCGCTGGTGGGTGCGGAGGTTGGAGCTGCAGTTGAAACTCTTCCCACATTCCCCACACTTGTAGGGACGTTCCCCAGTGTGGATGCGCTGGTGGGTGCGTTGAGTGGACCTGTCACTGAAGCCCTTCCCACATTCCCTACATGTGTAGGGCCATTCCCCACTGTGGATGCGCTGGTGTTGGATAAGGTTGGAACTTTGCCTGAAGCTCTTCCCACATTCCCCACACGGGTAGGGACGTGCCCCAGTGTGGATGTGCTGGTGGGTGAGGAGGGTGCTGCTCCTGTTGAAGCTCTTCCCACATTCCAAGCACCTGAAGGGCTTCCCCCTGCTGGGAGGCTGATCAGGGACCACCAGCTCAGAGCTCCCACTCAAGCTCCGGCCGCCTTCCCGGCACAGGCTGGCTCTTTCCTCCTCAGAGCACCCTGGGCTGGCTTTGGAGCCCCTCCTGCGGGGGGATCTCCGGCCCTTTTCCTCCCCGCTGCCTTCCTGCGCCGGGGAGCCCTTCAAAACGGCCTCTCCCACCAGGGTCTCACGGGGGGATTTGTCCTCCGGGCTCTCCCTCCTCAGCTCGGGGCCTGGGGCAGGAAGCAAGAAGGACAGGCAGGGGATTTGCCTCCGGCCCACAGGGAAGGCCAAGGACATCCCCCCAACTCCGGCCCCGGCAGGACGGCGGCGCCAGCGGGGTTGTCCTGCAGCCGGGGCCATGCTGGGCTGACAGAGCCAGCACAACACCCGCCCAAAGGGACACTGACTTCCTCCTCACCTGCCTGGGGGGCCCAAGGCATCTTCCTCTTCCTCACAGCCTCCTCCTCCATCCGACCAAGCTTTGGGAAGGACAAATCCTGATGGGGGGTAAAACAAGGGCTGAGCGCGTTGGCTTGGGGGTTCCTCCTGCCCAAGTCCATCTCTAGAACTCACCGGGCATCCTGTGACCATAAAAACCTCCAAAACACCGAGACTCAGCCCAGAAAACCCCAAATCATCAAGATTCAGGTAAAAGCCTATAAGAAAGAGTGAGAAGACTCCTGCCCCCCCAAACTGAAAAAAGTTGAGATTCACCTAAAAAATACTCTAAAATATGAAGATGAGCCCAAAAAAATTCTCCTAAGAGTTCCCCTTCTCTGGTTTCCCCCCTCTAGGGTTCAGAGAGTCTCCCCTGTCTGGGATCCTGGGGGTTCTACCTAGAGATGCTGGGAGTGTTGGGGGTCCCAAGGCTCCCTTCTCCTCTGATTCTCGCCTTCGGGATGCCGCATTCCCAGAAATTCCCCCTCTCCAGGTTCTCCACTTTGTTGTCTTAGGGGATCCCAGGGGTCCCCACTGTCCAGGCTTCCCCTTCTCCGTGCCCCCCCTCACCAGGCTTTCAGGGGCCCTCTGAGAGACCACTGGGATGGACTCGGGGGGAACTGGGGCACACTGGGGGGCACTGGGGAGTTACCTGGGGATACCAGGACACACGGAGGGACACTGGGAGGTTACTGGGCCATACTGGGGGTTACTGGGTGCTCACTGCAGGATCACTGGGTCATACTGGGGGGCAGTGGGAGGTCACTGGGACACACTGGCTGGTCACTGAGGGGGTTACTGGGCCATACTGAGGGGCACTGGGAGGTCACTGGGATATACTGGGGGCACTGGGATCCCCTTACCCGGATGTGGTACATCTCCCCCCCCCCGGATTTTTGGGGGCATCCATAGGACCCCTCCCCTGGGGGTTGGAGGATCCCTTGAAACCCACTGCTGGGCTTTAGGGGACCCCCCAAAATCCCCTCAAAACCCCTGAAATTCCCCCGTCGACTCATCGAAACCTCCTCAAGGACCCCTCATCCCTCCCCAGCACCCCCTAAACCCTCTCAGTGACCCACAAAACCCACCTGAGACTCTCCAAGCCCATTTAGGGACCCCCAATCCCCTTCACGGGCCCTCAAAACTGTCTGTGACCCCTTAAACCCCCCAGAGACCCCAAAACTGCCTCGAAGGTCCCCGCAAAGGCCCCCCAGGACCCCTAACCCTCTTCACAGACCTCCAAAGCCCACCTGGGACACTCCAAATCTTCTCAGAAAACAAAACCCCTATCAGACTCCCCAAAACTCTTCAGGAACCTTCAACCTCCCCCCCGAGTCCTTTCAGGGACCCCTCAAAACGTCCCCGGGAACCCTCGAACCCCCCCGCTAAACCCTCCCGAGCCCTCCAGCCTTTCCACCCACACCCGCGCTCCCCGCAGCCCCCGAGGGGATCCCCAGACCCCGCTCTCGCCGCCCCCCCGCCAACTCACCCAGCGAAGTGCAGCGGCCGCAGGCGAGTCCTCCTCACTCCCGACCACGAGGCCAAAATGGCGCTCGCTCCGCGCGCCCTCCGCCTTTACAGACCCACCCCGCAGCCAATCAGCGCGCGGCCACGGCCCCTGCCCGCCCTCCGTCTGCGCGGGGCATTGTGGGAGTTGTAGTCCCTGCGCCGGGGGAGGATCGGGCGTTTTGGTTTTTAGTTTTTCTGTCTTCTTTTATTTTCTCTTTTTTTCTTTCTTTTTCCTTTCTTTTTTCTTTTCTTCCCCTTTTTTCTCTCTCTTTTTTATTTTTTTCTCTTTTTTCTTTCTTTTTTTCTCATTTTTTCCTTTTTTTCTTTCCTTTTTTTTCTCTTTTTTTTTTCTCTTTTTTCTCTTTTTTCTCTCCTTTTTTTTTACTATTTTTTTTCTTATTATTTCCATTTCCCTTTTTTTTTACATTGTTTTCTATCAGTTGTACTTTCAAGGAAGATTTATACTCAGATCAAAACAATCTCCAGCTACATATCCTGCCACAACAGATAATCTGCCATTGTTCCAGGTTTGTGAGGATTCCCAAGATCACAAACACTGAGACACCAAGGGTGGAAGCCAAGCAACTTTATCCTGTCCCTTGCCACAGCCTTCAATCCACACCCAGCCCTGGATTTCTGCAAAGCCGCTGGGCAGGAGCAGGAGACGGAGCTGGTGCTCAGCGGGAGGGGCAGCAACAACAAACCCGTGTCTTTGGAACAGGGGAAGGAATTTAGTGCTTGAGGGGTTACATTCCACAGGCTCCCCTGGGGATCAGCTCATGCTTGGACAGTGAGAACAGCAAGAACATTCCTAATAAAAATGCCCGAGGGAAGGGAGCGGAGGGGGAGCAGGGGCAGGAAAAGGAAGCAGAGCGATGGAAGATGGGCTGGGGCGGTCGGGGCTGGGGGAAGGCAGGCTGGACAATGCCTTGTTTGGTCCAGCAGCTGGACCAGCTCCAGGGCAGGTGTCGGGGGAGCCTCTGCCACAGGGACATGGACAAACAGACCCTACAAAAGCTCTCAGAGGGGTTGGGGGCCCTGGGCGGGGCTGCGCTCTCGCCTCAAGCCAGGATATCCCAGGGCAGTGGAACAGCAATTCCTGTCAGCTCCCAGCAAAGATTATTGGGGTTTGCACTGGGGAAATATTGACGCTCCAGCTTCTTCTTCTCTTTTTAGAACTTTGAGCTTGCAGTCGGGTAGAAGGGCTGGTGGGGGAGTGGGAAGAGACCCACTGAGGGGCACATCTCATCCCTCAGTTAGATGGAGCTAAACCCCTGATCTTGCTTAGGAAGAGCTGCTGATGCTCAGTTGTCTTCTTTCCCTTCTGCTTTAGTGGGATATTACATTTCACTGCAGTATTGGTGATAGAATGGTATGTCAGCTGGAATGGTTTGGTTGTTACAGAAAGCATAAATGCATTTTAAGGAAGGTATTTTTACATAGAGGAGGCCTCCAAAAAAACCCAAAGGTAATATAAGTGCAGAATATAGTGAACTTTGGGGTTTTTATTTTTAATTCTTGGGTAGAAAAGCCATCCCAGTTAGGGACAGCAATTTATTGCGTTGCTGAAAAATAAACAACCAACAAACAAAAAAAAGAAATCTGAATTTGTTCTCTTTCAGATTTGTTTTTGATCATAAGAATACTTCTAGTGAAAAGGGCTAATTTATTCTTTCTAGAGGAATATTTTAAGTGTGATTATCACAATATCACAGCTGCTGAAAAGGTCTAAAATAGGACATTGACCTTGAACGTGTTCCTGCGTTTAGGATGTGGTGCTGTAGTAGTTTGGACTTCGTTTTCCCCCAGAGGCTAAGAAAAGTGGTAGACCCCAAGGGGTGGAAACCCCTAGAAGGATCTCTTCAAGAAACAATAGAACTGCAACTCATTTTTTAAGGTATCATCTCAAAATGTTCACTCTTGCTCTGTAAAGACATGCCACAAGGATTGTAGAAAGCTTGCAGTATCCCAGGAAGTACATGTGGTATTTTATCAGTGTAAATATGGATAAGATTTTCAATATTTCTGCTGGCAATACTCCATAACTAAAGTAAGTTTTCCCTTTGGTGCTGCACTAGTTTATGATTTAATTGTTACTGACATTCCACCAGTCACATTATTAGCTTCACCAAATGATAGGGAAATAATCCTGTATTAATTAAAGAGAGCAACTGAATTCCCTCAGTCACCTTATCCTTGGCTGTCTGAGACAGAGATGCACTTCAGCTTCCGTAAAGAAACTTCCACTAAAAAAGAGCTTGGGATAATAGTGAGAGATCCATCTTGAAGGGTGTGCCTGATTCCCACACTGTAAAACCTCATGGATACTCTCAGGTTCCCATTATTAAATAACACTGCTGCCTAAATTCAGCTGCAAAGGAGACCATGTGCCACAGTCAGCAGTCCAGGTTTGATTTACAGTAAATAGGAGGGAGAGAGAAAGGAAGAAATAGAAAGAGAGAGAGAGAAGAAGGAGGTGGTGGGAAGCCAGTGAGAGAGAGACAGAGATGAAGTAAATGTATCACACCATGGAGACCCCTGAGGCTCCCACCGGTCCTTCTTCACCCTGCTCTGCTCGGTGGAGGGTCCCCAAGTTGTGCTTCTGGGCTATCACTTTTATCCAGCCCAAGCCCCGGGTATTCAGGGGGGTAGATGCTGTTCCCACAGCTTGGGCTGGTACATCTACAAGGACTTGCTTCCTTTCCCACAGCTTGCCACGGTGGGAGTTTTGCCCGGTGTGCTTCCAGTCTGCAGGTGGGAATCTTTGTCTGGATGGGTTCCCCAGACCTGCCTTACCAGCCCTGGCTTCCTGTTGGGGCTGTCTGCTCTTTCCCACAGTCTGCACAGTGCAATTCTGTCCTGGGGGCTACTTGCAAAGCTTCACCTCCCTTTAGGCCTTGGAATTAAAGGCCTTCCTGTTTGCCACCAGTGCTGATGTGTTGTGGTGCCTTATGGGATTTTCCTGCTTTGACAGTGTTTTGAGACAGTTCATTGTGCCCTTCAAGTCCTTCCATGTGCACACACACCCCACTCTCACCAGTGCCTGGCCCTCCAAAGAACACAAGCCCTGATGATTTGTAGCTCCCACTCCCGTGGTTGGCACTTGGAGCTCCCTCCGTACCCAGAGCTCAGAGCTCCCTTGTGCCAGAAAGTTTAAAGATATTGTGCCTCATTCTGCCAAGACAACCCTTGGAAAAAAGTGTCCCTCTGTGTTTCCTGGGATCAGAGCACTCTATTGTCATCTTCCAAAACTTTGGAGAGGTCCCAGAGATCTCCCAGGAAGGAATTTGGGGCCTCAAGTACATGACCCGTATATAGAGGCTGAGGACTCAGGGGTCAGGGGTGCAAAGATTGAGGACAGTAGAGGAGTATCCTGAGAGGTCTGGAAGGGGGGTGTCAGAGCTGGTGGAGCTTTTCTTCCTGTCAGAAAACAGCCTAAGAAAGAAATAGTGCCAAGAAAAGCAGCTGGAGTCTGGATGAGCCCAAGGCTTTGTGTGTGCAGGAAGAGCCAGGGAGGACTTGGCAAAGGGCTGGCAAGGTTCCTGCCCTGAACAGCTCTGCCCTGTCCTCCCACCCCAGGATCCCTTGAACCTCCTGCTCCCTTCTCCTCTCTGCCCTTGCTGCCTGCAGCTCCTGCCCTGCTCTGCCATATGGCCACTTCCCCTGCACTGCAGCAACTGGGAGAGTCCTGCTGAAAGATCCTGGAAGCTGTGGGATGTGGCAGCTTTAGGAGATGCCTCCAGGAAGGCAAGTTGAACTTTCCTACAGCCAGAGAATTCTTCCTTCAAATCCTGGGAAGGTTTCTCCTGTAGTGAGAGCTCAGTCACCTCCCAGCCCTGGCTGCCTCTCATCTCTCTGCCTTCTCTCCTGTGCCGTGGGTGCTGCAGGCAGTGCCCTCAGCCCTGCTGGGCTGTGCAGAGGAGCTGCTCACCAGCAGAGCTGTCTCTTTGAAGCTCTTCTTGCTTGCCAGGAGCTCCCTGTGTGCCAGGAGCCCGGCCCAGCTCAGCAGCACAGCAACAGCCCCAGGCAGCCCTTTCTCTGCCCCTCTGGGCTCCCTCCAGCTGTCCCTGGGGCTCCAGGGGAACCTGCTGGCACACAGCTGAAGGAAATAATCATGTTCCTTCTCTCAGCTGGGTACAGACACTTCTTTCAGCAGGGTCATGTCTCCAAACAGACACAGAGTTAAGTCCAAGAGTCCCCTTTTCATGTCCCATCATTAGACAGGAAACCCAGACAGTGCCCAGGAGGGATCTCCTTCACCTGCACTGAGGGAAGGGACTCAGCTGAGTCAACAGAGGTGTCTCCTTGTGGCTCTGCAGACCTGGGGCCAGAAGGACACTGAGCTCCCTCCACAACCCCCATGGGCTGGGATTCCTCCTGCCCCACTTCAGTGGGCCCAAAACAGGCCCCTGCAGGTGACTCCTTGTCCCAGCTCCCATGGCAATGAATGAAGACCAAAGCCAGGAGTGACCTGCTGGGACACAAAGCCCTGGTTCCTCCTGAGGGGCCAGAGGTGACCAAGATTCCTGCTGGGAACTGCAGGCTGCAATGGAGCAGTTCCTAGGGACAGGGCAGCAGCTGTGGGATCTTCTTGGAGGCTGCTGGGACATTGCTTTGGCCAACTTCAGTGGCAGAAGGTGCCCACGTGTAGGACAGGGGAACCTGTCACTGTTCCTTCTGTCCAGGGCAGCCCCTAGAGGTGTTCAGGTGACCAAATGGAGTCAGGTGGCACAGGGAGAGAGGTCTCTCTCCTGTTCTTTATCAGAGGTATTTTCTATGTGTCTTTAGAGTACAATAGCAGTTGTCTCCTGGACATCCCTTCACTGCTGAACCTAATTCAGGGCAGCTGAGCCTGGATTGAACAGCCAAAGAGGGGCCTGTAGTGCCAGGGGAGGTGCCAGGGCTCTGCAGCACAAGTGCAGCAGCTGCCATGGACAGCACAGGGCCTGTGCAGGAACCCCCTCCCCATTCCCAGCAGTTGTGTGACAGGCACCACCCAGGGCTTCCCAGACATATTGGGGGCCTTTGGACAGGGAGTGAATCCCAGCCCTGCAGGGACACAAAGGCTGTCCCTTCTCTGCCCAACCAAGGCCGGGCCAGGCACGAGTCCAAAGCACATCAGCCCATGCTGTCCACACTTGTTTCCTCCCTCTGCTGGCTCTTCTCTCCCCCAGCATTTCAGCAGCATGTGCTGATCTCCTCAGGGATCAGGCCTGGGATTTTCCCCCTGGGCCTGAGTCCCAGCACATCCACCCCTAAGGCCATTGTCAGCAAAGCCTCTGCACACCCCAGCTCTCGGGGCTTTCAGAGCAGCTTTCCCCACTGCAAGTCTGTTCTTACCCCGGTGCCCCCTGAGGGGCTGCAGCCAGACAGGCCCCAATGCCCTGCGTGTGGGGCACAGGCAGGAGGAGCTGCAGCCCCAAGTCTCTCTTCATTCCACTTGCAGGTAATAACAGCCCAGGCCTGCTGAGACAGTTCCCAGGTTGCAGGGCTGTGATGGGTTGGGAGAGAAGGCCAAGGAGACACAGGAGAGAAAGAGCAGGAGAGAGGTGTCCTCAGCGGGAAGGAGCTTCTTGGACCTGTGGAGCTGCTCTAGGGGATGAACAACTTGGGTGAACTTTTGTGGGTGAGGGTCAGAGGAGAGAGTGGTTTGGGTGACATTGTGGTGTGAGACAAAGAGCCCATTCAAGTTGGCTTTGATAACCCTGGAATTGACTGGAAAGGCCCCACGACAGGATGCAAAGGGTCCCAGAGGTTTGTGCAGGGTCTTGGTGAAGACACCCCTTGGGCCACAGGCCTTTAGAGCACAGCTGGCAGGTTGGTGGACAAGATGGAGGCTCATCTGCATCTGCTTCTGTCCAAGAGGAACCAAGAGGTTCCCACAGAAACTGACTGTAGCGATGGGAATGTATGGTGGTTGCCATGGTAACTGAGTGTAGCAATGGGAATGTATGAGGGTTGCCATGAAAACCAACCATAGCAATAGAAATGTGTGATGGTTGCCATGGTAACTGACACTGGCAATGAGACTGTATGTGGTTGCCATGGTAACCAACAATAGCAATGGGAAGTATGATGGTTGCCACAGTAACTGACTGTAGTGACGAGAATGTATGGTGGTTGCCATGGTAACTGACCATAGCAACGTGAATGTATGATGGTTGCCATGGTAACTGACCATAGAAACAGGACTGTATGATGGTTGCTATGGTAACCGACCAAAACAGTGGGAATGTATGCTGTTTGCCATGGTAACCGTCCCTAGTAATACAATGTATGAGGTTTGCCATGGTAAATGTCCGTAGCAGTGGGAGGTATGATGGTTGCCATGTGTCCTGGTTAGGACAGCTGGGACCGATTCATCACTGGATGAGTGTAGCCCAAAAGTGTGTATTCTATGGCCTTCCATGCCATTGTCCCAGAAACTGTTGTCAGTAGAGGCCTGCAAGGGGGGGAGGATGTTCCTGAGCAACCTCATACCCTTTTATGGACTGAGCATCCTCATACCCTTTTATGGAATTCCCCACTCTGAGGGAAGGACGAAGCATCCATTTATGGAATTCTCCGCTCTGAGGGGAGGACTGGGCATTCCTGCCTGAACTGGAGAATATATAAACCTGGAATTTCAGAACCTTACTACCACTTGCGGGATCCAGAGGAGGACTGCAGCTCACTGATCTCAACCAGACTGAGACCACCACCCTCAACTGGACTGCAATCACCACTTTTGACCAGACTGCAACAGCTCTCCCACCAGAAGGTTTTTCCCCCTCTCCCTTTACTTTGGACTCAAGGGGGGGCCCAAGGAACACCACTTTGTTCATGCCCCAGGGTACTGGGTTATACATTTGGGTTTTGTGGGTTAAGACCAATTGTTTATTTGTATAATTGTACTTAGTGTATTATTTTAATAAATTGTTATTCTGATTTATAATCTCTCCTTTGAGTTGAGTTCATTTCCCCTGCTGGTTAACTCTTAAACCAGCACAAGGGGCCAGAACTGGACACAGCACTCCAGGTGGGGCCTCCCCAGTGCCCAGCACAGAGGGGCAATCAGTTCTCTGCTCCTGCTGTCCACACTCTTCTCCACAAAGGCCACCATGCCCTTGGCCTTCTTGCCCCCCTGGGCACACTCTGCCTCATATCCAGTCCCTGTCAAGCAGCACCCCCAAGTCCCTTCCTGCTGAGCAGCTCTCCAGCCCCTCTGCCCCCAGCCTGGAGCGTTCCAGGGGGTTGTTGGGACCCAAGGGCAGGCCCTGACACTTGGCCTTATTGATCCAGCCTGTCCAGATCCCTCTGCAGAGCCTTCCTGCCCTCCAGCACATCCACATTCACACCCAACGTGGTGTTGTCCATGACTTTCCTGAGGGGGCACTCGATCCCCTGCCCCAGGTCACCCAGAACGATGTTAAACAGGAGCAGCCCCAACCCTGAGCCCTTGGGAACCCCACTACTGCCCGGCCCCACCTGAATTTCCTTCCATTCCCCACCACTCCCTGGGCCATCAGACACTTTGTCACCCAGCAAACAGTTCCCTGGGCAAGCCATGAGCAGCCAGTTTTTGCAGGAGATGCTGGGGGAGATGGTGCCAAAGGCTTTCTGGAATTCCACAGAGACACATCCCCAGCCTTTCCCTCAGCTGCTGAGTGGGTCCTTTGTCAGAGAAGGAGATGAGGTTGGTCAGGCAGGACCTGCCTTTCCCAACCCCACGCTGGCTGGGGCTGATCCCCTGGTTGTCCTGCCACTGCCATGGGATGGCACTGAGGAGGATCTGCTGCATGGACTTCCCTGGTCCTGAGGTCAATGGGAGAGGCCAGGAGTTCCCCAGATGCTCCTTTGGGCCCTTCCTGTGCATGGGCATCCCATGTGCTTGTTGCCAGTCAGCTGGGACTTGTGCAGTTCTGCAGCACTGCTGGGGAATGAGTGAGAGTGGCTTGGCCAGCTCTTTCTCCAGCTCCCTCAGGACTCTTGGCTGCATCCCATGTGGGCCCAGGCACTTGGGGGGGTCTCACTGGCAGAGTAGGTCACTGACCATTTCCTCCTGCATTGTGGGGGCTTCACTCAGCTCCCCATAACCAGCTTCCAGCCAAAGCCTGCCTGCCAGGTGTCCAAGGGGTCAGTTCTGCTGCCCCCTCCTTCCTTCCCCCACAATGGAAAACTCCCTCATTTTGGGTCCCTGTGCCCCAGACGGCTCCGACCACCACCTCACCCACCAGTCCCACAATCATGGAATGCTTTGGCTTGGGAGGGGCCTTCAGGAGAATCTCAGCACCCTCAGAGGAAAGATTTCCTTCCTACTATCTCCTCCAACCCTTCCCTCTACCCGTGTGAAGCCATTCCCCTTGTCCTGTCACTCCAGACCCTTGTCCAAAGTCTCTCTCCATCTTTCTGGTTGGCTCCTTTCAGGCACTACAAGGCCACAATTAGATCACCCCAAAGCCTTCTCTTCTCCAGCCTCAACAATCCCAATTCTCTCAGCCTTTCTTCACAGCAGAGCTGCTCCATCCCTCTGATCCTCTTGCTGCTCCCCTCTGGACTCGCTCCAACAGGTCCATGTCCTTCCTGTGCTGGAGCCCAGAGCTGGAGGCAGCTCTGCAGGTGGGGCAGCATTACAGCCATGCATATTCCAGCAAGGACATGGTGGAACCTCATGGAACCAAGGACCATTGGGACACTGCAGGGCCTTCTGGAGCCAAAGGAGTCCTGGGACACTGGGCAATCTCATGGAATCAAGGGAGCACTGTCACCCTGGCAAAACTCCTGGAATTCAGGGCCCATTGTGACACTGCAGCTCCCCATGGAACAAAAGGAACCCTGGGACGCTGCAGAAACTCATGGAACCAAGGGACCATTGGGACATTGAGGGGGCTGATGGAATCAGGAGGCCATTGGGACAATCCAGGGCCTCATGAAATCAAAGGAATTCTGGGACACTGTCGAACCTCCTGGAACCAAGGGTTCCTGCTGACATGTGTGTCCTCCTGGAACCAAGGGAGCCCGGAGATATTTCTGAACCTCCCAGAATCCAGGGGCCATTGGGACCCTGCAGAACCTCCTGCATTCAAGTGCTCCTTGTGAAACTGCAGGATCCCCTGGAACCCAAGGATTCCTGGAACACTGCAGAGCTCACGGAACCAAGGGGCCACTGCCCCACTGCAGCTCCTTCTGAAGCACAAGGGACCCTGGGACAGTGGGAAATCTCCGAGAATCCAAAGGGCATTTTGGGTCTGCAGGGCCTCATGGAACTAAAGGAACCTTTGGAGACTGTGGAAGCTCATGGAATCCAGGGGCCATTGGGACATGTGGGGCCTCCTGGAAGCAAAGGAATCCTGAGAATGTCTGTGGGAACAACACAAGGCAGCAGCAGCTGCATTCAGCTAATCAGGATCCAAAAGGAGTGTTTTGGCCTTGACTGGTGTTTTCCATCCAGAGAGTGCTGTTTGCCAAAGTGGAAACCACTTGGAACGCTCTGCATGGCAGCCTGTGTTTTTCTCTGGTGGCTGAACACAGCCAGCACATGAGGGGAGGGGAATGTGTGGGATCAGGGCACTGCTTTGGGGTCATGCTGGGAATTCCAGTGGACTAAAAGACAAAGCCCAGGCGCTGTTTCCAAAGGAACCCCAATGAAAGGGGGACACTGGAAAGATGGGTGGACAAGGCCTGAAATGGAACTCTGTGTGTGCAGCCTCATTTTCTCCTTCAGTGCCCACAGGAGAGGCGGCAAAAAGTGAGGGTTGGGACCCAAAAACTGTTCAGGGGGAAATGGGGGATTGAGGGGACAATGGGAATATGGAAGGAACAGGGAGAAGGGTGGAAAAGGGAGGGTTGTCTGGAGAGTCTGACGGTCCCATGGGGGTCTCTGGGCACAGGGGGGTTGGCAATGGGGGGTGGCCCCCCTGAGCTCCCAACTTCCTGTGGGGTGCTGGGGGCTGCTGGATCCAATCTCAGACTTGGGTTATGCCAACAAAACATAACTAAACCCAGTTTAGAGGAATTACAGAGGTGTGACTGAAACACTTTTGTCCCCCAGCTTTTAATGATGGCAAATCAGATCTATTGATAGAAATGAATTTATTTAGAATTACAAATGATCAGACAAAAGATCTTCATCAGAATTATTTACTGCACAACAGAAACACTAAAACTACCAGGAGTACAGCATAAGATAGGACAGTGCTCTACACTAAAGCAATTGTTGAAGCAATTCTACTCAAGCTGGCACAAAAGCAATAATTCTTAATTAGAGATGGATGGAACTCCCCCAGACCAATGCTCGTGGGGAGATCTCTGCTCTCAACCTCCAGCAGTGACCCTGGGGGGCCCCCAGCCAAGGCAGGAATCTCCACACACACCCCCCACACAGGAAGGGCTCTGTTGGAAGAACCTGCCCCTGGGAAAGGGGACTGGCCCTTTGTGGTGGAAAGGGATGGACTGACAGTCACTGGACACCAGGGGTTGCCTCCCCATCAGGGGCTTCATTCGGGGTGGAAGCAGCGGTTGAAGCTCTACCCGCAGTCGGGGCACTGGCAGGGCTTCCCTTACTGGTGGGTCCGTTGGTGTTTGGTGAAGGTAGAGCTGTGGGGGAAGCTCTTCCCACACTCCCCACACTTATAGGGCCTCTCCCCAGTGTGGATGCGCCGATGGGTGATGAGGTGGGAGTTGTACTTGAAGCCCTTCCCACAGTCGGTGCAGCAGAAGGGCCTCTCATCCCTGTGTGTCTGCTCATGCCTGCGGAGATGTGAGCTGGTCTGAAACCTCTTCCCACATTCCAAGCACTTGTAGGGCCGTTCACTTGTGTGGATGAGCTTGTGGGTGCGGAGGTGGGAGCTGTCCCTGAAGCTCTTCCCACATTCTCCACACATGTAGGGCCGTTCCCCAGTGTGGATGTGCTGGTGTCGGATCAGGCTGGAGCTGTGCCTGAAGCTCTTCCCACAACCATTACACATGTAGGGCCGTTCCACAGTGTGGACACTCTGGTGTTTGATCAGATGAGGGCTCTGGCTGAAGCTCTTCCCACATTCCCCACACGTGTAGGGACGTGCCCCAGTGTGGATGTGCTGGTGTCGGATCAGGTGGGAGCTGTTCTTGAAGCTCTTCCCACATTCCAAGCATTTGAAGGGTTTCTCCCTGCTGGGAGGCTGCTCAGGGACCACCAGCTCAGAGCTCCCCCTCAAGCTCCGGTCGCCTTCCCGGCACAGGCTGGCTCTTTCCTCCTCAGAGCACCAAGGGATGGCTTTGGAGCCCCTCCTGCGGGGGGATCTCCGGCCCTTTTCCTCCCCGCTGCCTTCCTGCGCCGGGGAGCCCTTCAAAACGGCCTCTCCCACCAGGGTCTCACGGGGGGATTTGTCCTCCGGGCTCTCCGTCCTCACCTCGGGGCCTGGGGCAGGAAGCAAGAAGGACAGGCAGGGGATTTGCCTCCGGCCCACAGGGAAGGCCAAGGACATCCCCCCAACTCCGGCCCCGGCAGGACGGCGGCGCCAGCGGGGTTGTCCTGCAGCCGGGGCCATGCTGGGCTGACAGAGCCAGCACAACACCCGCCCAAAGGGACACTGACTTCCTCCTCACCTGCCTGGGGGGCCCAAGGCATCTTCCTCTTCCTCACAGCCTCCTCCTCCATCCGACCAAGCTTTGGGAAGGACAAATCCTGATGGGGGGAAAACAAGAGCTGAGCACGTTGGCTTGGGGGTTCCTCCTGCCCAAGTCCATCTCTAGAACTCACTGGGCATCCTGTGTCCATAAAAACCTCCAAAACACCACGATTCAGCCCAGAAAAACCCAAACCATCGAGATTCAGGCAAAAAATCCCTTCAGAAATAGCAACCCTCCCCAAAAACGGCAAAAACTTAAAGTTTAGCCAGAAAATACTCCAAAATATGAAGATTCAGCCGAAAAACATGGTGTTTAATTGTGAGGATGAGGAGAGTGAGGTCACTTCATGAGAACTTGATTGACTTACTATATATTAATCAAAAGCTGTATTAATGTAGTGTCACTTAAAACACTCCAGGGCTGTTCCTCGAGGTTCTCTGGCCCCCTGCCAGTTTGGGGGCTGTTTCTCCAAACCACCAAATCACGTGTGCCAAATGCCCTGCTTGGTCAGTGCCGGCTGGGGCAGTGGGCACTCAGTGAGGGGATGAGAAAACTGCACCCAGGGCTGGGCTGAAAGAGGCTTCAGCACCACTTCTGATGGCCCAGGGGCAGCATCTGGCTTCTCCCAAAATGAGACAGGGCACTTGTTCCTCTGCAGGGAGTCAAGGGCAAGAGGGTGACTCCTGCTGCATGGATGGAACAGCAGAGGATGCCTTGGGTCCCCAGGTTGGATCAGCACTCAGGGATACAAACTGCCCTCGGGCTCAGGATGCAGCTGCCAGCACAGATTTCCCTGCAAAGTCTGCAGGGAGTCAAGCTCTGCAGAGGAGATTGTGCCCCATGGATGGGATTGCAGAGGCTCCCTCAGGTCCCCAGAATCAATCAGCAATATACACAAAAGGCCCCCTTGAAAGTTTTTAGGGGGAGTGTCCTGCAGGGAGGGGACAGTGTCACCCCACCAGGGCAGGGCTGGCAAGTGGGAGGCTGCTCCAGGACTCTGCAAGAGGCCTCGTGCTCTGCTCGGCCCCAGCACTGCCTGGTACCAACACCCCCGGCTGCCCCCGGCCCTGGGCAGCTCTGCTGCCACAGGCTGTGCCCTCACCGTGGCCCTGCAATGGCCCTGCCTGTCCCTCACCCGTGGCCCTGTCCCTTGGCTCTCTCTCTGCCAGCTCAGTGTGGGGCACACGGGCTGGGGGTCCCTCCCAAGCCCCCCGGGCAGCCGGCGTTGGCTGGGGGGATGTGAGGGCTGGGCCTGCTCAGCACAGCCCCGGCCTCGTGCCCAGTGCCTCTTTCCTGCCCCACACAAGAGCTTCCCGGCCCCCCAGGGCTCCCCTGCTGCTGCCTCTGCTCCTGGCCCTGCCTTTGCTGCTCCCTTGGCTGGGGCAGCGGCTGCAGGGGGGGATGGCAGCAGCTTCAGCTCCACGGCACTTCCTGGGGGGAGCTCAGCCCGGGGGGACGGGCAGGGACCTGATGGGGATGGACAGGGGCCCAGCAGGGACAGCCAGGGCCTGCAGGGGAAGGCACAGGGACAACCTGGCCCCCCACACTGACACGGCTGTCTCTGCTCCTCCTTGCAGGCTGCGTGGCCAGGCACAGTTTGTGTTCCTGGGTGCCCACCATCTCAGCACTTGGAGACGCTCAAATCAGCACCCGCAGCTCTGCAGCAAAGCCCCAGCTCACCTGGCACACAGGGGATGGACACAGCACCTGCTCGGGGATGGGCAGTGACAGCTTTGTGTCTTCCCCACCACAGGGCTCTCCTTCCTCAGCAGCACCTCTGCCTTGCACTTATTCTCAGCCTCACCTCAGGGACAGCTCTGGGCTCACCTCCGCGCCACTTCTCAGCCTCACCTCAGGGCCTGGGCTCAAGGACAGGAACCTGCAGGGAGGGGACATCAGGTGCAAGCTGAGGGCTGCCTGCTTGCACTGGCCTCTGGGCTTCTTTCTCCTTCTACAACCAGCCCACAACTCAGCCTGCTTTTCTAACACCACACATTTACACACTAACCTTGGAGATAGATATGGACAGACATCTCTATCACCCTGGGGATGGAGCCTCAAGCATGTGCTGCCATAGGAATGGCAATCACAGAATCACAGAATCAGCCACGTTGGAAAAGACCTCCGAGATCATCAAGTCCAACCCCTGATCCAACCCCGCTGTGCTTCCCAGACCATGGCACTGAGGCCACATCCACTCTCACCTTCAACACCTCCAGGGACGCTGACTCCACCCCCTCCCTGCCCAGCCCATTCCAAGGCCTGATGACTCTCTTGGCAAAAAATTGCTTCCCAATATCCACTCTAAACCTCCCCTGGCACAGCTCCAGACCCAGCCCTTTTGTCCTACTGCTGCTTCCTGGCAGAACAGCCCCACCCCCACCTGGCTCCAACCTCCTGGCAGGGACTTGCAGACAGTCAGGAGGTCTCCCCTGAGCCTCCTCTTCTCCAGCCTCAACACCCCCAGCTCCCTCAGCCTCTCCTCACACCACTTGTGCTCCACTCCCTTCCCCAGCCTCGCTGCTCTTCTCTGCACCTGCTCCAGCCCCTCCAGGGCCTTCCTCAACTCAGGGGCCCAGAGCTGGACACAGCACTCCAGGGGTGGCCTCACCAGCGCTCACTCCAGCCCAACAATCCCTTCCCTGCTCCTGCTGACACACTCTTCCTCACACAGGTCCCTCTGCAGAGCCCTCCTGCCTTCCAGCACATCAACACACCCCCAGCTTGGTGTCACCTGCACATTTGCTGATGAAATGCCTGGTTCTGCAGCAGCTGCAGATGCTCAAGGGGCAGCAGGACCATGTCAGGGGCCTGGGAGGCCTGGGGGGCTTTGGGGTCTGGGAGGGTCCTGGGGGAGCTGGGGAGGGGCTTTGGGGATTGGGGGTACAGACCAGGACAGACCAGGACAGACCAGTGCCTCCTCACTGCTCCCCAGATCTCTCCTGGAGCTGGGCCACCTTTTCGTGGGACACCTGAGCCCCCCCCCAGTGCCCTCCCAGTACAGCCCAGTGCCCCCAGTACAGCCCACTGTGTTCCTGTCCTAGGGTGCCGGGTGATCCCTCTTTGTGGGGGTTGGGAGGGATTCGAGGGGGCACTGGGGAGATTTGAAGGGATCTGGGGGCGGTTGGATGGGGATTTGGGGGGGCTTGGGGGGCTTTGGGTGCATTTGCAAGAGTTAAAACAGGTTTTGGGGCACTGGGGCATCAAAGTGATCTATGGGGGGAGAGGATTAAAGGGAAAATAGAGATTAAGAGACATTTGGGAGGAGTTAAAAGGGCCTGGGGGGGAGATGAGGGACTGCACCACGAGCAGGTGAGTCCTGAGACCCCCTCTGGTGTCCCCAAGACCTTCTTGGTGTCCCCAGTTCCCCCCTTGACACCCCAAGACCCCCCTGGTGTCTCCAATGTCTCCAGGGCCTCCTCACAGCCCCAGTTCCCCCCTTGACACCCCCAATTCCTCTGTTCCCAAACCCCTCCCCACTGTCCCCAAACCCCATCTCTGATGTCCCGAACCCTAATTCTCACCCCAGGAGCCCCCCCCTTGACCCTCTGACAACAAAAATGCCCCCCCCACGCTCACTGAAAGGTCAAGGGCATCTGGGGACACGTTGGGGACAGTCGGGGGGCTTTGTGGGGCACTGGGGGATTACTGGGGGATACTGGGACACACTGGGGGGAACCAGGGGGCACTGGGGGGTTACTGAGGGACACTGGGAGGGACTGGAGGTGAACTGGGGTACACTGGGGGTCACTGGCAGAGAACTGGAGAGTTACTGGGGGATTACCAGGACACACGGGGGGACACTGGGAGGTTACTGGGCCATACTGGGGGTTACTGGGTGCTCACTGGAGGATCACTGGGCCATACTGGGGGGCAGTGGGAGGTCACTGGGACACACTGGGTGGTTACTGAGGGGGTTACTAAGCTGTACTGAGGGTCATTGGGAAGTCATTGGGATATACTGGGGGCACTGGGATCCCCTTACCAGGATGTGGTACATCTCCCCCCACCCCGGATTTTGGGGGGCATCCCTAGGACCCCTTGGGGCTGGGAGACACCCTGAACCCCACTGCTGGGCTTTAGGGGACCCCCCAAAATCCTCTCAAAACCCCTGAAATTCCTCCCTTGACCCATCAAAACCTTCTTCAGGTCCCCTCAAATCCCCTCAGAGACCTCATCCTGCCCTCGGACCCCCCAAACCTTCTCAGTGACACGCAAAACACACCTGGGACACCCCAAACCTATTCAGGGACCTCCAGTCCCCCTCAGGGACCTTCAAAACAGTCTGGGACCCCGTAAACCCCCTAGAGACCCCAAAACTACATAAAAGGTCCCCGAAAAGGCCCCCAGGACCCCCAAGCCTCCTCACAGACCCCCAAAGCCCACCTGGGACCCCCCCAAGTCTCCTGAGAAATCAAAACCCCCTTGGAGACTCCCAAACCCACTCAGGGACCTCCAAACTCCTCCCTGAGTCCCCTCAGGACACCGAACCCCCTCAGGGACCCCTCACAAAGACCCCGGGAACCCCCGAACCCCCGAGCTAAACCCTCCCGAGCCCTCCAGCCTTTCCACCCACACCCGTGCTCCCCGCAGCCCCCGAGCGGATCCCCAGACCCCGCTCTCGCCGCCCCCCCCGCACTCACAGCTCAGCGCAGCGGACGCCGCCTCTCCCCCACTCGTTTCCACGCGGACAAAATGGCGCTCGCTCTGCGCGCGCATCGTCCTTAGAAACTCGCCCCGCAGCCAATCAGCGCGCGGCCTCGGCCCCTGCCCGCCCTCTTTGGGCTTCCGCCCCGCGCGGTGCATTGTGGGAGTTGTAGTCCTTGCGGCGAGAAAGGATAGGCCTTTGGGGGTTTAGTTTTTCTGTCTTCTTTTATTATATCCTTTTTCTTTCGTTCGTTTCTTTCTTTTTTTATTTCTCCTTTTTTTATTCCTCTTTTTTCGTTTTTCTTTCTCTTTTTTTCCCCTCTTTTTTTTATGTTCTTTCTTTTTTGTTTTTGTTTTTTTTTTCTTATTTTTTCCTGTTCCTTCTTTTTCTTTTTTCTCTAAAGTCTAGACGACTTTAGGAATAAATTTAAAAGCCAACACAGTGCTATAAATTTAGGATGTGAACGTAAGGAAGTAGTAATGAAATCTCTGGCAAGACTCCACTCATACTGTGCTCACTAATACTTACCACATCATAAAAATCTGCTTTTTTAAAAATGTGAGAAGACAGTTGATCCCAGGAATAAAAGTTATGAGCTGTGAAGACAAGAACAGAAAAGCCCTCCTTCTGAAACAGTCACAGAAAAGGCAAATAAGTGTAACACAATTATGGAGTGATGAAAGGGAGTTCACACAAAGAAATATTTCAGATATATGCAGAAGAATTACAAGCATTGCCCCATTTTGACTAATTCTTCCTTACTTTATTTGCTGTGATAAATAGCACAACTCTCTGCTTAAAACTGGGAGAATTTTACTGATTAATACACTACAGAGTACGGAGAGTTTGTGTGCCAGTTCTGCTTCTCACTCGTTCAGCAAAGCTGAGCAGAACTTCTGATTAGACAGAAATCCCAAGTGGCTGCAGACTGGGCTAGAAGGGAGCAAATCACCCTGAAAAACAAAGTCCCAGTGCTCCCTGGGAGTGCAGAAGAGCAGGGACGGTGTCAGGAAAGACACCTCCTGAGAGGAACACGAACTGAACTCAAGTCCAGTTTTCTTCTTTCTTCTATCAAAGTTATTTGGGAGACAGTTGTGACAGTTTCTCTATAAAATGCAGGCAAAAGGCCAAATCTTGATTTCCTTGACTTTGGCATGACTGATGTATTTGGGCACTTTTTCATTCCCTCACTTCAATTATATGGCAAGGCAGCAGAGAACTCTGGAAAAAGGTTTCTTTAACACAAGTTGAAAATTAAGAGGTTATTTTTAGTTTGAAAAAAAATTGTGATCTTGTCTTATTCTGCATAAAGGTCATATTCACTCACCTGATGACAGTAAAAAAGCCAACAAATAACATCAGAAATCTCAGACATTAAGGTATGTTTGGCAAGTATCATTACTATAGAAAAGAATAAACTGCTGTATCTTCCCTTTCTCTCTCCTTTTCTCTCTTCACTCTCAGTGGCCTTTGTGTCTCATTGTCTCAGAATTTTGCAGGTATTTACATTTTCCACTCCTTACAGCACAAGGATATCCCCTTTCACATCGTATCCAAGCTACTGTTTGGTTGGAAACAAGCTATATGAAGGAAAAATATTTTAATTATGCAAAGAGTTTCAAGAATTCAGATATAAAATTTCAGATTTTTAAAATTCATTTTCGAAACTACAGAGAAAAATCCCACAGAGAAATTTTTAACTGTAAATAAGTATATACAGTGTAAATAAAGAAATGCATGTTGGAAAAAAAATTGTCTCATAATTGTAAAACAGTGATCAGCAGTAACTTCACAATGGAATACTCCTTTGTCCTCTGTCACTCTCCCTTTTGTACAATCTTCCATCCAGTTCCATCAAGTACTCCCCACAATGGAAAGTTCTGGAACAGCATTGTTTTTCTTATCCTCGAAAAGAGAATGCTCCATGTTCACACTCATTAAAAGGCTGTGATTTTGTACCTGATGAGATCTCTCTCACTCTTTGATCAAACAAAACTTCTGTCTAAGTGAAATCTTGGCTGCTGAAGTAAAAAATAAAATTTCTTCTTATTTTAGTGGCACCCAGATTTCATTTAATGATTTACAAAGTGTGAAGGCACTGATTACAGCCCAGTGTAAAATCACCATTACACTCATAATTTACCATGCAATGGAATTGTAGAGCATTTAAAGAGTCATTGTAATAAACATCACAGTAAAGCAAACAGACATTGTCCTAGTATGGAAGATTTCTTTAAACACTGCTAATTTAATTCTAGTTAAACACACATATCCTAGGGAATGCCACGTGCTTTTCAGCAGGATTTTATGTGTAAATCAGGATAACACGTTTTCAAAGCATTAACTAAAAGGAAGCACGAACTAAAACCTATTTAACCAATGAGGTATTGCTTTTAAACTACCACAAGGTCATAAAAAAGATCATTTCAAAGCTGTAAGTTTTCTAATTGTAATCAACAACAATCTAATGATGAAAGAAAGTCCATCTGAATGGCTGTCATAAACCTCTGCACACCCTTGCTTATCTTTAAAGATCCTTTACTTTGTCATTTGGTAAAATTTTCACTACCAAATTTTGCAGTGCAAAATTAAAATGTGGCACTGGAATTAGAAATAACATTGTCTTACTGCTCAGTCTTAAATGAGCAGTGAAACTCAGATGCAGTTTTATTATTCTATAACAAAGTCTATTTGTTAATATTAGGTGCAACTTGACAATAAAATTGGAAAAGTATAAAATGTGCTGGAAATTGACTTTTTCCTTATTTCTCAGTGATCTGTCACACAAACTCTGTATTGGATTTACTCACTTTCCTGAAGTCTTTCTGCTGGTTTGGACCCAAACCTAATCCATCTGTTTGCAAGCAAACTGTTTCAAGTTTAACTGTATTTTGAGCTCTAAGGTTTGTGGGATTTCTCTTTTCTTTGTTTTTGTTTTTCTTTTCCTTTAAAATGGTATGTATGTCACTCTACACTATTCTTACTCAACAGCTACACCTACACATCTCTCAAGATCAAGAGTTGTTGGGCTCTCACATTAGAATTCAAAACTGCCTTAAATTAATTGTTTCCATTGGCATTTATTCAACCAAAGCTAATTCTCCAGGATGGCCATGCAAAGGGAATGCAAAGGGACACACCTACACCAGCTAGAAATGGAAAAGCTTTCTTGAAAAATAAAAAACCAAACCAACAACCAACCAAAACAAAACCACAGAACAAAACACTCACAGTGTTCAGGGTGTATTTGCTCAATTCTCTCATTTCCAATTGTTATGAAGAGAACAGCCAGAGGGGTTTAGAGCCTCAGTCACTGTAAATCAGCACATTGGAACTGACTTTCTTACAACTAAAGAACCTGGTGGATTCTGGCTCAATATATTGCCAGTAGTTTATGTTACTATTATTAAACAAATTCTCTAAATCTATCCAGTAAGTGCTCCTTGTCAGCACTTCCAACTTCTATTCTAAAACAGGTTCCAAAATGCAGGTGAATCTCTCTATTCTTGGACTAGATCAGCTGTCCCTGATAGAGCACATCACCATTCACAGGAAAAAAATGAAGTACATGATACACCTCTCACCTTCACAATATGTTAACTACACAACTGTTTTCATTCT
Organism: Manacus candei; assembly: GCF_025592945.1. Taxonomy (NCBI): domain Eukaryota; kingdom Metazoa; phylum Chordata; class Aves; order Passeriformes; family Pipridae; genus Manacus; species Manacus candei. Next base: position 8,740,703 of record NW_026138093.1, on the reverse strand, counting down.
CTGGTTCCTAAAGTTAACCATGTGACAAATTAGAAGCCAAAAAGGACAATTTTGTTCGTAAGAACTACTAATGCAAACATATTCTTCTGAACTTCCAGTCCTCAGTTGAGAAAATAAATCACATTTTGTTCAACAGAGTGTTTGTGGAATTGTTCCATGCACAGAAAAAGCACTTTTTCCTACTCACCTCCTGGAGGCCTGACAATTGTTACAGCATCACTTATCAAGCTGCCCTGGCTGTTGGATGCATTCACTTGCACTGTGTAGTGAGAAAATGGAATCAGGCCTTTAATGGTACCCACACATTGAATTTCCTGCTGCTGCAGAACATCTGAGTATCATTTACCACAGAATAATGAGCATTATCTGTCATGAAAAAGCAAGAAAGTGGGGAGAAGAACAAATATTAGACCTTGTGTCTGCTACAATTCAGTCTTTAGGAACTAAGTCTTATTCCTACTCAGAAGAAGACTTGCTGGTTTTAGCAACAACACACACACATGAAACTCTGGCTATTGGGGAGAAAAAATATTATTCATCATTTCTCCTGCTTTTGGCAACAGTTTATGGTACCTGTAAATCTTGGAAAATAAACAAACATGAAGCAACCCTGCAGTTGCAGAGCTGACTGCTCTATACTGCAAACAGGAGCCAGCTCTCAGAAATTACTGATCTTCTAGAAAAGTTGTGGGATAACTGCAGATTCCAAACATTAGTGTTAATTCTTGTGCCTATGATACACTGGTAAAAATTTCTGAATTCACCAGAAAAATGCTTCCCTTAGGAGTTTATAAGCTAACTCATTGCACAGAGCAGAGAAAGTCACCTGCAGTAACACCTGCTTTCCAGCATGGCCTGCAGTCCCCTCACAGATAAAAGGATTGGAAGGATTCATTTGATCAGCTGAAATCATCAGAGGACACCACAGCAACCTCCATGTCCTTTGCAAACCTTTTAAGATCTCAAACTTAAGACAAAACAATATTCTGCCCTACAAAAATAAAGAAACCCTTTCCAAAATACCCAGTAAGACTAGAAAATAAAAAAAAAAATACATGTCAGGTAGCAATATTTTTCAGATCAATGAAGAGTTCACTCACATATCTGAGAGCAAAGCTGAGCTCGTTTAAAGATTATCCTGTATTTCCAACATATAAAGCCCTCTATAAATGATTAATATTATTACTACTGTTCATCATTCCATGGAGAGCTCTCACAGTGAAGTCAAAGGAAATTCTCTGTTACAAACAACAGCAGAATCACACAAGTCTAAGATCACAGGTATGAGAATCAGACTAAATAGAATATAAAGAATATAACTATTAAAAATATTGTAAGTGAAGTCAGGCATTGTCACAGGTAGCAGACTGAATATTCACATCTGAGTCCTCTACAAAACCTAGATAAGATGGAATTACAAAAACTCTAGAAAAGCAATGTTTTAATTAATTTTTTAAGGGAAACTCCTTGGATTTTATTCAAGTTTTAAATGAGCTGTTAAAATTGAAATGCTATTAAATCTGAAAACCGTTTTCCAATCTCCCACATTTCCATGATGTGCTCTAACACGTGTGTGTGCAGCACATTTCAGTCCTGCTCACAGGACATTTTACCACAGATGAGGGATCTGGATTTTCTCCTGATTTGGGGATTCCTACAAACAATCTCTGATTTACTTACGGTGCAGGTCCACTCCATTCCATTATTTTGGTGTTCACAGAGTGGCACAAAGGGTGTTTTCAGGGATTCTTCTGGTAACACATGACACACTTATTTTCTGAGGTTTTGTGGAGGGGGGGGCAGTTTTGTAGAACTCTTTGTAAACCTGCCTTGTAGCCCAGTTCCTTATTGCTCCAATTCTCCCTGGATGACACCGTGCCAAAGCACCAGAGCACCCGGACAGACTCCAGCAGGGTGAAGGTGGGATGGTTTCGTGGAGCCTGATGGATTCACTTTGGATTTCACTGAAGTTTACACAAGCCTCAGACCCCGTTTTAGATACAGCAATGAAGGCAAAACTTCTTATCCTGCCAGAAGAACAACCATGTTTCACACATTCCACACACAGAATCCTGCAGGAGCAAAGTTATTTTGTCTGACATTATTCTCATGGACCCAGGCTGCTCAACCAGCACCACAAAAATGCATCCACATTCCTTGAACTCAGCTCTTCAATTGTACCTCAAACCCTCCTTCTGCACCTTTGTGAAACTGTCCCTGGCTGTGATTTGGGAGCAGATACAACCCAGCATACCTAGGTAGCCTCATCTCCTCGGATGGTAAGATTAATGGGGAGATAGACAACAGGTTAGCAAAGGCATACAGTGCTTTTGGAAAGCTTCATAAAAGAGTTTGGCGAAACAAACACCTGAAGAAAAGTACAGAGATCAGTGTTTACAGAGCCACAGTGCTGTCTACTCTCTTCTACGGATCTGAATCCTGGGTCATCTACCACCACCAGCTGCGACTCCTAGAACGCTTCCGTCAATGCTGCCTCTGCACAATCCTAAACATCCACTGGTCAGATTATGTGACCAATACATCTGTTCTAGAACAAGCAGCAGTCACAAGTATTGAGGCCATGTTGCTGAGAACACAGCTGTGATGGGCAGGGCACGTCTCCAGCATGAAGGACCAACCACCGCCTCCCTAGATCCTGCTCTATGGTGAACTTGCCACCGGCTGTTGCAAGAGAGGAGCCCCAAAGAGAAGATACAAGGACTCCCTGAAACAACATCTCAACCTTGGCCATATTGACCACCATAACTGGTCTGCTCTGGCCTCAAATCGGGAGGCCTGGAGAAACACCATCTATAACGCTGCTGATGCTTTTGAGAACGCACGCAGGATCACTCTTGAGGAGAAAAGACAATGCAGAAAGAACTGTGTCTTGCAGAATATACCACCTAAGGAGTCTTTCTACTGTACCTTTTGCAACAGGACATGTCTATCTCATATTGGCCTTTTCAGCCACCAACGCTCTTGCAACAAACTTGGGTAGTGCCCTCCCCAAATCTTCATTTGCGAAACCCAGCCATGATGAGTATTCTTACTGGATATAACTGTGATATATGTACATCTATATTTTTGCTCTAGCTCTGCTATTTGGGTTTTTTTCTCTCTGGGAAGTAAGCTTTTTTGCTGGGTCTCAGGGACTTGGTGGGAAGCCAGGTCCAAAGCAACACATGGCTGCAGCACAGGGCTTGCTGCTGTGCCACCTCCTGGGGTGCTGGGCCTGGGAGGACACAGGGGTCACAGAGTGGGGCACTGTGTGGGGACACAGGGATAACTGTGGCTGCCCAGGCTGGAGAAGAGAAGGTTTTGGGGTGACCTTGCAGCCCCTTCTAGTGCCAAAAAGAGGCTCCAAGGGAGTTGGAGATGGATTTTGGACGAGGGCCTGGAGTGACAGGACAAGGGGAATAGCTTCACACCGGCAGAGGGCAGGGTGACATTGGCAGTGGCCCTGAAATGGGGTGAGAAGGCTCAGGCAGCAGCTTGTCCTTTAGCCAAGGTGGCTTCTCTCGGGGAAAGCCCCAGCCAGGGCTCAGCTTGTCCCACAAGCCTGGGGCCAGGGGTGCTGAGGGGGGAGTGTCCCGCTGCCTGCGGGACAGCCCAGGAAGGACACGGTCGGCTCGGCACACTCAGCACCACGCAGCTGAAGGACACCAGGGCTTTGGGCACATTGTTGCAGCTTTATTCATCCCCAGTCCTTTAGCCAAGGCAAGCTGCACCTCTGCCGGGCTCACGGCCAGCAGCAGCGCAGTGCTCGCAGGAGGCCTCTTGGTCTTTGCTGCACGAAAGGACTCCTCAGAATGGAGGTTGTCCGAGCTGCCAGGGAGCTGACAGAGATGTCCCAGTCTCTCTCCAAGGGTTGAAGCGCTGTGAGGGAGAGAAACAGAGCCCAGATAAAACCCCCTGTCTGCAGAGAGCCTCTGGATTCCCGACAGACCACACTCCCCACTCACCGCTCAGGATGTCAGCCTGACTCTCTGTGGTCTGCTCCCTCAGGCGCCGTGTGATGAGTCCTGGGCACAGAGCTCCATTAGCCCCTGCTCCCCAGCCTGCTCCCAGTATCAGGGCCTCCAGTCCTACCCTTCTCCCCCTCAGCAGGGCTGAGCCCAGGAGCCCCCAGAAGCTCAGGGCAGTGGGACTGAGCAAGGCGGTCACCAAGCCCTGCTGTGTGGGCAGGGCTGGCAGAGGGAGGCAAGGCCCTGCCTGGGGTGGCCAGGTATTGCTGGGGCAGCCCCAGGACTGCCCCTCGTTGCTGGGGCAGCAGTGGCACAGGGGCCAGGCTGCCCCAGAGGCACTGCAGGGGCTGGCACTCACCGATGAACCTGACGGCCGCCAGGCGCACGTTGGCCTGAGGGTCCTGCAGGTAGGGCAGGCTCTGATGGATGAAGTCTTCAGCCCTGCTCCTGCTGTTCTGAAGCTGCAGAGAGAACAAGGCATGTCTCTCCAGGGCTGTCACTGGGGCAGTTGCCTGGAGCAGTGCCTCCTGCCAGCACCTCCTGGGATGGAGAGGCCTCCCCTCCTGCTGGCTACAGGGAGGGGACAGGGGCCAGCAGAAGAGCCCCTGGGGCTCTGTTCTTGAGGGCAGCAACAGGGATGCAGCTCCAGGCTCTGCCCAGCTGCAGAGCCCCCAGCCCAGACATGGGATGGGAGCAGCCCTCCCCCAGCCCGGGCCCCTCAGCTTGTCCTTACCAAGCACGCTCCAAGCTCCCACAGCCGCTCTCTCTGCAGCAGGTGCTTGAGCGTCTTCCACTTCAGCAGCTCGGCGGCAGCAAGAAGGGCTTCCCTGGAGGCCTGCAGGACAGCATGAGCTCAGGGATGGCCCGGGGGCCTGGGCAAGGAGACATCTTGGCTCTGTTCCTGGGGGATCCTGCCTTTAGGAATCTGGGACATGCCCTAGCCCAAAAGTCTGGGAGCCTTTTGGGGACAGCCCTGGGGGACAAGAGTGGAAGCTCAAAGGCCTGGTCTCCGACACAGCCTGTGGGGATGCCTCTGCTCAGGCCGTGGGAGTCAGGGGCTGTTGCCGAGCCCTGCAGGAGCAGGCAGGGCAGGTGTTGCACAGGGCCGTGCCAGCTTCTTTGGCTGTGCTGGGGGAGCGTTGCCCACTGCCAGCTGCCCTTGCCCCGATGCCCAGGAGCCCTGGGGGTGTCAGCTCAGTCCTCTGTGTGTCAGGGCTCAGCCTTCAAACCTGTACCTTGGCCACGCTGGGGACCTGGTCGCTCATGCGGAAGAGGAGAGGCACCAGTGCTCGCCACACCTCCTTCCTCATCCTCTTCTCATCCCTGCGGACCACCAACTGCAGCAGCTCTGTGAGCATGCGGATGGAGAGCTCTCGCAGCTCGCTGCACTCCTGGCAGGAAGCAGGAAAAGGGAGCTTTGCAAACAGCAGCTCCCTGCCCACAGTGCAGAGGGCCGTGATCATGGCTGCGGGGAGGGCAGCGGCTGCGGCCTCACATCCCAGAAGAAGCAGCACTGGGCTGCACGGCCCAGAAGCCATCCCAGGAGAGCCCAGGGGAGTGGAGCTGGCTCCAAGTGCTGCTCGCAGGGCTGGGCTGCAGGGCAGCTGTCATTGCCCAGTGCCCATCTGAGGGGCTCAGGCTCCACATCAGCCTTACCGAGTCAAAGAGGGGCAGGAGCCTCCCCACAAGCTGCACAGCGATGAAGCTGGCCTTGGTCTTCTTCAGCTGACGCAGAACGTTTCGCAAGGCCAGCAGGATCTTCACCTGGGCGTCTTCGCTGCCAACTTGCAGGATCTTCATCATGCCCGGCAGGAAGAGTTCAATGTTTCTGGCCTGTAGAGAGAAGAGAATGTCCATTGGGTGAAGAGGGTTGTGCCTGAAAAGCTCCCCAGGCAGCCACCCCAGGCCCTACCATGGCAGGGAGTGCGTTTGGAGCAGTCACCCCACATTGTGAGTCCCAGGCCAGGCCAAGCCACTGCTTTCCACCCAGCCCCAGCCCCCGTTTGCCGACAGGGCTGCCCCTGACACCGCCCTGCTCACCATCTCGGCTCTCTGCGACAGCCCGACGAGCCCTTCCAGCAGCAGCCTGGCCGTCCTCACGTTTGGACAGCCCTGATGGCTCTCGAGGTCGGGCTCCTCAGCCAACTCCTCCCACTCAGCCTTCCTGGAGGACGACTGCAGGAGCAAACAGAGCCATGAGGGGCCGGCAGAGCCTGCAGGGCTGGTGGGAGGGGACCAGGGCCTTTGGTGGTCACTCACAGCCATGGGCTGGGTGCGGGGGCCTTCTGCAGAGCAGCGGAAGCACTGTCTGTGCAGCAGGTTGGCAAAGCCCTCCAAGATCTTGGACAGCGTCTCCGGCATGGAGGACATCAGCTCCCACAGCTCCGGCGCAGTGCTGGAAGGCAGAGAAGGCAGAGCACTGTCAGCAGGGCTGCCTCAGCCACAGGGCTGTGGCCTGGAGCAGCCCCCCAGAACCTGCCCCTTGGAGCCCTGGCTGCACGTCCCCGGGGGCCCTGCCCGCGCGGGCAGGACGGGGCTGAGGGCGTGTTCCCCGTGGGGCTGGAGCACCGTGCTGGCTCTGGGCTGGCTGGGCCAGCTTTGGTTGCTGTGAAGCAGGGCTGGAAAGCGTGGGGGGATGGAGGGCCTGACTCTGCAGGCTGTCCTGCAGCATTCCTTGGCTCTGGCAGCCAGAGAGTCTCGGGGTCCCTCTCCCCACAGGGAACAAGCCCACCCTCAAGGCCATCAGGGCCAGTACCTGTCTCCTTGAAGAGCTGCCTTGCACAGGAGGATGACCACTGTGGTGGGGTACAGGTTGGTCATCAGGCGAAGCAGTGACTCCGCTTTCTCCCACGCTGCCTGTGTGCTGCAGTATGGCAGGCTCTCAAGGATGCTGCTGACTATCTTGGGTGCCTGCAGGGAATACAGGTGAGGATGGCACTGCCCCCGGAGTGCAGCCATGTCCTCAGTTGCCCTTCCCATTCCTCTCTGCTGCCTTGAGGTGGCTTGGGGGGCCCGAGTCACCTGTGCTTGGGAGGGAGGGATGCAGGGAGGAACAAGGCCCAAGAGGGCTGAAGGGCACGACAATGCAGCCACAGCCCACTTACATCTGTCAACCAGACATCCGGGTCCTCCAAGACCACATCCAGCAGGCTGCTGGGCACCTGCTGGTCGAGGATGCTGGCATCTCCCAATGCCTCGATGGCCACGAGGATGACATCTGTCCTCTCGTGGGACTGCAGGTATTTTCCAAAGGCCTACGTCAGCAAGGAAGGAAGACCCGTCACACTGAGTGCCCTGACGGTGCTGCTTGGCTGAGCAGCTCGAGCGGCCCTGGCCGGACGTGCCCACCACTGCCGACAGCAGTGCCCACAGCAAAGCTGGCAGCAGTGCCTGCAGTCCCTGCATGGCAGAGGATGAGCAGAGAGGGCCCTCCTGCTGGGGGAGGAGGGCTCATGGGCACAGGCTGCTGGCCCCACTGAGAACCAGGGACTTGCTGGTGGCCAGGAGCACTGGAGCTCCTGCTGGGGCTGAAGCTGCTGCTGGGCCACTGGAGTGCAGCCCTCGTGCTATCACTGCTCAAGGATGGCAGGAACCCTCTCCCCAGGGAGCTGAAGGCACGCCAGCCCCACTGCTGCAGGGTCCTTTGGCCCACACCAGTGCCCTGCTGGTGCCACGGACAGGAGTCCCAACAAGGGCACAGCTCCTTACCTTGGCACAGTCCCTGGGGCTCAGAGAACACAGCACGGAGGTGGTCACAGCTTCCCGGTGGACTTGGCCTGCTCTGTCCTTTAGCCTGGATTCAACTAAACACCGGGGCAAACACACAAGAGTCAGGAAGGCAGAGCAGCTTTGCCAGCAAGCTCACCAAACCTCCCTGGCATCTGCTGGCAAGGGGGCAGGACAGGAGCAGTCCAGGATTTTGGGAGGGTATCAGGACCAGCTTCTTGCTACAGGCACTGGAGGGACCAGCCAGGGTGGGGGATCTGCTCTTCCCCACCAGGGAAGACGTGGTTTTGGGACAGGGAAGTCAAGAGGGACTTTGGCTGTGGGGCCCACAAACCAGCGGGCTGCAAGATCCTGAAAGGAAGGGGAGGAAGGAGAGCAGCAGCAAACAGATCCTGGCCTTGAGCAGAGCGCTCAGGCTCTGCAGCAAAGGGGCAGCTGGGAAGCTCTGGGAAGCAGTTGGGAGGGGCAAAGGGGGTCAGGAAGCAGATCTCTCAGGAGATGTCTGTGTGCAGAGCAATGAAGCCCAGCACTGCTCTGCCTTTTTTACTTACAGATGAACTCAGCCAGGGCAAAAAGAGCATGGAAAGCTGCACAGCTTGTCTGCTCCTCAGAGAACCGGAAAAGGATGAGACGCCCCAGCAGCTTTCCTAGGAATGGGAGCTGGATCTCCCCAGAGCAGACAGGTCCAGCAGTGCCTCTTCTGATGTTGGCATGGGCCTGGATGAGGGAGTCATGAGCAGAAGGGCTGAGGGCACAAAGGTGGTTCCAAAGCCCCCCTCCCGAGAGTCTGCCCAGGGCTGGATTCCTGGGGAGATCAGGCTTTGCAGAGCCCTGCGTCCCCGTCTCTCAGAGCAGCCATGTGGGCAGCAGCCCTGGCCTGGAGAGCAGCAGGGATGGGGGCAGGGCCTGGCTGGAGGGGGCCTGGTCCTTACCTGCAGAGTGGAATAGTCAGACAGCACACAGGCCAGCACATCGATCCTTGCCATGGCCCTCTCCCTCACAGCCTCTCTCTTGCATCTGGTGAAGTCCAGCAGCAGCTGGGACAAGAGAAGCAGCGGGTGAGCCCTGGGAGCAGACTCCAACACCAGCAGCAGCACAGCTCCACTGTTGGGCCGCACTCGCCCCATCCCTCAAGGCCTCCTCTCCCCTCCAGCAAAGCCTGCAGTGGGGTGTCTGCCCCAGGTCAGGCACAAAGGTCCAGATCCAACCTCATGGCCAAGGAGGAGGGCAGGTGCCACCCTCTGCAGCCCCTGTGCTCCACAAGAGCCTGGGGCCTGCCCCTGCTTCCCCACAGGAGGTGGGCACCCTCCCTGCAGGGCACTCTGCCTGTTCAGCACTGCTCTGGGCATCACTCAGCCAGCAGTGGGCAAACCCTCCCCTCCAGGCTGAGAAACAGCCCTGGGACTCCCCCCATTTTTGCTTGTGCCAGACCTCCAAGATGCCCTGCAGCTCCTCGCTGACTCGAGAGGCAGGAAAGTTGAGCACCATTGTCCTCAGCATGCTGTCCATGGAGTTCAGGGTCTGCAAGGAACACAGAGAGCAGTGGCAGTCATTCTGCTGTTCCTCCCAGCCCCAGGAGAGCCATCTGAACCCCCCGTGCCACCGGAGGAGGAGGAGGATGCCCACACTTCCCGGGAGAGACATGGGCATAGACAATCTGCGAGGGCAGAGCAGCCTGTGGCACGGGATGCAGCCAGGCCCACGGGAAGGGGACAGAGGCACGAGGGGGGAAGTACCCTGCCCTGCCTGGGATCACTGCTCCTGTGGCAGCATGGGCTAGCCAGGGAGCAGGCCAGAGGGGCTGGAGTGCTCTGGAGCTCACCCAGCACTTACCTTGATGTAGAGGGCAAGGTCCCCTTTTGGCATTTCCTTCTCTGCAGGCAGCCAGAAGACACTTGAGAAACACGCGTGGAGGAGGCTTTTGGCTTTGCCCTCCAGCGCTGTGTCCACCAAGCTGCAGGGAGAGGGCAGGACACTGGTTGCACACGGGTGCTGGGAGCAGCCCCTCGATGACTTGTGCGGGTGGCATCGGACCTCTGGGCCAGAGGGCCCACGACAGATGGGCAGGTACCTCAATTTCTCCAGAGCCAGCATGGAAAGATGCCGAAGGTCTGTGCGCAGCAGGTCCCTTGGTTCTTCTTCCAGCAGCGCCTGCAGAGCAAAACCGGGATGGCACCTGCTGGCAGTTGCCAGCACCCAGGGCCTCCAGTCCCTGACCCGCCCAAGCGCTGTCCACACAGGCTGCCCGTGCCAGGGGGCTTTGCTCCCTTCGGCACATTGCCCAGAGTGCCCTCACCTTGATGTTCTCTGACAGCTGGTACATGTCGCAGAACAGGTCCAGGCCCTGGGTCAGGCCATGCTTCAGGGCGCTTCGGCACAGCACGGAGATGCTCCGAAGAAATGTGGCCTTGTCTCTCCCCTCCTGCCAGCCGGGGGACAGAGACACAAACATGGATTGTGAGTGGGCAGACACAGCCAGCGGGACCGCAGCACAGGGGGTGCAGTGCCCTGCAGGAGAAGCAGCCCTGCCCTGCCAGCACCCCTCCAGCAGCCTGGCAGCACAGCCCCTGCCAGCAGACAGCAGCACAGCCGCCCTCCAGCTGGCTGCAGTTACCTTGTTGGGGCTGGTGACAAAGGCCAGGATGGAATCAACAGCTTCCTGCTCCTCCTTGTAGATGGGCAACCAGCTGGCATCTAAGGGGGGGAAGAGCAGGGAGAGCTGCAGAGGGTCCAGCGAGAGGAGGGAGCAAAGGATATCTGCCCTCCACCCAGCTCTCTGCCCACTGCCTTGGCACAGCCTTCCCTTGCAGCTCCTGGCTGGAGGGTGCCCGGCAGAGGAGCTGCCATGCCTGGGAAAGGCCCAGTGCCCCAGGCTGAGGAAGGCAATGGCAGACAGGCAGGAAATGCCCAGGTTCCCACAGCACGGCTGCCTCCTGCCAGCCCAGCTGGCCCTCGCTGCCCACAGCCCAGAGCCCCTCTGCCCTGTCCTTCTTTGGGAGAGGCTGTGCTGGGGCCACGCTCCAGCCCTGAGCAGTCCCAGCTTTCAGGCAACATCACGGCTGACCCCAGGACCCCCATTGTCAGCTGGCCAGGAAAGTGGGATCCTGGTGTGCTACAGGGTGTGGTGGTGGGCACCAGCCCTGCCCAGCCCCACAGGGCCCCTCACTCACCCAGCTTCAGGGGCTGCATGGTGGTCACCTCACAGGAGGATGGAAGCTGCAGACCTGGAGAGCGGCTCTCCTGGGAAGAGCTGTCTTCCATCCAGGCCTGCTTGGGGCAGGCGGGGGGTCTCTTCTCCATCCTGTGAATCAAAGAACACAGGGGAGCCTGCCTACGGAGGGCGTCCGAATGGTGGAGTCGAACACCCTCGGGAAAAATGCTGCGGCCAAATCGCCTCAGGCAAAGTGCCTCAGGCAAAAGGCCTCAGCAAAAGGCCTCAGCCAAAAGGCCAAGGCAAAGCACCTCAGCCCAAAGGCCTCAGCAAAGTGCCTCAGCCAAAAGGCCAAGGCAAAGTGCCTCAGCCAAAAGGCCAAGGCAAAGTGTCTCAGCCCAAAGGCCGAGGCAAAGTGCCTCAGCCAAAAGACCAAGGCAAAGTGCCTCAGGCAAAGCGCCTCGACCAAAAGGCCTCGGCCCAAGTGCCTCAGGCAAAAACACTTTGGCAAAGTGCCGCAGCCAAACTCCGCGTTCCCACGGGGCCACCAAGGGTCGTGGACAAGACGTGGACTGCAGTCGGGGGCTTCTCGCCAGCACCGCACTCCTCTCCTGTCCGGTCGCCGTCCTGACGGACACTGACCCACCGTGGGCCACGGTCGTGCTGAGCACACCTGCTGCAGTGGGTGTCACAAAGGGCCCCTCTGTGACATGCTGCCAGCTGCTAGCAACAGGTCCCAGTGCTTGTTGACATGGCACCTGCCCCCAGCAACGGGTCCCAGGGAGCCACCATGCAGGTTGGAACAGGCAGGGTGTCCCTGGGGACACAGGCCTGCCTCAGCCCTGGGCGCCCAGCTGCCCTCAGGGTATCTCCAGGCCCCACTTTACTCTCATGTCTCCTCGGGACATCCCAAGGAGCCCCATGTTCAGACAGCCCTGTGTGCCCCCCGGACATCCCTTTCCTGTCCCCACACTGCAGAGCCTGGCCTCAGAGCCCTTCAGTCACATTAAATGCATAACGTTTGTTCAAGCTTAAAAGAAACCATGGCTTTTGTCGCCTTTTTCTCTTTCTCCCACTGACCAGCAAGAGTTTTTCCCCACTCAACAGCTCTTCCAGCACTGGGCTGCTCAGGAGCCCTCCCAAGGCCCTCGCCGCACACCAGGCCCCTGCGCGGCACCCCGAGCTGCCCCAGGGGTGGCTGAGTGGCCCTACCAGGCTGGTGGAGTCTTGAGGGGGCTTAGGGCTGAAGGGGGGAGGATGGCACCCAGGGGGATTCCTTGGATTCACCAAGGAAGGCCTAGACTAAACTACCACAGGGATCCAGCTGGAAGGATCAGGCTCCTCAGCATGCTGGGAGCTGTCGTCTTCTGGCACAGCTCAGCTGAGCGGCCGCATTGGTCCATCTGAGGGGCCAGGAGCTGTAGTCCTGCTGCTCTTGCCTCAGTTCTATGTCTCCTCTACAGAATCAGACCAAAGAAGCCCCCAGAAGCCCAAAGGGCCCTGGAACAGCCCCTCTCTGACAGCCCCAGAGGTGCCCTGGAGCCACCTGCCAGCCCAGCTGGCCCTCGCTGCCCACAGCCCAGAGCCCCTCTGCCCTGTCCTTCTTTGGGAGAGGCTGTGCTGGGGCTGAGCTCCAGCCTTGAGCAGTCCCAGCTTTCAGGTAACATCATGGCTGACCCCCAGGACCCCCGTGGGTCGGGAAAAATACACAGCTCAGGGGGGGCAACCCCTACAATAAATAACACAAGTGGCCATTGTTTTTCTGCTTTGCTCGATCCCGGAAGTCGCTGCTGCAGCAGGCCCGTGTCTAAAGCTGCTCTTTCCAGGTCTCATAGTCCTGGTGTTTGCCTACAAAAAATTGATGAATTTAAAAAAAAGAAAAGATGTGGCAATGCTGTTCATGAAGCCTTCAGCAGTCACCAAGAGTTCTGTTCTGCAGAGATTTCAACTATTTCCTAAATTCCACACTCGTGGCTTCAGGCCATGACTTGCCAGAGCAGTCCCAGAGCTGGCCACTGCCCAGAGATGCCCTGGGGCAGCTCAAGTGCCCAAGTGGGACAAGTGGCCCAGGGTGTGTGGAAGCCCTTTGGAGCAGGAGCTGGTGGGCAGGAAGGGCCCATCTGGGGAGGGTCAGGGAATCCCCCCCTGCAGCCCTGCTGCCCAGGCTGAGGAGGGTCCTCTCCAGCCCAGCAGCACATCGTGTGCCCTTGGGGGCTGGGCTGCCAGGGCTGTTCCCAGGAACTGACTGGCCAAGGTGAGGAGTGTCAGAGACTGAAATGGTTCATGACTGTCCTGGGTTAAAAAGGGTTTTCCCCTGGAGTTGGAAAGTGGTTAACCCCAGGAGGTGGTATTCTTGGTGTTGACCCAATCAGCACCCCTGCAAAATTAAACATATCACAACAGGCTGGAAAAGAAGAGATTACGTAGCTGAAAGAAGAGCAGCAGTCTTGGTCTGAGACCACGAGGAGAGAGAGGGGCCAGGGAGCCCCGCTGGGGGCCAAGACCCCCCAGCCCCCCTTCTGGGGCTGTAGAAAGTCGGAACAGTGTTAAACTGGGCCGAGTACTGTGGCCAAGAGCCAAGGGAGTTTTTCTCCACTGTGAGTGGGCAGCAGGAGCGGCGACAGAGACAGCACCGAACAGAGAGCTGTGGCTGAGAGCCAAGAAGACAGTCAGCAGGAGTGAGGTGGTACAGAGCCAAGCTGAGAGACACAGAGATGCCCGACGGAGAGACAGAGCACCAGGCTCAGCAGAGACTGTTTGGGGTGAGCCTGGCTTTATTTCTACAAACCCTTTGAGACCCCTCTTGGGAGGAGGGGGTGGACTTCCACCTGAAGGGAGTCCTGAAATGCAGCAGCAACTAGAGAGAGAGAGAGAGAGAAGCTGAGAAGCTCAGAGATGTCCTGGAGCTGGAGTAGGACAGCCAGGAGGAATGTGGAGGGGGGAAGAGGCCTTCCTGCCCCCCTTCGCCATGCTGACAGTTTGAGACGGAGCAAAGGAGCTCTGCTAGAACACTTGGGGCAAAAACTGAACTGAAAGCCCTAAACGTTCTGACTCAGGAGGAACTTGAATCCCCTGAGGAAGGGACTGTCAGGGGTGCCCAGTACCCCGTGATATGACTGTGGAGAGGTGAGCCTTGTCCCTGCTTTCGCAGTCCATGGGAGAGAGACCAGCTGGAGCTGAAGGGCCGAGGGGTGAGAGAAGACCCCTGTGTTGTAATGGAGAGAGAGAGAGATTTTCCAGTTCTGACAAATCCAGCTATGACTGCTGCCTTGAAGAGGAGAGACACTGCTGCCCTGAAAGTGGAAAGGATCTTTTCATCTTCCCTTCAGAACTTTTATCGGAGGGAAAGGAGGGATTTGATCTAATGTAAATATATTGCTTTTGCATAGGAGAGATAGTTAAAATTGTGTATATAATGTATTATAGTATTTATTTGTGTAAGTAATATACTGTAATATAATTCCTTTCCCCCCATACTGAGCTGTGTTTTGTCTGAAAACCCTCTCACACTGTAACAAACTGGGGGGGGGGCTAGGACTTGGAAATTGGATTTTTGAGGGTCTCAAACTGCCACAATGATTTATGCATTCTGGGATTGCCAGGGCACTTTTGCAGGCTGGGAAGAAGCAGCTGGACCCATCCCCCCTGCCAGTGCTGCTGAAGGCATCAAGCCCTGAAAAGGCGAGAAGAGCCGTGTTTACCAGGCCCCTCACGGGAACTCTGCGCAGGCCCAGCAGACCTTGGAGGCTCGAGGCACGGCCCGGGACACCATCCATGGATATAATAACTCATAACTTCTTGGAGTGTGGGGGCTTCCCTCCCCCACCCCCAACGGATCAAGGCCCCCACTTCAACGGACAGACATTGGAGCGGCAACTCCCAAGTTCCATCGATGGACCCCGTGGGTGGTGACTACAGACATCTTTCCACTCTCAGCTTTGCTTTCCCTTACTCTCCCTCACCCTTATCCTGCCTTTCCCTTATGCATTTTCCCTAAAGGTTACCTTTATGCCATATTGCTGTAGATGAGAGATAGAGATGATAACACCCAAAATGGCAACATACCTGTTTACCTTTGAAATAAAATTGTTCTAAAATAAACCCTACTTATATGTTTTCATACACCAATTATTCGGTCTCATTTCACTCTAATCCACCCCAAGGGATTTATTAATAAGAACCTGGTTACCTCCCCCTTTCTGGGGTGGGTGGTAACAGACCCCTTGTAGCAGGATGTTCTACCTGGAAAAGAATCTGATGGGAGAATGCAGGCACTGCAAGCTCTCTGTGGGGAGTTACTGCTGGTGCCAAGGGGTTGGTTTAGTGTTGAATTGTGCCAAACCCAGCCTGGTTCCCCAACCTTCCAACACACATGCTGCTTTTGGAAGCAGAGTTTGACAGATCAGCTGCTCACTGGCCTGGGAATGTGTGACTGGAGATCCATCACTGGATAAGCATAAAAGCCCAGGGCCAACTTTCCTAGAGCAGATTCTTCCACAGACTTTGTTGAAGTGTGTGGAGCTTCTGCTGTGAAGCAGGGACAGCTCTTGATGGTCACTGCCCAGGGGGTAAAAGAAAGAGAGCTCTGCCTTGATTTATTTCTCTCAGACCCCGCCAGGCCCTCCCCGCTTCCTGCCGGGATCGGACACCGCCGGCGGCCCCGGCCCTGCCGGGCTCCATCAGCCTGAGCAATTGCTGCCAAGGAGGGGCCGGGGGCTTCCTCTTGGCCTTCGTCTCCCTGGCGCTGGGGCTCGGCTTCTACCTGCGCCAGAAGGTGAGGGGGGTCCCAGGGGGTCGTGTGTCCCCCCAGAGCGTCTGTGCCCCCCCGGGGACCCCCCACCCCGCTGTCACCCCCTTTTCTCTCCCCACAGAGCTCCTGAGCCGGCGGCGGCCGCAGCCCCTCCCCGGGGCCTCGGGCCCAGCCTGGACCCCTCCTGTCCCTGTGAGGATTTTGGGGGGGTCGTGTGTCCCCCCTCCCCTGCTGTCACTCTGCCTCCGCCCGGCTGCTCCCAGTGATCCCACTAAAGCTTCCCAGTTCTCCCCAGTCCTGGTTATTCGGGGGTAGTTGGGGGGGGAGGCGTGGGGTGACCCGGAGGGAGGAGCCGAGTTTGGGAAGGGCAGAAGCGGCCCCGGGATGGATCGGGAATGGGGACCCCTCACTGTCCCCTCGTGTCAACCCACTCTAGGGGAGCTTTGGGAGGGCACCTGCCCCTCAATACAGCACCCAGCTCACCCCAAAAGGTGCTGGGACCCCACCAAAACATCCGCACAGCCTCTCAAGGATCCCCAAACACACTCAAAGCCGACCCAGGACCCCACCCAACCCCTTTTCTGGGGGGACTTCTCTGGGCACTGGTGGTGCTGAGAGTCCCCCCGGCTGCGGGAGAGGAGCTCTCGGGTGAGCAGGGGGTGGGAAGGGGGAGGTCGGTGGGAAAAGGGGGGTCAGAGGGGATAAAGGGGTGCTGGAAACCCAAACTGAGTGAAAGGAGAGTGGGACCTCCCAAAGGTGGGGGGGGAGGGGCTCGAGGTTTGGGGGATGATGGGAAAGGGTAAGAGAGGTCAGAAGAGTGGGAAGAGGGGAGGGTGGCACCCCCAAACTGAGCATGAGGGGGCTGGGGAGTGGGGGATGATATG
Organism: Manacus candei; assembly: GCF_025592945.1. Taxonomy (NCBI): domain Eukaryota; kingdom Metazoa; phylum Chordata; class Aves; order Passeriformes; family Pipridae; genus Manacus; species Manacus candei. The sequence continues at coordinate 8,724,224 of NW_026138093.1, read as the reverse complement.
GAAGGGGTAAAAGAGGGGGGAAAAAAGTAGGGATTGGGACCCCAAAAGGGATGCTGGTTGGTCTGGGGATTGAGGGGACCATGGAAAAGTGGAAGGAAGAGGGGGAAGGGTGGAAAAGGGAGGGTGGTCTGGTGGGTTCAGCGGTCCCATGGGGGTCTTTGGCACCAGGTTTTGGGAAAGGGAGTTGTTCTCCTGAGATCCCAACTTCCTGTGAGGTGCTGGGGGCTGCTGGATCCAATCTCAGCCATGAATCTTGCCAACATTTTAAATTTAGAGGAATTAGAGAGTTGTGACTGAAACACTTTTGTCCCGCAGGTTTTAATGATGGCAAATCAGATCTATTGATAGAAATGAGTTATTTAGGGTTACAAATGATCAGACAAAAGATCTTCATCAGAATTATTTATTGTACAATACAAACACTAAAACTACCAGGAGTACAGGATAAGATAGGACAGTGCTCTACACTAAAGCAATTGTTGAAACAATTCTACTCAAGCTGGCACAAAAGCAAGAATTCTTAATTAGAGATGGATGGAACTCCCCCAGACCAACGCTGGTGGGGAGATCTCTGCTCTCAACCTCCAGCAGTGACCCTGGGGGGTCCCCAGCCAAGGAAGGAATCTCCACACTCCCCCCAAGAAGGGTCCTGTTGGAAGAAGCTGTCCTTGGGAAAGGGGACTGGCCATTTCTGGTCGAAAGGGATGGACTGACAGTCCTTGAACTCCAGGGGTTGCCTCCCCATCATGGGGTAAATTTGGGGTGGAAGCAGCGGCCGAAGCTCTTCCCACAGTTGGGGCACTCACAGGGCTTCTATTACCCCGGTGGGTCCGTTGGTGTCTGGTCAAGTGAGACCTCTGGGTAAAGCTCTTCCCACACTCCCCACACTTGTAGGGCCTCTCCCCTGTGTGGATGCGCCGGTGGGTGATGAGGTTGCAGTTCTGGATGAAGCCCTTCCCGCAGTCGGTGCAGCGGAAGAGCCTCTCATCCGTGTGTGTCTGCTCATGCGTGTAGAGATTGGAGCTGGTCATAAACCTCTTCCCACATTCCAAGCACTTGTAGGGCCGTTCCCCGGTGTGGATGCGCTGGTGGGAGCGGAGGGTGGAGCTCTGCCTGAAGCTCTTCCCACATTTCCCACACGTGTAGGGCTGTTCTCCAGTGTGGATGTGCTGGTGGGTGCGGAGGTTGGAGCTGTCACTGAAGCTCTTCCCACATTCCGCACACGTGTAGGGCCGCTTCCTTGTGTGGATCTGCTGGTGTCGGATCAGGTGGCTGTTGTTCCTGAAACTCTTCCCACATTCCAAGCACCTGAAGGCTTCCTTTCTAGTGGGATGTTGCCTTGGGACAACGACCTTTAAGTTCTTGCTCAAGCTCTGGCCGCCTTCCCGGCACAGGCTGGTTCTTTCCTCCTCAGAGCACCCTGGGCTGGCTTTGGAGCCCCTCCTGCGGGGGGATCTCCGGCCCTTTTCCTCCCCGCTGCCTTCCTGCGCCGGGGAGCCCTTCAAAACGGCCTCTCCCACCAGGGTCTCACGGGGGGATTTGTCCTCCGGGCTCTCCGTCCTCAGCTCGGGGCCTGGGGCAGGAAGCAAGAAGGACAGGCAGGGGATTTGCCTCCGGCCCACAGGGAAGGCCAAGGACATCCCCCCAACTCCGGCCCCGGCAGGACGGCGGCGCCAGCGGGGTTGTCCTGCAGCCGGGGCCATGCTGGGCTGACAGAGCCAGCACAACACCCGCCCAAAGGGACACTGACTTCCTCCTCACCTGCCTGGGGGGCCCAAGGCATCTTCCTCTTCCTCGCAGCCTCCTCCTCCATCCGCCCAACCTTTGGGAAGGACAAATCCTGATGGGGGGGAAAACAAGGGCTGAGCACGTTGGCTTGGGGGTTCCTCCTGCCCAAGTCCATCTCTAGAGCTCACCGGGCATCCTGTGACCATAAAAACCTCCAAAACACCAAGATTCAGTCCAGAAAAACCCAAACCACTGAGATTTAAGCAGATTCAGCCCAAAAAAATGTGTTTAATTGGGAGGATGATGGAAGTGAGGTCATTTCATGAGCACTTGATTGAGTTGCTACATTCTAATCAAAAGCTGTATTAATGTAGTGTCATTTAAAACTTTCCAGGGCTGTTACTGGAGGTTCTCTGGCCCCCTGCCAGTTCAAGGCTGTTTCTCCAAACCACCAAACCACGGGTGCCAAACGACCTGGTTGGTCAGTGCCGGCTGGGGGAGTGGGAACTCAGTGAGGGGATGAGAAAACTGCACCCGGGGTTGGGCTGAAAGAGGCTTCAGCACCACTTCTGATGGCCCGGGGGCAGCATCTGGCTTCTCCCAAACAGAGACATGGCACTTGTTCCTCTGCAGGGAGTCAAGGGCAGGAGGGTGACTCCTGCTGCATAGATGGAATGGCAGAGAATCCCTTGGGTCCCCAGGATAGATCAGCACTCGAGGATACAAACTGCCCTTAGGCTCAGGATGCAGCTGCCAGCACAGATTTCCCTGCAAAGTCTGCAGTGAGTCAAGCTCTGGAGAGGAGATTGTGCAGGGACCTGATGGGGATGGACAGGGGCCCAGCAGGGACAGCCAGGGCCTGCAGGGGAAGGCACAGGGACAACCTGGCCCCCCACACTGCCAGGGCTGTCTCTGCTCCTCCTTGCAGGCTCCGTGGCCAGGCACAGTTTGTGTTCCTGGGTGCCCACCATCTCAGCACTTGGAGACCCTCAAATCAGCGCCCGCAGCTCTGCAGCAAAGCCCCAGCTCACCTGGCACACAGGGGATGGACACAGCACCTGCTCAGGGCACTCACAGTTTCTTGTCTTCCCCACCACAGGGCTCTCCTTTCTCAGCAGCACCTCTGCCTTGCACTTATTATCAAGGTCACCTCAGGGCCTGTGCTCAAGGACAGGAACCTGCAGAGAGTGCAGATGATGTGCAAGCTCAGGGCTGCCTGCTTGCACTGGCCTCTGGGCTTCCTTCTCCTTCTACAACCAGCCCACAACTTAGCCTGCTTTTCTAACACCACACATTTACACACTAACCTTGGAGATAGATATGGACAGACATCTCTATCACCCTGGGGATGGAGCCTCAAGCATGTGCTGCCACAGGAGTGGCAATCAGAGAATCACAGAATCAGCTGGGTTGGAAAAGACCTCTGAGATCATCAAGTCCAATCCCTGATCCAACCCCGCTGTGCTTCCCAGACCATGGCACTGAGGCCACATCCACTCTCACCTTCAACACCTCCAGGGACGCTGACTCCACCCCTCCCTGCCCAGCCCATTCCAAGGCCTGATGACTCTCTCAGCAAAAAATTGCTTCCCAATATCCAACCTAAACCTCTCCTGGCACAGCTCAAGACCCAGCCCTCTTGTCCTACTGCTGCTTCCTGGCAGAACAGCCCCACTCCCACCTGGCTCCAACCTCCTGGCAGGGACTTGCAGACAGTCAGGAGGTCTCCCCTGAGCCTCCTCTTCTCCAGCCTCAACACCCCCAGCTCCCTCAGCCTCTCCTCACACCACTTGTGCTCCGCTCCACTCCCTTCCCCAGCCTCGCTGCTCTTCTCTGCACCTGCTCCAGCTCCTCCAGGGCCTTCCTCAGCTCAGGGCCCAGAGCTGGACACAGCACTCCAGGGGTGGCCTCACCAGCGCTCACTCCAGCCCAACAATCCCTTCCCTGCTCCTGCTGACACACTCTTCCTCACACAGGCCACCAGCCATTGGCCCTCTTGGCCACCTGGCTACACTCTGCCTCCTCTTCAGCTCCCTGTCCATCCCCACTCCCAGCTCCCTTTCTGCCTGCCTGCTCTCCAGACACTCTGGCCCCAGCCCGGGGGGCTGACGGGGCTTCTTGTGGCCAAAGGGCAGGACCCGGCCCTTGGCCTGCTGGACCCTCATCCCCTTGCAATCAGCCCATGGATCCAGCTGGGCCAGGTCCCTCTGCAGAGCCCTCCTGCCTTCCAGCACATCAACACACCCCCAGCTTGGGGTCACCTGCACATTTGCTGATGAAATGCCTGGTTCTGCAGCAGCTGCAGATGCTCAAGGGGCAGCAGGACCAAGTCAGGGGCCTGGGGGGGCCGGGGGGGCTTTGGGGTGTGGGAGGGTCCTGGAGGAGCTGGGGAGGGGCTTTGGGGATTGGGGGTACAAATCAGGACAGACCAGTACAGACCAGTACAGACCAGTAGCTCCTCACTGCTCCCCAGATCTCTCCTGGAGCTGGGCCTCATTGTCCTGGGACACCTGAGCCCCCCCAGTGCCCTCCCAGTACAGCCCAGTGCCCCCAGTACAGCCCACTGTGTTCCTGTCCCAGGGTGCCGGGTGATCCCTCTTTGGGGGGTTGGAAAGGATTTGAAGGGGGGGGGGGAGATTTGGGGGGATCTGGGGGGGGTTGGATTAGAATTTGGGGGGTTTTGGGGTGCTTTGGGTGCATTTAGGGGAGTTAAAAAGGGGTCTTGGGAGGTCAAAGGGATCTGTAGGGGGAAAGGTTTAAAAGGAAAATGGGGGTTGGGAGACATTTGGGAGGGGTTAATGATGTCTAGGGGGAAAGAGGAGGGGCAGCACCAAGAGCAGGTGAGTCCTGAGACCCCCCTGGGGGTCCCAAGACGTTCTTGGTGTCCCTAATTCCCCCCTTAACACCCTGAGACCCCCCCGGTGTCTCCAATGTCCCCAGAGCCTCTCCATGGCCATAATTCCCCCCAATTCCACTGTCCCCATACCCCTCCCCACTGCCTCCAAACCCCATCCCTGATGTCCCCAACCCTCCATCTCACCCCAGGAGCCCCCCCTGGACCCTCTGACACCAAAAACATCCCCCCTCCCCGCCACGTTCACTGCTGGGCTGTCGTGGACTCCACAAAATCCCCTCAAAACCCCTGAAATCCTCTCAGAAATCCACCCCAAGACCCATCGAAGCCTCCCCAAGGACCCCCCAACTCCCATAAGAGGCCTTATCCCCCCCCGCAGACTCCCTAAAACCTTTTAGTGACCCGCAAAACACACCTGGAACCCCCCAAGCCCATTCAGGGATCCCCGCAGTCCCTCTAAGGGAGACTCAAAGCCGCCTGGAACCCGATAAACCCCCTAGAGACCACAAAAACTGCTGCAAAGGTCCCCGCAAAACCCACCCAGGACCCCCGAACCCCCTCAGACATCCCCCAAGCCCACTTGGGACCCCCCAATCTCCTCAGAAACCAAAAAACCCTCAGGGCCTCCCAAACCCCTTCAGGGACCTTCAACCTCCCCCCCCTTGAGTCCCCTCAGGACACCGAACCCCCTCAGGGACCCCTCAAAATCTTCTCGGGAACCCCCGAACTCCTCTGCTAAGCCCTCCCGAGCCCTCCAGCCTTTCCCCCCGCAGCCCCCGAGGGGATCCCCAGACCCCGCTCCCCCCGCAGACCCCCCCAGCTCACACACCCCAGCGCAGCTTTTCCCGGGGCCGCCGCCCCCGAATCCTCCACGCGCCAAAGATGGCGCCCTTCGCGCGCTTCGGGCGGAGATACCCCCGCCGCAGCCAATCAGCGCGCGGCCACGCCCCCTGCCCGCCCTCCGCCCCGCCCCCGCCTCGCGCGAGGCACCCCGGGAGATTCCCCAGTCAGTGCCGGGAACAGCCCCGGCAGCGCAGCCCCCGAGGGCACCCGGTGTGCTGGGGCTGGAGAGGACCCTCCTCAGCCTGGGCAGCAGGGCTGCGGGGGGGATTCCCTGACCCTCCCCAGATGGGCCCTTCCTGCCCACCAGCTCCTGCTCCAAACGGCTCCCACACACCCCGGGCCACTTGTCCCACTTGGGCACTTGAGCTGCCCCAGGGCATCTCTGGGCAGTGGCCAGCTCTGGGACTGCTCTGGCAAGTCATGGCCTGAAGCCACGAGTGTGGAATTTAGGAGACACTTGAAACCTCTGCAGAACAGAACTCTTGAGAATTGCTGAAGGCTTCCTGGCCAGCATTGCCAGACCTTTATTTTCTTACTTTTTTTTTAATTTCAACAATTTTTCTCCACTTGTTTTCATTGACAACACCTTCTATATATTCTATTAAGCTGATTCTTTCATTGTGTACATGAATAGTTTTGTGTAGCTACTTATCAAAGTAAATATCCCACCAGTGATTCAGTTATGGAAACCTGGCTCAGAGGAAGCTCCTGATTTTTGGGGCACCTTTCATCTCTCTTTGGTTTTTCCTCTCCCTATTTTTGTCTTGAAAAAGCTCTCCAGGATGTGTGTGCCTGGGAGTGTTTTCACACCCTGAGCTGTGCCCTGTGCCATGGGACAGGGGACAAATGCACCTTCCAGAGAAATCTGCCCCTCCTGCTCACAGAAGCCCTCTGAGTGCCCAGGTGAGATGGTGCCCAGGCTGCTTTGCTGGTGTGGAATGAAAGGGCCAGGGCAGAAAGGCAGAGGAGGGTGAGGGAGGAGACAGGGCCCTTTGCAGGGGATGTGTGCAAGGCTGGGGAGATGAATGTCCCTGGGCCAGTGAAGGCTGTTCCTGGTCACCCCAGAAGTGTCAGGGCTCTGACAGGGCTCCAGAGGGCATCCTCACTGCCCCTCCTCCCTCCACTTTTGGGGGGTCTGAATCCCCTCCCACTCAGTTTGGGGTCCCACCACCCCTTCTGTCCCCTCTGACCCCCCTTTTCCCACCGACCGCCCCCTTCCCACCCCCCACTCACCCAAGAGCTCCTCGCCCGCAGCCGGGGGCTCCCAGCACCACCAGTGCCCAGAGAAGTCCCCCCAGAGAAGGGGTTGGGTGGGATCCTGGGTGGGCTCTGAGTATGTTTAGGCAGTCCTGCAGAGCCTGTGTGGAGGTTTAGGGGGTTCCCAGCACCTTTCAAAGTTTCCTGGGTGCCTTATTGAGGGGTTAGTTCCCTCCCAGAGCCCCCCAGAGCGGGCTGACAGGGGGAACACAGGGGGGTCCCCATTCCCGATCCATCCCGGGGCCTGTTCTGCCCCCCCAAACTCGGCTCCACCCCTTGGGATTCCCCCAAGCCCCTTCCCCACTGCCCCGCAGTAACCGGGACTGGGGAGAACTGGGAAGCTTTCCTGGGATCAGGAGTGGCAGCAGGGGAGGGGGGGACACACGACCCCCCAAAATCCTCACAGGGACAGGGGGGGTCCAGGCTGGGCCCGAGGCCCCGGGGAGGGGCTGCGGCCGCCGCCGGCTCAGGAGCTCTGTGGGGAGAGAAAAGGGGGTGACAGCGGGGTGGGGGGTCCCCGGGGGGGCACAGACGCTCTGGGGGGACACACGACCCCCCGGGACCCCCCTCACCTTCTGGCGCAGGTAGAAGCCGAGCCCCAGCGCCAGGGAGACGAAGGCCAAGAGGAAGCCCCCGGCCCCTCCTTGGCAGCAATTGCTCAGGCTGATGGAGCCCGGCAGGGCCGGGGCCGCCGGCGGTGTCCGATCCCGGCAGGAAGCGGGGAGGGCCCCGGGGAGCGGCGGCGGCGGGCGGGGCCCTGGGGGAGCCGCCCCGAGGGGTCCCCGCCGCCCGGGGCACTGAAGGAGCCGCCCCGGGACGGGCCCTGGCGGGGGTCGCCAGAGAGGGGGGCGAGCTCGGAACAGAATCAGCTCCGGAGAATAAACCGAGGGAAACCAAAGGGCCGCGCCGGGGGAGTCTCCGCCGCCCCGGAGCTGAAAGAGCTGCCCCGCGGGACGAGCGAGGAGGGGCGGCGGTGAAACAGTCGCCCGGGGTGTGGCGAGGGAGATGGGAATGGGATAAAACAGAGAGAATCGAGGGAGAAATCGCTTTGTTTCCCCCCTACCTCCCCACCCCAGCTCCCTTTTGTATACAGATAAAACCAGGGATCGACATGTGCTTCCCTTCCCCCTTTTCCCCTCAGGGGATGAGAAAACAAAAGAGAAAACCTTGAGAAAGAGGGGGAAAAGCCAACTCTGCAAAACCATCTCCTCTGAGATAAGTTGTGCTGCCAAAGGAAACGCTGACTCCAGAGGTGCCCAAGCAGCGGCAGAGCCCCCACCCTGCCCACTCACACCCTTCAGCTCAACACTGGGGTTTTCCCCTCCCTGGCACTGCCCAGTCCAGCCCCTCCCTGGTCCCCCCATCTCCCTGCCCCTGCCCCAGCCCAGCAGAGCAGCACACTCAGGTCTGGCCCTGCAGCAGGCCATGGAGGCCATGGAGCTCAGGGACAGGCCCTCTGGGGCTGCAATGCTCAGCACATCATCAGCTCAGGCAGCTCCTGCAGCCCCAGGGCCAACCCCGCTCCCCAGCACAGCAGCAGAGAATCGGCCCCGGGCTCCTCAGGCCCCATTTGCCATCTCCAGGGGCACTGGCCACCACCAGCACCAGCTGGAGCAGCCTCAGCCCCTCAGCCCCCACAGTGGGACCCTGAGGGCAGCACACGGACTCCAGGGAGAAACCAGCAAGGCAAGGACCCTCTGGAGAGCCTGCTCCTTGGCCTTGTTCTTGAGAGCCCTTGAGAAGAAGAGCTGAGGCTTCAGGCTGTGCCCGGAGCAAATGGAGCCCCTTGTGTGGTGGAAAGAGTGCAGTGGAGCCCAGCTCATGCCAGCAGTGCCATGGCCACGGGACTGACCCAGCCCAGCCCAGGGACCAAGGCCCAGAGCACTGAGGCCTCACCGAGGCCCAGAAGGGGAGGGTGGCAGGAGAAAAAGAGCAACTCTCAACAGACCAAATGCTGCTGCTCCCTGGCACTGCTGCTGGGCTGGGACTCTCTTTCCCTGCCCCTCTGCACACAGGCACTGCCCTGCCAGACTCATCAGAGGTCTCAGAAGATTGAACTCACAGAAACATGTCACAGAAGGATCCTTGACTTTGTTTCAATGCATTCCTCATTTACAAAGACTCTGGGTCAAATTCAAGATGTAGACAGTGGGTTTTTGCCAGATTATAAAGTTGACTGAAATGCCAGGATACTGCATTTTGGAAGCAGCAGCAGCTCACATATTGCCTTGTATTAGTGGCTGAAGTGTATTGCTGATTCAAAGCTGGACTATCATCATCTGTGGGGGAGAGTAGATAAATAAATAAATAAAAATTGGCATTCCCTACCAACCCTGCTGCCTTGAAGCACTCTTTTCAAGTGTGGCCTCCACAGGAAAAAAACAGTTAAGACCACTTTCTTTTGATTATAGTGCTTTCCCCAGGCAGGAATTTTTATTTCAGGTAGAATCTTTGAACCATTACATTTTCAGTGAGGCATTTTTATATTTACAGTTGACATCTTCAGAGAAGAATGAAACTTCTGAGCAACAGCTCTAAAACATGAAGGTTGCCTGCAGGAAATACTTAAATTATTTTACACCCAAATGGAGCCTGTTGTTTTTAGCTAAAATTTATTAAACCTTAAATCAATGACCTTTCTTTTACTGAAAGCCTTCCCTTTGGAAAACTAACTTTCCCAAGAAACATATTTGGGTGAATAAATGCCAAAGAAAGGGCTATTGAAATCTAAACATTTTCTCCATTTATAGCTTGTGACCATTTAGTTCCTAAATTCCCGACTGCTACCTAATGTAGAGAACAGTGGTGCCTTGGTTGAATCACATATCATTGATTTCAGAGTGTCACAGGGATCTCATTGACAGGAATCAATTAGAATCCAAAATCAATCAAATATGATGTGCACTATCACTCATCGAATTTGAATATCACAAAATAAATTGTAAGCATGTGAAAGAACCTAGAAATAAATTTTGAAAAGGTACAAAAATAAAAATCTGTAAACTTTGAGAAGATAATAGTGCATCTGAGCATGTTTCATGCCTGCTGGGGTAAGTTAATGGTGAATCCCACCTTCCCTTCCCAGCACAGGCTGAGATATATTCTTTTTGGAACATGAAAATACCCAGTGACTGAAGGCAGAGGACACACCAGTCAATGATCCAGCATTATTTTATGAACAGCCTGTTACACACCCAATATCAAACATGCTGCCAGGATATTACAAAATGCACAAGGATGTGACACTCTGAAAAACTGCACATTGTAAGTGAGCCACTGCACTTCAGGGAGAAAGAAAGGAGAGAATTCCTGAATCTCTACCAAAAGCATGAATACATGTGGCTACTTACCCAAAGAGCTGTTCTTGTTGCTGAGGACTCCTCTCTGAACACATTCACCTGTAATTCTGTCAAGGTAATAAATCCTTCCACTCATCACAGCACACTCAAAAGCACCCTGCTATTTAATGTCAATGGAAAAATGGCCCAAAGTGTCTAAAACATTTCCTTTTGCTCCTGTAAAAGTGCTGGCATTTTACTTCCTTCCTGATAAGCCAGTGCCAATGGACCTGATTGTTCTTTTCTTATTCAAAGCATATCAGTAGTTCCAAAGCACTCTCCATCTTATCAGGTGTCTGAACAGCACAGTTACTGAAAACAGTTTGTCCTGGTCCTCTCTCCTTCTGCCAGGCTATCAGATAAACCCAACTAACTCTGTATTTACACACAATCAAACATAATCTGTGTCTTCAACACACTGTAGCCTGTTTCTGGCATGTTACAGGTTTGCTGCTTGACATTAGTTGTACCCAAAACAGCAGCAGTGAATTAGCTTAGAACAAAAATATAGTCACTCCATAGCACAGAACACAAAAGGGACACAGGATAGGAAAAAAAAGAGAAACCTTTTGTGAAGTAAGAATGATCACTATCATCTCAGCAGTTCACAGGTATTTATCTGGTGCTACTTGAAAAAGAGCCTGGAAGCAGCAGGATTCAAATGCATTCAAAACAGACCTGACACAGGCCTCAAGAGTAGAAAAATAACTTCTTTTTTTGTTTATTTTATTCTCCTGTCCTCTAGGAACTGTCTCTGATTTGCAAGGGGTAAGAAAGTGAAAGAAAGGAAAATGCCTTTACAGTTTTTGTCTGTGACGAGACTGATTTTCATGATGCAACCTTCATTTGGCACTAAAAGACCCCCACAAAAACAAACCAAAAAAACACTCTCCCCCAGACAAGCCTCTCAGCAACTCTCCTTTTCATTGTATCTCAGATATAGAATTTTCAGTGCTGACTACTGAGGAATAACACAAGATCAACTCCTTCAGAAGGGCCAGGGCTTTGAAGATTTTGCTTCCTGCCCAGCCCTAGGGAATAGGCACAGCATCTCCCTTCCTTCTTCTCAGGATGACAGGATATCCTGGGAGGAGGACAGTGTTGGAAGAGTTAAACATTAACCTGGCTGTGCCCTGGGCACTCTCAGCTGGCTAAATGAAAAGTTCTGGAAGGCTGGGAGAAATCCTGAGTTGCAGCTCTTTGATTAAGTACAGCCTTCTTTAGAAGCTGAAGCTCCAGCCCCTGAGTGGAGGATCCTTCCCACCACTTCTCCCACTGACAGTCCGCCTGAGCAATAAAATATTAACTCAAACATAAAAGGACAGTGGCATTCATCCTCCACAAAGACAGGACCAAATCCTGTAGCCAATTTGATGGCAGAAAAAAATCTCTACATCTCCAGGACTTTAAACTGTTTCATGTCTGTAAGAGGGGTACTTTTGAATTAGATGATCAATGGAGCATAGATGCGTGAGAACGCAATCATATTAGGATGTGAAACCAGCCAGAGTATGGTACAATGTAACTTCATAGCACAAGCTAATTGTAAGGTCCATTGCGCTTTTTAGCAAGTCAGCCTGATATCCCCGATTATCAGAGCTGAGTTCTTCCTTGGTTTTGCTACCTATTGCAAGATAGATACATCTACCCTTGAAACACAGTGATAGAGGTCATACATAGGGGTGAGAAAGATGATGATGGGAGGAAGATGATGTGGGCAGGGGTCACTGGCCCCTTGCCCTACAGCAGGGCATGCACAGACTGTTGCCATTAGGTAATGATTTAGGTGGTGTTTGGCTGCCACTCAGGCATCACCTTATACTGGGTACTGGCCCTACGTGGTGTAATGTAGAGCCGATAAAATGGGGTGTCAGGACTGCTGGGGTGAGCGATCCTCATCCTGCCATGGAGACTGTGTTGTTCCATGGGGACGCCCGCTAAGCACGGGCACCGACCAGCTGCTGCAGATCCTGGCAGCCCTGGCCTGTCTGTGTGGGTAAGCACAGTTTATTGACAGGAAGCAACTGAGAGAACAAACTTTTTAATATCCTTTTAGTGTTTCTTTAATTCCCCTTTTATGTTTACAGTATTTTTCCTTTAGTTTCCCTTTTTACTAACCAATATCGTGTTATTCATAATATTGTGTTAAGATCCTTTTTTGGTATCCCTTTTCACTAGTTAATACTGTATTAAATGCTGTTCGTAGTATTTGTTTTAATGCCACCCGATAAGGTAGTTATTTTGTATCCTTTTTAGTTTTTAATTCCTCTTGCTAAGTTTATTACTATTATTATTATTCTCACTGTAATAAAAGATATTTTGTGTGTTTGAATATTTCTGGCACTTGTCTTTATTCCGGACATGTATCCAAACAAACTGTTACACACACACAGCTTCTACTGAGAAGCTTCTGTCCTGTCAGGGCAGTCAAACTGAACAAACGTGTTTTCTTGCTGCTGAACTTTACAAATGAAAAAAAACAAGTTACTGTTCTATGCCCAAGGTTCTGGATCCTGCCCCATGTATAACTTTAGCAGCTCTCCAGATGGAAGGGGATACCACAGCATTGGTGTTACTAGGAGTGACTTTGTGCATCCCCAGACATGGAGCTGTAGCTCACTAGACAGTGAGCAGCTTACCTGTTTTTCCCCGTGCCCAGTTTCCTAAAACTGAGGAAAGAAAAGCAAGTATTTGTTTAGACAGCACCACAAACCAGAGGCTGGATGGATAAAAAGGTAATTTAATAAGCCTTGCTCTCAGGAGATGCTTAGTAGACAGAAACACTCCTTTAGAGGAGCAGCTAATTCACAGAAGCATCAAAGAACTTCAATCAGACATTCACTCCACAGGGACAAGGCAAGGTTTTCCTTCTCTTCATCTGAGGTGAGGTTAAGCTCTTTAACATGAACAGTGCTGCTCCTCCAAATCTGCTTCAGAGCTTCCAAGTATGACAAAGGAAAGCGCAGCCCGTGAGTCTGCTGGGGAAGAAGAAACAGAAAACAAATCCTTCAGCTGAGAGCAGTGTCCTTATTGCACAGCAGTGTGTGAGGCTGTGGGGAGGGAGCAGCAGGAATGTGTTCCCTTCCCACATGGCACTGGGGTCACTGAGAGCATTCTCCAGAAGACTCGGTTTTATCCAGGCCTGTTTTATCTTCGTAGGGAAAATGCTGAACTCTATTCCGTGTTCCAGCACGCTTTTTGTGGTGGGGATGTTTACAGCACGTGGCTTTCTCCTGTGGTTTACACATGGAAGAATTAAATAGCCTTAAACTTACACTCTTGCCTAGCCCTACCCATTATTTCTGGAAGCTCACAGAAGTTTATTTCTAGCTGCCGCACGCAGTCTTTGGATATAGTTTGACACAACCACAGAGGAGCTCCATTCCCAGGCCTGGAGTCTTCAAGGGCAAGAAGGAATATTCTGGGATCTGCACATGTTGTTCAGGTGCCAGTGTACAACCTCAGCTCTGGAGGACCAGTGAGATTTACTTCCAAAGAAAAATAAGTGCCAGGCCAAAAGCCTTGCTGTAATTACCGAGACAAGGACAGACTGTGCCCTGTTTTGCCATTCCAGTGTTTCGGATCACAGAGCTAAGACACAGCATCTCACTGCCAAAAAAGCAGAAATAAAGGTTCCAAAGCTCAAAGCCATGCTTAGGAAGGATTTATGACCCAGCAAAAGCACACTGTACCTGTGAGCAGGAACAGAGACAACCTGAAAAGTACATTTCAGAACAAGGTAGGTCTTTACTCACAGTGCTGACCCACCCTACCCTAAAATGAACACCCCTGCAGTGTGTTCCATTGGATACAGAATCCAACATGGGTTTAGCATGGCAGTGATCCCTAGGGAATATCTGCTGGCCTATCCAGTAGCCTCAGTAGAGGATGTGCTAAGGACACACCAGTAAGAGCTGGTTTTAGTTGCTCCAGTAGCTTTGCTCACTGGGCCATAAGGCATGCACCAGAAATCCTGTTAACATCTCGAGTGTTTAATTAAGCATGAGATCACATTGCTCAGTTCCACTGTTAAACTGCCTCTGTGGTGCAGCCTCAGCTCCTCTGGGCACTGCAGGGCTGGGCAGAAAGGCCCTGGGTGCTGAGGATCACGGCAGAACCCAGGCCCTGCTGCCATTCTGGGCAAGCTCATCTCATGCAGCAAAACCCCCCATGGAAAGATAAGTTTTGGGGTGTCTGCAGGAACAAACCTGGGCCGTGCCATCCTCACTGCCAGTGTCATCTGTCCCCATCATGGGAGTGTCTCTCCTGTTCCTTAAGGAATGATACACATAAACCATCTCTCTGCAAATTTCATCCTAAAAGACAGCAGGGAGGAAACAGTTCCATGTGATCCACAGCCTCAGACTCATCTCACTGCACTTGCCAATGCTCCTGAATTCTGGAGTCACTCTTACAACAAAGCCTGCAAGTCACCCTCCCAAATGAATTGTCCAACAGCCACCTCCGACAGCAATAAGGGACTCTCCAAAACACCTCTGAAAATTTATTTACAATCATCTGCTGCCTTAAAACTGCCGCTGCTAGAGTCCCAGGAGTGATGCTGTACAGAAAACAGGCCATTTAAGGGAAAGTATTAATGAACAGGTGTGCATCAACACATTTCCAGTCTGATACTGATCTGTTTCTTAAAAATCACATGCCCATCATCAGTCCTTGGTCAGAGCTGTGCAAAGCAATTCAGAGCTCTCTGGGCAGGTTGCACATGGAATTTGTGGACACAGGTCTTCCATGTGTCCTGTCATCCTGGGTTGATCTGTGTGACATCAGAAGGCAAGGTGGCCCAAAAACTGGGGGGAAAAAGTCTCCAAAACCTACACAGTCTCAATATGGACACAAGCAAGATGGAGGAAAAAAATCAGAAAGTTATGGTGTGTTTTTCTTGGGAAACATTCAATTCCTCCAAACAAACCCCAAACTGTACAAGATAATCTTTGCTGTGTGTCCCGCCCCCTTATTTTTTTTAAAGTGAGATAAAAAGCACTTCTACAATTTCATACTAAAAAACCTTCATGGATAAGAAGCAGTATAAACACAGCATAATGCAAGATGCATGGATCAATGTTGTGGAACAACTTAGTAGTGCCCCTGGCACCTGCTTGGATACAGAGATAACCCAGGAGTGAAGACTAAATGCAGCCACAGCAGCAGCTGCAACCAGCAGAATTCCCTCTCCTGAGAAAACCTATTTTTATAAATTATTCCTGTTCTTAAATACAAAGAATAGAAAAAAACCCTATTATCAAGACCTGTAGAGGCCATTTAGCTGCTGTAATGATCTACCCCATCAAACCTGAGACAAAAGCCATGTACCTCCCATACAGAATCATAGGCTGAATTTAGTTTTGAAGCCCCCCCTCCAGAAGGTTGGAATGTGCCATATCACTCAACAAACAACCCCACAGTATCCTAACAAACCCTAATGGGATGCAGGATCCAGCTCAGTGTAACTGCATGACCCTTATAGACCTTTTGCACAGGAGAGCAACAACTCCCATGCCTCACATGCACTCCCCAGCCCACCCCAAATGTACAGGGGTGGCTTCACTGTACCCACAGCATTCTCTTGATCTGGTTCCACAGAGATGAGAGTGTGATCTCTGAACTGCAGTCTGATTTTGCTGTCTATTTTTGGCACTTTCCCACCTAAGAAAAATAAATCCTCCTTAGAAAGGAAGAAAACCAGACAAACGGTTAAACTGAGCCCCCCTGTGCTCTCCCCACTCTCTCAAGGCTGGACTGTTTGTTAAGCTCTGTTTCAACACCCACATGTCCTCAAACTTGTTGTGGAGGGGGCAAGGAGAAAGAGATTTTTTAATTCTCTCCCCTTTCCTGTCTGCAAATAACTATAATAAATAGCAAGCTAGAGCCCAGGGAAAACTGCTACCAGTTAAATGCTCTCGGGATACAGTTTATCACAGCTGCCAGTTCCAGTCTAGGATAATCTTTATTCCACTCTAAGGGAGTGTCATCTCTCCCACTCGACACGGGGAGCAAACACACACGTGGGGCCTCACGGCACATGAAGCTGATGCTGGACTGTGATCTGGCAGAGTTCAGGCACACGGTGTGACTCTTGGGGTCGGTGCTGTGCCGGGCAAAGGCTTGGACTCGACGCTCCTCGTGGGTCCCTTCCACCTCAGCCTGTTCTGTGACGGTGCGATGAGTTCCCTCTCTTCCAACACTGTTGTTCTTTTTAGGGCTCCTCGCTGCCCGGGGCCCGGAGCCCGCCTCCCGCGCGCCTGCTTCCCTGCCCGTTTTGGCGGCCGCAGCCGGGCGCTGAGTGCCCGCTCCCCGGGCGGGCCCGGCCGCTGCTCCAGGAGTGGGGGGGCAGCGCCGGCGCCTCGAGGATTCCCGGGATTCCCTGGCCGGTTTCCAGGCAACGCTCCCCGCGCGCTCCTCGCTCCAGGGCCGAAGGTGCGCAGCCAATGGGAGGCGGCGGAGTGGGCGGGGCGAGGCGGGGCTTGGGCGGGGCGGGGGCGGGGCCGAGAGGGGCGGTTGGTGGGGTTTGGGTGGGAGCGGGCGGGGCGGGGCCGGGAGCGGGAGCGCTGCCGCTGAGCGGACCCCGGGCAGAGACCCCGGGCAGCGGCCCCGAGACCCCCGGCGAGCGACCCCCGGTGAGCGACCCCCGGGCTGATACCCCGGTGGAGTGACCCCCGGCGAGTGGTCCCCGGTGCGCGGCCCCGGGGGAGGGACCCCCCGTGTGCGGCCCCCGGCGAGTTGCCGCTGGTGAGCGACCCCCGGTGAGCGACCCCCAGTAAGTGACACCCGGTGAGCGACCCGCGGGGGAGAAGCCCAGGTAAGTGACCCCTGCGGAGGGACCCCCGGTGAGCGACCCGCGGTGAACAACCCCTTGCAAATGACCCCCGGGGAGGGACCCCCGGTGAATGACCCGCGGTGAACAACCTCTGGCAAGTGACCCCCGGGCAGGGACCCCCGGTGCGCGGCCCCCGGGGGTGTCGGGCCGGGGGTGGGCGCGTTCCTTCCCCGTGCAGAGCCGAGCGGGGCCGTGGCGGGAGCGGGGCCGGAGCGGAGCCGGCCGGGGGGGTAGAGGGGAGCCCTGAGCCGCCTTCTGCCGAGGGGGCTGCTGGAAAGGAGCCTGCGCTGGGAGGAGCGGGGGACGTGGCCCGAGGCTGAGGCAGGGGAGCTTCAGGTCAGCTCCTGGACAAAGGTTTCTCGCTGTGTTTTTCGGGGGGGCTCGGGCACTGCCATGGGTTGCCCAGGCGGAGCCAGCACCCCAGCAGGTGTTTCAGAGGCGCCTGCATCTGGCCATGGCTGACACGCTTTAGTGGTTTGGGGGTTGCTGGGGCAGTGCTGGGCTGACAGTTGGACTTGATGGAATCATGGAACAACGTGCTGAGTTGGGTGGGTCCCACCGGCACCGTGGAGTCCAGCTCCTGAGTTTTAGGCACCACTAAAGGAACTGAATCTGGATCGAGCCGTTTGGCTCCAAAAACTCTTCTGCCCCTAGTCTACACTGCCAAGTGAAACAAAACAGACCGTGCAAAATAGAGGCCTGTGTTCCCCCCAAAGGGAAGGTAGGCAGTTACAAACCGGGACAATAAATCAAAGCTCAGAACTTACATTCATGGTCCCCACAGTTGTATGACACATCAAACCAGTCCGCTGTTACCCATGTAGAACTGTCATCAGGAACCCCAAACTTTCTTGTGTGTATTTGTGTAGATATGTATATATACACATACCTATGTATAGATACGTATTTGTGTGTATCTCTGTAAGATTCTGTATCTTTGGATGTGATATTGGCATGCTGTTGTTGTGTGGCAACAAGTGGACTTAAATGGTTACAAGACTTTAGGAGATCGCCTTTCTGCTTGTGGGTTCTATTTTTTAAAGAAGGTAACAAGAAAAGAACTCTTTAGCCAAATATCAGTTAAGGGCTCCTCGCTGGCCGGGCCCGAAGCCCGCCTCCCGCGCGCCTGCTTCCCTGCCCGTTTTGGCGGCCGCAGCCGGGCGCTGAGTGCCCACTCCCCGGGCGGGCCCGGCCGCTGCTCCAGGAGTGGGGGGGCAGCGCCGGCGCCTCGAGGATTCCCGGGATTCCCTGGCCGGTTTCCAGGCAACGCTCCCCGCGCGCTCCTCGCTCCAGGGCCGAAGGTGCGCAGCCAATGGGAGGCGGCGGAGTGGGCGGGGCGAGGCGGGGCTTGGGCGGGGCGGGGGCGGGGCCGAGAGGGGCGGTTGGTGGGGTTTGGGTGGGAGCGGGCGGGGCGGGGCCGGGAGCGGGAGCGCTGCCGCTGAGCGGCCCCCGGGCAGAGACCCCGGGCAGCGGCCCCAAGACCCCCGGCGAGTGGCCCCCGGTGCGCGGCCCCGGGGGAGGGACCCCCCGTGCGCGGCCCCCGGCGAGTGGCTGCTGGTGAGCGACCCCCGGTGAGCGACGCCCAGTAAGTGACACCCGGTGAGCGACCCGCGGGGGAGAAGCCCCGGTAAGTGACCCCTGGGGAGGGACCCCCCGTGAATGACCCGCGGTGAACAACCCCTGGCAAGTGACCCCCGGGGAGGGAGCCCCGGTAAGTCACCCCCGAGGAGGGACCCCCGGTGAGTGAGCCCCGGGGACAGTCCCCCGGTGCGCGGCCCCCGGGGGTGTCGGGCCGGGGCTGGGCGCGTTCCTTCCCCGTGCAGAGCCGAGCGGGGCCGTGGCGGGAGCGGGCCCGGAGCGGAGCCGGCCGGGGGGGCAGAGGGGAGCCCTGAGCCGCCTTCTGCCGAGGGGGCTGCTGGAAAGGAGCCTGCGCTGGGAGGAGCGGGGGACGTGGCCCGAGGCTGAGGCAGGGGAGCTTCAGGTCAGCTCCTGGACAAAGGTTTCTCGCTGTGTTTTTCGGGGGGGCTCGGGCACTGCAATGGGTTGCCCAGGCGGAGCCAGCACCCCGGCAGGTGTTTCAGAGGCGCCTGCATCTGGCCATGGCTGACACGCTTTAGTGGTTTGGGGGTTGCTGGGGCAGTGCTGGGCTGACAGTTGGACTTGATGGAATCATGGAATGTGCTGAGTTGGGAGGGTCCCACCGGCACCGTGGAGTCCAGCTCCTGAGTTTTAGGCACCACTAAAGGAACTGAATCTGGATTGAGCTGTTTGGCTCTGTGATCGATAAAGACTGAGGCTATAATTTTGGTTGCAAGGAAAAAGAGTTTATTAAGGCTAACAAGCAAAAGTGGCTAGCCGGGACCGGGGGAAACCCTTGCTCCACCACAGTCAGCAAAATGGGGAACCGAAACAGTAACAATTATACCCTCGGTTGACACCACCCCCCTGAGTCATGTCAATAGTCCATTGGCTGGGGTTTCACAAGCTGCTCCCTGCTTGGTTCCTCTTTCGCGGGCAGATCTGTGGTTGGTGTCTCTAATTGTGGGCGTCGTCGTTGCTGAGGGGTTTCCACCAACGATGTCAGAGTCATTAATCCCTATGAGGCTGTGGTTCTGGAGCTTTCTATAGGGTGATGTCATCCAGTCACAAGTCTCCTCATGCTTGCTTTTGCAATAGTCCACATCAATATGCCTGTAACAAACAACTTCAAAAACACTAAATTTATCTGCGTTGTGTTCTGCAGTAATTAAACTTGTGGTTAAAAATTCATAACTTTTAATAACATAATAGCTTGATTAACTTATCTCTTGAACAGCAAATTTCCTTAGTTTACTTATAACAATTCCCCCCTCCTAATTTCCTCATAAATTTGCTGGTCAAGTCTAACCATTGCTTCTCTAGATGCCTCTGAAAGAGAAGCTTGGTCCTCATCAGAAGACCTTCCACTCATATCTTCATATTGTTGTTTCATGGTCAATAACTGCACTTTCTCAATCCTATTTTTAGCAAACGCAACAATTTTGTTGAGAATACACGGTCCGAAAATGAGGGAAGCAAATAACACTACTAACGGCCCTGCTGGGGTTGAGATCAGGGCTGTCAACCATGGGAACTGATTATGCCAAGTATCTAGCCAACTTTGTGTGGCCTCTTTTTCTCTTTTTCTTTGTAAAATTCCTTCACGTAATTTAGACATTGACTCTTTGATAACTCCTGAATGATTGGCATAAAAACAACATTCTTCACCCAATGCTACACATAATCCTCCCTGTTGTAAAAACAGCAAATCCAATCCTCTCCTATTTTGTAAAACCACTTCCGAAAGGGAATTTAGAGAGGTCTCTAAAAAGGATATAGATTTTTCTATCCGGTCCAAATCTTCATCTACAGCTGTTCTTAATGCGGTTAGTCCGTGGCTATGTTGGACCAAAGAAGCAACTCCTGTTCCCGTAGCTCCCAACCCTAATATCATTGCTATCGTTACACTCACCAGTTCCCGTTTTTGTAGTGTATGTTTACTCACTTCCCAAGATTCGAAAACAGATTCTTCAGAACGATATAATATGCGAGGTAATACTGTTATTTGAATACAAAACTCATTATTTCTCTTAAAGGCAGAAACGGACACACATGAAACCAGACCTGTTTTTGAACAAATCCACCACCCGCCTTGGTGTGGTATGACCCATTTATTATTTCTTTCTTCCACTTTATTTACTTCAATACCACATAGATCCTTACTTTCTGGTGAAACATTCCCAATACATGCTCCTTGCCCACTAATCTGTGACATAGAGAGACCTATTTCTTTTTCTCCCCATCTGCACTGACTTGGGTTATCCTCAGTGCTAAAATTAAAAGTGAGATTCAACCCTACTCCCTCATAAAAGGGAGGTCTCACATTATAGCATAACTAGCAGGACTCCGTCACTTCAGGATCTGTATAATTAATTGCTCTATAAGATGACTCTACCATGTTTAGCATTGATCTAATTCCACTATATGATACCTCGTCCTTTATTACTGGCTTGGTGGGGAGAATTTGGGTACCCTTCGAGTCTTGTGGAGCTGGTCTGATAAGAATTTTATTCTCTCTTTCCCTCTCTTTCTCTTGATTGTTTCCCTTGGACTCTTTTATTTCCAGATTGGGTCCTAGAAACTGAGAATATGTGGTTAGTGGTTGCTTTCGTATAGTAACATATTCACCCGGGTCTGCTGACAATCGGTCTAGCCTTACTCCCCATGTCCGGCCAGTCAACCATCCCTTATCTTCATGGTTGAGAATCTGGACCTGTAAATATTCACAGTTAGATGGTTCATTGGGGAGGACAAGTCCTCCAAGAGCAGGTGGTGTACAATGTGGGGGTCCCCACTGCACCCGTAAATACCTATCCGATTTTTCCGGTCTCCAAGCAGTAGCTATTGTTTCACAGCCCCAATACCCACAATGATAATGTCCTGGGTAATTACAAAAAGACTTCCCTGGGTTAGAGTTCGGGCACCAATATGTAGCTCCTTTGTTGACTGTCACTGAGGGCTTCCTTCCTCCCTGTCCACATTCCTGAGGTATATTGGCCATGAGTAGATCACAAACGGTTACATTGAACCTAGGACTTATAGCAGTTATCATTTTCCTTACAACCTTAGAATCTCTTGACCTGATTATGGTCCATTCAAATGGTTGGTGGGCATATCCCAGAAAACTTATAAAAACTATTACTCCAATGATTATTGTCAATTTTCGCCCCATTTTGTTATTTTTGAGTCCCATCCCTGTATTATCAGTGATTCTTATTTCCCACACTCTTACCTCTCTGCCTTCCTTCGTCTGTCCCTGTGCAGGGAACAACGAGGTTCTAGCTCTTCTTGGCAGCAGAGGTATTCTTCAGGGAATACTGATTAAATTGCTCTATCGCCTCTCACTGATTCAGGCTGTGACTCTTCTATTTCGAGTTTTTGAATTTTGTCAAGTAGCCCCAATAAGTCAATATATCTCCTTCGACTTGGTTTTTCCAATTTCCATGAGAATCTAGCACGGCATAGTTCTATTAATGCCCTATTCCAATTATGTTCATACACTTCCCAAGTTTCTGGGACTAACCACTCCCAACCACAAAATGCCTTTATTATTTCAGCTTTAGCTCATTGTTCGCTTATAGATTCGGTAGAACTTGTTCTGCACCTCATACAATAAGGTTGCCCTCTTAGTGAAATACAGAGCCACTGTTTGCCGCACTTCTTACACTTACATACTACCCAGTTATAATGAGTAGACCCGGGATGTTTTATGCAGGATATTCTATGTGGATCGCGTCCGCCTGGTACATCTGTTTCCACCTCGCAGCAAAAAGGCAAAACCGTTTGAGTTCCAACTATTCTATATAGTCCTGAACCTCCAGTTTGTTCAGGGATTCCTTCTAAATTCCATGGAACATAATACGCTCTCCTTAGAGTCTGTCCTTGTGGTATCTGGAAAAAAGAATACAGGCTGGGCCTTACACTCTCTTCTTCAAAGTTCATCTGTGGGCCGCACTCTCTTTATTTTCATCTGTAAGTTCCCAGGATTCGAAGTCACTCTCCACTCCAAATTCTTTATCGGTCCTTTTACTCGTGAGGCATGAGTCCACCCTCGCTCAGCTGTCCTTACTGAGGTATCTGTAGTGAGAAGAACGACAAATGGCCCCTCCCACTGTGGAGTTAGTGATGTTTCTCTCCAGGTTTTAATTAACACCTGATCACCAGGTTGGATTTTATGGATAGCTAAGTCCAAAGGAGGTCTTTGAGTTACCAATCCTTTCTTTCTTAACTCTTGTCTCCTCCTCATTAATTCAATAATATACTCTCTTAAACGTATGTCCTCAACTTTAGGGTGATCTACTGGGGTCCCAAATTCATAGGGCATACCATATAACATCTCAAATGGTGAAATACCTGTATCTGTCCGAGGTTGGGTTCTGATGTATAGTAATGTCAAGGGAAGACACTTCACCCAATTCATTTTAGTCTCTAACATCAATTTAGTTAGATGTTTCTTAATTTCCCCATTCATTCGTTCTACTCTCCCCGAACTCTGAGGGTGCCAAGGGGTATGATATTCCCACTTGATGCCTAGTAGCTCTGTTACTTCTTTAATTACCTTTGAAGTGAAGTGAGTTCCCCTGTCTGAATCTGTTGTATTGACAACACCATACCTAGGTACAATCTCTTCTAATAGGATTTTAGATACTACTTTAGCTGTACACCGAGCAGTAGGAAAAGCTTCCACAAAGTGTGTTAAATGATCCACTAACACCAACAAATACTGATACCTTCCCACTCTTGGTAATTCGGTAAAATCAACTTGAATGCTTTCAAATGGCCTTTTAGCTAATTCTCTTCCCCCTTTAACTTTATCTCTCAAATACCCTTTATTCACCTTTTTACAAGTCAGGCATCCTTCCAAGGCTTTCTTAGCTATATCATACACTCCGACACATGCATATTTATTCTCAAAATGATCTACCAAGGCTTGGGTACTCCAATGAGTCTGCTTATGCAGTCTACCCATAACTTGACGGGCAAGGCCTTTGGGAATTACTTCTCTCCCGTCTAACAACAACCACTTTCCCTGTTCTTCTCTTGCACCTACTTGCAACAATTTTTCCTTCTCTTGATTACTAAAAGACTTAGGGATCTGTTCACTTCCTGGCTCTTGTTCGCTCACCACTAACAGAGCTGCTTTCTTTGCCTCAGCGTCAGCTAGATTGTTTCCTCTGGCTGTTACTTTCAATCCCTTCTGATGACCTTTTACATGCACTACAGCAATCTGTTTCGGGCCTCTTAGAGCTCTCAACACCTCTCGAATCAGATTCTCATGAACTAGCCCTTTTCCTTTTGCATTTGCTAGTCTTCTTTCTTCCCATATCTTCCCAAAAGTATGTACTACTCCAAAAGCATATTTCGAATCTGTGAATATGGTTCCTACCTTCCCTTCTAACAGCTGAAGAGATCTTAACAAAGCATAGAGTTCACATACTTGAGCTGACCAAGTACCACACAAAGATCCAGATTCCCTGACTTGAAAGGTAACTCCATCCACTATAGCATAGTCTGATCTCCTTTTTCCATCTACTACTCTGGATGAACCATCAATATAAAGCTTTTCCCCTATATCTAATTCCTCTTCTTCTAGATCTTCTCTAATTTTTGTCTGGAGACTTATGACTTGGATGCAATCATGTACTATATTTCCTTGAGGTTCACCATACAGAAACTGAGCTGGATTCTGTAAATGAGTTACTTCCAGTTCTAACTTAGGAGTATTCAACAAAATACTCTCATATTTCAACAACCTGCTATCAGTCAACCATTTCTCTGCCCTTTGTTTCAGTACCCCTCTGATATCGTGAGGAGTATATACCTTTATTAGGAAGAGATTTGATGGTTGAGTTAGGAGTTAATTTAGAGGTCTCAGAGCAACAGTTGAAAGTAAAAATTTATGCCCTTACGGCAGAAGATGAAACCAAAATTAGCCCAGAGGTGTGGTATACTCCTGACACTATAGGGAAACTAGATATTGAACCATTTGAAATATCTATAAAAGATCCAGATAAACCAATCAGAGTAAAAATACTCCCGTATTCCCTGAACAATCATACTCCTCAGGTCATCCATTAGGGCCCTATCTTCAGGTCTCTGATTATTCCAATTAGGCTTTTCAAGAGACCACTTAGTCTCAGCAGCTGGACCTTGCTGATGCCTTCTATCCCAATTTCTCATGCCAGCTGCCCTAATCATTCCCCTTCTCAGTAGGTAAATCCCTAACACGGTTCCTTTCACTGTGGGAGCTGCAGCTGCCTAGTACAGACTGTCTATTCTCCCAAGGGCACTTCTTCGCCAAATAGATTCTACTCCCTAGTCCTCTCCCTCCCCGGGAGCCACCAGACTTCAGGAGCTGTTCCTCATCAGAGGACCTACTAGGCTGCCCTACCGTACAGCCACCCATGGGCGGGGAAGCCTTGCTCTTCCCCGAACCCATCTTCTGGGGTGCCTTCTCTCACACACGCAATCACTCAAAACACAAACGCTTCCCCCTGGTCGTGGTCTGCTCCCTCGCGGGCTACAGAAACCGCACTACTGAGAGGTCCACAATCGCTTCGTCCTCAGAGGACGTCTCAAACAGGCACACTCCAGGACCCCCTCCCAACCGCCAAGGGGGTACACTATATTCACCTCTCCGTGGATGAGTCTTCGCTCGTTCCGGCAGTGCTGCTCAGAGCACTGGAGCGGCCCTTCCCCAACCAGACAACCCACAGTCGCCTCGCCTGTAATCGACTGCTGCCCTCAATCAGAGCTCACCATCAGTTCCTAGCTACCCTCGAGCTAGGTGTTGTCTGGATCCGCATGCGAAAATTACGGAGATCTGCAGAAACCTACTTTCTTTTGCTTGTTTGCCTTAACAAACTAGTCGGTATGGAGAGGCTGAATGACAGAATCTCCCAGGGCCGTCCAAAAATGGGACGGGGCGCCCTCCCCAGAGAGTGTTTCTATCACTCAGGGGGTCTCCATCCGAGTCACGGCACCAATTGTGATCGATAGAATGAGGCTATAATTTCGGTTGCAAGGTAAAACAAAGGTTTATTAATGCTAACAAGCAAAAGCGGCCGGCCGGGCGACCGGGGAGACCCTTGCTCCACCACAGTCCGCAAAATGGGGAACCGAAACGGCAACAATTATACCCTTTGTTGACACCACCCCCCAAAGTCATGTTCATAGTCCATTGGTGGGAGGTTCGCGGGCTGCTCCCTGCTTGGTTCCTCTTTCGCGGCAGATCTGTGGTTGGCTCCTCCACTCGCGGGCATCTGCCGTTGCTGAGGGGCTTCCTCCAATGATTTTAAAGTCATTAGTCTCTATGAGGCTGTGGTCCTGGAATTTTCCATCGGGAGATGTCATCTAATCATAGGACTCCTCGTGGCTTGCCCCTCCATCTTAGTCCATATCAATATGCCTGTAATCAAACAGCTCCAAAATACTGAGTCACTGCGTTGTGTTCTACAGCATACAAACTTGTGGTTAGATATTTCATAATCAGTCAACTCATGACTCTTAACAATGTGGTTAGTAAAATACAGCAACTTTATTAACCCCTTTGAGCAGCAAATTTCCTGGGTTTACTTATAACATCAGGAACCCCAAACTTTCTTGTGTGTATTTGTATAGATATGTATAGATATGTATAGGTAGATAGATATACATACATAGATATGTATAGGTCTATATTTGTGTGTATGTCTGTAAGATTCTGTATCTTTGGATGTGATATTGGCATGCTATTGCTGTGTGGCAACAAGTGGACTTAAAAGGTTACAACACTTTAGGAGATCACCTTTCTGCTTATGGGTCCTATTTTTTAAAGAATGTAACAAGAAAAGAACTCTTTAGCCAAATATAACTTAAGACATTAATCAGAACAAATGTATTGATTTCTATTTCCAATTGTACAACAAGTCATTCAACTATTTGCATACTCCAAAGCTGGGTTGGAAACTTCTCCCTCAGAAATAAGAAAAACTGTTTTCCAAGGCTGTTACTGACAGCCATGGCAGAGTTTCCAATAACAACTCCCCATTCTTGAAATGCAAAGCCTGAAAAATGAAACAAGCGTTAACCTGGAATTCTTGTTGCCAGCACTGATCTGGACAGAAGTTATTAGAGAGTGGAGCAAAGCTAGCACCACAAACAACCTTGGGCTCTGCATTCGTTGGTCATGGCACCAAAGTTTTGCTTTTCAACCCATCTGCTAAGGAAACCTTGCCAGAACTGTGAGCTTATAACACTACTTTTCTTAAGAAGTTAGGAGGCCTTAATCCAGTGTACACAGATGAGACCCTGAAATAGGAGAGAGGCCAGTTGCTGATGATCAGTGCAGATGAGGAATCAGCTCTGCTGAGTAGACTTCAAGCTTTGTGATTTTTACAAGTGGACTATTTCAAATCTGTTGTAGAAGAAACAGTCTTTTCTGTTTGATCAACTTTCCACTTTCAGAATACTGGAGTTTATCCCTAAAATTCAGCCTGTAGTTTCAAAAGATAAAAATCCTTCGAGGAAACCTTTCAGCCTCAGTAGCCAATTGCAATGTGCCCAGGGAAGTTCAGCAACAGCACCATTGATTAAATGAACTGTTCTGGACCAGCCATCCCAGAGAGATTGAGCTCCAGTGCCAAACCCCATAGAGTGCCAAGTGCCATAAGAGCTGATTTGTGGCTTCGCTGAGATTCTCTCTGGTTTCATTGGGTGTAGCTGGCACATCTGGAGCAAAGGGTGTGGGCAAAAGTACATCCTTAGAAGGGTCCAGTACAAATAATGTCACAAGATTAGCAATTTCTCTAACTGAAGAAGGCAATTAGATATAGGAATGTATATTTCTAACTCTTCTTTCCACACTGCTGCTGTATTCCTTCATCATGCCCTGTGAGCAGTCCCAGTGCTCTGTGATTGACGCCATAAAGGACTTGATAACAGGGAAAAAACACCTCAGAGACAAAAGGTGCCATCACAGGAATCTCTTGCTGCCCAAGAAGTGCCCAGGCTGCCCCAACGACAGCACCTAAAGCCAAAGGATCCAGACTATCTTTCCTGGTGGAAAGAGCTGCTGTTCCCTTTTTTCATGTCTCCGCTGCAATGGCCAAACTGACTCTCCAAATTGCATCCAGCTGAAGATTCCTGCCAGACAAGAGGTGCCACCACAGAAAACTCTTCCTGCCTAAGAAGTACCCAGGCTGCCTCACAAACTGCAGCTGAAGCCAATGGATCCAACCTTTTTTTCCTGGTGGAAAGAGCTACTGTTCCCTTTTTTCAGCCCTGCGCTGCAATGGCCGGTCCCACCTCCTGAAAAATTGAATCCAACTGAAGATTCCTGCCAGACAAAAGCTGCCACCACAGAAAACTCTTCCTGCCCAAGAAGTACCCAGGCTGCACCAACTAAACCTGAAGCCAAAGGATCTAGACTTTTTTTCCTGGTGGAAAGACCTGCTGTTCCCTTTTTTCAGCCCTGCGCTGCAATGGCCGGTCCCACCTCCTGGAAAATTTAATATAAATGAAGATTCCTGCCAGCCAAAAGGTGCCACCACAGAAAACTTATCTAGCCCAAAAAGAACCCAGGCTGCCCCACCAACTGCATCTCAAGCCAAAGGATCCAGCCTTTTTTCCTGGTGGAAAGAGCTGCTGTTCCCTTTTTTCAGCCCTGCTCTGCAATGGCCGGTCCCACCTCCTGAAAAATTGAATCCAACGGAAGATTCCTCCCAGACAAAAGGTGCCACCACAGAAAGGTCTTTGTGCTCAAGAAGTGCCCAGGCTGCCCCAAAAACTACACCTGAAGCCATAGCTTCCAGCCTTTTTTTCCTGGTGGAAAGAGCTGCTGTTCCCTTTTTTTAACCCTTTACTGCAATGTCCAGTCCTACCTCCTGAAAAATTGAATCCAGCTGAAGATTCCTGCCAGACAAATGGTGCCACGACAGAAAGTTCTTCCTACCCAAGATGTGCCCAGGCTGCCCCTAAAACTGCACCTGAAACCAAAGGATCCAGACTTTTTTTCCTGGTGGAAAGAGCTGCTGTTCCCATTTTTTCAACCCTGCGCTGCAGTGGCCACTCCTACCTTTCAAAAAATTGAATCCAGCTGAAGATTCCTGCCAGACAAAAGGTACCACCACAGAAACTCTTCCTGGCCAAGAAGTACCCAGGCTGTACCAACTACACCTGAAGCCAAAGGAATCCTGCCTTTTTTTCTTTGGGGAAAGAGCTGCTGTTCCCTTTTTTTAGTCCTGCGCTGCAATGACCGGTCCCACCTCCTGAAAAATTTACTCCAACTGAAGATTCCTGCCAGACAAAAGGTGCCACCACAGAAAACTCTTCCTACCGTAGAAGTACCCAACCTGCCCCACGAAATACACCTGAACCCAAAGGATCCAGACTTTTTTCCTGGTGGAAAGAGCTGCTGTTCCCTTTTTTCAGCCCTGCGCTGCAATGGCCGGTCCCACCTCCTGAAAAATTTATTGTAAATGAAGATTCCTGCCAGACAAAAGCTGCCACCACAGAAAACTCATCTAGCCCAAGAAGTGCCCAGGCTGCCCCACCAACTGCACCTTAAAGCCAAAGGATCCAGACTTTTTTTCCTTGTGGAAAGAGCTGCTGTTCCCTTTTTTGAGCCCTGTGCTGCAATGTCCAGTCCTACCTCCTGAAAAATTGAATCCAGCTGAAGATTACTGCCAGACAAATGGTGCCACGACAGAAAGTTCTTCCTACCCAAGAAGTGCCCAGGCTGCCCCTAAAACTGCACCTGAAACCAAAGGATCCAGACTTTTTTTCCTGGTGGAAAGAGCTGCTGTTCCCTTTTTTTCAACCCTGCGCTGCAGTGGCCACTCCTACCTTTCAAAAAATTGAATCCAGCTGAAGATTCCTGCCAGACAAAAGGTGCCACCACAGAAAGTTCTTCCTGCCCAAGAAGTGCCCAGGCTGCACCAAAAACTGCACCTGAAACCAAAGGATCCTGACTTTTTTTCCTGGTGGAAAGAGCTACTGTTCCCTTTTTTCAGCCCTACGCTGCAATGGCTGGCCCAACCTCCTGGAAAATTTATTGTAAATGAAGATTCCTGCCAGACAAAAGGTGCCACCACAGAAAACTCTTCCTGCCCTAGAAGTGCCCAGGCTGCACAAACTACACCTGAAGCCAATGGATCCAGACATTTTTCCTGGTGGAAAGAGCTGCTGTTCCCTTTTTTCAGCCCTGCACTGCAATCGCCGGTCCCACCTCCTGGAAAGTTTATTATAAACGAAGATTCCTGCCAGACAAAAGCTGCCACCACAGAAAGCTCATCTAGCCCAAGATGTGCCCAGGCTGTCCCCCCAACTACACCTGAAGCCAAAGGATCCAGACTTTTTTCCTGGTGGAAAGAGCTGTTGTTCCCTTTTTTCAGTCCTGCGCTGCAATGGCCGGTCCCACCTCCTGGAAAAATTGAATCCAACTGAAGATTCCTGCCAGACAAAAGGTGCCACCACAGAAAGCTCTTGCTGCCCAAGAAGTGCCCAGGCTGCACAAACTACACCTGAAGCCAATGGATCCAGACTTTTTTTCCTGGTGGAAAGAGCTGCTGTTCCCTTTTTTCAGCCCTGCACTGCAATGGCCACTCCCACCTCCTGGAAAGTTTATTGTAAATGAAGATTCCTGCCAGACAAAAGGTGCCACCACAGAAAACTCTTCCTGCCCAAGAAGTGCCCAGGCTGCCCCACCAACTGCACCTCAAAGCGAAAGAATCCAATATTTTTTCCTGGTGGAAAGAGCTGTTGTTCCCTTTTTTCAGTCCCACTCTGCAATGCCCGGTCCCACCTTTCAAAAAATTGAATCCAACTGAAGATTCCTGCCAGACAAAAAGGTGCCACCACAGGAAACACTTCCTGCCCAAGAAGTGCCCAGCCTACCCCACCAAATATACCAGAAGCCAAAGGATCCAGACTTTTTTTCCTGGTGGAAAGAGCTGCTGTTCCCTTTTTTCAGTCCTGCGCTGCAATGGCCGGTCCCACGTCCTGGAAAATTGAATCCAACTGAACATTCCTGCCAGACAAAAGGTGCCACCACAGAAACTCTTCCTTGCCAAGAAGTACCCAGGCTGTACCAACTAAACCTGAAGCCAAAGGATCCTGCCTTTTTTTCTTTGGGGAAAGAGCTGCTGTTCCCTTTTTTTAGTCCTGCGCTGCAATGGCCGGTCCCAGCTCCTGAAAAATTTACTCCAACTGAAGATTCCTGCCAGACAAAAGGTGCCACCATAGAAAGTTCTTCCTGCCCAAGAAGTGCCCAGTCTGCCCCAAAAACTGCACCTGAAACCAAAGGATCCAGACTTTTTTTCCTGGTGGAAAGAGCTGCTGTTCCCTTTTTTCAGCCCTGCACTGCAATGGCCGGTCCCACCTCCTGGAAAGTTTATTGTAAATGAAGATTCCTGTCAGACAAAAGGTGCCACCACAGAAAACTCTTCCTGCCCAAGAAGTGCCCAGGTTACCCCAACAAATACACCTCAAAACCAAAGGATCCAGACTTTTTTTCCTGGTGGAAAGAGCTGCTGTTCCCTTTTTTCATGTCTGCGCTGCAATGGCCGGTCCCACCTCCTGAAAACTTGAATCCAACTGAAGATTCCTGCCAGACAAAAGGTGCCACCACAGAAAACTCATCTAGCCCAAGAAGTGCCCAGGCTGCCCCACCCACTGCATCTCAAAGCCCAAGGATCCAGACTTTTTTTCCTGGTGGAAAGAGCTGCTGTTCCCTTTTTTCAGCCCTGCGCTGCAATGACCGGTCCCACCTCCTGAAAAATTTACTGCAACTGAAGATTCCTGCCAGACAAAAGGTGCCACCACAGGAAACTCTTCCTGCCCAAGAAGTGCCCAGCCTACCCCAACAAATATACCAGAAACCAAAGGATCTTCTTGACTTTTTTTCCTGGTGGAAAGAGCTACTGTTCCCTTTTTTCAGGCCTGCGCTGCAATGGCCAGTCCCACCTCCTGGAAAATTGAATCCAACTGAACATTCCTGCCAGACAAAAGGTACCACCACAGAAACTCTTCCTGGCCAAGAAGTAACCAGGCTGTACCAACTAAACGTGAAGCCAAAGGATCCAGACTTTTTTTCTTTGGGGAACGAGCTGCTGTTCCCTTTTTTCAGTCCTGCACTGCAATGGCCGGTCCCACCTCCTGGAAAGTTTATTGTAAATGAAGATTCCACCCAGACAAAAGCTGCCACCACAGAAAACTCATCTAGCCCACGATATGCCCAGGCTGTCCCACCAACTGCACCTCAAAGCCAAAGGATCCAGACTTTTTTTCCTTGTGGAAAGAGCTGCTGTTCCCTTTTCTCAGCCATGCGCTGCAATGGCCGGTCCCACCTTTCAAAAAATTGAATCCAACTGAAGATTCCTGCCAGACAAAAGGTGCTACCACAGAAAACTCTTCCTGCCCAAGAAGTACCCAGCCTGCCCCAGCAAATAGACCTGAAGTCAAAGGATCCAGACTTTTTTCCTGGTGGAAAGAGCTGCTGTTCCCTTTTTTCAGCTCTGCGCTGCAATGGCCGGTCCCACCTCCTGCAAAATTTACTCCAACTGAAGATTCCTGCCAGACAAAAGGTGCCACCACAGAAAACTCATCTAGCCCAAGAAGTGCTCAGGCTGCCCCACCCACTGCATCTCAAAGCCAAAGGATCCAGACTTTTTTTCCTGGTGGAAAGAGCTGTTGTTATCTTTTTTCAGGCCTGCTCTGCTATGGCCGGTCCCACCTCCTGGAAAATTGAATCCAACTGAAGATTCCTGCCAGACAAAAGGTGCCACCACAGAAAACTCTTCCTGCCCTAGAAGTGCCCAGGCTGCACAAACTACACCTGAAGCCAATGGATCCAGACTTTTTTCCTGGTGGAAAGAGCTGCTGTTCTCTTTTTTCAGCCCTGCACTGCAATGGCCGGTCCCACCTCCTGGAAAGTTTATTATAAACGAAGATTCCTGCCAGACAAAAGCTGCCACCACAGAAAACTCTTCCTGCCCAAGATGTGCCCAGGCTGTCCCCCCAACTACACCTGAAGCCAAAGGATCCAGACTTTTTTCCTGGTGGAAAGAGCTGCTGTTCCCTTTTTTCAGTCCTGCGCTGCAATGGCCGGTCCCACCTCCTGGAAAAATTGAATCCAACTGAAGATTCCTGCCAGACAAAAGGTGCCACCACAGAAAACTCATCTAGCCCAAGATGTGCCCAGGCTGTCCCCCCAACTACACCTGAAGCCAAAGGATCCAGACTTTTTTCCTGGTGGAAAGAGCTGTTGTTCCCTTTTTTAAGTCCTGCGCTGCAATGGCCGGTCCCACCTCCTGGAAAAATTGAATCCAACTGAAGATTCCTGCCAGACAAAAGGTGCCACCACAGAAACTCTTCCTTGCCAAGAAGTACCCAGGCTGTACCAACTAAACCTGAAGCCAAAGGATCCTGCCTTTTTTTCTTTGGGGAAAGAGCTGCTGTTCCCTTTTTTTAGTCCTGCGCTGCACTGACCGGTCCCAGCTCCTGAAAAATTTACTCCAACTGAAGATTCCTGCCAGACAAAAGGTGCCACCATAGAAAGTTCTTCCTGCCCAAGAAGTGCCCAGTCTGCCCCAAAAACTGCACCTGAAACCAAAGGATCCAGACTTTTTTTCCTGGTGGAAAGAGCTGCTGTTCCCTTTTTTCAGCCCTGCACTGCAATGGCCGGTCCCACCTCCTGGAAAGTTTATTGTAAATGAAGATTCCTGTCAGACAAAAGGTGCCACCACAGAAAACTCTTCCTGCCCAAGAAGTGCCCAGGTTACCCCAACAAATACACCTCAAAACCAAAGGATCCAGTCTTTTTTTCCTGGTGGAAAGAGCTGCTGTTCCCTTTTTTCAGCCCTGCGCTGCAATGACCGGTCCCACCTCCTGAAAAATTTACTCCAACTGAAGATTCCTGCCAGACAAAAGGTGCCACCACAGGAAACTCTTCCTGCCCAAGAAGTGCCCAGCCTACCCCAACAAATATACCAGAAGCCAAAGGATCTTCTTGACTTTTTTTCCTGGTGGAAAGAGCTACTGTTCCCTTTTTTCAGGCCTGCGCTGCAATGGCCAGTCCCACCTCCTGGAAAATTGAATCCAACTGAACATTCCTGCCAGACAAAAGGTACCACCACAGAAACTCTTCCTGGCCAAGAAGTAGCCAGGCTGTACCAACTAAACCTGAAGCCAAAGGATCCAGACTTTTTTTCTTTGGGGAACGAGCTGCTGTTCCCTTTTTTCAGTCCTGCACTGCAATGGCCAGTCCCACCTCCTGGAAAGTTTATTGTAAATGAAGATTCCTGCCAGACAAAAGCTGCCACCAGAGAAAACTCATCTAGCCCACGATATGCCCAGGCTGTCCCACCAACTGCACCTCAAAGCCAAAGGATCCAGACTTTTTTTCCTTGTGGAAAGAGCTGCTGTTCCCTTTTCTCAGCCATGCGCTGCAATGACCGGTCCCACCTTTCAAAAAATTGAATCCAACTGAAGATTCCTGCCAGACAAAAGGTGCTACCACAGAAAACTCTTCCTGCCCAAGAAGTACCCAGCCTGCCCCAGCAAATAGACCTGAAGTCAAAGGATCCAGACTTTTTTCCTGGTGGAAAGAGCTGCTGTTCCCTTTTTTCAGCTCTGCGCTGCAATGGCCGGTCCCACCTCCTGAAAAATTTACTCCAACTGAAGATTCCTGCCAGACAAAAGGTGCCACCACAGAAAACTCATCTAGCCCAAGAAGTGCCCAGGCTGCCCCACCCACTGCATCTCAAAGCCAAAGGATCCAGACTTTTTTTCCTGGTGGAAAGAGCTGTTGTTATCTTTTTTCAGGCCTGCTCTGCTATGGCCGGTCCCACCTCCTGGAAAATTGAATCCAACTGAAGATTCCTGCCAGACAAAAGGTGCCACCACAGAAAACTCTTCCTGCCCTAGAAGTGCCCAGGCTGCACAAACTACACCTGAAGCCAATGGATCCAGACTTTTTTCCTGGTGGAAAGAGCTGCTGTTCCCTTTTTTCAGCCCTGCACTGCAATCGCCGGTCCCACCTCCTGGAAAGTTTATTATAAACGAAGATTCCTGCCAGACAAAAGCTGCCACCACAGAAAGCTCATCTAGCCCAAGATGTGCCCAGGCTGTCCCCCCAACTACACCTGAAGCCAAAGGATCCAGACTTTTTTCCTGGTGGAAAGAGCTGCTGTTCCCTTTTTTCAGTCCTGCGCTGCAATGGCCGGTCCCACCTCCTGGAAAAATTGAATCCAACTGAAAATTCCTGCCAGACAAAAGGTGCCACCACAGAAAACTCATCTAGCCCAAGATGTGCCCAGGCTGTCCCCCCAACTACACCTGAAGCCAAAGGATCCAGACTTTTTTCCTGGTGGAAAGAGCTGTTGTTCCCTTTTTTCAGTCCTGCGCTGCAATGGCCGGTCCCACCTCCTGGAAAAATTGAATCCAACTGAAGATTCCTGCCAGACAAAAGGTGCCACCACAGAAACTCTTCCTTGCCAAGAAGTACCCAGGCTGTACCAACTAAACCTGAAACCAAAGGATCCTGCCTTTTTTTCTTTGGGGAAAGAGCTGCTGTTCCCTTTTTTCAGCCCTGCGCTGCAATGACCGGTCCCAGCTCCTGAAAAATTTACTCCAGCTGAAGATTCCTGCCAGACAAAAGGTGCCACCATAGAAAGTTCTTCCTGCCCAAGAAGTGCCCAGTCTGCCCCAAAAACTGCACCTGAAACCAAAGGATCCAGACTTTTTTTCCTGGTGGAAAGAGCTGCTGTTCCCTTTTTTCAGTCCTGCACTGCAATGGCCGGTCCCACCTCCTGGAAAGTTTATTGTAAATGAAGATTCCTGTCAGACAAAAGGTGCCACCACAGAAAACTCTTCCTGCCCAAGAAGTGCCCAGGTTACCCCAACAAATACACCTCAAAACCAAAGGATCCAGTCTTTTTTTCCTGGTGGAAAGAGCTGCTGTTCCCTTTTTTCAGCCCTGCGCTGCAATGACCGGTCCCACCTCCTGAAAAATTTACTCCAACTGAAGATTCCTGCCAGACAAAAGGTGCCACCACAGGAAACTCTTCCTGCCCAAGAAGTGCCCAGCCTACCCCAACAAATATACCAGAAGCCAAAGGATCTTCTTGACTTTTTTTCCTGGTGGAAAGAGCTACTGTTCCCTTTTTTCAGGCCTGCGCTGCAATGGCCAGTCCCACCTCCTGGAAAATTGAATCCAACTGAACATTCCTGCCAGACAAAAGGTACCACCACAGAAACTCTTCCTGGCCAAGAAGTAGCCAGGCTGTACCAACTAAACGTGAAGCCAAAGGATCCAGACTTTTTTTCTTTGGGGAACGAACTGCTGTTCCCTTTTTTCAGTCCTGCACTGCAATGGCCAGTCCCACCTCCTGGAAAGTTTATTGTAAATGAATATTCCTGCCAGACAAAAGCTGCCACCACAGAAAACTCATCTAGCCCACGATATGCCCAGGCTGTCCCACCAACTGCACCTCAAAGCCAAAGGATCCAGACTTTTTTTCCTTGTGGAAAGAGCTGCTGTTCCCTTTTCTCAGCCATGCGCTGCAATGGCCGGTCCCACCTTTCAAAAAATTGAATCCAACTGAAGATTCCTGCCAGACAAAAGGTGCCACCACAGAAATTCTTCCTGGCCAAGAAGTACCCAGGCTGTACCAACTAAACCTGAAGCCAAAGGATCCTGCCTTTTTTTCTTTGGGGAAAGAGTTGCTGTTACCTTTTTTTAGTCCTGCGCTGCAATGGCCGGTCCCACCTCCTGAAAAATTTACTCCAACTGAAGATTTTTGCCAGACAAAAAGTGCCACCACAGAAAACTCTTCCTGCCCTAGAAGTGCCCAGGCTGCCCCACCAACTACACCTGAAGCCAAAGGATCCAGACTTTTTTTCCTTAGGGAAAGAGCTGCTGTTCCCTTTTTTCAGCCCTGCTCTGCAATGGCCGGTCCCACATTTTAAAAAATTGAATCCAACTGAAGATTCCTACCAGAAAAAAGGTGCTACCACAGAAAACTCTTCCTGCCCAAGAAGTACCCAGCCTGCCCCAGCAAATAGACCTGAAGCCAAAGGATCCAGACTTTTTTCCTGGTGGAAAGAGCTGTTGTTCCCTTTTTTCAGGCCTGCGCTGCAATGGCCGGTCCCACCTCCTGGAAAATTGAATCCAACTGAAGATTCCTGCCAGACAAAAGGTGCCACCACAGAAAGCTCTTGCTGCCCAAGAAGTGCCCAGGCTGCACAAACTACACCTGAAACCAATGGATCCAGACTTTTTTTCCTGGTGGAAAGAGCTGCTGTTCCTTTTTTTCAGCCCTGCACTGCAATGGCCGGTCCCACCTCCTGCAAAGTTTATTGTAAATGAAGATTCCTGCCAGACAAAAGGTGCCACCACTGAAAACTCATCTAGCCCAAGAAGTGCCCAGGCTGCCCCACCCACTGCATCTCAAAACCAAAGGATCCAGACTTT
The DNA here is from genome assembly GCF_025592945.1 of Manacus candei. Taxonomy (NCBI): domain Eukaryota; kingdom Metazoa; phylum Chordata; class Aves; order Passeriformes; family Pipridae; genus Manacus; species Manacus candei. The sequence continues at coordinate 8,687,340 of NW_026138093.1, read as the reverse complement.
TTTTCCTTAGGGAAAGAGCTGCTGTTCCCTTTTTTCAGCCCTGCGCTGCAATGGCCAGTCCCACCTTTTAAAAAATTGAAACCAACTGAAGATTCCTGCCAGACAAAAAGGTGCCACCACAGAAAACTCTTCCTGGCCAAGAAGTGCCCAGCCTCCCCCACCAAATATACCAGAAGCCAAGGGATCCAGACTTTTTTTCCTTAGGGAAAGAACTGCTGTTCCCTTTTTTCAGCCCTGCACTGCAATGGCCAGTCCCACCTCCTGAAAAATTTACTCCAACTGAAGATTCCTGCCAGACAAAAGGTTCCACCACAGAAAACTCTTCCTGCCCTAGAAGTGCCCAGGCTGCCCCACCAACTACACCTGAAGCCAATGGATCCAGACTTTTTTTCCTGGTGGAAAGAGCTGCTGTTCCTTTTTTTCAGCCCTGCACTGCAATGGCCGGTCCCATCTCCTGCAATGTTTATTGTAAATGAAGATTCCTTCCAGACAAAAGGTGCCACCACTGAAAACTCATCTAGCCCAAGAAGTGCCCAGGCTGCCCCACCCACTGCATCTCAAAACCAAAGGATCCAGACTTTTTTTCCTGGTGGAAAGAGCTGCTGTTCCCTTTTTTCAGCCCTGCGCTGCAATGGCCAGTCCCACCTTTTAAAAAATTGAAACCAACTGAAGATTCCTTCCAGACAAAAGGTGCCACCACAGAAAACTCATCTAGCCCAAGAAGTGCCCAGGCTGACCCACCAACTGCATCTCAAAACCAAAGGATCCAGACTTTTTTCCTGGTGGAAAGAGCTGCTGTTCCCTTTTTTCAGCCCTGCGCTGCAATGACCAGTCCCACCGTTTAAAAAATTGAAACCAACTGAAGATTCCTGCCAGACAAAAAGGTGCCACCACAGGAAACTCTTCCTGCCCAAGAAGTGCCCAACCTACCCCAACAAATATACCAGAAGCCAAAGGATCTTGACTTTTTTTCCTGGTGGAAAGAGCTACTGTTCCGTTTTTTCAGGCCTGCCCTGCAATGGCCAGTCCCACCGTTTAAAAAATTGAATCCAGCTGAAGATTCCTGCCAGACAAAAGGTGCCACCACAGAAAACTCATCTAGCCCAAGAAGTGCCCAGGCTGCCCCGCCCACTGCATCTCAAAGCCAAGGGATCCAGATTTTTTTCCTGGTGGAAAGAGCTGTTGTTCCCTTTTTTCAGTCCTGCTCTGCAATGGCCGGTCCCACCTCCTGGAAAATTGAATCCAACTGAAGATTCCTGCCAGACAAAAGGTACCACCACAGAAACTCTTCCTGGCCAAGAAGTACCCAGGCTGTACCAACTAAACCTGAAGCCAAAGGATCCAGACTTTTTTTCTTTGGGGAAAGAGCTGCTGTTCCCTTTTTTTAGTCCTGCGCTGCAATGACCGGTCCCACCTCCTGAAAAATTTATTCCAACTGAAGATTCCTGCCAGACAAAAGGTGCCACCACAGAAAACTCTTCCTGCCCTAGAAGTGCCCAGGCTGCACAAACTACACCTGAAGCCAATGGATCCAGACTTTTTTTCCTGGTGGAAAGAGCTGCTGTTCCCTTTTTTCAGGGCTGCACTGCAATGGCCGGTCCCACCTCCTGGAAAGTTTATTGTAAATGAAGATTCCTGCCAGACAAATACTGCCACCACAGAAAACTTATCTAGCCCACGATATGCCCAGGCTGTCCCACCAACTGCACCTCAAAACCAAAGGATCCAGACTTTTTTTACTTGTGGAAAGAGCTGCTGTTCCCTTTTCTCAGCCATGCGCTGCAATGGCCGGTCCCACCTTTCAAAAAATTGAATCCAACTGAAGATTCCTGCCAGACAAAAGGTGCTACCACAGAAAACTCTTCCTGCCCAAGAAGTACCCAGCCTGCCCCAGCAAATAGACCTGAAGTCAAAGGATCCAGACTTTTTTCCTGGTGGAAAGAGCTGTTGTTCCCTTTTTTCAGTCCTGCTCTGCTATGGCCCGTCCCACCTCCTGGAAAATTGAATCCAACTGAAAATTCCTGCCAGACAAAAGGTGCCACCACAGAAAACTCATCTAGCCCAAGAAGTGCCCAGGCTGCCCCACCAACTGCACCTCAAAACCAAAGGATCCAGACTTTTTTTCCTGGTGGAAAGAGCTGCTGTTCCCTTTTTTCAGCCGTGCGCTGCAATGGCCGGTCCCACCTCCTGAAAAATTTACTCCAACTGAAGATTCCTGCCAGACAAAAGGTGCCACCACAGAAAACTCATCTAGCCCAAGAAGTGCCCAGGCTGACCCACCCACTGCATCTCAAAACCAAAGGATCCAGACTTTTTTTCCTGGTGGAAAGAGCTGCTGTTCCCTTTTTTCAGTCCTGCGCTGCAATGGCCGGTCCCACATCCTGGAAAATTGAATCCAACTGAAGATTCCTGCCAGACAAAAGGTACCACCACAGAAACTCTTCCTGGCCAAGAAGTACCCAGGCTGTACCAACTAAACGTGAAGCCAAAGGATCCTGCCTTTTTTTCTTTGGGGAAAGAGCTGCTGTTCCCTTTTTTTAGTCCTGCGCTGCAATGACCGGTCCCACCTCCTGAAAAATTTACTCCAACTGAAGATTCCTGCCAGAAAAAAGGTGCCACCACAGAAAACTCTTCCTGCCCTAGAAGTGCCCAGCCTGCCCCACCAACTACACCTGAAGCCAATGGATCCAGACTTTTTTTCCTGGTGGAAAGGGCTGCTGTTCCCGTTTTTCAGCCCTGCACTGCAATCGCCGGTCCCACCTTTCAAAAAATTGAATCCAACTGAAGATTCCTGCCAGACAAAAGGTGCCACCACAGAAAACTCATCTAGCCCAAGAAGTGCCCAGGCTGCCCCACCAACTGCATCTCAAAACCAAAGGATCCTGACTTTTTTTCCTGGTGGAAAGAGCTGTTGTTCTCTTTTATCAGTCCTGCTCTGCTATGGCCGGTCCCACCTCCTGGAAAATTGAATCCAACTGAAGATTCCTGCCAGACAAATGTGCCACCACAGAAATTCTTCCTGGCCAAGAAGTACGCAGGCTGTACCAACTAAACCTGAAACCAAAGGATCCTGCCTTTTTTTCTTTGGGGAAAGAGCTGCTGTTACCTTTTTTTAGTCCTGCGCTGCAATGGCCGGTCCCACCTCTTGAAAAATTTACTCCAACTGAAGATTCCTGCCAGACAAAAGGTGCCACCACAGAAAGTTCTTCCTGCCCAAGAAGTGCCCAGGCTGCCCCAAAAACTGCCCCTGAAACCAAAGGATCCAGACTTTTTTTCCCGGTGGAAAGAGCTGCTGTTCCCTTTTTTCAGCCCTGCTCTGCTATGGCCGGTCCCACCTCCTGGAAAATTGAATCCAACTGAAGATTCCTGCCAGACAAAAGGTACCACCACAGAAACTCTTCCTGGCCAAGAAGTACCCAGGCTGTACCAACTAAACCTGAAGCCAAAGGATCCAGACTTTTTTTCTTTGGGGAAAGAGCTGCTGTTCCCTTTTTTTAGTCCTGCGCTGCAATGACCGGTCCCACCTCCTGAAAAATTTATTCCAACTGAAGATTCCTGCCAGACAAAAGGTGCCACCACAGAAAACTCTTCCTGCCCTAGAAGTGCCCAGGCTGCACAAACTACACCTGAAGCCAATGGATCCAGACTTTTTTTCCTGGTGGAAAGAGCTGCTGTTCCCTTTTTTCAGGGCTGCACTGCAATGGCCGGTCCCACCTCCTGGAAAGTTTATTGTAAATGAAGATTCCTGCCAGACAAATACTGCCACCACAGAAAACTTATCTAGCCCACGATATGCCCAGGCTGTCCCACCAACTGCACCTCAAAACCAAAGGATCCAGACTTTTTTTACTTGTGGAAAGAGCTGCTGTTCCCTTTTCTCAGCCATGCGCTGCAATGGCCGGTCCCACCTTTCAAAAAATTGAATCCAACTGAAGATTCCTGCCAGACAAAAGGTGCTACCACAGAAAACTCTTCCTGCCCAAGAAGTACCCAGCCTGCCCCAGCAAATAGACCTGAAGTCAAAGGATCCAGACTTTTTTCCTGGTGGAAAGAGCTGTTGTTCCCTTTTTTCAGTCCTGCTCTGCTATGGCCCGTCCCACCTCCTGGAAAATTGAATCCAACTGAAAATTCCTGCCAGACAAAAGGTGCCACCACAGAAAACTCATCTAGCCCAAGAAGTGCCCAGGCTGCCCCACCAACTGCACCTCAAAACCAAAGGATCCAGACTTTTTTTCCTGGTGGAAAGAGCTGCTGTTCCCTTTTTTCAGCCGTGCGCTGCAATGGCCGGTCCCACCTCCTGAAAAATTTACTCCAACTGAAGATTCCTGCCAGACAAAAGGTGCCACCACAGAAAACTCATCTAGCCCAAGAAGTGCCCAGGCTGACCCACCCACTGCATCTCAAAACCAAAGGATCCAGACTTTTTTTCCTGGTGGAAAGAGCTGCTGTTCCCTTTTTTCAGTCCTGCGCTGCAATGGCCGGTCCCACATCCTGGAAAATTGAATCCAACTGAAGATTCCTGCCAGACAAAAGGTACCACCACAGAAACTCTTCCTGGCCAAGAAGTACCCAGGCTGTACCAACTAAACGTGAAGCCAAAGGATCCTGCCTTTTTTTCTTTGGGGAAAGAGCTGCTGTTCCCTTTTTTTAGTCCTGCGCTGCAATGACCGGTCCCACCTCCTGAAAAATTTACTCCAACTGAAGATTCCTGCCAGAAAAAAGGTGCCACCACAGAAAACTCTTCCTGCCCTAGAAGTGCCCAGCCTGCCCCACCAACTACACCTGAAGCCAATGGATCCAGACTTTTTTTCCTGGTGGAAAGGGCTGCTGTTCCCGTTTTTCAGCCCTGCACTGCAATCGCCGGTCCCACCTTTCAAAAAATTGAATCCAACTGAAGATTCCTGCCAGACAAAAGGTGCCACCACAGAAAACTCATCTAGCCCAAGAAGTGCCCAGGCTGCCCCACCAACTGCATCTCAAAACCAAAGGATCCTGACTTTTTTTCCTGGTGGAAAGAGCTGTTGTTCTCTTTTATCAGTCCTGCTCTGCTATGGCCGGTCCCACCTCCTGGAAAATTGAATCCAACTGAAGATTCCTGCCAGACAAATGTGCCACCACAGAAATTCTTCCTGGCCAAGAAGTACGCAGGCTGTACCAACTAAACCTGAAACCAAAGGATCCTGCCTTTTTTTCTTTGGGGAAAGAGCTGCTGTTACCTTTTTTTAGTCCTGCGCTGCAATGGCCGGTCCCACCTCTTGAAAAATTTACTCCAACTGAAGATTCCTGCCAGACAAAAGGTGCCACCACAGAAAGTTCTTCCTGCCCAAGAAGTGCCCAGGCTGCCCCAAAAACTGCCCCTGAAACCAAAGGATCCAGACTTTTTTTCCCGGTGGAAAGAGCTGCTGTTCCCTTTTTTCAGCCCTGCTCTGCTATGGCCGGTCCCACCTCCTGGAAAATTGAATCCAACTGAAGATTCCTGCCAGACAAATGTACCACCACAGAAATTCTTCCTGCCCTAGAAGTGCCCTGGCTGCACAAACTACACCTGAAGCCAATGGATCCAGACTTTTTTTCCTGGTAGAAAGAGCTGCTGTTCCCTTTTTTCAGCCCTGCGCTGCAATGACCGGTCCCACCTCCTGAAAAATTTACTCCAACTGAAGATTCCTGCCAGACAAAAGGTGCCACCACAGAAAACTCTTCCTACCCTAGAAGTGCCCAGGCTGCCCCACCAACTACACCTGAAGCCAAAGGATCCAGACTTTTTTCCTGGTGGAAAGAGCTGTTGTTCCCTTTTTTCAGGCCTGCGCTGCAATGGCCGGTCCCACCTCCTGGAAAATTGAATCCAACTGAAGATTCCTGCCAGACAAAAGGTGCCACCACAGAAAGCTCTTGCTGCCCAAGAAGTGCCCAGGCTGCACAAACTACACCTGCAGCCAATGGATCCAGACTTTTTTCCTGGTGGAAAGAGCTGCTGTTCCCTTTTTTCAGCCCTGCACTGCAATGGCCGGTCCCACCTCCTGGAAAGTTTATTGTAAATGAAGATTCCTGCCAGACAAAAGCTGCCACCACAGAAAACTCATCTAGCCCAAGAAGTGCCCAGGCTGCCCCACCCACTGCATCTTAAAGCCAAGGGATCCAGACTTTTTTTCCTGGTGGAAAGAGCTGTTGTTCCCTTTTTTCAGTCCTGCGCTGCAATGGCCGGTCCCACCTCCTGGAAAATTGAATCCAACTGAAGATTCCTGCCAGACAAAAGGTACCACCACAGAAACTCTTCCTGGCCAAGAAGTACCCAGGTTGTACCAACTGAACCTAAAACCAAAGGATCCTGCCTTTTTTTCTTTGGGGAAAGAGCTGCTGTTCCCTTTTTTTAGTCCTGCGCTGCAATGACCGGTCCCACCTCCTGAAAAATTGAATCCAACTGAAGATTCCTGCCAGACAAAAGGTGCCACCACAGAAAACTCATCTAGCCCAAGAAGTGCCCAGGCTGTCCCACCAACTGCACCTCAAAGCCAAAGGATCCAGACTTTTTTTTCCTGGTGGAAAGAACTGCTGTTCCCTTTTTTCAGCCCTGCGCTGCAATGACCAGTCCCACCGTTTAAAAAATTGAATCCAGCTGAAGATTCCTGCCAGACAAAAGGTGCCACCACAGAAAACTCTTGCTGCCCAAGAAGTGCCCAGGCTACCCCACCAACTGCACCTCAAAGCCAAAGGATCCAGACTTTTTTTCCTGGTGGAAAGAGCTGCTGTTCCGTTTTTTCTGTCCTGCGCTGCAATGGCTGGTCCCACCTCCTGGAAAATTGAATCCAACTGAAGATTCCTGCCAGACAAAAGGTGCCACCATAGAAACTCTTCCTGCCCAAGAAGTACCCAGCCTGCCCCAGCAAATAGACCTGAAGCCAAAGGATCCAGACTTTTTTCCTGGTGGAAAGAGCTGTTGTTCCCTTTTTTCAGGCCTGCGCTGCAATGGCCGGTCCCACCTCCTGGAAAATTGAATCCAACTGAAGATTCCTGCCAGACAAAAGGTGCCACCACAGAAAGCTCTTGCTGCCCAAGAAGTGCCCAGGCTGCACAAACTACACCTGAAACCAATGGATCCAGACTTTTTTTCCTGGTGGAAAGAGCTGCTGTTCCTTTTTTTCAGCCCTGCACTGCAATGGCCGGTCCCACCTCCTGCAAAGTTTATTGTAAATGAAGATTCCTGCCAGACAAAAGGTGCCACCACTGAAAACTCATCTAGCCCAAGAAGTGCCCAGGCTGCCCCACCCACTGCATCTCAAAACCAAAGGATCCAGACTTTTTTTCCTTAGGGAAAGAGCTGCTGTTCCCTTTTTTCAGCCCTGCGCTGCAATGGCCAGTCCCACCTTTTAAAAAATTGAAACCAACTGAAGATTCCTGCCAGACAAAAAGGTGCCACCACAGAAAACTCTTCCTGGCCAAGAAGTGCCCAGCCTCCCCCACCAAATATACCAGAAGCCAAGGGATCCAGACTTTTTTTCCTTAGGGAAAGAACTGCTGTTCCCTTTTTTCAGCCCTGCACTGCAATGGCCAGTCCCACCTCCTGAAAAATTTACTCCAACTGAAGATTCCTGCCAGACAAAAGGTTCCACCACAGAAAACTCTTCCTGCCCTAGAAGTGCCCAGGCTGCCCCACCAACTACACCTGAAGCCAATGGATCCAGACTTTTTTTCCTGGTGGAAAGAGCTGCTGTTCCTTTTTTTCAGCCCTGCACTGCAATGGCCGGTCCCATCTCCTGCAATGTTTATTGTAAATGAAGATTCCTTCCAGACAAAAGGTGCCACCACTGAAAACTCATCTAGCCCAAGAAGTGCCCAGGCTGCCCCACCCACTGCATCTCAAAACCAAAGGATCCAGACTTTTTTTCCTGGTGGAAAGAGCTGCTGTTCCCTTTTTTCAGCCCTGCGCTGCAATGGCCAGTCCCACCTTTTAAAAAATTGAAACCAACTGAAGATTCCTTCCAGACAAAAGGTGCCACCACAGAAAACTCATCTAGCCCAAGAAGTGCCCAGGCTGACCCACCAACTGCATCTCAAAACCAAAGGATCCAGACTTTTTTCCTGGTGGAAAGAGCTGCTGTTCCCTTTTTTCAGCCCTGCGCTGCAATGACCAGTCCCACCGTTTAAAAAATTGAAACCAACTGAAGATTCCTGCCAGACAAAAAGGTGCCACCACAGGAAACTCTTCCTGCCCAAGAAGTGCCCAACCTACCCCAACAAATATACCAGAAGCCAAAGGATCTTGACTTTTTTTCCTGGTGGAAAGAGCTACTGTTCCGTTTTTTCAGGCCTGCCCTGCAATGGCCAGTCCCACCGTTTAAAAAATTGAATCCAGCTGAAGATTCCTGCCAGACAAAAGGTGCCACCACAGAAAACTCATCTAGCCCAAGAAGTGCCCAGGCTGCCCCGCCCACTGCATCTCAAAGCCAAGGGATCCAGATTTTTTTCCTGGTGGAAAGAGCTGTTGTTCCCTTTTTTCAGTCCTGCTCTGCAATGGCCGGTCCCACCTCCTGGAAAATTGAATCCAACTGAAGATTCCTGCCAGACAAAAGGTACCACCACAGAAACTCTTCCTGGCCAAGAAGTACCCAGGCTGTACCAACTAAACCTGAAGCCAAAGGATCCAGACTTTTTTTCTTTGGGGAAAGAGCTGCTGTTCCCTTTTTTTAGTCCTGCGCTGCAATGACCGGTCCCACCTCCTGAAAAATTTATTCCAACTGAAGATTCCTGCCAGACAAAAGGTGCCACCACAGAAAACTCTTCCTGCCCTAGAAGTGCCCAGGCTGCACAAACTACACCTGAAGCCAATGGATCCAGACTTTTTTTCCTGGTGGAAAGAGCTGCTGTTCCCTTTTTTCAGGGCTGCACTGCAATGGCCGGTCCCACCTCCTGGAAAGTTTATTGTAAATGAAGATTCCTGCCAGACAAATACTGCCACCACAGAAAACTTATCTAGCCCACGATATGCCCAGGCTGTCCCACCAACTGCACCTCAAAACCAAAGGATCCAGACTTTTTTTACTTGTGGAAAGAGCTGCTGTTCCCTTTTCTCAGCCATGCGCTGCAATGGCCGGTCCCACCTTTCAAAAAATTGAATCCAACTGAAGATTCCTGCCAGACAAAAGGTGCTACCACAGAAAACTCTTCCTGCCCAAGAAGTACCCAGCCTGCCCCAGCAAATAGACCTGAAGTCAAAGGATCCAGACTTTTTTCCTGGTGGAAAGAGCTGTTGTTCCCTTTTTTCAGTCCTGCTCTGCTATGGCCCGTCCCACCTCCTGGAAAATTGAATCCAACTGAAAATTCCTGCCAGACAAAAGGTGCCACCACAGAAAACTCATCTAGCCCAAGAAGTGCCCAGGCTGCCCCACCAACTGCACCTCAAAACCAAAGGATCCAGACTTTTTTTCCTGGTGGAAAGAGCTGCTGTTCCCTTTTTTCAGCCGTGCGCTGCAATGGCCGGTCCCACCTCCTGAAAAATTTACTCCAACTGAAGATTCCTGCCAGACAAAAGGTGCCACCACAGAAAACTCATCTAGCCCAAGAAGTGCCCAGGCTGACCCACCCACTGCATCTCAAAACCAAAGGATCCAGACTTTTTTTCCTGGTGGAAAGAGCTGCTGTTCCCTTTTTTCAGTCCTGCGCTGCAATGGCCGGTCCCACATCCTGGAAAATTGAATCCAACTGAAGATTCCTGCCAGACAAAAGGTACCACCACAGAAACTCTTCCTGGCCAAGAAGTACCCAGGCTGTACCAACTAAACGTGAAGCCAAAGGATCCTGCCTTTTTTTCTTTGGGGAAAGAGCTGCTGTTCCCTTTTTTTAGTCCTGCGCTGCAATGACCGGTCCCACCTCCTGAAAAATTTACTCCAACTGAAGATTCCTGCCAGAAAAAAGGTGCCACCACAGAAAACTCTTCCTGCCCTAGAAGTGCCCAGCCTGCCCCACCAACTACACCTGAAGCCAATGGATCCAGACTTTTTTTCCTGGTGGAAAGGGCTGCTGTTCCCGTTTTTCAGCCCTGCACTGCAATCGCCGGTCCCACCTTTCAAAAAATTGAATCCAACTGAAGATTCCTGCCAGACAAAAGGTGCCACCACAGAAAACTCATCTAGCCCAAGAAGTGCCCAGGCTGCCCCACCAACTGCATCTCAAAACCAAAGGATCCTGACTTTTTTTCCTGGTGGAAAGAGCTGTTGTTCTCTTTTATCAGTCCTGCTCTGCTATGGCCGGTCCCACCTCCTGGAAAATTGAATCCAACTGAAGATTCCTGCCAGACAAATGTGCCACCACAGAAATTCTTCCTGGCCAAGAAGTACGCAGGCTGTACCAACTAAACCTGAAACCAAAGGATCCTGCCTTTTTTTCTTTGGGGAAAGAGCTGCTGTTACCTTTTTTTAGTCCTGCGCTGCAATGGCCGGTCCCACCTCTTGAAAAATTTACTCCAACTGAAGATTCCTGCCAGACAAAAGGTGCCACCACAGAAAGTTCTTCCTGCCCAAGAAGTGCCCAGGCTGCCCCAAAAACTGCCCCTGAAACCAAAGGATCCAGACTTTTTTTCCCGGTGGAAAGAGCTGCTGTTCCCTTTTTTCAGCCCTGCTCTGCTATGGCCGGTCCCACCTCCTGGAAAATTGAATCCAACTGAAGATTCCTGCCAGACAAATGTACCACCACAGAAATTCTTCCTGCCCTAGAAGTGCCCTGGCTGCACAAACTACACCTGAAGCCAATGGATCCAGACTTTTTTTCCTGGTAGAAAGAGCTGCTGTTCCCTTTTTTCAGCCCTGCGCTGCAATGACCGGTCCCACCTCCTGAAAAATTTACTCCAACTGAAGATTCCTGCCAGACAAAAGGTGCCACCACAGAAAACTCTTCCTACCCTAGAAGTGCCCAGGCTGCCCCACCAACTACACCTGAAGCCAAAGGATCCAGACTTTTTTCCTGGTGGAAAGAGCTGTTGTTCCCTTTTTTCAGGCCTGCGCTGCAATGGCCGGTCCCACCTCCTGGAAAATTGAATCCAACTGAAGATTCCTGCCAGACAAAAGGTGCCACCACAGAAAGCTCTTGCTGCCCAAGAAGTGCCCAGGCTGCACAAACTACACCTGCAGCCAATGGATCCAGACTTTTTTCCTGGTGGAAAGAGCTGCTGTTCCCTTTTTTCAGCCCTGCACTGCAATGGCCGGTCCCACCTCCTGGAAAGTTTATTGTAAATGAAGATTCCTGCCAGACAAAAGCTGCCACCACAGAAAACTCATCTAGCCCAAGAAGTGCCCAGGCTGCCCCACCCACTGCATCTTAAAGCCAAGGGATCCAGACTTTTTTTCCTGGTGGAAAGAGCTGTTGTTCCCTTTTTTCAGTCCTGCGCTGCAATGGCCGGTCCCACCTCCTGGAAAATTGAATCCAACTGAAGATTCCTGCCAGACAAAAGGTACCACCACAGAAACTCTTCCTGGCCAAGAAGTACCCAGGTTGTACCAACTGAACCTAAAACCAAAGGATCCTGCCTTTTTTTCTTTGGGGAAAGAGCTGCTGTTCCCTTTTTTTAGTCCTGCGCTGCAATGACCGGTCCCACCTCCTGAAAAATTGAATCCAACTGAAGATTCCTGCCAGACAAAAGGTGCCACCACAGAAAACTCATCTAGCCCAAGAAGTGCCCAGGCTGTCCCACCAACTGCACCTCAAAGCCAAAGGATCCAGACTTTTTTTTCCTGGTGGAAAGAACTGCTGTTCCCTTTTTTCAGCCCTGCGCTGCAATGACCAGTCCCACCGTTTAAAAAATTGAATCCAGCTGAAGATTCCTGCCAGACAAAAGGTGCCACCACAGAAAACTCTTGCTGCCCAAGAAGTGCCCAGGCTACCCCACCAACTGCACCTCAAAGCCAAAGGATCCAGACTTTTTTTCCTGGTGGAAAGAGCTGCTGTTCCGTTTTTTCTGTCCTGCGCTGCAATGGCTGGTCCCACCTCCTGGAAAATTGAATCCAACTGAAGATTCCTGCCAGACAAAAGGTGCCACCATAGAAACTCTTCCTGGCCAAGAAGTACCCAAGCTGTACCAACTAAACCTGGAGCCAAAGGATCCTGCCTTTTTTTCTTTAGGGAAAGAACTGCTGTTCCCTTTTTTCAGTCCTGCGCTGCAATGGCCGGTCCCACCTCCTGGAAAATTTAGTCCAAATGAACATTCCTACCGGACAAAAGGTACCTCCACAGAAACCTCTTTGCTGCCCAAGAAGTGCCCAAGCTGCCCCACCAACTACACCTGAAGCCAACGCTTCCAGAATTTTTTCTTGGTGGAAGGAGCTGCTGTTCCCTTTTTTCAGTCCTGCGCTGCAATGGCCAGTCCCACCTCCTGTAAAATGTAATCCAAATGAACATTCCTGCCAGACAAAAGGTGCCACCACAGAAAGGTCTTCCTGCCCAAGATGTGCCCAGGCTGCCCCAACAACTGCACCACAAACCCAAAGAATCCAGACTTTTTTTCCTGGTGGAAAGAGCTGCTGTTCCCTTTTTTCTTCCCTGCTCTGCAATGGCTTTTCCCACCTTTTGAAATATTGAATGCAAATGAAGATTCCTGCCAGACAAAAGGTGCCACCACAGAAAACGCTTTGCTTCCCAAGAAGTTTCCAGGCTGCCCCAACAACTGCAACTGAAGCGAAAGGATCCAGACTTTTTTTCCTTTAGGGAAAGAGCTGCTGTTCCCTTTATTCAACCCTGCGCTGCAATGGCTGGTCCCACCTCCTGGAAAATTGAATCCAATTGAAGATTCCTGTTAGACAAAAGGTGCCACCACAGGAATCTCTTGCTGCCCAAGAAGTGCCCAGGCTGCCCGAACAACTGCACTTTGTGATAGGTAACGAGGCTATAAATTTAGGTTTCATTGTATAAAAGATTTATTAACGCCGTAAACAAGCAGAAACAGCTGGCCGGGCGACCAGAGGAAACCCCTGTTCCTGCCGCAGTCCGCAAAGGGGAACAGAAACAGCACTTATTATACCCTTCTTTGCCTCCTCCCCCCCAAAGTCATGTCATCAGTCCATTGGTGGAGATTTCATGGGCTGCATCCTGCTTGGTTCCCTCTTCACGGACCAGCTCTGGGTTGGTTCCTCCTTTCGCGGGCCATCTCCATTGTTGAGGGGTGTCCACCAATAATTTTAAAGTCATTAGTGTCTATTAGGCCGTGGTTCTGGAAATTTCCATCAGGATGACGGTTGATCACCCGGACTGTCCCTGCCTCATTCCTCTGGGCTCTTCCTGGGGCACTGGGATGTGGGATGTGCAATGCCAAGGGCAGGACCATGGGGTGGCACCTGCCAGGCTGCTGAGCAGGGACAAGGAGGCCATGAGGCCCCAGGGCTGCAAGGGCCACTCCCCTCCTCCTGGCATCAGGGGCACAGACAGCAGCCCTGGCCAAAGGCCTGCAGAAGGTGGCTGTGTCAGGGCCTTTCAGCTTCTCCCCATCCCTGTCTCCTCTCCAGCCCAGGCTGTCCTACGGTGTCCATGCCCTGCCCCTTTCCCTGCAGGCTGTCGTCATCCCCCCGGCTGCCCCACCTGGCTGGCACCTTCCTGCACTGACATCTCTGCGTCCTCCCTGGCTCTTCCTGCACACACAAAGCCTTGGCCTCATCCAGACTCCTCCTGGGTGACGTGTTGCAGCACAGCATTTTCCATGGAGTGAAATTCCTTTTTCCTCATGTCCACTCGGGACCTCCCCAGCTGCACTTGCCATTAATTCTTTCTTTCTCATGCTCTTTTCTGCTCTGACAAAAGGATCCACCATCTCTAAATCCACCCTTCAAGCCCTCTGAGGGCTGTCCTGTGCTGTCCTCAGTCTCCACACCATTGAGGCCGCAGCTCTTTAGCCCCTCTCTAGTGCTCATGTGCTTGAGACGTTTAAACCCCATCTTGGGAGATCTCTGGGTGTTACGACCCGCCCCAGGAAAAGAGAGGGGGGGGGGTAACCCAGGTTTTATCAAAAATTCCTTTGGGGTGGATTAAAGCGAAGCGACACTAAATAATCGGTGTATGAAAATATATAAGATTTATTTTAACAGTCTTGAATCAACAAGTAAGTTAACATTTTTGGGTGCTGTCATAATCAATAGGTAAGCTAACACTTTTGGGTGCTGTCATAACCTTTCTGGGGAGGAGAAAAATGCGTAGGGGAGAGAAAGGCAGGATAAGAGCCAGGGAGAGTAAGGGAAAGAAAAGCTGAGAGTAGACAGATGTCCATAGTCACCGCCCACGGGGTCCAGCGATGCTTGAGAGTGATGGTCTTGATTCGCAGGCGGTGGGGGAGAAGAACTCCCAAATTCCCAAAGTCACCAGTAAGTTTATATGCTCTGGCGCCTCCCTGGCATGAGGGGTTGCTTTTCCCTTTTTTGGACTTAGTCCTCCAGAGTCACATTGTCTTTTCAGTTGTTGTTTTCAGGACAGTGTAACTAATCGCCCAGCAGAGGTGTCAATAGGCAAAAGCCTGCAAGGTCGACTCTTCATGGGCTATCAGAGGTACAGTGTAACAGTAACTAATCGCCCAGCAGAGGTGTCAATAGGCAAAAGCCTGCAAGGTCGACTCTTCATGGGCTATCAGAGGTACAGTGTAACAGTTAAAAGCCCGCAAGCTCGGCTCTTCTCAGTTGTTGTTTTCAGGACAGTGTACCTACTAAGCGCCCAGCAGGTGTGTCAAAAGCCTGAGAATGCATAAATCATCAACTATTTCAGTCTCTGACACTGGGCACTCACAGATGTTTTTGCAGATGAAAATATGATGCTCAAAGCCTACGTAAATCACAGTTGCCATGACAACCAGCATATATTCCCATTGCTATGGTCAGTTACCATGGTAAATAGAATACATTCCCATTGCCACAGTCACTTACCATGGCAACCATAATCCGATGTCATTGCTACAGTCATTTACTGTGGCAAACAGCATACTTCCCACTGCTACGGTCAGTTACCATGGCAACCATAATACTTCCCACTGGTACAGTCAGTTACCATGGCAACCATCATACATTACAATTGCTATGGTCAGTGACCATGGCAACCAGCATACATTCCCACAGCTATGGTCAGTCACCATGGCAAACAGCATATATTCTCATTGCCACAGTCAGTTACCACAGCAACTATCATACATTCCCATTGCTAAGGTCAGTTACCATGGCAACCATCAGACATTCCCATTCCTACAGTCAGTTACCGTGGCAACGATCATACTTTCCCACTGGTATGGTTGGTTACCATGGCAACCAGCATACATTCTCATTGCCATGGTAAGTTACCACGGCAACCATCATATATTGCCATTGGTACAGTCAGTTACCATGGTAACCATCATACATTCCCTTTTCTGCAGTCAGTTACTACAGGCAACCACCATATTTCACACTGGTACAATCGGTTACCATGGCAACTGTCACACATTCCCATTTCTATGGTCAGTTACCATGACAAACATCGCACATTCCCACTGCTACACACAGCTCCCATGGCAACCATCGCACATTCCCGTTACTATGGTCAGTTACCATGGCAACCATCATACATTCCCGTTACCACAGTCAGTTACCATGGCAACAAACATACTTCCCACTGCTACAGTCAGTTACCATGGAAACCGGCATACATTACAATTGCCACGGTCGTTACCATGCTAACCATCATACATTCTCATTGCTATGGTCGGTTACCATGGCAACCAGCATACCTTTCCATTGTTACAGTCAGTTACCATGACATCAGACATTTCCATTTTAATGAGCAGTTACCATGGCAACCAGCATACATTCCCATTGCTATGGTCGGTTACCATGGCAACCAGCATACAGTCCCATTGCTATGGTTGGTTACCATGGCAACCATCAGACATTTCCATAGTTATGGGCAGTTACCATGGAAAACAGCATACATTCTCATTGCTACAGTCAGTTACCATGGCAACCATCATACTTCCCACAGGTACAGTCAGTTACCAATGGCAACCAGCATAATCCCGTTGCTACAGTTAGTTACCATGGCAGCCATAATACATTCCCATTCCTACTGTCAGTTACCATGGCAACCATCATACATTCCCATTCCTACTGTCAGTTACCATAGCAAACATCATACATTGCCATTTCCACAGTCAGTTACCCTGGCAACCATCATACAGTCCCATTGCTGCTATCAGTTACTATGGCAACCATCATCCAGCCGCGTTGCTACGGTCAGTCACTATGGCAACCAGCATACAATCCAATTGCTATGGTCGGTTACCATGGCAACCATCATACATTCCCATTGCTACAGTCAGTTACCACGGCAACCATCATACATTCCTGTTGCTACGGTCAGTTACCATGGCAACCACCATACATTCCCACTGCTATTGTCGGTTACCATGGTACCCATCACACATTCCCATGGCTGTAGTCGGTTACCATGGCAACCATCATAAATTCCCTTTGCTATGGTCAGTTACCATGGCAACCATCACACATCCCATTGTTGTGGTTGGTTACCATGGCAACCATCATATGGTCCACTGCTACAATCAGTTGCCATGGCAACCATCATACAGCGACGTTGCTACGATCAGTTAGCATGGCAACCATCTGAATTTTAGTTTCTGTGGTCAGTTACCATGGCAACCATCATATAACCGTCTTGCTAAAGTCAGTTACCATGGTAACATCATACATTCCTGTTCCTACTGTCAGTTACCATGGAACCATCATACAGTCCCATTGCTCTTATCAGTTACCATGGCAATCATCATACTTCCCGCTGCTGCGGTCAGTTACTATGGCAACCAGCATACATTCTCATTCCCACGGTCAGTTACCATAAGAACCACCATACATTCCCATTGCTACAGTAGGTTACCATGGTAACCATCATACATTAGCATTGCTATGGTCAGTTACCATGGAAACCATCATACAGTCATGTTGCTATGATTGTTTACCATGGCAACTAACATACATTCTTGTTGCTTCGGTCAGTTCCCATGGAAAACAACATACTTTCCACTGGTACAGTCTGTTACCATGGCAACAACAATACATTCTCATTTCTATAGTCAGTTACTGTGGCAACCATCATACATTCCTGTTGCTACAGTCAGTTACCATGGCAACCATCATACTTCCAGTTGCTACAGTCAGTTTCCCATGGCAACCATGACACATTTCCATTGCTGCGGTCAGTTACCATGGCAACCATCATAGATTCACATTGCTATGCTCGATTACCAGGGCAACCATCATAAAGTCACATTCCTATGGTCGGTTACCATGGCAACAAGCATACATTGCCGTTGCTACAGTCAGTTACCATGGGAAACAACATACATTCCCATTTCTACAGTCAGTTACTATGGTAACCTCTTGGTTCCTCTTGATGAGAAGCAGATGCAGATGAGCCTCCCTGTTGTCCACCAACCTGCCAGCTGTGCTCTAAAGGCCTGTGTGCCAAGGGGTGTCTTCACCAAGACCCTGCACAAACCTCTGGGACTCTTTGCATCCTGTCGTGAGGCCTTTCCAGTGAATTCCAGGGTTATCAAAGCCAACTTGAATGGGCTCTTTGTCTCACTCCACAAGGTCACCCAAACCAGTCTCTCCTCTGACCCTCACCCACAAAAGTTCACCCAATTTGTTCACCCCCTACAGCAGCTGCACAGCTCCAAGAAGCTCCTTCCCGCTGAGGACACCTCTCTCCTGCTCTTTCTCTCCTGTGTCTCCTTGGCCTTCTCTCCCAACCCATCACAGCCCTGCAACCTGGGAACTGTCTCAGCAGGCCTGGGCTGTTATTGCCTGCAAGTGGAATGAAGAGAGACTTGGGGCTGCAGCTCCTCCTGCCTGTGCCCCACACGCAGGGCATTGGGGCCTGTCTGGCTGCAGCCCCTCAGTGGGGCACCGGGGTAAGAACAGACTTGCAGAGGGGAAAGCTGCTCTGAAAGCCCCGAGAGCTGGGGTGTGCAGAGGCTTTGCTGACAATGGCCTTAGGGGTGGACGTGCTGGGACTCAGGCCCAGGGGGAAAATCCCAGGCCTGATCCCTGAGGAGATCAGCACATGCTGCTGAAATGCTGGGGGAGAGAAGAGCCAGCAGAGTGAGGGAACAAGTGTGGACAGCCTGGGCTGATGGGATTTGGACTCGTGCCTGGCCCGGCCTTGGCTGGGCAGAGAAGGGACAGCCTTTGTGTCCCTGCAGGGCTGGGATTCACTCCCTGCCCCAAAGGCCCCCAGTGTGTCTGAGAAGCCCTGGGTGGTGCCTGTCCCACAACTGCTGGGAATGGGGAGGGGGTTCCTGCACAGGCCCTGTGCTGTCCAGGGCAGCTGCTGCACTTGTGCTGCAGAGCCCTGGCACCTCCCCTGGCACTACAGGCCCCTCTTTGGCTTTTCAGTCCAGGCTCAGCTGCCCTGAATTAGGTTCAGCAGTGAAGGGATGTCCAGGAGACAACTGCCATTGTACTCTGAGGACATGCAGAAAATACCCTGATAAAGAACAGGAGAGAGACCTCTCTCCCTGTGCCACCTGACTCCATTTGGTCACCTGAACACCTCTAGGGGCTGCCCTGGACAGAAGGAACAGTGACAGGTTCCCCTGTCCTACATGTGGGCCCCTTCTGCCACTGAAGTTGGCCAAAGCAATGTCCCAGCAGCCTCCAAGAAGATCCCACAGCTGCTGCCCTGTCCCTAGGAACTGCTCCACTGGAACCTGCAGTTCCCAGCAGGAGTCTTGGTCATCTCTGGCCCCTCAGAAGGAACCAGGGCTTTGTGTCCCAGCAGGTCACTCCTGGCTTTGGTCTTCTTTCATTCCCGGGGGAGCTGGGACAAGGAGTCACCTGCAGGGGCCTGTTTTGGGCCCACTGAAGTGGGGCAGGAGGAATCCCAGCCCATGGGGGTTGTGGAGGGAGCTGAGTGTCCTTCTGGCCCCAGGTCTGCAGAGCCACAAGGAGACACCTCTGTTGACTCAGCTGAGTCCCTTCCCTCAGTGCAGGTGAAGGAGATCCCTCCTGGGCACTGTCTGGGTTTCCTGTCTAATGATGGGACATGAAAAGGGGACTCTTGGACTTAACTCTGTGTCTGTTTGGAGAAATGACAGTGCTGAAAGAAGTGTCTGTGCCCAGCTGAGAGAAGGCACATCATTATTTCCTTCAGCTGTGTGCCAGCAGGTTCCCCTGGAGCCCCAGGGACAGCTGGAGGGAGCCCAGAGGGGCAGAGAAAGGGCTGCCTGGGGCTGTTGCTGTGCTGCTGAGCTGGGCCAGGCTCCTGGCACACAGGGAGCTCCTGGCAAGCAAGAAGAGCTTCAAAGAGACAGCTCTGCTGGTGAGTAGCTCCTCTGCACAGCCCAGCAGGGCTGAGGGCACTGCCTGCAGCACCCAGGGCACAGGAGAGAAGGCAGAGAGATGAGAGGCAGCCTGGGCTGGGAGGTGACTGAGCTCTTACTACAGGAGAAACCTTCCCAGGATTTGAAGGAAGAATTCTCTGGCTGTAGCAAAGTTCAGCTTCTCTTCCTGGAGGCATCTCCTCAAGCTGCCACATCCCACAGCTTCCAGGATCTTTCAGCAGGACTCTCCCAGTTGCTGCAGTGCAGGGGAAGTGGCCATATGGCAGAGCAGGGCAGGAGCTGCAGGCAGCAAGGGCAGAGAGGAGAAGGGAGCAGGAGGTTCAAGGGATCCTGGGGTGGGAGGACAGGGCAGAGCTGCTCAGGGCAGGAACCTTGCCAGCCCTTTGCCATGGTCAGGCTGTGGCTGCAGAGCAGTGCAGGTGAGTTCCTGCAAGTGCCTCTCCCAGCTGCCAAATGGCAGCAGTGGCAGGAGCTGTCAGGATGGCTCTGCTGGATTTGCTGGGGTGCAGCAGGAGAAGCTGCTGCAGAGCAGGACTTGCTGCTGCCCCCTCAGAGGCCCAGGGCCAGAAGGTTCCCTGTGCCAGGGCTGGCTGTGGGGTGGGAAGGTGGGGGTGCAGCCAGGGGTGCCCAGGGCTGTGGTGCAGAGCAGGGTCCTGCCCCCAGGGCTCTGTGTGCTGGGCAGGGACTCTGCTGCCTGCCAGGCTCAGCTCTCAGCCCGCCCAAGGAGCTGCCACGGGGCTGGGGGAGAAGGGCTGTGGGGAAGGAACAACTCCTGGGAGGGCAGAGCAGGGCAGAGTCCTTCTGATCTCCAAAGTGGGCTGCAGATCAAAGCAGGAAATTTCCCAGAAGGTGTTTGCAAGAGGCACAGACAGACAGGAGGTACCTTAAAGAGAATGAACCAGTTCTTTCAGTGTTATACTCTGGGTTGTCTGGGTGCTGACTGTGACAGAGAAATTAATCTCTGAGCACAGGAGGAGACACTGAAACATGAACTCTGTTAGATTAGAGGAGATTGAACCTGAGAGTGTCAGACAATAAAACTGTCTTATAGACACATCAGTGTCACTTTCTCAGCCCTGAGCCCGGGGAAGCAGCTGCTGGCAGGGACAGCTCCAGGCAGCAGAGCCCTGGGCAGGGAGTGGGGGGCAAGTGCCTGGGGGAGGGGGTGTTTAGGCAGCTCTGGGGGCCCTTCCCTGCAGCTCTGCTGGGCACTGTGTGCTGGGCCATAGAAATGAGGATTCCTGCAGTGGAACTTTCCCAGCTGTAATGGTAAAAATAGAAAACACAGGTACAATTATTCCAAGGACAGACTAAGCTTCTGCTCTGCAGCTCCAGCTCTTCTGAGTCATTAGGGTAGCGATGGAACTTTTGTATTCAAGGTCTCTTACATCTGACATTCCTTGTGTGTGTGAGAGCTTTACCAAAAAATTCCATGTCCCCCTGGAGCAGAGCAAAACTGACTGCTTGGTAGTGCATTTGGTGACATTTGACACATGGATTTCATTTAGCAATGGAGTGGCTTTTCCATAGAGGTCTATCTTAACTGTTCCCTGTCCTTTCTTTTTTTGAACAGATCCTGTACTAAAAAGCATCAAATGTCCAACAGCAGCTCCATGCCCCAGTTCCTCCTCCTGGCATTCGCAGACAGGAGGGAGCTGCAGCTCCTGCACTT
Source organism: Manacus candei (assembly GCF_025592945.1). Classification (NCBI taxonomy): domain Eukaryota; kingdom Metazoa; phylum Chordata; class Aves; order Passeriformes; family Pipridae; genus Manacus; species Manacus candei. The sequence goes on along the minus strand of NW_026138093.1, from coordinate 8,666,323 downwards.
CTGGCTCTTCCTGGCCATCTCCCTGGCTGCCCTCCTGGCCAACGGCCTCATCCTCAGCGCCGTAGCCTGTGACCACCACCTACACACCCCCATGGGCTTCTTCCTGCTCAACCTCTCCCTCACAGACCTGGGCTGCATCTGCACCACTGTCCCCAAAGCCATGCACAATTCCCTCTGGGACACCACAACCATCTCCTACATGGGATGTGCTGCACAGGTTTTTCTCCTCATATTCTTATTTGGAGTAGAGTATTTCCTCCTCACCATCATGTGCTACGACCGCTACGTTGCCATCTGCAAACCCCTGCACTACGGGACCCTCCTGGGCAGCAGAGCTTGTGCCCACATGGCAGCAGCTGCCTGGGCCACTGGCTTTCTCAATGCTCTGCTGCACACAGCCAGTACATTTTCCCTGCCCCTGTGCCAGGGCAATGCCCTGGGCCAGTTCTTCTGTGAAATCCCACACATCCTCAAGCTCTCCTGCTCACACTCAGGCTACCGCAGGGAAATTGGGCTCATTGGGGTTAGTGCCTGTGTAATATTTGGGTGTTTCATTTTCATTGTTTTCTCCTATGTGCAGATCTTCAGGGCTGTGCTGAGGATCCCCTCTCAGCAGGGACGGCACAAAGCCTTTTCCACGTGCCTCCCTCACCTGGCCGTGGTCTCCCTGTTCCTCAGCACTTTATTCTTTTCCTACCTGAAGCCCCCCTCCATCTCCTCCCCATCCCTGGATCTGGCCCTATCAGTTCTGTACTCAGTGGTTCCTCCAGCATTGAACCCCTTCATCTACAGCCTGAGGAACCAGGAGCTCAAGGATGCCCTGAGGAAACTCATAACTGGCTGTTTTTCAGAAGCAATAAACTCTCCTTCTTCTGCATGTTATTTACCTCATTAAAGGCCAATCCTGTTATGGACTTAATTAAAGGCCCACCATACCTTCTCTATTTTTTGCTTCTGATAGCAGTGTTATTTTGGGAGAATTTGTTCACATCAAAAAATCTTTATATCTATAAATATATCTATAAGGATATATATATAATTTTTTTTATAGATATATAAACACCATTTTCAATTCAGTGTTTGCCTTTCTAGCCTGGCCCGGAAGGTGTACAGATTGGGAAATGTACTCACTGTGTGCTCAAACCAAATAAAGAGCTCTGCAATGACTTGTTTGCCTGACATCTTTCCTCTCTGACTTCTCTGCAGCTGCAGGGTCGGTGCCTCTGTGCAGAGCTGGGCCAGAAAAGAGTCCCAGCAGAGCAGCACTGCCAGGGAGCAGCAGCCCTTCTCCTGCGTGGCCTCCTCTCCCTTCCCTTCCACACTGTCCTGCAGAGCCCTGTGTTGTTGGAGGCCTCAGTGCTCTGGCAGTGGGTGCCAGTCCTGCTGCAGGACTGTCCAGGGACTGCAGGCAGGGACAGCCACGGGCACTGCTGGCACAGAGCTGACCTCTGCAGCAGCACTGCCATCCTGCAGGGGCATCTCCTCAGGCCAGGGCCTGAAAGCTTCCATCTGCTTTCCACTTTGCTCTCCAGGATGTGCCCAACACAACGCCCTGCAGAGGAAAACAGCAGTGACCAGCACAAGGGGGGGAGTGCCCAGGGTGGGGGCACCCAGCAGTGCCCTGGCACAGCCAGCGCCGCTCCCAGCACTGGCCTCTCACCCCAGGCCATTGGGCTTGTTCTTCCCTCCAAGGAGGGACAGCAAATGACCAGCTCAGGAGTCCATGTTTGCACTGCATGGACAAGACATGCCCATGTGTCACAGCTTGGGGCTGGGGGGGTGGAAGGCTTAGACAAAGTTGATGGCAGAAGCCGTCTCATTGAGCTACGAGGGGCAGAAAGGACCCCCTTGCTTTCTAAATTCCTTCTCAGAGAGGAGCCTGGCTGTGACTGGATCCAATCTCAGGCTCAGAGTTTGATTTCAATTGAGGAATTACAGAGGTGTGATTCAATCACTTTGCCCTGCAAATTTTAGTGAAGGTAAATCAGAAATATTTCTGTAAAACAAATTGCTTATTATGACAAATGAACAGAAAATTGATCAGACAAGTGAACAGATGAAAGACCTTAAAGAGAATTATTTCCTGCACAGTATAAAAGCAAAAATCTCCTAGTACTAGAGTGTACAATAGGACAGTGCAGTCAATCAAAGTAATTCTATTAAAGCAATTGGATCAAAGACAGCAAGAAGAAACAATCCTGAAGCAGACATTGAGGTAACTCACCCCACAGCGACAAGGGGTAGTTCCCTCTCTTTCACTTAACCCCTGGGCAGTGACCATGAAGAGCTGTCCCTGCTTCATGGCAGAAGCTCCACACACTTCAAAGTCTGTGGAAGAATCTGACACATGAAAGTTGGACGAATCTTTTATAGTTATAAAGAGTTTGACTGCCAGACATGTTTGCAGGCCAGGGAGCAGCTTATCTGACAAACCCTACTTCAGAAAGCAGGATGTGTATTTGAACTTTCATGAAGCATTTTGAGTTTAGCATAATTCAACATTAAAAACAGCACCTTGACACCAGCAGTTAACTCAACACAGAGAGCTTGCATTGTTTGCATTCTCTGACCATTGTTTAGGTACTGTCAGAGCAGAGCATCCTGCCAGAAATGGCTCCTTGATTCCATGAGGTTCCAAAAACTCTCAGGGTTCCTTTGGTTCCATGGGGCCCTGCAGTGTCACAATGGCTCCTTGATTCCAGGGTGTTCCAAAACATCCCAGGGTTCCCTTGGCTCCAAGAGGCTCCCCAGTGTCCCAGCGGCCCCTGGATTCCAGCAGGCCCTGCAGTGTCCCAATGGCCACTGGGTTCCAGGAGCCACAGCGGCTGCCGCCGGCGTCTGTGCCCGGAGCCGCCGCTCCCACGGGGCTGCCGCACTCACCGCCGGGGTTGCCGCTCGCGCAGCCGCCGCTCTGCCCCGGCTGCACCGGGACCCGGCACCGCCTCGGGCCTGCGCTGCCGCCTCAGCGGCCACAGGGACACAGCCATGGGGGACCTTTGCTCTGACACTGATGGGGCCTGGCTTTGTTCTGCTTGGGGCTGGGCCTTAGGAAAATTGCTGTTCATTTTCATGCTCCACTGGAACAGCTCCTGAATTCCAAAGGTTTCCTAATCCAGGGGAGGGGTTTCTATGGCATCCGAGGTGTCACCCCTCAGGACACATTGTCAATAAACCCTCCAGCTGACTGGGATGGGTGTAAGAGCTGGGGAACACAGGATAATGAGTCATCCCATGAAAGCCTTGGAACATTCCCTGACTCAGTCAGAACCCAAATGGAACAGTTTGGATACAATTCCCAAATAGTTTGGAAACTCCAGTCATTCCTGACACCAGGAGGGAAATTCAGCAGATAACTAAAGCCAGTCCCCTTGGGAGCCCACAACCAGCGGGGCTGAGGGAGGCCCTGGCAGCTCCCCAGCACCTCCCTCTCAGTGGGACACCTCTGGCAGCCTCTCCCAGCTCAGGAACCCTCCAGTTTGCAACACTCCAAAGACCGTCCCTGACGCCCAGGACAATTCTGATCCCCCTCAACAAACACTCCTCCAGCTGTGACCCTTGTCTGGTGGGAAACACAAAGGGATTTGGGGGAGTGTTTCCCTGACAACAAGGAGAATTTGGGAGAGGGACCTTTCCACACCCAACTCTTGATGTGTGCACACATCTCTGCCGGGGTGTGGCTGTGAATTGTCTGTGGTGTGAATGTTGTAGTTTTGAATCCATAATTCAGTCACTGTTAAAATTATAGCAACTGCTATTGAATCACCTGATAACTGTTAAACGGGTCAATAATTAAATGCTACTAATGTCTTTTACCCTCTTCTCTTTGGATCCAAATCCTTTGTGCCCTGACCCTCTTGCATCCCAAGGCTCTGTGTAAATCATTCCTATTCATAAAAAAATATATATTTTTCATGACTTCCACTTTAAAATCTTCCTCCTTAGCTAAACTACAAGACAACTCCAATTAGCTGTAGAACTCTTGAAGACTGGAAGACAATTAAATGAAGGAAATAATTTGTTTCTCAGTGTTTTATTGGGTCCCACAGTGTGTTTGGAGTTGCATCAGCTGTCAGTCCAAGATAGGCCATGTCAGAACTGGTGAGGCTGGGGGGTGAGGAGCAAGGTTGATCGTACAGGGTCAGTGTGGATCTCCCGAGGAGACACTCAGCATCAAGATCACTTGGAGAACACTTCTATCACCTCTTCTCTGAACTAAAAAACATGCATCCTTGAATTAAAACAAAAAAAGTACAAATTTTGAAGACTCGTTTTCAAAATTGCCTGGAAGACAATTACAAGAAGACAAAGAGATCCTGAGAGATTTCTGCATTTTAATGAGCCCCACAGTGTGTTTGCAGCCCAACCCATGATCCTGAGGTACTGAGAGAAGATTGAAGCAGCTGCTGAAGAAGTCAGAAGCCAAAGTGCAAGTGCCTTGAAGCATTGCTGGGCCCCACTGAGGGCAGGCACTGCCAAAGCCTCCCCAGGGACTCCTTGGAGCAGCTCCTTGGAGGCCAGGAGTGCAGGCAGACAAAGGCTCTGGGCAGGCCCCTGCAATGCTGAGCAAAGCCTGCCTTGGTTTTGTGGAGCACAAAGGCCAAGGCCTGAGCCCCAGGCCCTGGCCCAGCAGATCCTGTCCCTCCCGGCTGGCTCAGGGCTGTTTGGGGGGCACTGGGATGGCAGGGGGAGGAACAACAAAGGCCCAAAACTGGGCAACCCCTGCCAGGCTCCTGAGGGAGGGGCGAGGCAGAAACCAAGTGCAGAACCTGCCAGGCAAGTGTCTTGTGGTGGCCTGAGTGGCAGAGGCAGCTGCCAGAGGCAAGGGGACAAAGGCCTGGGTGCCTTTGGGCCTTGCAGCCCTGCCAGAGCCCTTGGCCATCTCTCCTGCAGGCTGTCCTGCCCTGGCCCTGCTGCTGCTCTGGCCTTGCAGGCTGCACACACCCCTCCTGCTTTCCCACCCCCTCCCAGCAGCATTTCCAGACCCTCCCTGATGTCTCTGCACCAGCTCTGGCTGTTGCCATGTGCACTTGGCCTTCTGAACTTGGATCCTGAGCCCCTGTGCCACAGGACATCCCTCCCAGAGCCCAGGCCCTTCTCCTGGGGGTCACTGCAGAGCTGAGCAGATCCAGGTCACCTCCCATTCCTCTGCCAACCCCCTGGGCCTGCTCTGGGCCCTGCAGGTCCTTGCCCTGCTCCCAAGGGCTGTGGGGGTGCTGAATGGTCAGGACTTGGGGTTTAGAGCACAGGGTGGGGATTAGGCAGAACTTTGAGAGGTTTGTTGTTCTGCTGACAGTGTCTGGTTCATGATTAGGGGAAGATCTTTTTGGGTTGGGTTAGGATTAAAGCTTGACTTTTCATACTGCTAATACAGGTTTGGGATTGGGGTGGGCATTGGAGGACAAATAAGAGTCTGGAGTTCTGGGTTTGGGCTTTTTCTGGCTTGGAATTAGAGCAGTGGATTCCTTTGAGTGGGAGGGGCAGCACTTTTGGTTAGTGTTGGGGCTTCAGGTTACAAAGTGCATAAAGGTCCATCAGGAATGTTCGCATGGTCAGTGTTTCAGCACCCTCAGAATTCCCTGAACCTTGTTTTACCTCATCAAAATCTCTCCTCTCTGTTGGCCAAGCCCCAATTTCCTCCCCTTCCCCAATTATTTTATCCCTTTTTTTCCAGTTCTCCCTAACCTCCTGAAAACTTCCATCTGGGTGGGATCAGCTCTGTGATGCCACTGTGCAACCTCATGGAATCAAGAGGCAATTGTGGCACTGCAGAGCCTCGTGGAAAGACAGGAACACAGGGACACTGTGAAACCTTGTGGAACCAGGGACCATTTAACATTTGGGACCTCGTGGAACCAAAGGAACCCTGAAACCTTTTGGAACCTTATGGAACCAGGGGGCCATTGTGTCACTGTGGTGCCTCATGGAAACAAAGGAAACCTGGGACACAGTGGAACCTCATAAAATCAAGGGGCCACTGCGACACTACAGGGCCTTTTTGGAGCCAAATGGACCTTGGGACACTGGGGAACACTATGGAATCAAGGGGCCATTTTGACACTTCAGGCCCTCGTGGAAACAGAGAAAATCCAGGCTTGTCCAGGTCCTGAGGGTGATTCAGAAGAGATGCAGCAGTGATTTCTCCCTACAGACCCACCACTCCAATGGTCTCTCCCAGCAGTCCATGGGTGTCCTGAGCATTTTCCCTGGTGCCTCCCTGCCCTGAAGGTTTGTGGCCATCAGGCTGGAGCTGAGGGGGTTGGGCAGGTGCCTGAGGAGGGGGTAGAACAAGGGCTGTGTCCAACTGTGCCAGGAGGGCTGTGCTGGGCAAGGAGGAGGAGGCTGCAGAAAACAGTGGCACTGGGGAGGTGAGAGGAGCAGCTGGAGAGACCTTGTGCCTGCCCACGCTGGGCAGGAGCTGCCCCAGGATGGCAGCTCTGAAGCACTCCCAGGATGTCCCTGTGAACAGCAGGAGAAGACTGGATTGAAAATGGAACCTGGAAAGCAGAGAGCAGGAGTGTCATGATGTCACTGCAGGAGAGTTCCAACCCTGGAGCAAGGTGACAGAAGAAGTGACCCAGTACATGAGCAACACAAAAAGTGTCTGAGACAAGCAGGAAATGGTGACTGTAGATGACAGAAAGGCCCCAGGCCAGGGTGCAGCTCTGCTGGAGACAACCCTTCCAGTCCATGGGTCTTGCAGAGAGCAGAGTTGGCAAACAGCCCAGTTCTGGTCATGGGATAGGGCCACCTGCAGGAAACACTCTGCATGTGCCAAAGGTGCAGGAAATGGCACTGACAGTGCTGGGAGCAGAGACTGTGCTGTCCCCAGTCAGGGGACACTCAGAGTGGTGGAGCTGTAGATGCTTCACATACCTTTTAGGGAAAACTTCACTGATGATATCTTACTGTCCTAGTCCCTTCTATCAATGGATATATTTGGCTCTTACCTTTAAATTCTTTATCTCCTTTGACTTATTTATGTCCCATGTCCCCTGCTTAGACTCCTGTGAGTGAGAGCATTTCTTTCTGTGTTTGGTGCTCACTGAAGCTGTGCAGGCAGCTCAGAGGGTGACCCATGGAGCTGTGGGTGCCTCTGGCTGCATCCCAGTGCCCAGCTGTGCTCTGTGCTTTGGGAAAGGGCAGAAGTGCCTCTGCTGGAGGGCAGTGCTGCTCCTGCCTGCAGAGCCCTTCCTGCCTGCACAGGGGCAATGCTGCCCAGCCGGGCTGCTTTCCTGCTGGACAGGGAAAGGGACAGGCCAGAAGGCAGGGCAGGGACGGAGCAGACATGCTGAAGTGTTATCAGTGCAAAGCAAACGTGGACTTCAGACTTGGTCCCTTGATGTCCCTCCATGGGGGGACAACCATCCTCTTGCAGGTGGGGTGAGAGCCTGAAGCCTTCCTTCCCTGCCCTCAGGAGATGCCCTTGGCTGATGGAGGTGCTGTTGTGGAGCCCAGCTCTGTGCCAGCAGTGCCCAGGGCCTGTCCCTGCCTGTGATCCCAGCACGGACACACAGCAGGACTGTGCCCAAGCTGCCAGAGCACTCAGGCCTTGCACCCACAGCAGGGCTGGGAAGGACAGTGTGGAGATGGAAAGAGCAGATGTGGAAGGAGCAAGTGCCTTTGTCCCTGACTGTGCTGCTGTGCTGGGAGTCTCTTCCCTCCAGCTCTGCACAAAGACACTGCTCCTGCAGCTCCAGAGAAAGGGCTGAGGAGGAATCTTTGACGCACAGGTCAGGGCAGGGAACTTTATTCTGCTCAAATGTACAGAGAACAAGACTTTTGAAAGTCTTTGGATTACAGAAGAATGGTAGATATTGATGTAGAAATCCCATGAGCAATGCCATTGATTTGTGAATAACATTTTAAAAGTAAAAAATGAGTAAGGAAATGCACTGATGATAAAAGGGATATATAGGAGAAAAAAAGCTTAGATTGCAATGAGTTACATTCGGGATGTTCTGGTGAAGAAAAGACACACTTTATTATTGCCTAAAAATGTAGCTACCAGTTTTCTCAAGGAGTCTGTCAGTTCCTGGTTCCTGAAGCTGTAGATGAGGGGGTTCAGTGCTGGAGGCACCACCGAGTACAGAACTGACAGGGCCAGATCCAGGGATGGGGAGGAGATGGTGGGGGGCTTCAGGTGGGCAAATGCTGCAGTGCTGATAAACAGAGAGACCACGGCCAGATGAGGGAGGCAGGTGGAAAAGGCTTTGTGCCGTCCCTGCTGAGAGGGGATCCTCAGCACAGCCCTGAAGATCTGCACATAGGAGAAAACAATGAAAATGAAACAACCAAAATTTAAACAGGCACTAACCACAATGAGCCAAAGTTCCCTGAGGTAGCCTGAGTGTGAGCAGGAGAGCTTGAGGATGTGTGGGATTTCACAGAAGAACTGGCCCAGGGCATTGCCCTGGTACAGGGGCAGGGAAAATGTATTGGCTGTGTGCAGCAGAGAATAGAGAAAGGCAGTGGCCCAGGCAGCTGCTGCCATGTGGGCACAAGCTCTGCTGCCCAGGAGGGTCCCGTAGTGCAGGGGTTTGCAGATGGCAACGTAGCGGTCGTAGCACATGATGGTGAGGAGACAAAACTCTGCTGACACAAAAAAGAAAAAGAAAAAGAGCTGTGCAGCACATCCTGTGTAGGAGATGGTTGTGGTGTTATGGAGGGAATTGTGCATGGCTTTGGGGACAGTGGTGCAGATGCAGCCCAGGTCTGTGAGGGAGAGGTTGAGCAGGAAGAAGCCCATGGGGGTGTGCAGGTGGTGGTCACAGGCTACGGCGCTGAGGATGAGGCCGTTGGCCAGGAGGGCAGCCAGGGAGATGGCCAGGAAGAGCCAGAAGTGCAGGAGCTGCAGCTCCCACCTGTCTGCGAATGCCAGGAGGAGGAACTGGGTGAGGGAGCTGCTGTTGCACATTTGTTGCCTCCAGATGAGGGGCACTGTTCAAGGAGGAAATAACAGTGACAAGTTAGGGCAGAACATTCTAAGAAAAATCAAAGCTGCTGGGAGAGGTCAGAGCAGAGCCCACTGGGCACTCAGGGCAGCATCACCCTGAGCCAACTGTGCCACCTGCCAGACACCAGCAGTGCCAGCAAGTTTTTTCCCAGCCCTGGGCAGCTCCTCAGAGTTCCCTCTGGAACTCAAACCACCAGGCATGTGGCTTGAGAGCTTGAGAGAAATCCCTCCTTGGACCTTCCCCTATCCACTGGAAAATATCCTGGGGTACTCTGGTTCTGTGAGCAGCCCTGACCCATAAAACTCTCATTTGATAGCAGAAGAAACTTGCCCTGCCCTGCCAGGCTTTGCTTTTTCCACCCCCAGCCTCTGCCCAGCCCTGAGGGAGCTCCCCAGCCCGGCTGAGAGCTGCCCCTGGCAGTGGCAGAGCTCCTGCCCCAGCACAGCCCTGGGCTGCAGGACCCTGCTCTGCAGGACCCTGCTCTGCAGGACAGCTTGGGGCAGCCTGGGTGGTACAGCCCGGCTTCACAACCCTGCAGCCATCCCTGGGAGAAGGGAACCCTGCTGGGATGTGCCTGGGATGGTGCAGGAGGGAGTGGGATGTGCCAGCATTAGGAGATCTTTGCACCAACTGCAGACACATTGCCCTTCATGCTGACTCACCGTGAGGGAGCCTGGAAAGATTCCTCTTCCAGTGGATCTTCCTCTCGACTTCCCTCCCAGCCCAGGCTGTGTGTAACCTCTCTCTGCCTTGCTTTTCTTCCCTGAGTGCTGCAGGCAGTGCCCTCAGCCCTGCTGGGCTGTGCAGAGGAGCTGCTCACCAGCAGAGCTGTCTCTTTGAAGCTCTTCTTGCTTGCCAGGAGCTCCCTGTGTGCCAGGAGCCCGACCCAGCTCAGCAGCACAGCAACAGCCCCAGGCATTTCATGACCCTCAGGGGACTTTGATGTTGTTTACATGAGACTCAGTCCCTGAGAGGAAGTTCAAACAACTTTTCAGGAAGTCAAAGTGAGATTGAAACACTGAAGTTTCTTGTAGTGCTAATGAGTCTCACTGAGGGACATAACTGAGAACATTTCCCCAGGTTCCAGTTAGAGCAGAAAAGTGCAGACAGTGATGACAAGGATGGACAAGCAAGGGAAAGGTGGTTCTGATGCTGAAGAAACCTTGACTTGTTTTCGTTAATCCAAAGAGTCAAGCCCTGACCCCCAGTCCCTGGGAAGGGACATCCTGTCCCTGCCTCATTCCTCAGGGCTCTTCCTGGGGCACTGGGATGTGGGATGTGCAGTGCCAAGGGCAGGACCATGGGGTGGCACCTGCCAGGCTGCTGAGCAGGGACAAGGAGGCCATGAGGCCCCAGGGCTGCAAGGGGCACTCCCCTCCTCCTGGCATCAGGGGCACAGACAGCAGCCATGGCCAAAGGCCTGCAGAAGGTGGCTGTGTCAGGGCCTTTCAGCTTCTCCCCATGCCTGTCTCCTCTCCAGCCCAGGCTGTCCTACGGTGTCCATGCCCTGCCCCTTTCCCTGCAGGCTGTCGTCATCCCCCCGGCTGCCCCACCTGGCTGGCACCTTCCTGCACTGACATCTCTGCGTCCTCCCTGGCTCTTCCTGCACACACAAAGCCTTGGGCTCATCCAGACTTCTTCTTTGTGACATATTGCACCACAACACTGACCTCAGAGGGAAATTTCTGACTTCTTGTCCCCAGTCTAGGCCACCCCAGCTGCCCTTGGTGGCACTAGTTCTTTCTTAGGCTGTTTTGTGCCATGAAGAAAAGCTCCACCAGCTCTGACACCCCCCTTCCAGACCTCTCAGGCTACTCCTCTACTGTCCTCAATCTTCACACCACTGACCCCTGAGTCCTCAGCCTCTATATACGGGTCATGTGCTTGAGGCCCCAGATTCCTTCCTGGGAAATCTCTGGGACCTCTCCAAGGTTTTGGAAGATGACAATAGAGTGCCCTTATCCCAGGAAACACAGAGGGACACTTTTTGCCAAGGGTTGTCTTGGCAGAATGAGGCACAATCTCTTTAAACTTTCTGGTACAGGGGAGCTCTGAGCTCTGGGTATGGAGGGAGCTCCAAGTGCCAACCACTGGAGTGGGAACTACAAATCATCAGGTCTGGTGTTCTTTGCAGGGCCAGACACTGGTGAGAGTGGGGTGTGTGTGCACATGGAAGGACTTGAAGGGCACAATGAACTGTCTCAAAACACTGTCAAAGCAGGAAAATCCCATAAGGCACCACAAGACATAAGCACTGGTGGCAAACAGGAAGGCATTTAATTCCAAGGCCTAAAGGGAGGTGAAGCTTTGGAAGTAGCCCACAGGACAGAATTGCACTGTGCAGAGTGTGGGAAAGAGCAGACAGACCCAACAGGAAGCCAGGGCTGGTAAGGCAGGTCTGGGGAACCCATCCAGGCAAAGATTCCCACCTGCAGACTGGAAGCACAGCGGGCAAAACTCCCACCGTGGCAAGCTGTGGGAAAGGAAGCAAGTCCTTGTAGATGTGCCAGCCCAAGCTGTGGGAACAGCATCTACCCCCCTGAATACCCGGGGCTTGGGCTGTATAAAAGTGATAGCCCAGAAGCACAACTTGGGGACCCTCCACCGAGCAGAGCAGGGTGAAGAAGGACCAACGGGAGCCTCAGGGATCTCCATGGTGTGATACATTTACTTCATCTCTGTCTCTCTCTCACTGGCTTCCCACCACCCCCTTCTTCTCTCTTTCTGTTTCTTTCTCTCCCTCCTATTTACTGTTAAATCAATCCTGGTCTGTTGTCTTTGGCACATGGTCTTCTTTGCAGCTGAATTTGGGCAGAGGTGTCCCTTAATAATGGGAACCTGAGAGTATCCATGAGGTTTTACAGGGTGGGAATGGCCACTGGATTCCATGAGGTTCCACAGAGTCACAGGGTCCATTTGGCTTCGTAAAGCTTTGCAGTGTGATAATGGACCCTTGATTCCATGAGTTTGCAAAATGTCTCAGGACTCCTTTGGTTCTAGGAGGCCCCACATATCACAGTGTCCCCTTGGTTCCATGAGATTCCACAGTGTCCCAGGAATCCTTTGGTTTCATGAGGCCCTGCAGTGTCACAATGGCCCCTTGATTCCATGAGGTTCCACAATGTCTCAGGCTTCCTTTGGTTCTGTGAGGCCCTACAGTGTCACAGTGGCCTGGTAATTCCATTTGGTTCCACAGTGTCACAATGGCCCCTTGGTTCCATGAGGTTCCACATTGTCCCAGAGTTCCTTTGGTTCCATGAGAGCCTGCAGTGTCACAGTGGCCCCTTGATTCCATCGTTCCACAGTGTCCCAGGGTCCATTTAGCTCTATAAGGCTCTGCAGGATGACAGTGCTCCCTTGATTCCACAAGGTCCTGAAATGTCTAATGGTTCCTTTGGCTCCATGAGGCCCCTCATGTCACAAAGGCCCCTTGACTCCATCAGATTCCTCAGTGTCACAATGGTCACTTAGGCTCAATAATACCCTGCAGTGTAAGAATGTCTCCTTGATTCCATGAGGTTCCACAGTGCCAATATGGGCCCTTGATTTCTTTAGGTCCACAGTGTCCCAGGGTCCCTTTGTCTCCATGATGCTCTGCAGTGTCACAGTGGCCCCTTGATTCCATGAGGTTCTGAAAAGTCTCAGGGTTCCTTTGGTTCCATGAGGTCCTGCAGTGTCACAGTGGTATTTGAGTCCCTGAGGTTCCTCAGTGTCACAATGGCCCCTTGATTCTATGAGGTCCCGAAATGTCTCAGGGCTCCCCTGGTTCCATGGGGCCCTTCATGGCACAAGGAACCCTTGATTTCATGAGATTCCACAGTGTCCCAGGGTTCTTTGGCTCCAGAAGGCCCTGCAGTGTCACAATGGCCCCTTTACTCCAGGAGGTTCCACAGTGTCCTTGCTGGAACACACAGGGCTGTAATGTTGTCACCCCTGCAGAGCTGCCTCCAGCTCTGGGCTCCAGCACAGGAAGGACATGGACCTGCTGGAGCGAGTCCAGAGGAGACCATCAAAGGGATCAGAGGGATGGAGCAGCTCTGCTGTGAGGAAAGGCTGAGAGAACTGGGATTGTTCAGACTAGAGAAGAGAAGGCTTTGGGGTGACCTAATTGTGGCCTTGCAGTGCCTGAAAGGAGCCAACAAGAAAGATGGAGAGAGATTTACAAGGTCCTGGAGTGACAGGACAAGGGGGAAAGGTTTCACACTGAGAGAGGGCAGGGTTAGATGGAATAATAAAAAGAAATTCTTTATGGGGAGGGTGGTGAGATCCTGGCACAGGTTGCTCAGAGAAGTTCTGGCTACCCCATCCCTGGAAGTGTTCAAGGTCAGGCTGGATGGGTCTCAGAACAACCTGGTGTAGTGTCAGGGGGGTGGAACAAGTTGGTCTTTAAGGTCCCTTCCCACCCAAACCATTCCATGATTCTGTGACTGGTGGGGGATGTGGTGGGAGCTGATGGGCACAGAGACCCCAAAATGATGGAGTTTTCCATTCTGGGTGGAGGAAGAAAGGGGCAGCAGAACTGACACCTTGGACTGCTGGTGTTCAGACTTTGTCCTGTTTGGGAGACTGACTGATCTGGGTGTGAGTGTGGATGTGCTGGAGGGCAGGAAGGCTCTGCAGAGGGATCTGGACAGGCTGCATCAATAAGGCCAAGTGTCAGGGCCTGCCCTTGGGTCCCAACAAGCCCCTGGAACGCTCCAGGCTGGGGGCAGAGGGGCTGGAGAGCTGCTCAGCAGGAAGGGACTTGGGGCTGCTGCTTGACAGGGGCTGGATATGAGGCAGAGTGTGCCCAGGGGGGCAAGAAGGCCAAGGGCATCGTGGCCTTTGTGGAGAAGAGTGTGGCCAGCAGGAGCAGAGAACTGATTGCCCCTCTGTGCTGGGCACTGGGGAGGCCCCATCTGGAGTGCTGTGTCCAGTTCTGGCCCCTCAGTGCCAAAAGGCCCTTGAGGGGCTGGAGTGTGTCCAGAGAAGGGAACGGAGCTGGGGAAGGCTCTGGAAAACATGTCTGCTGAGGGACGGCTGAGGGAACTGGGCTGGTTGAGTCTGGAGAAGGGGAGGCTCAGGGGGGACCTCATTGCTCTCTACAATGACCTGAAAGGAGGTTTTAGTGGGGTGGGGGTTGGTCTCTTCTGCAAAGCCTTTAGTGACAGGAAGAGAAGAAATGGCCTTAAATTGCATCGGGTAAGGTTCATATTAGATATTCAAAAACCCTTTTTCCCCTGAGAGAGTGCTCAGGCATTGGAACAAGTAGCCCAGGGAGGTGGTGGAGTCTCTGGAAGCATTCAGGTGGCATCTGGATGTAGCGCTTTGGGATGGGTTTAGGGGTGATTCTGGTGGTGCTGGGTTGACAGTTGGACTAGAAGGTCTGGAAGGTCTCTTCCAACCTTGATGATTCTGTGATTCTCTGACCTGTCATCCCTGTTTGCAGGTTTGTGCTCTAACAGGACCCTGGGGATGTTTTCTCTGTTGGGTCCATAGAGATTTTTTTGTGTGAGCTTTTTTCCTCTATGATCAAAACAAGGAGTAATTAATGCTAAATCCAGCAGGTGGCTTTCAAGTCATAACTTGGTCCAGTTTGTCCAACTGTGTCCAAACAGGTGAGGAAAATCTGGAACTTTAGAAGGGTTAGTTTTTTACCTCATTAGCAGGATATCCAGGGGTGCACCAAGTGCCTTCCAGTGAGGAGCACAAGAGACCAGTAGACAGTGACAATATTGTTCTAATGTTAATGTCACTGGAGCACAGAGTGAGGTCACTTCTGAGTTACGTTTCTTTAATTACTGATTGTGAATAAAGAGAAAATGACATAGTTGATGACACTTTAGGATTTATTTCACACTCTTAACACTAAGGTATTTTCCAGCTGGACTTTGAATAAGGTTCCATGGTATATTGCAAATTTGTATCTCAAGTTAATAGTCTACTTCTTCCCAAAGAAATTCTCAGCAGCTAACACCCTTTCATCACCTTGCTCTTTCCCTGATGGCTTGGCTTCTTTCCTGTTTTATCCCTCCCCACTCATGCCAGAGACAATATTGAGGAAAGAACTGGGTTTTAAAAAAGAGAAAATGCAAGAACTTCCTTCAGGCAGTCAGTTCTTCTGGGCAGGGCCGTCTGACTCCTGGTGTGTTTCCCTCCATGTGCTCAGCACCGGCACAGGGCACACTGAGGGAGGTCTCCAAACTTTCCTGTAGGTGATTCTGTCAAAACTAATCCCCTCCCAGGGCATCACAAGATGATGCTCATCAACTCTTCAAAGTCAAAGGATACTTCTTTTCCCCCAGGGCAGAAAAGATGGAAACATGGTACCAGTGCAAGAGAGGGACAGCGGAGGCCCATCCTCTGCCATGGGGGTGGTGACCCAGACTCCCTGTTTGTCCTCTAGTCCCTCTGGGAGCCCTGAGGTTTCCCTCTGGTCCCCTCTGGCTCCCTGTGCTTGGAAAGCCTTCCAAATCCATTCTGGTGAGGGGAGGTGGTGATGCAGCAACAGCAGACTCCTCGTGGGATGCCTGGACACCCCTGGGGAGGCAGAGCTGGGGCCACTCATTCTGTGCCCTATCCTGGCTGGGTGCTGGGGGGACTGCCCTGAGGAGAGAGAAATGAGGCTTCTCCTGGGGAAAGCCTCAGCCAGAGCTCAGCTTCCCAAACAAGCCTGGGGCTGGGGGTGTGCCGAGGGGGAAGTTGTCCTGCAGGCAGTAGGGCAGGACAAGCAGGACGCAGTCTGCTCAGGACACGGCGCATCTGAAGGACACCATGGGTTTGGGCCCATTGTTGCTGCTTTGTTAAATCACAGCCACCTACAACTGGCTCAGTGGGAACAGAAGAGCAGTGCTCGTAGTTTGAATTGAGGTTCTTGGTCAAGATTTGATGGCATCAGGATTCCAGTTCTCCTGCCTATAGGAAGGACAGAGTTTCTTTTTTGTGATAAGATCCATGCCTGGAAAGCTCCCCAGGCAGCCACCAGCCCCCAACATGGCATCAGGGCAGTTGGCAGCAGTCCCCCCAACACCTGCCTCCCAGCCCACACCAAGCCACCGCCTTACCCACAGCCCCAGAGCCCTGGATGCCACCATGGCTGTCCCTGACACCACCCTGCTCACCAGACTAGGTGTCTCACACAGTGCCTGGGAGCCTTGGAATGTTGGAAGCTCTTCATGGATGTGGACATCGGTGCCTGAAGAGCTTCTGGCCTGAATCGAGGGCTTGGTGTTGGTCCTAAAGCTGCCAGGATGCCGATGGTCTGTTCTGCCAGGCAAGGGACGACTTCACTGCTGTCTGTCTTCAAGGGCTGAAGGGCTGTGAGAAAAAAAACAGAGCCGAGCTGAAACTCCAGACATCCCTCCAGCCCATGTTCCCCACTCACCGCTGCAGATCTCATCCAGTTGCTCTGTGCTTCGGTTCCTCAGGTGCCCATTTTCCAGCCCCAGGGGGACAGGGCCAGTCAAACCACGGCAACTTGGCAGAGACGTCATCAACTGCTTCTGCTTCCTCAGCACCGCTGAGCCCAGGTGGTCTCTGAAGAGGCAGATGGAGAAATCCTGCATGTGGCTGCTCTCCTGGGAGGAAGGAGGAAAGGTGAGCTTTGGAAACAGCAGCCCCCTGCCCACAGTGAAGGGGGGGGGATGGTGACTGAGGGAGATGCCCTGGGCTCAGATTGCAGAGCAGGGACAAGTTGCACTGAGCTGCAAGGCCCAGAAGCCACCAGAGCCCAGGGGAGCAGAGCCTGCTGCCAGAGCTGCTGACAGGGCTGGGTGCAGGGCAGCTCTCACTGCCCAGTGCCCATCTCAGGGCTCACGCTCCCACATCAGCCTTACCATGTCGAGGAAGCATGAGAGGTTTTCCACCAGATCCTCAGTGGCTGGGCAGGCCTTTGTCTTCTTCAGGTTTGGACTCATCAGGTTTTTAGAGACAATCACAATCTCTGTCCAGGAGTCTTCACTGCCAATCCACAGGAGCTCCATCATGTTTGGCACCAGGAGCTCCAGTTTTCCTACCAGTCTGAAGGACAGTGTTTCTTTTCTGTGATAAGATCCGTGCCTGGAAAGCTCCCCAGGCAGCCACCAGGCCCCAACATGGCATCAGGGCAGTTGGCAGCAGTCCCCCCAACACCTGCCTCCCAGCCCACGCCAAGCCACCGCCTTACCCACAGCCCCAGAGCCCTGGATGCCACCATGGCTGTCCCTGACACCACCCTGCTCACCAGCTCAGGTGTCTCACACAGCGCCTGGGAGCCTGGGAATGTTGGAAGCTCCTCATGGGTGTGGACGTCGGCGCCAGAAGAGCAGTGCTTCTGGTCTGAATCGAGGGCTCGGTGTTGGTCCTAAAGCCTTCAGGATGCTGATGGTCTGTTCTGCCAGGCAAGAGACGACCACATTGCTGTCTGTCTTTAAGGGCTGAAGAGCTGTGAGCAAAAGAAACGGAGCCGAGATGAAGCCCTGTGTCTGCAGAGACCTCCAGACGTCCCCTCCAGCCCATGTTCCCCACTCACCGCTGCAGATCTCATCCAGTTGCTCTTGGCTTCGGTTCCTCAGGTGCCGCGTGGCCACCCCTAGGCACAAAGCTCCGTCAGCCCCTGCTCCCCAGCGGGCTCCCAGCAGCGCGGCCCCTGGCCCTGCCCTCCTCCCCCTCAGCCGGGATGAGCCCAGGAAGCACCAGGAGCTCAGGGGGGTGGAACTCAGCCCAGTGCCCACCAAGCCCAGCCACGTGGGCAGGGCTGGCAGAGGGAGGCCCAGGCCCAGCCTGTGGCAGCCGGGGCTCAGGCAGCCCCAGGGTTGGGCCTGGCTGTGGCTGCAGCAGCGGGGACGGGGGCCAGCTTGCCCAGAGAGGGACCCCGGGGGCTGGGGCTCACCGATGAACCTGATGGCCGCCTCTCGCACACTGGCCTCAGGGTCCTTGAGGTAGCTCAGGCCCTGACGCAGGTACTCTTCAGCCCTGCTCCTGTCCTTCCCCACCTGGAGAGAGCACAAGGACACGGGCATGGCACAGAGCCCCCCCGCTGGCTGCAGCAGTCCCTCCTGCCAGCACTCAGTGTTGCCCAGAGCCCTCTCTCCCGCTGGCGGCAGGGAAGGGAGAGTGGCCTGCAGAGGAGCCCCCGGGGCTCTGTTCTTGGAGGGCACACACTGGGCTGCAGCTCCAGCCTCTGGGCTCTGGGCCCACACAGTGGGCTCTGCCTGCAGGGCAAGCCTCACCCACCCTGCACCCTGGCACTTGGCCTTACCAAGCACTCGCCAATCCTCCACATCTGCTGCTTCTTCACCAGCTCTTTCAGCTCCCTCCACTTGAGCAGCTTTGCTGCGGCAAGGAGCGCTTCCTGGGCGGCCTGCATGGAAGCAGAAGGGGTGAGGTAGCAGCATGGTTGGCAAAGGAGAGCTCTTGGCTTTCTTGCTGGGGAGATTCTGCCCTCAGGAAGTTGGGACATGCCCTCACCAAAGTGCCTAGGGGACGTGTGAGGACAGCCCCGCAGGACAGGGCCTGAGGCTGGAAGCCCTGGCCTTGGACACATGCCAGGGACAGCAGAGAAGCCTGTGGGGATGTGCCTGTTCAGGCTTTGGTGGCCACAGGCTGCTGACGAGCCCTACTGGAGCCCCAGGGCAGCTGTTGGAAATGGCCGTGCCAGCTTCTCCGTCCCTGCTGGCGCTGGCTCTGCAGGGACCTTTCCCACACCTTGCGCTGGGCCACGGCTGCCCACTGCCAGCAGCCCTTGTCCTGCTGCCTGGGCCCCACAGGGCAGGCCAGCCCACCTCTCTCTGTGCCAGTGCTCAGCCTTCCAATGTGTACCTTGGCCACGCTCGGGGACTGGTCACTTGTGCGAATGAGCAGCGGGACCAGTGCACTCCGCAGAGACGTCTTCAATTGCTTGTTGTTCCTCAGCACTGCTGAGCCCAGGTAGTCTCTGAAGAGGCAGATAAAGGCCTCTCGCATGTCACTGCTCTCCTGGGAGGAAGGAGGAAAGGTGAGCTTTGGAAACAGCAGCCCCCTGCCCACAGTGAAGGGGGGTGGGGATGGTGGCTGAGGGAGATGCCCTGGGCTCAGATTCCAGAGCAGGGACAAGTTGCACTGAGCTGCAAGGCCCAGAAGCCACCAGAGCCCAGGGGAGCAGAGCCTGCTGCCAGAGCTGCTGACAGGGCTGGGTGCAGGGCAGCTCTCACTGCCCAGTGCCCATCTCAGGGCTCACGCTCCCACATCAACCTTACCATGTCAAAGAAGCGCGGCAGGTTCTCCACCAAATACTCATCCATGGGGCTGGCCTTTTTCTTCTCCAGGTTTTGATTTATCAGTCTTTTCAGGATCATAATGACCTTTGTCTTGAGGTCTTCTCTGCCAACCCACAGGAGCTCCATCATGTGTGGCACCAGGAACTCCAGTTTTCTTGCCTGTATGAAGGACAGAGTTTCTTTTCTGTGATAAGATCCATGCCTGGAAAGCTCCCCAGGCAGCCACCAGTCCCCAACATGGCATCAGGGCAGTTGGCAGCACTTCCTCTAACACCTGCCTCCCAGCCCACGCCAAGCCACCGCCTTACCCACAGCCCCAGAGCCCTGGATGCCACCATGGCTGTCCCTGACACCACCCTGCTCACCAGCTCAGGTGTCTCGCACAGCACGATGAGGCCTTCGAGCACCTGGGAGGCTGGGAGGGTTGGAAGCTCCTCATCGATATCAAAGTTGACATTCTGAAGGTATTCAAAGTCTTTGTCCTTGTCCTCCCACTCAAACTTCACGCTAGTGCCACTGGGCAATGGCTGTAGAAGCAAGCACAGTAGTGAGAGCCTGGCAGAGTCTGCAGGGCTCGTGGCAGGGGATCAAGTCCTTTTCTGGTAACTCACAGCCAAGTCAGAGGTGGAGCTGCTTTCTGAAGAAGAAGCGCTTAGACTGCAGGGCCACCAGTCGACCCAGAGCATGACAGCGAATGGCCATAATATCTTGTCTCCAATCTCGGGCTCTGAGAAGATGCTCTGCCACATTTGCATGGCCACACTGCAAGGCAGAGCTCTGTGTCAGCAGGGCAGCCTGGAGTGCAGCGTGGCTGGGCCAGCCCAGGTGCCTGGGGCCCTGCCTGGGCAGGCAGCAGGGCACTGAGCTGGTGTTCCCCTCTAGGCTGGGAGCAGCAGGGTGGCTCTGGGCTGGCTGGGCCAGCTTTGTCTGCTGCAGGCCTGGACAACCCAGCAGGGCTGGAAAGCTTGGTGGGATGGAGAACCCCTCTCCTCAGGGCTGTCCTCCATCATTCCTTGGCTCTGGGAGCCAGAGAGTCTCAGGCTCCACCTCCCCACAGCCAACAAACCCTCAGGCTTTTCAGGGCCAGTACCTGTCTCCTTGTGGAGCGATGCTCAGCAGTGTGGCGACTACCTTCCTTGGGAAAAAGTGCGCTAGCAGCAGAAGCAGGGAGTGGAAGCACTCCTGCACAAGTTCACACTTCACGCCTGGCAGTCTTTCATGCAGAAAGCTCAAAATCTTTGGCACCTGAAGGGGACAGAGGTGAGGAGAGTGCTGCCACGGTAGTGCAGCCTCAGCTGCCCTTTCCATACCACTCTGCTGCCTTCAGATGCCTTCAGGTGCCTGAGACACCTGGGTTTGGCAGGGAGGGATGGAGAGAGGAACAAGGCCTTCTAGGGCTGAAGGGCAGGGCAATCCAGCCACAGGCCACTTACATCCGTCAGGAAGAAGCACGGGTCATCCGTGGCCAGCCACAAAATCTTTTCTGCTATGACCCTGCGCCCTCTGTAAAGGTTCCACCCAAATGGTTCAACCCATGGACGAGTCTCTCCAGGTATCCATTGATAATTCTGTGCATCTTTCTGCTCCAGGGTTTCAAGGACGATGTGCGTCCTCTCCGAGCGCGTGAGGTATCTTTCGAAGGGCTGTGGCAGGAAGGAGGAGAGCAAAGATGTCACCCCAAGGCCCCTGCTGGTGCTGCTCAGCTGGGCAGCGAGAGCAGCCCTGGCCACAGGTGCCCAGCAGTGCTGGCAGCAGTGCCCACAGTCACTGTGTGGGGGAGGACAAGAGCAGAAGGTCCTTAGGCTGAGGCAGGAGGGCTGGGCTCATGCTCACGGGGTGCTGGCCCTGCACAGGACCAGGGCTCACTGCTGGGCAGGAGAGCTGCAGCTGCTGCTGGGACACCAGCAGAGTGCCGCCCTCAGACAGTCCCTGCTTGGGGACAGCAGGAACCCTCTCATCAGGGACACTGAGGCCCTGTCAGCCCCACTGATTCCGGGTGCCTTTGGCTCACAGGAGTGCCCTGCCGATGGCACAGACAAGAGTCTCAGCAACGGGGGAGCTCATTACCTTGATACCGCACTTTTTTCCGAGAGTCCTGCAGAAGCAGGTGATTTCACCTTCCACGTGGCGCGCGTATCGTTTGCCCCTTAGCCTGGTCCTGCCTAAAGAGCAGGGCAGACGTGCAAGTCAGGGAGAGCAGCTTTGCCATCAGGCTTTCCAAAGCAGCCCAAGATCTGCTTGGGAGATGGCAGGCCAGAAGGAGATTGTGGAGGGAGGGGGTCAGAGTGGGGTCCACAAACAGGCAGGGTTGAAGATGGTGAAAGGAGCAGGGAAGGAGAGCAGCAGAGAACAGGTGCAAGACTTGAGGAGAGCACTCCACTTGTACAGCAAAAGAGAGCTGGGATGCTGCGGGGAGCAGCTGGAGGGGCAAAGGTGGTCAAGCAGAGAAGTAGAACTGGGAGGTGATGTCTGTGTGCAGAGGGACGAAGGCCACCACAATCCCCCTTAGCTTTTTGCTTACAGATGAATTCGCTGAGGTGCGCAACAGTTGCCCGACGTCCTGAGAATGGTTGAAGGAGGACAAATCCCAGCAGCTGTCCAAGGAATGGGATCTCGATGACAGTGGACTTCTTTTTGTTTCAGGAGGTCCCATGGGAGGGAGGGAGGGAGGAAGAAGAGCAGCAGGGTTGAGGGCAGGCAGCTGGTGCCAGGGCCCCATACCTGAGAGTGTGCCCAGGGCTGGATCCCTGGGGAGTGCAGGCTTTGCAGGACCCTGTGGCCCTGTCTCCTGGAGCCCTCAGCTGGGCAGCAGCCCTGGCAGGGAGAGCGGCAGGGCAGGGGCACAGCCTGGCTGGAGGCTTCCTGGGCCTTACCTGCCGTTGGGAATAGCTGTCCAACCATCTGCACAGCGTGTAAATCCTCTCCATGGCTTCTTCCCACACGGTGACAATATCATATCTGGCAAAGTCCACCAGCACCTGAGCAAAGAGGAGCTGCTGGTGAGCCCCCGGAGCAGACACCCACTCCAGCAGCAGCAGCAGCAGCAGCAGCTCGGCTCGGCTCCTGGGTGGGACTTGCACTGTCCCTCGAGGCTTCCTCTGAGCCCCAGCAAAGCCTGGAGCAGGGCTCCTGCCCCTGGACTCCCTTATGGGCCAGGCAGGAAGGCAGGTGCCACTCTCTGTGCTCCAGAAGAGCCTGGTGACACAGGAGGGGGGCACTGTCCCCACAGCGTGCTCTGCCACCGTGGC
This sequence comes from Manacus candei, assembly GCF_025592945.1. Taxonomy (NCBI): domain Eukaryota; kingdom Metazoa; phylum Chordata; class Aves; order Passeriformes; family Pipridae; genus Manacus; species Manacus candei. The sequence continues at coordinate 8,643,907 of NW_026138093.1, read as the reverse complement.
ACTTGTCTGGAGACCACCCACCCAGGAGTGGGCAACCCCTGCCCCACAGGGTGAGGAACAGCCCCGGGACTGCCACTCTTTGCACAGGCCAGACCTGCAAGATGTTCTGCAGCTCCTCGCCCAGTCTGGAGGGAGGAGTGTTCCGCACGATTGCCGTCAGCATGGGGTCCAGGGCTTGCAGGGTCTGCAAGGAGGACAGAGAGCGCTGGCAGTGATTCTTCACCCCCAGGAGATGCATCTGAGCTCCCAGTGCCAGGAAGGAGAGCCACCCACGCTGCCCAGGAGAGACCTAAAAGCAGGCAGTCTACTGTGAGCAGACAGCAGATGCCACAGGCCTTTGCATTCCAGCGGAGAGAGATCAGGGAGCAGAGAGAATAAAAACTGGAAGGAGAAAACAGGAGGTGCCTTTTTCTCCCTGAGGCCTGGTGCGCAAACCACACTCTTATGTTTCTCGGGTTCTGTCCTTCTAAATAAACTTTCTGCATTCTTTCCACTGCCTTGGCATTTCTGGGGATCCCTGTGTATCTTACGTGACGCGCAGGATGGTCAGAGAGCAGCCCAGAGGGACTGGTGGCTCCTGGAGCTCAACCAGCACTTACCTGATTCCTGCGCTCATATCCATCCCATACATAGGTGTCCCATTTAGGAAGGAAGAGGACAGCTCTGAAGCAGGCTTCTAGGAGCCTTCTCGTTTTGCCCTCCAGCACCTCGTTCACCGCGCTGCAAAGAGGAAGGGCCCAAGTGGACAATGGTGCCGGGGGAAGCGCCTCCAGGCCTTGTGCAGGGGGCGGAGGTCCTCTGGGGAAGGGGTCCCTGGCAGTGATGAGCGGGTACCTCAATCTTTCAATGGCAAAGAGGGCGAGCTTCCGCACTTCTGTGTGCTTCATCTCCCGCTCGCGGTGGTTCATCTGCTGGATCAGATCCCTGTCGCGGTCGTCCTCGGCACGCTCGTTGATACAGGACTCAGCGTCCAGCAGCATCTGCAGAGCACAACGCAGCTGGGACCCGGCAGCTGCCAGCACCCAGTGCCACCAGAGCCTAGCCCTCACAGGGTGCCAGTGCCAGGGGCCTTGCCCCCTTCCCCAGAGCACCGAGCGTCCCCTCACCTGAATCCTCTCGACCACCTCATATCTGTGGCAGAAGTGGACCAAGCGCTGGGATGAGCCACTGCCGGTGGTGCTTCTGCACAGGCGCACAACTTTCTGAAGAAAGCTGGTCTTGTGGACCAGATTCTGGCAGCCGGAGGACAGAGAGACAAACAGGGAGCATGAGAGGGGGGAAACGTGGCCAGCGAGACTGGAGCCCTGAGGGGCAGTGGCCTGCGGGAGCAGCAGCTCTGCCCAGCCAGCACCCCTCCAGCAGCCCAGCAGCAGAGCCCCTGCCTTAGATGCTGGCACAGCTGCCGTCCAACTGGCCACACTTACCTCTTTGGGGCTGTCAAGGGCCTGGATGGAGTCCACCACTTCCTGTTCTTCTCTGGACAGGGGGAACAAGCTGACATCTAAGAGAGGGATAGAGCAGGGAGGATCATTGCAGGATGCGCTGCAGAGCCCCAGCCCTGCCCAGTCCCCTCACTCACCCGTCCCCATCTGCGGTGGGTTCACCAGGATCCACTGGGAGAGTTCTGCTGCAGACCAGCTTTTCTGGGCAGCAGCCTCCTCCTCCCAGGCCACCTCATGGGGCTCTTCTGGAGAGCCGCTTTTCTGGGCAGCACCCTCCTCCGCCCAGGCCACCCTGGGCTTGCTGGGGGGTGTCTGCTCCATCCTACTAGAAAACTACTAGAAGTAGTAGAAGTAGTTTTCTAGAAAACTACTAGAAGTAGGGAAAGGGGAAGCAGGAAGTTTCGTGGAAAAACAATCACACTACGAGTCAACAGGGAAAGCCTGGAGCTGTGCTCAGAAGATCCTCGCCAGCTCCGTGCTCCCGTCCTGTCGCGTCGCTGTCCTGCCGGACAATGGTGCTGGCACTGGGACTGTGCTGACCACGTGTGCTGTGATGGGATGTCACAAAGGGCCCCCCTGTGACACACCACCTGACGCCTAGCAGTGTTCCAGCACTTGTGGATGTGGAACCAGCCCCTAGCAACGGGCCCCAACGATGCAGAAAATTATGCTACGTTGACCCTAAAACCCCAAAGCCCACAAATCCTTATTAGTAGACACACTGTTCCAAAAAAATAAAGGAGCGCTGGAGGCATAACATTGGGTGCGAGTGGTGTTTTTTGTAAAGGGAGTACCTTTATGTGGGCCCCCACCATCTCGTCTTTGAAATGGTAACACCTTATCCCACTGTCTACAAGCAGTAGATATCCCCTGCTATCCTATACACAAGGTCAGCTTTTCTCTGTAGTTTCAAAGGAAATACATCTCTTGGCTCAGAGTCATAGTGATTGATTCTTTTCAGCTGACCACCTCCCTGAGGCTTTTCCAGGACCCAGCTCAGGAGAGTGCTGCTAAAAGTCCAGCTGTGTGATTTCAAGAGCCAGATTGGCTCCTGAGACCTTCCATAATCACTTGGAGCATTGTTGGTTAAATTCTGCCATAACTACTCACATTGTTAGTATGAAAAAGGAAGAATGGGAAAATTTCTGGTTTTAATGGAGTAAGCTGGGCAAATGAAAGAAGGCAAAGGCATGTATATAATTTACAGTGACTGCTGAAGTATGTAAATATTAATTCTAGTCATGTTTGCTGGGTGTGCTTCTGGCACAGGAACACCATAGCTGGGGCTGGGGACAGCACTGATGGCAGTGATGAGGAATGGGGGGGATGCCCTTCCATCCTGCTGACATCTGAAGTGGTTTCCATGGCTGTAGTCAAAATAGGAGACAGTGTCCTGGTGACATTGGCATGCCAGGCAGTCTCTATGGTGTTGGCTAAAAAAAGTAGGACACCTAGTTTTCTTTAGGTGTCTGTGCTGTTTCTGAGCAGCGGTAACGAGGGCTGGGACTGATGTGGCAGAGGGGCGGGTGTGGGGTTGTTGTGGCTCCGTCCCTCAGGAGCTGAGGGTGCCCAACACAGGGTGTGTACTCGGATCAGAGGAGAGGGGTTTGTGGCCCCGCTCTCTGTGGTGAGCCTGGTGGGTGAGCTCCCCCTGGGCCAGGCCACGTCAAGGGCTGATGAGAACAGAGGTGTTGCTTGTGGAATGGCAGCAAGCGAGATGCGGGGCGCCAGCAGCCACCTCGGGGGGGCTGAACCTCGCCGTGCAGGCAGGCGAGGGTACGAAGAGATGTCTGGAGAAGGGTCTGGCAGAGAAGGTGGTGTCGGCCCGAGCAGGGTCGGGGCTGGGCTGGGGCGGGCGGAGGTGGGCTCGGCCCGGCCTGGTGGCAGTGGAAGGGGGCGGTGGCCGCTCCCGCCTCTCCCTGAGCAGTGAGCGGGCGGCCATGTTGTGCCGGCGGCGGGAGGAGGGAGTTGAGATATTGCACAGTCTGTGACAATGAAGGCAAGACCAGCCTGAGGATAATGAGGGGACTGAGCCTGTGAGACCCAAGACTTGTGTTCCTGATGTTAAATCCTGAAATGTCTAAAGCTGCAACTTTTAACTGACCTGCTCTTCAAAAAACAGCAAAATTAAAGATTAAAATTAAACCCCGCAGTGTCAGGAGCAGATCTTGGCTGACCTGCATGTTCCATGCTAAATACAAAATTGAGCACTTCCGTCATAATGGTCTGCACCTTTCCTGGATTGCCCTGATGCTGTTTGTGCTGAACAGGCATTACAATAAAGGCAGTTTTACCTGTCCCTTGTTTACTTTTCTGAGCTCTTTGGAGCTGTCTTTTCTTGTAAGAGCAATCTATGGTTATCTGTGTTTGTCTGGTGGTAATTTCTCAAGGGATTTGTGTACAGGATGGGGCCTGAATTTCTTGGGTGGTTTGCACAGGTTCTTTGATAACACATTCCCTGGTGATACTTGAAAGATTTTTATAAAATGTCTTTTGTAGCATATGCTGTCATCTGTAATGCTTGGTTGGTTTTTTTTCATTCAGGGATGGGACTTGTGTAATACTCACAGTCTAATGCTTGGTCCTTAGGATTTCTTTATTATTTTAAATTTTAATTTATTAGGATTCTTTAATTATTTTTAATTTTAATTTATTAGGATTTCTTTATTCTTTTTAATTTTAATTTATTAAGATTTCTTTATTATTTTTAATTTTAAATTATTAGGATTTCTTTATTATTTTTAATTTTAATTCAAGTGCATTAGTATCCCATTTTCCCTGCAGATGTGTGGAGGAATTGATTTGCTCACTGTAAGCAAAATAGCTGCTCTTGGTCAAAGGACTGGTAAGTTGTTCTTCCTAATACCATATACTTTTTAGCTTTTTAAAAACACCCAATCAAAGGTCTGGCTTTGCACAAAATGATATGTAAAGCTAATACAGTTTTTTATTTGTTTGGTTTTGGTTTTTTTAAATTAAACTGTGAGCTGATAGACTTCAGATCATTCCTCATATAGTCAAAAAACCACAGCATTGGCAGGCTTGAGTAGAAAAATTAAAATTAAAATTAATAATTAAAAAATTATTCATCTCCACTGGATGAATACAGGAACAGAATCTTTTCCAGTTTTTCTTTAACTAAAAGGAATTTGGTCTTGACCTTTTGTTGTCCCTGCCACATTTTGTGACTTTGGACCAGTTTTATCACCGAGTTCAGTCCAGAAGCAAAAAAGTGGAATTCATGAACTGGAGGAATTCAGTTTTTAATGCGTGTCCATGAGCTTAGTTTTGATGCTTTTTGGCAAGTATTGAATCTCTTCTGCTCCTGGGCTCTGTGAGTTTTATTACTTTGTTCCTTCAGAAGTCTTTAACTGTTTTTCCCACTGCAGGTCTGTGTAGAACAGCAGATTTCTTGCCATGTTTCTCCTTCCAGCTCTTCCTCAAAACTCTTCCTGTGCCATCCACTGACGCCTTTCTAGCCCCCAATCATCTGCTCGAATCTCTAAAACACGTGACTCATGTTCCATTTTTATATTCATCTTCACATGACTCCTGAATCTTTCTGGGTGCATTTTTGTTTGTTTTCTCACTGGGTTGTAAATGAGCTGTTGTCACATCTGGTTTCTTGGGTAGGACTTTGGCCTTTCAGTTACACACCAAGTAATTCTTCCCTCCTTTTCTGGTTTATAATCCTTACCTAAAGGAAGGGGCTGAATGTGAAAGCCTTAATTTACTTAATGCAACAGTTGTCTACAAAAGAAGTTGCTTCAAAAATCAATTGCAAAAGCATCCAAATGTGTGGATCCTGAAATGTTATCCAAATATAAATTCAAATTCCTATGCCTTAAATATATTAAAAATATAAATACGTAAAAAATGTTTAAATAAAATAAATGTTTGAATAAAATGGTACCCAAATATAAATTCGAATTCCTATACCTTAAATATAATAAATAAATAAATAAATGTATAAACACCGAAAACCCTGAAACAACTCAGGAACTTCCTTTTCGCTGTGAATTTGGACTGTGTGAAATCAGCCATAAAAGTTATGTATGAGCAAACTGCTTCCTTTGTGCTCTCTCAGAATCTACTTATATTAAAACACGGCCTCAAATACATAAAAATGAATCCTTTAAATTTTCCTCTTCCCTTGGTACCTCCTCAGATGCACAGAAGGAAAGCTGTGCTGGATTTCAGTCTCCCACTTGAGGAACAGAAGGTTTCAATAGACCTCAAGTGGCTGAAGCCCTGGGTTTGGCCATCAGGCCTTGTCTTTCACTGCTGTGGTCTTTTAATAGAGCAACAGAGAATTGCAGCAAAAAACTGAAGAGAAAAACTGTAAATTCTGTTTCAGAATCGCTGCCTTGAATCTTTGGTCGAGGTTGGGAATGGTTTGTCTCCCTTGGCAGGGAGGGTCAGTACTCTTTGTCATTCTGACATGACTGCCCAGGTCCCTGATTTTATCGTGGCCAAAATACTGGGCTTGGAAACCAAAGCAGGAGCTGGTAGAGAACAGCAGCTTGAAAAATGGGCTGATGCCTAATTGATGTGGCAGAAGGAATGAAAGACTCGTGACAGCTAAGAAAAAAATTGGGTTTTTCAGTGCCTACCTCAGGTTAGGATGACTGCCTGTGTCTTAGTGGAGGAAGATGTTTTTGTAACTTTATTGAAACTTGTTAGTAAAACGTGCCTGAATTCCTAAGGAAACAACCACTGTGAAATCTTTAAAACCAAATGTAGATTTCCAAAGTGTAGAAGTTGATATTAATATTTTGGCCATTCCTGTGGCATCTTTTTGCTGTATGAATAACTTTGAGAACAAGAACGTGTTCTTAATTATAACACATTATCAGGTCTGTTTACTGCTAATTACTTTACAAGGCTGAGAGAAGAGTTTAAGATGAAAGTCGTGGGGTTACTTGCAAAGTTTTTGGTACAACCAATGCAGTTGAACCTGGTAGGGAAATTTGCCTTTAAGTTGGTTTTGGTAGATCTCATGAGTGTCTAAGGCAGAGGCCAACCCAACTGGAAAGAGCCTTTCAAGGGTGACTAAGATGTAACTAAATTACCTTTTTGAGAGGTGGGGAAAGCTGATGTCAGGAATTAAATTTCCTTATGTAAAGCTTAGTAAAAATATATTAATATATAAATATTAAAATTATTTTAATGGTCTTATTTATGGGGTTTTCACTGTGCTTATGTTAGTACTTCTGAGTGTTTGAGTGTGACAATAATGGACAGCTTTGTGGTTTGTTTTTTTTATTTTTCATGTTTTGATACTTTGGTCAAGGCATTAACATTAAAACATCATTCAAAATTTTAATTAATCTTCAAACACCAAAATAGATTTGAAATTAGGTTAATGAGAACAGTGGGGGGAAAAAACCACCCGAGCCCAAAAGCAAAACAACCCCAAAACTGTTCATTTTTCCATTGTATTTTAAACAAGGAACTCTGTAGAGCAGCAGAAAACAGGACACGTGGGCAGGTGTGAAAGTCAGACTGGGGCTTGTTGCACTGGTTCCAGTGCTCTTTGCTTCAGTGTAACTGGTCATTTTGAGATGAGACTGGGGAAACTGGGCTGCCAGGAGAGAGACCACTGGCTGGCCCCACTGGTTTTTGCTGGGCAGTAGGTAATTTCTGCCTCACTTGTCAGAACCAGCCCACGGTTATCAGGGAATGGGGTAGTGGTGAATTTGGCTTTCAGACTAAAATGAGGTTAAACTTACACATATTCAAAAGAATAAACTGAAGTTGGAGTGCAGATACTCAAAATCCTGAAGACCTTTTGAAACCTTGTTTTGCCTGTCAATTCTACGGCCGAAGCTCTTCCCGCAGTCGGGGCACTGATAGGGCTTCCCTTACTGGTGGGTCCGTTGGTGTGTGGTCAAGGTAGAGCTGTGGGTGAAGCTCTTCCCACACTCCCCACACTTGTAGGGCCTCTCCCCGGTGTGGATGCGCCGGTGACTGACGAGGTTGGAGTTGTACCTGAAGCCCTTCCCGCACTTGGTGCAGCGGAAGGGCCTCTCATCCGTGTGTGTCCGCTCGTGCAGGAGGAGATGCCCGCTGGTCTGAAACCTCTTCCCACATTCCAAGCACTTAAAGGGCCGTTCCCCAGTGTGGATGCGCTGGTGTATGCAAAGGATGGAGCTCTGGCTGAAGCTCTTCCCACATTCCCCACACGTGTACGGACGTTCCCCAGTGTGGATGCGCTGGTGTTGGATCAGGTGGGAGTTCCGGCGGAAGCTCTTCTCACATTCCCCACACATGTAGGGCCGTTCCCCAGTGTGGATGCGCTGGTGTCGGATAAGGCTGGAGCTGTACCTGAAGCTCTTCCCACATTCCCTACACGTGTAGGGACGTTCCCCAGTGTGGATGTGCTGGTGGCTGAGGAGGTAGGAACTATTCCCAAAGCTCTTCCCACATTCCAAGCATCTGAAGGGCTTCTCCCTGCTGAGAGGCTGCTCAGGGACCACCAGCTCAGAGCTCCCCCTCAAGCTCCGGCCGCCTTCCCGGCACAGGCTGGCTCTTTCCTCCTCAGAGCACCCTGGGATGGCTTTGGAGCCCCTCCTGCGGGGGGATCTCCGGCCCTTTTCCTCCCCGCTGCCTTCCTGCGCCGGGGAGCCCTTCAAAACGGCCTCTCCCACCAGGGTCTCACGGGGGGATTTGTCCTCCGGGCTCTCCCTCCTCAGCTCGGGGCCTGGGGCAGGAAGCAAGAAGGACAGGCAGGGGATTTGCCTCCGGCCCACAGGGAAGGCCAAGGACATCCCCCCAACTCCGGCCCCAGCAGGACGGCGGCGCCAGCGGGGTTGTCCTGCAGCCGGGGCCATGCTGGGCTGACAGAGCCAGCACAACACCCACCCAAAGGGACACTGACTTCCTCCTCACCTGCCTGGGGGGCCCAAGGCATCTTCCTCTTCCTTGCAGCCTCCTCCTCCATCCGCCCAAGCTTTGGGAAGGACAAATCCTGATGGGGGGAAAACAAGGGCTGAGCACGTTGGCTTGGGGGTTCCTCCTGCCCAAGTCCATCTCTAGAGCTCACCGGACATCCTGTGACCATAAAACCCTCCAAAACACCAAGATTCAGGCCAGAAAAGCACAAACCAGCCAGATACAGGCAAAAAAATCCCTCAGAAATAGCAAGAAGATCCTCATCCCCCCAAACCACACAAAGCTGAAATTCAGATGAAAAATACTCCAAAATATGAAGATAAGCCCCCTCTCCCTCCCTGTAGCCCCCCTCTCCCACCCCTTTCCCACCTGCCCCCCAAAGCCTAGGTCCCATCAGTTCCCTTGGGGGGTGACCCACCGCCCCTCACACTCCCTTTGGGGGTCCCACCCACTCTTTTCGCTTCTCTCGTCCCTTTCCCATCGTGGTTGCTCCGCTCACCCGACAGCGGCAGGAAGGGGAGGAGCAGCAAGAGCAACAGCAGGAGAACAATCGCCCCCCTATCCTGCGGGTGCCTGAGAAAGGGGAACTCATCCCAAATATCCTGGGGGGAGCACGGAAGGTCGGGACATACTCGGGCTGCCAGCACAGATTTCCCTGCAAAGTCTGCAGTGAGTCAAGCTCTGCAGAGGAGATTGTGCCCCATGGATGGGATTGCAGAGGCTCCCTCAGGTCCCCAGCAGGAATCAGCAACCAGGAATAGACACAAAAGGCCCCCTGAAGATTTCGGGGGGAGTGTCCTGTAGGGAGGGGACAGTGCCACCCCACCAGGGCAGCCCTGGTAAGTGGGAGGCTGCTCCAGGGGTCTGCAAGAGGCCTCGTGCTCTGCTCGGCCCCAGCACTGGCTGGTCCCAACACCCCCGGCTGCCCCCGGCCCTGGGCAGCTCTGCTGCCACAGGCTGTGCCCTCACCGTGGCCCTGCAATGGCCCTGCCTGTCCCTCACCCGTGGCCCTGCCCGTGGCCCTGTCCCTTGGCTCTCTCTCTGCCAGCTCAGTGTGGGGCACACAGGCTGGGGGTCCCTCCCAAGCCCCCCGGGCAGCCGGCGTTGGCTGGGGGGATGTGAGGGCTGGGCCTGCTCAGCACAGCCCCGGCCTCGTGCCCAGCCCCTCTTTCCTGACCCACACAAGAGCTTCCCGGGCCCCCAGGGCTCCCCTGCTGCTGCCTCTGCTCCTGGCCCTGCCTTTGCTGCTCCCTTGGCTGGGGCAGCGGCTGCAGGGGGGGATGGCAGCAGCTTCAGCTCCACGGCACTTCCTGGGGGGAGCTCAGCCCGGGGGGACGGGCAGGGACCTGATGGGGATGGACAGGGGCCCAGCAGGGACAGCCAGGGCCTGCAGGGGAAGGCACAGGGACAACCTGGCCCCCCACACTGCCAGGGCTGTCTCTGCTCCTCCTTGCAGGCTCCGTGGCCAGGCACAGTTTGTGTTCCTGGGTGCCCACCATCTCAGCACTTGGAGACGCTCAAATCAGCGCCCGCAGCTCTGCAGCAAAGCCCCAGCTCACCTGGCACACAGGGGATGGACACAGCACCTTCTTGGGGGGAGGAACCTCCGCCTCTTCCCCACCACAGGGCTCTCCTTCCTCAGCAGCACCTCTGCCTTACACTTATTCTCAGCCTCACCTCAGGGACAGCTCTGGGCTCACCTCCGCGCCACTTCTCAGCCTCACCTCAGGGCCTGGGCTCAAGGACAGGAACCTGCAGGGAGGGGACATCATGTGCAAGCTCAGGGCTGCCTGCTTGCACTGGCCTCTGGGCTTCTTTCTCCTTCTACAACCATCCCACAACTTATTCTGCTTTTCTAACACCACACATTTACAGACTAACCTTGGAGATAGATATGGACAGACATCTCTGTCACCCTGGGGATGGAGCCTCAAGCATGTGCTGCCATAGGAATGGCAATCAGAGAATCACAGAATCAGCCACGTTGGAAAAGACCTCTGAGATCATCAAGTCCAACCCTGGATCCAACCCCGCTGTGCTTCCCAGACCATGGCACTGAGGCCACATCCACTCTCACCTTCAACACCTCCAGGGACGCTGAGTGCCCTCCCAGTACAGCCCAGTGCCCCCAGTACAGCCCACTGTGTTCCTGTCCCAGGGTGTGGGTGATCCCTCTTGGGGTGGGGTTGGAAGGGATTTTGCGGGGGCAGCACCACAAGCAGGTGAACCCTGAGATCCCCCTTGGTGTCCCCAAGACCCACTTGGTGTCCCTAATTCCCCTCTTGACACCCCAAGATAACCCTGGTGTCTCCAGCATCGCCAGGGCCTCTCCATGGCCATTATTCCCTCCTTGACACCCCCAATTCCACTGTCCATAAACCCCTCCCCACTGTCCCCAAACCCCATCCCTGATGTCCCCAACCCTCCATCTCATCCCAGGAGCCCCCCTGGACTCTCTGACACCAAAAACGCCCCCCCACACACTCACAGAAAGGCCAAGGGTATCTGGGGACACGTTGGGGACAGTTGAGGGGATTTGGGGGACACTGGGTGGTTACTGGGGGATACTGGGACACACTGGGGGGAACCAGGGGGCACTGGGAGGGACTGGAAGGTTACTGAGGGATGCTGGGAGGGCACTGGGAGGGACTGGGGAGGTACTGGGGGATTACCAGGACACAAGGGGAGGCACAGACAGGTTACTGGGCCATACTGGGGGTTACTGGGTGCTCACTGGGCCATACTGGGGGGCAGTGGGAGGTCACTGGGACACACTGGCTGGTCACTGAGGGGGTTACTGGGCTGCACTGAGGGTCACTGGGAGGTCACTGGGCTATACTGGGGGCACTGGGATCCCCTTACTCGGTTCTGCTACATGTCCCCCCTGCATTTTGGGGGGCACCCACAGGACCCCTCCCCTGAGGGCTGGGAGATCCCCTGAACCCCACTGCTAGGATTTAGGGGACCCTCCAGCCCTCTTCCCTGTGGGGTCTCTGTCTGCTGAGTTTTGGGGGTCTCTGGGGTTCGGGGGGGGAATTGGGATCCCCTTTCCCTGGGGTTGGTTTGCCGACACAGAGATCCCATAAAATCTTCTCAAAACCCCTGAAATCCCCTCAGAAATCCACCTCTGGACCCATCAAAACCTCCTTAAAGACCCCACAAATCCCCTCAGAGACCTCATCCCCCTCCAGGACCCCCTAAACCCTCTCAGTGACCTGCAAAACCCACTTGGGACCCCCCAGGTCCTTTCAGGGACCCCAAAAACCCCCTCAGGTACCCTCAAAACCGTCTGGGACTTCTGAAATCCCTCTAGAAACCCAGAAAACTCCTTCAAAGACACCCCCTGCAAGCCCCCCAGGACCTCCCAATTCCCTCAGAGACTCCAAAACTCCCTCAGGGATTCCCAAACCCCTTCAAGGACCTTCAACCTCCCCCTAAGTCCCCCCAGGAAACCAAACCCCCTCAGAGACCCTCAAAAACCTCCTTAGGGACCCCTAAAAGCCCCTAACGGACCACAAAACCACAGAACAGCAGAAGAACTTTCCGTAAAGGAAGGCAGTAAAGAATCTGAGAAGGAGGAGAACAAGGAAAAACCGAACCAAAGCAATAAAATCATCCTGGCCCTTGTAGTTTTTCCTTCACCTTTTTCTCACTTTTCCTTTTTTCAGGGTTCTTTTTTTCGTTGGATGGTTCTGATTTTTTTTTTCCGAGGGACTTTCTCGGCAATCGAATCGAACATCCGGGTTCTTGGGAGACCCCCGGGCCCCGCGGCCCCCGAGACGGTTCCAAGGCCCTGCGCTCTGACCCTCGGGAACCCTCGAACCCCCGCGCTAAACCCTCCCGAGCCCTCCAGCCTTTCCCCCCCCAGCCGCGCTCCCCGCAGCCCCCGAGGCGATCCCCAGACCCCGCTCTCCCGCACCCCCCGCCAGCTCTCACAGACAAAGGCAGGACCCGCCGCCATCACCGATTCACGGAAGTCAGCACGGCGCTCTGCGCGCGCACCGCATTCAAGGAGTACCGGCGCAGCCAATCAGCGCGCGGCCACGCCCCCGAACGCCAATCGCCGCGCCTGCGCTTTGCGCGGGGCACCATGGGAGTTGTAGTTCTTGCGGCGGATCAGAGCGGCCATTTGCACTTGAGCAGAGTGAGGATAATAATTTTTTTGGTTTTATTGTTTTTCTGACTTTTTTTTTTCTCTTTTCTCTTTCTTTTTTCATCTCCTTTTTTCTTTCTGCTTCCTTTTTTTCCTTTTTTCTCTTTTTTCTTTCTTTTTTTTATTATTTGTCTCATTTTTTTCTTGTTTTTTTCTGTCTTTTTTTTCCCTCTTTTTTCTCCTTTTTCTCTCTTTCCTCCCTTTTTTTCTTCGTATGGCCTTTTTGTCTTTTTTTTTTTCTTTTTCCTTTTTTTTTTTTTTTTTTACATTGTTTTCTATCAGTTGTATTTTCAAGGAAGATTTAAACACAGACCAAAACAATCTCCAGGTACAAATCCCATGACAACAGATAATCTGCCATTGTTCCAGGTCCAAGAGGATTCCCAAGATCACAAACACTGAGATTTGAAGGGTACCCACACAAAAAAATGCTTTCCCTGCTTTTTTCCACAGGTAAAACAAGTGTGGAAGGGGCACTTGGCCCCAGGCAAGAGGCTTTTACAGCCACTTTAAGCAACACAAAGTGGATCTGGCTGGCAAATGGGATTATGCCCATTCTTTCAAGGAGGATTTGAAGAGTACACTGAGGGGAAACATTGAGGGCCATTTCTTAATCTACTGAAGGGATGAGAAGAGGGGGGAGCAGGTGCTGTGGCCCCAGAGCTTCTCTCTGCTTTGGGGACACTTCTGTGTTTTCCTCTGTCCATTGAATTCCCAACAAAGAAGGAAAAAACTACAGGAACTCCAGTCTGGAGTGCTCAGGACATGTGGAAGCAGGGGAATTTTTCTTCCCAGCTGGGATTGAGAGTGCAATTTCACACTCCTTTGGAGAGCATTGACTAAGACATCCCATTTCTGCTCAGGGATCTTCCAGGGGGAACTCAATCCGGGCTCTGGGCAGGTCCCTGCAGGGGCAGCAGCTTCCTCTGCACATTTGAGGGGATAAAGCTGCTCTAACCCTGCACTCCAACTACTCCACAGCAATTTAGGACCTCTGAGGACAGTTCCCCACTGTTTCCAGCCCAGCAGAGACCTAAACACGTCCTGTGGGCACTGTGTGACCACCCCTGGCATTAACACCCTGCAGGAATGAAGACACTGACTGTAAAGACACTTGTCTACCTGGAAACCTCCACTTTCTTTGCTACTATACAGCAATAACATTTTCTATTCATATTGCAGCTACAGACTTAACAAATAGAATTGCATATATTGTGCTTTAGAAATTAAAATGCATTCCAAAGTCAGGCAATGCTAAACAATGAAAGCCTTGAACCCTCCCCCCCAAACCAGCCCCACTTTCTGGTTTCACAACCAGCCCACTTCCTCACTCTCTTCACAAAGGGAGAAACTCTCTCTCTCCACCTCTGAAACAAAAATTCCCTCCCCAAAAGTGATCAGAAAGAGTCTACTTAGGCACTACTGCAAATGGAAATTGTCTAATAACCATTCCTTCTAACTCAGGAAGGGGAGGAGGTGAAGAAAGTCACGACAAATGTTTGGATTCCTTCCTCTTTGACGTGTTCTCTTCCCTATCTGAGGCTCTGGGACATGTGCAGGGGGGTCAGCATCTCTTCAGAGATGGCTCCTTTCACATCAGAGCCCCTCAAATTGGCTTCCTGGAGGTCACAACCTGATAGGTCACAATTCAGAAGGGAAAAGAAAAAGAAGTGTCAATGGAATGCACCCAGAACTCTGTTCAAAGCTTTACTTGAAGTCCATTTACCTGAACTCCATTGTACTCTGAAGCTGGAGAGGTCAGCCAAAAGCCAGCAATCCCCCAAATTACCAGCTGACTAGAGGAGAGAAAGGAATAGGATGGAAAATGAATCCCAACTCACTTCCAAATCAGTTCCTGCCAACGTTGCTCCCCTGAGGTTTCAGTTCTTTAGTTTGATGTTTCTCAGCGTTGCAACTCGGAGGTTCATTCCTGTCATCTGACTGCCCTCCATGGCCACTCCTTTCAGGCTGGCACCTGGAACACACACAGAAAGGAGTTCTGTGAGGAAAACCAGTCAGAAACACAGCAGCTGCACACTGGTGCTGCCTCAGAGCTGTGTGAATTGGAGGAGGACAAGGGGATTTGGGGCTGAGATGGTCACAGACTCAGTGCAGCCCTTGTGGGCCCTTCTCAGGGTTGGACAAACCACAGCTGGACCTTTTCTGGGCCATAGAAATGCACAAACACAGGCTTCAGTTGGCACAGATTGACAAGGCAAAAGCTTCTCACCTTCCAGATTAGCTTGAAGGCCTGATGGGTCCTCAGAGTTGCAGCCTTTCAGGGACGCTCCCTCTGCGTTGGAGCGCAGCATCTTCACCCCTGGCAGGTTGGCACACTGGCACAGACAGGAGTCACTGAGAGCCGGAAGAACAACACCAAAGACAATCAAGAAGACAGTTTTAATTTCTGCTTTGGGAGTCAATCCCATTAAATCATTACTGGGAGGAAGTGTAAAAGCTTTGGGAACCAGAACAACTCTAGAATATATTTAAGAACTCGATGTTTTACACCCCTCTGTTTGTTCCAGCTCCTCTCTGTTAACACAAGCCCAGCCCTCCCAAGCTGCAGCAGCTCTTCCATCCAGCACAGAGCCTGACAGGTCAGCCCTCTCCAGGCTGGCACAGCACAGGTTGGCACGGGCCAGGTTGCAGCGGCTCAGATTGGCCACCTTGAAGTTGATGTAGCAAAGATCCAGGTGGGAAAGATCTGCTCCACTGAAAGTGAGACCCTGGAAATCCCAAGGAATAAACCCCCCAAAAAGGTTACACAGGGGAAGGGGTAGGTCTGGACACAAAGTTATCATCATTGTGCAGATAGGTGTGCATTAATATTTACAGTGTGTAAATATCTATGTCTAAATATATGGATAGAAATGTATTAAAATATATCCTGTCTATAAATATAGACAGATACAAGATAGATACAGACACACACAGGTCCTGGGAGGAGCTGAAGACACCCCACCAGGGAAGGGGGCTTCTAAAAAGGAGGGAGAGGGACTTTTGATATGGGCCTGGAGGGACAGGACAAGGGGCAATGGTTTTTCAACTGAAAGAGGGCAGGGTTAGATGGGAGACTGGGAAGAAATCCTTCCCTGGAAGGGTGGGGACAGGCAGGGATGGAATTCCCAGAGAAGCTGTGGCTGCCCCTGGATCCCTGCAAGTGTCCAAGGACAGCTTGGATCAACCTGCTCTAGTGGAAGGTGTCCCTGCCCATGGCAGGGGGTGGAATGAGAAGACCTTTAAGGTCCCTTCCAACCCAAACCAGTCCATGATTCTATATAGACAAATATACACAAGACCATTTATTTTACTACTTCAGACTAATGAAATCTAAATGCAAAGCTCTCAAAAATTGTCCTTGGTTCATTTTACATTTAAACAAATGTAAGGGGGGTACTTTTGAATTAGATGATCAATGGAGCATAGAGGCGTGAGAAAGGAATCATATCAGGATGTGAAACCAGCCAGAGTATGGTACAATGGAACTTCATGGCACAAGCGAATTGTAAGGTCCATTGTGCTTTTTAGCAAGTCAGCCTGATATCCCCTATTATCAGAGCTGAGTTCTTCCTTGGTTTTGCTACATATTGCAAGATAGATACATCTACCCTTGAAACACAGTGGTAGAGGTCATACACAGGGGTGAGAAAGATGATGATGGGAGGAAGATTCTGTGGGCAGGGGTCGCTGGCCCCTTGCCCTACAGCAGGGCATGCACAGACTGTTGCCATTAGGTAATGATTTAGGTGGTGTTTGGCTGCCACTCAGACATCACCTTATACTGGGTACTGGCCCTACGTGGTGTAACGTAGAGCTGATAAAATGGGGTGTCAGGACTGCTGGGGTGAGCGATCCTCATCCTGCCATGGAGACTGTGTTGTTCCATGGGGACGCCCGCTAAGCACGGGCACCGACCAGCTGCTGCAGATCCTGGCAGCCCTGGCCTGTCTGTGTGGGTAAGCACAGTTTATTGATAGGAAGCAACTGAGAGAACAAACTTTTTAATATCCTTTTAGTGTTCCTTTAACTCCCCTTTTATGTTTATAGTATTTTTTCCTTTAGTTTCCCTCTTTACTAACCAATATCGTGTTATCCATAATACTGTGTTAAGATCCTTTTTGGTATCCCTTTTCACTAGTTAATACTGTATTAAATGTTGTTCGTAGTATTTGTTTTAATGCCACCCGATATGCTAGTTACTTTGTATCCTTTTTAGTTTTTAATTCCTCTTGCTAAGTTTATTACTATTATTATTATTCTCACTGTAATAAAAGATATTTTGTGTGTTTGAATATTTCTGGCACTTGTCTTTATTCCGGACATGTATCCAAACAAACTGTTACACACACACAGCTTCTACTGAGAAGCTTCTGTCCTGTCAGGGCAGTCAAACTGAACAAACGTGTTTTCTTGCTGCTGAACTTTACAAATGAAAAAAAAACAAGTTACTGTTCTATGCCCAAGGTTCTGGATCCTGCCCCATGTATAACTTTAGCAGCTCTCCAGATGGAAGGGGATACCACAGCATTGGTGTTACTAGGAGTGACTTTGTGCATCCCCAGACATGGAGCTGTAGCTCACTAGACAGTGAGCAGCTTACCTGTTTTTCCCCATGCCCAGTTTCCTAAAACTGAGGAAAGAAAAGCAAGTATTTGTTTAGACAGCACCACAAACCAGAGGCTGGATGGATAAAGTATTTGTTTAGACAGCACCACAAACCAGAGGCTGGATGGATAAAAAAGTAATTTAATAAGCCTCGCTCTCAGGAGATACTTAATAGACAGAAACACTCCTTTAGAGGAGCAGCTAATTCACAGAAGCATCAAAGAACTTCAATCAGACATTCACTCCACAGGGACAAGGCAAGGTTTGCCTTCTCTTCATCTGAGGTGAGGTTAAGCTCTTTAACATGAACAGTGCTGCTCCTCCAAACCTGCTTCAGTGCTTCCAAGTATGACAAAGGAAAGCGCAACCCGTGAGTCTGCTGGGGAAGAAGCAGAAAAAAAATCCTTCAGCTGAGAGCAGTGTCCTTATTGCACAGCAGTGTGTGAGGCTGTGGGGAGGGAGCAGCAGGAATGTGCTCCCTTCCCACATGGCACTGGGGTCACTGAGAGCATTCTCCAGAAGACTCGGTTTTATCCAGGCCTGTTTTATCTTCGTAGGGAAAATGCTGAACTCTATTCCGTGTTCCAGCACGCTTTTGGAGGTGGGGATGTTTACAGCACGTGGCTTTCTCCTGTGGTTTACACATGGAAGAATTAAATAGCCTTAAACTTACACTCTTGCCCAGCCCTACCCATTATTTCTGGAAGCTCACAGAAGTTTATTTCTAGCTGCCACACGCAGTCTTTGGATATAGTTTGACACAACCACAGAGGAGCTCCATTCCCAGGCCTGGAGTCTTCAAGGGCAAGAAGGAATATTCTGGGATCTGCACATGTTGTTCAGGTGCCAGTGTACAACCTCAGCTCTGGAGGACCAGTGAGATTTACTTCCAAAGAAAAATAAGTGCCAGGCCAAAAGCCTTGCTGTAATTACCGAGACAAGGACAGACTGTGCCCTGTTTTGCCATTCCAGTGTTTCGGATCACAGAGCTAAGACACAGCATCTCACTGCCAAAAAAGCAGAAATAAAGGTTCCAAAGCTCAAAGCCATGCTTAGGAAGGATTTATGACCCAGCAGAAGCACACTGTACCTGCGAGCAGGAACAGAGACAACCTGAAAAGTACATTTCAGAACAAGGTAGGTCTTTACTCACAGTGCTGACCCACCCTACCCTACAATGAACACCCCTGCAGTGTGTTCCATTGGATACAGAATCTAACATGGGTTTAGCATGGCAGTGATCCCTAGGGAATATCTGCTGGCCTATCCAGTAGCCTCAGTAGAGGATGTGCTAAGGACACACCAGTAAGAGCTGGTTTTAGTTGCTCCAGTAGCTTTGCTCACTGGGCCATAAGGCATGCACCAGAAATCCTGTTAACATCTCGAGTGTTTAATTAAGCATGAGATCACATTGCTCAGTTCCACTGTTGAACTGCCTCTGTGGTGCAGCCTCATCTCCTCTGGGCACTGCAGGGCTGGGCAGAAAGGCTCTGGGTGCTGAGGATCACGGCAGAACCCAGGCCCTGCTGCCATTCTGGGCAAGCTCATCTCATGCAGCAAAACCCACCATGGAAAGATAAGTTTTGGGGTGTCTGCAGGAACAAACCTGGGCCGTGCCATCCTCACTGCCAGTGTCATCTGTCCCCATCATGGGAGTGTCTCTCCTGTTCCTTAAGGAATGATACACATAAACCATCTCCCTGCGGATTTCATCCTAAAAGACAGCAGGGAGGAAACAGTCACATGTGATCCACAGCCTCAGACTCATCTCACTGCACTTGCCAATGCTCCTGAATTCTGGAGTCACTCTTACAACAAAGCATGCAAGTCACCCTCCCAAATGAATTGTCCAACAGCCACCTCCGACAGCAATAAGGGACTCTCCAAAACACCTCTGAAAATTTATTTACAATCATCTGCTGCCTTAAAACTGCCCCTGCTAGAGTCCCAGGAGTGATGCTGTACAGAAAACAGGCCATTTAAGGGAAAGTATTAATGAACAGGTGTGCATCAACACATTTCCAGTCTGATACTGATCTGTTTCTTAAAAATCACATGCCCATCCTCAGTCCTTGGTCAGAGCTGTGCAAAGCAATTCAGAGCTCTCTGGGCAGGTTGCACATGGAATTTGTGGACACAGGTCTTCCATGTGTCCTGTCATCCCGGGTTGATCTGTGTGACATCAGAAGGCAAGGTGGCCCAAAAATTAGGGGGAAAAAGTCTCCAAAACCTACACAGTCTCAATATGGACACAAGCAAGATGGAGGAAAAAATCAGACAGTTGTGGTGTGTTTTTCTTGAGAAACATTCAATTCCTCCAAACAAACCCCAAACTGTACAAGATAATCTTTGCTGTGTGTCCCAAGCCTTTTTTTTTTTTTTTTAAAGTGAGATAAAAAGCACTTCTACAATTTCATACTAAAAAACCTTCATGGATAAGAAGCAGTATAAACACAGCATAATGCAAGATGCATGGATCAATGTTGTGGAACAACTTAGTAGTGCCCCTGGCACCTGCTTGGATACAGAGATAACCCAGAAGTGAAGACTAAATGCAGCCACAGCAGCAGCTGCAACCAGCAGAATTCCCTCTCCTGAGAAAACCTATTTTTATAAATTATTCCTGTTCTTAAATACAAAGAATAGAAAAAAACCCTAGTATCAAGACCTGTAGAGGCCATTTAGCTGCTGTAATGATCTACCCCATCAAACCTGAGACAAAAGCCATGTACCTCCCATACAGAATCATAGGCTGAATTTAGTTTTGAAGCCCCCCCTCCAGAAGGTTGGAATGTGCCATATCACTCAACAAACAACCCCACAGTATCCTAACAAACCCTAATGGGATGCAGGATCCAGCTCAGTGTAACTGCATGACCCTTACAGACCTTTTGCACAGGAGAGCAACAACTCCCATGCCTCACATGCACTCCCCAGCCCACCCCAAATGTACAGGGGTGGCTTCACTGTACCCACAGCATTCTCTTGATCTGGTTCCACAGAGATGAGAGTGTGATCTCTGAACTGCAGTCTGATTTTGCTGTCTATTTTTGGTAATTTCCCACCTAAGAAAAATAAATCCTCCTTCGAAAGGAAGAAAACCAGACAAATGGTTAAACTGAGCCCCCCTGTGCTCTCCCCACTCTCTCAAGGCTGGACTGTTTGTTAAGCTATGTTTCAACACCCACATGTCCTCAAACTTGTTGTGGAGGGGGCAAGGAGAAAGAGATTTTTTAATTCTCTCACTTTTCCTGTCTGCAAATAACTACAATAAATAGCAAGCTAGAGCCCAGGGAAAACTGCTACCAGTTAAATGCTCTCGGGATACAGTTTATCACAGCTGCCAGTTCCAGTCTAGGATAATCTTTATTCCACTCTAAGGGAGTGTCATCTCTCCCACCAGACACGGGGAGCAAACACACACGTGGGGCCTCACGGTACATGAAGCTGATGCTGGACTGTGATCTGGCAGAGTTCAGGCACACGGTGTGACTCTTGGGGTCGGTGCTGTGCCGGGCAAAGGCTTGGACTCGAGGCTCCTCGTGGGTCCCTTCCACCTCAGCCTGTTCTGTGACGGTGCGATGAGTTCCCTCTCTTCCAACACTTTTGTTCTTTTCAGGGCTCCTCGCTGCCCGGGGCCCGGAGCCCGCCTCCCGCGCGCCTGCTTCCCTGGCCGTTTTGGCGGCCGCAGCCGGGCGCTGAGTGCCCGCTCCCCGGGCGGGCCCGGCCGCTGCTCCAGGAGTGGGGGGGCAGCGCCGGCGCCTCGAGGATTCCCGGGATTCCCTGGCCGGTTTCCAGGCAACGCTCCCCGCGCGCTCCTCGCTCCAGGGCCGAAGGTGCGCAGCCAATGGGAGGCGGCGGAGTGGGCGGGGCGAGGCGGGGATTGGGCGGGGCGGGGGCGGGGCCGAGAGGGGCGGTTGGTGGGGTTTGGGTGGGAGCGGGTGGGGCGGGGCCGGGAGCGGGAGCGCTGCCGCTGAGCGGCCCCCGGGCAGAGACCCCGGGCAGCGGCCCCGAGACCCCCGGCGAGTGGCCCCCGGTGCGCGACCCCGGGGGAGGGACCCCCCCGTGTGCGGCCCCCGGCGAGTGGCCGCTGGTGAACGACCCCCGGTGAGCGACCCCCAGTAAGTGACACCCGGTGAGCGACCCGCGGGGAAGAAGCCCCGGTAAGTGACCCCTGCGGAGGGACCCCCGGTGAATGACCCGCGGTGAACAACCCCTGGCAAGTGAACCCCGGGCAGGAATCCCCGGTGAGCGGCCTCCGGGGGTGTCGGGCCGGGGCTGGGCGCGTTCCTTCCCCGTGCAGAGCCGAGCGGGGCCGTGGCGGGAGCGGGGCCGGAGCGGAGCCGGCCGGGGGGGCAGAGGGGAGCCCTGAGCCGCCTTCTGCCGAGGGGGCTGCTGGAAAGGAGCCCGCGCTGGGAGGAGCGGGGGACGTGGCCCGAGGCTGAGGCAGGGGAGCTTCAGGTCAGCTCCTGGACAAAGGTTTCTCGCCGTATTTTTCGGGGGGGCTCGGGCACTGCAATGGGTTGCCCAGGCGGAGCCAGCACCCCGGCAGGTGTTTCAGAGGCGCCTGCATCTGGCCATGGCTGACACGCTTTAGTGGTTTGGGGGTTGCTGGGGCAGTGCTGGCCTGACAGTTGGACTTGATGGAATCATGGACCGTGCTGAGTTGGGAGGGTCCCACCAGCACCGTGGGGTCCAGCTCCTGAGTTTTAGGCACCACTAAAGGAACTGAATCTGCATCGAGCTGTTTGGCTTCAAAAACTCTTCTGCCCCAAGTCTACACTGCCAAGTGAAACAAAACAGACTGTGCAAAATAGAGGCCTGTGTTCCCCCCAAAGGGAAGGCGGGCAGTTACAAACCAGGAGAATAAAGCAAAGCTCAGAGCTTACGTTCATGGTCCCCACAGTTGTATGACACATCAAACCAGTCCTCTGTTCATTACCTGTGTAGAACTCTCATCAGGAACCCCAGACTTTCTTGTGTGTATTTGTATAGATATGTATAGATATGTATAGGTAGATAGATATACATACATAGATATGTATAGGTCTATATTTGTGTGCATCTCTGTAAGATTCTGTATCTTTGGATGTGATGTTGGCATGCTATTGTTGTGTGGCAACAAGTGGACTTAAAAGGTTACAACACTTCAGGAGATCACCTTTCTGCTTATGGGTCCTATTTTTTAAAGAAGGTAACAAGAAAAGAACTCTTTAGCCAAATATAAGTTAAGACATTAATTAGAGCAAATGTATTGATTTTTATTTCCAATTGTACAACAAGTCATTCAACTATTTGCATACTCCAAAGCTGGGTTGGAAACTTCTCCCTCAGAAATAAGAAAAACTGTTTTCCAAGGCTGTTACTGACAGCCATGGCAGAATTTCCAATAACAACTCCCCATTCTTGAAATGCAAAGCCTGAAAAATGAAACAAGCGTTAACCTGGAATTCTTGTTGCCAGCACTGGTCTGGACAGAAGTTATTAGAGAGTGGAACAAAGCTAGCACCACAAACAACCTTGGACTCTGCATTCGTTGGTCATGGCAACAAAGTTTTGCTTTTCAACCCATCTGCTAAGGAAACATTGCCAGAACTGTGAGCTTATAACACTACTTTTCTTAAGAAGTGAGGAGGCCTTAATCCAGTGTACACAGATGAGACCCTGAAATAGGAGAGAGGCCAGTTGCTGATGATCAGTGCAGATGAGGAATCAGCTCTGCTGAGTAGACTTCAAGCTTTGTGATTTTTACAAGTGGACTATTTCAAATCTGTTGTAGAAGAAACAGTCTTTTCTGTTTGATCAACTTTCCACTTTCAGAATACTGGAGTTTATCCCTAAAATTCAGCCTGTAGTTTCAAAAGATAAAAATCCTTCGAGGAAACATTTCAACCTCAGTAGCCAATTGCAATGTGCCCAGGGAAGTTCAGCAACAGCACCATTCATTAAATGAACTGTTCTGGACCAGCCATCCCAGAGAGATTGAGCTCCAGTGCCAAACCCCATAGAGTGCCAAGTGCCATAAGAGCTGATTTGTGGCTTCGCTGAGATTCCCTCTGGTTTCATTGGGTGTAGCTGGCACATCTGGAGCAAAAGGTCTGGGCAAACGTACATCCTTAGAAGGGTCCAGTACAAATAATATCACAAGATTAGCAATTTCTCTAACTGAAGAAGGCAATTAGATATAGGAATGTATATTTCTGCCTCTTCTTTCCACAGTGCTGCTGTATTCCTTCATCGTGCCCTGTGAGCAGTCCCAGTGCTCTGTGATTGACGCCATAAAGGACTTGATAACAGGGAAAAAACACCTCAGAGACAAAAGGTGCCATCACAGCAATCTCTTGCTGCCCAAGAAGTGCCCAGGCTGCCCCAACGACAGCACCTAAAGCCAAAGGATCCAGACTATCTTTCCTGGTGGAAAGAGCTGCTGTTCCCTTTTTTCATGTCTGCGCTGCAATGGCCAAACTGACTCTCCAAATTGCATCCAGCTGAAGATTCCTGCCAGACAAAAGGTGCCACCACAGAAAACTCTTCCTGCCCAAGAAGTACCCAGGCTGCCTCACAAACTGCAGCTGAAGCCAATGGATCCAACCTTTTTTTCCTGGTGGAAAGAGCTGCTGTTCCCTTTTTTCAGCCCTGCGCTGCAATGGCCGGTCCCACCTCCTGAAAAATTTACTCCAACTGAAGATTCCTGCCAGACAAAAGGTGCCATGACAGAAACTCTTCCTGGCCAAGAAGTACCCAGGCTGCACCAACTAAAGCTGAAGCCAAAGGATCTAGACTTTTTTTCCTGGTGGAAAGAGCTGCTGTTCCCTTTTTTCAGTCCTGCTCTGCAATGGCCGCTCCCACCTCCTGAAAAATTGAATCCAACTGAAAATTCCTGCCAGACAAAAGGTGCCACCACAGAAAACTCTTCCTGCCCAAGAAGTGCCCAGGCTGCCCCACCAACTGTACCTCAAAGCTAAAGGATCCAGACTTTTTTTCCTTAGGGAAAGAGCTGTTGTTCTCTTTTTTCTGCCCTGCTCTGCAATGGCCAGTCCCACCTTTCAAAAAATTGAATCCAGCTGAAGATTCCTGCCAGACAAAAGGTGCCACCACAGAAAGGTCTTTGTGCTCAAGAAGTGCCCAGGCTGCCCCAAAAACTACACCTGAAGCCATAGCTTCCAGCCTTTTTTTCCTGGTGGGAAGAGCTGCTGTTCCCTTTTTTCAACCCTTTGCTACAATGGCCGGTCCTACCTCCTGAAAAATTTATTCCAGCTGGAGGTTCCTGCCAGACAAAAGGTGCCACCACAGAAAACTCTTCCTCCCCAAAAGTGCCCAGGCTGCACAAACTACACCTGAAGCCAATGGATCCAGACTTTTTTTCCTCAGGGAAAGAGCTGCTGTTCCCTTTTTTCAGCCCTGCGCTGCAATGGCCGGTCCCACCTCCTGGAAAATTTAATATAAATTAAGATTCCTGCCAGACAAAAGGTGCCACCAGAGAAACTCTTCCTGACCAAGAAGTACCTAGGCTGTACCAACTAAACCTGAAGCCAAAGGATCCTGCCTTTTTTTCTTGCTGGAAAGAGCTGCTGTTCCATTTTTTCAGTCCTGCGCTGCAATGACCGGTCCCACCTGCTTGAAAATTTACTCCAACTGAAGATTCCTGCCAGACAAAAGGTGCCACCACAGAAAACTCTTCCTGCCCTAGAAGTGCCCAGCCTGCCCCACCAACTACACCTGAAGCCAAAGGTTCCAGACTTTTTTTCCTGGTGGAAAGAGCTACTGTTCCCTTTTTTCAGCCCTGCTCTGCAATGGCCGGTCCCACCTTTTAAAAAATTGAATCCAACTGAAGATTCCTGCCAGACAAAAGGTGCCACGACAGAAAGTTCTTCCTGCCCAAGAAGTGCCCAGGCTGCCCCAAAAACTGCACCTGAAACCAAAGGATCCAGACTTTTTTTACCGGGAGAAAGAGCTACTGTTCCCTTTTTTCAGCTCTGCACTGCAATGGCCGGTCCCACCTCCTGGAAAATTTATTGTAAATGAAGATTCCTGCCAGACAAAAGGTGCCACCACAGAAAACTCATCTAGCCCAAGAAGTGGCCAGGCTACCCCACCCACTGCATCTCAAAGCCAAAGGATCCAGACTTTTTTTCCTGGTGGGAAGAGCTGCTGTTCCCTTTTTTCATGTCTGCGCTGCAATGGCCGGTCCCACCTCCTGAAAAATTGAATCCAACTGAAGATTCCTGCCAGACAAAAGGTGCCACTACAGAAAGTTCTTGCTGCCCAAGAAGTGCCCAGGCTGCCCCAAAAACTGCACCTTAAACCAAAGGATCCAGACTTTTTTTCCTGGTGGAAAGAGCTACTGTTCCCTTTTTTCAGCCCTGCGCTTGAATGGCCGGTCCCACCTCCTGAAAAATTTATTGTAAATGAAGATTCCTGCCAGACAAAAGGTGCCACCACAGAAAACTCATCTAGCCCAAGAAGTGCCCAGGATGCCCCACCAACTGCACCTTAAAGCCAAAGGATCCAGACTTTTTTTCCCGGTGGAAAGAGCTGCTGTTCCCTTTTCTCAGTCCTGCGCTGCAATGGCCGGTCCCACCTCCTAAAAAATTGAATCCAGCTGAAGATTCCTGTCAGACAAAAGGTGCCACCACAGAAAACTCTTCCTGCCCAAGAAGTGCGCAGGCTACCCCAACAACTACACCTCAAAACCAAAGGATCCAGACTTTTTTTCCTGGTGGAAAGAGCTGTTGTTCCCTTTATTCATGTCTGCACTGCAATGGCCGGTCCCACCTCCTGAAAAATTGAATCCAACTGAAGATTCCTGCCAGACAAAAGGTGCCACCGCAGAAAACTCTTCCTGCCCAAGAAGTGCCCAGTCTACCACACTAAATACACCTCAAAGCTAAAGGATCCAGACTTTTTTCCTGGTGGAATGAGCTGTTGTTCCCTTTTTTCAGCCCTGCTCTGCAATGGCCGGTCCCACCTCCTGGAAAATTGAATCCAACTGAAGATTCCTGCCAGACAAAAGGTGCCACCACAGAAACTCTTCCTGGCCAAGAAGTACCCAGGCTGTACCAACTAAACCTGAAGCCAAAGGATCCTGCCTTTTTTTCTTTGGGGAAAGAGCTGCTGTTCCCTTTTTTTAGTCCTGCGCTGCAATGACCGGTCCCACCTCCTGAAAAATTGAATCCAACTGAAGATTCCTGCCAGACAAAAGGTGCCACCACAGAAAACTCTTCCTGCCCTAGAAGTGCCCAGCCTGCAGAAACTACACCTGAAGCCAAAGGATCCAGACTTTTTTTCCTTAGGGAAAGAGCTGCTGTTCCCTTTTTTCAGCCCTGCTCTGCAATGGCCAGTCCCACCTCCTGGAAAATTTATTGTAAATGAAGATTCCTGCCAGACAAAAGGTGCCACCACAAAAAACTCATCTAGCCCAAGAAGTACCCAGGCTGTCCCACCAACTGCACCTCAAATCCAAAGGATCCAGACTTTTTTTCCTGGTGGAAAGAGCTGCTGTTCCCTTTTCTCAGACATGCGCTGCAATGGCCAGCCCCACCTTTTAAAAAATTGAATCCAGCTGAAGATTCCTGCCAGACAAAAGGTGCCACCACAGAAAACTCTTCCTGCCCAAGAAGTACCCAGCCTGCCCCAGCAATTAGACCTGAAGCCAAAGGATCCAGACTTTTTTCCTGGTGGAAAGAGCTGTTGTTCCTTTTTTTCAGCCCTGCACTGCAGTGGCCGGTCCCACCTTTCAAAAAATTGAATCCAGCTGAAGATTCCTGCCAGACAAAAGGTGCCACCACAGAAAACTCATCTAGCCCAAGAAGTGCCCAGGCTGCCCCACCAACTGCACCTCATAGCCAAAGGATCCAGACTTTTTTTCCTGGTGGAAAGAGCTGCTGTTCCCTTTTTTCAACCCTGCGCTGCAATGGCCGGTCCCACCTCCTGAAAAATTTACTCCAACTGAAGATTCCTACCAGACAAAAGGTGCCACCACAGAAACTCTTCCTGGCCAAGAAGTACCCAGGCTGTACCAACTAAACCTGAAGCCAAAGGATCCTGCCTTTTTTTCTTTGGGGAAAGAGCTGCTGTTCCCTCTTTTAGTCCTGCGCTGTAATGACCGGTCCCACCTCCTGGAAAATTGAATCCAACTGAAGATTCCTGCCAGACAAAAGGTGCCACCACAGAAAGTTCTTCCTGCCCAAGAAGTGCCCAGGCTGCCCCAAAAACTGCACCTGAAACCAAAGGATCCAGACTTTTTTTCCTGGTCGAAAGAGCTGCTGTTCCCTTTTTTAAACCCTGCGCTGCAATGGCCGGTCCCACCTCCTGGAAAATTTATTGTAAATGAAGATTGCTGCCAGACAAAAGGTGCCACCACAGAAAACTCATCTAGCCCAAGAAGTGCCCAGGCTGCCCCACCCACTGCATCTCAAAACCAAAGGATCCAGACTTTCTTCCTGGTGGAAAGAGCTGCTGTTCCCTTTTTTCAGGCCTGCGCTGCAATGGCCGGTCCCACCGTTTAAAAAATTGAATCCAGCTGAAGATTCCTGCCAGACAAAAGGTGCTACCACAGAAAACTCTTCCTGCCCAAGAAGTACCCAGCCTGCCCCAGCAAATACACCTGAACCAAAGGATCCAGACTTTTTTCCTGGAGGAAAGAGCTGTTGTTCCCTTTTTTCAGCCCTGCGCTGCAATGGCCGGTCCCACCTTTCAAAAAATTGAATCCAGCTGAAAATTCCTGCCAGACAAAAGGTACCACCACAGAAAGCTCTTGCTGCCCAAGAAGTGCCCAGCCTGCAAAAACTACACCTTAAGCCAAAGGATCCAGACTTTTTTCCTGGTGGAAAGAGCTGCTGTTCCCTTTTTTCAGCCCTGAACTGCAATGGCCGGTCCCACCTCCTGGAAAATTGAATCCAAATGAAGATTCCTGCCAGACAAAAGCTGCCACCACAGAAAACTCATCTAGCCCAAGAAGTACCAAGGCTGTCTGACCAACTGCACCTCAAAGCCAAAGGATCCAGACTTTTTTTCCTTAGGGAAAGAGCTGCTGTTCCCTTTTCTCAGCCCTGCGCTGCAATGGCCAGTCCCACCTTTTAAAAAATTGAATCCAGCTGAAGATTCCTGCCAGACAAAAGGTTCCACCACAGAAAGTTCTTCCTGCCCAAGAAGTGCCCAGGCTACCCCAAAAACTCCACCAGAAACCAAAGGATCCAGACTTTTTTTACCGGGGGAAAGAGCTGCTGTTCTCTCTTTTCAGCCCTGCTCTGCAATGGCCTGTCCCACCTTTTAAAAAATTGAATCCAGCTGAAGATTCCTACCAGACAAAAGGTACCACCACAGAAAGTTCTTCCTACCCAAGAGGTGCCCAGGCTGCCCAAAAAACTACACCTGAAGCCAAAGGATCCAGTCTTTTTTTCCTCGTGGAAAGAGCTGCTGTTCACTTTTTTCAGTCCTGCTCTACAATGGCCGGTCCCACCTCCTAGAATATTGATTCCCATTGAAGGTTCCTCCTAAAAAAAAGGTGCCTCTACAGCAAGTTCTTGCTGCCCAAGAAGTGCCCAGGCTGTACCAACAACTACACCTGAAGCCAAAGGATCCAGACTTTTTTCCTGGTGGAAAGAGCTGCTGTTCCCTTTTTTCAGGCCTGCTCCGCAATGGCCGATCCCTTCTCCTGAAAAATTTACTCCAACTGACGATTCCTACCAGACAAAATGTGCCACGATACAAAACTCTTCCTGCCCACGAAGTGTCCAGCCAGCCCCACCAACTACACTTGAAACCAAAGGATCCAGACTTTTTTTCCTTAGGGAAAGAGCTGTTGTTCCCTTTTTTCAGTCCTGCGCTGCAATGACCGGTCCCACCTCCTGGAAAATTAAATCCAACTGAAGATACCTGCCAGACAAAAGGTGCCACCACAGAAAACTCTTTCTACCCAAGAAGTACCCAGGCTGCACCAACTACACCTGAAGCCAAAGGATCCAGACTTTTTTTCCTGGTGGAAAGAGCTGCTATTCCCTTTTTTCTGCCCTGCTCTGCATCGGTCGGTCCCACCTCCTAGAATAGTGAATCCAAATGAAGATTCCTCCTAAAAAAAAGTTGCCACTACAGGAATTTCTCGCTGCCCAAAAAGTGCCCAGGCTGCCCCAGTAATGGCACCTGAAACCAAAGCTTCCCGACTTTTTTCCTGGTGGGAAGAGCTGCTGCTCCATTTTTTTAAGCCCTGCGCTTCAATGGCCAGTCCCACCTCCTGAAAAATTGAATCCAAATTAAGATTCCTACCAGAGAAAAGGTGCCCCCACAGAGAGGTCTTGCTGCCCAAGATGTGCCCAGGCTGTCCCACCACTTACCTCTGAAACGGAGGGATCCAGACTTTTTTCCTGGTGGAAAGAGCTGCTGTTCCCTTTTTTGTGCCCTGCTCTGCAATGGCCGGTCCCACGTCCTGAAAAATTGAATCCAACTGAATATTCCTGCCAGACAAAATGTGCCACCACAGAAAACTCTTCCTGCCCAAGAAGTGCCCAGGCTGCACCAACTACACCTGAAGCCAAAGGTTCCAGACTTTTTCTCCTTAGGGGAATAGCTGTTGTTTCCTTTTTTCAGCACTGTACTTTAATAGCCGTTCCCACGTCCTGAAAAATTTACTCCAAATGAAGATTCGTGCCAGACAAAAGGTGCCACCACAGAAAGCTCTTCCTGCCAAAGTGCCCAGCCTTCCCCAGCAACTGTACCTGAAAACCAAAGGTTCCAGACTTTTTCCTGGTGGAAAGAGCTGCTTTTCCCTTTTTTCCACCCTGCGCTGCAAGGGCCGGTCCCTCCTTTTAAATATTGAATCCAAATGAAGATTCCTGCCAGACAAAAGGTGCCACCACAGAAAACTCTTCCTGCCGAAGAAGTGCCTAGGCTACTCCAACAACTGTACCTTGTGACAGGTAACGAGGCTTTAAATTTAGGTTGCAAGCTATAAAAGATTTTTTAATGCCACAAACAAGCAAAAACGGCTGACCAGGCGATTGGAGGAAACCCCTGTTCCTGCCGCAGTCCGCAAAGGGGAACAGAAACAGCACTTATTATACCCTTCTTTACCACCTCCCCCCCAAAGTCATGTCATCAGTCCATTGGTGGAGATTTCACGGGCTGCATCCTGCTTGGTTCCCTCTTCGCGGGCCAGCTCTGGGTTGGTTCCTCCTTTCGCGGGCCATCTCCGTTGTTGGGGGGTGTCCACCAATAATTTTAAAGTCATTAGTCTCTATTAGGCCGTGGTTCTGGAAACTTCCATCAGGATGACGGTTGATCACCCGGACTCTTCGTGGCCGACCCCTCCGTATTGCTCCCCATTAATATGCTTAGAACAAACAGCTTCAAGGTACAATATGCTAAATCATCATTGCGTTGTGGTTAATCAGTTTGCAGCTTACAGAACTTGTGGTTAGGCATTGCATAACACTCTAACTTGTGATTCCAACAAAGCAGTTAACACAATATAATAGCTTTATTAACTCTTTCTCTCATTTGAACAGCAAATTTCTTTAGATCACTTATAACACTGCTCCTTGCAGGTAGGATTTGTGTCTGGGGGTCTCAGTTTTGGTGTGTGGGGGGTCTCAGTTTGGGTCTGGGGGGTCTCTGGGGTGTCAGCTTGGGTCAGGGGGTCTCAGGCTTTGGGTCTGGGAGTCTCAGGGGTCCCAAGGCCTCAGTTTGGGTCTGGGGGCCTTGGTTCTGGGGGTCTCAGTTTGGCTCTGGGGATCTCAAGTTTTGGGTCTGGGGGGCTCAGGATTTGGGTCTGGGGGTCTCAGTTTGGCTCTGGGGATCTCAGGTTTTGGGTCTGGGGGTCTCAGTTTGGGTCAGGGAGGCTTAGGGTTTGGGTCTGGGGGGCTCAGTTTGGGTCAGGGGGGCTCAGTTTGGGTCCAAGGGGCTCAGGATTTGGGTCTGGGGGTCTCAGGGATCCCAAGGTCTCCATTTGGGTGTGGGGGTCTCAGGGTTTGGGTCTGGGGGGTCTCAGGGGGTCTCAGTATCAGGTTTTGTCCCCCACACCCGTGTCAAAATGTCCCCCGCCCCCCCCCCCCAACCAGTATTTCCTGTTCCCAAACTGGGACAGGGAACCGAAACTGGGAGGGGGAAGGGGGGGAACTGGGAGGGGCTGGGGGGGACCCAATGACCTTCTGATGGGTCTGGGGGACCCCCAAAGACCCCGGGGGGACCCCCAATGACCCCTCACTGTTCTGGAACTCCCAAAGACCCCCCCCAGCAGGGACAGGGACCCCCAGTGACCCCCTCAGGGTCAGTCGCCCTCCATGGGGGTTGGGGGGCACTGGTGACCTCCCCTAACCCCCCCTTTGTCCCCGCAGGCTCCCAGTGCTCCCAGACCCCCCCCGAAGGCTGCGCCCCGTGCATGACCCCTGGAGCCCCCCGAGACGCCGACCCCCGTGACCGTGACCACCGGGAGCCCCCCGAGCCCCTCCTGCTCCCCGGCCCCGCCCCGGGGGTGGCTCCGAGTGTGAGGGGGGCCCCCCTCCCGCGAGGGGCCCGTGGGGACCCCCCTGACCCTCGAGTGCCACTTCCGAGGCCCCCCCGACACCGCCCTGACCTGGCTCCAGGCGTGTCCCCCCGGGCTCGGGGAGGTCCCCCGGAGCTGCCCCTGGCCCCAGGAGGTGGTGGCCACCCGGGGGGGCCGCTGGATGGACCGGGCGGTGCAGGAAGGGGGGGGAAGCTCCACCCTGACCTTCCCCAAACTGTCCCACAACGACTCTGGGCTCTTCTTCTGCCGCGTGGAGTCCGGGGGGGAGACGGCCCAGAGCTGCGGCACCTTCGTCAGGGTCCTCGGTGAGTGGGGGGCGCGGGGGGGGCTCAGCCAGGTCACCCGGCCCCTCCCGGTGCCCCCAGCATGGTACCAGTATAGCCCAGTCCCTCCCAGTTTAACCCCCTCCATCCCAGTCCCCTCCAAGGGTATCCCAGTGTCCCCGAGCCCTGCGGCACCTTCGGGAGGGTCCCGGGGGTCTCGGGGGGGTCAGGGGGACTGGGGGGTCTCATCTGAGTCACCTGGTCCCTCTCAGTGCCCCCAGCGTGGTACCATTATAGCCCAGTGCCCCCAGTCCCTCCCAGTATAACCCAGTCTGCCCCAGTCCCCTCCAAGGGTATCCTAGTGCCCCCCAGCCCTGCGGCACCTTTGGAAGGGTCCAGAGGGTCTCGGGAAGGAGTCAGGGGGGGCTGGGGGGTCTCATCTGAGTCACTGATCTTTCCTAGTCCATCCTAGTCCCCTCCCAGTATAACCCAGTCCATCCCAGTCCCCTCCCAGTATAACCCAGTGCTACCACGAGCCCCCCCAGTCCATCCCAGTGCCCTGCAGTGCCCCCCAGTCCATCCCAGTTATTCCCAGTAACCCCTTTGAGCCCTTCTCAGTGCCCTCCAGTCCCACTCCAGTCCATTCCAGTCACTCCCAGTATCCCCCTTGAGTCCCTCCCAGTGCCCTTTCCAGTATAACCCAGTGCCCTCCCCGTACAATCCAGTGCCCTCCAGTCCCTCCCAGTATAACCCAGTGTCCTCCCAGTATAGCCCAGGCCCTCCCAGTATAACCCAGTGCCCTGCACTCCCTCCCAGTATACCCCAGTCCCTCCCAGTGTAACCCAGTCCCTCCCAGTATACCCAGTCCCTCCCAGTATACCCCAGTCCCTCCCAGTACACCCCAGTCCCTCCCAGTATACCCAGTCCCTCCCAGTTACCCAGTCCCGTTCCCACAGAGCTGGTTCCCGCCCCGTTCCTGGCGCTGAGGGAGAGCACCAAGAACCGGATCCTGACGGCGCAGGGGGTGCTGCTGCTGCTCTGCTCAGCCGGGCCGGGGCTGCTGCTGCTGCTCAGGGTGGGACACTGGGACAAACTGGGACAGCTGGGACAGGGGGACACCAGCTGGGACACTGGGACACCAACTGGGACACTGGGACAACTGGGACACTGGGACACCCAACTGGGACACTGGGACAACTGGGACAGGGGGACATCAACTGGGACACTGGGACCCCCAGTTCTGTCACTGTGTATCGGGGAGGGGGGGTTACTTTATCAGGGAAGGTCCCAGATATACAGACACGAAAAACAGACACAGTTGCTAGCTCAACAAAAAACCCCCCAATGTTTATTACAAAAGGTGGCCAAGAAAATGAACAAACCCAAAAGGGAGGAAGGAGGAGAGGAATAAGCCCCCAGTGGGACCTCCCCAGTTACCCAGCTGTTGCCTATAAAGTTATCTTACTGACCT
Source organism: Manacus candei (assembly GCF_025592945.1). NCBI lineage: Eukaryota > Metazoa > Chordata > Aves > Passeriformes > Pipridae > Manacus > Manacus candei. Next base: position 8,610,576 of record NW_026138093.1, on the reverse strand, counting down.
AGCATACCTATAATTACCCAGAGCAGAAGCGGCACCCTCGGAGAGTCAATAAGTTAACAAGCTGGCAAGAGTCCCTACCAGAAGGCAACGTTGTCCTTGAAGTAAAGCTAGCTCTCGCCAAGAAGGCACTATCTCCTTTTTAAACAATCAGTTGAGAGACCACAACCTCCCCAGGTGTGGCCAGCACCGCCCCATCAGGGGTTCTCAATCCCTCCCCCTGGGTATGTAAGTGCACCCCTCCTGCACACGCATGGCTTTCCCTGCACCTGCGAACTGTACTCGGGGGGGTCTTTTCCAAATGAGTCTGGGGGTCCTTCATCATCGTCCTTCTCAATCTCTCCTTCAAGCGACCTTGGAGGACAACTAGCCAATCACAGAATACCAATTAAAACAGTTTATACAAGAAGCTCTCTTCAAGGACAGCTTTCCCGTTTAGCACTGCTTGTTTTCCCATAACTTGGCAGGGAAAGAGCAAAGCTTTCACAGGTGGCAGGGCCAAACACAGACCAAAAGTATCAGCATAAATTCACCCTGATACAGCCTCTGGGCTGGACACAGGCACAGCCTGACCCTGAACCCAAGGGAAACAAAGACAAATTCCACAGCTTTAGCTGGAGCAAGGCTGGGGGGTTTTCCTGAGGGCAGCACTAACCAGACTTTTGTGTGTGTGTGGGAGACAGGCAGAAGCACAAACACCTGCACAGCCCAGAGCAGTCAGTGTGGGGCTGTGCTTGCTGCTGCAGAGACCCCCAGGGAACAAACCCAGGCAATAGTTTGGGTTTATTCCTTGCTCTGTGTCAGTGGAATAGAATGTTCCACAGGAGCTCTGTCCCCCTCTGTGGCACCGGGTGGCTCGAAGCTGAAGAGGGAGGGGGTCAAGTGCAAGTTCCCTTCTGAAGTGTGTGTCCCTAAGGAGGACACTTGCCTTGTTATTGCTTATTGTTTGTAATATCTTACAGATATATCATACAACACCTAAGGATGGATTCTATAGAATATGTGCCTGTATTAGGGAGGGGTTACTGTATCGGGGAAAAAGGTTCGAGAGACACTGGAACGCAGAAAACTAGACACTGTTGCTAGGCAACAAAGTAACTATTTATTATGAAAGGTGGCTCACAGTAAAAACAGGCATCCAAGAAAAAGGGATTAGGAAGGAGAAAAGTGAACAAAAAGACCCTAGAGAGAAGGCTCGACACCCTACTCACCCAGGTGTCACCTATAAGAGAGTCTTACCCACCCTAACCAGTAATAAAGCCTCTCTGCAGCAGCTGCGTGTTCCGAAGGGTTGGCAGGCTCCCATTTCAGCAGGTGTCCCTGCTAAAAGCAACTTGGTCCTTCGTGTAGAGCCGGCCACCAACACGGAAAGCGTGTCTGCTTTTATACAGTTCATTGAGCACACCTGCCCGGGGAGGTGTGGCCAGCACCGCCCCGTCAGGGGTTCCCAATCCCACCCCCTTGGTTATGTCAGTGCACCCCTCCTGTGCATGCGTGAGAACTTTGGAAATCCCCCCGTGTGTGTCCTGGGGGTCTTTCCCAATTGAGTCTGGGGGTGAGCCTTCCTCCCTTCATCATCACTTTCTCCTCCAAATGCCCTTGACGAGCCATTAACCAATCACAGTTTATACAGTTTATACAGAAGTTCTCCCTCCAAGGCCAAATTCACTGTTTTATCAGTGAACTTGGCAGGGAGAATATAAACTACTGCAGGTGGCTAAGGCCAAACGCAGACCAAAAATATCACAACTTCGTCCCAATACACCAGCACATGAGGGGAGGGGAATGTGTGGGATCAGGGCACTGCTTTGGGGCCATGCTGGGAATTCTGGTGGACTAAAAGACAAAGCCCAGGCGCTGTTTCCAAAGGAACCCCAATGAAAGGGGGACACCGGAAAGATGGGCGGACAAGTCCCAAAATGGAACTCTGTGTGTGCAGCCTCATTTTCTCCTTCAGCATCCACAGGAGAGAGGGCAAAGAGTGGGGGTTGGGAGCCCAAAAACTGTTTGGAGGGGAAAATGAGGATTAAGAGGACAATGGGAAAATGGGAGAAACAGGGAGAAGGGTGGAAAAGGGGGGTGGTCTGGTGGGTCAGATGGTCTCATGAGGGTATTTGGGCACAAAGGGGTGGGAAAGGGAGGTGGCCCCCCTGAACTCTCAATTTACTGTGGGGTGCTGGGGGCTGCTGGATCCAATCTCAGCCGTGGATTATGCCAACACTTTCAGTTTAGAGGAATTACAGAGGTGTGACTGAATTGTTTTTGTCCTCCAGGTTAAATGATGGCAAATCAGATCTATTGATAGAAATGAATTTATTTAGGGTTCCAAATGATCAGACAAAAGATCTTAATCAGAATTTTTTACTGCACAATATACACACTAAAACTACCAGGAGTACAGGATAAGATAGGACAGTGCTCTACACTAAAGAAGCAATTCTACTAAAGCTGGCACAAAAGCAATAATTCTTATTAGAGAGGGATGGAACTCCCCCAGACCAACATTCATGGGGAGATCTCTGCTCTCAACTTCCAGGAATGACCTTGGGGGGTCCCCAGCCAAGGCAGGAATCTCCACACTCCCCCAAAAAAGGGTCCTGTTGGAAGAAGCTGCAACTGGGAAAAGGGACTGGCCATTTCTGGTCGAAAGGGATGGACTGACAGTCCTTGAATTCCAGGGGTTGCCTCAGCATCAGGGGGTAAATTTGGGGTGGAAGCAGCGGCCGAAGCTCTTCCCACAGTTGGGGCACTCACAGGGCTTCTATTACCCCGGTGGGTCTGTTGGTGTCTGGTCAAGTTAGAGCTCTGGTTGAAGCTCTTCCCACACTCCCCACACTTGTAGGGCCTCTCCCCGGTGTGGATGCGTCGGTGCCTGACAAGATGGGAGTTCCAGTTGAAGCCCTTCCCGCAGTCGGTGCAGCGGAAGGGCCTCTCATCCATGTGCGTCCACTGGTGCAGGAGGAGATTGGAGCTGGTCTGAAACCTCTTCCCACATTCCCCACACATGTAGGGCCGTTCCCCAGTGTGGATGTGCTGGTGGGTGAGGAGGTTGGTGCTCTTCCTAAAGCTCTCCCCACATTCCAAGCACCTGAAGGGCTTCTCCCTGCTGGGAGGCTGCTCAAGGGCCATCAGCTCAGAGCTCCCCCTCAAGCTCCGGCCGCCTTCCCGGCGCAGGCTGGCTCTTTCCTCCTCAGAGCACCCTGGGATGGCTTTGGAGCCCCTCCTGCGGGGGGATCTCCGGCCCTTTTCCTCCCCGCTGCCTTCCTGCGCCGGGGAGCCCTTCAAAACGGCCTCTCCCACCAGGGTCTCACGGGGGGATTTGTCCTCCGCGCTCTCCGTCCTCAGCTCGGGGCCTGGGGCAGGAAGCAAGAAGGACAGGCAGGGGATTTGCCTCCGGTCCACAGGGAAGGCCAAGAACATCCCCCCAACTCCGGCCCCGGCAGGACGGCGGCGCCAGCGGGGTTGTCCTGCAGCCAGGGCCATGCTGGGCTGACAGAGCCAGCACAACACCCGCCCAAAGGGACACTGACTTCCTCCTCACCTGCCTGGGGGGCCCAAGGCATCTTCCTCTTCCTCGCAGCCTCCTCCTCCATCCGCCCAAGCTTTGGGAAGGACAAATCCTGATGGGGGGGAAAACAAGGGCTGAGCGCGTTGGCTTGGGGGTTCCTCCTACCCAAGTCCATCTCTAGAACTCACCGGGCATCCTGTGTCCATAAAAACCTCGAAAACACCAAGACTCAGCCCAGAAAACCCCAAATCATCGAGATTCAGGTAAAAGTCTATAAGAAATAGTGAGAAGACTCCTGCCCCCCCAAAATGAAAAAAGTTGAGATTCACCTAAAAAATACTCTAAAATATGAAGATGAGCCCAAAAAAATTCTCCTAAGATTTCCCCTTCTCTGGTTTCCCCCCTTTATGGTTCAGAGAGTCTCTCCTGTCTGGGATGCTGGGGGTTCTACCTAGAAGATGCTGGGAGTGTTGGGGGTCCCAAGGCTCCCTTCTCCTCTGATTCTCGCCTTAGGGATGCTGCATTCCCAGAAATTCCCCCTCTCCAGGTTCTCCACTTTGTTGTCCTAGGGGATCCCAGGGGTCCCCACTGTCCAGGCTTCCCCTTCTCCGTGCCCCCCCTCACCAGGCTTTCAGGGGCCCTCTGAGAGGGCACTGGGAGGGACTGGGGGGGAACTGGGGCACACTGGGGGGCACTGGGGAGTTACCTGGGGATACCAGGACACACGGGGGGACACTGGCAGGTTACTGGGCCATACTGGGGGTTACTGGGTGCTCACTGCAGGATCACTGGGCCATACTGGGGGGCAGTGGGAGGTCACTGGGACACACTGGCTGGTCACTGAGGGGGTTACTGGGCCATACTGAGGGTCACTGGGAGGTCACTGGGATATACTGGGGGCACTGGGATCCCCTTACGTGGATGTGGTACATCTCCCACCCCGGATTTTTGGGGGCATCCATAGGACCCCTCCTCTGGGGGCTGGAGGATCCCTTGAAACCCAATGCTGGGCTTTAGGGGACCCTGTAAAATCCCCTCAAAACCCCTGAAATCCCCCCCTCGACCCATCGAAACCTCCTCAAGGACCCCTCATCCCTCCCCAGCACCCTCTAAACCCTCTCAGTGACCCACAAAACCCACCTGAGACTCCCCAAGCCCATTCAGGGACCCTCAATCCCCCCCAAGGGCCCTCCAAACCGTCTGGGACACCTTAAACCCCCTAGAGACCCCAAAACTGCCTCAAAGGTCCCCGCAAAGCCTCCCAGGAACCCAAAACCTCCCAAGAGACCCCCAAAGCCCACCTGGGACACCTCAAATCTTCTCAGAAAACAAAACCCACATCAGAGCCCCCCAAAACCCTCCAGGGACCTTCAACCTCCCCCCCGAGTCCTTTCAGGGACCCCTCAAAACGTCCCCGGGAACCCCCGAACTCCCCCGCCAAACCCCCCCGAGGCCTCCAGCCTTTCCACCCACACCCGTGCTCCCCGCAGCCCCCGAGGGGATCCCCAGACCCCGCTCTCGCCGCCCCCCCCCGCCAACTCACCCAGGGAAGTGCAGCGGCCGCAGGCGAGTCCTCCTCACTCCCGACCACGAGGCCAAAATGGCGCTCGCTCCGCGCGCCCTCCGCCTTTACAGACCCGCCCCGCAGCCAATCAGCGCGCGGCCACGGCCCCTGCCCGCCCCCCGCCTGCGCGGAGCATTGTGGGAGTTGTAGTCCCTGCGGCGGGGGAGGATCGGGCGTTTTGGGTTTTAGTTTTTCTGTCTTCTTTTATTTTCTCTTTTTTCTTTCTTTTTTCTTTCTTTTTTCTTTTCTTCCCCTTTTTTCTCTCTCTTTTTTATTTTTTTCTCTTTTTTCTTTCTTTTTTTTTCATTTTTTCCTTTTTTCTTTCTTTTTTTTTCTCTTTTTTTTTCTCCTTTTTCTCTTTTTTCTCTCCTTTTTTTTTTTACTATGTTTTTTTCTTATTATTTCCATTTCCTTTTTTTTTACATTGTTTTCTATCAGTTGTACTTTCAAGGAAGATTTATACTCAGATCAAAACAATCTCCAGGTACATATCTTACAACAACAGATAATCTGCCATTGTTCCAGGTTCCTGAGAACTTCCCAGATCACAAACACTGAGACACCAAGGGTGGAAGTGAAGCAACTGTATCCTATCCCTTGCCACAGCCTTCAATCCACACCCAGCCCTGGATTTCTGCAAAGCCGCTGGGCAGGAGCAGGAGATGGAGCTGGTGCTCGGCGGGAGGGGCAGCAACAACAAACCAGTGTCTTTGGAACAGGGGAAGGAATTTAGTGCTTGAGGGGTTACATTCCACAGGCTCCCCTGGGGATCAGCTCATGCTTGGACAGTGAGAACAGCAAGAACATTCCTAATAAAAATGCCCGAGGGAAGGGAGCGGAGGGGGAGCAGGGGCAGGAAAAGGAAGCAGAGCGATGGAAGATGGGCTGGGGCGGTCGGGGCTGGGGGAAGGCAGGCTGGACAATGCCTTGTTTGGTCCAGCAGCTGGACCAGCTCCAGGGCAGGTGTCGGGGCAGCCTCTGCCACAGGGACATGGACAAACAGACCCTACAAAAGCTCTCAGAGGGGTTGGGGGCTCTGGGCGGGGCTGCGCTCTCGCCTCAAGCCAGGATATCCCAGGGCAGGGGAACAGCAATTCCTGTCAGCTCCCAGCAAAGATTATTGGGGTTTGCACTGGGGAAATATTGACGCTCCAGCTTCTTCTTCTCTTTTTAGAACTTTGAGCTTGCAGTCGGGTAGAAGGGCTGGTGGGGGAGTGGGAAGAGACCCACTGAGGGACACATCTCATCCCTCAGTTAGATGGAGCTAAACCCCTGATCTTGCTTAGGAAGAGCTGCTGATGCTCAGTTGTCTTCTTTCCCTTCTGCTTTAGTGGGATATTACATTTCCCTGCAGTATTGGTGATAGAATGGTATGTCAGCTGGAATGGTTTGGTTCTTACAGAAAGCATGAACGCATTTTAAGGAAGGTATTTTTACATAGGTGAGGCCTCCAAAAAAAAACCCCAAAGGTAATATAAGTGCATAATAAAGTGAACTTTGGAGTTTTCTTTTTAATTCTTGGGTAGAAAAGCCATCCCAGTTAGGGACAGCAATTTATTGCATTGCTGAAAAAAAAACAAACTAAAAAAAGGAATCTGAATTTGTTCCTATTCAGATTTGCTTTTGATCATAAGAATCCTTCTAGTGAAAAGGGCTAATTTACTCTTTCTAGAGGAATGTTTTAAGTGTGATTATCACAATATCACAGCTGCTGAAAAGGTCTAAAATAGGACATTGACCTTGAACCTGTTCCTGCGTTTAGGATGTGGTGCTTAACATTCAAGAAACAATAGAACTGCAACTCATTTATTAAGGTATCATCTCAAAATGTTAACTCTTGCTCTGTAAAGACATGCCACAAAGATTGTAGAAAGCTTACAGTATCCCAGGAGGTACATGTGGTATTTTATCAGTGTAAATATAAGATTATACTATATATATTTTTTATATATATTATATATATAAATACTTATATTATATATAAGATTTTCAAGATTTCTGCTGGCAGTACTCCATAACTAAAGTAAGTTTTCCCTTTGGTGCTGCACTAGTTTATGATTTAATTGTTACTGACATTCCACCAGTCATATTATTAGCTTCACCAAATGAAAGGGAAATAATCCTGTATTAATTAAAGAGAGCAACTGAATTCCCTCAGTCATCTTATCCTTGGCTGTCTGAGACAGTGATGCACTTCAGCTTCCCTAAAGAAACTTCCAACAAAAAAGAGCTTGGGGTGATAGTGAGAGATCCAGATTGAAGGGTGTACCTGAATTATCTTTAGGGAGGAGACCTTTTTTGGTGGGTGACAGGCAATGTGCCTGTGGCTCTCTTTTTCTTTCTGGGTTGTTTTTCCCTTTCTTTTTGTCAGAGGCTTTGGAAAAGCTGTTTTGTCAAGAGAATAATATTCATTTATAGCCATGTGAACGGTTTCTATCCTCTACCAGTGAAGGCAGTCACCTAAATACCCATACCCATGCCCTTGAAAATAAAACAAGGAGAAAATATGGAGTATTTGTTTGAGACCAGATAAACTGAATGTAGTTCAGTAACATGGTAAGGCAATTGCTGTTATTGCACAGAGACATTTCTTTCTATGCTGGAACTGAGGGTAGCAGCAAAAGCTAAAAGCCTTGCTCTGTGTCTTTGTGAACACACTGTGGGTAAGTTCAAAGGAGCATTCAGAGATTGTGTTGTGTGAGCCTTTTTCCCTAAGATCAAAACAAGGAGTAATTATTGCTAAATCCAGCAGATGGCTTTTTCTCTTTATTCCCAATCACTGATTAAAGAAACATAACTCAGAAGTGATCTCACTCTGTGCTCCAGTGACATTAACATTAGAACAAGATTGTCACTGTCTACTGGTCTCTTGTGCTCCTCACTGGAAGGCACTTGGTGCACCCCTGGATATCCTGTTAATGAGGTAAAAAACTAACCCTTCTAAAGTTCCAGATTTTCCTCACCTGTTTGGACACAGTTGGACAAACTGGACCAAGTTAGTACTTGAAAGCCATCTGCTGGATTTAGCATTAATTATTCTTTGTTTTGATCGTAGAGGAAAAAAGCTCACACAACACAATCTCTGTGGACCCAACAGAGAAAACATCCCCAGGGTCTTGTTAGAGCACAAACCTGCAAACAGGGATGACAGGTCAGAGAATCACAGAATCATCAACATTGGAAGAGACCTTCCAGATCTTCTAGTCCAACTGTCAACCCAGCACCACCAGAATCACCCCTAAACCCCATCCCAAAGCGCTACATCCAGATGCCACCTGAATGCTTCCAGAGACTGCACCACCTCCCTGGGCTACTTGTTCCAATGCCTGAGCACTCTCTCAGGGGAAAAAGGGTTTTTGAATATCTAATATGAACCTTGCCTGATGCAATTTAAGGCCGTTTCCTCTCTTCCTCTCACTAAAGGCTTTGCAGAAGAGACCAACCCCCACCCCACTAAAACCTCCTTTCAGGTCATTGCAGAGAGCAATGAGGTCCCCCCTGAGCCTCCCCTTCTCCAGACTCAACCAGCCCAGTTCCCTCAGCCGTCCCTCAGCAGACATGTTTTCCAGAGCCTTCCCCAACTCCGTTCCCTTCTATGGACACGCTCCAGCCCCTCAAGGGCCTTTTGGCACTGAGGGGCCAGAACTGGACACAGCACTCCAGGTGGGGCCTCCCCAGTGCCCAGCACAGAGGGGCAATCAGTTCTCTGCTCCTGCTGGCCACACTCCTCTCCACAAAGGCCACCATGCCCTTGGCCTTCTTGCCCCCCTGGGCACACTCTGCCTCATATCCAGCCACTGTCAAGCAGCACCTCCAAGTCCCTTCCTGCTGAGCAGCTCTCCAGCCCCTCTGCCCCCAGCCTGGAGTGTTCCAGGGGGTTGTTGGGACCCAAGGGCAGGCCCTGAGACTTGGCCTTATTGATCCAGCCTGTCCAGATCCCTCTGCAGAGCCTTCCTGCCCTCCAGCACATCCACACTCACACCCAGATCAGTCAGTCTCCCAAACAGACCAAAGTCTGACCACCAGCAGTCCAGGCTGTCAGTTCTGCTGCCCCCTCCTTCCTCCACCCAGAATGGAAAACTCCATCATTTTGGGGTCTCTGTGCCCGTCAGCTCCGACCACCACATCCCCCACCAGTCACAGAATCATGGAATGGTTTGGGTTGGAAGGGACCTTAAAGAGCATCTCAGTCCAACCCCCTGCCATGGGCAGGGATACCTTCCACTAGACTCAGAGCTCAGAGCCCCATCCAACCTGGCTGTGAACACTTCCAGGGATGGGACAGCCAGAACTTCTCTGAGCAACCTGTGCCAAGATCTCACTACCATCACAGTCAAGATATTCCTCTAATCCCATCTAACCCTTCCCTTTCTCAGTGTGAAGCCATTCCCCTTGTCCTGTCACTCCAGGCCCTTGTCCAAAGTCTCTTTCCATCTTTCTTGTTGGGTCCCTTCAGGCACTGCAAGGCCACAATTAGGTCACCACAAAGCCTTCTCTTCTCCAGTCTGAACAATCCCAATTCTCTCAGCCTTTCCTCACAGCAGAGCTGCTCCATCCCTCTGATCCTCTTGCTGGTCTCCTCTGGACTCATTCCAGCAGGTCCATGTCCTTCCTGTGCTGGAGCCCAGAGCTGGAGGCAGCTCTGCAGGGGTGACAACATTACAGCCCTGTGTGTTCCAGCAAGGACACTGTGGAACCTCCTGGAGTAAAGGGGCCACTGTGACACTGTAGGGCCTTCTGGAGCCAAAGGAACCCTGGGACACTGTGGAACCTCATGGAATCAAGGGGCCATTGTGATACTGCAGGGCTCATGGAACCAAAGGATTCCTGGGACACTGTGGAATCGCGTGGAACCAAGGGGCCACTGTGATATGTGGGGCCTCCTTGAACTAAAGGAGTCCTGAGACATTTTGCAAACTCATGGAATCAAGGGTCCATTATCACCCTACAGAGCCTTACGGAGCCAAATGGACCCTGTGACTCTGTGGAACCTCATGGAATCCAGGGGCCATTCCCACACTGCAAAACCTCATGGATACTCTCAGGTTCCCATTATGAAAAGACGCCTCTGCCCAAATTCAGCTGCAAAGGAGACCGTGTGCCAAAGTCAGCAGTCCAGCTTTGATTTAACAGTAAATAGGAGGGAGAGAGAGACAGAAAGAAGTATAAAGAGAGAGAGAGAAGGGGGTGGTGGGAAGCCAGTGAGAGAGAGACAGAGCTGAAGTAAATGTATCACACCATGGAGATCCCTGAGGCTCCCACCGGTCCTTCTTCACCCTGCTCTGCTCGGTGGAGGGTCCCCAAGTTGTGCTTCTGGGCTATCACTTTTATACAGCCCAAGCCCTGGGTATTCAGGGGGGTAGATGCTGTTCCCACAGCTTGGGCTGGCACATCTACAAGGACTTGCTTCCTTTCCCACAGCTTGCCACGGTGGGAGTTTTGCCCGCTGTGCTTCCAGTCTGCAGGTGGGAATCTTTGTCTGGATGGGTTCCCCAGACCTGCCTTACCAGCCCTGGCTTCCTGTTGGGGCTGTCTGCTCTTTCCCACACTCTGCACAGTGCAATTCTGTCCTGGGGGCTACTTCCAAAGCTTCACCTCCCTTTAGGCCTTGGAATTAAAGGCCCTCCTGTTTGCCACCAGTGCTTGTGTGTTGTGGTGCCTTATGGGATTTTCCTGCTTTGACAGTGTTTTGAGACAGTTCATTTTGCCCTTCAAGTCCTTCCATGTGCACACACACACCATTCTCACCAGTGTCTGGCCCTCCAAAGAACACAAGCCCTGATGATTTGTAGCTCCCACTCCAGTGGTTGGCACTTGGACCTCCCTCCGTACCCAGAGCTCAGAGCTCCCTTGTGCCAGAAAGTTTAAAGAGATTGTGCCTCATTCTGACAAGACAACCCTTGGAAAAAAGTGTCCCTCTGTGTTTCCTGGGATAAGAGCACTCTGTTGCCATCTTCCAAAACCTTGGAGAGGTCCCAGAGATCTCCCAGGAAGGAATTTGGGGCCTCAAGCACATGACCCGTATATAGAGGCTGAGGACTCAGGGGTCAGGGGTGTGAAGATTGAGGACAGTAGAGGAGTAGCCTGAGAGGTCTGGAAGGGGGTTGTCAGAGGTGGTGGAGCTTTTCTTCCGGTCAGAAAACAGCCTAAGAAAGAACTAGTGCCACCAAGGGCAGCTGGGGTGGCCTAGACTGGTGACAAGAAGTAATAAATTTCCCTCTGAGGTCAGTGTTGTGGTGCAATATGTCACAAAGAAGGAGTCTGGATGAGCCCAAGGCTTTGTGTGTGCAGGAAGAGCCAGGGAGGACGCAGAGATGTCAGTGCAGGAAGGTGCCAGCCAGGTGGGGCAGCCGGGGGGATGACGACAGCCTGCAGGGAAAGGGGCAGGGCATGGACACCGTAGGACAGCCTGGGCTGGAGAGGAGACAGGGATGGGGAGAAGCTGAAAGGCCCTGACACAGCCACCTTCTGCAGGCCTTTGGCCAGGGCTGCTGTCTGTGCCCCTGATGCCAGGAGGAGGGGAGTGGCCCTTGCAGCCCTGGGGCCTCATGGCCTCCTTGTCCCTGCTCAGCAGCCTGGCAGGTGCCACCCCATGGTCCTGCCCTTGGCATTGCACATCCCACATCCCAGTGCCCCAGGAAGAGCCCTGAGGAATGAGGCAGGGACAGGATCTGCCTTCCCAGGGGCTGAGGGTCCCATTTGATTAAGGAAACAAGTAAAGGTTTCCTCAGCATCAGAGCCACCTTTCCCTTGCTTGTCCATCCTTGTCATCACTGTCTGCAGTTTTCTGCTCTAACTGGAACCTGGGGACATGTTCTCAGTTGTGTCCCTCAGTGAGACTGATTAGCACTAAAGGAAACTTTAGTGTTTCAATCTCACTTTGACTTCTTGAGAAGTTGTTTGAACTTCCTCTCAGGGACTGAATCTCATGTAAACAACACCAAACCCCCCTGAGGGTCATGAAATGCCTGGGGTTGTTGCTGTGCTGCTGAGCTGGGTCGGGCTCCTGGCACACAGGGAGCTCCTGGCAAGCAAGAAGAGCTTCAAAGAGACAGCTCTGCTGGTGAGCAGCTCCTCTGCACAGCCCAGCAGGGCTGAGGGCACTGCCTGCAGCACCAAGGGCAGAGGAGTGAGACAGAGAGAAGTTAAAGGCTGTCAGACGTAGAATGATGCTGAGACCTCACTGGGGGAGAATTTTTAACAGATCTTGGCACAGGAAGTCTGGTCATGCAGGGCAACGAGACTGCAGGTTTTGGAGGCATCTGGGAAAGCTGGCACTGCCCACCAACTACAGATTCTGTAAGTGCAACTCTGAGAGTATCTGGAGTGTAGAGGAGGAGGACATGCTCAGAGCTCCAGCTCCCTCTCAGAATATTTCCAAGACAAAGATTTTTATAAGGTTAAAGAAATTTCCTGAGATTGTGTTTCCAGTTTCCTACTCTTGAGGAATGGGAGGAATAAATCATTAAGAAAGTATTATTTTTGACAGGTCCCTGAGACATCTGAACTGTGAGTGCTCAGTAGGTCTATCTGAGCTTCCTAATGTGCTTTCAGCCACTGCTCTGCCTGTGGGCAGCACCAGCATCACCTCTGCTAGACCCATCAGGACTAGTCTGAGATGTCCTTTTTGCACCTGCAAACGGAATATGACCCCTACCAGTGCAGCCTGTGGTGCTGGGGAAGGAGTTGAGTCTGCTTAAATCAAATGCCATCATAAGGACACTTGGCTGTCTCCCTGAGGTTTCCTTCCAAGCTGTGAATTTCTTTCCAGGTTGGATACCTGTCCCTAAACATCTCCTTGTTATGTGAAACACCTGTACAGAAGCACAGTGATGCTAAAACAGAGAAAATGCTGTTCAGTAGGCACCCAGTACTGGAGCTGAAGGAAGATCTCCTGGGAAATCAAAAGGCTGTCTGTGTGTGACATGGGGAGTGTCTGTAGAATAAAGCTTTGACTTTGTTTAGATAAGTCCACACTAACTGTCCTCTTAATGTCTTCTTCTCCTGTGTTGGAAACAAACACCCAGAGGCAGCAAATGTCCAACAGCAGCTCCCTCACCCAGTTCCTCCTCCTGGCATTCGCAGACAGGCGGGAGCTGCAGCTCCTGCACTTCTGGCTCTTCCTGGCCATCTCCCTGGCTGCCCTCCTGGCCAACGGCCTCATCCTCAGCGCCGTAGCCTGTGACCACCACCTGCACACCCCCATGGGCTTCTTCCTGCTCAACCTCTCCCTCACAGACCTGGGATCCATCTGCACCACTGTCCCCAAAGCCATGCACAATTCCCTCCAGAACAACACAACCATCTCCTACACAGGATGTGCTGCACAGGCCTTTTTCTTTTATTTCTTCATGTCAGCAGAGTTTTCCCTCCTCACCATCATGTGCTACGACCGCTACGTTGCCATCTGCAAACCCCTGCACTACGGGACCCTCCTGGGCAGCAGAGCTTGTGCCCACATGGCAGCAGCTGCCTGGGCCACTGGCTTTCTCTATTCTCTGCTGCACACAGTCAGTACATTTTCCCTGCCCCTGTGCCAGGGCAATGCCCTGGGCCAGTTCTTCTGTGAACTCCCACACATCCTCAAGTTCTCCTGCTCACACTCAGGCTACCTCAGGGAAATTGGGCTCATTGGGGTTAGTTCCTCTTTAATATTTGGTTGTTTCATTTTCATTGTTTTGTCCTATGTGCAGATCTTCAGGGCTGTGCTGAGGATCCCCTCTCAGCAGGGACAGCACAAAGTCTTTTCCACGTGCCTCCCTCACCTGGCTGTGCTCTCCCTGTTTATCAGCACTGGCGTGTTTTCAAACATCAAGCCCCCCTCCATCTCCTCACCATCCCTGGATCTGGCCCTGTCAGTTCTGTACTCAGTGGTGCCTCCAGCACTGAACCCCCTCATCTACAGCCTGAGGAACCAGGAGCTCAAGGATGCCCTGAGAAAAATGATGACTGGATGCTTTTCAGGAGCAATAAAGTGCCTGTTTTCTGGTGCTTAGCATTCAGAATGGGACTCCTTAATGGCGCAGCCTTCCTGCTCAGGTTTTTCGTGGAGGTCATCAGGTTCTTCTTGCAATAATTTTCTGTGCAATAAAACATTATTATGCATCTACCTTCGAATATAGTGTCTACCCATTGAATTTGACCCAAAGATGTAAAAATGATGAATTGTGCTCTCTGACTATGTAAACAAAATAAAGGACTCTGCAGTGCCTTCTTTGTCCAAGACCCTTCTTCTCAGATGTTCCTAAAGGACAGCACACTGCAGGACAGGGGGTATTTGCAGACAGGAAGGGGACAATAATCCCAGCCCAGCAGCACTGCCAGGGAGCAGCAGTGCTTGGTCTTTGCAGAGCTGCTCTCTTGCCACTTCCACACTGTCCTCCTGAGCCCCTTTCTCGCTGTAAGGCCTGAGTGCTCTCTGAGCACAGTCCTCGGGGCTGGAAGCCCTTGGAGCACAGGCAGGGACAGGCCCTGGGAACTTGTGAAGCAGAGCTGGGCTCCCTTCCAGCATCTCCAGGATGCTGTGGGATCTTCTGAGGGCAGGGCATGTACTGGGTCACTTCTTCTGTGACCTTGCTCCAGGGCTGGAACTCTCCTGCAGTGACACCATGACACTCCCACTCTCTGCTTTCCAGGTTCCATTTTCAGATCCAGTCTTCCCCTCCTGTTCCCAGGGACATCCTGGGAGTGCTTCAGAGCTGCCATCCTGGGGCAGCTCCTGCCCAGCGTGGGCAGGCACAAGGTCTCTCCAGCTGCTCCTCTCCCCTCCCCAGTGCCACTGTTTTCTGCAGCCTCCTCATCCTTGCCCAGCACAGCCCTCCTGGCACAGTTGGACACAGCCCTTGTTCTACCCCCTCCTCAGGCACCTGCCCAACCCCCTCAGCTCCAGCCTGATGGCCAGAAACCTTCAGGGCAGGGAGGCACTGGGCAAATGCTGAGGAAACCTTTCAGCTGGACTCAAATCCAATTGGAGGGGTTGGACTCGAGGAAGAAATCCCTTCCAAATCTCCAAAACCACCAGGACAACCTGTGTTGTGTCCTGGGCACTCCTCTCAAAATGTGGGATATGGAAAAGGTTTTGGTGTCAGGGATATTGAGAAGGCTGGGCAGTGTCACTGAGAGACTCTTCCAAACCCTTGGAAAGGCCAGAGCCATCCCAGAGCTTCCTGGGGCCTTGGCAAAGGCAGACATGGAACCAGTCTGTAAACAGGGTAGCAAGGAGGGTTCAGAGACTTCCAGACTACTCAGGCTCAGCAGGGAAGGGGATATGGCAAGTCCTCCTGCAACCATTGCCAGGCATGGGAAGGACAAGGGAGGGATTGCAGAACTCCTGTGGGAGGGAAAAGAAGAGGATGTTTTGTGCCCAGACTTTATCAAGGCCCTTGACATGGTGTCCTGTGGTCTCCTTATGGCCAGACTGGTGAGAGCTGGACTGAAGAAGTGGAAGATGTGGTGGGTGGGAAACTGGCTGAATGAAGAGGGTCAAATAAAATCCATGGTACAAAGTCCTCTTGGCAGCAACTTCCTGATGAAATCCCTCAATGACCAGACCTTGAACACCACTGTAGAACATCTTTATTATCTCTCTGTACAATGGGACAAAATGTATTTTGAAGTCCTTTGTGGATGATGCCAAATTTCAGGGAGCCCTTGAGCAACCTGTCCTGGTTTAAAAATACATATTGGGGTGGGAACTCCAATAAAATGAACTCACTTCCCTTTTATTCCCTACCAATACAGGGAGACAAAATAAAAGGAGTATAAGTGAAAAAATAAGAGTTTACTGACAAGAAATATAGCAGTAAAACCAGCAACACCAACAGAACAGTTCAAAGTAACAGCAGAGGGAGAAATTGTCTCCTCTCTCTCCCCCCATGCCCCAACTCCCTTTTGTAAACAGATAAAACCAGGGATCAACACGTGCCTCCCTTCCCCCTTTTCCTCCTGAATGAACAAAGAATAAAAAACAAAACCAGGGGAAAGAGGGGGCAAAGTAAAATGTGGGAAACTCTCTGGTCTGAGATCAGTTGTGCTGCCCAAGAACACACTGACTCCAGAGGTGTCCAAGCGGGGCAGAGCCGGCGACTCCGGTCCGTGCGGCGGCGGGGGGGAGGCAGCGGCTCTGCTTGATTCCATGGAGTCCTGGGGAGGCACAGTGACCCCTTGGTTCCACGAGGTTCTGAGATGTCTCAGGGTTCCTTTTGTTCCAAAGAGACCCCACATGTCACAATGGTCCCTTGGTTCCATGAGATTCCACAGTGTCCTTGCATTCCTTTGGTTCCATGAGGCCCTGCAGTGTCACAGGGCCACTTGATTCCGTGACATTACAGAGAATCAGAATGGTCCCTTGATTTAAGGCCAACTGCACATGGGGCTGCCTTGGGGGGAGTGTGGGCACCCAGACAAGGGAGTTGTCACCCCCCTGGACTCAGCCCTGGGGTCACCACATCTGGACTGGTCTGTCTGTCTGTGAGGTTCCCCATTGTGGAGGAATGAGGAAGAACTGGAGAGGGTCTAGAGGAGACCTGACAGGATGGAGCTTTTCTCCATATTGGGAATAGAATGAAATCTCCACAAAGAGTAACAGTGAAGGTTCAGACTGAAGGTGAGGAAAAAGAAATGTCACTCAATGGGGACCCTTGTGCTGCAAGAGGTCACCCAGAGGGAGTCAGGATCAGCCCATGGCTTTGTGTTCCAGGGAACAGCCAGAGCTGGTGCAGAGACATCAGGGAGGGTCTAGAAATGCTGCTGGGAGGGGGTGGGAAAGCAGGAGGGGTGTGTGCAGCCTGCAAGGCCAGAGCAGCAGCAGGGCCAGGGCAGGACAGCCTGCAGGAGAGATGGCCAAGGGCTCTGGCAGGGCTGCAAGGCCCAAAGGCACCCAGGCCTTTGTCCCCTTGCCTCTGGCAGCTGCCTCTGCCACTCAGGCCACCACAAGACACTTGCCTGGCAGGTTCTGCACTTGGTTTCTGCCTCGCCCCTCCCTCAGGAGCCTGGCAGGGGTTGCCCAGTTTTGGGCCTTTGTTGTTCCTCCCCCTGCCATCCCAGTGCCCCCCAAACAGCCCTGAGCCAGCCGGGAGGGACAGGATCTGCTGGGCCAGGGCCTGGGGCTCAGGCCTTGGCCTTTGTGCTCCACAAAACCAAGGCAGGCTTTGCTCAGCATTGCAGGGGCCTGCCCAGAGCCTTTGTCTGCCTGCACTCCTGGCCTCCAAGGAGCTGCTCCAAGGAGTCCCTGGGGAGGCTTTGGCAGTGCCTGCCCTCAGTGGGGCCCAGCAATGCTTCAAGGCACTTGCACTTTGGCTTCTGACTTCTTCAGCAGCTGCTTCAATCTTCTCTCAGTCCCTCAGGATCATGGGCTGGGCTGCAAACACACCGTGGGGCTCATTAAATTCCAGAAATCCCTCAGGATCTCTTTGTCTTCCTTTAATTGTCTTCAAGGCAATTTCAAAACAAGTCTTCCAAGTTTGTACTTTTTTTTTTTTAATTCAAGGATGGCTATTTTTTAGTTCAGAGAAGAGGAGATAGAGGTGTTCTCCAAGTGATCTTGATGCTGAGTGTCTCCTCAGGAGATCCACACTGACCCTGGATGATCAACCTTGCTCCTCACCCCCCAACCTCACCAGTTCTGACATGGCCCATCTTGGACTGACAGCTGATTGAACTCCAAACACACTGTGGGACCCATTAAAACAGTGAAAAACAAATTATTTCCCTTCCTTTCATTTTCTTCAAGACTTGAACAGCTAATTGGAGTTGTTTTGTAGTTTAGCTAAGGGGGAAGATTTTAAAGTGGAAGTCACGAAAAATATAGATTTTTGATGAAAGGGAATGATTTACACAGAGCCTTGGGATGCAAGAGGGTCAGGGCACAAAGGATTTGGATCCAAAGATAAGGGGGCAAAAGAGATTAGTATCACTTAATCATTTACCAGTTGAACAATTATCAAGTGGTTCAATAGCATTTGCTACAATTTTAAGTGACTGAATTACAGATTCACAATAACAACATTCATCATCATCATGGCTGGGCTTTGCGAACGAAGATTTGGGAAGGCTCTATCCACATTTGTTACAGGCACGCTGGTGGCTAATGAGGCCAATACGAGATAGACATAATGGATCGCAAAAGGCACAGCAGAAAGACTCCTTAGATGGTGTATTCTGCAAGACATGGTTCTTTCTGTGTTGCCTTTTCTCCTCAAGAGTGATCCTGTGTGCGTTCTGAAAGGAGACAGTTGCGTTATAGATGGGGTGTCTCCAGGCCTCCCGATTGGAGGCCAGAGTAGACCAGTTATGGTGATCAATATGGCCAAGGCTGAGATGTTGTTTCAGGGAGTCCTTGTACCTTTTCTTTGGGGCTCCTCTCTTGCGGCAGCTGGTGGCAAGTTCACCATAAAGCAGGATCTTAGGGAGGGGGTGGTTGGTCCTTCATCGTGGAGACGTGCCCTGCCCAGCCCAACTGTGTTCTCAGCAACATGGCCTCAATGCTTGTGATTGCTGCTTGTTCTAGAACAGATGTGTTGGTCACATCATCTGACCAGTGGATGTTTAGGATTGAACGGAGACAGCGTTGATGGAAGTGTTCGAGGAGTCACGGGTGGTGGTTGTAGATGACCCATGATTCGGAACCATATAAGAGAGTAGACAGCACTGTGGCTCTGTAAACACTGATCTTTGTACTTTTCTTCAGGTGTTTATTTCACCAAACTCTTTTATGAAGCTTTCCAAAAGCTCTCTATGCCTTTGCTAACCTGTTGTCCATCTCTCCGTCAATCTTACCATCCGAGGAGATGAGGCTCCCTAGGTAATTAAACTGCTGGACTGATTTGAGCTCTGATTCGCCAATGGTGATATGGGGATGATGGAAGACTTCCTGAGGTGCCAGTTGATAGAGAACTTCTGTCTTCTTTAAGCTGATTTCCAGCCCACAGAGTTCAGCAGCCTCAGGCAGGATGTTAAACGCTGCAGAGCTGCTTCTGTGTGAGCAACAAGGGCGGCGTCATCAGCATAAAGCAGCTCCTGGACAAGATGGTTTAAGGTCTTGGTGTGGGCCTTCAGTCGCCTTAGGTTGAAAAGGCTTCCATCAGTACGGTATCGGATGTAGATACCATCCTGATCATCGAGGTCTGCTGTGGCCCTTTGGAGCATCCTGCTGAAAAAGACTGTATCCCAGTTCACAGAATCACAGAATTAATTAGGTTGGAAAAGACCTCTGAGATCATCAAGTCCAACCTATGACCCAACACCACCATGTCAACCAGACCATGGCACCAAGGGCCACATCCAGTCGTTTCTTAAACACCTCCAAGGACAGTGACTCAATTTCCCCCCCTGGGCAGTCCATTCCCACATCTAATCACGCTTTCAGTGAAGAAATTCTTCCTCATGTCCACCCAAAACCTCCCCTGGCACAGCTTAAGACTGTGCCCTGTTGTCCTGTCACTTGTTGCCTGGGAGAAGAGGCCAAACCCCACTGGCTACAACCTCTTTTAAGGTGGTTGTAGAGAGTGACAAGGTCTCCCCTGAGCCTCCTTTTCTGCAGCTTGAACCCCCCCAGCTCCCTCAGCCGCTCCTCACAGGACATGCTCTGCAGATCCTTCACCAGCTCTGTTGCCCTTCTCTGGACCTGCTGCAGCACCTCAATGTCCTTCCTAAACTGAGGGCTCCAGAACTGGACGCAGAACTTGGATGCAGGGGGACGGTCACTGCTGTGAGAACGCTTCTGTTCCACGTTTTCACGGCGTTTGTGACAGATCAGACCAAGTGACCTTACGGGGATGGTTCTGCCCCCGGCACAGGCGGTGCAAGCCCAGCAGTTGTTACAGGGGACGTGCTGAGGGAGAAAGGCGCCTCCGTGTGCGGAACATCCGCACAATGTCATGTAAGGCAGGGCTCTGCTGACATCCTCCTGGGCAGTTTCAATATTGCCATCTGAGGACTTCCCTGCTCTGATTTCACGAGCTAACTCCTGCCGTGCCAAGTTGTGGCAAGGCAGGGGCAGGAGCAAGAAAACCAGTCTCTCTCTCCAATACAGAAGGTGGGAGGGTGGGAGGCAATTCCCTCTTGGGATGGATTCTTCTGATGAAGAGTGTTCTGTCTCTTTTGGGCTGTAGGGTTGCTGCCAAAGGTGTGTGCAGACGGACAGATAAACAAGGTCAAGATGACCAAGTAAGAAATGATGAGGGAACACACAGCAGAACACTTTACAACTGTTGTAATCTTGGCCTGCCTGAAAAGATGAAGAAAAAGTTTTAAGATTTGTCTTGTAATTTCATAATCTTTTTTTGACTTTTGACTCTTCAAAGTTTTTGAAGAAAACTGTAGGATGTTTTTGCAGCTCCTTCTGTTGTAAACTAATTCTAAAAAGGTGAAAAAAGAATACAGAGGTCTTGAGTATTTGTCTCAGTAGTTAACAAAGTCCAGCGAAAGGTCAGTAATGGTTGGGATATAAATGGATGTTAATTAGGCATTGTCACTGGAACCCGACAACAAAAGTTTCTGTGGAAAATCACAATTTTCCTCCCAGAAGATTTATTTTGCTACCCAGTGAAGAGACTCTCTAAGTAAAACACCTAATTAATATTTGTCAGTGCAACCTACACAAGCCTACACATGGGTCTCTTGTGTTTGCCACAGGGTGCTGTGGGGAGAGAAGTGGTCACCGTGTTTTTCCCAGTCCCTTATTTTACTGGTGGAAAATCTGTATGGTTTTTTAGCAGTATTAAGGCCAAACATAACTCCAAGTATGTTTAATTAGAACAATGAATAAACTCTCTGATTGAAAATCAGGATTAGCGTTCCCACTGTTGCCAGTAAACACTTTGATGGATGGCTTGAACTCCAAAATACATCTGAGATACTGTTGTTGATACTTAAATTTGTCATTTTGGCAATACCAGCTGAAGGCCAGGAAACTTTGTTTTCCTCACAACAAACTCCCATATTAGTCTATTGGATTTTTCATGCTGATTTTGCCAGTTCCAAGTTAATGTCTGTTTTCTAATGTTGCAGCAAATCCAAAGACAATTTAGATATGCCAGCAGGTTGTCTTCTACCAAGAGCTTGTTCAATCCCACTGGATTTTTGGGATTCATAAAAGTGTAATTTAAACATCTGTTTTGATGGGCAACACCAGGAAATTTTAGGATTTTTTCCAAAACACACCTGCTGAATGCAGTTTGATCTTTTTCTAGTAGTTTGTAATTGCATTGTCTGAAAATTTGACTGCAAGGCAGCAGGTTAACTGAAAAGCAGAGTTTCAGGTTTATTTTAGGTATGGGATGACTTTGGCAACCGGTGATGAGTTGTGCCAACATGGTCCCAACTACCCTCAGAATGCTCCCAGTCACTCCCAGTATGACCCCAGCCACCTTCACTGTGGGCCTAGTTGCTCCCAATATGATCTCAGTTGTGCCCAGCATGGTCCCAGTAGCTCCCAGTTCCTCCCAGTGTGATCCCAATTGCTCCCAGTTGCTCTTAGCACAGACCCAGTTGCTCCCATTATGATCCTGGTCTGATGCCAGTATGGTCCCAGTATGATCCCTGTACAATTGCAGTTGCCCCCTGCATGGTCCCAGTTTCTCCCAGTTGCCTCCAGCATAGATCCAGTCAATCCAAGTATGATCCCAGCCTTCCCCCACCATGGTCCCAGTCAATCCCAGTTGTCCCACTGTAGATCCAGTCACTCCCAGTTGCTCCAAGTTGCCCCCGGTGTGGTCCAAGTCGCTCCCAGTGTGGTCACAGTCACCCCCAGTATGGCTGCAGACACTCCCAGTATATCCCAGTTGCTCTCAGCATGCTCGTAGTCATACCCAGTTACTTCCACTTGCCCCAGGATGGTTCCAGTTTCCATCAGGATGATCCCAGTCACTCCCAGTTTATGCCAGTTGCCTCCAGCATGCACCCTGTCACTCCCAGTTACTCCCAGTTGCTTCCAGCAGGATCCCAGTTGCTCCAGGGATGTTCCCAGTTGGCTTCCAACCTGGTCCCACTGGTTCCCAGTTCCCGCCTGCGTAGTTCCAGTCACTCCCAGTTTGATCCTGGTCCCTTACAGTCACTCCCACTATGATTCCAGTATGGTGCTGGTCACTCCCACTATGATCCCAGTCACTCCCAATAGGATCCCAGTTGCCCCCAAGGTGGTCCCAGTTGCTCCCAGCCCCCCCCTCCCAGATGATTCCTTTCACTCTCAGGGACTCCCAGTCTGAGTCCAGCATGGCCCCAGTCACTCCCAGTCACTCCCTGGAGGATGCCATTTGCCCTCTGCATGGTCCCACTTGATCCCAGTATGATCCCAGTATGAATCCAGTCACTCCCAGTATGATACCAGTAACTTCCAGACACTTCCAGTACAAAGCCAGTTTGATCCCACTCATCCCCAGTATGGCTGCAGTCCCTCTCACACACCCCCAGTATTATTGCAGTCATTCCCAGTAAGACCCCAGTATGACCCCAGCAGGGGCCCAGCTGCCCCCAATATGGTTCCAGTTGCTCCCAGTCACCCCTACTATGGTTCCAGTCACTCCCAGCCACTCCCTGTATATCCCAGTTGCCTCCAGCATTCTCCCAGTCAGTCCCAGTATGATCCCAGTCTCTCCTAGTAGGATTCAAGTTACCCCCTGCATGGTCCCAGTTGCTCTCAGTCACCCCACTGTAGTTCCAGTCCCTCCCAGTCCCTCCCAGTATGAGTCCAGTATGATCCCAGTGACCCTCTATATGGTGGCAGTCACACCCAGGATGAACCCAGACATTCCCTGTCACCCCCAGGATAAAACCATTTGCCCCCAGCAGGGTCCCACTTGCTCCCAGTCACCCAACTAGAGTTCCAGTCCCTCCCAGTAGGATCCCTGTCAGTCCCAGTCTCTCCCAGTATATCCCAGCTGACCTCAGCATGCTCCCAGTCACTCCCAGTACACTCCCAGGCAGTCCCAATATGATCCCACTCACTCCTGGTCTCTCCTAGTATATCCCAGTTGCCTCCAGTGTGGTCTCATTCACTCCTGAATGCTCCCAGTAGCTTCCAGCATGATCCCAGTTGCTCACAGCCACTCCCAGTCACACCCAGTGGGGTCCTAGTGCCTCCCAGTATGATCCCAGTCAATTCCAGCGTGATCCCACTTGCTCCCAGTATATCCCAGTTGCACCAACATGGTCCCAGCTGCCCTCAGAATGCTCCCAGTCACTCCCAGTATGACCCCAGCCACCTTCACTGTGGGCCCAGTTGCTTCCAATATGATCCCAGTTGTGCCCAGCATGGTCCCAGTCACTCCCATTTCCTCCCAGTGGGATCCTAGTAGCTCCCAGTTGCCCCTAGCATAGAACCAGTTGCTCCCAGTATGATCCTAGTCTGATCCAGTATGATCCCAGTACAATCACAGTTGCCACCAGTATGATACCAGTGACTTCTTGACACTTCCAGTAGGAAGCCAGTTTGATCCCACTCATCCCCAGTATGGCTGCAGTCCCTCTCACACACTCCCAGGATTATTGCAGTCACTCCCAGTATGATCCCAGTATGACCCCAGTAGGGGCCCAGCTGCTCCCAGTATGATCCCAGTTGCCCCCAGTGTGGTTCCAGTTGCTCCCAGTCACCTCTACTGTGGTTCCAGTCACTCCCAGTATATCCCAGTTGCCTCCAACGTGCTGCCAGGTGCTCCCAGTATGATCCCTGTTCCCCAGTTCTGGTCCCACTGGATCCAGTCGGGGTCTCGGTGTATCCCGGTGTCCCCCCGTCCCCCCACCCCGGTGTCACCCCCTTTTCTCTCCCCACAGAGCTCCTGAGCCGGCGGCGGCCGCAGCCCCTCCCCAGGGCCTCGGGCCCAGCCTGGACCCCCCTGTCCCTGTGAGGATTTTGGGGGGTCGTGTGTCCCCCCCTCCCCTGCTGTCACTCTGCCTCCGCCCAGCTGCTCCCAGTGATCCCAGGAAAGCTTCCCAATTCTCCCCAGTCCCGGTTATTGGGGGGGCAGTGGGGGAGGAGCTTGGGGGGATCCCAAGGGGTGGAGCCGAGTTTGGGGGGGGGCAGAACCAGCCCCGGGACGGATCGGGAATGGGGACCCCCCTTTTTTCCCCCCTGCGTCAACCCCTCTGGGAGGGTCTTGGTGGGGCACCTGCCCCTTAAAAGGCACCCAACTCACCCAAAAAGGTGCTGGGACCTCCCTAAATCTCCCCACAGGCCCCAGAGAACCCCCCAAAAACGCACAAAGCCCACCCAGGACCCAACCTAACCCCTTTTTTTTGGGGTGCTGGGACCTGAAACTGAGTTGGAGGAAGCTCGGGATTGGGGGGATGATGTGGATGATGTGAGAGAAGGGAAAAATGGGAGCTGGGACCCCCAGAGTAATCCGGGAGGGGGGGGGGGGTGGGAACTGAGGAGACTATGGAAAAGTGGAAGGAACAGGGAGAAAGGTGGAAAAGGGGGGCTGGTAGGGCAGATGGTCCCATGGGGGTCTTTGGGCACAGGGCGGTTAGCAAAGGGGGGTGGCCCCCTGAGCTCCCAACTTCCTGTGGGGTGCTGGGGGCTGCTGGATCCAATCTCAGCCTTGGATCATGCCAACAGTTTCAGTTTAGAGGAATTACAGAGGTGTGACTGAACCACTTTTGTTCCCCAGGTTTTAAAAATGGTAAATCAGATCTATTGATAGAAATGAATTTATTTAGGGTTACAAATGATCAGACAAAAGATCTTCATCACAACTATTTACTGCACAACAGAAACACTAAAACTACCAGGAGAACAGCATAAGATAGGACAGTGCTCTACACTAAAGCAATTGTTGAAGCAATTCTACTAAAGCTGGTACAAAAAAAATAATTCTTATATAAGAGATGGATGGAACTCCCCCAGACCAACGCTGGTGGGGAGATCTCTGCTCTCAACCTCCAGCAGTGACTCTGGGGGGGTCCCCAACCAGGGTAGGAATCTCCACACACCCCTCCAAGAAGGGTTCTGTTGGAAGAACCTACCCCTGGGAAGGGGAACGGGCCCTTTGTGGTCAAAAGGGATGGACTGACAGTCACTGGACTCCAGGGGTTGCCTCCCCATCAGGGGGTTCATTCAGGGTGGAAGCAGCGGCCGAAAGTCTTCCCGCAGTCGGAGCACTGGTGGGGCTTCCCTTACTGGTGGGTCCGTTGGTGTCTGGTCAAGTTAGAGCTGTGGGTGAAGCTCTTCCCACACTTGTAGGGCCTCTCCCCGGTGTGGATGCGCCGGTGGGTGACGAGGGTGGAGTTCTGGTTGAAGCCCTTCCCACAGTCGGTGCAGTGGAAGGGCCTCTCATCCGTGTGCGTCCGCTCATGCCTGAGGAGATTCCAGCTGGTCTGAAACCTCTTCCCACATTCCCCACACGTGTAGGGCCGTTTCCCACTGTGGATGTCCTGGTGTCGGATCAGATGGGAGCTCTGCCTGAAGCTCTTTCCACATTCCCAACACGTGTAAGGACGTTCCCCAGTGTGGATGTGCTGGTGTTTGCAAAGGTTGGAGCTGTCACTGAAGCTCTTCCCACATTCCCCACACGTGTAAGGACGTTCCCCAGTGGGGATATGCTGGTGGGTAAGGAGGCTGGTGATCCACCTAAAGCTCTTCCCACATTCCAAGCACTGGAAGGGTTTCTCCCTGCTGGGAGGCTGCTCAGGGACCACCAGGTCAGAGCTCCCCCTCAAGCTCCGGCCGCCTTCCCGGCACAGGCTGGCTCTTTCCCCCTCAGAGCACCCTGGGCTGGCTTTGGAGCCCTCCTGCGGGGGGATCTCTGGCCCTTTTCCTCCCCGCTGCCTTCCTGCGCCGGGGAGCCCTTCAAAACGGCCTCTCTCACCAGGGTCTCACGGGGCGATTTGTCCTCCGGGCTCTCCGTCCTCAGCTCGGGGCCTGGGGCAGGAAGCAAGAAGGACAGGCAGGGGATTTGCCTCCGGCCCACAGGGAAGGCCAAGGACATCCCCCCAACTCCGGCCCCGGCAGGACGGCGGCGCCAGCGGGGTTGTCCTGCAGCCGGGGCCATGCTGGGCTGACAGAGCCAGCACAACACCTGCCCAAAGGGACACTGACTTCCTCCTCACCTGCCTGGGGGGCCCAAGGCATCTTCCTCTTCCTCGCAGCCTCCTCCTCCATCCGCCCAAGCTTTGGGAAGGACAAATCCTGATGGGGGGAAAACAAGGGCTGAGCGCGTTGGCTTGGGGGGTCCTCCTGCCCAAGTCCATCTCTAGAACTCACCGGGCATCCTGTGTCCATAAAAACCTCCAAAACACCAAGACTCAGCCCAGAAAACCCCAAATCATCGAGATTCAGGTAAAAGTCTATAAGAAATAGTGAGAAGACTCCTGCCCCCCCAAACTGAAAAAAGTTGAGATTCACCTAAAAAATACTCTAAAATATGAAGATTAGCCCAAAAAAAATTCTCCTAAGATTTTCTCTTCTCTGGTTTCCCCCCTCTAGGGTTCAGAGAGTCTCCCCTGTCTGGGATGCTGGAGGTTCTACCTAGAGATGCTGGGAGTGCTGGGGGTCCCAAGGCTCCCTTCTCCTCTGATTCTCGCCTTCGGGATGCCGCATTCCCAGAAATTCCCCCTCTCCAGGTTCTCCACTTTGTTGTCCTAGGGGATCCCAGGGGTCCCCACTGTCCAGGCTTCCCCTTCTCCGTGCCCCCCCTCTCCAGGCTCTCAGGGCTCTCGAAGCTCCTCCCTATCTCCAGCCTCCCTCGCTCTCCAGGGATCAAGGCATGGGGACACCGAGGCACCCCCACGGCAACCCCGCTCCCGCTCTCCCCACTCCCCTCAGCCACCCCTCCCACCCCCAAGTTAACCAGCAGGGGAAATGAACTCAACTCAAAGGAGAGATTATAAGTCAGAATAACAAATTATTAAAATAATACAATAAGTACAATTATACAAACTAACAATTGGTCTTAACCCACAAAACCCAAATGTATAACCCAGCACCCTGGGGCATGAACAAAGTGGTGTTCCTTGCCCCCCCCCCCCCCCCCCCTTGAGTCCAAAGTAAAGGGAGAAGGGAAAAAACCTGCTGGTGGGAGAGCTGCTGCAGTCTGGTCAAAAGTGGTGATTGCAGTCCAGTTGAGGGTGGTGGTCTCAGTCTGGTTGAGGGCGATGAGCTGCAGTCTTCCTCTCCTCTGGATCCCACGAGTGGTAGAAAAGTTCTGAAACTCCAGGTTTATATATTCTCCAGTTCAGGCAGGAATGGTCAATCCTTCCCTCAGAGCGGGGAATTCCATAAAAGGAATGGTCAATCCTTCCCTCAGAGTGGGGAATTCCATAAAAGGGTATGAGGATGCTCAGAGCAGGGAATTCCATAAAAGGGTATGAGGAAAGGAACATCCCCCCACAGGCAGGCCCTCCCCCCCCCCCTTGACAAGAGTTTCTGGGAAATGGCATGGAGGGCCATAGAATACACAGGTTTGGGCTATACCTATCCAGTGATGAATCGGTCCCAGTTGTTCTAACTAGGACACCACTGCTCTAATTCCAAGCCAGAAAAAGCCCAAACCCAGAACTCCAGACTCTTATTTGTCCTCTAATGCCCACCCCAATCCCAAACCTGTATTACCAGTATGAAAAGCCAAGCTTTAATCCTAACCCAGCCTAAAAATCTCTTCCCCTAATCATGAACCAGACACTGCCAGCAGAACAACAAACCTCCCAAAGTTCTGCCTGATCCCCACCGTGAGCTCTAAACCCCAAACCCTGACCATTAAGCACCCCCACAGCCCTTGGGAGCAGGGCAAGGACCTGGAGGGCCCAGAGCAGGCCCAGGGGGTTGGCAGAGGAATGGGAGGTGACCTGGATCTGCTCAACTCTGCAGTGACCCCCAGGAGAAGGGCCTGGGCTCTGGCAGGGATGTCCTGTGGCACAGGGGCTCAGGATCTAAGTTCAGAAGGCCAAGTGCACATGGCAACAGCCAGAGCTGGTGCAGAGACATCAGGGAGGGTCTAGAAATGCTGCTGGGAGGGGGTGGGAAAGCAGGAGGGGTGTGTGCAGCCTGCAAGGCCAGAGCAGCAGCAGGGCCAGGGCAGGACAGCCTGCAGGAGAGATGGCCAAGGGCTCTGGCAGGGCTGCAAGGCCCAAAGGCACCCAGGCCTTTGTCCCCTTGCCTCTGGCAGCTGCCTCTGCCACTCAGGCCACCACAAGCAACTTGCCTGGCAGCTTCTGCACTTGGGTTCTGCCTCGCCCCTCCCTCAGGAGCCTGGCAGGGGTTGCCCAGTTTTGGGCCTTTGTTGTTCCTCCCCCTCCCATCCCAGTGCCCCCCAAACAGCCCTGAGCCAGCCGGGAGGGACAGGATCTGCTGGGCCAGGGCCTGGGGCTCAGGCCTTGGCCTTTGTGCTCCACAAAACCAAGGCAGGCTTTGCTCAGCATTGCAGGGGCCTGCCCAGAGCCTTTGTCTGCCTGCACTCCTGGCCTCCAAGGAGCTGCTCCAAGGAGTCCCTGGGGAGGCTTTGGCAGTGCCTGCCCTCAGTGGGGCCCAGAAATGCTTCAAGGCACTTGCAGTTTGGCTTCTGACTTCTTCAGCAGCTGCTTCAATCTTCTCTCAGTACCTCAGGATCATGGGCTGGGCTGCAAACACACCCTGGGGCTCATTAAAATGCAGAAATCCCTCAGGATCTCTTTGTCTTCCTTTAATTGTCTTCAAAGCAGTTTCAAAACAATTCTTCGAAGTTTGTCCTTTTTTTGCTTTATTTCAATGATGGCTATTTTTTAGTTCAGAGAAGAGGTGATAGAAGTGTTCTCCAAGTGATCTTGATGCTGAGTGTCTCCTCAGGAGATCCACACTGACCCTGGATGATCAACCTTGCTCCTCACCCCCCAACCTCACCAGTTCTGACATGGCCCATCTTGGACTGACAGCTGATGCAACTCCAAACACACTGTGGGACCATTAAAACACAGGAAAAGAAATTATTTCCCTTTCTTTTAATTGTCTTCAAGTCATCAAGATTTCTACAGCTAATTGGAGTTGTTTTGTAGTTTAGCTAAGGAGGAAGATTTTAAAGTGAACATCATGAAAAAAATATATTTTTTGATGAAAGAGAATGATTTACACAGAGCCTTGGGTCAGGGTGCAAAGGATTTGGATCCAGAGATTAGGAGACAAAAGACATTAGTAGCACTTAATCATTGACCTATTGAACAATTATCAAGTGATTCAATAGCATTTGCTACAATTTAAACAGTGACTGAATTATAGATTCACAATAACAATTCACACCACAGTCAATTCACACCCACACCCAGGCAGAGATGTGTGGACACATCAAGAGCTGGGGGTGGAAAGGTCCCTCTCCCAAATTCTCCTTGTTGTCAGGGAAACACTGCCCCAAATCCCTTTGTGTTTGCCAACAGACAAGGGTCCCAGCTGGAGGAGTGTTTGTTGAGGGGGATCAGAATTGTCCTGGGCATCAGGGAGGGTCTTTGGAGTGTTGCAAACTGGAGGGTTCCCGAGCTGGGAGAGGCTGCCAGAGGTGTCCCACTGAGAGGGAGGTGCTGGGGAGCTGCCAGGGCCTCCCTCAGCCCCGCTGGTTGTGGGCTCCCAAGGGGACTGGCTTTAGTGATCTGCTGAATTTCCATCCTCGTGTCAGTATAGACTGGTGTTTCCAAACTATTTGGGAATTGTATCCAAACTGTTCCATGGGAATTGTATCCAAACTGTTCCATTTGGGCTGTGATTCAGTCAGGGAATATTCCAACGCTTTCATGGGATGACTGATTATCCTGTGTTCCCCAGATGTTCCACTCTGGATTGTTCCCACCTTTATCATCCAGGAGCACCTGGTCCAGTCCAGGGGCTCTTCATTGCTCAGCTGGTTTGGTCAAGGCTTCTCAGGAGCTCCTGAGATCATACCTGTAAGAAGGATGGGCAAAGACTTAATTGTAATAAGACAAGTGATAATGGTTTTCAACTGAAAAAGAGCAGATTTGAACTAGATAGAAGGAAGAAATTTTTTACGCTGAGGGTGGTGAATCACTGGCATGAGTCACCCAGAGAGGTCATAGAAGCCCCAGCCTTGGAAACATTCAAGGCCAGCTTAGAAAGGGCTCTGAGCAACCTGATCTAGTTGAACATGTCCCTGTTCATTGGACTAGATGACCGAAAAAGGTCCCATCTGACTCAGACTATTTAGGATTCTATAGTTCTTTCCTACAGAGCCAAGGCTGACAAGGATCATCCAGGTTTCAGACCCAGTTGAGCATCCCCTTTGATGGTCCAGCTGGCAGCTCTGCTAAAAAGCTGCTGCAAAGAACCTGCAAACCTAAAGGAGCTTTTGTGCTGGGCTGAGCTGTGGCTCTCAGGGCTGGGGGTTGGCTTTTGGCTGCCAGGTGCCCACCAGGGCTCTCTCTCACTCCTTCTTCTCCACTCCCCTTGGTGCCTGCAGGGTTGTTTCTCCCCCATTTCTCTCACTCCTCTCTGGGTTACAGCACCCTGGATTTTATCCTTTCTCCAAAGGGTGATCACAGAGGTGCCTCTGGAATTGCTTTTTGGCTCAGCTTTGGGCACTGGCTGTTCCATTTTGGAGCCACCTGAAACTGGCTCTCTCTGACACAGAGTCAACTCCTGATCTCCTCTTCCCTAAGGGAAACCTGCAGCCCCCTCATTGCTATCAAACCTGATCCACAGGGTCACTCAAGTGCCCAGGAATACAGGAGGTCATTGATCCCATTATTCCTCAGGCTGGTTAAACAAGACTTTGTCCTCTTCCTGTCCCTGACTGCAGGTTCTTTCTGTCAGAGCAGAGCTGGGCTGGACCTCAGCTGTGCTTTGCTCCAGAGCCTGCTGGGGTGGGGGCAGATGGCAATGGGAGAGTTGGGTTGGACTGGATGATCCTTGTGGGTCCCTTCCAACTCAGCATATTCTGTCGTTCTGTGTTTGTTTGGGTTTGGTTTGGTTGGGTTTGGTCTTTTTGCCCCCCTTTTGAACTGCTTTTCCTCTGACCCATGAGTTTTTTCTTCATTGTCCTGGACCTTCCTGGGCACCTGATGGCAGGACAAGTTTCTGCAACTCACTCATCTTGACCACATTTTTTGTACAAGTCCCCATTAACTAGACGAGGTTTCTCACAGACTCGCTGCAACTTGGCATCATCCACAAAGGAGTGGAAAGTGCATTTCATCCCATCACCCAGAGACATTATAAAGATGTTCCATAGCAATAGTCAAGGGCTGGTCCCTGATGGATGTCACCTGGGAGTTGCTGCCAAGAGGAATTTGTGCCATGACTTTTGACCCTCATCAGTCATTCAACTTCCCACTCACCACATGTTTCACTTCTCCAGTCCAGCTGTAACCAGTCTGGCTCTAAGGAGACTACAGGAGACCATGTCAAAGGCCTTGATAAAGTCTGGGCACACAGCATCCCCTTCTTTTCCATCCCACAGGGGTTCTGCAATCCCTGCCTTGTCCTTCCCATACCTGGCAGTGGCTGCAGGAGGACTTGCCCTATCCCCTTCCCTGCTGAGCCTGAGCAGTCTGGAACTCTGCCAACCCTCCTTGCTGCCCTGTTTGCAGACTGGTTCTGTGTCTGCCTTTGCCAAGGCCCCAGGAAGCTCTGGGATGGCTCTGGCCTTTCCAAGTCTTTGGGAGAGGTCTCCCAGTGACACTGCCCAGCCTTCTCAATATCCCTGACACCAAAACATTTTCTATTCCAGTTTATGGCTCAGGACACAACACATATTCTCATGGCTCTTCAAGAGAAAATTAGAAGTGGTTTCATTATAGAGGTCAACTGGTGGAGCAGCCCAGTCTGGTCTGGCCCCACAGCAGTGCCCAGCCCAGGGTGCTGCAGAGCTCTGGGCACTCCCCCCACAGCCCCAGCCCCTCTGAAGGGCACAGCAGCTCCTGGGGCACAGAGAGGAGTCTCAGCATCCCCATCAGCTCAGGGGCTGGACACTCAGCATGGCAGGAGGAAATGGAGGTCAGGGAAACTGCAGGAGCCCTGGTGTCACCTGCAGGAGATGCCCAGCACAGCCTGACTGTGCCCCTCAGTGCCAGCCCCTCTGCCCAGCCCAGCCCAGAGTCCTGGCCCAGGGACAGAGCAGCCTATCCCCAGGGGGGCTGCAGAAAGAGGTTTCTCTGTGTCAGGGATTCCTCTCTGCAGGCCCAGAAATGCTGCCTTGCTCTTCTGCAGGGACATCCCTTTGCCCAGGTCAGTGTGTCCAGGCTGCCTTGGCCAGTTGCAGATCCCAGCCTGGGATCCCTGCAGGGCCCTGAGCTGGAGGTGCTGCTCTGCAGAGTGTGGGGCTGTGGTACCCTGGGCTGACCCTGCACTGGCCATGCTGGTCAGGGTGGGGAGCAGACCCAGCAGGATGGGGATCACTCCTCTCCACCCTCTGCCATAGTCCTGGAAGGCTCAGTAGCCAAGAACAAGGCTGGGCAGGTGAGACAAGTCGCTCACCAGAGTCCTCTCTCTGTTCCTGCTGCGGCCCCTGGGGTTGCAGAACTCTCCTTTACCAGTTCACAGGCAGATTTAGTACTTGATCTCTGGGTGACTCCACCCTGGGCAGGATTCTGCTCCAGGGTTCCATTCCCTGCTGACTGGATGGGACAGGCTGTCCCTGCAGATCCTCTGTGCTCTCCTGCACTTCCTGAGTTCCTACAGACAAGTCCTCACCTACCATGAGAGCCCTCACAAGCTGCAGAGCCCCAGGCAGGTGACGTGGAGACCATTTGCCACTGGCCACCAGCACAGAACATCTGAACCAGCCCTCAGTCCCTCAAGTACCCCAGTGAGTCACTTCTCTCACTGCAGGGACTGAATGGGGAAACAAGCAAAGAAATGAGACTTTGGAGAGTCTATTCCTTGGCCTTGTTCTTTACAACAACCTTTCAAAAAGAACAAAGTCTTCAGGAACTGCCCAGAGGGATCCCCTTTCATGATGGAAATGATGTCAAGGAGCCCAGCTCTGTGCCAGCAGTGCCCAGGGCCTGTCCCTGCCCATGGTCACAGGACTGACACACAGCAGTGACTGAGCTGCCAGAGCACTCAGGCCTTGGGCAAGGAGCAGAAAGGAGAGGGAGGCAGTGGAAAAACAGCATCTCTGAAAAGGCCAAGAGCTGCTGCTCCCTGGCAGTGCTCCTGTACCAGGACTCTTTACCCCTTCTCCTCTGCACACAGACACTGCCCTCCAGCTTCAGGGAAGTTGTTGGAGGGAGAATCTGGAAAAATAAATTGAAGTCCTTTATTACACTCAGAGATTGTGATTCCTCATGTACAGAATAACAAAGGCAGGATGTTTGACAAAGAAGTGGCTGCAGAAACTTTTACTTTGTTTAAATGCACACAGAGAATGATCCCTCATTTAAACAATTGTGGGTCAAAACAAAGAGTTAGAGAGTGAATTAGGTATGAGATGGAGAATAAATTTCTGTGTTAACAACATTTAACGAGAAAAAAATGTAGGAAACGGCCCCCACCACCACTCTCAAAAGCTTTAGAAAGCAGGCTGGGTCAGTAAATGGTTACACAATGAGTGTTGCGCAGAAGAAAAAAGGCAGGTTGTTGCTCTTGAAAAACATCCAGTCATCATTTTCCTCAAGGCATCCTTGAGCTCCTGGTTCCTCAGGCTGTAGATGAGGGGGTTCAGTGCTGGAGGCACCACTGAGTACATAACTGCCACCACCAGGTCCAGGGATGGGGAGGAGATGGAGGGGGGCTTCAGGTCGGAAAATGTGGCAGTGCTGATAAACAGGGAGAGCACGGCCAGGTGAGGGAGGCACGTGGAAAAGGCTTTATGCCTTCCCTTCTGAGAGGGGATCCTCAGCACAGCCCTGAAGATCTGCACATAGGAGAAAACAATGAAAATGAAACAACCAAATCCTAAAGTGACACTAACCCCAATGAGCCCAATTTCCCTGAGGTAGCCTGAGTGTGAGCAAGAGAGCTTGAGGATGTGTGGGATTTCACAGAAGAACTGGCCCAGGGCATTGCCCTGGCACAGGGGCAGGGAAAATGTATTGGCTGTGTGCAGCAGAGAATAGAGAAAGCCAGTGGCCCAGGCAGCTGCTGCCATGTGGGCACAAGCTCTGCTGCCCAGGAGGGTCCCGTAGTGCAGGGGTTTGCAGATGGCAACGTAGCGGTCATAGCACATGATGGTGAGGAGGGAAAACTCTGCTGACATGAAGAAATAAAAGAAAAAGGCCTGTGCAGCACATCCCATGTAAGAGATGGTTGTGGTGTCCCAGAGGGAATTGTGCATGGCTTTGGGGACAGTGGTGCAGATGCAGCCCAGGTCTGTGAGGGAGAGGTTGAGCAGGAAGAAGCCCATGGGGGTGTGCAGGTGGTGGTCACAGGCTACGGCGCTGAGGATGAGGCCGTTGGCCAGGAGGGCAGCCAGGGAGATGGCCAGGAAGAGCCAGAAGTGCAGGAGCTGCAGCTCCCTCCTGTCTGCAAATGCCAGGAGGAGGAACTGGGTGAGGGAGCTGCTGTTGGACATTTGCTGTTCCTTAGGACAGGGTCTGTTCAGAAAAGGAAAAGACAGGGAACAATTAGGAGATACCCCTCTCAGCAAAGATACTCCATCTTTCATAGTAATCCCCCCAAACCATTTGTATTTCCCTTATGCTGGCTCAGAGTGGTGTGAGCAGCAAGAGTTCTGCCCATGTGCTGCAAAGGGCTCAGCTTTGCTCTGCTGCAGTGGCAACATGGAGCTGGTTTGTGACAGCTCTGATGATCACAAGGGATGTCAGATGTAAACCACCTTTAATAGAAAAGCTCCATTTCTGACCCTCTTACTCACAAGAGTGTGCTCTGCAGAGCAGAGGTTTCTATTGTCTTTAGAATAATTCTTCTGGTAGATATGTTCCACCATTAAATCTGCAGAGTGTTCTTTTTAGGAGTAAAAATTCTCATTTTTATTGCTGAAAATGTAAAGAATCTTTAGAAAAGACAAGAGACAAAAGGGCTCAGCTCTCTGTGGTTTCAAGCAGAGCCAGGAGAGCTGCAGAGTTCTTTAGCCTGTTTCCCATCTGCCCTGCTCTTTACCTTGTGCTTCATTCACTTTGATTTCACACAAACAAATATTAAAAAGCACACCCCCAAATACATGTGCAGTGATGAGAGCAGGACAATGTTGTTTCCAAGCTCAGCTCTGTGAAGTGTCCCCTGTGCCAGCCCAGAGGTGCAGCTGTGCTGGACAGAGCAGGACAGGAGCCCTCCTGCAGAGAAGCCAAGGGTTGGCACAGGAGAGTGCCCACCCCCAAGGGAAGGTTCAGCACTGCCCAGGATCCTGTGCTCATTTCTGATCCTGCCTGAAATATTCATCTCCGAGAGGAAAACAGTTTGAATTTCAGTGCAGCCTCCAGAACTGAGAGAACAATGTCTCTGCTACAATGCCTAAGCAGGAAACTACCAGCAGGACAAACTCCTTTCCTGTAGCCCCTGTCTTTTCTGAGCTTTGCAAAAAATTCTGCATTAAATATAGTGTAGTGATCTGGAGCTGTGAGCAGGTCTGACCCTGCAACACTGAGACATGGAAAAGATCCTCCCTCAGCTGCCAGGTTTGCCCCTTGCCCACAGCTCTTCTGCCCCAGCCCTGGCAGCAGCTCCCCGGGCTGGCTGAGAGCTGCCCCTGGCAGGCAGCAGAGTCCCTGCCCAGCACAGTGCCCTGGGCTGCAGGACCCTGCTCTGCTCCACAGCCCTGGGCACCCCTGGCTGCACCCCCAGCTTCACAGCTCTTCCAAAGTGCCCCAAAACAGCCCCTGCTCACCCATCCCATCAGCTGGGGCTGGGCCAGCTTTAGGAGATGCCTCCAGGAGCTGCCCCTGCACTGCCCTGCAGCCACAGACTCACCGTGTGCACCCTGCCAAGGTTCCTCCTGCAGGGAGCTCTCAACCCTCCTGCCAGTGCTGAGCCCCTTGAAGCTGTGTCTGTGCCCTGCTGGTGTCCCTGAGCTGCCCTGACAGTGCCCTCAGCCCTGCTGGGCTGTGCAGAGGAGCTGCTCACCAGCAGAGCTGTCTCTTTGAAGCTCTTCTTGCTTGCCAGGAGCTCCCTGTGTGCCAGGAGCCCGGCCCAGCTCAGCAGCACAGCAACAGCCCCAGGCATTTCATGACCCTCAGGGGGGTTAGGTGTTGTTTATGTGAGATTCACTTCCTGAGAGTAAGTTCAAACAACTTCTCAAAGTGAGATTGAAGCACTGAAGTTTCTTGTAATGCTAATGAGTCTCCCACTGGGGGACACAACTGAGAACATGTTCCCAGGTTCCAGTTAGAGCAGAAAACTGCAGACAGTGATGACAAGGATGGACAATCAAGGGAAAGGTGGCTCTGATGCTGAATAAACCTTGACTTGTTTTCCTTAATCCAAAGGGTCAAGCCCTGACCCCCAGCCCCTGGGAAGGCAGATCCTGTCCCTGCCTCATTCCTCAGGGTTCTTCCTGGGGCACTGGGATGTGGGATGTGCAATGCCAAGGGCAGGACCATGGGGTGGCACCTGCCAGGCTGCTGAGCAGGGACAAGGAGGCCATGAGGCCCCAGGGCTGCAAGGGCCACTCCCCTCCTCCTGGCATCAGGGGCACAGACAGCAGCCATGGCCAAAGGCCTGCAGAAGGTGGCTGTGTCAGGGCCTTTCAGCTTCTCCCCATGCCTGTCTCCTCTCCAGCCCAGGCTGTCCTACGGTGTCCATGCCCTGCCCCTTTCCCTGCAGGCTGTCGTCATCCCCCCGGCTGCCCCACCTGGCTGGCACCTTCCTGCACTGACATCTCTGCGTCCTCCCTGGCTCTCCCTGCACACACAAAGCCTTGGGCCCATCCAGACTCCTCCTGGGTGACGTGTTGCAGCCCAATGTTTTCCATGGAGTGAAATTCCTTTTTCCTCATGTCCACTCAGGACCTCCCCAGCTGCACTTGGCATTAATTCTTTCTTTCTCATGCTCTTTTCTGCTACAACAAAAGGATCCACCATCTCTAAATCCTCCCTTCAAGCCCTCTCAGGGCTGTCCTGTACTGCCCTCAGTCTCCACACCATTGAGGCCGCAGCTCCTTAGCCCCTCTCTAGTGCTCATGTGCTTGAGACCTTTAAAGCCCATCTTGGGAGATCTCGGGGCACTCACCAATGTTTTTGCAGATGAAAATGTCCTGCTCATAGTCTAAGGAAATCACAGTTGCCATGACAACCAGCATACATTCCCATTGCTATGGTCAGTTACCATGGCAAATAGAATACATTCCCATTGCCACAGTCAGTTACCATGGCAACCATAATACGTTCCCATTGCTACAGTCATTTACTGTGGCAACCAGCATACATTCCAATTGCTATGCTTAGTTACCATAGCAACCATCACACATTCCCATTGCTACAGTTGGTGACCATGGCAACCATCATACATTCCCATTGCTATGGTGAGTTACCATGGCAACCATCATACAGTCGCATTGATACGGTCAGTGACCATGGCAACCAGCATACATTCCCACTGCTATGGTCAGTTACCATGGCAACCAGCATATGTTCTCATTACCACAGTCAGTTACCACAGTAACTACCATACTTTCCCATTGCTAAGGTCAGTTACTATGGCAACCATCACACATTCCCATTGTTACAGTCAGTTACCACGGCAACGATAATACATTCCCACTGGTATGCTTGGTTACCATGGCAACCAGCATACATTCCCATTGCCATGGTCAGTTACCACGGCAACCAGCATACATTGCCATTGGTACAGTCAGTTACCATGGTAACCATATACATTCCCGTTTCTACGGTCAGTTACAATGACAAACATCATACAGTCCTATTGCTACACACAGGTACCATGGCAACCATCACACATGATGTATGCTCAA
The DNA here is from genome assembly GCF_025592945.1 of Manacus candei. NCBI lineage: Eukaryota > Metazoa > Chordata > Aves > Passeriformes > Pipridae > Manacus > Manacus candei. Next base: position 8,572,736 of record NW_026138093.1, on the reverse strand, counting down.
CCAGCATACATTTCCATTGTTACAGTCAGTTACCATGGCAAACATCAGACATTTCCATTGTTATGGGCAGTTACCATGGCAACCAGCACACATTCCCATTGTTACAGTCGGTTACCATGGTAACCATCATACTTCCCTGTAGTGGTTTGGATCTTGTTTTCCCCCAGAGGCTAAGAAAAGTGGTTGACCCCAAGGGGTGGAAACCCCTGGAAGTTTTGGAGTTCTGCCCAATGGGCGCTCCTGCAAAAATGTCAACATCCCACAGGCTCACCAGAAGAGATGAGTTGTAGTTTTTGTTGTTGGGAAGAGGTGGCCATGTTGTAGAGCCACGAGGAAGGGGCTCTGAGCCCCTCAGGGCCTCTGGGCCCTCCCAGCCCCCAGCTGGGGGGGGCCTGCAGGGACCTGGAACAGCATAAAGCTGGGCTAGGTGCCTGTAGTTACGCCGGGAGATGTTTTCTCCATGGGCGCAGAACAGCAGCCGGCACTGACCAGAGAAACGGTGGCAGAGAGCCAGGAGAGAGATAAGGACCTGAACCGGAGAAGTAACAGAGACATGCAGTACCAGAGAAAGGACTCCTGGAAGGAGAGCCGGGAAAAAGAGAGCCAGCAGCTGAGAGACAGAGTTCTGGGGGTAAGACTGTACCAGCCCCCCAAAACTCCTTTGAGATCCCTCTGAGAAAAGAGGGAGATGGACTCCTATTTAGGAGAAGAGTTTTAGACATGCAGCACCGGAGAGAGAGGAGCTAAGAAGCTCAATAGACGTCCCGGAGCTGGACTGGGATGGCCAGAGGAATGCGGGGGGAGTTGACCTTGGCTTCCCCCCCCTTGCACTGCTGCCACGGTGGCAGCCTGAGAGACAGGGCACAGAGGCCCTGCAAGGAGCTGAGTCTCCTGGAGATACCAGACCGTCACGAAGACCCCCCTGTGTCTTTGTGATATGACCGTGGTGATACGACCTTGTCTGGGGTTACGAAGCCCACGGAAGACCCCTCGGTTGGAGGCGATGGGGCCGAGAGAGAGGCTTGGATACCTCCCTCGTGAGTGCTGGCAGAAAGCCAGCTATCAGCTGCTGCATGTGGAGAAGAAGACAGACTGCTGCCTCAGAAGATGCTGCTGTTCAGAAACTGGAAGGGATCTGTCCTTCTTTCCCTCCTGGACTTTTATTTGGAGGGGAGAAGAGACCTGGTCCACTGTAAATACTATATGTCATGGTAGAGATAGTTTGTGATCGTGTGTATAATGTGATATGGTATTTATTTGTACAGTCATTGTAATATATTTCCCTTTTCCCCACTTTGAGTCTGGTGTGTTTTGTCTGGAAAAACCCATCTCATATTAGGTTGAGATGTGGGAGGGGGAATGGAGCTAGGGAATTGGATTTTGGGACTATCTCAAACCAGGACACTTTCACACCAGTTGTTCCACCAAAATGCACGTTCATTAAAGAGACAATTCCAAATTACAATAAACCAGGTCAGAGACATAATTATGTCATGCTCTGACTGCCAGCGAATTACCCCAATGCCAGCTAAGGAAGGGGTTAATCCCAGGGGCATAACAGCCAATGAAATCTGGCAGGCAGACGTTACACATAGAGCTGAATTCGGTAAACTAAAATATGTCCATGTTACAGTAGACACACATTCCAGATACATTAATGCAACAGTACACACAGGAGAAAAAGCCAAAGACGTTATCAGACACTGGCTCAGTTGTTTCGCAATCCTAGGAATTCCAAAAACCATAAAACCTGACAATGGCCCTGCTTATTGTTCTGAAAAAATCAAAACATTTCTCACAGATTGGGGGGTACTCCATTCCATAGGAATACCGCATTCACCCTCAGGACAAGCGATTGTAGAAAGAGCTCACCATACACTAAAAGAAATGCTTCAAAGACAAAAAAGAGGGGAGTCGGTATATAGCCCCCAGGAACGCTTATGGAAAGCGTCATATGTTCTAAATTTCTTAAACTGTAATGATACAGACCATAGCAGGTATGAACACCAACATAAAACTCAAATACTTTCATCTTCCAAACCACCAGTTATGATCAAAGATCTAATATCTGGGCAACGGTCAGGACCAGTAGATCTCATAACATGGGGAAGGGGACATGCCTGTGTATCCAAGGGTACCAAATTACAATGGGTCCCTTCTAGATGTGTCAGGCCTTATATCAGCCCTCCAGCACAACAGGAACAACCACCAGAAGAAATAAGTGAAGGATTTGGATTAGAAGAAACATGATTAGAAGAAACATCACACAGAAAAAAAAAAAAAGGGGGAAAAGAGATATGGGTCTGTTCCCTATGTGTGTAAATCTACATTAACATTTCTTTAAAACAGGGAGAATCACAAGCAATAAATGATACAACAGAACCAAAAGAAACATATAAACAGTAACCAATACAGAACCAAAAGAAACACATAAACAGTAACCAATACAAAACCAAAACTCCATGAGTCAAACACAATAAAGGGTTAAAGAGTGCATGTGTAAGGAGAGAATGAAACGGTGACCACCGGAGTATGAATGAGAAAGTTGAGTGGACGCATGTGTGTGTGTGTGAACGCAAGTACACTTTATAGCAAGACGTCTTAAACACTACTTCAAACAGCACCACCTCAGACACAACACCTACAACCCAACACATTTCCCTTTTAAATAAAGATGATGCCATTACACAAAGTCACCCTCAGATAAAAGGTTATCCACACCTACAAACCCTGGGTAATTTGAGATTGCTTGAATATTGCACGAACCAATAAAGTTGTAAACAGTTCAATAAAGGCTTTGTGACGATAGGCCCTGTTTTTTATAATTAGTTGAAATAAGATTGGTTATAATAAGAATGTTAAAAATGTATTGTTTCTCAACTTGTTAATAAAAAGAAGGGGGAGATGTGGCAGGAAGACTGTAACAAGGAACCATGGGAGTTGTGGTCTCCCGGGTTCTCAGACAATACTCGATTGTCATTGGTTAGAAGGTCATGGGACATGTTCAGGCGTGGTATTTAAACCTCGGCAGTTTGAATAAACGGTAATTCTGCTCTGGCACTTGTTCGTGTCTGAGTGGGGTTCGTCCCTTGAACAACACCTCAGATAATGGGAGGGAAATGGGGGATAATGGGGGGGGAAATGGAGGAAAATGGGACAGTGAGGGGGAAACAGAAGGATATGCGAGGAAATGGGGAAACATGGAAGGAAAATGAGGAGAAATGGGAAGGAAGTGGGGGGAGAATGAGGGGAAATGGGAGGAATGGGGGAAAATGGGCAAAAATGAGAGATAATGGGGAGAATGGGGTAAATAAGGGAAAATGGGCAAAAATGTGAATTAATGGGGAGAATGGGGTAAACGAGGGAAAATGGAGGAATGGAGGAGAGAGAGGGGGAAATGGGAGAGAATGGGGGGAATTTGTGGGAAATGGGGGTTAATGGAGGATAACGGAGGAAAATGGGAAAAAATAGGGGATAATGGGGTAGAAATGGAGGATAATGGGGTAGAAATGGGGGATAATGAGGGCAAATAATGGGGGGAAATGGGGTAAAATGAGGTGAAATGGGGAAGAAAGGGAGAGAAATGGGAGGGTAATGGGGGAGAGTGAGGGGAAAATGGGGAAAATGAGGGGTAATGGGGAAAAATAGGAGATTATGGGGGATGGTAAGGGGGAAATGGGGGATAAGGAAGAAGAAATGTGGGATAATGGGGCATAATGGGGGAAAATGGTGAATAATAGGGAAAAATGTCAGATAATGAGGGAAAATGGGGAATAATAGGGGAGAAATGTGGGATAATGGGGGAAACGGGGAACAATGGGGAAAAATATGGGATAATGGAGGGAAAAGAAGGGATAATGGTTGAAAATGAGGGGAAATGGGTGTCTGAGAGGAAAAGTGGGGATAATGGGGGGAATGGGGGAAATAAGGGAAAATAGGGGATAAGGGGGGAAAATGGGGGAAATGAGGGAAAACGAGGTAATGAGGAAAATGGGGATAATGAGGGAAAATGGGGGAAATGAGGGAAAATGGGGAAAATAGGGGATGAAGAAGGAAAATGGGGGATAATAGGGGAAAAATAGGGGTCACTACAAGACCCCCCTTCCCATCAGACTCTGAGGCATCTCTGCTCTCACCTGCCTCCCCTTGCTGATTAATTAACCACTCGTTAATTACTAACAAGTAACTAACCCCCCAAAACCCACAGAACCCACAGCAGTTTTATTTTGGAGGGGGGTCAGCACAGCCTTTTGTCACCAGAGCAGAGCTTTGGGGGGGGCCAAGCAGAGCCAGGGGGTCCCAAACCCCTTCCCGGGGGGTCCCACCCCCCTTTTTCGGGGGGTCCCTCAGGGATTTTCCAGCTGGGAGTCGCCGGGGAGGGTCCCCACGTCCTGGTAGGTGGGTTGGACCCCCCGGGAAATGTCCTCGTACATCGAACACTCGTCCAGGTTCAGCCCCTGAAAACGAGGAAAGGGGGGGATTCGGGTCGGTTTGGGGGGGTTTAGAGAGTGATAGACCCCCCCCCAGCACGATTTTGGGGCGCGGGGGCCCCCAGAACGTCACCTCGTAGAGGTTTTCCTCCTCGCATGTGGTTTTTTCGGGGTGCAGCAGCTGCTCATTGGCCCAGCGCTTCTATGGGGGGGGAACAGGGGGCACGGGGGGGTTTGGAGTGGCCAGGGGGGGTTTAGGGGTGGCCAGGGGGGAAAAAAGGGGGCACAGGGAATTTTTGGGGTGGCCAGGGGGGTTTTGAGGGGCACCAGGGGAGATTTAGGGGTGGTGGGGCGGGGAGGTTGGAAGTACAGGGGGGTTTTGGGGTGGCCGGGGGGGTTTTCTGGGGGCACCAGGGGGGATTTAGGGGTGGCCAGGGGGGAAAAAGAGGGCACAGGGGGGCTTTGGGGTGGCCGGGGGGTGTTTGGGGGGACTCCAGGGGGGTTTTGGGGTGGCCGGGTGGGGTTTGGAGGCACCAAGGAGGAATTAAGGGGTGACAGGGGAAAACTAGGGGTGGCCGGAGGGGGTTGGGGTGGCCAGGGGGGTTTTGGGGGGCACCAGGGGGATTTAGGGGTGGCCAGGGGGGTTTTGGGGGCACCAGGGGGATTTAGGGGTGGCCAGGGGGGGTTGGGTGTCTCTGGGGAGGACTGGGGGGATTTGGGGATGGCAGGAGGAGGTTGGGGGGAACTGGGGGGGATTTGGGGGGAACTGGGAGGTACGGGGGGGGTTGAAGGGGTTTTGGGGCATCCAGGGGGGAATTGGGGGTACCAGGGGGGGTTGGGGGGTTGGGGAGGATTGAGGTTACCCAGGGGGGGATTTTGGGGGACCCGGGGGGCAATTGGTGTCCCCAGGGTCTCAATTAATGTCCCCAATGTCTCAATTGGTGTCCCCAGTGTCCCATTTACGGGACCCAATGTCCCACCTGGTGTCCCCAGTGTCCCAGCTGGTGTCCCCAGTGTCCAAGTTGGTGTCCCCAATGTCCTAATTAGGTGTCCCCAGTGTCCCAGTTGGTGTCCCCAGTGTCCTATTTAGGGGTCCCAAAGTTCCAGTTGGTGTCCCCAGTGTCCCAACTGGGGGTCCCAGTGTCCAATTGGGGGTCCCAGTGACAGAACTGGGGGTCCCAGTGTCCCAGTTGGTGTCCCCCTGTCCCAGTTGTCCCAGTGTCCCAGTTGGGTGTCCCAGTGTCCCAGTTGGGTGTCCCAGTTGTCCCAGTGTCTCAGTTGGTGTCCCAGTGTCCTAGTTGGTGTCTCAGTGTCCCAGTTGGGTGTCCCAGTTGGTGTCCCCCTGTCCCAGTTGTCCCAGTGTCCCAGTTGGTGTCCCAGTGTCCCAGTTGGTGTCCCCCTGTCCCAGCTGTCCCAGTTTGTCCCAGTATCCCACCCTGAGCAGCAGCAGCAGCCCCGGCCCGGCCGAGCAGAGCAGCAGCAGCACCCCCTGCGCCGTCAGGATCCGGTTCTTGGTGCTCTCCCTCAGCGCCAGGAACGGGGCGGGAACCAGCTCTGTGGGAACGGGACTGGGTAACTGGGAGGGACTGGGTTACACTGGGAGGGACTGGGTATACTGGGAGGGAGTGCAGGGCACTGGGTTATACTGGGAGGGCCTGGGCTATACTGGGAGGGCACTGGGTTATACTGGGAGGGACTGGAGGGCACTGGGTTATGCTGGGAGGGCACTGGGAGGGACTCAAAAGAGATACTGGGAGTGACTGGGACAGACTGGAGTGGGACTGGAGGGCACTGAGAAGGGCTCAAAGGGGTTACTGGGAATAACTGGGATGGACTGGGGGGCACTGCAGGGCACTGGGATGGACTGGGGGGGCTTGTGGTAGCACTAGGTTATACTGGGAGGGGACTGGGATGGACTGGGTTATACTGGGAGGGGACTAGGATGGACTGGGAAAGATCAGTGACTCAGATGAGACCCCCCAGCCCCCTCGATCCCCCCGAGACCCCCAGGACCCTCCCGAAGGTGCTGCAGGGCTGGGGGGCACTGGGATACCCTTGGAGGGGACTGGAACAGACTGGGTTAAACTGGGAGGGACTGGGCTATACTCGTACCATGCTGGGGGCACCGGGAGGGGCCGAGTGACCCGGGTGAGACCCCCCCACGCCCCCCACTCACCGAGGACCCTGACGAAGGTGCCGCAGCTCTGGGCCGTCTCCCCCCCGGACTCCACGCAGCAGAAGAAGAGCCCGGAGTCGTGGGACAGTTTGGGGAAGGTCAGGGTGGAGCTTCCCCCCCCTTCCAGCACCGCCCGCTCCATCCGGCGGCCCCCCCGGGTGGCCACCACCTCCTGGGGCCAGGGGCAGCTCCGGGGGACCTCCCCGAGCCCGGGGGGACACGCCTGGAGCCAGGTCAGGGCGGTGTCGGGGGGGCCTCGGAAGTGGCACTCGAGGGTCAGGGGGGTCCCCACGGGCCCCTCGCGGGAGGGGGGCCCCCCCCCCCACCCGGAGCCACCCCCGGGGCGGGGCCGGGGAGCAGGAGGGGCTCGGGGGGCTCCCGGTGGTCACGGTCACGGGGGTCGGCGTCTCGGGGGGCTCCAGGGGTCATGCACGGGGCGCAGCCTTCGGGGGGGGTCTGGGAGCACTGGGAGCCTGCGGGGACAGAGGGGGGGTTAGGGGAGGTCACCAGTGCCCCCCAACCCCCATGGAGGGTGACTGACCCTGAGGGGGTCACTGGGGGTCCCTGTCCCTGCTGGGGGGGGGTCTTTGGGAGTTCCCAGAACTGTGAGGGGTCATTGGGGGTCCCCCCGGGGTCTTTGGGGGTCCCCCAGAGCCACCTGAAGGTCATTGGGCCCCCCCCAGCCCCTCCCAGTTCCCCCCCTTCCCCCTCCCAGTTTCGGTTCCCTGTCCCAGTTTGGGAACAGGAAATACTGGTTGGGGGGGGGGGCGGGGGACATTTTGACACAGGTGTGGGGGACAAAACCTGATGCTGAGACCCCCTGAGACCTCCCAGACCCAAACCCTGAGACCCCCAAACCCAAATGGAGACCTTGGGATCCCCGAGACCCCCAGATCCAAATCCTGAGCCCCTCGGACCCAAACTGAGCCCCCCAGACCCAAACTGAGCCCCCCAGACCCAAACCCTAAACCTCCCTGACCCAAACTGAGACCCCCAGACCCAAAACCTGAGATCCCCAGAGCCAAACTGAGACCCCCAGACCCAAATCCTGAGCCCCCCAGACCCAAAACCTGAGATCCCCAGAGCCAAACTGAGACCCCCAGACCCAAATCCTGAGCCCCCCAGACCCAAAAGCTGAGATCCCCAGACCCAAACTAAGACCCCCAGAACCAAGGCCCCCAGACCCAAACTGAGGCCTTGGGACCCCTGAGACTCCCAGACCCAAAGCCTGAGACCCCCTGACCCAAGCTGACACCCCAGAGACCACTCAGACCCAAACTGAGACCCCACACACACCAAAACTGAGACCCCCACACCCAAATCCTACCTGCGAGGAGCAGTGTTATAAGTGATCTAAAGAAATTTGCTGTTCAAATGAGAGAAAGAGTTAATAAAGCTATTATATTGTGTTAACTGCTTTGTTGGAATCACAAGTTAGAGTGTTATGCAATGCCTGACCACAAGTTCTGTAAGCTGCAAACTGATTAACCACAACGCAGTGATGATTTAGCATATTGTACCTTGAAGCTGTTTGTTCTAAGCATATTAATGGGGAGCAATACGGAGGGGTCGGCCACGAAGAGTCCGGATGATCAACCGTCACCCTGATGGAAGTTTCCAGAACCACGGCCTAATAGAGACTAATGACTTTAAAATTATTGGTGGACACCCCTCAACAACGGAGATGGCCCGTGAAAGGAGGAACCAACCCAGAGCTGGCCCACGAAGAGGGAACCAAGCAGGATGCAGCCCATGAAATCTCCACCAATGGACTGATGACATGACTTTGGGGGGGAGGAGGCAAAGGAGGGTAAATTAAGTGCTGTTTCTGTTCCCCCTTGCGGACTGCGGCAGGAACAGGGGTTTCATCCGGTCGCCCGGTCAGCCGTTTTTGCTCGTTTGTGGCATTAAAAAAACTTTTGTACCTTGCAACCTAAATTTATAGCCTTGTTACCTATCACAAGGTACAGTTCTTGGGGCAGCCTGGGCACTTCTTGGGAAGCAAGAGTTTTCTGTGGTGGCACCTTTTGTCTGAAAGGAATCTTCAGCTGGATTCAATATTTAAAAGGTGGGACCGGCCCTTGCAGCGCAGGGTAGAAAAAAGAGAACAACAGCTCTTTCCACCAGGAAAAAAAGTCTAGAAGTTTTGGCTTCAGGTGCAGTTGTTGGGGCAGCCTGGGCACTTGGGCAGGAATAGCTTTCTGTGGTGGCACTTTTTGTCTGGCAGGAATCTTCATTCGGATTCAATTTTCCAGGAAGTGGGAGCGGCCATTGCAGAACAGGCCTGAAAAACAGGAACAGCACCTTTTTCCAGCATGAAAAATAGTCTGGAAGCTTTGGCATCACGTGTAGTTGGTGCAGTCCGGGCACTTCTTGGGCAGCAAAGAGCTTTCTGTAGTGGCACCATTTTTCTGGCAGGAATCTTCATATGGATTCAATTTTTTAAGTAGCGGGACCGGCCACTGCAGAGTAGGACGGAAAAAAGGGAACAGAAGTTCTTCCCACCAGGAAAAAAAGTCTGGATCCTTTGGTTTCATGTGCACTTGATTCAGTCTGGGCACTATTTGGGCAGCAAAGAGCATTCTGTGGTGGCACCTTTTGTCTGGCAGGAATCTTCATTTGGATTCATGTTTCCAGGATGTGGGACCGGTCATTGCAGCGCAGGGCAGAAAAAAGGGAACAGCAGCTCTTTCCACCAGGAAAAAAAGTCTGGATCCTTTGGCTTCAGGTGCAGTTTATGGGGCAGCCTGTGTACTTGTTAAGGAACAAGACCTTTCTGTGGTGGCACCTTTAGTCTGGTAGGAATGTTTATTTGCATTAAATTTTCCAGGAGGTGGGACGGGCCATTGCAGAGCAGGGCTGAATAAAGGGAACAGCAGCTCTTTCCATTAGGAAAAAAAGTCTGGATCCTTTGGCTTTAAGGTGCAGTTGTTAAGGTAGCCTGGGCACTTCTTGGGTAGCAAGAGTTTTTTGTAGTGGTACCTTTTGTCTGGCAGGAATCTTCATTTACATTAAATGTTCCAGGAGGTGGGACCGGCCATTGCAGCGCAGGCCTGAAAAAAGGGAACAGCAGCCCTTTCCCTAAGGAAAAAATGTATGGATCCTTTGGTTTTGAGGTGCAGTTGTTGGGGCAGCCTGAGCACTTCTTGGGGAACAAGAACTTTCTGTGGTGGCACCTTTTGTCTGACAGGAATCTTCATTTGGATTGAATTTTTTTAAAGGTGGGACCGGTCATTGCAGCGCAGGGCTGAAAAAAGGGAACAGCAATTCTTTCCCTAAGGAGAAAAAGTGTGGATCCTTTGGCTTCAGGTGTAGTTGGTGCAGCCTGGGCATTTCTTGGGCAGCAAAGAGCTTTCTGTGGTGGCACCTTTTGTCTGGCAGGAATCTTCATTTGGATTCAACTTTTTAAAAGGTGGGACCGGTCATTGCAGAGCAGGGCTGAAAAAAGGGAACAGCAGCTCTATCCACCAGGAAAAAACTCTGGATCCTTTGGCTTCAGGTTGTTGGGGCAGCATGGGCACTTCCTGGGCAGGAAGAGTTTTCTGTAGTGGCATCTTTTGTCTGGAAGGAATCCTCATTTGGAGTAAGTTTTTCAGGAGGTAGGACTGGCCATTGCATTGCAGGGCAGAAAAAAGGGAACAGCAACTCTTTCCACCAGGAAAAAAAGTCTGGATCCTTTGGCTGCATGTGCAGTTCATTCAGCCTGGGCACTATTTGGGCAGCAAAGAGCTTTCTGTGGTGGCACCTTTTGTCTGGCAGGAATCTCCATTTGGATTCAATTTTCCAGGAGATGGGACCGGTCAATGCAGCGCAGGGCAGAAAAAAGGGAACAGCAGCTCTTTCCACCAGGAAAAAAAGTCTGGATCCTTTGGCTTCAGGTGCAGTTTATGGGCCAGCCTGTGTACTTCTTAAGGAACAAGACCTTTCTGTGGTGGCACCTCGAATCTGGTAGGAATGTTTATTTGCATTAAATTTTCCAGGAGGTGGGACCGGCCATTGCAGCGCAGGGCTGAAAAGAGGGAACAGCAGCTCTTGCCCTAAGGAAAAAAAGTCTGGAAGCTTTGGTTTTGAGGTTCAATTGTTAGTGTAGCCTGGGCACTTCATGGGCAGCAAGAGTTTTCTCTGGCACCTTTTGTCTGGCAGGCATCTTCATTTGCATTTAATTTTCCAGGAGCTGGGCCGGGCCATTGCAGCGCAGGCCTGAAAAAAGGGAACAGCAGTTCTTTCAACCAGGAAAAAAAGTCTGGAACCTTTGGTTTCAGGTGTAGTTGGTGTAGCCTGGGCACTTCTTGGGCAGGAAGAGTTTTCAGTGGTGGCACCTTTTGTCTGGCAGGAATCTTCATTTGGATTCAACTTTTTAAAAGGTGGGACCGGTCATTGCAGAGCAGGGCTGAAAAAAGGGAACAGCAGCTCTTTCCACCAGGAAAAAAAGTCTGGATCCTTTGGTTTCAGGTTGTTGGGGCAGCCTGGGCACTTCTTGGGTAGGAACAGTTTTCTGTAGTGGCACCTTTTGTCTGGCAGGAATCTTCATTTGGATTCAACTTTGTAAAAGGTGGGACCGGTCATTGCAGCGCAGGGCTGAAAAAAGGGAACAGCAGCTCTTTCCACCAGGAAAAAAGTCTGGAAGCTTTGGCTTTGAGGTGCAGTTGTTGGGGCACCTGGGCACTTCTTGGGCATTAAGAGTTTTCTGTGGTGGCATCTTTTCTCTGGCAGGAGTCCTCATTTGGAGTAAATTTCTCGGGAGGTGGGACGAGCCATTGCAGAGCAGGGCTGAAGCAATGGAACAGCAGCTCTTTCCACCAGGAAAAAAAGTCTGGAACCTTCATTTGGGAATGCAGTTATTGGGGCAGCCTGGGAAGTTCTTAGGAAGCAAAGAGCTTTCTGTGGTGGCACCTTTTGTCTGGCAGGAATCTTCATTTAAATTGAATTTTTTAAATGTGGGACCGGTCATTGCAGAGCATGGCTGAAAAAAGGGAACAGCAGGTCTTTCCACCAGGAAAAAAAGTCTGGATACTTTGGTTTCATGTGGAGTTGATTCAGCCTGGGCACTTCTGGGGCAGCAAAGAGTTTTCTGTGGTGGCACCTTTTGTCTGGCAGGAATCTTCATTTGGATTCAACTTTTTAAAAGGTGGGACCGGTCATTGCAGCGCAGGGCTGAAAAAAGGGAACAGCAGCTCTTTCCCTAAGGAGAAAAAGTCTGGATCCTTTGGCTTCAGGTGTAGCTGGTGCAGCCTGGGCACTTCTTGGGCAGCAAAGAGATTTCTGTGGTGGCACCTTTTGTCTGGCAGGAATCTTCATTTGGATTCAACTTTTTAAAAGGTGGGACCGGTCATTGCAGAGCAGGACTGAAAAAAGGGAACAGCAGCTCTTTCCACCAGGAAAAAAGTCTGGATCCTTTGGTTTCAGGTTGTTGGGGCAGCCTGGGCACTTCTTAGGCAGGAACAGTTTTCTGTAGTGGCATCTTTTGTCTGGCAGGAATCCTCATTTGGAGTAAGTTTTTCATGAGGTGGGACCGGCCATTGCAGCGCAGGGCTGAAAAGAGGGAACAGCAGCTCTTGCCCTAAGGAAAAAAAGTCTGGAAGCTTTGGTTTTGAGGTTCAATTGTTAGTGTAGCCTGGGCACTTCATGGGCAGCAAGAGTTTTCTCTGGCACCTTTTGTCTGGCAGGCATCTTCATTTGCATTTACTTTTCCAGGAGCTGGGCTGGGCCATTGCAGCGCAGGCCTGAAAAAAGGGAACAGCAGTTCTTTCCACCAGGAAAAAAAGTCTGGAACCTTTGGTTTCAGGTGTAGTTGGTGTAGCCTGGGCACTTCTTGGGCAGGAAGAGTTTTCTGTGGTGGCACCTTTTGTCTGGCAGGAGTCCTCATTTGGAGTAAATTTTTCGGGAGGTGGGACGAGCCATTGCAGAGCAGGGCTGAAGAAATGGAACAGCAGCTCTTTCCACCAGGAAAAAAAGTCTGGAACCTTCATTTGGGAATGCAGTTATTGGGGCAGCCTGGGAAGTTCTTAGGAAGCAAAGAGCTTTCTGTGGTGGCACCTTTTGTCTGGCAGGAATCTTCATTTGGATTCAACTTTTTAAAAGGAGGGACCGGTCATTGCAGAGCAGGGCTGAAAAAAGGGAACAGCAGCTCTTTCCACCAGGAAAAAAGTCTGGAAGCTTTGGCTTTGAGGTGCAGTTGTTGGGGCACCTGGGCACTTCTTGGGCATTAAGAGTTTTCTGTGGTGGCATCTTTTCTCTGGCAGGAGTCCTCATTTGGAGTAAATTTTTCGGGAGGTGGGATGAGCTATTGCAGAGCAAGGCTGAAGAAATGGAACAGCAGCTCTTTCCACCAGGAAAAAAAGTCTGGAACCTTTGGGTTGGAGGTGCAGTTATTGGGGCAGCCTGGGAAGTTCTTAGGAAGCAAAGAGTTTTCTGTGGTGGCACCTTTTGTCTGGCAGGAATCTTCATTTGGATTGAATTTTTTTAAAGGTGGGACCGGTCATTGCAGCGCAGGGCTGAAAAAAGGGAACAGCAGCTCTTTCCCTAAGGAGAAAAAGTCTGGATCCTTTGGCTTCAGGTGTAGCTGGTGCAGCCTGGGCACTTCTTGGGCAGCAAAGAGCTTTCTGTGGTGGCACCTTTTGTCTGGCAGGAATCTTCATTTGGATTCAACTTTTTAAAAGGTGGGACCGGTCATTGCAGAGCAGGGTTGAAAAAAGGGAACAGCAGCTCTTTCCACCAGGAAAAAAGTCTGGATCCTTTGGTTTCAGGTTGTTGGGGCAGCCTGGGCACTTCTTGGGTAGGAACAGTTTTCTGTAGTGGCATCTTTTGTCTGGCAGGAATCCTCATTTGGAGTAAGTTTTTCATGAGGTGGGACCGGCCATTGCAGCGCAGGGCTGAAAAGAGGGAACAGCAGCTCTTGCCCTAAGGAAAAAAAAGTCTGGAAGCTTTGGTTTTGAGGTTCAATTGTTAGTGTAGCCTGGGCACTTCATGGGCAGCAAGAGTTTTCTCTGGCACCTTTTGTCTGGCAGGCATCTTCATTTGCATTTACTTTTCCAGGAGCTGGGCTGGGCCATTGCAGCGCAGGCCTGAAAAAAGGGAACAGCAGTTCTTTCCACCAGGAAAAAAAGTCTGGAACCTTTGGTTTCAGGTGTAGTTGGTGTAGCCTGGGCACTTCTTGGGCAGGAAGAGTTTTCTGTGGTGGCACCTTTTGTCTGGCAGGAGTCCTCATTTGGAGTAAATTTTTCGGGAGGTGGGACGAGCCATTGCAGAGCAGGGCTGAAGAAATGGAACAGCAGCTCTTTCCACCAGGAAAAAAAGTCTGGAACCTTCATTTGGGAATGCAGTTATTGGGGCAGCCTGGGAAGTTCTTAGGAAGCAAAGAGCTTTCTGTGGTGGCACCTTTTGTCTGGCAGGAATCTTCATTTGGATTGAATTTTTTTAAAGGTGGGACCGGTCATTGCAGCGCAGGGCTGAAAAAAGGGAACAGCAGCTCTTTCCCTAAGGAGAAAAAGTGTGGATCCTTTGGCTTCAGGTGTAGCTGGTGCAGCCTGGGCACTTCTTGGGCAGCAAAGAGCTTTCTGTGGTGGCACCTTTTGTCTGGCAGGAATCTCCATTTGGATTCAACTTTTTAAAAGGTGGGACCGGTCATTGCAGAGCAGGGCTGAAAAAAGGGAACAGCAGCTCTTTCCACCAGGAAAAAAAGTCTGGATCCTTTGGTTTCAGGTTGTTGGGGCAGCCTGGGCACTTCTTGGGTAGGAACAGTTTTCTGTAGTGGTATCTTTTGTCTGGCACGAATCTTCATTTGGATTCAACTTTGTAAAAGGTGGGACCGGTCATTGCAGCGCAGGGCTGAACAAAGGGAACAGCAGCTCTTTCCACCAGGAAAAAAGTCTGGAAGCTTTGGCTTTGAGGTGCAGTTGTTGGGGCACCTGGGCACTTCTTGGGCATTAAGAGTTTTCTGTGGTGGCATCTTTTCTCTGGCAGGAGTCCTCATTTGGAGTAAATTTTTCGGGAGGTGGGATGAGCCATTGCAGAGCAGGGCTGAAGAAATGGAACAGCAGCTCATTCCACCAGGAAAAAAAGTCTGGAACCTTCATTTGGGAATGCAGTTATTGGGGCAGCCTGGGAAGTTCTTAGGAAGCAAAGAGCTTTCTGTGGTGGCACCTTTTGTCTGGCAGGAATCTTCATTTGGATTCAACTTTTTAAAAGGTGGGACCGGTCATTGCAGAGCAGGGCTGAAAAAAGGGAACAGCAGCTCTTTCCACCAGGAAAAAAGTCTGGATCCCTTGGTTTCAGGTTGTTGGGGCAGCCTGGGCACTTCTTAGGCAGGAACAGTTTTCTGTAGTGGCATCTTTTGTCTGGCAGGAATCCTCATTTGGAGTAAGTTTTTCATGAGGTGGGACCGGCCATTGCAGCGCAGGGCTGAAAAGAGGGAACAGCAGCTCTTGCCCTAAGGAAAAAAAGTCTGGAAGCTTTGGTTTTGAGGTTCAATTGTTAGTGTAGCCTGGGCACTTCTTGGGCAGCAAAGAGCTTTCTGTGGTGGCACCTTTTGTCTGGCAGGAATCTTCATTTGGATTGAACTTTTTAAAAGGTGGGACCGGTCATTGCAGAGCAGGGCTGAAAAAAGGGAACAGCAGCTCTTTCCACCAGGAAAAAAGTCTGGATCCCTTGGTTTCAGGTTGTTGGGGCAGCCTGGGCACTTCCTGGGCAGGAACAGTTTTCTGTAGTGGCATCTTTTGTCTGGCAGGAATCCTCATTTGGAGTAAATTTTTCGGGAGGTGGGATGAGCTATTGCAGAGCAATGCTGAAGAAATGGAACAGCAGCTCTTTCCACCAGGAAAAAAAGTCTGGAACCTTTGGGTTGGAGGTGCAGTTATTGGGGCAGCCTGGGAAGTTCTTAGGAAGCAAAGAGCTTTCTGTGGTGGCACCTTTTGTCTGGCAGGAATCTTCATTTAAATTGAATTTTTTTAAAGGTGGGACCGGTCATTGCAGAGCAGGGCTGAAAAAAGGGAACAGCAGCTCTTTCCACCAGGAAAAATGTCTGGATCCTTTGGTTTCAGGTTGTTGGGGCAGCCTGGGCACTTCTTGGGTAGGAACAGTTTTCTGTAGTGGCATCTTTTGTCTGGCAGGAATCTTCATTTGGATTCAACTTTTTAAAAGGTGGGACCGGTCATTGCAGAGCAGGGCTGAAAAAAGGGAACAGCAGCTCTTTCCACCAGGAAAAAAGTCTGGATCCCTTGGTTTCAGGTTGTTGGGGCAGCCTGGGCACTTCCTGGGCAGGAACAGTTTTCTGTAGTGGCATCTTTTGTCTTGCAGGAATCCTCATTTGGAGTAAGTTTTTCATGAGGTGGGACCGGCCATTGCAGCGCAGGGCTGAAAAGAGGGAACAGCAGCTCTTGCCCTAAGGAAAAAAAGTCTGGAAGCTTTGGTTTTGAGGTTCAATTGTTAGTGTAGCCTGGGCACTTCATGGGCAGCAAGAGTTTTCTCTGGCACCTTTTGTCTGGCAGGCATCTTCATTTGCATTTAATTTTCCAGGAGCTGGGCCGGGCCATTGCAGCGCAGGCCTGAAAAAAGGGAACAGCAGTTCTTTCCACCAGGAAAAAAAGTCTGGAACCTTTGGTTTCAGGTGTAGTTGGTGTAGCCTGGGCACTTCTTGGGCAGGAAGAGTTTTCTGTGGTGGCACCTTTTGTCTGGCAGGAGTCCTCATTTGGAGTAAATTTTTCGGGAGGTGGGACGAGCCATTGCAGAGCAGGGCTGAAGAAATGGAACAGCAGCTCTTTCCACCAGGAAAAAAAGTCTGGAACCTTCATTTGGGAATGCAGTTATTGGGGCAGCCTGGGAAGTTCTTAGGAAGCAAAGAGCTTTCTGTGGTGGCACCTTTTGTCTGGCAGGAATCTTCATTTGGATTGAATTTTTTTAAAGGTGGGACCGGTCATTGCAGCGCAGGGCTGAAAAAAGGGAACAGCAGCTCTTTCCCTAAGGAGAAAAAGTCTGGATCCTTTGGTTTCAGGTTGTTGGGGCAGCCTGGGCACTTCCTGGGCAGGAACAGTTTTCTGTGGTGGCACCTTTTGTCTGGCAGGAATCTTCATTTGGATTCAACTTTTTAAAAGGTGGGACCGGTCATTGCAGAGCAGGGCTGAAAAAAGGGAACAGCAGCTCTATCCACCAGGAAAAAACTCTGGATCCTTTGGCTTCAGGTTGTTGGGGCAGCATGGGCACTTCCTGGGCAGGAAGAGTTTTCTGTAGTGGCATCTTTTGTCTGGAAGGAATCCTCATTTGGAGTAAGTTTTTCAGGAGGTAGGACTGGCCATTGCATTGCAGGGCAGAAAAAAGGGAACAGCAACTCTTTCCACCAGGAAAAAAAGTCTGGATCCTTTGGCTGCATGTGCAGTTCATTCAGCCTGGGCACTATTTGGGCAGCAAAGAGCTTTCTGTGGTGGCACCTTTTGTCTGGCAGGAATCTCCATTTGGATTCAATTTTCCAGGAGATGGGACCGGTCAATGCAGCGCAGGGCAGAAAAAAGGGAACAGCAGCTCTTTCCACCAGGAAAAAAAGTCTGGATCCTTTGGCTTCAGGTGCAGTTTATGGGCCAGCCTGTGTACTTCTTAAGGAACAAGACCTTTCTGTGGTGGCACCTCGAATCTGGTAGGAATGTTTATTTGCATTAAATTTTCCAGGAGGTGGGACCGGCCATTGCAGCGCAGGGCTGAAAAGAGGGAACAGCAGCTCTTGCCCTAAGGAAAAAAAGTCTGGAAGCTTTGGTTTTGAGGTTCAATTGTTAGTGTAGCCTGGGCACTTCATGGGCAGCAAGAGTTTTCTCTGGCACCTTTTGTCTGGCAGGCATCTTCATTTGCATTTAATTTTCCAGGAGCTGGGCCGGGCCATTGCAGCGCAGGCCTGAAAAAAGGGAACAGCAGTTCTTTCAACCAGGAAAAAAAGTCTGGAACCTTTGGTTTCAGGTGTAGTTGGTGTAGCCTGGGCACTTCTTGGGCAGGAAGAGTTTTCAGTGGTGGCACCTTTTGTCTGGCAGGAATCTTCATTTGGATTCAACTTTTTAAAAGGTGGGACCGGTCATTGCAGAGCAGGGCTGAAAAAAGGGAACAGCAGCTCTTTCCACCAGGAAAAAAAGTCTGGATCCTTTGGTTTCAGGTTGTTGGGGCAGCCTGGGCACTTCTTGGGTAGGAACAGTTTTCTGTAGTGGCACCTTTTGTCTGGCAGGAATCTTCATTTGGATTCAACTTTGTAAAAGGTGGGACCGGTCATTGCAGCGCAGGGCTGAAAAAAGGGAACAGCAGCTCTTTCCACCAGGAAAAAAGTCTGGAAGCTTTGGCTTTGAGGTGCAGTTGTTGGGGCACCTGGGCACTTCTTGGGCATTAAGAGTTTTCTGTGGTGGCATCTTTTCTCTGGCAGGAGTCCTCATTTGGAGTAAATTTCTCGGGAGGTGGGACGAGCCATTGCAGAGCAGGGCTGAAGCAATGGAACAGCAGCTCTTTCCACCAGGAAAAAAAGTCTGGAACCTTCATTTGGGAATGCAGTTATTGGGGCAGCCTGGGAAGTTCTTAGGAAGCAAAGAGCTTTCTGTGGTGGCACCTTTTGTCTGGCAGGAATCTTCATTTAAATTGAATTTTTTAAATGTGGGACCGGTCATTGCAGAGCATGGCTGAAAAAAGGGAACAGCAGGTCTTTCCACCAGGAAAAAAAGTCTGGATACTTTGGTTTCATGTGGAGTTGATTCAGCCTGGGCACTTCTGGGGCAGCAAAGAGTTTTCTGTGGTGGCACCTTTTGTCTGGCAGGAATCTTCATTTGGATTCAACTTTTTAAAAGGTGGGACCGGTCATTGCAGCGCAGGGCTGAAAAAAGGGAACAGCAGCTCTTTCCCTAAGGAGAAAAAGTCTGGATCCTTTGGCTTCAGGTGTAGCTGGTGCAGCCTGGGCACTTCTTGGGCAGCAAAGAGATTTCTGTGGTGGCACCTTTTGTCTGGCAGGAATCTTCATTTGGATTCAACTTTTTAAAAGGTGGGACCGGTCATTGCAGAGCAGGACTGAAAAAAGGGAACAGCAGCTCTTTCCACCAGGAAAAAAGTCTGGATCCTTTGGTTTCAGGTTGTTGGGGCAGCCTGGGCACTTCTTGGGTAGGAACAGTTTTCTGTAGTGGCATCTTTTGTCTGGCAGGAATCCTCATTTGGAGTAAGTTTTTCATGAGGTGGGACCGGCCATTGCAGCGCAGGGCTGAAAAGAGGGAACAGCAGCTCTTGCCCTAAGGAAAAAAAGTCTGGAAGCTTTGGTTTTGAGGTTCAATTGTTAGTGTAGCCTGGGCACTTCATGGGCAGCAAGAGTTTTCTCTGGCACCTTTTGTCTGGCAGGCATCTTCATTTGCATTTACTTTTCCAGGAGCTGGGCCGGGCCATTGCAGCGCAGGCCTGAAAAAAGGGAACAGCAGTTCTTTCCACCAGGAAAAAAAGTCTGGAACCTTTGGTTTCAGGTGTAGTTGGTGTAGCCTGGGCACTTCTTGGGCAGGAAGAGTTTTCTGTGGTGGCACCTTTTGTCTGGCAGGAGTCCTCATTTGGAGTAAATTTTTCGGGAGGTGGGACGAGCCATTGCAGAGCAGGGCTGAAGAAATGGAACAGCAGCTCTTTCCACCAGGAAAAAAAGTCTGGAACCTTCATTTGGGAATGCAGTTATTGGGGCAGCCTGGGAAGTTCTTAGGAAGCAAAGAGCTTTCTGTGGTGGCACCTTTTGTCTGGCAGGAATCTTCATTTGGATTGAATTTTTTTAAAGGTGGGACCGGTCATTGCAGCGCAGGGCTGAAAAAAGGGAACAGCAGCTCTTTCCCTAAGGAGAAAAAGTCTGGATCCTTTGGTTTCAGGTTGTTGGGGCAGCCTGGGCACTTCCTGGGCAGGAACAGTTTTCTGTGGTGGCACCTTTTGTCTGGCAGGAATCCTCATTTGGAGTAAGTTTTTCATGAGGTGGGACCGGCCATTGCAGCGCAGGGCTGAAAAGAGGGAACAGCAGCTCTTTCCACCAGGAAAAAAAGTCTGGAAGCTTTGGTTTTGAGGTTCAATTGTTAGTGTAGCCTGGGCACTTCATGGGCAGCAAGAGTTTTCTCTGGCACCTTTTGTCTGGCAGGCATCTTCATTTGCATTTAATTTTCCAGGAGCTGGGCCGGGCCATTGCAGCGCAGGCCTGAAAAAAGGGAACAGCAGTTCTTTCCACCAGGAAAAAAAGTCTGGAACCTTTGGTTTCAGGTGTAGTTGGTGTAGCCTGGGCACTTCTTGGGCAGGAAGAGTTTTCTGTGGTGGCACCTTTTGTCTGGCAGTAGTCCTCATTTGGAGTAAATTTTTCGGGAGGTGGGACGAGCCATTGCAGAGCAGGGCTGAAGAAATGGAACAGCAGCTCTTTCCACCAGGAAAAAAAGTCTGGAACCTTCATTTGGGAATGCAGTTATTGGGGCAGCCTGGGAAGTTCTTAGGAAGCAAAGAGCTTTCTGTGGTGGCACCTTTTGTCTGGCAGGAATCTTCATTTGGATTCAACTTTTTAAAAGGAGGGACCGGTCATTGCAGAGCAGGGCTGAAAAAAGGGAACAGCAGCTCTTTCCACAAGGAAAAAAAGTCTGGATCCTTTGGTTTCATGTGCAGTTGATTCAGCCTGGGCACTATTTGGGCAGCAAAGAGTTTTCTGTGGTGGCACCTTTTGTCTGGCAGGAATCTTCATTTGGATTCAACTTTTTAAAAGGTGGGACCGGTCATTGCGGCGCAGGGCTGAAAAAAGGGAACAGCAGCTCTTTCCACCAGGAAAAAAGTCTGGATCCTTTGGTTTCAGGTTGTTGGGGCAGCCTGGGCACTTCTTGGGTAGGAACAGTTTTCTGTAGTGGCATCTTTTGTCTGGCAGGAATCTTCATTTGGATTCAACTTTTTAAAAGGTGGGACCGGTCATTGCAGAGCAGGGCTGAAAAAAGGGAACAGCAGCTCTTTCCACCAGGAAAAAAAGTCTGGAAGCTTTGGCTTTGAGGTGCAGTTGTTGGGCAGGCTGGGGAGTTCTTGGGCATCAAATAGCTTTCTGTGGTGCCACCTTTTGTCTGGCAGGAATCTTCAGTTGGATTCAGTTTTTTAAAACGTGGGACAAGCCCTTTCAGCGCAGGCCTGAAAAAAGGGAAGAGCAGCTCTTTCCACCAGGAAAAAAAGTCTGGAAGCATTGGTTTCTGGTGCAGATGTTGGGGCAGCCTGGGCACTTCTTGGGCAGGAAGACCTTTCTGTGGTGGCACCTTTTGTCTGGCAGGAATCTTCATTTGGATAGATATTTTTAAAAGGTGGGACCGGCCATTGCAGCGCAGGGCAGAAAAAAGGGAACAGCAGCTCTTTCCACCAGGAAAAAAAGTCTAGAACCTTTGGCTTTGAGGTGCAGTTGTTTGGGTAGCCTGAAGACTTCTTGGGCATCAAAGAGCTTTCTGGGGTGGCACCTTTTGTCGGGCACGAATGTTCATTTACATTATGTTTTCCAGGAGGTGGGACCGGCCATTGCAGCGCAGACCTGAAAAAAGGGAACAGCAGCTCTTTCCTCCAGGAAAAAAGTCTGGAAGCTTTGGCTTCAGGTGCAGTTGTTGGGCAGCCTGGGCACTTCTTGGGCAGCAAGAGTTTTCTGTGGTGGCACCTTGTGTCTTGCAGGAATCTTCAGCTGGAGTAAATTTTCCAGGAGGTGGGACCGGTCATTGCAGCGCTCGGCTGAAAAAAGGGAACAGCAGCTCTTTCTTCCAGGAAAAAAAGTCTGGAAGCTTTGGCTTTGAGGTGCAGTTGTTGGGCAGGCTGGGGAGTTCTTGCGCATCAAATAGCTTTCTGTGGTGGCACATTTGTCTGGCAGGAATCTTCAGTTGGATTCAGTTTTTTAAAAGGTGGGACAAGCCCTTTCAGCGCAGGCCTGAAAAAAGGGAAGAGCAGCTCTTTCCCACCAGGAAAAAAAGTCTGGATCCTTTGGCTTTGAGGTGCAGTTTGTGGGGTAGCCTGAGCACTTCTTGGGCAGTAAAGAGCTTCCTGTGGTGGCACCTTTTGTCAGGCAGGAATCTTCATTTGGATAGATATTTTTAAAAGGTGGGACCAGCCATTGCAGCGCAGGCCTGAAAAAAGGGAAGAGCAGCTCTTTCCCACCAGGAAAAAAAGTCTGGAAGCTTTGGCTTCTGGTGCAGTTGTTGGGCAGCCTGGGCTCTTCTTGGGCAGGAAGACCTTTCTCTGGTGGCACCTTTTGTCTGGCAGGAATCTTCATTTGGATTCAATTTTTCAGGAGTTGGGACCAGCCATTGCAGCGCTGGGCTGAAAAAAGGGAAGAGCAGCTCTTTCTACCAGGAAAAAAAGTCTGGAAGCTTTGGTTTCTGGTGCAGATGTTGGGGCAGCCTGGGCACTTCTTGGGAAGGAAGACCTTTCTGTGGTGGCACCTTTTGTCTGGCAGGAATCTTCATTTGGATTCAATTTTCCAGGAGGAAGGACCGGCCATTGCAGCAGGGCAGAAAAAAGGGAACAGCAGCTCTTTCCACCAGGAAAAAAAGTCTGGATCCTTTGGCTTTGAGGTGCAGTTTATGGGGCAGCCTGGGCACTTCTTGGGCAGCAAAGAGCTTTCTGTGGTGGCACCTTTTGTCTGGCAGGAATCTTCAGTTGGATTTAGTTTTTTAAAAGGTGGGACAAGCCCTTTCAGCGCAGGCCTGAAAAAAGGGAAGAGCAGCTCTTTCCCACCAGGAAAAAAAGTCTGGATCCTTTGGCTTTGAGGTGCAGTTTGTGGGGCAGCCTGAGCACTTCTTGGGCAGTAAAGAGCTTCCTGTGGTGGCACCTTTTGTCAGGCAGGAATCTTCATTTGGATAGATATTTTTAAAAGGTGGGACCAGCCATTGCAGAGCAGGGCTGAAAAAAGGGAACAGCAGCTCTTTCCACAGGGAAAAAAGTCTGGAAGCTTTGGCTTCTGGTGCAGTTGTTGGGCAGCCTGGGCACTTCTTGGGCAGCAAGAGTTTTCTGTTGTGGCACGTTTTGTCTGGCAGGAATCTTCAGTTGGATTCAGTTTTTTAAAAGGTGGGACAAGCCCTTTCAGCGCAGGCCTGAAAAAAGGGAAGAGCAGCTCTTTCCCACCAGGAAAAAAAGTCTGGATCCTTTGGTTTTGAGGTGCAGTTTATGGGGCAGCCTGGGGAGTTCTTGGGCATCAAATAGCTTTCTGTGGTGGCACCTTTTGTCTGGCAGGAATCTTAAGTTGGATAGATATTTTTAAAAGGTGGGACCAGCCATTGCAGCGCAGGTTTGAAAAAAGGGAACAGCAGCTCTTTCCTCCAGGAAAAAAGTCTGGAAGCTTTGGCTTCAGGTGCAGTTGTTGGGCAGCCTGGGCTCTTCTTGGGCAGGAAGACCTTTCTGTGGTGGCACCTTTTGTCTGGCAGGAATCTTCATTTGGATTCAATTTTCCAGGAGGAAGGACCGGCCATTGCAGCAGGGCAGAAAAAAGGGAACATTAGCTCTTTCCACCAGGAAAAAAAGTCTAGAACCTTTGGCTTTGAGGTGCAGTTGTTTGGGTAGCCTGAAGACTTCTTGGGCATCAAAGAGCTTTCTGGGGTGGCACCTTTTGTCTGGCACGAATGTTCATTTACATTATGTTTTCCAGGAGGTGGGACCGGCCATTGCAGCGCAGACCTGAAAAAAGGGAACAGCAGCTCTTTCCTCCAGGAAAAAAGTCTGGATGCTTTGGCTTCAGGTGCAGTTGTTGGGCAGACTGGGCACTTCTTGGGCAGCAAGAGTTTTCCGTGGTGGCACCTTGTGTCTTGCAGGAATCTTCAGCTGGAGTAAATTTTCCAGGAGGTGGGACCGGTCATTGCAGCGCTGGGCTGAAAAAAGGGAACAGCAGCTCTTTCCACCAGGAAAAAAAGTCTGGAAGCTTTGGCTTTGAGGTGCAGTTGTTGGGCAGGCTGGGGAGTTCTTGGGCATCAAATAGCTTTCTGTGGTGCCACCTTTTGTCTGGCAGGAATCTTCAGTTGGATTCAGTTTTTTAAAACGTGGGACAAGCCCTTTCAGCGCAGGCCTGAAAAAAAGGGAAGAGCAGCTCTTTCCACCAGGAAAAAAAGTCTGGAAGCTTTGGTTTCTGGTGCAGATGTTGGGGTAGCCTGGGCACTTCTTGGGCAGGAAGACCTTTCTGTGGTGGCACCTTTTGTCTGGCAGGAATCTTCATTTGGATAGATATTTTTAAAAGGTGGGACTGGCCATTGCAGCGCAGGGCAGCAAAAAGGGAACAGCAGCTCTTTCCTCCAGGAAAAAAGTCTGGAAGCTTTGGCTTCAGGTGCAGTTGTTGGGCAGCCTGGGCTCTTCATGGGCAGGAAGACCTTTCTCTGGTGGCACCTTTTGTCTGGCAGGAATCTTCATTTGGATTCAATTACTCAGGAGTTGGGACCAGCCATTGCAGCGCAGGTTTGAAAAAAGGGAAGAGCAGCTCTTTCTACCAGGAAAAAAAGTCTGGAAGCTTTGGTTTCTGGTGCAGATGTTGGGGCAGCCTGGGCACTTCTTGGGCAGGAAGACCTTTCTGTGGTGGCACCTTTTGTCTGGCAGGAATCTTCATTTGGATAGATATTTTTAAAAGGTGGGACCGGCCATTGCAGCGCAGGGCAGAAAAAAGGGAACAGCAGCTCTTTCCACCAGGAAAAAAGGTCTAGAACCTTTGGCTTTGAGGTGCAGTTTTTTGGGTAGCCTGAAGACTTCTTGGGCATCAAAGAGCTTTCTGGGGTGGCACCTTTTGTCTGGCACGAATGTTCATTTACATTATGTTTTCCAGGAGGTGGGACCGGCCATTGCAGCGCAGACCTGAAAAAAGGGAATAGCAGCTCTTTCCCCCAGGAAAAAAGTCTGGAAGCTTTGGCTTCAGGTGCAGTTGTTGGGCAGCCTGGGCACTTCTTGGGCAGCAAGAGTTTTCTGTGGTGGCACCTTGTGTCTTGCAGGAATCTTCAGCTGGAGTAAATTTTCCAGGAGGTGGGACCGG
Organism: Manacus candei; assembly: GCF_025592945.1. NCBI lineage: Eukaryota > Metazoa > Chordata > Aves > Passeriformes > Pipridae > Manacus > Manacus candei. The sequence continues at coordinate 8,548,165 of NW_026138093.1, read as the reverse complement.
TCATTGCAGCGCTGGGCTGAAAAAAGGGAACAGCAGCTCTTTCTACCAGGAAAAAAAGTCTGGAAGCTTTGGCTTTGAGGTGCAGTTGTTGGGCAGGTTGGGGAGTTCTTGGGCATCAAATAGCTTTCTGTGGTGGCACCTTTTGTCTGGTAGGAATCTTCAGTTGGATTCAGTTTTTTAAAACGTGGGACAAGCCCTTTCAGCGCAGGCCTGAGAAAAGGGAAGAGCAGCTCTTTCTACCAGGAAAAAAAGTCTGGAAGCTTTGGTTTCTGGTGCAGATGTTGGGGCAGCCTGGGCACTTCTTGGGCAGGAAGACCTTTCTGTGGTGGCACCTTTTGTCTGGCAGGAATCTTCATTTGGATAGATATTTTTAAAAGGTGGGACTGGCCATTGCAGCGCAGGCCTGAAAAAAGGGAAGAGCAGCTCTTTCCACCAGGAAAAAAAGTCTAGAACCTTTGGCTTTGAGGTGCAGTTGTTTGGGTAGCCTGTAGACTTCTTGGGCATCAAAGAGCTTTCTGTGGTGGCACCTTTTGTCTGGCACGAATGTTCATTTACATTATGTTTTCCAGGAGGTGGGACCGGCCATTGCAGCGCAGACCTGAAAAAAGGGAACAGCAGCTCTTTCCTCCAGGGAAAAAAGTCTGGATCCTTTGGCTTCAGGTGCAGTTGTTGGGTAGCCTGGACACTTCTTGGGCAGGAAGGACTTTCTGTGGTGGCACCTTTTGTCTGGCAGGAATCTTCAGTTGGATTCAATTTTTCAAAAGGTGGGACCGGCCATTGCAGAGCAGGGCTGAAAAAAGGGAACAGCAGCTCTTTCCACAGGGAAAAAAGTCTGGAAGCTTTGGCTTCTGGTGCAGTTGTTGGGCAGTCTGGGCACTTCTTGGGCAGCAAGAGTTTTCTGTGGTGGCACCTTTTGTCTGGCAGGAATCTTCAGTTGGATTCAGTTTTTTAAAACGTGGGACAAGCCCTTTCAGCGCAGGCCTGAAAAAAGGGAAGAGCAGCTCTTTCCCACCAGGAAAAAAAGTCTGGATCCTTTGGCTTTGAGGTGCAGTTTATGGGGCAGCCTGGGGAGTTCCTTGGTATCAAATAGCTTTCTGTGGTGGCACCTTTTGTCTGGCAGGAATCTTCAGTTGGATAGATATTTTTAAAAGGTGGGACCAGCCATTGCAGCGCAGGTTTGAAAAAAGGGAACAGCAGCTCTTTCCTCCAGGAAAAAAGTCTGGAAGCTTTGGCTTCAGGTGCAGTTGTTGGGCAGCCTGGGCTCTTCATGGGCAGGAAGACCTTTCTCTGGTGGCACCTTTTGTCTGGCAGGAATCTTCATTTGGATTCAATTTTTCAGGAGTTGGGACCAGCCATTGCAGCGCAGGTTTGAAAAAAGGGAAGAGCAGCTCTTTCTACCAGGAAAAAAAGTCTGGAAGCTTTGGTTTCTGGTGCAGATGTTGGGGCAGCCTGGGCACTTCTTGGGCAGGAAGACCTTTCTGTGGTGGCACCTTTTGTCTGGCAGGAATCTTCATTTGGATTCAATTTTCCAGGAGGAAGGACCGGCCATTGCAGCGCTGGGCAGAAAAAAGGGAACAGCAGCTCTTTCCACCAGGAAAAAAAGTCTAGAACCTTTGGCTTTGAGGTGCAGTTGTTTGGGTAGCCTGAAGACTTCTTGGGCATCAAAGAGCTTTCTGGGGTGGCACCTTTTGTCTGGCACGAATGTTCATTTACATTATGTTTTCCAGGAGGTGGGACCGGCCATTGCAGCGCAGACCTGAAAAAAGGGAACAGCAGCTCTTTCCTCCAGGAAAAAAGTCTGGAAGCTTTGGCTTCAGGTGCAGTTGTTGGGCAGCCTGGGCACTTCTTGGGCAGCAAGAGTTTTCTGTGGTGGCACCTTGTGTCTTGCAGGAATCTTCAGCTGGAGTAAATTTTCCAGGAGGTGGGACCGGTCATTGCAGCGCTGGGCTGAAAAAAGGGAACAGCAGCTCTTTCTACCAGGAAAAAAAGTCTGGAAGCTTTGGCTTTGAGGTGCAGTTGTTGGGCAGGCTGGGGAGTTCTTGGGCATCAAATAGCTTTCTGTGGTGGCACCTTTTGTCTGGCAGGAATCTTCAGTTGGATTCAGTTTTTTAAAACGTGGGACAAGCCCTTTCAGCGCAGGCCTGAGAAAAGGGAAGAGCAGCTCTTTCCCACCAGGAAGAAAAGTCTGGATCCTTTGGCTTTGAGGTGCAGTTTGTGGGGCAGCCTGAGCACTTCTTGGGCAGTAAAGAGCTTCCTGCGGTGGCACCTTTTGTCAGGCAGGAATCTTCATTTGGATAGATATTTTTAAAAGGTGGGACCAGCCATTGCAGCGCAGGCCTGAAAAAAGGGAAGAGCAGCTCTTTCCCACCAGGAAAAAAAGTCTGGAAGCTTTGGCTTCTGGTGCAGTTGTTGGGCAGCCTGGGCTCTTCTTGGGCAGGAAGACCTTTCTCTGGTGGCACCTTTTGTCTGGCAGGAATCTTCATTTGGATTCAATTTTTCAGGAGTTGGGACCAGCCATTGCAGCGCTGGGCTGAAAAAAGGGAAGAGCAGCTCTTTCTACCAGGAAAAAAAGTCTGGAAGCTTTGGTTTCTGGTGCAGATGTTGGGGCAGCCTGGGCACTTCTTGGGCAGGAAGACCTTTCTGTGGTGGCACCTTTTGTCTGGCAGGAATCTTCATTTGGATAGATATTTTTAAAAGGTGGGACCGGCCATTGCAGCGCAGAGCAGAAAAAAGGGAACAGCAGCTCTTTCCACCAGGAAAAAAAGTCTAGAACCTTTGGCTTTGAGGTGCAGTTGTTTGGGTAGCCTGTAGACTTCTTGGGCATCAAAGAGCTTTCTGGGGTGGCACCTTTTGTCTGGCACGAATGTTCATTTACATTATGTTTTCCAGGAGGTGGGACCGGCCATTGCAGCGCAGACCTGAAAAAAGGGAACAGCAGCTCTTTCCTCCAGGGAAAAAAGTCTGGATCCTTTGGCTTCAGGTGCAGTTGTTGGGTAGCCTGGACACTTCTTGGGCAGGAAGGACTTTCTGTGGTGGCACCTTTTGTCTGGCAGGAATCTTCAGTTGGATTCAATTTTTCAAAAGGTGGGACCGGCCATTGCAGAGCAGGGCTGAAAAAAGGGAACAGCAGCTCTTTCCACAGGGAAAAAAGTCTGGAAGCTTTGGCTTCTGGTGCAGTTGTTGGGCAGCCTGGGCACTTCTTGGGCAGCAAGAGTTTTCTGTGGTGGCACCTTTTGTCTGGCAGGAATCTTCAGTTGGATTCAGTTTTTTAAAACGTGGGACAAGCCCTTTCAGCGCAGGCCTGAAAAAAGGGAAGAGCAGCTCTTTCCCACCAGGAAAAAAAGTCTGGATCCTTTGGCTTTGAGGTGCAGTTTATGGGGCAGCCTGGGGAGTTCCTTGGTATCAAATAGCTTTCTGTGGTGGCACCTTTTGTCTGGCAGGAATCTTCAGTTGGATAGATATTTTTAAAAGGTGGGACCAGCCATTGCAGCGCAGGTTTGAAAAAAGGGAACAGCAGCTCTTTCCTCCAGGAAAAAAGTCTGGAAGCTTTGGCTTCAGGTGCAGTTGTTGGGCAGCCTGGGCTCTTCATGGGCAGGAAGACCTTTCTCTGGTGGCACCTTTTGTCTGGCAGGAAGCTTCATTTGGATTCAATTTTTCAGGAGTTGGGACCAGCCATTGCAGCGCAGGTTTGAAAAAAGGGAAGAGCAGCTCTTTCTACCAGGAAAAAAAGTCTGGAAGCTTTGGTTTCTGGTGCAGATGTTGGGGCAGCCTGGGCACTTCTTGGGCAGGAAGACCTTTCTGTGGTGGCACCTTTTGTCTGGCAGGAATCTTCATTTGGATTCAATTTTCCAGGAGGAAGGACCGGCCATTGCAGCGCTGGGCAGAAAAAAGGGAACAGCAGCTCTTTCCACCAGGGAAAAAAGTCTAGAACCTTTGGCTTTGAGGTGCAGTTGTTTGGGTAGCCTGAAGACTTCTTGGGCATCAAAGAGCTTTCTGGGGTGGCACCTTTTGTCTGGCACGAATGTTCATTTACATTATGTTTTCCAGGAGGTGGGACCGGCCATTGCAGCGCAGACCTGAAAAAAGGGAATAGCAGCTCTTTCCTCCAGGAAAAAAGTCTGGAAGCTTTGGCTTCAGGTGCAGTTGTTGGGCAGCCTGGGCACTTCTTGGGCAGCAAGAGTTTTCTGTGGTGGCACCTTGTGTCTTGCAGGAATCTTCAGCTGGAGTAAATTTTCCAGGAGGTGGGACCGGTCATTGCAGCGCTGGGCTGAAAAAAGGGAACAGCAGCTCTTTCTACCAGGAAAAAAAGTCTGGAAGCTTTGGCTTTGAGGTGCAGTTGTTGGGCAGGCTGGGGAGTTCTTGGGCATCAAATAGCTTTCTGTGGTGGCACCTTTTGTCTGGCAGGAATCTTCAGTTGGATTCAGTTTTTTAAAACGTGGGACAAGCCCTTTCAGCGCAGGCCTGAGAAAAGGGAAGAGCAGCTCTTTCCCACCAGGAAGAAAAGTCTGGATCCTTTGGCTTTGAGGTGCAGTTTGTGGGGCAGCCTGAGCACTTCTTGGGCAGTAAAGAGCTTCCTGCGGTGGCACCTTTTGTCAGGCAGGAATCTTCATTTGGATAGATATTTTTAAAAGGTGGGACCAGCCATTGCAGCGCAGGCCTGAAAAAAGGGAAGAGCAGCTCTTTCCCACCAGGAAAAAAAGTCTGGAAGCTTTGGCTTCTGGTGCAGTTGTTGGGCAGCCTGGGCTCTTCTTGGGCAGGAAGACCTTTCTCTGGTGGCACCTTTTGTCTGGCAGGAATCTTCATTTGGATTCAATTTTTCAGGAGTTGAGACCAGCCATTGCAGCGCTGGGCTGAAAAAAGGGAAGAGCAGCTCTTTCCACCAGGAAAAAAAGTCTGGAAGCTTTGGTTTCTGGTGCAGATGTTGGGGCAGCCTGGGCACTTCTTGGGCAGGAAGACCTTTCTGTGGTGGCACCTTTTGTCTGGCAGGAATCTTCATTTGGATAGATATTTTTAAAAGGTGGGACCGGCCATTGCAGCGCAGAGCAGAAAAAAGGGAACAGCAGCTCTTTCCACCAGGAAAAAAAGTCTAGAACCTTTGGCTTTGAGGTGCAGTTGTTTGGGTAGCCTGTAGACTTCTTGGGCATCAAAGAGCTTTCTGTGGTGGCACCTTTTGTCTGGCACGAATGTTCATTTACATTATGTTTTCCAGGAGGTGGGACCGGCCATTGCAGCGCAGACCTGAAAAAAGGGAACAGCAGCTCTTTCCTCCAGGGAAAAAAGTCTGGATCCTTTGGCTTCAGGTGCAGTTGTTGGGTAGCCTGGACACTTCTTGGGCAGGAAGGACTTTCTGTGGTGGCACCTTTTGTCTGGCAGGAATCTTCAGTTGGATTCAATTTTTCAAAAGGTGGGACCGGCCATTGCAGAGCAGGGCTGAAAAAAGGGAACAGCAGCTCTTTCCACAGGGAAAAAAGTCTGGAAGCTTTGGCTTCTGGTGCAGTTGTTGGGCAGCCTGGGCACTTCTTGGGCAGCAAGAGTTTTCTGTTGTGGCACGTTTTGTCTGGCAGGAATCTTCAGCTGGATTCAGTTTTTTAAAAGGTGGGACAAGCCCTTTCAGCGCAGGCTTGAAAAAAGGGAACAGCAGCTCTTTCCCACCAGGAAAAAAAGTCTGGAAGCTTTGGCTTCTGGTGCAGTTGTTGGGCAGCCTGGGCTCTTCTTGGGCAGGAAGACCTTTCTGTGGTGGCACCTTTTGTCTGGCAGGAATCTTCATTTGGATAGATATTTTTAAAAGGTGGGACCGGCCATTGCAGCGCAGGGCAGAAAAAAGGGAACAGCAGCTCTTTCCACCAGGAAAAAAGGTCTAGAACCTTTGGCTTTGAGGTGCAGTTGTTTGGGTAGCCTGAAGACTTCTTGGGCATCAAAGAGCTTTCTGGGGTGGCACCTTTTGTCTGGCACGAATGTTCATTTACCTTATGTTTTCCAGGAGGTGGGACCGGCCATTGCAGCGCAGACCTGAAAAAAGGGAACAGCAGCTCTTTCTACCAAGAAAAAAAAGTCTGGAAGCTTTGGCTTTGAGGTGCAGTTGTTGGGCAGGCTGGGGAGTTCTTGGGCATCACATAGCTTTCTGTGGTGGCACCTTTTGTCTGGCAGGAATTTTCAGTTGGATTCAGTTTTTTAAAAGGTGGGACAAGCCCTTTCAGCGCAGGCCTGAAAAAAGGGAAGAGCAGCTCTTTCCCACCAGGAAAAAAAGTCTGGATCCTTTGGCTTTGAGGTGCAGTTTGTGGGGCAGTCTGAGCACTTCTTGGGCAGTAAAGAGCTTCCTGTGGTGGCACCTTTTGTCAGGCAGGAATCTTCATTTGGATAGATATTTTTAAAAGGTGGGACCAGCCATTGCAGTGCAGGCCTGAAAAAAGGGAACAGCAGCTCTTTCCACCAGGAAAAAAAGTCTAGAACCTTTGGCTTTGAGGTGCAGTTGTTTGGGTAGCCTGAAGACTTCTTGGGCATCAAAGAGCTTTCTGTGGTGGCACCTTTTGTCTGGCACGAATGTTCATTTACATTATGTTTTCCAAGAGGTGGGACCGGCCATTGCAGCGCAGACCTGAAAAAAGGGAACAGCAGCTCTTTCCTCCAGGAAAAAAGTCTGAAAGCTTTGGCTTCAGGTGCAGTTGTTGGGCAGCCTGGGCACCTCTTGGGCAGCAAGAGTTTTCTGTGGTGGCACGTTTTGTCTGGCAGGAATCTTCAGCTGGATTCAGTTTTTTAAAAGGTGGGACAAGCCCTTTCAGCGCAGGCTTGAAAAATGGGAACAGCAGCTCTTTCCCACCAGGAAAAAAAGTCTGGATCCTTTGGCTTTGAGGTGCAGTTTATGGGGCAGCCTGGGGAGTTCTTGGGCATCAAATAGCTTTCTGTGGTGGCACCTTTTGTCTGGCAGGAATCTTCAGTTGGATAGATATTTTTAAAAGGTGGGACCAGCCATTGCAGCGCAGGTTTGAAAAAAGGGAAGAGCAGCTCTTTCCTCCAGGAAAAAAGTCTGGAAGCTTTGGCTTCAGGTGCAGTTGTTGGGCAGCCTGGGCACTTCTTGGGCAGCAAGAGTTTTCTGTGGTGGTACCTTGTGTCTTGCAGGAATCTTCAGCTGGAGTAAATTTTCCAGGAGGTGGGACCGGTCATTGCAGCGCTCGGCTGAAAAAAGGGAACAGCAGCTCTTTCCACCAGGAAAAAAAGTCTGGAAGCTTTGGCTTTGAGGTGCAGTTGTTGGGCAGGTTGGGGAGTTCTTGGGCATCAAATAGCTTTCTGTGGTGCCACCTTTTGTCTGGCAGGAATCTTCAGTTGGATTCAGTTTTTTAAAACGTGGGACAAGCCCTTTCAGCGCAGGCCTGAAAAAAAGGGAAGAGCAGCTCTTTCCACCAGGAAAAAAAGTCTGGAAGCTTTGGTTTCTGGTGCAGATGTTGGGGCAGCCTGGGCACTTTTTGGGCAGGAAGACCTTTCTGTGGTGGCACCTTTTGTCTGGCAGGAATCTTCATTTGGATAGATATTTTTAAAAGGTGGGACCGGCCATTGCAGCGCAGGGCAGAAAAAAGGGAACAGCAGCTCTTTCCACCAGGAAAAAAGGTCTAGAACCTTTGGCTTTGAGGTGCAGTTGTTTGGGTAGCCTGAAGACTTCTTGGGCATCAAAGAGCTTTCTGGGGTGGCACCTTTTGTCTGGCACGAATGTTCATTTACATTATGTTTTCCAAGAGGTGGGACCGGCCATTGCAGCGCAGACCTGAAAAAAGGGAACAGCAGCTCTTTCCTCCAGGAAAAAAGTCTGAAAGCTTTGGCTTCAGGTGCAGTTGTTGGGCAGCCTGGGCACCTCTTGGGCAGCAAGAGTTTTCTGTGGTGGCACATTTTGTCTGGCGCAAATCTTAATTTGGAGTAAATTTTTCAGGAGGTGGGAGAAGCCATTGCATTGCAGGGCCGAAAAAATGGAACAGCAGCTCTTTCCACAGGGAAAAAAGTCTGGATCATTTGGCTTTGAAGTGTAGTCGGTGGGGCAGCCTGGGCACTTCTTGGGGAACAAAGAGTTTTCTGTGGTGGTACCTTTTGTCTGGCAGGAATCTTCAGTTGGATTCCATTTTTCAGGAGGTGGGACCGGCCATTGCAGCGCAGGCCTGAAAAAAGGGAACAGCAGCTCTTTCCATCAGGAAAAAAAGGCTGGAAGCTGTGGATTTGAGGTGCAGTTGTTGGGGCAGTCTGGGCACTTCTTGGGCAGGAAGACCTTTCTGTGGTGGTACCTTTTGTCTGGCAGGAATCTTCATTTACATTGAATTTTCCAGGAGGTCGGACGGGCCATTGGAGCGCAGGGCTGAAAAAAGGCAACAGCAGCTCTTTCTACCAGGAAAAAAAGTCTAGAAGCTTTTGTTTTGAGGTGCAGTTGTTGGAGCAGTCTTGGCACTTCATGGACAGGAAGAGTTTTTTGTAGTGGCACCTTTTGTCTGGCAGGAATGTTCTTTTACATTAAATTTTCCAGGAGGTAGGACCAGCCATTTTAGTGCAGGGCTGAAAAAACGGAACACCAGCTCTTTCCACCAGGAAAAAAAGTCTTGATCCTTTGGCTTCAGGTGTAGTTGGGGCAGCCTGGGTACTTCTTGGGGAGGAGGAGTTTTCTGTGGTGGCACCATTTTTCTGGGAAGAATCTTCGTCTGGATTCAATTTTTCAGGAGGTGGGACCGGCCATTGCAGAGCCGGGTTGAAAAAAGGGAACAGCAGCTCTTTCTCTAAGGAAAACAAGTCTGGAAGCTTTTGTTTTGAGGTGCAGTTTTTGGGGTAGCCTGGGCACTTCTTGGGCAGGAAGACCTTTCTGTGATGGCACCTTTTGTCTGGCAGGAATCTTCATTTGGATTCAATTTTTTAAAAGGTGGGACCGGCCATTGCAGAGCAGGGCTGAAAAAAGGGAATCGGGAGCTCTTTCCACCTGGAAAAAAAAGTCTGGAAGCTTTAGTTTTGAGGCGCAGTTGTTGGGGCAGCCTGGGCACTTGTTGGGCACCAAGACCTTTCTGTGGTGGCACCTTTTGTCTCTGAGGTGTTTGTTCCCTGTTAAGCAAGTCCCTTATGGTGTGAAGCACAGAGCTCTGGGACTGCTCACAGGGCATGTTGAAGGAATTCAGCAGCAGTGTGGAAAGAGGAGGTAGAAAAATTCAGTTCTGTATCTAATTGCCTTCCTCAATTAGAGAAATTGATAATCTTGTGACATGATTTGTACTGGACCCTTCTAAGGATGTACTTTTGCCCACACCCTTTGCTCCAGATGTGCCAGCTACACCCAGTGAAACCAGAGAGAATCTCAGCAAAGCCACAAATCAGCTCTTATGGCACTTGGCACTCTATGGGGTTTGGCACTGGAGCTCAATCTCTCTGGGATGGCTGGTCCAGAACAGTTCATTTAATCAATGGTGCTGTTGCTGAACTTCCCTGGGCACATTGCAATTGGCTACTGAGGCTGAAAGGTTTCCTCGAAGGATTTTTATCTTTTGAAACTACAGGCTGAATTTTAGGGATAAACTCCAGTATTCTGAAAGTGGAAAGTTGATCAAACAGAAAAGACTGTTTCTTCTACAACAGATTTGAAATAGTCCACTTGTAAAAATCACAAAGCTTGAAGCCTACTCAGCAGAGCTGATTCCTCATCTGCACTGATCATCAGCAACTGGCCTCTCTCCTATTTCAGGGTCTCATCTGTGTACACTGGATTAAGGCCTCCTCACTTCTTAAGAAAAGTAGTGTTATAAGCTCACACTTCTGGCAAGGTTTCCTTAGTAGATGGGTTGAAAAGCAAAACTTTGTTGCCATGACTAACGAATGCAGAGCCCAAGGTTGTTTGTGGTGCTAGCTTTGCTCCACTCTCTAACTTCTGTCCAGATCAGTGCTGGCAACAAGAATTCCAGGTTAACGTTTGTTTCATTTTTCAGGCTTTGCATTTCAAGAATGGGGAGTTGCTATTGGAAACTCTGCCATGGCTGTCAGTAACAGCCTTGGAAAACAGTTTTTCTTATTTCTGAGGGAGAAGTTTCCAACCCAGCTTTGGAGTATGCAAATAGTTGAATGACTTGTTGTACAATTGGAAATAAAAGTCAATACATTTGCTCTGATTAATGTCTTAAGTTATATTTGGCTAAAGAGTTCTTTTCTTGTTACCTTCTTTAAAAAATAGGACCCATAAGCAGAAAGGTGATCTCCTAAAGTGTTGCAACCTTTTAAGTCCACTTGTTGCCACACAACAACAGCATGCCAATATCACATCCAAAGATACAGAATCTTACTGAGATACACACAAATATAGACCTATACATATCTATGTATGCATATCTATCTACCTATACATATCTATACATATCTATACAAATACACACAAGAAAGTCTGGGGTTCCTGATGAGAGTTCTACACGGGTAATGAACAGAGGACTGGTTTGATGAGTCATACAACTGTGGGGACCATGAATGTAAGCTCTGAGCTTTACTTTATTCTCCCGGTTTGTAACTGCCTGCCTTCCCTTGCGGGGGAACACAGGCCTCTATTTTGCACAGTCTGTTTTGTTTCACTTGGCAGTGTAGACTAGGGGCAGAAGAGTTTTTGGAGCCAAACAGCTCGATCCAGATTCAGTTCCTTTAGTGGTGCCTAAAACTCAGGAGCTGGACTCCACGGTGCCGGTGGGACCCTCCCAACTCAGCACGTTCCATGATTCCATCAAGTCCATCTGTCAGCCCAGCACTGCCCCAGCAACCCCCAAACCACTAAAGCGTGTCAGCCATGGCCAGATGCCGGCGCCTCTGAAACACCTGCCGGGGTGCTGGCTCCGCCTGGGCAACCCATGGCAGTGCCCGAGCCCCCCCGAAAAACACAGCGAGAAACCTTTGTCCAGGAGCTGACCTGAAGCTCCCCTGCCTCAGCCTCGGGCCACGTCCCCCGCTCCTCCCAGCGCAGGCTCCTTTCCAGCAGCCCCCTCGGCAGAAGGCGGCTCAGGGCTCCCCTCTGCCCCCCCGGCCGGCTCCGCTCCGGCCCCGCTCCCGCCACGGCCCCGCTCGGCTCTGCACGGGGAAGGAACGCGCCCAGCCCCGGTCCGACACCCCCGGGGGCCGCGCACCGGGGGACTGTCCCCGGGGCTCACTGCCCGGGGGTCCCTCCTCGGGGGTGACTTACCGGGGGTCCCTCCCCGGGGTCACTTGCCAGGGGTTGTTCACCGCGGGTCATTCACCGGGGGTCCCACCCCAGGGGTCACTTACCGGGGCTTCTCCCCCGCGAGTCGCTCACCGGGTGTCACTTACTGGGGGTCGCTCACCGGGTGTCGCTCACCGGGGGCCGCGCACGGGGGGTCCCTCCCCCGGGGCCGCGCACCGGGGGCCACTCGCCGGGGGTCTCGGGGCCGCTGCCCGGGGTCTCTGCCCGGGGGCCGCTCAGCGGCAGCGCTCCCGCTCCCGGCCCCGCCCCGCCCGCTCCCACCCAAACCCCACCAACCGCCCCTCTCGGCCCCGCCCCCGCCCCGCCCAAGCCCCGCCTCGCCCCGCCCACTCTGCCGCCTCCCATTGGCTGCGCACCTTCGGCCCTGGAGCGAGGAGCGCGCGGGGAGCGTTGCCTGGAAACCGGCCAGGGAATCCCGGGAATCCTCGAGGCGCCGGCGCTGCCCCCCCACTCCTGGAGCAGCGGCCGGGCCCGCCCGGGGAGCGGGCACTCAGCGCCCGGCTGCGGCCGCCAAAACGGCCAGGGAAGCAGGCGCGCGGGAGGCGGGCTTCGAGCCCCGGGCAGCGAGGAGCCCTTAACTTATATTTGGCTAAAGAGTTCTTTTCTTGTTACCTTCTTTAAAAAACAGAACCCACAAGCAGAAATGCGATCTCCTAAAGTCTTGTAACCTTTTAAGTCCACTTGTTGCCACACAACAACAGCATGCCAATATCACATCCAAAGATACAGAATCTTACAGAGATACACACAAATACGTATGTATACATTGGTATGTGTATATATACATATCTATACAAATACACACAAGAAAGTTTGGGGTTCCTGATGACAGTTCTACATGGGTAACAGCGGACTGGTTTGATGTGTCATACAACTGTGGGGACCATGAATGTAAGCTCTGAGCTTTGCTTTATTGTCCCGGTTTGTAACTGCCTGCCTTCCCTTTGGGGGGAACACAGGCCTCTATTTTGCACGGTCTGTTTTGTTTCACTTGGCAGTGTAGACTAGGGGCAGAAGAGTTTTTGGAGCCAAACAGCTCGATCCAGATTCAGTTCCTTTAGTGGTGCCTAAAACTCAGGAGCTGGACTCCACGGTGCCGGTGGGACCCTCCCAACTCAGCACGTTGTTCCATGATTCCATCAAGTCCAACTGTCAGCCCAGCACTGCCCCAGCAACCCCCAAACCACTAAAGCGTGTCAGCCATGGCCAGATGCAGGCGCCTCTGAAACACCTGCCGGGGTGCTGGCTCCGCCTGGGCAACCCATTGCAGTCCCCGAGCCCCCCCGAAAAACACAGCGAGAAACCTTTCCCCAGGAGCTGACCTGAAGCTCCCCTGCCTCAGACTCGGGCCACGTCCCCCACTCCTCCCAGCGCAGGCTCCTTTCCAGCAGCCCCCTCGGCAGAAGGCGGCTCAGGGCTCCCCTCTGCCCCCCCGGCCGGCTCCGCTCCGGCCCCGCTCGGCTCTGCACGGGGAAGGAACGCGCCCAGCCCCGGTCCGACACCCCCGGGGGCCGCGCAGCGGGGGACTGTCCCCGAGGCTCACTGCCCGGGGGTCCCTCCTCAGGGGTGACTTACCGGGGCTCCCTCTCCGGGGTCACTTGCCAGGGGTTGTTCACCTCGGGTCATTCACCGGGGGTCCCTCCCCGGGGTTCCCTCCCCGGGGGTCACTTGCCAGGCGTTGTTCACCGCGGGTCATTCACCGGGGGTCCCTCCGCAGGGGTCACTTACCGGGGCTTCTTCCCTGCGAGTCGCTCACCGGGTGTCACTTACTGGGGGTCGCTCACCGGGGGTCGCTCACCGGGGGCCGCGCACGGGGGGTCCCTCCCCCGGGGCCGCGCACCGGGGACCACTCGCCGGGGGTCTTGGGGCCGCTGCCCGGGGTCTCTGCCCGGGGGCCGCTCAGCGGCAGCGCTCCCGCTCCCGGCCCCGCCCCGCCCGCTCCCACCCAAACCCCACCAACCGCCCCTCTCGGCCCCGCCCCCGCCCCGCCCAAGCCCCGCCTCGCCCCGCCCACTCCGCCGCCTCCCATTGGCTGCGCACCTTCGGCCCTGGAGCGAGGAGCGCGCGGGGAGCGTTGCCTGGAAACCGGCCAGGGAATCCCGGGAATCCTCGAGGCGCCGGCGCTGCCCCCCCACTCCTGGAGCAGCGGCCGGGCCCGCCCGGGGAGCGGGCACTCAGCGCCCGGCTGCGGCCGCCAAAACGGGCAGGGAAGCAGGCGCGCGGGAGGCGGGCTTCGGGCCCGGGCAGCGAGGAGCCCTAAAAAGAACAAAAGTGTTGGAAGAGAGGGAACTCATCGCACCGTCACAGAACAGGCTGAGGTGGAAGGGACCCACGAGGAGCGTCGAGTCCAAGCCTTTGCCCGGTACAGCACCGACCCCAAGAGTCACACCGTGTGCCTGAACTCTGCCAGATCACAGTCCAGCATCAGCTTCATGTGCCGTGAGGCCCCACGTGTGTTTGCTCCCCGTGTCTAGTGGGAGAGATGACACTCCCTTAGAGTGGAATAAAGATTATCCTAGACTGGAACTGGCAGCTGTGATAAACTGTATCCCGAGAGCATTTAACTGGTTGCAGTTTTCCCTGGGCTCTAGCTTGCTATTTATTATAGTTATTTGCAGACAGGAAAGGGGAGACAATTAAAAAATCTCTTTCTCCTTGCCCCCTCCACAACAAGTTTGAGGACATGTGGGTGTTGAAACATAGCTTAACAAACAGTCCAGCCTTGAGAGAGTGGGGAGAGCACAGGGGGGCTCAGTTTAACCGTTTGTCTGGTTTTCTTCCTTTCGAAGGAGGATTTATTTTTCTTAGGTGGGAAATTGCCAAAAATAGACAGCAAAATCAGACTGCAGTTCAGAGATCACACCCTCATCTCCGTGGAACCAGATCAAGAGAATGCTGTGGGTACAGTGAAGCCACCCCTGTACATTTGGGGTGGGCTGGGGAGTGCATGTGAGGCATGTGAGTTGTTGCTCTCCTGTGCAAAAGGTCTATAAGGGTCATGCAGTTACACTGAGCTGGATCCTGCATCCCATTAGGGTTTGTTAGGATACTGTGGGGTTGTTTGTTGAGTGATATGGCACATTCCAACCTTATGTAGCAGTTCGTTTGGATACATGTCCGGAATAAAGCCAAGTGCTAGAAATACTCAAACACACAAAATATCTTTTATTACAGTGAGAATAATAATAATAAACTTAGCAAGAGGAATTAAAAACTAAAACAAAAGGATACAAAATAACTATCTTATCGAGTAGCATTAAAACAAATACTACGAACAGCATTTAATACAGTATTAACTAGTGAAAAGGGATACCAAAAAAGGATCTTAACACAATATTATGGATAACACGATATTGGTTAGTAAAAAGGGAAACTAAAGGAAAAATACCATAAACATAAAAGGGGAATTAAAGGAACACTAAAAGGATATTAAAAAGTTTGTTCTCTCAGTTGCTTCCTATCAATAAACTGTGCTTACCCACACAGACAGGCCAGGGCTGCCAGGATCTGCAGCAGCTGGTCGGTGCCCGTGCTTAGCGGGCGTCCCCATGGAACAACACAGTCTCCATGGCAGGATGAGGATCGCTCACCCCAGCAGTCCTGACACCCCATTTTATCAGCTCCACATTACACCACGTAGGGCCAGTACCCAGTATAAGGTGATGCCTGAGTGGCAGCCAAACCCCGCCTGTTCATCACCTGATAGCAACAGTCTGTGCATGCCCTGCTGTAGGGCAAGGGGCCAGCGACCCCTGCCCACAGAATCTTCCTCCCATCATCATCTTTCTCACCCCTATGTATGACCTCTACCATTGTGTTTCAAGGGTAGATGTATCTATCTTGCAATATGTAGCAAAACCAAGGAAGAACTCAGCTCTGATAATAGGGGATATCAGGCTGACTTGCTAAAAAGCACAATGGACCTTCCAATTCGCTTGTGCCATGAAGTTACATTGTACCATACTCTGGCTGGTTTCACATCCTAATATGATTCCTTTCTCACGCCTCTATGCTCCATTGATCATCTAATTCAAAAGTACCCCCCTTACATTTGATTAAGTATAAAATGAACCAAGGACAATTTTGGAGAGCTTTGTATTTAGATTTCATTGGTCTGAAGCAGTAAAATAAATGGTCTTGTGTGTATTTGTCTGTATAGAATCATGGACTGGTTTGGGTTGGAAGGGACCTTAAAGGTCTTCTCATTCCACCCCCTGCCATGAGCAGGGACACCTTCCACTAGAGCAGGTTGATCCAAGCTGTCCTTGGACACTTGCAGGGATCCAGGGGCAGCCACAGCTTCTCTGGGAATTCCATCCCTGCCCGTCCCCACCCTCACAGGGAAGGATTTCTTCCCAGTCTCCCATCTAACCCTGCTCTCTTTCAGTTTAAAAACCATTGCCCCTTGTCCTGTCCCTCCAGGCCCATATCAAAAGTTCCTCTCCCTCCTTTTTATAAGCCCCCTTCCCTGGTGGGGTGTCTTCAGCTCCTGCCAGGACCTGTGTGTGTCTGTATCTATCTTGTATCTGTCTATATTTATAGACAGGATATATTTTAATACATTTCTATCCATATATTTAGACATAGATATTTACACACTGTAAATATTAATGCACACCTATCTACACAATGATGATAACTTTGTGTCCAGACCTACCCCTTCCCCTGTGTAACCTTTTTGGGGGGTTTATTCCTTGGGATTTCCAGGGTCTCAGTTTCAGTGGAGCGGATCTTTCCCACCTGGATCTTTGCTGCATCAACTTCAAGGTGGTCAATCTGAGCCTCTGCAACCTGGCCCGTGCCAACCTGTGCTGTGCCAGCCTGGAGAGGGCTGACCTGTCAGGCTCTGTGCTGGATGGAAGAGCTGCTGCAGCTTGGGAGGGCTGGGCCTGTGTTAACAGAGAGGAGCTGGAACAAACAGAGCGGTGTAAAACATCGAGTCCTGAAATATATTCTCTATTTCTATGGCCCAGAAAAGGTCCAGCTGTGGTTTGTCCAACCCTGATAAGGGCCCACAAGGGCTGCACTGAGTCTGTGACCATCTCAGCCCCAAATCCCCTTGTCCTCCTCCAATTCACACAGCTCTGAGGCAGCACCAGTGTGCAGCTGCTGTGTTTCTGACTGGTTTTCCTCACAGAACTCCTTTCTGTGTGTGTTCCAGGTGCCAGCCTGAAAGGAGTGGCCATGGAGGGCAGTCAGATGACAGGAATGAACCTCCGAGTTGCAACGCTGAGAAACGCCAAACTAAAGAACTGAAACCTCAGGGGAGCAACGTTGGCAGGAACTGATTTGGAAGTGAGCTGGGATTCATTTTCCATCCTATTCCTTTCTCTCCTATGGTCAGCTGGTAATTGGGGGGATTGCTGGCTTTTGGCTGACCTCTCCAGCTTCAGACTCCAATGGAGTTCAGGTAAATGGACTTCAAGTAAAGCTTTGAACAGAGTTCTGGGTGGATTCCATTGACACTTCTTTTTCCTTTCCCCTTCCCAATTGTGACCTATCAGGTTGTGACCTCCAGGAAGCCAATTTGAGGGGCTCTGATGTGAAAGGAGCCATCTTTGAAGAGATGCTGACCCCCCTGCACATGTCCCAGAGCATCAGATAGGGAAGAGAAGACGTCAAAGAGGAAGGAATCCAAACATTTGTTGTGACTTTCTTCACCTCCTCCCCTTCCTGAGTTAGAAGGAATGGTTATTAGACAACTTCCATTTGCAGTAGTGCCTAGGTAGACTCTTTCTGATCACTTTTGGGGAGGGAATTTTTGTTTCAGAGGTGGAGAGAGAGAGTTTCTCCCTTTGTGAAGAGAGTGAGGAAGTGGGCTGGTTCTGAAACCAGAAAGAGGGGGGAAGGGTTTCAAGACTTTCATTGTTTAGCATTGCCTGACTTTGGAACACATTTTAATTTCTAAAGCACAATATATGCAATTCTATTTGTTAAGTCTGTAGCTGCAATATGAATAGAAAATGTTATTGCTGTATAGTAGCAAAGAAAGTTGAGGTTTCCAGGTAGACAAGTGTCTTTACAGTCAGTGTCTTCATTCCTGCAGGGTGTTAATGCCAGGGGTGGTCACACAGTGCCCACGGGATGTGTTCAGGTCTCTGCTGGGGTGGAAACAGTGGGGAACTGTCCTCAGAGGTCCTAAATTGCTGTGGAGTAGTTGGAGTGCAGGGTTAGAGCAGCTTTATCCCCTCAAATGTGCAGAGGAAGCTGCTGCCCCTGCAGGGACCTGCCCAGAGCCTGGATTGAGTTCCCCCTGGGAGATCCCTGGGCAGAAATGGGATGTCTTAGTCAATGCTCTCCAAAGGAGTGTGAAATTGCACTCTCAATCCCAGCTGGGAAGAAAAATTCCCCTGCTTCCACATGTCCTGAGCACTCCAGACTGGAGTTCCTGTAGCTTTTTCCTTCTTTGTTGGGAATTCAATGGACAGAGGAAAACACAGAACTGTCCTCAAAGCAGAGAGAAGCTCTGGGGCCACAGCACCTGCTCCCCCCTCTTCTCATCCCTTCAGCAGATGAAGAAATGGCCCTCAATGTTTCCCCTCAGTGTACTCTGCAAATCCTCCTTGAAAGCATGGGCATAATCCCATTTGCCAGTCAGATCCACTTTGGACTGCCTAAAGTAGCTGTAAAAGCCTCTTGCCTGGGGCCAAGTGCCCCTTCCACACTTGCTTTACGTGTGGAAAAAAACAGGGAAAGCTGTTTTTTGTGTGAGCACCCTTCACATCTCAGTGTTTGTGATCTTGGGAATCCTCTTGGACCTGGAACAATGCCAGATTATCTGTTGTCTTAAGATATGTACCTGGAGATTGTTTTGATTTGTTTTTAAATCTTCCTTGCAAATACAACTGATAGAAAACAATGTAAAAAAAAAAGAAAAATGGAAAAAAAGGAAAAAAAAGGAAGAAAAAAGAGAAAAAGGAGGAAAAAGAGGAAAAAAAGAACAGGAAAGAAATTTTAAAAAAGGAAGAAAAATAGAAAAAAGGGAAAGAAAAAGGGGGGAATAGAAAGAAGAAAGAATAAAGAAAGAAAAAAGAGAAAAAAAAAAGAAAACCCAAAAAGTCCATGCAAATGGCGCTAACCCCCTCGAGAACTACAAGTCCCAGAGTGCACCGCGCAGGGCGGTGGGCGTGGCAGAAGGCGGTCGGACGGGGCAGTGGCCGCGCGCTGATTGGCTGCAGCGGGGTCTGTGCAGGCGGTGCGCGCGCAGAGCGCCGCGTTGGCTGCCGGGAAGTCACGATGGCGCTGGGGCCTTCCTTTGTCTGTGAGACCGGGCGGGAGCGGGTGAGAGCGGGCTCTGGGGATCCCCTCGGGGGCTGCGGGGAGCGCGGCTGTGGGGGGAAAGGCTGGAGGGCTCGGGAGGATTTAGCGCGGGGGTTCGGGGGTTCCCGAGAGGCAGAGCGCGGGATTGCAACCCTGTCGGGGGCCGCGGGGCCCGGGAGGCCTCCCAAGAACCCGGATGTTGGATTCGGGTCCTGAGAAATTCCTTCGGGAAAAAAATTCAAAACCACCCAACCAAAAAAAGAACCCTAAAAAAAAGGAAAATGAGAAAAAGATCAAGGAAAAACTGCAAGGGCCAGGATGATTTTATTGCTTTGGTTCGGTTTTTCGTCGGTCTCCTCCTTCTCAGATTCTCTGCTCCCTTCCTTTACAGAAAGCTCTTCTGCTCTTCTGTGGTTTTGTGGTCCCTTAGGGGCTTTTAGGGGTCCCTGAGGCGTTTTTAGGGTGTCTCTGGGGGGGTTTGGTGTCATGAGGGGACTTAGGGAGGAGGTTGAAGGTCCCTGAAGGGGTTTGGGAGTCCGTGAGGGAGTTTTGGAGTCTCCGAGGGAACTGAGAAATCCTGGAGGGCTTTGAGGGACGTGTCTTTGAAGCAGTTTGAGGGGTTTCTCGAGGGATTTTGGGAGTCCCAGAGGGTTTTGAGGGTCACAAAGAGGGTCTTGGGTACACTAGGGGGGTCTCAGGACTCACCTGGTCATGGTGCTGTTCCTCCTCTTTTCCCCTAGACATCATTAACCCCCCAAAACGTGACCTAGCCCCCATTTTCCCTTTAATTCCCTCCCCACACAGATCCCTTTGACCCCCCCAAGACCCCTTTTAACTCCCCCAAATACACCCAAAGCACCCCAAAATCCCCCAAATCCCCATCAACCCCCCCCCCCCCCCCATCTCCCAAATCTCCCCCACCCCCCCCCTCAAATCCCTTCCAAGGCCCTGCAAAGAGGGATCACCTGGCACCCTGGGACAGGAACACAGTGGGCTGTACTGGGGGCACTGGGCTGTATTGGGAGGGCACTGGGGGGGCTCAGGTGTCCCACGACAACGTGGCCCAGCTCCAGGAGAGATCTAGGGAGCAGTGAGGAGGTACTGGTCTGTGCTGGTCTGTACTGGTCTGTACTGGTTTGTACCCCCAATCCCCAAAGCCCCTCAGGCCCCTGACTTGGTCCTGCTGCCCCTTGAGTATTTCCAGCTCTTGCAGAACCAGGCATTTCATCAGCAAATGTGCAGGTGACACCAAGCTGGGGGTGTGTTGATGTGCTGGAAGGCAGGAGGGCTCTGGAGCACAAGTGGTGTGAGGAGAGGCTGAGGGAGCTGGGGGTGTTGAGGCTGGAGAAGAGGAGGCTCAGGGGAGACCTCCTGACTGTCTGCAAGTCCCTGCCAGGAGGTTGGAGCCAGGTGGGGGTGGGGCTGTTCTGCCAGGAAGCAGCAGTAGGACAAGAGGGCTGGGTCTTGAGCTGTGCCAGGGGAGGTTTAGGTTGGTTATTGGGAAGCAATTTTTTGCTGAGAGAGTAATCAGGCCTTGGAATGGGCTGGGCAGGGAGGGGGTGGAGTCAGCGTCCCTGGAGGTGTTGAAGGTGAGAGTGGATGTGGCCTCAGTGCCATGGTCTGGGAAGCACAGCGGGGTTGGATCCAGGGTTGGACTTGATGATCTCGGAGGTCTTTTCCAACGTGGCTGATTCTGTGATTCTCTGATTGCCATTCCTGTGGCAGCACATGCTTGAGGCTCCATCCCCAGGGTGATAGAGATGTCTGTCCATATCTATCTCCAAGGTTAGTCTGTAAATGTGTGGTGTTAGAAAAGCAGGCTGAGTTGTGGGCTGGTTGTAGAAGGAGAAAGAAGCCCAGAGGCCAGTGCAAGCAGGCAGCCCTCAGCTTGCACCTGATGTCCCCTCCCTGCAGGTTCCTGTCCTTGAGCCCAGGCCCTGAGGTGAGGCTGAGAAGTGGCGCGGAGGTGAGCCCAGAGCTGTCCCTGAGGTGAGGCTGAGAATAAGTGCAAGGCAGAGGTGCTGCTGAGCAAGGAGAGCCCTGTGGTGGGGAAGAAACAAAGCTGTGAGTGCCCATCCCCGAGCAGGTGCTGTGTCCATCCCCTGTGTGCCAGGTGAGCTGGGGCTTTGCTGCAGAGCTGCGGGCGCTGATTTGAGGGTCTCCAAGTGCTGAGATGGTGGGCACCCAGGAACACCAACTGTGCCTGGCCACGGAGCCTGCAAGGAGGAGCAGAGACAGCCCTGGCAGCGTGGGGGGCCAGGTTGTCCCTGTGCCTTCCCCTGCAGGCCCTGACTGTCCCTGCTGGGCCCCTGTCCATAATCCTCTTAGGTCCCTGCACACCTACTCTCCAGAGCTTTACTCCCTGCAGACTTTGCAGGGAAATCTGTGCTGGCAGCTGCATCCTGAGCCCAAGGGCAGTTTGTATCCCCTAGTGCTGATTCAACCTGGGGACCCAAGGGATCCTCTGCCATTCCATCTGTGCTGGTTTAAGGGTAAGCCAGCAGGGAAAATGAACTCAACTCAAAAGAGAGACCACAAGTCAGAATAACAATTTATTAAAACAACACAACAAGTATGATTAGACAGACAAACAACCGGCTTCAATCCACAAAAACCCAAATGTACAACCCAGCACCCTGGGATATGAACAAGTGGTGTTCCCCGGGCCCCCCTGAGTCCAAAGTAAAGGGAGAGCGGAAAAACCTGCTGGTGGGAGAGCTGTTGCAGTCCGGTCAGAATGGTGACTGCAGTCCAGTCGAGGGTGGTGGTCTCACTCTGGCCAAGAGCAGTGAGCTGCAGTTCTCCTCTGGGTCCCACGAGTGGTAGAAAGGTTCTGAAACTCCAGGTTTATATATTCTTCAGTTCAGGCAGGAATGGTCAATCCTTCCCTCAGAGCGGGGAGTTCCATAAAAGGAATGGTCAATCCTTCCCTCAGAGCGGGGAATTCCATAAAAGGGTATCAGGATGCTCAGGGTGGGGAATTCCATAAAAGGGTATGAGGACAGGAACATCCCCCCACAGGCAGCCCCCCCTGCCCCTGACAACAGTTTCTGGGAAATGGCATGTAGGGCCATAGAATACACAGTTTTGGGCTATACCTATCCAGTGATGAATCGGTCCCAGTTGTTCTAACTGGGACACCATCCATGCAGCAGGAGTCACCCTGCTGCCCTTGACTCCCTGCAGAGGAACAAGTGCCCTCTCTCTGTTTGGGAGAAGCCAGATGCTGTCCCTGGGCCATCAGAAGTGGTGCTGAAGCCTCTTTCAGCCCAGCCCCGGGTGCAGTTTTCTCATCCCCTCAGCGAGTGCCCGCTCCCCCAGCCGGCACTGACCAACCAGGGCGTTTGGCACACTTGGTTTGGTGGTTTGGAGAAACAGCCCCAGACTGGCAGGGGGCCAGAGAACCTCGTGGAACAGCCCTGGTGAGTTTTAAGTGATACTACATTAATACAGCTTTTGATTAATATATTGCAACTCAATCAAGTGCTCATGAAGTGACCTCACTCTCCTCATCCTCCCAATTGAACACCTTTTTTGGGGTTGAATCTTCATATTTTGTGTATTTTTTCGCTTAAGTTTAACTTTTTGTATTTTGTGAGGAGGTTCATCTCGCCATTTCTAAGAGGTTTTTTACCTGAATCATGTTGGTTTGGGATTTCTGGGCTGAATATTGGTGTTTTGGAGGTTTTTATGGACACAGGATGCACAGTGAGTTCTAGAGATGGACTTGGGCAGGAGGAACCCCCAAGCCAACGCGCTCAGCCCTTGTTTTCCCCCCATCAGGATTTGTCCTTCCCAAAGCTTGGGCGGATGGAGGAGGAGGCTGCGAGGAAGAGGAAGATGCCTTGGGCCCCCCAGGCAGGTGAGGAGGAAGTCAGTGTCCCTTTGGGCGGGTGTTGTGCTGGCTCTGTCAGCCCAGCATGGCCCCGGCTGCAGGACAACCCCGCTGGCGCCGCCGTCCTGCCGGGGCCGGAGTTGGGGGGATGTCCTTGGCCTTCCCTGTGGGCCGGAGGCAAATCCCCTGCCTGTCCTTCTTGCTTCCTGCCCCAGGCCCCGAGCTGAGGACGGAGAGCCCGGAGGACAAATCCCCCCGTGAGACCCTGGTGGGAGAGGCCGTTTTGAAGGGCTCCCCGGCGCAGGAAGGCAGCGGGGAGGAAAAGGGCCGGAGATCCCCCCGCAGGAGGGGCTCCAAAGCCAGCCCAGGGTGCTCTGAGGAGGAAAGAGCCAGCCTGTGCCGGGAAGGCGGCCGGAGCTTGAGGGGGAGCTCTGACCTGGTGGTCCCTGAGCAGCCTCCCAGCAGGGAGAAACCCTTCAGGTGCTTGGAATGTGGGAAGAGCTTTAGGTGGAGCACCAGCCTCCTTACCCACCAGCACATCCACACTGGGGAACGTCCTTACACGTGTGGGGAATGTGGGAAGAGCTTCAGTGACAGCTCCACCCTTCGCAAACACAAGCACATCCACACTGTGGAACGGCCCTACACGTGTGGGGAATGTGGGAAGAGGTTTCAGACCAGCGGGAATCTCCTCAGGCATGAGCGGACGCACACGGATGAGAGGCCCTTCCGCTGCACTGACTGCGGGAAGGGCTTCAACCGGAACTTCACCCTCGTCATCCACCGGCGCATCCACACCGGGGAGAGGCCCTACAAGTGTGGGGAGTGTGGGAAGAGCTTCTCCCACAGCTCAACCTTGAACAGACACCAACAGACCCACCAGTAAGGGAAGCCCTACAATTGCCCCGACTATGGGAAGAGCTTCAGCCGCTGCTTCCACCAACAGACCCACCAGTAAGGGAAGCCCTACAATTGCCCCGACTATGGGAAGAGCTTCAGCCGCTGCTTCCACCCTGAATAAACCCCCTGATGTTGAGGCAACCCCTGGAGTCCAGTGACTGTCAGTCCATCCCTTTCAATCCCTTTCACAGGGGCAGGTTCTTCCAACAGAACCCTTCTTGGGGGTGCGTGGAGTTTCCTGCCTTGGCTGGGGCCCCACCAAGGTCACTGCTGGAGGGGGAGTTACATCCATCTCAAATTAAGAACTATTGCTTTTAAGCCAAATTTAGTAGAATTTCTTCAACAATTTCTTTAGGGTAGAACACTGTCTTATCTTATCCTGTACTCCTGGTAGTTTTAGTGTTTGTATTGTGCAGTAAATAATTCTGATGAAGATCCTTTGTTTGATCATTTGGAACCCTAAATAAATTCCTTTTTATCAATAGATCTGATTTGCCATTGTTAAAAGCTGGGGGACAAAAGTGGTTCAGTCACACCTCTGTAATTCCTCTAAACTGAAAGTGTTGGCATAATCCAACTCTGAGATTGGATTCAGCAGCCCCCAGCACCTCACAGTAAGTTGGGAGCTCAGGGGGGCACCCCCTCTTTTCCAACCCCTCCTGTGCCCAAAGACCCCCATGGGGCCACCGGACCTACCAGACAACCCCCCCTTTTCTACCCTTCCCCCTGTTCCTCCCACTTTTCCATTGTTCCCTCAATCCCCAGTTTCCCCCCCCCCAAGAAAGTTTTGGGGTCCCAAACACTACTTTTTGCCTCCTCTCTTGTGGATGCTGAGGGAGAAAATGAGGCTGCACACACAGAGTTCCATTGCGGGACTTGTCCGCCGACATTTTTCCGTGTCCCCTTTTATTCCTCTTCTCTCATGAGCAGCACTCAGTGTATGTCTTTTAGTCCACCAGAATTCCCAGCATGGTCCCAAAGCAGTGCCCTGATCCCACACATTCCCCTCCCCTCATGTGCTGGCTGTGTTCAGCCACCAGAGAAAAATACAGGCTGGTCATGCAGGCTGGTTCAAGTGCATTTCCACTTGGAGAAACAACCTTCTCTCTCTCCAAGCACTCAGCCAAGGTCCATCCTCCCTTTGCATTCCCATGAACTCAGGGCAGGTGCAGAGTGACTCCGCTTGGTCCCACCTCTGCCCCTGTTTTGTTTGGACATGCAGAGTTCACGGCCAAGAGGGCCAGGACCCGAGCTCCTTGTCTTGGGGCTTGTCCCATGTGCTTCCAGAGGACTTGGAATATTGAAACCAGGCAGATTCTGAACCCCTGCTCCTGATGCTGCCACAGTGCCCACACACTGGCCCTGCAGGCATGGCCTGCACTGAATGGCCAGTGCAGCAGGAGCCGTGGCTGCGGCAGCTGCCGGGATTGCTGCAGAGATGATCCAAGCAGTCAGCCACCCACTGAGGATTTCTGCATTTCACAGTTTCCTTCATTCACTGTATCCTGCCTCATCCTCCCAGCTTCTGCTTCCCTGGGATCCTCAGTTTAGCTCTTCTGCCCATTGGAATTATTAATGATCAATGGAGGGTAGATACGTTTTGATCTGTGCTACAACTAAAATAACAAGGATCACTTACAGGGATGTTAAAGGTATTGTCAGTCACATGAATCACAATGTCAGGTGGGGCCAAGAAGGCATCTGAGTGACAGGGACACACCATGACTGAGTCATTAAGCCAGTCAGGAAGAGTCAATAGACCCAGTGAATTCCCCCTAGAACAGTGTCTTCCCGATGGGACATCTGGGCAGGGCTTGATCTGCTCAGCATTCCCTGCCTCCTCCCGGGATTCTTGAGGGACAGCCTCTGGCAAGTCCTGGCCCAAGGAGACCTGCCACCGCCCCAAGTCCTGGCAAGGCTGCTGCCCGTCTCTTGCCCCAAAGAGCTGTGTCCTCAGGGTACTTCTCTGCCAGAGGGCAGCCAAAGCCAAGGGGCACTGAGGTCTGCCCTCTTGCAGGCGGCTGTTGTGAGCAGCAGCTGGAGCAATTGGTGGCAAGACTTGGCATCTGTCAGAAGGCAGAAGCTGTTGCTCCTTCCTGGCATGATTTTGGGGTGGAAGTGATTAGCAGCAGCACAAAACCCCCATCAGCTCCATCCCTGAAGATCCACCACACGAGGCCCTGTATTGCTTCAGCTTCTGCTCCTTCCTTTTTTGCCCTCAAGTGCTGGACGTAGAGTTTAGAAGCCCATGCCCGTGTTTTGAAGGTGCCTGCGTGGAGGAGAGGTTGAGCAGCTGCAGCCCGAGGCTGGTGTCCATGCAGAGTCTCTAAGGATGGCACCAATGGAGCTGGCTGGGGACACCTGAGTGTGGAAGGTGTGTCCAGCCTCAAGCAGGGCCACTGAAGTCAGTCAGGATGTCAGGCTGCAGCTGAAGCTGCCAAGGGTTGCTGTGAGGCTGGGGAGTCACTGGAAAGCTGTGGTGGCCACTTGCCCTGAAGCCTTTTGCCAAAGTGGGTGCAATTGTGTCCACAGTCTGCCCATTTTTGGTGTCCTGGCGGGTGTGGGTGCCTGGGTGAGGAGGCCCAGGCGTTGTGGGTGCTGCTGCTGCTCCTGGGCAGCCTCTGGTGCTGTTGTCTGTGGGGCGGAGCCGCTTGGGCAGCAGCGAGTGCACAGGCCTGCCCGAGGAGCCCAGCGCCCTGCCCGTGGTGGCAGCAGCTCTGTGGGCCCAGAGCTCTGGCTCAGGGGGGTGTTGGCCACAGCCCCGTGGCCTGGGCAGCCGTGGGGGCCCGGGCTGGCCACCAGCCCTGCCTGTGCCACTGCCCCTGGCCGGCAGCACCCGGCAGACATGCCCTGGCAGGACCCCCTTGCCCTCCTTGTCCCCAGCCAGGCCAGCCTGGCCCCCTTGGGGGTGTGCCCACCCTGCTGCTGAGGCCTGGCCTCCAGGGCTTCTGCCACAGGGCTGGGAGAGGCCTCGGGAAAGCACCAGAGCAGCCGACTGGCAGGGAAGGAGGTGGCTGCCTGGGGGTTGCTTATGGCCTCTGTCCCCCCCAGTCCTGGGGGCTTTTCCCTCCACCCTGCCCCTCGGGGCCTGCTCCCAGTATGTCCCATCACAGCCTTCTGCCACCCACCCCCTCACAGATTCCCCTCAAGGCTTCCTGCTCCCTTGTCCCATCAGGGCCTCCACAGCACCTCACCCCTTCCTGGCCTCCCAGCGCCCCCTCCCCTGCTGGTCTTTTGCTGGCACGCTGCACAGCGGGGCAAGTGTTGCTGAGCACGGGGAGCCCTTTTCTCCTCTTCCCCAAGGCCCTGTGCACACTGGGCACATAAAAAAAGCTCCTGGGCCTCTGTGTGTGATAACATGGATGTAATATTCCCATGCTGGGCTCAAAGGAGGTGCTTGCAGGGAAGAGGCATCTTCCCCACAGGCTCAGGTGGCCCCAGGAGATGGAGCTTCCTGCATCAGTTCCCCACAGAGCTGCAGCAGCACAGGCAGACACTGCCCTGTGGAAAAGGCCGGGTCTTCCATGCCCTGCACAGCCAGTCTTGGAGCTGCTGGAATCTGCAGTAGGGAACCATCTGTACTGCTCTTGGCATGTAGCAGTGTTGGATTGCCAGGCCTGCCATGGCGAGTCTGATGTCTTCTGTCATGTCTCTACAGGCTGGAAGAGGCAGCAACGGAGACTACCAGAATGGGAAGAATGAAGTTCTCCGTACAGCTCTGATGATGTGGAGCGTTTGAAGGGCCAGGTCTGAGACGGCAGGGCTGTCATCAGTGATGCCTTGAAGGGCTGAAAGAGAAAGGAAGAGAGCCAAGGTGAGAGGCCAGGGGTGTGGGGACGTGAGGAGCCCCTCCTGCCAGGGTCATCCCAGCCAGCTCTTGCCATGGCCAGGAGGGAGCAGGGCCCAAGGGGATCAGCTGGAAGGTGCCCTCGCTCACCCTGGCAGATGAGCTGCAGCTCTGGCTGCTCCTGCTTCATGGACCTGGCGGCGATCCCTGGGAACACAGAGCCTGTCAGGCCCCAGAGGCTCAGGTCCCCCACAGCAGCACTGCCAGCCCGGCCACACGGCCTCCTGCCCTGGCAGGGCTGAGCCCGGGGCCTTCCCGCATGGGGATGCCCCAGGGCTGGGCTGGCACAGGGCGGCAGCAGGCACCAGGCCACTCGGGGCTCCACATGCCCTGGGCCGCATCCTGCTGCCGCTGCAGCAGCCGGGGCTGGGGCCGAGCTGCAGCGGGGTGGGGAGGGACCCCGGCCTTGTGGCTCACCCAGGAACTTGATGGCCAGCTTTCGCAGGGGCTCCTCTGGGCTCTCCAGGAACGGCAGGGCCTGGCGCACGTACTGGCCCACTCGGCTCCTGTCCTTTTCCAGCTGCAAAGAGCGCCAGGGCACGGAGGGAAGGCTCGGCTCAGGCTCTGCCCCTTGGCCGGGCGCTCCCTGCCCCCAGCACGGGGCTCCCCTGCCCGCAGAGCCCTGAGGCCCGGCCAGCAGCCACTGGGGCCGGGTTTGGGGGGAGCAGAGGGCTGGGTGCTCCTGGGGAGCCAGGGGCTGGGGCTTTGGGGCCGTCCTTACCAGGCACTCGGGAAACCTCCATGGCTGCTCCATGGTCACCAAGTTCTCAAGATCCCTCCACTTCAGGAACTTGGCTGCACCAAACAGTGCTCTCCGAGAGGCCTGCACAGCAACAGAGAGCGGGCCATGGCACCGCAGCCCAGGGCACAGCACCCGCATCCCTGCGCCAAGGCCAGGAGGAGGCTGCAGGCGACCATGGGACAGGGCAGGAGGCACAGCAGCCTCCTGCCATGGGGACACCAGAGCCCACGAGTCCTCACCTCTGCCACACGCTGGTTCTCATTGTGCCAGTTGAAGTAGAATGGCACCAGACTCAGGTACACGTGTGGCTTTAGGCTCTTGCTCCTCTCTGTCGCCTCCATCAGCTCCCGGAAGAGGAGCATGGAGAGCTGCTGCAGCTGGCTGTGCTCCTGGTGCAAAGGAAGAGGAAAAGACCTCAGCACTGGCTTCTCCAGGCCCACCGGGGCACAGGCCTGAAAAGATACTGGGCCCAAAGTTTTCTGGCAGCACTCAGTGCCCACGATGAGGGGCACAGAGCCTTACATTGTCAAAGAGTGGCCGCAGTGCCTCAAGAAACTTCAGGGCAGTAGGGGTGGATATTTCGATAACTTTCAAGTGCAGCACGTTGATGAACGCGGAGAGGGTCATCTCAACGACATCACTGTCTGCATCCTGCAGTAGCTCCAGGAGGCTTTCACTCAGGCTCCGGATGCTCTTAGCCTGTGTGGAACACAATGCTGTGGTGCAGCCCCACGCTGCTGCCGCAGGGCCCAGAGGCCAAAGGTGCATCCCAAAGGAGTCGGGCAGCTGAACGGGGAGGAGGAGAGCTGGGAGCAGCTGCCACAGCTGCCAAAGGCCAGCCAAGGCCAAGCTACTGCCTTGCACAGCCTCACGCTGCCAGCCCGGCTTCAGCCCCTGCCCCCTGCTCACCATTGCGGGAGCCTTGCTGAGCACCACCAGGCCTCGGAGCGCCAGGCGACGCCTCTCCGGGCACTGCCTGCGCAGGTGCCTGGAAATGATCTGCAGGACACTGGGCCCACATTGTCTGGGGTTCAGGCAGTGCAGGACCTGAAAGGCAGGGAGCAGTGACGGGGTGCCCGGCCGGCAGGAGCCCAGACCCGCCCGGGGCTGGGCCCAGGCAGCAGCACAGGGTGCAGGCACCGTCCCGGGCGGCTGCGGCTGTGAGAGGGCAGAGAGGGGGAGGCAGCTGGGCCAGGCAGCGCTCGCCATCAGGCTCACCTCCACCAGGAAAGCCAGGGCAGGCAGTTCCCACAGGGGCTCTCCCCTGCTGAGCCGCGGGAGCAGGCTGACGGCGATGCTGCGGCAGAAGGAGCGGGAGAAACGGCACAGCTCCCTGCAAGGGGGAATAAAGGTGCCAGAGACCCTGAGCCAGGTGGGCAAAGCTCTCCTGGGACCAACTCACACAGGCCTGGTCTTTGGCCACCAGCCCAGGAGAGGACGTGGGCACTTTGGGAGGTGGCTCCTCCTGTGCAGCCACCCCTCTCCGCCTTTTCCACTCTGCTCAGCCATCCCTGGCTGCCAAGGCCCTCTGGCCCAGCACACGGGCACTGTGTGGGGTGGCCTGTGCACAGGGCAGAAATGACAGGGGCAGTGGGGAGAAAGGGCTCTCACCTGGCCAGCAGACCCACTGCATAGTGGTGGGTGTCAGCCTTGAGGAGCATGTCCCAGCCACACTTGCGACCGATCGCCATCAACACGTCCTCATCCAGCAGCTGGCGCAGCAGGGCTTTAACGGTCTGCACTGCAAACCTGTGTGCAGAGCACAGCCCAGGTCAGGCACAGAGCCCTGGCCCCAGCCCCGAGGGCATGGCAGGGAGAGGGGACTGGGATGGAGCACCTGTTGGGGTTGGGGGGAAGGCTGCGCTGCTCCCGGCATCGCCTCCAGAAGGTCTCGACCTCCTCTGACATCTCCTCTGTGCTGATGAAAACTTGGAAGAGCAGAGTCAGAAGGAGGCGGGGGGAATTGTCCTTCACTCCCCCTGGGCACCAGGAGTGGGACAGCTGGAGGATCTCCCAGAGTGCCACAGTTGCCTGCCAAAGACAAAGCATCCAGAGACAGCTCTCAGGGCCCAGATGTCCATGTGGCAGGGCCCAAGCGTGGCAGGGACAGGCCAGAGGAGACACAGGGGGATCCCCCAGCCTGCTGCCCCTGAACCTGCCCCTAAGCCAGGCCTGCAGCCCAGTGCCTGGGGCAGGGAGAAGCAGTGGTGAGGGAGGATGGAAAGGCATCCCAGAGGCAACCTGGGGGCGAGCAGAGGCCAGCTCAAGAAACTCACAGCCAGGGCAAAGACATCCCTCTCATCCCCATCAGAGGTGCGTCTCCTGTGCGCTGGCCAGTATTCCAGCACATGGAAGAGGATCTGCAGCACCGGCTCCTTAGTCCGTCTGGAGGAGATGAGCGTCTTCCACATGGTGCGAGCAGCTCTGTGGAGTCACAACTCTGGCTCAGGGGGGTCTGGGACACAGCGCTGTGGCCTGGGCAGCTGCGGGGCCCAGGTGACAGAACCACAGTGCCTTGTGGGGCAGGGAGGCAGGCTGGCCTCAGGATTGGAGGCTGACATGCCAGAGCTGGCAAAGAGAGGAGCTGGAGTGTCCGGGAAGTCTCCATGTCTCTGGCACACCATTTGGGACAGGCTGTCCAGGGGGATGGGGTCTAAAGGCAGGTGAGCCCTCAAGGCAGGTGGGCCCCATACCTGTCACAGGCTGGGGCAGAGCGCAGCAGGGTCACTGCAACATCCGTGGGGTGTGCCTCGGTCAGCAGGACAAGAGTCTTGTCCAGCCTGTGCTCATCAGACACATTAGACGTGAGCCACTGGTGGATGCACCTGACTATGGCCGGCACCTGGAGGGGACACAGGGGACAGTTGGAGAGCTGCCAGAGCCAGTAACTTACCCAGCTTCCCCCAAGAAGTGCTCCCCTTGCCACCACACTCTGCTGGTCTCAAAGGCTGAGGGGACCCAGAGCAGCCGACGTGAGGGGCCACAGCATCCCTGGGGGACTGGAGCCCTGGCCACAGGCTGCTTACTTGCTTCGCTTTGTAGACACCGTTCTGCACAAGCAAATCCAGCAGGGCAGCGCTGGTCTGGGCATTGAAGAGGTCCAAGTTTGCCGTGTCCCCAGTGGCCATGAAAGTGGCCTCTTCATGCCAAATGCACCTGATGAATCTGCAAACCAGCTACAGGAGAAAGGCAAGGAAGAGAGAGGGATGTCCCCTGGAGGGCTGGGACAGCGGTGCTGGGCTGAGCAGTGAGAGCAGGCCCAGCCCAGGCGGGGATGGCTGCAGGTACCTGTGCTGCCCTGCGGAAGCGGCCACGGGCACGGAGCTGCTCTTCTGTCCGCTCCTGGCCTGCATCTGGCAAAGAGCGAGCGCGCTCAGAGCTGAGGGTGTGCGGGAGAGGCCGGAGAACACAGCCCAGGCCTGGGCTCCAGGAGCAGGCAGGGCCAGCCCCGGGATGCCCAGTGGATGGAGCACGGCTGCCAGGAGATCAGCCCCGGCCCCTCTACCCCCCTCCCTTTCCCTGGGCATGTCCATATGGGATGGGACAGGATGAGGCCAAGGGGGCTGCAGCCACCAGCCCTGTGGCCCAGCTCCAGCACTCACCCTCCAGTGGGGGCTGCACCTGCTGCACCTCTTCAGGCTGCTGTGTTGGAGCAACCCCAGGGCTTTCCTCCTTCTCCTCCTCCTTCACCCAGGCCAGCTTGGGCACCGTGGGGGGTCTCTGCTGCATGTCTCTGTCTGGCGTTATGGACACCTGCAGCAGAGATGCCATGGAAAAGCTTTGGCTCCTCAAGTCCTGCAGTCGTGCCTTGAAGGCAGCTGCAAGAGAGAAGCCTGGGAAATGCCTCGCCTCATCCAGTCCCACTGTCTGGCCTCAAGGGCACCTGCCCCAGGGACTGGAGATGCCTTGAGCAGCCCCAGGTCCCCAGGTCCCGCAGTCTGGCCTGGAGGATACACAGTGGAGAGGTGGAGAGCTGCCAGAGTTAGATACCTGCCCAGCTTCCCCTGAGAAATGCTTCCCTTCCCAGCACACTGTGCCAGCCTCAAAGGCTGAGGGGGCCCAGCACACCCAGCCTGGGGGGCCACAGGCTGCTTACTTCAGCAGAGACAGCTCTCTCCTCAAGAAAGTCCAGGCTGGGGGTATCGGCCAGGCGCTGAACAGGCGCGGCCTCAGTGCTCGCCACGCCCTCCGTCGTTGTGCCGTCGGCCTCCTCCGTGAGACCAGGCAGCACAGAGTCACAGTGTGACACATCATCGGTGGACGTGGTGTCCCAGTGGGTTGTGTGATCACTGGTTGTGGTGTCACACTGTGCTGGGACAGCAGTCGACGCGGTGCTGACATCAGGCTTTGTCAGCTGGGTCGGGATGGTGTCAGGCTGGGCCTGGACATCAGCTGGTGTGACCCTGGACTTTCTACGCCGACTGCCCATGAATTTCATAAATGTCTGCAGGAGAAAGAAGGGCAGGGAAGAGAGGGATGTCCCCTGGAGGGCCGCGACAGCGGTGCTGGGCTGAGCAGTGAGAGCAGGCCCAGCCCAGGCGGGGATGGCTGCAGGTACCTGTGCTGCCCTGTGGAAGCGGCCACGGGCACGGAGCTGCTCTTCTGTCCGCTCCTGGCCTGCATCTGGCAAAGAGCGAGCGCGCTCAGAGCTGAGGGTGTGCGGGAGAGGCGGGAGAACACAGCCCAGGCCTGGGCTCCAGGAGCAGGCAGGGCCAGCCCCGGGATGCCCAGTGGATGGAGCACAGCTGCCAGGAGATCAGCCCTGGCCCCTCTGCCCCCCTCCCTTTCCCTGGGCATATCCAGAGTGGATGGGACAGGATGAGGTCAAGGGGACTGCAGCCACCAGCCCTGTGGCCCAGCTCCAGCACTCACCCTCCTGCGGGGGCTGCACCTGCTGCACCTCTTCAGGCTGCTGTGCTGGAGCAGCCCCAGGGCTTTCCTCCTCCTTCTTCCTCCGGAACAGCCTGAGCAGGCTGAAGCGTCTCCCTGCCATGCCACAGTCTGGTGTCCAGGGCACCTGCAAGAGAGAAAGAGAACCTCGGAGAAACTCCGGGCCTAAGTTGCAGAATGGCCTTGAGGCCACCTGCCGCAGGGATTGGAGACACCTCGGAGAAGCTCCGGGTCTCCAAGTCCTGCAAAAGGGTCTCGAGGGCACCTGCCACAGGGATTAGAGACACCTCGGAGAAACTCCGGGTCTCCAAATCCTGTGGAAATGCCTCGAGGTCACCTGAAAGCGAGAAAATCTTCCAAATCGCTCCGGGTCAGCAAGGCACGAGTTGGCTGCACGGGGGCTCCGCACAGCACCGCTCTGTCCCGTCCTGTCCCGTCGCCTGCTCCGAGGAGCACTGTTGACACTGTGGCCGTGTCACCAGCAGCACCTCTGTCACCACGGGTCATAAAGGGCCCTTGGACACCCTGCCCCCTTCCATCCCACCGGCCATGCCCAGCGTGTCACAAAGGGCCCTGGGACACAGTGCCACGTGGCCTGGGGCCTCCCCCAGCCCCGTCAACCTGCCCCACCTTGGAGGGAATCTGCTCTCTGAAGTATCTAATCTGGTTGGACCTGAACTGTAGGAACAGCTCAAGAAATGAGCAAACACTCCCCTCCTGTGCCTGCTCACGGCAGCACAAGGAGCCCCCTCGGCCGCCGACTCTGTCGCAGCGGGAAGGGCACGGGGCCTTCCACACAAGCTGGCACGGCCTCCTTGGGAGAAGTGCTGGCTGGTGGCCATCCTAAACACGGGGGGTGACACTGAGAAGGAAGGTGTGGGCAAGGGCACCAATGCTGCTGGCAGCCCTTTGGCCAGGGCTGCACCCAAATCAGCAGCTCTGGCAAGTCCTGGCCCAAGGAGACCTGCCATCGCCCTGAGTCCTGGCAAGGGTGCTGCTCGTCTCCTGCCCCAAAGAGCTGTGCCCTTGTGTATTAGTTCATTTGAATACATGCACAGAATAAAGACAAGTACAACAGACATTCAAACACTACAAAACATCTTTTACTGCAGTGAGAATAAAAAACTAGCAAAGAGAATCAAAAGCTAAAAAAGAATAGAAAAAAACTACTTTATCAATTGGCATTCATACAGTACTATGAACGGTTTTTATTACAGTATTAACTAGTAATAAGGGAATTAAAGGAACATTTAAAGGATATTAAAACAATACTATGAGTGGCTTTTACTACAGTATTAACTAGTAAAAAGGGAATTACAAGGATATTAAAAAAGGATATAAAACATTTGCTTTCTCAGGTGCTTCCTGTCAATAAACTGTGCTTACCCACACAGACAGGCCAGTGCTGCCAGGATCTGCAGCAGCTGGTCGGTGCCCGTGCTTAGCGGGCGTCCCCATGGAACAACACAGTCTCCATGGCAGGATGAGGATCGCTCACCCCAGCAGTCCTGACACCCCATTTTATCAGCTCTACATTACACCACGTAGGGCCAGTACCCAGTATAAGGTGATGCCTGAGTGGCAGCCAAACCCCGCCTGTTCATCACCTGATAGCAACAGTCTGTGCATGCCCTGCTGTAGGGTAAGGGGCCAGCGACCCCTGCCCACAGAATCTTCCTCTCACCATCATCTTTCTCACCCCTATGGATGACCTCTCCCACTGTGTTTCAAGGGTATTTGTGTCCATCTTGCAGTATGGGATCAAGCCAAGGAGGAACTCAGCTCTGATCATGGGGGACATCTCGTTGACTTGCTAAAAAACACAATGGACCTTTCAGTTAACTTGTGCAATAGAGTTACACTGTACAATACTCTGTGCTGAGCACAGGCTTGAGAACACAGAGGTGGTTTTGTTAGTGCTGAGCTTACCCAGAGCCAAGGCCTTTCCTGCCCCTCGCACAGACACACTGGGGAGGGGCTTGGGGTGTGGGGGAGGTTGGGAGGGGACATAGCCAGGACAGGTTTGGAGTGATGGAGATTGTTTTCCCATGCCACCATTCCATGGGATAGGGCCCTGCTCTCCTGGAGGTGCTGAAAACCTGCCCAACCGTGGGAAGCAGGGAATGAATCCCCTGTTTTGTTTTGTTCCTGCGTGCAGCTTTTGCTTGTCCTTATTAAAGTGTCTTTATCTCAACCCACGAGTTTTCCAGCTTTTCCTCTCCCAGTTCTCTCCACTGTCCTGCTGGTGGGGGAGTGAGGAGTGGCCAGGAGGGGCTTGGGGGCTGCATGGGGTGAAACCACAACAGCCTTTGTTGGTGTCCAGGGTGGGGCTGGGAGTGTTGGAGATACTGACAGATGTGTCTGGGATGTGCTGCTGAAATTTGCAGCTGCTGTTGCTGTCTGGGGCTCCTGGCTGTGTGTCAGAGTTTGGAGCTCCTTGGTGGCTGGAACTCCACGTGAACTCGAGCTGAAGGGCCTGTGACCTGTGGGGGAGTCCAGGGTGGAGTAGAGACCCCCCTGCAGCCCAGGGAGGAGCCCACACTGGAGCAGATTTGCTGGCAGGACTTGTGACCCCTATTATCAATATGAGACTCCAATCTTTCAGTTTAAGGCAATTGCCCCATATTCTGCCAATACAGGCCTTTGTAAAACGTATCCTTGTGATTTCCTTAGACTGTGAGCACCATGTGTTCATCTGCAAACACCTTAGAGAGTACCCAGGGATCTCCCAAGACAAGATTTGAAGGCCTCAAGCCCATGACCACTCTGTAGGGACTAAGGAGCTCTGGGCTCCATGGTGTGGAGACTGAGGACAGTGCAGGGGTAGCCAGAGAGGGTTGAAGGGGGGTTTCAGAGATGAAGGATCCTTTTGTCATAGCAGGAAACAGCATGAGAAATAAAGAAACAATGCCAAGTTCAGCTGGAGAGGTCCAGAATGGAAACAAAGAGAACGGAGTTTCACCCTGAGGGCAATGGTGTGCTGCAACACTTCACCCAGAAGGAGTCTGGATGAGCCCAAGGCTTTGTGTGTGCAGGAAGAGCCAGGGAGGACGCAGAGATGTCAGTGCAGGAAGGTGCCAGCCAGGTGGGGCAGCCGGGGGGATGACGACAGCCTGCAGGGAAAGGGGCAGGGCATGGACACCGTAGGACAGCCTGGGCTGGAGAGGAGACAGGGAGGGGGAGAAGCTGAAAGGCCCTGACAGAGCCACCTTCTGCAGGCCTTTGGCCAGGGCTGCTGTCTGTGGCCCTGATGCCAGGAGGAGACAAGTGGCCCTTGCAGCCCTGGGGCTTTGTGGCCTTCTTGTCCCTGCTCAGCAGCCTGGCAGGTGCCACCCCATGGTGGCACTGCACATCCCACATCCCAGTGCCCCAGGAAGAGCCCTGAGGAATGAGGCAGGGACAGGATGTGCCTTCCCAGGGGATGGGGGTCAGGGCTTGGCCCTCTGGATTAAGGAAACAAGTCAAGGTTTATTCAGATTAGAGCCACCTTTCCCTTGCTTGTCCATCCTTGTCATCACTGTCTGCACTTTTCTGCTCAACCTGGAACCTGGGGGCACATTCTCAGTTGTGTCCCTCAGTAGCACTACAAGACTCAGTAGCATTACAAGAAACTTCAGTGTTTCAATCTCACTTTGACTTCTTGAAAAGTTGTTTGAACTTCCTCTCAGGGACTGAGTTTCATGTAAACAACATCAAACCCCCCCTGGAGGGTCATGAAATGCCTGGGGCTTTTGCTGTGCTGCTGAGCTGGGCTGGGCTCCTGGCACACAGGGAGCTCCTGGCAAGCAAGAAGAGCTTCAAAGAGACAGCTCTGCTGGTGAGCAGCTCCTCTGCACAGCCCAGCAGGGCTGAGGGCACTGCCAGGCCAGCTCAGGGACACCAGCAGGGCACACACAGAGCTTCAAGGGGCTCAGCACTGGCAGGATGACTGAGAGCTCCCTGCAGGAGGAATCTTGGCAGGGGTGCACATGGTGAGTCTGTGGCTGCAGGGCAGTGCAGGGGCAGCTCCTGGAGGCATCTCCTAAAGCTGGCCCAGCCCCAGCTGATGGGATGGGTGAGCAGGTGCTCTTTTGGGGCACTTTGGAAGAGCTGTGAAGCTGGGGGTGCAACCAGGGGTGCCCAGGGCTGTGGGGCAGAGCAGGGTCCTGCAGCCCAGGGTGCTGTGCTGGGCAGGGACTCTGCTGCCTGCCAGGGGCAGCTCTCAGCTGGCCCAGGGAGCTGCTGCCAGGGCTGGGGCAGAAGGGCTGTGGGCAAGGAGCAAACCTGGCAGCTGAGGGAGGATCTTTTCCATGTCTCCCTGTTGCAGGGTCAGACCTGCTCAAAACTCCAGACCACAACACAATATTGAATGGAGAATTTTTTGCAAAGCTCAGAAAAGACAGAGGCTACAGGAAAGGAATTAGTCCTGAGGTGTGTTTCCTGCTTAGCCATCGTAGCACAGACATTGTTCTCTCAGTTCAAGAGGCTGCACTGAAATTCCAACTCTTTTACTCTCAGAGATGAACATTTCAGGCAGGATCAGAAATGAGCACAGGACCCTGGGCAGTGCTGAGCCTTCCCTTGGGGTGGGCACTCTCCTGTCCCAGTCCTTGGCTACTCTGCGGGAGGGCTCCTGTCCTGCTCTGTCCAGCACAGCTGCACCTCTGGGCTGGCACAGGGGACACTTCCCAGAGCTGCCCTTTCAAGCAGCACTGCCCTGCTCTCAGCACAGATCGTGGTGGGGTTTTTAAAGAGGAATCTGTGTGTGAAGTCATCTTCAAGGCAGCCCGAGGGAATGTGCAGGACAGATGGGAAACAGACTGAGAGGCACTGCAGCTCTCCTGGCTCTGCAATAAGCAAGGGAGAGCTCAGCCCTTCTGCCTGTCCTGTCTCAACACTCTTCAGATTTGTCATCAGAAAACTTTACCCCTAAAAAAACACACCCCAGGTGTTATGATTGTAAGCAAAAAATCCTGTCAAAATTATTTTAAGGATACTCTGTGCCTCTCTCCTGCAGCCCAAATTGCTCCAAGACAACAGTACAGGAATTGAACTTTTCCATCAAAGTTGGGTTCCATGTGACATCCCCTGTGATCATGAGAGCTGTCCCAAACCACCTCCATGTCTGCACTGCAGCAGAGCAAAGCTGAGTCCTCGGCAGCACATGGGCAGAGTTCCTGCTCCTCACAGCACCCTCAGAGAGCACAAACCAGAGAAATGAAATGCCTTGACTTGGAGGGGATTTCCCTGAAAACTGCCCTGGCTTTGCTGAGAGGGGACTGTCTTAATTGTTCTCTGTGCTTTCCTTTTCTGAACAGACCCTGTGCTAAGGAACAGCAAATGTCCAACAGCAGCTCCATGCCCCAGTTCCTCCTCCTGGCATTTGCAGACAGGAGGGAGCTGCAGCTCCTGCACTTCTGGCTCTTCCTGGCCATCTCCCTGGCTGCCCTCCTGGCCAACGGCCTCATCCTCAGCGCCGTAGCCTGTGACCACCACCTGCACACCCCCATGGGCTTCTTCCTGCTCAACCTCTCCCTCACAGACCTGGGCTGCATCTGCACCACTGTCCCCAAAGCCATGCACAATTCCCTCTGGGACACCACAACCATCTCCTACAAGGGATGTGCTGCACAGCTCTTTTTCTTTTTCTTCTTCATCTCAGCAGAGTTTTCCCTCCTCACCATCATGTGCTACGACCGCTACGTTGCCATCTGCAAACCCCTGCACTACGGGACCCTCCTGGGCAGCAGAGCTTGTGCCCACATGGCAGCAGCTGCCTGGGCCACTGGCTTTCTCAGTGCTCTGCTGCACACAGCCAGTACATTTTCCCTGCCCTTGTGTCAGGGCAATGCCCTGGGCCAGTTCTTCTGTGAAATCCCACACATCCTCAAGCTCTCCTGCTCACACTCAGGCTACCGCAGGGAAATTGGGCTCATTGTGGTTAGTGCCTGTTTATGGTTCGGTTGTTTCATTTTCATTGTTTTCTCCTATGTGCAGATCTTCAGGGCTGTGCTGAGGATCCCCTCTCAGCAGGGACGGCACAAAGCCTTTTCCACCTGCCTCCCTCACCTGGCTGTGCTCTCTTTGCTTATCACCACTGGTATGTTTTCCCACTTGAAGCCCCCCTCCATCTCCTCCCCAACACTAGATCTGGCACTATCAATTCTGTACTCGGTGGTGCCTCCAGCACTGAACCCCCTCATTTACAGCCTGAGGAACCAGGAGCTCAAGGATGCCCTGAGGAAAATGATGACTGGATACTTTTCAAGAGCAATAACCTGCCTCTTTTCTTCTGCAGAACATTCATTGTGTAACCCTTTACTGGCCCAGCCTGCCTTCTAAAGCTTTTGAGAGTGGCAGTGGGAGAGTCTTCTTATATTTTTTCCTCTTTTAATGTTGTTAACACAGAAATTTATTTTTCATCCCTTTCCTAATTCACTCTCTACCTCTTTGTTTTGACCCACCATTGTGTAAATGAGGAATCATTCTCTATGTGCATTTAAACAAAATAAAAGTTCCTGCAACAACTTCTTTGTCAAACCTCCTGCCTTTGTTATTCTGTACATGAGGAATCAAAATCTCTGAGTGTAATAAAGGACTTGAATTCTTTTTTTTAGATTCTCCCTTCAAAAATTTGCCTGAAGCAGAAGGGCAGTGCTTGTGTGCAGAGGAGAAGGGCTAAAGAGTCCTGGTACAGAAGCACTGCCAGGGAACAGCAGCTCTTGGGCTTTTCAGAGATGCTCTCTTTTCCCACTGCCTCCCTCTCCTTTCTGCTCCTTGCCCAAGGCCTGAGTGCTCTGGCAGCTCAGTCCCTGCTGGGTGTCAGTCCTGTGACCATGGGCAGGGACAGGCCCTGGGCACTGCTGGGACAGAGCTGGGCTCCTTAACATCATTTCCATCAGGAAAGAGGATCCTCCTGGGCAGTTCCTGAAGACTTTGTTCTTTTTGAAAGGTTGGTGTAAAGAACAGGGCCAAGGAATAGACTCTGCAAAGTCTCATTGCTTTGCTTGTTTCCCCATTCAGTCCCTGCAGTGAGAGAAGTGACTCACTGGGGTACTTGAGGGACTGAGGGCTGGTTCAGATGTTCTGTGCTGGTGGCCAGTGGCAAATGGTCTCCAAGTCACCTGCCTGGGGCTCTGCAGCTTGTGAGGGCTCTGATGGCAGGTGAGGACTTCTCTGTAGGAACTCAGGAAGTACAGGAGAGCACAGAGGATCTGCAGGGACAGCCCGTCCCATCCAGTCAGCAGGGAATGGAGCCCTGGAGCAGAATCCTGCCCAGGGTGGAGTTACCAGAGATCAAGTCCTAAATCTGCCTGTGAACTGGTAAAGGAGAGTTCTGCAACCCCAGGGGATGCAGCAGGAACGGAGAAAGGACTCTGGCCAGTGACTCGTCTCACCTGCAGTGAACTCCCCTTGTGCCTCCCCAGTTCAGGGAGGGCTGTACCAGAGCCAGGGGTGGGCTTTCCAGGAGGGTGTCCTGAAGAACTCTCCAGCCCACAGGCTGCATGGAGTGGAGCCCTGTCCTGCCCTTTGTACCATTGGAAACAGCCCATGGTCCTGCCCAACCTTGTTTTTGCCTACTGAGCCTTCCAGGACTATGGCAGAGGGTGGAGAGGAGTGATCCCCATCCTACTGGGTCTGCTCCCCACCCTGACCAGCATGGCCAGTGCAGGCTCAGCCCAGGGTGCCACAGCCCCTCCCTGTGCAGAGCAGCACCTCCAGCTCAGGGCCCTGCAGGGATCCCAGGCTGGGATCTGCAACTGGCCAAGGCAGCCTGGACACACTGACCTGGGCAAAGGGATGTCCCTGGAGAAGATCAAGGCAGCATTTCTGGGCCTGCAGAGAGGAATCCATGGCACAGAGAAACCTCTTTCTGCAGCCCCCCCTGGGGACAGGCTGCTCTGTCCCTGGGCCAGGACTCTGGGCTGGGCTGGGCAGAGGGGCTGGCACTGAGGGGCACAGTCAGGCTGTGCTGGGCATCTCCTGCAGGTGACACCAGGGCTCCTGCAGTTTCCCTGACCTCCATTTCCTCCTGCCATGCTGAGTGTCCAGCCCCTGAGCTGATGGGGATGCTGAGACTCTTCTCTGTGCCCCAGGAGCTGCTGTGCCCTTCAGAGGGGCTGGGGCTGTGGGGGGAGTGCCCAGAGCTCTGCAGCACCCTGGGCTGGGCACTGCTGTGGGGCCAGACCAGACTGGGCTTCTCCACCAGTTGACCTCTATAGTGAAATCACTTCTAATTTTCTCCTGAAGAACCATGAGAATATGTGTTGTGTCTTGAACACTAAAATGGAACTGTGGGGCAATAAAAAAGGTTTTGGTGTCAGGGATATTGAGAAGGCTGGGCAGTGTCACTGGGAGACCTCTCCCAAACCCTTGGAAAGGCCAGAGCCATCCCAGAGCTTCCTGGGGCCTTGGCAAAGGCAGACATGCCCTGTCTGCAAACAGGGCAGCAAGGAGGGTTGGCAGAGTTCCAGACTGCTCAGGCTCAGCAGAGAAGGGGATAGGGCAAGTCCTCCTGCAGCCATTGCCAGGCATGGGAAGGACAAGGCAGGGATTGCAGAACCCCTGTGGGAGGGAAAAGAAGGGGATATTGTGTGCCCAGACTTTTTCAAGGCTCTTGACATTGTCTCCTGTGGTCTCCTTAGAGGCAGACTGGTGAGAGCTGGACTGGAGAAGTGAAACATGTGGTGAGTGGGAAGTTGAATGACTGATGAGGGTCAAAAGTCATGGCACAAATTCCTCTTGGCAGCAACTCCCAGGTGACATCCATCAGGGACCAGCCCTTGACCATTCCTATGGAACATCTTTATTATGTCTCTGGATGATGGGATGAAATGCACTTTCCACTCCTTTGTGGATGATGCCAAGTTGCAGCGAGTCTGTGAGAAACCTCGTCTAGTTAATGGGGACTTGTACAAAAAATGTGGTCAAGATGAGTGAGTTGGAGAAACTTGTCTTGGCATCAGGTGCCCAGCAAGGCACAAGACAATGAAAAAAAAGTCATGAGTCAGAGGAAAGGAAAATCAAAAGGAGGGAAAAAGATCAAACACAAGCAAAACAAAGTGAAACAAACACAGAATGAGAGAATATGCTGAGGTGGAAGGGACCCACAAGGCTCATCCAGTCCAACCCAACTCTCCCATTGCCATCTGCCCCCACCCCAGCAGGCTCTGGAGCAAAGCACAGCTGTAGTCCAGCCCAGCTCTGCTCTGACAGAAAGAACCTGCAGTCAGGGACAGGAAGAGGACAAAGTCTTGTTTAAGCAGCCTGAGGAATAATGGGATCAATGACCTCCTGCATTCCTGGGCACTTGACTGACCCTGTGGATCAGGTTTGGTAGCAGGGAGGGGGCTGCAGGTTTCCCTTAGGGAAGAGGAGATCAAGAGTTGACTCTGTGTCAGAGCGAGCCAGTTTCAGATGGCTCCAACATGGACCAGCCAGTGCCCAAAGCTGAGCCAAAATGCAATTCTAGAGGCACCTCTGTGATCACCCTTTGGAGAAAGGATAAAATCCAGGGTGCTGTAACCCAGAGAGGAGTGAGAGAAATGTGGGAGAAACAACCCTGCAGGCACCAAGGGGAAAGGAGAAGGAGGAGGAGTGAGAGAGCCTTGGTGGGCTCCTGGCAGCCAAAAGCCAACCCCCCAGCCCTGAGAGCCACAGCTCAGCCCAGCACAAAAGCTCCTTTAGGTCTGGAGGTTCTTTGCAGCAGCTTTTTAGCAGAGCTGCCAGCCGGGCCATCAAAGGGGATGCTCAGCTGGCTCTGAAACCTGGGTGATCCTTGTCAGCCTTGGCTCTGTAGGAATGAACTATAGATCCTAAATAGTTTGAGTCAGATGGGACCTTTTTTCGGCCATCTAGTCCAATGAACAGGGACACGTTCAACTAGATTAGGTTGCTCACAGCCCTTTCTAACCTGGCCTTGAATGTTTCCAAGGCTGGGGCTTCTATGACCTCTCTGGGTGACCTGTGCCAGTGTTTCACCACACTCAGTGTAAAAAATTTCTTCCTCACATCTAGTTCAAATCTGCTCTTTTTTAGTTGAAAACCATTATCACTTGTCTTATTACAACTAAGTCTGTGCCCATCCTTCTTATAGGTATGATCTCAGGAGCTCCTGAGAAGCCTTGACCAAACCAGCTGAGCAATGAAGAGCCCCTGGACTGGACCAGGGTGTGGTGAAGTGTCCCTGGACTGGACCAGCTGCTCCTGGACCATAAAGGTAGGAACAATCTGGAGTGGAACAGCTCTGGAACACAGGATAATCAGTCATCTCATGAAAGCCTTGGAACATTCGCTTCCTAAATTGTGGCCTAAATGGAATAGTTTCGATACAATTCCCAAATATTTTGGAAACTCCAGTCATTGCTGACACCAGGATGGAAATTCAGCAGATAACTAAACCTTGTGAGCCCACACCCAGCGGGGCTGAGGGAGGCCCTGGCAGCTCCCCAGCACCTCCCTCTCAGTGGGACACCTCTGGCAGCCTCTCCCAGCTCGGGATCCCTCCAGTTTGCAACACTCCAAAGATCGTCCCTGATGCCCAGGACAATTCTGATCCCCCTCCACAAACACTCCTCCAGCTGTGACCCTTGTCTGTTGGGAAACACAAAGGGATTTGGGGCAGTGTTTCCCTGACAACAAGGAGAATTT
Organism: Manacus candei; assembly: GCF_025592945.1. Classification (NCBI taxonomy): domain Eukaryota; kingdom Metazoa; phylum Chordata; class Aves; order Passeriformes; family Pipridae; genus Manacus; species Manacus candei. The sequence goes on along the minus strand of NW_026138093.1, from coordinate 8,504,856 downwards.
GGGAGAGGGACCTATACCCACCCAGCTCTTGATGTGTCCACACATCTCTGCCTGGGTGTGGGTGTGAATTGACTGTGGTGTGAATGTTGTTATTATGAATCTTGAATTCAGTCACTGTTAAAATTGTAGCAAATGCTGTTGAACCACTTGATAATTGTTCAACTGGTCAATGATTAAGTGCTACTAATGTCTTTTACCTCCTTGTCTTTGGATCCAAATGCTTTACACCCTGACCCTCTTGCATCCCAAGGTTCTGTGTAAATAATTCTTTTCATCAAAAAAAATATTTTTTGTGATGTCCACTTTAAAATCTTCCCCCTTAGCTAAACTACAAGACAACTCCAATTAGCTGTAGAAGTCTTGATGACTTGAAGACAATTAAAGCAAAGGAAATATTTTGTTTTTCAGTGTTTTAATGGGCCCTACGGTGTGTTTGGAGTTGCATCAGCTGTCAGTCCAAGATAGGCCATGTCAGAACTGGTGAGGTTGGGGGGTGAGGAGCAAGGTTGATCATCCAGGGTCAGTGTGGATCTCCTGAGGAGACACTCAGCATCAAGATCACTTCGAGAACACCACTATCACCTCTTCTCTGACCTAAAAAATAGCCATCATTGAATTAAAACAAAAAAAGTACAAACTTTGAAGACTTGTTTTGAAACTGCTTTGAAGACAATTAAAGGAAGACAAAGAGATCCTGAGGGATTTCTGCATTTTAATGAGCCCCACAGGGTGTGTTTGCAGCCCAGCCCATGATCCTGAGGTACTGAGAGAAGACTGAAGCAGCTGCTGAAGAAGTCAGAAGCCAAAGTGCAAGTGCCTTGAAGCATTGCTGGGCCCCACTGAGGGCAGGCACTGCCAAAGCCTCCCCAGGGACTCCTTGGAGCAGCTCCTTGGAGGCCAGGAGTGCAGGCAGACAAAGGCTCTGGGCAGGCCCCTGCAATGCTGAGCAAAGCCTGCCTTGGTTTTGTGGAGCACAAAGGCCAAGGGCTGAGCCCCAGGCCCTGGCCCAGCAGATCCTGTCCCTCCCGGCTGGCTCAGGGCTGTTTGGGGGGCACTGGGATGGGAGGGGGAGGAACAACAAAGGCCCAAAACTGGGCAACCCCTGCCAGGCTCCTGAGGGAGGGGCGAGGCAGAAACCAAGGGCAGAACCTGCCAGGAAAGTTGGTTGTGGTGGCCTGAGTGGCAGAGGCAGCTGCCAGAGGCAAGAGGACAAAGGCCTGGGTGCCTTTGGGCCTTGCAGCCCTGCCAGAGCCCTTGGCCATCTCTCCTGCAGGCTGTCCTGCCCTGGCCCTGCTGCTGCTCTGGCCTTGCAGGCTGCACACACCCCTCCTGCTTTCCCACCCCCTCCCAGCAGCATTTCTAGACCCTCCCTGATGGCTCTGCACCAGCTCTGGCTGTTGCCATGGGCACTTGGCCTTCTGAACTTGGATCCTGAGCCCCTGTGCCACAGGACATCCCTGCCAGAGCCCAGGCCCTTCTCCTGGGGGTCACTGCAGAGCTGAGCAGATCCAGGTCACCTCCCATTCCTCTGCCAACCCCCTGGGCCTGCTCTGGGCCCTCCAGGTCCTTGCCCTGCTCCCAAGGGCTGTGGGGGTGCTTAATGGTCAGGGCTTGGGGTTTAGAGCTCAGAGTCAGGATTAGGCAGAATTTTAGAAGGTTTGTTGTTCTGATGGCAGTGTCTGGTTCATGATTAGGGTTTTAGGCTGGGTTAGGATTAAAGCTTGGCTTTTCATACCAACAATGCAGGTTTGGGATTAGGGTGGGCATTAGAGGACAAATAAGAATCTAGAATTCTGTGTTTGGGCTTTGCCTTTGAGGTCCGGTTGAGGTTGTGATTAGAGCAGTGGATTCCTTTCAATGGGTGGGGCAGCACTTTTGGATTTGGGCTTGAGGTCAGAAACAGTGTAAAAGTCCATCAGGAGCGTTTGCACAGTCAGTGTTTCAGCACCCTCAGCTTTAATTGAACCTGTTTTTACCTCATAAAAATCATTCCCCTCTGCTGGACAAGCCCCTCTTTCCTTCCCCAAATATCCAATCCTTTTTGTCCCAGTTTCTCCTAATCCTCCCCAAACTTTCATCTGGGTGGGCTCAGCTTTGTGATGACACTGTGCAACCTCATGGAATCAAGGGGCCATTGTGGCACTGCAGGGCCTCATGGAAACCAAGAAACACAGGGACACTGTGAAATCTTGTGGAACCAGGGGAACATTTAACATCTGAGGCCTCGTGGAACCAAAGGAACCCTGAAACCTTTTGGAACCTCATGGAACCAGGGGGCCATTGTGTCACTGTGGTGCCTCATGGAAACAAAGGAAACCTGGGACACAGTGGAACCTCATAAAATCAAGGGGCCACTGTGACACGATGGGGCCTTTTTGGAGTCAAATGGACCTTGGGACACTGGGGAACCCTGTGGAGTCAAGGGGCCATTGTGACACTGGGGAAACTCGTGGGAAAATGGAATGTAGGGACACTGTACAACTTCATGGAATCAAGGGGTCATTGTGACATTGCAGGGCCTCATGGAAACAAAACAAAATCCAGGCTTGTCCAGGTCCTGAGGGTGATTCAGAAGGGAGGCAGCAGACCCCTATAAACCCACCACTCCAGTGGTCTCTCCCTGCAGTCCATGGGTGTCCTGAGCATTTTGCCCGGTGCCTCCCTGCCCTGAAGGTTTCTGGCCATCAGGCTGGAGCTGAGGGGGTTGGGCAGGTGCCTGAGGAGGGGGTAGAACAAGGGCTGTGTCCAACTGTGCCAGGAGGGCTGTGCTGGGCAAGGAGGAGGAGGCTGCAGAAAACAGTGGCACTGGGGAGGGGAGAGGAGCAGGAGGAGAGACCTTGCGCCTGCCCACGCTGGGCAGGAGCTGCCCCAGGATGGCAGCTCTGAAGCACTCCCAGGATGTCCCTGGGAACAGGAGGGGAAGACTGGATCTAAAAATGGAACCTGGAAAGCAGAGAGCAGGAGTGTCATGGGGACACTGCAGGAGAGTTCCAGCCCTGGAGCAAGGTCACAGGAGAAGTGACCCAGTACATGCACTGCCCTCAGAAGATGCCACAGCATCCTGGAGATGCTGGAAGGGAGCCCAGCTCTGCTTCACAAGTTCCCAGGGCCTGTCCCTGCCTGTGCTCCAAGGGCTTCCAGCCCCCAGGACTGTGCTCAGAGAGCACTCAGGCCGTACAGCGAGAAAGGGGCTCAGGAGGACAGTGTGGAAGTGGCAAGAGAGCAGCTCTGGAAAGACCAAGCCCTGCTGCTCCCTGGCAGTGCTGCTGGGCTGGGATTATTGTCCCCTTCCTGTTTGCAAATACACCCTGTCCTGCAGTGTGCTGACCTTTAGGAACATCTGAGAAGAAGGGTCTTGGACAAAGATGGCACTTCAGGGTCCTTTATTTTGTTGAAATACTTAGAGAGAATAGTTCATCATTTATACATGTCTGGGTCAAATTCAATGTGTAGACACTAAATTAGAAGACAGATGCATAATAATATTTAATTGCAGAGAAAATTATTACAAAGAAAACCCCATGACCTCCTCGAAAAACCTGAGCAGGAAGGCTGGGCCATTAAGGAGTCCCATTCTGAATGCTACACACCAGAAAACAGGCACTTTATTGCTCCTGAGAAGCATCCAGTCATCATTTTCCTCAGGGCATCCTTGAGCTCCTGGTTCCTCAGGCTGTAGATGAGGGGGTTCAGTGCTGGAGGCACCACCGAGTACAGAACTGACACCACCAGGTCCAGGGATGGGGAGGAGATGGAGGGGGGCTTCAGGTAGGCAAATGGGCCAGTGCTGACAAACAGGGAGACCACAGCCAGGTGAGGGAGGCACGTGGAAAAGGCTTTGTGCCGTCCCTGCTGAGAGGGGATCCTCAGCACAGCCCTGAAGATCTGCACATAGGAGAAAACAAGGAAAATGAAACAACCAAATACTAAACAGGCACTAACCACAATGAGCCCAATTTCCCTGAGGTAGCCTGAGTGTGAGCAGGAGAGCTTGAGGATGTGTGGGAGTTCACAGAAGAACTGGCCCAGGGCATTGCCCTGGCACAGGGGTAGGGAAAATGTATTGGCTGTGTGCAGCAGAGAATAGAGAAACCCAGCGGCCCAGGCAGCTGCTGCCATGTGGGCACAAGCTCTGCTGCCCAGGAGGGTCCCGTAGTGCAGGAGTTTGCAGATGGCAACGTAGCGGTCGTAGCACATGATGGTGAGGAGGGAAAACTCTGCTGACATGAAGAACAGAAAGAAAAAGAGCTGCGCAGCACATCCCATGTAGGAGATGGTTGTGTTGTTCTGGAGGGAGTTGTGCATGGCTTTGGGGACAGTGGTGCAGATGCAGCCCAGGTCTGTGAGGGAGAGGTTGAGCAGGAAGAAGTACCTGGGGGAGTGCAGGTGGTGGTCACAGGCTACGGCGCTGAGGATGAGGCCGTTGGCCAGGAGGGCAGTCAGGGAGATGGCCAGGAAGAGCCAGAAGTGCAGGAGCTGCAGCTCCCGCCTGTCTGTGAATGCCAGGAGGAGGAACTGGGTGAGGGAGCTGCTGTTGGACATTTATTGCCTCTGGGTGTTTGTTTCCAACACAGGAGAAGAAGACAGTAAGAGGCCAGTTAGTGTGGACTTATCTAAACAAAGTCAAAGCTGTATTCTACAGACACTCCCCATGTCACACACAGACAGCCTTTTGATTTCCTAGGAGATCTTTCTTCAGCTCCAGTGCTGGGTCCCTACTGAACAGCATTTTCTCTGTTTTAGCATCACTGTGCTTCTGTACAGGCATTTCACATAACAAGGAGATGTTTAGGGACAGGTTTCCAACCTGGAGGGGAATTCAGAGCTTGGAAGGAAACCTCAGGGAGACAGCCAAGTGTCCTTATGATGACATTTGATTTAAGCAGACTCAGCTCCTTCCCCAGCAGCACAGACTGCACTGGTATGGGTCATATGCCGTTTGCAGGTGCAAAAATGACATCTCAGACCGGTCCTGATGGGTCTAGCAGAGGTGATGCTGGTGCTGCCCACAGGCAGAGCAGTGGCTGAAAGCACATTAGGAAGCTCAGATAGACCTACTGAGCACTCACAGTTCAGATGTCTCAGGGACCTCTCAAAATTAATACTTTCTTAATGATTTATTCCTCCCATTCCTCAAGAGCAGGAAACTGGAAACACAATCTCAGGAAATTTCTTTAACCTTATAAAAATCTTTGTCTTGGAAATATTCTGAGAGGGAGCTGAAGCTCTGAGCATGTCCTCCTCCTCTGCACTCCAGATGCTCTCAGAGTTGCACTTACAGAATCTGTAGTTGGTGGGCAGTGCCAGCTTTCCCAGATGCCTCCAAAAGCTGCAGTCCCATTGCCCTGCATGACCAGACTTCCTGTGCCAAGATCTGCTAAAAATTCTCCCCCAGTGAGGTCTCAGCATCATTCTACGTCTGACAGCCTTTAACTTCTGTCTGCCTCACTCCCCTGCCCTTGGTGCTGCAGGCAGTGCCCTCAGCCCTGCTGGGCTGTGCAGAGGAGCTGCTCACCAGCAGAGCTGTCTCTTCGAAGCTCTTCTTGCTTGCCAGGAGCTCCCAGTGTGCCAGGAGCCCGGCCCAGCTCAGCAGCACAGCAACAGCCCCAGGCATTTCATGACCCTCAGGGGGATTGGTGTTGTTTACATGAGACAGTCCTTGAGAGTAAGTTCAAACAGTTTCTCAAGAAGTCAAAGTGAGATTGAAACATAAAAGTTTCCTTTAGTACTAATGAGTCTCACTGAGGAACACAACTGAGAACGTGTCCCCAGGTTCCAGTTAGAGCAGAAAAGTGCAGACAGTGATGACAAGGATGGACAAGCAAGGGAAAGGTGGCTCTGATGCTGAATAAACCTTGATATGTTTTCGTTAATCCAAAGGGTCAAGCCCTGACCCCCAGCCTCTGGGAAGGCAGATGCTGTCCCTGCCTCATTCCTCAGGGCTCTTCCTGGGGCACTGGGATGTGGGATGTGCAATGCCAAGGGCAGGACCATGGGGTGGCACCTGCCAGGCTGCTGAGCAGGGACAAGGAGGCCATGAGGCCCCAGGGCTGCGAGGGCCACTCCCCTCCTCCTGGCATCAGGGGCACAGACAGCAGCCCTGGCAAAAGGCCTGCAGAAGGTGGCTGTGTCAGGGCCTTTCAGCTTCTCCCCCTCCCTGTCTCCTCTCCAGCCCAGGCTGTCCTACGGTGTCCATGCCCTGCCCCTTTCCCTGCAGGCTGTCATCATCCCCCCGGCTGCCCCACCTGGCTGGCACCTTCCTGCACTGACATCTCTGCGTCCTCCCTGGCTCTTCCTGCACACACAAAGCCTTGGGTTCATCCAGACTCCTTCTGGGTGTTGTGTTGCAGCACAGTATTTTCCATGGAGTGAAATTCCTCTTTCCTCATGTCCACTCAGGACCTCCCCAGTTGCACTTGGCATTAATTCTTTCTTTCTCGTGCTCTTTTCTGTTATGACAAAAGGATCCACCATCTCTAAATCCTCCCTTCAAGCCCTCTCAGGGCTGTCCTGTACTGTCCTCAGTCTCCACACCATTGAGGCCACAGCTCCTTAGACCCTCTCTACTGTTCATGTGCTTGAGACCTTTAAAGCCCATCCTGGGAGATCTCTGGGCACTCACTGTTTTTGCAGATGAAAATGTTGTGCTCATAGTCTAAGGAAATCTCAGTGACACTTTTTACCAAAGCCATTGCTACACTGCAGGGCCTTTATGGAGCTAAAGAATGCTGGGAAAAAGTGCAACCTCATGGAATCAAGGAGCCATTGTAACACTGCGAAGCCTCAAGGAATAAGGGATCCAATCTTTGCCTCAGATTTTGTCAACAAATTCAATTTAAGGGATTACAGAATTGTGACTGAACCACTTTTTTCCCACACGTTTTAATGATTGGCAAAATGAGAGTATTTATATGAAAAGAATCATTTATTCTTTCAAATGATCAGACAAAAGATCTTAATCAGAATTATTTATTACACAATACAAAGGCTAAAACTGCTAGTTGTACAGTATAAGATAGGATAGTGCACTATATTGAACCAATTATTGAAACAATTATATTAAAGCTAGCCAAAAGAAATAATTATTACATAAAGATCTGATGTAACCCACCCAGACCAACAGTCATGGGGAGATTTCTTTTGCTCAGCCTTGAGGAGTGTCCTTGGAGGGCGTCCCCACCCAAGGCAGGAATCTCCACACATCTACCCCAAGAAGGGCTGTGTTAGAAGAACCTGCCTGGATGAAAGGGGACTGGACTTTTTTCATATGAAGTGACTGACTGCTCCTCACAAATGTACAGGCAGTTACCAGCTTCTCTGTCCCATCCAACTTCCAAAAGCAGGATGTGTGTTTGGAGTTGGGTGAACCAGGTTGGTTTGAGCATCATTCAACACCAAAACCATTCCCATGGTGCCACCGGTAACTCTCAGATCTCACAGACAGCTTGCATGAGAGCTGGCACTGTTGGCATTGTCTGATGGGATTTTAGGCCTTATCAGGGTAGGCCCTCCTGCCACCTGAGCAGAAAGGTTGGCTGTGAAAGTCCATCCTGGAGATGCACAGGTAGCCAAGAGTTGGGCTCCTGAATGACATCCAACAATGGACAGGGGGATGGGACTGACCAGATGAAAGTGTCTCAGGTAGAGCTGGACTGGCAACACAAGGGGGAATTATTCCTGGCTCACTGGGCCCAGGACATCTCAGGTCCTGAGGGAAGAGGTGCAACATCCAGCTGGGCTTGTGATCCAGGGGTGCATTTAACCATGGACACCAACTGCCAGGTTCTCCAGAACTGGGAAACATGTGTTGCCATCAAAGAGGCCAAGAGGGTAAAGTCCCTGTGGGGTGGGGGATGATGGCTGAACTAGAGATGTGGGCAGGCCTGGCAGATTGATCCCAGCACACTCCCCAACCCACCAAGGCAAGCTCTACGTGCTGACAATGGTGGACACAACCCCTGGATGGCAGGAGACACACCCTGTGCCTCCCAGCACTGCCCAGAACACCATCCTGGGCCTGGAAAAGCAAGTCCTGTGGAGACACGGCCCTCCAGAAACACTGGGGTTGGACAGCAGGACTCTTTTCCAAAACAACCTTGTGCACACCTGGACCAGAGAGCTGGGCATGGAGTGGATGGATCATATTCCCTGTCAGGCACCAGCCTCTGGGAAAGTTGAGTGGCAGAATGGACTGTTCAAAACCACCTTGAAAGCAATGGGCAGTGGAACCTTCAAACCTTGGGATGTGCATTTAGCAAAAGCCACCCAGTTAGTTAATCCTGTAAGCTCAAGAGAGAAAACTCCAGGCCAATTCAGTGTCTAAGATCAGCTCCAAAGAGCAGGTCCTTTAATCAGGCCCACAGGCCCAGGGGAACACACACGACGCGCCCTCCCAGGCAATGGTTCTACAGTTTTAGAAGATGGTCCATCCAATGCCAGAACTCTCCACCCCCCACTTCTGCGCAGTTCTGCCCCCAACACACCCCTTGGGGAATTGGGTTTGTGGGCTTTGGGACCCCTTCTTCCTCATCTTTCTCTTCTTCACAGCACGTACAGTCCTTGGAGTGCCTCCAGAGTTCTGGGCTTGAAGGTTGCTTTGTCTCTTGTGGGATCTTGTTGTCCAAGCCTAGGGTGTGATGTTGTTCAATAGAGGTGTTTTTCTACAATTCTACCTTGCAAAGAAGTCTAAACAGGCTAAAGGAATTTAGAAAGTTTGATATCAAATGGGGTAATAAGGTTAGGTCTGTGTAAACTACTATGCTAAAGGGTGGAATATAATACAGTTACATTAACATCTACATTTACTACACAACTACTTTTAAAATCTAAAATAAAAAATATCCAGAAAGCTTTAAGGCATCACACAAACCTTGTTAGTTAACTCTACTAACTGGTCCTGCCCAAAAAGAACCTCTGTGTACCACTGAAGGGGATAAAACCCCTGTGGTCCATATGAGGAATATGTTAGGGAGGACATATTCCATAGTTTGGTTGAGTCCTGCCTCAAGCAAAGGCAAACCCACCCATGGGATTGTTTCTGCTCAAGGACTTGGGTGCACTTGGTGGATGATGCAGAGGGATGGGGAAACAGTTTGTGTACCTGTCAGAGACCGAAACACCTAATGATTTATGCATTCTAGGATTGCCAAGGGACTCTTGCAGGTTTCTGCAGGACTTTTGCATTAGACCTCTGATGGCCCATCAAAGCCCATTCCCCCTCTGCCAATCCTGAAAGGCAGGAAAAACCCTTTTCCAGGCCCCTCACGGGAACTCTGCACAGGCCCAGGAGATGTTGGGGGTTCGTGGCATGGCCCGGGACACTGTCCATGGATATAATAACTCATAACTTCTTGGAGTGTGGGGGCTTCCTTCCCCCACCCCCAGTGGATCAAGGCCACCACTTCAACTGACAGACATGGAAGCTGCAACTCTCAAGTTCCATCTCTGGACCCCGTGGGCAGTGACTGTAGACATCTTTCCACTCTCAGCTTTGCTTTCCCTTACTCTCCCTTACCCTTATCCTGTCTTTCTTTCTCTCCCTTATGCATTTTCCCTAAAGGTTCTCTTTATGCCATATTGCTGTAGATGAGAGATAGAGATGATAACACCCAAAATGGCAACATACCTGTTTACCTTTGAAATGAAATTGTTCTAAATTAAACCCTACATATATATGTTTTCAAACACTGATTATTTAGTTTCATTTCACTCTAATCCATCCCAAGGGATTTATTAATAAGAACCTGGTTACCCCCCCCTTTCTGGGGTGGGTAGTAACAGACCCCTTGTAGCAGGATGTTCTACCTGGAAAAGAATCTGATGGGAGAATGCAAGCACTGCAAGCTCTCTGTGGGGAGTTACTGCTGGTGCCAAGGGGTTGGTTTAGTGTTGAATTGTGCCAAACCCAGCCTGGTTCCCCAACCTTCCAACACACATCCTGCTTTTGGAAGCAGAGTTTGACAGATCAGCTGCTCACTGGCCTGGGAATATGTGACTGAGATCCATCAGTGACAAAGCATAAAAGCCCAAGGCCAACTTTCCTAGAGCAGATTCATCCAAAGACTTTCTTGAACTCTGTGTGGAGCTTCTGCTGTGAAGCAGGGACAGCTCTTGATGGTCACTGCCCGGGGGTAAAAGAAAGAGAGAGATCTGCCTTGATTTATTTTTGTCAGACACCACCAGGGCCTCCCTACTTTCTGCCGGGATCGGACACCGCCGGCGGCCCCGGCCCTGCCGGGCTCCATCAGCCTGAGCAATTGCTGCCAAGGAGGGGCCGGGGGCTTCCTCTTGGCCTTCGTCTCCCTGGCGCTGGGGCTCGGCTTCTACCTGCGCCAGAAGGGGAGGGGGGTCCCAGGGGGTCGTGTGTCCCCCCAGAGCGTCTGTGCCCCCCCGGGGACCCCCCACCCCGCTGTCACCCCCTTTTCTCTCCCCACAGAGCTCCTGAGCCGGCGGCGGCCGCAGCCCCTCCCCGGGGCCTCAGGCCCAGCCTGGACCCCTCCTGTCCCTGTGAGGATTTTGGGGGGTCGTGTGTCCCCCCCTCCCCTGCTGCCACTCCTGATCCCAGGAAAGCTTCTCAGTTCTCCCCAGTCCTCGTTATTGCGGGGCAGTGGGGGAGGGGCTTGGGGGAATCCCAAGGGGTGGAGCCGAGTTTGGGGGGGGCAGAACTGGCTCCAGGATGGATCGGGAATAGGGACTCCCCTGTTTCCCCCCATGTAAACCCACTCTGGGGGGGGCTTTGGGAGTGCACCTGCCCCTCAGTAGGCACCCAGCTCATCCCAAAAGGTGCTGGGAACCCCTCAAAACCTTCTTAGAGCTCCCCGAGGACCCCCAAACACACTCAAAGCCCACCCAGGACCCCACCCAACCTTTTCTCTGGGGGGACTTCTCTGGGCACTGGTGGTGCTGGGAGCCCCCCCGGCTGCTTTGGGCGAGGAGTTCTTAGGTGAGCGGGGGGTGGGAAGGGGGAGGTCAGTGGGAAAAGGGGGGGTTAGGGGGGATAAAGGGGTAGTGGGACCCCAAACTGAGTGGGAGGGGAGTGAGACCCCTCAAAAGTGGAGGGGGGGACCATTGAGAATGATGGGAAATAAGTGGGAGAGGTCAGGAGAGTGGGGAAAGAGGAGGGTGGGACCCCCAAACTGAGCATGAGAGGGCTGGGGAGTGGGGAGATGATGTGGAAGGGGTGAGAGAGGGGGGAAAAATGGGGATTGGGACCCCCAGAGTGATCCTAATTGGGGCTGGGGATTGAGTGGACTATGAAAAACTGGGAGGAACAGGGAGAAGGGTAAAAGAGCAGGGGTAGTGTGGTGGGATAAACGGTCCCATGGGAGCCTTTGGGCACAGGAGGGCTGGGAAAGGGGGGTGGCCCCTCTGAGCTCCCAACTTACTGTACGGTGCTGGGGGCTGCTGGATCCAATCTCAACCTTGGATCATGCCAACAGTTTCAGTTTAGAGAAATTACAGAAGTGTGACTGAATCACTTTGGTCCCCTAGGTTTTATTGATGGCAAATCAGATCTATTGATAAAAAGGAATTTATTTAGGGATACAAATGATCAGACAAAAGATCTTCATCAGAATTACTTAGTGCACAATATATACACTAAAACTACCTGTACAGGATAAGATAGGACAGTGCTCTACACTAAAGCAATTGTTGAAGCAATTCTACTCAAGCTGCCACAAAACGAGAAATTTTTAATTAGAGACAGATGGAACTCCCCCAGACCAACGCTGGTGGGGAGATCTCTGCTCTCAACCTCCAGGAGTGACCCTGGGGGGGTCCCCAGCCAAGGCAGGAATCTCCACACACCCTTCAGAAGGGTTCTGTTGTCAGAACCTGCCCCTGGGAAAGGGGACTGGCCCTTTGTGGTCAAAAGGGATGGACTGACAGTCACTGGACTCCAGGGGTTGCCTCCCCATCAGGGGCTTCATTCGGGGTGGAAGTAGCGGCCAAAGCTCTTCCTGCAGTCGGAGCACTGGTGGGGCTTCCCTTACTGGTGGGTCCGTTGGTGTTTGGTCAAGTTAGAGCTCTGGGTGAAGCTCTTCCCACACTCCCCACACTTGTAGGGCCTCTCCCCGGTGTGGATGCGCCGGTGGGTGACGAGGTTGCAGTTCTGGTTAAAGCCCTTCCCGCAGTCGGTGCAGCGGAAGGGCCTCTCATCCGTGTGCGTCCGCTCATGCGTGAGGAGATTCCCACTGGTCTGAAACCTCTTCCCACATTCCCCACACGTGTATGGCCGTTCCCCAGTGTGGATGCGTTGGTGTTTGCGAAGGGTGGAGCTGTCACTGAAGCTCTTCCCACATTCCCCACATAGGTAGGGACGTTCCCCAGTGTGAATGTGCTGGTGTCTGAGTAGGTCTGTGCTCTTCCTGAACCTCTTCCCACATTCCAAGCATCTGAAGGGCTTCTCCCTACTGGGAGGCTGCTCAGGGACCACCAGGTCAGAGCTCCCCCTCAAGCTCCGGCCGCCTTCCCGGCACAGGCTGGCTCTTTCCTCCTCAGAGCACCCTGGGATGGCTTTGGAGCCCCTCCTGCGGGGGGATCTCCGGCCCTTTTCCTCCCCGCTGCCTTCCTGCGCCGGGGAGCCCTTCAAAACGGCCTCTCCCACCAGGGTCTCACGGGGGGATTTGTCCTCTGGGCTCTCCGTCCTCAGCTCGGGGCCTGGGGCAGGAAGCAAGAAGGACAGGCAGGGGATTTGCCTCCGACCCACAGGGAAGGCCAAGGACATCCCCCCAACTCCGGCCCCGGCAGGACGGCGGCGCCAGCGGGGTTGTCCTGCAGCCGGGGCCATGCTGGGCTGACAGAGCCAGCACAACACCCGCCCAAAGGGACACTGACTTCCTCCTCACCTGCCTGGGGGGCCCAAGGCATCTTCCTCTTCCTCGCAGCCTCCTCCTCCATCCGACCAAGCTTTGGGAAGGACAAATCCTGATGGGGGGGAAAACAAGGGCTGAGTGCATTGGCTTGGGGGTTCCCAATGCCCAAGACCATCTCTAGAACTCACCGGACATCCTGTGTCCATAAAAACCTCCAAAACACCAAGACTCAGCCCAGAAAAACCCAAATCATCGAGATTCAGGCAAAAGCCTATAAGAAATAGTGAGAAGACTCTTGCCCTCCCAAACTGAAAAGCTGAGATTCACCTAAAAATACTCTAAAATATGAAGATGAGCCCAAAAAAATTCTCCTAAGATTTCCCATTCTCTGGTTTCCCCCCTCTAGGGTTCAGAGAGTCTCCGCTGTCTGGGATGCTGAGGGTTCTACCTAGAGATGCTGGGAGTGTTGGGGGTCTCAAGGGTCCCTTCTCCTCTGATTCTCGCCTTCGGGATGCTGCATTCCCAGAAATTCCCCCTCTCCAGGTTCTCCACTTTGTTGTCCTAGGGGATCCCAGGGGTCCCCACTGTCCAGGCTTCCCCTTCTCCGTGCCCCCCCTCTCCAGGTTCTCAGGGCTCTCGAAGCTCCTCCCTATCTCCAGCCTCCCTCGCTCTCCAGGGATCAAGGCATGGGGACACCGAGGCACCCCCACGGCAACCCCGCTCCCGCTCTCCCCACTCCCCTCAGCCCCCCCCTCCCACCCCTTTCACATCAGCCCCCCAAACCCCGGCTCCCCCCAGCTCCCTTTGGGGGTGACCCACCCGCTCTTTTCCCTTCTCTCTGTACAAAATTGCTTCCCAATATCCAACCTAAACCTCCCCTGGCACAGCTCCAGACCCAGCCCTCTTGTCCTACTGCTGCTTCCTGGCAGAACAGCCCCAGCCCCACCTGGCTCCAACCTCCTGGCAGGGACTTGCAGACAGTCAGGAGGTCTCCCCTGAGCCTCCTCTTCTCCAGCCTCAACACCCCCAGCTCCCTCAGCCTCTCCTCACACCACTTGTGCTCCACTCCCTTCCCCAGCCTCACTGCTCTTCTCTGGATCCTCTGACCCCAAAAATGCTCCCCCTCCCATAGAAAGGCCAAGGGCATCTGGGGACAGTTGGGGGGCTTTGTGGGGCACTGGGTGATTACTGGGGGATACTGGGACACACTGGGGGGAACCAGAGGGCATTGGGAGGATTGGGGGGTTACTGAGGGACACTGGGAGGGCACTGGGAGGGACTGGAGGTGAACTGGGGCACACTTGGGGGCACTGGCAGAGAACTGGGGAGTTACTGGGGGATTACCAAGATACATGGAGGGACACTGGCAGGTTACTGGGCCATACTGGAGGTTACGGGGTGCTCACTGCAGGATCACTGGGCCATACTGGGGGGCAGTGGGAGGTCACTGGGACACACTGGGTGGTCACTGAGGGGGTTACTGGGCCATACTGAGGGTAACTGGGAGGTCACTGGGATATACTGGGGGCACTGGGATCCCTTTACCTGGATGTGGTACATCTCCCCTTCCAGATTTTGGGGGGCATCCCTAGGCCCCCTCCCCTGGGGGCTGGAGGATCCCCTGAGCCCCACTGCTGGGCTTTATGGGACCCTGTGAAATCCCCTCAAAACCCCTGAAATCCCCCTTTGACCCATCAAAACCTTCTCAAGGTCCCCTCAAATCCCCTCAGAGACCTCATCCCTCCCCAGCACCCTCTAAACCCTCTCAGTGACCCGCAAAACCCACCTGGGACCCCCCAAGCCCATTCAGGGACCCCCCAATCCCCCTTGGGGACCTTCAAAACTGTCTGAGACCCACTAAACCCCCCAGAGACCCCAAAACTGCCTCAAGGTCCCCGCAAAGCCTCCCAGGAACCCCAAACCTCCCCAGAGAGCCCCAAAGCCCACCTGGGACACCCCAAATCTTCTCAGAAAACAAAACTCCCATCAGAGCCGCCCAAAACCCTCCAGGGACCTTCAACCTCCCCCCCGAGTCCTTTCAGGGACCCCTCACAACGTCCCCGGGAACCCCCGAACCCCCCCGACAAATCATCCCGAGCCCTCCAGGCTTTCCACCCACAGCCGCGCTCCCCGCAGCCCCCGAGGGGATCCCCAGACCCCGCTCTCGCCGCCCCCCCGCCAACTCACCCAGCGAAGTGCAGCGGCCGCAGGCGAGTCCTCCTCACTCCCGACCACGAGGCCAAAATGGCGCTCGCTCCGCGCGCCCTCCGCCTTTACAGACCCGCCCCACAGCCAATCAGCGCGCGGACACGGCCCCTGCCCGCCCCCCGCCTGCGCGGGGCATTGTGGGAGTTGTAGTCCCTGCGGCGGGGGAGGATCGGACTTGTTGGGTTTTAGTTTTTCTGTCTTCTTTTATTTTCTCTTTTTCCTTTCTTTCTTTTTTCTTTTTTTCCTCTTTTTATTCTCTTTTTTCTCTCTCTTTTTTCTTTTTTCTCTTTTTTATTTGTTCTTTCTTTTTTTTCTCATTTTTATCCTGTTTTTTCTTTCTTTTTTTCTCTTTTTTTTTCTCCTTTTTCTCTCTTTTCTCCCTTTTTTTAAATTTTCTTTTTTCTTATTTTTCCCTTTTCCTTTTTTTTTTACATTGTTTTCTATCAGTTGTTTTATTCAAGGACGATTTAAACACATATCAAAACAATCTCCAGGTACATATCCTGCCACAACAGATAATCTGCCATTGTTCCAGGTTCCTGAGAATTTCCCAGATCACAAACACTGAGACACCAAGGGTGGAAGTGAAGCAACTGTATCCTGTCCCTTGCCACAGCCTTCAATCCACACCCAGCCCTGGATTTCTGCAAAGCCTCTGGGCAGGAGCAGGAGATGGAGCTGGTGCTCGGCGGGAGGGGCAGCAACAACAAACCCGTGTCTTTGGCACAGGGGAAGGAATTTAGTGCTTGAGGGGTTACATTCCACAGGCTCCCCTGGGGATCAGCTCATGCTTGGACAGTGAGAACAGCAAGGACATTCCTAATAAAAATGCCCGAGGGAAGGGAGCGGAGGGGGAGCAGGGGCAGGAAAAGGAAGCAGAGCGATGGAAGATGGGCTGGGGCGGTCGGGGCTGGGGGAAGGCAGGCTGGACAATGCCTTGTTTGGTCCAGCAGCTGGACCAGCTCCAGGGCAGATGTCGGGGGAGCCTCTGCCACAGGGACATGGACAAACAGACCCTACAAAAGCTCTCAGAGGGGTTGGGGGCTCTGGGCGGGGCTGCGCTCTCGCCTCAAGCCAGGATATCCCAGGGCAGTGGAACAGCAATTCCTGTCAGCTCCCAGCAAAGATTATTGGGGTTTGCACCAGGGAAATATTGACGCTCCAGCTTCTTCTTCTCTTTTTAGAACTTTGAGCTTGCAGTCGGGTAGAAGGGCTGGTGGGGGAGTGGGAAGAGACCCACTGAGGGACACATCTCATCCCTCAGTTAGATGGAGCTAAACCCCTGATCTTGCTTAGGAAGAGCTGCTGATGCTCAGTTGTCTTCTTTCCCTTCTGCTTTAGTGGGATATTACATTTCCCTGCAGTATTTGGGATAGAATGGTATGTCAGCTGGAATGTTTTGGTTCTTATAGAAAGTATGAACACATTTTACTGAAGGTATTTTTACATAGGTGAGACCTCCAAAAAAACCCAAAGGCAATATAAGTGCAGAATAAAGTGAACTTTGGAGTTTTCTTTTTAATTCTTGGGTAGAAAAGCCATCCCTGTTAGGGACAGCAATTTATTGCATTGCTGAAAAAAAAACAAACTAAAAAAAGGAATCTGAATTTGTTCCTATTCAGATTTGCTTTTGATCATAAGAATCCTTGTAGTGAAAAGGGCTAATTTACTCTTTCTAGAGGAATGTTTTAAGTGTGATTATCACAATATCACAGCTGCTGAAAAGGTCTAAAATAGGACATTGACCTTGAACCTGTTCCTGCGTTTAGGATGTGGTGCTTAACATTCAAGAGACAATAGAACTGCAACTCATTTATTAAGGTATCATCTCAAAATGTTCACTCTTGCTCTGTAAAGACATGCCACAAGGATTGTAAAAAGCTTGCAGTATCCCATGAAGTACATGTGGTATTTTATCAGTGTAAATATAAGATTATACTATATATATTTTTTATATATATTATATATATATATACTTATATTATATATAAGATTTTCAAGATTTCTGCTGGCAGTACTCCATAACTAAAGTAAGTTTTCCCTTTGGTGCTGCACTAGTTTATGATTTAATTGTTACTGACATTCCACCAGTCATATTATTAGCTTCACCAAATGAAAGGGAAATAATCCTGTATTAATTAAAGAGAGCAACTGAATTCCCTCAGTCATCTTATCCTTGGCTGTCTGAGACAGTGATGCACTTCAGCTTCCCTAAAGAAACTTCCACCAAAAAAGAGCTTGGGGTGATAGTGAGAGATCCAGATTGAAGGGTGTACCTGAATTATCTTTAGGGAGGAGACCTTTTTTCGTGGGTGACAGGCAATGTGCCTGTGGCTCTCTTTTTCTTTCTGGGTTATTTTTCCCTTTCTTTTTGTCAGAGGCTTTGGAAAAGCTGTTTTGTCAAGAGAATAATATTCATTTATAGCCATGTGAACGGTTTCTATCCTATACCAGTGAAGGCAGTCACCTAAATACCCAGACCCATGCCTTTGAAAATAAAACAAGGAGAAAACATGGAGTATTTGTTTGAGACCAGATAAACTGAATGTAGTTCAGTAACATGGTAAGGCAATTGCTGTTATTTCACAGAGACATTTCTTTGTATGCTGGAACTGAGGGTAGCAGCAAAAGCTAAAAGCCTTGCTCTGTGTCTTTGTGAACACACTGTGGGTAAGTTCAAAGGAGCATTCAGAGATTGTGTGTGTGAGCCTTTTTCCCTAAGATCAAAACAAGGAGTAATTATTGCTAAATCCAGCAGATGGCTTTTTCTCTTTATTCCCAATCACTGATTAAAGAAACATAACTCAGAAGTGATCTCACTCTGTGCTCCAGTGACATTAACATTAGAACAAGATTGTCACTGTCTACTGGTCTCTTGTGCTCCTCACTGGAAGGCACTTGGTGCACCCCTGGATATCCTGCTAATGAGGTAAAAAACTAACCCTTCTAAAGTTCCAGATTTTCCTCACCTGTTTGGACACAGTTGGACAAACTGGACCAAGTTATTACTTGAAAGCCACCTGCTGGATTTAGCATTAATTATTCTTTGTTTTGATCGTAGAGGAAAAAAGCTCACACAACACAATCTCTGTGGACCCAACAGAGAAAACATCCCCAGGGTCCTGTTACAGCACAAACCTGCAAACAGGGATGACAGGTCAGAGAATCACAGACTCATCAAGGTTGGAAGAGACCTTCCAGATCTTCTAGTCCAACTGTCAACCCAGCACCACCAGAATCACCCCTAAACCCCATCCCAAAGCGCTACATCCAGATGCCACCTGAATGCTTCCAGAGACTGCACCACCTCCCTGGGCTACTTGTTCCAATGCCTGAGTACTCTCTCAGTGGAAAAAGGGTTTTTGAATATCTAATATGAACCTTGCCCAAAGCAATTTGAGGCCGTTTCCTCTCTTCCTGTCACTAAAGGCTTTGCAGAAGAGACCAACCCCCACCCCACTAAAACCTCCTTTCAGGTAGTTGGAGAGTCCCCCCACCCACCCCCAAGTCCCTTCCTACTGAGCAGCTCTCCAGCCCCTCTGCCCCCAGCCTGGAGTGTTCCAGGGGGTTTTTGGGACCCAAGGGCAGGCCCTGACACTTGACCTTATTGATCCAGCCTGTCCAGATCCCTCTGCAGAGCTGAAGTCAGACCACCAGCAGTCCAAGGTTTCAGTTCTGCTGCCCCCTCCTTCCTTCATTCAGAAAGGAAAATCCCATCATTTTGGGGTCTCTGTGCCCGTTGGCTCCGACCACCACATCCCCCACCAGTCACAGAATCATGGAATGGTTTGGGTTGGAAGGGACCTTAAAGAGCATCTCAGTCCAACCCCCTGCCATGGGCAGGGACACCTTCCACTAGACTCAGAGCTCAGAGCCCCATCCAACCTGGCCGTGAACACTTCCAGGGATGGGGCAGCCAGAACTTCTCTGAGCAACCTGTGCCAGGATCTCACTACCATCACAGCCCAGAAATTCTTCCTAATATCCCATCTAACCCTTCCCTTTCTCAGTGTGAAGCCATTCTCCTTGTCCTGTCACTCCAGGCCCTTGTAAATAGTCTCTCTCCATCTTTCTTGTTGTCTCCCTTCAGGCACTGCAAGGCCACAATTAGGTCACCCCAAAGCCCTCTCTTCTCCAGCCTGAACAATCCCAATTCTCTCAGCCTTTCCTCACAGCAGAGCTGCTCCATCCCTCTGACCATCTTGCTGCTCCCCTCTGGACCCGCTCCAACAGGTCCATGTCCTTCCTGTGCTGGAGCCCAGAGCTGGAGGCAGCTCTGCAGGGGTGACAACATTACAGCCCTGTGTGTTCCAGCAAGGACACTGTGGAACCTCCTGGAGTAAAGGGGCCATTGTGACACTGTAGGGCCTTCTGGAGTCAAAGGAACCCTGGGACACTGTGGAACCTCATGGAATCAAGGGTTCATTGTGCCATGAAGGGCCTCATGGAAACAAGGGAGCCCTGAGACATTTCGGGCCCTGACAGAATAAGGGGACATTGTGACACTGAGGAATCTCAGGGACTCAGAGGCCACTGTGACACTGCAGGGACTCATGGAACCAAAGGAACCCTGAGACTTTTCAGAACCTCATGGAATCAAGGGGCCACCGTGACACTGCAGAGCATCATGGAGACAAAGGGACCCTGGGACACTGTGGACCTCAAGAAATCAAGGGCCCATATTGGCACTGTGGAACCTCATGGAATCAAGGGGCCACTGTCACACTGCGGGGTCCAATGGAAGCAAAGGAACCCCTGAGACATTGTGGAACCTCATGGAACCAACGGGCAATTGTGACACTGCAGGGCTCATGGAACCAAAGGATTCCTGGGACACTGTGGAATCTCATGGAACCAAGGGGCCACTGTGTATGTGGGGCCTCCTAGAACCAAAGGAGTCCTGAGACATTTTGCAAACTCATGGAATCAAGGGTCCATTATCACACTGCAGAGCCTTACGAAGGCAAATGGACCCTGTGACTCTGTGGAACCTCATGGAATCCAGTGGCCATTCCCACACTGTAAAACCTCATGGATACTCTCAGGTTCCCATTATTAAGAGACACCTCTGCCCAAATTCAGCTGCAAAGGAGACCATGTGCCAAAGGCAGCAGTCCAGCTTTGATTTAACAGTAAATAGGAGGGAGAGAGAGAGAAAGAAATAGAAAGAGAGAGAGGAAGGGGGTGGTGGGAAGCCAGAGAGAGAGAGACAGAGATGAAGTAAATATATCACACCATGGAGATCCCTGAGGCTCCCACTGGTCCTTCTTCACCCTGCTCTGCTCGGTGGAGGGTCCCCAAGTTGTGCTTCTGGGCTATCACTTTTATACAGCCCAAGCCCCGGGTATCCAGGGGGGTAGATGCTGTTCCCCCAGCTTGGGCTGGCACATCTACAAGGACTTGCTTCCTTTCCCACAGCTTGCCACGGTGGGAGTTTTGCCCGGTGTGCTTCCAGTCTGCAGGTGGGAATCTTTGTCTGGATGGGTTCCCCAGACCTGCCTTACCAGCCCTGGCTTCCTGTTGGGGCTGTCTGCTCTTTCCCACACTCTGCACAGTGCAATTCTGTCCTGGGGGCTACTTCCAGAGCTTCACCTCCCTTTAGGCCTTGGAATTAAAGGCCTTCCTGTTTGCCACCAGTGCTTGTGTGTTGTGGTGCCTTATGGGATTTTCCTGCTTTGACAGTGTTTTGAGACAGTTCATTGTGCCCTTCAAGTCCTTCCATGTGCACACACACACACCACTCTCACCAGTGTCTGGCCCTCCAAAGAACACAAGCCCTGATGATTTGTAGCTCCCACTCCAGTGGTTGGCACTTGGAGCTCCCTCCGTACCCAGAGCTCAGAGCTCCCTTGTGCCAGAAAGTTTAAAGAGATTGTGCCTCATTCTGCCAAGACAACCCTTGGAAAAAAGTGCCCCTCTGTGTTTCCTGGGATAAGAGCACTCTATTGTCATCTTCCAAAACCTTGGAGAGGTCCCAGAGATCTCCCAGGAAGGAATTTGAGGCCTCAAGCACATGACCCGTATATAGAGGCTGAGGACTCAGGGGTCAGGGGTGGGAAGATTGAGGACAGTAGAGGAGTAGCCTGAGAGGTCTGGAAGGGGGGTGTCAGAGCTGGTGGAGCTTTTCTTCCTGTCAGAAAACAGCCTAAGAAAGAACTAGTGCCACCAAGGGCAGCTGGGGTGGCCTAGACTGGTGACAAGAAGTCAGAAATTTCCCTCCAAGGTCAGTGTTGTGGTGCAATATGCCACCAAGAAGGAGTCTGGATGAGCCCAAGGCTTTGTGTGTGCAGGAAGAGCCAGGGAGGACGCAGAGATGTCAGTGCAGGAAGGTCCCAGCCAGGTGGGGCAGCCGGGGGGATGACGACAGCCTGCAGGGAAAGGGGCAGGGCATGGACACCGTAGGACAGCCTGGGCTGGAGAGGAGACAGGCATGGGGAGAAGCTGAAAGGCCCTGACAGAGCCACCTTCTGCAGGCCTTTGGCCAGGGCTGCTGTCTGTGCCCCTGATGCCAGGAGGAGGGGAGTGCCCCTTGCAGCCCTGGGGCCTCATGGCCTCCTTGTCCCTGCTCAGCAGCCTGGCAGGTGCCACCCCATGGTCCTACCCTTGGCACTGCACATCCCACATCCCAGTGCCCCAGGAAGAGCCCTGAGGAATGAGGCAAGGACAGGATCTGCCTTCCCAGGGGCTGGGGGTCAGGGCTTGGCCTCTTGGATTAAGGAAACAAGTCAAGGTTTGTTCAGCATCAGAGCCACCTTTCCCTTGCTTGTCCATCCTTGTCATCACTGCAGACTTCTGCTCTAACTGGAATCTGGGGACACATTCTCAGTTGTGGCCCTCAGTGAGACCTATTAGAAACTTTAGTGTTTGAATCTCACTTTGACTTCTTGAGAAGTTGTTTGAACTTCCTCTCAGGGACTGAGTCTCATGTAAACAACCTCAAAGTCACCTGAGGATCATGAAATGCCTGGGGCTGTTGCTGTGCTGCTGAGCTGGGCTGGGCTCCTGGCACACAGGGAGCTCCTGGCAAGCAAGAAGAGCTTCAAAGAGACAGCTCTGCTGGTGAGCAGCTCCTCTGCACAGCCCAGCAGGGCTGAGGGCTCTGCCTGCAGCACCCAGGGCACAGGAGAGAAGGAAGAGAGATGAGAGGCAGCCTGGGCTGGGAGGTGACTGAGCTCTCACTACGGGAGAAACCTTCCCAGGATTTGAAGGAAGAATTCTCTGGCTGTAGGAAAGTTCAACTTGCCCTCCTGGAGGCATCTCCTAAAGCTGGCACATCCCACAGCTTCCAGGACCTTTCAGCAGGACTCTCCCAGTTGCTGCAGTGCAGGGGAAGTGGCCATATGGCAGAGCAGGGCAGGAGCTGCAGGCAGCAAGGGCAGAGAGGAGAAGGGAGCAGGAGGTTCAAGGGATCCTGGGGTGGGAGGACAGGGCAGAGCTGCTCAGGGCAAGAACCTTGCCAGCCCTTTGCCACGCTCAGGCTGTGGCTGCAGAGCAGTGCAGGTGAGTTCCTGCAAGTGCCTCTGCCAGCTGCCAAATGGCAGCAGTGGCAGGAGCTGTCAGGATGGCTCTGCTGGATTTGCTGGGGTGCAGCAGGAGAAGCTGCTGCAGAGCAGGACTTGCTGCTGCCCCATCAGAGGCCCAGGGCAAGAAGGTTCCCTGTGGCAGGGCTGGCTGTGGGGTGGGAAGGTGGGGGTGCAGCCAGGGGTGCCCAGGGCTGTGGTGCAGAGCAGGGTCCTGCCCCCAGGGCTCTGTGTGCTGGGGCAGGGACTCTGCTGCCTGCCAGGCTCAGCTCTCAGCCCGGCCAAGGAGCTGCCAGGGCCCTGCAGGGAGAAGGGGTGGGTGGAAGGAGTGACCCCCCAGGGCAGGGCAGGGCTGGGCAGGGCCCTTCAGCTGCAGGCTCAGGGCTCCTCACAGCTTCAGCTCCACCTCCTCCATTTCCAGGGGCCCTTCTCAGGAAGCACATCCCCCCAGAACACCTCCCCCTTCCCATCCACCTCAGGCTGTCTGGGATCTGCTCTGCAGCCCCTGCCCAGGCAGAGCTGCCCCTGGGCACTGGGCTGGGGATGGCTCTGGCAGCACTGGCAGGGAGCTGAGCTGGGCACAGGCAGGGGCTGCTGGCAGGAACAGCTCCTCACCCAGAGACAGGCAGGCAGGGACAGGCAGCTGCTGCCACAAGGGCTGGGCAGGGGGATGGGGGCCCCTCCCTGCTGTCCCTGTGGCACAGACCCCTTCCCTGAGCAGCTCCTGCCTGGGCTCCTTTCCCAGCCTAAGCAGAGCCTGTGCCCTCAGGCCCACGGGGGCTGGGCTGTGCATTGCCCTGCAGCAGCCAGAGCCCAGGCAAGGACAAGGCCCTGATTTCCAGCTGTCTCTCTGTGTCCCTCCTCCCTTGGCAGCAGCACTGTGGCATTTCACTGCCATCCCCTGCTGCCTGGGCTCTCCTTGTTCTCACCAGTGGGTTTTCTGAGCCAGTGTGGGGTTTGGGGGGGCAGATTCCTGTCCTGACACAAACCCTTTGGGTGCTGCTGTGGGGATGTGTCTGTGGGAGTCAAGTGCCCAAGTGCCCTCTAGGCACCTTCAGGGTCTTCAACTGTTTGCCTGGGTGTCCTACAGGACTGCAGGTGCCCTCCAGAAGGGCACAGCTCTGCCATAGGATCTCTGTGCTTCACAGGAGCCCCATGGAGAAAACTCCTCAGTGCTAAATCCATGGATATGCTCTGGGCAGCTGCAATAAGCATTTTGTGTCTCACCTTGGGAGGGGAGAAATGAAAAGGTGAGGAGTGTGTCAGTCTGTTCTTTGGATATGGATTCCTGGATATCTGGGCAGTTTTTCTGGAGGGGAACAGAGTAATTGAGCATGATGCTTATCCAGCACAGGATTGATGGGCAGAGCAGCTCTTCTCTTAGCTCTAAGGGACTGTCCCTGTGCCTTTCAGAACCCACAAGACTTGACCTGCAGTGCAATAGAAATGTCAGGGATTGCAAACCTCCACAACCACTCCTAACTGTGGCAGGTGCAAGTGGGTGAACAAATACAAAGAATTCCCTCAGCTGAGTCCTTCATTTGGGCAAATTGCAAAGAGCAAAGCTGAGAAGCTTTTTGATGTATCATGAGTATATTTGATTTGAGATCACCCTGCGTTCCAGGTTCCCTCTCTCAGCAGAGCAAGGAGGAGTCCTTGGGAGCCCATCACAAATTTACTGCTTCCAATGGTCCCCTCAGGCAGCAAAAACCAGAGCTGAGGGGAGGGAGCTGCAGGGAGGTCTGAGTGAGGAGAGAGAGCCTGAGAGGGGGGTGGCTGTGAGATGTGTAATGTTTGGCTACAGAAGCCTGGTCTAACTCAGCAGTGACTTTTCCTCCTCAACAGATCATAATACCCTGGGGAAGGAGCAAATGTCCAACAGCAGCTCCATGCCCCAGTTCCTCCTCCTGGCAGTCCCAGACAGGCGGGAGCTGCAGCTCCTGCACTTCTGGCTCTTCCTGGCCATCTCCCTGGCTGCCCTCCTGGCCAACGGCCTCATCCTCAGCACCGTAGCCTGTGACCACCACCTGCACACCCCCATGGGCTTCTTCCTGCTCAACCTCTCCCTCACAGACCTGGGCTGCATCTGCACCACTGTCCCCAAAGCCATGCACAATTCCCTCTGGGACACCACAACCATCACCTACATGGGATGTGCTGCACAGCTCTTTTTCTTTGCCTTTTTTATTTCAGCAGAGTTTTCCCTCCTCACCATCATGTGCTACGACCGCTACGTTGCCATCTGCAAACCCCTGCACTACGGGACCCTCCTGGGCAGCAGAGCTTGTGCCCACATGGCAGCAGCTGCCTGGGCCACTGGCTTTCTCTATTCTCTGCTGCACACAGCCAGTACATTTTCCCTGCCCCTGTGCCAGGGCAATGCCCTGGGCCAGTTCTTCTGTGAAATCCCACACATCCTCAAGCTCTCCTGCTCACACTCCTACATCAGGGAACTTGGGCTTCTTGGGGTTAGTGCTTGTTTTTGTTTTGGTTGTTTCATTTTCATTGTTTTCTCCTATGTGCAGATCTTCAGGGCTGTGCTGAGGATCCCCTCTCAGCAGGGACGGCACAAAGCCTTTTCCACATGCCTCCCTCACCTGGCTGTGGTCTCCCTGTTCCTTAGCACTGCAGCATTTTCCAACCTCAAGCCCCCCTCCATCTCCTCCTCATTTTTGGATCTGGCACTATCAGTTCTGTACTCGGTGGTTCCTCCATCACTGAACCCCCTCATCTACAGCCTGAGGAACCAGGAGCTCAAGGATGCCCTGAGAAAAATGATGACAAAATATTGCTTTTCTGGTGCGTAGCATTCAGAATGAGACTCCTTAATGGACCAGCCTTTCTGCTCAGGTTTTTGGGGGAGGTCTACAGGTTCTTCCTGCAAAAATTTTCTGTGCAATTAAATATTGTTATGCATCTGCCTTCTACTTTATTGTCTACCCATTAAATTTGATCCAGAGATGTAAAAATGATGAATTGTGCTCTCTGAGCCTTTAAACAAAATAAAGGACCCTGCAGTGCCTTCTTTGTCCAAGACCCTTCTTCTCAGCTGTTCCTAAAGGACAGCACACTGCAGGACAGGGTGTATTTGGAATCAGGAAGAGGACCATAATCCCAGCCCAGCAGCACTGCCAGGGAGCAGCAGTGCTTGCTCTTTGCAGAGCTGCTCTCTTGCCACTTCCACACTGTCCTCCTGAGCCCCTTTCTCGCTGTAAGGCCTGAGTGCTCTCTGAGCACAGTCCTGGGGGGTGGAAGCCCTTGGAGCACAGGCAGGGACAGGCCCTGGGAACTTGTGAAGCAGAGCTGGGCTCCCTTCCAGCATCTCCAGGATGCTGTGGGATCTTCTGAGGCCACTGCATGGACTGGGTCACTTCTTCTGGGACCTTGCTCCAGGGCTGGAACTCTCCTGCAGTGTCACCATGACACTCCTGCTCTCTGCTTTCCAGGTTCCGTTTTCAGATCCAGTCTTCCCCTCCTGTTCACAGGGACATCCTGGGAGTGTTTCAGAGCTGCCATCCTGGGGCAGCTCCTGCCCAGCGTGGGCAGGCACAAGGTCTCTCCCCCTGCTCCTCTCCCCTCCCCAGTGCCACTGTTTTCTGCAGCCTCCTCCTCCTTGCCCAGCACAGCCCTCCTGGCACAGTTGGACACAGCCCTTGTTCTACCCCCTCCTCAGGCACCTGCCCAACCCCCTCAGCTCCAGCCTGATGGCCAGAAACCTTCAGGGCAGGGAGGCACCGGGGAAATGCTGAGGAAACCTTTCAGCTGCACTCAAATCCAATTGGAGGGGTTGGCCTCGAGGAAGAAATCCCTTCTCATTCTCCAGAACCACCAGGACAACCTGTGTTGTGTCCTGGGCACTCCTCTGGAAGTGTGCGATAATAGAAAAGGTTTTGGTGTCAGGGATCTTGAGAAGGCTGGGCAGTGTCACTGGGAGACCTCTCCCAAACCCTTGGAAAGGCCAGAGCCATCCCAGAACTTCCTGGGGCCTCGGCAAAGGCAGACATGGAACCAGTCTGCAAACAGGGCAGCAAGGAGGGTTGGGAGACTTCCAGACTGCTCAAGCTGGGAAAGGAAGGGGATATGACAAGTCCTCCTACAGCCATTCCCAGGCATGGGAAGGACAAGGCAGGGATTGCAGAACCCCTGTGGGAGGGAATAGAGGATGTTGTGTGCCCAGACTTTATCAAGCCCCTTGACATGGTCTCCTGTGGTCTTCTTATGGCCAGATTGTTGAGCTGGACTGAAGAAGTGGAAGATGTAGTGGTGAGAATTTGGCTGAATGAAAAGTGTCAAAGAAAATCCATGGTACAAAGTCCTCTTGGCAGCAACTTCCTGATGAAATCTCTCAGTGATCATGCCTTCAACGCCACTATAGAACATCTTTATTATCTCTCTGTACAATGGGACAAAATGTATTTTCAAATCCTTTGTGAATGATTCCAAATTTCAGGGAGCCCTTGAAATGGTTTAAAGACACATATTGGGGTGGGAACTCCAATCAAATGAACTCACTCCCCTTTTATTCCCCACCAATACAGGGAGACAAAATACAAGGAGGCATAAGTAAAAAAATAAGAGTTTACTGACAAGAAATATAGTAGCAAAACCAGCAATACCAACAGAACTATTCAAAGCAACAGCAGAGAGAGAAATTGCCTCCTCTCTACCCATCTGCCCCAACTCCCTTTTGTTGAGAGATGAAACAGGAATCAACATTTTTCCCTTCTCCCTTTTCCCCCTGAAGGAACAAAGAACAAAAAACAAAACCATGGGAAAGAGGGGGCAAAGCAAAATCTGGGAAACTCTCTGGTCTGAGATCAGTTGTGCTGCCCAAGAACACGCTGACTCCAGAGGTGTCCAAGCGGGGCAGAGCCAGCGACTCCGGTCCGTGCGGCGGCGGGGGGGAGGCAGCGGCTCTGCTTGATTCCATGGAGTTCTGGGCAGGCACAGTGGCCCCTTGGTTCCAGGAGGTTCTGAGATGTCTCAGGGTTCTTTTTGTTCCAAAGAGACCCCGCATGTCACAATGGTCACTTGGTTCCATGAGATTCCACAGTGTCCCTGCATTCCTTTGGTTCCATGAGGCCCTGCAGTGTCACGGTGCCACTTGATTCCGTGACGTTACAAAGAATCAGAATGGCCCCTTTATTTAAGGCCAACTGCACATGGGGCTGCCTTGGGGGGAGTGTGGGCACCCAGACAAGGGAGTTGTCACCCCCCTGGACTCAGCCCTGGGGTCAGCACATCTGGACTGGTCTGTCTGTCTGTGAGGTTCCCCATTCTGGAGGAATGAGGAAGAACTGGAGAGGGTCTAGAGGAGATCTGACAGGATGGAGCTCTTGACCATATTGAAAACAGAGTGAAATCTCCACAAAGAGTAGCATGGAAGGTTGGGACTAAAGGTGAGGAAAAAGAAATGTCACTCAACGGGGACCCTTGTGCTGCAAGAGGTCACCCAGAGAGAGTCAGGATCAGCCCATGGCTTTGTGTTCCAGGGAACAGCCAGAGCTGGTGCAGAGACATCAGGGAGGGTCTAGAAATGCTGCTGGGAGGGGGTGGGAAAGCAGGAGGGGTGTGTGCAGCCTGCAAGGCCAGAGCAGCAGCAGGGCCAGGGCAGGACAGCCTGCAGGAGAGATGGCCAAGGGCTCTGGCAGGGCTGCAAGGCCCAAAGGCACCCAGGCCTTTGTCCCCTTGCCTCTGGCAGCTGCCTCTGCCACTCAGGCCACCACAAGACACTTGCCTGGCAGGTTCTGCACTTGGTTTCTGCCTCGCCCCTCCCTCAGGAGCCTGGCAGGGGTTGCCCAGGTTTGGGCCTTTGTTGTTCCTCCCCCTCCCATCCCAGTGCCCCCCAAACAGCCCTGAGCCAGCCGGGAGGGACAGGATCTGCTGGGCCAGGGCCTGGGGCTCAGGCCTTGGCCTTTGTGCTCCACAAAACCAAGGCAGGCTTTGCTCAGCATTGCAGGGGCCTGCCCAGAGCCTTTGTCTGCCTGCACTCCTGGCCTCCAAGGAGCTGCTCCAAGGAGTCCCTGGGGAGGCTTTGGCAGTGCCTGCCCTCAGTGGGGCCCAGCAATGCTTCAAGGCACTTGCACTTTGGCTTCTGACTTCTTCAGCAGCTGCTTCAATCTTCTCTCAGCACCTCAGGGTCATGGGCTGGGCTGCAAACACACTGTGGGGCTCATTAAAATGCAGAAATCCCTCAGGATCTCTTTGTCTTCCTTTAATTGTCTTCAAGGCAATTTCAAAACAAGTCTTCAAAATTTGTACTTTTTTTGTTTTAATTCAATGATGGATATATTTTAGTTCAGAGAAGAGGAGATAGAGGTGTTCTCCAAGTGATCTTGATGCTGAGTGTCTCCTCAGGAGATCCACACTGACCCTGTATGATCAGCCTTGCTCCTCACCCCCCAACCTCACCACTTCTGACATGGCCCATCTTGGACTGACAGCTGATGCAGCTCCAAACACACTGTGGGACCCATTAAAACCCTGAAAAACAAATTCTTTCCCTTCCTTTAATTGTCTTCAAGTCTTCAAGACTTCTACAGCTAATTGGACTTGTTTTGTAATTTAACTAAGGAGGAAGACTTTCAAGTGGAAGTCTTGAAAAATAATTTTTTTTTGATGAAAGGGAATGATTTACGCAGAGCCTTGGGATGCAAGAGGGTCAGGGCACAAACAAATTGGATCCAAAGACAAGGGGGCAAAAGACATTAGTAGCATTTAATCATTGACCAATTGAACAATTATCAACTGTTTCAATAGCATTTGTTACAATTTTAACAGTGACTGAATTACAGATTCACAATAACAACATTCATCATCATCATGGCTGGGCTTCATGAACCAAGATTTAGGAAGGCTCTATCCAGATTTATTACAGGCACGCTGGTGGCTAATGAGGCCAATACGAGATAGACATAACAGATTGCAAAAGGCACAGCAGAAAGACTCCTTAGATGGTAAATTCTAATAGACACAGTTCTTTCTGTGTTGCCTTTTCTCCTCAAGAGTGATCCTGCGTGTGTTCTCAAAAGCATCAGCAGCGTTATAGATGGTGTGTCTCCAGACCTCACGACTGGAGGCCAGAGTAGACCAGTTTTGGTGATCAATATGGCCAAGGTTGAGATGTTGTTTCAGGGAGTCCTTGTATCTCCTCTTTGGGGCTCCTCTCTTGTGGCAGCTGGTGGCAAGTTCACCATAAAGCAGGATCTTAGGGAGCGGGTGGTTGGTCCTTCATCCTGGAGACGTGCCCTGCCCATCGCAGCTGTGTTCTCAGCAACATGGCCTCAATGCTTGTGACTGCTGCTTGTTCTAGAACAGATGTATTGGTCACATAATCTGACCAGTGGATGTTTAGGATTGTGCAGAGGCAGCTTTGATAGAAGCGTTCCAGGAGACGCAGGTGGTGGCTGTAGATGACCCATGATTCGGAACCATACAAGAGAGTAGACAGCACTGTGGCTCTGTAAACACTGATCTTGGTACTTTTCTTCAAGTGTTTATTACGCCATACTTTTTTGTGGAGTTTTCCAAAAGCACTCTATGCCTTTGCTAACCTGTTGTCTATCTCTCCGTTGATCTTACCATCTGAGGAGATGAGGCTACCTAGGTAATTAAACTGCTGGGCTGATTTGAGCTCTGATTGTCCAATGGTGATATGGGGATGATGGAAGACTTCATGAGGTGCCAGTTGATAGAGAACTTCTGTCTTCTTTAAACTGACTTCCAGCCCAAAGAGCTCAGCAGTGCCTGCAAAGCAGGATGTTAAACGCTGCAGAGCTGCTTCTGTGTGTGCAACAAGGGCAGCGTCATCAGCATAAAGTTGCTCCTGGACAAGATGATTTAAGGTCTTGGTGTGGGCCTTCAGTCGCCTTAGATTGAATAGACTTCCATCAGTACAGTATCGAATGTAGATACCGTCCTGATCATCGAGGTCTGCCATGGCCCTTTGGAGCATCCTGCTAAAAAAGACTGTGAAAAGGGTAGGAGCGAGAACGCAGCCTTGTTTCACACCATTCTTAATTAAAAAGGGCTCAGAAAGTGTGTTGCCATATCTGACTTGGCCATGCTGATCCTCATGGAGTGAGATGATCATTTTAAGGAACTTGGGGGGACAACCTAAATGTTCCAAAATCTGCCACAGACCTTTTCTGCTCACAGTATCAAAAGCCTTGGTGAGGTCGACAAAGGTTACATAGAGACCTTTGTTCTGTTCCCTACACTTCTCTTGCAGTTGTCTGAGAACAAACACCATGTCTGTGGTACTTCTGTTGGCTCTGAAACCACACTGGCTTTCAAGTAGAATTCCTTCCGCTATTAGTGGGTATTAGTCTGTTCAAAAGTATTCTTGCCAGGATTTTGCCAGCAATGGAGAGCAGAGTAATACCTCAGTAGTTTGAGCAATCAGATTTAACTCCTTTCTTCTTATACAAAGTGATGATGACTGCATCAAGAAGGTCTGATGGTACTTCGCCGAGTTCCCAACAGCGCACCACGAACTCGTGCAATTGTTTAGCATAATTCAACATTAAAAACAGCACCTTGGCACCAGCAGTAACTCACCACAGAGAGCTTGCATTGTTTGCATTCTCTGACCATTGTTTAGGTACTCTCAGAGCAGAGTATCCTGCCAGAAACGGCCCCTTGATTCCATGAGGTTCCAAAAACTCTCAGGGTTCCTTTGGTTCCATGGGGCCCTGCAGTGTCACAATGGCTCCTTGATTCCAGGATGTTCCAAAACATCCCAGGGTTCCCTTGGCTCCAAGAGGCTCCCCAGTGTCCCCCCGGCCCCTGGATTCCAGCAGGCCCTGCAGTGTCCCAATGGCCACTGGGTTCCAGGAGCCACAGCGGCTGCCGCCGGCGTCTGTGCCCGGAGCCGCCGCTCCCACGGGGCTGCCGCACTCACCGCCGGGGTTGCCGCTCGCGCAGCCGCCGCTCTGCCCCGGCTGCACCGGGACCCGGCACCGCCTCGGGCCTGCGCTGCCGCCTCAGCGGCCACAGGGACACAGCCATGGGGGACCTTTGCTCTGACACTGATGGGCCTGCCTTTGTTCTGCTTGGGGCTGGGCTTTGGGAAAACTGCTGTTCATTTTCATGCTCCACTGGAACAGCTCCTGAATTCCAAAGGTTTCCTAATCCAGGGGAGGGGTTTCTATGGCATCGGAGGTGCCGCCCCTCGGGACACATTGTCAATGAACCATCCAGCTGACTGGGATGGGTGTAAGAGCTGGGGAACACAGGATAAGCAGTCATCCCATGAAAACCTTGGAACATTCCCTGACTGAATCATAATCCAAATGGAACTCTTTGGATAAAATTTCCAAATAGTTTGGAAACTCCAGTCATTCCTGACACCAGGATGGAAATTCAGCAGATAATTAAAGCCAGTCACCTTGGGAACCCACAACCAGCTGGGCTGAGGGAGGCCCTGGCAGCTCCCCAGCACCTCCCTCTCACTGGGACACCTCTGGCAGCCTCTCCCAGCTCGGGAACCCTCCAGTTTGCAACACTCCAAAGACCTTCCCTGATGCCCAGGACAATTCTGATCCCCCTCAACAAACAGTCCTCCAGCTGTGACCCTTGTCTGTTTGCAAACACAAAGGGATTTGGGGGAGTGTTTTCCTGACAACAAGGAGAATTTGGGAGAGGGACCTTTCCACAGCCAGCTCTTGATGTGTCCACACATCTCTGCCTGGGTGTGGGTGTGAATTGACTGTGGTGGGAATGTTGTTCTTGTGAATCTATAATTCAGTCACTGTTAAAATTGTGGCAAATGCTATTGAATCACTTGATAATTGTTGAATTGGTCAAAAATTAAATGCTAGTAATCTCTTTTGTCCCCTTATCTTTGTGTCTAAATCCTTTGCACCCTGACCCTCTTGCATCCCAAGGCTCTGTGTAAATCATTCTCTTTCATCAAAAAATATATGTTTTTTGTGACGTCCACTTTAAAATCCTCCTCCTTAGCTAAACTACAAAACAACTCCAATTAGCTGTAGAAGTCTTGAAGATTTGATGGCAATGAAAGAAAGAAAAATAATTTGTTTTTTAATGTTTTAATGGGTCCCACAGTGTGTTTGGAGTTGTCAGTCCAAGATGGGCCATGTCAGAACTGGTGAGGTTGGGGGGTGAGGAACAAGGTTGATCATCCAGGGTCAGTGTGGATCTCCTGAGGAGACACTCAGCATCAAGATCACTTGGAGAACACCTCTATCACCTCTTCTCTGAACTAAAAAATATCCATAATTGAATTAAAACAAAAAAAATACAAACTTTGAAGACTTGTTTTGAAATTGCCTTGAAGACAATTAAAGGAAGACAAAGAGATCCTGAGGGATTTCTGCATTTTAATGAGCCCCACAGTGTGTTTGCAGCCCAGCCCATGATCCTGAGGTACTGAGAGAAGATTGAAGCAGCTGCTGAAGAAGTCAGAAGGCAAACTGCAAGTGCCTTGAAGCATTGCTGGGCCCCACTGAGGGCAGGCACTGCCAAAGCCTCCCCAGGGACTCCTTGGAGCAGCTCCTTGGAGGCCAGGAGTGCAGGCAGACAAAGGCTCTGGGCAGGCCCCTGCAATGCTGAGCAAAGCCTGCCTTGGTTTTGTGGAGCACAAAGGCCAAGGCCTGAGCCCCAGGCCCTGGCCCAGCAGATCCTGTCCCTCCCGGCTGGCTCAGGGCTGTTTGGGGGGCACTGGGATGGGATGGGAGGAACAACAAAGGCCCAAAACTGGGCAACCCCTGCCAGGCTCCTGAGGGAGGGGCGAGGCAGAAACCAAGTGCAGAACCTGCCAGGAAAGTGTCTTGTGGTGGCCTGAGTGGCAGAGGCAGCTGCCAGAGGCAAGGGGACAAAGGCCTGGGTGCCTTTGGGCCTTGCAGCCCTGCCAGAGCCCTTGGCCATCTCTCCTGCAGGCTGTCCTGCCCTGGCCCTGCTGCTGCTCTGGCCTTGCAGGCTGCACACCCCCCTCCTGCTTTCCCACCCCCTCCCAGCAGCATTTCTAGACCCTCCCTGATGTCTCTGCACCAGCTCTGGCTGTTCCCTGGAACACAAAGCCAGACCATCACCGTCTTAGTGACCTCTGGCACCATAAGGTTCCCCTTCGAGTAACATTCCTTTTTCCCCACCTTCAGTCTGAACCTTCCAAGCTGCCCTTTATGGGTTTCTTTTTCTTTCCAGCACCAAGAAAAGCTCCATCATATCAGATCTGCTCTAGACCCTCTCCAGTTCTTCCTCATTCCTCCAGAATGGGGAACCTCACAGACAGACAGACCAGTCCAGATGTGGTGACCCCAGGGCTGAGTCCAGGGGGGTGACAACTCCCTTGTCTGGGTGCCCACACTCCCCCTAAGGCAGCCCCATGTGCAGTTGGCCTTAAATCAAGGGGCCATTCTGATTCTTTGTAATGTCATGGAATCAAGTGGCACCGTGACACTGCAGGGCTTCCTGGAACCAAAGGAATGCAGGAACAGTGTGGAATCTCATGGAACCAAGTAGCCACAGTGACACTGAAGAGTCTCATGGCACCCACTGTGCCTGCCCAGAACTCCATGGAATCAAGCAGAGCCGCTGCCTCCCCCCCGCCGCCGCAGGGACCGGAGTCGCCGGCTCTGCCCCGCTTGGACACCTCTGGAGTCAGCGTGTTCTTGGGCAGCACAACTGATCTCAGACCAGAGAGTTTACCACATTTTGCTTTGCCCCCTCTTTCCCCTGGTTTTGTTTTTAATTCTTTGTTCATTCAGGAGGAAAAGGGGGAAGGGAGGCACCTGTTGATCCCTGGTTTTATCTGTTTACAAAAGGGAGTTGGGGCAGGGGGGGAGAAAGGAGGCAATTTCTCTCTCTGCTGTTGCTTTGAACTGTTCTGTTGGTATTGCTGGTTTTGCTGCTATATTTCTTGTCAGTAAACTCTTATTTTTTCACTTATACTCCTTTTATTTTGTGTCCCTGTATTGGTAGGGAATAAAAGGGAAGTGAGTTCATTTTATTGGAGTTCCCATCCCAATATGTATCTTTAAACTAGGACAGGTTGCTCAAGGGCTCCCTGAAATTTGGCATCATCCACAAAGGACTTGAAAATACATTTTGTCCCATTGTACAGAGAGATAATAAAGATGTTCTACAGTGGTGTTCAAGGTCTGGTCATTGAGGGATTTCATCAGGAAGTTGCTGCCAAGAGGACTTTTTACCTTGGATTTTATTTGACCCTCTTCATTCAGCCAACTTCCCACCCACCACATCTTCCACTTCTTCAGTCCAGCTCTCACCAGTCTGGCCATAAGGAGACCACAGGAGACCATATCAAGGGCCTTGATAAAGTCTGGGCACACAACATCCTCTTCTGTTCCCTCCCACAGGGGTTCTGCAATCCCTGCCTTGTCCTTCCCATGCCTGAGAATGGCTGCAGGAGGACTTGCCATATTCCCCTTCTCTGCTGAGCCTGAGCAGTCTGGAACTCTGCCAACCCTCCTTGCTGCCCTGTTTGCAGACTGGTTCCATGTCTGCCTTTGCCAAGGCCCCAGGAAGCTCTGGGATGGCTCTGGCCTTTCCAAGGGTTTGGGAGAGGTCTCCCAGCGACACTGCCCAGCCTTCTCAGTATCCCTGACACCAAAACCTTTTCCATATCCCACACTTCCAGAGGAGTGCCCAGGACACAACACAGGTGGTCCTGGTGGTTCTGGAGAATGGGAAGGGATTTCTTCCTCGAGGTCAACCCCTCCAATTGGATTTGAGTGCATCTGAAAGGTTTGCTCAACATTTTGCCTGGTGCCTCCCTACCCTGAAGGTTTCTGGTCATCAGGCTGGAGCTGAGGGGGTTGGGCAGGTGCCTGAGGAGGGGGTAGAACAAGGGCTGTGTCCAACTGTGCCAGGAGGGCTGTGCTGGGCAAGGATGAGGAGGCTGCAGAAAACAGTGGCACTGGGGAGATGAGAGGAGCAGCTGGAGAGACCTTGTGCCTGCCCACGCTGGGCAGGAGCTGCCCCAGGATGGCAGCTCTGAAGCACTCCCAGGATGTCCCTGGGAACAGGAGGGGAAGACTGGATTGAAAATGAAACCTGGAAAGCAGAGAGCAGGAGTGTCATGGTATCAGTGCAGGAGAGTTCCAGCCCTGGAGCAAGGTCACAGAAGAAGTGACCCAGTAGATGCAGTGGCCTCAGAAGATCCCACAGCATTCTGGAGATGCTGTAAGGGAGCCCAGCTCTGCTTCACAAGTTCCCAGGGCCTGTCCCTGCCTGTGCTCCAAGGACTTCCAGCCCCCAGGACTGTGCTCAGAGAGCACTCAGGCCTTACAGCGAGAAAGGGGCTCAGGAGGACAGTGTGGAAGTGGCAAGAGAGCAGCTCTGGAAAGACCAAGCACTGCTGCTCCCTGGCAGTGCTGCTGGGCTGAGATTATTGTCCCCTTCCCTTTTGCAAATACCCCCTGTCCTGCAGTGTGCTGTCCTTTAGGAACATCTAAGAAGAAGGGTCTTGGACAAAGGCGGCACTGCAGGGTCCTTTATTTTGTTTAAATACTCAGAGAGCACAATTCATCATTTATACATCTCTGGGTCAAATTCAGTGGATAGACACTAAATTAGAAGGCAGATGCATATAATATTTCATTGAACAGAAAATTATTACCAGAAGAACCTGATGACCTCCATGAAAAACCTGAGCAGGAAGGCTGGGCCATTAAGGAGTCCCATTCTGAATGCTACACACCAGAAACCTGGCACTTTATTGCTCCTGAAAAGCATCCAGTCATTGTTTTTCTCAGGGCATCCTTGAGCTCCTGGTTCCTCAGGCTGTAGATGAGGGGGTTCAGTGCTGGAGGCACCACCGAGTACAGAATTGATAGTGCCAGATCCAGGGATGGGGAGGAGATGGAGGGAGGCTTTAGGTGGGATAACAGGACAGTGCTGACAAAGAGGGAGACCACGGCCAGGTGAGGGAGGCAGGTGGAAAAGGCTTTGTGCCGTCCCTGCTGAGAGGGGATCCTCAGCACAGCCCTGAAGATCTGCACATAGGAGAAAACAATGAAAATGAAACAACCAAACACTAAACAGGCACTAACCACCATAAACCAAATTTCCCTGAGGTAGCCTGAGTGTGAGCAGGAGAGCTTGAGGATGTGTGGGATTTCACAGAAGAACTGGCCCAGGGCATTGCCCTGGCACAGGGGCAGGGAAAATGTATTGGCTGTGTGCAGCAGAGAATAGAGAAAGCCAGTGGCCCAGGCAGCTGCTGCCATGTGGGCACAAGCTCTGCTGCCCAGGAGGGTCCCGTAGTGCAGGGGTTTGCAGATGGCAACATAGCGGTCGTAGCACATGATGGTGAGGAGGGAATACTCTGCTGACATGAAGAAATAAAAGAAAAAGAGCTGTGCAGCACATCCCATGTAGGAGATGGTTGTGGTGCCCCAGAGGGAATTGTGCATGGCTTTGGGGACAGTGGTGCAGGTGCAGCCCAGGTCTGTGAGGGAGAGGTTGAGCAGGAAGAAGCCCATGGGGGTGTGCAGGTGGTGGTCCCAGGCTACGGCGCTGAGGATGAGGCCGTTGGCCAGGAGGGCAGCCAGGGAGATGGCCAGGAAGAGCCAGAAGTGCAGGAGCTGCAGCTCCCACCTGTCTGCCAATGCCAGGAGGAGGAACTGGGTGAGGGAGCTGCTGTTGGGCATTTGCTGTTTCTTAGGACAGGGTCTGTTCAGAAAAGGAAAGCACAGGGAACAATTAAGACAGCCCCCTCTCAGCAAAGCCAGTGCAGTTTTCAGGGAAATCCCCTCCAAGTCAAGGCATTTCATTTCTCTGGTTTGTGCTCTCTGAGGGTGCTGTGAGGAGCAGGAGCTCTGCCCATGTGCTGCCAAGGACTCAGCTTTGCTCTGCTGCAGTGCAGACATGAAGCTGGTTTGGGACAGCTCTCATGATCACAGGGGATGTCACATGAAATCCAGCTTTGATGGAAAAGTTCAATTCCTGTGCTGTTTTCTTGGAGCAATTTGGGCTGCAGAAGAGAGGCACAGAGTATCCTTAAAATAATTTTGACTGGGTTTTTTGTTTAAAATCATAGCATCTGTTTTTTAGGGGCAAATTTTTCCGATTACAAATCTGACGGGTGTTGAGACAGGACAGGCAGAAGGGTTGAGCTCTCTGTTGCTTACTGCAGAGCCAGGAGAGCTGCAGTGCCTCTCAGTCTGCTTCCCATCTGCCCTTCACTTTCCCTTGGGCTGCCTTGAAGAGGACTTCACACACAGATTCATCTTTAAAAACCCCACCAAGATCTGTGCTGAGAGCAGGGCAGCACTGCTTGAAAGGGCAGCTCTGTGAAGTGTCCCCTGTGCCAACCCAGAGGTGCAGCTGTGCTGGACAGAGCAGGACAGGAGCCCTCCCCCAGGGAAGCCAAGGGCTGGGACAGGAGAGTGCCCACCCCAAGGGAAGGCTCAGCACTGCCCAGGATCCTGTGCTCATTTCTGATCCACTCTGAAATGTTCATGTCTGAGAGTAAAAGAGTTGGAATTTCAGTGCAGCCTCCTGAACTGAGAGAACAATGTCTGTGCTACAATGCCTAAGCAGGAAACACACCTCAGGACTAATTCCTTTCCTGTAGCCCCTGTCTTTTCTTAGATTTGCAAAAAATTCTCCATTCAATGTGGTGTAGTGGTGTGGAGCTGTGAGCAGGTCTGACCCTGCAACAGGGAGACATGGGAAAGATCCTCCCTCAGCTGCCAGGTTTGCTCCTTGCCCACAGCCCTTCTGCCCCAGCCCTGGCAGCAGCTCCCCGGGCCGGCTGAGAGCTGCCCCTGGCAGGCAGCAGAGTCCCTGCCCAGCACAGCACCCTGGGCTGCAGGACCCTGCTCTGCCCCACAGCCCTGGGCACCCCTGGCTGCACCCCCGGCTTCACAGCTCTTCCAATGGGCCCCATAACAGCCCCTGCTCACCCATCCCATCAGCTGGGGCTGGGCCAGCTTTAGGAGATGCCTCCAGGAGCTGCCCCTGCACTGCCCTGCAGCCACAGACTCACCGTGTGCAGCCCTGCCAAGATTCCTCCTGCAGGGAGCTCTCAGCCCTCCTGCCAGTGCTGAACCCCTTGAATCTGTGTCTGTGCCCTGCTGGTGTTCCTGAGCTGCCCTGGCAGTGCCCTCAGCCCTGCTGGGCTGTGCAGAGGAGCTGCTCACCAGCAGAGCTGTCTCTTTGAAGCTCTTCTTGCTTGCCAGGAGCTCCCTGTGTGCCAGGAGCCCGGCCCAGCTCAGCAGCACAGCAACAGCCCCAGGCATTTCATGACCCTCGGGGGGGTTTGGTGTTGTTTACATGAGACTCAGTCCCTGACAGGAAGTTCAAACAACTTTTCAAGAAGTCAAAATGAGATTGAAACACTAAAGTTTCTTGTAATGTTAATGAGTCTCACTGAGGGACACAACTGAGAACTTGTCCCCAGGTTCCAGTTAGAGCAGAAAACTGCAAACAGTGATGACAAGGATAGTCAAACAAGGGACCCCTGACCCCCAGCCCCTGGGAAGGCAGATCCTGTCCCTGCCTCATTCCTCAGGGCTCTTCCTGGGGCACTGGCATGTGGGATGTGCAATGCCAAGGGCAGGACCATGGGGTGGCACCTGCCAGGCTGCTGAGCAGGGACAAGGAGGCCACGAGGCCCCAGGGTTGCAAGGGCCACTCCCCTCCTCCTGGCATCAGGGGCACAGACAGCAGCCCTGGCCAAAGGCCTGCAGAAGGTGGCTGTGTCAGGGCCTTTCAGCTTCTCCCCATGCCTGTCTCCTCTCCAGCCCAGGTTGTCCTACGGTGTCCATGCCCTGCCCCTTTCCCTGCAGGCTGTCGTCATCCCCCCGGCTGCCCCACCTGGCTGGCACCTTCCTGCACTGACATCTCTGCGTCCTCCCTGGCTCTTCCTGCACACACAAAGCCTTGGGCTCATCCAGACTCCTTCTGGGTGATTTGTTGCAGCACAGTGTTTTCCATGGAGTGAAATTCCTTTTTCCTCATGTCCACTCAGGACCTCCCCAGCTGCACTTGGCATTAATTCTTTCTTCCTCATGCTCTTTTCTGCTATATCAAAAGGATCCACCATCTCTAAATCCACCCTTCAAGCCTCCTGAGGGCTGTCCTGTGCTGTCCTCAGTCTCCACACCATTGAGGCCACACCTCCTTAGCCCCTCTCTAGTGCTCATGTGCTTGAGACCTTTAAACCCCATCTTGAGAGATTTCTGGGCACTCACTAATGTTTTTACAGATGAAAATATCGTGCTCATAGTCTAGGTAAATCACAGTTGCCATGACAACCAGCATGCATTCTCATTGCTATGGTCAGTTACCATGGCAAATAGAATAAATTCTCATTGCCACAGTCAGTTACCATGGTAACCATAATACATTCCCATTGCTACAGTCATTTACTGTGGCAAACAGCATACTTCCCACTGCTACGGTCAGTTACCATGGCAACCAGCATATATTTTCATTGCCACAGTCAGTTACCACAGCAACTACCATACATTCCCATTGCTAAGGTCAGTTACCATGCAACCATCACACATTCCCATTGTTACAGTCAGTTACCGTGGCAAACAGCATACATTCCAATTGCTACAGTCGGTTATCATGGTAACCATCATGCTTCCTACAGGTACAGTCAGTTACCAATGGCAACCATCATACATGCCTGTCACTACGGTTGGTGACCATGGCAACCATCATACATTTCCATTCCCACGGTCAGTTACCATGGCAACAATCATACATTCTCATTCCTACTGTCAGTTACCATAGCAAACACCATACATTGCCATTTCTACAGTCAGTTACCCTGGCACCCATCATACAGTACCATTGCTACTATCAGTTACCATGGCAACCCTCATAAAGTCGCATTGTTACAGTCGGTTACTATGGTAACCAGCATACAATCCAATTGCTATGGTCGGTTACCATGGTAACCATCATACATTCCCATTGCTACAGTCAGTTACCATGGCAATCATCATAAAGTCCTGTTGCTATGGTCAGTTACCAAGGCAATCATCGTACATTCCTGTTGCTACCGTCAGTTACCATGGCAACCACCATACATTCCCATTGCTATGGTCGGTTACCATGGCAACCATAATACAGTTCACTGCTACAATCAGTTACCATGGCAACCATCATACAGCACGTTCAGTTAGCATGACAACCACCTGAATTCCAGTTTCTATGGTCAGTTACCATGGCAACCATCATACAGTAGTGTTGCTAATGTTGGTTACCATGGCAACATCATACATTCCCATTGCTACAGTCAGTTACCATGGCAACTAGCATACATTCCCATTGCTACAGTCAGTTACCATAGCAATCATCATATATTCCCACTGCTACGGTCAGTTACCATGGCAACCAGGACACATTCCCATTGCCATAGTCGGTTATCGTGGCAACCATCATACATTCTTTATGTCATGGTTCGTTACCATGGCAACTATCATACATTTCCTATTGCTTTAGTCAGTTACCATGGTAACCATCATACATTCAGTTTCTACAGTCAGTTACCATGGCAACCATCAACATTTCCATTGCTTTGGTCTGTTACCATGGCAACCATCACACATTCCAGTTGCTAGGGTCAGTTACCACGGCAACCAGCATACAGTCCCATTGCTATGGTCAGTTACCATGGCAAGCATCACACATTTCCCACTGCAAAGGTCAGTTACCATGGAAACCATCATACTGTCGCATCGCTATGGTCAGTTACTATGGCAACCGTCATACAGTCTCGTTGTTATGGTCAGTTACTCTGGCAACGACCATGCATTTTTTTGTTCTACAGTCAGTTGCCATGGCAACCATCACACATTTCAGTTGCTACAGTCAGTTACCATGGCAACCTTCATACATTTTTACTGCTATGGTCGGTTGCCATGGCAACCAGCATAAATTCCCATTGCTACAGTCGGTTACCCTGGCAACCAGGATACATTCCTGTTTCACAGTAAGTTACCATGGTAACCATTATACTTCCCACTGCTACGGTCGTTTGGCATTGTAACCAGCACACATTCCCGCTTTGATGGTTGGTTACTATGACAACCATCATACATTCAAATTGCTATGGTCAGTTACCATGGCAACCATAGTATTTCCCTTTGGTACAGTCGGTTACCATGGCAACCATCAGACATTCTCATTGCCATGGTCAGTTACCATGGAACCCGTCATACATTCCCATTGCTACAGTCGGTTACCACGGCAAGCATCAATCATTCCTGTTGACACAGTCACCATGGCAACCATCACACATTTCCATTGTTATGGTTTGTTACCATGGCAACCATCATAGATTCTCATTGCTATGCTCGGTTACCATGGTAACCATCATACATTCCCGTTCCTACTGTCAGTTACCATGGCATCCATCATACAGTCCCATTGCTATCATCAGTTACCATGGCAACCATCATACATTCCCATTCCTAAGGTCAGTTACCAT
Source organism: Manacus candei (assembly GCF_025592945.1). Classification (NCBI taxonomy): domain Eukaryota; kingdom Metazoa; phylum Chordata; class Aves; order Passeriformes; family Pipridae; genus Manacus; species Manacus candei. The sequence continues at coordinate 8,462,878 of NW_026138093.1, read as the reverse complement.
GGAAACCATCATACTTCCCATTGCTACAGTCAGTTACTATGGCAACCAGCATACATTCTCATTCCCACGGTCAGTTACCATAAGAACCACCATACATTTCCATTGCTACAGTAGGTTACCATGGCAACCATCATACAGTCACGTTGCTATAGTCGTTTACCATGGCAACTAACATACATTCTCGTTGCTACGGTCAGTTCCCATGGAAAACATCATGCATTCCCGTTGCTACAGTCAGTTACCATGGCAACCATCATACTTCCAGTTGCTACAGTCAGTTTATCATGGCAACCATGACACATTTCCATTGCTATGGTCAGTTACGATGGCAACCAGCATACATTCGCACTGCTACGGTCAGTTACCATGGCAACCAGCATACATTCCCATTGCTACAGTCAGTTACCATGGCAACCAGCATACATTCCCATTGCTACGGTCAGTTACCATGGCAACCAGCATACATTCCCATTGCTATGCTCAATTACCATGGCAACCAGCATACATTCCACTTGCTAGGGTCAGTTACCATGGCAACCATCATACATTCTTTATGTCACGGTCGTTACCATGGTAACTATCAAACATTTCCTATTGGTTTAGTCAGTTACCATGGCAACCATCACACATTCCCCTTGCTACAGTCAGTTACCATGGCAACCATCATACCTCCAGTTGCTACAGTCAGTTACCATGGTAACCATCAAACATTTCCGTTGCTTTGGTCTGTTACCATGGCAACCATTACACATTCCAGTTGCTAGGGTCACTTACCGCGTCAACCATCATACATTCTTTTTGCTATGGTTGGTTACCATGGCAACCAGCATACATTTCCATTGCTACGTTCAGTTACCACAGGAACCATAATACTTCCCACTGGTACAGTCGGTTACCATGGCAACCATCATACATTCCCATTGTTACACCCAGTTTCCATGGAAATCATCATACAGTCTTATTGCTATGGTCAGTTACCATGGCAAGCATCACACATTTCCCACTGCAAAGGTCAGTTACCATGGAAACCATCATACAGTCCCATTGTTATGATCAGTTACTCTGGCAACCATCATAGATTTTTGTTGCTATGATCGGTTACCATGGCAACCATCATACACTCCCATTGCTATGGTCAGTTACCATGGCAATGAGCATACATTTTTCGTTCTACAGTCAGTTACCATGGCAACCATCACACATTTCAGTTGCTACAGTCAGTTACCATGGCAACCTTCATACATTCTTACTGCTATGGTCAGTTGCCATGGCAACGAGCATAAATTCCCACTGCTACAGTTGGTTACCCTGGCAACCAGCATACATTCCTGTTTCACAGTTTCCATGGTAACCATCATACTTCCCACTGCTACGGTCGTTTGGCATTGTAACCAGCACACATTCCCACTTTGATGGTTGGTTACTATGACAACCATCATACATTCAAATTGCTACGGTCAGTTACCATGGCAACCATCATATTTCCCTTTGGTACAGTCGGTTACCATGGCAACCATCATACATTCTCATTGCCATGGTCAGTTACCATGGCAACCACCATAAATTCCCATTGCTACGGTCGGTTACCATGGCAAGCATCAATCATTCCCGTTGCTACAGTCACCATGGCAACCATCACACATTTCCATTGTTATGGTTTGTTACCATGGCAACCATCATAGGTTCTCATTGCTAGGCTCGGTTACCACGGCAACCAGCATACATTCCCATTGCTATGGTCATTTACCACAGGAATCATCATACTTCCCACTGGTACAGTCGGTTACCATGGCAGCCATCATACATTCCCATTGTGATGGTCGGTTACCATGACAACCAGCATACACCTTTCACTGGTGCAGTCAAATACCATGGCAACCATCATACATTGCTGTTCCCATGGTCAGTTACCATGGCAAGCAAAATACATTCCCATTGCTATGGTCAGTTACCATGGAAGGATCAATCATTCCCGTTGTTACAGTCAGTTACCATGGCAACCATCATATATTTCCATTGCTATGGGCAGTTATCATGGTAACCAGCATACATTCCTGTTGCCACGGTCGGTTACCATGGCAACCAGTGTACATTCCTATTGCTATGGTTAGTTTCTAAGGGAATCTCTTCGTTCCTCTTGGACAGAAGCAGATGCAGATGAGTCTCCCTGTTGTCCACTAACCTGCCAGCTGTGCTCTAAAGGCCTGTGTCCCAAGGGCTGTCTTGAGCAAGACCCTGCACAAACCTCTGGGACTCTTTGCATCCTGTCGTGGGGCCTTTCCAGTGAATTCCAGGGTTATCAAAGCCAACTTGAATGGGCTCTTTGTCTCACACCACAATGTCACCCAAACCACTCTCTCCTCTGACCCTCACCCACAAAAGTTCACCCAAGTTGTTCATCCCCTAGAGCAGCTCCACAGCTCCAAGAAGCTCCTTCCCGCTGAGGACACCTCTCTCCTGCTCTTTCTCTCCTGTCTCTCCTTGGCCTTCTCTCCCAACCCATCACAGCCCTGCAACCTGGGAACTGTCTCAGCAGGCCTGGGCTGTTATTGCCTGCAAGTGGAATGAAGAGAGACTTGGGGCTGCAGCTCCTCCTGCCTGTGCCCCACACGCAGGGCATTGGGGCCTGTCTGGCTGCAGCCCCTCAGGGGGCACCGGGGTAAGAACAGACTTGCAGTGGGGAAAGCTGCTCTGAAAGCCCCGAGAGCTGGGGTGTGCAGAGGCTTTGCTGACAATGGCCTTGGGGGTGGATGTGCTGGGACTCAGGCCCAGGGGGAAAATCCCAGGCCTGATCCCTGAGGAGATCAGCACATGCTGCTGAAATGCTGGGGGAGAGAAGAGCCAGCAGAGGGAGGGAACAAGTGTGGACAGCCTGGGCTGATGGGATTTGGACTCGTGCCTGGCCCGGCCTTGGCTGGGCAGAGAAGGGACAGCCTTTGTGTCCCTGCAGGGCTGGGATTCACTCCCTGCCCCAAAGGCCCCCAATGTGTCTGGGAAGCCCTGGGTGGTGCCTGTCACACAACTGCTGGGAATGGGGAGGGGGTTCCTGCACAGTCCCTGTGCTGTCCATGGCAGCTGCTGCACTTGTGCTCCAGAGCCCTGGCACCTCCCCTGGCACTACAGGCCCCTCTTTGCTATTCAATCCATGCTCTGCTGCCCTGAATTAGGTTCAGCATCAAAGGGATGTCCATGAGACAACTGCCATTGTACTCTGAGGACATGTAGAAAATACCCTGATAAAGAACAGGAGAGAGACCTCTCTCCCTGTGCCACCTGACTCCATTTGGTCACCTGAACACCTCTAGGGGCTGCCCTGGACAGAAGGAACAGTGACAGGTTCCCCTGTCCTACATGTGGGCCCCTTCTGCCACTGAAGTTGGCCAAAGCAATGTCCCAGCAGCCTCCAAGAAGATCCCACAGCTGCTGCCCTGTCCCTAGGAACTGCTCCATTGCAGCCTGCAGTTCCCAGCAGGAATGTCGGTCACCTCTGGCCCCTCAGAAGGAACCAGGGCTTTGTGTCCCAGCAGGTCACTCCTGGCTTTGGTCTTCATTCATTCCCATGGGAGCTGGGACACGGAGTCACCTGCAGGGGCCTGTTTTGGGCCCACTGAAGTGGGGCAGGAGGAATCCCAGCCCATGGGGGTTGTGGAGGGAGCTGAGTGTCCTTCTGGCCCCAGGTCTGCAGAGCCACAAGGAGACACCTCTGTTGACTCAGCTGAGTCCCTTCCCTCAGTGCAGGTGAAGGAGATCCCTCCTGGGCACTGTCTGGGTTTCCTGTCTAATGATGGGACATGAAAAGGGGACTCTTGGACTTAACTCTGTGTCTGTTTGGAGAAATGACAGTGCTGAAAGAAGTGTCTGTGCCCAGCTGAGAGAAGGCACATCATTATTTCCTTCATCTGTGTCCCAGCAGTTTCCCTGGAGCCCCAGGGAGAGCTAGAGGGAGCCCAGAGGGGCAGAGAAAGGGCTGCCTGGGGCTGTTGCTGTGCTGCTGAGCTGGGCCGGGCTCCTGGCACACAGGGAGCTCCTGGCAAGCAAGAAGAGCTTCAAAGAAACAGCTCTGCCAAGGAGCAGCTCCTCTGAACAGCCCAGCAGGGCTGAGGGCACTGCCTGCAGCACCCAGGGCACAGGAGAGAAGGCAGAGAGATGAGAGGCAGCCTGGGCTGGGAGGTGACTCAGCTCTCACTACAGGAGAAACCTTCTCAGGATTTGAAGGAAGAATTCTCTGGCTGTAGGAAAGTTCAACTTGCCTTCCTGGAGGGACCTCCTAAAGCTGGCACATCCCACAGCTTCCAGGATCTTTCAGCAGGACTCTCCCAGTTGCTGCAGTGCAGGGGAAGTGGCCATATGGCAGAGCAGGGCAGGAGCTGCAGGCAGCAAGGGCAGAGAGGAGAAGTGAGCAGGAGGTTCAAGGGATCCTGGGGTGGGAGGACAGGGCAGAGCTGCTCAGGGCAGGAACCTTGCCAGCCCTTTGCCACAGTCAGGCTGTGGCTGCAGAGCAGTGCAGGTGAGTTCCTGCAAGTGCCTCTCCCAGCTGCCAAATGGCAGCAGTGGCAGGAGCTGTCAGGATGGCTGTGCTGGATTTGCTGGGGTGCAGCAGGAGAAGCTGCTGCAGAGCAGGACTTGCTGCTGCCCCATCAGAGGCCCGGGGCCAGAAGGTTCCCTGTGGCAGGGCTGGCTGTGGGGTGGGAAGGTGGGGGTGCAGCCAGGGGTGCCCAGGGCTGTGGGGCAGAGCAGGGTCCTGCCCCCAGGGCTCTGTGTGCTGGGGCAGGGACTCTGCTGCCTGCCAGGGTCAGCTCTCAGCCCGGCCAAGGAGCTGCCATGGGGCTGGGGGAGAAGGGCTGTGGGGAAGGAACAACTCCTGGGAGGGCTGAGCAGGGCAGAGTCCTTCTGATCTCCAAAGTGTGCTGCAGGGATGAGGGCTGGTCAGAGCTCCAGATCAAAGCAGGAAATTTCCCAGAAGGTATTTGCAAGAGGCACAGACAGACAGGTGGTATTAAAGAGAATGAACCAGTTCTTTCAGTGTTATACTCTGGGTTGTCTGGGTGCTGACTGTGACAGAGAAATTAATCTCTGAGCACAGGAGGAGACACTGAAACTTGAACTCTGTTAGATTAGAGGAGATTGAACCTGAGAGTGTCAGACAATAAAACTGTCTTTTAGACAGCATCAGTGACACTTTTTCAGCCCTGGGCCCAGGGAAGCAGCTGCTGGCAGGGACAGCTCCAGGCAGCAGAGCCCTGGACAGGGAGTGGGGGGCAAGTGCCCCCATGGCCTGGGAGAGGGGGTGTTCAGGCAGCTCTGGGGGCCCTTCCCTGCAGCTCTGCTGGGCACTGTGTGCTGGGCCATAGAAATGAGGATTCCTGCAGTGGAACTTTCCCAGCTGTGATGGTAAAAATAGAAAACACAGGTACAATTATTCCAAGGACAGACTAAGCTTCTGCTCTGCAGCTCCAGCTCTTCTGAGTCATTAGGGTAGAGATGGAACTTTTGTATTCAAGGTCTCTTACATCTGACATTCCTTGTGTGTGTGAGAGCTTTACCAAAAAATTCCATGTCCCCCTGGAGCAGAGCAAAACTGACTGCTTGGTAGTGCATTTGGTGACATTTGACACATGGATTTCATTTAGCAATGGAGTGGCTTTTCCATAGAGGTCTATCTTAACTGTTCCCTGTCCTTTCTTTTTTTGAACAGATCCTGTACTAAAAAGCATCAAATGCCCAACAGCAGCTCCATGGCCCAGTTCCTCCTCCTGGCATTCACAGACAGGAGGGAGCTGCAGCTCCTGCACTTCTGGCTCTTCCTGGCCATCTCCCTGGCTGCCCTCCTGGCCAACGGCCTCATCCTCAGCGCCGTAGCCTGTGACCACCACCTGCACACCCCCATGGGCTTCTTCCTGCTCAACCTCTCCCTCACAGACCTGGGCTGCATCTGCACCACTGTCCCCAAAGCCATGCACAATTCCCTCTGGGACACCACAACCATCTCCTACATGGGATGTGCTGCACAGGCCTTTCTGCTTGTCTTCTTTCTTGGAACAGAGTTTTCCCTCCTCACCATCATGTGCTACGACCGCTACATTGCCATCTGCAAACCCCTGCACTACGGGACCCTCCTGGGCAGCAGAGCTTGTGCCCACATGGCAGCAGCTGCCTGGGCCACTGCATTTCTGATTGCTCTGCTGCACACAGCCAATACATTTTCCCTGCCCCTGTGCCAGGGCAATGCCCTGGGCCAGTTCTTCTGTGAAATCCCACACATCCTCAAGCTCTCCTGCTCACACTCAGGCTACCTCAGGGAACTTGGGCTGACTGTGGTTATTGCCTGTTTAATGTTTGGTTATTTTGTTTTCATTATTTTCTCCTACATGCAGATCTTCAGGGCTGTGCTGAGGATTCCCTCTCAGCAGGGACGGCACAAAGCCTTTTCCACCTGCCTCCCTCACCTGGCCGTGGTCTCCCTGTTCCTCATCACTTTATTCTTTTCCTACCTGAAGCCCCCCTTCATCTCCTCCCCATCCCTGGATCTGGCCTTGTCAGTTCTGTACTCAGTGGTTCCTCCAGGATTGAACCCCTTCATCTACAGCCTCAGGAACCAGGAGCTCAAGGATGCCCTGAGGAAACTGATAACTGGCTGTTTTTCAGAAGTAATAAACTCTCCTTCTTCTGCATGTTATTTACCTCATTAAAGGCCAATCCTGTTATGGACTTAATTAAAGACCCACCATACCTTCTCTATTTTTTGCTTCTGATAGGAGTGTTATTTTGGGAGAATTTGTTCACATCAAAAAATCTTTATATCTATAAATATATCTATAAGGATATATATATAAATATTTTTTTATATATAAACACCATTTTCAATTCAGTGTTTACCTTTCTAGCCTGGCCCGGAAGGTGTACAGGTTGGGAAATGTACTCACTGTGTGCTCAAACCAAATAAAGAGCTCTGCAATGACTTCTTTGCCTGACATCTTTCCTCTCTGACTTCTCTGCAGCTGCAGGCTCGGTGCCTCTGTGCAGAGCTGGGCCAGAAAAGAGTCCCAGCAGAGCAGCACTGCCAGGGAGCAGCAGCCCTTCTCCTCCATGGCCTCCTCTCCCTTCCCTTCCACACTGTCCTGCAGAGCCCTGTGTTGTTGGAGGCCTCAGTGCTCTGGCAGTCTGTGCCAGTCCTGCTGCAGGACTGTCCAGGGACTGCAGGCAGGGACAGCCATGGGCACTGCTGGCACAGAGCTGACCTCTGCAGCAGCACTGCCATCCTGCAGGGGCATCTCCTCAGGCCAGGGCCTCAAAGCTTCCATCTGCTTTCCACTTTGCTCTCCAGGATGTGCCCAACACAACGCCCTGCAGAGGAAAACAGCAGTGACCAGCACAAGGGGGGGAGTGCTCAGGGTGGGGGCACCCAGCAGTGCCCTGGCACAGCCAGCGCCGCTCCCAGCACTGGCCTCTCACCCCAGGCCACTGGGCTTGTTCTTCCCTCCAAGGAGGGACAGCAAATGACCAGCTCAGGAGTCCATGTTTGCACTGCATGGACAAGACATGCCCATGTGTCACGGCTTGGGGCTGGGGGGTGGAAGGCTTAGACAAAGTTGATGGCAGAAGCCGTCTCGTTGAGCTACGAGGTGCAGAAAGGACCCCCTTGCTTTCTAAAGTCCTTCTCAGAGAGGAGCCTGGGGGGGGCTGGATCCAATCTCAGGCTCAGATTTTGGTTTCAATTGAAGGAATTCTAGAGGTGTGATTCAATCACTTTGTCCGGCAGGTTTTAGTGATGGCAAATCAAAAAAAATTTTATAAAATGAATTATTTATTGAGACAATTGATCAGACAAGTGAACAGATAAATGACCTTAAAGACAATTATTTACTGCACAGTATAAAAGCCAAAACCTCCTAGCAGTATAGTGTAAGATAGGACAGTGCAGTCTCTCAAAGTCATTCTATTAAAGCAATTGGATCAAAGCCAGCAAAAAGAAATGATCCTGAAGTAGAGATTGAGGTAACTCACCCCACAACCACAGGGGGTAGTTCTCTCTCTTTCACTTAACCCCCGGGCAGTGACCATGAAGAGCTGTCCCTGCTTCATGGCAGAAGCTCCACACGCTTCAAGGTCTGTGGAAGAATCTGCCACATGACAGTTGGACAAGGCTTTTATAGTTATCAAGGGTTTGACTGCCAGACATATTTGCAGGCCAGGGAGCAGCTTATCTGTCAAATCCTGCTTCAGAAAGCAGGATGTGTGTCTGAAGTTTCATGAAGCATTTTGGGTTTAGCATAATTCAACAATAAAAACAGCACCTTGACACCAGCAGTAAATAATCACAGTGTGCGTTGTTTGCATTCTCTGACCATTGTTTAGGTATTGTCAGAGCAGAGCATCCTGCCAGAAATGGGTCCTTGATTCCATGAGGTTCCAAAAACTCTCAGGGTTCCTTTGGTTCCATGAGGTCCTGCAGTGTCACAATGGCTCCTTGATTCCAGGATGTTCCAAAACATCCCAGGGTTCCCTTGGCTCCAAGAGGCTCCCCAGTGTCCCAGCGGCCCCTGGATTCCAGCAGGCCCTGCAGTGTCCCAATGGCCACTGGGTTCCAGGAGCCACAGCGGCTGCCGCCGGCGTCTGTGCCCGGAGCCGCCGCTCCCACGGGGCTGCCGCACTCACCGCCGGGGTTGCCGCTCGCGCAGCCGCCGCTCTGCCCCGGCTGCACCGGGACCCGGCACCGCCTCGGGCCTGCGCTGCCGCCTCAGCGGCCACAGGGACACAGCCATGGGGGACCTTTGCTCTGACACTGATGGGCCTGCCTTTGTTCTGCTTGGGGCTGGGCTTTGGGAAAATTGCTGTTCATGTTCGTGCTCCACTGGAACAGCTCCTGAATTCCAAAGGTTTCCTAATCCAGGGGAGGGGTTTCTGTGGCATCGGAGGTGCCGCCCCTCGGGACACATTGTCAATGAACCATCCAGCTGACTGGGATGAGTGTAAGAGCTGGGGAACACAGGATAATCAGTCATCCCATGAAAACCATGGAACATTCCCTGCCTGAATCAGAACCCAAAGAGAAGAGTTTGGATACAATTCCCAAACAGTTTGGAAACTCCAGTCATTTCTGACACCAGGATGGAAATTCAGCAGATAACTAAAGCCAGTGTTTTAATGGGTCCCACAGTGTGTTTGGAGTTGCATCAGTCCAAGATGGACCATGTCAGAACTGGTGAGGTTGGGGGGTGAGGAGCAAGGCTGATCGTACAGGGTCAGTGTGGATCTCCTGAGGAGACACTCAGCATCAAGATCACTTGGAGAACACTTCTATCACCTCTTCTCTGAACTAAAAAATATCCATCATTGAATTAAACCAAAAAAAGTACAAATTTTGAAGACTCGTTTTCAAAATTGCCTTGAAGACAATTACAAGAAGACAAAGAGATCCTGAGGGATTTCTGCATTTTAATGAGCCCCACGGTGTGTTTGCAGCCCAGCCCATGATCCTGAGGTACTGAGAGAAGATTGAAGCAGCTGCTGAAGAAGTCAGAAGGCAAACTGCAAGTGCCTTGAAGCATTGCTGGGCCCCACTGAGGGCAGGCACTGCCAAAGCCTCCCCAGGGACTCCTTGGAGCAGCTCCTTGGAGGCCAGGAGTGCAGGCAGACAAAGGCTCTGGGCAGGCCCCTGCAATGCTGAGCAAAGCCTGCCTTGGTTTTGTGGAGCACAAAGGCCAAGGCCTGAGCCCCAGGCCCTGGCCCAGCAGATCCTGTCCCTCCCGGCTGGCTCAGGGCTGTTTGGGGGGCACTGGGATGGGAGGGGGAGGAACAACAAAGGCCCAAACCTGGGCAACCCCTGCCAGGCTCCTGAGGGAGGGGCGAGGCAGAAACCAAGTGCAGAACCTGCCAGGCAAGTTGCTTGTGGTGGCCTGAGTGGCAGAGGCAGCTGCCAGAGGCAAGGGGACAAAGGCCTGGGTGCCTTTGGGCCTTGCAGCCCTGCCAGAGCCCTTGACCATCTCTCCTGCAGGCTGTCCTGCCCTGGCCCTGCTGCTGCTCTGGCCTTGCAGGCTGCACACACCCCTCCTGCTTTCCCACCCCCTCCCAGCAGCATTTCTAGACCCTCCCTGATGTCTCTGCACCAGCTCTGGCTGTTGCCATGTGCACTTGGCCTTCTGAACTTGGATCCTGAGCCCCTGTGCCACAGGACATCCCTGCCAGAGCCCAGGCCCTTCTCCTGGGGGTCACTGCAGAGCTGAGCAGATCCAGGTCACCTCCCATTCCTCTGCCAACCCCCTGGGCCTGCTCTGGGCCCTGCAGGTCCTTGCCCTGCTCCCAAGGGCTGTGGGGGTGCTTAATGGTCAGGGCTTGGGGTTTAGAGCACAGGGTGGGGATTAGGCAGAACTTTGGGAGGTTTGTTGTTCTGCTGGCAGTGTCTGGTTCATGATTAGGGGAAGAGCTTTTTAGGCTGGGTTAGGATTAAAGCTTGGTTTTTCATACTGGTAATACAGGTTTGGGATTGGGGTGGGCATTGGAGGACAAATAAGAGTCTGGAATTCTGGGTTTGGGCTTTTTCTGGCTTGGAATTAGAGCAGTGGTGTCCTAGTTAGAACAACTGGGACCGATTCATCACTGGATAGGTATAGCCCAAACCTGTGTATTCTATGGCCCTCCATGCCATTTCCCAGAAACTCTTGTCAAGGGGGCGGGGGGGGGGCTGCCTGTGGGGGGATGTTCTTGTCCTCATACCCTTTTATGGAATTTCTTTCTCTGAGCATCCTCATACCCTTTTATGGAATTCTCCGCTCTGAGAGAAGGATTGACCATTCCTTTTATGGAATTCCCTGCTCTGAGGGAAGGATTGACCATTCCTTTTATGGAATTCCCCGCTCTGAGGGAAGGATTGACCATTCCTGCCTGAACTGGAGAATATATAAACCTGGAGTTTCAGAACTTTTCTACCACTCGTGGGATCCAGAGGAGAGGAAGACTGCAGCTCATCGCTCTCAACCAGACTGAGACCACCACCCTCAACTAGACTGCCATCACCACTTTTGACCAGACTGCAACAGCTCTCCCACCAGCAGGTTTTTTCCCTTCTCCCTTTACTTTGGACTCGGGGGGGAGGGGGGGGCCCAAGGAACACCACTTTGTTCATGCCCCAGGGTGCTGGGTTATACATTTGGGTTTTGTGGGTTAAGACCAATTGTTAGTTTGTATAATTGTACTTATTGTATTATTTTAATAATTTGTTATTCTGACTTATAATCTCTCCTTTGAGTTGAGTTCATTTCCCCTGCTGGTTAACTTGGGGGTGGGAGGGGTGGCTGAGGGGAGTGGGGAGAGCGGGAGCGGGGTTGCCGTGGGGGTGCCTCGGTGTCCCCATGCCTTGATCCCTGGAGAGCGAGGGAGGCTGGAGACAGGGAGGAGCTTCGAGAGCCCTGAGAGCCTGGAGAGGGGGGGCACGGAGAAGGGGAAGCCTGGACAGTGGGGACCCCTGGGATCCCCTAGGACAACAAATTGGAGAACCTGATGAGGGGGAATTTCTAGGAATGCGGCATCCCGAAGGCGAGAATCAGAGGAGAAGGGAGCCTTGGGACCCCCAACACTCCCAGCATCTCTAGGTAGAACCCCCAGCATCCAGACAGGGGAGACTCTCTGAACCCTAGAGGGGGGAAACCAGAGAAGGGGAAATCTTAGGAGAATTTTTTTGGGCTAATCTTCATATTTTAGAGTATTTTTTAGGTGAATCTTTTTTCAGTTTGGGGGGGCCAGAGTCTTCTCACTATTTCTTATAGGCTTTTGCCTGAATCTCGATGATTTGGGGTTTTCTGGGTTGATCCTTGGTGTTTGGAGGTTTTTATGGACCCAGGATGTCCGGTGAGTTCTAGAGATGGACTTGGGCAGGAGGAACTCCCAAACCCAAATGCTCAGCCCTTGTTTTCCCCCCCATCAGGATTTGTCCTTCCCAAAGGTTGGGCGGATGGAGGAGGAGGCTGCGAGGAAGAGGAAGATGCCTTGGGCCCCCCAGGCAGGTGAGGAGGAAGTCAGTGTCCCTTTGGGCGGGTGTTGTGCTGGCTCTGTCAGCCCAGCATGGCCCCGGCTGCAGGACAACCCCGCTGGCACCGCCGTCCTGCCGGGGCCGGAGTTGGGGGGGATGTCCTTGGCCTTCCCTGTGGGCCGGAGGCAAATCCCCTGCCTGTCCTTCTTGCTTCCTGCCCCAGGCCCCGAGCTGAGGAGGGAGAGCGCGGAGGACAAATCCCCCCGTGAGACCCTGGTGGGAGAGGCCGTTTTGAAGGGCTCCCCGGCGCAGGAAGGCAGCGGGGAGGAAAAGGGCCGGAGATCCCCCCGCAGGAGGGGCTCCAAAGCCAGCCCAGGGTGCTCTGAGGAGGAAAGAGCCAGCATGTGCCGGGAAGGCGGACAGAGCTTGAGGGGGAGCTCTGACCTGGTGGTCCCTGAGCAGCCTCCCAGCAGGGAGAAGCCCTTCAGGTGCTTGGAATGTGGGAAGAGGTTCAGGAAGAGCACAGACCTGCTCAGACACCAGCACATCCACACTGGGGAACGGCCCTACACGTGTGGGGAGTGTCTCAAGAGCTTCAACAGGAACTCCCACCTGATCCAACACCGTCGCATCCACACTGGGGAACGGCCGTACAATTGTGGGGAATGTGGGAAGAGCTTCAGGAGCAGCTCCAGCCTCCGCACCCACCAGCTCATCCACACCGGGGAACGGCCCTACAAGTGCTTGGAATGTGGGAAGAGGTTTCAGACCAGCTCAGCTCTCCTCCTGCATGAGCGGACGCACACGGATGAGAGGCCCTTCCGCTGCACCGACTGCGGGAAGGGCTTCAAACTGAACTCCCACCTCGTCACCCACCAGCGCATCCACACCGGGGAGAAACCCTACAAGTGTGGGGAGTGTGGGAAGAGTTTCACCAACAGGTCTGGCTTGACCAGACACCAACGGACCCACCAGTAAGAGAAGCCCTTCCAGTACCTCGAGTGCAGGAAGAACTTTGGCTGCTGCTTCCACCCCGAATGAAGCCCCTGATGGGGAGGCAACCCCTGGAGTCCAGTGACTGTCAGTCCATCCCTTTTGACGAGAAAAGACCAGTCCCCTTTCCCAAGGGCAGCTTCTTCCAACAGAACCCTTCTTGGGGGGTGTGTGGAGATTCCTACCTTGGCTGGGGACCCCCCAAGGTCACTGCTGGAGGTTGAGAGCAGAGATCTCTCTCCATGAATGTTGGTCTGGGGGAGTTCCATCCAACCGTAATTAGGAATTACAGGTTTTGTGCCAGCTTGGGTAGAATTGCTTCAACAATTGCTTTAATGTAGAGCACTGTCCTATCTTATGCTGTTCTCCTGGTAGTTTTAGTGTTTCTGTTGTGTAGTAAATAATTCTGATGAAGATCTTTTGTCTGATCATTTGGAACCCTAAATAAATTAATTTCTATCAATAGATCTGGTTTACCATCATTTAACCTGGAGGACAAAAATGATTCAGTTACACCTCTGTAATTCCTCTAAACTGAAAGTGTTGGCATAATCCAAGGCTGAGATTTGATCCAGCACCCCACAGGAAGTTGGGAGCTCAGGGGGGCCACCCCCCTTTCCCAACCCCTCTGTGCCCAAAGACCCCCATGAGACCATCCGACCCACCAGACCACCCCCCCTTTTCCACCCTTCTCCCTGTTCCTTCCATATTCCCATTGTCCCCTCAATCCCCCATTTCCCCCCTGAACAGTTTTGGGGTCCCAACCCCCACTGTTTGCCCCCTCTCCTGTGGGCACTGAAGGAGAAAATGAGGCTGCACACACAGAGTTCCATTGCAGGACTTGTCCGCCCGTCTTTCCGGTGTCCCCCTTTCATTGGGGTTCCTTTGGAAACAGCGCCTGGGCTTTGTCTTTTAGTCCACTGGAATTCCCAGCATGGCCTCAAAGCAGTGCCCTGATCCCACACATCCCACTCCCCTCATGTGCTGGTGTATTGGGACGAAGTTGTGATGATATTTTTGGTCTGTGTTTGGCCTTAGCCACCTGCAGTAGTTTATAGTTCTCCCTGCCAAGTTCACTGATAAAACAGTGAATTTGGCCTTGGAGGGAGAACTTCTGTATAAACTGTATAAACTGTGATTGGTTAATGGCTCGTCAAGGGCATTTGGAGGAGAAAGTGATGATGAAGGGAGGAAGGCTCACCCCCAGACTCAATTGGGAATGACCCCCAGGACACACATGGGGGGATTTCCAAAGTTCTCACCCATGTGCAGGAGGGGTGCCCTGACATAACCAAGGGGGTGGGATTGAGAACCCCTGACGGGGCGGTGCTGGCCACACCTGGGGAGGTTGTGGTCTCTCAATTAATTGTTTAAAAAGGAGATAGTGCCTTCTTGGCAAGAGCTAGCTTTACTTCAAGGACAACGTTGCCTTCTGGCGGGGGCTCTTGCCAGCTTGTTAACTTATTGACTCTCCGAGGGTGCCGCTTCTGCTCTGCGTAATTATAGGTATGCTAGGTCAGTAAGATAACTTTATAGGCAACAGCTGGGTGACTGGGGAGGTCCCACTGGGGGCTTATTCCTCTCCTCCTTCCTCCCTTTTGGGTTTGTTCATTTTCTTGGCCACCTTTTGTAATAAACATTGGGGTTTTTTTTGTTGAGCTAGCAACAGTGTCTGTTTTTCGTGTCTGTATATCTCGGACCTTCCCTGATAAAGTAACCCCCCCTCCCCGATACACAGTGACAGAACTGGGGGTCCCAGTGTCCCAGTTGGTGTCCCCCTGTCCCAGTTGTCCCAGTGTCCTAGTTGGTGTCCCAGTTGGGTGTCCCAGTTGGTGTCCCCCTGTCCCAGCTGTCCCAGTTTGTCCGAGTGTCCCACCCTGAGCAGCAGCAGCAGCCCCGGCCCGGCCGAGCAGAGCAGCAGCAGCACCCCCTGTGCCGTCAGGATCCGGTTCTTGGTGCTCTCCCTCAGTGCCAGGAACGGGGCAGGAACCGGCTCTGTGGGAACGGGACTGGGTACACTGGGAGGGACTATGTATACTGGGAGGGACTGGGGTACACTGGGAGGGACTGGGGTATCCTGGGAGGGAGTGGAGGGCACTGGGTTGTACTGGGAGGGTACTGGGAGGGACTCAAGGGGGATACTGGGAGTGACTGTAACGGACTGGAGTAGGACTGGGGGGCACTGGGAGGGTATCAAAGGGGATACTGGGAATAACTGGGATGGACTGGGGGGCACTGCAGGACACTGGGATGGACTGGGGGGGCTCGTGGTAGTCCTGGGTTATACTGGGAGGGGACTAGGATGGACTGGGAAAGACCAGTGACTCAGATGAGACCCCCCAGCCCCCCTGGCTCCCCGAGACCCCCAGGACCCTCCCGAAGGTGCCGCAGGGCTGGGGGGCACTGGGATACCCTTGGAGGGGACTGGGATGAATGGGGTTATACTGGGAGGGACTGGGGGCACTGGGCTATACTGGTACCACGCTGGGGCCACTGGGAGGGACCAGGTGACTCAGATGAGACCCCCCAACCCCCCTGACTCCCCGAGACCCCCAGGATCCTCCTGAAGATGCTGCAGGGCTGGGGGGCACTGGGATACCCTTGGAGGGGACTGGGATGGACTGGGTTAAACTGGGAGGGACTGGGCTATACTGGTACCATACTGGGGGCACCGGGAGGGGCCGGGTGACCTGGCTGAGACCCCCCCCGCGCCCCCCACTCACCGAGGACCCTGACGAAGGTGCCGCAGCTCTGGGCCGTCTCCCCCCCGGACTCCACGCGGCAGAAGAAGAGCCCGGAGTCGTTGTGGGACAGTTTGGGGAAGGTCAGGGTGGAGCTTCCCCCCCCTTCCTGCACCGCCCGCTCCATCCGGCGGCCCCCCCGGTGGCCACCACCTCCTGGGGCCGGGGGCAGCTCCAGGGGACCTCCCCGAGCCCGGGGGGACATGCCTGGAGCCAGGTCAGGGCGGTGTCGGGGGGGCCTCGGAAGTGGCACTCGAGGGTCAGGGGGGTCCCCACGGGCCCCTCGCGGGAGGGGGGCCCCCCCCACACCCGGAGCCACCCCCGGGGCGGGGCCGGGGAGCAGGAGGGGCTCGGGGGGCTCCCGGTGGTCACGGTCACGGGGGTCGGCGTCTCGGGGGGCTCCAGGGGTCATGCACGGGGCGCAGCCTTCGGGGGGGGTCTGGGAGCACTGGGAGCCTGCGGGGGCAGAGGGGGGGTTAGGGGAGGTCACCAGTGCCCCCCAACCCCCATGGAGGGTGACTGACCCTGAGGGGGTCACTGGGGGTCCCTGTCCCTGCTGGGGGGGGGTCTTTGGGAGTTCCCAGAACTGTGAGGGGTCATTGGGGGTCCCTCCGGGGTCTTTGGGGGTCCCCCAGACCCATCAGAAAGTCATTGGCCCCCTCCCAGTCCCCCCCCTTCCCCCTCCCAGTTTTCATTCCCTGTCCCAGTTTGGGAACAGAAAATACTGGTTGGGGGGGGTGGGGGACATTTTGACACAGGTGTGGGGGACAAAACCCGATGCTGAGACCCCCTGAGACCCCCCAGACCCAAACCCTGAGACCCCCAGACCCAAATGGAGACCTTGGGAACCCTGAGACCCCCAGACCCAAATCCCGAGCCCCTCGGACCAAAACTGAGCCCCCCTGACCCAAACTGAGACCCCCAGACCCAAACTGAGCCCCCTAGACCCAAACCCTAAGCCTCCCTGACCCAAACTGACACCCCCAGACCCAAAACCTGAGATCCCCAGAACAAAACTGAGACCCCCAGACCCAAAGCCTCAGATCCCCAGACCCAAACTAAGACCCCCAGAACCAAGGCCCCCAGACCCAAACTGAGGCCTTGGGACCCCTGAGACTCCCAGACCCAAAGCCTGAGACCCCCTGACCCAAGCTGACACCCCAGAGACCCCTCAGACCCAAACTGAGACCCCCCCCACACCAAAACTGAGACCCCCACACCCAAATCCTACCTGCAAGGAGCAGTGTTATAAGTGATCTAAAGAAATTTGCTGTTCAAATGAGAGAAACAGTTAATAAAGCTATTATACTGTGTTAACTGCGTTGTTGGAATCACAAGTTAGAGTGTTATGCAATGCCTAACCACAAGTTCTGTAAGCTGCAAACTGATTAACCACAACGCAATGATGATTTAGCACATTGTACTTTGAAGCTGTTTGTTCTAAGCATATTAATGAGGAGCAATACGGAGGGGTCGGCCACGAAGAGTCCGGATGATCAACCATCATCCTGATGGAAGTTTCCAGAACCACGGCCTAATAGAGACTAATGACTTTAAAATTATTGGTGGACACCCCTCAACAACGGAGATGGCCCGTGAAAGGAGGAACCAACCCAGAGCTGGCCCGCGAAGGGGGAACCAAGCAGGATGCAGCCCATGAAATCTCCACCAATGGACTGATGACATGACTTTGGGGGGGAGGTGGCAAAGGAGGGTAAAATAAGTGCTGTTTCTGTTCCCCTTTGCGGACTGCGGCAGGAACAGGGGTTTCCTCCGGTCTCCCGGCCAGTTGTTTTTGCTTGTTTGTGGCATTAAAAAATCTTTTATACCTTGCAACCTAAATTTAAAGCCTCGTTACCTGTCACAAGGTACAGTTGTTGGAGTAGCCTAAGCACTTCTTGGGCAGGAAGAGTTTTCTGTGGTGGCACCTTTTGTCTGGCAGGAATCTTCATTTGGATTCAATATTTAAAAGGAGGGACCGGCCCTTGCAGCGCAGGGTGGAAAAAAGGGAACAGCAGCTCTTTCCACCAGGAAAAAAAGTGTGGAACCTTTGGCTTTGAGGTACATATGCTGGGGAAGGCTGGGCACTTTGGCAGGAAGAGCTTTCTGTGGTGGCACCTTTTGTCTGGCACGAATCTTCATTTGGAGTAAATTTTTCAGGAGGTGGGACCGGCTATTAAAGTACAGTGCTGAAAAAAGGAAACAGCAGCTATTTCCCTAAGGAGAAAAAGTCTGGAACCTTTGGCTTCAGGTGTAGTTGGTGCAGCCTGGGCACTTCTTGGGCAGGAAAAACTTTCTGTGGTGGCACCTTTTGTCGGGCAGGAATCTTCCGTTGGAGTAAATTTTTCAGGAGGTGGGACCGGTCATTGCAGCACAGGGCAGAAAAAAGAGAACAGCAGCTCTTTCCACCAGGAAAAAAAGTCCTGAACCTTAGTCTTTCAGGTGTAGTTGTTGGGGCAGTCTAGCCACTTCTCGAGCAGCAAGAGTTTTCTGCGGTGCTACCATTTCTCTGGCAGGAATCTTTAGTTGGATTCAATTTCTCAGAAGGTGGGACCGGCCATTGCAGCGCAGGTCTGAAGAAAGGGAACAACAGCTCTTTCAACCGGGAAAAAAAGTCTGGAACCTTTGGCTTTGAGGTGCAGTTGGTGGGGTAGCCTTGGCACTTTTTGGACAGCAAGAATTTTTGGGGTGGCACCTTTTGTGTGGCAGGAATCTTCAGCTGGATTCAATTTTTTAAAAGGTAAGACCGGTCACTGCAGACTAGGGCTGAAAAGAGGGAACAGCAGCTCTTTCCCTAAGGAAAAAAAGTCTGGAAGCTTTGGCTTTGAGGTGCAGTTGTTGGGGCAGGCTGGGCACTTCTTGGGCAAGAAGAGCTTTCTGTGGTGGCACCTTTTGTCTGGCAGGAATCTTCATTTCGATTCAACGATCCAAAAGGTGGGACCGGGCGTTGAAGCGCAGAGCTGAAAAAAGGCAACAGCAGCCCCTTCCATCAGGAAAAAAAGTCTAGATCCTTTTGTTTCAGGTGTAGTGTGTGGAGTAGCCTGGGAACTTCTTCAGAAAGAAGTGTTTTCTGAGGCGGCACCTTTTGTCTGGCAGGAATCTTCATTTACATCCCATTTTCCTGGAGGTGGCTCCAGCCATTGCAGCGCAGTCATGAAAAAAGGGAACAGCAGCTCTTTCAACCAGGAAAAAAAGTCTGGATCCTTTGGCTTCTGGAGCAGTTTTTGGGGCAGCCTGGGCAATTCTTAGGCAGGAAGAGTTTTCTGTAGTGGCACCTTTTGTCTGGAATGAATGTTCATTTGGAGTATATTTTTCAGGAGGTGGGACCGGCCATTGCAGCACAGGCCTGAAAAAAGGGAACAACAGCTCTTTCCCTAAGGAAAAAAAGTCTGGATCCTTTGGCTTCAGGTGTAGTTGCTGGGGTAGCCTGGGCACTTCTTGAGCACCAAGAGCTTTCTGTGGTGGTACCTTTTTTCTGGCAGGAATCTTCAGTTGGACTAAATTTTTCATGAGGTGGGACCGGCCATTGCAGCACAGGGTTGAAAAAAGGGAACAGCAGCTCTTTCCCTCAAAAAAAAAAGTCTGGATCCGTTGGCTTCAGGTGTAATTGGTGCAGCCTGGGTACTTCTTGGGCAGGAAGAGTTTCTGTGGTGGCACCTTTTGTCTGGCAGGAATCTTCATTTACATTAAATTCTTCAGGATGTGGGACTGCCCTCTGCAGCGCAGAGCTGAAAAAAAGGAACAGCAGCTCTTTCCACCAGGAAAAAAAGTCTGGATCCTTTGGCTTCAGGTGTAGTTGGTGCAGCCTGTGCACTTCTTGGGCAGGAAGAGTTTTCTGTGGTGGCACATTTTGTCTGGCAGGAATCTTCAGCTGGATTAAATTTTTCAGGACGTGGGACTGGCCATTGCAGAGCAGGGCACAAAAAAGGGAACAACAGCTCTTTCCACCAGGAAAAAAAGTCTGGATCCTTTGGTTTCAGATGTAAGTGGTGGGGAGCCTGGGCACATCTTGGGCAGCAAGACCTCTCTGTGGGGGCACCTTTTGTCTGGCAGGAATCTTCACTTGGATTCAATTTTTCAGGAGGTGGGACTGGCCATTGAAGCGCAGGGCTTAAAAAAATGGAACAGCAGCTCTTCCCACCAGGAAAAAAGTCGGGAAGCTTTGGTTTCAGGTGCCATTGGTGGGGCAGCCTGGGCGCTCCTTGGGCAGCAAGAAATTCCTGTGGTGGCAACTTTTTTTTAGGAGGAGTCTTCATTTGGATTCACTATTCCAGGAGGTGGGACCGGCCGATGCAGAGCAGGGCAGAAAAAAGGGAACAGCAGCTCTTTCCACCAGGAAAAAAAGTCTGGATCCTTTGGCTTCAGGTGTAGTTGGTGCAGCCTGGGTACTTCTTGGGTAGAAAGAGTTTTCTGTAGTGGCACCTTTTGTCTGGCAGGTATCTTCAGTTGGATTTAATTTTCCAGGAGGTGGGACCGGCCATTGCAGAGCAGGGCTGAAAAAAGGGAACAGTAGCTCTTTCCACCGGGTAAAAAAGTCTGGATCCTTTGGTTTCAAGTGCAGTTGGTGGGGTTGGCTGGACACTTCGTGGGCAGGAAGAGTTTTCTGTGGTGGCACCTTTTGTCTGGCAGGAATCTTCAGTTGGAGTAAATTTTTCAGGAGAAAGGGATCGGCCATTGCGGAGCAGGCCTGAAAAAAGGGAACAGTAGCTCTCTCCACAAGGAAAAAAGTCTGGATCCTTTGGCTTCAGGTGTAGTTCTTGGTACAGCCTGGGCACTTCTTGGGCAGCAAGAACTTCCTGTAGTGGCACCTTTTTTTTAGGAGGAATCTTCATTTGGATTCAATATTCTAGGAGGTGGGACCGGCCATTGCAGAGCAGGGCTGAAAAAAGGGAACAGCAGCTCTTTCCACCAGGAAAAAAAGTCTGGATCCTTTGGTTTCAGGTGCAGTTTTTGGGGCAGCCTGGGCACTTCTTGGGCAGCAAGAGCTTTCTGTGGTGGCACCTTTTGTCTGGCAGGAATCTTCAGTTGGATTCAGTTTTCCAGGAGGTGGGACCGGCCATTGCAGCGCAGGCCTGAAAAAAGGGAACAACAGCTCTTTCCACCAGGAAAAAAGTCTGGATCCATTGGCTTCAGGTGTAGTATTTGGGGCAGCCTGGGCACTTCTTGGGCAGGAAGAACTTTCTGTGGCGGCACCTTTTGTCTGGTAGGAATCTTCAGCTGGATTCAATTTTTTAAAAGGTGGGACTGGCCATTGCAGCGCATGGCAGAGAAAAGGGAACAGCAGCTCTCTCCATAGGAAAAAAAGTCTGGATCCTTTGGCTTTGAGGTGCAGTTGGTGGGGCAGCCTGGGCACTTCTTGGGCTAGATGCGTTTTCTGTGGTGGCAGCTTTTGTCTGGCAGGAATCTTCATTTACAATAAATTTTCCAGGAGGTGGGACAGGCCATTGCAGCGCAGGGCTGGAAAAAGGGAACAGCAGCTCTTTCCACCAGGAAAAAAAGTCTGGATCCATTGGCTTCAGGTGTAGTTGGTGGGGCAGGCTGGGCACTTCTTTGGCAGCAAGAGCTTTCTGTGCTGGTACCTTTTGTCTGGCAGGAATCTTCAGCTGGAGTAAATTTTTTAAAAGGTGGGACCGGTCATTGCAGCGCAGGACTAATAAAAGGGAACAGCAGCTCTTTCCCCAAAGAAAAAAAGGCAGGATCCTTTGGCTTCAGGTTTAGTTGGTACAGCCTGGGTACTTCTTGGGTAGGAAGAGCTTTCTGTGGTGGCACCTTTTGTCTGGCAGGAATCTTCAGTTGGATTCAATTTTTTTCCAGGAGGTGGGACCGGCCATTGCAGCGCAGGCCTGAATAAAGGGAACAGCAGCTCTTTCCACCAGGAAAAAAAGTCTGGATCCTTTGGGTTTGAGATGCAGTGGGTGGGGCAGCCTGGGCACTTCTTGGGCTAGATGAGTTTTCTGTGGTGGCACCTTTTGTCTGGCAGGAATCTTCATTTACAATAAATTTTCCAGGAGGTGGGACCAGCCATTGCAGCGCAGGGCTGAAAAAAGGGAACAGCAGCTCTTTCCACCAGGAAAAAAGTCTGGATCCTTTGGCTTCAGGTGTATTTGCTGGAGCAGGCTGGGTACTTCTTGGGCAGGAAGAGTTTTCTGTGGTAGCACCTTTTGTCTGGTAGGAATCTTCAGCTGGATTCAATTTTTTAAAAGGTGGGACCGGCCATTGCAGAGCAAGGCTGAAAAAAGGGAACAGCAGCTCTTTCCCTAAGGAAAAACAGTCTGGATCCTTTGGCTTCAGGTGTAGTTGGTGGGGCAGGCTGGGCACTTCTAGGGCAGGAAGAGTTTTCTGTGGTGGCACCTTTTGTCTGGCAGGAATCTTCAGTTGGAGTAAATTTTTCAGGAGGTGGGACCGGTCATTGCAGCGCAGGACTAAAAAAAGGGAACAGCAGCTCTTTCCCCAAAGAAAAAAAGGCAGGATCCTTTGGCTTCAGGTTTAGTTGGTACAGCCTGGGTACTTCTTGGCCAGGAAGAGTTTCTGTGGTGGCACCTTTTGTCTGGCAGGAATCTTCAGTTGGATTCAATTTTCCAGGAGGTGGGACCGGCCATTGCAGCGCAGACATGAAAAAAGGGAACAGCAGCTCTTTCCACCAGGAAAAAAAGTCTGGATCCTTTGGTTTTGAGGTGTAGTTGTTGGGGTAGCCTGGGCACTTCTTGGGTAGGAAGAGCTTTCTGTGGTGGCACCTTTTGTCTGGCAGGAATCTTCAGCTGGATTCAATTTTTTGAAAGCTGGGAGTGGCCATTGCAGCGCAGACATGAAAAAAGGGAACAGCAGCTCTTTCCACCAGGAAAAAAAGTCTGGATCCTTTGGCTTTGAGGTGCAGTTGGTGGGACAGCCTGGTCACATCTTGGGCTAGATGAGTTTTCTGTGGTGGCAGCTTTTGTCTGGCAGGAATCTTCATTTACAATAAACTTTCCAGGAGGTGGGACCGGTCATTGCAGCGCAGGACTAAAAAAAGGGAACAGCAGCTCTTTCCACCAGGAAAAAAAGTCTGGATCCTTTGGTTTCAGGTGCAGTTTTTGGGGCAGCCTGGGCACTTCTTGGGCAGCAAGAGTTTTCTGTGATGGCACCTTTTGTCTGACAGGAATCTTCAGCTGGATTCAATTTTTTGAAAGGTGGGACTGTCCATTGCAGCGCAGGGCTGAAAAAAGGGAACAGCAGCTCTTTCCCTAAGGAAAAAAAGGCAGGATCCTTTGGTTACAGGTGCAGTTTTTGGGGTAGCCTGGGCACTTCTTGGGCAGGAAGAACTTTCTGTGGAGGCACCTTTTGTCTGGCAGGAATCTTCAGTTGGATTCAATTTTCCAGGAGTTGGGACCGGCCATTGCAGCGCAGGGCTGAAAAAAGGGAACAGCAGCTCTTTCCACCAGGAAAAAAGGCAGGATCCTTTGGCTTCAGGTGTATTTGCTGGAGCAGGCTGGGTACTTCTTGGGCAGGAAGAGTTTTCTGTGGTAGCACCTTTTGTCTGGTAGGAATCTTCAGCGGGATTCAATTTTTTAAAAGGTGGGACCGGCCATATAAGAGCAGGGCTGAAAAAAGGGAACAGCAGCTCTTTCCCTAAGGAAAAAAGTCTGGATCCTTTGGCTTCAGGTGTAGTTGATGGGGCAGGCTGGGCACTTCTAGGGCAGGAAGAGTTTTCTGTGGTGGCACCTTTTGTCTGGCAGGAATCTTCAGTTGGAGTAAATTTTTCAGGAGGTGGGACCGGTCATTGCAGCGCAGGACTAAAAAAAGGGAACAGCAGCTCTTTCCCCAAAGAAAAAAAGGCAGGATCCTTTGGCTTCAGGTTTAGTTGGTACAGCCTGGGTACTTCTTGGCCAGGAAGAGTTTCTGTGGTGGCACCTTTTGTCTGGCAGGAATCTTCAGTTGGATTCAATTTTTCAGGAGGTGGGACCGGCCATTGCAGCGCAGGACTGAAAAAAGGGAACACCAGCTCTTTCCACCAGGAAAAAAAGTCTGGATCCTTTGGTTTTGAGGTGTAGTTGTTGGGGTAGCCTGGGCACTTCTTGGGTAGGAAGAGCTTTCTGTGGTGGCACCTTTTGTCTGGCAGGAATCTTCAGTTGGAGTAAATTTTTCAGGAGGTGGGACCGGCCATTGCAGCGCAGGACTGAAAAAAGGGAACACCAGCTCTTTCGACCAGGAAAAAAAGTCTGGATCCTTTGGCTTTGAGGTGCAGTTGGTGGGACAGCCTGGTCACATCTTGGGCTAGATGAGTTTTCTGTGGTGGCACCTTTTGTCTCGCGGGAATCTTCAGTTGGAGTAAATTTTTCAGGAGGTGGGACCGGCCATTGCAGCGCAGGGCTGAAAAAAGGGATCAGTAGCTCTTTCCACCAGGAAAAAAAGGTTGGATCCATTGGCTTCAGCTGCAGTTTGTGAGGCAGCCTGGGTACTTCTTGGGCAGGAAGAGTTTTCTGTGGTGGCACCTTTTGTCTGGCAGGAATCTTCAGCTGGATGCAATTTGGAGAGTCAGTTTGGCCATTGCAGCGCAGTCATGAAAAAAGGGAACAGCAGCTCTTTCCACCAGGAAAGATAGTCTGGATCCTTTGGCTTTAGGTGCTGTCGTTGGGGCAGCCTGGGCACTTCTTGGGCAGCAAGAGATTCCTGTGATGGCACCTTTTGTCTCTGAGGTGTTTTTCCCCTGTTATCAAGTCCTTTATGGCGTCAATCACAGACCACTGGGACTGCTCACAGGGTATGATGAAGGAATACAGCAGCAGTTTGGGAAGAGGAGGTAGAAAAATTCAGTTCTGTATCTAATTGCCTTCCTCAATTTGAGAAATTGCTAATCTTGTGACATTATTTGTACTGGACCCTTCTAAGGATGTACTTTTGTCCAGACCTTTTGCTCCAGATGTGCCAGCTACACCAAATGAAACCAGAGAGAATCTCAGCGAAGCCAAAAATCAGCTCTTATGGCACTTGGCACTCTATGGGGTTTAGCACTGGAGCTCAATCTCTCTGGGATGGCTGGTCCAGAACAGTTCATTTAATGAATGGTGCTGTTGCTGAACTTCCCTGGGCACATTGCAATTGGCTACTGAGGCTGAAAGGTTTCCTCGAAGGATTTTTATCTTTTGAAACTACAGGCTGAATTTTAGGGATAAACTCCAGTATTCTGAAAGTGGAAAGTTGATCAAACAGAAAAGACTGTTTCTTCTACAACAGATTTGAAATAGTCCACTTGTAAAAATCACAAAGCTTGAAGTCTACTCAGCAGAGCTGATTCCTCATCTGCACTGATCATCAGCAACTGGCCTCTCTCCTATTTCAGGGTCTCATCTGTGTACACTGGATTAAGGCCTCCTAACTTCTTAAGAAAAGTAGTGTTCTAAGCTCACAGTTCTGGCAAGGTTTCCTTAGCAGATGGGTTGAAAAGCAAAACTTTGTTGCCATGACTAACGAATGCAGAGCCCAAGGTTGTTTGTGGTGCTAGCTTTGCTCCACTCTCTAATAACTTCTGTCCAGATCAGTGCTGGCAACAAGAATTCCAGGTTAACGCTTGTTTCAGTTTTCAGGCTTTGCATTTCAAGAATGGGGAGTTGTTATTGGAAACTCTGCCATGGCTGTCAGTAACAGCCTTGGAAAACAGTTTTTCTTATTTCTGAGGGAGAAGTTTCCAACCCAGCTTTGGAGTATGCAAATAGTTGAATGACTTGTTGTACAATTGGAAATAAAAATCAATACATTTGCTCTGATTAATGTCTTAAGTTATATTTGGCTAAAGAGTTCTTTTCTTGTTACCTTCTTTAAAAAACAGAACCCACAAGCAGAAAGGTGATCTCCTAAAGTGTTGCAACCTTTAAAGTGCACTTATTGCTACACAACAATAGCATGCCAATATCACATCCAAAGATACAGAATCTTACAGAGATACACACAAATATAGACCTATACATATCTATGTATGTATATCTATCTACCTATACATATCTATACATATCTATACAAATACACACAAGAAAGTTTGGGGTTCCTGATGAGAGTTCTACATGGGTAATGAACAGAGGACTGGTTTGATGTGTCATACAACTGTGGGGACCATGAATGTATGTTCTGAGCTTTGATTTACTGTCCTGGTTTGCAACTGCCTGCCTTCCCTTTGGGGGGAACACAGGCCTCTATTTTGCACGCTCTGTTTTGTTTCACTTGGCAGTGTAGACTAGGGGCAGAAGAGTTTTTGGAGCCAAACAGCTCGATCCAGATTCAGTTCCTTTAGTGGTGCCTAAAACTCAGGAGCTGGACTCCACGGTGCCGGTGGGACCCTCCCAACTCAGCACGTTCCATGATTCCATCAAGTCCAACTGTCAGCCCAGCACTGCCCCAGCAACCCCCAAACCACTAAAGCGTGTCAGCCATGGCCAGATGCCGGCGCCTCTGAAACACCTGCCGGGGTGCTGGCTCCGCCTGGGCAACCCATGGCAGTGCCCGAGCCCCCCCGAAAAACACAGCGAGAAACCTTTGTCCAGGAGCTGACCTGAAGCTCCCCTGCCTCAGCCTCGGGCCACGTCCCCCGCTCCTCCCAGCGCAGGCTCCTTTCCAGCAGCCCCCTCGGCAGAAGGCGGCTCAGGGCTCCCCTCTGCCCCCCCGGCCGGCTCCGCTCCGGCCCCGCTCCCGCCACGGCCCCGCTCGGCTCTGCACGGGGAAGGAACGCGCCCAGCCCCGGCCCGACACCCCCGGGGGCCGCGCACCGGGGGTCCCTGCCCGGGGGTCACTTGCCAGGGGTTGTTCACCGCGGGTCATTCACCGGGGGTCCCTCCGCAGGGGTCACTTACCTGGGCTTCTCCCCCGCGGGTCGCTCACCGGGTGTCACTTACTGGGGGTCGCTCACCGGGGGTCGCTCACCAGCGGCCACTCGCCGGGGGCCGCACACGGGGGGTCCCTCCCCCGGGGCCGCGCACCGGGGGCCACTCGCCGGGGGTCTTGGGGCCGCTGCCCGGGGTCTCTGCCCGGGGGCCGCTCAGCGGCAGCGCTCCCGCTCCCGGCCCCGCCCCGCCCGCTCCCACCCAAACCCCACCAACCGCCCCTCTCGGCCCCGCCCCCGCCCCGCCCAAGCCCCGCCTCGCCCCGCCCACTCCGCCGCCTCCCATTGGCTGCGCACGTTCGGCCCTGGAGCGAGGAGCGCGCGGGGAGCGTTGCCTGGAAACCGGCCAGGGAATCCCGGGAATCCTCGAGGCGCCGGCGCTGCCCCCCCACTCCTGGAGCAGCGGCCGGGCCCGCCCGGGGAGCGGGCACTCAGCGCCCGGCTGCGGCCGCCAAAACGGGCAGGGAAGCAGGCGCGCGGGAGGCGGGCTCCGGGCCCCGGGCAGCGAGGAGCCCTAAAAAGTACAAAAGTGTTGGAAGAGAGGGAATTCATCGCACCGTCACAGAACAGGCTGAGGTGGAAGGGACCCACGAGGAGCGTCGAGTCCGAGCCTTTGCCCGGCACAGCACCGACCCCAAGAGTCACACCGTGTGCCTGAACTCTGCCAGATCACAGTCCAGCATCAGCTTCATGTGCCGTGAGGCCCCACGTGTGTGTTTGCTCCCCGTGTCTAGTGGGAGAGATGACACTCTTTTAGAGTGGAATAAAGATTATCCTAGACTGGAACTGGCAGCTGTGATAAACTGTATCCCGAGAGCATTTAACTGGTAGCAGTTTTCCCTGGGCTCTAGCTTGCTATTTATTATAGTTATTTGCAGACAGGAAAGGGGAGAGAATTAAAAAATCTCTTTCTCCTTGCCCCCTCCACAACAAGTTTGAGGACATGTGGGTGTTGAAACAGAGCTTAACAAACAGTCCAGCCTTGAGAGAGTGGGGAGAGCACAGGGGGGCTCAGTTTAACCATTTGTCTGGTTTTCTTCCTTTCTAAGGAGGATTTATTTTTCTTAGGTGGGAAATTGCCAAAAATAGACAGCAAAATCAGACTGCAGTTCAGAGATCACACTCTCATCTCCGTGGAACCAGATCAAGAGAATGCTGTGGGTACAGTGAAGCCACCCCTGTACATTTGGGGTGGGCTGGGGAGTGCATGTGAGGCATGGGAGTTGTTGCTCTCCTGTGCAAAAGGTCTATAAGGGTCATGCAGTTACACTGAGCTGGATCCTGCATCCCATCAGGGTTTGTTAGGATACTGTGGGGTTGTTTGTTGAGTGATATGGCACATTCCAACCTTATGTAGCAGTTCGTTTGGATACATGTCCGGAATAAAGCCAAGTGCTAGAAATACTCAAACACACAAGATATCTTTTATTACAGTGAGAATAATAATAATAAACTTAGCAAGAGGAATTAAAAACTAAAACAAAAGGATACAAAATAACTATCTTATCGAGTGGCATTAAAACAAATACTATGAACAGCATTTAATACAGAATTAACTAGTGAAAAGGGATACCAAAAAAGGATCTTAACACAATATTATGGATAACACGATATTGGTTAGTAAAAAGGGAAACTAAAGGAAAAATACCATAAACATAAAAGGGGAGTTAAAGGAACACTAAAAGGATATTAAAAAGTTTGTTCTCTCAGTTACTTCCTGTCAATAAACTGTGCTTACCCACACAGACAGGCCAGGGCTGCCAGGATCTGCAGCAGCTGGTCGGTGCCCGTGCTTAGCGGGCGTCCCCATGGAACAACACAGTCTCCATGGCAGGATGAGGATTGCTCACCCCAGCAGTCCTGACACCCCATTTTATCAGCTCTACATTACACCACGTAGGGCCAGTACCCAGTATAAGGTGATGCCTGAGTGGCAGCCAAACCCTGCCTGTTCATCACCTGATAGCAACAGTCTGTGCGTGCCCTGCTGTAGGGCAAGGGGCCAGCGACCCCTGCCCACATAATCTTCCTCCCATCATCATCTTTCTCACCCCTATGGATGACCTCTCCCACTGTGTTTCAAGGGTAGATGTATCTATCTTGAAATATGTAGCAAAACCAAGGAAGAACTCAGCTCTGATAATAGGGGATATCAGGCTGACTTGCTAAAAAGCACAATGGACCTTACAATTAGCTTGTGCCATGAAGTTACACTGTACCATACTCTGGCTGGTTTCACATCCTAATATGATTCCTTTCTCACGCCTCTATGCTCCATTGATCATCTAATTCAAAAGTACCCCCCTTACATTTGTTTAAATATAAAATGAACCAAGGACAATTTTTGAGAGCTTTGCATTTAGATTTCATTAGTCTGAAGTAGTAAAATAAATGGTCTTGTGTGTATTTGTCTGTATAGAATCATGGACTGGTTTGGGTTGGAAGGGACCTTAAAGGTCTTCTCATTCCACCCCCTGCCATGGGCAGGGACACCTTCCACTAGAGCAGGTTGATCCAACCTGTCCTTGGACACTTGCAGGGATCCAGGGGCAGCCACAGCTTCTGTGGGAATTGCATCCCTGCCCGTCCCCACCCTTCCAGGGAAGGATTTCTTCCCAGTCTCCCATCTAACCCTGCTTTCTTTTAGTTGAAAAACCATTGCCCCTTGTCCTGTCCCTCCAAGCCCATAGAAAAAGTCCCTCTCCCTCCTTTTTATAAGCCCCCTTCCCTGGTGGGGTGTCTTCAGCTCCTCCCAGGACCTGTGTGTGTTTGTATCTATCTTGTATCTGTCTATATTTATAGACAGGATATATTTTAATACATTTCTATCCATATATTTAGACATAGATATTTACACACTGTAAATATTAATGCACACCTGTCTACACAATGATGTTGACTTTGTAATCCAGACCTAGCCCTTCTATTCTGTAACCTTTTTGGGGGGTTTATTCCTTGGGATTTCCAGGGTCTCACTTTCAGTGGAGCAGATCTTTCCCACCTGGATCTTTGCTGCATCAACTTCAAGGTGGCCAATCTGAGCCACTGCAACCTGGCCCGTGCCAACCTGTGCTGTGCCAGCCTGGAGAGGGCTGACCTGTGCTGGATGGAAGAGCTGCTGCAGCTTGGGAGGGCTGGGCTTGTGTTAACAGAGAGGAGCTGGAACAAACAGAGCGGTGTAAAACATCGAGTTCTTAAATATATTCTAGAGTTGTTCTGGTTCCCAAAGCTTTTACACTTCCTCCCAGTAATGATTTAATGGGATTGACTCCCAAAGCAGAAATTAAAAGTGTCTTCTTGATTGTCTTTGGTGTTGTTCCTCTGGCTCTCAGTGACTCCTGTCTGTGCCAGTGTGCCAACCTGCCAGGGGTGAAGATGCTGCGCTCCAACGCAGAGGGAGCGTCCCTGAAAGCTGCAACTCTGAGGACCCATCAGGCCTTCAAGCTCATCTGGAAGGTGAGAAGCTTTTGCCTTGTCAATCTGTGCCAACTGAAGCCTGTGTTTGTCCATTTCTATGGCCCGGAAAAGGTCCAGCTGTGGTTTGTCCAACCCTGAGAAGGGCCCACAAGGGCTGCACTGAGTCTGTGACCATCTCAGCCCCAAATCCCCTTGTCCTCCTCCAGTTCACACAGCTCTGAGGCAGCACCAGTGTGCAGCTGCTGTGTTTCTGACTGGTTTTCCTCACAGAACCCCTTTCTGTGTGTGTTCCAGGTGCCAGCCTGAAAGGAGTGGCCATGGAGGGCAGTCAGATGACAGGAATGAACCTCCGAGTTGCAACGCTGAGAAACGCCAAACTAAAGAACTGTAACCTCAGGGGAGCAACGTTGGCAGGAACTGATTTGGAAGTGAGTTGGGATTCATTTTCCATCCTATTCCTTTCTCTCCTGTAGTCAGCTGGTAATTGGGGGGATTGGTGGCTTTTGGCTGACCTCTCCAGCTTCAGAGTACAATGGAGTTCAGGTAAATGGACTTCCAGTAAAGCTTTGAACAGAGTTCTGGGTGCATTCCATTGACACTTCTTCTTCTTTTCCCCTTCAGAATTGTGACCCAGCAGGTTGTGACCTCCAGGAAGCCAATTTGAGGGGCTCTGATGTGAAAGGAGCCATCTCTGAAAAGATGCTGACCCCCCTGCACATGCCCCAGAGCATCAGATAGGGAAGAGAAGACGTCAAAGAGGAAGGAATCCAAACATTTGTTGTGACTTTCTTCTCCTCCTCCTCTTCCTGAATTAGAAGGAATGGTTATTAGACAACTTCCATTTGCAGTAGTGCCTAAGTAGACTCTTTCTGATCACTTTTGGGGAGGGAATTTTTGTTTCAGAGGTGTAGAGAGAGAGTTTCTCCCTTTGTGAAGAGTGAGGAAGTGGGCTGGTTCTGAAACTGGAAAGAGGGGGGGAGGGTTTCAAGACTTTCATTGTTTAGCATTGCCTGACTTTGGAATGCATTTTAATTTCTAAAGCACAATATATGCAATTCTATTTGTTAGGTCTGTAGCTGCAATATGAATAGAAAATGTTATTGCTGTATAGTAGCAAACAAAGTGGAGGTTTCCAGGTAGACAAGTGTCTTTACAGTCAGTGTCTTCATCTCTGCAGGGTGTTAATGCCAGGGGTGGTCACATAGTGCCCACGGGATGTGTTCAGGTCTCTGCTGGGGTGGAAACAGTGGAGAACTGTCCTCAGAGGTCCTAAATTGCTGTGGAGTAGTTGGAGTGCAGGGTTAGAGCAGCTTTATCCCCTCAAATGTGCAGAGGAAGCTGCTGCCCCTGCGGGGACCTGCCCCGAGCCCGGATTGAGTTCCCCCTGGAAGATCCCTGGGCAGAAATGGGATGTCTTAGTTAATGCTCTCCAAAGGAGTGTGAAATTGCACTCTCAATCCCAGCTGGGAAGAAAAATTCCCCTGCTTCCACATGTCCTGAGCACTCCAGACTGGAGTTCTTGTAGCTTTTTGGATTCTTTGTTGGGAATTCAATGGACAGAGGAAAACACAGAAGTGTCCCCAAAGCAGAGAGAAGCTCTGGGGCCACAGCACCTGCTCCCCCCTCTTCTCATCCCTTCAGGAGATGAAGAAATGGCCCTCAATGTTTTCCCTCAATGTACTGTGGAAATAGTCCCTGAAAGCATAATCATAATCCCATTTCCCAGCCAGATCCACTCTGGGCTGCCTAAAGTGGCTGTAAAAGCATCTTGCCTGGGGCCAAGTGCCCCTTCCACACTTGCTTTACCTGTGGAAAAAAGCAGGAAAAGCTGTTTTTTGTGTGGGTACCCTTCACATCTCAGTGTTTGTGATCTTGGGAATCCTCTTGGACCAGGAACAATGGTAGATTATCTGTTGTCATGAGATTTGTACCTGGAGATTGTTTTGATCTGTGTTTAAATCTTCCTTGAAAACACCATTGATAGAAAACAATGTAAAAAAAAAAAGGAAAAAGAAAAAAAAAGTCAAAAAGGCCATACGAAGAAAAAAAGGGAGGAAAAAGAGAAAAAGGAGAAAAAAGAGGAAAAAAAAAGACAGAAAAACAGGAAAAAATGAGACAAATAATAAAAAAGAAACAAACAAGAAAAAAGAGAAAAAAGAAAACGAGAACGAAAAAAGAAAAAAGAGGAAAAAAGGAAGGAGAAAGAAAAAAGAAAAGGAAAAATAAAGAGAAAACAGATGGAAAAGACAGAAAAACAATAAAACCAAAAAAGTATTATCCTCACTCCGTTCACGTGCAAATGGCCGCTCTGATCCGCCGCAAGGACTACAACTCCCGTGCTGCCCCGCGCGGCGCGCAGGAGTGACGGCAGACGTAAGGGGGCGTGGCCGCGCGCTGATTGGCTGCGGCGGTGTTCTCTAAAGGCGGTGCGCGCGCAGAGCGGGAATCGGTGATGGCGGCGGGTCCTGCCTTTGTCTGTGAGAGCTGGCGGGGGGTGCGGGAGAGCGGGGTCTGGGGATCCCCTCGGGGGCTGCGGGGAGCGCGGCTGTGGGGGGAAAGGCTGGAGGGCTCGGGAGGGTTTAGCGCGGGGGTTCAGGGGTTCCCGAGGGTCAGAGCGCAGGGCCTTGGAACCGTCTCGGGGGCCGCGGGGCCCGGGGGCCTCCCAAGAACCCGGATGTTCGATTCGATTGCCGAGAAAATCCCTCGGAAAAAACATTCAAAACCACCCAACGAAAAAAAGAACCCTAAAAAAAGGAAAAGTGAGAAAAAGGTGAAGAAAAACTGGAAGGGCCAGGATGATTTTATTGCTTTGCTTCAATTTTTCCTCCTCAGATTTTCTGCTCCCTTCCTTTACAGAAAGCTTTTCTGCTGTTCTGTGGTTTTGGGGTCCCTTGGGGGCTTTTAGGGGTCCCTGAGGAGGTTTTTGAGGGTCTCTGAGGGGATTTGGTTTCCTGAGGGGACTTAGGGAGGTGGTTGAAGGTCCTTGAAGGGGTTTGGGAATCCCTGAGGGAGTTTTGGAGACTCCGAGGGAATTGGGAGGTCATGGGAGGCTTTGGAAAAGTGACTTTGAAGGAGTTTTGTGGGTTTCTAGGAGGGTTTCAGAAGTCCCAGACGGTTTTGAGGGTCTCTGAGGGGGTTTTCGGGGTCCCTGAAAGGGCCTGGGGGGTCCCAAGTGGGTTTTGCAGGTCACTGAGAGGGTTTAGGGGGTCCTGGAGGGGGATGAGGTCTCTGAGGGGATTTGTGGGGTCTTTAAGGAGGTTTTGATGGGTCCAGAGGTGGATTTCTGAGGGGATTTCAGGGGTTTTGAGAGGATTTTATGGGGTCTCTGTGTCGGCAAACCAACCCCAGGGAAAGGGGATCCCAATTCCCCCCCCGAACCCCAGAGACCCCCAAAACTCAGCAGACAGAGACCTCACAGGGAGGGGGGCTGGAGGGTCCCCTAAAGCCCAGCAGTGGGGTTTAGGGGGATCTCTCAGCCCTCAGGGGAGGGGT
Organism: Manacus candei; assembly: GCF_025592945.1. Classification (NCBI taxonomy): domain Eukaryota; kingdom Metazoa; phylum Chordata; class Aves; order Passeriformes; family Pipridae; genus Manacus; species Manacus candei. The sequence goes on along the minus strand of NW_026138093.1, from coordinate 8,429,424 downwards.
CCTGTGGGTGCCCCCCAAAATGCAGGGGGGAGATGTAGCAGAACCGAGTAAGGGGATCCCAGTGCCCCCAGTATCGCCCAGTGACCTCCCAGTGACCCTCAGTATGGCCCAGTAACCCCCTCAGTGACCAGCCAGTGTGTCCCAGTGACCTCCCACTGCCACCCAGTATGGCCCAGTGATCCCCCAGTGAGCACCCAGTAACCCCCAGTATTGCCCAGTAACCTCCCACTGTCTCCCCTTGTGTCCTGGTAATCCCCCAGTACCTCCCCAGTCCCTCCCAGTGCCCTCCCAGCATCCCTCAGTAACCTTCCAGTCCCTCCCAATGCCCCCTGGTTCCCCCCAGTGTGTCCCAGTAATCACCCAGTGCCCCCCAAATCCCCTCAACTGTCCCCAACGTGTCCCCAGATGCCCTTGGCCTTTCTGTGAGTGTGTGTGGGGGGGCGGTTTTGGGGTCATAGGGTCTAATGGGGGGGCTCCTGGGGTGAGATGGAGGGTTGGGGACATCAGGGATGGGGTTTGGGGACAGTGGAATTGGGGGTGTCAAGGAGGGAATAATGGCCATGGGGAGGCCCTGGGGATACTGGAGACACCAGGGTTATCTTGGGGTGTCAAGAGGGGAATTAGGGACACCAAGAGGGTCTTGGGGACACCAAGGGGGATCTCAGGGTTCACCTGCTTGTGGTGCAGCCCCTCCTCTCCCACCCCAGGCTCTATTAACCCCTCCCAAATGTTCCCTAACCCCCATTTTCCTTTTAATCCCCTCCACACACAGATCCCTTTGACCCCCAATGCCTCCAAGACCCCCAAATCCCCACCCAAACTCCCCAGATCCCCCCAAATCTCACCGAGCCCCCCCCTGCCAAATCCCTTCCAACCCCACCCCAAGAGGGATCACCCGGCACCCTGGGACAGAACACAGTGGGCTGTACTGGGGGCACTGGGCTGTGCTGGGAGGGCACTCAGCGTCCCTGGAGGTGTTGAAGGTGAGAGTGGATGTGGCCTCAGTGCCATGGTCTGGGAAGCACAGCGGGGTTGGATCCAGGGTTGGACTTTATGGTCTCAGAGGTCTTTTCCAACGTGGCTGATTCTGTGATTCTCTGATTGCCATTCCTATGGCAGCACATGCTTGAGGCTCCATCCCCAGGGTGATAGAGATGTCTGTCCATATCTATTTCCAAGGTCAGTGTGTAAATGTGTGGTGTTAGCAAAGCAGGCTAAGTTGTGGGCTGGTTGTAGAAGGAGAAAGAAGCCCAGAGGCCAGTGCAAGCAGGCAGCCCTCAGCTTGCCCATGATGTCCCCTCCCTGCAGGTTCCTGTCCTTGAGCCCAGGCCCTGAGGTGAGGCTGAGAAGTGGCGCGGAGGTGAGCCCAGAGCTGTCCCTGAGGTGAGGCTGAGAATAAGTGCAAGGCAGAGGTGCTGCTGAGGAAGGAGAGCCCCGTGGTGGGGAAGAGACAAAGCTGTGAGTGCCCATCCCCGAGCAGGTGCTGTGTCCATCCCCTGTGTGCCAGGTGAGCTGGGGCTTTGCTGCAGAGCTGCGGGCGCTGATTTGAGGGTCTCCAAGTGCTGAGATGGTGGGCACCCAGGAACACAAACTGTGCCTGGCCATGGAGCCTGCAAGGAGGAGCAGAGACAGCCCTGGCAGTGTGGGGGGCCAGGTTGTGCCTGTGCCTTCCCCTGCAGGCCCTGGCTGTCCCTGCTGGGCCCCTGTCCATCCCCATCAGGTCCCTGCCCGTCCCCCCGGGCTGAGCTCCCCCCAGGAAGTGCCGTGGAGCTGAAGCTGCTGCCATCCCCCCCTGCAGCCGCTGCCCCAGCCAAGGGAGCAGCAAAGGCAGGGCCAGGAGCAGAGGCAGCAGCAGGGGAGCCCTGGGGGGGCCGGGAAGCTCTTGTGTGGGGCAGGAAAGAGGTGCTGGGCACGAGGCCGGGGCTGTGCTGAGCAGGCCCAGCCCTCACATCCCCCCAGCCAACGCCGGCTGCCCGGGGGGCTTGGGAGGGACCCCCAGCCCGTGTGCCCCACACTGAGCTGGCAGAGAGAGAGCCAAGGGACAGGGCCACGGGCAGGGCCCTGGGTGAGGGACAGGCAGGGCCATTGCAGGGCCACGGTGAGGGCACAGCCTGTGGCAGCAGGGGGTGTTGGGACCAGGCAGTGGTGGGGCCGAGCAGAGCACGAGGCCTCTTGCAGAGCCCTGGAGCAGCCTCCCACTTGCCAGCCCTGCCCTGGTGGGGTGACACTGTCCCCTCCCTACAGGGTGCTCCCCCGAAATCTGTGGAGGGACCTTTTGTGTCTATTCCTGGTTGGTGATTCCTGCTGGGGACCCGAGGGAGCCTCTGCAATCCCATCCATGGGGCACAATCTCCTCTGCAGAGCTTGACTCCCTGCAGACTTTGCAGGGAAATCTGTGCTGGCAGCCTGAGTATGTCCCGATCCCCTGCGCTCCCCCCAGGATATTTGGGATGAGTTCCCCCTTCCAGAGCACCCACGGGATGGGGGGGGAGGTGCTTGTTTTCCTGGTGTTCCTGTTCCTGCTCCACCCCTGTCCCTGCCCTTCCTGCTGCTGTCGGGTGAGCGGAGCGGCCACGATGGGAAAGGGGCGAGAGAAGCGACCCAGGAGCCTGAAACTGGGGAGCGGAGAAGGGAAAACCTGGACAGTGGGGACATCTGGGATCCCTGAGACAACAGAGTGGAGAACCTGGAGAGGGGGAATATCTGGGAATGTGGGACCCGTAAGGCGAGAGTCAGAGGAAAAGGGACCCTTGGGACCCCCAACACTCCCAGCATCCCTAAGTAGGACCTCAGCATCCCAGAGAGGAGAGACCTTCTCAATTCCAGAGGGAAGAGATGAATGACGGGGAACATCTGGGAGAGATTTTTTTGGGCTAATATTTTGGAGTATTTTTAGGTAAATTTCAACTTTTTGCAATTTGAGGGACTAAGGGTCTTCTTGCTATTTCTGAGTAATTTTTGTGTGAATCTTTGTGGTTTGGGTTTTTCTGGGCCGAATCTTGGTGTTTTGGAGGTTTTTATGGTCACAGGATGCCCGGTGAGTTCTAGAGATGGACTTGGGCAGGAGGAACCCACAAGCCAACACACTCAGCCCTTGTTTTCCCCCCATAAGGATTTGTCCTTCCCAAAGCTTGGGCGGATGGAGGAGGAGGCTGCGAGGAAGAGGAAGATGCCTTGGGCCCCCCAGGCAGGTGAGGAGGAAGTCAGTGTCCCTTTGGGCGGGTGTTGTGCTGGCTCTGTCAGCCCAGCATGGCCCCGGCTGCAGGACAACCCCGCTGGCGCCGCCGTCCTGCCGGGGCCGGAGTTGGGGGGATGTCCTTGGCCTTCCCTGTGGGCCGGAGGCAAATCCCCTGCCTGTCCTTCTTGCTTCCTGCCCCAGGCCCCGAGCTGAGGACGGAGAGCCCGGAGGACAAATCCCCCCGTGAGACCCTGGTGGGAGAGGCCGTTTTGAAGGGCTCCCCGGCGCAGGAAGGCAGCGGGGAGGAAAAGGGCCGGAGATCCCCCCGCAGGAGGGGCTCCAAAGCCAGCCCAGGGTGCTCTGAGGAGGAAAGAGCCAGCCTGTGCCGGGAAGGCGGCTGGAGCTTGAGGGGGAGCTCTGAGCTGGTGGTCCCTGAGCAGCCTCCCAGCAGGGAGAAGCCCTTCAGGTGTTTGGAATGTGGGAAGAGCTTTAGGAGCAGCACCAACCTCCTCACCCACCAGCACATCCACACTGGGGAACGGCCCTACATGTGTGGGGAATGTGGGAAGAGCTTCACTGACAACTCCAACCTGATCCGACACCAGCGTATCCACACCATGGAACGGCCCCACACGTGTGGGGAATGTGGGAAGAGCTTCAGGCGAAAATCCCACCTCTTCACCCACCAGCGCATGCACACTGGGGAACGGCCCCACACGTGTGGAGAGTGTGGGAAGAGCTTCAATGACAGCTCTAACCTCCATGTGCACCGTCGCATTCACACCGGGGAACGGCCCTACAAGTGTGTTGAGTGTGGGGAAAGCTTCAGGATCAGCTCCAGCCTCCACACCCACCAGCTCATCCACACCGGGGAACGGCCCTACAAGTGCTTGGAATGTGGGAAGAGGTTTCAGACCAGCTCAGATCTCCTGAAGCACAAACCGACACACACAGGGGAGTGGGCCTTCCACTGCACTGACTGCGGGAAGGGCTTCAACCGGAACTCCACCCTTGTCACCCACCGGCGCATCCACACTGGAGAGAGGCCCTACAAGTGTGGGGAGTGTGGGAAGAGGTTTAAACGCAGCTCACATGTCATCCAGCACCAGCGGACGCACACGGATGAGAGGCCCTTCCGCTGCACCGACTGCGGGAAGGGCTTCAACATGAACTCCAGCCTCATCACCCACCGGCGCATCCACACCGGGGAGAGGCCCTACAAGTGTGGGGAGTGTGGGAAGAGCTTCACCCAGAACTCTGCCTTGACCTCACACCAACGGACCCACCGGTAAGGGAAGCCCCGACTATGGGAAGAGCTTCGGTCGCTGCTTCCACCCTGAATGAAGCCCCTGATGGGGAGGCAACCCCTGGAGTCCAGTAACTGTCACTCCATCCCTTTCCACCACAAAGGGCCAGTCCCATTTCACAGGGGCACATTCTTCCAACCGAACCCTTCCTGGGGGGTGTGTCGAGATTCCTGCCTTGGCTGGGGACCTCCCAAGGTCCCTCCTGGAGGTTGAGAGCAGAGATCTCCCCCCGAGCGTTGGTCTGGGGGAGTTCCATCCATCTCTAATTAATAATCATTGCTTTTGTGCCAGCTTTAGTAGAATTGCTTCAACAATTGCTTTACTATAGAGCACTGTCCTATCTTATCCTGTACTCCTGGTAGTTTTAGTGTTTCTATTGTGCAGTAAATAATTCTTCTAAAAATCTGTGGTCTGATCATTTGTAATCCTAAATAATTCATTTCTATCAATAGATCTGATTTGCCATCATTAAAACCTGGGAAACAAAAGTGTTCAGTCCCACCTCTGTAATTTTTCTAAACTGCAACTGTTGTCATAAAGCAAGGCTGAGATTGGATCCAGCAGCCCCCAGCACCCCACAGTAAGTTGGGAGGTCAGGGGGGCTAGCCCCCTTTTGCAAACCCCCTTGTGCCCAAAGACCTCCATGGGACTGTTGGACCCACCAGACCCCCCCCCCTTTTCCACACTTCTCCCTGTTCCTTCCACCTTTTCATGGTCCCCTCATCCTCAGCCCCCCCTTTGATCAGTTTAGGGGTCCTAACCCCTACTTTTTCCCCCCTCTCTCACCACTTCCATATCATCCCTCTAATTCCCCAGCCCTCTCATGCTCAGTTTGGGGTCCCACCACCCCTTTTGTCCCCTCTGACCCCCCTTTTCCCACTGACCATCCCCTTCCCACCCCCCGCTCACCCGAGAACTGCTCGCCCGGAGCCGGGGGGGCTCCCAGCACCACCAGTGCCCAGAGAAGTCCCCCCAGAGAAGGGGTTGGGTGGAGTCCTGGGTGGGCTTTGAGTGGGTTTGAGCATTACTGGGGGGCTATGTGGAGGTTTTGGGGAGTTCCCAGCACCTTTTGAGGTGAACGGGGTGCTTTATTGAGGGGCAGGTGCCCTCCCAAAGCCCCTCCAGAGCAGGTTGACACAGGGGGAACACAGGGGAATTCCCCACTCCAGATCCATCCTGGGGCCAGTTCTACCCCCCCCAAACTCGGCTCCACCCCTTGGGATTCCCCCAAGCCCCTCCTGCACTGCCCTTCAATAACTGGGACTGGGGAGAACTGGGAAGCTTTCCTGGGATCAGGAGTGGCAGCAGGGGAGGGGGGGACACACGACCCCCCAAAATCCTCACAGGGACAGGAGGGGTCCAGGCTGGGCCCGAGGCCCCGGGGAGGGGCTGTGGCCACCACCGGCTCAGGAGCTCTGTGGGGAGAGAGAAGGGGGTGACAGCGGGGTGGGGGGTCCCCGGGGGGGCACAGATGCTCTGGGGGGACACACGACCCCCTGGGACCCCCCTCACCTTCTGGCGCAGGTAGAAGCCGAGCCCCAGCGCCAGGGAGACGAAGGCCAAGAGGAAACCCCCGGCCCCTCCTTGGCAGCAATTGCTCAGGCTGATGGAGCCCGGCAGGGCCGGGGCCGCCGGCGGTGTCCGATCCCGGCAGGAAGCGGGGAGGGCCCGGCGGGGTCTGAGAGAAATAAATCAAGGCAGAGCTCTCTCTTTAAGAGCTGTCCCTGCTTCACAGGAGAAGCTCCGCAGACTTCAACAAAGTCTGTGGAAGAATCTCCTCTAGGAAAGTTGGCCCTGGGCTTTTATGCTTATCCAGTGATGGATCTCCAGTCACATATTCCCAGGTCAGTGAGCAGCTGATCTGTCAAACTCTGCTTCCAAAAGCAGGATGTGTATTGGAAGGTTGGGGAACGAGGCTGGGTTTGGCACAATTCAACACTAAACCAACCCCTTGGCACCAGCAGTAACTCCCCACAGAGAACTTGCAGTGCTTGCATTCTCCCATCAGATTCTTTTCCAGGTAGAACATCCTGCTACAAGGGGTCTGTTACCACCCACCCCAGAAAGGGGGGGGGTAACCAGGTTCTTATTAATAAATCCCTTGGGGTGGATTTGAGTGAAATGAAACTAAATAATTAATGTTTGAAAACATATATATGTAGGGTTTAATTTAGAACACTTTTGTTTCAAAGGTAAACAGTAATATTGCCATTTTGGGTGTTATCATCTATATCTCTCATCTACAGCAATATGGCATAAAGAGAACCTTTAGGGAAAATGCATAAGGGAGAGAAAGAAAGACAGGATAAGGGTAAGGGAGAGTAAAGGAAAGCAAAGCTGAGAGTGGAAAGATGTCTATAGTCACCGCCCACGGGGTCCAGCGATGGAACTTGGGAGTTGCAGCTCCAATGTCTGTCAGTTGAAGTGGTGGCCTTGATCCATTGGGGGTGGGGGAGGGAAGCCCCCACACTCCAAGAAGTTATGAGTTATTATATCCATGGATGGTGTCCCGGGCCATGCCTCGAGCCTCCAAGGTCTGCTGGGCCTGCGCAGAGTTCCCGTGAGGGGCCTGGTAAACACGGCTCTTCTCACCTTTTCAGGGCTTGACACCTTCAGCAGCACTGGCAGGGGGGATGGGTCCAGCTGCCTCTTCCCAGCGTGCAAAAGTGCCCTGGCAATCCCAGAATGCATAAATCATTGTGGCAGTTTGAGAACCTCAAAAATCCAATTTCCAAGTCCTAGCCCCCCCTCCCCCAATTTGTTTCAGTGTGAGAGGGTTTTCAGACAAAACACAGCTCAGTATGGGGGGAAAGGAATTATATTACAGTTTATTACTTACACAAATAAATACTATAATACATTATATACACAATTTTAACTCTCTCTCCTATGGAAAAGCAATATATTTACATTAGATCAAATCCCTCCTTTCCCTCCGATAAAAGTTCTGAAGGGAAGATGAAAAGATCCTTTCCACTTTCAGGGCAGCAGTGTCTCTCCTCTTCAAGACAGCAGTCGTAGCTGGATTTACCGCTCCTGCTGCTCACTCACAGTGGAGAAAAAATCCCTTGGCTCTTGGCCACAGTACTCGACCCAGTTTAACACTGTTCCGACTTTCTACAGCCCCAGAAGGGGGGCTGGGGGGCCTTGGCCCCCAGCGGGGCTCCCTGGCCCCTCTCTCTCCTCGTGGTCTCAGACCATGGCTGCTGCTCTTCTTTCAGCTACGTAATCTCTTCTTTTCCAGCCTGTTGTGATATGTTTAATTTTACTGCTCTTCTTTCAGCTACGTAATCTCTTCTTTTCTGGTCTGTTGTGATATGTTTAACTTTGCAGGGGTGCTGATTGGGTCAACACCAAGAATACCACCTCCTGGAGTTAACCACTTTCCAACTCCAGGGGAAAACCCTTTTTAACCCAGGACAGTCATGAACCATTTCAGTCTCTGACGCTCCTCACCTTGGCCAGTCCGTTCCTGGGAACAGCCCTGGCAGCCCAGCCCCCAAGGGCACACGATGTGCTGCTGGGTTGGAGAGGACCCTCCTCAGCCTGGGCAGCAGGGCTGCAGGGGGGGATTCCCTGCCCCTCCCCAGATGGGCCCTTCCTGCCCACCAGCTCCTGCTCCAAAGGGCTCCCACACACCCCGGGCCACTTGTCCCACTTGGGCACTTGAGCTGCCCCAGGGCATCTCTGGGCAGTGGCCAGCTCTGGGACTACTCTGGCAAGTCATGGCCTGAAGCCACGAGTGTGGAATTTAGGAAATAGTTGAAATCTCTGCAGAACAGAACTCTTGGTGACTGCTGAAGGCATCATGAACAGCATTGCCACATCTTTTCTTTTTTTTAAAGTCATCAATTTTTTGTAGGTGAACACCAGGACTATGAGACTTGGAAAGAGCAGCTTTAGACACGGCCCCGCTGCAGCAGCGACTTCCGGGATTGAGCAAAGCAGAAAAACAACGGCCACTTGAGTTATTTATTGTAGGGGTTGCCCCCCCTGAGCTGTGTATTTTTCCCGACCCACGGGGGTCCTGGGGGTCAGCCATGATGTTACCTGAAAGCTGGGACTGCTCAGGGCTGGAGCTCAGCCCCAGCACAGCCTCTCCCAAAGAAGGACAGGGCAGAGGGGCTCTGGGCTGTGGGCAGCGAGGGCCAGCTGGGCTGGCAGGCAGCTCCGGGGCACCTCTGGGGCTGTCAGAGAGGGGCTGTTCCAGGGCCCTTTGGGCTTCTGGGGGCTTCTTTGGTCTGATTCTGTAGAAGAGACACAGAACTGAGGCAAGAACAGCAGGACTACAGATCCTGGCCCCTCAGATGGACCAAGGCGGCCGCTCAGCTGGGCTGTGCCAGAAGACGATATCTCCCGGCACACTGAGGATCCCGGCCCTTCCAGCTGGATCCCTTTGAGTGCCATCCTCCCCCCTCAGCCCTAAGCCCCCCCAGGACTCCACCAGCCTGGCAGGGCCACTCAGCCACCCCTAGGGCAGCTCGGGGTGCTGCGCAGGGGCCTGGGGTGCAGCAAAGGCCTTGGGAGGGCTCCTGAGCAGCCCAGTGCTGGAAGAGCTGTTGAGTGGGGCAAAGCTCTTGCTGGTCAGTGGGAGAAAGAGAAAAGGCAACAAAAGCCATGGTTTCTTTTAAGCTTGAGCAAACATTATGCATTTAATGTGACTGAAGGGCTCTGAGGCCAGGCTCTGCGGTGTGGGGACAGGAAAGAGGTGTCCTGGGGGCACGCAGGGCTGTCTGAACATGGAGCTTCTTGAGATGTCCCGAGGAGACATGAGAGTAAAGTGGGGCCTGGAGACTCTCTGAGGGCAGCTGAGTGCCAAGGGCTGAGGCAGGCCTGTGTCCCCAGGGACACCCTGCCTGTTCCAACCTGCGTGGTGGTTCCCTGGGACCCGTTGCTGGGAGCAGGTGCCATGTCAACAAGCACTGGGACCTGTTGCTAGCAGCCGGCAGCGTGTCACAGAGGGGCCCTTTGTGACACCCACTGCAGCAGGTGTGCTCAGCACGACCGTGGCCCACGGTGGGTCAGTGTCCGTCAGGACGGCGACCGGACAGGAGAGGAGTGCGGTGCTGGCGAGAAGCCCCCGACTGCAGTCCACATCTTGTCCACGACCTCTGGTGGCCCCGTGGGAACGCGGAGTTTGGTTGCGGCGCTTTGCCAAAGTGTTTTTGCCTGAGGCACTTGGGCCGAGGCCTTTTGGCTGAGGCACTTTGCCTGAGGCACTTTGCCTTGGTCTTCTGGCTGAGGCCTTTTGCCTCGGCCTTTGGGCTGAGGCACTTTGCTTTGGCCTTTTGGCTGAGGCACTTTGCCTTGGCCTTTTGGCTGAGGCCTTTTGCTGAGGCCTTTTGCCTGAGGCACTTTGCCTGAGGCGATTTGGCTGCAGCATTTTTCCCGAGGGTGTTCGACTCCACCATTCGGACGCCCTCCGTAGGCAGGCTCCCCTGTGTTCTTTGATTCACAGGATGGAGAAGAGACCCCCCGCCTGCCCCAAGCAGGCCTGGATGGAAGACAGCTCTTCCCAGGAGAGCCGCTCTCCAGGTCTGCAGCTTCCGTCCTCCTGTGAGGTGACCACCATGCAGCCCCTCAAGCTGGGTGAGTGAGGGGCCCTGTGGGGCTGGGCAGGGCTGGGGCCCACCAGCACACCCTGTAGCACACCGGGATCCCACTTTCCTGGCCAGCTGACAGTGGGGGTCCCGGGGGTCAGCCATGATGTTGCCTGAAAGCTGGGACTGCTCAGGGCTGGAGCGTGGCCCCAGCACAGCCTCTCCCAAAGAAGGACAGGGCAGAGGGGCTCTGGGCTGTGGGCAGCGAGGGCCAGCTGGGCTGGCAGGAGGCAGCCGTGCTGTGGGAGCCTGGGCCTTTCCTGCCTGTCTGCCATTGCCTTCCTCAGCCCGGGGCACTGGGGCTTTCCCAGGCATGGCAGCTCCTCTGCTGGGCACCCTCCAGCCAGGAGCTGCAAGGGAAGGCTGTGCCAAGGCAGTGGACAGAGAGCTGGGTGGAGGGCAGATATCCTTTGCTCCCTCCTCTCGCTGGACCCTCTGCAGCTCTCCCTGCTCTTTCCCCCCTTAGATGCCAGCTGGTTGCCCATCTACAAGGAGGAGCAGGAAGCTGTTGATTCCATCCTGGCCTTTGTCACCAGCCCCAACAAGGTAACTGCAGCCAGCTGGAGGGCGGCTGTGCTGCTGTCTGCTGGCAGGGGCTGTGCTGCCAGGCTGCTGGAGGGGTGCTGGCATGGCAGGGCTGCTTCTCCTGCAGGGCACTGCACCCCCTGTGCTGCAGTCCCACTGGCTGTGTCCGCCCACTCACAGTCCATGTTTGTGTCTCTGTCCCCCGGCTGGCAGGAGGAGAGAGACAAGGCCACATTTCTTCAGAGCATCTCCGTGCTGTGCCGAAGCGCCTTGAACCATGGCCTGACCCAGGGCCTGGACCTGTTCTGTGACATGTACCAGCTGTCAGAGAACATCAAGGTGAGGGCACTCTGGGCAATGTGGCGAAGGGAGCAAAGCCCCCTGGCACAGGCAGCCTGTGTGGACAGCGCTTGTGCGGGTCAGGGACTGGAGGCCCTGGGTGCTGGCAGCTGCCAGCAGGTGCCATCCCGGTTTTGCTCTGCAGGCGCTGCTGGAAGAAGAGCCAAGGGACCAGCTGTGCACAGACCTTCGGCATCTTTCCATGCTGGCTCTGGAGAAATTGAGGTACCTGCCCATCCGTCACGGGCCCCCTGGCCCAGAGGTCTGATGCCACCCGCACGAGTCATCGAGGGGCTGCTCCCAGCACCCGTGTGCAACCCATGTCCTGCCCTCTCCCTGCAGCTTGGTGGACACAGCGCTGGAGGGCAAAGCCAAAAGCCTCCTCCACGCGTGTTTCTCGAGTGTCTTCTGGCTGCCTGCAGAGAAGGAAATGCCAAAAGAGGACCTTGCCCTCTACATCAAGGTAAGTGCTGGCTAAGCTCCAGGGGCCTCCAGCCCCTCTGGCCTGCTCCCTGGCTATCCCATGCTGCCACAGGAGCAGGGATCCCAGACAGGGCAGGGTACTTCCCCCCCTCGTGCCTCCGTCCCCTTCCCATGGGCCTGGCTGCATCCCATGCCACAGGCTGCTCTGCCCTCGCAGATTGTCTATGCCCATGTCTCTCCTGGGAAGTGTGGGCATCCTCCTCCTCCTCCTGTGGCACGGGGGATTCAGATGGCTCTCCTGGGGCTGGGAGGAACAGCAGAATGACTGCCACTGCTCTCTGTGTTCCTTGCAGACCCTGAACTCCATGGACAGCATGCTGAGGACAATGGTGCTCAGCTTTCCTGCCTCTGAAGTCAGCGAGGAGCTGCAGGGCATCTTGGAGGTCTGGCACAAGCAAAAATGGGGGGAGTCCCAGGGCTGTTTCTCATCCTGGAGGGGAGGGTTTGCCCACTCCTGGCTGAGTGGTGCCCAGAGCAGTGCTGAACAGGCAGAGTGCCCTGCAGGGAGGGTGCCCACCTCCTGTGGGGAAGCAGGGGCTGGCCCCAGGCTCTTGTGGAGCACAGGGGCTGCAGAGGGTGGCACCTGCCCTCCTCCTTGGCCATGAGGTTGGCTCTGGGGCCTTTGTGCCCGACCTGGGCAGGAATTCAGGGGCAGACACCCCATTGAAGGCTTTGCTGGAGGGGAGAGGAGGCCTTGAGGGATGGGGCGAGTGCGGCCCAGCAGTGGAGCTGTGCTGCTGCTGGTGTTGGAGTCTGCTCCCAGGGCTCACCCGCTGTTTCTCTTGTCCCAGCTGCTGCTGGACTTCACCAGATGCAAGAGAGAGGCTGTGAGGGAGAGGGCCATGGCAAGGATCAATGTGCTGGCCTGTGTGCTGTCTGACTATTCCATTCTGCAGGTAAGGACCAGGCCCCCTCCAGCCAGACCCTGCCCCCATCCCTGCTGCTCTCCATGCCAGGGCTGCTGCCCACATGGCTGCTCTGAGAGATGGGGACGCAGGGCTCTGAAAAGCCTGGTCTCCCCAGGAATCCAGCCCTGGGCAGACTCTCGGGAGGGGGGCTTTGGCACCACCTTTGTGCCCTCAGCCCTTCTGCTCATGCCTCCCTCATCCAGGCCCATGCCAACGTCAGAAGAGGCACTGCTGGACCTGTCTGCTCTGGGGAGATCCAGCTCCCTCTCCTAGGAAAGCTGCTGGGATGTCTCATCCTTTTCCGGTTCTCTGAGGAGCAGACAAGCTGTGCAGCTTTCCATGCTCTTTTTGCCCTGGCTGAGTTCATCTGTAAGTAAAAAAGGCAGAGCAGTGCTGGGCTTCATTGCTCTGCACACAGACATCTGATAGATCTGCTTCCTGACCCCCTTTGCCCTCCCAGCTGCTTCCCAGAGCTTCCCAGCTGCCCCTTTGCTGCAGAGCCTGAGCGCTCTGCTCAAGGCCAGGATCTGTTTGCTGCTGCTCTCCTTCCTCCCCTTCCTTTCAGGATTTTGCAGCCCGCTGGTTTGTGGGCCCCACAGCCAAAGCCCCTCTTGACTTCCCTGTCCCAAAGCCACGTCTTCCCTGGTGGGGAAGAGCAGATCCCCCACCCTGGCTGGTCCCTCCAGTGCCTATAACAAGAAGCTGGTCCTGATACCCTCCCAAAATCCTGGACTGCTCCTGTCCTGCCCCCTTGCCAGCAGATGCCAGGGCAGTTTGGTGAGCTTGCTGGCAAAGCTGCTCTGCCTTCCTGACTCTTGTGTGTTTGCCCCGGTGTTTAGTTGAATCCAGGCTAAAGGACAGAGCAGGCCAAGTCCACCGGAAAGCTGTGACCACCTCCGCGCTGTGTTCTCTGAGCCCCAGGGACTGTGCCAAGGTAAGGAGCTGTGCCCTTGCTGGGACTCCTGTCCGTGGCACCAGCAGGGCACTGGTGTGAGCCAAAGGACCCCACAGCAGTGGGGCTGGCGTGCACTCAGCTCCCTGGGGAGAGGGTTCCTGCCATCCTTGAGCAGGGACAGCACGAGGGCTGCACTCCAGTGGCCCAGCAGCAGCTTCAGCCCCAGCAGGAGCTCCAGTGCTCCTGGCCACCAGCAAGTCCCTGGTTCTCGGTGGGGCCAGCAGCCTGTGCCCATGAGCCCTCCCCCCCCAGCAGGAGGGCCCTCTCTGCTCATCCTCTGCCATGCAGGGACTGCAGGCACTGCTGCCAGCTTTGCTGTGGGCACTGCTGTCAGCAGTGGTGGGCACGTCTGGCCAGGGCCGCTCGAGCTGCTCAGCCAAGCAGCACCATCAGGGCACTCAGCGCAACGTGTCTTCCTTCCTTGCTGCCATAGGCCTTTGGAAAATACCTGCAGTCCCACGAGAGGACGGATGTCATCCTCGTGGCCATCGAGGCATTGGGAGATGCCAGCATCCTCGACCAGCAGGTGCCCAGCAGCCTGCTGGATGTGGCCTTGGAGGACCCGGACGTCTGGCTGACAGATGTAAGTGGGCTGTGGCTGCATTGTCGTGCCCTTCAGCCCTCTTGGGCCTTGTTCCTCCCTGCATCCCTCCCTCCCGAGCACAGGGGAGTTGGGCCCCCCCAAGCCACCTCAAGGCAGTAGAGAGGAATGGGAAGGGCAACTGAGCACATGGCTGCACTCCAGGGGCAGTGCCATCCTCACCTGTGTTCCCTGCAGGCGCCCAAGATAGTCAGCAGCATCCTTGAGAGCCTGCCATACTGCAGCACACAGGCAGCGTGGGAGAAAGCGGAGTCACTGCTTCACCTGATGACCAACCTGTACCCCACCACAGTGGTCATCCTCCTGTGCAAGGCGGCTCTTCAAGGAGACAGGTACTGGCCCTGATGGCCTTGAGGGTGGGCTTGTTCCCTGTGGGGAGAGGGACCCCGAGACTCTCTGGCTGCCAGAGCCAAGGAATGCTGCAGGACAGCCTGCAGAGTCAGGCCCTCCATCCCCCCACGCTTTCCAGCCCTGCTTCACAGCAGCCAAAGCTGACCCAGCCAGCCCAGAGCCAGCACGGTGCTCCAGCCCCACGGGGAACACGCCCTCAGCCCCGTCCTGCCCACACGGGCAGGGCCCCCGGGGACGCGCAGCCAGGGCTCCAAGGGGCAGGTTCTGGGGGGCTGCTCCAGGCCACAGCCCTGTGACTGAGGCAGCCCTGCTGACAGTGCTCTGCCTTCTCTGCCTTCCAGCACTGCGCCGGAGCTGTGGGAGCTGATGTCCTCCATGCCGGAGACACTGGCCAAGATCTTGGAGGGCTTTGCCAACCTGCTGCACAGACAGTGCTTCCGCTGCTCCGCAGAAGGCCCCCGCACCCAGCCCATGGCTGTGAGTGACCACCAAAGGCCCTGGTCCCCTCCCACCAGCCCTGCAGGCTCTGCCGGCCCCTCACGGCTCTGTTTGCTCCTGCAGTCGTCCTCCAGGAAGGCTGAGTGGGAGGATTTGGCTGACGAGCCCGACCTCGAGAGCCATCAGGGCTGTCCAAACGTGAGGACGGCCAGGCTGCTGCTGGAAGGGCTCGTCGGGCTGTCGCAGAGAGCCAAGATGGTGAGCAGGGCGGTGTCAGGAGCAACCCTGTTGGCAAACGGGGGCTGGGGCTGGGTGGAAAGCAGTGGCTTGGCCTGGCCTGGGACTCACAATGTGGGGTGACTGCTCCAAACGCACTCCCTGCCATGGTAGGGCCTGGGGTGACTGCCTGAGGAGCTTTTCAGGCACGGCCCTCTTCACCCAATGGACATTCTCTTCTCTCTACAGGCCAGAAACATTGAACTCTTCCTGCCGGGCATGATGAAGATCCTGCAAGTTGGCAGCGAAGACGCCAAGATGAAGATCCTGCTGGCCTTGCGAAACGTTCTGCGTCAGCTGAAGAAGAGCAAGGCCAGCTTCATCGCTGTGCAGCTTGTGGGGAGGCTCCTGCCCCTCTTTGACTCGGTAAGGCTGATGTGGAGCCTGAGCCCCTCAGATGGGCACTGGGCAATGACAGCTGCCCTGCAGCCCAGCCCTGCTTCTTCTGGGATGTGAGGCCGGAGCCGCTGCCCTCCCCGCAGCCATGATCAGGGCCCTCTGCACTGTGGGCAGGGAGCTGCTGTTTGCAAAGCTCCCTTTTCCTGCTTCCTGCCAGGAGTGCAGCGAGCTGCGAGAGCTCTCCATCCGCATGCTCACAGAGCTGCTGCAGTTGGTGGTCCGCAGGGATGAGAAGAGGATGAGGAAGGAGGTGTGGCGAGCACTGGTGCCTCTCCTCTTCCGCATGAGCGACCAGGTCCCCAGCGTGGCCAAGGTACAGGTTTGAAGGCTGAGCCCTGACACACAGAGGGCTGAGCTGACACCCCCAGGGCTCCTGGGCATCGGGGCAAGGGCTGCTGGCAGCAGGCAGCGCTCCCCCAGCACAACCCGTGGGAAGGTCCGTGCGGAGCCAGCGCCAGCAGGGCCGGAGAAGCTGGCACGGCCCTGTGCAACACCTGCCCTGCCTGCTCCTGCAGGGCTCAACAGCAGCCCGTGACCACCATGGCCTGAGCAGGGGCATCCCCACAGGCTGTGTCGGAGGCCAGGCCTTTGAGCCTCCACGCCTGTCCCCCAGGGCTGTCCCCAAAAGGCTCCCAGACTTTTGGGCTAGGGCATGTCCCAGCTTCCTAAAGGCAGGATCCCCCAGGAACAGAGCCAAGATGTCTCCTTGCCCAGGCCCCCGGGCCATCCCTGAGCTCATGCTGTCCTGCAGGCCTCCAGGGAAGCCCTTCTTGCTGCCGCCGAGCTGCTGAAGTGGAAGACGCTCAAGCACCTGCTGCAGAGAGAGCGGCTGTGGGAGCTTGGAGCGTGCTTGGTAAGGACAAGCTGAGGGGCCCGGGCTGGGGGAGGGCTACCCCCATCCCATGTCTGGGCTGGGGGCTCTGCAGCTGGGCAGAGCCTGGAGCTGCATCCCTGTTGCTGCCCTCAAGAACAGAGCCCCAGGGGCTCTTCTGCTGGCCCCTGTCCCCTCCCTGTAGCCAGCAGGAGGGGAGGCCTCTCCGTCCCAGGAGGTGCTGGCAGGAGGCACTGCTCCAGCCAACTGCCCCAGTGACAGCCCTGGAGAGACATGCCTTGTTCTCTCTGCAGCTTCAGAACAGCAGGAGCAGGGCTGAAGACTTCATCCACCAGAGCCTGCCCTACCTGCAGGACCCTCAGGCCAACGTGCGCCTGGCGGCCGTCAGGTTCATTGGTGAGTGCCAGCCCCTGCGGTGCCTCTGGGGCAGCCTGGCCCCTGTGCCACTGCTGCCCCAGCAACGAGGGGCAGTCCTGGGGCTACCCCAGCCCCGGCCACCCTGGGCAGGGCCTTACCTCCCTCTGCCAGCCCTGCCCACGCAGCGGGGCTTGGTGGCCGCCTTGCTCAGTCCCACTGCCCTGAGCTTCTGGGGGCTCCTGGGCTCAGCCCTACTGAGGGGGAGGAGGGTAGGACTGGGGGCCCTGCTGCTGGGAGCAGGCTGGGGAGCAGGGGCTAATGGAGCTCTGTGCCCAGGACTCATCACACGGCGCCTGAGGGAGCAGACCACGGAGAGTCAGGCTGACATCCTGAGCGGTGAGTGGGGAGCGCGGTCTGTTGGGAATCCAGAGGTTCTCTGCAGATGGGGGGTTTTATCTGGGTTCTGTTTCTTTCCCTCACAGCGCTTCAGCCCTTGGAGAGAGACTGGGACATCTCTGTCAGCTCCCTGGCAGCTCGGACAGCCTCCATTCTGAGGAGTCCTTTCGTACAGCAAAGACCAAGAGGCCTCCTGCGAGCACTGCGCTGCTGCTGGCCGTGAGCCCGGCAGAGGTGCAGCTTGCCTTGGCTAAAGGACTGGGGATGAATAAAGCTGCAACAACGTGCCCAAAGCCCTAGTGTCCTTCAGCTGCGCGGTGCTGAGTGTGCCGAGCCGACCGTGTCCTTCCTGGGCTGTCCCGCAGGCAGCGGGACGCTCCCCCCTCAGCACCCCTGGCCCCAGGCTTGTGGGACAAGCTGAGTCCTGGCTGGGGCTTTCCCCGGGAGAAGCCACCTTGGCTAAAGGACAAGCTGCTGCCCGAGCCTTCTCACCCCATTTCAGGGCCACTGCCAATGTCACTCTGCCCTTTGCCAGTGTGAAGCTATTCCCCCTTGTCCTGTCACTCCAGGCCCTCGTCCAAAATCCCTCTCCAGCTCCCTTGGAGCCTCTTTTTGGCACTGGAAGGGGCTGCAAGGTCACCCCAAAACCTTCTCTTCTCCAGCCTGGGCAGCCACAGTTATCCCTGTGTCCCCACACAGTGCCCGACTCTGTGACCCCTGTGTCCTCCCAGGCCCAGCACCCCAGGAGGTGGCACAGCAGCAGGCCCTGTGCTGCAGCTACCACAGGACCAGGAGGTCACCCGGAGACATTGCCAGACTCCAGATTGTCCCACATCATGACCACTGCCTTCAAACTTCCCCCACAGCAGCTTGGGCTTCCTCCCCTCCCTGAGTCCATCCCCCCGGGCCTGCTGAGGTGGCATTTTGGGGGCAATCATGCTTATTTTGGGCAGTGGGATGTGTCAGCAGCTCTGGGAGATGGAGGGTGGCAGGTCTGGGGGGGGTTTGGGCTGAGTGTGGCTGCGGGGGTTGGCTGTCTCCCCGAGGGAATGTCACAGCTGCAGGACCCAAATCCCCCACTTTCCCCAAACTTCAGGCACAGAGCCCTTTAGTTTTCTGCAGGGGGCCTCAAATTTCATTCCTGATATCCCAAACCATCCCCACAGGCCTTGAATTGTAGCTGCAGAGTCCCACGTTTCCTTGGTGGACTCCAAATTCCATCTCTGGTACCCCAAAATGCCCCACTGAGCCCTGCATTGCAGCTGTGCGGCCTCAAAGGGTCTCCGGTGGACCCCCTAGGCATAGAAGGATGGAATCATGAAGGAACACTCAGCCCTGAGTGGGCTGCAGAGGATCCCAGAGCTCCTGGGAAGTGCTGGGGCTCCAGAGCTTGAAGCTGGAAATGAGTGAAGAGCTCTGTATTACACTTGTGGCATGGAAAGCCCTGGCAGGGTGGTTTCTGCTGGGGGGCCTGGGGTGCACTGAAAGCCTCAGGAGGCTTTGTGTGTGATCATGAGGAAGCTTTTCTTGATGGAAATGGTTGTCAGGCATTGGAAGGGGCTGCCCGGAGAGGTGGTGGAATCCCCATCCCTGGAGGTATCCAAGACAAGACTGGACATGGCACTCCCTCAGTGCTCTGCTCCAGTGGACAAGGTGGGGATGGGTGCAAGTTGGGACTCGATGATTTTGCAGGTCTTTACCAACCTAAATGGTTCTGTGATTGTATGATCTGGCCCGAAGACAGCTGCAGGGCAGGTGGAGGAGTCCTGTGGTGGGACTGTGGCCAAGAGGCCTCTCCTGGCTGCAGAAGAGCAAACCGTGGGCTTTTGTGTCCCTCGAGGGCCAAGGGAGGGCTCATGAAGTTCCAAGGAAGGGTGAGGAAGGGGAATGAAGGGGTACTGCAGGGATCAGGGGACAAACTGTGGCCTCTGGAGCACATCCAAAGGTGCCTTAGGGTGCTGAGAGGGCAAACGGCCCAGGTTGAGGCAGCCCCAGCACAAGAGAGGGTTCAGAGAGGACCTGTGGGATGAGAAGAGTTCTAGGCCTGGAGGGCCCGGAAGGGAAAATGAACAAGTCCTGAGGGGATGGGATGGAAATTCAAAGTGGGGGGACTCTTTGCCAAGATAGCCTTGCCCACGTCTTTCCTGGACTGCCAGTTGTCCCCGCTGGCTGTCCCCAGGCAGCGCGGATGCCCACACCAGCCCCCCAGGGCCGAGCGGGGCTCTGAAGGTGCCTGAGCGAGGTCACACTGGGCAGTGGCTCCAGGGCACCTCTGGGGCTGTCAGAGAGGGGCTGTTCCAGGGCCCTTTGAGCTTCTGGGGGTTTCTTTGGTCTGATTTTGTAGAAGAGACACAGAACTGAGGCAAGAGCAGCAGCACTACAGATCCTGGCCCCTCAGATGGACCAATGCGGCCGCTCAGCTGGGCTGTGCCAGCAGATGACAGCTCCCAGCTTGCTGAGGATCCCGGCGCTTCCAGCTGGATCCCCCTGGGTGCCATCCTCCCCCCTCAGCCCTAAACCCCCCCAGGACTCCACCAGCCTGGCAGGGCCACTCAGCCACCCCTGGGGCAGCTCGGGGTGCTGCGCAGGGGCCTGGGGTGCAGTAAAGGCCTTGGGAGGGCTCCTGAGCAGCCTGGTGCTGGAAGAGCTGTTGAGTGGGGCAAAGCTCTTGCTGGTCAGTGGGAGAAAGAGAAAAGGCAACAAAAGCCATGGTTTCTGTTAAGCTTGAGCAAATGTTATGCATTTACTGTGACTGAAGGGCTCAGAGGCCAGGCTCTGCGGTGTGGGGACAGGAAAGGGATGTCCTGGGGGCACGCAGGGCTGTCTGAACATGGAGCTTCTTGAGATGTCCCGAGGAGACATGAGAGCAAAGTGGGGCCTGGAGACTCTCTGAGGGCAGCTGAGTGCCAAGGGCTAAGGCTGGCCTGTGTCCCCAGGGACACCCTGCCTGTTCCAACCTGCGTGGTGGCTCCCTGGGACCCGTTGCTGGGGGCAGGTGCCATGTCAACAAGCACTGGGACCTGTTGCTAGCAGCCGGCAGCGTGTCACAGAGGGGCCCTTTGTGACACCCACTGCAGCAGGTGTGCTCAGCACGACCGTGGCCCACGGTGGGTCAGTGTCCGTCAGGACGGCGACCGGACAGGAGAGGAGTGCGGTGCTGGCGAGAAGCCTCCGACTGCAGTCCACGTCTTGTCCACGACCCTTGGTGGCCCCGTGGGAACTTGGCGTTTTGCTGAGGCGTTTTGCCGAAGCATTTTTACCTGAGGCATTTGGGCCGAGGCCTTTTGGCTGAGGTGCTTTACCTGAGGTACTTTGCCTTGGTCTTTGGCTGCGACCTTTTGCCTTGGTCTTTTGGCTGAGGCACTTTGCCTTGGCCTTTGGGCTGAGGTGCTTTGCCTTGGCCTTTTGGCTGAGGCACTTTGCCTTGGCCTTTTGGCTGAGGCACTTTGCTGAGGCCTTTGGGCTGAGGCCTTTTGCCTTGGCCTTTTGGCTGAGACCTTTTGCTGAGGCCTTTTGGCTGAGGCACTTTGCCTTGGCCTTTTGGCTGAGGCCTTTTGCCTGAGGCGCTTTGCCTGAGGCGATTTGGCTGCAGCATTTTTCCCGAGGGTGTTCGACTCCACCATTCGGACGCCCTCCGTAGGCAGGCTCCCCTGTGTTCTTTGATTCACAGGATGGAGAAGAGACCCCCTGCCTGCCCCAGGCAGGCCTGGATGGAAGACAGCTCTTCCCAGGAGAGCCGCTCTCCAGGTCTGCAGCTTCCGTCCTCCTGTGAGGTGACCACCATGCAGCCCCTGAAGCTCGGTGAGTGAGGGGCCCTGTGGGGCTGGGCAGGGCTGGGGCCCACCAGCACACCCTGTAGCACACCAGGATCCCACTTTCCTGGTCAGCTGACTGTGAGGGTCCTGGGGGTCAGCCATGATGTTGCCTGAAAGCTGGGACTGCTCAGGGCTGGAGCGTGGCCCCAGCACAGCCTCTCCCAAAGAAGCCATGTGTTGGTTTGGACCTGGCTTCCTGCCAAGTCCCCGAGACCCAGTGAAAAAGCTTACTTCCCAGAGAGAAAAAAAAAAACAAATAGCAGAGCTAGAACAAAAATATAGATGTACATATATTACAGTTATATCCAGTAAGAATACTCATCACGGCTGGGCTTCGCAAACGAAGATTTGGGGAGGGCACTACCCAAGTTTGTTGCAATAGCGTTGGTGGCTGAAAAGGCCAATATGAGATAGACATGTCCTGTTGCAAAAGGTACAGCAGAAAGACTCCTTAGGTGGTATATTCTGCAGGGCATGATTCTTTCTGCATTGTCTTTTCTCCTCTAGGGTGTTCCCGCGTGCATTCTCAAAAGCATCAGCAGCGTTATAGATGGTGTGTCTCCAGGCCTCCCAATTGGAGGCCAGAGTAGACCAGTTATGGTGATCAATATGGCCAAGGCTGAGATGTTGTTTCAGGGAGTCCTTGTATCTTCTCTTTGGGGCTCCTCTCTTGCAACAGCCAGTGGCAGTTCACCATAAAGCAGGATCTTAGGGAGGCGGTGTTTGGTCCTTCACCCTGGAGACGTGCCCTGCCCAACACAGCTGTGTTCTCAGCAACATGGCCTCAATACTTGTGACTGCTGCTTGTTCCAGAACAGATGTATTGGTCACATAATCTGACCAGTGGATGTTTAGGATTGTGCAGAGGCAGCGTTGATGGAAGCGTTCTAGGAGTCACAGCTGGTGGTGGTAGATGACCCATGATTCAGATCCGTAGAAGAGAGTAGACAGCACTGTGGCTTGTAAACACTGATCTTGGTACTTTCTTTCAGGTATTTGTTTCACCAAACTCTTTTATGAAGCTTTCCAAAAGCACTTTATGCCTTTGCTAACCTGTTGTCTATCTCCCCATCAATCTTACCATCCGAGGAGATGAGGCTACCTAGGTATGCTGGGTTGTATCTGCTCCCAAATCACACCCAGGGACAGTTTCACAAAGGTGCAGAAGGAGGGTTTGAGGTACAATTGAAGAGCTGAGTTCAAGGAATGTGGATGCATTTTTGTGGTGCTGGTTGAGCAGCCTGGGTCCATCAGAGTAATGTCAGACAAAATAACTTTGCTCCTGCAGGATTCTGTGTGTGGAATGTGTGAAATGTGGTTGTTCTTCTGGCAGGATAAGAAGTTTTGCCTTCATTGCTGGATCTAAAACAGGGTCTGGGGCTTGTGTAAACTTGAGTGAAATCCAAAGTGAATCCATCAGGCTCCATGAAACCATCCCACCTTCACCCTGCTGGAGTCTGTCCGGGTGCTCTGGTGCTGTGGCACGGTGTCATCCAGGGAGAATTTGAGCAATAAGGGACTGGGCTACAAGGCAGGTTTATAAAGAGTTTTACAAAACTGTCCCCCCTCCACAAAACCTCAGAAAATAAGTTTGTCATCTGTTACCAGAAGAATCACTGAAAACGCCCTTTGTGCCACTCTGTGAACACCAAAATCATGGAATGGAGTGGACCTGCACCGTAAGTAAATCAGAGATTGTTTATAGGAAACCCCAAATCAGAAGAAAATCCAGATCCCTCATCTGTGGTAAAATGTCCTGTGAGCAGGAGTGAAATGTGCTGCACACACACGTGTTAGAGCACATCATGGAAATAGGGGAGATTGGAAAACGGTTTTCAGATTTAATAGCATTTCAGTTTTAACAGTTCATTTAAAACTTGAATAAAATCCAAGGAGTTTCCATTAAAAAATTAATTAAAACATTGCTTTTCTAGAGTTTTTGTAATTCCATCTTATCTAGGTTTTGTAGAGGGCTCAGATGTGAATATTTAATCTGCTACCTGTGACAATGCCTGACTTCACTTACAATATTTTTAATACTTATATTCTTTATATTCTATTTAGTCTGATTCTCAATGCCTGTGATCTTAGACTTGTGTGACTCTGCTGTTGTTTGTAACAGAGAATTTCCTTTGACTTCACTGTGAGAGCTCTCCATGCAATGATGAACAGTAGTAATAATATTAATCACTTATAGAGTGCTTTATATGTTTGAAATACAGGATAATCTTTAAATGAGCTCAACTTTGCTCTCAGATATGTGAGTGAACTCTTCATTGCTTTGAAAAAAATTGTTACCTGACATATTTTCTAGTCTTGCTGGGTATTTTGGAAAGAGTTTCTTTATTTTTGTAGGGCAGAATATTGTCTTAAGTTTGAGACCTTAAAAGGTTTGCAAAGGACATGCAGGTTGCTGTGGTGTCCTCTGATGATTTCAGCTGATAAACTGAATGCTTGAAATCCTTTTACCTGTGAGGGGACTGCAGGCCATGCTGGAAAGCAGGTGTTACTGCAGGGGACTTTTTCTGCTCTGTGCAATGGAGTTAGCTTATAAACTCCTAAGGCAAGCATTTTTCTGGTGAATTCAGAAATTTTTACCAGTGTATCACAGGCACAAGAATTAACAGTAACATTTGGAATTTGCAGTTATCCCACAACTTTTCTAGAAGATCAGTAATTTCTGAGAGCTGGCTCCTGTTTGCAGTATAGAGCAGTCAGCTCTGCAACTGCAGGGTTGCTTCATGTGTTGGTTGGTTTAGTTTCCAAGGTTTACAAGTACCATAAACTGTTGCTAAAAGCAGGAGAAAGGATGAATAATATTTTTTCTCCCCAATAGCCAAAGTTTCCTGTGTGTATGTGTGTTATTGGTATAAACAGCAAGTCTTCTTTTGAGTAGGAATAAGATTTAATTCAAAAAGGCAGTAGCAGACTTGTAGCAGACACAAGGTCTAACATTTGTTCTTCTCCCCCTTTCTTGTTCTTTCATAACAGATAATTCTCATTATTCTGTGGTAAATGATACTCAGATGTTCTGCAGCAGCAGGAAATTCAATGTGTGGGTACCCTTTAAAGGCCTGATTCTATTTTCTCACTCCACAGTGCAAGTGACTGCATCCAACAGCCAGGGCAGCTTGATAAGTGATGCTGTAACAATTGTCAGGCCTCCAGGAGGTGAGTGTGAAAAAGTGCTTTTTCTGTGCATGGAACAATTCCACAAACATTCTACTGAACAAAATGTTATTTATTTTCTCAACTGAGGACTAGAAGTTCAGAAGAATGTTTGCATTAGTAGTTCTTACTACCAAAATTGATCTTTTTGGCTTCTAATTTGTCACATGGTTAACTTTAAGAACTAGAGCATGAAAACAGTTGTGTAGTTAACATATTGTGAAGGTGAGAGGTGTATCATGTAATTCATTTTTTTCCTGTGAATGGAGGTGTATTCTATCAGGGACAGCTGATCTAGTCCAAGAATAGAGAGAGACTCACCCGCATTTTGGAACCTGTTTTAGAATAGAAGTTGGAAGTGCTGACAAGGAGCAGTTACTGGATAGACTTAGAGAATTTGTTTAATAACAGTAATAGAAACCACTGGCAATATATTGAGCCAGAATCCACCAAGTTCTTTAGTTGTAAGAAAGTCAGTTCCAATGTGCTGATTTACAGTGCCTGAGGCTCTAAACCCCTCTGGCTGTTCTCTTCATAACAATTGGAAATGAGAGAATTGAGCAAATACCCTGAACACTGTGAGTGTTTTGTTCTGTGGTTTTGTTTTGGTTGGTTGTTGGGTTTTTTTGTCAAGAAAGCTTTTACATTTCTAGCTGGTGTAGGTGTGTCCCTTTGCATTCCCTTTTCATGGCCATCCTGGAGAATTAGCTTTTGGTTGAATAAATGCCAATGGAAACAATTGATTTAAGATAGTTTTGAATTCTAATGTGAGAGCCCAACAACTCTTGATCTTGAGAGATGTGTAGGTGTAGCTGTTGAGTAAGAATAGTGTAGAGTGACATACATACCATTTTCAAGGAAAAGAAAAACAAAATCAAAGAAAAGAGAAATCCCATAAACCTTACAGCTCAAAATACAGTTAAACTTGAAACAGTTTGCTTGCAAACAGCTGGATTAGGTTTGGGGCCAGACCAGCAGAAAGACTTCAGGAAAGTGAGTGATTACTAAGAAATAAGGAAAAGGTCAATTTCCAGCACATTTTAGACTTTTCCAATTTTATTGTCAAGTTGCACCTAATATTAACAAATAGACTTTGTTATAGAATAATAAAACTGCATCTGAGTTTCACTGCTCATTTAAGACTGAGCAGTAAGACAATGTTATTTCTAATTCCAGTGCCACATTTTAATTTTGCACTGCAAAATTTGGTAGTGAAAATTTTACCAAATGACAAAGTAAAGGATCTTTAAAGATAAGCAAGGCTGTGCAGAGGTTTATGACAGCCATTCAGACAGACTTTCTTTCATCATTAGATTGTTGCTGATCACAATTAGAAAACTTATAGCTTTGAAATTATCTTCTTTATGACCTTGTGGTAGTTTAAAAGCAATACCTCATTGGTTAAATAGGTTTTAGTTCATGCTTCCCTTTAGCTAATGCTCTGAAAACATGTTATCCTGATTTACACATAAAATCCTGCTGAAAAGTACGTGGCATTCCCTAGGATATGTGTGTTTAACTAGAATTAAATTAGCAGTGAGAGTGTTTAAAGAAATCTTCCATACTAGGACAACGTCTGTTTGCTTTACTGTGATGTTTATTACAATGACTCTTTAAATGCTCTACAATTCCATTGCATGGTAAATTATGAGTGTAATGGTGATTTCACATTGGGTTGTAATCAGTGCCTTCACACTTTGTAAACCATTAAATGAAATCTGGGTGCCACTAAAATAAGAAGAAATTTTATTTTTTACTTCAGCAGCCAAGATTTCACTTAGACAGAAGTTTTGTTTGATCAAAGAGTGAGAGAGATCTCATCAGGTACAAAATCACAGCCTTTTAATGAGTGTGAACATGGAGCATTCTCTTTTCGAGGATAAGAAAAACAATGCTGTTCCAGAAATTTCCATTGTGGGGAGTACTTGATGGAACTGGATGGAAGATTGTATAAAAGGGAGAGTGACAGAGGACAAAGGAGTATTCCATTGTGAAGTTACTGCTGATCACTGTTTTACAATTATGAGACAATTTTTTTCCAACATGCATTTCTTTATTTACACTGTATATACTTATTTACAGTTAAAAATTTCTCTGTGGGATTTTTCTCAGTAGTTTCAAAAATGAATTTTAAAAATCTGAAATTTTATATCTGAATTCTTGAAACTCTTTGCATAATTAAAATATTTTTCCTTCATATAGCTTGTTTCCAACCAAACAGTAGCTTGGATACCACGTGAAAGGGGATATCCTTGTGCTGTAAGGAGTGGAAAATGTAAATACCTGCAAAATTCTGAGACAATGAGACACAAAGAGACACTGAGAGTGAAGAGAGAAAAGGAGAGAGAAAGGGAAGATACAGCAGTTTATTCTTTTCTATAGTAATGATATTTGCCAAACATACCTTAATGTCTGAGATTTCTGATGTTTGTTGGCTTTTTTACTGTCATCAGGTGAGTGAATATGACCTTTATGCAAAATAAGACAAGATCACAATTTTTTTTCAAACTAAAAATAACCTCTTAATTTTCAACTTGTGTTAAAGAAACCTTTTTCCAGAGTTCTCTGCTGTCTTGCCATATAATTGAAGTGAGGGAATGAAAAAGTGCCCAAATACATCAGTCATGCCAAAGTCAAGGAAATCAAGATTTGGCCTTTTGCCTGCATTTTATAGAGAAACTGTCACAACTGTCTCCCAAATAACTTTGATAGAAGAAAGAAGAAAACTGGACTTGAGTTCAGTTCGTGTTCCTCTCAGGAGATGCCTTTCCTGACACCGTCCCTGCTCTTCTGCACTCCCAGGGAGCACTGGGACTTTGTTTTTCAGGGTGATTTGCTCCCTTCTAACCCAGTCTGCAGCCACTTGGGATTTCTGTCTAATCAGAAGTTCTGCTCAGCTTTACTGAACAAGTGAGAAGCAGAACTGGCACACAAACTCTCCGTACTCTGTAGTGTATTAATCAGTAAAATTCTCCCAGTTTTAAGCAGAGAGTTGTGCTATTTATCACAGCAAATAAAGTAAGGAAGAATTAGTCAAAATGGGGCAATGCTTGTAATTCTTCTGCATATATCTGAAATATTTCTTTGTGTGAACTCCCTTTCATCACTCCATAATTGTGTTACACTTATTTGCCTTTTCTGTGACTGTTTCAGAAGGAGGGCTTTTCTGTTCTTGTCTTCACAGCTCATAACTTTTATTCCTGGGATCAACTGTCTTCTCACATTTTTAAAAAAGCAGATTTTTATGATGTGGTAAGTATTAGTGAGCACAGTATGAGTGGAGTCTTGCCAGAGATTTCATTACTACTTCCTTACGTTCACATCCTAAATTTATAGCACTGTGTTGGCTTTTAAATTTATTCCTAAAGTTGTCTAGACTTTAGACAAAAAAGAGAAAGAAGGAACAGGAAAAAATAAGAAAAAAAAAAAAACACAAAAAGAAAGAACAAGGAAAAAAGAGGAAAAAAAGAGAAAGACAAAAGAAAAAAGAGGAATAAAAAAAGGAGAAATAAAAAAAAAAGAAAGAAGCGAAAGAAAGAAAAAGGATATAATAAAAGAAGACAGAAAAACTAAACCCCCAAAGGCCTATCCTTTCTCGCCGCAAGGACTACAACTCCCACAATGCACCGCGCGGGGCGGAAGCCCAAAGAGGGCGGGCAGGGGCCGAGGCCGCGCGCTGATTGGCTGCGGGGCGAGTTTCTAAGGACGATGCGCGCGCAGAGCGAGCGCCATTTTGTCCGCGTGGAAACGAGTGGGGGAGAGGCGGCGTCTGCTGCGCTGAGCTGTGAGTGCGGGGGGGGCGGCGAGAGCGGGGTCTGGGGATCCCCTCGGGGGCTGCGGGGAGCGCGGCTGTGGGTGGAAAGGCTGGAGGGCTCGGGAGGGTTTAGCGCGGGGGTTCGGGGGTTCCCGGGGTCTTTGTGAGGGGTCCCTGAGGGGGTTCGGTGTCCTGAGGGGACTCAGGGAGGAGTTTGAAGGTCCCTGAGTGGGTTTGGGAGTCTCCAAGGGGGTTTTGGTTTCTGAGGAGATTTGGGGGGGTCCCAGGTGGGCTTTGGGGGTCTGTGAGGAGGTTTGGGGGTCCTGGGGGGCTTTTCGGGGACCTTTTAGGTAGTTTTGGGGTCTCTAGGGGGTTTACGGGGTCCCAGACTGTTTTGAGGGTCCCTGAGGGGGACTGGAGGTCCCTGAATAGGTTTGGGGGGTCCCAGATGTGTTTTGCGTGTCACTGAGAAGGTTTGGGGGGTCCGAGGGCGGGATGAGGTCTCTGAGGGGATTTGAGGGGACCTGGAGAAGGTTTTGATGGGTCAAGGGAGGAATTTCAGGGGTTTTGAGGGGATTTTGGGAGGTCCCCTAAAGCCCAACAGTGGGGTTCAGGGTGTCTCCCAGCCCCAAGGGGTCCTAGGGATGCCCCCCAAAATCCGGGGTGGGGGGAGATGTACCACATCCTGGTAAGGGGATCCCAGTGCCCCCAGTATATCCCAATGACTTCCCAATGACCCTCAGTACAGCTTAATAACCCCCTCAGTAACCACCCAGTGTGTCCCAGTGACCTCCCACTGCCCCCCAGTATGGCCCAGTGATCCTCCAGTGAGCACCCAGTAACCCCCAGTATGGCCCAGTAACCTCCTAGTGTCTCCCCGTGTGTCCTGGTAATCCCCCAGTAACTCTCCA
Source organism: Manacus candei (assembly GCF_025592945.1). Classification (NCBI taxonomy): domain Eukaryota; kingdom Metazoa; phylum Chordata; class Aves; order Passeriformes; family Pipridae; genus Manacus; species Manacus candei. The sequence goes on along the minus strand of NW_026138093.1, from coordinate 8,400,831 downwards.
GTTCTCTGCCAGTGACCCCCAGTGTGCCCCAGTTCACCTCCAGTCCCTCCCAGTGTCCCTCAGTAACCCCCCAGTGCCCCCTGGTTCCCCCCAGTGTGTCCCAGTATCCCCCAGTAATCCCCCAGTGCCCCACAAAGCCCCCCGACTGTCCCCAACGTGTCCCCAGATGCCCTTGACCTTTCTGTGAGCGTGGGGGGGGTGTTTTTGTTGTCAGAGGGTCAAGGGGGGGGCTCCTGGGGTGAGAATTAGGGTTCGGGACATCAGAGATGGGGTTTGGGGACAGTGGGGAGGGGTTTGGGAACAGAGGAATTGGGGGTGTCAAGGGGGGAACTGGGGCTGTGAGGAGGCCCTGGAGACATTGGAGACACCAGGGGGGTCTTGGGGTGTCAAGGGGGGAACTGGGGACACCAAGAAGGTCTTGGGGACACCAGAGGGGGTCTCAGGACTCACCTGCTCGTGGTGCAGTCCCTCATGTCCCCCCCTGGCCCTTTTAACTCCTCCCAAATGTCTCTTAACCTCTATTTTCCCTTTAATCCTCTCCCCCCATAGATCACTTTGATGCCCCAGTGCCCCAAAACCTGTTTTAACTCCTGCAAATGCACCCAAAGCCCCCCAAGCCCCCCCAAATCCCCATCCAACTGCCCCCAGATCCCTTCAAATCTCCCCAGTACCCCCTGGAATCCCTCCCAACCCCCACAAAGAGGGATCACCCGGCACCCTGGGACAGGAACACAGTGGGCTGTACTGGGGGCACTGGACTGTACTGGGAGGGCACTGGGGGGGGCTCAGGTGTCCCAGGACAACGGGGCCCAGCTCCAGGAGAGATCTGGGGATCAGTGAGGAGGTACTGGTCTGTCCTGGTCTGTCCTGGTCTGTCCTGGGCTGTCCTGGGCTGTCCTGGTCTTTCCTGGGCTGTACTGGTCTGTGCTGGTTTGTACCCCCAATCCCCAAAGCCCCTCCCCAGCTCCCCCAGGACCCTCCCAGACTCCAAAGCCCCTCAGGCCCCCCAGGCCCCTGACTTGGTCCTGCTGCCCCTTGAGCATCTGCAGCTCCTGCAGAACCAGGCATTTCATCAGCAAATGTGCAGGTGACCCCAAGCTGGGGGTGTGTTGATGTGCTGGAAGGCAGGAGGGCTCTGCAGAGGGACCTGGCCCAGCTGGATCCATGGGCTGATTGCAAGGGGATGAGGTTCCAGCAGGCCAAGGGCCGGGTCCTGCCCTTTGGCCACAAGAAGCCCCGTCAGCCCCCCGGGCTGGGGCCAGAGTGTCTGGAGAGCAGGCAGGCAGAAAGGGAGCTGGGAGTGGGGATGGACAGGGAGCTGAAGAGGAGGCAGAGTGTGGCCAGGTGGCCAAGAGGGCCAATGGCTGGTGGCCTGTGTGAGGAAGAGTGTGTCAGCAGGAGCAGGGAAGTGATTGTTGGGCTGGAGTGAGCGCTGGTGAGGCCACCCCTGGAGTGCTGTGTCCAGCTCTGGGCCCCTGAGTTGAGGAAGGCCCTGGAGGGGCTGGAGCAGGTGCAGAGAAGAGCAGCGAGGCTGGGGAAGGGAGTGGAGCACAAGTGGTGTGAGGAGAGGCTGAGGGAGCTGGGGGTGTTGAGGCTGGAGAAGAGGAGGCTCAGGGGAGACCTCCTGACTGTCTGCAAGTCCCTGCCAGGAGGTTGGAGCCAGGTGGGAGTGGGGCTGTTCTGCCAGGAAGCAGCAGTAGGACAAGAGGGCTGGGTCTTGAGCTGTGCCAGGGGAGGTTTAGGTTGGATATTAGGAAGCAATTTTTTGCGGAGAGAGTCATCAGGCCTTGGAATGGGCTGGGCAGGGAGGGGGTGGAGTCCCTGTCCCTGGAGGTGTTGAAGGTGAAAGTGGATGTGGCCTCAGTGCCATGGTCTGGGAAGCACAGCGGGGTTGGATCCAGGGTTGGACTTGATGATCTCAGAGGTCTTTTCCAACGTGGCTGATTCTGTGATTCTCTGATTGCCATTCCTATGGCAGCACATGCTTGAGGCTCCATCCCCAGGGTGACAGAGATGTCTGTCCATATCTATCTCCAAGGTTAGTGTGTAAATGTGTGGTGTTAGAAAAGCAGACTAAGTTGTGGGCTGGTTGTAGAAGGAGAAAGAAGCCCAAAGGCCAGTGCAAGCAGGCAGCCCTCAGCTTGCACCTGATGTCCCCTCCCTGCAGGTTCCTGTCCTTGAGCCCAGGCCCTGAGGTGAGGCTGAGAAGTGGCGCGGAGGTGAGCCCAGAGCTGTCCCTGAGGTGAGGCTGAGAATAAGTGCAAGGCAGAGGTGCTGCTGAGGAAGGAGAGCCCTGTGGTGGGGAAGGCACAAAGCTGTGTGTGCCCATCCCCGAGCAGGTGCTGTGTCCATCCCCTGTGTGCCAGGTGAGCTGGGGCTTTGCTGCAGAGCTGCGGGCGCTGATTTGAGGGTCTCCAAGTGCTGAGATGGTGGGCACCCAGGAACACAAACTGTGCCTGGCCACGGAGCCTGCAAGGAGGAGCAGAGACAGCCCTGGCAGTGCGGGGGGCCAGGTTGTGCCTGTGCCTTCCCCTGCAGGCCCTGGCTGTCCCTGCTGGGCCCCTGTCCATCCCCCTCTCAGGTCCCTGCACAATCTCCTCTGCAGAGCTTGACTCACTGCAGACTTTGCAGGGAAATCTGTGCTGGCAGCTGCATCCTGAGCCCGAGGGCAGTTTGTATCCCCGAGTGCTGATCCATCCTGGGGACCCAAGGGATCCTCTGCCACTCCATCCATGCAGCAGGAGTCACCCTCCTGCCCTTGACTCCCTGCCAAGGAACAAGTGCCATCTCTCTGTTTGGGAGAAGCCAGATGTTGCCCCTGGGCCATCAGAAGTGGTGCTGAAGCCTCTTTCAGCCCAGCCCCGGGTACAGTTTTCTCATCCCCTCACTGAGTACCCACTCACCCAGCCGGCACTGACCAACCAGGGTGTTTGGCACACGTGGTTTGGTGGTTTGGAGAGACAGCCCTGGACTGGCAGGGGGCCAGAGAACCTCGAGGAACAGCCCTGGCGAGGTGCCCACACTGGCAGGGCCCAGGGGATCGCTGCTCCACGGAACCAGCTGGAGCTCTGGGTGACCCTGAGCTGAAGGGCCTGTGACCTGTGGATGAGTCCAGGATGGAGCAGAGACCCCCCTGCAGCCCGGGAGGAACCCACACTGGAGCAGGGGATGCCCAAAGGAGGCTGAGAGCCTGTTGGAAACCCCTGCAGAGCTGTGGGAGCAAAGCCCTGGTTTCCAGGGCTGCCCCCCTGCCCCAACCTTGTTTAAGGAGATTTTTTTTGGGCTAATTTTCATATTTTGGACTATTTTTTAGCTGAATCTCAGTTTTTTGCAGTCTGGGGAAGCGGGGGACTTCTTGCTATTTCTGAGGGGTTTTTATCTGAATCACAGTGGTTTGGGTTTTTCTGGGCTGAATCTTGGTGTTTTGGAGGTTTTTATGGTCACAGGATGCCCGGTGAGTTCTAGGGATGGACTTGGGCAGGAGGAACCCCCAAGCCAACGAGCTCAGCCCTTGTTTTCCCTCCCATCAGGATTTGTCCTTCCCAAAGCTTGGGCGGATGGAGGAGGAGGCTGCGAGGAAGAGGAAGATGCCTTGGGCCCCCCAGGCAGGTGAGGAGGAAGTCAGTGTCCCTTTGGGCGGGTGTTGTGCTGGCTCTGTCAGCCCAGCATGGCCCCGGCTGCAGGACAACCCCGCTGGCGCCGCCGTCCTGCCGGGGCCGGAGTTGGGGGGATGTCCTTGGCCTTCCCTGTGGGCCGGAGGCAAATCCCCTGCCTGTCCTTCTTGCTTCCTGCCCCAGGCCCCGAGGTGAGGAGGGAGAGCCCGGAGGACAAATCCCCCCGTGAGACCCTGGTGGGAGAGGCCGTTTTGAAGGGCTCCCCGGCGCAGGAAGGCAGCGGGGAGGAAAAGGGCCGGAGATCCCCCCGCAGGAGGGGCTCCAAAGCCAGCCCAGGGTGCTCTGAGGAGGAAAGAGCCAGCCTGTGCTGGGAAGGCGGCCGGAGCTTGAGGGGGAGCTCTGACCTGGTGGTCCCTGAGCAGCCTCCCAGCAGAGAGAAGCCCTTCCAGTGCTTGGAATGTGGGAAGAGCTTTAGGAACAGCTCCACTCTCATCTGACACCAGCACATCCACACTGGGGAACGGCCCTACCCGTGTGGGGAATGTGGGAAGAGCTTCACTGACAGCTCCACCCTGATCAAACACCGTCGCATCCACACTGGGGAACGGCCCTACATGTGTGGGGAATGTGAGAAGACCTTCAGGAACAGCTCCAACCTCCTCAACCACCAGCACATCCACACTGGGGAACGGCCCTACTCATGTGGGGAATGTGGGAGGAGCTTTAGGCAGAGTTCCCACCTCCGCACCCACCAGCGTATCCACCGTGGAGAATGACCCTACACATGTGGGGAGTGTGGGAAGAGCTTCAGAGAGAACTCCAAACTCCTCACCCACCAGCGCATCCACACTGGGGAACGGCCCTACAAGTGTGGGGAATGTGGGAAGAGCTTCCGCCGGAGATCCAGACTCCGCACCCACCAGCACATCCACACCAAGGAGAGACCCTACAGGTGTGAAGAATGTGGGAAGAGCTTCAGTGACAGCTCCTACCTCCCCAGTCACAAACGCATCCACACTGGAGAACGGCCCTATAAGTGCATGGAATGTGGGAAGAGGTTTAGGACCACCTCACATCTCCTCACGCATGAGCGGACGCACACGGATGAGAGGCCCTTCCGCTGCACCGACTGTGGGAAGGGCTTCAAGTACAACTTCCACCTCATCACCCACCGGCGCATCCACACCGGGGAGAGGCCCTACAAGTGTGGGGAGTGTGGGAAGAGCTTCCCCCACAGCTCTACCTTGACCAAACACCAACGAACCCACTGGTAAGGCAAGCAATACAAGTTCCCCGACTGCGGGAAGAGCTTCGGCTGCTGCTTCCACCCCGAATGAACCCCCTGATGCTGAGGCAACCCCTGGAGTCCAGTGATTGTCAGTCCATTCCTTTCAACCAGAAAGGGCCAGTCCCCTTTCTCAGGAGCAGCTTCTTCCAACAGAACCCTTCTTGGGGGGTCAGTCCTGGAAGTTTAGAGCAGAGATCTCCCCACCAGCGTTGGTCTGGGGGAGTTCCATCCATCTCTAATTAAGAATTATTGCTTTTGTGCCAGCTTGGGTAGAATTGCTTCAACAATTGCTTTAGTGTAGAGCACTGTCCTATCTTGTCCTGTACTCCTGGTAGTTTTAGTGTATGTATTGTGCAGTAAATAACTGTGATGAAGATCTTCTGTCTGATCATTTGTAACCCTAAATAAATTCATTTTTATCAATAGATCTGATTTGCCATCATTAAAACCTGGGGGACAGAAGTTTTTCAGTCGCACCTCTCTAATTCCTCTAAACTGAAAGTGTTGGCATAATCCAAGGCTGTGATTGGATCCGGCAGCCACCAGCACCCCACAGGAAGTTGGAAGCTCAAGGCCTGCCCCCCCCTTTCCCAGCCCCCCTGTGCCCAAAAATCCCCATGGGACTGTCGAACCTGCCATACCATCCCCCCTTTTCCACCCTTCTCCCTGTTCCTCCTATTTTCCCATTGTGCCCTCAATCCCCCATTTCCCCTCTGAACACTTTTGGGGTCCCAACCCCCACATTTTGCCCCCTCTCCTGTGGGCACTAAAGGAGAAAATGAGGCTGCACACACAGAGTTCCATTGCGGGACTTGTCCGCCCATCTTTCCGGCGTCCCCCTTTCATTGGGGTTCCTTTGGAAACAGCGCCTGGGCTTTGTCTTTTAGTCCACTGGAATTCCCAGCATGACCCCAAAGCAATGCCCTGATCCCACACATTCCCCTTCCCTCATGTGCTGGCTGTGTTCAGCCAGCAGAGAAAAACACAGGCTGCCATGCAGAGCGTTCCAAGTGGTTTCCACTTTGGCAAACAGCACTCTCTGGATGGAAAACACCAGTCAAGGCCAAAACACTCCTTGTTGATCCACATTAACTGAGAACAGCAACTCCTGCCTTAACTTATTCCCATAAAAATTCTCAGGGTTCTTTTGGTTCCAGGAGGCCCCCCATGTCACAATGACCCCTGGATTCCATGAGCTTCCACAGTCTCCAAAGGTTCCTTTAGTTCCATGAGGCCCTGCAGTCCCCAAATGCCCTTTGGATTCTCGGAGATTTCCCATTGTCCCAGGGTCCCTTGTGCTTCAGAAGGAGCTGCAGTGGGACAGTGGCCCCTTGGTTCCGTGAGCTCTGCAGTGTTCCAGGAATCCTTGGGTTCCAGGAGAGCCTGCAGTTTCACAAGGAGCACTTGAATGCAGGAGGTTCTGCAGGGTCCCAATGGCCCCTGGATTCTGGGAGGTTCAGAAATATCTCAGGGCTCCCTTGGTTCCAGGAGGACACGCATGTCAGCAGGAACCCTTGGTTCCAGGAGATTCAACAGTGTCCCAGAATTCCTTTGATTTCATGAGGCCCTGGATTGTCCCAATGGACTCCTGATTCCATCAGCCCCCTCAATGTCCCAATGGTCCCTTGGTTCCATGAGTTTCTGCAGCATCCCAGGGTTCCTTTTGTTCCATGGGGAGCTGCAGTGTCACAATGGGCCCTGAATTCCAGGAGTTTTTTCCAGGGTGACAGTGCTCCCTTGATTCCATGAGATTCCACAGTGTCCCAGGGTTCCTTTGGCTCCAGAAGGCCCTGCAGTGTCACAATGGCCCCTTTACTCCAGGAGGTTCCACAGTGTCCTTGCTGGAACACACAGGGCTGTAATGTTGTCAGCCCTGCAGAGCTGCCTCCAGCTCTGGGCTCCAGCACAGGAAGGACATGGACCTGTTGGAGAAAGTCCAGAGGGGATCAGCAAGAGGATCAGAGGGATGGAGCAGCTCTGCTGTGAGGAAAGGCTGAAAGAATTGGGATTGTTGAGGCTGGAGAAGAGAAGGCTTTGGGGTGACCTAATTGTGGCCTTCCAGTGACTGAAGGGAGCCAACCAGAAAGATGGAGAGAGACTTTGGACAAGGGCCTGGAGTGACAGGACAAGGGGAATGGCTTCACATAGATCAAGGGAAGGGTTCCAGGAGGCAGTAGGAAGGAATTCTTGACTCTGAGGGTCCTGAGATGCTCTTGAAGGCCCCTCCCAAGCCAAAGCATTCCATGATTGTGGGACTGGTGGGTGAGGTGGTGGTCGGAGCCGTCTGGGGCACAGGGACCCAAAATGAGGGAGTTTTCCATTGTGGGGGAAGGAAGGAGGGGCAGCAGAACTGACCCCTTGGACACCTGGCAGGCAGGCTTTGGCTGGAAGCTGGTGATGGGGAGCTGAGTGAAGCCCCCACAATGCAGGAGGAAATGGTCAGTGACCTGCTCTGCCAATGAGACCCCCCAAGTGCCTGGGCCCACATGGGATGCAGCCAAGAGTCCTGAGGGAGCTGGAGAAAGAGCTGACCAAGCCACTCTCACTCATTCCCCAGCAGTGCTGCACAACTGCACAAGTCCCAGCTGACTGGCAACAAGCACATGGGATGCCCATCCCCAGGAAGGGCCAAAAGGAGCATCTGGGGAACTCCTGGCCTGTCCCATTGACCTCAGGACCGGGGAAGTCCATGCAGCAGATCCTCCTCAGTGCCATCCCATGGCAGGGGCAGGACAACCAGGGGATCAGGCCCAGCCAGCGTGGGGTTGGGAAAGGCAGGTCCTGCCTGACCATATTCTACCAATACAGGCCTTGGTAAAACATATGACTGTGACTATCTTAGACTATGAGCACAATGGTTTCATCTGCAAACACCTTGGAGACTGATCAGGGATGTCCCTACAAAAAGTTTGTTTCCATCTTTCTTAGAAGCCTCTTTGGTGGTGCATCCTCCCCCCACTGTCCTCAGGTCTGGTTGATGATCTCAGGAGCTCCTGACAAGCCCTGAACAAACCAGCTGAGCAATGAAGAGTCCCTGGACTGGACCAGGTGCTCCTGGATCATAAAGGTGGGAACAATCCGGAGTGGAACAGCTCTGGAACACAGGATAATCAGTCATTCCCTGAAAGCCTTGGAATATTCCCTACCTGAATTGTAGCCCAAATGGACCAGATTGGATACAATTCCCAAATATTTGGGAAACTCCAGTCATTCCTGACACCAGGGTGGAAATCCAGCAGATAACTAAAGCCAGTCCCCTTGGGAGCCCACAACCAGCGGGGCTGAGGGAGGCCCTGGCAGCTCCCCAGCACCTCCCTCTCAGTGGGACACCTCTGGCAGCCTCTCCCAGCTCGGGAACCCTCCAGTTTGCAACACTCCAAAGACCTTCCCTGATGCCCAGGACAATTCTGATCCCCCTCCGCAAACACTCCTCCAGCTGTGACCCTTGTCTGCTGGGAAACATAAAGGGATTTGTGGCAGTGTTCCCTGGCAACAGGAGAATTTGGGAGAGGGACCTTTCCACAGCCAGCTATTGATGTGTGCACACATCTCTGCCTGGGTGTGGGTGTGAATTGACTGTGGGGTGAATGTTGTTCTTGGAAATCTATAATTCAGTCACTGTTAAAATTGTGGCAAATGCTATTGAATCACTTGAAAACTGCTCACTTGGTCAATGATTAAGTGCTTCAAAACTCTTTTGCCCCCTTATCTTTGTGTCTAAATCGTTTTCACCCTGACCTTCTTGCATCCCAAGGCTCTGTGTAAATCATTCCCTTTCATAAAAATATGTATATTTTTCATGACTTCCACTTTAAAATCTTCCTCCTTAGCTAAAGTACAAGACAACTCCAATTTGTTGTTTATGTCTTGAAGACAATTAAAGAAAGAAAAATAATTTGTTTTTCAGTGTTTTAATGGGTCCCACAGTGTGTTTGGAGTTGCATCAGCTGTCAGTCCAAGATGGGCCATGTCAGAACAGGTGAGGTTGGGGAGTGAGGAGCAAGGTTGATCAGACAGGGTCAGTGTGGATCTCCTGAGGAGACACTCAGCATCAAGATCACTTGGAGAACACCTCTATCACCTCTTCTCTGAACTAAAAAAATATCCATCATTGAATTAAAACAAAAAAAGTACAAATTTTGAAGACTTGTTTTGAAATTGCCTTGAAGACAATTAAAGGAAGACAAAGAGATCCTGAGGGATTTCTGCATTTTAATGAGCCCCACAGTGTGTTTGCAGCCCAGCCCATGATCCTGAGGTACTGAGAGAAGATTGAAGCAGCTGCTGAAGAAGTCAGAAGCCAAAGTGCAAGTGCCTTGAAGCATTGCTGGGCCCCACTGAGGGCAGGCACTGCCAAAGCCTCCCCAGGGACTCCTTGGAGCAGCTCCTTGGAGGCCAGGAGTGCAGGCAGACAAAGGCTCTGGGCAGGCCCCTGCAATGCTGAGCAAAGCCTGCCTTGGTTTTGTGGAGCACAAAGGCCAAGGCCTGAGCCCCAGGCCCTGGCCCAGCAGATCCTGTCCCTCCCGGCTGGCTCAGGGCTGTTTGGGGGGCACTGGGATGGCAGGGGGAGGAACAACAAAGGCCAAAACTGGGCAACCCCTGCCAGGCTCCTGAGGGAGGGGCGAGGCAGAAACCAAGTGCAGAACCTGCCAGGCAAGTTGCTTGTGGTGGCCTGAGTGGCAGAGGCAGCTGCCAGAGGCAAGGGGACAAAGGCCTGGGTGCCTTTGGGCCTTGCAGCCCTGCCAGAGCCCTTGGCCATCTCTCCTGCAGGCTGTCCTGCCCTGGCCCTGCTGCTGCTCTGGCCTTGCAGGCTGCACACCCCCCTCCTGCTTTCCCACCCCCTCCCAGCAGCATTTCTAGACCCTCCCTGATGGCTCTGCACCAGCTCTGGCTGTTCCCTGGAACACAAAGCCATGGGCTGATCCTGACTCCCTCTGGGTGACCTCTTGCAGCACAAGGGTCCTCTTGAGTTACATTTCTTTTTCCTCACCTTCAGTCTGAACCTTCAGTGCTACTCTTTGTGGAGATTTCATTCTATTTCCAATACAGAGAAAAGCTCCATCCTGTCAGATCTCCTCTAGACCCTCTCCAGTTCTTCCTCATTCCTCCAGAATGGGGAACCTCACAGACAGACAGACCAGTCCCGATATGATGACCCCAGGGCTGAGTCCAGGGGGGTGACAACTCCCTTGTCTGGGTGCCCACACTCCCCCTAAGGCAGCCCCATGTGCAGTTGGCCTTAAATCAAGGGGCCATTCTGATTCTTTGTAAAGTCACGGAATCAAGTGGCACCGTGACACTGCAGGGCCTCATGGAACCAAAGGAATGCAGGGACACTGTGGAATCTCATGGAACCAAGGACCACTGTGACATACAGGGTCTCTTTGGAACAAAAGGAACCCTGAGACATCTCAGACCCTCCTGGAACCAAGGGGCCACTGTGCCTCCCCAGAACTCCACGGAATCAAGCAGAGCCGCTGCCTCCCCCCCGCCGCCGCACGGACCGGAGTCGCCGGCTCTGCCCCGCTTGGACACCTCTGGAGTCAGCGTGTTCTTGGGCAGCACAACTGATCTGAGATGAGAGAGTTTCCCAGAGTTTACTTTGCCCCCTCTTTCCCATGGTTTAATTTTCATACTTTGTTCATTCAGGGGGAAAAGGGGGAAGGGAGGCACATGTTGATCTCTGGTTTTATCTCTTTACAAAAGGGAGTTGGGGCAGGGGCAGAGAGAGGAGGCAATTTCTCTCTCTGCTGTTGCTTTGAACTGTTCTGTTGGTATTGCTGGTTTTACTGCTCTATTTCTTGTCAGTAAACTCTTATCGTTTTTACTTATACCTCCGTGTGTTTTGTCTCCTTGTACTGGTGGGGAATAAAAGAGGAGTGAATCCATTTTATTGGAGTTCCCACCCCAATATGTGTCTTTAAACCAGGACAGGTTGCTCAAGGGCTCCCTGAAATTTGGCATCATCCACAAAGGAATTGAAAATGCATTTTGTTCCATTATATAGAGAGATCTTCTGCATTGGTGGTCAAGGGCTGGTTACTGAGGGATTTCATCCGGAAGTTGCTGCCAAGAGGACTTTGTACCATGGATTTTATTTGACACTCTTCATTCAGCCAACTTCCCACCCACCACATCTTCCACTTCTTCAGTCCAGCTCTCACCAGTCTGGCCATAAGGAGACCACAGGAGACCACGTCAAGGGCCTTGATAAAGTCTGGGCACACAACATCCCCTTCTTTTCCCTCCCACAGGGGTTCTGCAATCCCTGCCTTGTCCTTCCAATGCCTTAGAATGACTGCAGGAGGACTTGCCCTATCCCCTTCCCAGCCTGAGCAGTCTGGAACTCTCCCAACCCTCTTTGCTGCTGAAAACCCCCAATATGATTAACTGCTCAGAGAATTTTGTATCTTTAAGCTGCAAAGTATTTGTTTATTCAACGTTGTGAGCAAGCCAGCTCGCGCTGGACAAGCTTGCTCTACCTGAATGTGCAAAAGGAAGCCATTTTATACACTTTAGATACATTTAAATCATTTAACATACATATTAATAGTAGGCTAGTCTCTGGGTGGAGTCTTTCCAGGCATGCACAGTCTTCTACTTGGGGGGTCTTCTCCTCAAGCCTTCATCCCTCTGGTGGTCACCACGGATATCTTCCTTGATTTGACCTCTTCAATTTTCTTTGTCAGGTGACCTGAATTCTTCAAGCTTGCAAAACCCTGGCTTTGGGCCTTCTGTATCTTATTCAAATGTCTAGTTTACCTAATTTATTACCATGTGTGTACTACTCCTCTCTATAATAAGTCCTTTGGTCCAGTGAGCAGAACAGAACATGGTATTAACCAGTGCTCCTGAAATGTTCTTCTAGCAACACAGGTATTGGGGTTTCTTAGCAGGCCAAGATATCTCAGTTAACTCTTTTAGGCCTGGCTCTTGTTGCAGTGGCTGTGCTGATTTCCAGAGGCTTCTGGCTTCCCAGGCAAAGCCAAGGCAAGAGCAGGTGGGAAGGGGCTGCGCTGCTGCTGCTCCTGCCCGAGAGCCCCGGCTGGGCTGGGGACGGAGCCCACGGCGCTGCAGCTCTGCCTCCTCCAGAGCCGGGGGGCTTTGGAACCAGGAATGACAGGGGGGAACAAAGGGGGCTGGGGGGCTGCACTGATGGTCACACTCGGGCCACCGTCAGCAGAGAGCTTCAGCCCCCCCAAATTAAAACAGAGGGAAATGGTGCAAACTGTTTCATTTCAACCTTTCTTTACTCATTGCTATAAAATGACCCAACTAAAAGGAGGACAAGCAGGCCCCGATCCCTTCTCCTTTGGGAGAATCCCCACATCTGGTACTGTGAGGGGCTGTAAAGGGCCATGAGGGGCTGTGAGGGACCATGAGGGGTTGTGAAGGGCTGTGAGAGCTATGAGGGGCTGTGAGGGGCTGTGAAGGGCTGTAAGGGACCATGAGGGCCTGTGAGAGCCTGTGAGGGACCATGAGGGGCTGTGAGGGGCCATGAGAGGCCATGAGGGCCTGTGAGGGGCCATGAGGGCCTGTGAGAAGCCATGAGGGGTGTGAGGGGCTGTGAGGGGCTGTGAGGGGCTGTGAGGGGCCATGAGGGGCCATGAGGGCCTGTGAGGGGCCATGAGGGGCTGTGAGGGGCTGTGAGGGGCCATGAGGGGCCATGAGGGCCTGTGAGGGGCCATGAGGGGCTGTGAGGGGCTGTAAGGGGCTCTGAGGGGCCATGAAGCACCGTTGTTGCCTAAAACCAGCTCTTAAAGAAACCTCGAAGACTCAATTTGTCAGTTTTAATAGGCAGGCATTTCTATTACAACACACTGCATGATTTCAGCAAACCGAGTGCCCTGGGAATCAGTTCACCAAAGTGAACACAGAGGTATATTCACTCCTGCTGCTATGTCAGCATTACATGGTTATCCATTTTTTGTTCCCTGCATTCCTGTTTCATATTCATGGCATTCACACACACACCAGACCTGCAGCTCTCAAAATTTATTAAGATATATACATATCCTTGTAAGGTCTCTGAGGGGTTTCATCAAGTGTCTTTGGTGGTCTTCTCTGTTTGGAGTCCCCAAAATTCCAGGTGACTGCCTTATGAACTTCTTTGAGACAGTATTCTTGGTTATATATACACCTGTTGCTTCAGCTCCCTTCTTCATTGTTCTCTCACCTTGCTTGGCTGATTTCTGTAAACTGCACACGGTAATTTTCTATGACAGATTTTGTTGCAAAAACTATTAGTTCTTGTTACATCTCTACACCCCAAACATCAAACCACTCAGGTCTTACACATGGGTGCAGAAGGAGTGCATGGAAGTAGAAAGAGAGCAGCTCAGAATAAGTTCTGGTGCTCCCTGGCAGTGCTGCTGTGCTGGGACTCCTTTTCTTTCTGCATCTGCACACAGGGACAGTCCCTGCTACTTCAAAGGTACCAGAGGAAGGATTTCATCCAAAAAAGTTTCTGCAAGAAAATTAGTTTTTTTTACATGCATAAATTACAATTCCTCATTTAGACAGTATCAGAATCAAATTCAATAGTAGACAATGAATTAGAAAGGGTAGGAAGAATAACATTTTCTTTTGTGGAAAACAATATTGCAAGAAAAAAGAGAACAGCTCCCACAAATTATTGCCATAAGAAACCTGAGAAGGAAGGCTGGGTCATCCATTCTGAATGTTATGGAGCAGAAAACAGAAATATTTTTGCTTCTGAAAAACATCCAGTCATCATTTTCTTCAGTGTGTCCTTGAGCTCCTGGTTCCTCAGGCTGTAGATGAGGGGGTTCACTGCTGGAGGCACCACCGAGTATAGAAATGACACCAACAGATCAAAGGATGGGGAGGAGATTGAGGGGGGCTTCAAGTAAGTAAACAAGCCAGTGCTGACAAACAGTGAGACCACGACCAAGTGAGGGAGGCAAGTGGAAAAGACTTTGTGCCGTCCCTGCTGAGAGGGGATCCTCAGCACAGCCCTGAAGATCTGCACATAGGAGAAAACAATGAAAACAAAACAACCAAACATTAAACAGGCAGTAACCACAGTGAGCCCAATTTCCCTGAGGTAGCCTGAGTGTGAGCAGGAGAGCTTGAGGATGTGTGGGATTTCACAGAAGAACTGGCCCAGGGCATTGCCCTGGCACAGGGGCAGGGAAAATGTATTGGCTGTGTGCAGCAGAGCATTGAGAAAGCCAGTGGCCCAGGCAGCTGCTGCCATGTGGGCACAAGCTCTGCTGCCCAGGAGGGTCCCGTAGTGCAGGGGTTTGCAGATGGCAACGTAGCGGTCGTAGCACATGATGGTGAGGAGGGAATACTCTGCTGAGATGAAGAACAGAAAGAAAAAGGCCTGTGCAGCACATCCTGTGTAGGTGATGGTTGTGGTGTCCCAGAGGGAATTGTGCATGGCTTTGGGGACAGTGGTGCAGATGGATCCCAGATCTGTGAGGGAGAGGTTGAGCAGGAAGAAGCCCATGGGGGTGTGCAGGTGGTGGTCACAGGCTACGGCGCTGAGGATGAGGCCGTTGGCCAGGAGGGCAGCCAGGGAGATGGCCAGGAAGAGCCAGAAGTGCAGGAGCTGCAGCTCCCGCCTGTCTGGAAATGCCAGGAGGAGGAACTGGGTGAGGGAGCTGCTGTTGGACATTTGCTGCCTCTGGGTGTTTGTTTCCCACACAGGAGAAGAAGACAGTAAGAGGCCAGTTAGCGTGGACTTATCTAAACAAAGTCAAAGCTGTATTCTACAGACACTCCCCATGTCACACACATACAGCCTTTTGATTTCCTAGGAGATCTTCCTTCAGCTCCAGTGCTGGGTCCCTACTGAACAGCATTTTCTCTGTTTTAGCATCACTGTGCTTCTGTACAGGCGTTTCACATAACAAGGAGATGTTAAGGGACAGGTTTCCATCCTGGAGCGGAATTCACAGCTTGGAAGGAAACCTCAGGGAGACAGCGAAGTGTCCTTATGATGGCATTTGATTTAAGCAGACTCAGCTCCTTCCCCAGCAGCACAGACTGCACTGGTAGGGGTCAGATTCCGATTGCAGGTGCAAAAAGGACATCTCAGACTAGTCCTGATGGGTCTGGCAGAGGTGATGCTGGTGCTGCCCACAGGCAGAGCAGTGGCTGAAAGCACATTAGGAAGCTCAGATAGACCTACTGAGCACTCACAGTTCAGATGTCTCAGGGACCTGTCAAAATTAATACTTTCTTAATTATTTATTCCTACCATTCCTCAAGAGTAGGAAACTGGAAACACAATCTCAGGAAATTTCTTTAACCTTATAAAAATCTTTGTCTTGGAAATATTCTGAGAGGGAGCTGAAGCTCTGAGCATGTCCTCCTCCTCTACACTCCAGATGCTCTCAGAGTTGCACTTACAGAATCTGTAGTTGGTGGGTAGTGCCAGCTTTCCCAGATGCATCCAAATGCTGCAGTCCCATTGCCCTGCATGAACAGACTTCCTGTGCCAAGATCTGTTAAAAATTCTCCCCCAGTGAGGTCTCAGCATCATTCTATGTCTGACAGTCTTTAACTTCTCTCTGTCTCACTCCCCAGCCCTGGGTGCTGCAGGCAGTGCCCTCAGCCCTGCTGGGCTGTGCAGAGGAGCTGCTCACCAGCAGAGCTGTCTCTTTGAAGCTCTTCTTGCTTGCCAGGAGCTCCCTGTGTGCCAGGAGCCCGGCCCAGCTCAGCAGCACAGTAACATCCCCCGGCATTTCATGACCCTCAGGGGACATTGAGGTTGTTTACATGAGACTCAGTCCCTGAGAGGAAGTTCAAACAACTTTTCAAGAAGTCAAAATGAGTTTGAAATACTGAAGTTTCTTGTACTGTTACTGGGTCTCAATGAGGGACACGACTGTGAAAGTGTCCCCAGATTCCAGTTGGAACAGAAAATTGCAGTGATGACAAGGATGGACAAGCAAGGGAAAGGTGGCTCTGATGCCGAGCAAACCTGGATGTGTTTCCTTAATCCAAAGGGTCAAGCCCTGACCCCCAGCCCCTGGGAAGGCAGACCCTGTCCCTGCCTCATTCCTCAGGGCTCTTCCTGGGGCACTGGGATGTGGGATGTGCAATGCCAAGGGCAGGACCATGGGGTGGCACCTGCCAGGCTGCTGAGCAGGGACAAGGAGGCCACGAGGCCCCAGGGCTGCAAGGGCCACTCCCCTCCTCCTGGCATCAGGGGCACAGACAGCAGCCATGGCCAAAGGCCTGCAGAAGGTGGCTGTGTCAGGGCCTTTCAGCTTCTCCCCATCCCTGTCTCCTCTCCAGCCCAGGCTGTCCTACGGTGTCCATGCCCTGGCCCTTTCCCTGCAGGCTGTCGTCATCCCCCCGGCTGCCCCACCTGGCTGGCACCTTCCTGCACTGACATCTCTGCGTCCTCCCTGGCTCTTCCTGCACACACAAAGCCTTGGGCTCATCCAGACTCCTTCTGGGTGAAGTGTTGCAGCACACCATTGCCCTCAGGGTGAAACTCCGTTCTCTTTGTTTCCAGTCTGGACCTCTCCAGCTGAACTTGGCATTGTTTCTTTATTTCTCATGCTGTTTCCTGCTATGACAAAAGGATCCTTCATCTCTGAAACCCCCCTTCAACCCTCTCTGGCTACCCCTGCACTGTCCTCAGTCTCCACACCATGGAGCCCAGAGCTCCTTAGTCCCTACAGAGTGGTCATGGGCTTGGGGCCTTCAAATCTTTTCTTGGGAGATCCCTGGGTACTCTCCATGGTGTTTGCAGATGAACACATGGTGATCACAGTCTAAGGAAATCACAGGGATACGTTTTACAAAGGCCTGTATTGGTAGAATATGGGGCAATCGCCTTAAACTGAAAGATTGGAGTCTCATATTGATAATAGGGGTCACAAGTCCTGCCAGCAAATCTGCTCCAGTGTGGGCTCCTCCCTGGGCTGCAGGGGGGTCTCTGCTCCACCCTGGACTCCCCCACAGGTCACAGGCCCTTCAGCTCGAGTTCACGTGGAGTTCCAGCCACCAAGGAGCCCCAAACTCTGACACACAACCAGGAGCCCCAGACAGCACCAGCAGCTGCAAATTTCAGCAGCACATCCCAGACACATCTGTCAGTATCTCCAACACTCCCAGCCCCACCCTGGACACCAACAAAGGCTGTTGTGGTTTCACCCCATGCAGCCCCCAAGCCCCTCCTGGCCACTCCTCACTCCCCCACCAGCAGGACAGTGGAGAGAACTGGGAGAGGAAAAGCTGGAAAACTCGTGGGTTGAGATAAAGACACTTTAATAAGGACAAGCAAAAGCTGCATGCAGGAGCAAAACAAAACAGGGGATTCATTCCCTGCTTGCCACGGTTGGGCAGGTTTTCAGCACCTCCAGGAGAGCAGGGCCCTATCCCATGGAATGGTGGCATGGGAAAACAATCTCCATCACTCCAAACCTGTCCTGGCTATGTCCCCTCCCAACCTCCCCCACACCCCAAGCCCCTCCCCAGTGTGTCTGTGCGAGGGGCAGGAAAGGCCTTGGCTCTGGGTAAGCTCAGCACTAACAAAACCACCTCTGTGTTCTCAAGCCTGTGCTCAGCACAGAGTATTGTACAGTGTAACTCTATTGCACAAGTTAACTGAAAGGTCCATTGTGTTTCTTAGCAAGTCAACGAGATGTCCCCCATGATCAGAGCTGAGTTCCTCCTTGGCTTGGCCCCATACTGCAAGATGGACACAAATACCCCTGAAACACAGTGGGAGAGGTTGTCCATAGGGGTGAGAAAGATGCTGGTGAGAGGAAGATTCTGTGGGCAGGGGTCGCTGGCCCCTTGCCCTACAGCAGGGCATGCACAGACTGTTGCTATCAGGTGATGAACAGGCGGGGTTTGGTTGCCACTCAGGCATCACCTTATACTGGGTACTGGCCCTACGTGGTGTAATGTAGAGCTGATAAAATGGGGTGTCAGGACTGCTGGGGTGAGCGATCCTCATCCTGCCATGGAGACTGTGTTGTTCCATGGGGACGCCCGCTAAGCACGGGCACCGACCAGCTGCTGCAGATCCTGGCAGCCCTGGCCTGTCTGTGTGGGTAAGCACAGTTTATTGATAGGAAGCAACCAAGAAAGCAAATGTTTCATATCCTTTTTTAATATCCTTGTAATTCCCTTTTTACTAGTTAATACTGTAGTAAAAGCCACTCATAGTATTGTTTTAATATCCTTTAAATGTTCCTTTAATTCCCTTTTTACTAGTTAATACTGTAATAAAAACCATTCATAGTATTGTATGAATGCCAACTGATAAGGCAGTTATTTTGTATTCTTTTTTAGCTTTTGATTCTCTTTGCTAGTTTTTTATTCTCACTGCAATAAAAGATTTTTTGTAGTGTTTGAATGTCTGTTGTACATGTTATTATTCCGGGCATGTATTCAAATGAACTAATACACAGGGGCACAGCTCTTTGGGGCAGGAGACGGGCAGCACCCTTGCCAGGGCTCGGGGCGGTGGCAGGTCTCCTTGGGCCAGGACTTGCCAGAGCTGCTGATTTGGGTGCAGCCCTGGCCAAAGGGCTGCCAGCAGCATTGGTGCCCTTGTCCACACCTTCCTTCTTGGTGTCAGCCCCCCTGTTTAGGGTGGCCACCAGCCAGCACTTCTCCCAAGGAGGTCGTGCCAGCCTGTGTGGAAGGCCCCGTGCCCTTCCTGCTGCGACTGAGTCGGCGGCCGAGGGGGCTCCTTGTGCTGCCGTGAGCAGGCACAGGAGGGGAGTGTTTGCTCATTTCTTGAGCTGTTCCTACAGTTCAGGTCCAGCCAGATTAGATACTTCAGAGAGAAGATTCCCTCCAAGGTGGGGCAGGTTGGCGGGGCTGGGGGAGGCCCCAGGCCACGTGGCACTGTGTCCCAGGGCCCTTTGTGACACGCTGGGCATGGTCGGTGGGATAGAAGGGGGTAGGGTGTCCAAGGGCCCTTTATGACCCGTGGTGACAGAGGTGCTGCTGGTGACACGGCCACAGTGTCAACAGTGCTCCTCGGAGCAGGCGACGGGACAGGACGGGACAGAGCGGTGCTGTGCGGAGCCCCCGCGCAGCCAACTCGTGCCTTGTTGACCTGGAGCGTTTAGGAGGATTTTCTCACTTTCAGGTGACCTCGAGGCATTTCCACAGGACTTGGAGACCCGGAGTTTCTCCGAGGTGTCTCTAATCCCTGTGGCAGGTGCCCTTGAGACCCTTTTGCAGGACTTGGAGACCCGGAGCTTCTCCGAGGTGTCTCCAATCCCTGCGGCAGGTGGCCTCAAGGCCATTCTGCAACTTAGGCCCGGAGTTTCTCCGAGGTTCTCTTTCTCTCTTGCAGGTGCCCTGGACACCAGACTGCGGCATGGCAGGGAGACGCTTCAGCCTGCTCAGGCTGCTCCGGAGGAAGAAGGAGGAGGAAAGCCCTGGAGCTGCTCCAGCACAGCAGCCTGAAGAGGTGCAGCAGGTGCAGCCCCCGCAGGAGGGTGAGTGCTGGAGCTGGGCCACAGGGCTGGTGGCTGCAGTCCCATTGATCTCATCCTGTCCCATCCCATCTGGACATGCCCAGGGAAAGGGAGGGGGGCAGAGGGGCCGGGGCTGAACTCCTGGCAGCCATGCTCCATCCACTGGGCATCTCAGGGCTGGCCCTGCCTGCTCCTGGAGCCCAGGCCTGGGCTGTGTTCTCCGGCCTCTCCCGCACACCCTCAGCTCTGAGCGCGCTCGCTCTTTGCCAGATGCAGGCCAGGAGCGGACAGAAGAGCAGCTCCGTGCCCGTGGCCGCTTCCGCAGGGCAGCACAGGTACCTGCAGCCATCCCCGCCTGGGCTGGGCCTGCTCTCACTGCTCAGCCCAGCACCGCTGTCGCGGCCCTCCAGGGGACATCCCTCTCTTCCCTGCCCTTCTTTCTCCTGCAGACATTTATGAAATTCATGGGCAGTCGGCGTAGAAAGTCCAGGGTCACACCAGCTGATGTTGAGGCCCAGCCTGACACCATCCCGACCCAGCTGACAAAGCCTGATGTCAGCACCGCGTCGACTGCTGTCCCAACACAGTGTGACACCGCAACCAGTGATCACACAACCCACTGGGACACCACGCCCACCGATGATGTGTCACACTGTGACTCTGTGCTGCCTGGTCTCACGGAGGAGGCCGATGCCACAACGACGGAGGGCGTGGCGAGCACTGAGGCCGCGCCTGTTCAGCGCCTGGCCGATACCCCCAGCCTGGACTTCCTTGAGGAGAGAGCTGTCTCTGCTGAAGTAAGCAGCCTGTGGCCCCCAAGCTGGGTGTGCTGGGCCCCCTCAGCCTTTGAGGCTGGCACAGTGTGCTGGGAAGGGAAGCATTTCTCAGGGGAAGCTGGGCAAGTATCTAACTCTGGCAGCTCTCCACCTCTCCCCTGTGCATCCTCCAGGCCAGACTGTGGGACCTGGGGACCTGGGGCTGCTCAAGGCATCTCCAGTCCCTGGGGCAGGTGCCCTCGAGGCCAGACAGTGGGACTGGATGAGGCGAGGCATTTCCCAGGCTTCTCTCTTGCGGCTGCCTTCAAGGCACGACTGCAAGACTTGAGGAGCCAAAGCTTTTCCATGGCATCTCTACTGCAGGTGTCCATAACACCAGATAGAGACATGCAGCAGAGACCCCCCACGGTGCCCAAGCTGGCCTGGGTGAAGGAGGAGGAGAAGGAGGAAAGCCCTGGGGCTGCTCCAACACAGCAGCCTGAAGAGGTGCAGCAGGTGCAGCCCCCGCAGGAGGGTGAGTGCTGGAGCTGGGCCACAGGACTGGTGGCTGCAGCCCCCTTGGCCTCATCCTGTCCCATCCCATATGGACATGCCCAGGGAAAGGGAGGGGGGCAGAGGGGCCGGGGCTGATCTCCTGGCAGCCGTGCTCCATCCACTGGGCATCCCGGGGCTGGCCCTGCCTGCTCCTGGAGCCCAGGCCTGGGCTGTGTTCTCCGGCCTCTCCCACACACCCTCAGCTCTGAGCGCGCTCGCTCTTTGCCAGATGCAGGCCAGGAGCGGACAGAAGAGCAGCTCCGTGCCCGTGGCCGCTTCCGCAGGGCAGCACAGGTACCTGCAGCCATCCCCGCCTGGGCTGGGCCTGCTCTCACTGCTCAGCCCAGCACCGCTGTCGCGGCCCTCCAGGGGACATCCCTCTCTCTTCCTTGCCTTTCTCCTGTAGCTGGTTTGCAGATTCATCAGGTGCATTTGGCATGAAGAGGCCACTTTCATGGCCACTGGGGACACGGCAAACTTGGACCTCTTCAATGCCCAGACCAGCGCTGCCCTGCTGGATTTGCTTGTGCAGAACGGTGTCTACAAAGCAAAGCAAGTAAGCAGCCTGTGGCCAGGGCTCCAGTCCCCCAGGGATGCTGTGGCCCCTCACGTCGGCTGCTCTGGGTCCCCTCAGCCTTTGAGACCAGCAGAGTGTGGTGGCAAGGGGAGCACTTCTTGGGGGAAGCTGGGCAAGTTACTGGCTCTGGCAGCTCTCCAACTGTCTCCCGTGTCCCCTCCAGGTGCCGACCATAGTCAGGTGCATCCATCAGTGGCTCACGTCCAATGTGTCTGCTGAGCACAGGCTGGACAAGACTCTTGTCCTGCTGACCGAGGCACACCCCACGGATGTTGCAGTGACCCTGCTGCGCTCTGCCCCAGTCTGTGACAGGTATGGGGCCCACCTGCCTTGAGGGCTCACCTGCCTTTAGACCCCATCCCCCTGGACAGCCTGTCCCAAATGGTGTGCCAGAGACATGGAGACTTCCAGGACACTCCAGCTCCTCTCTTTGCCAGCTTTGGCATGTCAGCCTCCAATCCTGAGGCCAGCCTGCCTCCCTGCCCCACAAGGCACCGTGGTTCTGTCACCTGGGCCCCGCAGCTGCCCAGGCCACAGCGCTGTGTCCCAGACCCCCCTGAGCCAGAGCTGTGACTCCACAGAGCTGCTCGCACCATGTGGAAGACGCTCATCTCCTTCAGACGGACTAAGGAGCCGGTGCTGCAGATCCTCTTCCGTGTGCTGGAATACTGGCCAGCGCACAGGAGACGCACCTCTGATGGGGATGAGAGGGATGTCTTTGCCCTGACTGTGAGTTTCTTGAGCTGACCTCTGCTCGCCCCCAGGTTGCCTCTGGGACGCCTTTCCATCCTCCTTCACCACTGCTTCTCCCTGCCCCAGGCACTGGGCTGCAAGCCTGGCTTAGGGGCAGGTTCAGGGGCAGCAGGCTGGGGGATCCCCCTGTGTCTCCTCTGGCCTGTCCCTGCCACGCTTGGGCCCTGCCACATGGACATCTGGGCCCTGAGAGCTGTCTCTGGGTGCTTTGTCTTTGGCAGGCAACTGTGGCACTCTGGGAGATCATCCAACTGTCCCACTCCTGGTGCCCAAGTGCAGTGAAGGACAATTTCCCCCGCCTCCTTCTGACTCTGCTCTTCCAAGTTTTCATCAGCACAGAGGAGATGTCAGAGGAGGTCGAGACCTTCTGGAGGCGATGCCGGGAGCAGCGCAGCCTTCCCCCCAACCCCAACAGGTGCTCCATCCCAGTCCCCTCTCCCTGCCACGCCCTCGGGGCTGGGGCCAGGGCTCTGTGCCTGACCTGGGCTGTGCTCTGCACACAGGTTTGCAGTGCAGACCGTTAAAGCCCTGCTGCGCCAGCTGCTGGATGAGGACGTGCTGATGGCGATCGGTCGCAAGTGTGGCTGGGACATGCTCCTCAAGGCTGACACCCACCACTATGCAGTGGGTCTGCTGGCCAGGTGAGAGCCCTTTCTCCCCACTGCCCCTGTCATTTCTGCCCTGTGCACAGGCCACCCCACACAGTGCCCGTGTGCTGGGCCAGAGGGCCTTGGCAGCCAGGGATGGCTGAGCAGAGTGGAAAAGGCGGAGAGGGGCGGCTGCACAGGAGGAGCCACCTCCCAAAGTGCCCACGTCCTCTCCTGGGCTGGTGGCCAAAGACCAGGCCTGTGTGAGTCAGTCCCAGGAGAGCTTTGCCCACCTGGCTCAGGGTCTCTGGCACCTTTATTCCCCCTTGCAGGGAGCTGTGCCGTGTCTCCCGCTCCTTCTGCCGCAGCATCGCCGTCAGCCTGCTCCCGCGGCTCAGCAGGGGAGAGCCCCTGTGGGAACTGCCTGCCCTGGCGTTCCTGGTGGAGGTGAGCCTGATGGCGAGCGCTGCCTGGCCCAGCTGCCTCCCCCTCTCTGCCCTCTCACAGCCGCAGCCGCCCGGGACGGTGCCTGCACCCTGTGCTGCTGCCTGGGCCCAGCCCCGGGCGGGTCTGGGCTCCTGCCGGCCGGGCACCCCGTCACTGCTCCCTGCCTTTCAGGTCCTGCACTGCCTGAACCCCAGACAATGTGGGCCCAGCGTCCTGCAGATCATTTCCAGGTACCTGCGCAGGCAGTGCCCGGAGAGGCGTCGCCTGGCGCTCCGAGGCCTGCTGGTGCTCAGCAAGGCTCCCGCAATGGTGAGCAGGGGACAGGGGCTGAAGCCGGGCCGGCAGCGTGAGGCTGTGCAAGGCAGTAGCTTGGCCTTGGCTGGACTCTGGCAGCTGTGGCAGCTGCTCCCAGCACTCCTCCTCCCCGTTCAGCTGCCCGACTCCTTTGGGATGCACCTTTGGCCTCTGGGCCCCGCGGCAGCAGCGTGGGGCTGCAGCACAGCATTGTGTTCCACACAGGCTAAGAGCATCCGGAGCCTGAACGAAAGCCTCCTGGAGCTACTGCAGGATGCAGACATAGACACAGTTCAGATGACTCTCTGTGTGTTCATCAATGTGCTGGGCTTGAAAGTCATCCAAATATCCAGCCCAATAGCCCTGAAGTTGCTTGAGGTGCTGCGGCCACTCTTTGACAATGTAAGGCTCTGTGCCCCTCATCGTGGGCACTGAGTGCTGCCAGGAAACTTTGGGCCCAGTGTCTTTTCAGGCCTGTGCCCCGGTGGGCCTGGAGAAGCCAGTGCTGAGGTCTTTTCCTCTTCCTTTGCACCAGGAGCACAGCCAGCTGCAGCAGCTCTCCATGCTCCTCTTCCGGGAGCTGATGGAGGCAACAGAGAGGAGCAAGAGCCTAAAGCCACACGTGTACCTGAGTCTGGTGCCATTCTACTTCAACTGGCACAATGAGAACCAGCGTGTGGCAGAGGTGAGGACTTGTGGGCACTGGTGCCCCCATGGCAGGTGGCTGCTGTGCCTCCTGCCCTGGCCCATGGTCGCCTGTAGCCTCCTCCTGGCCTTGGCGCAGGGATGCAGGTGCTGTGCCCTGGGCTGCGGTGCCATGGCCCGCTCTCTGTTGCTGTGCAGGCCTCTCGGAGAGCACTGTTTGGTGCAGCCAGGTTCCTGAAGTGGAGGGATCTTGAGCAGTTGGTGACCATGGAGCAGCCATGGAGGTTTCCCGAGTGCCTGGTAAGGACGGCCCCAAAGCCCCAGCCCCTGGCTCCCCAGGAGCACCCAGCCCTCTGCTCCCCCCAAACCCGGCCCCAGCGGCTGCTGGCCGGGCCTCAGGGCTCTGCGGGCAGGGGAGCCCCGTGCTGGGGGCAGGGAGCGCCCGGCCAAGGGGCAGAGCCTGAGCCGAGCCTTCCCTCTGTGCCCTGGCGCTCTTTGCAGCTGGAAAAGGACAGGAGCCGAGTGGGCCAGTACGTGCGCCAGGCCCTGCCGTTCCTGGAGAGCCCAGAGGAGCCCCTGCGAAAGCTGGCCATCAAGTTTCTGGGTGAGCCACAAGGCCGGGGTCCCTCCCCACCCCGCTGCAGCTCGGCCCCAGCCCCGGCTGCTGCAGCGGCAGCAGGATGCGGCCCAGGGCATGTGGAGCCCCGAGTGGCCTGGTGCCTGCTGCCACCCTGTGCCAACCCAGCCCTGGGGCGTCCCCATGCGGGAAGGCCCCGGGCTCAGCCCTGCCAGGGCAGGAGGCCGTGTGGCCGGGCTGGCAGTGCTGCTGCGGGGGACCTGTGCCTCTGGGGCCTGACAGGCTCTGTGTTCCCAGGGATCGCCGCCAGGTCCATGAAGCAGGAGCAGCCAGAGCTGCAGCTCATCTGCCAGGGTGAGCGAAGGCACCTTCCAGCTGATCCCCTTGGGCCCTGCTCCCTCCTGGCCATGGCAAGAGCTGGCTGGGATGGCCCTGGCAGGAGGGGCTCCTCACGTCCCCACACCCCTGGCCTCTCACCTTGGCTCTCTTCCTTTCTCTTTCAGCCCTTCAAGGCATCACTGATGACAGCCCTGCCATCTCAGACCTGGCCTGTCAAACGCTTCACATCATCAGAGCTGTACGGAGAACTTCATTCTTCCCATTCTGGTAGTCTCCGTTGCTGCCTCTTCCAGCCTGTAGAGACATGACAGAAGACATCAGACTCGCCATGGCAGGCCTGGCAATTCAACACTGCTACGTGCCGAGAGCTGTACAGATGGCTCCCTACTGCAGATTCCAGCAGCTCCAAGACTGGCTGTGCAGGGCATGGAAGACCCAGCCTTTTCCACAGGGCAGTGTCTGCCTGTGCTGCTGCAGCTCTGTGGAGAACTGATGCAGGAAGCTCCATCTCCTGGGGCCACCTGAGCCTGTGGGGAAGATGCCTCTTCCCTGTTAGCACCTCCTTTGAGCCCAGCATGGGAACATGACCAACATGTTATCATGCACAGAGGCCCAGGAGGTTTTTTTGGTGCCCAGTGTGCACAGGGCCTTGGGGAAGAGGGGAAAAGGGCTCCTTGTGCTCTGCAACACTTGCCCCGCTGTGCAGTGTGCCAGCAAAAGTGGGCAAAAGCCCCTTGGCCTTTGGTGGCTCTGCTGGAGCCTCAACGTTTCCAGCAAAATGGAGGGGCCGAGGCTGGAGCTGTGGGGAACCCTGAGCACCTTGTCCTCGGAGATGGCCATAAGCCCTCGCCCAGCCAGGAAGCACCGTCTGTGTCCTGCCTGTGTGTTGCTGGCTGGATTGGTCTGGGCTCCCAAGTGCCTCTGGAGAGGCTCCTCTGGAGCTCCTTCAGGGCTGCGCCGCTGCCGGGCAGGTTGGCAGGGCTGGGGGAGACCCGCAGGAGAGGGGGTGCTGGGAGGCCAGGAAGGGGTGAGGTGCTGTGGAGGCCCTGATGGGACAAGGGAGTGGGAAGCCTTGAGGGGAATCTGTGAGGGGGTGGGTGGCAGAAGGCTGCGAGGGGACATACTGGGTGCAAAGCCCCCAAACTGTGGTCTGTTATTGTTCGCCTTACATCTTTAATAAGAGCATATGACAGACCCTCCCAGTGAGGGTCCTGGTCAGGCAAGACCAGGACTGGGAAATCTTTTAAGACTGCCGTGTCCCCTGCGAGTCTCACCTCCCCCTGCACTCGCACCCATTTGTCAGGCAAGTCAGGAGAGTGAAAGGTTAAATCTTTTTCCTTATCTGTGAGTTCTGGGTCCTCCTTGGAGTCATCTGACTGAGAAACTGGTACTGTGGCAGCGGCACCACGGAAGCGAAGTCCACGTGAATGGGGCGTGGAGGAGGAGGCCTTTGTTTCTGGCCACGCTGCGGGCTGTGCCTTAGGTGGCCACAGTGATGCTGGCAATGAAGGCAGCTCTGGTGGCGTGGAAGGCAACACAGGAGATTGCGGTTGGGGCAGGGCATGGGGCAGGGTCTGCACACAAAATTTCAGCTCCTGCTGTGATGGTGGCTCAGAATCAGTTGCCGTTTCTACACGGTTGTCTGCGGAGCTGGAGTGAGTTTGCAAAGCTTCATAAACTGCTCTCCATGTTGTTAATAAAGAGGTTGCTATCTTATCCCCTAGCGTGGTGCTGTCCCAGAGTCTGGCACCGACATCATCCCAAACTCTCCAGTCATATACTAAGTCACCGTTTAATGTGGGATTAGCTTTGGATGCCCACAAAAGGAGACATTCTAAATTTTCTTCCTGTACTGTTTTCTCATATTTTTTAAGGATTTCAGCACAGGCTCGCTAGAGTGCCTTATGCTTTTTCGTTAAAGGGGTTCCCATTTCATTCTCAGCTGCTTCCCTTATTGTCCAGTGTAAGGTAATTGAGAGCTCTCTTGTCGCTTCCTTTCAGCGCTTTTTCCTTCCTTGTGTTCAGCTGAGCTACACCACCGGAGAAACAGCTTAGTTTCTTTCATACCCCAACATGGGGTGCCATTTGTGGCGTATTGAGGCACAGACTCAGGGGGTGAAGCTGAGACAAGGTTATTGGAGTCGCAGCCCTCCTTTTATACTCAACACCAACAGATAATCATATCTTATAAGGTAAAACCTGTGACTGCAGCATTTGATTGGCTGCCAGCTGTCACTGTAGTTGAAACAGGAGTTGAAATGGCAGTTTTAGGAGTTGCAGCTCACCCCTGTAATGAGCTGCTCCGTTCCCTGCAAAGCTACGTTTTTTTCTAGGCCCTATTTCCCACAGTGCTGCCCTTTGCATGTTGATAAACAAAGCAGTTGGTTTTTTCCCCCGGGAGACTGAAAGTGTCACCTCACCCAGGCTGGGGCCAGGAATTCCAACCACATTCCTGACCTTGGGTTTCACAGTTACCCATCAGTTTGGGGGAGGGGAAAAGAAAAAAGGTCAAGAGATTACAGCAGCAAGTAAACTGGGGCTAAGTGTACCTTCATTTTCTCAAGCTGTTCTGGAGAAATAAATAAAAATAGTACTATGGGGGGGAAAAAAGTTCAGGCCAGGTATCAGTTTACTGAATTTGATCAGGGAATGCAGAAGAAGAACATGCCTTCAAACACACATCTACACTACACTTATCAAACTGTACAGTGCAAAATCTGACCCCAAGGAGTCTGTACAAAACAGTGGGAATGGAATCAGAGAGGGGAAGGAAAACATCCTCAGCAGTGCCTGTCCCAGTCAAGGGGCATTACTGAGCAGCACCTACATTTCCATGGCTCTCTGGGCAGGGAATTTCTCATGTGTGCCAAACAGCACATCTTGAAGCTTCTTCCCACTGAAATACTAGAGACATTTCAGGGCATCTGAACAGCCACATTCTTAAAGCACAACTACCTCAAGGCAAGGGAAGAAGTGAGATTCAGTGGCACTTGGCAGAAGCTGCCCAGTGCATTGTGTCAAATGGGTATTTACCCAAAGGAGCAACAAGCTCAAGCCATCAGGGAAAGAGCCAGATGATGAAAGGGTGTTAGCTGCTGAGAATTTCTTTGGGAAGAAGTAGACTGTTAACTTGAGATAGAAATTTGCAATATACCATGGAACCTTATTCAAAGTCCAGCTGGAAAATACCTTCTTGTTAAGAGTGTGAAATAAATCCTAAAGTGTCATCAAATATGTGATTTTCTCTTTATTCCCAATCACTAATTAAAGAAACATAACTCAGATGTGATCTCACTCTGTGCTCCAGTGACATTAACATTAGAACAATATTGTCACTGTCTGCTGGTCTCTTGTGCTCCTCACTGGAAGGCACTTGGTGCACCCCTGGATATCCTGCTAATGAGGTAAAAAACTAACCCTTCTAAAGTTCCAGATTTTCCTCACCTGTTTGTACACAGTTGGACAAACTGAACCAAGTTATTACTTGAAAGCCATCCGATGGATTTAGCATTAATTACTCCTTGTTTTGATCTCAGGGAAAAAGGCTCACACAACACAATCTCTGAATGCTCCTTTGAACTTACCCACAGTGTGTTCACAAACACACAGAGCAAGGCTTTTAGATTTGGCTGCTACCCTCAGTTCCAGCATAGAAAGAAATGTCTCTGTGAAATAACAGCAATTGCCTTACCATGTTACTGAACTACATTCAGTTTATCTGGTCTCAAACAAATACTCCATATTTTCTCCTTGTTTTATTTTCAAGGGCATGGGTATGGGTATTTAGGTGACTGCCTTCACTGGTATAGGATAGAAACTGTTCACATGGCTATAAATGAATATTATTCTCTTGACAAAACACCTTTTCCAAAGCCTCTGACAAAAAGAAAGGGAAAAAGAACCCAGAAAGAAAAAGGGAGCCACAGGCACATTGCTTGTCACCCACCAAAAAAGGTCTCCTCCCTAAAGATAATTCAGGTACACCCTTCAATATGGATCTCTCACTATCACCCCAAGCTCTTTTTTAGTGGCAGTTTCTGTAGTGAAGCTGAAGTGCATCACTGTCCCAGACAGCCAAGGATAAGATGACTGAGGGAAATCAGTTGCTCTCTTTAATTAATACAGGATTATTTCCCTTTCATTTGGTGAAGCTAATAATATGACTGGTGGAATGTCAGTAACAATTAAATCATAAACTAGTGCAGTAGCAAAGGGAAAACTTACTTTAGTTATGGAGTACTGCCAGCAGAAATCTTGAAAATCTTATCCATATTTACATTGATAAAATACCACATGTACTTCCTGGGATACTGCAAGCTTTCTACAATCCTTGTGGCATGTCTTTACAGAGCAAGAGTTAACATTTTGAGATGATACCTTAATAAATGAGTTGCAGTTTTATTGTTTCTTGAATGTTAAGCAGCACATCCTAAACACAGGAACACGTTCAAGGTCCATGTCCTATTTTAGACCTTTTCAGCAGCTGTGATATTGTGATAATCACACTTAAAATATTCCTCTAGAAAGAGTAAATTAGCCCTTTTCACTAGAAGTATTCTTATGATCAAAAACAAATCTGAAGGAGAACAAATTCAGATTTCTTTTTTTGTTGGTTGGTTGGTTTTTTTTCAGCAATGCAATAAATTGCTGTCCCTAACTGGGATGGCTTTTCTACCCAAAAATTAAAAAGAAAACCCTAAAGTTCACTGTATTCTGCACTTATATTACCTTTGGGGTTTGAGGGTTTTTTTGGAGGCCTCACCTATGTAAAAATACCTTCGTTAAAATGCATTTATGCTTTCTGTAAGAACTAAACTATTCCAGCTGACATACCATTCTATCACCAATACTGCAGGGAAATGTAATATCCCACTAAAGCAGAAGGGAAAGAAGAAAATTGAGCATCAGTAGCTCTTCCTAAGCAAGATCAGGGGTTTAGCTCCATCTAACTGAGGGATGAGATGTGCCCCTCAGTGGGTCTCTTCCCACTCCCTCACCAGCCCTTCTACCCGACTGCAAGCTCAAAGTTCTAAAAAGAGAAGAAGAAGCTGGAGCGTCAATATTTCCCCAGTGCAAACCCCAATAATCTTTGCTGGGAGCTGACAGGAATTGCTGTTCCACTGCCCTGGGATATCCTGGCTTGAGGCGAGAGCGCAGCCCCGCCCAGAGCCCCCAACCCCTCTGAGAGCTTTTGTAGGGTCTGTTTGTCCATGTCCCTGTGGCAGAGGCTGCCCTGACATCTGCCCTGGAGCTGGTCCAGCTGCTGGACCAAACAAGGCATTGTCCAGCCTGCCTTCCCCCAGCCCCGACCGCCCCAGCCCATCTTCCATCGCTCTGCTTCCTTTTCCTGCCCCTGCTCCCCCTCCGCTCCCTTCCCTCGGGCATTTTTATTAGGAATGTTCTTGCTGTTCTCACTGTCCGAGCATGAGCTGATCCCCAGGGGAGCCTGTGGAATGTAACCCCTCAAGCACTAAATTCCTTCCCCTGTGCCAAAGACACGGGTTTGTTGTTGCTGCCCCTCCCGCCGAGCACCAGCTCCATCTCCTGCTCCTGCCCAGTGGCTTTGCAGAAATCCAGGGCTGGGTGTGGATTGGAGGCTGTGGCAAGGGACAGGATAAAGTTGCTTCACTTCCCACCCTTGATGTCTCAATGTTTGTGATCTTAGGAACCCTCACAAACCTGGAACAAGGCAGATTATCTGTTTTTGTAAGATATATACATGGAGATTGTTTTGATCTGTGTTTAAATTGTCCTTGAATAAAACAACTAATAGAAAACTATGTAAAAAAAAAAAGGAAAAGGGAAAAATAAGAAAAATGAAAATTAAAAAAGGGAGAAAAGAGAGAAAAAGGAGAAAAAAGAAAAAAAAAGAAAAATAGGAAAAAATGAGGAAAAAAAGAACAAATAAAAAAAAGAGAAAAAAGAAAAAAGAGAGAGAAAAAAGGGAAGAAAAGAAAGAAGAAAGAAAAAAGAAAGAAAAGAAAGAAAGAAAAAAGAGAAAATAAAAGAAGACAGAAAAACTAAAAAGCAAAACGCCCGATCCTCCCCCGCTGCAGGGACTACAACTCCCACAATGCCCCGCGCAGGCGGGGGGCGGGCAGGGGCCGTGGCCGCGCGCTGATTGGCTGCGGGGCGGGTCTGTAAAGGCGGAGGGCGCGCGGAGCGAGCGCCATTTTGGCCTCGTGGTCGGGAGTGAGGAGGACTCGCCTGCGGCCCCTGCACTTCGCTGGGTGAGTTGGCGGGGGGGGCGGCGAGAGCGGGGTCTGGGGATCCCCTCGGGGGCTGCGGGGAGCGCGGGTGTGGGTGGAAAGCCTGGAGGGCTCGGGGGGGTTTAGCGGGGGGGTTCGGGGGTTCCCGGGGACGTTTTGAGGGGTCCCTGAAAAAACTCGGGGGGGAGGTTGAAGGTCCCTGGAGGGTTTTGGGGGGCTCTGATGTGGGTTTTGTTTTCTGAGAAGATTTGAGGTGTCCCAGGTGGGCTTTGGGGGTCTCTTGGGAGGTTTTGGGTTCCTGGGAGGCTTTGTGGGGACCTTTGAGGCAGTTTTGGGGTCTCTGGGGGGTTTAAGGTGTCCCAGACGGTTTGGAGGGCCCTTGGGGGGGATTGGGGGTCCCTGAATGGGCTTGGGGAGTTTCAGGTGGGTTTTGTGGGTCACTGAGAGGGTTTAGAGGGTGCTGGGGAGGGATGAGGGGTCCTTGAGGAGGTTTCGATGGGTCAAGGGGGGAATTTCAGGGGTTTTGAGGGGATTTTACAGGGTCCCCTAAAGCCCAGCAGTGGGTTTCAAGGGATCCTCCAGCCCCCAGAGGAGGGGTCCTATGGATGCCCCCAAAAATCCGGGGTGGGAGATGTACCACATCCACGTAAGGGGATCCCAGTGCCCCCAGTATATCCCAGTGACCTCCCAGTGACCCTCAGTACGGCCCAGTAACCCCCTCAGTGACCAGCCAGTGTGTCCCAGTGACCTCCCACTGCCCCCCAGTATGGCCCAGTGATCCTGCAGTGAGCACCCAGTAACCCCCAGTATGGCCCAGTAACCTGCCAGTGTCCCCCCGTGTGTCGTGGTATCCCCAGGTAACTCCCCAGTGCCCCCCAGTGTGCCCCAGTTCCCCCCCAGTCCCTCCCAGTGCCCTCTCAGAGGGCCCCTGAGAGCCTGGTGAGGGGGGGCACGGAGAAGGGGAAGCCTGGACAGTGGGGACCCCTGGGATCCCCTAGGACAACAAAGTGGAGAACCTGGAGAGGGGGAATTTCTGGGAATGCAGTATCCCGAAGGCGAGAATCAGAGGAGAAGGGAGCCTTGGGACCCCCAACACTCCCAGCATCTCTAGGTAGAACCCTCAGCATCCCAGACAGGAGAGACTCTCTGAACCCTAAAGGGGGGAAACCAGAGAAGGGGAAATCTTAGGAGAATTTTTTTTGGCTCATCTTCATATTTTAGAGTATTTTTTAGGTGAATCTCAACTTTTTTCAGTTTGGGGGGGCAGGAGTCTTCTCACTCTTTCTTATAGGCTTTTGCCTGAATGTTGATGATTTGGGTTTTTCTGGGCTAAATCTTGGTGTTTTGGAGGTTTTTATGGACACAGGATGCCCGGTGAGTTCTAGAGATGGACTTGGGCAGGAGGAACCCCCAAGCCAACGCGCTCAGCCCTTGTTTTCCCCCCATCAGGATTTGTCCTTCCCAAAGCTTGGTCGGATGGAGGAGGAGGCTGCGAGGAAGAGGAAGATGCCTTGGGCCCCCCAGGCAGGTGAGGAGGAAGTCAGTGTCCCTTTGGGCGGGTGTTGTGCTGGCTCTGTCAGCCCAGCATGGCCCCGGCTGCAGGACAACCCCGCTGGCGCCGCCGTCCTGCCGGGGCCGGAGTTGGGGGGATGTCCTTGGCCTTCCCTGTGGGCCGGAGGCAAATCCCCTGCCTGTCCTTCTTGCTTCCTGCCCCAGGCCCCGAGCTGAGGACGGAGAGCCCGGAGGACAAATCCCCCCGTGAGACCCTGGTGGGAGAGGCCGTTTTGAAGGGCTCCCCGGCGCAGGAAGGCAGCGGGGAGGAAAAGGGCCGGAGATCCCCCCGCAGGAGGGGCTCCAAAGCCAGCCCAGGGTGCTCTGAGGAGGAAAGAGCCAACCTGTGCCGGGAAGGCGGCCGGAGATTGAGGGGGAGCTCTGACCTGGTGGTCCCTGATCAGCCTCCCAGCAGGGAGAAACCCTTTAAGTGCTTGGAATGTGGAAAGAGCTTCAGGCAGCGCTCCCATCTGATCCGACACCAGCACATTCACAGTGGGAAATGGCCCTACACGTGTGGGGAATGTGGGAAGAGGTTTCAGACCAGCTGGAATCTCCTCGTGCATGAGCGGACGCACACGGATGAGAGGCCCTTCCGCTGCACCGACTGCGGGAAGGGCTTCAAGCAGAACTCCCACCTTGTCACCCACTGGCGCATCCACACTGGGGAGAAGCCCTACAAGTGTGGGGAGTGTGGGAAGAGCTTCATCCAGAGCTCTACCTTGACCAAACACCAACGGACCCACCGGGGTAATAGAAGCCCTGTGAGTGCCCCAACTGTGGGAAGAGCTTCGGCCACTGCTTCCACCCCAAACTTACCCCCTTATGGGGAGGCAACCCCTGGAGTTCAAGGACTGTCAGTCCATCCCTTTCGACCAGAAATGGCCAGTCCCCTTTCCCAGGGGCAGCTTCTTCCAACAGGACCCTTCTTGGGGGGAGTGTGGAGATTCCTGCCTTGGCTGGGGACCCCCCAATGTCAGTGCTGGAGGTTGAGAGCAGAGATCTCCCCACCAGCGTTGATCTGGGGGAGTTCCATCCATCTCTAATTAAGAATTATTGCTTTTGTTTCAACTTTAGTAGAATTGCTTCAACAATTGCTTTAGTGTAGAGCACTGTCCTATCTTATCCTGTATTCCTGGTAGTTTTAGTGTTTCTGTTGTGCAGGAAATAATTCTGATGAAGATCTTTTGTCTGATCATTTGTAACCCTAAATAACTCATTTCTATCAATAAATCTGATTTGCCATCATTAAAACCTGCGGGACAAAAGTGTTTCAGTCACACCTCTCTATTTCCTCTAAATTTAAAATGTTGGCAAGATTCAAGGCTGAGATTGGATCCAGCAGCCCCCAGCACCCCACAGGAAGTTGGGAGCTCAGGAGAACCACTCCCTTTCCCAAAACCTGGTGCCAAAGACCCCCATGGGACCGCTGAACCCACCAGACCACCCTCCCTTTTCCACCCTTCTCCCTCTTCCTTCCACTTTTCCATGGTCCCCTCAATCCCCAGACCAACCAGGATCACTTTTGGGGTCCCAACCCCCACTTTTTCCCCCCCTCCCACCTCTTCCACATCATCCCCCCACTCCCCAGCCCCCTCATGCTCAGTTTGGGGGTCCCACCCTCACCTTCCACCACTCTTCTGACCTCTCCCACCCCTCTCCCATCATCCCCCAAACCTCAGTGCCCCTCCCCCTCCATTTTTTTGAGGTCCCACTCCCCTCCCACTCAGTTTGGGGTCCCACCACCCCTTCTGTCCCCTCTGACCCCCCTTTTCCCACTGACCTCCCCCTTCCCACCACCCGCTCACCCGAGAGCTCCTCGCCCGCAGCCGGGGGGGCTCCCAGCACCACCAGTGCCCAGAGAAATCCTCCAGAAAAGGGGTTGGGTGGGGTCCTGGGTGGGCTTTGAGTGTTTTTGGGGGTCCTTGAGGGGCTGTGGGGAGGTTTTAGGGGGGTCCCAGCACCTTTTGGGGTGAGCTGGGTGCCTGTTGAGGGGCAGGTGCCCTCCCAAATGTCATTTTATTGTAGAATTCTTTCAACAGAAGAACCTAACTTGTCACATAAATAATGTTGACTCTAATTACAGTGCTGAAAAGTCCAGTTGATTTACACAGAATGAAAAGAAAAAACAAAACAAAAAAACCCCAAGCATGAATACCCTTGAGATCATTTAAAAATGGCATACTTCATCTAAATTGTGTCCTTTTCTGCTTAAAATTGAAATTGGTCTAAAATAGGTTAATGTGATTTTAGGTAGTAATTTTAAATAATAATCTACAGCTACATTTCACATTACACATTTTCCCCATGTTTATATATCTTCTTTTTTTTTGGAAGTATAAGTAAGCTGCAGTTTTGCAGCAGGAAATCTCCTCTACCACAGAGCTCTTTCAAGAGATCTTAAGCACAGCCTGGATCTCATGCTAAGGCTGAGGTTTTGGAAGGACATCTCCTATCACATCACATCCTCCTCTGTGACATCACAGCTCTCCTATGAAATCACAGCTCTCCTTTGACATCACATCCTCCTCTGTGACATCGCATGTCTCCTATGACAAAACATTCTCCTCTGTGACATCACAGCTCCCCGTGACATCACATCCTCCTCTGTGACATCACATCCTCCCTGTGACATCACAGCTCTCCTGATGCCTTCAAATCTTCAGCAAAAACCACTATTCAAACTACGAGCACTGCTCTTCTGTTCCCACTGAGCCAGTTGGAGGTGGCTGTGATTTAATAAAGTAGCAACAATGGGCCCAAACCCATGGTGTCCTTCAGATGCGCCACATCCTGAGCAGACTGCATCCTGCTTGTCCTGTCCTGCTGCCTGCAGGACAACTTCCCCCTCGGCACACCCCCAGCCCCAGCCTTGTTTGGGAAGCTGAGTTCTGGCTGAGGCTTTCCCCAGGAGAAGCCTCATTTGTCTCTCCTCAGGGCAGTCACCCCAGCATCCAGCCAGGATAGGGCACAGAATGAGTGGCCCCAGCTCTGCCTCCCCAGGGGTGTCCAGGCATCCCACGAGGCATCTGCTGTTGCTGCATCACCACCTCCCCTCACCAGAATGGATTTGGAAGGCTTTCCAAGCACAGGGACCAGATGGAAACCTCTGGACCCTACAGAGAAAACATCCCCAGGGTCTTGTTAGGCCTTGGAATTAAATGGCTTCCTGTTTGCCACCAGTGCTTAGGTCTTGTGGTGCCTTATGGGATTTTCCTGCTTTGACAGTGTTTTGAGACAGTTCATTGTGCCCTTCAAGTCCTTCCATGGGCACACACCCCCCACTCTCACCAGTGTCTGGCCCTCCAAAGAACACAAGCCCTGATGATTTGTAGCTCCCACTCCAGTGGTTGGCACTTGGACCTCCCTCCGTACCCAGAGCTCAGAGCTCCCTTGTGCCAGAAAGTTTAAAGAGATTGTGCCTCATTCTGCCAAGACAACCCTTGGAAAAAAGTGTCCCTTTGTGTTTTCTGGGATAACACCACTCTATTGTCATCTTCCAAAACCTTGGAGAGGTCCCAGAGATCTCCCAGGAAGGAATTTGGGTCTTCAAGCACATGACCCGTATATAGAGGATGAGGACTCTGGGGTCAGTGGTGTGAAGATTGAGGACAGTAGAGCAGTAGCCTGAGAGGTCTGGAAGGGGGGTGTCAGAGCTGGTGGAGCTTTTCTTCCTGTCAGAAAACAGCCTAAGAAAGAACTAGTGCCACCAAGGGCAGCTGGGGTGGCCTAGACTGGTGACAAGAAGTCAGAAATTTCCCTCAGGTCAGTGTTGTGGTGCAATATGTCACCAAGAAGGAGTCTGGATGAGCCCAAGGCTTTGTGTGTGCAGGAAGAGCCAGGGAGGACGCAGAGATGTCAGTGCAGGAAGGTGCCAGCCAGGTGGGGCAGTCGGGGGGATGACGACAGCCTGCAGGGAAAGGGGCAGGGCATGGACACCGTAGGACAGCCTGGGCTGGAGAGGAGACAGGGAGGGGGAGAAGCTGAAAGACCCTGACACAGCCACCTTCTGCAGGCCTTTGGCCATGGCTGCTGTCTGTGCCCCTGATGCCAGGAGGAGGGGAGTGCCCCTTGCAGCCCTGGGGCCTCATGGCCTCCTTGTCCCTGCTCAGCAGCCTGGCAGGTGCCACCCCATGGTCCTGCCCTTGGCACTGCACATCCCACATCCCAGTGCCCCAGGAAGAGCCCTGAGGAATGAGGCAGGGACAGCATCTGCCTTCCCAGGGACTGAGGGTCAGGGCTTGGCCTGTTAGATTAAAAAAACAAGTCAAGGTTTGTTCAGCATCAGAGCCACCTTTCCCTTGCTTGTCCATCCTTGTCATCACTGTCTGCACTTTTCTGCTCTACCTGGAATCTGGGGACACTTTCTCAGTTGTGTCCCTCAGTGAGACTCATTAGCACTACAAAAAGCTTTAGTGTTTCCATCTCACTTTGACTTCTTGAAAAGTTGTTTGAACTTCCTCTCAGGGACTGAGTCTCATGTAAACAACATCAAAGTCCCCTGAGGGTCATGAAATGCCTGGGGCTGTTGCTGTGCTGCTGAGCTGGGCCGGGCTCCTGGCACACAGGGAGCTCCTGGCAAGCAAGAAGAGCTTCAAAGAGACAGCTCTGCCCAGGAGCAGCTCCTCTGCACAGCCCAGCAGGGCTGAGGGCACTGCCTGCAGCACCCAGGGCACAGGAGAGAAGGTAGAGAGATGAGAGGCAGCCTGGGCTGGGAGGTGACTGAGCTCTCACTATGGGAGAAACCTTCCCAGGATTTGTGTGAAGAATTCTCTGGCTGTAGGAAAGTTCAACTTGGCAGGAGCTGTCAGGATGGCTCTGCTGGATTTGCTGGGGTGCAGCAGGAGAAGCTGCTGCAGAGCAGAACTTGCTGCTGCCCCATCAGAGGCCCAGGGCCAGAAGGTTCCCTGTGCCAGGGCTGGCTGTGGGGTGGGAAGGTGGGGGTGCAGCCAGGGGTGCCCAGGGCTGTGGTGCAGAGCAGGGTCCTGCCCCCAGGGCTCTGTGTGCTGGGGCAGGGACTCTGCTGCCTGCCAGGCTCAGCTCTCAGCCCGGCCAAGGAGCTGCCACGGGGCTGGGGGAGAAGGGCTGTGGGGAAGGAACAACTCCTGGGAGGGCAGAACAGGGCAGAGTCCTTCTGATCTCCAAAGTGTGCTGCAGGGATGAGGGCTGGTCACAGCTCCAGATCAAAGCAGGAAATTTCCCAGAAGGTATTTGCAAGAGGTACAGACAGGCAGGGGGTACCTTAAAGAGAAAGAACCAGTTCTTTCAGTGTTATACTCTGGGTTGTCTGGGTGCTGACTGTGACAGAGAAATGAATCTCTGAGCACAGGAGGAGACACTGAAACTTGAACTCTGTTAGATTAGAGGGCATTGAACCTGAGAGTATCAGACATCAAAACTGTCTTACAGACAGTGTCACTTTTCCAGCCTCCTCAGGGTTGCCCTGACATTGCCATCAGAGCCTGCCCAGACAGAGATGCCCCTGGGCAGTGCCCTGTGCTGCTGGGAGGGCTCTGCAGGGCAGAGCTGAGCCCCGAGGGCTGGGATGGGCTCTGGCAGCACTGGCAGGGCCCAGCCCTGTGCCCAGGGAAGCAGCTACTGGCAGGGACAGCTCCAGGCAGCAGAGCCCTGAACAGGGAGTGGGGGGCAAGTGCCCCCAAGGCCTGGGGGAGGGGGGCGTTCAGGCAGCTCTGGGGGCCCTTCCCTGCAGCTCTGCTGGGCACTGTATGCTGGGCCATAGAAATGAGGATTCCTGCAGTGGAAAAGAACCTTCCCCAGGTGTCATGGTAAAAATAGAAAACACAGGTACAATTATTCTAAACTCAGACTAAGCTTCTGCTCTGCACCTCAGGTCTTCTGCGTCATTACAGTAGAGATGGAACTTTTGTATTCAAGGTCTCTTACATCTGACATTCCTTGTGTGTGTGAGAGCTCTACCAAAAAATTCCATGTCCCCCTGGAGCAGACCAAAACTGACTCCTTGGCAGTGCATTTGGTGACATTTGACACAATGATTTCTTTTAAAAGTGGAGTGGCTTTTTCACAGAGGTCTGTCTTAACTGTTCCCTGTCCTTTCCTTTTTTGAACAGATCCTGTACTAAAAAGCAGCAAATGTCCAACAGCAGCTCCATGCCCCAGTTCCTCCTCCTGGCATTCGCAGACAGGCGGGAGCTGCAGCTCCTGCACTTCTGGCTCTTCCTGGCCATCTCCCTGGCTGCCCTCCTGGCCAACGGCCTCATCCTCAGCGCCGTAGCCTGTGACCACCACCTGCACACCCCCATGGGCTTCTTCCTGCTCAACCTCTCCCTCACAGACCTGGGCTGCATCTGCACCACTGTCCCCAAAGCCATGCACAATTCCCTCTGGGACACCACAACCATCTCCTACATGGGATGTGCTGCACAGCAGTTTTTCTTTACCTTTTTTATGTCAGCAGAGTATTTCCTCCTCACCATCATGTGCTACGACCGCTACGTTGCCATCTGCAAACCCCTGCACTACGGGACCCTCCTGGGCAGCAGAGCTTGTGCCCACATGGCAGCAGCTGCCTGGGCCACTGGCTTTCTCAATGCTCTGCTGCACACAGCCAATACATTTTCCCTGCCCCTCTGCCAGGGCAATGCCCTGGGCCAGTTCTTCTGTGAAATTCCACAGATTCTCAAGCTCTCCTGCTCAGGCACATACCTGAGGGAAATTGGGCTTCTTGCTTTTAGTGCTTTTCCTTTTTTAGGTTGCTTAATTTTCATTGTTTTCTCCTATGTGCAGATCTTCAGGGCTGTGCTGAGGATCCCCTCTCAGCAGGGACGGCACAAAGCCTTTTCCACGTGCCTCCCTCACCTGGCCGTGGTCTCAATCTTTTTCAGCACTGGTGCCTTTGCCTACCTGAAGCCCCCCTCCATCTCCTCCCCATCCCTGGATCTGGCACTATCAGTTCTGTACTCGGTGGTGCCTCCAGCACTGAACCCCTTCATCTACAGCCTGAGGAACCAGGAGCTCAAGGATGCCCTGAGAAAAATGATGACTGGATGCTTTTCAGGAGCAATAAAGTGCCTGTTTTCTGGTGTGTAGCATTCAGAATGGGATTCCTTAATGGCCCAGGCTTCCTGCTCAGGTTTTTCGTGAAGGTCATCACGTTCTTCTTGCAATATTTTCCTGGGCAATTAAATATTCTTAGGCACCTACCTTCTAATTTTATGTCCACCTTTTGCCTTTGACACAGAGACTGTATAAATGATGAACTGTGCTTGTTGAGTATTTAAAAAAAAATAAACGACTCTGCAGTGCCTTCTTTGTCCAAGACCCTTCTTCTCAGATGTTCCTAAAGGAGAGCACACTGCAGGACAGGGGGTATTTGCAAACGGGAAGGGGACAATAATCCCAGCCCAGCAGCACTGCCAGGGAGCAGCAGGGCTTGGTCTTTGCAGAGTTGCTCTCTTGCCACTTCCACACTGTCCTCCTGAGCCCCTTTCTCGCTGTAAGGCCTGAGTGCTCTCTGAGCACAGTCCTGGGGGGTGGAAGCCCTTGGAGCACAGGCAGGGACAGGCCCTGGGAACTTGTGAAGCAGAGCTGGGCTCCCTTCCAGCATCTCCAGGATGCTGTGGGATCTTCTGAGGCCACTGCATGTACTGGGTCACTTCTTCTGTGACCTTGCTCCAGGGCTGGAACTATCCTGCAGTGACACCATGACACTCCTGCTCTCTGCTTTCCAGGTTTCATTTTTAGATCCAGTCTTCCCCTCCTGTTCCCAGGGACATCCTGGGAGTGCTTCAGAGCTGCCATCCTGGGGCAGCTCCTGACCAGCGTGGGCAGGCACAAGGTCTCTCCAGCTGCTCCTCTCCCCTCCCCAGTGCCACTGTTTTCTGCAGCCTCCTCATCCTTGCCCAGCACAGCCCTCCTGGCACAGTTGGACACAGCCCTTGTTCTACCCCCTCCTCAGGCACCTGCCCAACCCCCTCAGCTCCAGCCTGAGGGCCAGAAACCTTCAGGGCAGGGAGGCACTGGGGAAAATGCTGAGGAAACCTTTCAGCTGCACTCAAATCCAATTGGAGGGGTTGGACTCAAGGAAGAAATCCCTTCTCATTCTCCAGAACCTTCAGGACAAACTGTGTTGTGTCTTGGGCACTCCTCTGGAAGTGTGGGATATGGAAAAGGTTTTGGTGTCAGGGATACTGAGAAGGCTGGGCAGTGTCACTGGGAGACCTCTCCCAAACACTTGGAAAGGCCAGAGCCATCCCAGAGCTTCCTGGGGCCTTGGGAAAGGCAGACATGGAACCAGTCTGCAAACAGGGCAGCAAGGAGGGTTGGCAGAGTTCCAGACTGGTCAGGCTCATCAGGGAAGGGGATAGGGCAAGTCCTCCTGCAGCCATTGCCAGGTATGGGAAGGACAAGGCAGGGATTGCAGAACCCCTGTGGGAGGGAACAGAAAGGGATGTTGTGTGCCCAGACTTCATCAAGGCCCTTGACATGGTCTCTTATGCTCTCCTTATGGCCAGGCTGGTGAGAGCTGGACTGAAGAAGTGGAAGATGTGGTGGGTGGGAAGTTGCTGAATGAAGAGTGTCAAATAAAATCCATGGTACAAAGTCCTCTTGGCAGCAACTTCCTGGTGAAATCCCTCAGTGACCAGCCCTTGAACACCACTGTAGAACATCTTTCTTATCTCTCTGTACAATGGGACAAAATGTATTTTCAAGTCCTTTGTGGATGATGCCAAATTTCAGGGAGCCCTTGAGCAACCTGTCCTGGTTGAAAGACACATATTGGGGTGGGAACTCCCATAAAATGAATTCACTCCCCTTTCATTCCCCACCACTATAGGTAGTCAAAATACAAGGAGGTATAAGTGCTGACAAGAAATATAACAGCAAAACCAGCAATACCAACAAAATAGTTCAAAGCTACAACAGAGAGGAAAATTGCCTCCTCTCTGTCCCCCTGTCCCAACTCCCTTTTTTAAACAGGTGAGTATAGGGATCAATACATGCCTCCTTTTCCCTCTGAATGAACAAAGAACAAAAAAACAAAACCACAGGAAAGAGACGGCAAAGCAAAATGTGGGAAACTCTCTGGTCTGAGATCAGTTGTGCTGCCCAAGAACACGCTGACTCCAGAGGTG
The DNA here is from genome assembly GCF_025592945.1 of Manacus candei. Taxonomy (NCBI): domain Eukaryota; kingdom Metazoa; phylum Chordata; class Aves; order Passeriformes; family Pipridae; genus Manacus; species Manacus candei. The sequence goes on along the minus strand of NW_026138093.1, from coordinate 8,359,101 downwards.
TCCAAGCGGGGCAGAGCCGGCGACTCCGGTCCGTGCGGCGGCGGGGGGGAGGCAGCGGCTCTGCTTGATTCCATGGAGTTCTGGGGAGGCACAGTGGACCCTTGGTTCCAGGAGGGTCTGAGATGTCCCAGGATTCCTTTTGTTCCAAAGAGACCATGCATGTCACAATGGTCCCTTGGTTCCATGAGATTCCACAGTGTCCCTGCATTCCTTTGGTTCCATGAGGCCCTGCAGTGTCACGGTGACACTTGATTCCGTGACATTACAAAGAATCAGAATGGCCCCTTGATTTAAGGCCAACTGCACATGGGGCTGCCTTGGGGGGAGTGTGGACACCCAGACAAGGGAGTTGTCACCCCCCTGGACTCAGCCCTGGGGTCACCACATCTGGACTGGTCTGTCTGTCTGTGAGGTTCCCCATTCTGGAGGAATGAGGAAGAACTGGAGAGGGTCTAGAGGAGATCTGACAGGATGGAGCTCTTGACCATATTGGAAAAAGAGTGAAATCTCCACAAAGAGTAGCGCGGAAGGTTGGGACTAAAGGTGAGGAAAAAGAAATGTCACTCAACGGGGACCTTTGTGCTGCAAGAGGTCACCCAGAGGGAGTCAGGATCAGCCCATGGCTTTGTGTGCCAGGGAACAGCCAGAGCTGGTGCAGAGACATCAGGGAGGGTCTAGAAATGCTGCTGGGAGGGGGTGGGAAAGCAGGAGGGGGGTGTGCAGCCTGCAAGGCCAGAGCAGCAGCAGGGCCAGGGCAGGACAGCCTGCAGGAGAGATGGCCAAGGGCTCTGGCAGGGCTGCAAGGCCCAAAGGCACCCAGGCCTTTGGCCCCTTGCCTCTGGCAGCTGCCTCTGCCACTCAGGCCACCACAAGACACTTGCCTGGCAGGTTCTGCACTTGGTTTCTGCCTCGCCCCTCCCTCAGGAGCCTGGCAGGGGTTGCCCAGTTTTGGGCCTTTGTTGTTCCTCCCCCTCCCATCCCAGTGCCCCCCAAACAGCCCTGAGCCAGCCGGGAGGGACAGGATCTGCTGGGCCAGGGCCTGGGGCTCAGCCCTTGGCCTTTGTGCTCCACAAAACCAAGGCAGGCTTTGCTCAGCATTGCAGGGGCCTGCCCAGAGCCTTTGTCTGCCTGCACTCCTGGCCTCCAAGGAGCTGCTCCAAGGAGTCCCTGGGGAGGCTTTGGCAGTGCCTGCCCTCAGTGGGGCCCAGTAATGCTTCAAGGCACTTGCAGTTTGGCTTCTGACTTCTTCAGCAGCTTCTTCAATCTTCTCTCAGTCCCTCAGGATCATGGGCTGGGCTTCAAACACACTGTGTGGCTCATTAAATTCCAGAAATCTCTCAGGATCTCTTTGTTTTCCTTTAATTGTCTTCAAGGCAATTTCAAAACAAGTCTTCAAAATTTGTACTTTTTTTTTTTTAATTAAAGGATGGCTATTTTTTAGTTCAGAGAAGAGGTGATAGAGATGTTCTCCAAGTGATCTTGATGCTGAGTGTCTCCTCAGGAGATCCAGACTGACCCTGGATGATCAACCTTGCTCCTCAACCCCCAGCCTCACCAGTTCTGACATGGCCTATCTTGGACTGACAGCTGATGCAACTCCAAACACATTGTGGGACCCATTAAAACACTGAAAAACAAATTATTTTTCTTTCTTTAATTGTCTTCAAGACGTCAACAACAAATTAGAGTTGTTTTGTAGTTTAGCTAAGGAGGAAGATTTTAAAGTGGAAGTCACGAAAAATATATATTTTTGGATGAAAGAAAATGATTTACACAGAGCCATGGGAATGCAAGAGGGTGAGGGCACAAAGGATTTGGATCCAAAGATAAGGGGCAAAAGAGATTAGTAGCACTTAATCATTGACCAGTTGAACAATTATCAACTGGTTCAATAGGATTTGCTACAATTTTAACAGTGACTGAATTACAGATTCACAATAACAACATTCATCATCATCATGTCTAGGCTTCGTGAACCACCACAGTCAATTCACACCCACACCCAGGCAGAGATGTGTGGACACATCAAGAGCTGGGGGTGGAAAGGTCCCACTCCCAAATTCTCCTCATTGTCACGAAAACACTCCCCCAAATCCCTTTGTGTTTCCCACCAGACAAGGGTCACAGCTGGAGAAGTGTTTGTGGAGGGGGATCAGAATTGTCCTGGGCATCAGGGAGGGTCTTTGGAGTGTTGCAAACTGGAGGGTTCCCGAGCTGGGAGAGGCTGCCAGAGGTGTCCCACTGAGAGGGAGGTGCTGGGGAGCTGCCAGGGCCTCCCTCAGCCCCGCTGGTTGTGGGCTCCCAAGGGGACTGGCTTTAGTTATCTGCTGAATTTCCATCCTGGTGTCAGGAATGACTGGAGTTTCCAAACTATTTGGGAATTGTATCCAAACTGTTCCATTTGGGTTATGATTCAGTCAGGGAATGTTCCAAGGTTTTCATGGGATGACTGATTATCCTGTGTTCCCCAGCTCTTACAGCCATCCCAGTCAGCTGGATGGTTTACTGACAATGTGTCCCGAGGGGCGGTACCTCCGATGCCATAGAAACCCCTCCCCTGGATTAGGAAACCTTTGGAATTCAGGAGCTGTTCCAGTGGAGCACGAAAATGAACAGCAGTTTTCCCAAAGCCCAGCCCCAAGCAGAACAAAGCCAGGCCCCATCAGTGTCAGAGCAAAGGTCCCCCATGGCTGTGTCCCTGTGGCCGCTGAGGCGGCAGCGCAGGCCCGAGGCGGTGCCGGGTCCCGGTGCAGCCGGGGCAGAGCGGCGGCTGCGCGAGCGGCAACCCCGGCGGTGAGTGCGGCAGCCCCGTGGGAGCGGCGGCTCCGGGCACAGACGCCGGCGGCAGCCGCTGTGGCTCCTGGAACCCAGTGGTCATTGGGACACTGCAGGGCCTGCTGGAATCCAGGGGCCGCTGGGACACTGGGGAGCCTCTTGGAGCCAAGGGAACCCTGGGATGTTTTGGAACATCCTGGAATCAAGGGGCCATTGTGACACTGCAGGGCCCCATGGAACCAAAGGAACCCTGAGAGGTTTTGCAACCTCATGGAATCAAGGGGCCATTTCTGGCAGGATGCTCTGCTCTGATAATACCTAAAAACTGGTCAGAATGCAAACAATGCAAACTCTCTGTAGTGAGTTACTGCTGGTGTCAAGGTGCTGATTTTAATGTTGAATTATGCTAAACCCAAAATGCTTTGTGAAACTTCAAACACACATCCTGCTTTCTGAAGCAGGATTTGACAGATAAGCTGCTCCCTGGCCTTGAAATACATCTGACAGTCAAACCCTTTTTAACTGTAAAAGTCCCATCCAACTGTCATGGGGCAGATTCTTCCACAGACTTCCTTGAAGTGTGTGGAGCTTCTGCCATGAAACAGGGACAGCTCTTCATGGTCACTGCCCAGGGGTTAAGTGAAAGAGAGGGAACTACCCCTTGTCGCTGTGGGGTGAGTTACCTCAATCTCTGCTTCAGGATTGTTTCTTTTTGCTGGCTTTGATCCAAATGCTTTAATAGAATGACTTTGATAGACTGCACTGTCTAGTGTACACTATACTGCTAGGAGGTTTTGCCTTTTATACTGTGTAGTAAATAATTCTCTTTAAGGTCTTTCATCTGGTCACTTGTCTGGTAAATTGTCTGTTCATTTTTCATAATAAATCATTCATTTTGTAGAAATATTTCTGATTTGCCATCACTAAAACCTGCAGGACAAAGTGATTGAATCACACCTCTATAATTCCTCAGTTGAAATCAAACTCTGAACTTAAGATTGGATCCAGCCACCCCCAGGCTCCTCTCTGAGAAGGAATTTAGAAAGCAAGGGGGTCCTTTCTGCCCCTCGTAGCTCAACGAGATGGCTTCTGCCATCAACTTTGTCTAAGCCTTCTACCCCCCCAGCCCCAAGCCGTGACACATGGGCATGTCTTGTCCATGCAGTGCAAACATGGACTCCTGAGCAGGTCATTTGCTGTCCCTCCTTGGAGGGAAGAACAAGCCCAATGGCCTGGGGTGAGAGGCCAGTGCTGGGAGCGGCGCTGGCTGTGCCAGGGCACTGCTGGGTGCCCCCACCCTGAGCACTCCCCCCCTTGTGCTGGTCACTGCTGCTTTCCTCTGCAGGGCGTTGTGTTGGGCACATCCTGGAGAGCAAAGTGGAAAGCAGATGGAAGCTTTGAGGCCCCGGCCTGAGGAGATGCCCTGCAGGATGGCAGTGCTGCTGCAGAGGTCAGCTCTGTGCCAGCAGTGCCCGTGGCTGTCCCTACCTGCAGTCCCTGGACAGTCCTGCAGCAGGACTGGCACCGACTGCCAGAGCACTGAGGCCTCCAACAACACAGGGCTCTGCAGGACAGTGTGGAAGGGAAGGGAGAGGAGGCCACGTAGGAGAAGGGCTGCTGCTCCCTGGCAGTGCTGCTCTGCTGGGACTCTTTTCTGGCCCAGCTCTGCACAGAGGCCCCGACCCTGCAGCTGCAGAGAAGTCAGAGAGGAAAGATGTCAGGCAAACAAGCCAATGCAGAGTTCTTTATTTGGTATTTAAGCACACAGTGAGTACAATTGCCAATTTATACAGCCTCTGGGCCAGGCTAGAAAGGCAAACACTGAATTGAAAGTTATATATCTGTTTATATATATATATTCAACACCTGAGGATGTATTCTGTAGAATGTGCCATAGATATTTGGGTTGGGTCTGGCTGAGCTGCAGTTCAGTTCCCCACAGCAGCCCTCCCAGGGCTGGGCTTTGCATTGGCAGCTGGAAGGGTGCTGAGAACACCCCAGTGTTTTGGCCACTGCTGAGCACAGCACCAACACTGGGACATTCCTTCCTTAGCTGAGGGCAAGAGCCTGGCAGGGGACCCAAGTAGGCCAGCTGAGCCCAACTGACCCAAGGGACATTGCAGCCCATGGGAGGTCAGCTCAGCTCTAAAAGCTGAGGCCCGGAGCAGGAGGGGGGCATTCATTGTCTGATGGCTGCCTGCTGAGGAACCGTCCCGCGGACCCAAGCCCTGCTCCTGGGGAGTGGCCGACCATGGCTGCTCATGGGAAGCAGAGAACAAACCCTGCTATCTTTTGCTTTAAATAAACTGCCTTATCTTAAACCACCAATTGGTTTTTTTTCCACCTTATACTTTCCCCTGTTCTGCTGGGAAGGGGAGTGATAGAGCGGCTGGGAGGGCACCTGGTGTCCAGCCAAGGTCAACCCACCACACACCTGAACAATTCCAGAGACTCCACCACCTCCCCGGGCTACTTGTTCCAATGCCTGAACACTCTCTCAGGGGAAAAAGGTTTCTTTAATATCTAATCTAAATCTCACCAGGTGCAATTTAGGGCCATTTCCTCTCTTCCTGTCACTAAAGGCTTTGCAGAAGAGACCGATCCCCACACCCACTAAAACCTCCTTTCAGGTCATTGCAGAGAGCAATGAGGTCCCCCCTGAGCCTCCCCTTCTCCACACTCAACCAGCCCAGTTCCCTCAGCCGTCCCTCAGCAGACATGTTTTCCAGAGCCTTCCCCAGCTCCGTTCCCTTCTCTGGACACGCTCCAGCCCCTCAAGGGCCTTTTGGCACTGAGGGGCCAGAACTGGACACAACACTCCAGGTGGGGCCTCCCCAGTGCCCAGCACAGAGGGGCAATCAGTTCTCTGCTCCTGCTGGCCACACTCTTCTCCACAAAGGCCGCAATGCCCTTGGCCTTCTTGCCCCCCTGGGCACACTCTGCCTCATATCCAGCTGCTGTCGAGCAGCACCCCCAAGTCCCTTCCTGCTGAGCAGCTCTCCAGCCCCTCTGCCCCCAGTCTGGAGCGTTCCAGAGGGTTGTTGGGAGCCAAGGGCAGGCCCTGACACTTGGCCTTATTGATCCAGCCTGTCCAGATCCCTCTGCAGAGCCTTCCTGCCCTCCAGCACATCCACACTCACACCCAACGTGGTGTTGTCCACGACTTTCCTGAGGGGGCACTCGATCCCCTGGCCCAGGTCACCCAGAACGATGTTAAACAGGAGCAGCCCCAACCCTGAGCCCTTGGGAACCCCACTACTGACCGGCCCCACCTGGATTTCCTTCCATTCCCCACCACTCCCTGGGCCATCAGACACTTTGTCACTCAGCAAACAGTTCCCCGGGCAAGCCATGAGCAGCCAGTTTGTGCAGGAGATGCTGGGGGAGATGATGCCAAAGGCTTTTTGGAATTCCAGAGACACATCCCCAGCCTTTCCCTCAGCTGCTGAGCGGGTCCTTTGTCAGAGAAGGAGATGAGGTTGGTCAAGCAGGACCTGCCTTTCCCAACCCCACGCTGGCTGGGCCTGATCCCCTGGTTGTCCTGCCCCTGCCATGGGATGGCACTGAGGAGGATCTGCTGCATGGACTTCCCCGGTCCTCAGGTCAATGGGACAGGTCAGGAGTTGCCCAGATCCTCCTTTTGGCCCTTCCAGGGGATGGGCATCCCATGTGCTTGTTGCCAGTCAGCTGGGACTTGTGCAGTTGTGCAGCACTGCTGGGGAATGAGTGAGAGTGGCTTGGCCAGCTCTTTCTCCAGCTCCCTCAGGACTCTTGGCTGCATCCCATGTGGGCCCAGGCACTTGGGGGGGTCTCACTGGCAGAGTAGGTCACTGACCATTTCCTCCTGCATTGTGGGGGCTTCACTCAGCTCCCCATTAGCAACTTCCAGCCCTGGGAGCTTGGGATTCTGAGGACAACTGCTTTGGGTGTTAAAGACTGAGGCACATAAAGCACTAAGTAACCTCATGGAACCAAGGACCATTGTGACACCACAGGGCCTTCTGGACTCAAACAAGCTCTGTGACACTGTGGAATCTCATGGAATCAAGGCAGCACTGTCACCCTGGGAAAACTCCTGGAATTCAGGGCCCATTGTGACACTGCAGCTCCCCATGGAACAAAAGGAACCCTGGGATGCTGCAGAAACTCATGGAACCAAGGGACCATTGGGACATTGAGGGGGCTGATGGAATCAGGAAGCCATTGGGACAATCCAGGGCCTCATGAAATCAAAGGAATTCTGGGACACTGTCCAACCTCCTGGAATCAAGGGTTCCTGCTGACATGTGTGTCCTCCTGGAACCAAGGGAGCCCGGAGATATTTCTGAACCTCCCAGAATCCAGGGGCCATTGGGACCCTGCAGAACCTCCTGCATTCCAGTGGTCCTTGTGAAACTGCAGGCTCTCCTGGAACCCAAGGATTCCTGGAACACTGCAGAGCTCACGGAACCAAAGGGCCACTGTCCCACTGCAGCTGCTTCTGAAGCACAAGGGACCCTGGGACAGTGGGAAATCTCTGAGAATCCAAAGGGCATTTTGGGACTGCAGGGCCTCATGGAACGAAAGGAACCTTTGGAGACTGTGGAAGCTCATGGAATCCAGGGGCCATTGTGACATGTGGGCCTCCTGGAAGTAAAGGAACCCTGAGAATTTCTGTGGGAACAAGTGAAGGCAGCAGCAGCTGCATTCAGTTAATCAGGATCCAAAAGAAGTGTTTTGGCCTTTACAAGTGTTTTCCATCAAGAAAGTGCTGTTTGCCAAAGTGGAAACCACTTGGAACCCTCTGCAGTGGTTTGGACTTTGTTTTCCCCCAGAGGCTAAGAAAAGTGGTAGACCCCAAGGGGTGGAAACCCCTGGAAGTTTTGAAGTTTTGCCCAATGGGCGCTCCTGTAAAAATGTCAACATTCCACAAGCTCACCGGAAGAGATGAGTTGTCTTTGTTGTTGAGGAGAGGTGGTCATGTTGTAGAGCCACGAGGAAGGGGCTCGGAGCCCCTTGGGGCCTCCGGGGCCCCCCAGCCCTAGCTGGGGGCTACAGAGACATGGAACAGTGTTAAGTTGGACTAAGCGTCTGTGGTTGAACCTGGAGATGTTTCTCCAGGTGAGCAGCAGCAGCAGCAGCAACGGCAGAACAACACTGACCAGAGAAGCGGTGGCAGAGAGCCAGAAAAGATAAGATGCAGTAGAGGCATTACAGGTAAGCAGGAGGGAACTCCTGGAAAGGGAGAGAGAGCCAGCAGCAGAGCTACAGAGTCTTGGGGTAAGAACTGATACCAGACCCCCCAAAACTCCCTTGGAGACTCCTCCTAGAAAGAGTAGGAGTACATGGACTCCTATTTTGGAGAGTAGTTTTGGACATGCAGCACCGGAGAGAGAGAGAAGCTGAGAAGCTCAAATAACATCCCGGAGCTGGACCGGGACGGTCAGATGGAATGTGGGGGGAAGGGGGGTTGACCTTGGCCCCCCCTTGCTGCTGCTGACAAGCCTAGCAGCCTGAGACAGAGCACAGGAGCTCTGGCAGAACTCTTGAGGCAAAGGCTTGCAACTGAATGCTGCCCAAGATGTTCTGACTCAGGGGTGAATCCCCTGAGGAAGGGACTTTCACGAAGATGCCCCTGCATTTCGTGATATACCTGTGGTGATGTGAGTCTTGTCCCCGCTGGCAGTCCACAGGTGAGGCCTTCGCTTGGACCGAAGGAGAGCTGAGGGGCTTGGAGACCCCCTTGTGTGTATTGAAAAGAGATCCAGCTACAACAACCCAGTTACTGCTGCATGGAAGACAGAAGAGGAGCTGCTGCCCTAAATATAGAAGGGATCTGTCCTTCTTTCCCTCCTGGACTTTTATTTGGAGGGGAAAAGAGATCTGATCCATTGTAAGTACTATATGTCATGGTAGAGATAGTTGTGATCATGTGTATAATGTGTTATAATATTTATTTGTACAGTCATTGTAATATATTCCCTTTCCCCCATTCTGAGTCTGGCGTGTTTTGTCTGAAAAACCCATCTCACATTAGGTTGAGATGTGGGAGGGGGCTTAGACTAGGGAATTAGATTTTTGGGGCTATCTCAAACCATGAAAATGGTAGCCCGTGTTTTTCTCTGGTGGCTGAACACAGGCAGCACATGAGGGGAGGGGAATGTGTGGAATCAGGGCACTGCTTTGGGGCCATGCTGGGAATTTCAGGTGGACTAAAAGACAAAGCCCAGTCGATGTTTCCAAAGGAACCCCAATGAAAGGGGGACGCCGGAAAGATGGGAGGACAAGTCCCGCAATGGAACTCTGTGTGTGCAGCCTCATTTTCTCCTTCAGTGCCCACAGGAGAGGGGGCAAAAAGTATTGGTTGGGACCCCAAAACAATTGGGGGGGGGGGAAATGGGGATTGAGGGGATAATGGAAAAGTGGGAGGAAACAGAAGAAGGGTGCAAAAAGGGGGATGGTCTGGTGGGTCCAACGGTCCCATGGGGATCTTTGGACACAGGAGTGCTTGGAAAGGGTGGTGGCCCCCCTGAGCTCCAAACTTACTGTGGGGTGCTGGGGGCTGCTGGATCCAATCTCAGCCTTGCATTTTGCCAACAGCTGCAATTTAGAGGAATTACAGAGGTGTTACTGAAACACTTTTGTCCCCCAGATTTTAAAAATGGCAAAACAGATCTATTGATAGAAATGAGTTAGTTATAGTTACAAATGATCAGACAAAAGATCTTAATCAGAATTATTTACTGCACAGTACAAACACTAAGACTACCAGGAGTACAGGATAAGATAGGACAGTGCTCTACACTAAAGCAATTGTTGAAGCAAATCTACTAAAGCTGGCACAAAAGCAATAATTCTTAATTAGAGATGGATGGAATTCCCCCAGACCAACGCTCATGGGGAGATCTCTGCTCTCAACCTCCAGCAGTGACCTTGGGGGGTCCCCAGCCAAGGCAAGAATCTCCCCACACACCCCTAAGAAGGGTTCTGTTGGAAGAACCTGCCCCTGGGAAAGGGGACTGGCCCATTCTGGTCAAAAGGGATGGAGTGACAGTCACTGGACTCCAGGGGTTGCCTCAGCATCAGGGGGTTCATTCAGGGTGGAAGCAGCGGCCGAATCTCTTCCCGCAGTTGGGGAACTGGTGGGGCTTCTCTTACTGGTGGGTCCGTTGGTGTGAGGTCAAGTGAGAGCTCTGAGTGAAGCTCTTCCCACACTCCCCACACTTGTAGGGCCTCTCCCCGGTGTGGATGCGCTGGTGGGTGACGAGGTGGGAGTTCAGTTTGAAGCCCTTCCCGCAGTCGGTGCAGCGGAAGGGCCTCTCATCTGTGTGCGTCCGCTCATGCAGGAGGAGATTGGAGCTGGTCTGAAACCTCTTCCCACATTCCAAGCACTTGTAGGGCCGTTCCCTGGTGTGGATGAGGTGGTGGGTGCGGAGATGGGATCTGTCACTGAAGCTCTTCTCACATTCCCCACACGTGTAGGGACGTTCCCCAGTGTGGATGCGTTGGTGGGTGCGGAGGCTGGAGCTCAGGCTGTAGCTCTTCCCACAATCCCCACATGTGTAGGGACGTTCCCTGGTGTGGATGTGCTTGTGTTTGCGAAGGGTGGAGCTGTCACTGAAGCTCTTCCCACATTCCCCACATGGGTAGGGTCGTTCCCCGGTGTGGATGTGCTTGTGTTTGCGAAGGGTGGAGCTGTCACTGAATCTCTTCCCACATTCCCCACATGGGTAGGGCCGTTCCCCAGTGTGGATGTGCTGGTGGGTGAGGAGGTGGGTGCTCCTCTTGAAGCTCTTCCCACATTCCAAGCACCTGAAGGGCTTCTCCCTGCTGGGAGGCTGCTCAGGGACCACCAGGTCAGAGCTCCCCCTCAAGCTCCGGCCGCCTTCCCGGCACAGGCTGGCTCTTTCCTCCTCAGAGCACCCTGGGCTGGCTTTGGAGCCCCTCCTGCGGGGGGATCTCCGGCCCTTTTCCTCCCCGCTGCCTTCCTGCGCCGGGGAGCCCTTCAAAACGGCCTCTCCCACCAGGGTCTCACGGGGGGATTTGTCCTCCGCGCTCTCCCTCCTCAGCTCGGGGCCTGGGGCAGGAAGCAAGAAGGACAGGCAGGGGATTTGCCTCCGGCCCACAGGGAAGGCCAAGGACATCCCCCCAACTCCGGCCCCGGCAGGACGGCGGCGCCAGCGGGGTTGTCCTGCAGCCGGGGCCATGCTGGGCTGACAGAGCCAGCACAACACCCGCCCAAAGGGACACTGACTTCCTCCTCACCTGCCTGGGGGGCCCAAGGCATCTTCCTCTTCCTCGCAGCCTCCTCCTCCATCCGCCCAAGCTTTGGGAAGGACAAATCCTGATCGGGGGAAAACAAGGGCTGAGCGTGTTGGCTTGGGGGCTCCTCCTGCCCAAGTCCATCTCTAGAACTTACCAGGCCTCCTGTGACCATATAGACCTCCAAAAGCCAAGATCCAACCCAGAAAAACCGAAACCACTGACATTCAGACAAAAAACCCCTCAGAAATAGTGAGATGAACCTCTCACAAACTGTAAAAATGTGAGATTCAGCTAAAAATACTCCAAAATATCAAGATTCAACCAGAAAAACTCTCCCAGAAGTTCCCCCTCTCTGGTCTCTCCCGTCTGGGGTTCAGAGGGTCTCCCCTCTCTGGGAAGCTGGGTGTCCCACTTAGGGATGCTGAGAGTGTTGGGGGTCCCAAGGCTCCCTTCTCCTCTGATTCTCGCCTTCGGGATACTGCATTCCCAGAAATTCCCCCTCTCCAGGTTCTCCACTTTGTTGTCCCGGGGATCCCAGGGGTCCCTGCTGTCCAGGTTTTCCCTTCTCTGTGCTGCCTCTCTAGGCTCTCGGGGTACTTGCAGCTCTCCCCTCTCTCCAGCCTCCCCCGCTCTCCAGGGATCAAGGCATGGGGACACCAAGGCTCCCCCATGGAAACCCCGCTCCCGCTCTCCCCACTCTTCTTAGCCACCCTCTCACACCCCTTTTCCATTGGCCCTTCAAACCCCAGCTCCTCTCAGTTCCCTTTGGGGGTGACCCACTGCCCCTTGCGCTCCCTTTGGGGGTCCCACCCGCTCTTTTCCCTTCTCTCGCCCCTTTCCCATCGTGGCCGCTCCACTCACCCGACAGCGGCAGGAAGGGCAGGGACAGGGGCACAGCAGAAACAGCAACAGCAGGAGAACAATCATCCCCCCGATCCCATGGGTGCCCAGGAAGGTGGAACTCGTCCCAAATATCCTGGGGGGAGTGTGGGGGGTTGGGACATAGTCAGGCTGCCAGCACAGATTTCCCTGCAAAGTCTGCAGTGAGTCAAGGTCTGGAGAGGAGATTGTGCCCCATGCATGGGATTGCAGAGGCTCCCTCAGGTCCCCAGCAGGAATCAGCAACCAGGAATAGACACAAAAGGTCCCCTCGAAAATTTCAGGGGAGTGTCCTGTAGGGAGGGGACAGTGTCACCCCACCAGGGCGGGGTTGGCAAGTGGGAGGCTGCTCCAGGGGTCTGCAAGAGGCCTCGTGCTCTGCTCGGCCCCAGCACTGGCTGGTACCAACACCCCCGGCCCTGGGCAGCTCTGCTGCCACAGGCTGTGCCCTCACCGTGGCCCTGCAATGGCCCTGCCTGTCCCTCACCCGTGGCCCTGCCCGTGGCCCTGTCCCTTGGCTCTCTCTCTGCCAGCTCAGTGTGGGGCACACGGGCTGGGGGTCCCTCCCAAGCCCCCCGGGCAGCCGGCGTTGGCTGGGGGGATGTGAGGGCTGGGCCTGCTCAGCACAGCCCCGGCCTCGTGCCCAGCGCCTCTTTCCTGCCCCACACAAGAGCTTCCCGGCCCCCCCAGGGCTCCCCTGCTGCTGCCTCTGCTCCTGGCCCTGCCTTTGCTGCTCCCTTGGCTGGGGCAGCGGCTGCAGGGGGGGATGGCAGCAGCTTCAGCTCCACGGCACTTCCTGGGGGGAGCTCAGCCGGGGGGGACGGGCAGGGACCTGATGGGGATGGACAGGGGCCCAGCAGGGACAGCCAGGGCCTGCAGGGGAAGGCACAGGGACAACCTGGACCCCCACACTGCCACGGCTGTCTCTGCTCCTCCTTGCAGGCTCCGTGGCCAGGCACAGTTTGTGTTCCTGGGTGCCCACCATCTCAGCACTTGGAGACCCTCAAATCAGCGCCCACAGCTCTGCAGCAAAGCCCCAGCTCACCTGGCACACAGGGGATGGACACAGCACCTGCTCAGGGATGGGCACAACTTTTCCTCTTCTCCACCACGGGGCTCTCCTTGCTCAGCAGCACCTCTGCCTTGCACTTATTCTCAGCCTCACCTCAGGGACAGCTCTGGGCTCACCTCCGCGCCACTTCTCAGCCTCACCTCAGGGCCTGGGCTCAAGGACAGGAACCTGCAGGGAGGGGACATCAGGTGCAAGCTGAGGGCTGCCTGCTTGCACTGGCCTCTGGGCTTCTTTCTCCTTCTACAACCAGCCCACAACTCAGCCTGCTTTTCTAACACCACACATTTACAGACTAACCTTGGAGATAGATATGGACAGACATCTCTATCACCCTGGGGATGGAGCCTCAAGCATGTGCTGCCATAGGAATGGCAATCACAGAATCGCAGAATCAGCCACGTTGGAAAAGACCTCCGAGATCATCAAGTCCAACCCTGGATCCAACCCTGCTGTGCTTCCCAGACCATGGCACTGAGGCCACATCCACTCTCACCTTCAACACCTCCAGGGACGCTGACTCCACCCCCTCCCTGCCCAGCCCATTCCAAGGCCTGATTACTCTCTCTGCAAAAAATTCCTTCCCAATATCCAACCTAAACCTCCCCTGGCACAGCTCCAGACCCAGCCCTCTTGTCCTACTGCTGCTTCCTGGCAGAACAGCCCCACCCTCACCAGGCTACAACCTCCTGGCAGGGACTTGCAGACAGTCAGGAGGTCTCCCCTGAGCCTCCTCTTCTCCAGCCTCAACACCCCCAGCTCCCTCAGCCTCTCCTCAAACCATCTGTGCTCCACTCCCTTCCCCAGCCTCATTGCTCTTCTCTGTACATGCTCCAGGCCAGGATCCATTGGCCCTCTTGGCCACCTGGCCACACTCTGCCTCCTCTTCAGCTCCCTGTCCATCCCCACTCCCAGCTCCCTTTCTGCCTGCCTGCTCTCCAGACACTCTGGCCCCAGCCCGGGGGGCTGACGGGGCTTCTTGTGGCCAAAGGGCAGGACCCGGCCCTTGGCCTGCTGGAACCTCATCCCCTTGCAATCAGCCCATGGATCCAGCTGGGCCACGTCCCTCTGCAGAGCCCTCCTGCCTTCCAGCACATCAACACACCCCCAGCTTGGTGTCACCTGCACATTTGCTGATCAAATGCCTGGTTCTGCAGCAGCTGCAGATGCTCAAGGGGCAGCAGGACCAAGTCAGGGGCCTGGGAGGGCCTGGGGGGCTTTGGGGTATGGGAGGGTCCTGGGGGAGCTGGGGAGGGGCTTTTGGGATTGAGGGGACAGACCAGTACAGACCAGTACAGACCAGGACAGACCAGCACAGACCAGGACAGACCAGTACCTCCTCACTGCTCCCCAGATCTCTCCTGGAGCTGGGCCACCTTGTCCTGGGACACCTGAGCCCCCCCCAGTGCCCTCCCAGTACAGCCCACTGTGTTCCTGTCCCAGGGTGCCGGGTGATCCCTCTTAGAGGGGGGTTGGAAGGGATTTGAGGTGGGGACTTGGGGAGATTTGGGGGGATCTGGGGAGGCGGTTCAATGGGGACTTGGGGGGTTTTGAGGGGCTTTGTGTGTATTTGGGGGAGTTAAAAGGGGTCTTGGGGGGGGTCAAAGGGATCTGTGTGGGGAGGGGATTAAAGGGAAAAGGGGGGCTAGGGCACATTTTAGGGGGTTAATGATGTCTGGGGGGAAAGAGGAGTAGCAGCACTACGAGCAGGTGAGTCCTGAGACCCCCCTAGTGTACCCAAGACACTCTTTGTGACCCTCAAAACCCCCTGGGACTCCCAAAATCCCCCGAGAAACCCCCTAAACTGCTTCAAAGACACCCCCCCCAAAGCCCTCCAGGACTTCTCAGTTCCCTCAGAGACTCCAAAACTCTCTCACGGACTCCCAAACCCCTTCAGGGACCTTCAACCTCCTCCCTAAGTCCCCTCACGACATCAGCCCCCCCCAGAGATACCTTAAAACCGCCTCAGGGACCCCGAAAAGCCCCTAAGGGACCACAAAACCACAGAACAGCAGAAGAGCTTTCTGTAAAGGAAGGGAGCAGAGAATCTCAGAAGGAGGAGACCGACGAAAAACCGAACCAAAGCAATAAAATCATCCTGGCCCTTGCAGTTTTTCCTCCACCTTTTTCTCATTTTTCCTTTTTTTAGGGTTCTTTCTTTGGTTGGGTGGTTTTGAATTTTTTTTCCGAAGGAATTTCTCAGGACCCGAATCCAACATCCGGGTTCTTGGGAGGCCTCCCGGGCCCCGCGGCCGCCGACAGGGTTGCAATCCCGCGCTCTGCCTCTCGGGAACCCCCGAACCCCCGCGCTAAACCCTCCCGAGCCCTCCGGCCTTTCCCCCCACAGCCGCGCTCCCCGCAGCCCCCGAGGGGATCCCCAGAGCCCGCTCTCACCCGCTCCCGCCCGGTCTCACAGACAAAGGAAGGCCCCAGCGCCATCGTGACTTCCCGGCAGCCAACGCGGCGCTCTGCGCGCGCACCGCCTGCACAGACCCCGCTGCAGCCAATCAGCGCGCGGCCACTGCCCCGTCCGCCCGCCTTCTGCCACGCCCACCGCCTTGCGCGGTGCACTGTGGGACTTGTAGTTTTCGCGGGGGTCAGCGGCCATTTGCATGGACTTTTTGGGTTTTCTTTTTTTTTTCTCTTTTTTCTTTCTTTCTTCTTTCTTCTTTCTATTCCCCCCTTTTTCTTTCCCTTTTTTCTATTTTTCTTCCTTTTTTTTATTTCTTTCCCGTTCTTTTTTTCCTCTTTTTCCTCCTTTTTCTCTTTTTTCTTCTTCTTTTTTTTTTCTTTTTTCCCTTTTTCTTTTTTTTTTTTTTTACATTGTTTTCTATCAGTTGTATTTGCAAGGAAGATTTAAAAACAAATCAAAACAATCTCCAGGTACATATCTTAAGACAACAGATAATCTGGCATTGTTCCAGGTTCATGAGGATTCCCAAGATCACAAACACTGAGATGTGAAGGGTGCTCACACAAAAAACAGCTTTCCCTGTTTTTTTCCACACGTAAAGCAAGTGTGGAAGGGGCATTTGGCCCCAGGCAAGATGCTTTTACAGCTACTTTAGGCAGTCCAAAGTGGATCTGACTGGCAAATGGGATTATGCCCATTCTTTCAAGGAGGATTTGAAGAGTACACTGAGGGGAAACATTGAGGGCCATTTCTTCATCTGCTGAAGGGATGAGAAGAGAGGGGAGCAGGTGCTCTGGCCCCAGACCTTCTCTCTGCTTTGAGGACAGTTCTGTGTTTTCCTCTGTCCATTGAATTCCCAACAAAGAAGGAAAAAACTACAGGAACTCCAGTCTGGAGTGCTCAGGACATGTGGAAGCAGGGGAATTTTTCTTCCCAGCTGGGATTGAGAGTGCAATTTCACACTCCTTTGCAGAGCATTGACTGAGACATCCCATTTCTGCCCAGGGATCTTCCAGGGGGAACTCAATCTGGGCTCTGGGCAGGTCCTTGCAGGGGCAGCAGCTTCCTCTGCACATTTGAGGGGATAAAGCTGCTCTAAACCTACACTCCAACTACTCCACAGCAATTTAGGACCTCTGAGGACAGTTCCCCACTGTTTCCACCCCGGCAGAGACCTGAACACATCCTGTGGGCACTGTGTGACCACCCCTGGCATTAACACCCTGCAGGAATGAAGACACTGACTGTAAAGACACTTGTCTACCTGGAAACCTCCACTTTCTTTGCTACTATACAGCAATAACATTTTCTATTCATATTGCAGCTACAGACTTAACAAATAGAATTGCATATATTGTGCTTTAGAAATTAAAATGCATTCCAAAGTCAGGCAATGCTAAACAATGAAAGTCTTGAAACCCTCCCCCCCTCTTTCCAGTTTCAGAACCTGCCCACTTCCTCACTCTTCACAAAGGGAGAAACTCTGTCTCTCCACCTCTGAAACAAAAATTCCCTCCCCAAAAGTGATCAGAAAGAGTCTACTTAGGCACTACTGCAAATGGAAGTTGTCTAATAACCATTCCTTCTAACTCAGGAAGAGGAGGAGGAGAAGAAAGTCACAACAAATGTTTGGATTCCTTCCTCTCCGACGTTTTCTCTTCCCTATCTGAAGCTCTGGGACATGTGCAGGGGGGTCAGCATCTCTTCAAAGATGGCTCCTTTCACATCAGAGCCCCTCAAACTGGCTTCCTGGAGGTCACAACCTGCTGGGTCACAATTGGGAAGGGGAAAAGAAAAAGAAGTGTCAATGGAATGCACCCAGAACTCTGTTCAAAGCTTTACTTGAAGTACATTTACCTGAACTCCATTGTACTCTGAAGCTGGAGAGCTCAGCCAAAAGCCAGCAATCCCCCCAATTACCAGCTGACGATAGCAGAGAAAGGAATAGGATGGAAAATGAATCCCAACTCACTTCCAAATCAGTTCCTGCCAACGTTGCTCCCCTGAGGTTTCAGTTCTTTAGTTTGGCGTTTCTCAGCGTTGCAACTCGGAGGTTCATTCCTGTCATCTGACTGCCCTCCATGGCCACTCCTTTCAGGCTGGCACCTGGAACACACACAGAAAGGAGTTCTGTGAGGAAAACCAGTCAGAAACACAGCAGCTGCACACTGGTGCTGCCTCAGAGCTGTGTGAATTGGAGGAGGACAAGGGGATTTGGGACTGAGATGGTCACAGACTCAGTGCAGCCCTTGTGGGCCCTTCTCCGGGTTGGACAAACCACAGCTGGACCTTTTCTGGGCCATAGAAATGCACAAACACAGGCTTCAGTTGGCACAGATTCACAAGGCAAAAGCTTCTCACCTTCCAGATTAGCTTGAAGGCCTGATGGGTCCTCAGAGTTGCAGCCTTTCAGGGACGCTCCCTCTGCGTTGGAGCGCAGCATCTTCACCCCTGGCAGGTTGGCACACTGGCACAGACAGGAGTCACTGAGAGCCAGAGGAACAACACCAAAGACAATCAAGAAGACACTTTTAATTTCTGCTTTGGGAGTCAATCCCATTAAATCATTAGTGTGAGGAGGTGTAAAAGCTTTGGGAACCAGAACAACTCTAGAATATATTTAAGAACTCGATGTTTTACACCCCTCTGTTTGTTCCAGCTCCTCTCTGTTAACACAAGCCCAGCCCTCCCAAGCTGCAGCAGCTCTTCCATCCAGCACAGAGCCTGACAGGTCAGCCCTCTCCAGGCTGGCACAGCACAGGTTGGCACGGGCCAGGTTGCAGCGGCTCAGATTGGCCACCTTGAAGTTGATGCAGCAAAGATCCAGGTGGGAAAGATCTGCTCCACTGTAACTGAGATCATGGAAATCCCAAGGAATAAACCCCCCAAAAAGGTTACAGAATGGAAGGAGTAGGTCTGGACACAAAGTTATCATCATTGTGTAGACAGGTGTGCATTAATATTTACAATGTGTAAATATCTATATCTAAATATATGGATAGAAATGTATTAAAATATATCCTGTCTATAAATATAGACAGATACAAGATAGATACAGACACACACAGGTCCTGGGAGGAGCTGAAGACACCCCACCAGGGAAGGGGGCTTCTAAAAAGGAGGGAGAGGGACTTTTGATATGGGCCTGGAGGGACAGGACAAGGGGCAATGGTTTTTCAACTGAAAGAGAGCAGGGTTAGATGGGAGACTGGGAAGAAATCCTTCCCTGGAAGGGTGGGGATGGGCAGGGATGGAATTCCCAGAGAAGCTGTGGCTGCCCCTGGATCCCTGCAAGTGTCCAAGGACAGCTTGGATCAACCTGCTCTAGTGGAAGGTGTCCCTGCCCATGGCAGGGGGTGGAATGAGAAGACCTTTAATGTCCCTTCCAACCCAAACCAGTCCATGATTCTATATAGACAAATACACACAAGAACATTTATTTTACTACTTCAGACTAATGAAATCTAAATACAAAGCTCTCAGAAATTGTCCTTGGTTCATTTTATATTTAAACAAATGTAAGGGGGGTACTTTTGAATTAGATGATCAATGGAGCATAGAGGCATGAGAAAGGAATCATATCAGGATGTGAAACCAGCCAGAGTATGGTACAATGGAACTTCATGGCACAAGCTAATTGTAAGGTCCATTGTGCTTTTTAGCAAGTCAGCCTGATATCCCCTATTATCAGAGCTGAGTTCTTCCTTGGTTTTGCTACATATTGCAAGATAGATACATCTACCCTTGAAACACAGTGGTAGAGGTCATACATAGGGGTGAGAAAGATGATGATGGGAGGAAGATTATGTGGGCAGGGGTCGCTGGCCCCTTGCCCTACAGCAGGGCATGCAGACTGTTGCCATTAGGTAATGATTTAGGTGGTGTTTGGCTGCCACTCAGGCATCACCTTATACTGGGTACTGGCCCTGCGTGGTGTAATGTAGAGCTGATAAAATGGGGTGTCAGGACTGCTGGGGTGAGCGATCCTCATCCTGCCATGGAGACTGTGTTGTTCCATGGGGACGCCCGCTAAGCACGGGCACCGACCAGCTGCTGCAGATCCTGGCAGCCCTGGCCTGTCTGTGTGGGTAAGCACAGTTTATTGACAGGAAGCAACTGAGAGAACAAACTTTTAATATCCTTTTAGTGTTCCTTTAATTCCCCTTTTATGTTTATGGTATTTAGTTTCCCTTTTTACTAATCAATATCGAGTTATCCACAATATTGTGTTAAGATCCCTTTTTGGTATCCCTTTTCACTAGTTAATACTGTATTAAATGCTGTTCTTAGTATTTGTTTTAATGCCACCCGATAAGGTAGCTATTTTGTATCCTTTTTTTTAGTTTTTAATTCCTCTTGCTAAGTTTATTACTATTATTATTATTCTCACTGTAATAAAAGATATTTTGTGTGTTTGAGTATTTTTTGGCACTTGTCTTTATTCCGGACATGTATACAAACGTACTGCTACAGGGACTCTCCAAAACACCTCTGAAAATTTATTTACAATCATCTTCTGCCTTAAAACTGCCCCTGCTAGAGTCCCAGGAGTGATGCTGTACAGAAAACAGGCCATTTAAGGGAAAGTATTAATGAACAGGTGTGCATCAACACATTTCCAGTCTGATACTGATCTGTTTCTTAAAAATCACATGCCCATCATCAGTCCTTGGTCAGAGCTGTGCAAAGCAGTTCAGAGCTCTCTGGGCAGGTTGCACATGGAATTTGTGGACACAGGTCTTCCATGTGTCCTGTCATCCTGGGTTGATCTGTGTGACATCAGAAGGCAAGGTGGCCCAAAAATTGGGGGGAAAAAGTCTCCAAAACCTACACAGTCTCAATATGGACACAAGCAAGATGGAGGAAAAAAATCAGAAAGTTATGGTGTGTTTTTTTTTGGGAAACATTCAATTCCTCCAAACAAACCCCAAACTGTACAAGATAATCTTTGCTGTGTCCCCCCCCCCCTTTTTTTTTTAAAGTGAGATAAAAAGCACTTCTACAATTTCATACTAAAAAACCTTCATGGATAAGAAGCAGTATAAACACAGCATAATGCAAGATGCATGGATCAATGTTGTGGAACAACTTAGTAGTGCCCCTGGCACCTGCTTGGATACAGAGATAACCCAGAAGTGAAGACTAAATGCAGCCACAGCAGCAGCTGCAACCAGCAGAATTCCCTCTCTTGAGAAAACCTATTTTTATAAATTATTCCTGTTCTTAAATACAAAGAATAGGAAAAAAACCTATTATCAAGACCTGTAGAGGCCATTTAGCTGCTGTAATGATCTACCCCATCAAAGCTGAGACAAAAGCCATGTACCTCCCATACAGAATCATAGGCTGAATTTAGTTTTGAAGCCCCCCCTCCAGAAGGTTGGAATGTGCCATATCACTCAACAAACAACCCCACAGTATCCTAACAAACCCTAATGGGATGCAGGATCCAGCTCAGTGTAACTGCATGACCCTTATAGACCTTTTGCACAGGAGAGCAACAACTCACATGCCTCACATGCACTCCCCAGCCCACCCCAAATGTACAGGGGTGGCTTCACTGTACCCACAGCATTCTCTTGATCTGGTTCCACGGAGATGAGAATGTGATCTCTGAACTGCAGTCTGATTTTGCTGTCTATTTTTGGCAATTTCCCACCTAAGAAAAATAAATCCTCCTTCGAAAGAAAGAAAACCAGACAAACGGTTAAACTGAGCCCCCCTGTGCTCTCCCCACTCTCTCAAGGCTGGACTGTTTGTTAAGCTCTGTTTCAACACCCACATGTCCTCCAACTTGTTGTGGAGGGGGCAAGGAGAAAGAGATTTTTTAATTCTCTCCCCTTTCCTGTCTGCAAATAACTATAATAAATAGCAAGCTAGAGCCCAGGGAAAACTGCTACCAGTTAAATGCTCTCGGGATACAGTTTATCACAGCTGCCAGTTCCAGTCTAGGATAATCTTTATTCCACTCTAAGGGAGTGTCATCTCTCCCACTCGACACGGGGAGCAAACACACACGTGGGGCCTCACGGCACATGAAGCTGATGCTGGACTGTGATCTGGCAGAGTTCAGGCACACGGTGTGACTCTTGGGGTCGGTGCTGTGCCGGGAAAAGGCTTGGACTCGACGCTCCTCGTGGGTCCCTTCCACCTCAGCCTGTTCTGTGACGGTGCGATGAGTTCCCTCTCTTCCAACACTTTTGTTCTTTTCAGGGCTCCTCGCTGCCCGGGCCCGGAGCCCGCCTCCCGCGCGCCTGCTTCCCTGCCCGTTTTGGCGGCCGCAGCCGGGCGCTGAGTGCCCGCTCCCCGGGCGGGCCCGGCCGCTGCTCCAGGAGTGGGGGGGCAGCGCCGGCGCCTCGAGGATTCCCGGGATTCCCTGGCCGGTTTCCAGGCAACGCTCCCCGCGCGCTCCTCGCTCCAGGGCCGAACGTGCGCAGCCAATGGGAGGCGGCGGAGTGGGCGGGGCGAGGCGGGGCTTGGGCGGGGCGGGGGCGGGGCCGAGAGGGGCGGTTGGTGGGGTTTGGGTGGGAGCGGGCGGGGCGGGGCCGGGAGCGGGAGCGCTGCCGCTGAGCGGCCCCCGGGCAGAGACCCCGGGCAGCGGCCCCAAGACCCCCGGCGAGTGGTCCCCGGTGCGCGGCCCCGGGGGAGGGACCCCCCGTGCGCGGCCCCCGGTGAGCGACCCCCGGTGAGCGACCCCCAGTAAGTGACACCCGGTGAGCGACTCGCGGGGAAGAAGCCCCGGTAAGTGACCCCTGCGGAGGGACCCCCGGTGAATGACCCGCGGTGAACAACCCCTTGCAAGTGACCCCCGGGGAGGGAGCCCCGGTAAGTCACCCCCGAGGAGGGACCCCCGGGCAGTGAGCCCCGGGGACAGTCCCCCGGTGCGCGGCCCCCGGGGGTGTCGGGCCGGGGCTGGGCGCGTTCCTTCCCCGTGCAGAGCCGAGCGGGGCCGTGGCGGGAGCGGGGCCGGAGCGGAGCCGGCCGGGGGGGCAGAGGGGAGCCCTGAGCCGCCTTCTGCCGAGGGGGCTGCTGGAAAGGAGCCTGCGCTGGGAGGAGCGGGGGACGTGGCCCGAGGCTGAGGCAGGGGAACTTCAGGTCAACTCCTGGACAAAGGTTTCTCGCTGTGTTTTTCGGGGGGCTCGGGCACTGCAATGGGTTGCCCAGGCGGAGCCAGCACCCCGGCAGGTGTTTCAGGGGCGCCTGCATCTGGCCATGGCTGACACGCTTTAGTGGTTTGGGGGTTGCTGGGGCAGTGCTGGGCTGACAGTTGGACTTGATGGAATCATGGAACGTGCTGAGTTGGGTGGGTCCCACCGGCACCGTGGAGTCCAGCTCCTGAGTTTTAGGCACCACTAAAGGAACTGAATCAGGATCGAGCTGTTTGGCTCCAAAAACTCTTCTGCCCCTAGTCTACACTGCCAAGTGAAATAAAACAGAGCGTGCAAAGCAGAGGCCTGTGTTCCCCCCAAAGGGAAGGCAGGCAGTTACAAACCGGGAGAATAAAGCAAAGCTCAGAGCTTACATTCATGGTCCCCACAGTTGTATGACACATCAAACCAGTCCGCTGTTACCCATGTAGAACTGTCATCAGGAACCCCAAACTTTCTTGTGTGTATTTGTATAGATATGTATATATACACATACCTATGTATAGATATCTATTTGTGTGTATCCCTATAAGTTTCTGTATCTTTGGATGTGATATTGGCATGCTATTGTTGTGTGGCAACAAGTGGACTTAAAAGGTTACAAGACTTTAGGAGATCACCTTTCTGCTTGTGGGTTCTGTTTTTTAAAGAAAGTTACAAGAAAAGAACTCTTTAGCCAAATATCAGTTAAGGGCTCCTTGCTGCCCGGGGCCCGGAGCCCGCCTCCCGCGCGCCTGCTTCCCTGCCCGTTTTGGCGGCCGCAGCCGGGCGCTGAGTGCCCGCTCCCCGGGCGGGCCTGGCCGCTGCTCCAGGAGTGGGGGGGCAGCGCCGGCGCCTCGAGGATTCCCGGGATTCCCTGGCCGGTTTCCAGGCAACGCTCCCCGCGCGCTCCTCGCTCCAGGGCCGAACGTGCGCAGCCAATGGGAGGCGGCAGAGTGGGCGGGGCGAGGCGGGGATTGGGCGGGGCGGGGGCGGGGCCGAGAGGGGCGGTTGGTGGGGTTTGGGTGGGAGCGGGCGGGGCGGGGCGGGGCCGGGAGCGCTGCCGCTGAGCGGCCCCCGGGCAGAGACCCCGGGCAGCGGCCCCGAGACCCCCGGCGAGTGGCCCCCGGGCGAGAGAGCCCCGGCGAGTGGTCCCCGGTGCGCGGTCCCGGGGGAGGGACCCCCCGTGCGCGGCCCCCGGCGAGTGGCCGATGGTGAGCGATCCCCGGTGAGCGACGCCCAGTAAGTGACACCCGGTGAGCGACCCGCAGGGGGAGAAGCCCCGGTAAGTGACCCCTGGGGAGGGACCCCCGGTGAATGACCCGCGGTGAACAACCCCTTGCAAGTGACCCCCGGGGAGGGACCCCCGGTGAATGACCCGCGGTGAACGACCCCGGGCAGTGACCCCCAGGCAGGAATCCCCGGTGCGCGGCCCCCGGGGGTGTCGGGCCGGGGCTGGGCGCGTTCCTTCCCCGTGCAGAGCCGAGCGGGGCCGTGGCGGGAGCGGGGCCGGAGCGGAGCCGGCCGGGGGGGCAGAGGGGAGCCCTGAGCCGCCTTCTGCCGAGGGGGCTGCTGGAAAGGAGCCTGCGCTGGGAGGAGCGGGGGACGTGGCCCGAGGCTGAGGCAGGGGAGCTTCAGGTCAACTCCTGGACAAAGGTTTCTCGCTGTGTTTTTCGGGGGGGCTCGGGCACTGCAATGGGTTGCCCAGGCGGAGCCAGCACCCCGGCAGGTGTTTCAGAGGCACCTGCATCTGGCCATGGCTGACACGCTTTAGTGGTTTGGGGGTTGCTGGGGCAGTGCTGGGCTGACAGATGGACTTGATGGAATCATGGAACGTGCTGAGTTGGGTGGGTCCCACCGGCACCGTGGAGTCCAGCTCCTGAGTTTTAGGCACCACTAAAGGAACTGAATCTGGATTGAGCTGTTTGGCTCCAAAAACTCTTCTGCCCCTAGTCTGCACTGCCAAGTGAAACAAAACAGACCGTGCAAAATAGAGACCTGTGTTCCCCCCAGAGGGAAGGCAGGCAGTTACAAACCAGGTCAGTAAATCAAAGCTCAGAACATACATTCATGGTCCCCACAGTTGTGTGACACATCAAACCAGTCCTCTGTTCATTACCCGTGTAGAACTCTCATCAGGAACCCCAGACTTTCTTGTGTGTATTTGTATAGATATGTATAGATATGTATAGGTAGATAGATATACATACATAGATATGTATAGGTATCTATTTGTGTGTATCTCTGTAAGATTCTGTATCTTTGGATGTGATATTGGCATGCTATTGTTGTGTGGCAACAAGTGGACTTAAAAGGTTGCAACACTTTAGGAGATCACCTTTCTGCTTATGGGTCCTATTTTTTAAAGAAGGTAACAAGAAAAGAACTCTTTAGCCAAATATAACTTAAGACATTAATCAGACCAAATGTATTGATTTTTATTTCCAATTGTACAACAAGTCATTCAACTATTTGCATACTCCAAAGCTGGGTTGGAAACTTCTCCCTCAGAAATAAGAAAAACTGTTTTCCAAGGCTGTTACTGACAGCCATGGCAGAGTTTCCAATAACAACTCCCCATTCTTGAAATGCAAAGCCTGAAAAATGAAACAAGCGTTAACCTGGAATTCTTGTTGCCAGCACTGATCTGGACAGAAGTTATTAGAGAGTGGAGCAAAGCTAGCACCACAAACAACCTTGGGCTCTGCATTCGTTGGTCATGGCAACAAAGTTTTGCTTTTCAACCCATCTACTAAGGAAACCTTGCCAGAACTGTGAGCTTAGAACACTACTTTTCTTAAGAAGTGAGGAGGCCTTAATCCAGTGTACACAGATGAGACCCTGAAATAGGAGAGAGGCCAGTTGCTGATGATCAGTGCAGATGAGGAATCAGCTCTGCTGAGTAGACTTCAAGCTTTGTGATTTTTACAAGTGGACTATTTCAAATCTGTTGTAGAAGAAACAGTCTTTTCTGTTTGATCAACTTTCCACTTTCAGAATACTGGAGTTTATCCCTAAAATTCAGCCTGTAGTTTCAAAAGATAAAAATCCTTCGAGGAAACCTTTCAGCCTCAGTAGCCAATTGCAATGTGCCCAGGGAAGTTCAGCAACAGCACCATTCATTAAATGAACTGTTCTGGACCAGCCATCCCAGAGAGATTGAGCTCCAGTGCCAAACCCCATAGAGTGCCAAGTGCCATAAGAGCTGATTTGTGGCTTCGCTGAGATTCTCTCTGGTTTCATTTGGTGTAGCTGGCACATCTGGAGCAAAGGGTGTGGGCAAAAGTACATCCTTAGAAGGGTCCAGTACAAATCATGTCACAAGATTAGCAATTTCTCTAATTGAGGAAGGCAATTAGATACAGAACTGAATTTTTCTACCTCCTCTTTCCACACTGCTGCTGTGTTCCTTCATCATGCCCTGTGAGCAGTCCCAGTGCTCTGTGATTGATGCCATAAAGGACTCGATAACAGGGAACAAACACCTCAGAGACAAAAGGTGCCACCACAGGAATCTCTTGCTGCCCAAAAAGTGCCAAGGTGGCCCCAACAACTGCACCTCAAATCCAAAGGATCCAGACATTTTTTCCTGCTGGAAAGAGCTGCTGTTCCCTTTTTTCAGTCCTGTGCTGCAATGACCAGGCCCATCTCCAGAAAACTTTACTCCAACTGAATATTCCTGCCAGACAAAAGGTGCCACCACAGAAAGTTCTTCCTGCCCAAGAAGTGCCCAGGCTGCCCCAACAACTGCACCTAAAAGCCAAAGCTTCCAGACTTTTTTTCCTGGTGGAAAGAGCTGCAGTTCCCTATTTTCAGCGCTGCGCTGCAATGGCCGGTCCCACCTCGTGAAAAATTGAATCCAAATGAAGATTCTTCCTGACAAAAGGTGCCACCACAGAAAACTCTTCCTGACCAAGAAGTGCCCAGGATACTCCAACAACTGCACCTGAAAACCAAAGGATCCAGACTTTTTTTCCTTTAGGGAAAGAGCTGCTGTTCCATTTTTTCAGCCCTGCTCTGCAATGGCCGGTCCCACCTGCTGGAAAATTGAACCCAACTGAAGATTCCTGCCACAAAGAAGGTACCATCACAGAAAACTCTTCCTGCCCCAGGAAGTGCCCAGCCTGCCCCACAAACTGCACCTCAAAGCCACAGCTTCCAGACTTTTTTTCCTGGTGGAAAGAGCTGCTGTTCCATTTTTTTCTGCTCTGCGCTGCAATGGCTGGTCCCACCTCCTGGAAAATGTAATATAAATGAATATTCCTGCCAGACAAAAGGTGCCAGCACAGAAAACTCTTCCTGCCCAAGAAGTGCCCAGGCTGCCCCCCCCAACTGCACCTCAAAGCCAAAGGATCCTGACTTTTTTCCTGGTGGAAAGGGCTGCTGTTCCCTTTTTTCAGCCCTGCGCTGCAATGACCGGTCCCACCTCCTGGAAAATTGAATATAAATGAAGATTCCTGCCAGACAAAGGGTGCCACCACAGAAAGGTCTTGGTACTCAAGAAGTGCCCAGGCTACCCCACCAACTACACCTGAAGCCAAATCTTCCAGACTTTTTTTCCTTAGGGAAAGAGCTGCTGTTCCCTTTTTTTCAGCCCTACGCTGCAATGGCCGGTCCCACCTCCTGGAAAATTGAGTATAAATGAAGATTCCTGACAGACAAAAGGTGCCACCAGAGAGAGGTATTGCTCCCCAAGATGTGCCCAGGCTGCCCACCAACTACATCTGAAGCCAAAGGATCCAGACTTTTTTTCCTTAGGGAAAGAGCTGCTGTTCCCTTTTTTCAGCCCTGCGCTGCAATGGCCCGTCCGAACTCCTGGAGAATTCATTATAAATGAAGATTCCTGCCAGACAAAAGGTGCCACCACAGAAATCTCTTTACTGCCCAAAAAGTGCCCAGGCTGCCCGACAAACTACTCCTCAAAACCAAAGCTTCCAGATTTTTTTCCTGGTGGAATGAGCTGCTGTTCCCTTTTTTCAGCCCTGCTCTGCCATGGCCGGTCCCACCTCCTGAAAAATTTACTTCAAACGAAGATTCCTGCCAGACAAAAGGTACCAGCACAGAAAGGTCATCCTGCCCAAGAAGTGCCCAGGCTGTCACCCCCAACTGCACCTCAAATCCAAAGGATCCAGACTTTTTTCCTGATGGAAAGAGCTGCTGTTCTCTTTTTTTAGCCTTCTCTGCAATGGCCGGTCCCACCTCCTGAAAAATTTACTCCAAATGAAGATTCCTGCCAGACAAAAGGTGCCACCACAGAAAACTTTTCCTGCCCAAGAAGTGCCCAGGCTGCACAAACTACACCTGAAGCCAAAGGATCCAGCCTTTTTTTCCTTAGGGAAAGAGCTGCTGTTCCCTTTTTTCAGCCCTGCTCTGCAATGGCCGGTCCCAACTCCTGAAAAATTTACTTCAAACGAAGATTCCTTCCAGTCAAAAGGTGCCAGCACAGAAAGGTCATCCTGCCAAAGAAGTGCCCAGGCTGCTCCAACAACTGCACCTCAAATCCAAAGGATCCAGACTTTTTTCCTGATGGAAAGAGCTGCTGTTCCCTTTTTTCATCTCTGCGCTGCAATGACCAGTCCCACCTCCTGGAAAATTGAATATAAATGAAGATTCCTGCCAGACAAAAGGTGCCACCACAGAAAGGTCTTGGTGCTCAAGAAGTGCCCAGGCTGCCCCACCAACTACACCTGAAGCCAAAGCTTCCAGACTTTTTTTCCTTAGGGAAAGAGCTGCTGTTCCCTTTTTTTCAGCCCTGCGCTGGAATGGCCAGTCCCACCTCCTCGAAAATTGAATCCAACTGAAGATTCCTGCCAGACAAAAGGTGCCACCAGAGAGAGGTGTTGCTCCCCAAGATGTGCCCAGGCTGCCCACCAACTACATCTGAAGCCAAAGGATCCAGACTTTTTTTCCTTAGGGAAAGAACTGCTGTTCCCTTTTTTCAGCTCTGCGCTGCAATGGCCGGTCCCACCTCCTGGAAAATTGGATCCAAATGAAGATTCCTGCCAGACAAAAGGTGCCACCACAGAAAGTTCTTCCTGCCCAAGAAGTGCCCAGGCTGCCGCAACAACTGCACCTGAAGCCAAAGCTTCCAGACTTTTTTTCCTGGTGGAAAGAGCTGCTGTTCCCTTTTTTCAGCCCTGCTCTGCAATGGCCGGTCCCACCTCCTGAAAAATTTACTCCAAATGAAGATTCCTGCCAGACAAAAGGTGCCAGCACAGAAAGGTCATCCTGCCAAAGAAGTGCCCAGGCTGCTCCAACAACTGCACCTCAAATCCAAAGGATCCAGACTTTTTTCCTGATGGAAAGAGCTGCTGTTGCCTTTTTTCAGCTCTGCGCTGCAATGGCCGGTCCCACCTCCTGAAAAATTTACTTCAAACTAAGATTCCTGCCAGAGAAAAGGTGCCACCACAGAAAACTTTTCCTGCCCAAGAAGTGCCTAGGCTGCCCCCCCCAACTGCACCTCAAAACCAAAGGATCCAGACTTTTTTTCCTGGTGGAAAGAGCTACTGTTCCCTTTTTTCAGCCCAGCTCTGCAATGGCCGGTCCCACCTCCTGAAAAATTTACTTCAGACGAAGATTCCTGCCAGTCAAAAGGTGCCAGCACAGAAAGGTCATCCTGCCAAAGAAGTGCCCAGGCTGCTCCAACAACTGCACTTCAAATCCAAAGGATCCAGACTTTTTTCCTGATGGAAAGAGCTGCTGTTCCCTTTTTTGAGCTCTGCGCTGCAATGACCAGTCCCACCTCCTCGAAAATTGAATATAAATGAAGATTCCTGCCAGACAAAATGTGCCACCAGAGAGAGGTGTTGCTCCCCAAGATGTGCCCAGGCTGCCCACCAACTACATCTGAAGCCAAAGGATCCAGACTTTTTTTCCTTAGGGAAAGAGCTGCTGTTCCCTTTTTTCAGCCCTGCGCTGCAATGGCCCGTCCGACCTCCTGGAGAATTCAATATAAATGAAGATTCCTGCCAGACAAAAGGTACCACCACAGAAAACTTTTCCTGCCCAAAAAGTGCCCAGACTACCCAAAAAACTACACCTGAAGCCAAAGCTTCCAGACTTTTTTTCCTGGTGAAAAGAGCTACTGTTCCCTTTTTTCAGCCCTGCGCTGCAATGGGTTGTTCCACCTCCTGAAAAATTTAGTCCAAATGAAGATTCCTGCCAGACAAAAGGTGCCACCACAGAAATCTCTTTGCTGCCCAAGAAGTGCCCAGGCTGCCCGACAAACTACTCCTCAAACCCAAAGCTTCCAGATTTTTTTCCTGGTGGAATGAGCTGCTGTTCCCTTTTTTCATGCCTACTCTGCAATGGTCGGTCCCACCTCCTGAAAAATTTACTCCAAATGAAGATTCCTTCCAGACAAAAGGTGCCACCATAGAGAACTCTTCCTGCCCAAGAAGTGCCCAGGCTGCCCCCAACAACTGCACCTCAAAGCCAAAGGATCCTGACTTTTTTCCTGGTGGAAAGGGCTGCTGTTCCCTTTTTTCAGCCCTGCTCTGCAATGACCGGTCCCACCTCCTGGAAAATTGAATCCAACTGAAGATTCCTGCCAGACAAAAGGTGCCACCACAGAAAGGTCTTGGTGCTCAAGAAGTGCCCAGGCTGCCCCCCCAACTGCACCTGAAGCCAAATCTTCCAGACTTTTTTTCCTTAGGGAAAGAGCTGCTGTTGCCTTTTTTCAGCCCTGTGCTGCAATGGCCGGTCCCACCTCCTGGAAAATTGAATCCAAATGAAGATTCCTGCCAGACAAAAGGTGCCAGCACAGAAAGGTAATCCTGCCCAAGAAGTGCCCAGGCTGCCGCAACAACTGCACCTGAAGCCAAAGCTTCCAGACTTTTTTTCCTGGTGAAAAGAGCTGCTGTTCCCTTTTTTCAGCCCTGCTCTGCAATGGCCGGTCCCACCTCCTGAAAAATTTACTTCAAACGAAGATTCCTGCCAGACAAAAGGTGCCAGCACAGAAAGGTCATCCTGCCAAAGAAGTGCCCAGGCTGCTCCAACAACTGCACCTCAAATCCAAAGGATCCAGACTTTTTTCCTGATGGAAAGAGCTGCTGTTCCCTTTTTTCAGCTCTGCGCTGCAATGGCCGGTCCCACCTCCTGAAAAATTTACTTCAAACGAAGATTCCTGCCAGACAAAAGGTGCCACCATAGAGAACTCTTCCTGCCCAAGAAGTGCCCAGGCTGCCCCCCCCAACTGCACCTCAAATCCAAAGGATCCTGACTTTTTTCCTGGTGGAAAGGGCTGCTGTTCCCTTTTTTCAGCCCTGCTCTGCAATGACCGGTCCCACCTCCTGGAAAATTGAATCCAACTGAAGATTCCTGCCAGACAAAAGGTGCCACCACAGAAAGGTCTTGGTGCTCAAGAAGTGCCCAGGCTGCCCCTCCAACTGCACCTGAAGCCAAATCTTCCAGCCTTTTTTTCCTGGCGGAAAGAGCTGCTGTTCCCTTTTTTTCAGCCCTGCGCTGCAATGGCCGGTCCCACCTCCTGGAAAATTGAATCCAAATGAAGATTCCTGCCAGACAAAAGGTGCCACCAGAGAGAGGTGTTGCTCCCCAAGATGTACCCAGGCTGCCCACCAACTACATCTGAAGCCAAAGGATCCAGACTTTTTTTCCTTAGGGAAAGAGCTGCTGTTGCCTTTTTTCAGCCCTGTGCTGCAATTCCCGGTCCAACCTCCTGGAAAATTGAATCCAAATGAAGATTCCTGCCAGACAAAAGGTGCCACCACAGAAAGTTCTTCCTGCCCAAGAAGTGCCCAGGCTGCCGCAACAACTGCACCTCAAAACCAAAGGATCCAGACTTTTTTTCCTGGTGGAAAGAGCTGCTGTTCCCTTTTTTCAGCTCTGCGCTGCAATGACAAGTCCCACCTCCTGGAAAATTGAATATAAATGAAGATTCCTGCCAGACAAAAGGCGCCACCAGAGAGAGGTGTTGCTCCCCAAGATGTGCCCAGGCTGCCCACCAACTACATCTGAAGCCAAAGGATCCACACTTTATTTCCTTAGAGAAAGAGCTGCTGTTCCCTTTTTTCAGCCCTGCGCTGCAATGGCCCGTCCGACCTCCTGGAGAATTCAATATAAATGAAGATTCCTGCCAGACAAAAGGTGCCAGCACAGAAAGGTCATCCTGCCAAAGAAGTGCCCAGGCTGCTCCAACAACTGCACCTCAAATCCAAAGGATCCAGACTTTTTTCCTGATGGAAATAGTTGCTGTTGCCTTTTTTCAGCTCTGCGCTGCAATGACCGGTCCCACCTCCTGAAAAATTTACTTCAAACGAAGATTCCTGCCAGACAAAAGGTGCCAGCACAGAAAGGTCATCCTACCAAAGAAGTGCCCAGGCTGCCCCAACAACTGCACCTCAAATCCAAAGGATGCAGACTTTTTTCCTGATGGAAAGAGCTGCTGTTCCCTTTTTTCAGCCCTGCTCTGCAATGACCGGTCCCACCTCCTGGAAAATTGAATCCAACTGAAGATTCCTGCCAGACAAAAGGTGCCACCACAGAAAGGTCTTGGTGCTCAAGGAGTGCCCAGGCTGCCCCACCAACTACACCTGAAACCAAATCTTCCAGACTTTTTTTCCTTAGGGAAAGAGCTGCTGTTCCCTTTTTTTCAGCCCTGCGCTGGAATGGCTGGTCCAACCTCCTGGAAAATTGAATATAAATGAAGATTCCTGCCAGACAAAAGGTGCCACCAGAGAGAGGTGTTGCTCCCCAAGATGTGCCCAGGCTGCCCACCAACTACACCTGAAGCCAAATCTTCCAGACTTTTTTTCCTTGGGGAAAGAGCTTCTGTTGCCTTTTTTCAGCCCTGTGCTGCAATGGCCGGTCCAACCTCCTGGAAAATTGAATCCAAATGAAGATTCCTGCCAGACAAAAGGTGCCACCACAGAAAGTTCTTCCTGCCCAAGAAGTGCCCAGGCTGCCGCAACAACTGCACCTGAAGCCAAAGCTTCCAGACTATTTTTCCTGGTGAAACGAGCTGCTGTTCCCTTTTTTCAGCCCTGCTCTGCAATGGCCGGTCCCACCTCCTGAAAAATTTACTTCAAACAGAGATTCCTGCCAGACAAAAGGTGCCAGCACAGAAAGGTCATCCTGCCAAAGAAGTGCCCAGTCTACCCCAACAACTGAACTTCAAATCCAAAGGATCCAGACTTTTTTCCTGATGGAAAGAGCTACTGTTCCCTTTTTTCAGCACTGCGCTGCATGGGCCCGTCCGACCTCCTGGAGAATTCAATATAAATGAAGATTCCTTCCAGACAAAAGGTGCCACCACAGAAAACTTTTCCTGCCCAAAAAGTGCCCAGACTGCCCCAACAGCTACTCCTGAAGCCAAAGGATCCAGCCTTTTTTTCCTGGTGGAAAGAGCTGCTGTTCCCTTTTTTCAGCCCTGCTCTGCAATGGCCGGTCCCACCTCCTGAAAAATTTACTTCAAACGAAGATTCCTGCCAGACAAAAGGTGCCAGCACAGAAAGGTCATCCTGCCAAAGAAGTGCCCAGGCTGCTCCAACAACTGCACCTCAAATCCAAAGGATCCAGACTTTTTTCCTGATGGAAAGAGCTGCTGTTGCCTTTTTTCAGCCCAGCTCTGCAATGGCCGGTCCCACCTCCTGAAAAATTTACTTCAAACGAAGATTCCTGCCAGACAAAAGGTGCCACCACAGAAAGGTCTTGGTGCTCAAGAAGTGCCCAGGCTGCCTTACCAACTACACCTGAAGCCAAATCTTCCAGACTTTTTTTCCTTAGGGAAAGAGATGCTGTTCCCTTTTTTTCAGCCCTGTACTGCAATGGCCGGTTCCACCTCCTGGAAAATTGAATCCAACTGAAGATTCCTGCCAGACAAAAGGTGCCACCACAGAAAGTTCTTCCTGCCCAAGAAGTGCCCAGGCTGCCGCAACAACTGCACCTGAAGCCAAAGCTTCCAGACTATTTTTCCTGGTGAAACGAGCTGCTGTTCCCTTTTTTCAGCCCTGCTCTGCAATGGCCGGTCCCACCTCCTGAAAAATTTACTTCAAACGAAGATTCCTGCCAGACAAAAGGTGCCAACACAGAAAGGTCATCCTGCCAAAGAAGTGCCCAGGATGCCCCAACAACTGCACTTCAAATCCAAAGGATCCAGACTTTTTTCCTGATGGAAAGAGCTGCTGTTCCCTTTTTTCAGCCCTGCGCTGCAATGGCCCGTCCAACCTCCTCGAGAATTCAATATAAATGAAGATTCCTGCCAGACAAAAGGTGCCACCACAGAAAACTTTTCCTGCCCAAGAATTGCCCAGACTGCCCAAAAAACTACACCTGAAGCCAAAGCTTCCAGACTTTTTTTCCTGGTGAAAAGAGCTACTGTTCCCTTTTTTCAGCCCTGCGCTGCAATGGGTTGTTCCACCTCCTGAAAAATTTAGTCCAAATGAAGATTCCTGCCAGACAAAAGGTGCCACCACAGAAATCTCGTTGCTGCCCAAGAAGTGCCCAGGCTGCCCGACAAACTACTCCTCAAAACCAATGCTTCCAGATTTTTTTCCTGGTGGAAAGAGCTGCTGTTCCCTTTTTTCAGCCCTGCGCTGTAATGGCCAGTCCCACCTCCTGAAAAATTTACTTAAAACGAAGATTCCTGCCAGACAAAAGGTGCCACCACTGAAAACTTTTCCTGCCCAAGAAGTGCCCAGGCTGCCCCCCCCAACTGCACCTCAAAACTAAAGGATCCAGTCTTTTTTTCCTGGTGGAAAGAGCTGCTGTTCCCTTTTTTCAGCTCTGCTCTGCAATGGCCAGTCCCACCTCCTGAAAAATTTACTTCAAACGAAGATTCCTGCCAGACAAAAGGTGCCAGCACACAAAGGTCATCCTACCAAAGAAGTGCCCAGGCTGCCCCAACAACTGCACCTCAAATCCAAAGGATCCAGACTTTTTTCCTTAGGGAAAGAGCTGCTGTTCCCTTTTTTGAGCTCTGCGCTGCAATGACCAGTCCCACCTCCTGGAAAATTGAATATAAATGAAGATTCCTGCCAGACAAAAGGTGCCACCAGAGAGAGGTGTTGCTCCCCAAGATGTGCCCAGGCTGCCCACCAACTACATCTGAAGCCAAAGGATCCAGACTTTATTTCCTTAGGGAAAGAGCTGCTGTTCCCTTTTTTCAGCCCTGCGCTGCAATGGCCCGTCCGACCTCCTGGAGAATTCAATATAAATGAAGATTCCTGCCAGACAAAAGGTGCCACCACAGAAAACTTTTCCTGCCCAAGAATTGCCCAGACTGCCCAAAAAACTACACCTGAAGCCAAAGCTTCCAGACTTTTTTTCCTGGTGAAAAGAGCTACTGTTCCCTTTTTTCAGCCCTGCGCTGCAATGGGTTGTTCCACCTCCTGAAAAATTTAGTCCAAATGAAGATTCCTGCCAGACAAAAGGTGC
Source organism: Manacus candei (assembly GCF_025592945.1). NCBI lineage: Eukaryota > Metazoa > Chordata > Aves > Passeriformes > Pipridae > Manacus > Manacus candei. The sequence continues at coordinate 8,324,201 of NW_026138093.1, read as the reverse complement.
CACCACAGAAATCTCTTTGCTGCCCAAGAAGTGCCCAGGCTGCCCGACAAACTACTCCTCAAAACCAATGCTTCCAGATTTTTTTCCTGGTGGAAAGAGCTTCTGTTCCCTTTTTTCAGCCCTGCGCTGCAATGGCCAGTCCCACCTCCTGAAAAATTTACTTAAAACGAAGATTCCTGCCAGACAAAAGGTGCCACCACTGAAAACTTTTCCTGCCCAAGAAGTGCCCAGGCTGCCCCCCCCAACTGCACCTCAAAACTAAAGGATCCAGTCTTTTTTTCCTGGTGGAAAGAGCTGCTGTTCCCTTTTTTCAGCTCTGCTCTGCAATGGCCAGTCCCACCTCCTGAAAAATTTACTTCAAACGAAGATTCCTGCCAGACAAAAGGTGCCAGCACACAAAGGTCATCCTACCAAAGAAGTGCCCAGGCTGCCCCAACAACTGCACCTCAAATCCAAAGGATCCAGACTTTTTTCCTTAGGGAAAGAGCTGCTGTTCCCTTTTTTGAGCTCTGCGCTGCAATGACCAGTCCCACCTCCTGGAAAATTGAATATAAATGAAGATTCCTGCCAGACAAAAGGTGCCACCAGAGAGAGGTGTTGCTCCCCAAGATGTGCCCAGGCTGCCCACCAACTACATCTGAAGCCAAAGGATCCAGACTTTATTTCCTTAGGGAAAGAGCTGCTGTTCCCTTTTTTCAGCCCTGCGCTGCAATGGCCCGTCCGACCTCCTGGAGAATTCAATATAAATGAAGATTCCTGCCAGACAAAAGGTGCCACCACAGAAAACTTTTCCTGCCCAAAAAGTGCCCAGACTGCCCAAAAAACTACAATTGAAGCCAAAGCTTCCAGACTTTTTTTCCTGGTGAAAAGTGCTACTGATCCCTTTTTTCAGCCCTGCGCTGCAATGGGTTGTTCCACCTCCTGAAAAATTTAGTCCAAATGAAGATTCCTGCCAGACAAAAGGTGCCACCACAGAAATCTCTTTGCTGCCCAAGAAGTGCCCAGGCTGCCCGACAAACTACTCCTCAAAACCAAAGCTTCCAGATTTTTTTCCTGGTGGAATGAGCTGCTGTTCCCTTTTTTCAGGCCTACTGTGCAATGGCCGGTCCCATCTCCTGAAAAATTTACTCCAAATGAAGATTCCTGCCAGACAAAAGGTGCCACCACAGAAAACTCTTCCTGCCCAAGAAGTCCTCAGGCTGCCCCAACAGCTACTCCTGAATCCAAAGGATCCAGACTTTTTTTCCTGGTGGAAAGAGCTGCTGTTCCCTTTTTTCAGCCTTCTCTGCAATGGCCGGTCCCACCTCCTGAAAAATTTACTCCAAATGAAGATTCCTGCCAGACAAAAGGTGCCACCACAGAAAACTCTTCCTGCCCCAGAAGTGCCCAGGCTGCCCCAACAGCTACTCCTGAATCCAAAGGATCCAACCTTTTTTTCCTGGTGGAAAGAGCTGCTGTTCCCTTTTTTCAGCCCAGCTCTGCAATGGCCGGTCCCACCTCCTGAAAAATTTACTTCAAACGAAGATTCCTGCCAGACAAAAGGTGCCAGCACAGAAAGGTCATCCTGCCAAAGAAGTACCCAGGCTGCTCCAACAACTGCACCTCAAATCCAAAGGATCCAGACTTTTTTTCCTGGTGGAAAGAGCTGCTGTTCCCTTTTTTCAGCTCTGCGCTGCAATGACCAGTCCCACCTCCTCGAAAATTGAATATAAATGAAGATTCCTGCCAGACAAAAGGTGCCACCAGAGAGAGGTGTTGCTCCCCAAGATGTGCCCAGGCTTCCCACCAACTACATCTGAAGCCAAAGGATCCAGAATTTATTTCCTTAGGGAAAGAGCTGCTGTTCCCTTTTTTCAGCCCTGCGCTGCAATGGCCCGTCCGACCTCCTGGAGAATTCAATATAAATGAAGATTCCTGCCAGACAAAAGGTGCCAGCACAGAAAATTTTTCCTGCCCAGAAAGTGCCCAGACTGCCCAAAAAACTACACCTGAAGCCAAAGCTTCCAGACTTTTTTTCCTGGTGAAAAGAGCTACTGTTCCCTTTTTTCAGCCCTGCTCTGCAATGGCCGGTCCCACCTCCTGAAAAATTTAATTCAAACGAAGATTCCTGCCAGACAAAAGGTGCCAGCACAGAAAGGTAATCCTAGCAAAGAAGTGCACAGGCTGCCCCAACAACTGCACCTCAAATCCAAAGGATCCAGACTTTTTTCCTGATGGAAAGAGCTGCTGTTCCCTTTTTTCAGCTCTGCGCTGCAATGACCAGTCCCACCTCCTGGAAAATTGAATATAAATGAAGATTCCTGCCAGACAAAAGGTGCCACGAGAGAGAGGTGTTGCTCCCCAAGATGTGCCCAGGCTGCCCACCAACTACATCTGAAGCCAAAGGATCCAGACTTTATTTCCTTAGGGAAAGAACTGCTGTTCCCTTTTTTCAGCCCTGCTCTGCAATGGCCGGTCCCACCTCCTGAAAAATTTACTTCAAACGAAGATTCCTGCCAGACAAAAGGTGCCACCATAGAAAACTCTTTGCTGCCCAAGAAGTGCCCAGACTGCCCCAACAACTGCACCTCAAAGCCAAAGGATCCTGACTTTTTTCCTGGTGGAAAGGGCTGCTGTTCCCTTTTTTCAGCCCTGCTCTGCAATGGCCGGTCCCACCTCCTGGAAAATTGACTACAAATGAAGATTCCTGCCAGACAAAAGGGGCCACCACAGGAATCTCTTGCTGCCCAAAAAGTGCCTAGGCTGCCCCAAGAACTGCACCTGAAGCCAAAGGATTCAGACTTTTTTTCCCGGTAGAAAGAGCTGCTGTTCCCTTTTTTCAAGCCTGTTCTTCAATGGCCGGTCCCACCTCCAGAAAACTTTGCTCCAAATGAAGATTCCTGCCAGACAAATGGTGCCACCACAGAAAGGTCTTTGCTGCCCAAGAAGTGCCCAGGCTGCCGAAAGAACTGCACCTGAAGCCAAAGCTTCCAGACTTTTTTTCCTTAGGGAAAGAGCTGCTGTTCCCTATTTTCAGACCTGTGCTGCAAGGGCCGTTCCCACTTCCAGAAAACTTTACTCCAGATGAAGATTCCTGCCAGACAAAAGGTGCCACCACAGAAAGGTCTTGATGCCCAAGAAGTGCCCAGGCTGCCCCACCAACTACACCTGAAACCAAAGCTTCCAGAATTTTTTCCTGGTGGTAAGAGCTGCTGTTCCCTTTTTTCAGCCCTGCGCTGCAATGGCCGGTCCAACCTCCTGGAAAATTGAATCCGACTGAAGATTCCTGCCATACAAAAGGTGCCACCACAGAGAACTCATCTATCCCAAGCAGTGCCAAGGCTGCCCCACCAACTGCACCTCAAAGCCAAAGGATCCAGGCTTTTTTCCTGGTGTGAAGAGCTGCTGTTCCCGTTTTTCAGGCCTGCTCTGCAATGGTCGGTCCCACCTCCTGAAAAATTTAATCCAAATGAATATTCCTGCCAGACAAAATTTGCCACTACAAAAAACTCTTGCTGCCCCAGAAGTGCCCAGGCTGCCCCACCAACTACTCCTGAAGCCAAAGGATCCAGACTTTTTTTCCTTAGGGAAAGAGCTGCTGTTCCGTTTTTTCTGCCCTGCGCTGCAATCTCCAGTCCCACCTTTTTAAAAACTGAATCCTACTGAAGATTCCTGCCAGAAAAAAGGTGCCACCACAGAAAACTCATCTATCCCAAGAAGTACCCAGGCTGCAAAAACTACACCTGAAGCCAAAGGATCCAGACTTTTTTTCCTCAGGGAAAGAGCTGCTGTTCCCTTTTTTCAGTCCTGCGCTGCAATGGCCGGTCCCACCTCCTGGAAAATTGAATCCAAATGAAGATTCCTGCCAGACAAAAGGTGCCACTACAGAAAACTCTTCCTGCCCAAGAAGTACCCAGGCTGCACCAACTACACCTGAAGCCAAAGGATCCAGATTTTTTTCCTGGTAGAAAGAACTGCTGTTCCCTTTTTTCAGTCCTGTGCTGCAATGGCCGGTCCCACCTCCAGAAAACTTTACTCCAGATGAACATTCCTGCCAGACAAAAGGCGCCACCACAGAAAACTCTTCCTGCCCAAGAAGTGCCCAGGCTACCCCAACAACTGCACCTCCATGACAAAGCTTCCTGACTTTTTTTCCTGGTGGGAAGAACTGCTGTTCCTTTTTTCTACCCTGCTCTGCAATGACCGGTCCCACCTTTTAAAAAATTTAATCCAAATGAAGATTCCTGCCAGACAAAAGGTGCTACCACAAAAAACTCTACCTTCCCAAGAAGTTTCCAGGCTGCACAAACTACACCTGAAGTCAAAGCTTCCAGATTTTTTCCTGGTGGAAAGAGCTGCTTTTCCCTTTTTTAAGCTCTGCGCTGCAATGGCCGGCCCCACCTCCTGGAAAATTGAATCCAAATGAAGATTCCTGCCAGAGAAAAGGTGCCACTACAGAAAGGTCTTTGCTGCCCAAGAAGTGCCCAGGCTTTCCCAAAATCTGCACCTCAAAGACAAAGCTTCCAGAATTTTTTCCTGGTGGAAAGAGCTGCTGTTCCCTTTTTTCAGCTCTGCTCTGCAATGGCCGGTCCCACCTCCTGGAAAATTGACTACAAATGAAGATTCCTGCCAGAGAAATGGTGCCACCACAGAAAGGTCTTTGCTGCCCCAGAAGTGCCCAGGCTGCCCCACCAACTTCACCTCAAAGCCAAAGCTTCCAGACTTTTTTCCTGGTGGAAAGAGCTGCTGTTCCCTTTTTTCAGCCCTGCTCTGCAATGGCCGGTCCCACCTCCTGGAAAATTGACTACAAATGAAGATTCCTGCCAGACAAAAGGGGCCACCACAGGAATCTCTTGCTACCCAAAAAGTGCCTAGGCTGCCCCAAGAACTGCACCTGAAGCCAAAGGATTCAGACTTTTTTTCCCGGTAGAAAGAGCTGCTGTTCCCTTTTTTCAAGCCTGTTCTTCAATGGCCGGTCCCACCTCCAGAAAACTTTGCTCCAAATGAAGATTCCTGCCAGACAAATGGTGCCACCACAGAAAGGTCTTTGCTGCCCAAGAAGTGCCCAGGCTGCCGAAAGAACTGCACCTGAAGCCAAAGCTTCCAGACTTTTTTTCCTTAGGGAAAGAGCTGCTGTTCCCTATTTTCAGACCTGTGCTGCAAGGGCCGTTCCCACTTCCAGAAAACTTTACTCCAGATGAAGATTCCTGCCAGACAAAAGGTGCCACCACAGAAAGGTCTTGATGCCCAAGAAGTGCCCAGGCTGCCCCACCAACTACACCTGAAACCAAAGCTTCCAGAATTTTTTCCTGGTGGAAAGAGCTGCTGTTCCCTTTTTTCAGCCCTGCGCTGCAATGGCCGGTCCAACCTCCTGGAAAATTGAATCCGACTGAAGATTCCTGCCATACAAAAGGTGCCACCACAGAGAACTCATCTATCCCAAGAAGTGCCAAGGCTGCCCCACCAACTGCACCTCAAAGCCAAAGGATCCAGGCTTTTTTCCTGGTGTGAAGAGCTGCTGTTCCCGTTTTTCAGGCCTGCTCTGCAATGGTCGGTCCCACCTCCTGAAAAATTTAATCCAAATGAATATTCCTGCCAGACAAAATTTGCCACTACAAAAAACTCTTGCTGCCCCAGAAGTGCCCAGGCTGCCCCACCAACTACTCCTGAAGCCAAAGGATCCAGACTTTTTTTCCTTAGGGAAAGAGCTGCTGTTCCGTTTTTTCTGCCCTGCGCTGCAATCTCCAGTCCCACCTTTTTAAAAACTGAATCCTACTGAAGATTCCTGCCAGAAAAAAGGTGCCACCACAGAAAACTCATCTATCCCAAGAAGTACCCAGGCTGCAAAAACTACACCTGAAGCCAAAGGATCCAGACTTTTTTTCCTCAGGGAAAGAGCTGCTGTTCCCTTTTTTCAGTCCTGCGCTGCAATGGCCGGTCCCACCTCCTGGAAAATTGAATCCAAATGAAGATTCCTGCCAGACAAAAGGTGCCACTACAGAAAACTCTTCCTGCCCAAGAAGTACCCAGGCTGCACCAACTACACCTGAAGCCAAAGGATCCAGATTTTTTTCCTGGTAGAAAGAACTGCTGTTCCCTTTTTTCAGTCCTGTGCTGCAATGGCCGGTCCCACCTCCAGAAAACTTTACTCCAGATGAACATTCCTGCCAGACAAAAGGCGCCACCACAGAAAACTCTTCCTGCCCAAGAAGTGCCCAGGCTACCCCAACAACTGCACCTCCATGACAAAGCTTCCTGACTTTTTTTCCTGGTGGAAAGAACTGCTGTTCCTTTTTTCTACCCTGCTCTGCAATGACCGGTCCCACCTTTTAAAAAATTTAATCCAAATGAAGATTCCTGCCAGACAAAAGGTGCTACCACAAAAAACTCTACCTTCCCAAGAAGTTTCCAGGCTGCACAAACTACACCTGAAGTCAAAGCTTCCAGATTTTTTCCTGGTGGAAAGAGCTGCTTTTCCCTTTTTTAAGCTCTGCGCTGCAATGGCCGGCCCCACCTCCTGGAAAATTGAATCCAAATGAAGATTCCTGCCAGAGAAAAGGTGCCACTACAGAAAGGTCTTTGCTGCCCAAGAAGTGCCCAGGCTTTCCCAAAATCTGCACCTCAAAGACAAAGCTTCCAGAATTTTTTCCTGGTGGAAAGAGCTGCTGTTCCCTTTTTTCAGCTCTGCTCTGCAATGGCCGGTCCCACCTCCTGGAAAATTGACTACAAATGAAGATTCCTGCCAGAGAAATGGTGCCACCACAGAAAGGTCTTTGCTGCCCCAGAAGTGCCCAGGCTGCCCCACCAACTTCACCTCAAAGCCAAAGCTTCCAGACTTTTTTCCTGGTGGAAAGAGCTGCTGTTCCCTTTTTTCAGCCCTGCTCTGCAATGGCCGGTCCCACCTCCTGGAAAATTGACTACAAATGAAGATTCCTGCCAGACAAAAGGGGCCACCACAGGAATCTCTTGCTGCCCAAAAAGTGCCTAGGCTGCCCCAAGAACTGCACCTGAAGCCAAAGGATTCAGACTTTTTTTCCCGGTAGAAAGAGCTGCTGTTCCCTTTTTTCAAGCCTGTTCTTCAATGGCCGGTCCCACCTCCAGAAAACTTTGCTCCAAATGAAGATTCCTGCCAGACAAATGATGCCGCCACAGAAAGGTCTTTGCTGCCCAAGAAGTGCCCAGGCTGCCGAAAGAACTGCACCTGAAGCCAAAGCTTCCAGACTTTTTTTCCTTAGGGAAAGAGCTGCTGTTCCCTATTTTCAGACCTGTGCTGCAAGGGCCGTTCCCACTTCCAGAAAACTTTACTCCAGATGAAGATTCCTGCCAGACAAAAGGTGCCACCACAGAAAGGTCTTGATGCCCAAGAAGTGCCCAGGCTGCCCCACCAACTACACCTGAAACCAAAGCTTCCAGAATTTTTTCCTGGTGGAAAGAGCTGCTGTTCCCTTTTTTCAGCCCTGCGCTGCAATGGCCGGTCCAACCTCCTGGAAAATTGAATCCGACTGAAGATTCCTGCCATACAAAAGGTGCCACCACAGAGAACTCATCTATCCCAAGAAGTGCCAAGGCTGCCCCACCAACTGCACCTCAAAGCCAAAGGATCCAGGCTTTTTTCCTGGTGTGAAGAGCTGCTGTTCCCGTTTTTCAGGCCTGCTCTGCAATGGTCGGTCCCACCTCCTGAAAAATTTAATCCAAATGAATATTCCTGCCAGACAAAATTTGCCACTACAAAAAACTCTTGCTGCCCAAGAAGTGCCCAGGCTGCCCCACCAACTACTCCTGAAGCCAAAGGATCCAGAATTTTTTTCCTTAGGGAAAGAGCTGCTGTTCCGTTTTTTCTGCCCTGCGCTGCAATCTCCAGTCCCACCTTTTTAAAAACTGAATCCTACTGAAGATTCCTGCCAGAAAAAAGGTGCCACCACAGAAAACTCATCTATCCCAAGAAGTACCCAGGCTGCAAAAACCACACCTGAAGCCAAAGGATCCAGACTTTTTTTCCTCAGGGAAAGAGCTGCTGTTCCCTTTTTTCAGCCCTGCGCTGCAATGGCCGGTCCCACCTCCTGGAAAATTGAATCCAAATGAAGATTCCTGCCAGACAAAAGGTGCCACTACAGAAAACTCTTCCTGCCCAAGAAGTACCCAGGCTGCACCAACTACACCTGAAGCCAAAGGATCCAGATTTTTTTCCTGGTAGAAAGAACTGCTGTTCCCTTTTTTCAGTCCTGTGCTGCAATGGCCGGTCCCACCTCCAGAAAACTTTACTCCAGATGAACATTCCTGCCAGACAAAAGGCGCCACCACAGAAAGGTCTTTGCTGCCCAAGAAGTGCCCAGGCTACCCCAACAACTGCACCTCCATGACAAAGCTTCCTGACTTTTTTTCCTGGTGGAAAGAACTGCTGTTCCTTTTTTCTACCCTGCTCTGCAATGACCGGTCCCACCTTTTAAAAAATTGAATCCAAATGAAGATTCCTGCCAGACAAAAGGTGCTACCACAAAAAACTCTACCTTCCCAAGAAGTTTCCAGGCTGCACAAACTACACCTGAAGTCAAAGCATCCAGATTTTTTCCTGGTGGAAAGAGCTGCTTTTCCCTTTTTTAAGCTCTGCTCTGCAATGGCCGGTCCCACCTCCTGGAAAATTGACTACAAATGAAGATTCCTGCCAGAGAAAAGGTGCCACTACAGAAAGGTCTTTGCTGCCCAAGAAGTGCCCAGGCTTTCCCAAAATCTGCACCTCAAAGACAAAGCTTCCAGAATTTTTTCCTGGTGGAAAGAGCAGCTGTTCCCTTTTTTCAGCTCTGCTCTGCAATGGCCGGTCCCACCTCCTGGAAAATTGACTACAAATGAAGATTCCTGCCAGAGAAATGGTGCCACCACAGAAAGGTCTTTGCTGCCCCAGAAGTGCCCAGGCTGCCCCACCAACTTCACCTCAAAGCCAAAGCTTCCAGACTTTTTTCCCGGTAGAAAGAGCTGCTGTTCCCTTTTTTCAGCCCTGCTCTGCAATGGCCGGTCCCACCTCCTGGAAAATTGACTACAAATGAAGATTCCTGCCAGACAAAAGGGGCCACCACAGGAATCTCTTGCTGCCCAAAAAGTGCCTAGGCTGCCCCAAGAACTGCACCTGAAGCCAAAGGATTCAGACTTTTTTTCCTTAGGGAAAGAGCTGCTGTTCCCTATTTTCAGACCTGTGCTGCAAGGGCCGTTCCCACTTCCAGAAAACTTTACTCCAGATGAAGATTCCTGCCAGAGAAAAGGTGCCACTACAGAAAGGTCTTTGCTGCCCAAGAAGTGCCCAGGCTGCCCCACCAACTACACCTGAAACCAAAGCTTCCAGAATTTTTTCCTGGTGGAAAGAGCTTCTGTTCCCTTTTTTCAGCCCTGCGCTGCAATGGCCGGTCCAACCTCCTGGAAAATTGAATCCGACTGAAGATTCCTGCCATACTAAAGGTGCCACCACAGAGAACTCATCTATCCCAAGAAGTGCCAAGGCTGCCCCACCAACTGCACCTCAAAGCCAAAGGATTCAGGCTTTTTTCCTGGTGTGAAGAGCTGCTGTTCCTGTTTTTCAGGCCTGCTCTGCAATGGTCGGTCCCACCTCCTGAAAAATTTAATCCAAATGAATATTCCTGCCAGACAAAATTTGCCACTACAAAAAACTCTTGCTGCCCAAGAAGTGCCCAGGCTGCCCCACCAACTACTCCTGAAGCCAAAGGATCCAGACTTTTTTTCCTTAGGGAAAGAGCTGCTGTTCCGTTTTTTCTGCCCTGCGCTGCAATCTCCAGTCCCACCTTTTTAAAAACTGAATCCTACTGAAGATTCCTGCCAGAAAAAAGGTGCCACCACAGAAAACTCATCTATCCCAAGAAGTACCCAGGCTGCAAAAACTACACCTGAAGCCAAAGGATCCAGACTTTTTTTCCTCAGGGAAAGAGCTGCTGTTCCCTTTTTTCAGTCCTGCACTGCAATGGCCGGTCCCACCTCCTGGAAAATTGAATCCAAATGAAGATTCCTGCCAGACAAAAGGTGCCACTACAGAAAACTCTTCCTGCCCAAGAAGTACCCAGGCTGCACCAACTACACCTGAAGCCAAAGGACCCAGATTTTTTTCCTGGTAGAAAGAACTGCTGTTCCCTTTTTTCAGTCCTGTGCTGCAATGACCGGTCCCACCTCCAGAAAACTTTACTCCAGATGAAGATTCCTGCCAGACAAAAGGCGCCACCACAGAAAGCTCTTCCTGCCCAAGAAGTGCCCAGGCTACCCCAACAACTGCACCTCCATGACAAAGCTTCCAGACTTTTTTTCCTGGTGGAAAGAGCTGCTGTTCCTTTTTTCTACCCTGCTCTGCAATGACCGGTCCCACCTTTTAAAAAATTGAATCCAAATGAAGATTCCTGCCAGACAAAAGGTGCTACCACAAAAAACTCTACCTTCCCAAGAAGTTTCCAGGCTGCACAAACTACACCTGAAGTCAAAGCTTCCAGATTTTTTCCTGGTGGAAAGAGCTGCTTTTCCCTTTTTTAAGCTCTGCGCTGCAATGGCCGGTCCCACCTCCTGGAAAATTGACTACAAATGAAGATTCCTGCCAGAGAAATGGTGCCACCACAGAAAGGTCTTTGCTGCCCCAGAAGTGCCCAGGCTGCCCCACCAACTTCACCTCAAAGCCAAAGCTTCCAGACTTTTTTCCCGGTAGAAAGAGCTGCTGTTCCCTTTTTTCAGCCCTGCTCTGCAATGGCCGGTCCCACCTCCTGGAAAATTGACTACAAATGAAGATTCCTGCCAGACAAAAGGGGCCACCACAGGAATCTCTTGCTGCCCAAAAAGTGCCTAGGCTGCCCCAAGAACTGCACCTGAAGCCAAAGCTTCCAGACTTTTTTTCCTTAGGGAAAGAGCTGCTGTTCCCTTTTTTCAGACCTGTGCTGCAAGGGCCGTTCCCACTTCCAGAAAACTTTACTCCAGATGAAGATTCCTGCCAGACAAAAGGTGCCACCACAGAAAGGTCTTGATGCCCAAGAAGTGCCCAGGCTGCCCCACCAACTACACCTCAAAACCAAAGGATCCAGACTTTTTTTCCTGGTGGAAAGAGCTGCTGTTCCCTTTTTTCAGGCCTGTGCTGCAATGGCCGGCCCCACCTCCTGGAAAAATTTAATCCGACTGAAGATTCCTGCAAGACAAAAGGTGCTACCACGGAAAGGTCTTGATGCCCACGAAGTACCCAGGCTGCCCCAAGAACTGCACCTGAAGCCAAAGGATCCAGACTTTTTTTCCTGGTGGAAAGAGCTGCTGTTCCCTTTTTTCAGATCTGCTCTGCAATGGCCGGTCCCCCCTCCTGGAAAATTGAATCCAAATGAAGATTCCTGCCAGACAAATGGTGCCACCACAGAAAGGTCTTTGCTGCCCAAGAAGTGCCCAGGCTGCCGAAAGAACTGCACCTGAAGCCAAAGCTTCCAGACTTTTTTTCCTGGTGGAATGAGCTGCTGTTCCCTTTTTTCATGCCTACTCTGCAATGGTCGGTCCCACCGCCTGAAAAATTTACTCCAAATGAAGATTCCTTCCAGACAAAAGGTGCCACCACAGAAAACTTTTCCTGCCCAAGAAGTGCCCATGCTGCCCCAACAGCTACTCCTGAAGCCAAAGGATCCAGCCTTTTTTTCCTGGCGGAAAGAGCTGCTGTTCCCTTTTTTCAGCCCAGCTCTGCAATGGCCGGTTCCACCTCCTGAAAAATTTACTTCAAACGAAGATTCCTGCCAGACAAAAGGTGCCACCACAGAAAGTTCTTCCTGCCCAAGAAGTGCCCAGGCTGCCGCAACAACTGCACCTGAAGCCAAAGCTTCCAGACTTTTTTTCCTGGTGAAAAGAGCTGCTGTTCCCTTTTTTCAGCCCAGCTCTGCAATGGCCAGTCCCACCTCCTGAAAAATTTACTTCAAACGAAGATTCCTGCCAGTCAAAAGGTGCCAGCACAGAAAGGTCATCCTAACAAAGAAGTACCCAGGATGCCCCAACAACTGCACTTCAAATCCAAAGGATCCAGACTTTTTTCCTGATGGAAAGAGCTGCTGTTCCATTTTTTCAGCTCTGCGCTGCAATGACCAGTCCCACCTCCTGGAAAATTGAATCCAAATGAAGATTCCTGCCAGACAAAAGGTGCCACCAGAGAGAGGTGTTGCTCCCCAAGATGTGCCCAGGCTGCCCACCAACTACATCTGAAGCCAAAGGATCCAGACTTTATTTCCTTAGGGAAAGAGCTGCTGTTCCCTTTCTTCAGCCCTGCTCTGCAATGGCCGGTCCCACCTCCTGAAAAATTTACTTCAAACGAAGATTCCTGCCAGACAAAAGGTGCCAGCACAGAAAGGTAATCCTAGCAAAGAAGTGCCCTGGCTGCCCCAACAACTGCACTTCAAATCCAAAGGATCCAGACTTTTTTCCTGATGGAAAGAGCTGCTGTTCCATTTTTTCAGCTCTGCGCTGCAATGACCAGTCCCACCTCCTGGAAAATTGAATCCAAATGAAGATTCCTGCCAGACAAAAGGTGCCACCAGAGAGAGGTGTTGCTCCCCAAGATGTGCCCAGGCTGCCCACCAACTACATCTGAAGCCAAAGGATCCAGACTTTTTTTCCTTAGGGAAAGAGCTGCTGTTCCCTTTTTTCAGCCCTGCGCTGCAATGGCCGGTCCCACCTCCTGGAAAATTGAATCCAAATGAAGATTCCTGCCAGACAAAAGGTGCCACCACAGAAAGTTCTTCCTGCCCAAGAAGTGCCCAGGCTGCCCCCCCAAACTGCACCTGAAACCAAAGCTTCCAGACTTTTTTTCCTGGTAAAAAGAGCTGCTGTTCCCTTTTTTCAGCCCTGCGCTGCAATGGCCAGTCCCACCTCCTGAAAAATTTACTTCAAACGGAGATTCCTGCCAGACAAAAGGTGCCAGCACAGAAAGGTCATCCTGCCAAAGAAGTGCCCAGGCTGCCCCAACAACTGCACTTCAAATCCAAAGGATCCAGACTTTTTTCCTGATGGAAAGAGCTGCTGTTCCCTTTTTTCAGCCCTGCGCTGCAATGGCCCGTCCAACCTCCTGGAGAATTCAATATAAATGAAGATTCCTGCCAGACAAAAGGTGCCACCACAGAAAACTTTTCCTGCCCAAAAAGTGCCCAGACTGCCCAAAAAACTACACCTGAAGCCAAAGCTTCCAGACTTTTTTTCCTGGTGAAAAGAACTACTGTTCCCTTTTTTTAAGCCCTGCGCTGCAATGGGTTGTTCCACCTCCTGAAAAATTTAGTCCAAATGAAGATTCCTGCCAGACAAATGTGCCACCACAGAAATCTCTTTGCTGCCCAAGAAGTGCCCAGGCTGCCCGACAAACTACTCCTCAAAACCAAAGCTTCCAGATTTTTTTCCTGGTGGAATGAGCTGCTGTTTCCTTTTTTCATGCCTACTCTGCAATGGCCGGTCCCATCTCCTGAAAAATTTACTCCAAATGAAGATTCCTGCCAGACAAAAGGTGCCACCACAGAAAACTCTTCCTGCCCAAGAAGTGCCCAGGCTGCCGCAACAACTGCACCTGAAGCCAAAGCTTCCAGACTTTTTTCCTGATGGAAAGAGCTGCTGTTCCCTTTTTTCAGCCCTGCGCTGCAATGGGTTGTTCCACCTCCTGAAAAATTTATTTCAAACGAAGATTCCTGCCAGACAAAAGGTGCCATCATAGAAAACTCTTCCTGCCCAAGAAGTGCCCAGGCTGCCTCCCCCAACTGCACCTCAAAGCCAAAGGATCCTGACTTTTTTCCTGGTGGAAAGGGTTGCTGTTCCCTTTTTTCAGCCCTACTCTGCAATGACCGGTCCCACCTCCTGGAAAATTGAATCCAACTGAAGATTCCTGCCAGACAAAAGGTGCCACCACAGAAAGGTCTTGGTGCTCAAGAAGTGCCCAGGCTGCCCCACCAACTACACCTGAAGCCAAATCTTCCAGACTTTTTTTCCTTAGGGAAAGAGCTGCTGTTCCCTTTTTTTCAGCCCTGCGCTGGAATGGCCGGTCCCACCTCTTGGAAAATTGAATCCAAATGAAGATTCCTGCCAGACAAAAGGTGCCACCACAGAAAACTCTTCCTGCCCAAGAAGTGCCCAGGCTGCCGCAACAACTGCACCTGAAGCCAAATCTTCCAGACTTTTTTTCCTGGTGGAAAGAGCTGCTGTTCCCTTTTTTCAGCCCTGCTCGGCAATGGCCGGTCCCACCTCCTGAAAAATTTACTTCAAACGAAGATTCCTGCCAGACAAAAGGTGCCAGCACAGAAAGGTCATCCTGACAAAGAAGTACCCAGGCTGCTCCAACAACTGCACCTCAAATCCAAAGGATCCAGATTTTTTTCCTGATGGAAATAGTTGCTGTTGCCTTTTTTCAGCTCTGCGCTGCAATGGCCGGTCCCACCTCCTGAAAAATTTACTTCAAACGAAGATTCCTGCCAGACAAAAGGTGCCAGCACAGAAAGGTCATCCTACCAAGGAAGTGCCCAGGCTGGCCCAACAGCTACTCCTGAAGCCAAAGGATCCAGCCTTTTTTTCCTGGTGGAAAGTGCTGCTGTTCCCTTTCTTCAGCCCTGCTCTTCAATGGCAGGTCCCACCTCCAGAAAAATTTGCTTCAAACAAAGATTCCTGCCAGACAAAAGGTGCCAGCACAGAAAGGTAATCCTAGCAAAGAAGTGCACAGGCTGCCCCAACAACTGCACCTCAAATCCAAAGGATCCAGATGTTTTTCCTGATGGAAATAGTTGCTGTTCCCTTTTTTCAGCTCTGCGCTGCAATGACCAGTCCCACCTCCTGGAAAATTGAATATAAATGAAGATTCCTTCCAGACAAAAGGTGCCACCAGAGAGAGGTGTTGCTCCCCAAGATGTGCCCAGGCTGCCCACCAACTACATCTGAAGCCAAAGGATCCAGACTTTATTTCCTTAGGGAAAGAGCTGCTGTTCCCTTTTTTCAGCCCTGCGCTGCAATGGCCCGTCCGACCTCCTGGAGAATTCAATATAAATGAAGATTCCTGCCAGACAAAAGGTGCCAGCACAGAAAATTTTTCCTGCCCAGAAAGTGCCCAGACTGCCCACAAAACTACACCTGAAGCCAAAGCTTCCAGACTTTTTTTCCTGGTGAAAAGAGCTACTGTTCCATTTTTTCAGTCCTGCGCTGCAATGGGTTGTTCCACCTCCTGAAAAATTTACTCCAAATGAAGATTCCTGCCAGACAAAAGGTACCACCACAGAAAACTCTTCCTGCCCAAGAAGTGCCCAGGCTGCCCCAACAGCTACTCCTGAAGCCAAAGGATCCAGCCTTTTTTTCCTGGTGGAAAGAGCTGCTGTTGCCTTTTTTCAACCCTTCTCTGCAATGGCCGGTCCCACCTCCTGAAAAATTGAATCCAACTGAAGATTCCTGCCAGACAAAAGGTGCCACCACAGAAAACTCTTCCTGCCCAAGAAGTGCCCAGACTGCCCCAACAGCTGCTCCTGAAGCCAAAGGATCCAGCCTTTTTTTCCTGGTGGAAAGAGCTGCTGTTCCCTTTTTTCAACCCTTCTCTGCAATGGCCGGTCCCACCTCCTGAAAAATTTACTTCAAACGAAGATTCCTGCCAGACAAAAGGTGCCAGCACAGAAAGGTAATCCTTGCAAAGAAGTGCCCAGGCTGCCCCAACAACTGCACCTCAAATCCAAAGGATCCAGACTTTTTTCCTTAGGGAAAGAGCTGCTGTTCTCTTTTTTCAGCTCTGCGCTGCAATGACCAGTCCCACCTCCTGGAAAATTGAATCCAACTGAAGATTCCTGCCAGACAAAAGGTGCCACCAGAGAGAGGTGTTGCTCCCCAAGATGTGCCCAGGCTGCCCACCAACTCCATCTGAAGCCAAAGGATCCAGACTTTATTTCCTTAGGGAAAGAGCTGCTGTTCCGTTTTATCAGCCCTGCGCTGCAATGGCCCGTCCGACCTCCTGGAGAATTCAATATAAATGAAGATTCCTGCCAGACAAAAGGTGCCACCACAGAAAACTTTTCCTGCCCAAAAAGTGCCCAGACTGCCCAAAAAACTACACCTGAAGCCAAAGCTTCCAGACTTTTTTTCCTGGTGAAAAGAGCTACTGTTCCCTTTTTTCAGCCCTGCGCTGCAATGGGTTGTTCCACCTCCTGAAAAATTTAGTCCAAATGAAGATTCCTGCCAGACAAAAGGTGCCACCACAGAAATCTCTTTGCTGCCCAAGAAGTGCCCAGGCTGCCCGACAAACTACTCCTCAAAACCAAAGCTTCCAGATTTTTTTCCTGGTGGAATGAGCTGCTGTTCCCTTTTTTCATGCCTACTCTGCAATGGTCGGTCCCACCTCCTGAAAAATTTACTTCAGACAAAGATTCCTGCCAGACAAAAGGTGCCACCATAGAAAACTCTCCTGCCCAAGAAGTGCCCAGGCTGCCCCCCCTCAACTGCACCTCAAAGCCAAAGGATCCTGACTTTTTTCCTGGTGGAAAGAGCTGCTGTTCCCTTTTTTCAGCCCAGGTCTGCAATGACCGGTCCCACCTCCTGGAAAATTGAATCCAGCTGAAGATTCCTGCCAGACAAAAGGTGCCACCACAGAAAGGTCTTGGTGCTCAAGAAGTGCCCAGTCTGCCCCACCAACTACACCTGAAGCCAAATCTTCCTGACTTTTATTCCTTAGGGAAAGAGCTGCTGTTCCCTTTTTTCGGCCCTGCGCTGCAATGGGTTGTTCCACCTCCTGAAAAATTTACTTCAAACGAAGATTCCTGCCAGACAAAAGGTGCCAGCACAGAAAGGTCATCCTGCCAAAGAGGTGCCCAGGCTGGTCCAACAACTGCACCTCAATTCCAAAGGATCCAGACTTTTTTCCTGATGGAAATAGTTGCTGTTGCCTTTTTTCAGCTCTGCGCTGCAATGGCCGGTCCCACCTCCTGAAAAATTTACTTCAAACAAAGATTCCTGCCAGACAAAAGGTGCCACCATAGAAAACTCTTCCTGCCCAAGAAGTGCCCAGGCTGCCCCAACAACTGCACCTCAAAGCCAAAGGATCCTGACTTTTTTCCTGGTGGAAAGGGCTGCTGTTCCCTTTTTTCAGCCCTACTCTGCAATGGCCGGTCCCACCTCCTGAAAAATTGATTCCAACTGAAGATTCCTGCCAGACAAAAGGTGCCACCACAGAAAGGTCTTGGTGCTCAAGAAGTGCCCAGGCTGCCCCACCAACTACACCTGAAGCCAAATCTTCCAGACTTTTTTTCCTTAGGGAAAGAGCTGCTGTTCCCTTTTTTCAGCCCTGCGCTGGAATGGCCGGTCCAACCTCCTGGAAAATTGAATATAAATGAAGATTCCTGCCAGACAAAAGGTGCCACCACAGAAATTTCTTCCTGCCCAAGAAGTGCCCAGGCTGCCGCAACAACTGCACCTGAAGCCAAAGCTTCCAGACTTTTTTTCCTGGTGAAAAGAGCTGCTGTTCCCTTTTTTCAGCCCTGCTCTGCAATGGCCGGTCCCACCTCCTGAAAAATTTACTTCAAACGAAGATTCCTGCCAGACAAAAGGTGCCACCACAGAAAACTTTTCCTGCCCAAGAAGTGCCCAGGCTGCCCCCCCCAACTGCACCTCTAAACCAAAGGATCCAGACTTTTTTTCCTGGTGGAAAGAGCTGCTGTTCCCTTTTTTCAGCCTTCTCTGCAATGGTCGGTCCCACCTCCTGAAAAATTTACTCCAAATTAAGATTCCTGCCAGACAAAAGACGCCATCACATAAAGGTCATCCTGCCAAAGAAGTGCCCAGGATGCCCCAACAACTGCACTTCAAATCCAAAGGATCCAGACTTTTTTCCTGATGGAAAGAGCTGCTGTTCCCTTTTTTCAGCTCTGTGCTGCAATGACCAGTCCCACCTCCTGGAAAATTGAATATAAATGAAGATTCCTGCCAGACAAAAGGTGCCACGAGAGAGAGGTGTTGCTCCCCAAGATGTGCCCAGGCTGCCCACCAACTACATCTGAAGCCAAAGGATCCAGACTTTATTTCCTTAGGGAAAGAACTGCTGTTCCCTTTTTTCAGCCCTGCTCTGCAATGGCCGGTCCCACCTCCTGAAAAATTTACTCCAAATTAAGATTCCTGCCAGACAAAAGGTGCCAACACAGAAAGGTCATCCTACCCAAGAAGTGCCCAGGCTGCCCCCCGCAACTGCACCTCAAAACCAAAGGATCCTGACTTTTTTCCTGGTGGAAAGGGCTGCTGTTCCCTTTTTTCAACCCTGCTCTGCAATGACCGGTCCCACCTCCTGGAAAATTGAATCCAACTGAAGATTCCTGCCAGACAAAAGGCGCCACCAGAGAGAGGTGTTGCTTCCCAAGATGTGCCCAGGCTGCCCACCAACTACATCTGAAGCCAAAGGATCCAGCCTTTTTTTCCTGGTGGAAAGAGCTGCTGTTCCCTTTTTTCAACCCTTCTCTGCAATGGCCCGTCCGACCTCCTGGAGAATTCAATATAAATGAAGATTCCTGCCAGACAAAAGGTGCCACCACAGAAAACTTTTCCTGCCCAAGAAGTGCCCAGGCTGCCCCCCCCAACTGCACCTCATAGCCAAAGGATCCAGCCTTTTTTCCTGGTGGAAAGGGCTGCTGTTCCCTTTTTTCAGCCCTACTCTGCAATGACCGGTCCCACCTCCTGGAAAATTGAATCCAACTGAAGATTCCTGCCAGACAAAAGGTGCCACCACAGAAAGGTCTTGGTGCTCAAGAAGTGCCCAGGCTGCCCCACTAACTACACCTGAAGCCAAATCTTCCAGACTTTTTTTTCTTTAGGGAAAGAGCTGCTGTTCCCTTTTTTTCAGCCCTGCGCTGGAATGGCCGGTCCCACCTCCTGGAAAATTGAATATAAATGAAGATTCCTGCCAGACAAAAGGTGCCACCAGAGAGAGGTGTTGCTCCCCAAGATGTGCCCAGGCTGCCCACCAACTACATCTGAAGCCAAAGGATCCAGACTTTTTTTCCTTAGGGAAAGAGCTGCTGTTCCCTTTTTTCAGCCCTGCGCTGCAATGGCCCATCCGACCTCCTGGAGAATTCAATATAAATGAAGATTCCTGCCAGACAAAAGGTGCCACCACAGAAAACTTTTCCTGCCCAAAAAGTGCCCAGACTGCCCAAAAAACTACACCTGAAACCAAAGCTTCCAGACTTTTTTTCCTGGTGAAAAGAGCTACTGTTCCCTTTTTTCAGCCCTGCGCTGCAATGGGTTGTTCCACCTCCTGAAAAATTTACTCCAAATGAAGATTCCTGCCAGACAAAAGGTGCCACCACAGAAAAATCTTCCTGCCCAAGAAGTGCCCAGGCTGGCCCAACAGCTACTCCTGAAGCCAAAGGATCCAGACTTTTTTTCCTGGTGGAAAGAGCTGCTGTTGCCTTTTTTCAGCCCTGCGCTGCAATGACCGGTCCCACCTCCTGGAAAACTGAATCCAACTGAAGACTCCTGCCAGACAAAAGATGCCACCACAGAAAACTCCTGCTGCCCAAGAAGTGCCCAGGCTGCACCAAGAACTGCACCTCAAAGCCAAAGGATCCAGCCTTTTTTTCCTGGTGGAAAGAGCTGCTGTTCCCTTTTTTCAGCCCTACTCTGCAATGACCGGTTCCACCTCCTGGAAAATTGAATCCAGCTGAAGATTCCTGCCAGACAAAAGGTGTCACCACAGAAAGATCTTGGTGCTCAAGATGTGCCCAGGCTGACCCACCAACTACACCTGAAGCCAAATCTTCCGGACTTTTTTTCCTTAGGGAAAGAGCTGCTGTTCCGTTTTTTCAGCTCTGCACTGCAATGACCAGTCCCACCTCCACGAAAATTGAATATAAATAAAGATTCCTGCCAGACAAAAGGTGCCACCAGAGAGAGGTGTTGCTCCCCAAGATGTGCCCAGGCTGCCCACCAACTACATCTGAAGCCAAAGGATCCAGACTTTTTTTCCTTAGGGAAAGAGCTGCTGTTCCCTTTTTTCAGCCCTCTGCTGCAATGGCCGGTCTCACCTCCTGGAAAATTGAATCCAAATGAAGATTCCTGCCAGACAAAAGGTGCCACTACAGAAAACTCCTGCTGCCCAAGAAGGGTCCAGGCTGCACCAAGAACTGCACCTCAAAGCCAAAGGATCCAGCCTTTTTTTCCTGGTGGAAAGAGCTGCTGTTCCCTTTTTTCAGCCCTGCTCGGCAATGGCCGGTCCAACCTCCTGAAAAATTTACTTCAAACGAAGATTCCTGCCAGACAAAAGGTGCCAGCACAGAAAGGTCATCCTGCCAAAGAAGTGCCCAGGCTGCCCCAACAACTGCACCTCAAATCCAAAGGATACAGACTTTTTTCCTGATGGAAAGAGCTGCTGTTCCCTTTTTTCAGCTCTGCGCTGCAATGGCCAGTCTGACCTCCTGAAAAATTTACTTCAAACAAAGATTCCTGCCAGACAAAAGGTGGCACCATAGAAAACTCTTGCTGCCCAAGAAGTGCCCAGGCTGCGCCCCCCCAACTGCACCTCAAAGCCAAAGGATCCTGACATTTTTCCTGGTGGAAAGAGCTGCTGTTCCCTTTTTTCAGCCCTACTCTGCAATGACCAGTCCCACCTCCTGGAAAATTGAATCCAGCTGAAGATTCCTGCCATACAAAAGGTGCTACCACAGAAAGGTCTTGGTGCTCAAGAAGTGCCCAGTCTGCCCCACCAACTACACCTGAAGCCAAATCTTCCAGACTTTTTTTCCTTAGGGAAAGAGCTGCTGTTCCCTTTTTTCAGCCCTGCTCTGCAATGGCCGGTCCCACCTCCTGAAAAATTTACTCCAACTGAATTTTCCTGCCTGACAAAATTTGCCACTACAAAAAACTCTTGCTTCCCAAGAAGTGCCCAGGCTGCCCCACCAACTACTCCTAAAGCCAAAGGATCCCGACTTTTTTCCTTAGGGAAAGAGCTGCTGTTTCCTTTTTTCTGCCCTACGCTGCAATGGCCGGTCCCACCTCCTGGAAAATTGAATCCAAATGAAGATTCCTGCCAGACAAAAGGTACCACCACAGAAAGGTCTTGCTGCCGAAGAAGTGCCCAGGCTGCCCCAACAACTGTTCCTTGTGACACGTAACAAGGCTATAAATTTAGGTTTCAAGGTATAGAAGATTTTTTAATGCCACAAACAAACAAAAACGGCTGGCCGGGCGACCAGAGGAAACCCCTGTTTCTTGCCGCAGTCCGCAAAGGGGAACAGAAACAGCACTTATTTTGCCCTTCTTTTCCACCTCCCCCCTAAAGTCATGTCATCAGTCCATTGGTGGAGATTTCATGGGCTGCATCCTGCTTGGTTCCGTCTTCGCGGGCCAGCTCTGGGTTGGTTCCTCCTTTCGCGGGCCATCTCCGTTGTTGAGGGGTGTCCACCAATGATTTTAAAGTCATTAGTCTCTATTAGGCCGTGGTTCTGGAAACTTCCATCAGGATGATGGTTGATCACCCGGACTCCTCGTGGCCGACCCCTCCGTATTGCTCCCCATTAATTTGCTTAGAACAAACATCTTCAAAGTACAATATGCTAAATCATCATTGCGTTGTGGTTAATCAGTTTGCAGCTTACAGAACTTGTGGTTAGGCATTGCATAACACTCTAACTTGTGATTCCAACAATGCAGTTAACACAATATAATAGCTTTATTAACTCTTTCTCTCATTTGAACAGCAAATTTCTTTAGGTCACTTATAACAATCTCCCCTCCTAATTTCCTCGTAAATTTGCTGGTCAAATTCAATTACTTCCTCTCTGACTACTTCTAAAAGAGAGGCTTGATCTTCACTGGAAGACTTCCCACTCATGTCTTCATATTGTTGTTTTACTGTCATTAACTGCACCGTTTCAATTCTACCCTTAACAAATTTCATAACTTTATTAAGAATGTATGGTCCAAAAATTAGTGAAGCGAATAACATTATCAGAGGACCTGCTAGGGTTGAGACCAAAGTTGTTAACCAAGGGAACTGACTATGCCAGTTATCCAGCCAGCTTGGTGGAGTTTCCTTTTCTCTCTTTCTTTGTAATATCCCTTCACACAGTTTGGTCATAGATTCCTTAATGATTCCTGAGTGGTTTGCATAGAAGCAACACTCTTCTCCTAGGGCCACACATAAACCTCCTTGCTGCAGAAACAGCAAGTCCGACCCTCGTCTATTTTGCAAGACTACTTCTGAAAGAGAATTAAGAGAAGTTTCTAAATACGAAATCGATTTTTCGATTCTGTCCAAATCCTCATCTACTGCTGCCCTCAGGGTGGTCAATCCATGACCATGTTGTACTAGGGTTGCAACTCCAGCACCTGTGGCTCCCAACCCCAAAATCATAGCAGTCGTTACACTTATTGGTTCTCGTTTTTGGATTATATGCTTATTCACTTCCCAAAACTCTAAAAGAGATTCCTCAGAACCATGTAACATATGAGGCAGCACAGTTATCTGAATACAGAACTCATTACTCTTTTCAAATGCAGATGAAGACACACACGGGACTAAACCAGTTTTTGAACATATCCACCACCCACCCTGATGAGGTATAGCCCATTTATTCCTTTCTCCTTTCAGTTTATTTATTTTGGTACCACATAATTCATTGCTACCTGGGGGAACGTTTCCAATACATGTCCCCTGCCCACTGACTTGCGACACTGTGAGACCTATTTCCCTCTCTCCCCACCTACATTGGCTTGGGTTATCCTCTGTGCTTAAGTTAAAAGTAAGGTTTAATCCTACCCCCTCACAGAAGGGAGGTCTCACATCATAGCATAGCCAACAAGACTCAGTCATGTCAGGGTCAGTGTAATTTATGGCCTTATAAGATACTTCCACCATGTTTAACAATGATTCAGCTCCTCCTTGTGACACCCTTTCCTTTTTAAACCCTTTCCTCCCCTTGGGAGGAATTTGAGCAACCTTAAATTCTCGTGACACTGGATTAGCAGGGACTCCATTTACCTTTTCTCTCTCTTTCTCTCGACTATTGTCTCTAGATTTCTTTATCTCTAAATTAGGTCCTAGTAGTTGAGAATAAACAGTTAATGGCTGTTTCCTTATAGTTACATATGCACCTGGGTCTGCGGAAAGCCTGTCCAGTCTCACTCCCCACGTCCTTCCAGTCAACCACCCTTGGTCTTCATGATTCAGGACTTGCACTTGCAAGTATTCACAATTTGATGTCTCATAGGGGGTTACTAATCCTCCCAATGCAGGAGGTTCACAATGTGGGGGTCCCCATTGCACTCTTAAGTATCTGTCTGGTCTCTCGGGTCTCCAGGCAGAGGCTATGGTCTCACAACCCCAATATCCGCAGTGGTAATGCCCAGGATAATTGCAATATGACTTCCCTGGATTAGAAGTTGGACACCAGTATGTGGCTCCCTTATTTACTGTGATAGAGGGTTTTCTACCTCCCTTGCCACATTGCTGAGGTATACTCGCCATTAACAGATCGCAAACCGTCACATTAAACTTAGGACCAATGGCTGTTGTTACTTTCTGGACAATCTCTGAATCTCTTGACCCAGTTAAGGTCCATTCAAAGGGCTGGTGGGCATTTCCCAGAGAACTCGCTGATATTGTTACAATAATGATTAACACTAGATTCTGTTCCATTTTTGTTTTAGTCTCTCCCCTTCACTTCCAGTGGTTACTACTTTGAGTCAACCTTCCCCACAGGTTCTATCTCTCTGCCTCCCTTCGTCTGTTCCTGTGCAGGGAACAACGAGGTCTCAGGTTCTTCTCGGCAGCAGTGATAATCTTCAGGGGATAGACTCAGTTTACTTAATTTTCTTCCACTGATTCAGGATGAGACTCATCTACTTTGAGATTTTGGATTCTGTCCATTACTCCTAACAGTTCAATATATCTCCTTCGATTTGGTCTTGCCAATTTCCAGGAAAATCTGGTTCGGCACAGTTCTATTAGTGCCCTGTTCCAATTGGTTTCATAGATTTCCCAAGTCTCTGGGACTAACCACTCCCAACCACAGAATGCTTTTATTATTTCAGCATTTGCCAATTGTTCTCTTATAGATTCTGTAGAGCCCGTCCTACACTTAATGCAATAGGATTGTCCCCTTATTGATACACAGCACCACTTTTTACCACACTTCTTGCATTTACACACCACCCAGCTATAATGAGTGGACTCTGGGTGCTTTATACAGAGGATTCCCTGTGGGTTATGTCCCTCTGGTATGTCCGTTTCTACCTCACAACACAAAGGTAAAACACTTTGAGTTCCAACTATCTTATACAGTCCTGAGCCTCCGGTCTGTTCAGGTAGTCTCTCCAGGCTCCAGGAAACAAAGTTTACTTTCTTTAAAGTTTGTCCTTGGGGTATCTGAAAGAAAGTATACAAGCTAGATCTTACGACATCTCCATCAGGGTTCATCTGTTGGCTGTACTCTTTTAATCCTCATCTGCAAATCTCCAGGGCTTGATGTTACTTTCCACTCCGAGTCCTTTACTGGTCCTTTCCCCCTTGACGCCTGGGTCCACCCTCGCTCAGCTGTTGGCACGGCAGTATCTGTGGGGAGAAGAACAACAAAAGGCCCCTCCCATCGTGGAGTTAAAGAGGTCTCTTTCCATGTTTTAATTAACACCTTGTCACCTGGCCGGAATTTGTGAATGGATATATCTAGAGGTGGTCTTTGAGTTACAAGTCCCTTTTTCCTTAATCTGTAAATATGGTCCCTGTTTTTCCATTCAACAACTGCAGAGATCTTAATAGAGCATATAACTCACACACTTGGGCTGACCATGTATTACTCAAGGATCCAGATTCCCTAACTTGAAAGGTAATTTCATCCACTATGGCATAACCCGATCTTCTCTTCCCATCTACAACTCTAGATGAACCATTGATATAAAGTTTTTCACCTGTATCTAACTCTTCTTCTTCAAGATATTCTCTAATTTTAGTTTGGAGGCTTATGACCTGTGTGCAGTCATGTACTACACTCCCTTGGGGTTCACCAAACAGAAACTGGGCTGGGTTTTGCAAGTGTGTTCCTTCCAGTTCTAATTTGGAAGTATTAAGCAGAATACTTTCATACTTTAATAACCAGCTATCACTTAACCATTTTTCTGCCCTCTGTTTCAATACTCCTCGGATATCGTGTGGAGTATACACCTTCAGTTCTCCTCCAAAGGTTACTTTAATTGCCTCTTCCACTGATAGTGCAGTAGCTACTATCGCTTGTAAACAGTTGGGCCAACCTCTACTAACTGGATCTAGAATTTTAGAATAGTACCCCACAGGTTTTTTATGCTCAACCCATTTCTGCGTTAAGACCCCGTAAGCTGTTCCATTTTCAACATTTACAAACAAATAGGAAGGTTTTCTAATGTGTGGAAGACTAAGCACAGGGGCATTTATCAGATCTTCTTTTAATCTTTCTAGCCTGCTCTCGTCCTCGTCACTCCACTTCACCAGTCCTTCTTTAACTAGCTTCTCATACAAGAATTTTACTTTGTTACTGTAGTTCTCTATCCACTGTCTGCAGTATCCTAAGAGACCTAGAATTTGCCTAATTTGTCTTTTATGCTTAGGCATAGACAAGGACAATATTGCTTTCACTCTATCAGGATCCAGTCTCTTACTTCCCTTACTTAACCAATGCCCTAGATATTTTACTTTCTCTTCTGTAAATTGTAGTTTGGACTTGGACACTTTCAGCTCCTTTTCACCCAGGAAATTCAGGAGTCTGATACTCTCATCTCTCACAGTTTCAGCATCTTTTCCAGCTATTAGCAGATCATCAACATACTGTACTAAAACTGTTCCTTCACAAGGTTTGAAGGACTCTAATAGCTGTTCCAGGGCTTGCCCAAACAAGTTTGGAGACTCTGTAAACCCCTGGGGCAAGACTGTCCACCTCAGTTGTTGTTTTCTATGAGTGTCTGGGTCTTCCCACTCGAAGGCAAAGTAATTTCTACTCTCCATCTTAAGGGGACAGGTCCAAAAAGCGTCTTTCAAGTCTATCACACTGTACCATTGATGTTCTGGGGAAATTTGGCTTAGTAAGGTGTAAGGGTTAGCGACTACTGGGAACCTTGTCACTGTTTGTTTATTTACCTCCCTCAGATCTTGTACCAGTCAGTAGGTCCCATCAGGCTTTTTCACAGGTAGGATGGGTGTGTTCTAGCAATCCCTGTGCCAACAGCCTCTCTACAGTAGGCTTAAGGCCGATTCTTCCTTCATGAGGGCTTGGGTATTGTTTTACTCTAATAGGTTTGTCTGGATCCTTATCAGATATTTGAAAGGGCTCAATATTCCATTTTCCTACGGTCTCAGGGGTATACCACACTTCTGGACTGATCCTTTTTTCATCCTCAACCACAAGGGCATAGATTTTCACCTTCAACTTTTGCTCTGATACAAAATCTTTGGTGACTGAAACCCTAACATGATGCACATGGCAGTCTTTTAGATCAAAACAAATCAGTGCACACCCTCAAAATGCAGTAATAGCACTCACAAATGGAAACACAAATGCCCTCTCCAGATCTGTTTCACAGCATTTTAGCAAGTAAATAGAGCAACAGAAGCAAATTCCAAAGTATACAGGTTCAATAGACATGTTTGTGTCTGTTAACAGCAGAGAGATTCCAGTGTTATGTATTTACCTTATGTGAAGACTGGGCCTGCTGCCTACAAACATGGTATAAATACAGTTAAGTTTAGGAATCAGAAGCACCACAGCAAAACTACAGCTCAGACCACTGTATAAAAGCAGGTATAAAAAGCTTAATTACCAGTAGCATTATGCTGCCTATATTGTTAAATGGGAACTCTGTCATCAAGAGGTAGATTGGCTTGTGAGCACTGGATTAAAGAGCTCTGAAATGAAGAGTAAAATATAAGTACTCTGTAGAAACATCAAGGAAAAAAAATCTGTTTTTAACACATTTTAAAATGAGAGGTACTAATGCACGGTACTGTATTAGAACATCTTTAAGTAACAATTTGATAAACATAGATTTGGGATCAAATCAGAACCTCAATATGATGTCTTTATGTATAGTTCTCTGTATGACTATATGAACTCAAAATACAGGTCCTACAACCTGATTTACATGTGCACATGAGCAAAACATGAAAATGCAAATATATTGTTTGTCCTGAGTATCTCTCCAGGTGTCTATTTATAGATTTGGTTCTTTTTCAATATTTTTTATTCCAAAATGCTTTCAAATCTTTGCATGTGTATGTGTTCTCTCATATAAAAATCACTCATAAGGAATCCCTATACATGTGTCATTTGATGGGGTCACTTTTCTGTGTTAAGGTCCCTGGAATACACCCTCCTTAAAATATGACAGCTGATCCATCTGGAAACTCACCAAAGGACAGGTGAGCTTCATTTCTACTTTCCTTCATGATCTCCTAAGATTTGATATTCAGGGGCTGAAACCTGATGGTCCTTCCTTCTGTCCTGATCTGTCTCCTCCAAGCCCTCCTTTTCCTGTTCATGTGGCTTCCACTACCTTGTTAGCTTGTCATCCCCCCCCAGCTTTACAGCCCCAAATAACACGTTTTTCCTCTCCCCCTGTGAGCCATCACTACTTTTCTCTCAACCCTCTTCCATCCAAGCCAGCAGCTCTCTTCCCTGCCAGTGCTGCTGCTTGGAGAACCAGAAATCCTGGACTGTCCTTTGCATGTTGATAAACAAAGCAGTGGCTTCTTCCCCTGGGGGCTGAAAGTGTCACCTCCCCCAGACTGGGGCCTGGAATTCCAACCACATTCCTGACCTTGGGTTTCACAGTTACCCATCAGTTTGGGGGAAGGGAAAAGAAAAAAGGTGAAGAGATTACAGCAGCAAGTGAACTGGGGCTAAGTGTACCTTCATTTTCTCAAGCTGCTCTGGAGAAATAAATAAAAACAGTACTATGGGGGGGGGGGGAAAAGCTCAAGCCAGGTATCAGTTTACTGAATTTGATCAGGGAATACAGAAGAAGAACATGCCTGCAAACACACATCTGCACTAACTTATCAAACTGTACAGTGCAAAATCTTCCCACAAATAGTCTGTAAAAAACAGTGGGAATGGAATCAGAGAGGGGAAGTTAAAAATCCTCAGCAGTGCCTGTCCCAGTCAAGGGGCATTACTGAGCAGCACCTACATTTCCATGGCTCTCTGGGCAGGGAATTTTTCCTGTGTGCCAAACAGCACATCTTGAAGCTTCTTCCCATTGAAATACTAGAGACATTTCAGGGCATCTGAACAGCCACATTCTTAAAGTACAACTACCTCAAGGCAAGGGAAGAAGTGAGATTCAGTGGCACTTGGCAGAAGCTGCCCAGTGCATTGTGTCAAATGGGTATTTACCAAAAGGAGCAACAAGCTCAAGCCATCAGGGAAAGAGCCAGATGATGAAAGGGTGTTAGCTGCTGAGAATTTCTTTGGGAAGTAGACTGTTACCTTGAGATAGAAATTTGCAATATACCATGGAACCTTATTCAAAGTCCAGCTGCAAAATACCTTCTTGTTAAGAGTGTGGAAATAAATCCTAAAGTGTCATGAAATATGTGATTTTCTCTTTATTCCTAATCACTAATTAAAGAAACGTAACTCAGAAGTGATCTCACTCTGTGCTCCAGTGACATTAACATTAGAACAATGTTGTCAATGTCTACTCATCTCTTGTGCTCCTTACTGGAAGGCACTTGGTGCACCCCTGGATATCCTTCTGATGAGGTAAAAAAATTACCCTTCTAAACTTCCCGATTTTCCTCACCTGTTTGGACACAGTTGGACAAACTGGACCAAGTTAGTACTTGAAAACCACCTGCTGGATTTAGCATTAATTACTCCTTGTTTTGATCTGAGGGAAAAAGGCTCACACAACACAGTCTCTGTGGACCCAACAGAGAAAACATCCCCAGGGTCTTGTTAGAGCACAAACCTGCAAACAGGGATGACAGGTCAGAGAATCACAGAATCATCAAGGTTGGAAGAGACCTTCCAGATCTTCTAGTCCAACTGTCAACCCAGCACCACCAGAATCACCCCTAAACCCCATCCCAAAGTGCTACATCCAGATGCCACCTGAATGTTTCCAGAGACTCCACCACCTCCCTGGGCTGCTTGTTCCAATGCCTGAACACTCTCTCAGTGGAAAAAGGGTTTTTGAATATCTAATATGAACCTTGCCTGATGCAATTTAAGGCCATTTCCTCTCTTCCTGTCACTAAAGGCTTTCCAGAAGACACCGACCCCCACCCCACTAAAACCTCCTTTCAGGTCATTGCAGAGAGCAATGAGGTCCCCCCTGAGCCTCCCCTTCTCCAGACTCCACAAGCCCAGTTCCCTCAGCCATCCCTCAGCAGACATGTTTTCCAGAGCCTTCCCCAGCTCCGGTCCCTTCTCTGGACACGCTCCAGCCCCTCAAGGGCCTTTTGGCATGAGGGGCCAGAACTGGACACAGCACTCCAGGTGGGGCCTCCCTGTTGGAGGCGATAAGGAGGAAAGAGAAAAATATGAGGCATGGAGACGCATTTACAACCCTTAAATGGACTTTTAATACCGGACTTGACCCTTAATACCAATAATGACACTCACTGGATATGTCTGTTGTACCCCAGTTGTTCCCCAGTTTGATGTTATGATCTTATACAGTTCTATGTACCCCTGTTGTTGTTTTAAAATTTATCCACCATATTGTCCCCTTCTTCTTCCCTCAGTTTTCCCGCCTTTTCCCCTGTTTTCCCGCTCCTCTGCCTGCCATTGGCTAGGTTTTGGTGCAGTGCAGAGGTAGCTCCCATTGGTCCTTTCCATGATTACGCACAAACTCCTCCCCTCCTTACCCGATCATCCAATCACCCTCTTTCCTGAAGCTGTCAATCCCATGCTCCTCCCATGCTCCTCCCAGTTCTGGAACCTTCCCCAGACCAACCCTATTTAAGTCCCTGAGCTGCTTAATAAATTGGCATTGCTTCACCGGACCTTCGACCGTGTCTGAACCCTCATTCGCAGTGCTGTGACCCTATTCCTTACCCCAGCGGGTTGCGGCAAGTGGCGCCCAACGTGGGGCACAGTCGAAGGTCCCTTGTATCAAGGGAACTCCTGTGACTCCACTTGGGATCAGGCAGCGTCAAGAGGGACGCCTGCTCCGCCGACCCTCCCTCGTGCAGCCGACGGCTACAGGCTTCGACAGTCGTGTGGGCCACGCACCGGACAGGTGAGCCACGAGGGACATCCCTGACACCTTCCCCTTACTCCACACCCCGTAACTTATTTCACCGAGAGGAATAACATCGGAGAGTGTTCCCAAGTACCACCATGGGCTTAACGCTCTCCACCTCTCAGAAATTCGTTTATAGACGCCTCAAGGACTTTGTCATCGAGCACGGCCACCCGCTCGATAAAAAATCGGCCAAAGCATTAGCGAGGTGGCTGGACCGCCAGGGCTGTGCCATAAACGATAACATTACAATGGACAAATGGCAAGCCCTAGGATACCAACTGTGGCGGGACTCTGAACGAGGCAACAAATTGGCCAAGCAAGCGTTAATCGCTTGGAGGCTCGTTCTGATGGTGCTACAGCACCAAATGATGAACGCGAACACCAGCCTCACTAAAGACACACTTAAGGACACTAAAATCGATATGGACAATGAGGGCACACAAAATGGCGGGGAGACGGACACTGACACCACTCAACAAGATGGCGGGAGGGAGCGCGGAAGAAGGACGCGTCGATCACGAAATGGCGTCGAGGAGGGACCCCAGCGTCGCCCAGAGAGAAGGGGGGAGGGTGAAGAGCGCGAAAAGTCAGCGCGGGAAAAGAAAAGGCGGGCCCCTGTAGCTCCACCCCGTGGGCCGCCCCTCTCTCCTCCCACTCGTGGCGCGAGAAGTCCCTCCCCCGACGCGCCTTCGGACACGCCCACTTCCGTCACCCCAGTCTCCTCCCCGGATGTGTCGCCCTTACGGCACCGGCAGGAAGTAGTGGGCGGGGCAAGGGCAAAGGCCAAGCCTTCCTTCCGGGAATATGGCCGCGCCCGTAGGGCCCATAACACCAGGGCCTACCCCGCTCACCGAGATTCAGACAATGACTATGGGTGGGCACCGCGTTCCCCGGAAAGGCAACCATCCGTGCCTGATATCTGGGAGGCCTTCCGGGAGGAAGCTGCGCGGGCCCAGGATGTGGAATTTTTAAGGGCATTCCCGGTTTACTACGAGGAGGGGAAACCCCCCGAGTGGAGACCGGTGTCCTATCCCATGCTTAAGGATATTAAAAAGGCAATCGTAGAGTACGGGTTGGGGGCCCCATTTACAATCGGCCTCTTGGAATCCTTCTTTCTTGCCTACACCTTAATCCCCTATGACATTCGGGCCGTCATAGGAGGGCTTTTTACTACCGTTCAGGCCTCAGTCTTTGAGACTGAATGGAAAAAACGTATCGTTGCATTTGTCAACGAAAAAATGGAAAGAAGGGGGATTCCAACAAGGCAGGCCGTTGATATGCTTTATGGGGAGGGGAACTACTCCAGCAGAGGGGATCAGACCAGATTAGACCCCAAATTATTAAACACAACTAAAGAATTGGCTTTAGAAGCAGTGAAAAGAGTGGCGGACGCGTACGTGCAAGCGCCCTCTTTTACACTGATCAATCAGGGAGTTAAAGAGCCTTTCGTAGATTTTATTACGAGGCTTAAAGAAGCGATCGCTCGGCAAGTCCATCAAAAAGAATCTCAAGAAATTTTATTTAACAAATTAGTGATTGAAAAAGCAAATGAGGACTGCCAGAGAGTTTTGAAAATGCTCAAAGATCCAACTCTGCTGGAGATGATAGAGGCTTGCAAGAATGTAGGTTCCAATGCCCAGAAAGCAAGAATCATGGCCGCTGCATTTTCAGGGCCCCAACACTGTTTCGAGTGTGGGGAAAAAGGTCATTATCGTAAGCACTGCCCCAAATTTAGGTCGGAGCCTAACCTAAACCTGCCGAATACATTGTGCAGAAGGTGTGGGAAGGGTCGCCATTGGACCTCCAACTGTAGGTCCAAAACCAACATCAATGGCGAACCCCTTTCCCCAAAACAATCCCCACGGCTCCAAAAGCGAGTTACATTTTCATCAATGCCAGACCTTAGACAGTGTGCATGTGAGCACTCGGGAAACGGGGAGCTGAGCGCCAGGGGGGGCGCGATGACACAAGTTGCCCCCCACTCCATCTTGCGCCAGCCACGCCCAGCTACCCCGTAGTCCGACGGCCACCAGCGGACCCTGTTCCCCTTCGGGAACAGTGTAAACCCCTACCTTGGATTGTCCTACAAGCTATTCATCCATCTACACATTTAAGCTCATATGAACAGCTCGCAAGGGTCGTTCCATCCAACCCTGTAGACCCTGACTTGACATATTTAATTACATCTCACCTTTCAGCAGTCGGTAAAGGGATTGTAGTTGTACCCACACTCCTGACGGGCTTGACACCTAATAATATTGCCATCTGTCTAACTGTGCATCTTCCCCCCGTACAGCTGGAGGACCGCTTCCCCGTAGCGAAGATGGTCTCCACCGAAGACCTGCTGTGCGTTCTCTCGGCCGATGAGGAAGAGAGTCAGGCAGCGGAAAGGGAGGTCCTGTGGACCACCACCGTAAAAACATCACGCCCACTCCTAACCTGTTTTATTTACTTTTCGCAGCCGAGGAAACCGCAGCGGGTCAAGGTGGAGGGCCTACTCGACACGGGGGCGGATGTAACCATAATTGCCTCCAGAGACTGGCCGCACGCGTGGCCAGCTCAGTCAGCCTACATTCAAGTGAGCGGCGTGGGGGGAACACAGTACCCCGTCAGGAGTCGGGAGGTTTTAACGATCTACGGGCCGGAGGGTAGACCAGCGTCCCTTCAACCGTATGTATTAAACATTCCAATTACTTTGTGGGGACGGGACGCTATGGAGCAGTGGGAGCTCAAATTGGGCACCCTGACTCCAGAACAAAATTTTTAGGGGGGGTCACTGAAGTAAAGCAGCTCCCCAGACTGAGCTGGAAAACCGACACGCCAGTCTGGGTGGATCAGTGGCCCCTACCAACAAAAAAGCTGCAAATTCTTAATAATTTGGTCAATCAGGAACTCGAAAAAGGACACTTGGAGTCTTCCACCAGTCCCTGGAACACTCCAGTGTTCGTGATCCAAAAATCCTCAGGTTCCTGGAGATTTCTCCAGGACCTGCGCAAAGTTAATGAAGTCCTTGAGCCAATGGGAGCCCTCCAGCAGGGAATGCCTTCACCATCCATGCTCCCTGCTGAATGGCCCCTAGTGGTGATTGATATAAAGGACTGCTTTTTTCACATATTCCTCAATCCGGCTGATTCGGCTCGATTCGCTTTCTCTGTCCCTGCAATCAACTCTTGTGAACCTCACCGCAGGTTCCAGTGGCGTGTGCTTCCCCAGGGGATGAAAAACTCCCCAACGCTCTGCCAAATGTTCGTGGCAGAGGCGTTGAGGCCAATTCGGCTACAATACCCGCAGTCAATCATCTTCCATTATATGGATGATGTATTGATCTGCGCAAAAACTCAATTGGCAGTCGATGAGACACTAAATTCTACGATTTTGGCCCTAAAGAACAAAGGATTGGAGATCTCCCCTGAGAAAGTGCAGAGGGAAGCACCTTGGAGGTATCTCGGACTCCAAATTAATGCAAAAAATATCAGACCCCAGTCAGTAGAAATTGACAAAAATGTCCGAACTTTAAACGACCTCCAAAAGCTACTGGGTGCGATCAATTGGATCCGGCCTGTGTTGGGGATCACAACAGGAGATTTGCACCCCTTATTTGAGCTGCTACGAGGAGACGCTGACCTGTCCTCCCCCCGGCATTTAACATCAGATGCCATCAGATCCCTTACCACTGTTGAAAAGAAAATTTCTGAGAGACAGGCATGTAGGAGGATGGAGGGACTGCCATCCTCCTTAGTGGTGTTAAAAGAACAAAGACAACCGTTGGCCCTTCTGGGTCAGTTTTCTGGCGACTACCGAGACTTTTGCTTGTGGGAGTGGATGTTCCTCCCTCATCAATTCGGAAAAACCATCACCACTATAACTGAAATGATTGGAAAGATAATATTTAAAGGTCGCACTAGGTGTTTAGAACTTAGTGGGGAAGAACCAAATTTCATCTACCTCCCACTGACTTCTGAACACCTAGATCAACTGCTGCAGACCTCCATTGACTTTCAAATAGCCATCGGGGGTTACCCGGGAGAAATTCGGCTGCATCTCCCGGCGTGCCCATTTATACAAAGATTAGTACATATACCAATCAGGCTCAAAATTATGCAATCGGATATTCCAATTCCAAATGCAAAAACAATTTTTACCGATGGCTCGGGGAGAACCGGGAACGCTGTAATAGTGTGGAAGGAAAACAATGATTGGCACCAAGATATCCACAAAGTTCAAGGTTCTCCTCAGATCGTGGAACTCTCAGCAGTTGTACGCGCCTTCCAAATTTTTAGTGGTGAGTCAATTAACATTGTTTCTGATTCGGCGTATGTAGTGGGTGTGGTAAAGAGAATCGAAAATTCCTATTTAAAAGATGTCACTAATCAGAATCTGTTTCAATTGCTAACTAAATTATTGTTTCTAATAGAAAGACGCGAATTCGGCTATTACATCGTCCACACCCGCTCGCACACTACTCTACCCGGTCCTGTGGCGGAGGGGAACCAACTTGCTGACCATCTAGCAGGTATGGTTGTAACCCCCAATTTATATCAACAAGCGAAACTCTCGCATGAGTTTTTCCACCAGAATGCGCGATCGCTACAAAAACAATTCGGACTCAAATTATCTCAAGCAAAAGAAATCTTAAAGGCTTGCGCTGACTGCCAAACACTTACACCTGTTGTCCCAGAGGGGACAAACCCAAGAGGCTTGTCACCCCTAGAGATATGGCAGTCAGACGTGACCCATGTGGCTGAGTTTGGGAGACTAAAGTATGTACACGTGTCTATTGACACATTCTCAAAAATGATTGTAGCCACCGCGCATGCTGGAGAGAGGAGTAGCCATGTCAAAAAACACTTCCTGTCTGCATTCGCAAGGATGGGAGTCCCAAAACAGATTAAGACGGATAATGGACCCTCCTATGTGTCTGCAGACACGAAGAAGTTTTTTGAACAGTGGGGGATACAACATACCACAGGAATCCCCCACAACCCCACAGGGCAAGGTATTGTAGAACGTGCACACCAAAACATAAAGAACATGCTTAAAAAACAGAAAGGGGGGAGTATTGGCCTCTCCCCCCAAGAAAAATTAGAGAAAGTTATGTACGTTCTTAACTTTCTCAACATGATGGAGGATACAGAAACTCGCACAAGTAAAAGTCCTGTGGACCGCCATTTCAGGACCACAACATCGGTCCTATCCGATCAAAAAGCGAAAGTATTGTACCGGGACCCACTAATGGAGAAATGGACGGGCCCTTTCCCCTTAATCACCTGGGGGAAGGGCTACGCTTGTATTGCAGGTCCTGACGGGCCAAAGTGGGTCCCTGCCCGGCGCGTGAAAATCTTCCGGGAGCCAGCAACAACTACCAATTAAAAGAAGACACCTACAACACAACGAGAAACGACGATGCTGCAGATACCACACCTCATATGGATCTTCCTCCTGGCTACAACCGTCCATCGAGTGAATAACATCCCGCTTCAAGGATGGATGAACCAACCCGATCAAAATTTATGGGTAACGCTGGCCAAGGCTACAGGCACTGACACTCTATGCCTAGCCTTGACCAGCGCAGGCAGTCCCTTCAAGACTTGCCTAGTAGGGATCCCCATCTCTCCATCTGAATGGCCCGCGTTTGTATCACAAACGCGGGTCCGGGGACCCCTACCTCTAAACTCCCCCAACATGGCACAAGCCATATCAGCGCTCTCCTTCGTAGACATCCCTTTTCAAGAAATAGATCTTTTAGGTTCGCTTCCCGCTACCGCTTGCATTATTTTTCACCGCTATACCCAACCCATTCTGTTTACCCCTCTTAATGTAACTGCAACCAAGCCCATTTATAAAGGGACACACTCTCCGTGGTGCAATGGCTCAGTGGCCACCACCGTACCCACTGAGCACGTCCCACGGAACATGAGGCTCCCTAAGGGATTTTTCCTACTGTGTGGAGATCGGGCATGGCCTGGGATTAGAGCCTACCCGGAGGGAGGTCCCTGCACAATAGGAAAACTCGCCTTATTCAATCCAGCTAAATTCTATTTTGAAAATCAATTAGTGCACCAAAAAGAAAGAGCCAAAAGGTCCCTTTCATTTTCCATGGGCGCTCCCCTTCGTTTCCCTAATGCTAAGCCCGCGATTCCCAAACCTGCTGCTCCTAAAACACTACCTAAGTTCGATGTAACACCCCAGCCGATTCGGACTCTAGATTTTCTCCCTGCACCACATCTGAATCTTGGTAAGACCCAGTATTGGCCCACTCCTCTGCCCTTCCCAGAGGATTGCGATTCCAATATTCATATCTGGTCCAGGGTAAAAAACTTCTGGGCGTCTTTCCCTATCCCTGGGATAGGGACAGCGCATGCCCTCTCTCTCCTAACGCACCTTGGATGCTGGTTGACCAAGGAGGCGAATGCTACCACCCAGGCGATAGAGGGCTTGCTCGAAGACACCCAGAAGTTAAAAGAGGTGTCTTTGCAAAATCGGGCCGCCATAGATTTCCTTCTCCTGGCACACGGTCACGGGTGCCAGGAATTCGAGGGCATGTGTTGCATGAATTTTTCGGACCACTCCGAGTCTATACATCAAAGTATCAACCAGCTTAAGGGATTGGTCCGGGAAATTCATCAAGACAGAGGAGGCGGCCTCGATAGCCTCTTCGATTGGATCCAGTTGCCAAATTTTCCCCCTTGGACTAAAAAACTTATTATGCT
This sequence comes from Manacus candei, assembly GCF_025592945.1. Lineage (NCBI taxonomy): Eukaryota > Metazoa > Chordata > Aves > Passeriformes > Pipridae > Manacus > Manacus candei. The sequence goes on along the minus strand of NW_026138093.1, from coordinate 8,287,311 downwards.
TGGTGCTTTATTTCTTTTCGGTTCGGTCTCTATTTGTGTTTTTTTACCATGTTTGATTGTTTGTCTACGAAGGATGCTGCTAAAGACCATCGAAGCCAACATCGCAGCCGCTGCTGAAAGAAATAAAGAAGGGGGAGATGTTGGAGGCGATAAGGAGGAAAGAGAAAAATATGAGGCATGGAGACGCATTTACAACCCTTAAATGGACTTTTAATACCGGACTTGACCCTTAATACCAATAATGACACTCACTGGATATGTCTGTTGTACCCCAGTTGTTCCCCAGTTTGATGTTATGATGTTATACAGTTCTATGTACCCCTGTTGTTGTTTTAAAATTTATCCACCATATTGTCCCCTTCTTCTTCCCTCAGTTTTCCCGCCTTTTCCCCTGTTTTCCCGCTCCTCTGCCTGCCATTGGCTAGGTTTTGGTGCAGTGCAGAGGTAGCTCCCATTGGTCCTTTCCATGATTACGCACAAACTCCTCCCCTCCTTACCCGATCATCCAATCACCCTCTTTCCTGAAGCTGTCAATCCCATGCTCCTCCCATGCTCCTCCCAGTTCTGGAACCTTCCCCAGACCAACCCTATTTAAGTCCCTGAGCTGCTTAATAAATTGGCATTGCTTCACCGGACCTTCGACCGTGTCTGAACCCTCATTCGCAGTGCTGTGACCCTATTCCTTACCCCAGCGGGTTGCGGCACCTCCCCAGTGCCCAGCACAGAGGGGCAATCAGTTCTCTGCTCCTGCTGGCCACACTCTTCTCCACAAAGGCCACCATGCCCTTGGCCTTCTTGCCCCCCTGGGCACACTCTGCCTCATATCCAGCCCCTGTCAAGCAGCACCCCCAAGTCCCTTCCTGCTGAGCAGCTCTCCAGCCCCTCTGCCCCCAGCCTGGAGCGTTCCAGGGGGTTGTTGGGACCCAAGGGCAGGCCCTGACACTTGGCCTCATTGATCTAGCCTTTCCAGATCCCTCTGCAGAGCCTTCCTGCCCTCCAGCACATCCACACTCACACCCAGATCAGTCAGTCTCCCAAACAGGACAAAGTCTGACCACCAGCAGTCCAGGCTGTCAGTTCTGCTGCCCCCTCCTTCCTCCACCCAGAATGGAAAACTCCATCATTTTGGGGTCTCTCTGCCCGTCAGCTCCGACCACCACATCCCCCACCAGTCACAGAATCATGGAATGGTTTGGTTTGGAAGGGACCTTAAAGAGCATCTCAGTCCAACCCCCTTCCACTAGATCCAGAGCTCAGAGCCCCATCCAGCCTGGCCTTGAACACTTCCAGGGATGGGGCAGCCAGAACTTCTCTGAGCAACCTGTACCAGGATCTCACTACCATCGCAGTCCAGAAATTCTTCCTAATATCCCATCTAACCCTTCCCTTTCTCAGTGTGAAGCCATTCCCCTTGTCCTGTCACTCCAGGCCCTTGTCCAAAGTCTCTCTCCATCTTTCTGGTTGGCTCCCTTCAGGCACTGCAAGGCCACAATTAGGTCATTCCAAAGCCTTCTTTTCTTCAGCCTGAACAATTCTAATTCTCTCAGCCTTTCCTCACAGCAGAGCTGCTCCATCCCTCTGATCACCTTGATGGTCTCCTCTGGAGTCGCTCCAACAGGTCCATGTCCTTCCTGTGCTGGAGCCCAGAGCTGGAGGCAGCTCTGCAGGGGTGACAACATTACAGCCCTGTGTGTTCCAGCAAGGACACTGTGGAACCTCCTGGAACCAAGGGGTCATTGTGAAAATCCAAGGCTTCATGAAATCAGAGGAACCCTGGGACACTGTGGAACCTCATGGAACCAAGGGTTCATTGTGCCATGAAGGGCCTCATGGAACCAAGGGAGCCCTGAGACATTTCGGGCCCTCATAGAATCAGGGGCCATTGTGACACTGTGGAACCTCGGGGACTCAAAGGCCACTGTGACCCTGCAGGGCTCATGGAACCAAAGAATTCCTGGGACACTGTATTATCTCATGGAACCAAGGGGCCACTGTTTTATGTGTGGCCTCCTAGAACCAAAGGAGTCCTGAGACATTTTGCAAACTCATGGAATCAAGGGTCCATTATCACACTGCAGAGCCTTACGAAGCCAAATGGACCCTGTGACTCTGTGGAACCTCATGGAATCCAGTGGCCATTCCCACACTGTAAAACCTCATGGATACTCTCAGGTTCCCATTATTAAAAGACGTCTCTGCCCAAATTCAGCTGCAAGGGAGACCATGTGCCAAAGTCAGCAGTCCAGGTCTGATTTAACAGTAAATAGGAGGGAGAGAGAAAGAAAGAAAGAAAGAAAAAGAGAGAGAGAGAGGGGAAGGGGGTGGTGGGAAGACAGTGAGAGAGAGACAGAGATGAAGTCAATGTATCACACCATGTAGATCCCTGAGGCTCCCACCTGTCCTTCTTCACCCTGCTCTGCTCGGTGGAGGGTCCCCAAGTTGTGCTTCTGGGCTATCACTTTTATACAGTCCAAGCCCTGGGTATTCAGGGGGGTAGATGCTGTTCCCACAGCTTGGGCTGGCACATCTACAAGGACTTGCTTCCTTTCCCACAGCTTGCCACGGTGGGAGTTTTGCCCAGTGTGCTTCCAGTCTGCAGGTGGGAATCTTTGTCTGGATGGGTTCCCCAGACCTGCCTTACCAACCCTGGCTTCCTGTTGGGGTTGTCTGCTCTTTCCCACACTCTGCACAGTGCAGTTCTGTCCTGGGGGCTACTTCCAAAGCTTCACCTCCCTTTAGGCCTTGGAATTAAAGGCCTTCCTTTTTGCCACCAGTGCTTGTGTGTTGTGGTGCCTTATGGGATTTTCCTGCTTTGACAGTGTTTTGAGACAGTTCATTGTGCCCTTCAAGTCCTTCCATGTGCACACACACACCACTCTCACCAGTGTCTGGCCCTCCAAAGAACACAAGCCCTGATGATTTGTAGCTCCCACTCCAGTGGTTGGCACTTGGAGCTCCCTCCTTACCCAGAACTCAGAGCTCCCTTGTGCCAGAAAGTTTAAAGAGATTGTGCCTCATTCTGCCAAGACAACCCTTGGAAAAAGGTGTCCCTCTGTGTTTCCTGGGATAAGAGCACTCTATTGTCATCTTCCAAAACCTTGGAGAGGTCCCAGAGATCTCCCAGGAGGGAATTTGGGGCCTCAGGCACAGGACCCGTATATAGAGGCTGAGGACTCAGGGGTCAGTGATGTGGAAATTGAGGACAGTAGAGGAGTAGGCTGAGAGGTCTGGAAGGGGGGTGTGAGAGCTGGTGGAGCTTTTCTTCATGGCAGAAAAGAGCCTAAGAAAGAAGTAGTGCCACCAAGGGCAGCTGGGGTGGCCTAGACTGGTGACAAGAAGTAAGAAATTTCCCTCCAAGGTCAGTGTTGTGGTGCAATATGTCACAAAGAAGGAGTCTGGATGAGCCCAAGGCTTTGTGTGTGCAGGAAGAGCCAGGGAGGACGCAGAGATGTCAGTGCAGGAAGGTGCCAGCCAGGTGGGGCAGCCGGGGGGATGACGACAGCCTGCAGGGAAAGGGGCAGGGCATGGACACCGTAGGACAACCTGGGCTGGAGAGGAGACAGGCATGGGGAGAAGCTGAAAGGCCCTGACACAGCCACCTTCTGCAGGCCTTTGGCCAGGGCTGCTGTCTGTGCCCCTGATGCCAGGAGGAGGGGAGTGGCCCTTGCAGCCCTGGGGCCTCATGGCCTCCTTGTCCCTGCTCAGCAGCCTGGCAGGTGCCACCCCATGGTCCTGCCCTTGGCATTGCACATCCCACATCCCAGTGCCCCAGGAAGAGCCCTGAGGAATGAGGCAGGGACAGGATGTCCCTTCCCAGGGGCTGGGGGTAAGGGCTTGGTCCTCTGGATTAAGGAAACAAGTCAAGGTTTATTCAGCATCAGAGCCACCTTTCCCTTGCTTTTCCATCCTTGTCATCACTGTCTGCAGTTTTCTGCTCTAACTGGAACCTGGGGACACGTTCTCAGTTATGCCCCTCAGTGAGACTCATTAGCACTAAAGGAAACTTTAGTGTTTCAATCTCACTTTGACTTTTTGAGAAGTTGTTTGAACTTCCTCTCAGGGACTGAGTCTCTTGTAAACAACATCAAACCCCCCGAGGGTCATGAAATGCCTGGGGCTGTTGCTGTGCTGCTGAGCTGGGCAGGGCTCCTGACACACAGGGAGCTCCTGGCAACCCAGAAGAGCTTCAAAGAGACAGCTCTGCTGGTGAGCAGCTCCTCTGCACAGCCCAGCAGGGCTGAGGGCACTGCCAGGGCAGCTCAGGGACACCAGCAGGGCACAGACACAGCTTCAAGGGGATCAGCACTGGTAGGATGGCTGAGAGCTCCCTGCAGGAGGAATCTTGGCAGGGTGCACACGGTGAGTCTGTGGCTGCAGGGCAGTGCAGGGGCAGCTCCTGGAGGCATCTCCTAAAGCTGGCCCAGCCCCAGCTGATGGGATGGGTGAGCAGGGGCTGTTTTGGGGCACTTTGGAAGAGCTGTGAAGCCGGGGGTGCAGCCAGGGGTGCCCAGGGCTGTGGGGCAGAGCAGGGTCCTGCAGCCCAGGGTGCTGTGCTGGGCAGGGACTCTGCAGCCTGCCAGGGGCAGCTCTCAGCCGGCCCAGGGAGCTGCTGCCAGGGCTGGGGGAGAAGGGCTGTGGGCAAGGAGCAAACCTGGCAGCTGAGGGAGGATCTTTTCCATGTCTTGCTATTGCAGGATCAGACCTGCTCACAGCTCCACACCACTACAGGATATTGAATGGAGAAATTTTTGCAAGTTCAGAAAAGACAGGGGCTACAGGAAAGAAATTAGTCCTGAGGTGTGTTTCCTGCTTAGGCATTGTAGCAGAGACATTGTTCTCTCAGTTCTGGAGGCTGCACTGAAATTTAAACTCTTTTACTCTCAGAGGTGAATATTTCAGGCAGGATCAGAAATGAGCACAGGATCCTGGGCAGTGCTGAGCCTTCCCTTGGGGGTGGGCACTCTCTTGTCCCAGCCCTTGGCTTCTCTGCAGGAGGGGTCCTGTCCTGCTCTGTCCAGCACAGCTGCATCTCTGGGCTGGCACAGGGGACACTTCACAGAGCTGCCCTTTCAAGCAGCACTGCCCTGCTCTCAGGACAGATCTTGGTGGGGTTTTTAAAGATGAATCTGTGTGTGTAGTCATCTTCAAGGCAGCCCAAGGGAAAGTGCAGGGCAGATGGGAAACAGGCTGAGAGGCACTGCAGCTCTCCTGGCTCTGGAATAAACAAGGGAGAGCTCAGCCCTTCTGCCTGTCCTGTCTCAATACTCGTCAGATTTGTAATCAGAAAAATTTGCCCTTAAATAACCAGATGTTATGATTGTAACCAAACAACCCATTCAAAATTATTTTAAGGATACTCTCTGCCTTTCTTCTGCAGCCCAAATTGCTCCAGGACAACAGTACAGGAATTGAACTTTTCCATTAAAGGTGGGTTCCATGTGACAACCCCTGTGATCATGAGAGCTGTCCCAAACCAGCTCCATGTCTGCACTGCAGCAGAGCAAAGCTGAGTCCTTGGCAGCACATGGCCAGAGCTCCTGCTCCTCACAGCACCCTCAGAGAGCACAAACCAGAAATGAAATGCCTTGACTTGGAGGGGATTTCCCTAAACACTGCACTGGCTTTGCTGAGAGGGGGCTGTCTTAATTGTTCGCTTTATTTTCCTTTTTTGAACAGACTCTGTCCTAAGGAGCAGCAAATGTCCAACAGCAGCTCCATGGCCCAGTTCCTCCTCCTGGCATTCGCAGACAGGCGGGAGCTGCAGCTCCTGCACTTCTGGCTCTTCCTGGCCATCTCCCTGGCTGCCCTCCTGGTCAACGGCCTCATCCTCAGCGCCGTAGCCTGTGACCACCACCTGCACACCCCCATGGGCTTCTTCCTGCTCAACCTCTCCCTCACAGACCTGGGCTGCATCTGCACCACTGTCCCCAAAGCCATGCACAACTCCCTCCAGAACACCACAACCATCTCCTACACAGGATGTGCTGCACAGCTCTTTTTCTTTGTCTTCTTCATGTTATCAGAGTACTGTCTCCTCACCATCATGTGCTACGACCGCTACGTTGCCATCTGCAAACCCCTGCACTACGGGACCCTCCTGGGCAGCAGAGCTTGTGCCCACATGGCAGCAGCTGCCTGGGCCACTGGCTTTCTCACTGCTCTGCTGCACACAGCCAATACATTTTCCCTGCCCCTGTGCCAGGGCAATGCCCTGGGCCAGTTCTTCTGTGAAATCCCACACATCCTCAAACTCTCCTGCTCACACTCAGGCTACCTCAGGGAAATTGGGCTCATTGGGGTTGGTGTCTGTTTGGTGTTTGGTTCTTTAATTTTCATTGTTTTCTCCTATGTGCAGATCTTCAGGGCTGTGCTGAGGATCCCCTCTCAGCAGGGACAGCACAAAGCCTTTTCCACGTGCCTCCCTCACCTGGTCGTGGTCTCCCTGTTCCTCAGCACTGGCATGTTTTCTGACCTGAAGCCCCCCTCCATCTCCTCCCCATCCCTAGATCTGATTGTGTCAGTTCTGTACTCGGTGGTTCCTCCAGCACTGAACCCCCTCATCTACAGCCTCAGGAACCAGGAGCTCAAGGATGCCATAAGGAAAATGATGACTGGATGCTTTTCAGGAGCAACAACCTGCCTCTTTTCTTCTGCAGAACACTCACTGTGTAATCTTTTACTGGCCCAGCCTGCCTTCTAAAGCTTTTGAGAGTGCCAGTGGGGGGTGGTTTCTAACTTTTTTTCTCTTTTAATGTTGTTAACACAGAAATTTATTCTTCATCTCATACCTAATTCACTCTCTAATTCTTTCTTTTGACCCACAATTGTTTAAATGAGGGATCATTCTCTGTGTGCATTTAAACAAAGTAAAAGTTCCTGCAGCAACTTCTTTGTCAAACATCTTGCCTTTGTTATTCTGTACATGAGGAACCAAAATCTCTGAGTAGAATAAAGGACTTGAATTCTTTTTTCCAGATTCTCCCTCCAAGAACTTCCCTGAAGCTGGAGGGCAGTGCCTGTGTGCAGAGGAGAAGGGCTAAAGAGTCCTGGTTCAGGAGCACTGCCAGGGAGCAGCAGCTCTTGGCCTTTTCAGAGATGCTGTTTTTCCACTGCCTCCCTCTCCTTTCTGCTCCTTGCCCAAGGCTGAGTGCTCTGACAGCTCAGTCACTGCTGTGTGTCAGTCCTGTGACCATGGGCTGTGACTCCTCTCTGTGCCCCAGGAGCTGCTGTGCCCTTCAGGGGGGCTGGGGCTGTGGGGGGAGTGCCCAGAGCTCTGCAGCACCCTGGGCTGGGCACTGCTGTGGGGCCAGACCAGACTGGGCTGCTCCACCCGTTGACCTCTATAATGAAATCACTTGTAATTTTCTCCTGCAGAACCATGAGAATGTGTGTTGTGTCCTGAGCACTAGACTGGACCTGTGGGATATTGAAAAGGGTTTGGTGTCAGGGATATTGAGAAGGCTGGGCAGTGTCACTGGGAGACCTCTCCCAAACACTTGGAAAGGCCAGAGCCAGCCCAGAGCTTCCTGGGGCCTTGGCAAAGGCAGACATGGAACCAGTCTGCAAACAGGGCAGCAAGGAGGGTTGGGAGAGTTCCAGATTGCTCAGGCTTAGCAGGGAAGGGGATATGACAAGTCTTCCTGCAGCCATTCCCAGGCATGGGAAGGATAAGGCAGGGATTGCAGAACCCCTGTGGGAAGGAAAAGAAGGGGATGTTCTGTGCCCAGACTGTTTCAAGGCTCTTGACATTGTCTCCTGTGATCTCCTTAGAGGCAGACTGGTGACAGCTGGACTGGAGAAGTGAAACATGTGGTGAGTGGGAAGCTGAATGACTGATGAGGGTCAAAAGTCATGGCACAAATTCCTCTTGGCAGCAACTCCCAGGTGACATCCATCAGGGACCAGCCCTTGACCATTCCTATGGAACACCTTTATTATGTCTCTGGGTGATGGGATGAAATGCACTTTCCACTCCTTTGCGGATGATGCCAAGTTGCAGCGAGTCTGTGAGAAACCTCGTCCAGTTAATGGTGACTTGGACAAAAAATGTGGTCAAGATGAGTGAGTGGGATAAACTGGTCTTGCCATCAGGTGCCCAGCAAGGCCCAAGACAATGAAGAAAAAACTCATGGGTCAGAGGAAAGGAAAATCAAAAGGAGGGAAAAAGACCAAACACAACCAAACCAAACCCAAACAAACACAGAATGACAGAATATGCTGAGGTGGAAGGGACCCACAAGGCTCATCCCGTCCAACCCAACTCTTCCATTGCCATCTGCCCCCACCCCAGCAGGTTCTGGAGCAAAGCACAGCTGAGGTCCAGCACAGTTCTGCTCTGACACAAAGAACCTGCAGTCAGGGACAGGAAGAGGACAAAGTCTTGTTTAACCAGCCTGAGGAATAATGGGATCAATGACCTCCTCTATCCCTGGGCACTTGAATGACCCTGTAGATCAGGTTTGGTAGCAGGGAGGGGGCTGCAGGTTTCCCTTAGGGAAGAGGAGATCAGGAGTTGACTCTGTGTCAGAGAGAGCCAGTTTCAGGTGGCTCCAAAATGGACCAGCCAGTGCCCAAAGCTGAGCCAAAAAGCAATTCCAGAGGCACCTCTGTGATAACCCTTTGGAGAAAGGATAACATTCAGGGTGCTGGAACCCAGAGAGGAGTGAGAGAAATGGGGGAGAAACAACCCTGCAGGCACCAAGGGGAGTGGAGAAGAAGGAGGAGTGAGAGAGCCTTGGTGGACACCTGGCAGCCAAAAGCCAACCCCCAGCCCTGAGAGCCACAGTTGAGCCCAGCACAAAGCTCCTTTAGGTCTGGAGGTTCTTTGCAGCAGCTTTTTAGCAGAGCTGCCAGCTGGGTCATCAAAGGGGATGCTCAGCTGGGTCTGAAACCTGGGTGATCCTTGTCAGCCTTGGCTCTGCAGGAAAGAACTATAGAATCCGAAATAGTTTGAATCAGATGAGACCTTTATAGGACATCTAGTCCAATCCCCCCACAGTGAACAGGTTTACATTCAACTAGATCAGATTGCTCAGAGCCCTTTCTAACCTGGCCTTGAATGTTTCCAAGGGTGGGGCATCTATGACCTCTCTGGGCAACCTGTGCCAGTGTTTCATCACCTTCAGTGTAAAAAATTTCTTCCTTCTATCTAGTTCAAATCTGCTCTTTTTTAGTTGAAAACCATTATCACTTGTCTTATTACAACTAAGTCTGTGCCCATCCTTCTTATAGGTATGATCTCAGGAGCTCCTGACAAACCTTGACCAAACCAGCTGAGCAATGAAGAGCCCCTGGACTGGACCAGGGGTGTGGTGAAAGTGTCCCTGGACTACCAGGGCTTGTGGGAAAGTGTCCCTGGACTGGACCAGCTGCTCCTGGATCATAAAGGCAGGAACAATCTGGAGTGGAACAGTTGGGGAACACAGGATAATCAGTCATCCCATGAAAGCCTTGGAACATTCCCTAAATGAATCATAACCCAAATGGAACAGTTTGGATACAATTCCCAAATACTGTGGAAACTCCAGTCATTCCTGACACCAGGATGGAAATTCAGCAGATCACTAAAGCCAGTCACCTTGAGAGCCCACAACCAGCGGGGCTGAGGGAGGCCCTGGCAGCTCCCCAGCACCTCCCTCTCAGTGGGACACCTCTGGCAGCCTCTACCAGCTCGGGAACCCTCCAGTTTGCAACACTCCAAAGACCCTCCCTGATGCCCAGGACAATTCTGATCCCCCTCAACAAACACTTCATCTGTGACCATTGTCTGGTGGGAAACACAAAGGGATTTGGGGGAGTGTTTCCCTGACAACAAAGAGAATTTGGGAGAGGGACCTTTCCCCACCCAGCTCTTGATGTGTCCACACATCTCTGCCTGGGTGTGGGTGTGAATTGACTGTGGGGTGAATGTTGTTTTTGTGAATCTCTAATTCAGTCACTGTTAAAATTGTAGCAAATGCTATTGAATCACTTGATAACTGATAAACTGGTCAATAATTAAATGCTACTAATCTCTTTTGCCCCCTTATATTTGTGTCCAAATACTTTGTGCCCTGACCCTCTTGCATCCCAAGGCTCTGTGTAAATCATTCTCTTTCATCAAAAAATATAGATTTTTTGTGATGTCCATTTTAAAATCTTCCCCCTTAGCTAAACTACAAAACAACTCCAATTAGTTGTTGACGTCTTGAAGACAATTAAAGGAAGGGAAATAATTTGTTTTTCAATGTTTTAATGGGTCCCACAGTGTGTTTGGAGCTGCATCAGCTGTCAGTCCAAGATGGGCCATGTCAGAACTGGTGAGGTTGGGGGGTGAGGAGAAAGGCTGATCATACAGGGTCAGTCTGGATCTCCTGAGGAGACACTCAGCATCAAGATCACTTGGAGAACACCTCTATCACCTCTCCTCTGAACTAAAAAATGTCCATCCTTAAAAAGAAAAAGTACAAACTTTGAAGACTTGTTTTGAAATTGCCTTGAAGACAATTAAAGGAAGACAAAGAGATCCTGAGGGATTTCTGCATTTTAATGAGCCCCACGGTGTGTTTGCAGCCCAGCCCATGATCCTGAGGTACTGAGAGAAGATTGAAGCAGCTGCTGAAGAAGTCAGAAGCCAAAGTGCAAGTGCCTTGAAGCATTGCTGGGCCCCACTGAGGGCAGGCACTGCCAAAGCCTCCCCAGGGACTCCTTGGAGCAGCTCCTTGGAGGCCAGGAGTGCAGGCAGACAAAGGCTCTGGGCAGGCCCCTGCAATGCTGAGCAAAGCCTGCCTTGGTTTTGTGGAGCGCAAAGGCCAAGGGCTGAGCCCCAGGCCCTGGCCCAGCAGATCCTGTCCCTCCTGGCTGGCTCAGGGCTGTTTGGGGGGCACTGGGATGGGAGGGGGAGGAACAACCAAGGCCCAAAACTGGGCAACCCCTGCCAGGCTCCTGAGGGAGGGGCGAGGCAGAAACCAAGTGCAGAACCTGCCAGGCAAGTGTCTTGTGGTGGCCTGAGTGGCAGAGGCAGCTGCCAGAGGCAAGGGGACAAAGGCCTGGGTGCCTTTGGGCCTTGCAGCCCTGCCAGAGCCCTTGGCCATCTCTCCTGCAGGCTGTCCTGCCCTGGCCCTGCTGCTGCTCTGGCCTTGCAGGCTGCACACACCCCTCCTGCTTTCCCACCCCCTCCCAGCAGCATTTCTAGACCCTCCCTGATGGCTCTGCACCAGCTCTGGCTGTTGCCATGTGCACTTGGCCTTCTGAACTTGGATCCTGAGCCCCTGTGCCACAGGACATCCCTGCCAGAGCCCAGGCCCTTCTCCTGGGGGTCACTGCAGAGCTGAGCAGATCCAGGTCACCTCCCATTCCTCTGCCAACCCCCTGGGCCTGCTCTGGGCCCTCCAGGTCCTTGCCCTGCTCCCAAGGGCTGTGGGGGTGCTGAATGGTCAGGGCTTGGGGTTTAGAGCTCAGGGTGGGGATTAGGGAGAACTTTGGGAGGTTTGTTGTTCTGCTGGCAGTGTCTGGTTCATGATTAGGGGAAGAGATTTTTAGGCTGGGTTAGGATTAAAGCTTGGCTTTTCATACTGGTAATACAGATTTGGGAATGGGATGGGCATTGGAGTTTGGACTTCTGGGTTTGGGGTTTGCCTTTGAGGTCTGGTTGAGGTTGGGATTAGAGCAGTGGATTCCTTTCCATGGGAGGGGCAGCACTTTTATGTCATGTTGGGGCTTGAGGTTACAAATAAGGTAAAGGTCTCTCAGGAATGTTTGCCCAGTCATTGTTTCAGCACCCTCAGCATTCCCTGAACCTGTTTTTACCTCATCAAAATCTTTCCTCTCTCTTGGCCAAGCCCCTCTTTCCTTCCCCAAATATCCAATCCTTTTGGTCTCAGTTCCTCCTAATCTCCCCCAATCTTTCATCTCGGTGGGGTCAGCTCTGTGATGACTCTGTGCAATCTCATGGAATCAAGGGGCCATTGTGACACTGGGGAAACTCGTGGAAAAATGGAACCTAGGGACACTGTACAACTTCATGGAATCAAGGGGTCACTCTGACACTGAGGACACATCATGGACTCAAGGGGCCACAGGGCATTATGGAGCCAAAGGAACCCAGGGACACTGTGCAGCCTCATGGAATTGGGGGCCATTTTGACACTGCAGGACCTCATGGAAACAAGAGAAAATCCCGGTTTATCCAGGTCCTGAGGGTGATTCAGAAGGGAGGCAGCAGTGATTTCTCCCTACAGACCCACCACTCCAATGGTCTCTCCCTGCAGTCCATGGGTGTCCTCAGCATTTTCCCCAGTGCCTCCCTGCCCTGAAGGTTTCTGGCCATCAGGCTGGAGCTGAGGGGGTTGGGCAGGTGCCTGAGGAGGGGGTAGAACAAGGGCTGTGTCCAGCTGTGCCAGGAGGGCTCTGCTGGGCAAGGATGAGGAGGCTGCAGAAAACAGTGGCACTGGGGAGGTGAGAGGAGCAGCTGGAGAGACCTTGTGCCTGCCCACGCTGGGCAGGAGCTGCCCCAGGATGGCAGCTCTGAAGCACTCCCAGGATGTCCCTGTGAACAGGAGGGGAAGACTGGATCTGAAAATGGAACCTGGAAAGCAGAGAGCAGGAGTGTCATGGGGACACTGCAGGAGAGTTCCAGCCCTGCAGCAAGGTCACAGAAGAAGTGATCCACTGCCCTCAGAAGATCCCACAGCATCCTGGAGATGCTGGAAGGGATCCCAACTCTGCTTGAGAAGTTCCCAGGGCCTGTCCCTGCCTGTGCTCCAAGGGCTTCCAACCCACAGGACTGTGCTCAGAGAGCACTCAGGCCTTACAGTGAGAAAGGGGCTCAGGAGGACAGTGTGGAAGTGGCAAGAGAGCAGCTCTGCAAAGACCAAGCACTGCTGCTCCCTGGCAGTGCTGCTGGGCTGGGATTATTGTCCCCTTGCTGTTTGCAAATACACCCTGTCCTGCAGTGTGCTGTCCTTTAGGAACAGCTAAGAAGGGTCTTGGACAAAGAAGGCACTGCAGGGTCCTTTATTTTGTTTAAATACTCAGCCAGTACAATTCATCATTTATACAGTCTCTGGGTCAAAATCAAAAGGTGGACATAAAATTAGGAGGCAGATGCCTAAGAATATTTCATTGCACAGAAAATTATTGCAAGACGAACCCAATGACCTCCACGAAAAACCTGTACAAAAAGGTTAGACCATTAAGGAGTCCCATTCTGAATGCTACACACCAGAACACAGGCACTTTATTGCTCCTGAAAAGCATCCAGTCATCATTTTTCTCAGGGCATCCTTGAGCTCCTGGTTCCTCAGGCTGTAGATGAAGGGGTTCAGTGCTGGAGGCACCACCGAGTACAGAACTGACAGGGCCAGATCCAGGGATGGGGAGGAGATGGAGGGGGGCTTCAGGTAGGCAAATGCTGCAGTGCTGATAAACAGGGAGACCACAGCCAGGTGAGGGAGGCACGTGGAAAAGGCTTTGTGCTGTCCCTGCTGAGAGGGGATCCTCAGCACAGCCCTGAAGATCTGCACATAGGAGAAAATAATGAAACCAAAACACCCAAATGCTAAAGAGATGGAAATCAAGAGAAGCCCGAGTTCCCTGTTGTAGGAATGTGAGCAGGAGAGCTTGAGGATGTGTGGGAGTTCACAGAAGAACTGGCCCAGGGCATTGCCCTGGCACAGGGGCAGGGAAAATGTATTGGCTGTGAGCAGCAGAGCACTGAGAAACCCAGCGGCCCAGGCAGCTGCTGCCATGTGGGCACAAGCTCTGCTGCCCAGGAGGGTCCCGTAGTGCAGGGGTTTGCAGATGGCAACATAGCGGTCGTAGCACATGATGGTGAGGAGATAATACTCTGCTGAGATGAAAAACAGAAAGAAAAAGAGCTGTGCAGCACATCCCATGTAGGAGATGGTTGTGTTGTTCTGGAGGGAATTGTGCATGGCTTTGGGGACAGTGGTGCAGATGGATCCCAGGTCTGTGAGGGAGAGGTTGAGCAGGAAGAAACCCATGGGGGTGTGCAGGTGGTGGTCACAGGCTACGGCGCTGAGGATGAGGCCGTTGGCCAGGAGGGCAGCCAGGGAGATGGCCAGGAAGAGCCAGAAGTGCAGGAGCTGCAGCTCCCTCCTGTCTGAGAATGCCAGGAGGAGGAACTGGGACATGGAGCTGCTGTTGGACATTTGCTGCCTCTGGGTTTTTGTTTCCCACACAGGAGAAGAAGACATTAAGAGGACAGTTAGTGTGGACTTATCTAAACAAAGTCAAAGCTGTATTCTACAGACACTCCCCATGTCACACACAGACAGCCTTTTGATTTCCTAGGAGATCTTCCTTCAGCTCCAGTACTGGGTCCCTACTGAACAGCATTTTCTCTGTTTTAGCATCACTGTGCTTCTGTACAGGGGTTTCACATAACAAGGATATGTTTAGGGACAGGTTTCCATCCTGGAGGAGAATTCACAGCTTGGAAGGAAACCTCAGGGAGACAGTCAAGTGTCCTTATGATGGCATTTGATTTAAGCAGACTCAGCTCCTTCCCCAGCACCACAGACTGCACTGGTAGGGGTCATATTCCGTTTGCAGGTGCAAAAAGGACATCTCAGACTAGTCCTGATGGGTCTAGTAGAGGTGATGCTGGTGCTGCCCACAGGCAGAGCAGTGGCTGAAAGCACATTAGGAAGCTCAGATAGGCCTACTGAGCACTCACAGTTCAGATGTCTCAGGGACTTGTCAAAAATAATACTTTCTTAATTATTTATTCCTCCCATTCCTCAAGAGCAGGAAACTGGAAACACAATCTCAGGAAATTTCTTTAACCTTATAAAAATCTTTGTCTTGGAAATATTCTGAGAGGGAGCTGGAGCTCTGAGCATGTCCTCCTCCTCTGCACTCCAGATGCTCTCAGAGTTGCACTTAGAGAATCTGTAGTTGGTGGGCAGTGCCAGCTTTCCCAGATGCCTCCAAAAGCTGCAGTCCCATTGCCCTGCATGACCAGACTTCCTGTGCCAAGATCTGTTAAAAATTCTCCCCCAGTGAGGTCTCAGCATCTTTCTACATCTGACAGCCTTTAACTTCTCTCTGTCTCACTCCCCTGCCCTGGGTGCTGCAGGCAGTGCCCTCAGCCCTGCTGGGCTGTGCAGAGGAGCTGCTCACCAGCAGAGCTGTCTCTTTGAAGCTCTTCTTGCTTGCCAGGAGCTCCCTGTGTGCCAGGAGCCCGGCCCAGCTCAGCAACACAGCAACAGGCCCAACTCATTTAATGACCCTTGGGGGGGTTTGTTGTTGTTTACATGAGACTCAGTCCCTGAGAGGAAGTTCAAACAACTTTTCAAGAAGTCAAAGTGAGATTCAAACACAAAATTTCTTGTAGTGCTAATGAGTCTCATTGAGGGACACAACTGAGAACGTGTCCCCAGGTTCCAGTTAGAGCAGAAAAGTGCAGACAGTGATGACAAGGATGGACAAGCAAGGGAAAGGTGGCTCTGATGCTCAGGAAACCTGGATGTGTTTCATTAATTTGAAGGGACAAGCCCTGACCCCCAGCCCCTGTGAAGGCAGATGCTGTCCCTGCCTCATTCCGCAGGGCTCTTCCTGGGGCACTGGGATGTGGGATGTGCAATGCCAAGGGCAGGACCATGGGGTGGCACCTGCCAGGCTGCTGAGCAGGGACAAGGAGGCCATGAGGCCCCAGGGCTGCAAGGGGCACTCCCCTCCTCCTGGTCTCAGGGGCACAGACAGCAGCCCTGGCCAAAGGCCTGCAGAAGGTGGCTGTGTCAGGGCCTTTCAGCTTCTCCCCATGCCTGTCTCCTCTCCAACCCAGGCTGTCCTACGGTGTCCATGCCCTGCCCCTTTCCCTGCAGGCTGTCGTCATCCCCCCGGCTGCCCCACCTGGCTGGCACCTTCCTGCACTGACATCTCTGCGTCCTCCCTGGCTCTTCCTGCACACACAGCCTTGGGCTCATCCAGACTCCTTCTTTGTGACATATTGCACCACAACACTGACCTCAGAGGGAAATTTCTGACTTCTTGTCACCAGTCTAGGCCACCCCAGCTGCCCTTGGTGGCACTACTTCTTTCTTAGGCTCTTTTCTGCCATGAAGAAAAGCTCCACCAGCTCTCACACCCCCCTTCCAGACCTCTCAGCCTACTCCTCTACTGTCCTCAATCTTCACACCCCTGACCCCTGAGTCCTCAGCCTCTATATAAGGGTCATGTGCTTGAGGCCCCAAATTCCTTCCTGGGAGATCTCTGGGACCTCTCCAAGGTTTTGGAAGATGACAATAGAGTGCTCTTATCCCAGGAAACACAGAGGGACACTTTTTTCCCAGGGTTGTCTTGGCAGAATGGGGCACAATCTCTTTAAACTTTCTGGCACAAGGGAGCTCTGAGCTCTGGGTACGGAGGGAGCTCCAAGTGCCAACCACTGGAGTGGGAGCTACAAATCATCAGGGCTTGTGTTCTTTGGAGGGCCAGACACTGGGGAGAGTGGGGTGTGTGTGCACATACAGGGACTTGAAGGGCACAATGAACTGTCTCAAAACACTGTCAAAGCAGGAAAATCCCATAAGGCACCACAAGACCTAAGTACTGGTGGCAAACAGGAAGGCCTTTAATTCCAAGGCCTAAAGGGAGGTGAAGCTCTGGAAGTAGCCCACAGGACAGAATTGCACAATTTCTTTCTCTCTCTCTCCCTCATATTTACTGTTAAATCAAAGCTGGACTGCTGACTTTGGCACATGGTCTCCTTTGCAGCTGAATTTGGGCAGAGGTGTCTGATGTGGTTTGAAGCTGGCTCCCTGCCAAGTCTCCAAACCCTACCACAAGAAGTCCGTCCCGCCCCCCAAAACCTCAGGGAGAAGAGGGAGAAAAGACAACTAAGAAAAACCGGAACTGGAGAGAGACAGCTAAAGTGATATATATAAATATATTTACACTTATGTACTGTTAGATACAATTTGAAATATATATACAATTTCACAAGGGAAAGGGAAGGGAAAGGGAACAAAACCAAAATAAAAAATATATATCCCAATTAGTAGCCCGAGATCTAGTAACTAAAGAGTTAGCAAAGAAAAATCCCACCACTCTCCTTGGGAAAACCGAGATTCTCTCCGGAACGATCGCCGGCAACCTCCGCCTCCCAAGGTCGACAAGGCCTTACCAGGCCTCGCTCCCCAGCACGGCAGACTCAACAGCAGGGAACCTGCACCTCCAAGCTGCCAGAAGGAAAGAGAACGAACACCTTTTCTCCTTCCTTCTTATAGTCTGGCTTACGTAAAAATCATAGGGAATACTGGGTAAATCTGGACCCTTCCTTGGTTACAAACTGGTCACCAAGGAAGGCCTAGCCCAAACCACCACAGTGTCTCTTAATAATGGGAACCTGAGAGTATCCAAGAGGTTTTAGAGGGTGGGAATGGCCACTAGATTCCATGAGGTTCCACAGAGTCTCAGGGTCCATTTGGCTTCATAAGGCTCTGCAGTGTGATAATGGACCCTTGATTCCATGGGTTTGCAAAATGTGTCAGAACTCCTTTGGTTCTAGGAGGCCCCACATATCACAGTGGCCCCTTGGTTCCATGAGATTCCACAGTGTCCCAGGAATGCTTTGGTTCCATGAGCCCTGCAGTGTCACAATGGCCCCTTGATTCCATGAGGTTCCACAATGCCAATATGGGTCCTTGATTTCTTTAGGTCCACAGTGTCCCAGGATCCCTTTGTCTCCCTCACGCTCTGCAGTGTCAGAGTGGCCCCTTGATTCCATGAGGTTCTGAAAAGTCTCAGGGTTCCATGGGTTCCATGAGGCCCTGCAGTGTCACAGTGGCCTAGTAATTCCATGTGGTTCCACATTGTCCCAGGGTTCCTTTGGTTCCATGAGTCCCTGAGGTTCCTCAGTGTCACAATGGCCCCTTGATTCTATGAGGTCCCGAAATGCCTCAGGGCTCCCTTAGTTCCAAGAGGCCCTTCATGGCACAATGAACCCTTGGTTCCATGAGGTTCCACAGTGTCTCAGAGTTCCTTTGGCTCCAGAAGGCCCTACAGTGTCACAATGGCCCCTTTACTCCAGGAGGTTCCACAGTGTCCTTGCTGGAACACACAGGGCTGTAATGTTGTCACCCCTGCAGAGCTGCCTCCAGCTCTGGGCTCCAGCACAGGAAGGACATGGACCTGTTGGAGCGAGTCCAGAGGAGACCATCAAAGGGATCAGAGGGCTGGAGCAGCTCTGCTGTGAGGAAAGGCTGAGAGAATTGGGATTGTTGAGGTTGGAGAAGAGAAGGCTTTGGGGTGACCTAATTGTGGCCTTGCAGTGCCTGAAGGGAGCCAACAAGATAGATGGAGAGAGACTTTGGACAAGGTCTTGGAGTGACAGGACAAGGGGAATGGCTTCACACTGAGAAAGGGAAGGGTTAGATGGGATATTAGGAAGAATTTCTGGACTGTGATGGTAGTGAGATCCTGGCAGAGGTTGCTCAGAGAAGTTCTGGCTGCCCCATCCCTGGAAGTGTTCACGGCCAGGTTGGATGGGGCTCTGAGCTCTGAGTCTAGTGGAAGGTGTCCCTGCCCATGGCAGGGGGTTAGACTGAGATGCTCTTTAAGGTCCCTTCCAACCCAAACCATTCCATGATTCTGTGACTGGTGGGGGATGTGGTGGTCGGAGCCGACGGACACAGAGACCCCAAAATGATGGAGTTTTCCATTCTGGGTGGAGGAAGGAGGGGGCAGCAGAACTGACAGCCTGGACTGCTGGTGGTCAGACTTTGTCCTGTTTGGGAGACTGACTGATCTGGGTGTGAGTGTGGATGTGCTGGAGGGCAGGAAGGCTCTGCAGAGGGATCTGGACAGGCTGGATCAATAAGACCAAGTGTCAGGGCCTGCCCTTGGGTCCCAACAACCCCCTGGAACGCTCCAGGCTGGGGGCAGAGGGGCTGGAGAGCTGCTCAGCAGGAAGGGACTTGGGGGTGCTGCTTGACAGGGGCTGGATATGAGGCAGAGTGTGCCCAGGGGGGCAAGAAGGCCAAGGGCATGGTGGCCTTTGTAGAGAAGAGTGTGGCCAGCAGGAGCAGAGAACTGATTGCCCCTCTGTGCTGGGCACTGGGGAGGCCCCACCTGGAGTGCTGTGTCCAGTTCTGGCCCCTCAGTGCCAAAAGGCCCTTGAGGGGCTGGAGCGTGTCCAGAGAAGGGAAGGGAGCTGGGGAAGGCTCTGGAAAACATGTCTGCTGAGGGACGGCTGAGGGAACTGGGCTGGTTGAGTGTGGAGAAGGGGAGGCTCAGGGGGGACCTCATTGCTCTCTGCAATGACCTGAAAGGAGGTTTTAGTGGGTATGGGGTCGGTCTCTTCTGCAAAGCCTTTAGTGACAGGAAGAGAGGAAACAGCCTTAAATTGCATCAGGCAAGGTTCATATTAGATATTCAAAACCCTTTTTCCACTGAGAGAGTGCTCAGGCATTGGAACAAGTAGCCCAGGGAGGTGGTGGAGTCTCTGGAAGCATTCAGGTGGCATCTGGATGTAGCGCTTTGGGATGGGGTTTAGGGGTGATTCTGGTGGTGCTGGGTTGACAGTTGGACTAGAAGATCTGGAAGGTCTCTTCCAACCTTGATGATTCTGTGATTCTCTGACCTGTCATCCCTGTTTGCAGGTTTGTGCTCTAACAAGACCCTGGGGATGTTTTCTCTGTTGGGTCCACAGAGATTGTGTTGTGTGAGCTTTTTTCCTCTACGATCAAAACAAAGAATAACTAATACTAAATCCAGCAGATGACTTTCAAGTACTAACTTGGTCCAGTTTGTCCAACTGTGTCCAAACAGGTGAGGAAAATCTGGAACTTTAGAAGGGTTAGTTTTTACCTCATTAGCAGGATATCCAGGGGTGCACCAAGTGCCTTCCAGTGAGGAGCACAAGAGACCAGTAGACAGTGACAATCTTGTTCTAATGTTAATGTCACTGGAGCACAGAGTGAGATCACATCTGAGTTATGTTTCTTTAATCAGTGATTGGGAATAAAGAGAAAAAGCCATCTGCTGGATTTAGCAATAATTACTCCTTGTTTTGATCTGAGGGAAAAAGGCTCACACAACACAATCTCTGAATGCTCCTTTGAACTTACCCACAGTGTGTTCACAAAGACACAGAGCAAGGCTTTTAGATTTTGCTGCTCCCCTCAGTTCCAGCATAGAAAGAAATGCCTCTGTGCAATAACAGCAATTGCCTTACCATGTTACTGAACTACATTCAGTTTATCTGGTCTCAAACAAATACTCCATATTTTCTCCTTGTTTTATTTTCAAAGGCATGGGTATGGGTATTTAGGTGACTGCCTTCACTGGTATAGGATAGAAACCGTTCACATGGCTATAAATGAATATTATTCTCTTGACAAAACAGCTTTTCCAAAGCCTCTGACAAAAAGAAAGGGAAAAATAACCCAGAAAGAAAAAGGGAGCCACAGGCACATTGCCTGTCACCCACGAAAAAAGGTCTCCTCCCTAAAGATAATTCAGGTACACCCTTCAATCTGGATCTCTCACTATCACCCCAAGCTCTTTTTTGGTGGAAGTTTCTTTAGGGAAGCTGAAGTGCATCACTGTCTCAGACAGCCAAGGATAAGATGACTGAGGGAATTCAGTTGCTCTCTTTAATAATACAGGATTATTTCCCTTTCATTTGGTGAAGCTAATAATATGACTGGTGGAATGTCAGTAACAATTAAATCATAAACTAGTGCAGCACCAAAGGGAAAACTTACTTTAGTTATGGAGTACTGCCAGCAGAAATCTTGAAAATCTTATATATAATATAAGTATATATATATATAATATATATAAAAAATATATATAGTATAATCTTATATTTACACTGATAAAATACCACATGTACTTCATGGGATACTGCAAGCTTTCTACAATCCTTGTGGCATGTCTTTACAGAGCAAGAGTGAACATTTTGAGATGATACCTTAATAAATGAGTTGCAGTTCTATTGTTTCTTGAATGTAAACACCACATCCTAAACGCAGGAACGGGTTCAAGGTCCATGTCCTATTTTAGACCTTTTCAGCAGCTGTGATATTGTGATAATCACACTTAAAATATTCCTCTAGAAAGAGTAAATTAGCCCTTTTCACTAGGAGGATTATTATGATCAAAAACAATTTTGAAAGAGAACAAATTCAGATTTCTTTTTTTGTTTGTTGGTTGTTTTTTTTTTCAGCAATGCAGTAAATTGCTGTCCCTAACTGGGATGGCTTTTCTACCCAAGAATTAAAAAGAAAACTCCAAAGTTCACTTTATTCTGCACTTATATTACTTTTGGGGTTTTCTGGTTTTTTTGGAGGCCTCACCTCTGTAAAAATACCTTCCTTAAAATGCATTTATGCTTTCTGCAAGAACCAAACCATTCCAGCTGACATACCATTCTATCACCAATACTGCAGGGAAATGTAATATCCCACTAAAGTAGAAGGGAAAGAAGAAAACTGAGCATCAGCAGCTCTTCCTAAGCAAGATCAGGGGTTTAGCTCCATCTAACTGAGGGATGAGATGTGTCCCTCAGTGGGTCTCTTCCCACTCCCCCACCAGCCCTTCTACCCGACTGCAAGCTCAAAGTTCTAAAAAGAGAAGAAGAAGCTGGAGCGTCAATATTTCCCCAGTGCAAACCCCAATAATCTTTGCTGGGAGCTGACAGGAATTGCTGTTCCACTGCCCTGGGGTATCCTGGCTTGAGGCGAGAGCGCAGCCCCGCCCAGAGCCCCCAACCCCTCTGAGAGCTTTTGTAGGGTCTGTTTGTCCATGTCCCTGTGGCAGAGGCTCCCCCGACACCTGCCCTGGAGCTGGTCCAGCTGCTGGACCAAACAAGGCATTGTCCAGCCTGCCTTCCTCCAGCCCCGACCGCCCCAGCCCATCTTCCATCGCTCTGCTTCCTTTTCCTGCCCCTGCTCCCCCTCCGCTCCCTTCCCTCTGGCATTTTTATTAGGAATGTTCTTGCTGTTCTCACTGTCCAAGCATGAGCTGATCCCCAGGGGAGCCTGTGGAATGTAACCCCTCAAGCACTAAATTCCTTCCCCTGTGCCAAAGACACGGGTTTGTTGTTGCTGCCCCTCCCGCCGAGCACCAGTTCCATCTCCTGCTCCTGCCCAGCGGCTTTGCAGAAATCCAGGGCTGGGTGTGGATTGAAGGCTGTGGCAAGGGACAGGATAAAGTTGCTTCACTTTCACCCTTGGTGTCTCAGTGTTTGTGATCTTGGGAATCCTCACAAACCTGGAACAATGGCAGATTATCTGTTGTTGTAAGATATGAACGTGGAGATTGTTTTGATATGTGTTTACATTTTCCTTGAAAGTACAACTGATAGAAAACAATGTAAAAAAAAAAGGGAAATGGAAATAATAAGAAAAAAATAAAGTAAAAAAAAAAGAGAAAAAAAGAGAAAAAGGAGAAAAAAAAGAGAAAAAAAAGGAAAGAAAAAAAGGAAAAAATGAGAAAAAAAGAAAGAAAAAAGGAAAAAGAGGGAAAAAAGAAAAAAGAGAGAGAAAAAAGGGAAGAAAATAAAGAATAAAGAAAAAAGAAAGAAAAAAGAGAAAATAAAAGAAGACAGGAAAACTAAAAACCAAAACGTTCGATCCTCCCCCGCCGCAGGGACTACAACTCCCACAATGCCCCGCGCAGGCGGGGGGCGGGCAGGGGCCGTGGCCGCGCGCTGATTGGCTGCGGGGCGGGTCTGTAAAGGCGGAGGGCGCGCGGAGCGAGCGCCATTTTGGCCTCGTGGTCGGGAGTGAGGAGGACTCGCCTGCGGCCGCTGCACTTCGCTGGGTGAGTTGGCGGGGGGGGCGGCGAGAGCGGGGTCTGGGGATCCCCTCGGGGGCTGCGGGGAGCGCGGGTGTGGGTGGAAAGGCTGGAGGGCTCGGAGGGGTTTAGCGGGGGGGTTCGGGGGTTCCCGGGGACGTTTTGAGGGGTCCCTGAAAGGACTCGGGGGGGAAGGTTGAAGGTCCTTGAAGGGTTTTGCGGGGCTCTGATGGGGGTTTATTTTTCTGAGAAGATTTGGGGTGTCCCAGGTGGGCTTTGGGGGTCTCTGGGGAGGTTTGGGGTTCCTGGGAGGCTTTGCGAGGACCTTGGAGGCAGTTTTGGGGGGTTTAATGGGTCCCAGACTGTTTTGAGGGTCCATGAGGGGGATTGGGGGTCCCTGAATGGGCTTGAGGGGTCCCAGGTGGGTTTTGTGGGTCACTGAGAGGGTTTAGAGGATGCTGGGGAAGGATGAGGGGTCCTTGAGGAGGTTTCGATGGGTCGAGGGGGGGATTTCAGGGGTTTTGAGGGGATTTTAGGGGTCCCCTAAAGCACAGCAGTGGGGTTCAGGGGGTCCCCAGCCCCCAGGGGAGGGGTCCTAGGGATGCCCCCCAAAATCCAGAGGGGGAGATGTACCACATCTGGGTAAGGGGATCCCAGTGCCCCCAGTATATCCCAGTGACCTCCCAGTGACTCTCAGGATGGCCCAGTAACCCCCTCAGTGACCATCCAGTGTGTCCCAGTGACCTCCCACTGCCCCCCAGTATGGCCCAGTGATCCTGCAGTGAGCACCCAGTAACCCCCAGTATGGCCCAGTAACCTCCCAGTGTCCCCCCGTGTGTCCTGGTATCCCCCAGTAACTCCCCAGTTCTCTTCCAGTGCCCCCCAGTGTGCCCCAGTTCCCCCCCAGTCCCTCCCAGTGCCCTCCCAGTGTCCCTCAATACCCCCTCAGTCCTCCCATTGCTCTCTGGTTCCCCCCAGTGTGTCCCAGTATCCCCCAGTAATCACCCAGTGCCCCACAAAGCCCCCAACTGTCCCCAGATGCCCTTGGCCTTTCTATGGCAGGGGGAGCATTTTTGGGGGCAGAGGATCCAGAGAGGAGCAGCGAGGCTGGGGAAGGGAGTGGAGCACAAGTGGTGTGAGGAGAGGCTGAGGGAGCTGGGGGTGTTGAGGCTGGAGAAGAGGAGGCTCAGGGGAGACCTCCTGACTGTCTGCAAGTCCCTGCCAGGAGGTTGGAGCCAGGTGAGGGTGGGGCTGTTCTGCCAGGAAGCAGCAGTAGGACAAGAGGGCTGGGTCTGGAGCTGTGCCAGGGGAAGTTTAGGTTGGATATTGGGAAGCAATTTTGTACAGAGAGAAGGGAAAAGAGCGGGTGGGTCACCCCCAAAGGGAGCTGGGGGGAGCCGGGGTTTGGGGGGCTGATGTGAAAGGGGTGGGAGGAGTGGCTGAGGGGAGTGGGGAGAGCGGGAGCGGGGTTGCCGTGGGGGTGCCTCGGTGTCCCCATGCCTTGATTCCTGGAGAGCGAGGGAGGCTGGAGATAGGGAGGAGCTTCGAGAGCCCTGAGAGCCTGGAGAGGGGGGGCACGGAGAAGGGGAAGCCTGGACAGTGGGGACCCCTGGGATCCCCTAGGACAACAAAGTGGAGAACCTGGAGAGGGGGAATTTCTGGGAATGCAGCATCCCGAAAGCGAGAATCAGAGGAGAAGGGAGCCTTGGGACCCCCAATACTCCCAGCATCTCTAGGTAGAACCCCCAGCATCCCAGACAGGGGAGACTCTCTGAACCCTAGAGGGGGGAAACCAGAGAAGGGGAAATCTTAGGAAAATTTTTTTGGGCTAATCTTCATATTTTAGAGTATTTTTAGGTGAATCTCAGCTTTTCAGTTTGGGGGGGCAGGAGTCTTCTCACTATTTCTTACAGGCTTTTGCCTGAATCTTGATGATTTGGGGTTTTCTGGGCTGAGTCTTGGTGTTTTGGAGGTTTTTATGGTCACAGGATGTCTGTTGAGTTCTAGAGATGGACTTGGGCAGGAGGAACCCCCAAGCCAACACACTCAGCCCTTGTTTTCCCCCCCATCAGGATTTGTCCTTCCCAAAGCTTGGGCGGATGGAGGAGGAGGCTGCGAGGAAGAGGAAGATGCCTTGGGCCCCCCAGGCAGGTGAGGAGGAAGTCAGTGTCCCTTTGGGCGGGTGTTGTGCTGGCTCTGTCAGCCCAGCATGGCCCCGGCTGCAGGACAACCCCGCTGGCGCCGCCGTCCTGCCGGGGCCGGAGTTGGGGGGATGTCCTTGGCCTTCCCTGTGGGCCGGAGGCAAATCCCCTGCCTGTCCTTCTTGCTTCCTGCCCCAGGCCCCGAGCTGAGGAGGGAGAGCGCGGAGGACAAATCCCCCCGTGAGACCCTGGTGGGAGAGGCCGTTTTGAAGGGCTCCCCGGCGCAGGAAGGCAGCGGGGAGGAAAAGGGCCGGAGATCCCCCCGCAGGAGGGGCTCCAAAGCCAGCCCAGGGTGCTCTGAGGAGGAAAGAGCCAGCCTGTGCCGGGAAGGCGGCCGGAGCTTGAGGGGGAGCTCTGAGCTGGTGGTCCCTGAGCAGCCTCCCAGCAGGGGGAAGCCCTTCAGGTGCTTGGAATGTGGGAAGAGTTTCAGGAACAACAGCCACCTGATGGAACACCAGTACATCCACACTGGGGAACGCCCCTACACATGTGGGGAATGTGGGAAGCGCTTCAGGTACAACTCCAGCCTCCTCAGCCACCAGCGCAGCCACACTGCTGAACAGCCTTACACGTGTGGGGAATGTGGGAAGAGCTTCAAGAGCATCTCCAGCCTGATCCAACACCAGCTCATCCACACTGGGGAACGTCCCTACCTTTGTGAGGAATGTGGGAAGAGCTTTAAGAAAAGCTCCCACCTGATCCGACACCAGCACATCCACACTGGGGAATGTCCCTACCTCTGTGAGGAATGTGGAAAGAGCTTTAGGAACAGCTCCAACCTCATCACCCACCAGCGAATCCACACCGGGGAACGGCCCTACCAGTGCTTGGAATGTGGGAAGAGGTTTCAGACCAGCTCACATCTCCTCGGGCACCAGCGGACGCACACGGATGAGAGGCCCTTCCGCTGCACCGACTGCGGGAAGGGCTTCAACCAGAACTCCAACCTCGTCAGGCACCAGCGCATCCACACCGGGGAGAAACCCTACAAGTGTGGGGAGTGTGGGAAGAGTTTCACCAACAGGTCTGGCTTGACCAGACACCAACGGACCCACCAGTAAGAGAAGCCCTTCCAGTACCTCGAGTGCAGGAAGAACTTTGGCTGCTGCTTCCACCCCGAATGAAGCCCCTGATGGGGAGGCAACCCCTGAGACCAGTGACTGTCAGTCCATCACTTTTGACGAGAAAAGACCAGTCCCCTTTCCCAAGGGCAGCTTCTTCCAACAGAACCCTTCTTGGGGGGTGTGTGGAGATTCCTGCCCTGGCTGGGGACCCCCCAAGGTCACTGCTGGAGGTTGAGAGCAGAGATCTCTCTCCATGAATGTTGGTCTGGGGGAGTTCCATCCAACCGTAATTAGGAATTACAGGTTTTGTGCCAGCTTGGGTAGAATTGCTTCAACAATTGCTTTAATGTAGAGCACTGTCCTATCTTATGCTGTTCTCCTGGTAGTTTTAGTGTTTCTGTTGTGCAGTAAATAATTCTGATGAAGATCTTTTGTCTGATCATTTGGAACCCTAAATAAATTAATTTCTCTCAGTAGATCTGGTTTACCATCATTTAACCTGGAGGACAAAAATGATTCAGTTACACCTCTGTAATTCCTCTAAACTGAAAGTGTTGGCATAATCCAAGGCTGAGATTTGATCCAGCACCCCACAGGAAGTTGGGAGCTCAGGGGGGCCACCCCCCTTTCCCAACCCCTCTGTGCCCAAAGACCCCCATGAGACCATCCGACCCACCAGACCACCCCCCCTTTTCCACCCTTCTCCCTGTTCCTTCCATATTCCCATTGTCCCCTCAATCCCCCATTTCCCCCCTGAACAGTTTTTGGGTCCCAACCCCCACTTTTTGCCCTCTCTCCTGTGGGCACTGAAGGAGAAAATGAGGCTGCACACACAGAGTTCCATTGCAGGACTTGTCCGCCCATCTTTCCGGCGTCCCCCTTTAATTGGGGTTCCTTTGGAAACAGCACCTGGGGTTTGTCTTTTAGTCCACTGGAATTCCCAGCATGGCCCCAAAGCAGTGCCCTGATCCCACACATTCCCCTCCCCTCATGTGCTGGCTGTGTTCAGCCACCAGAGAAAAACACAGAGAAAAAACCATGCAGAGCGTTCCAAGTGGTTTCCACTTTGGCAAACAGCACTCTCTGGATGGAAAACACCAGTCAAGGCCAAAACACTCCTTTTGGATCCTGATTAACTGAATGCAGCTGCTGCTGCCTTAACTTGTTCCCACAGAAATTCTCAGGGTTCCTTTGCTTCCAGGAGGCCCCACATGTCACAATGGCCCCTTGATTCCATGAGCTTCCCCAGTCTCCAAAGATTCCTTTACTTCCATGAGGCCCTGCAGTCCCCAAAATGCCCTTTGGATTCTCAGAGATTTCCCATTGTCCCAGGGTCCCTTGTGCTTCAGAAGCAGCTGCAGTGGGACAGTGGCCCCTTGGTTCCGTGAGCTCTGCAGTGTTCCAGGAATCCTTGGGTTCCAGGGGATCCTGCAGTTTCACAAGGAGCACTTGAATGCAGGAGGTTCTGCAGGGTCCCAATGGGCCCTGGATTCTGGGAGGTTCAGAAATATCTCCGGGCTCCCTTGGTTCCAGGAGGACACACATGTCAGCAGGAACCCTTGGTTCCAGGAGGTTCAACAGTGTCCCAGAATTCCTTTGATTTCATGAGGCCCTGGATTGTCCCAATGGCCTCCTGATTCCATCAGCCCCCTCAATGTCCCAATGGTCCCTTGGTTCCATGAGTTTCTGCAGTCTCCCAGGGTTCCTTTTGTTCCATGGGGAGCTGCAGTGTCACAATGGGCCCTGAATTCCAGGAGTTTTTTCCAGGGTGACAGTGCTCCCTTGATTCCATGAGATTCCACAGTGTCCCAGGGTTCCTTTGGCTCCAGAAGGCCCTGCAGTGTCCCAATGGCCCCTTTACTCCAGGAGGTTCCACAGTGTCCTTGCTGGAACACACAGGACTGTAATGTTGTCACCCCTGCAGAGCTGCCTCCAGCTCTGGGCTCCAGCACAGGAAGGACATGGACCTGTTGGAGAAAGTCCAGAGGGGAGCAGCAAGAGGATCAGAGGGATGGAGCAGCTCTGCTGTGAGGAAAGGCTGAGAGAATTGGGATTGTTCAGCCTGGAGAAGAGAAGGCTTTGGGGTGACCTAATTGTGGCCTTCCAGTGCCTGAAGAGAACCAACAAGAAAGATGGAGAGAGACTTTGGACAAGGGCCTGGAGTGACAGGACAAGGGGAAGTGGCTTCACACTGAGAAAGGGAAGGGTTGGAAGAGAGAGTAGGAAGGAATTCTTTCCTCTGAGGGTGTTGAAATGCTCTTGAAGGCCCCTGCCAAGCCAAAGCATTCCATGATTGTGGGACTGGTGGGTGAGGTGGTGGTCGGAGCCGTCTGGGGCACAGGGACCCAAAATGAGGGAGTTTTCCATTGTGGGGGAAGGAAGGAGGGGGCAGCAGAACTGACCCCTTGGACACCTGGCAGGCAGGCTTTGGCTGGAAGCTGCTGATGGGGAGCTGAGTGAAGCCCCCACAATGCAGGAGGAAATGGTCAGTGACCTGCTCTGCCAGTGAGACCCCCCCAAGTGCCTGGGCCCACATGGGATGCAGCCAAGAGTCCTGAGGGAGCTGGAGAAAGAGCTGGCCAAGCCACTCTCACTCATTGCCCAGCAGTGCTGCAGAACTGCACAAGTCCCAGCTGACTGGCAACAAGCACATGGGATGCCCATGCACAGGAAGGGCCAAAAGGAGCATCTGGGGAACTCCTGGCCTGTCCCATTGGCCTCAGGACCGGGGAAGTCCATGCAGCAGATCCTCCTCAGTGCCATCCCATGGCAGGGGCAGGACAACCAGGGGATCAGGCCCAGCCAGTGTGGGATTGGGAAAGGCAGGTCCTGCCTGACCAACCTCATCTCCTTCTCTGACAAAGGACCCACTCAGCAGCTGAGGGTAAGTCTGGGGATGTGTCTCTGTGGAATTCCAGAAAGCCTTTGGCACCATCTCCCCCAGCATCTCCTGCACAAACTGGCTGCTCATGGCTTGCCTGGGGAACTGTTTGCTGGGGGACAAAGTGTCTGATGGCCCAGGGAGTGGTGGGGAATGGAAGGAAATCCAGGTGGGGCCGGTCACTAGTGGGGTTCCCAAGGGCTCAGGGTTGGGGCTGCTCCTGTTTCACATTGTTGTGGATGATCTGGGCCAGGGGATCGAGTGCCCCCTCAGGAAAGTCGTGGACAACACCATGTTGGGTGTGAGTGTGGATGTGCTGGAGGGCAGGAAGGCTCTGCAGAGGGATCTGGACAGGATGGATCAATAAGGCCAAGTGTCAGGGCCTGCCCTTGGTTCCCAACAACCCCCTGGAACGCTCCAGGCTGGGGGCAGAGGGGCTGGAGAGCTGCTCAGCAGGAAGGGACTTGGGGGTGCTGCTTGGCAGCAGCTGGATATGAGGCAGAGTGTGCCCAGGGGGGCAAGAAGGCCAAGGGCATCGTGGCCTTTGTGGAGAAGAGTGTGGCCAGCAGGAGCAGAGAACTGATTGCCCCTCTGTGCTGGGCACTGGGGAGGCCCCACCTGGAGTGCTGTGTCCAGTTCTGGCCCCTTGTGCTGGTTTAAGAGTTAACCAGCAGGGGAAATGAACTCAATTCAAAGGAGAGATTATAAATCAGAATAACAATTTATTAAAATAATACAGTAAGTACAATTATACAAATAAACAATTGGTCTTAACCCACAAAACCCAAATGTATAACCCAGCACCCTGGGGCATGAACAAAGTGGTGTTCCTTGGGCCCCCCCTTGAGTCCAAAGTAAAGGGAGAAGGGAAAAAACCTGCTGGTGGGAGAGGTGTTGCAGTCTGGTCAAAAGTGGTGATTGCAGTCCAGTTGAGGGTGGTGGTCTCAGTCTGGTTGAGAGCAGTGAGCTGCAGTCCTCCTCTGGATCCCACGAGTGGTAGTAAGGTTCTGAAATTCCAGGTTTATATATTCTCCAGTTCAGGCAGGAATGCCCAGTCCTCCCCTCAGAGCGGAGAATTCCATAAAAGGATGCTTCGTCCTTCCCTTAGAGTGGGGAATTCCATAAAAGGGTATGAGGATGCTCAGTCCATAAAAGGGCATGAGGTTGCTCAGGAACATCCTCCCCCCCTTGCAGGCCTCTACTGACATCAGTTTCTGGGAAATGGCATGGAAGGCCATAGAATACACACTTTTGGGCTACACTCATCCAGTGATGAATCGGTCCCAGCTGTCCTAACCAGGACACATGGCAACCATCATACCTCCCACTGCTACGGACATTTACCATGGCAAACCTCATACATTGTATTACTACGGTCGGTTACCATGGCAAACAGCATACATTCCCACTGTTTTGGTCGGTTACCATAGCAACCATCATACAGTCCTGTTTCTATGGTCAGTTACCATGGCA
Organism: Manacus candei; assembly: GCF_025592945.1. Lineage (NCBI taxonomy): Eukaryota > Metazoa > Chordata > Aves > Passeriformes > Pipridae > Manacus > Manacus candei. The sequence continues at coordinate 8,256,946 of NW_026138093.1, read as the reverse complement.
ACCACCATACATTCTCGTCGCTACGGTCAGTAACCATGGCAAACATCATACATTTCCGTTGGTACGGTCAGTTACCATGGCAACCATCATACATTCACGTTGCTATGGTCAGTTACCATGGCAACCACCATACATTCTCGTCACTACAGTCAGTTACTGTGGCAACCATCATACTTCCCATTGCTATGGTCGGTTACCATGGCAACCACATACAGTCTCATTGCCAGTGTCAGTTACCATGGCAACCATCACACATTTCTATTGCTATGGTTGGTTTTCATGGCAACCCTCATACATTCCCATTGCTACACTCAGTTACCATGGCAACCACCATACATTCCCATCGCTACAGTCAGTTACCATGGCAACCTCTTGGTTCCTCTTGGAGAGAAGCAGATGCAGATGAGCCTCCCTGTTGTCCACCAACCTGCCAGCTGTGCTCTAAAGGTCTGTGTCCCAAGGGGTGTCTTCACCAAGACCCTGCACAAACCTCTGGCACTCTTTGCATCCTGTCATGGGGCCTTTCCAGTGAATTCCAAGGTTATCAAAGCCAACTCCAATGGGCTCTTTGTCTCACTCCACAAGGTCACCCAAACCAGTCTCTCCTCTGACCCTCACCCACAAAAGTTCACCCAGTTTGTTCAGCCCCTAGAGCAGCTCCACAGCTCCAGGAAGCTCCTTCCCACTGAGGACACCTCTCTCCTGCTCTTTCTCTCCTGTGTCTCCTTGGCCTTCTCTCCCAACCCATCACAGCCCTGCAACCTGGGAACTGTCTCAGCAGGCCTGGGCTGTTATTGCCTGCAAGTGGAATGGAGAGAGACTTGGGGCTGCAGCTCCTCCTGCCTGTGCCCCACACGCAGGGCATTGGGGCCTGTCTGGCTGCAGCCCCTCAGTGGGGCACCGGGGTAAGAACAGACTTGCAGTGGGGAAAGCTGCTCTGAAAGCCCCGAGAGCTGGGGTGTGCAGAGGCTTTGCTGACAATGGCCTTGGGGTGGATGTGCTGGGACTCAGGCCCAGGGGGAAAATCCCAGGCCTGATCCCTGAGGAGATCAGCACATGCTGCTGAAATGCTGGGGGAGAGAAGAGCCAGCAGAGTGAGGGAACAAGTGTGGACAGCCTGGGCTGATGGGATTTGGACTCGTGCCTGGCCCGGCCTTGGCTGGGCAGAGAAGGGACAGCCTTTGTGTCCCTGCAGGGCTGGGATTCACTCCCTGCCCCAAAGGCCCCCAATGTGTCTGAGAAGCCCTGGGGGGTGCCTGTCACACAACTGCTGGGAATGGGGAGGGGGTTCCTGCACAGGCCCTGTGCTGTCCATGGCAGCTGCTGCACTTGTGCTGCAGAGCCCTGGCACCTCCCCTGGCACTACAGGCCCCTCTTTGGCTGTTCAATCCAGGCTCTGCTGCCCTGAATTAGGTTCAGCATTGAAGGGATGTCCAGGAGACAACTGCCATTGTACTCTGAGGACATGTAGAAAATACCCTGATAAAGAACAGGAGAGAGACCTCTCTCCCTGTGCCACCTGACTCCATTTGGTCACCTGAACACCTCTAGGGGCTGCCCTGGACAGAAGGAACAGTGACAGGTTCCCCTGTCCTACATGTGGGCACCTTCTGCCACTGAAGTTGGCCAAAGCAATGTCCCAGCAGCCTCCAAGAAGATCCCACAGCTGCTGCCCTGTCCCTAGGAACTGCTCCATTGGAGCCTGCAGTTCCCAGCAGGAATCTCAGTCACCTCTGGCCCCTCAGAAGGAACCAGGGCTTTGTGTCCCAGCAGGTCACGCCTGGCTTTGGTCTTCATTCATTCCCATGGGAGCTGGGACAAGGAGTCACCTGCAGGGGCCTGTTTTGGTCCCACTGAAGTGGGGCAGGAGGAATCCCAGCCCATGGGGGTTGTGGAGGGAGCTGAGTGTCCTTCTGGCCCCGGGTCTGCAGAGCCACAAGGAGACACCTCTGTTGACTCAGCTGAGTCCCTTCCCTCAGTGCAGGGGAAGGAGATCCCTCCTGGGCACTGTCGGGTTTCCTGTCTAATGATGGGACATGAAAAGGGGACTCTTGGACTTAACTCTGTGTCTGTTTGGAGAAATGACCCTGCTGAAAGAAGTGTCTGTGCCCAGCTGAGAGAAGGCACATCATTATTTCCTTCGGCTGTGTCCCAGCAGTTTCCCTGGAGCCCCAGGGACAGCTGAACGGAGCCCAGAGGGGCAGAGAAAGGGCTGCCTGGGGCTGTTGCTGTGCTGCTGAGCTGGGCCGGGCTCCTGGCACACAGGGAGCTCCTGGCAAGCAAGAAGAGCTTCAAAGAAACAGCTCTGCTGGTGAGCAGCTCCTCTGCACAGCCCAGCAGGGCTGAGGGCACTGCCTGCAGCACCCAGGGCACAGGAGAGAAGGCAGAGAGATGAGAGGCAGCCTGGGCTGGGCGGTGACTGAGCTCTCACTAGGCAAGAAACCTTCCCAGGATTTGAAGGAAGAATTCTCTGGCTGTAGGAAAGTTTAACTTGTCTTCCTGGAGGAATCTCCTAAAGCTGCCACATCCCACAGCTTCCAGGATCTTTCAGCAGGACTCTCCCAGTTGCTGCAGTGCAGGGGAAGTGGCCATATGGCAGAGCAGGGCAGGAGCTGTAGGCAGCAAGGGCAGAGAGGAGAAGGGAGCAGGAGGTTCAAGGGATCCTGGGGTGGGAGGACAGGGCAGAGCTGCTCAGGGCAGGAACCTTGCCAGCCCTTTGCCACGGTCAGGCTGTGGCTGCAGAGCAGTGCAGGTGAGTTCCTGCAAGTTCCTCTCCCAGCTGCCAAATGGCAGCAGTGGCAGGAGCTGTCAGGATGGCTCTGCTGGATTTGCTGGGGTGCAGCAGGAGAAGCTGCTGCAGAGCAGGACTTGCTGCTGCCCCCTCAGAGGCCCAGGGCCAGAAGGTTCCCTGTGCCAGGGCTGGCTGTGGGGTGGGAAGGTGGGGGTGCAGCCAGGGGTGCCCAGGGCTGTGGTGCAGAGCAGGGTCCTGCCCCCAGGGCTCTGTGTGCTGGGGCAGGGACTCTGCTGCCTGCCAGGCTCAGCTCTCAGCCCGGCCAAGGAGCTGCCACGGGGCTGGGGGAGAAGGGCTGTGGGGAAGGAACAACTCCTGGGAGGGTAGAGCAGGGCAGAGTCCTTCTGATCTCCAAAGTGTGCTGCAGGGATGAGGGCTGGTCACAGCTCCAGATCTAAGCAGGAAATTTCCCAGAAGGTGTTTGCAAGAAGCACAGACAGACATTCTTAACAAGAATGAACCAGTTCTTTCAGTGTTATACTCTGGGTTGTCTGGGTGCTGACTGTGACAGGGAAATGAATCTCTGAGCACAGGAGGAGACACTGAAACTTGAACTCTGTTAGATTAGAGGGCATTGAACCTGAGAGTATTAGACATCAAAGCTGTCTTACAGACGCATCAGTGTCATTTTCCAGCCTCCTCAGGATTGCTCTAACATTGCCATCAGAGCCTGCCCAGCCAGAGATGCCCCTGGGCAGTGCCCTGTGCTGCTGGGAGGGCTCTGCAGGGCAGAGCTGAGCCCCCAGGGTTGGGCTCTGGCAGCACTGGCAGGACCCAGCCCTGGGCCCAGGGAAGCAGCTGCTGGCAGGGACAGCTCCAGGCAGCAGAGCCCTGAGCAGGGAGTGGGGGGCAAGTGCCCCCAAGGCCTGGGGGAGGGGGCGTTCAGGCAGCTCTGGGGGCCCTTCCCTGCAGCTCTGCTGGGCACTGTGTGCTGGGCCATAGAAATGAGGATTCCTGCAGTGGAAAAGAACCTTCCAGGTGTGATGGTGAAAACAGAAAACACAGGCAAAATTTTTCTAAGCTGAGACTAAGCTTCTGCTCTGCAGCCCCAGCTCTTCTGATTCATGGGTGTAGAGACGGAACTTTTGTATTCAAAGTCGCTTACATCTGACATTCCTTGTGTGTATGAGAACTCTACCAAAAAAATTCCATGTCTCACTGCAGCAGAGCAAACCTGACTCCTTGGTAGTGTATTTGGTGACATTTGACACATGGATTTCTTTTAGAAATGGAGTGGCTTTTTCATAGAGGTCTGTCTAAACTGTCTTCCTTTCCTGAACAGGTCCTATGCCAAGAAACAAAAGATGTCCAACAGCAGCTCCATGGCCCAGTTCCTCCTCCTGGCATTCACAGACAGGCGGGAGCTGCAGCTCCTGCACTTCTGGCTCTTCCTGGCCATCTCCCTGGCTGCCCTCCTGGCCAACGGCCTCATCCTCAGCGCCGTAGCCTGTGACCACCACCTGCACACCCCCATGGGCTTCTTCCTGCTCAACCTCTCCCTCACAGACCTGGGCTGCATCTGCACCACTGTCCCCAAAGCCATGCATAATTCCCTCCAGAACAACACAACCATCTCCTACACAGGATGTGCTGCACAGCTCTTTTTCTTTTATTTCTTCATCTCAGCAGAGTATTTCCTCCTCACCATCATGTGCTACGACCGCTACGTTGCCATCTGCAAACCCCTGCACTACGGGACCCTCCTGGGCAGCAGAGCTTGTGCCCACATGGCAGCAACTGCCTGGGCCACTGGCTTTCTCTATTCTCTGCTGCACACAGTCAATACATTTTCCCTGCCCCTGTGCCACGGCAATGCCCTGGGCCAGTTCTTCTGTGAAATACCTGCCATCCTCAAGCTCTCCTGCTCACACTCAGGCTACTGCAGGGAAAATGGGCTCATTGTGGTTATTGCCTGTTTAGTGTTTGGTTGTTTCATTTTCATTGTGTTCTCCTATGTGCAGATCTTCAGGGCTGTGCTGAGGATCCCCTCTCAGCAGGGACGGCACAAAGCCTTTTCCACGTGCCTCCCTCACCTGGCCGTGGTCTCCCTGTTTGTCAGCACTGGCACATTTGCCTACCTGAAGCCCCCCTCCATCTCCTCTCCATCTCTGGACCTGGTGGTTGCAGTTCTGTACTCGGTGGTGCCTCCAGCACTGAACCCCCTCATCTACAGCCTGAGGAACCAAGAGCTCAAGGATGCCATGAGGAAAATGATGACTGGATGTTTTTCAGGAGTAAAAACCTGCGTCTTTTCTACTGCAGAACACTCTTTGTGTAACCCTTTAGTGGCCCAGACTGCCTTCTAAAGCTTTTGAGACTTTTGGGGGGGGGGGAATTTCTTATATTTTTCCTCTTTTAAAGTTAACACAGAAATTTATTCTATATCCCATACCTAATTCACTCTCTACTTATTTGTTTTGACCTGCAATTGGGTAAATGAGGAATCATTCTCTGTGTGCATTTAAACAAAATAAAAGTTCCTGCAGCAACTTCTTTGTCAAACCTCCTGCCTTTATTATTCTGTACACGAGGAATCACAAACTCGGAGTATAATAAAGGACTTGAATTCTTTTTTCCAGATTATCCCTCCAACAACAGTGAGGAAAGCAACTCACTGGGGTACTTGAGGGACTGAGGGCTGGTTCAGATGTTCTGTGCTGGTGACCAGTGGCAAATGGTCTCCAAGTCACCTGCCTGGGGCTCTGCAGCTTGTGAGGGTCTGATGGAAGGTGAGGACTTGTCTGTAGGAACTCAGGCAGTGCAGGAGAGCACAGAGGATCTGCAGGGACAGCCCGTCCCATCCAGTCAGCAGGGAATGGAGCCCTGGAGCAGAATCCTGCCCAGGGTGGAGTCACCAGAGATCAAGTCCTAAATCTGCCTGTGAACTGGTAAAGGAGAGTTCTGCAACCCCAGGGGACACAGTAGGAACAGAGAAAGGACTCTGGCCAGTGACTCATCTCACCCGCAGTGAACTCCCCTTTGTGCCTCCCCAGTTCAGGGAGGGCTGTACCAGAGCCAGGGGTGGGCTTTCCAGGAGGGTGTCCTGAAGAACTCTCCAGCCCACAGGCTGCATGGAGTGGAGCCCTGCCCTGCCCTTTGTGCCATTAGAAACAGCCCATGGTCCTGCCCAGCCTTGTTTTTGCCTACTGAGCCTCCCAGGACTATGGCAGAGGGTGGAGAGCAGTGATCCCCATCCTGCTGGGTCTGCTCCCCACCCTGACCAGCATGGCCAGTGCAGGCTCAGCCCAGGGTGCCACAGCCCCTCCCTGTGCAGAGCAGCACCTCCAGCTCAGGGCCCTGCAGGGATCCCAGGCTGGGATCTGCAACTGGCCAAGGCAGCCTGGGCACACTGACCTGGGCAAAGGGATGTCCCTGGAGAAGATCAAGGCAGCATTTCTGGGCCTGCAGAGAGGAATCCCTGACACAGAGACACCTCTTTCTGCAGCCCCCCTGAGGACAGGCTGCTCTGTCCCTGGGCCAGGACTCTGTGCTGGGCTGGGCAGAGGGGCTGGCACTGAGGGGCACAGTCAGGCTGTGCTGGGCATCTCCTGGAGGTGACACCAGGGCCCCTGCAGTTTCCCTGACCCCCATTTCCTCCTGCCATGCTGAGTGTCCAGCCCCTGAGCTGATGGGGATGCTGAGACTCCTCTGTGTGCCCCAGGAGCTGCTGTGCCCTTCAGAGGGGCTGGGGCTGTGGGGGGAGTGCCCAGAGCTCTGCAGCACCCTGGGCTGGGCACTGCTGTGGGGCCAGACCAGACTGGGCTGCTCCACCAGTTGACCTCTATAATGAAATCACTTCTAATTTTTTCCTGAAGAACCATGAGAATATGTGTTGTGTCCTGAGCACTAGACTGGACCCTTGGGATAATAGAAAAGGTTTTGGAGTCAGGGATATTGAGAAGGCTGGGCAGTGTCACTGGGAGACCTCTCTCAAACCCTTGGAAAGGCCAGAGTCATCCCAGAGCTTCCTGGGGCCTTGGCAAAGGCAGACATGGAAGCAGTCTGCAAACAGGGCAGCAAGGAGGGTTGGCAGAGTTCCAGACTGCTCAGGCTCTGCAGGGAAGGGGATAGGGCAAGTCCTCCTGCAGCCATTGCCAGGCATGGGAAGGACAAGGCAGGGATTGCAGAACCCTTGTGGGAGGGAAAAGAAGGCAATGTTGTATGCCCAGACTTCAGCAAGGCCCTTGACATGGTCTCCTGTGGTCTCCTTAGAGCCAGACTGGTGACAGCTGGACTGGACAAGTGAAACATGTGGTGGGGGGGAAGTTGAATGACTGATGAGGGTCAAAACTCATGGGACAAATTCCTCTTGGCAGCAACTCCCAGGTGACATCCATCAGGGACCAGCCCTTGACCATTCCTATGGAACATCTTTATTATGTCTCTGGGTGATGGGATGAAATGCACTTTCCACTCCTTTGTGGATGAGGCCAAGTTGCAGCGAGTCTGTGAGAAACCTCCTCTAGTTAATGGTGACTTGTACAAAAAATGTGGTCAAGATGAGTGAGTTGGATAAACTAGTCTTACCATCAGGTGCCCAGCAAGGCCCAGGACAATGAAGAAAAAACTCATGGGTCAGAGGAAAAGCAATTCAAAAGGAGGGAAAAAGACCAAACACAACCAAACCAAACCCAAACAAACACAGAATGACAGAATATGCTGAGGTGGAAGGGACCCACAAGGCTCATCCAGTCCAACCCAACTCTTCCATTGCCATCTGCCCCCACCCCAGCAGGCTCTGGAGCAAAGCACGGCTGAGGTCCAGCCCAGCTCTGCTCTGACAGAAAGAACCTGCAGTCAGGGACAGGAAGAGGAAAAAGTCGTGTTTAACCAGCCTGAGGAATAATGGGCTCAATGACCTCCTGTATTCCTGGGCACTTGAATGACCCTGTGGATCAGGTTTGGTAGCAGGGAGGGGGCTGCAGGTTTCCCTTAGGGAAGAGGAGATGAGGAGTTGACTCTGTGTCAGAGAGAGCCAGTTTCAGGTGGCTCCAAAATAGATCAGCCAGTGCCCAAAGCTGAGCCAAAAACCAATTCCAGAGGCACCTCTGAGACAACCCTTTGGAGAAAGGATAAAATCCAGGGTGCTGGAACCCAGAGAGGAGTGAGAGAAATGGGGGAGAAACAACCCTGCAGGCACCAAGGGGGTTGGAGAAGAAGGAGGAGTGAGAGAGCCTTGGTGGGCACCTGGTAGCCAAAAGCCAACCCCCAGCCCTGAGAGCCACAGCTCAGCCCAGCACAAAAGCTCCTTTAGGTCTGGAGGTTCTTTGCAGCAGCTTTTTAGCAGAGCTGCCAGATGGGCCATCAAAGGGGATGCTCAGCTGGGTCTGAAACCTGTGTGATCCTTGTCAACCTTGGCTCTGTAGAATAAGAACTATAGAATCCGAAATAGTTTGAATCAGATGAGACCTTTATAGGACATCTAGTCCAACCCCCCCACAGTGAACAGGTTTACATTCAACTAGATCAGATTGCTCAGAGCCCTTTCTAAGCTGACCTTGAATGTTTCCAAGGCTGGGGCATCTATGACCTCTCTGGGCAACCTGTGCCAGTGTTTCACCACCCTCAGTGTAAAAAATTTCTTCCCTATATCTATTTCAAATCTGCTCTCTTTTAGTTGAAAACCATTATCACTTGTCTTATTACAACTAAGTCTGTGCCCATCCTTCTTACAGGTATGATCTCAGGAGCTCCTGACAAGCCTTGACCAAACCAGTTGAGCAATGAAGAGCATCTGTACTGGACCAGGGTGTGGGGAAGTGTCACTGGACTGGACCAGGTGCTCCTGGATGATAAAGGTGGGAACAATCCAGAGTGGAACATCTGGGGAACACAGGATAATCAGTCATCCCATGAAAGCCTTGGAATATTCCCTGCCTGAATCACAGCCCAAATGGAACAGTTTGGATACAATTCCCAAATAGTTTGGAAACTCCAGTCATTCCTGACACCAGGATGGAAATTCAGCAGATCACTAAAGCCAGTCCCATTGTGAGCCCACAACCAGTGGGGCTGAGGGAGGCCCTGGCAGCTCCCCAGCACCTCCCTCTCAGTGGGACACCTCTGGCAGCCTCTCCCAGCTCGGGAACCCTCCAGTTTGCAACACTCCAAAGACCCTCAGTGATGCCCAGGACAATTCTGATCCCCCTCAACAAACACTCCTCCAGCTGTGACCCTTGTGTGTTGGCAAACACAAAGGGATTTGGGGGAGTGTTTCCCTGACAACAAGGAGAATTTGGGAGAGGGACTTTTCCACTCCCAGCTCTTGATGTGTCCACACATCTCTGCCTGGGTGTGGGTGTGAATTGACTGTGGTTGGAATGTTGTGAATCTATAATTCAGTCACTGTTTAAATTGTAGCAAATGCTATTGAACCACTTGATAATTGTTCAATAGGTCAATGATTAAGTGCTACTAATGTCTTTTGCCCCCTTGTCTTTGGATCAAAATCCTTTGCACCCTGACCCAAGACTCTGTGTAAATCATTCTCTTTCATCAAAAAATATATATTTTTCATGACGTCCACTTTAAAATCTTCCTCCTTAGCTAAACTACAAAACAACTCTAATTAGCTGTAGAAATCTTGATGACTTGAAGACAATTAGAAGAAAGGGAAATAATTTGTTTTCCTGTGTTTTAATGGTCCCACAGTGTGTTTGGAGTTGCATCAGCTGTCAGTCCAAGATGGGTCATGTCAGAGCTGGTGAGGCTGGGAGGTGAGGAGCAAGGTTGATCATCCAGGGTCAGTGTGGATCTCCTGAGGAGACACTCAGCATCAAGATCACTTGGAGAACACCTCTATCACCTCTTCTCTGAACTAAAAAATAGCCATCATTGAATTAAAACAAAACAAGTACAAACTTCGAAGACTTGTTTTGAAATTGCCTTGAAGACAATTAAAGGAAAACAAAAAGATCCTGAGGGATTTCTGGATTTTAATGAGCCCCACAGTGTGTTTGCAGCCCAGCCCATGATCCTGAGGTACTGAGAGAAGATTGAAGCAGCTGCTGAAGAAGTCAGAAGCCAAAGTGCAAGTGCCTTGAAGCATTGCTGGGCCCCACTGAGGGCAGGCACTGCCAAAGCCTCCCCAGGGACTCCTTGGAGCAGCTCCTTGGAGGCCAGGAGTGCAGGCAGACAAAGGCTCTGGGCAGGCCCCTGCAATGCTGAGCAAAGCCTGCCTTGGTTTTGTGGAGCACAAAGGCCAAGGCCTGAGCCCCAGGCCCTGGCCCAGCAGATCCTGTCCCTCCCGGCTGGCTCAGGGCTGTTTGGGGGGCACTGGGATGGCAGGGGGAGGAGCAACAAAGGCCCAAAACTGGGCAACCCCTGCCAGGCTCCTGAGGGAGGGGCGAGGCAGAAACCAAGTGCAGAACCTGCCAGACAAGTTGCTTGTGGTGGCCTGAGTGGCAGAGGCAGCTGCCAGAGGCAAGGGGACAAAGGCCTGGGTGCCTTTGGGCCTTGCAGCCCTGCCAGAGCCCTTGGCCATCTCTCCTGCAGGCTGTCCTGCCCTGGCCCTGCTGCTGCTCTGGCCTTGCAGGCTGCACACACCCCTCCTGCTTTCCCACCCCCTCCCAGCAGCATTTCTAGACCCTCCCTGATGGCTCTGCACCAGCTCTGGCTGTTCCCTGGAACACAAAGCCATGGGCTGATCCTGACTCCCTCTGGGTGACCTCTTGCAGCACAAGGGTCCCCATTGAGTGACATTTCTTTTTCCTCACCTCCAGTCTGAACCTTCAGTGCTGCTCTTTGTGGAGATTTCATTCTATTTCCAATACAGAGAAAAGCTCCATCCTGTCAGATCTCCTCTAGACCCTCTCCAGTTCTTCCTCATTCCTCCAGAATGGGGAACCTCACACCCAGACAGACCAGTCCAGATGTGGTGACCCCAGGGCTGAGTCCAGGGGGGTGACAACTCCCTTGTCTGGGTGCCCACACTCCCCCCAAGGCAGCCCCATGTGCAGTTGGCCTTAAATCAAGGGGCCATTCTGATCCTTTGTAATGCCACGGAATCAAGTGGCATTGTGACACTGCAGGACCTCATGAAACCAAAGGAATGCTGAGACATTTCAGAGCCTCATGGAAACAAGGGGCCACAGTGATACTGAAGAGTCTCATGGCACCCACTGTGCCTCCCCAGAACTCCATGGAATCAAGCAGAGCCGCTGCCTCCCCCCCGCCGCCGCACGGACCGGAGTCGCCGGCTCTGCCCCGCTTGGACACCTCTGGAGTCAGCGTGTTCTTGGGTAGCACAACTGATCTGAGATGAGAGAGTTTCCCACATTTTCCTTTGCCCCCTCTTTCCCATGGTTTTGGTTTTTTGTTCTTTGTTCATTCAGGGGGAAAAGGGAGAAGGGAAACATGTTGATCCCTGTTTTCATCTGTTTACAAAAGAGAGTTGGGACAGGGGGAGAGAGGAGGCAATTTCTCTGTTGTAGCTTTGAACTGTTCTGTTGGTATTGCTGGTTTTGCTGCTGTATTTCTTGTCAGTGAACTGTTATTTTTTTTCACTTATACCTCTTTGTATTTTGTCTCCCTGTAGTGGTGGGGAATAAAAGAGGAGTGAATTCATTTTATGGGAGTTTCTGCCCCAATATGTGTCTTTTAACCAGGACAGGTTGCTCAAGGGCTCCCTGAAATTTGGCATCATTCACAAAGGACTTGAAAACACATTTTGTCCCAATGTACAGAGAGATAATAAAGATGTTCTACAGTGGTGTTCAAGGGCTGATCACTGAGGGATTTCATCCAGAAGTTGCTGCCAAGAGGACTTTGTACCATGGATTTGATTTGACACTCTTCATTCAACCAGCTTCCCACCCACCACATCTTCCACTTCTTCAGTCCAGCTCTCACCAGTCTGGCCATAAGGAGACCACAGGAGACCATGTCAGGGGCCTTGATAAAGTCTGGGCACACAACATCCTCTTCTATTCCATCCCACAGGGGTTCTACAATCCCTGCCTTGTCCTTCCAATGCCTGAGAATGACTGCAGGAGGACTTGTCCTATCCCCTTCCCAACCTGAGCAGTCTGGAACTCTCCCAACCCTCTTTGCTGCTGAAAAACCTCGATATGATTAATTGCTCAGAGAATTTTGTATTTTTAAGCTGCAAAGTATTTGTTTATTCAACGTTGTGAGCAAGCCAGCTCGCGTTGGACAAGCTTGCTCTACCTGAATGTGCAAAAGGAAGCCATTTTATACACTTTAGATACATGGTTAAACCATTTAACATACATATTAATAAGTAGGCTGGTTTCTGGGTGGAGTCTTTCCAGGCATGCACAGTCTTCTACTCGGGGGTCTTCTCCTCAAGCCTTCATCCCTCTGGTGGTCACCATGGATATCTTCCTTGATTTGACCTCTTCAATTTTCTTTGTCAGGTGACCTGAATTCTTCAAGCTTGCAAAACCCTGGCTTTGGGCCTTCTGTATCTTATTCAAATGTCTAGTTTACCTAATTTATTACCATGTGTGTACTACTCCTCTCTATAATAAGTCCTTTGGTCCAGTGAGCAGAACAGAACATGGTATTAACCAGTGCTCCTGAAATGTTCTTCTAGCAACACAGGTATTGGGGTTTCTTAGCAGGCCAAGATATCTCAGTTAACTCTTTTAGGCCTGGCTCTTGTTGCAGTGGCTGTGCTGATTTCCAGAGGCTTCTGGCTTCCCAGGCAAAGCCAAGGCAAGAGCAGGTGGGAAGGGGCTGCGCTGCTGCTGCTCCTGCCCGAGAGCCCCGGCTGGGCCGGGGACGGAGCCCAGGGCGCTGCAGCTCTGCCTCCTCCAGAGCCGGGGGGCTTTGGAACCAGGAATGACAGGGGGGAACAAAGGGGGCTGGGGGGCTGCACTGATGGTCACACTCGGGCCACCGTCAGCAGAGAGCTTCAGCCCCCCCAAATTAAAGCAGAGGGAAATGGTGCAAACTGTTTCATTTCAACCTTTCTTTACTCATTGCTATAAAATGACCCAACTAAAAGGAGGACAAGCAGGCCCTGATCCCTTCTCCTTTGGGAGAATCCCCACATCTGGTGCTGTGAGGGGCTGTAAAGGGCCACGAGGGGCTGTGAGGGGCCATGAGGGGCTGTGAGGGGCTGTGAGAGCTATGAGGGGCTGTGAGGGGCTGTGAGAGCTATGAGGGGCTGTGAGGGGTTGTGAGGGGCTGTAAGGGACCATAAGGGGCTGTGAGAGCCTGTGAGGGACCATGAGGGGCTGTGAGGGGCTGTAAGGGGCTGTGAGGGGCCATGAAGCACTGTTGTTGCCTAAAACCAGCTCTTAAAGAAACCTCTAAGACTCGATTTGTGAGTTTTAGTAGGCAGGCAATTCTATTACAACACACTGCATGATTTCAGCAAACCAGGTGCCCTGGGAATCAGTTCACCAAAGTGAACACAGAGGTATATTCACTCCTGCTGCTATGTCAGCATTACATGGTTATCCATTTTTTGTTCCCTGCATTCCTGTTTCATATTCATGGCATTCACACACACACCAGACCTGCAGCTCCCAAAATTTATTAAGATATATACATATCCTTGTAAGGTCTCTGAGGGGTTTCATCAAGTGTCTTTGGTGGTCTTCTCTGTTTGGAGTCCCCAAAAATCCAGGTGACTGCCTTATGAACTTCTTTGAGACAGTATTCTTGGTTATATATACACCTGTTGCTTCAGCTCCCTTCTTCATTGTTCTCTCACCGTGCTTGGCTGATTTCTGTAAACTGCACACGGTAATTTTCTATGACACATTTTGTTGCAAAGACTATTAGTTCTTGTTACATCTCTACACCCCAATATCAAACTGCTCAGGTCTTACACATGGGTGCAGAAGGAGAGCGTGGAAGTTGAAAGAGAGCAGCTCAGAAAAGTCGTTCTCCCTGGCAGTGCTGCTGTGGTGGAACTCCTTTTCTCTCTGCAACTGTATAGATGGAATGTTCTGGTGCCATTTACAGATGGAATGAAGATTATGGACTCCTGACTTGGTGGACAGAAATCACTTTATTATCCATCACTCAGGGTTTTTATATCATTCACATTTACCTGGGAGTGGTTAAGCAAGTCACACATCCATCACTTACTCAGGCCGGCCTGTTAACACAGCACACACACAGACCTTGGAGTTTTAAGGAACTCCTTTACACACCCACATATGGTAAGAATGCAAACAGAATAGTTGAGCTCATTTCTGGGCAGTAAATCACAGCCTAGAGAAAACAACACAAGGTCATCTTAGACTTTTCTCAGGGCTTTCACTTCTTGATTCTCATGCTGGCTGTCACGTCTGCACACAGGGACAGTCCCTGCTACTTCAAAGGATTTTTCAATGAAGGATTTCAACCAAAAATTTTCTGCAAGAGAATTAGGTTTTTTGAAATGCATACATTACAATTCCTCATCTAGGCAGTATCAGAATCAAATTCAATAGTAGACAATGAATTAGAAAGGGTAAGAAGAATAACATTTTTTTTTGGAGAAAACAATATTACAAGAAAAAAGAGAACAACTCCCACAAATTATTGCCATAAAAAACCTGAGAAGAAAGGCTGGGCCATCCATTCTGAATGTTATGGAGCAGAAAACAGAAACATTTTTGCTTCTGAAAAACATCAAGTCATCATTTTCCTCAGAGCGTCCCTGAGCTCCTGGTTCCTGAGGCTGTAGATGAGGGGGTTCAGTGCTGGAGGCACCACCGAGTACAGAACTGCAACCACCAGGTCCAGGGATGGGGAGGAGATGGAGGGGGGCTTCAGGTAGGCAAATGTGCCAGTGCTGACAAACAGGGAGACCACGGCCAGGTGAGGGAGGCAGGTGGAAAAGGCTTTGTGCCGTCCCTGCTGAGAGGGGATCCTCAGCACAGCCCTGAAGATCTGCACATAGGAGAAAACAATGAAAATTAAACAACCAACTGATGAACTGGCAGTAATCACAAGAATGCCAGTTTCCCTGAGGTAGCCTGAGTGAGAGCAGGAGAGCTTGAGGATGGCAGGGATTTCACAGAAGAACTGGCCCAGGGCATTGCCCTGGCACAGGGGCAGGGAAAATGCATTGGCTGTGTGCAGCAGAGCAGTGAGAAATGCAGTGGCCCAGGCAGCTGCTGCCATGTGGGCACAAGCTCTGCTGCCCAGGAGGGTCCCGTAGTGCAGGGGTTTGCAGATGGCAACGTAGCGGTCGTAGCACATGATGGTGAGGAGGAAATACTCTGCTGAGACGAAGAACAGAAACAAAAAGGCCTGTGCAGCACATCCCATGTAGGAGATGGTTGTGGTGTTATGGAGGGAATTGTGCATGGCTTTGGGGACAGTGGTGCAGATGCAGCCCAGGTCTGTGAGGGAGAGGTTGAGCAGGAAGAAGCCCATGGGGGTGTGCAGGTGGTGGTCACAGGCTACGGCGCTGAGGATGAGGCCGTTGGCCAGGAGGGCAGCCAGGGAGATGGCCAGGAAGAGCCAGAAGTGCAGGAGCTGCAGCTCCCTCCTGTCTGCAAATGCCAGGAGGAGGAACTGGGTGAGGGAGCTGCTGTTGGACATTTGCTGCTTCTTAGCACGGGGTCTGCTCAGCAAAGGAAGCCACAGGGAAAAGTTTGGACAGACACCTCTGACAATATCACTCCAGATTTCAATACAATTAATTTAAGGATTAAATCATTTTTTTCTCTCTAATAGTTGCTGGCAGAGGGCTGTGTGTGGCAGGAGCTCTTGCCATGTGCTGCCAAGCATTTCAACGTGTTTCCAGGCCAGCACTGCAGTTGTGCTGGACACAGCAGGACAGGAACCCTCCTGCAGAGAAGCCAAGGGCTGGGACAGGAGAGGGCCCACCCCCAAGGGAAGGCTCAGCCCTGCCCAGGATCCTACCCAGGCAAAGCTGGGCCTTGCTGGGGGCAGCACCAAACCCAGCAGCACAGACCCAGCAGAGAGGGCAGGGTCCCGCAGGGAGATGTTCTCCAGGCAGAGGCAGCTCCTTGCCCAGCACACAGTGCCCAGCAGAGCAGCAGGGAAGGGCCCCCAGAGCTGCCTGAACGCCCCCTCCCCCAGGCCTTGGGGGCACTTGCCCCCCACTCCCTGCCCAGGGCTCTGCTGCCTGGAGCTGTCCCTGCCAGCAGCTGCTTCCCTGGGCCCAGGGCTGGGCCCTGCCAGTGCTGCCAGAGCCCATCCCAGCCCTGGGGGCTCAGCTCTGCCCTGCAGAGCCCTCCCAGCAGCACAGGGCACTGCCCAGGGGAATCCCTGGCTGGGCAGGCTCTGATGGCAATGCCAGAGCAACCCTGGGGAGGCTGGAAAAGTGACACTGATGCCTCTATAAGACAGTTTTGATGACTGATACTGTCAGGTTCAATCCCCTCTAATCTAACAGAGTTCAAGTTTCAGTGTCTCCTCCTGCGCTGAGAGATTCATTTCTCTGTCGCAGTCAGCACCCAGACAACCCAGAGTATAACACTGAAAGAACTGGTTCATTCTCTTGAAGGTACCCCCTGTCTGTCTGTGCCTCTTGCAAATACCTTCTGGGAAATTTCCTGCTTTGATCTGGAGCTGTGACCAGCCCTCATCCCTGCAGCACACTGGAGATCAGAAGGACAATGCCCTGCTCTGCCCTCCCAGGAGTTGTTCCTTCCCCACAGCCCTTCTCCCCCAGCCCCGTGGCAGCTCCTTGGCCGGGCTGAGAGCTGACCCTGGAAGGCAGCAGAGTCCCTGCCCAGCACACGGAGCCCTGGGGGCAGGACCCTGCTCTGCACCACAGCCTTGGGCACCCCTGGCTGCACCCCCACCTTCCCACCCCACAGCCAGCCCTGGCACAGGGAACCTTCTGGCCCTGGGCCTCTGAGGGGGCAGCAGCAAGTCCTGCTCTGCAGCAGCTTCTCCTGCTGCACCCCAGCAAATCCAGCAGAGCCATCCTGACAGCTCCTGCCACTGCTGCCATTTGGCAGCTGGGAGAGGCACTTGCAGGAACTCACCTGCACTGCTCTGCAGCCACAGCCTGACCATGGCAAAGGGCTGGCAAGGTTCCTGCCCTGAGCAGCTCTGCCCTGTCCTCCCAGCCCAGGATCCCTTGAACCTCCTGCTCCCTTCTCCTCTCTGCCCTTGCTGCCTGCAGCTCCTGCCCTGCTCTGCCATGTGGCCACTTCCCCTGCACTGCAGCAACTGGGAGTGTCCTGCTGAAAGATCATAGAAGCTGTGGGATGTGGCAGCTTTAGGAGATGCCTCCAGGAGGGCAAGTTGAACTTTCCTACAGCCAGAGAATTCTTCCTTCAAATCCTGGGAAGGTTTCTCCTGTAGTGAGAGCTCAGTCACCTCCCAGCCCAGGCTGCCTCTCATCTCTCTGCCTTCTCTCCTGTGCCCTGGGTGCTGCAGGCAGTGCCCTCAGCCCTGCTGGGCTGTGCAGAGGAGCTGCTCACCAGCAGAGCTGTCTCTTTGAAGCTCTTCTTGCTTGCCAGGAGCTCCCTGTGTGCCAGGAGCCCGGCCCAGCTCAGCAGCACAGCAACAGCTCCAGGTCTTTAATGACCCCCAGAGGGGGTTTGTGTTGTTTATGTGAAACTCAGTCCCTGAGAGGAAGTTCAAACAACTTTTCAAGAACTCAAAATGAGTTTGAAATACTGAAGTTTCTTGTACTGTTACTGGGTCTCAATGTGGGACACAACTGTGAAAGTGTCCCCAGATTCAAGTTGGAACAGAAAATTGCAGACAGTGATGACAAGAATGGACAAGCAAGGGAAAGGTGGCTCTGATGCTGAGGAAACCTGGATGTATTTCATTAATCCAGTGGGCCAAGCCCTGACCCCCAGCCCCTGGGAAGGCAGATCCTGTCCCTGCCTCATTCCTCAGGGCTCTTCCTGGGGCACTGGGATGTGGGATGTGCAATGCCAAGGGCAGGACCATGGGGTGGCACCTGCCAGGCTACTGAGCAGGGACAAGGAGGCCATGAGGCCCCAGGGCTGCAAGGGGCACTCCCCTCCTCCTGGCATCAGGGGCACAGACAGCAGCCATGGCCAAAGGCCTGCAGAAGGTGGCTCTGTCAGGGCCTTTCAGCTTCTTCCCATGCCTGTCTCCTCTCCAGCCCAGGCTGTCCTACGGTGTCCATGCCCTGCCCCTTTCCCTGCAGGCTGTCGTCATCCCCCCGGCTGCCCCACCTGGCTGGCACCTTCCTGCACTGACATCTCTGCGTCCTCCCTGGCTCTTCCTGCACACACAAAGCCTTGGGCTCATCCAGAATCCTTCTGGGTGATGTGTTGCACCACAGCACTGCCCTTGGAGGGAAATTCTTTTCTCCTTGTGCCAGCCTGGACCTCCCCAGCTGCACTTGGCATTAATTCTTTCTTTCTCATGCTGTTTTCTGCTACAACAAAAGCATCCCCCCTCTCTGAAGCGACTCTTCAAGCACTCCCAGGGTTCTTCTCTGCTGTCCTCTGCCCGCACACCACTGAACCCATGACTCCTTTGCCCCTGTAGAGTGGTCATGTTTAAAACCTCCAAACCCTGGGACATCTCTGAGCACTCTCCGAGGTGTCTTCAGATGAAAACATGGTCTAAGATAGTCACAGGGATATGTTTTACCAAGGGCTGTAGTGGCAGAACATGGGGCAATGACTTTGAACTGAAATAGGGGAGCTTTTTTCTATTGGATAAAATGAAGTAATACTTACCAATGGGGCTGGCAAGAACTGCAACAGAAGAGGATGTCCCATCCCTGGATCTGTCCAAGGTCAGGAACTTTGAGCAGCCTCAATTAGTGAAGATGTCACTCTCCAGGGACTTGGACCACCTGAGCTTTTGTTTCCCTTCCAACCCAAACCATTCTGTCATTCTTTGAGTCCCAAACTCCTTCTCCAAAGAATTACTGTTGCTAGGACAGGAATTGCCATGTTTTTGGAGAAGCCATTGTAAACCCAAAAGGTAAAAAATCAATTCAAATAAAGTTCCAGCATCTCTGTGTGAGAGTTTCACCAAGTGGGTCAATGGCAGAGCCTCCCAGGATGACCTTGCCAGTTGAGGATGGGGGATTCTGTTTGGGGTGTGAGTCTTATGATGGGCAACAAGAAAGCACATTTGGGGACTGGGCAAGACTTGTGGTGGGATCTCTTGGGAAGAACCAAAGGAAGGGAAATGGTGAGATCACGGTGGTTTGTAAAGGAACAGGTGTGAGAAAACAGAGAGAAAAGGGATGAAAAAGCTGGTTGTGTTAAACAGGAGGATGCTCAAACACTTCCCAGGCCATGCCCTGACACTGATCCCCACAGCTTGTCCCTTTTTCTTAAGAACTCCATTGCCAAGAAGTTTCTGTGCAGAGGGACCTCTCTGCTCCTGGCACAGATCGTGGCCCAAGTTCCAGCCACTGCAGCAGGAGCCACAAATAGTCAGGTCTTGTGTTCTTTGGGGGGCCAGACTGTGCCCAGATTGGGGTGTGTGTGTGTGTGTTGGAAGCACAAAAGAGTGAAGCAAATGCAAAGCTAAACACCCAGTGTAGCCTGACTTTGTCCCTGAGTGGGGGATGAGAGTTGGACACAACATGTGCAGGGACAGATGGAGGGGTTTGTCCCCCTGGCCCTGCCCAGAAGGGACACCTTTCAGGAAGGGTTGTGGCCTTGGCTGTGCTGAGGGTTGCCCCGGGCAATGCAGCTTGGGATTGCAGTGGCACTGTCAGGGCTCTGCAGAGCTCCTGGCAGTTCCTGCATTTGTCCCCAGCAATGCCAGAGAACTGCAGGGGTTGCAGTCAATCACTTGTGCTCTTTGGGACCCCGACTGGCTCTGCTGAATGGGAGCAGGCCTGGAGTTCCCAGACTGTTCCTGCATCCAGGGTCGGGCCTGCAGTGACGTTTGTGCAGCATTCAATTGGTGCAGTGGCAGGATGGCCATGGATCCATTCCTGCAGAAACACAATGGTGCTCCATCCTAGGCAGGGATAGAATGGGCCCACAAATGTTGGAAGGATAAGAACCAGGGAGTTTTGGCCCTGTGGAATCCCATGGAACCAAAGGAACCCTGGGACATGGCAGAACCTCCTGGAATAAAGGGGACATTGTGACCCTGCAGCACTTCATGGAACCAAAGGGAGTCTGGGACGTGGCAGGGCCTGATGGAAACAAAGGAACCTCCTGGGAACAAAGGGACCCTGGGACACTGCCAAAACTCAGGAAGACAAGGGAACCCCAGGACACTGTGGAATCTCATGGAATCCAGGGGCCATTGGAATACACTGGGGCCTCCTGGAACCAAAGGGAACATGGGACACTGCGGAACCTCATGGAATCAAAAGGATCCCAGGACTTTGTGGAACATCAGGGAATCAAGGGACCAGTGTGACATCCCAGAACCTTCTGGAACCAAAGGAACCAATGAGACACTGTGGAATCTCATGGAATCAAGGGTCCATTGTGACACTGTGGAACCTCACAGAATCCAGGGGCCATTCTGATTCTGCAAGGCCTTCTGGAGTCAAAGGGACCATTGTGACACTGTGGAACCTCATGGAATCAAGGGTCCATTGTGACAGTGGGGAAAATGAAGGAATCAGTGGGCCATTGTCACACTGCAGGGCCTTATGGAGCCCAAGAACGCTGCGAAACAGTGCAACCTCATGGAATCAAGGAGCCATTGTCACACTGCGGAGCCTCAAGGAATAAGG
This sequence comes from Manacus candei, assembly GCF_025592945.1. Lineage (NCBI taxonomy): Eukaryota > Metazoa > Chordata > Aves > Passeriformes > Pipridae > Manacus > Manacus candei. Next base: position 8,236,562 of record NW_026138093.1, on the reverse strand, counting down.
GATCCAGTCTTTGCCTCAGATTTTATCAACAAATTAAATTTAAGGAATTACAGAAGTGGGATTGGACCACTCTTGCCCCACTGGTTTAATGACTGGCCAAATGGTAATATTTATATAAAATGAATCATTTATTCTTACAAATGATCAGACAAAAGATCTTAGTCAGAATTATTTACTACACAGTATAAAGCTAAAACTGCTAGTTGTACAGTATAAGATAGGATAGTGCACTATATTGAAGCAATTATTGAAGCAATTATATTAAAGCTAGCCAAAAGAAATAATTATTACATAAAGATCTGATGTAACTCACCCACACCAACGGTCATGGGGAGATTTCTTTTGCTCAGCCTTGAGGAGTGTCCTTGGAGGGCGTCCCCACCCAAGGCAGGAATCTCCACTCATCTACCCCAAGAAGGGCTGTGTTAGAAGAACCTGCCTGGATGAAAGGGGACTGGACTTCTTTAGTAGGAAGGGATTGACTACTCCTCACAAATGGACAGGCCAGTTACCAGCTTCTCTGTCCCATCCAACTTCCAAAAGCAGGATGTGTGTTTGAAGTTGGGTGAACCAGGCTGGTTTGAGCATCATTCAACACCAAAACCATTCCCATGGGGCCACCGGTAACTCTCAGATCTCACAGACAGCTTGCATGAGAGCTGGCACTGTTGGCATTGTCTGATGGGATTTTAGGCCTTATCAGGGTAGGCCCTCCTGCCACCCGGGCAGAGAGGTTGGCTGTGAAAGTCCATCCTGGAGATGCACAGGGAACCAAGAGTTGGGCTCCTGAGTGACATCCAACAATGGACAGGGGGATGGGACTGACCAGATGAAAGTGTCTCAGGTAGAGCTGGCCTGGCAACACAAGGGGGAATTATTCCTGGCTCACTGGGCCCAGGACACCTCAGGTCCTGAGGGAAGAGGTGCCACATCCAGCTGGGCTTGTGATGGAGGGCTGCATTTAACCATGGACACCAACTGCCAGGTTCTCCAGAACTGGGAAACATGTGCTGCCATCAAACAGGCCAAGAGGGCAAAGCCCCTGTAGGGTGGGGGATGATGGCTGAACTAGAGATGTGGGCAGGCCTGGCAGATTGATCCCAGCACACTCCCCAAACCCACCAAGGCAAGCTCTACGTGCTGACAGTGGTGGACACAACCCCTGGATGGCAGGAGACACACCCTGTGCCTCCCAGCACTACCCAGAACACCATCCTGGGCCTGGAAAAGCAAGTCCTGTGGAGACACGGCCCTCCAGAAACACTGGAGTTGGACAGCAGGACTCTTTTCCAAAACAACCTTGTGCACACCTGGACCAGAGAGCTCGGCATGGAGTGGATGGATCATATTCCCTGTCAGGCACCAGCCTCTGGGAAAGTGGAATGGCAGAGTGGACTGTTCAAAACCCCCTTGAAAGCAATGGGCAGTGGGACCTTCAAACCTTGGGCTGTGCATTTAGCAAAAGCCACCTAGTTAGTTAATCCTGTAAGCTCAAGAGAGAAAACTCCAGGCCAATTCAGTGTCTAAGATCAGCTCAAAAGAGCAGGTCCTTTAATCAGGCCCACAGGCCCAGGGGAACACACACGACGCACCCTCCCAGGCAATGGTTCTACAGTTTTAGAAGATGGTCCCTTCAATGCCAGAACTCTCCACCTCCCAGTTCTGCCCAGTTCTGCCCCTCAACACGCCCCTTGGGGAATTGGGTTTGGGGGCTTTGGGACCCCTTCTTCCTCATCTTTATCTTCTTCACAGTACGTACAGTCCTTGGAGCACCTCCAAAGTTCTGGGCTTGAAGGTTGCTTTGTTTCTTGTGGGATCTTGTTGTCCAGGCCTAGGGTGTGATGTTGTTCAATAGAGATGTTTTTCTACAATTCTACCTTGCAAAGAAGTCTAAACAGGCTAAAGGAATTTAGAAAGTTTGATATCAAATGGGGTAATAAGGTTAGGTCTGTGTAAACTACTATGCTAAAGGGTGGCATATAATACAGCTACATTAACATCTACATTTACTACACAACTACTTTTAAAATCTAAAATAAAAAATATCCAGAAAGCTTTAAGGCATCACACAAACCTTGTTAGTTAACTCTACTAACTGGTCCTGCCCAAAAAGAACCTCTGCGTACCATTGAAGGGGATAAAACCCCTGTGGTCCATATGAGGAATATGGTAGGGAGGACATATTCCATAGTTTGGTTGAGTCCTGACTCAAGCAAAGGCAAACCCACCCATGGGATTGTTTCTGCTCAAGGACTTGGGTGCACTTGGTGGATGATGCAGAGGGATGGGGAAACACTTTGTGTACCTGTCAGAGACCGAAACACCTAATGATTTATGCATTCTAGGATTGCCAAGGGACTCTTGCAGGCTCTTGCAGGACTTTTGCATTAGACCTCTGATGGCCCATCAAAGCCCATTCCCCCTCTGCCAATCCTGAAAGGCAGGAAAAACCCTTTTCCCAGGCCCCTCACGGGAACTCTGCGCAGGCCCAGGAGATGTTGGGGGTTTGTGGCATGGCCTGTGACACCATCCATGGATATAATAACTCATAACTTCTTGGAGTGTGGGGGCTTCCCTCCCCCACCCCCAATGGATCAAGGCCACCACTTCAACTGACAGACATGGAAGCTGCAACTCCCAAATTCCACCTCTGGAGCCCGTGGGCAGTGACTATTGACATCTTTCCACTCAGCTTTGCTTTCTCTTACTCTCCCTCACCCTTATCCTGTCTTTCTTTTTCTCCCTTATGCATTTTCCCTAAAGGTTCTCTTTATGCCATATTACTGTAGATGAGAGAGATAGATGATAACACCCAAAATGGCAACATACCTGTTTACCTTTGAAACAAAACTGTTCTAAAATAAACCATATATATATGTTTTCAAACACCAATTATTCAGTATCGTTTCACTCTAATCCACCCCAAGGGATTTATTAATAAGAACCTGGTTACCCCTCCCTTTCTGGGGTGGGTAGTAACAGACCCCTTGTAGCAGGATGTTCTACCTGGAAAAGAATCTGATGGGAGAATGCAAGCACTGCAAGCTCTCTGTGGGGAGTTACTGCTGGTGCCAAGGAGTTGGTTTAGTGTTGAATTGTGCCAAACCCAGCCTGGTTCCCCAACCTTCCAACACACATGCTGCTTTTGGAAGCAGAGTTTGACAGATCAGCTGCTCACTGGCCTGGGAATATGTGACTGGAGATCCATCACTGGATAACCATAAAAGCCCAGGGCCAACTTAGATAGAGCAGATTCTTCCACAGACTTTGTTGAAGTGTGTGCAGCTTCTCCTATAAAGCAGGGACAGCTCTTGATGGTCACTGCATGGGGGGTAAAAGAAAGAGAGAGATCTGCCTTGATTTATTTCTCTCAGACCCCGCCGGGCCCTCCCCGCTTCCTGCCGGGATCGGACACCGCCAGCGGCCCCGGCCCTGCCGGGCTCCATCAGCCTGAGCAATTGCTGCCAAGGAGGGGCCGGGGGCTTCCTCTTGGCCTTCGTCTCCCTGGCGCTGGGGCTCGGCTTCTACCTGCGCCAGAAGGTGAGGGGGGTCCCAGGGGGTCGTGTGTCCCCCCAGAGCGTCTGTGCCCCCCCGGGGACCCCCCACCCCGCTGTCACCCCCTTTTCTCTCCCCACAGAGCTCCTGAGCCGGCGGCGGCCGCAGCCCCTCCCCGGGACCTCGGGCCCAGCCTGGACCCCTCCTGTCCCCGTGAGGATTTTGGGGGGTCGTGTGTCCCCCCCTCCCCTGCTGCCACTCCTGATCCCATAAAAGCTTCCCAGTTCTCCCCAGTCCTGGTTATTGGGGGGCAGTTGGGGAGGGGGGGTGGATAACGAGGGGTGGAGCCGAGTTTGGGGGGGGCAGAACTGGCTCCGGGATGGATCGGGAATAGGGACTCCCCTGTTTCCCCCCGTGTAAACCCACTCTGGGGGGCTTTGGGAGTGCACCTGCCCCTCAGTAGGCACCCAGCTCATCCCAAAAGGTGCTGGGAACCCCTCAAAACCTTCTTAGAGCTCCCCGAGGACCCCCAAACACACTCAAAGCCCATCCAGGACCTCACCCAACCCCTTTTCTGGGGGGACTTCTCTGGGCACTGGTGGTGCTGGGAGCCCCCCCGGCTGCGGGCGAGGAGCTTTCGGGTGAGCGGGGGGTGGGAAGGGGGAGGTCGGTGGGAAAAGGGGGGGTTAGAGGGGATAAAGGGGTAGTGGGACCCCAAACTGAGTGGGAGGGGAGTGAGACCCCCCAAAAGTGGAGGGGAGGACCATTGAGAATGATGGGAAATAAGTGGGAGAGGTCAGGAGAGTGGGGAAAGAGGAGGGTGGGACCCCCAAACTGAGCATGAGAGGGTTGGGGAGTGGGGAGATGATGTGGAAGGGGTGAGAGAGGGGGGAAAAATGGGGATTGGGACCCCCAGAGTGATCCTAATTGGGGCTGGGGATTGAGTGGACTATGAAAAACTGGGAGGAACAGGGAGAAGGGTAAAAGAGCAGGGGTAGTGTGGTGGGATAAACGGTCCCATGGGAGCCTTTGGGCACAGGAGGGCTGGGAAAGGGGGGTAGCCCCTCTGAGCTCCCAACTTACTGTACGGTGCTGGGGGCTGCTGGATCCAATCTCAACCTTGGATCATGCCAACAGTTTCAGTTTAGAGAAAGTACAGAAGTGTGACTGAATCACTTTGGTCCCCTAGGTTTTATTGATGGCAAATCAGATCTATTGATAAAAAGGAATTTATTTAGGGATACAAATGATCAGACAAAAGATCTTCATCAGAATTACTTAGTGTACAATATATACACTAAAACTACCTGTACAGGATAAGATAGGACAGTGCTCTACACTAAAGCAATTGTTGAAGCAATTCTACTCAAGCTGCCACAAAACGAGAAACTTTTAATTAGAGAGGGATGGAACTCCCCCAGACCAACGCTGGTGGGGGGATCTCTGCTCTCAACCTCCAGGAGTGACCCTGGGGGGGTCCCCAGCCAAGGCAGGAATCTCCACACACCCCCCAAGAAGGGTTCTGTTGTCAGAACCTGCCCCTGGGAAAGGGGACTGGCCCTTTGTGGTCAAAAGGGATGGACTGACAGTCACTGGACTCCAGGGGTTGCCTCCCCATCAGGGGCTTCATTCGGGGTGGAAGTAGCGGCCGAAGCTCTTCCTGCAGTCGGGGCACTGGTGGGGCTTCTCTTACTGGTGGGTCCGTTGGTGTTTGGTCAAGTTAGAGCTGTGGGTGAAGCTCTTCCCACACTCCCCACACTTGTAGGGCCTCTCCCCGGTGTGGATGCGCCGGTGGGTGATGAGGTTGCAGTTCTGGTTGAAGCCCTTCCCGCATCCGTGTGCGTCCGCTCATGCCTGAGGAGATTCCCGCTGGTCTGAAACCTCTTCCCACATTCCCCACACGTGTATGGTCGTTCCCCAGTGTGGATGACTTGGTGCTTGCGAAGGTTGGAGTTGTCACTGAAGCTCTTCCCACATTCCCCACATAGGTAGGGTCGTTCCCCGCTGTGGATGTGCTTGTGTTTGCGGAGGGTGGAGCTGTCACTGAAGCTCTTCCCACATTCCCCACACGTGTAAGGACGTTCCCCACTGTGGATGTGCTGGTGGGTAAGGAGGCTGGTGCTCCACCTAAAGCTCTTCCCACATTCCAAGCACTCGAAGGGCTTCTCCCTGCTGGGAGGCTGCTCAGGGACCACCAGGTCAGAGCTCCCCCTCAAGCTCCGGCCGCCTTCCCGGCACAGGCTGGCTCTTTCCTCCTCAGAGCACCCTGGGCTGGCTTTGGAGCCCCTCCTGCGGGGGGATCTCCGGCCCTTTTCCTCCCCGCTGCCTTCCTGCGCCGGGGAGCCCTTCAAAACGGCCTCTCCCACCAGGGTCTCACGGGGGGATTTGTCCTCCGGGCTCTCCCTCCTCAGCTCGGGGCCTGGGGCAGGAAGCAAGAAGGACAGGCAGGGGATTTGCCTCCGACCCACAGGGAAGGCCAAGGACATCCCCCCAACTCCGGCCCCGGCAGGACGGCGGCGCCAGCGGGGTTGTCCTGCAGCCGGGGCCATGCTGGGCTGACAGAGCCAGCACAACACCCGCCCAAAGGGACACTGACTTCCTCCTCACCTGCCTGGGGGGCCCAAGGCATCTTCCTCTTCCTCGCAGCCTCCTCCTCCATCCGACCAAGCTTTGGGAAGGACAAATCCTGATGGGGGGGAAAACAAGGGCTGAGCGCGTTGGCTTGGGGGTTCCCAATGCCCAAGACCATCTCTAGAACTCACCGGACATCCTGTGACCATAAAAACCTCCAAAACACCAAGACTCAGCCCAGAAAACCCCAAATCATCGAGATCCGGCAAAAGCCTATAAGAAATAGTGAGAAGACTCCTGCCCCCCCAAACTGAAAAAAGTTGAGATTCACCTAAAAAATACTCTAAAATATGAAGATTAGCCCAAAAAAATTCTCCTAAGATTTCCCCTTCTCTGGTTTCCCCCCTCTAGGGTTCAGAGAGTCTCTCCTGTCTGGGATGCTGGGGGTTCTACCTGGAGATAATGGGAGTGTTGGGGGTCTCAAGGGTCCCTTCTCCTCTGATTCTCGCCTTAGGGATGCTGCATTCCCAGAAATTCCCACTCTCCAGGTTCTCCACTTTATTGTCCTAGGGGATCCCAGAGGTTCCCACTATCCAGGCTTCCCCTTCTCCGTGCCCCCCTCTCCAGGCTCTCAGGGCTCTCGAAGCTCCTCCCTATCTCCAGCCTCCCTCGCTCTCCCGGGGTCAAGGCATGGGGACACCGAGGCACCCCCACGGCAACCCCGCTCCCGCTCTCCCCACTCCCCTCAGCCCCCCCCTCCCACCCCTTTCCCATCAGCCCCCAAACCCTGGCTCCCCCCAGCTCCCTTTGGGGGTGACCCACCCGCTCTTTTCACTTCTCTCTGTACAAAATTGCTTCCCAATATCCAACCTAAACCTCCCCTGGCACAGCTCAAGACCCAGCCCTCTTGTCCTACTGTTGCTTCCTGGCAGAACAGCCCCAGCCCCACCTGGCTCCAACCTCCTGGTAGGGACTTGCAGACAGTCAGGAGGTCTCCCTTGAGCCTCCTCTTCTCCAGCCTCAACACCCCCAGCTCCCTCAGCCTCTCCTCACACCACTTGTGCTCCACTCCCTTCCCCAGCCTCGCTGCTCCTCTCTGGATCCTCTGACCCCAAAAATGCTCCCCATCCCATAGGAAGGCCAAGGGCATCTGGGGACAAACTGGGGACTTCGGGGGGCACTGGGTGCCTACTGGGGGATACTGGGACACACTGGGGGGAACCAGAGAGCAGTGGGAGGACTGGGGGGGTACTGAGGGACACTGGGAGGGCACTGGGAGGGCCTGGGGGGGAACTGGGGCATACTGGGGGGCACTGGCAGAGAACTGGGGAGTTACTGGGGGATACCAGGACACACGGGGGGACACTGGGAGGTTACTGGGCCATACTGGGGGTTACTGGGTGCTCACTGCAGGATCACTGGGCCATACTGGGGGGCAATGGGAGGTCACTGGGACACACTGGGTGGTCACTGAGGGGGTTACTGGGCCATACTGAGGGTCACTGGGAGGTCACTGGGATATACTGGGGGCACTGGGATCCCTTTACCTGGATGTGGTACATCTCCCCTTCCAGATTTTGGGGGGCATCCCTAGGCCCCCTCCCCTGGGGGCTGGAGGATCCCCTGAGCCCCACTGCTGGGCTTTAGGGGACCCTGTGAAATCCCCTCAAAACCCCTGAAATCCCCCTTTGACCCATCAAAACCTTCTCAAGGTCCCCTCAAATCCTCTCAGAGATCTCATCCCTCCCCAGCACCCTCTAAACCCTCTTAGTGACCCACAAAACCCACCTGAGACTCCCCAAGCCCATTTAGGGACCCGCAATCCCCCCCACGGGCCCTCAAAACCGTCTGGGACACCTTAAACCCCCCAGAGACCCCAAAACTGCCTCAAAGGTCCCCGCAAAGCCTCCCAGGAACCCCAAACCTCCCCAGAGAGCCCCAAAGCCCACCTGGAACACCCCAAAACTCCTCAGAAAACAAAACCCCATAAGAGACCCCCAAAACCCTTCAAGGACCTTTAAGTTCCTCCCCGAGTCCCCTCAGGACACCGAACCGACTCAGGGACCCCTCACAACGTCCCCGTGAACCCTCGAACCCCCGCGCTAAACCCTCCCGAACCCTCCAGGCTTTCCACCCACAGCCGCGCTCCCCGCAGCCCCCGAGGGGATCCCCAGACCCCGCTCTCGCCGCCCCCCCGCCAACTCACCCACGAAGTGCAGCGGCCGCAGGCGAGTCCTCCTCACTCCCGACCACGAGGCCAAAATGGCGCTCGCTCCGCGCGCCCTCCGCCTTTACAGACCCGCCCCGCAGCCAATCAGCGCGCGGCCACGGCCCCTGCCCGCCCCCCGCCTGCGCGGGGCATTGTGGGAGTTGAAGGCCCTGCGGCGGGGGAGGATCGGGCGTTTTGCTTTTTAATTTTTCTCTCTTCTTTTATTTTCTCTTTTTTCTTTCTTTTTTCTTTCTTCTTTCTTTTCTTCCCTTTTTTCTCTCTCTTTTTTCTTTTTTCCCTCTTTTTTCTTTTTTCTTTCTTTTTTTCTCATTTTTTCCTTTTTTTCTTTCCTTTTTTTTCTCTTTTTTTTCTCCTTTTTCTCTTTTTTTCTCTTTTTTTTTTACTTTATTTTTTTCTTATTATTTCCATTTCCCTTTTTTTTTTTACATTGTTTTCTATCAGTTGTACTTTCAAGGAAAATGTAAACACATATCAAAACAATCTCCACGTTCATATCTTACAACAACAGATAATCTGCCATTGTTCCAGGTTTGTGAGGATTCCCAAGATCACAAACACTGAGACACCAAGGGTGGAAGCCAAGCAACTTTATCCTGTCCCTCGCCACAGCCTTCAATCCACACCCAGCCCTGGATTTCTGCAAAGCCGCTGGGCAGGAGCAGGAGATGGAGCTGGTGCTCGGCGGGAGGGGCAGCAACAACAAACCCGTGTCTTTGGAACAGGGGAAGGAATTTAGTGCTTGAGGGGTTACATTCCACAGGCTCCCCTGGGGATCAGCTTATGCTTGGACAGTGAGAACAGCAAGGACATTCCTAATAAAAATGCCAGAGGGAAGGGAGCGGAGGGGGAGCAGGGGCAGGAAAAGGAAGCAGAGCGATGGAAGATGGGCTGGGGCAGTCGGGGCTGGGGGAAGGCAGGCTGGACAATGCCTTGTTTGGTCCAGCAGCTGGACCAGCTCCAGGGCAGGTGTCGGGGCAGCCTCTGCCACAGGGACATGGACAAACAGACCCTACAAAAGCTCTCAGAGGGGTTGGGGGCTCTGGGCGGGGCTGCGCTCTCGCCTCAAGCCAGGATATCCCAGGGCAGTGGAACAGCAATTCCTGTCAGCTCCCAGCAAAGATTATTGGGGTTTGCACCGGGGAAATATTGATGCTCCAGCTTCTTCTTCTCTTTTTAGAACTTTGAGCTTGCAGTCGGGTAGAAGGGCTGGTGGGGGAGTGGGAAGAGACCCACTGAGGGACACATCTCATCCCTCAGTTAGATGGAGCTAAACCCCTGATCTTGCTTAGGAAGAGCTGCTGATGCTCAGTTTTCTTCTTTCCCTTCTGCTTTAGTGGGATATTACATTTCCCTGCAGTATTGGTGATAGAATGGTATGTCAGCTGGAATGGTTTGGTTCTTACAGAAAGCATGAACGCATTTTAAGGAAGGTATTTTTACAGAGGTGAGGCCTCCAAGAAAAACAAAAAAAAACCAAAAGTAATATAAGTGCAGAATAAAGTAAACTTTGGGGTTTTCTTTTTATTTCTTGGGTAGAAAAGCCATCCCAGTTAGGGACAGCAATTTATTGCATTGCTGAAATAAAACCAACCAACCAACAAACAAAGAAATCTGAATTTGTTCTCTTTCAGATTTGTTTTTTATCACAATAATCCTTCTAGTGAAAAGGGCTAATTTACTCTTTCTAGAGGAATATTTTAAGTGTGATTATCACAATATCACAGCTGCTGAAAAGGTCTAAAATAGGACACTGACCTTGAACGTGTTCCTGCGTTTAGGATGTGGTGCTTAACATTCAAGAAACAATAGAACTACAACTCATTTATTAATGCATCATCTCAAAATGTTCACTCTCGCTCTGTAAAGACATGCCACAAGGATTGTAGAAAGCTTGCAGTATCCCATGAAGTACATGTGGTATTTTATCAGTGTAAATATAAGATTATATTACATATTTTTATATATATATTATATATATAAATACTTATATTATATATAAGATTTTCAAGATTTCTGCTGGCAGTACTCCATAACTAAAGTAAGTTTTCCCTTTGGTGCTGCACTAGTTTATGATTTAATTGTTACTGACATTCCACCAGTCATATTATTAACTTCACCAAATGAAAGGGAAATAATCCTGTATTATTAAAGAGAGCAACTGAATTCCCTCAGTCATCTTATTCTTGGCTGTCTGGGACAGTGATGAACTTCAGCTTCCCTAAAGAAACTTCCACTAAAAAAGAACTTGGGATCATAGTGAGAGATCCATATTGAAGGGTGTGCCTGAATTATCTTTAGGGAGGAGACCTTTTTTGGTGGGTGACAAGCAATGTACCTTTTCTTTCTGGCTCCCTTTTTCTCTCTGGGTTCTTTTTCCCTTTCTTTTTGTCAGAGGCTTTGGAAAAGGTGTTTTGTCAAGAGAATAATATTCATTTATAGCCATGTGAAGGGTTTCTATCCTATACCAGTGAAGGCAGTCACCTAAATACCCATACCCATGCCCTTGAAAATAAAACAAGGAGAAAATATGGAGTATTTGTTTGAGACCAGACAAACTGAATGTAGTTCAGTAACATGGTAAGGCAATTGCTGTTATTGCACAGAGACATTTCTTTCTATGCTGGAACTGAGGGTAGCAGCCAAATCTAAAAGCCTTGCTCTGTGTGTTTGTGAACACACTGTGGGTAAGTTCAAAGGAGCATTCAGAGATTGTGTTGTGTGAGCCTTTTTCCCTAAGATCAAAACAAGGAGTAATTATTGCTAAATGCAGCAGATGGCTTTTTCTCTTTATTCCCAATCACTGATTAAAGAAACATAACTCAGATGTGATCTCACTCTGTGCTCCAGTGACATTAACATTAGAACAATATTGTCACTGTCTACTGGTCTCTTGTGCTCCTCACTGGAAGGCACTTGGTGCACCCCTGGATATCCTGCTAATGAGGTAAAAAACTAACCCTTCTAAAGTTCCAGATTTTCCTCACCTGTTTGGACACAGTTGGACAAACTGGACCAAGTTAGTACTTGAAAGCCACCTGCTGGATTTAGCATTAATTACTCCTTGTTTTGATTGTAGAGGAAAAAAGCTCACACAACACAATCTCTGTGGACCCAACAGAGAAAACATCCCCAGGGTCTTGTTAGAGCACAAACCTGCAAACAGGGATGACAGGTCAGAGAATCACAGAATCATCAAGGCTGGAAGAGACCTTCCAGACCTTCTAGTCCAACTGTCAACCCAGCACCACCAGAATCACCCCTAAACCCCATCCCAAAGCGCTACATCCAGATGCCACCTGAATGCTTCCAGAGACTCCACCACCTCCCTGGGCTACTTGTTCCAATGCCTGAGCACTCTCTCAGGGGAAAAAGGGTTTTTGAATATCTAATATGAACCTTGCCTGATGCAATTTAAGGCCGTTTCCTGTCTTCCTGTCACTAAAGGCTTTGCAGAAGAGACCGACCCCCACCCCACTAAAACCTCCTTTCAGGTCATTGCAGAGAGCAATGAGGTCCCCCCTGAACCTCCCCTTCTCCAGACTCAACCAGCCCAGTTGCCTCAGCCGTCCCTCAGCAGACATGTTTTCCAGAGCCTTCCCCAGCTCCCTTCCCTTCTCTGGACACGCTCCAGCCCCTCAAGGGCCTTTTGACACTGAGGGGCCAGAACTGGACACAGCACTCCAGGTGGGGCCTCCCCAGTGCCCAGCACAGAGGGGCAATCAGTTCTCTGCTCCTGCTGGCCACACTCTTCTCCACAAAGGCCACCATGCCCTTGGCCTTCTTGCCCCCCTGGGCACACTCTGCCTCATATCCAGCCCCTGTCAAGCAGCACCCCCAAGTCCCTTCCTGCTGAGCAGCTCTCCAGCCCCTCTGCCCCCAGCCTGGAGTGTTCCAGGGGGTTGTTGGGACCCAAGTGCAGGCCCCGACACTTGGCTTTATTGATCCAGCCTGTCCAGATCCCTCTGCAGAGCCTTCCTGCCCTCCAGCACATCCACACTCACACCCAGATCAGTCAGTCTCCCAAACAGGACAAAGTCTGACCACCAGCAGTCCAGGCTGTCAGTTCTGCTGCCCCCTCCTTCCTCCACCCAGAATGGAAAACTCCACCATTTTGGGGTCTCTGTGCCCGTCGGCTCCGACCACCACATCCCCCACCAGTCACAGAATCATGGAATGGTTTGGGTGGGAAGGGACCTTAAAGAGCATCTCAGTCCAACCCCCTGCCATGGACAGGGACACCTTCCACTAGACTCAGAGCTCAGAGCCCCATCCAACCTGGCCGTGAACACTTCCAGGGATGGGGCAGCCAGAACTTCTCTGAGCAACCTGTACCAGGATCTCACTACCATCACAGCCCAGAAATTCTTCCTAATATCCCATCTAACCCTTCCCTTTCTCAGTGTGAAGCCATTCCCCTTGTCCTGTCACTCCAGGCCCTTCTCCAAAGTCTCTTTCCATCTTTCTTGTTGGCTCCCTTCAGGCACTGGAAGGCCACAATTAGGTCACCCCAAAGCCTTCTTTTCTCCAGCCTGAACACCACTAATTCTCTCAGCCTTTCCTCACAGCAGAGCTGCTCCATCCCTCTGATCCCTTTGGTGGTCCCCTCTGGACTCACTCCAGCAGGTCCATGTCCTTCCTGTGCTGGAGCCCAGAGCTGGAGGCAGCTCTGCAGGGGTGACAACATTACAGCCCTATGTGTTCCAGCAAGGACACTGTGGAACCTCCTGGAGTAAAGGGGCCATTGTGACACTGCAGGGCCTTCTGGAGCCAAAGGAACCCTGGGACACTGTGGAACCTCATGGAACCAAGGGAGCATTGTGACACTGAAGAACCTCGGGGACTCAAAAGCCACTGTGACACTGCAGGGCCTCATGGAACCAAAGGGACACTGAGGAATCTCATGGAACCAAGAGGCCACTGTGACATGTGGGGCCTCCTAGAACCAAAGGAGTCCTGAGACATTTTGCAAACCCATGGAATCAAGGGTCCATTGTCACACTGCAGAGCCTTACGAAGCCAAATGGACCCTGAGACTCTGTGGAACCTCATGGAATCCAGTGGCCATTCCCACACTGTAAAACCTCATGGATACTCTCAGGTTCCCATTATTAAAAGACACCTCTGCCCAAATTCAGCTGCAAAGGAGACCATGTGCCAAAGTCATCAGTCCAGCTTTGATTTAACAGTAAATAGGAGGGAGAGAGAGAAAAAGAAATGGAAAGAGAGAGAAGAAGGGGGTGGTGGGAAGCCAGTGAGAGAGAGACAGAGATGAAGTAAATGTATCACACCATGGAGATCCCTGAGGCTCCCACCGGTCCTTCTTCACCCTGCTCTGCTCGGTGGAGGGTCCCCAAGTTGTGCTTCTGGGCTATCACTTTTATACAGCCCAAGCCCCGGGTATTCAGGGGGGTAGATGCTGTTCCCACAGCTTGGGCTGGCACATGGACAAGGACTTGCTTCCTTTCCCACAGCTTGCCACGGTGGGAGTTTTGCCCGCTGTGCTTCCAGTCTGCAGGTGGGAATCTTTGTCTGGATGGGTTCCCCAGACCTGCCTTACCAGCCCTGGCTTCCTGTTGGGGCTGTCTGCTCTTTCCCACAGTCTGCACAGTGCAATTCTGGCCTGGGGGCTACTACTCAGGGGTCAGGGGTGTGAAGATTGAGGACAGTAGAGGAGTAGCCTGAGAGGTCTGGAAGGGGGGTGTCAGAGCTGGTGGAGCTTTTCTTCCTGTCAGAAAACAGCCTAAGAAAGAACTAGTGCCACCAAGGGCAGCTGGGGTGGCCTAGACTGGTGACAAGAAGTCAGAAATTTCTCTCTGAGGTCAGTGTTGTGGTGCAATATGTCACAAAGAAGGAGTCTGGATGAGCCCAAGGCTTTGTGTGTGCAGGAAGAGCCAGGGAGGACGCAGAGATGTCAGTGCAGGAAGGTGCCAGCCAGGTGGGGCAGCCGGGGGGATGATGACAGCCTGCAGGGAAAGGGGCAGGGCATGGACACCGTAGGACAGCCTGGGCTGGAGAGGAGACAGGGATGGGGAGAAGCTGAAAGGCCCTGACACAGCCACCTTCTGCAGGCCTTTGGCCATGGCTGCTGTCTGTGCCCCTGATGCCAGGAGGAGGGGAGTGGCCCCTGCAGCCCTGGGGCCTCATGGCCTCCTTGTCCCTGCTCAGCAGCCTGGCAGGTGCCACCCCATGGTCCTGCCCTTGGCATTGCACATCCCACATCCCAGTGCCCCAGGAAGAGCCCTGAGGAATGAGGCAGGGACAGGATGTCCCTTCCCAGGGGCTGGGGGTCAGGGCTTGGTCCTCTGGATTAAGGAAACAAGTCAAGGTTTATTCAGCATCAGAGCCACCTTTCCCTTGCTTGTCCATCCTTGTCATCACTGTCTGCACTTTTCTGCTCTAACTGGAATCTGGGGACACTTTCTCAGTTGTGTCCCTCAGTGAGACTCATTAGCACTACAAGAAACTTTAGTGTTTCAATCTCACTTTGACTTCTTGAGAAGTTGTTTGAACTTCCTCTCAGGGACTGAGTCTCATGTAAACAACATCAAAGTCCCCTGAGGGTCATGAAATGCCTGGGGTTGTTGCTGTGCTGCTGAGCTGAGCGGAACTCCTGGCACACAGGGAGCTCCTGGCAAGCAAGAAGAGCTTCAAAGAGACAGCTCTGCTGGTGAGCAGCTCCTCTGCACAGCCCAGCAGGGCTGAGGGCACTGCCTGCAGCACCCAGGGCACAGGAGAGAAGGCAGAGACATGAGAGGCAGCCTGGGCTGGGAGGTGACTGAGCTCTCACTATGGGAGAAACCTTCCCAGGATTTGAAAGAAGAATTCTCTGGCTGTAGGAAAGTTCAACTTGCCTTCCTGGAGGCATCTCCTAAAGCTGCCACATCCCACAGCTTCCAGGATCTTTCAGCAGGACTCTCCCAGTTGCTGCAGTGCAGAGGAAGTGACCATATGGCAGAGCAGGGCAGGAGCTGCAGGCAGCAAGGGCAGAGAGGAGAAGGGAGCAGGAGGTTCAAGGGATCCTGGGCTGGGAGGACAGGGCAGAGCTGCTCAGGGCAGGAACCTTGCCAGCCCTTTGCCACGCTCAGGCTGTGGCTGCAGAGCAGTGCAGGTGAGTTCCTGCAAGTGCCTCTCCCAGCTGCCAAATGGCAGCAGTGGCAGGAGCTGTCAGGATGGCTCTGCTGGATTTGCTGGGGTGCAGCAGGAGAAGCTGCTGCAGAGCAGGACTTGCTGCTGCCCCATCAGAGGCCCAGGGCCAGAAGGTTCCCTGTGCCAGGGCTGGCTGTGGGGTGGGAAGGTGGGGGTGCAGCCAGGGGTGCCCAGGGCTGTGGGGCAGAGCAGGGTCCTGCCCCCAGGGCTCTGTGTGCTGGGGCAGGGACTCTGCTGCCTTCCAGGGTCAGCTCTCAGCCCGGCCAAGGAGCTGCCACGGGGCTGGGGGAGAAGGTGTGGGTGGAAGGAGTGACCCCTCAGGGCTGGGCAGGGCAGGGCAGGGCCCTTCAGCTGCAGGCTCAGGGCTCCTCACAGCTTCAGCTCCACCTCCTCCATTTCCAGGGGCCCTTTTCAGGAAGCACATCCCCCCAGAACACCTCCCCCTTCCCAGCCACCACAGGCTGTCTGGGATCTGCTCTGCAGCCCCTGCCCAGGCAGAGCTGCCCCTGGGCACTGGGCTGGGGATGGCTCTGGCAGCCCTGGCAGGGAGCTGAGCTGGGCACAGGCAGGGGCTGCTGGCAGGAACAGCTCCTCACCCAGAGACAGGCAGGCAGGGAGAGGCAGCTGCTGCCACAAGGGCTGGGCAGGGGGATGTGGGCCCCTCCCTGCTGTCCCTGTGGCACAGACCCCTTCCCTGAGCAGCTCCTGCCTGGGCTCCTTTCCCAGCCTAAGCAGAGCCTGTGCCCTCAGGCCCACGGGGGCTGGGCTGTGCATTGCCCTGCAGCAGCCAGAGCCCAGGCAAGGACAGGGCCCTGATTTCCAGCTGTCTCTCTGTGTCCCTCCTCCCTTGGCAGCAGCACTGTGGCATTTCACTGCCATCCCCTGCTGCCTGGGCTCTCCTTGTTCTCACCACTGGGTTTTCTGAGCCACTGTGGGGCTTGGGGGGGCAGATTCCTGTCCAGACACAATCCCTTTGGGTGCTGCTGTGGGGATGTGTCTGTGGTAGCCAAGTGCCCAAGTGCCCTCCAGGCACCTTCAGGGTCTTCAGCTGTTTGCCTGGGTGTCCTGCAGGGCTGCAGGTGCCCTCCAGAAGGGCACAGCTCTGCCATAGTATCTCTGTGCTGCACAGGATCCCCATGGAGAAAACTCCTCAGTGCTAAATCCATGCAAATGCTCTGGGCAGCTGTACTTGGGAGCTGCAATGATCCCTGTTTGTGGCAGTCTGGGAGGAGAAAGATGAGATCCTAATCAGGCACCCTGAGGAAAGGCAAGGATTCTGTCAATCTGCTCTTTGAACCAGGATTCCTCTGCTCCCAGAAGTGCCTTGTTTCTTTTTGCAGGGAATTCCTAAGGGTGATCCCCCTTCAGCTCCAAGCTGCCAGCCAGGGGCACCTGAGAACAGGAAAGATGGCCAGCTCTTGTCTCTGCACCAAGAGACCATCCCTTTGCCTCTCAGGACTCACAAGATTTCCCTTGGAGCACATTAGAAATGTCAGAGATTTCAACCATCCAAACTCACTCCTGGCAAGAGGAACTGGAACAAAATCAAGTCCCCCAAATCCCCTCCCTCTGTTCTGCCCTTGGGCAAACTGTGACCAGCAGTTCTGGAAACACTTTGATACATCACAAATGCATTTAATTGGAGGTCACCCTGTGCTCCAAGTTGCCTCTCACTGCACAGCAAGAAGGATTCCTCAGGAGCCCATTCCAGGGTCCTGCTCTCAGTGCCCCCTTCAGCCAGCAAAACCCAGAGCTCGGGCAGAGGGATGCAGAGAGATCTTCCTGAAAAGAGGCCCTGAATGTTGAATTGCTATGAGACATGCAAGATGTTTTGCTGATTGAGTCTGGCCTAATTTAGTTCTGCCTTTTTTCTCCTCAACAGAAAACAATAACCAGAGGCAGCAAATGTCCAACAGCAGCTCCATGCCCCAGTTCCTCCTCCTGGCATTCACAGAGAGGCGGGAGCTGCAGCTCCTGCACTTCTGGCTCTTCCTGGCCATCTCCCTGGCTGCCCTCCTGGCCAATGGCCTCATCCTCAGCACCGTAGCCTGTGACCACCACCTGCACACCCCCATGGGCTTCTTCCTGCTCAACCTCTCCCTCACAGACCTGGGCTGCATCTGCACCACTGTCCCCAAAGCCATGCACAATTCCCTCCATAACACCACAACCATCTCCTACACAGGATGTGCTGCACAGCTCTTTTTCTTTTTCTTCTTCATGTCAACAGAGTATTTCCTCCTCACCATCATGTGCTACGACCGCTACGTTGCCATCTGCAAACCCCTGCACTACGGGACCCTCCTGGGCAGCAGAGCTTGTGCCCACATGGCAGCAGCTGCCTGGGCCACTGGCTTTCTCAATGCTCTGCTGCACACAGTCAGTACATTTTCCCTGCCCCTGTGCCAGGGCAATGCCCTGGGCCAGTTCTTCTGTGAAATCCCACACATCCTCAAGCTCTCCTGCTCACACTCAGGCTACCTCAGGGAAATTGAGTTTCTCTGGTTTACTATTTCTTTAGGGCTTGGCTGTTTCATTTTCATTGTTTTCTCCTATGTGCAGATTTTCAGGGCTGTGCTGAGGATCCCCTCTCAGCAGGGACGGCACAAAGCCTTTTCCACCTGCCTCCCTCACCTGACCGTGGTCTCTATTGTTGTCAGCACTGCCGCATTTGCCCACCTGAAGCCCTCCTCCATCTCCTCCCCATCCCTGGACCTGGTGGTGTCAGTTCTGTACTCGGTGGTGCCTCCATCACTGAACCCCTTCATCTACAGCCTCAGGAACCAGGAGCTCAAGGATGCCATAAGGACAATGACGACTGGATGTTTTTTTTTAAGAAGCAATAACCTGCCTCTTTTCTTCTGCAGAACATTCATTGTATAACACATTTTGGGCCCAGCCTGCCTTCTAAAGCTTTTTGTAGTAATTGGGTTGGGGGGCTTCCCTGTTTTTTCCCTCTGTTCATGTCATTAACACTGAAATTTTATTCTTCATCCCATATAATTCACTCTCTACCTCTTTTTTTCACTCTCAAAATATACATATCAGGAATCATGCTTTGTGTGCATTTAAACAAAATAAAAGTTTGTGCAGCAAGGTATTTGTCAAACATTCTCCCTGTGTTAGTTTGTACATGAGGAATCACAATCTCTGAGTGTAAGAAAGGACACAAATTCTTTTTCCAAATCCTTCCTCCAAGACCTCCCCTGAAGCTGGAGGGCATTTCCATGTTTGCAGATGTGGAGGGGAAAAGAGTCCCAGCACTGCCAGGGAGCACCAGGACTGGGTCTGTTCAGAGCTGCTCTCTTTGCACTCCCACCCTCTCCTTTCCTGTCCGTGCCCAAGGCCTGAGTGCTCTGGCAGCTCAGTCACTGTCCTGCTGTGGGTCAGGCCTGTGAGCACAGGCAGGGACAGGCCCTGGGCACTGCTGGGACAGGGCTGGGCTCCACAACAGCAATTCCAGCAGCAAAGGGGTTCCCCTCCAGGCACTTCTTGAAGGCTGAGGTCTTTTCCCAACACTGGTATGGAGAAGAAGTCCCTGGATTCCTTTTGTTCCATGAGGTTCCCCAGTGTCACAATGGCCTCTTGATTCCATGAAATTCCACTGTGGCCCAGGGTTTCTTTGTTTCTAAGAGCCCCTGCAGTGCCACAATGGCCTCCTGATTCCATGTGTTTCTGCAGTGTCACAATGGCCCCATTATTTCATCAGGTTGCCCACTGTCCCAGGGTTCCCTTGGCTCCATGGGACCCTGGAGTGTCCCAGTGGCCTCTTGATTCCATGGCTTTCCCCAGGGTCACAATGGCCACGTAATTCCATGAGGTTCTGCAGTTTCACAGTGGCTCCTTGATTCCATGAGGTTGCACAGCATCATCACACAGCTGAGCCCATCCTGATGAAAGTTCTGAGGAGGTTGGGAGGAACTGGGACAAAAGGGAAGGAAAACTGGGGAAGGAAAGAGGGGCTTGACCAACAGAGAGGAAGGATTTCTATGAGGTAAAACTATCTTCAGGTAATGCTGAGGGTGCTGAAACACTGACTGTGCAAACACATCTGATGGACCTTTATGCACTTTGTAACCTCAAGCCCCAAAACCACC
This sequence comes from Manacus candei, assembly GCF_025592945.1. NCBI lineage: Eukaryota > Metazoa > Chordata > Aves > Passeriformes > Pipridae > Manacus > Manacus candei. The sequence continues at coordinate 8,217,023 of NW_026138093.1, read as the reverse complement.
CAAAAGTGCTGCTCCTCCCATGGAAAGGTATCCACTTCTCTAATTCCAAACCAGAAAAAGCCCAAACCCAGAACTCCAGACTCTTATTTGTCCTCTAATGCCCACCTCATTCCCAAACCTGTATTACCAGTATGAAAAGCCAAGCTTTTATCTTAACCCAGCCCAAAAATCTCTTCCCCTAATCATGAACCAGACACTGCCAGCAGAACAACAAACCTCCCAAAGTTCTGCCTAATCCCCACCCTGAGCTCTAAACCCCAAGCCCTGACCATTCAGCACCCCCACAGCCCTTGGAAGCAGGGCAAGGACCTGCAGGGCCCAGAGCAGGCCCAGGGGGTTGGCAGAGGAACAGGAGGTGACCTGGATCTGCTCAGCTCTGCAGTGACCCCCAGGAGAAGGGCCTGGGCTCTGGGAGGGATGTCCTGTGGCACAGGGGCTCAGGATCCAAGTTCAGAAGGCCAAGTGCACATGGCAACAGCCAGAGCTGGTGCAGAGACATCAGGGAGGGTCTAGAAATGCTGCTGGGAGGGGGTGGGAAAGCAGGAGGGGTGTGTGCAGCCTGCAAGGCCAGAGCAGCAGCAGGGCCAGGGCAGGACAGCCTGCAGGAGAGATGGCCAAGGGCTCTGGCAGGGCTGCAAGGCCCAAAGGCACCCAGGCCTTTGTCCCCTTGCCTCTGGCAGCTGCCTCTGCCACTCAGGACACCACAAGACACTTTCCTGGCAGGGTCTGCACTTGGTTTCTGCCTCGCCCCTCCCTCAGGAGCCTGGCAGGGGTTGCCCAGTTTTGGGCCTTTGTTGTTCCTCCCCCTGCCATCCCAGTGCCCCCCAAACAGCCCTGAGCCAGCCGGGAGGGACAGGATCTGCTGGGCCAGGGCCTGGGGCTCAGGCCTTGGCCTTTGTGCTCCACAAAACCAAGGCAGGCTTTGCTCAGCATTGCAGGGGCCTGCCCAGAGCCTTTGTCTGCCTGCACTCCTGGCCTCCAAGGAGCTGCTCCAAGGAGTCCCTGGGGAGGCTTTGGCAGTGCCTGCCCTCAGTGGGGCCCAGCAATGCTTCAAGGCACTTGCACTTTGGCTTCTGACTTCTTCAGCAGCTGCTTCAATCTTCTCTCAGTACCTCAGGATCATGGGCTGGGCTGCAAACACACCATGGGGCTCATTAAATTCCAGAAATCCCTCAGGATCTCTTTGTCTTCCTTTAATTGTTTTCAAAGCAATTTCAAAACAAGTCTTTAAAGTTTGTACTTTTTGTGTTTTAATTCAATTATGGATATTTTTTAGTTCAGAGGAGAGGTGATAGAGGTGTTCTCCAAGTGATCTTGATGCTGAGTGTCTCCTCAGGAGATCCACACTGACCCTGTATAATTAACCTTGCTCCTCACCCCCCAACCTCACAAGTTCTGCCATGGCCCACCTTGGACTGACAGCTGATGCAGCTCCAAACACACTGTGGGACCCATTAAAACACTGAAAAACAAATTCTTTGTCTTCCTTTAATTGTCTTCAAGTCATCAAGACTTGAACAGCTAATTGGAGTTGTTTTGTAGTTTAGCTAAGGAGGGAGATTTTAAAGTGGACGTCACGAAGAATATATATTTTTTGATGAAAGGGAATGATTTACACAGAGCCTTGGGATGCAAGAGGGTCAGGGCACAAAGGATTTGTATCCAAAGACAAGGAGGCAAAAGAGATTAGTAGCACTTAATCATTCACCAGTTGAACAATTATCAAGTGATTCAATAGCATTTGCCACAATTTTAACAGTGACTGAATTATAGATTCACAATAACAACATTCACACCAAAGTCAATTCACACCCACACCCAGGCAGAGATGTGTGGACACATCAATAGCTGGCTGTGGAAAGGTCCCTCTCCCAAATTCTCCTGGTTGTCAGGGAAACACTCCCCCAAATCCCTTTGTGTTTCCCACCAGACAAGGGTCACAGCTGGAGGAGTGTTTGTTGAGGGGGATCAGAATTGTCCGGGGCATCAGTGATGGTCTTTGGAGTGTTGCAAACTGGAGGGTTCCCGAGCTGGGAGAGGCTGCCAGAGGTGTCCCACTGAGAGGGAGGTGCTGGGGAGCTGCCAGGGCCTCCCTCAGCCCCGCTGGCTGTGGGCTCCCAAGGGGACTGGCTTTAGTTATCTGCTGAATTTCCATCCTGGTGTCAGGAATTACTGGAGTTTCCAAACTATTTGGGAATTGTATCCAAACTGTTCAATTTTGGTTACGATTCAGGTATGGAATGTTCTAAGGTTTTCATGGGATGACTGCTTATCCTGTGTTCCCCAGCTCTTACACCCATCCCAGTCAGCTGGATGGTTTATTGACAATGTGTCCCGAGGGGCGGCACCTCCGATGCCATAGAAACCCCTCCCCTGGATTAGGAAACCTTTGGAATTCAGGAGCTGTCCCAGTGGAGCATGAACATGAACAGCAGTTTTCCTAAAGCCCAGTCCCAAGCAGAACAAAGCCAGGCCCATCAGTGTCAGAGCAAAGGTCCCCCATGGCTGTGTCCCTGTGGCCGCTGAGGCGGCAGCGCAGGCCCGAGGCGGTGCCGGGTCCCGGTGCAGCCGGGGCAGAGCGGCGGCTGCGCGAGCGGCAACCCCGGCGGTGAGTGCGGCAGCCCCGTGGGAGCGGCGGCTCCGGGCACAGACGCCGGCGGCAGCCGCTGTGGCTCCTGGAACCCAGTGGCCATTGGGACACTGCAGGGCCTGCTGGAATCCAGGGGCCGCTGGGACACTGGGGAGCCTCTTGGAGCCAAGGGAACCCTGGGATGTTTTGGAACATCCTGGAATCAAGGAGCCATTGTGACACTGCAGGGCCCCATGGAACCAAAGGAACCATGAGAGTGTTTGCAACCTCATGGAATCAAGGGGCCATTTCTGGCAGGATGCTCTGCTCTGACAATACCTAAACAATGGTCAGAGATTGCAAACAATGCAAGCTCTCTGTGGTGAGTAACTGCTGGTGTCAAGGTACTGTTTTTAATGTTGAATTATGCTAACCCCAGAATGCTTCATGAAACTTCAAACACACATCCTGCTTTCTGAAGCAGGATTTGACAGATAAGCTGTTCCCTGGCCTGCAAATACATCTGGCAGTCAAACCCTTGATAACTATAAAAGCCTTGTCCAACTTTCCTGTGTCAGATTCTTCCACAGACTTCCTTGAAGTGTGTGGAGCTTCTGCCATGAAACAGGGACAGCTCTTCATGGTCACTGCCCAGGGGTTAAGTGAAAGAGAGAGAACTACCCCCTGTCATTGTGGGGTGAGTTACCTCAATGTCTGCTTCAGGATTGTTTCTTTTTGGTAGCTTTGATCCAATTGCTTTAATAGTGTTACTTTGATAGACTCCACTGTCCTATCTTACACTATACTATAGGGGTTTTTGGCTTTTATAATTTGAAGTAAATATTCTCTTTAAGGTCTTTCATCTGTTCACTTTTCTGATCAATTTTTTTGTTCATTTGTCATAATAAATCATTGTTTTTTTAGAAATATTTCTGATTTGCCATCACTAAAACCTGCAGGACAAAGTGATTGAATCACACCTGTATAATTCCTTCAATTGAAACCAAAATCTGAGTCTGAGATTGGATCCAGCCACTCCCAGGCTCTTCTCTGAGAAGGAATTTAGAAAGCAAGGGGGTCCTTTGTGCACCTCGTAGCTCAACGAGTTCAGCACAGAATCCCCCTGCACACACACAAACACACAGGCATGGGAATCTACACACACACTCCTGTTCATCCCTGCACAGACATAACCCAGACAGACTCGCAGGGGAACTCCACACACCATTCCCACATCACAACATGGGAACAGTTAGAAAAACATAAAATATGTACACCAACCCTCACTGCACTGCAGCATTCACAGGATGTGACGCCTGTGTCCACTTTTGAAATGTTACAGCCATTCTACACAGCCTTTATTTCCTGCCAGCTGAGTATTCTATCAGTTGCATTCTAAGATGAAACTCCAGGCACATGAACAGCTGAATTTGTTCCACATTTAAACGCTGTTGCACATTTTTAAATGGAGAAAGTGGGGAAACTAAGTGTTCAAATGAATGAAACACAGTGAGCCACAAAAGGCAAAAGTACATAGTGTACAGCAGCTTTCTGGAACTACAAAGGTGCTCAATTTTTTATGTTTGGCATTCAGAGACTATGTTTACATTCATTAAACTACTCTCGTTCTGCCCCCCCCCCCTTTTTTAGAGTGTTTCAATTGCCTTTCCTTCTTCCAACAGCTGTGACAACTGCTAAAACAGTCAGTAAAATTAAGTCTGCTCTATAATCCTTTAGTGAACGTTACATTTTAATCAGAGTTTAAGGGAGATTTCTTGTTATGAATGCCCTGATTCATTTAAAATTATTAAACTGACACATATGTCAAAATGAGCGGATACATTTATTGCATGTTAGCTCATTAACTATTAGTAATTATTAGTGCTATTGTTATTGCTGAAAAAGCAAAAATTCCAGACTGCAGCTGGCTTTAAGTTATTGCATTCTTTAATATGTTCTGCCTTAAAATCAAATCATACTTAGTGATGGTCAGACAGATGTCTCTGCACTCTCAAAATGTTCAGACAATTTTTAGCTTGAATCTTCTCTTTCCTCACCCATAACACAAGAACTGCAGAAACTACAATACCTATTTTGTGTGTCCTTATGCTCACATGTGCATATGCCTATCACAATATATAGTCAAATCACAATTGCTATGGATATTATTAATGTGTTAAACTGTAGGGTTTGTTAATTGAAGTAGATATGTTTCTGAATGTTAGTTCTTTCTCTGTGTCCATTCAATCCCATACATTCAATCTCAAGCCCTGCACTCACACAATATACTGGGAGTGTTTTAAGATGGTTTTTAATTGAGCCAAAGAGGAAGAAAAAAATTAGTTTGAATCTTGCACCAGAGCCAAAAAGACATGTGCCCCAATTTAATTGAAATGCATCTACTCTTAGAGGCTTCTCTAAACTAATCCTTCAAATTAGCTCTAAGAAGGTACACTCAAGAAACCTCCTTTGAAAAGGTTGGGGGGGAACAAAGCATCCGTAAAAAAAACCCCAAACCAAACAAAACACCAAAAAAAGCCCAACCTAACACCCAACTTATAATCTCTTTACATATTTTGTAAAAAACGTGTCACTGTAGTGAAGGCTGTAGAAACTGCATTCTTACATTTCTGAAGCTCTCTTACACTATACACAGTGCACTGATCTATAAACCATATCTGAAAGGGCACCCTCCCCTGTTTATTTTCTGTTATTTACCCCAGAACATCCCAGTGGGTTTTCCCTGTGCCCCCTTCCCAAACTGTGCTCCCCCAGCCAGGCTGTTTGCTCCTTCCCGTCTCATTTCAGCCCCGTGCGATGGCCGCCATTCCCTTTTCCTGCCTGGCTCAATTCCCCCCAGCCCTGCGCTGTGCAGGCAGTGAGGACAGCGAGTGGGCAGCTCCCTCCAGCACACTGTCCCCTCCCGAGCAGCCTCTGCGCCGCTGCGGCCGGGGCGATGCGGTCCCTGCTCTTCCTGGCGGTGCAGGGAGAGCGGCTCCGGCAGGAAAAGTTCTCCCAGTCCATGTGCACCCAGCCTTGGAACAGAGCCTTGGAAATCTTTGATCCATACACGGGATGACTGGAACCATCACTTACAGCAGGGTTATCTCTACGTGCTGTCTTTATGTGGTCTGACATCTAATGCACGGTTTTTAAAACAACAGATTAAAGGGGTTGCACTTTTTAAAGGTGCAAAGAACACTCAATTCAACCCTCACAGTTGAATCAATAACACTCCAATAAATACTGACATTAGAAAAGCACCTATTTTAAGTCCTGAAAACCAGAAAAGGGACTTTTCACATGGGTGTCCTGTCATCCAGAACTATTAGGGAAGAATTCACTAGAATAAAGAAGTCTGTAAGTGTTCTGTCCAAGATCAAGGTGAGATTCTCTCTCTTCTAACATTTCACTGACCTAGGAAGCAAGAATTTGGCACACAATTAATACTGGAGAAAAATGAGACCAGTGAAAGATCCTGAGCTCAGGAGAACCTGACTGTGCTGGGGAATCAGAGCTTTCCCCCTGGGAAATGAATTGCTCTGAAACAGTGGGAAGAAACCAGGAACAAAGGCTGAGTTCAAATGCTCAAGAGTCAACAACTCCTTCCTCACCACAAGGTCTGAGCTCCCCTTAACTCATCTCTAGACATCCATGGAAATAAAAGAGCCTGACCTTGATCCCAAGGGAAACAAAGACAAATTCCACGGCTTTAGCTGGAGCAAGGCTGGGGGGGATGGGTCACTCCTCTGTGACATCACATTATTCCCATGACATCACAGTTCCCATGTGACATCACACCTCCCCCATGACATCACAACTGTCACATGACATCACATCTCCCCTATGACATCACACCTCCCCTGTGACACCACAGCTGACATCTGATCTATCATATGACATCACATCTCTCCTGTGATATCAGATCGTTCCTGTGACATCACGTCCTCCCCTGTGACATCACAGTTTCCCTGTGACATCATATCTCCCCTATGATGTCACATCCTCCCCTGTGACATCACATCCTTCCTGTGACATCATATCTCTCCTGTGATATCATATCAGCCCTGTGATATCACATCCTCCCTGTGACATCACATCTCCCCTATGGCATCTCATCCTTCCTGCGGCATCACATCTCCCATATGACATCACATCCATCATATGACATCACACCTCTCCTGTGACATCACACCTCTCCATGATATCACATCTCCCCATGACATCACATCCAGTGACATCCAGATCCATCCCAAGGTTGGGGGTGTGAGACAGGCAGAAGCACAAATGCCTGCACAGCCCAGAGCAGTCAGTGTGGGGCTGTGCTTGCTGCTGCAGAGACCCCCAGGGAACAAACCCAGCAAGTAGTTTTGGGGGGGGTGTCCCTAAGGAGGACACTTGCCTTATTATTGCTTATTCTTTGTAATATCTTACAGATCTCTCATACAACACCTAAGGATGGATTCTATAGAATCTGTGCCATAGATATTTGGGTTGGGTCTGGCTGAGCTGCAGTTCAGTTCCCCACAGCAGCCCTCCCAGGGCTGGGCTTGGCATTGGCAGCTGGAAGGGGGTTGAGAACACCCCAGTGTTTTGGCCACTGCTGAGCACAGCACCAACACTGGGACATTCCTTCCTTGGCTGAGGGCAAGAGCCTGGCAGGGGATCCAAGTAGGCCAGCTGAGCCCAACTGACCCAAGGGACATTGCAGCCCATGGGAGGTCAGCTCAGCTCTAAAAGCTGAGGCCCGGAGCAGGAGGGGGGCATTCATTGTCTGATGGCTGCCTGCTGAGGAACCGTCCCGCGGACCCAAGCCCTGCTCCTGGGGAGTGGCCGACCATGGCTGCTCATAGGAAGCAGAGAACAAACCCTGCTGTCTTTTGCTTTAAATAAACTGTCTTATCCCAACCCACCAGTTGTTTTTTTTCCCACGTTACTCCCTCCCCTGTCCTACTGAGAAGGGGAGTAATAGAGCAGCTGGGAGGGCACCTGGTGTCCAGCCAAAGTCAACCCACCACACACCTGAACACTTCCAGAGACTCCACCATCTCCCCGGGCTACTTGTTCCAATGCCTGAACACTCTCTTAGTGGAAAAAGGGGTTTTGAATATCTAATCTAAGCCTCACCAGATGCACCTTAAGGCCGTTTCCTCTCTTCCTGTCACTAAAGGCTTTGCAGAAGAGACCGATCCCCACACCCACTAAAACCTCCTTTCAGGTCATTGCAGAGAGCAATGAGGTCCCCCCTGAGTCTCCCCTTCTCCAGACTCAACCAGCCCAGTTCCCTCAGCCGTCCCTCAGCAGACATGTTTTCCAGAGCCTTCCCCAGCTCTGTTCCCTTCTCTGGACACGCTCCAGCCCCTCAAGGGCCTTTTGGAACTGAGGGGCCAGAACTGGACACAGCACTCCAGGTGGGGCCTCCCCAGTGCCCAGCACAGAGGGGCAATCAGTTCTCTGCTCCTGCTGGCCACACTCTTCTCCACAAAGGCCACGATGCCCTTGGCCTTCTTGCCCCCTTGGGCACTCTCTGCCTCATATCCAGCCCCTGTCAAGCAGCACCCCCAAGTCCCTTCCTGCTGAGCAGCTCTCCAGCCCCTTCCCCCAGCCTGGAGTGTTCCAGGGTGTTTTTGGGACCCAAGTGTAGGCCCCGACACTTGACCTTATTGATCCAGCCTGTCCAGATCCCTCTGCAGAGCCTTCCTGCCCTCCAGCACATCCACACTCACACCCAACATGGTGTTGTCCACGACTTTCCTGAGGGGGCACTCAATCCCCTGCCCCAGATCATCCACAATGATGTGAAACAGGAGCAGCCCCAACCCTGAGCCCTTGGGAACCCCACTAGTGACCGGCCCCACCTGAATTTCCTTCCATTCTCCACCACTCCCTGGGCCATCAGACACTTTGTCACCCAGCAAACAGTTCCCTGGGCAAGCCATGAGCAGCCAGTTTGTGCAGGAGATGCTGGGGGAGATGGTGCCAAAGGCTTTCTGGAATTCCACAGAGACACATCCCCAGCCTTTCCCTCAGCTGCTGAGCGGGTCCTTTGTGAGAGAAGGAGATGAGGTTGGTCAGGCAGGACCTGCCTTTCCCAACCCCACGCTGGCTGGGCCTGATCGCCCAGTTGTCTTAGGGCACCTGGGCACAGCTCCCAGAGCTTTAAGATTTCCTTCTTAAAGTACCTCCAGCCTTCCTGGACTCTTTTGTTCTTCAGGACCGACTCCTAAGGGACTCCATCCATCATTCTCCTGGGAACTCCAAAGCCTGCCTGCCAGGTGTCCAAGGGGTCAGTTCTGCTGCCCTCTCCTTCCTTCCCCCACAATGGAAAACTCCCTCATTTTGGCTCCCCGTGCCCCAGACGGCTCCGACCACCACCTCACCCACCAGTCCCACAATCATGGAATGCTTTGGCTTGGGAGGGCCTTCAGGAGCATCTCAGCACCCTCATGGTCAAGAATACCTTTCTACTATCTCCTCCAACCCTTCCCTCCATCCATGTGAAGCCACTGCCTTTTGTCCTGTCACTCCAGGCCCTTGTCCAAAGTCTCTCTCCCTCTTTCTCATTGGCTCCCTTCAGGCAGTGGAAGGCCACAATTAGATCACCCCAGAGCCTTCTCTTCTCCAGCCTCAACAATCCCATTTATCTCAGCCTGGAGATATTTCTGAACCTCCCAGAATCCACGGGCCATTGGGACCCTGCAGAACCTCCTGCATTCAAGTGCTCCTTGTGAAACTGCAGGCTCTCCTGGAACCCAAGGATTCCTGGAACACTGCAGAGCTCACAGAACCAAGGGGCCACTGTCCCACTGCAGTTCCTTCTGAAGCACAAGGGACCCTGGGACAATGGGAAATCTCCGAGAATCCAAAGGGCATTTTGGGACTGCAGGGCCTCATGGAACTAAAGGAACCTTTGGAGACTGGGGAAGCTCATGGAATCCAGGGGCCATTGGGACATGTGGGGCCTCCTGGAAGCAAAGGAACCCTGAGAATTTCTGTGGGAACAAGTTAAGGCAGCAGCAGCTGCATTCAGTTAATTCGGATCCAAAAGGAGTGTTTTGGCCCTGACTGGTGTTTTCCATCCAGAGAGTGCTGTTTGCCAAAGTGGAAACCACTTGGAATGCTCTGCATGGCAGCCTGTGTTTTTCTCTGGTGGCTGAACACAGCCAGCACATGAGGGGAGGGGAATGTGTGGGATCAGGGCACTGCTTTGGGGCCATGCTGGGAATTCCAGTGGACTAAAAGACAAAGCCCAGGTGCTGTTTCCAAAGGAACCCCAATGAAAGGGGGACGCCGGAAAGATGGGTGGACAAGTCCCAAAATGGAACTCTGTGTGTGCAGCCTCATTTTCTCCTTCAGTGCCCACAGGAGAGGGAGCAAACAGTGGGGGTTGGGACCCCAAAACTGTTCAGGGGGGAAATGGGGGATTGAGGGGACAATGGGAATATGGAAGGAACAGGGAGAAGGGTGGAAAAGGGGGGGTGGTCTGGTGGGTCGGATGGTCTAATGGGGGTCTTTGGGCACAGAGGGGTTGGGAAAGGGGGGTGGCCCCCCTGTGCTCCCAACTTCCTGTGGGGTGCTGGATCCAATCTCAGCCTTGGATTATGCCAACAGTTTCAGTTTAAAGGAATTACAGAGGTGTGACTGAATCAATTTTGTACTCCAGGTTAAAGGATGGTAAATCAGATCTATTGATAGAAATGAATTTATTTAGAGTTACAAATGATCACACAAAACATCTTCATCAGAATTATTTACTGCACAACAGAAACACTAAAACTACAAGGAGTACAGGACAAGATAGGATAGTGCTCTACACTAAAGCAATTGTTGAAGCAATTCTACTCAAGCTGGCACAAAAGCAATGATTATTAATTAGAGATGGATGGAACTGCCCCAGACCAACACTGGTGGGGAGATCTCTGCTCTCAGACTCAAGGAGTGACCTTAGTGGGTCCCCAGCCAAGGCAGGAATCTCCACACATCCCCAGGAAGGGTTCTGTTGGAAGAACCTGCCCCTGGGAAAGGGGACTGGCCCTTTCTGGTCAAAAGGGATGGACTGACAGTCACTGGACTCCAGGGGTTGCCTCAACCATCAGGGGGTTCATTTGGGGTGGAAGCAGCGGCCAAAGCTCTTCCCGCAGTCGGGGCACTGGTGGGGCTTCCTTTACTCGTGGGTCCATTGGTGTGAGGTCAAGTGTCCACTCTGGGTGAAGCTCTTCCCACACTCCCCACACTTGTAGGGCCTCTCTCCTGTGTGGATGCGCCGGTGCCTGATGAGGGTGGAGTTCCGGTTGAAGCCCTTCCCGCAGTCGGTGCAGCGGAAGGGCCTCTCATCCGTGTGCGTCCGCTCATGCCTGAGGAGAGTTGAGCTGTGCTGAAACCTCTTCCCACATTCCAAGCACTTGTAGGGCCGTTCCCCAGTGTGGATGCGCTGGTGGGTGTGGAGGGTGGAGCTGTCCCTGAAGCTCTTCCCACATTCCCTACACATGTAGGGCTGTTCCCCTGTGTGGATCTGCTGGTGTCGGATCAGGTGGGAACTGTTCCTGAAACTCTTCCCACATTCCAAGCACCTGAAGGGCTTCTTTCTAGTGGGAGGTTGCCTTGGGACCACCAGGTCAGAGGTCCCGCTGAAGCTCTGTCTGCCTTCCCGGCACAGGCTGGCTCTTTCCTCCTCAGAGCACCCTGGGCTGGCTTTGGAGCCCCTCCTGCGGGGGGATCTCCGGCCCTTTTCCTCCCCGCTGCCTTCCTGCGCCGGGGAGCCCTTCAAAACGGCCTCTCCCACCAGGGTCTCACGGGGGGATTTGTCCTCCGGGCTCTCCCTCCTCAGCTCGGGGCCTGGGGCAGGAAGCAAGAAGGACAGGCAGGGGATTTGCCTCCGGCCCACAGGGAAGGCCAAGGACATCCCCCCAACTCCGGCCCCGGCAGGACGGCGGCGCCAGCGGGGTTGTCCTGCAGCCGGGGCCATGCTGGGCTGACAGAGCCAGCACAACACCCGCCCAAAGGGACACTGACTTCCTCCTCACCTGCCTGGGGGGCCCAAGGCATCTTCCTCTTCCTCACAGCCTCCTCCTCCATCCGACCAAGCTTTGGGAAGGACAAATCCTGATGGGAGGAGAAAACAAGGGCTGAGCGCGCTGGCTTGGGGGTTCCTCCTGCCCAAGTCCATCTCTAGAACTCACCGGGCATCCTGTGACCATAAAAACCTCCAAACACCAAGACTCAGCCCAGAAAACCCCAAATCATCGAGATTCAGGTAAAAGTCTATAAGAAATAGTGAGAAGACTCCTGCCCCCCCAAACTGAAAAAAGTTGAGATTCACCTAAAAAATACTCTAAAATATGAAGATGAGCCCAAAAAAATTCTCCTAAGATTTCCCCTTCTCTGGTTTCCCCCCTTTATGGTTCAGAGAGTTTCTCCTGTCTGGGATGCTGGGGGTTCTACCTAGAGATGTTGGGAGTGTTGGGGGTCCCAAGGCTCCCTTCTCCTCTGATTCTCGCCTTCGGGATGCTGCATTCCCAGAAATTCCCCCTCTCCAGGTTCTCCAATTTGTTGTCCTAGGGGATCCCAGGGGTCCCCACTGTCCAGGCTTCCCCTTCTCCGTGCCCCCCCTCACCAGGCTCTCAGGGGCCCTCTGAGAGGGCACTGGGAGGGACTGGGGGGGAACTGGGGCACACTGGGGGGCACTGGGGAGTTACCTGGGGATACCAGGACACACGGGGGGACACTGGCAGGTTACTGGGCCATACTGGGGGTTACTGGGTGCTCACTGCAGGATCACTGGGCCATACTGGGGGGCAGTGGGAGGTCACTGGGACACACTGGCTGGTCACTGAGGGGGTTACTGGGCCATATTGAGGGTAACTGGGAGGTCACTGGGATATACTGGGGGCACTGGGATCCCCTTACCCGGATGTGGTACATCTCCCACCCCGGATTTTTGGGGGCATCCATAGGACCCCTCCTCTGGGGGCTGGAGGATCCCTTGAAACCCACTGCTGGGCTTTAGGGGACCCTGTAAAATCCCCTCAAAACCCTCTGAAATTCCCCCCTTGACCCATCGAAACCTCCTCAAGGACCCCTCATCCCTCCCCAGCACCCTCTAAACCCTCTCAGTGACCCACAAAACCCACCTGAGACTCCCCAAGCCCATTCAGGGACCCCCAATCCCCCTCACGGGCCCTCCAAACAGTCTGGGACACCTTAAACCCCCTAGAGACCCCAAAACTGCCTCGAAGGTCCCCGCAAAGCCTCCCAGGAACCCAAAACCTCCCAAGAGACCCCCAAAGCCCACCTGGGACACCCCAAATCTTCTCAGAAAACAAAACCCCCATCAGAGCCGCCCAAAACCCTCCAGGGACCTTCAACCTCCCCCCCGAGTCCTTTCAGGGACCCCTCACAACGTTCCCGGGAACCCTCGAACCCCCCCGCTAAACCCCCCCGAGGCCTCCAGCCTTTCCACCCACACCCGCGCTCCCCGCAGCCCCCGAGGGGATCCCCAGACCCCGCTCTCGCCGCCCCCCCGCCAACTCACCCAGCGAAGTGCAGCGGCCGCAGGCGAGTCCTCCTCACTCCCGACCACGAGGCCAAAATGGCGCTCGCTCCGCGCGCCCTCCGCCTTTACAGACCCGCCCCGCAGCCAATCAGCGCGCGGCCACGGCCCCTGCCCGCCCCCCGCCTGCGCGGGGCATTGTGGGAGTTGTAGTCCCTGCGGCGGGGGAGGATCGGGCGTTTTGCTTTTTAGTTTTTCTGTCTTCTTTTATTTTCTCTTTTTCCTTTCTTTCTTTTCTTTCTTTTTTCTTTTTTTCCTCTTTTTATTCTCTTTTTTTCTCTCTCTTTTTTCTTTTTTTCTCTTTTTTATTTGTTCTTTCTTTTTTTCTCATTTTTTCCTGTTTTTTCTTCCTTTTTTTCTCTTTTTTTTCTCCTTTTCCTCTTTTTTCTCCCTTTTTTTTAAATTTTCTTTTTTCTTATTTTTCCCTTTTCCATTTTTTTTTATAGTTTTCTATCAGTTGTTTTATTTAAGGACGATTTAAACACAGATCAAAACAATCTCCATGTACATATCTTACAAAAACAGATAATCTGCCTCGTTCCAGGTTTGTGAGGATTCTCAAGATCACAAACACTGAGACATCAAGGGTGGAAGTGAAGCAACTTTATCCTGTCCCTTGCCACAGCCTCCAATCCACACCCAGCCCTGGATTTCTGCAAAGCCGCTGGGCAGGAGCAGGAGATGGAGCTGGTGCTCAGCGGGAGGGGCAGCAACAACAAACCCGTGTCTTTGGCACAGGGGAAGGAATTTAGTGCTTGAGGGGTTACATTCCACAGGCTCCCCTGGGGATCAGCTCATGCTTGGACAGTGAGAACAGCAAGAACATTCCTAATAAAAATGCCAGAGGGAAGGGAGCGGAGGGGGAGCAGGGGCAGGAAAAGGAAGCAGAGCGGTGGAAGATGGGCTGGGGCGGTCGGGGCTGGTGGAAGGCAGGCTGGACAATGCCTTGTTTGGTCCAGCAGCTGGACCAGCTCCAGGGCAGGTGTCGGGGCAGCCTCTGCCACAGGGACATGGACAAACAGACCCTACAAAAGCTCTCAGAGGGGTTGGGGGCCCTGGGCGGGGCTGCGCTCTCGCCTCAAGCCAGGATATCCCAGGGCAGTGGAACAGCAATTCCTGTCAGCTCCCAGCAAAGATTATTGGGGTTTGCACTGGGGAAATATTGACGCTCCAGCTTCTTCTTCTCTTTTTAGAACTTTGAGCTTGCAGTCGGGTAGAAGGGCTGGTGGGGGAGTGGGAAGAGACCCACTGAGGGGCACATCTCATCCCTCAGTTAGATGGAGCTAAACCCCTGATCTTGCTTAGGAATAGCTGCTGATGCTCAGTTTTCTTCTTTCCCTTCTGCTTTAGTGGGATATTACATTTCCCTGCAGTATTGGTTATAGAAGGGTATGTCAGCTGGAATGGTTTGGTTGTTACAGAAAGCATAAATGCATTTTAAGGAAGGTATTTTTACATAGAGGAGGCCTCCAAAAAAACCCAAAGGTAATATAAGTGCAGAATATAGTGAACTTTGGGGTTTTCTTTTTAATTCTTGGGTAGAAAAGCCATCCCAGTTAGGGACAGCAATTTATTGCGTTGCTGAAAAAAAAACAACCAACAAACAAAAAAAAGAAATCTGAATTTGTTCTCTTTCAGATTTGTTTTTGATCATAAGAATCCTTCTAGTGAAAAGGGCTAATTTACTCTTTCTAGAGGAATATTTTAAGTGTGATTATCACAATATCACAGCTACTGAAAAGGTCTAAAATAGGACATTGACCTTGAATGTGTTCCTGCGTTTAGGATGTGGTGCTGTAGTAGTTTGGACTTCGTTTTCCCCCAGAGGCTAAGAAAAGTGGTAGACCCCAAGGGGTGGAAACCCCTAGAAGGATCTCTTCAAGAAACAATAGAACTGCAACTCATTTTTTAAGGTATCATCTCAAAATGTTCACTCTTGCTCTGTAAAGACATACCACAAGGATTGTAGAAAGCTTGCAGTATCCCAGGAAGTACATGTGGTATTTTATCAGTGTAAATATGGATAAGATTTTCAATATTTCTGCTGGCAATACTCCATAACTAAAGTAAGTTTTCCCTTTGGTGCTGCACTAGTTTATGATTTAATTGTTACTGACATTCCATTCCACCAGTCACATTATTAGCTTCACCAAATGATAGGGAAATAATCCTGTATTAATTAAAGAGAGCAACTGAATTCCCTCAGTCACCTTATCCTTGGCTGTCTGAGACAGAGATGCACTTCAGCTTCCGTAAAGAAACTTCCACTAAAAAAGAGCTTGGGATAATAGTGAGAGATCCATCTTGAAGGGTGTGCCTGATTCCCACACTGTAAAACCTCATGGATACTCTCAGGTTCCCATTATTAAATAACACTGCTGCCTAAATTCAGCTGCAAAGGAGACCATGTGCCAAAGTCAGTAGTCCAGGTTTGATTTACAGTAAATAGGAGGGAGAGAGAAAGGAAGAAATAGAAAGAGAGAGAGAGAAGAAGGAGGTGGTGGGAAGCCAGTGAGAGAGAGACAGAGATGAAGTAAATGTATCACAACATGGAGACCCCTGAGGCTCCCACCGGTCCTTCTTAACCCTGCTCTGCTCGGTGGAGGGTCCCCAAGTTGTGCTTCTGGGCTATCACTTTTATCCAGCCCAAGCCCTGGGTATTCAGGGGGGTAGATGCTGTTCCCACAGCTTGGGCTGGCACATCTACAAGGACTTGCTTCCTTTCCCACAGCTTGCCACGGTGGGAGTTTTGCCCGCTGTGCTTCCAGTCTGCAGGTGGGAATCTTTGTCTGGATGGGTTCCCCAGACCTGCCTTACCAGCCCTGGCTTCCTGTTGGGGCTGTCTGCTCTTTCCCACAGTCTGCACAGTGCAATTCTGTCCTGGGGGCTACTTCCAGAGCTTCACCTCCCTTTAGGCCTTGGAATTAAATGCCTTCCTGTTTGCCACCAGTGCTTGTGTGTTGTGGTGCCTTATGGGATTTTCCTGCTTTGACAGCATTTTGAGACAGTTCATTGTGCCCTTCAAGTCCTTCCATGTGCACACACACACCACTCTCACCAGTGTCTGGCCCTCCAAAGAACACAAGCCCTGATGATTTGTAGCTCCCACTCCAGTGGTTGGCACTTGGAGCTCCCTCCGTACCCAGAGCTCAGAGCTCCCTTGTGCCAGAAAGTTTAGAGATTGTGCCTCATTCTGCCAAGACAACCCTTGGAAAAAGGTGTCCCTCTGTGTTTCCTGGGATCAGAGCACTCTATTGTCATCTTCCAAAACCTTGGAGAGGTCCCAGAGATCTCCCAGGAAGGAATTTGGGGCCTCAAGTACATGACCCGTATATAGAGGCTGAGGACTCAGGGGTCAGGGGTGCAAAGATTGAGGACAGTAGAGGAGTAGCCTGAGAGGTCTGGAAGGGGGGTGTGAGAGCTGGTGGAGCTTTTCTTCCTGTCAGAAAACAGCCTAAGAAAGAAATAGTGCCAAGAAAAGCAGCTGGAGTCTGGATGAGCCCAAGGCTTTGTGTGTGCAGGAAGAGCCAGGGAGGACTTGGCAAAGGGCTGGCAAGGTTCCTGCCCTGAGCAGCTCTGCCCTGTCCTCCCACCCCAGGATCCCTTGAACCTCCTGCTCCCTTCTCCTCTCTGCCCTTGCTGCCTGCAGCTCCTGCCCTGCTCTGCCATGTGGCCACTTCCCCTGCACTGCAGCAACTGGGAGAGTCCTGCTGAAAGATCCTGGAAGCTGTGGGATGTGCCAGCTTTAGGAGATGCCTCTAGGAAGAGAAGCTGAACTTTACTACAGCCAGAGAATTCTTCCTTCAAATCCTGGGAAGGTTTCTCCTGTAGTGAGAGCTCAGTCACCTCCCAGCCCTGGCTGCCTCTCATCTCTCTGCCTTCTCTCCTGTGCCCTGGGTGCTGCAGGTAGTGCCCTCAGCCCTGCTGGGCTGTGCAGAGGAGCTGCTCACCAGCAGAGCTGTCTCTTTGAAGCTCTTCTTGGTTGCCAGGAGCTCCCTGTGTGCCAGGAGCCCGGCCCAGCTCAGCAGCACAGCAACAGCCCCAGGCAGCCCTTTCTCTGCCCCTCTGGGCTCCCTCCAGCTGTCCCTGGGGCTCCAGGGGAACCTGCTGGCACACAGCTGAAGGAAATAATCATGTTCCTTCTCTCAGCTGGGTACAGACACTTCTTTCAGCAGGGTCATGTCTCCAAACAGACACAGAGTTAAGTCCAAGAGTCCCCTTTTCATGCCCCATCATTAGACAGGAAACCCAGACAGAGCCCAGGAGGGATCTCCTTCCCCTGCACTGAGGGAAGGGACTCAGCTGAGTCAACAGAGGTGTCTCCTTGTGGCTCTGCAGACCTGGGGCCAGAAGGACACTCAGCTCCCTCCACAACCCCCATGGGCTGGGATTCCTCCTGCCCCACTTCAGTGGGCCCAAAACAGGCCCCTGCAGGTGACTCCTTGTCCCCGCTCCCATGGGAATGAATGAAGACCAAAGCCAGGAGTGACCTGCTGGGACACAAAACCCTGGTTCCTTCTGAGGGGCCAGATGTGACCGAAATTCCTGCTAGGAACTGCAGACTCCAATGGAGCAGTTCCTAGGGACAGGGCAGCAGCTGTGGGATCTTCTGGAGGCTGCTGGGACATTGCTTTGGCCAACTTCAGTGGCAGAAGGGGCCCACATGTAGGACAGGGGAACCTGTCACTGTTCCTTCTGTCCAGGGCAGCCCCTAGAGGTGTTCAGGTGACCAAATGGAGTCAGGTGGCACAGGGAGAGAGGTCTCTCTCCTGTTCTTTATCAGAGGTATTTTCTACGTGTCTTTAGAGTACAATAGCAGTTGTCTCCTGGACATCCCTTCACTGCTGAACCTAATTGAGGGCAGCTGAGCCTGGACTGAACAGCCAAAGAGGGGCCTGTAGTGCCAGGGGAGGTGCCAGGGCTCTGCAGCACAAGTGCAGCAGCTGCCATGGACAGCACAGGGCCTGTGCAGGAACCCCCTCCCCATTCCCAGCAGTTGTGTGACAGGCACCACCCAGGGCTTCCCAGACATATTGGGGGCCTTTGGACAGGGAGTGAATCCCAGCCCTGCAGGGACACAAAGGCTGTCCCTTCTCTGCCCAGCCAAGGCCGGGCCAGGCACGAGTCCAAAGCACATCAGCCCAGGCTGTCCACACTTGTTCCCTCCCTCTGCTGGCTCTTCTCTCCCCCAGCATTTCAGCAGCATGTGCTGATCTCCTCAGGGATCAGGCCTGGGATTTTCCCCCTGGGCCTGAGTCCCAGCACGTCCACCCCCAGGGCCATTGTCAGCAAAGCCTCTGCACACCCCAGCTCTCGGGGCTTTCAGAGCAGCTTTCCCCACTGCAAGTCTGTTCTTACCCCGGTGCCCCACTGAGGGGCTGCAGCCAGACAGGCCCCAATGCCCTGCGTGTGGGGCACAGGCAGGAGGAGCTGCAGCCCCAAGTCTCTCTTCATTCCACTTGCAGGCAATACCAGCCCAGGCCTGCTGAGACAGTTCCCAGGTTGCAGGGCTGTGATGGGCTGGGAGAGAAGGCCAAGGAGACACAGGAGAGAAAGAGCAGGAGAGAGGTGTCCTCAGTGGGAAGGAGCTTCTTGGACCTGTGGAGCTGCTCTAGGGGATGAACAACTTGGGTGAACTTTTGTGGGTGAGGGTCAGAGGAGAGAGTGGTTTGGGTGACCTTGTGGTGTGAGACAAAGAGCCCATTCAAGTTGGCTTTGATAACCCTGGAATTGACTGGAAAGGCCTCACGACAGGATGCAAAGGGTCCCAGAGGTTTGTGCAGGGTCTTGGTGAAGACACCCCTTGGGCCACAGGCCTTTAGAGCACAGCTGGCAGGTTGGTGGACAAGATGGAGGCTCATCTGCATCTGCTTCTCTCCAAGAGGAACCAAGAGGTTCCCACAGAAACTGACTGTAGCGATGGGAATGTATGGTGGTTGCCATGGTAACTGAGTGTAGCAATGGAAATATATGATGGTTGCCATGGTAACTAACTGTAGCAATGGGAATGTATGAGGGTTGCCATGAAAACCAACCATAGCAATAGAAATGTGTGATGGTTGCCATGGTAACTGACACTGGCAATGAGACTGTATGTGGTTGCCATGGTAACCGACAATAGCAATGGGAAGTATGATGGTTGCCACAGTAACTGACCGTAGTGACGAGAATGTATGGTGGTTGCCATGGTAACTGACCATAGCAACGTGAATGTATGATGGTTGCCATGGTAACTGACCATAGAAACAGGACTGTATGATGGTTGCTATGGTAACCGACCAAAACAGTGGGAATGTATGCTGTTTGCCATGGTAACCGACCGTAGTAATACAATGTATGAGGTTTGCCATGGTAAATGTCCGTAGCAGTGGGAGGTATGATGGTTGCCATGTGTCCTGGTTAGGACAGCTGGGACCGATTCATCACTGGATGAGTGTAGCCCAAAAGTGTGTATTCTATGGCCTTCCATGCCATTTCCCAGAAACTGATGTCAGTAGAGGCCTGCAAGGGGGGGAGGATGTTCCTGAGCATCCTCATACCCTTTTATGGACTGAGCATCCTCATACCCTTTTATGGAATTCCCCACTCTGAGGGAAGGACGAAGCATCCATTTATGGAATTCTCCGCTCTGAGGGGAGGACTGGGCATTCCTGCCTGAACTGGAGAATATATAAACCTGGAATTTCAGAACCTTACTACCACTTGCGGGATCCAGAGGAGGACTGCAGCTCACTGATCTCAACCAGACTGAGACCACCACCCTCAACTGGACTGCAATCACCACTTTTGACCAGACTGCAACACCTCTCCCACCAGAAGGTTTTTCCCCCTCTCCCTTTACTTTGGACTCAAGGGGGGGCCCAAGGAACACCACTTTGTTCATGCCCCAGGGTACTGGGTTATACATTTGGGTTTTGTGGGTTAAGACCAATTGTTTATTTGTATAATTGTACTTAGTGTATTATTTTAATAAATTGTTATTCTGATTTATAATCTCTCCTTTGAGTTGAGTTCATTTCCCCTGCTGGTTAACTCTTAAACCAGCACAAGGGGCCAGAACTGGACACAGCACTCCAGGTGGGGCCTCCCCAGTGCCCAGCACAGAGGGGCAATCAGTTCTCTGCTCCTGCTGGCCACACTCTTCTCCACAAAGGCCACGATGCCCTTGGCCTTCTTGCCCCCCTGGGCACACTCTGCCTCATATCCAGCCGCTGTCAAGCAGCACCCCCAAGTCCCTTCCTGCTGAGCAGCTCTCCAGCCCCTCTGCCCCCAGCCTGGAGCGTTCCAGGGGGTTGTTGGGAACCAAGGGCAGGCCCTGACACTTGGCCTTATTGATCCAGCCTGTCCAGATCCCTCTGCAGAGCCTTCCTGCCCTCCAGCACATCCACACTCACACCCAACGTGGTGTTGTCCACGACTTTCCTGAGGGGGCACTCGATCCCCTGCCCCAGGTCACCCAGAACGATGTCAAACAGGAGCAGCCCCAACCCTGAACCCTTGGGAACCCCACTACTGCCCGGCCCCACCTGAATTTCCTTCCATTCCCCACCACTCCCTGGGCCATCAGACACTTTGTCACCCAGCAAACAGTTCCCTGGGCAAGCCATGAGCAGCCAGTTTTTGCAGGAGATGCTGGGGGAGATGGTGCCAAAGGCTTTCTGGAATTCCACAGAGACACATCCCCAGCCTTTCCCTCAGCTGCTGAGTGGGTCCTTTGTCAGAGAAGGAGATGAGGTTGGTCAGGTAGGACCTGCCTTTCCCCACCCCACACTGGCTGGGCCTGATCCCCTGGTTGTCCTGCCCGTGCCATGGGATGGCATTGAGGAGGATCTGCTGCATGGACTTCCCTGGTCCTGAGGTCAATGGGAGAGGCCAGGAGTTCCCCAGATCCTCCTTTTGGCCCTTCCTGGGGATGGGCATCCCATTTGCTTGTTGCCAGTCAGCTGGACTTGTGCAGTTGTGCAGCACTGCTGGGCAATGAGTGAGAGTGGCTTGGCCAGCTCTTTCTCCAGCTCCCTCAGGACTCTTGGCTGCATCCCATGTGGGCCCAGGCACTTGGGGGGGTCTCACTGGCAGAGCAGGTCACTGACCATTTCCTCCTGCATTGTGGGGGCTTCACTCAGCTCCCCATCAGCAGCTTCCAGCCAAAGCCTGCCTGCCAGGTGTCCAAGGGGTCAGTTCTGCTGCCCCCTCCTTCCTTCCCCCACAATGGAAAACTCCCTCATTTTGGGTCCCTGTGCCCCAGACGGCTCCGACCACCACCTCACCCACCAGTCCCACAATCATGGAATGCTTTGGCTTGGCAGGGGCCTTTAGGAGAATCTCAGGACCCTCAGAGGAAAGATTTCCTTCCTACTATCTCCTCCAACCCTTCCCTCTACCCGTGTGAAGCCATTCCCCTTGTCCTGTCACTCCAGACCCTTGTCCAAAGTCTCTCTCCATCTTTCTGGTTGGCTCCTTTCAGGCACTACAAGGCCACAATTAGATCACCCCAAAGCCTTCTCTTCTCCAGCCTCAACAATCCCAATTCTCTCAGCCTTTCTTCACAGCAGAGCTGCTCCATCCCTCTGATCCTCTTGCTGCTCCCCTCTGGACTCGCTCCAACAGGTCCATGTCCTTCCTGTGCTGGAGCCCAGAGCTGGAGGCAGCTCTGCAGGTGGGGCAGCATTACAGCCATGCATATTCCAGCAAGGACATGGTGGAACCTCATGGAACCAAGGACCATTGGGACACTGCAGGGCCTTCTGGAGCCAAAGGAGTCCTGGGACACTGGGCAATCTCATGGAATCAAGGCAGCACTGTCACCCTGGCAAAACTCCTGGAATTCAGGGCCCATTGTGACACTGCAGCTCCCCATGGAACAAAAGGAACCCTGGGACGCTGCAGAAACTCATGGAACCAAGGGACCATTGGGACATTGAGGGGGCTGATGGAATCAGGAGGCCATTGGGACAATCCAGGGCCTCATGAAATCAAAGGAATTCTGGGACACTGTCCAACCTCCTGGAACCAAGGGTTCCTGCTGACATGTGTGTCCTCCTGGAACCAAGGGAGCCCGGAGATATTTCTGAACCTCCCAGAATCCACGGGCCATTGGGACCCTGCAGAACCTCCTGCATTCAAGTGCTCCTTGTGAAACTGCAGGCTCTCCTGGAACCCAAGGATTCCTGGAACCCTGCAGAGCTCACAGAACCAAGGGGCCACTGTCCCACTGCAGCTCCTTCTGAAGCACAAGGGACCCTTGAACAATGGGAAATGTCCGAGAATCCAAAGGGCATTTTGGGTCTGCAGGGCCTCATGGAAGTAAAGGAAGCTTTGGAGACTGTGGAAGCTCATGGAATCCAGGGGCCATTGGGACATGTGGGGCCTCCTGGAAGCAAAGGAATCCTGAGAATGTCTGTGGGAACAACACAAGGCAGCAGCAGCTGCATTCAGTTAATCAGGATCCAAAAGGAGTGTTTTGGCCTTGACTGGTGTTTTCCATCCAGAGAGTGCTGTTTGCCAAAGGGGAAACCACTTGGAACGCTCTGCATGGCAGCCTGTGTTTTTCTCTGGTGGCTGAACACAGCCAGCACATGAGGGGAGGGGAATGTGTGGGATCAGGGCACTGCTTTGGGGCCATGCTGGGAATTCCAGTGGACTAAAAGACAAAGCTCAGGCGCTGTTTCCAAAGGAACCCCAATGAAAGGGGGACACTGGAAAGATGGGTGGACAAGTCCTGCAATGGAACTCTGTGTGTGCAGCCTCATTTTCTCCTTCAGTGCCCACAGGAGAGGGGGCAAAAAGTGAGGGTTGGGACCCAAAAACTGTTCAGGGGGAAATGGGGGATTGAGGGGACAATGGGAATATGGAAGGAACAGGGAGAAGGGTGGAAAAGGGAGGGTTGTCTGGAGAGTCTGACGGTCCCATGGGGGTCTCTGGGCACAGGGGGGTTGGCAATGGGGGGTGGCCCCCCTGAGCTCCCAACTTCCTGTGGGGTGCTGGGGGCTGCTGGATCCAATCTCAGACTTGGGTTATGCCAACAAAACATAACTAAACCCAGTTTAGAGGAATTACAGAGGTGTGACTGAAACACTTCTGTCCCCCAGCTTTTAATGATGGCAAATCAGATCTATTGATAGAAATGAAATTATTTAGAATTACAAATGATCAGACAAAAGATCTTCATCAGAATTATTTACTGCACAACAGAAACACTAAAACTACCAGGAGTACAGCATAATATAGGACAGTGCTCTACACTAAAGCAATTGTTGAAGCAATTCTACTCAAGCTGGCACAAAAGCAATAATTCTTAATTAGAGATGGATGGAACTCCCCCAGACCAATGCTCGTGGGGAGATCTCTGCTCTCAACCTCCAGCAGTGACCCTGGGGGGCCCCCAGCCAAGGCAGGAATCTCCACACACACACCCCACACAGGAAGGGCTCTGTTGGAAGAACCTGCCCCTGGGAAAGGGGACTGGCCCTTTGTGGTGGAAAAGGATGGACTGACAGTCACTGGACACCAGGGGTTGCCTCCCCATCAGGGGCTTCATTCGGGGTGGAAGCAGCGGTTGAAGCTCTACCCGCAGTCGGGGCACTGGCAGGGCTTCCCTTACTGGTGGGTCCGTTGGTGTTTGGTGAAGGTAGAGCTGTGGGGGAAGCTCTTCCCACACTTATAGGGCCTCTCCCCAGTGTGGATGCGCCGATGGGTGATGAGGTGGGAGTTGTACTTGAAGCCCTTCCCACAGTCGGTGCAGCAGAAGGGCCTCTCATCCGTGTGTGTCTGCTCATGCCTGCGGAGATGTGAGCTGGTCTGAAACCTCTTCCCACATTCCAAGCACTTGTAGGGCCGTTCACTTGTGTGGATCAGCTTGTGGGTGCGGAGGTGAGAGCTGTCCCTGAAGCTCTTCCCACATTCTCCACACATGTAGAGCCGTTCCCCAGTGTGGATGTGCTGGTGTCGGATCAGGCTGGAGCTGTGCCTGAAGCTCTTCCCACAACCATTACACATGTAGGGCCGTTCCACAGTGTGGACACTCTGGTGTTTGATCAGATGAGGGCTCTGGCTGAAGCTCTTCCCACATTCCCCACATGTGTAGGGACGTGCCCCAGTGTGGATCTGCTGGTGTCGGATCAGGTGGGAGCTGTTCTTGAAGCTCTTCCCACATTCCAAGCATTTGAAGGGTTTCTCCCTGCTGGGAGGCTGCTCAGGGACCACCAGGTCAGAGCTCCCCCTCAAGCTCCGGCCGCCTTCCCGGCACAGGCTGGCTCTTTCCTCCTCAGAGCACCCTGGGCTGGCTTTGGAGCCCCTCCTGCGGGGGGATCTCCGGCCCTTTTCCTCCCCGCTGCCTTCCTGCGCCGGGGAGCCCTTCAAAACGGCCTCTCCCACCAGGGTCTCACGGGGGGATTTGTCCTCCGGGCTCTCCCTCCTCAGCTCGGGGCCTGGGGCAGGAAGCAAGAAGGACAGGCAGGGGATTTGCCTCCGGCCCACAGGGAAGGCCAAGGACATCCCCCCAACTCCGGCCCCGGCAGGACGGCGGCGCCAGCGGGGTTGTCCTGCAGCCGGGGCCATGCTGGGCTGACAGAGCCAGCACAACACCCGCCCAAAGGGACACTGACTTCCTCCTCACCTGCCTGGGGGGCCCAAGGCATCTTCCTCTTCCTCGCAGCCTCCTCCTCCATCCGCCCAAGCTTTGGGAAGGACGAATCCTGATGGGGGGGAAAACAAGGGCTGAGCGCGTTGGCTTGGGGGTTCTTCCTGCCCAAGTCCATCTCTAGAACTCAGTGGGCATCCTGTGTCCATAAAAACCTCCAAAACACCACGATTCAGCCCAGAAAAACCCAAACCATCGAGATTCAGGCAAAAAATCCCTTCAGAAATAGCAACCCCTTCAGAAATAGCAACCCTCCCCAAAAACGGCAAAAACTTAAAGTTTAGCCAGAAAATACTCCAAAATATGAAGATTCAGCCGAAAAACATGGTGTTTAATTGTGAGGATGAGGAGAGTGAGGTCACTTCATGAGAACTTGATTGACTTACTATATATTAATCAAAAGCTGTATTAATGTAGTGTCACTTAAAACACTCCAGGGCTGTTCCTCGAGGTTCTCTGGCCCCCTGCCAGTTTGGAGGCTGTTTCTCCAAACCACCAAAGCACATTTGCCAAATGTCCTGGGTGGTCAGTGCCAGCTGGGGCAGTGGGCACTCAGTGAGGGGATGAGAAAACTGCACCCGGGGCTGGGCTGAAAGAGGCTTCAGCACCACTTCTGATGGCCCAGGGGCAGCATCTGGCTTCTCCCAAAATGAGACAGGGCACTTGTTCCTCTGCAGGGAGTCAAGGGCAAGAGGGTGACTCCTGCTGCACGGATGGAACAGCAGAGGATGCCTTGGGTCCCCAGGCTGGATCAGCACTCAGGGATACAAACTGCCCTCGGGCTCAGGATGCAGCTGCCAGCACAGATTTCCCTGCAAAGTCTGCAGGGAGTCAAGCTCTGCAGAGGAGATTGTGCCCCATGGATGGGATTGCAGAGGCTCCCTCAGGTCCCCAGCATCAATCAGCAATATACACAAAAGGCCCCCTTGAAAGTTTTTAGGGGGAGTGTCCTGCAGGGAGGGGACAGTGTCACCCCACCAGAGCAGGGCTGGCAAGTGGGAGGCTGCTCCAGGACTCTGCAAGAGGCCTCGTGCTCTGCTCGGCCCCACCACGGGCTGGTACCAACACCCCCGGCTGCCCCCGGCCCTGGGCAGCTCTGCTGCCACAGGCTGTGCCCTCACCGTGGCCCTGCAATGGCCCTGCCTGTCCCTCACCCGTGGCCCTGCCCGTGGCCCTGTCCCTTGGCTCTCTCTCTGCCAGCTCAGTGTGGGGCACACGGGCTGGGGGTCCCTCCCAAGCCCCCCGGGCAGCCGGCGTTGGCTGGGGGGATGTGAGGGCTGGGCCTGCTCAGCACAGCCCCGGCCTCGTGCCCAGCGCCTCTTTCCTGCCCCACACAAGAGCTTCCCGGCCCCCCCAGGGCTCCCCTGCTGCTGCCTCTGCTCCTGGCCCTGCCTTTGCTGCTCCCTTGCCTGGGGCAGCGGCTGCAGGGGGGGATGGCAGCAGCTTCAGCTCCAAGGCACTTCCTGGGGGGAGCTCAGCCCGGGGGGACGGGCAGGGACCTGATGGGGATGGACAGGGGCCCAGCAGGGACAGCCAGGGCCTGCAGGGGAAGGCACAGGGACAACCTGGCCCCCCACACTGCCACGGCTGTCTCTGCTCCTCCTTGCAGGCTGCGTGGCCAGGCACAGTTTGTGTTCCTGGGTGCCCACCATCTCAGCACTTGGAGACGCTCAAATCAGCGCCCGCAGCTCTGCAGCAAAGCCCCAGCTCACCTGGCACACAGGGGATGGACACAGCACCTGCTCGGGGATGGGCACTCACAGCTTTGTGTCTTCCCCATCACAGGGCTCTCCTTCCTCAGCAGCACCTCTGCCTTGCACTTATTCTCAGCCTCACCTCAGGGACAGCTCTGGGCTCACCTCCGTGCCACTTCTCAGCCTCAC
Organism: Manacus candei; assembly: GCF_025592945.1. Taxonomy (NCBI): domain Eukaryota; kingdom Metazoa; phylum Chordata; class Aves; order Passeriformes; family Pipridae; genus Manacus; species Manacus candei. The sequence continues at coordinate 8,190,384 of NW_026138093.1, read as the reverse complement.
CTCAGGGCCTGGGCTCAAGGACAGGAACCTGCAGGGAGGGGACATCAGGTGCAAGCTGAGGGCTGCCTGCTTGCACTGGCCTCTGGGCTTCTTTCTCCTTCTACAACTAGCCCACAACTCAGCCTGCTTTTCTAACACCACACATTTACAGACTAACCTTGGAGATAGATATGGACAGACATCTCTATCACCCTGGGGATGGAGCCTCAAGCATGTGCTGCCACAGGAATGGCAATCACAGAATCACAGAATCAGCCACGTTGGAAAAGACCTCCGAGATCATCAAGTCCAACCCCTGATCCAACCCCGCTGTGCTTCCCAGACCATGGCACTGAGGCCACATCCACTCTCACCTTCAACACCTCCAGGGACGCTGACTCCACCCCCTCCCTGCCCAGCCCATTCCAAGGCCTGATTACTCTCTTGGCAAAAAATTGCTTCCCAATATCCAACCTAAACCTCCCCTGGCACAGCTCCAGACCCAGCCCTCTTGTCCTACTGCTGCTTCCTGGCAGAACAGCCCCACCCCCACCTGGCTCCAACCTCCTGGCAGGGACTTGCAGACAGTCAGGAGGTCTCCCCTGAGCCTCCTCTTCTCCAGCCTCAACACCCCCAGCTCCCTCAGCCTCTCCTCACACCACTTGTGTTCCACTCCCTTCCCCAGCCTCGCTGCTCTTCTCTGCACCTGCTCCAGCCCCTCCAGGGCCTTCCTCAACTCAGGGGCCCAGAGCTGGACACAGCACTCCAAGGGTGGCCTCACCAGCGCTCAGTCCAGCCCAACAATCCCTTCCCTGCTCCTGCTGACACACTCTTCCTCACACAGGTCCCTCTGCAGAGCCCTCCTGCCTTCCAGCACATCAACACACCCCCAGCTTGGTGTCACCTGCACATTTGCTGATGAAATGCCTGGTTCTGCAGCAGCTGCAGATGCTCAAGGGGCAGCAGGACCATGTCAGGGGCCTGGGAGGCCTGGGGGGCTTTGGGGTCTGGGAGGGTCCTGGGGGAGCTGGGGAGGGGCTTTGGGGATTGGGGGTACAGACCAGGACAGACCAGGACAGACCAGTGCCTCCTCACTGCTCCCCAGATCTCTCCTGGAGCTGGGCCACCTTTTCGTGGGACACCTGAGCCCCCCCCAGTGCCCTCCCAGTACAGCCCAGTGCCCCCAGTACAGCCCACTGTGTTCCTGTCCTAGGGTGCCGGGTGATCCCTCTTTGGGGGGGTTGGGAGGGATTCCAGGGGGCACTGGGGAGATTTGAAGGGATCTGGGGGCGGTTGGATGGGGATTTGGGGGGGCTTGGGGGGCTTTGGGTGCATTTGCAAGAGTTAAAACAGGTTTTGGGGCACTGGGGCATCAAAGTGATCTATGGGGGGAGAGGATTAAAGGGAAAATAGAGGTTAAGAGACATTTGGGAGGAGTTAAAAGGGCCTGGGGGGGAGATGAGGGACTGCACCACAAGCAGGTGAGTCCTGAGAACCCCTCTGGTGTCCCCAAGACCTTCTTGGTGTCCCCAGTTCCCCCCTTGACACCCCAAGACCCCCCTGGTGTATCCAATGTCTCCAGGGCCTCCTCACAGCCCCAGTTCCCCCCTTGACACCCCCAATTCCTCTGTTCCCAAACCCCTCCCCACTGTCCCCAAACCCCATCTCTGATGTCCTGAACCCTAATTCTCACCCCAGGAGCCCCCCCCTTGACCCTCTGACAACAAAAATGCCCCCCCCATGCTCACAGAAAGGTCAAGGGCATCTGGGGACATGTTGGGGACAGTCGGGGGGCTTTGTGGGGCACTGGGGGATTACTGGGGGATACTGGGACACACTGGGGGGAACCAGGGGGCACTGGGGGGTTACTGAGGGACACTGGGAGGGACTGGAGGTGAACTGGGGCACACTGGGGGTCACTGGCAGAGAACTGGAGAGTTACTGGGGGATTACCAGGACACACGGGGGGACACTGGGAGGTTACTGGGCCATACTGGGGGTTACTGGGTGCTCACTGGAGGATCACTGGGCCATACTGGGGGGTAGTGGGAGGTCACTGGGACACACTGGGTGGTTACTGAGGGGGTTACTAAGCTGTACTGAGGGTCATTGGGAAGTCATTGGGATATACTGGGGGCACTGGGATCCCCTTACCAGGATGTGGTACATCTCCCCCCACCCCGGATTTTGGGGGGCATCCCTAGGACCCCTTGGGGCTGGGAGACACCCTGAACCCCACTGCTGTGCTTTAGGGGACCCCCCAAAATCCTCTCAAAACCCCTGAAATTCCTCCCTTGACCCATCAAAACCTTCTCCAGGTCCCCTCAAATCCCCTCAGAGACCTCATCCCGCCCTCGGACCCCCCAAACCTTCTCAGTGACACGCAAAACACACCTGGGACACCCCAAACCTATTCAGGGACCTCCAGTCCCCCTCAGGGACCTTCAAAACAGTCTGGGACCCCGTAAACCCCCTAGAGACCCCAAAACTACCTAAAAGGTCCCCGAAAAGCCCCCCAGGACCCCCAAGCCTCCTCACAGACCCCCAAAGCCCACCTGGGACCCCCCCAAATCTCCTGAGAAACCAAAACCCCCTTGGAGACTCCCAAACCCACTCAGGGACCTCCAAACTCCTCCCTGAGTCCCCTCAGGACACCGAACCCCCTCAGGGACCCCTCACAAAGACCCCGGGAACCCCCGAACCCCCGAGCTAAACCCTCCCGAGCCCTCCAGCCTTTCCACCCACACCCGCGCTCCCCGCAGCCCCGAGGGGATCCCCAGACCCCGCTCTCGCCGCCCCCCCCGCACTCACAGCTCAGCGCAGCGGACGCCGCCTCTCCCGCACTCGTTTCCACGCGGACAAAATGGCGCTCGCTCTGCGCGCGCATCGTCCTTAGAAACTCGCCCCGCAGCCAATCAGCGCGCGGCCTCGGCCCCTCCCCGCCCTCTTTGGGCTTCCGCCCCGCGCGGTGCATTGTGGGAGTTGTAGTCCTTGCGGCGAGAAAGGATAGGACTTTGGGGGTTTAGTTTTTCTGTCTTCTTTTATTATATCCTTTTTCTTTCGTTCGTTTCTTTCTTTTTTTATTTCTCCTTTTTTTATTCCTCTTTTTTCGTTTTTCTTTCTCTTTTTTTCCCCTCTTTTTTTTATGTTCTTTCTTTTTTGTTTTTGTTTTTTTTTCTTATTTTTTCCTGTTCCTTCTTTTTCTTTTTTCTCTAAAGTCTAGACGACTTTAGGAATAAATTTAAAAGCCAACACAGTGCTATAAATTTAGGATGTGAACGTAAGGAAGTAGTAATGAAATCTCTGGCAAGACTTCACTCATGTTGTGCTCACTAATATTTACCACATCATAAAAATCTGCTTTTTTAAAAATGTGAGAAGACAGTTGATCCCAGGAATAAAAGTTATGAGCTGTGAAGACAAGAACAGAAAAGCCCTCCTTCTGAAACAGTCACAGAAAAGGCAAATAAGTGTAACACAATTATGGAGTGATGAAAGGGAGTTCACACAAAGAAATATTTTAGAGATATGCAGAAGAATTACAAGCATTGCCCCATTTTCACTAATTCTTCTTTACTTTATTTGCTATGATAAATAACACAACTGTCTGCTTAAAACTGGGAGAATTTTACTCATTAATACACTACAGAGTACGGAGAGTTTGTGTGCCAGTTCTGCTTCTCACTTGTTCACTAAAGCTGAGCAGAACTTCTGATTAGACAGAAATGCCAAGTGGCTGCAGACTGGGCTAGAAGGGAGCAAATCGCCATGAAAAACAAAGTCCCAGTGCTGCCTGGGAGTGCAGAAGAGCAGGGACGGTGTCAGGAAAGACACCTGAGAGGAACACAAACTGAACTCAAGTCCAGTTTTCTTCTTTCTTCTATCAAAGTTATTTGGGAGACAGTTGTGACAATTTCTCTATAAAATACAGGCAAAAGGCCAAATCTTGATTCCCTTGACTTTGGCATGACTGACTTATTTGGGCACTTTTTCATTCCCTCACTTCAATTATATGGCAAGGCAGCAGAGAACTCTGGAAAAAGGTTTCTTTAACACAAGTTGAAAATTAAGAGGTTATTTTTAGTTTGAAAAAAAAATTGTGATCTTGTCTTATTTTGCATAAAGGTCATATTCACTCACCTGATGACAGTAAAAAAGCCAACAAACAACATCAGAAATCTCAGACATTAAGGTATGTTTGGCAAATATCATTACTATAGAAAAGAATAAACTGCTGTATCTTCCCTTTCTCTCTCCTTTTCTCTCTTCACTCTCAGTGGCCTTTTTGTCTCATTATCTCAGAATTTTGCAGGTATTTACATTTTCCACTCCTTACAGCACAAGCATATCCCCTTTCACGTGTTGGTTGGAAACAAGCTATATGAAGGAAAAATACTTTAATTATGCAAAGAGTTTCAAGAATTCAGATATAAAATTTCAGATTTTTAAAATTCATTTTCGAAACTACAGAGAAAAATCCCACAGAGAAATTTTTAACTGTAAATAAGTATATACAGTGTAAATAAAGAAATGCATGTTGGAAAAAAAATTGTCTCATAATTGTAAAACAGTGATCAGCAGTAACTTCACAATGGAATACTCCTTTGTCCTCTGTCACTCTCCCTTTTGTACAATCTTCCATCCAGTTCCATCAAGTACTCCCCACAATGGAAAGTTCTGGAACAGCATTGTTTTTCTTATCCTTGAAAAGAGAATGCTCCATGTTCACACTCATTAAAAGGCTGTGATTTTGTACCTAATGAGATCTCTCTCACTCTTTGATCAAACAAAACTTCTGTCTAAGTGAAATCTTGGCTGCTGAAGTAAAAAATAAAATTTCTTCTTATTTTAGTGGCACCCAGATTTCATTTAATGATTTACAAAGTGTGAAGGCACTGATTACAACCCAGTGTAAAATCACCATTACACTCATAATTTTCCATGCAATGGAATTGTAGAGCATTTAAAGAGTCATTGTAATAAACATCACAGTAAAGCAAACAGACATTGTCCTAGTATGGAAGATTTCTTTAAACACTCTCACTGCTAATTTAATTCTAGTTAAACACACATATCCTAGGGAATGCCACGTGCTTTTCAGCAGGATTTTATGTGTAAATCAGGATAACACGTTTTCAAAGCATTAACTAAAAGGAAGCACGAACTAAAACCTATTTAACCAATGAGGTATTGCTTTTAAACTACCACAAGGTCATAAAAAAGATCATTTCAAAGCTATAAGTTTTCTAATTGTGATCAACAACAATCTGATGATGAAAGAAAGTCTATCTGAATGGCTCTCATAAACCTGTGCACAGCCTTGCTTATCTTTAAAGATCCTTTATCATTTGGTAAAATTTTCACTACCAAATTTTACTGTGCAAATCTAAAATGTGGCACTGGAATTAGAAATAACATTGTCTTACTGCTCAGTCTTAAATGAGCAGCGAAACTCAGATGCAGTTTTATTATTCTATAGCAAAGTCTATTTGTTAATATTAGGTGCAACTTGACAATAAAATTGGAAAAGTCTAAAATGTGCTGGAAATTGGCCTTTTCCTTATTTCTCAGTAATCTGTCACACAAACTCTGTATTGGATTTACTCACTTTCCTGAAGTCTTTCTACTGGTTTGGACCCAAACCTAATCCATCTGTTTGCAAGTTTCAAGTTTAACTGTTTTTTTGAGCAGTAAGGTTTATGGGATTTCTTTGTTCATTGTTTTTGTTTTTCTTTTCCTTGAAAAATGTATGTAAGTCACTCTAAACTATTCTTACTCAACAGCTACACCTACACATCTCTCAAGATCAAGAGTTGTTGGGCTCTCACATTAGAATTCAAAACTGGCTTAAATTAATTGTTTCCATTGGCATTTATTCAACCACAGCTAATTCTCCAGGATGGTCATGAAAAGGGAATGCAAAAGGGACACACCTACACCAGCTAGAAATGTAAAAGCGTTCTTGAAAAATAAAAAACCAAACCAACAACCAACCAAACCAAAACCACAGAACAAAACACTCACAGTGTTCAGGGTATTTGCTCAATTCTCTCATTTCCAATTGTTATGAAGAGAACAGCCAGAGGGGTTTAGAGCCTCAGTCACTGTAAATCAGCACATTGGAACTGACTTTCTTACAACTAAAGAACTTGGTGGATTCTGGCTCAATATATTGCAAGTGTTTTCTATCACTGTTATTAAACAAATTCTCTAAGTCTATCCAGTAACTGCTCTTTGTCAGCACTTTCAACTTCTATTCTGAAACAGGTTCCAAAATGCAGGTGAGTCTCTCTGTATTCTTGGACTAGATCAGCTGTCCCTGATAGAATACACCACCATTCACAGAAAAAAAAATGAATTACATGATACACCTCTCACCTTCACAATATGTTAACTACACAACTGTTTTCATTCTCTAGTTCTTAAAGTTAACCATGTGACAAATTAGAAGCCAAAAAGGACAATTTTTTTAGTAAGAACTACTAATGCAAACACATTCTTCAGAACTTCCAGTCCTCAGCTGAGAAAATAAATCACATTTTATTCTACAGAGTGTTTGTGGAATTGTTCCATGCACAGAAAAAGCACTTTTTCATACTCACCTCCTGGAGGCCTGACAATTGCTACAGCATCACTTATCAAGCTGCCCTGGCTGTTGGATGCATTCACTTACACTGTGGAGTTAGAAAATAGAATCAGGCCTTTAATGGTACCCACACATTGAATTTCCTGCTGCTGCAGAACATCTGAGTATCATTTACCACAGAATAATCAGGATTATCTGTTAGGAAAAAACAAGAAAGGGGGGAGAAGAACAAATGTTAGACCTTGTGTCTGCTACAATTCACTGTCTTTAGGAACTGAGTCTTATTCCTACTCAAAAGAAGACTTGCTATTTATACCAATAACACACACACACAAAACTTTGACTATTGGGGAGAAAAAATATTATTCATAATTTCTCCTACTTTTGGCAACAGTTTATGGTACTTGTAAATCTCTGGAAAATAAACCAACCAACACAGGAAGCAACCATGCATTGCAGAGCTGACTGCTCTATACTGCAAACAGGAGCCAGCTCTCAGAAATTACTGATCTTCTAGAAAAGTTGTGGGATAACTGCAAATTCCAAACATCAGTGTTAATTCTTGTGCCTATGATACACTGGCAAAAATGTCTGAATTCACTAGAAAAATGCTCACCTTAGGAGTTTATAAGCTAACTCATTGCACAGAGCAGAGAAAGTCACCTGCAGTAACACCTGCTTTCCAGCATGGCCTGCAGTCCCCTCACAGGTAAAAGGATTGGAAGCATTCAGTTTGTCAGTTGAAATCATCAGAGGACACCACAGCAACCTCCATGTCCTTTGCAAACCTTTTAAGATCTCAAACTTAAGATAAGACAATATTCTGCCCCACAAAAATAAACAAACCTTTTCCAAAATACCCAGTAAGACTAGAAAATTAAAAAATTCTATGTCAGGTAACAATTTTTTTTCAGATCAATGAAGAGTTCCCTCACATATCTGAGAGCAAAGCTGAGCTCATTTAAAGATTATCCTGTATTTCCAACATATAAAGCCCTCTATAAATGATTAATATTATTACAACTGTTCATCATTCCATGGAGAGCTCTCACAGGGAAGTCAAAGGAAATCCTCTATTACAAACAACAGCAGAATCACACAAATCTAAGATCACAGGTATGAGAATGAGATTAAACAGTACCTAACTATTAAAAATATTGTAAGTGAAGTCAGGTATTGTCACAGGTAGCAGACTGAATATTCACATCTGAGCCCTCTACAAAACCTAGATAAGATGGAATTACAAAAACTCTAGAAAAGCAACATTTTAATTAATTTTTTAAGGGAAACTCCTTGGATTTTATTCAAGTTTTAAATGAGCTGTTAGAATTGAAATGTTATTAAATCTGAAAACCGTTTTCCAATCTCCCACATTTCCATGATGTGCTCTAACACGTGTGTGTGCAGCACATTTCAGTCCTGCTCACAGGACATTTTACCACAGATGAGGGATCTGGATTTTCTCCTGATTTGGGGATTCCTACAAACAATCTCTGATTTACTTACGGTGCAGGTCCACTCCATTCCATTATTTTGGTGTTCACAGAGTGGCACAAAGGGTGTTTTCAGTGATTCTTCTGGTAACAGATGACAAACTTATTTTCTGAGGTTTTGTGGAGGGGGGACAGTTTTGTAAAACTCTTTATAAACCTGCCTTGTAGCCCAGTTCCTTATTGCTCAAATTCTCCCTGGATGACACCGTGCCACAGCACCAGAGCACCCGGACAGACTCCAGCAGGGTGAAGGTGGGATGGTTTCATGGAGCCTGATGGATTCAGTTTGGATTTCACTCAAGTTTACACAAGCCTCAGACCCCATTTTAGATACAGCAATGAAGGCAAAACTTCTTATCCTACCAGAACAACCACATTTCACACATTCCACACACAGAATCCTGCAGGAGCAAAGTGATTTTGTCTGACATTACTCTCATGGACCCAGGCTGCTCAACCAGCACCACAAAAATGCATCCACATTCCTTGAACTCAGCTCTTCAATTGTACATCCAACCCTCCTGCACCTCTGTGAAACTGTCCCTGGGTGTGATTTGGGAGCAGATACAACCCAGCATATCTAGGTAGCCTCATCTCCTCGGATGGTAAGATTGATGGGGAGATAGACAACAGGTTAGCAAAGGCATACAGTGCTTTTGGAAAGCTTCATAAAAGAGTTTGGCAAAACAAATACCTGAAGGAAAGTACAGAGATCAGTGTTTACAGAGCCACAGTGCTGTCTACTCTCTTCTACGGATCTGAATCACGGGTCATCTACCGCCACCACCTGCGACTCCTGGAACGCTTCCAACAACGCTGCCTCCGCACAATCCTAAACATCCACTGGTCAGATTATGTGACCAACACATCTGTTCTAGAACAAGCAGCAGTCACAAGTATTGAGGCCATGTTGCTGAGAACACAGCTGTGCTGGGCAGGGCACGTCTCCAGGATGAAGGACCAACCACCGCCTCCCTAAGATCCTGCTCTATGGTGAACTTGCCACTGGCTGTTGCAAGAGAGGAGCCCCAAAGAGAAGATACAAGGATTCCCTGAAACAACATCTCAGCCTTGGCCATATTGATCATCATAACTGGTCTACTCTGGCCTCCAATCGGGAGGCCTGGAGACACACCATCTATAACGCTGCTGATGCTTTTGAGAACGCACGCAGGATCACCCTTGAGGAGAAAAGACAATGCAGAAAGAATCGTGTCCTGCAGAATATACCACCTAAGGAGTCTTTCTGCTGTACCTTTTGCAACCGGACATGTCTATCTCATATTGGCCTTTTCAGTCACCAACGCTCTTGCAACAAACTTGGGTAGTGCCCTCCCCAAATCTTCGTTCGCGAAGCCCAGCCGTGATGAGTATTCTTACTGGATATAACTGTGATATATGTACATCTATGTTTTTGCTCTAGCTCTGCTATTTGGGTTTTTTTTTCTCTCTGGGAAGTAAGCTTTTTTGCTGGGTCTCAGGGACTTGGTGGGAAGCCAGGTCCAAAGCAACACATGGTTGCAGCACAGGGCTTGCTGCCGTGCCACCTCCTGGGGTGCTGGGCCTGGGAGGACACAGGGGTCACAGAGTGGGGCACCGTGTGGGGACACAGGGATAACTGTGGCTGCCCAGGTTGGAGAAGAAAAGGTTTTGGGGTGACCTTGCAGCCCCTTCCAGTGCCAAAAAGAGGCTCCAAGGGAGCTGGAGAGGGATTTTGGACGAGGGCCTAGAGTGACAGACAGGGGGGATAGCTTCACACGGGCAGAGGGCAGGGTGACATTGGCAGTGGCCCTGAAATGGGGTGAGAAGGCTCGGGCAGCAGTTTGTCCTTTAGCCAAGGTGGCTTCTCCCGGGGAAAGCCCCAGCCAGGGCTCAGCTTGTCCCACAAGCCTGGGGCCAGGGGTGCTGAGGGGGGAGCGTCCCGCTGCCTGCGGGACAGCCCAGGAAGGACACGGTCGGCTCGGCACACTCAGCACCGCGCAGCTGAAGGACACCAGGGCTTTGGGCACGTTGTTGCAGCTTTATTCAGCCCCAGTCCTTTAGCCAAGGCAAGCTGCACCTCTGCTGGGCTCACGGCCAGCAGCAGCGCAGTGCTCGCAGGAGGCCTCTTGGTCTTTGCTGCACGAAAGGACTCCTCAGAATGGAGGCTGTCCGAGCTGCCAGGGAGCTGACAGAGATGTCCCAGTCTCTCTCCAAGGGCTGAAGTGCTGTGACAGAAAGAAACAGAACCCAGTTAAAACCCCCCATCTGCAGAGAACCTCTGGATTCCCAACAGACCGTGCTCCCCACTCACCGCTCAGGATGTCAGCCTGACTCTCCGTGGTCTGCTCCCTCAGGCGCCGTGTGATGAGTCCTGGGCACAGAGCTCCATTAGCCCCTGCTCCCCAGCCTGCTCCCAGCAGCAGGGCCCCCAGTCCTACCCTCCTCCCCCTCAGCAGGGCTGAGCCCAGGAGTCCCCAGAAGCTCAGGGCAGTGGGACTGAGCAAGGCGGCCACCAAGCCCCGCTGTGTGGGCAGGGCTGGCAGAGGGAGGCAAGGCCCTGCCTGGGGTGGCCGGGACTTGAGCAGCCCCAGGACTGCCCCTCGTTGCTGGGGCAGCAGTGGCACAGGGGCCAGGCTGCCCCAGAGGCACTGCAGGGGCTGGCACTCACCGATGAACCTGACGGCCGCCAGGCGCACGTTGGCCTGAGGGTCCTGCAGGTAGGGCAGGCTCTGGTGGATGAAGTCTTCAGCCCTGCTCCTGCTGTTCTGAAGCTGCAGAGAGAACAAGGCATGTCTCTCCAGGGCTGTCACTGGGGCAGTTGGCTGGTGCAGTGCCTCCTGCCAGCACCTCCTGGGATGGAGAGGCCTCCCCTCCTGCTGGCTACAGGGAGGGGACAGGGGCCAGCAGAAGAGCCCTTGGGGCTCTGTTCTTGAGGGCAGCAACAGGGATGCAGCTCCAGGCTCTGCCCAGCTGCAGAGCCCCCAGCCCAGACATGGGATAGGAGCAGCCCTCCCCCAGCCCGGGCCCCTCAGCTTGTCCTTACCAAGCACGCTCCAAGCTCCCACAGCCGCTCTCTCTGCAGCAGGTGCTTGAGCGTCTTCCACTTCAGCAGCTCGGCGGCAGCAAGAAGGGCTTCCCTGGAGGCCTGCAGGACAGCATGAGCTCAGAGATGGCCTGGGGGCCTGGGCAAGGAGACATCTTGGCTTTGTTCCTGGGGGGATCCCACCTTTAGGAATCTGGGATATGCCCTAGCCCAAATGTCTGGGAGCCTTTTGGGGACAACCCTGGGGGACAGGCGTGGAGGTTCAAAGGCCTGGCCTCTGACACAGCCTGTGGGGATGCCCCTGCTCAGGCCGTGGTGGTCAGGGGCTGCTGTTGAGCCCTGCAGGAGCAGGCAGGGCAGGTGCTGCACAGGGCCGTGCCAGCTTCTCTGGCCCTGCTGGCGCTGGCTCCGCACGGACCTTCCCCCGGGCTGTGCTGGGGGAGCGTTGCCCACTGCCAGCTGCCCTTGCCCCGATGCCCAGGAGCCCTGGGGGTGTCAGCTCAGCCCTCTGTGTGTCAGGGTTCAGCCTTCAAACCTGTACCTTGGCCACGCTGGGGACCTGGTCGCTCATGCGGAAGAGGAGAGGCACCAGTGCTCGCCACACCTCCTTCCTCATCCTCTTCTCATCCCTGCCGACCACCAACTGCAGCAGCTCTGTGAGCATGCGGATGGACAGCTCTCGCAGCTCGCTGCACTCCTGGCAGGAAGCAGGAAAAGGGAGCTTTGCAAACAGCAGCTCCCTGCCCACAGTGTAGAGGGCCGTGATCTTGGCTGCAGGGAGGGCAGCGGCTGCGGCCTCACATCCCAGAAGAAGCAGCACTGGGCTGCACGGCCCAGAAGCCATCCCAGGAGAGCCCAGGGGAGCAGAGCTGGCTCCAAGTGCTGCTCGCAGGGCTGGGCTGCAGGGCAGCTGTCATTGCCCAGTGCCCATCTGAGGGGCTCAGGCTCCACATCAGCCTTACCGAGTCAAAGAGGGGCAGGAGCCTCCCCACAAGCTGCACAGCGATGAAGCTGGCCTTGGTCTTCTTCAGCTGACGCAGAACGTTTCGCAAGGCCAGCAGGATCTTCATCTTGGCATCTTCGCTGCCAACTTGCAGGATCTTCATCATGCCCGGCAGGAAGAGTTCAATGTTTCTGGCCTGTAGAGAGAAGAGAATGTCCATTGGGTGAAGAGGGTCGTGCCTGAAAAGCTCCCCAGGCAGCCACCCCAGGCCCTACCATGGCAGGGAGGGCGTTTGGAGCAGTCACCCCACATTGTGAGTCCCAGGCCAGGCCAAGCCACTGCTTTCCACCCAGCCCCAGCCCCCGTTTGCCGACAGGGCTGCCCCTGACACCGCCCTGCTCACCATCTCGGCTCTCTGTGACAGCCCGACGAGCCCTTCCAGCAGCAGCCTGGCCGTCCTCACGTTTGGACAGCCCTGATGGCTCTCGAGGTCGGGCTCATCAGCCAACTCCTCCCACTCAGCCTTCCTGGAGGATGACTGCAGGAGCAAACAGAGCCGTGAGGGGCCCGCAGAGCCTGCAGGGCTGGTGGGAGGGGACCAGGGCCTTTGGTGGTCACTCACAGCCATGGGCTGGGTGCGGGGGCCTTCTGCGGAGCAGCGGAAGCACTGTCTGTGCAGCAGGTTGGCAAAGCCCTCCAAGATCTTGGCCAGTGTCTCCGGCATGGAGGACATCAGCTCCCACAGCTCCGGCGCAGTGCTGGAAGGCAGAGAAGGCAGAGCACTGTCAGCAGGGCTGCCTCAGCCACAGGGCTGTGGCCTGGAGCAGCCCCCCAGAACCTGCCCCTTGGAGCCCTGGCTGCGCGTCCCCGGGGGCCCTGCCCACGCGGGCAGGACGGGGCTGAGGGCGTGTTCCCCGTGGGGCTGGAGCACCGTGCTGGCTCTGGGCTGGCTGGGCCAGCTTTGGCTGCTGTGAAGCAGGGCTGGAAAGCGTGGGGGGATGGAGGGCCTGACTCTGCAGGCTGTCCTGCAGCGTTCCTTGGCTCTGGCAGCCAGAGAGTCTCGGGGTCCCTCTCCCCACAGGGGACAAGCCCACCCTCAAGGCCATCAGGGCCAGTACCTGTCTCCTTGAAGAGCTGCCTTGCACAGGAGGATGACCACTGTGGTGGGGTACAGGTTGGTCATCAGGTGAAGCAGTGACTCCGCTTTCTCCCGCGCTGCCTGTGTGCTGCAGTATGGCAGGCTCTCAAGGATGCTGCTGACTGTCTTGGGTGCCTGCAAGGAATACAGGTGAGGATGGCACTGCCCCCGGAGTGCAGCCATGTGCTCAGTTGCCCTTCCCATTCCTCTCTGCTGCCTTGAGGTGGCTTGGGGGGCCCGAGTCACCTGTGCTTGGGAGGGAGGGATGCAGGGAGGAACAAGGCCCAAGAGGGCTGAAGGGCACGACAATGCAGCCACAGCCCACTTACATCTGTCAGCCAGACATCCGGGTCCTCCAAGGCCACATCCAGCAGGCTGCTGGGCACCTGCTGGTCGAGGATGCTGGCATCTCCCAATGCCTCGATGGCCACGAGGATGACATCCGTCCTCTCGTGGGACTGCAGGTATTTTCCAAAGGCCTATGGTAGCAAGGAAGGAAGACACGTCACGCTGAGTGCCCTGATGGTGCTGCTTGGCTGAGCAGCTCGAGCGGCCCTGGTCGGACGTGCCCACCACTGCTGACAGCAGTGCCCACAGCAAAGCTGGCAGCAGTGCCTGCAGTCCCTGCATGGCAGAGGATGAGCAGAGAGGGCCCTCCTGCTGGGGGAGGAGGGCTCATGGGTACAGGCTGCTGGCCCCACCGAGAACCAGGGACTTGCTGGTGGCCAGGAGCACTGGAGCTCCTGCTGGGGCTGAAGCTGCTGCTGGGCCACTGGAGTGCAGCCCTCGTGCTGTCCCTGCTCAAGGATGGCAGGAACCCTCTCCCCAGGGAGCTGAGGGCACGCCAGCTGAGGGTCCTTTGGCCCACACCAGTGCCCTGCTGGTGCCACGGACAGGAGTCCCAGCAAGGGCACAGCTCCTTACCTTGGCACAGTCCCTGGGACTCAGAGAACACAGCACGGAGGTGGTCACAGCTTTCCGGTGGACTTGGTCTGCTCTGTCCTTTAGCCTGGATTCAACTAAACACCAGGGCCAACACACAAGAGTCAGGAAGGCAGAGCAGCTTTGCCAGCAAGCTCATCAAACCTCCTGGCATCTGCTGGCAAGGGGGCAGGACAGGAACAGTCCAGGATTTTGGGAGGGTATCAGGACCAGCTTCTTGTTATAGGCACTGGAGGGACCAGCCAGGGTGGGGGATCTGCTCTTCCCCACCAGGGAAGACGTGGCTTTGGGACAGGGAAGTCAAGAGGGACTTTGGCTGTGGGGCCCACAAACCAGCGGGCTGCAAGATCCTGAAAGGAAGGGGAGGAAGGAGAGCAGCAGCAAACAGATCCTGGCCTTGAGCAGAGCGCTCAGGCTCTGCAGCAAAGGGGCAGCTGGGAAGCTCTGGGAAGCAGTTGGGAGGGGCAAAGGGGGTCAGGAAGCAGATCTCTCAGGAGATGTCTGTGTGCAGAGCAATGAAGCCCAGCACTGCTCTGCCTTTTTTACTTACAGATGAACTCAGCCAGGGCAAAAAGAGCATGGAAAGCTGCACAACTTGTCTGCTCCTCAGAGAACCGGAAAAGGATGAGACGCCCCAGCAGCTTTCCTAGGAATGGGAGCTGGATCTCCCCAGAGCAGACAGGTCCAGCAGTGCCTCTTCTGACGTTGGCATGGGCCTGGATGAGGGAGGCATGAGCAGAAGGGCTGAGGGCACAAAGGTGGTGCCAAAGCCCCCCATCCAAGAGTCTGCCCAGGGCTGGATTCCTGGGGAGATCAGGTTTTGCAGAGCCCTGCGTCCCCATCTCTCAGAGCAGCCATGTGGGCAGCAGCCCTGGCATGGAGAGCAGCAGGGATGGGGGCATGGCCTGGCTGGAGGGGGCCTGGTCCTTACCTGCAGAGTGGAATAGTCGGACAGCACACAGACCAGCACATCGATCCTTGCCATGGCCCTCTCCCTCACAGCCTCTCTCTTGCATCTGGTGAAGTCCAGCAGCAGCTGGGACAAGAGAAGCAGCGGGTGAACCCTGGGAGCAGACTCCAACACCAGCAGCAGCACAGCTCCACTGCTGGGCCGCACTCGCCCCATCCCTCAAGGCTTCCTCTCCCCTCCAGCAAAGCCTGCAGTGGGGTGTCTGCCCCAGGTCAGGCACAAAGGTCCAGATCCAACCTCATGGCCAAGGAGGAGGGCAGGTGCCACCCTCTGCAGCCCCTGTGCTCCACAAGAGCCTGGGGCCTGCCCCTGCTTCCCCACAGGAGGTGGGCACCCTCCCTGCAGGGCACTCTGCCTGTTCAGCACTGCTCTGGGCACCACTCAGCCAGGAGTGGGCAAACCCTCCCCTCCAGGCTGAGAAACAGCTCTGGGACTCCCCCCATTTTTGCTTGTGCCAGACCTCCAAGATGCCCTGCAGCTCCTCGCTGACTCGAGAGGCAGGAAAGTTGAGCACCATTGTCCTCAGCATGCTGTCCATGGAGTTCAGGGTCTGCAAGGAACACAGAGAGCAATGGCAGTCATTCTGCTGTTCCTCCCAGCCCCAGGAGAGCCATCTGAACCCCCCGTGCCACAGGAGGAGGAGGAGGATGCCCACACTTCCCAGGAGAGACATGGGCATAGACAATCTGCGAGGGCAGAGCAGCCTGTGGCACGGGATGCAGCCAGGCCCACGGGAAGGGGACAGAGGCACGAGGGTGGGAAAGACCCTGCCCTGCCTGGGATCACTGCTCCTGTGGCAGCATGGGCTAGCCAGGGAGCAGGCCAGAGGGGCTGGAGTGCTCTGGAGCTCACCCAGCACTTACCTTGATGTAGAGGGCAAGGTCCCCTTTTGGCATCTCCTTCTCTGCAGGCAGCCAGAAGACACTTGAGAAACACGCACGGAGGAGGCTTTTGGCTTTGCCCTCCAGCGCTGTGTCCACCAAGCTGCAGGGAGAGGGCAGGACACTGGTTGCACACGGGTGCTGGGAGCAGCCCCTCGATGACTCGTGCGGGTGGCATCGGACCTCTGGGCCAGAGGGCCCACGACAGATGGGCAGGTACCTCAATTTCTCCAGAGCCAGCATGGAAAGATGCCGAAGGTCTGTGCGCAGCAGGTCCCTTGGTTCTTCTTCCAGCAGCGCCTGCAGAGCACAACCGGGATGGCACCTGCTGGCAGCTGCCAGCACCCAGGGCCTCCAGTCCCTGACCCGCACAAGCACTGTCCACACAGGCTGCCTGTGCCAGGGGGCTTTGCTCCCTTCGCCACATTGCCCAGAGTGCCCTCACCTTGATGTTCTCTGACAGCTGGTACATGTCACAGAACAGGTCCAGGCCCTGGGTCAGGCCATGCTTCAGGGCGCTTCGGCACAGCACGGAGATGCTCTGAAGAAATGTGGCCTTGTCTCTCTCCTCCTGCCAGCCGGGGGACAGAGACACAAACACGGATTGTGAGTGGGCGGACACAGCCAGCGGGACCGCAGCACTGGGGGTGCAGTGCCCTGCAGGAGAAGCAGCCCTGCCCTGCCAGCACCCCTCCAGCAGCCTGGCAGCACAGCCCCTGCCAGCAGACAGCAGCACAGCCGCCCTCCAGCTGGCTGCAGTTACCTTGTTGGGGCTGGTGACAAAGGCCAGGATGGAATCAACAGCTTCCTGCTCCTCCTTGTAGATGGGCAACCAGCTGGCATCTAAGGGGGGGAAGAGCAGGGAGAGCTGCAGAGGGTCCAGCGAGAGGAGGGAGCAAAGGATATCTGCCTTCCACCCAGCTCTCTGCCCACTGCCTTGGCACAGCCTTCCCTTGCAGCTCCTGGCTGGAGGGTGCCCGGCAGAGGAGCTGCCATGCCTGGGAAAGCCCCAGTGCCCCGGGCTGAGGAAGGCAATGGCAGACAGGCAGGAAAGGCCCAGGCTCCCACAGCACGGCTGCCTCCTGCCAGCCCAGCTGGCCCTCGCTGCCCACAGCCCAGACCCCCTCTGCCCTGTCCTTCTTTGGGAGAGGCTGTGCTGGGGCCACGCTCCAGCCCTGAGCAGTCCCAGCTTTCAGGCAACATCACGGCTGACCCCAGGACCCCCATTGTCAGCTGGCCAGGAAAGTGGGATCCCGGTGTGCTACAGGGTGTGCTGGTGGGCCCCAGCCCTGCCCAGCCCCACAGGGCCCCTCACTCACCCAGCTTCAGGGGCTGCATGGTGGTCACCTCACAGGAGGACGGAAGCTGCAGACCTGGAGAGCGGCTCTCCTGGGAAGAGCTGTCTTCCATCCAGGCCTGCTTGGGGCAGGCGGGGGGTCTCTTCTCCATCCTGTGAATCAAAGAACACAGGGGAGCCTGCCTACAGAGGGCGTCCGAATGGTGGAGTCGAACACCCTCGGGAAAAATGCCGTGGCCAAATCGCCTCAGGCAAAGCGCCTGTAGCAGTACGTTCGGATACATGTCCGGAATAAAGACAAGTGCCAAAAAATACTCAAGCACACAAAATATCTTTTATTACAGTGAGAATAATAATAATAGTAATAAACTTAGCAAGAGGAATTAAAAACTAAAAAGAAGGATACAAAGTAACTATCTTATCGGGTGGCATTAAAACAAATACTACGAACAGCATTTAATACAGTATTAACTAGTGAAAAAGGGATACCAAAAAAGGATCTTAACACAATATTATGGATAACACGATATTGGTTAGTAAAAAGGGAAACTAAAGGAAAAAAAAATACTATAAACATAAAAGGGGAATTAAAGGAACACAAAAAGGATATTAAAAAGTTTGTTCTCTCAGTTGCTTCCTATCAAAAAACTGTGCTTACCCACACAGACAGGCCAGGGCTGTCAGGATCTGCAGCAGCTGGTCGGTACCCATGCTTAGCGGGCGTCCCCGCGGAGCAACACAGTCTCGGTGGTAGGATGAGTATTGCTCAACTCAGCAGCTCCGACACCCCATTTTTATCAGTTCCACATTACACTACGTAGGGCCAGTACCCAGTATAAGGTGATGCCTGAATGGCAGCCAAACACCGCCTGTTCATTATCTAATGGCAACAGTCTGCGCATGCCCTACTTGTAGGGCAAGGGGCGAGCGACCCCTGCCCACATAATCTTCCTCCCATCATCATCTTTCTCACCCCTATGTATGACCTCTACCATTGTGTTTCAAGGGTAGATGTATCTATCTTGCAATATGTAGCAAAACCAAGGAAAAACTCAGCTCTGATAATAGGGAATATCAAGCTGACTTGCTAAAAAGCACAATGGACCTTACAAGCTGACTTGTTGAAAAGCACAATGGACCTTACAATTAGCTTCTGCCATAAGTTACATTGTACCATACTCTAGCTAGTTTCACATCCTAATATGACTTCGTTCTCACGCCTCTATGCTCCATTGATCATCTAATTCAAAAATATCCCCCTTACAGCGCCTCAGGCAAAAGGCCTCAGCAAAAGGCCTCAGCCAAAAGGCCAAGGCAAAGTGCCTCAGCCCAAAGGCCTCAGCAAAGTGCCTCAGCCAAAAGGCCTCAGCAAAGTGCCTCAGCCCAAAGGCCTAGGCAAAGTGTCTCAGCCCAAAGGCCGAGGCAAAGTGCCTCAGGCAAAGCGCCTCGACCAAAAGGCCTCGGCCCAAGTGCCTCAGGCAAAAACACTTTGGCAAAGCACCGCAGCCAAACTCCGCGTTCCCACGGGGCCACCAAGGGTCGTGGACAAGACGTGGACTGCAGTCGGGGGCTTCTCGCCAGCACCGCACTCCTCTCCTGTCCAGTCGCTGTCCTGACGGACACTGACCCACCGTGGGCCACGGTCGTGCTGAGCACACCTGCTGCAGTGGGTGTCACAAAGGGCCTCTCTGTGACACGCTGCCGGTCGCTAGCAACAGGTCCCAGTGCTTGTTGACATGGCACCTGCCCCCAGCAATGGGTCCCAGGGAGCCACCACGCAGGTTGGAACAGGCAGGGTGTCCCTGGGGACACAGGTCAGTCTCAGCCCTGGGCGCCCAGTTGCCCTCAGAGTGTCTCCAGGCCCCACTTTGCTCTCATGTCTCCTCGGGACAACTCAAGAAGCTCCATGTTCAGACAGCCCTGCGTGCCCCCAGGACATCCCTTTCCTGTGCCCACACTGCAGAGCCTGGCCTCAGAGCCCTTCAGTCACAGTAAATGCACAACGTTTGCTCAAGCTTAACAGAAACCATGGCTTTTGTCTCCTTTTTCTCTTTCTCCCACTGACCAGCAAGAGCTTTGCCCCACTCAACAGCTCTTCCAGCACTGGGTTGCTCAGGAGCCCTCCCAAGGCCTTCGCCGCACCCCAGGCCCCTGCGCGGCACCCCGAGCTGCCCCAGGGGTGGCTGAGTGGCCCTGCCAGACTGGTGGAGTCCTGGGGGGGCTTAGGGCTGAAGTGGGGAGGATGGCACCCAGGGGGATCCAGCTGGAAGGGCCGGGATCCTCAGCATGCTGGGAGCTGTCATCTGCTGGCACAGCCCAGCTGAGCGGCCGCATTGGTCCATCTGAGGGGCCAGGAGCTGTAGTCCTGCTGCTCTTGCCTCAGTTCTGTGTCTCTTCTACAGAATCAGACCAAAGAAACCCCCAGAAGCCCAAAGGGCCCGGGAACAGCCCCTCTCTGACAGCCCCAGAGGTGCCCCAGAGCTGCCTGCCAGCCCAGCTGGCCCTCGCTGCCCACAGCCCAGAGCCCCTCTGCCCTGTCCTTCTTTGGGAGAGGCTGTGCTGGGGCTGAGCTCCAGCCCTGAGCAGTCACAGCTTTCAGGCAACATCATGGCTGACCCCCGGGACCCCTGTGGGTCAGGAAAAATACACAGCTCAGGGGGGGCAACCCCTACAATAAATAACACAAGTGGTCGTTGTTTTTCTGCTTTGCTCGATCCCGGAAGTCGCTGCTGCAGCGGGCCCGTGTCTAAAGCTGCTCTTTCCAAGTCTCATAGTCCTGGTGTTCACCTACAAAAAATTGATGAATTTAAAAAAAAAGAAAAGATGTGGCAATGCTGTTCATGAAGCCTTCAGTAGTCACCAAGAGTTCTGTTCTGCAGAGATTTCAGCTATTTCCTAAATTCCACACTCCTGGCTTCAGGCCATGACTTGCCAGAGCAGTCCCAGAGCTGGCCACTGCCCAGAGATGCCCTGGGGCAGCTCAAGTGCCCAAGTGGGACAAGTGGCCCAGGGTGTGTGGAAGCCCTTTGGAGCAGGAGCTGGTGGGCAGGAAGGGCCCATCTGGGGAGGGGCAGGGAATCCCCCCCTGCAGCCCTGCTGCCCAGGCTGAGGAGGGTCCTCTCCAGCCCAGCAGCACATCGTGTGCCCCTGGGGGCTGGGCTGCCAGGGCTGTTCCCGGGCACTGACTGGTCAAGGTGAGGAGTGTCAGAGACTGAAATGGTTCATGACTGTCCTGGGTTAAAAAGGGTTTTCCCCTGGAGTTGGAAAGTGGTTAACCCCAGGAGGTGGTATTCTTGGTGTTGACCCAATCAGCACCCCTGCAAAATTAAACATATCACAACAGGACGGAAAAGAAGAGATTACGTAGCTGAAAGAAGAGCAGCAGTCTTGGTCTGAGACCACGAGGAGAGAGAGGGGTCAGGGAGCCCCGCTGGGGGCCAAGACCCCCCAGCCCCCCGGCTGGGGCTGTAGAAACTCGGAACAGTGTTAAACTGGGCCGAGTACTGTGGCCAAAAGCCGAGGGAGTTTTTCTCCACTGTGAGTGGGCAGCAGGAGCGGCGACAGAGACAGCACCGAACAGAGAACTGTGGCTGAGAGCCAAGAAGACAGTCAGCAGGAGTGAGGTGGCACAGAGCCAAGCTGAGAGACACAGAGATGCCTGACGGAGAGACAGAGCACCAGGCTCAGCAGAGACTGTTTGGGGTGAGCCTGGCTTTATTTCTCCAAACCCTTTGAGACCCCTCTTGGGAGGAGGGGGTGGACTTCCACCTGAAGGGGGTCCTGAAATGCAGCAGCAACTAGAGAGAGAGAGAGAGAGAGAGAAGTTGAGAAGCTCAGAGATGTCCTGGAGCTGGACCAGGACAGCCAGGAGGAATGTGGAGGGGGGAAGAGGCCTTCCTGCCCCCCTTCGCCATGCTGACAGTTTGAGACGGAGCAAAGGAGCTCTGCTAGAACGCTTGGGGCAAAAACTGAACTGAAAGTCCTAAATGTTCTGACTCAGGAGGAACTTGAATCCCCTGAGGAAGGGACTGTCAGGGGTGCCCAGTACGCCGTGATATGACTGTGGAGAGGTGAGCCTTGTCCCTGCTTTCGCAGTCCACGGGAGAGAGACCTTCAGCTGGAGCTGAAGGGCTGAGGGGTGAGAGAAGCCCCCTGTGTTGTAATGGAGAGAGAGAGAGATTTTCCAGCTACGACAAATCCAGCTATGACTGCTGCCTTGAAGAGGAGAGACACTGCTGCTCTGAAAGTGGATAGGATCTTTTCATCTTCCCCTCAGAACTTTTATTGGAGGGAAAGGAAGGATTTGATCTAATGTAAATATATTGCTTTTCCATAGGAGAGATAGTTAGAATTGTGTATATAATGTATTATAGTATTTATTTGTGTAAGTAATAAACTGTAATATAATTCCCTTCCCCCCATACTGAGCTATGTTTTGTCTGAAAACCTTCTCACACTGAAACAAACTGGGGGGGGGGCTAGGACTTGGAAATTGGATTTTTGAGGGTCTCAAACTGCCACAATGATTTATGCATTCTAGGATTGCCAGGGCACTTTTGCAGGCTGGGAAGAGGCAGCTGGACCCATCCCCCCTGCCAGTGCTGCTGAAGGTGTCAAGCCCTGAAAAGGCGAGAAGAGCCGTGTTTACCAGGCCCCTCACGGGAACTCTGCGCAGGCCCAGCAGACCTTGGAGGCTCGAGGCACGGCCCGGGACACCATCCATGGATATAATAACTCATAACTTCTTGGAGTGTGGGGGCTTCCCTCCCCCACCCCCAACAGATCAAGGCCACCACTTCAACTGACAGACATTGGACCTGCAACTCCCAAGTTCCATCGCTGGACCCCGTGGGTGGTGACCACAGACATCTTCCCACTCTCAGCTTTGCTTTCCCTTACTCTCCCTCACCCTTATCCTGCCTTTCCCGTATGCATTTTCCCTAAAGGTTCTCTTTATGCCATATTGCTGTAGATGAGAGATAGAGATGATAACACCCAAAATGGCAACATACCTGTTTACCTTTGAAATAAAATTGTTCAAAAATAAACCCTACTTATATGTTTTCATACACCAATTATTTGGTCTCATTTCACTCTAATCCACCCCAAGGGATTTATTATTAAGAACCTGGGTTACCCCCCCCTTTCTGGGGTGGGTGGTAACAGACCCCTTGTAGCAGGATGTTCTACCTGGAAAAGAATCTGATGGGAGAATGCAAGCAATGCAAGCTCTCTGTGGTGAGTTACTGTTGGTGCCAAGGGGTTGGTTTAGTGTTGAATTGTGCCAAACCCAGCCTGGTTCCCCAACCTTCCAACACACATCCTGCTTTTGGAAGCAGAGTTTGACAGATCAGCTGCTCACTGGCCTGGGAATATGTGACTGAGATCCATCAGTGACAAAGCATAAAAGCCCAAGGCCAACTTTCCTAGAGCAGATTCATCCAAAGACTTTCTTGAACTCTGTGTGGAGCTTCTGCTGTGAAGCAGGGACAGCTCTTGATGGTCACTGCCCGGGGGTAAAAGAAAGAGAGAGATCTGCCTTGATTTATTTTTGTCAGACACCACCAGGGCCTCCCCGCTTCCTGCCGGGATCGGACACCGCCGGCGGCCCCGGCCCTGCCGGGCTCCATCAGCCTGAGCAATTGCTGCCAAGGAGGGGCCGGGGGCTTCCTCTTGGCCTTCGTCTCCCTGGCGCTGGGGCTCGGCTTCTACCTGCGCCAGAAGGTGAGGGGGGTCCCAGGGGGTCGTGTGTCCCCCCAGAGCGTCTGTGCCCCCCCGGGGACCCCCCACCCCGCTGTCACCCCCTTTTCTCTCCCCACAGAGCTCCTGAGCCGGCGGCGGCCGCAGCCCCTCCCCGGGACCTCGGGCCCAGCCTGGACCCCTCCTGTCCCTGTGAGGATTTTGGGGGGTCGTGTGTCCCCCCCTCCCCTGCTGCCACTCCTGATCCCAGGAAAGCTTCCCAGTTCTCCCCAGTCCTGGTTATTGCGGGGCAGTGGGGGAGGGGCTTGGGGGAATCCCAAGGGGTGGAGTAGAGTTTTGGGGGGGCAGAACTGGCTCCGGGATGGATCGGGAATAGGGACTCCCCTGTTTCCCCCCATGTAAACCCACTCTGGGGGGGCTTTGGGAGTGCACCTGCCCCTCAGTAGGCACCCAGCTCATCCCAAAAGGTGCTGGGAACCCCTCAAAACCTTCTTAGAGCTCCCCGAGAACCCCCAAACACACTCAAAGCCCACCCAGGACCTCACCCAACCCCTTCTCTGGGGGGACTTCTCTGGGCACTGGTGGTGCTGGGAGCCCCCCCAGCTGCTTTGGGCGAGGAGTTCTTAGGTGAGCGGGGGGTGGGAAGGGGGAGGTCAGTGGGAAAAGGGGGGGTTAGGGGGGATAAAGGGATAGTGGGACCCCAAACTGAGTGGGAGGGGAGTGAGACCCCTCAAAAGTGGAGGGGGGGACCATTGAGAATGATGGGAAATAAGTGGGAGAGGTCAGGAGAGTGGGGAAAGAGGAGGGTGGGACCCCCAAACTGAGCATGAGAGGGCTGGGGAGTGGGGAGATGATGTGGAAGGGGTGAGAGAGGGGGGAAAAATGGGGATTGGGACCCCCAGAGTGATCCTAATTGGGGCTGGGGATTGAGTGGACTATGAAAAAGTGGGAGGAACAGGGAGAAGGGTAAAAGAGCAGGGGTAGTGTGGTGGGATAAACGGTCCCATGGGAGCCTTTGGGCACAGGAGGGCTGGGAAAGGGGGGTGGCCCCTCTGAGCTCCCAACTTACTGTACGGTGCTGGGGGCTGCTGGATCCAATCTCAACCTTGGATCATGCCAACAGTTTCAGTTTAGAGGAATTACAGAAGTGTGACTGAATCACTTTGGTCCCCTAGGTTTTATTGATGGTAAATCAGATCTATTGATAAAAAGGAATTTATTTAGGGATACAAATGATCAGACAAAAGATCTTCATCAGAATTACTTAGTGCACAATATATACACTAAAACTACCTGTACAGGATAAGATAGGACAGTGCTCTACACTAAAGCAATTGTTGAAGCAATTCTACTCAAGCTGCCACAAAACGAGAAATTTTTAATTAGAGACAGATGGAACTCCCCCAGACCAACGCTGGTGGGGAGATCTCTGCTCTCAACCTCCAGGAGTGACCCTGGGGGGGTCCCCAGCCAAGACAGGAATCTCCACACACCCTTCAGAAGGGTTCTGTTGTCAGAACCTGCCCCTGGGAAAGGGGACTGGCCCTTTGTGGTCAAAAGGGATGGACTGACAGTCACTGGACTCCAGGGGTTGCCTCCCCATCAGGGGCTTCATTCGGGGTGGAAGCAGCGGTCGAAGCTCTTCCTGCAGTCGGGGCACTGGTGGGGCTTCCCTTACTGGTGGGTCCGTTGGTGTTTGGTCAAGGTAGAGCTCTGGGTGAAGCTCTTCCCACACTCCCCACACTTGTAGGGCCTCTCCCCGGTGTGGATGCGCCGGTGGGTGATGAGGTTGCAGTTCTGGTTAAAGCCCTTCCCGCAGTCGGTGCAGCGGAAGGGCCTCTCATCCGTGTGCGTCCGCTCATGCCTGACGAGATTCCCGCTGGTCTGAAACCTCTTCCCACATTCCCCACACGTGTATGGCCGTTCCCCAGTGTGGATGAGTTGGTGTTTGCGAAGGGTGGAGCTGTCACTGAAGCTCTTCCCACATTCCCCACATAGGTAGGGACGTTCCCCAGTGTGAATGTGCTGGTGTCTGAGTAGGTCTGTGCTCTTCCTGAACCTCTTCCCACATTCCAAGCATCTGAAGGGCTTCTCCCTACTGGGAGGCTGCTCAGGGACCACCAGGTCAGAGCTCCCCCTCAAGCTCTGGCCGCCTTCCTGGCACAGGCTGACTCTTTCCTCCTCAGAGCACCCTGGGCTGGCTTTGGAGCCCCTCCTGCGGGGGGATCTCCGGCCCTTTTCCTCCCCGCTGCCTTCCTGCACCGGGGAGCCCTTCAAAACGGCCTCTCCCACCAGGGTCTCACGGGGGGATTTGTCCTCCGCGCTCTCCCTCCTCAGCTCGGGGCCTGGGGCAGGAAGCAAGAAGGACAGGCAGGGGATTTGCCTCCGGCCCACAGGGAAGGCCAAGGACATCCCCCCAACTCCGGCCCCGGCAGGACGGCGGCGCCAGCGGGGTTGTCCTGCAGCCGGGGCCATGCTGGGCTGACAGAGCCAGCACAACACCCGCCCAAAGGGACACTGACTTCCTCCTCACCTGCCTGGGGGGCCCAAGGCATCTTCCTCTTCCTCGCAGCCTCCTCCTCCATCCGCCCAAGCTTTGGGAAGGACAAATCCTGATGGGGGGGAAAACAAGGGCTGAGCACGTTGGCTTGGGGGTTCCTCCTGCCCAAGTCCATCTCTAGAGCTCGCTGAGCATCCTGTGACCATAAAAACCTTCCAAACACCAAGACTCAGCCCAGAAAACCCCAAATCATCGAGATTCAGGCAAAAGCCTGTAAGAAATAGTGAGAAGACTCCTGCCCTCCCAAACTGAAAAGCTGAGATTCACCTAAAAATACTCTAAAATATGAAGATTAGCCCAAAAAAATTCTCCTAAGATTTCCCCTTCTCTGGTTTCCCCCCTCTAGGGTTCAGAGAGTCTCCCCTGTCTGGGATGTTGGGAGTGTTGGGTGTCCCAAGGCTCCCTTCTCCTCTGATTCTCGCCTTCGGGATGCTGCATTCAAAGAAATTCCCCCTCTCCAGGTTCTCCACTTTGTTGTCTTAGGGGATCCCAGGGGTCCCCACTGTCCAGGCTTCCCCTTCTCCGTGCCCCCCCTCTCCAGGCTCTCAGGGCTCTCGAAGCTCCTCCCTCTCTCCAGCCTCCCTCGCTCTCCAGGGATCAAGGCATGGGGACACCGAGGCACCCCCACGGCAACCCCGCTCCCGCTCTCCCCACTCCCCTCAGCCCCCCCCTCCCACCCCTTTCCCATCAGGCCCCCAAACCCCGGCTTCCCCCAGCTCCCTTTGGGGGTGACCCACCCGCTCTTTTCCCTTCTCTCTGTACAAAATTGCTTCCCAATATCCACCCTAAACCTCCCCTGGCACAGCTCAAGACCCAGCCCTCTTGTCCTACTGCTGCTTCCTGGCAGAACAGCCCCAGCCCCACCTGGCTCCAACCTCCTGGCAGGGACTTGCAGACAGTCAGGAGGTCTCCCCTGAGCCTCCTCTTCTCCAGCCTCAACACCCCCAGCTCCCTCAGCCTCTCCTCACACCACTTGTGCTCCACTCCCTTCCCCAGCCTCGCTGCTCTTCTCTGGATCCTCTGACCCCAAAAATGCTCCCCCTCCCATAGAAAGGCCAAGGGCATCTGGGGACAGTTGGGGGGCTTTGTGGGGCACTGGGTGATTACTGGGACACATTGGGACACACTGGGGGGAACCAGAGGGCATTGGGAGGACTGGGGGGTTACTGAGGGACACTGGGAGGGCACTGGGAGGGACTGGAGGTGAACTGGGGCACACTGGGGGGCACTGGAAGAGAACTGGGGACTTACTGGGGGATTACCAAGATACATGGAGGGACACTGGCAGGTTACTGGGCCATACTGGGGGTTACTGGGTGCTCACTGCAGGATCACTGGGCCATACTGGGGGGCAGTGGGAGGTCACTGGGACACACTGGCTGGTCACTGAGGGGGTTACTGGGCCATACTGAGGGTCACTGGGAGGTCACTGGGATATACTGGGGGCACTGGGATCCCCTTACCTGGATGTGGTACATCTCCCCCCCGGATTTTGGGGGGCATCCCTAGGACCCCTCCCCTGGGGGCTGGGGGATCCCCTGAGCCCCACTGCTGGGCTTTATGGGACACCCTAAAATCCTCTCAAAACCCCTGAAATCCCCCTTTGACCCATCAAAACCTTCTCAAGGTCCCCTCAAATCCCCTCAGAGATCTCATCCCTCCCCAGCACCCCCCAAACCCTCTCAGTGACCCGTAAAACCCATCTGGGACCCCCCAAACCCATTCAGGGACCCCACAATCCCCTTCGGGGACCTTCAAAACTGTCTGAGACCCACTAAACCCCGTAGAGACCCCAAAACTGCCTAAAAGATCCCTGCAAAGCCCCCGAGGACTCCTAAACCTCCTCACAGACTCTCAAAGCCCACCTAGGATACCTCAAATCTTCTCAGAAACCAAAACCCATTTAGAGACCCCCAAACCCCTTCATGGACCTTCAATCTCCCCCCTGAGACCCCTCAGGACACCGAACCCCCTCAGGGACCCCTCACAACGTCCCTGGCAATCCCCGAACCCCCCCACTAGACCCCTCCGAGCCCTCCAGCCTTTCCACCCACACCCGCGCTCCCCGCAGCCCCCGAGGGGATCCCCAGACCCCGCTCTCGCCGCCCCCCCCGCCAACTCACCCAGCGAAGTGCAGCGACCGCAGGCGAGTCCTCCTCACTCCCGACCACGAGGCCAAAATGGCGCTCGCCCTGCGCGCCCTCCGCCTTTACAGACCCGCCCCGCAGCCAATCAGCGCGCGGTCACGGCCCCTGCCCGCCCCCCGCCTGCGCGGGGCATTGTGGGAGTTGTAGTCCTTGCGGCGGGAAGGATGGGACTTTTTTTTGTTTTTCTGTCTTCTTTTATTTTCTCTTTTTTTCTTTCTTTTTTCTTTCTTCTTTCTTTTCTTCCCTTTTTTCTGTCTCTTTTTTCTTTTTTCTCTTTTTTCTTTTTTCTTTCTTTTTGTCTCATTTTTTCCTGTTTTTTCTTCTTTTTTTTTTCTCTTTTTTTCTCCTTTTTCTCTTTTTTCTCTCTTTTTTTACTTTGTTTTTTTTCTTATTATTTCCATTTCCCTTTTTTTTACACTGTTTTCTATCAGTTGTACTTTCAAGGAAGATTTATACTCAGATCAAAACAATCAGCAACAACAAACCTGTGTCTTTGGCACAGGGGAAGGAATTTAGTGCTTGAGGGGTTACATTCCACAGGCTCCCCTGGGGATCAGCTTATGCTCGGACAGTGAGAACAGTAAGAACATTCCTAATAAAAATGCCAGAGGGAAGGGAGCGGAGGGGGAGCAGGGGCAGGAAAAGGAAGCAGAGCGATGGAAGATGGGCTGGGGCGGTCGGGGCTGGGGGAAGGCAGGCTGGACAATGCCTTGTTTGGTCCAGCAGCTGGACCAGCTCCAGGGCAGGTGTCGGGGCAGCCTCTGCCACAGGGACATGGACAAACAGACCCTACAAAAGCTCTCAGAGGGGTTGGGGGCTCTGGGCGGGGCTGCGCTCTCGCCTCAAGCCAGGATATCCCAGGGCAGTGGAACAGCAATTCCTGTCAGCTCCCAGCAAAGATTATTGGGGTCTGCACTGGGGAAATATTGACGCTCCAGCTTCTTCTTCTCTTTTTAGAACTTTGAGCTTGCAGTCGGGTAGAAGGGCTGGTGGGGGAGTGGGAAGAGACCCACTGAGGGACACATCTCATCCCTCAGTTAGATGGAGCTAAACCCCTGATCTTGCTTAGGAAGAGCTGCTGATGCTCAATTTTCTTCTTTCCCTTCTGCTTCAGTGGGATATTACATTTCCCTGCAGTATTGGGGATAGAAGGGTATGTCAGCTGGAATGGTTTGGTTGTTACAGAAAGCATAAATGCATTTTAAGGAAGGTATTTTTACATAGAGGAGGCCTCCAAAAAAAACCAAAAAAACCCAAAGGTAATATAAGTGCAGAATATAGTGAACTTTGGGGTTTTCTTTTTAATTCTTGGGTAGAAAAGCCATCCCAGTTAGGGACAGCAACTTTTTGCATTGCTGAAAAAACCAACAACCAACAAACAAAAAAAGAAATCTGAATTTGTTCCTATTCAGATTTGTTCTTCATCATAATAATCCTTCTAGTGAAAAGGGCTAATTTACTCTTTCTAGAGGAATATTTTAAGTGTGATTATCACAATATCACAGCTGCTGAAAAGGTCTAAAATAGGACATTGACCTTGAATGTGTTCCTGCGTTTAGGATGTGGCGCTGTAGTGGTTTGGACTTTGTTTTCCCCCAGAGGCTAAGAAAAGTGGTAGACCCCAAGGGGTGGAAACCCCTGGAAGTTTTAGAGAAGAGATCCTAGCTAGGTTCATTAATCAATTATATTGGGTCTGGTTGCTATTAGCACGTTGATGGGTAGTTCTTGGTTAAGATCAATTTTATTTATAATAAACCCTCAAGCTAGAGATGAGGCAAGTCGTAACAAGGTAAGTGTACCGGAAGGTGCACTTAGTCTACCAAGGCGTAGCTATAACTAAAGCATTCAGCTTACACCTGAAAGATATCTGTCCCATATCAGATCGCCTTGAAGCCTAACTCTAGCTCTTCTACCAGATTACATAGAAACTAAGTTAATACTACCCATTAAATCAAAACATTCTCCTACTCAACCTAGTATAGGCGATAGAAAGGTAAACTCAAGACGCAATAGAGATCATGTACCGTAAGGGAAGGATGAAATAGTAATGACAACCCAAGCAATAAATAGCAAAGACCAACCCTTGTACCTTTTGCATCATGATTTAGCGAGAACTACCCAAGCAAAACGCCAATTTAAGCTTGCTTCCCCGAAACCCAAGCGAGTTACTCACGAGCAGCTATCTACTGAGCAAACCCGTCTCTGTTGCAAAAGAGTGGGAAGACTCGTTAGTAGTGGTGAAAAGCCAATCGAGCTGGGTGATAGCTGGTTGCCTATGAAATGAATCTTAGTTCCCTCTTAATTCACCTCCCAGGACTACACTCAACCCACATGAAGCGAATTAAGGGCTATTTAAAGGAGGTACAGCTCCTTTAAAAAAGAGTACACTCTCCCCTAGCGGATAAATTCAATTACAACTTAACTGTGGGCCTTCAAGCAGCCACCATTAAAGAATGCGTCAAAGCTCCTCACCTAAAAAATCTAAACTTCCTTATGACTCCCTCTTCCCCAATAGGCCAACTTATATTAAATAAGAGATTTTATGCTAAAATAAGTAACTAGGGATCCCCTCTATGGTGCAAGCTTACATTACAACATTATTAACAATCCACAGGATATTTTTTAACCTTAACAAGACCTTATACCCAAAACTCTGTTAACCCACCTATGGAGCGCCCCCAAAGATGATTAAAATCTGTAAAAGGAACTAGGCAAATCCAAGGCCCGACTGTTTACCAAAAACATAGCCTGGATGCTTTTCTGAAGGCACAAAGGGCCTGTTTTCTCTTCCATTGCATCAGAATGGGACTCCTTGTTCCAGCCTGCCTGCTCAGGTTGTTGTGGTGCTGGGTCAGGGTTTTCGTGTGGTTTTTCTCCTGGGATAAAGTTGTGTACAGTGAATATTGATTATTCATCCCATGTCTGGGTCACTGTCTACATCTTGAATTTGACCCAGAGTCTGGGTAAATGAGGAATGCATTGAAACAAAGTCAAGGATCCTTCAGTGACTCGTTTTTGTGAGTTCAGTCTTCTGAGACCTCTGATGAGTCTGGCAGGGCAGTGCCTGTGTGCAGAGGGGCAGGGAAACAGAGTCCCAGCCCAGCAGCAGTGCCAGGGAGCAGCAGCATTTGGCCTGTTGAGAGCTGCTCTTTTTCTCCTGCCACCCTCCCCTTCTGGGCCTCAGTGAGGCCTCAGTGCTCTGGGCCTTGGTCCCTGGGCTGGGCTGGGTCAGTCCTGTGGCCATGGCACTGCTGGCATGAGCTGGGCTCCACTGCACTCTTTCCACCACACAAGGGGCTCCATTTGCTCCAGGCACAGCCTGAAGCCTCAGCTCTTCTTCTCCAGGGCTCTCAAGAACAAGGCCAAGGAGCAGACTCTCCAGAGGGTCCTTGCCTTGCTGGTTTCTCCCTGGAGTCCGTGTGCTGCCCTCAGAGTGCCACTGTGGGGGCTGAGGGGCTGAGGCTGCTCCAGCTGGTGCTGGTGGTGGCCAGTGCCTCTGGAGATGGCAAATGGGGCCTGAGGAGCCCGGGGCCGATTCTCTGCTGCTGTGCTGGGGAGCGGGGCTGGCCCTGGGGCTGCAGGAGCTGCCTGAGCTGATGATGTGCTGAGCATTGCAGCCCCAGAGGGCCTGTCCCTGAGCTCCATGGCCTCCATGGCCTGCTGCAGGGCCAGACCTGAGTGTGCTGCTCTGCTGGGCTGGGGCAGGGGCAGGGAGATGGGGGGACCAGGGAGGGGCTGGACTGGGCAGTGCCAGGGAGGGAAAACCCCAATGTTGAGCTGAAGGGTGTGAGTGTGCAGGGTGGGGGCTCTGCCACCCTGGGGCACCTCTGGAGTCAGAGTTTCCTTTGGCAGCACAACTTATCTAAGACCAAATAGTTTTCCAGAGTTGGCTTTTCTCTCTCTCTTTGTCCTGGTTTTCTTTTTTGTTTTCTCATCCCCTGAGGGGAAAAGGGGGAAGGGAAGCACATGTCGATCCCTGCTTTTATCTGTATACAAAAGGGAGTTGGGGCGGGGGTAACAAAGCGATTTCTCCCTCTATTCTCTCTCTTTTATCCCATTCCCATCTCCCTTGCCACACCCCGGGCGACTGTTTCCCCGCCGCCCCTCCTCGCTCGTCCCGCGGGGCAGCTCTTTCAGCTCCGGGGCGGCGGAGACTCCCCCGGCGCGGCCCTTTGGTTTCCCTCGGTTTATTCTCCGGAGCTGATTCTGTTCCGAGCTCGCCCCCCTCTCTGGCGACCCCCGCCAGGGCCCGTCCCGTGGCGGCTCCTTCAGTGCCCCGGGCGGCGGGGACCCCTCGGGGCGGCTCCCCCAGGGCCCCGCCCGCCGCCGCCGCTCCCCGGGGCCCTCCCCGCTTCCTGCCGGGATCGGACACCGCCGGCGGCCCCGGCCCTGCCGGGCTCCATCAGCCTGAGCAATTGCTGCCAAGGAGGGGCCGGGGGCTTCCTCTTGGCCTTCGTCTCCCTGGCGCTGGGGCTCGGCTTCTACCTGCGCCAGAAGGTGAGGGGGGTCCCAGGGGGTCGTGTGTCCCCCCTGAGCGTCTGTGCCCCCCCGGGGACCCCCCACCCCGCTGTCACCCCCTTTTCTCTCCCCACAGAGCTCCTGAGCCGGCGGCGGCCGCAGCCCCTCCCCGGGGCCTCGGGCCCAGCCTGGACTCCTCCTGTCCCTGTGAGGATTTTGGGGGGTCGTGTGTCCCCCCCTCCCCTGCTGCCACTCCTGATCCCAGGAAAGCTTCCCAGTTCTCCCCAGTCCTGGTTATTGGGGGGCAGTGGTGGAGGGGGGGTGGATAACGAGGGGTGGAGCCGAGTTTGGGGGGGGCAGAACTGGCTCCAGGATGGATCGGGAATAGGGACTCCCCTGTTTCCCCCTGCGTAAACCCACTCTGGGGGAGCTTTGGGAGTGCACCTGCCCCTCAGTAGGCACCCAGCTCATCCCAAAAGGTGCTGGGAACCCCTCAAAACCTTCTTAGAGCTCCCCGAGGACCCCCAAACACACTCAAAGCCCACCCAGGACCCCACCCAACCCCTTTTCTGGGGGGACTTCTCTGGGCACTGGTGGTGCTGGGAGCCCCCCCGGCTGCAGGCGAGGAGCTCTTAGGTGAGCGGGGGGTGGTAAGGGGGAGGTCGGTGGGAAAAGGGGGGGTTAGAGGAGATAAAGGGGTAGTGGAACCCCAAACTGAGTGGGAGGGGAGTGAGACCCCCCAAAAGTGGAGGGGGGGACCATTGAGAATGATGGGAAATAAGTGGGAGAGGTCTGGAGAGTGGGGAAAGAGGAGGGTGGGACCCCCAAATTGAGCATGAGAGGGCTGGGGAGTGGGGAGATGATGTGGAAGGGGTGAGAGAGGGGAGAAAAATGGGGATTGGGACCCCCAGAGTGATCCTAATTGGAGCTGGGGATTGAGTGGACTATGAAAAACTGGGAGGAACAGGGAGAAGGGTAAAAGAGCAGGGGTAGTGTGGTGGGATAAACGGTCCCATGGGAGCCTTTGGGCACAGGAGGGCTGGGAAAGGGGGGTGGCCCCTCTGAGCTCCCAACTTACTGTACGGTGCTGGGGGCTGCTGGATCCAATCTCAACCTTGGATCATGCCAACAGTTTCAGTTTAGAGGAATTACAGAAGTGTGACTGAATCACTTTGGTCCCCTAGGTTTTATTGATGGCAAATCAGATCTATTGATAAAAAGGAATTTATTTAGGGATACAAATGATCAGACAAAAGATCTTCATCAGAATTACTTAGTGCACAATATATACACTAAAACTACCAGGAGTACAGGATAAGATAGGACAGTGCTCTACACTAAAGCAATTGTTGAAGCAATTCTACTCAAGCTGCCACAAAACGAGAAATTCTTAATTAGAGAGGGATGGAACTCCCCCAGACCAACGCTGGTGTGGGGATCTCTGCTCTCAACCTCCAGGAGTGACCCTGGGGGGGGCCCCAGCCAAGACAGGAATCTCCACACACCCCCCAAGAAGGGTTCTGTTGACAGAACCTGCCTCTGGGAAAGGGGACTGGCCCTTTGTGGTCAAAAGGGATGGACTGACAGTCACTGGACTCCAGGGGTTGCCTCCCCATCAGGGGCTTCATTCGGGGTGGAAGCAGCGGCCGAAGCTCTTCCTGCAGTCGGGGCACTGGTGGGGCTTCCCTTACTGGTGGGTCCGTTGGTGTTTGGTCAAGGTAGAGCTCTGGGTGAAGCTCTTCCCACACTCCCCACACTTGTAGGGTCTCTCCCCTGTGTGGATGCGCCGGTGGGTGACAAGGGTGCAGTTCCGATTGAAGCCCTTCCCGCAGTCGGTGCAGCGGAAGGGCCTCTCATCCGTATTGCCGCTGGTCTGAAACCTCTTCCCACATTCCAAGCACTTGTAGGGCCGTTCTCCAGTGTGGATGCGCTGATGTCGGTTTAGGTGGGAGCTGTGCCTGAAGCTCTTCCCACATTCCCTACACTTGTAGGGCCGTGCCCCACTGTGGATGTGCTGGTGAGTGAGGAAGTCAGAGCTCTTCCTGAAGCTCTTCCCACATTCCAAGCATCTGAAGGGCTTCTCCCTGCTGGGAAGCTGCTCAGGGACCACCAGCTCAGAGCTCCCCCTCAAGCTCCAGCCGCTTCCCTGGCACAGGCTGGCTCTTTCCTCCTCAGAGCACCCTGGGCTGGCTTTGGAGCCCCTCCTGTGGGGGGATCTCCGGCCCTTTTCCTCCCCGCTGCCTTCCTGCGCCGGGGAGCCCTTCAAAACGGCCTCTCCCACCAGGGTCTCACGGGGGGATTTGTCCTCTGGGCTCTGCCTCCTCAGCTCGGGGCCTGGGGCAGGAAGCAAGAAGGACAGGCAGGGGATTTGCCTCCGGCCCACAGGGAAGGCCAAGGACATCCCCCCAACTCCGGCCCCGGCAGGACGGCGGCGCCAGCGGGGTTGTCCTGCAGCCGGGGCCATGCTGGGCTGACAGAGCCAGCACAACACCCGCCCAAAGGGACACTGACTTCCTCCTCACCTGCCTGGGGGGCCCAAGGCATCTTCCTCTTCCTCGCAGCCTCCTCCTCCATCCGCCCAAGCTTTGGGAAGGACAAATCCTGATGGGGGGAAAACAAGGGCTGAGTGTGTTGGCTTGGGGGTTCCTCCTGCCCAAGTCCATCTCTAGAGCTCACCGGGCATCCTCTGTCCATAAAAACCTCCAAAACACCAAGATTCAGTCCAGAAAAACCCAAACCACTGAGATTTAAGCATATTCAGCCCAAAAAAATGTGTTTAATTGGGAGGATGATGGAAGTGAGGTCATTTCATGAGCACTTGATTGAGTTGCTATATTCTAATCAAAAGCTGTATTAATGTAGTGTCATTTAAAACGTTCCAGGGCTGTTCCACGAGGTTATCTGGCCCCCTGCCAGTTTAAGGCTGTTTCTCCAAACCACCAAACCACGGGTGCCAAACGCCCTGGTTGGTCAGTGCCGGCTGGGGGAGCGGGAACTCAGTGAGGGGATGAGAAAACTGCACCCAGGGCTGGGCTGAAAGAGGCTTCAGCACCACTTCTGATGGCCCAGGGGCAGCATCTGGCTTCTCCCAAAATGAGACATGGCACTTGTTCCTCTGCAGGGAGTCAAGGGCAGGAGGGTGACTCCTGCTGCATAGATGGAATGGCAGAGGATCCCTTGGGTCCCCAGGATGGATCAGCACTCAGGGATACAAACTGCGCTCAGGCTCAGGATGCAGCTGCCAGCACAGATTTCACTGCAAAGTCTGCAGGGAGTCAAGCTCTGGAGAGTAGGTGTGCAGGGACCTGAGGGAGGGATGGACAGGGGCCCAGCAGGGACAGCCAGGGCCTGCAGGGGAAGGCACAGGCACAACCTGGGCCCCCACACTGCCAGGGCTGTCTCTGCTCCTCCTTGCAGGCTCCGTGGCCAGGCACAGTTTGTGTTCCTGGGTGCCCACCATCTCAGCACTTGGAGACGCTCAAATCAGCGCCCGCAGCTCTGCAGCAAAGCCCCAGCTCACCTGGCACACAGGGGATGGACACAGCACCTGCTCGGGGATGGGCACTCACAGCTTCTTGTCTTCCCCACCACGGGGCTCTCCTTCCTCAGCAGCACCTCTGCCTTGCACTTATTCTCAGCCTCACCTCAGGGCCTGGGCTCAAGGACAGGAACCTGCAGGGAGGGGACATCAGGTGCAAGCTGAGGGCTGCCTGCTTGCACTGGCCTCTGGGCTTCTTTCTCCTTCTACAACCAGCCCACAACTCAGCCTGCTTTTCTAACACCACACATTTACAGACTAAGCTTGGAGATAGATATGGACAGACATCTCTATCACCCTGGGGATGGAGCCTCAAGCATGTGCTGCCACAGGAATGGCAATCACAGAATCACAGAATCAGCCACGTTGGAAAAGACCTTTGAGATCATCAAGTCCAACCCCTGATCCAACCCCGCTGTGCTTCCCAGACCATGGCACTGAGGCCACATCCACTCTCACCTTCAACACCTCCAGGGACGCTGACTCCACCCCCTCCCTGCCCAGCCCATTCCAAGGCCTGATGACTCTCTTGGCAAAAAATTGCTTCCCAATATCCAACCTAAACCTCCCCTGGCACAGCTCCAGACCCAGCCCTCTTGTCCTACTGCTGCTTCCTGGCAGAACAGCCCCACTCCCACCTGGCTCCAACCTCCTGGCAGGGACTTGCAGACAGTCAGGAGGTCTCCCCTAAGCCTCCTCTTCTCCAGCCTCAGCACCCCCAGCTCCCTCAGCCTCTCCTCACACCACTTGTGCTCCACTCCCTTCCCCAGCCTCGCTGCTCTTCTCTGCACCTGCTCCAGCCCCTCCAGGGCCTTCCTCAACTCAGGGCCCAGAGCTGGACACAGCACTCCAGGGGTGGCCTCACCAGCGCTCACTCCAGCCCAACAATCCCTTCCCTGCTCCTGCTGACACACTCTTCCTCACACAGGCCAGCAGCCATTGGCCCTCTTGGCCACCTGGCCACACTCTGCCTCCTCTTCAGCTCCCTGTCCATCCCCACTCCCAGCTCCCTTTCTGCCTGCCTGCTCTCCAGTCACTCTGGCCCCAGCCCGGGGGGCTGACGGGGCTTCTTGTGGCCAAAGGGCAGGACCCGGCCCTTGGCCTGCTGGAACCTCATCCCTTGCAATCAGCCCATGGATCCAGCTGGGCCAGGTCCCTCTGCAGAGCCCTCCTGCCTTCCAGCACATCAACACACCCCCAGCTTGGGGTCACCTGCACATTTGCTGATGAAATGCCTGGTTCTGCAGCAGCTGCAGATGCTCAAGGGGCAGCAGGACCAAGTCAGGGGCCTGGGGGAGCCTGGGGGGCTTTGGGGTGCGGGAGGGTCCTGGGGGAGCTGGGGAGGGGCTTTGGGGATTGGGGGTACAAATCAGGACAAACCAGTACAGACCAGTACCTCCTCACTGCTCCCCAGATCTCTCCTGGAGCTGGGCCACCTTGTCGTGGGACACCTGAGCCCCCCCCGGTGCCCTCCCAGTACAGCCCAGTGCCCCCAGTACAGCCCACTGTGTTCCAGTCCCAGGGTGCCAGGTGATCCCTCTTGGGGGAGGTTGGAAAGGATTTGAAGGGGGGGGGGAGATTTGGGGGGATCTGGGGGGGTTTGGATTAGAATTTGGGGGGTTTTGGGGTGCTTTGGGTGCATTTAGGGGAGTTAAAAGGGGTCTTGGGAGGTCAAAGGGATCTGTAGGGGGAAAGGATTAAAAGGAAAATGAGGGTTGGGAGACATTTGGGGGGGGTTAACGATGTCTAGGGGGAAAGAGGAGGGGCAGCACCAAGAGCAGGTGAGTCCTGAGACACCCCTGGGGTTCCCAAGACGTTCTTGGTGTCCCTAATTTCCCCCTTAACACCCTGAGACCCCCCCGGTGTCTCCAATGTCCCCAGGGCCTCCCCATGGCCATAATTCCCCCCAATTCCACTGTCCCCATACCCCTCCCCACTGCCTCCAAACCCCATCCCTGATGTCCCCAACCCTCCATCTCACCCCAGGAGCCCCCGTGGACCCTCTGACACCAAAAACATCCCCCCTCCCCATCACACTCATAGAAAGGCCAAGGGCATCTGGGGACAGACTGGGGACAGTCGGGGGGGTTTGGGGGGCACTGGGTGATTACTGGGGAATACTGGGACACAATGGGGGGAACCAGGGGGACCTGGGAGGACTGGGGGGTTACTGAAAGACACTGAGAGGGCACTGGGAGGGACTGGGGGGGAACTGGGCACACTGAGGGGCACTGGGAGAGAACTGGGGACTTACTGGGGGATACCAGGACACATGAGGGGGACACTGGGAGGTTACTGGGCCATACTGGGGGTAACTGGGTGCTCCCTGGGATACATTGGGTGGTCACTGGAGGGTTACTGGGCTATACTGAGGGTCACTGGGAGGTTATTGGGATATACTGGGGGCACTGGGATCCCCTTACCCGGATGTAGTATATCTCCCCCCTCTGATTTTGGGGAGCATCCCTAGGACCCCTCCCCTGGGGGCTGGGGGACCCCCCAAACCCACTGCTGGACTTTAGGGGACTCCACAAAATCCCCTCAAAACCCCGAAATTCCCTCAGAAATCCATCCCAGGACCCATCAAAACCTCCTCAAGGACCCCCCAACTCCCCTAAGAGACCTCATCCCCCCCGCCGGA
Organism: Manacus candei; assembly: GCF_025592945.1. Taxonomy (NCBI): domain Eukaryota; kingdom Metazoa; phylum Chordata; class Aves; order Passeriformes; family Pipridae; genus Manacus; species Manacus candei. The sequence goes on along the minus strand of NW_026138093.1, from coordinate 8,152,086 downwards.
CCCCCTAAACTCTCTCAGTGACCCGCAAAACACACCTGGGACCCCTCAAGCCCATTCAGGGATCCCCCCAGTCCCTCTAAGGGAGACTCAAAGCCGCCTGGAACCCGATAAACCCCCCAGAGACCACAAAAACTGCTGCAAACGTCCCCGCAAAACCCACCCAGGACCCCCAAACCCCCTCAGAGATCCCCCAAGCCCACCTGTGAACCCCCAATCTCCTCAGAAACCAAAACTCCTTCAGGGACTCCCAAATCCCTTCAGGGACCTTCAACCTCCCTTCTCGAGTCCCCTCAGGACACCGAACCCCCTCAGGGACCCCTCAAAATCTCCTCGGGAACCCCTGAACTCCTCTGCTAAGCCCTCCCGAGCCCTCCAGCCCCCGAGGGGATCCCCAGACCCCGCTCCCCCCGCAGACCCCCCCAGCTCACACACCCAGCGCAGCTTTTCCCGGGGCCGCCGCCCCCGAATCCTCCACGCGCCAAAGATGGCGCCCTTCGCGCGCTTCGGGCGGAGACACCCCCGCCGCAGCCAATCAGCGCGCGGCCACGCCCCCTGCCCGCCCTCCGCCCCGCCCCCGCCTCGCGCGGGGCACCCCGGGAGATTCCCCAGTCAGTGCCGGGAACAGCCCCGGCAGCGCAGCCCCCGAGGGCACCCGGTGTGCTGGGGCTGGAGAGGACCCTCCTCAGCCTGGGCAGCAGGGCTGCGGGGGGGATTCCCTGACCCTCCCCAGATGGGCCCTTCCTGCCCACCAGCTCCTGCTCCAAAGGGCTCCCACACACCCCGGGCCACTTGTCCCACTTGGGCACTTGAGCTGCCCCAGGGCATCTCTGGGCAGTGGCCAACTCTGGGACTGCTCTGGCAAGTCATGGCCTGAAGCCACGAGTGTGGAATTTAGGAGACACTTGAAACCTCTGCAGAACAGAACTCTTGAGAATTGCTGAAGGCTTCCTGGCCAGCATTGCCAGACCTATATTTTTTTTTTTTTTTAATCTCAACAATTTTTCTCCATTTGTTTTCATTGACAACACCTTCTATATATGCTGTTAAGCTGATTCTTTCATTATTCTACATGAATAGTTTTGTGCAGCTACTTATCAAAGTAAATATCCCACCAGTGATTCAGTTATGGAAACCTGGCTCAGAGGAAGCTCCTGATTTTTGGGGCACCTTTCATCTCTCTAATTTTGCCTCTTTTCTTCTTCCTCTCCCTATTTTTGTCTTGAAAAAGCTCTCCAGGATGTGTGTGCCTGGGAGTGTTTTCATCCTCTGAGCTTTGCCCTGTGCCATGGCACAGGGGACAAACGCACCTTCTTGAGAAATCTGCCCCTCCTGCTCACAGAAGCCCTCTGAGTGCCCAGGTGAGATGGTGCCCAGGTTGCTTTGCTGGTGTGGAATGAAAGGGCCAGGCCAGAAAGGCAGAGCAGGGTGATGGAGGAGACAGGGCCCTTTGCAGGGGATGTGTGTGAGGCTGGGGAGATGAATGTCCCTGGGCCAGTGAAGGCTGTTCCTGGAGTCACCCCAGAAGTGTCAGGGCTCTGACAGGGCTCCAGAGGGCATCCTCAGTGCCCCTCCTCCCTCCACTTTTGGGGGGTCCCACTCCCCTCCCACTCAGTTTGGGGTCCCACCACCCCTTCTGTCCCCTCTGACCCCCCTTTTCCCACTGACCGCCCCCTTCCCACCCCCCACTCACCCGAGAGCTCCTCGCCCGCAGCCGGGGGGGGATCCCAGCACCACCAGTGCCCAGAGAAGTCCCCCCAGAGAAGGGGTTGGGTGGGATCCTGGGTGGGCTTTGAGTATGTTTAGGCAGTCCTCCAGAGCCTGTGTGGAGGTTTAGGGGGTTCCCAGCACCTTTCAAAGTGTGCTGGGTGCCTTATTGAGGGGTTAGTTCCCTCCCAGAGCCCCCCAGAGCGGGCTGACAGGGGGAACACAGGGGGGTCCCCATTCCCGATCCATCCCGGGGCCTGTTCTGCCCCCCCCAAACTCGGCTCCACCCCTTGGGATTCCCCCAAGCCCCTTCCCCACTGCCCCCCAATAACCGGGACTGGGGAGAACTGGGAAGCTTTCCTGGGATCAGGAGTGGCAGCAGGGGAGAGGGGGACACACGACCCCCCAAAATCCTCACAGGGACAGGGGGGGTCCAGGCTGGGCCCGAGGCCCCGGGGAGGGGCTGCGGCCGCCGCCGGCTCAGGAGCTCTGTGGGGAGAGAAAAGGGGATGACAGCGGGGTGGGGGGTCCCCGGGGGGGCACAGACGCTCTGGGGGGACACACGACCCCCTGGGACCCCCCTCACCTTCTGGCGCAGGTAGAAGCCGAGCCCCAGCGCCAGGGAGACGAAGGCCAAGAGGAAGCCCCCGGCCCCTCCTTGGCAGCAATTGCTCAGGCTGATGGAGCCCGGCAGGGCCGGGGCCGCCGGCGGTGTCCGATCCCGGCAGGAAGCGGGGAGGGCCCCGGGGAGCGGCGGCGGCGGGCGGGGCCCTGGGGGAGCCGCCCCGAGGGGTCCCCGCCGCCCGGGGCACTGAAGGAGCCGCCCCGGGACGGGCCCTGGCGGGGGTCGCCAGAGAGGGGGGCGAGCTCGGAACAGAATCAGCTCCGGAGAATAAACCGAGGGAAACCAAAGGGCCGCGCCGGGGGAGTCTCCGCCGCCCCGGAGCTGAAAGAGCTGCCCCGCGGGACGAGCGAGGAGGGGCGGCGGTGAAACAGTCGCCCGGGGTGTGGCGAGGGAGATGGGAATGGGATAAAAGAGAGAGAATAGAGGGAGAAATCGCTTTGTTTCCCCCCTCCCTCCCCACCCCAGCTCCCTTTTGTATACAGATAAAACCAGGGATCGACGCGTGCTTCCCTTCCCCCTTTTCCCCTCAGGGGATGAGAAAACAAGAAAGAAAACCTTGGGAAAGGGGGAGAAAAAGTCAACTCTGGAAAACTATCTGGTCTAAGTTTTGCTGCCAAAGGAAATTCTGACTCCAGAGGTGCCCAAGCAGCAGCAGAGCCCCCACCCTGCCCACTCACACCCTTCAGCCCAACATTGGGGTTTTCCCCTCCCTGGCACTGCCCAGTCCAGCCCCTCCCTGGTCCCCCCATCTCCCTGCCCCTGCCCCAGCCCAGCAGAGCAGCACACTCAGGTCTGGCCCTGCAGCAGGCCATGGAGGCCATGGAGCTCAGGGACAGGCCCTCTGGGGCTGCAATGCTCAGCACATCATCAGCTCAGGCAGCTCCTGCAGCCCCAGGGCCAGCCCCGCTCCCCAGCACAGCAGCAGAGAATCGGCCCCGGGCTCCTCAGGCCCCATTTGCCATCTCCAGGGGCACTGGCCACCACCAGCACCAGCTGGAGCAGCCTCAGCCCCTCAGCCCCCACAGTGGGACCCTGAGGGCAGCACACGGACTCCAGGGAGAAACCAGCAAGGCAAGGACCCTCTGGGGAGTCTGCTCCTTGGCCTTGTTCTTGAGAGCCCTGGAGAAGAAGAGCTGAGGCTTCAGGCTGTGCCCGGAGCAAATGGAGCCCCTTGTGTGGTGGAAAGAGTGCAGTGGAGCCCAGCTCATGCCAGCAGTGCCATGGCCACAGGACTGACCCAGCCCAGCCCAGGGACCAAGGCCCAGAGCACTGAGGCCTCACCGAGGCCCAGAAGGGGAGGGTGGCAGGAGAAAAAGAGCAGCTCTCAACAGACCAAATGCTGCTGCTCCCTGGCACTGCTGCTGGGCTGGGACTCTGTTTCCCTGCCCCTCTGCACACAGGCACTGCCCTGCCAGACTCATCAGAGGTCTCAGAAGATTGAACTCTCAAAAACAAGTCACTGAAGGATCCTTGACTTTGTTTCAATGCATTCCTCATTTACACAGACTCTGGGTCAAATTCAGGATGTAGACAGTGAACCAGACATGGGATGAATAATCAATATTCACTGTACACAACTTTATCCCAGGAGAAAAAACACATGAAAACCCTAACCCAGCACCACAAAAAACTGAGCAGGCAGGCTGGAACAAGGAGTCCCATTCTGAATGCTATGGAAGAGAAAACAGGCCATTTGTGCCTTCAGAAAAGTATCCAGTCATCATTTCCCTCAGGGCATCCTTGAAGAAAAAGATTTCTTAAGAGAGATACCAGAGCTTGGCAGCAGGCTGTCCTTCTTAGCTTGGAAAATCTCTGCTAACTTCCCTAACAATGGTACAAACCCCCCACATTAATGTTGTCAAACAGCTGCATCTGTAGGATTCATGTTCCAGCATTACCTAATGCACAATTATCACACCTCTTTTTAAAATTAAAGGGGAGGGAAAAAATAAGTATGGGGTGAGGGGAGACTCTCCACCCCAGTCATCCATCAAGTGTACATCCTGGCCACTGCTCCCAAGAAATTAAATATATGCTAAAAAGATATAAAAAGACATCAAATGCTTTGAGAAATAAAAGTGCTTCAGAACTAGATTTTAATATTGTCATGTGGGTTTTTGCCAGATTATAAAGTTGACTGAAATGCCAGGATACTGCATTTTGGAAGCGGCAGCAGCTCACATATTGCCTTGTATTAGTGGCTGAAGTGTATTGCTGATTCCAAAGCCAGACTATCATCATCTGTGGGGGAGAGTAGATAAATAAATAAATAAAAACTGGCATTCCCTACCAACCCTGCTGCCTTGAAGCACTCTTTTCAAGTGCGGCCTCCACAGGAAACAAAGTTAAGACCACTTTCTTTTGATTATAGTGCTTTCCCCAGGCAGGAATTTTTATTTCAGTTAGAATCTTTGAACCATTACATTTTCAGTGATGCATTTTTATATTTACAGTTGACATCTTCATAGAAAATTGAAAGCTTTGAGCAACAGCTCTAAAGCATGAAGGTTGCCTGCAGTAAATACTTAAATTATTTTACACCCAAATGGAGCCTGTTGGTTTTAGTTAAAATTTAATAAACCTTAAATCAATGACCTTTCTTTTACTGAAAGCCTACCCTTTGGAAAACTAACTTTCCCAAGAAACATATTTGGGTGAATAAATGCCAAACAAAAGGGTATTGAAATCTAAACATTTTCTCAATTTATACCTTGTGAACATTTAGTTCCTAAATTCCCAAATGCTACCTAATGAACAGAACAGTGGTGCCTTGGTCGAATCACATATCATTGATTTCAGTGTCACAGGGATCTCATTGACACGAATCAATTAGAATCCAAAATCAATCAAATATGTTCATGCACTATCATTCATCAAATTTGAATATTCCCAAATTAATTTGAAGCATGTGAAAGAACCTGGAAATAAATTTTGAAAAGGTACAAAAATAAAAATCAGTAAACTTTGAGAAGATAATAGTGCATCTGAGCATGTTTCTTGCCTGCTGGGGTAAGTTAATGGTGAATCCCACCTTCCCTTCCCAGCACAGGCTGAGATATATTCTTTTTGGAACATGAAAATACCCAGGGACTGAAGGCAGAGGACACACCAGTCAGTGATCCAGCATTATTTTATGAACAGCCTGTTACACACCCAATATCAAACATGCTGCCAGGATATTACAAAATGCACAAGTGTGTTACACTCTGAAAAACTGCACATTGTAAGTGAGCCACTGCACTCCAGGGAGAAAGAAAGGAGAGAATTCCTGAATCTCTACCAAAAGCATGAATAGATGTGGCCACTTATCCAAAGAGCTGTTCTTGTTGCTGAGGACTCCTCTCTGAACACCTTCACCTGTAATTCTGTCAAGGTAATAAATCCTTCCACTCATCACAGCACACTCAAAAGCACCCTGCTATTTAATGTCAATGGAAAAATGGCCCAAAGTGTCTAAAACATTTCCTTTTGCTCCTGTAAAAGTGCTGGCATTTTACTTCCTTCCTGATAAGCCAGTGCCAATGGACCTGATTGTTCTTTTCTTATTCAAAGCATATCAGTAGTTCCAAAGCACTCTCCATCTTATCAGGTGTCTGAACAGCACAGTTACTGAAAACAGTTTGTCCTGCTCCTCTCTCCTTCTGCCAGGCTATCAGATAAACCCAACTAACTCTCTGTATTTACACCCAATCAAACATAAGCTGTGTCTTCAACACACTGTAGCCTGTTTCTGGCATGTTACAGGTTTGCTGCTTTACATCAGTTGTACCCAAAACAGCAGCAGTGAATTAGCTTAGAACAAAAATATAGTCACTCCATAGCACAGAACACAAAAGGGACACAGGATAGGAAAAAAAAAGAGAAACATTTTGTGAAGTAAGAATGATCACTCTCATCTCAGCAGTTCGTAGGTATTTATCTGGTGCTACTTGAAAAAGAGCCTGGAAGCAGTAGGATTCAAATGCATTCAAAACAGACCTGACACAGGCCTCAAGAGTAGAGAAATATTTTTTTGTTTATTTTATTCTCCTGTCCTCTAGGAACTGTCTCTGATTTGCAAGGGGTGAGAAAGTGAAAGAAAGGAAAATGGTTACAGCATCTGAAAGCGTTTAAATGCCTTTACTAATTTTGTCAGTAACAAGACTGATTTTCATGATCCAACCTTCATTTGGCACTAAAAGACCCCCACAAAAACAAACCAAAAAAACACTCTCCCCCAAACAAGCCTCTCACCAACTCTCCTTTTCATTGTATCTCAGATACAGAATTTTCAGTGCTGACTACTGAGGAATAACACAAGATCAACTCCTTCAGAAGGGCCAGGGCTTTCAAGGTTTTGCTTCCTGCCCAGCCCTAGGGAACAGGCACAGCATCTCCCTTCCTTCTTCTCAGGATGACAGGATATCCTTGGGATGAGCACAGTGTTGGAAGAGTTAAACATTAACCTGGCTGTGCCCTGGGCACTCTCAGCTGGCTAAATGGAAAGTTCTGGAATGCTGGAGAAATCCTGAGTTGCAGCTCTTTGATTAAGTACAGCCTTCTTTAGAAGCTGAAGCTCCAGCCCCTGAGTGGAGGATCCTTCCCACCACTTCTCCCACTGGCAGTCCCCCTAAGCAATAAAATATCAAACATAAAAGGACAGTGGCATTCATCCTCCACAAAGACAGGACCAAATCCTGCAGCCAATTTGATGGCAGAAAAAAAAAAATAAAAGCAAATAAAGAATACACAGAAAATTTCTTGATCCTTTGTTACATTTCCAATCTATGGAGAACTACACAAACTGTCAGTAGCAGAGTGCTCAGAGTACATAAAGGAGTGTGATTTCACCATTTTGTTAAATATTGGGTTTACTAGATTTTCTGTCTTGTATTTCTTTAAAAATATTCACGTGAGAGAGTGAAAAAAGTGTTTCTTTCAAAAACAGCTCTAGAAACCAACCCAGAAATAGGGGGAGAGGGGTGAAAGAGCAGCAATAACATGCACAAGATTAGTCTGAATAAAGCAAGTCACCTCCTGCCCACCCATCCTGGCACCTGCTGGGAAGGAATTTTGGAAATGCTGAGGAACAAGCTAGCACTACATTTTAGATATGACTTTTTCATCTCTACATCTACAGGACTTTAAACTGTTTCATGTCTAGCTGGCTTGGAGGGGGGAGCACACACACAACTGGCTTATAATTTTTTAATTATTTTTACCTTTTTTAAAATTTTTATTTCCTTTTTGTTTGTTTGTTTGTCTGGGGTTTTATTTCTGAGGACATTCAAAACAAGAAACAGCAACTCCACATCATCTTCTCATTCTAACTTGCCAAAGCCCTCAATCTCTGATCACACCCATTAGAGTCTCACTGGAGCCAACAGGACATTTTCTGACAGCTTGACCAGTTGTTTAAGGAAAGAGAGTGTAATGGAGCACACATTTTGACTCTGTGGAACCTCATGGAATCAGTTGGTCATTTCAACACTGTAAAACCTCATGGATACTCTCAGGTTCCCATTATTAAGAGACACTGTGGTGGTTTGGGCTAGGCCTTCCTTGGTGACCAGTTTGTAACCAAGGAAGGGTCCAGATTTACCCAGTATTCCCTATGATTTTTACGTAAGCCAGGCTATAAGAAGGAAGGAGAAAAGGCGTTCGTTCTCTTTCCTTCCGGCAGCTTGGAGGTGCAGGTTCCCTGCTGTTGAGTCTGCCGTGCTGGGGAGCGAGGCCTGGTAAGGCCTTGTCGACCTTGGGAGGCGGAGGTTGCCGGTGATCGTTCTGGAGAGACCCTCAGTTTTCCCAGGGAGAGTGGTGGGATTTTTCTTTGCTAACTCTTTAGTTACTAGATCTTGGGCTACTAATTGGGATATATATATTTTATTTTGGTTTTGTTCCCTTTCCCTTCCCCCTTCCCTTTCCCTTGTGAAATTGTATATATATTTCAAATTGTATATAACAGTACATAAGTGTAAATATATATATATATATATATATATCACTTTAGCTGTCTCTCTCTCGTTCCGGTTTTTCTTAGTTGTCTTTTCTCCCTCTTCTGCCTGAGGTTTTGGGGGGCGGGACGGACTTCTTGTGGTAGGGTTTGGAGACTTGGCAGGGAGCCAAGCTTCAAACCATATCAGACACCTCTGCCCAAATTCAGCTGCAAAGGAGACCATGTGCCAAAGTCAGCAGTCCAGCTTTGATTTAACAGTAAATATGAGGGAGAGAGAGAGAAGGAAATTGTGCAATTCTGTCCTGTGGGCTACTTTCAAAGCTTCAGCTCCCTTTTGGCCTTGGAATTAAAGGCCTTCCTGTTTGCCACCAGTGCTTATGTCTTGTGGTGCCTTATGGGCTTTTCCTGCTTTGACAGTGTTTTGAGACAGTTCATTGTGCCCTTCAAGTCCTTACATGTGCACACACACACCACTCTCCCCAGTGTCTGGCCCTCCAAAGAACACAAGCCCTGATGATTTGTAGCTCCCACTCCAGTGGTTGGCACTTGGACCTCCCTCCGTACCCAGAGCTCTGAGCTCCCTTGTGCCAGAAAGTTTAGAGATTGTGCCCCATTCTGCCAACACAACCCTTGGAAAAAAGTGTCCCTCTGTGTTTCCTGGGATAAGAGCACTCTATTGTCATCTTCCAAAACCTTGGAGAGGTCCCAGAGATCTCCCAGGAAGGAATTTGGGGCCTCAAGCACAGGACCCATATATAGAGGCTGAGGACTCAGGGGTCAGTGGTGTGAAGATTGAGGACAGTAGAGGAGTAGCCTGAGAGGTCTGGAAGGGGGGTGTCAGAGCTGGTGGAGCTTTTCTTCCTGTCAGAAAACAGCCTAAGAAAGAACTAGTGCCACCAAGAGCAGCTGGGGTGGCCTAGACTGGTGACAAGAAGGAAGAACTTTCCCTCTGAGGTCAGTGTTGTGGTGCAATATGTCACAAAGAAGGAGTCTGGATGAGCCCAAGGCTTTGTGCGCCCAGGAAGAGCCAGGGAGGACGCAGAGATGTCAGTGCAGGAAGGTGCCAGCCAGGTGGGGCAGCCGGGGGGATGACGACAGCCTGCAGGGAAAGGGGCAGGGCATGGACACCGTAGGACAGCCTGGGCTGGAGAGGAGACAGGGAGGGGGAGAAGCTGAAAGGCCCTGACACAGCCACCTTCTGCAGGCCTTTGGCCAGGGCTGCTGTCTGTGCCCCTGATGCCAGGAGGAGGGGAGTGGCCCTTGCAGCCCTGGGGCCTCATGGCCTCCTTGTCCCTGCTCAGCAGCCTGGCAGGTGCCACCCCATGGTCCTGCCCTTGGCATTGCACATCCCACATCCCAGTGCCCCAGGAAGAGCCCTGAGGAATGAGGCAGGGACAGGATCTGCCTTCCCAGGGGCTGGGGGTCAGGGCTTGGCCATCTGGATTAAGAAAACAAGTCAAGGTTTATTCAGCATCAGAGCCACCTTTCCCTTGCTTGTCCATCCTTGTCATCACTGTCTGCACTTTTCTGCTCTAACTGGAACCTGGGGACAGGTTCTCAGTTGTGTCCCTCAGTGAGACTCATTAGCACTACAAGAAACTTTAGTGTTTCAATCTCACTTTGACTTCTTGAGAAGTTGTTTGAACTTCCTCTCAGGGACTGAGTCTCATGTAAACAACCTCAAAGTCCCCAGGGGGTCATGAAGTGCCTGGGGTTGTTGCTGTGCTGCTGAGCTGGGCCAGGCTCCTGGCACACAGGGAGCTCCTGGTAAGCAAGAAGAGCTTCAAAGAGACAGCTCTGCTGCTGAGCAGCTCCTCTGCACAGCCCAGCAGGGCTGAGGGCACTGCCTGCAGCACCAAGGGCAGGGGAGTGAGACAGAGAGAAGTTAAGGCTTTCAGAGGTAGAATGATCCTGAGACCTCACTGGGGGAGAATTTTTAGCAGATCTTGGCACAGGAAGTCTGTTCATGCAGGGCAATAGGACTGCAGCTTTTGGAGGCATCTGGGAAAGCTGGCACTGCCCACCAACTACAGATTCTGTAAGTGCAACTCTGAGAGCATCTGGAGTGAGGAGGAGGAGGAGATGCTCAGAGCTTCAGCTCCCTCTCAGAATATTTCCAAGACAATGATTTTTATAAGGCTAAGGAAATTTCCTGAGACTGTGTTTTCAGTTTCCTGCTCTTGAGGAATGGGAGGAATAAATAATTAAGAAAGTATTAATTTTGACAAGTCCCTGAGACATCTGAACTGTGAGTGCTCAGTAGGTCTGTCTGAGCTTCCTAATGTGCTTTCAGCCACTGCTCTGCCTGTGGGCAGCACCAGCATCACCTCTGCTAGACCCATCAGGACTAGTCTGAGATGTCATTTTTGCACCTGCAATAGGAATATGACCCCTACCAGTGCAGCCTGTGGTGCTGGGGAAGGAGCTGAGTCTGCTTAAATCAAATACCATCATAAGGACACTTGGCTGTCTCCCTGAGGTTTCCTTCCAAGCTGTGAATTCCGCTCCAGGATGGAAACCTGTCCCTAAACATCTCCTTGTTATGTGAAACCCCTGTACAGAAGCACAGTGATGCTAAAACAGAGAAAATGCTGTTCAGTAGGGACCCAGCACTGGAGCTGAAGGAAGATCTCCTAGGAAATCAAAAGGCTGTCTGCGTCTGACATGGGGAATGTCTGTAGAATACAGCTTTGACATTGTTTAGATAAGTCCATGCTAACTGGCCTCTTACTGTCTTCTTCTCCTGTGTGGGAAACAAAAACCCAGAGGCAGCAAATGTCCAACAGCAGCTCCCTCACCCAGTTCCTCCTCCTGGCATTCGCAGACAGGCGGGAGCTGCAGCTCCTGCACTTCTGGCTCTTCCTGGCCATCTCCCTGGCTGCCCTCCTGGCCAACGGCCTCATCCTCAGCGCCGTAGCCTGTGACCACCACCTGCACACCCCCATGGGCTTCTTCCTGCTCAACCTCTCCCTCACAGACCTGGGCTGCATCTGCACCACTGTCCCCAAAGCCATGCACAATTCCCTCTGGGACACCACAACCATCTCCTACATGGGATGTGCTGCACAGGCCTTTTTCTTTGTCTTCTTCATCTCAGCAGAGTTTTCCCTCCTCACCATCATGTGCTACAACCGCTACGTTGCCATCTGCAAACCCCTGCACTACGGGACCCTCCTGGGCAGCAGAGCTTGTGCCCACATGGCAGCAGCTGCCTGGGCCACTGCGTTTCTCTATTCTCTGCTGCACACAGCCAATACATTTTCCCTGCCCCTGTGCCAGGGCAATGCCCTGGGCCAGTTCTTCTGTGAAATACCTTCCATCCTCAAGCTCTCCTGCTCACACTCAGGTTACCTCAGGGAACTTGGGCTTATTGGGGTTAGTGTCTGTTTAGGATTTAGTTGTTTAATTTTCATTGTTTTCTCCTATGTGCAGATCTTCAGGGCTGTGCTGGGGATCCCCTCTCAGCAGGGACGGCACAAAGCCTTTTCCACTTGCCTCCCTCACCTGGCCGTGCTCTCCCTGTTTGTCAGCAGTGCCATATTTGGCTACCTGAAACCTCCCTCCATCTCCTCCCCATCCCTGGATCTGGCCCTCTCATTTCTGTACTCGGTAGTTCCTCCAGCACTAAACCCCCTCATCTACAGTCTCAGGAACCAGGAGATCAAGGATGCCCTGAGGAAAATGCTGACTGGATGCTTTTCAGGAGCAATAAAATGCCTGTTTTCTGGTGCTTAGCATTCAGTATGGGACTCCTTAATGGCCCAGCCTTCTTGCTCAGGTTTCTCATGGAGGTCATTGGGTTCTTCTTGCAATAATTTTCTGTGCAATGAAATATTATTATGCATCTGCCTTTTAATTTAGTGTCTACCCATTGAATTTGACTCAGACATGTATAAATGATGAATTGTGCTCTCTGAGTATTTAAACAAAATAAAGAACCCTGCAGTGCCTTCTTTGCCCAAGACCCTTCTTCTCAGATGTTCCTAAAGGACAGCACACTGCAGGACAGGGTGTCTTTGCAAACGGGAAGGGGACAATAATCCCAGCCCAGCAGCACTGCCAGGGAGCACCAGTGCTTGGTCTTCCCAGAGCTGCTCTCTTGCCACTCCCACACTGTCCTCCTGAGCCCCTTTCTCGCTGTAAGGCCTGAGTGCTCTCTGAGCACAGTCCTGGGGGCTGGAAGTCCTTGGAGCACAGGCAGGGACAGGCCCTGGGAACTTGTGAAACAGAGCTGGGTTCCCTTCCAGCATCTCCAGGATGCTGTGGGATCTTCTGAGGCTACTGCATGTACTGGGTCACTTCTTCTGTCACCTTGCTCCAGGGCTGGAACTCTCCTGCAGTGTCACCATGACACTCCTGTTCTCTGCTTTCCAGGTTCCATTTTCAGATCCAGTCTTCCCCTCCTGTTCCCAGGGACATCCTGGGAGTGCTTCAGAGCTGCCATCCTGGGGCAGCTCCTGCCCAGCGTGGGCAGGCACAAGGTCTCTCCACCTGCTCCTCTCCCCTCCCCAGTGCCACTGTTTTCTGCAGCCTCCTCATCCTTGCCCAGCACAGCCCTCCTGGCACAGTTGGACACAGCCCTTGTTCTACCCCCTCCTCAGGCACCTGCCCAACCCCCTCAGCTCCAGCCTGATGGCCACAAACCTTCAGGGCAGGGAGGCACCCAGGCCTTTGTCCCCTTGCCTCTGGCAGCTGCCTCTGCCACTCAGGCCACCACAAGACACTTTCCTGGCAGGTTCTGCACTTGGGTTCTGCCTCGCCCCTCCCTCAGGAGCCTGGCAGGGGTTGCCCAGTTTTGGCCTTTGTTGTTCCTCCCCCTCCCATCCCAGTGCCCCCCAAACAGCCCTGAGCCAGCCGGGAGGGACAGGATCTGCTGGGCCAGGGCCTGGGGCTCAGCCCTTGGCCTTTGTGCTCCACAAAACCAAGGCAGGCTTTGCTCAGCATTGCAGGGGCCTGCCCAGAGCCTTTGTCTGCCTGCACTCCTGGCCTCCAAGGAGCTGCTCCAAGGAGTCCCTGGGGAGGCTTTGGCAGTGCCTGCCCTCAGTGGGGCCCAGCAATGCTTCAAGGCACTTGCAGTTTGCCTTCTGACTTCTTCAGCAGCTGCTTCAATCTTCTCTCAGTACCTCAGGATCATGGGCTGGGCTGCAAACACACTGTGGGGCTCATTAAAATCCAGAAATCCCTGAGGATCTCTTTGTCTTCCTTTAATTGTCTTCAAGGCAATTTCAAAACAAGTCTTCAAAGTTTGTACGTTTTTTCTTTTAATTCAATGATGGCTATTTTTTAGTTCAGAGAAGAGGTGATAGAGGTGTTCTCCAAGTGATCTTGATGCTGAGTGTCTCCTCAGGAGATCCACACTGACCCTGTCTGATCAACCTTGCTCCTCACTCCCCAACCTCACCAGTTCTGACATGGCCCATCTTGGACTGACAGCTGATGCAACTCCAAACACACCGTAGGGCCCATTAAAACACTGAAAAACAAATTATTTACCTTCCTTTAATTGTCTTCATGTCTTCAAGACATAAACAACTAATTAGAGTTGTTTTGTAGTTTAGCTAAAGAGGAAAATTTTAAAGTGGACGCCACGAAAAATATATATTTTTTATGAAAGGGAATGATTTACACAGAGCCTTGGGATGCAGGAGGGTCAGGGTGAAAAGGATTTGGATCCAAAGATAAGGGGGCAAAAGAGATTAGTAGCATTTAATTATTCACCAATTGAAAAATTATCAAGTGATTCAATAGCATTTGCTACAATTTTAACAGTGACTGAATTAGAGATTCAGAATAACAACATTCACACCACAGTCAATTCACACCCACACCCAGGCAGAGATGTGTGGACACATCAATAGCTGGGTGGGGAAAGGTCCCTCTCCCAAATTCTCCTTGTTGTCAGGGAAGCACTCCCTCAAATCCCTTTGTGTTTCCCACCAGACAAGGGTCACAGCTGGAGGAGTGTTTGTGGAGGGGGATCAGAATTGTCCTGGGCATCAGCGAGGGTTTTGGAGTGTTGCAAACTGGAGGGTTCCCGAGCTGGGAGAGGCTGCCAGAGGTGTCCCACTGAGAGGGAGGTGCTGGGGAGCTGCCAGGGCCTCCCTCAGCCCCGCTGGTTGTGGGCTCCCAAGGGGACTGGCTTTAGTTATCTGCTGAATTTCCATCCTGGTGTCAGGAATGACTGGAGTTTCCAAACTATTTGGGAATTGTATCCAAAGTGTTCCATTTGGGCTGCGATACAGGCAGGGAATGTTCCAAGGCTTTCATGGGATGACTGATTATCCTGTGTTCCCCAACTGTTCCACTCCAGATTGTTCCTACCTTTATGATCCAGGAGCACCTGGTCCAGTGCAAGGACACTTCACCACACCCTGGTCCAGTCCAGGGCCTCTTCATTGCTCAGCTGGTTTGGTCAAGGCTTGTCAGGAGCTCCTGAGATCATACCTATAAGAAGGATGGGGACAGACTTAGTTGTAATAAAACAAGTCATAATGGTTTTCAACTAAAAAACAGCAGATTTGAACTAGATATAAGGAAGAATATTTTTACACTGAGTGTGGTGAAACACTGGCGTGGGTCACCCAGAGAGGTCATAGATGCTGCACCCTTGGAAACTTTCAAGGCCAGGTTAGAAAGGGCTGTGAGCAACCTGATCTAGTTGAATGTGTCCCTGTTCATTGCAGGGGGGTTGGACTAGGTGACCTATAAAGGTCCCATCTGACTCAAACTATTTAGGATTCTATAGTTCTTTCCTACAGAGCCAAGGCTGACTAGGATCCCACAGGTTTCAGACCCAGCTGAGAATCCCCCTTGATGGCCCAGCTGACAGCTCTGCTAAAAAGCTGCTGCAAAGAACCTCCAGACCTAAAGGAGCTTTTGTGCTGGGCTCAGCTGTGGCTCTCAGGGCTGGGGGTTGGCTTTTGGCTGCCAGGTGCCCACCAAGGCTCTCTCACTCCTCCTTCTGCACTCCCCTTGGTGCCTGCAGGGTTGTTTCTCCCACATTTCTCACACTCCTCTCTGGGTTCCAGCACCCTGGATTTTATCCTTTCTCCAAAGGGTTATCACACAGGGGCCTCTGGAATTGCTTTTTGCTCAGCTTTGGGCACTGGCTGGTCCATTTTGGAGCCACCTGAAACTGGCTCTCTCTGACAGAGTCAACTCCTGATCTCCTCTTCCCTAAGGGAAACCTGCAGCCCCCTCCCTGCTACCAAACCTGATCCACAGGGTCACTCAAGTGCCCAGGAATAGAGAAGGTCATTGATCCCATTATTCCTCAGGCTGGTTAAAGAAGACTTTGTCCTCTTCCTGTCCCTGACTGCAGGTTCTTTCTGTCAGAGCAGAGCTGTGCTGGACCTCAGCCGTGCTTTGCTCCAGAGCCTGCTGGGGTGGGGGCAGATGGCAATGGGAGAGTTGAGTTGGACTGGATGATCCTTGTGGGTCCCTTCCACCTCAGCATATTCTGTCATTCCCTGTTTGTTTGGGTTTGGTTTGGTTGGGTTTGGTCTTTTTCCCTCCTTTTGATTTTCCTTTCCTCTGACCCATGAGTTTTTTCTTCATTGTCTTGAGCCTTGCTGGGCACTTGATGGCAGGACAAGTTTATTCAACTCAGTCATCTTGACCACATTTTTTGTACAAGTCACCATTAACTGGACGAGGTTTCTCACAGACTCGCTGCAACTTGGCATCATCCACAAAGGAGTGGAAAGTGCATTTCATCCCATCACCCAGAGACATAATAAAGATGTTCCATAGGAATGGTCAAGGGCTGGTCCCTGATGGATGTCACCTGGGAGTTGCTGCCAAGAGGAATTTGTGCCATGACTTTTGACCCTCATAAGTCATTCAACTTCCCACTCACCACATGTTTCACTTGTCCAGTCCACCTCTCACCAGTCTGGCTCTAAGGAGACCACAGGAGACCATGTCAAAGGCCTTGCTGAAGTCTGGGCACACAACATCCCCTTCTTTTCCTTCCCACAGGGGTTCTGCAATCCCTGCCTTGTCCTTCCCATGCCTGGCAATGGCTGCAGGAGGACTTGCCCTATCCCCTTCCCTGCAGAACCTGAGCAGTCTGGAACTCTGCCAACCCTCCTTGCTGCCCTGTTTGCAGACTGGTTCCATGTCTGCCTTTGCCAAGACCCCAGGAAGCTCTGGGATGGCTCTGGCCTTTCCAAGGGTTTGGGAGAGGTCTCCCAGTGACACTGCCCAGCCTTCCCAATATCCCTGACACCAAAACCTTTTCTATTATCCCACAGTTCCAGATTAGTCCTCAGGACACAACACATATTCTCATTGTTCTTCAGGAGAAAATTAGAAGTGATTTCACTATAGAGGTCAACTGGTGGAGCAGCCCAGTCTGGTCTGGTCCCACAGCAGTGCCCAGCCCAGGGTGCTGCAGAGCTCTGGGCACTCCCCCCACAGCCCAGCCCCTCTGAAGGGCACAGCAGCTCCTGGGGCACAGAGAGGAGTCTCAGCATCCCCATCAGCTCAGGGGCTGGACACTCAGCATGGCAGGAGGAAATGGAGGTCAGGGAAACTGCAGGAGCCCTGGTGTCACCTGCAGGAGATGCCCAGCACAGCCTGACTGTGCCCCTCAGTGCCAGCCCCTCTGCCCAGCCCAGCCCAGAGTCCTGGCCCAGGGACAGAGCAGCCTGTCCCCAGGGGGGCTGCAGAAAGAGGTGTCTCTGTGTCAGGGATTCCTCTCTGCAGGCCCAGAAATGCTGCCTTGCTCTTCTCCAGGGACATCCCTTTACCCAGGTCAGTGTGTCCAGGCTGCCTTGGCCAGTTGTAGATCCCAGCCTGGGATCCCTGCAGGGCCCTGAGCTGGAGGTGCTGCTCTGCACAGGGAGGGGCTGTGGCACCCTGGGCTGAGCCTGCACTGGCCATGCTGGTCAGGGTGGGGAGCAGACCCAGCAGGATGGGGATCACTCCTCTCCACCCTCTGCCATAGTCCTGGAAGGCTCAGTAGCCAAGAACAAGGCTGGGCAGGACCATGGGCTGTTTCTAATGGCACAAAGGGCAGGGCAGGGCTCCACTCCATGCAGCCTGTGGGCTGGAGAGTTCTTCAGGACACCCTCCTGGAAAGCCCACCCCTGGCTCTTGTCCAGCCACCCCTGAACTGGGGAGGCACAAGGGGAGTTCACTGCAGGTGAGACGAGTCACTGGCCAGAGTCCTTTCTCTGTTCCTGCTGCATCCCCTGGGGTTGCAGAACTCTCCTGTACCAGTTCACAGGCAGATTTAGTACTTGATCTCTGGTAACTCCACCCTGGGCAGGATTCTGCTCCAGGGCTCCATTCCCTGCTGACTGGATGGGACGGGCTGTCCCTGCAGATCCTCTGTGCTCTCCTGCACTTCCTGATTTCCTACAGACAAGTCCTCACCTGCCATCAGAGCCCTCACAAGCTGCAGAGCCCCAGGCAGGTGACTTGGAGACCATTTGTCATCTCCATTGGCCATCAGCCACCAACACACAACATCTGAACCAGCCCTCAGTCCCTGCAGTCCCAGTGGGTCCCTGACCTCACTGCACTGTCTCCATGAGAAACAAGCAAAGCAACAAGACTTTGGAGAGTCTGTTCCTTGGACTTCTTCTACATACCAGTGTTGGGAAAAGACCTCAGCCTTCAGGAAGTGCCTGGAGGGGAACCCCTTTGCTGCTGGAACTGCTGTTGTGGAGCCCAGCCCTGTCCCAGCAGTGCCCAGGGCCTGTCCCTGCCTGTGCTCACAGGCCTGACCCACAGCAGGACAGTGACTGAGCTGCCAGAGCACTCAGGCCTTGGGCACGGACAGGAAAGGAGAGGGTGGGAGTGCAAAGAGAGCAGCTCTGAACAGACCCAGTGCTGGGGCTCCCTGGCAGTGCTGGGACTCTTTTCCCCTCCACATCTGCAAACATGGAAATGCCCTCCAGCTTCAGGGGAGGTCTTGAGGAAGAATCTGGAAAAAAGAATTTGTGTCCTTTCTTACACTCAGAGATTGTGATTCCTCATGTACAAACTAACACAGGGAGGTTGTTTGACAAATATCTTTCTGCACAAATTTTTATTTTGTTTAAATGCACACAAAGCATGATTCCTGATTTGTATATTTTGTGGGTGAAAAAAAAGAAAAAAGAGATAGACAGTGAATTCTATATGGGATGACGAATAAAATTTCAGTCTTAATGACATCAACAGAAGTAAAAAAACAGGAAAATCCCCACCACCACCACCACTATTAAAAGCTTTAGAAGGCAGGCTGGGCCCAAAATGAGTTATACAATGAGTGTTCTGCAGAAGAAAAGATGGAGTTTATTGCTTCTCAAAAAACATGTAGTCATCATTTTCCTTATGGCATCCCTGAGCTCCTGGTTCCTCAGGCTGTAGATGAGGGGGTTCAGTGATGGAGGCACCACCGAGTACAGAACTGACACCACCAGGTCAAGGGATGGGGAGGAGATGGAGGGGGGCTTCAGGTAGGCAAATGTGGCAGTACTGAGGAACAGGGAGACCACGGCCAGGTGAGGGAGGCAGGTGGAAAAGGCTTTGTGCCGCCCCTGCTGAGAGGGGATCCTCAGCACAGCCCTGAAGATCTGCACATAGGAGAAAACAATGAAAACGAAACAACCAAACATTAAACAGGTACTAAACATAAGAAGCCCAATTTCCCTGAGGTAGCCTGAGTGTGAGCAGGAGAGCTTGAGGATGTGTGGGATTTCACAGAAGAACTGGCCCAGGGCATTGCCCTGGCACAGGGGCAGGGAAAATGTACTGGCTGTGTGCAGCAGAGCACTGAGAAAGCCAGTGGCCCAGGCAGCTGCTGCCATGTGTGCACAAGCTCTGCTGCCCAGGAGGGTCCCGTAGTGCAGGGGTTTGCAGATGGCAACGTAGCGGTCGTAGCACATGATGGTGAGGAGGGAAAACTCTGTTCCAATGAAGAAGACAAGCAGAAAGGCCTGTGCAGCACATCCATGGTAGGAAATGGTTCTGATGTCCCAGAGGGAATTGTGCATGGCTTTGGGGACAGTGGTGCAGATGGATCCCAGGTCTGTGAGGGAGAGGTTGAGCAGGAAGAAGCCCATGGGGGTGTGCAGGTGGTGGTCACAGGCTACGGCGCTGAGGATGAGGCCGTTGGCCAGGAGGGCAGCCAGGGAGATGGCCAGGAAGAGCCAGAAGTGCAGGAGCTGCAGCTCCCGCCTGTCTGCGAATGCCAGGAGGATGAACTGGGCCATGGAGCTGCTGTTGGACATTTGCTGCCTCAGGGTATGGTTTTCTGTTGAGGTAAAAAAGGCAGAACTAAATTAGGCCAGACTCAATCAGCAAAACATCTTGCATGTCTCATAGCAATTCAACATTCAGGGCCTCTTTTCAGGAAGATCTCTCTGCATCCCTCTGCCCGAGCTCTGGGTTTTGCTGGCTGAAGGGGGCACTGAGAGCAGGGACCCTGGAATGGGCTCCCGAGGAATCCTTCTTGCTCCCGAGGAATCCTTTCTAATGTGCTCCAAGTGAAATCTTGTGAGTCCTGAGAGGCAAAGGGATGGTGTCTTGGTGCAGAGACAAGAGCTGAACATCTTTCCTGTTCACAGCTGCCCCTGGCTGGCAGCTTGGAGCTGAAGGGAGATCACCCTTAAGAATTCCCTTAAAAAGAAACAAGGCACTTCTGGGAGCAGAGGAATCCTGGTTCAAAGAGCACATTGACAGAATGCTTGCCTTTCCTCAGGATGCCTGATTAAGATCTCATCTTTCTCCTCCCAGACTGCCACACACAGGGATCATTGCAGCTCCCAAGTACAGCTGCCCAGAGCATTTGCATGGATTTAGCACTGAGGAGTTTTCTCCATGGGGATCCTGTGCAGCACAGAGATACTATGGCAGAGCTGTGCCCTTCTGGAGGGCACCTGCAGCCCTGCAGGACACCCAGGCAAACAGCTGAAGACCCTGAAGGTGCCTGGAGGGCACTTGGGCACTTGGCTCCCACAGACACATCCCCACAGAAGCACCCAAAGGGGTTGTGTCCGGACAGGAATCTGCCACCCCTGAAAACCCCACAGTGGCTCAGAAAAGCCACTGGTGAGAACAAGGAGAGCCCAGGCAGCAGGGGATGGCAGGGAAATGCCACAGTGCTGCTGCCAAGGGAGGAGGGACACAGAGAGACAGCTGGAAATCAGGGCCCTGTCCTTGCCTGGGCTCTGGCTGCTGCAGGGCAATGCACAGCCCAGCCCCCGTGGGCCTGAGGGCACAGGCTCTGCTTAGGCTGGGAAAGGAGCCCAGGCAGGAGCTGCTCAGGGAAGGGGTCTGTGCCACAGGGACAGCAGGGAGGGGCCCACATCCCCCTGCCCAGCCCTTGTGGCAGCAGCTGCCTCTCCCTGCCTGCCTGTCTCTGGGTGAGGAGCTGTTCCTGCCAGCAGCCCCTGCCTGTGCCCAGCTCAGCTCCCTGCCAGTGCTGCCAGAGCCATCCCCAGCCCAGTGCCCAGGGGCAGCTCTGCCTGGGCAGGGGCTGCAGAGCAGATCCCAAACAGCCTGCGGTGGCTGGGAAGGGGAAGGTGTTCTGGGGGGATGTGCTTCCTGAGAAGGGCCCCTGGAAATGGAGGAGGTGGAGCTGAAGCTGTGAGGAGCCCTGAGCCTGCAGCTGAAGGGCCCTGCCCTGCCCTGCCCTGCCCTGAGGGGTCACTCCTTCCACCCACACCTTCTCCCCCAGCCCCGTGGCAGCTCCTTGGCCGGGCTGAGAGCTGCCCCTGGCAGGCAGCAGAGTCCCTGCCCCAGCACACAGAGCCCTGGGGGCAGGACCCTGCTCTGCCCCACAGCCCTGGGCACCCCTGGCTGCACCCCCACCTTCCCACCCCACAGCCAGCCCTGGCACAGGGAACCTTCTTGCCCTGGGCCTCTGATGGGGCAGCAGCAAGTTCTGCTCTGCAGCAGCTTCTCCTGCTGCACCCCAGCAAATCCAGCAGAGCCATCCTGACAGCTCCTGCCACTGCTGCCATTTGGCAGCTGGGAGAGGCACTTGCAGGAACTCACCTGCACTGCTCTGCAGCCACAGCCTGACCCTGGCAAAGGGCTGGCAAGGTTCCTGCCCTGAGCAGCTCTGCCCTGTCCTCCCAGCCCAGGATCCCTTGAACCTCCTGCTCCCTTCTCCTCTCTGCCCTTGCTGCCTGCAGCTCCTGCCCTGCTCTGCCATGTGGCCACTTCCCCTGCACTGCAGCAACTGGGAGAGTCCTGCTGAAAGATCCTGGAAGCTGTGGGATGTGGCAGCTTTAGGAGATGCCTCCAGGAAGAGAAGCTGAACTTTGTTACAGCCAGAGAATTCTTCCTTCAAATGCTGGGAAGGTTTCTCCTGTAGTGAGAGCTCAGTCACCTCCCAGCCCAGGCTGCCTCTCATCTCTCTGCCTTCTCTCCTCTGCCCTGGGTGCTGCCCTGGCAGTGCCCTCAGCCCTGCTGGGCTGTGCAGAGGAGCTTCTCACCAGCAGAGCTGTCTCTTTGAAGCTCTTCTTGCCAGGAGCTCCCTGTGTGCCAGGAGCCCGGCCCAGCTCAGCAGCACAGCAACAGCCCCAAGTCTTTAATGACCCCCAGAGGGAGTTTGTGTTGTTTACATGAGACTCAGTCCCTGAAAGTAAGTTCAAATATCTTTTCAAGAACTCAAAATGAGTTTGAAATACTGAAGTTTCTTGTACTGTTACTGGGTCTCAATGAGGGACACGACTGTGAAAGTGTCCCCAGATTCCAGTTGGAACAGAAAATTGCAGTGATGACAAGGATGGACAAGCAAGGGAAAGGTGGGTCTGATGCTGAGAAAACCTGGATGTGTTTCATTAAAACAAAGGGCCAAGCACTGAGCCCAGCCCCTGGGAAGGCAGATCCTGTCCCTGCCTCATTCCTCAGGGCTCCTCCTGGGGCACTGGGATGTGGGATGTGCAATGCCAAGGGCAGGACCATGGGGTGGCACCTACCAGGCTGCTGAACAGGGACAAGGAGGCCATGAGGCCCCAGGGCTGCAAGGGCCACTCCCCTCCTCCTGGCATCAGGGGCACAGACAGCAGCCCTGGCCAAAGGCCTGCAGAAGGTGGCTGTGTCAGGGCCTTTCAGCTTCTCCCCATGCCTGTCTCCTCTCCAGCCCAGGCTGTCCTACAGTGTCCATGCCCTGCCCCTTTCCCTGCAGGCTGTCGTCATCCCCCCGGCTGCCCCACCTGGCTGGCACCTTCCTGCACTGACATCTCTGCGTCCTCCCTGGCTCTTCCTGCACACACAAAGCCTTGGGCTCATCCAGACTCCACAACACTGACCTTGGAGGGAAATTTCTGACTTCTTGTCACCAGTCTAGGCCACCCCAGCTGCCCTTGGTGGCACTAGTTCTTTTTTAGGCTGTTTTGTACCATGAATAAAAGCTCCACCCGCTCTCACACCCCCCTTCCAGACCTCTCAGGCTACTCCTCTACTGTCCTCAGTCTTTGCACCCCTGACCCCTGAGTCCTCAGCCTCTATATACGGGTCATGTGCTTGAGGCCCCAAATTCCTTCCTGGGAGATCTCTGGGACCTCTCCAAGGTTTTGGAAGATGACAATAGAGTACCCTTATCCCAGGAAACACAGAGGGACACTTTTTTCCAAGGGTTGTCTTGGCAGAATGAGGCACAATCTCTTTAAACTTTCTGGCACAAGGGAGCCCTGAGCTCTGGGTACGGAGGGAGGTCCAAGTGCCAACCACTGGAGTGGGAGCTACAAATCATCAGGGCTTGTGTTCTTTGGAGGGCCAGACACTGGTGAGAGTGGTGTGTGTGTGTGTGTGCACATGGAAGGACTTGAAGGGCACAATGAACTGTCTCAAAACACTGTCAAAGCAGGAAAATCCCATAAGGCACCACAAGACATAAGCACTGGTGGCAAAAAGGAAGGCCTTTAATTCCAAGGCCTAAAGGGAGGTGAAGCTTTGGAAGTAGCCCCCAGGACAGAATTGCACTGTGCAGAGTGTGGGAAAGAGCAGACAACCCCAACAGGAAGCCAGGGCTGGTAAGGCAGGTCTGGGGAACCCATCCAGGCAAAGATTCCCACCTGCAGACTGGAAGCACACCGGGCAAAACTCCCACCGTGGCAAGCTGTGGGAAAGGAAGCAAGTCCTTGTAGATGTGCCAGCCTAAGCTGTGGGAACAGCATCTACCCCCCTGAATACCCGGGGCTTAGGCTGTATAAAAGTGATAGCCCAGAAGCACAACTTGGGGACCCTCCACCGAGCAGAGCAGGGGGAAGAAGGACCGGCGGGAGCCTCAGGGATCTCCATGGTGTGATACATTTACTTCATCTCTGTCTCTCTCTCACTGGCTTCCCACCACCTCCTTCTTCTCTCTCTCTCTTTCTATTTCTTTCTCTCTCTCTCCCTCCTATTTACTGTTAAATCAAACCTGGACTGCTGACTTCTTTGGAACACGGTCTCCTTTGCAGCTGAATTTGGGCAGAGGTGTCTTTTCATAATGGGAACCTGAGAGTATCCATGAGGTTTTACAGTGTGGGAATGGCCACTGGATTCCATGAGGTTCCACAGAGTCACAGGGTCCATTTGGCTTCGTAAGGTTCTGCAGTGTGATAATGGACCCTTGATTCCATGGGTTTGCAAAATGTCTCAGGACTCCTTTGGTTCTAGGAGGCCCCACATATCACAGTGGCCCCTTGGTTCCATGAGATTCCACAGTGTCCCAAGAATCTTTTGGTTCCATGAGCCCTGTAGTGTCACAATGGCCCCTTGATTCCATGAGGTTCCACAATGTCTCAGGGTTCCTTTGGTTCTGTGAGGCCCTACAGTGTCACAGTAGCCTAGTAATTCCATTTGGTTCCACAGTGTCACAATGGCCTCTTGATTCCATGAGGTTCCACAATGTCCCAGGGTTCATTTGGTTCCATGAGAGCCTGCAGTGTCACAGTGGCCCCTTGATTCCATTGTTCCACAGTGTCCCAGGGTCCATTTAGCTCTATAAGGCTCTGCAGGATGACAGTGGTCCCTTGATTCCACAAGGTCCTGAAATGTCTAATGGTTCCTTTGGTTCCATGAGGCCCCTCATGTCACAAAGGCCCCTTGACTCCATCAGGTTCCACAGTGTCACAATGGTCACTTAGCCTCAATAATACCCTGCAGTGTAAGAATGTCTCCTTGATTCCATGAGTGCCAATATGGGCCCTTGATTTCTTGAGGTCCACAGTGTCCCAGGGTCCCTTTGTCTCCATGATGCTCTGCAGTGTCACAGTGGCCCCTTGATTCCATGAGGTTCTGAAAAGTTTCAGGAATCCTTTGGTTCCATGAGACCCTGCAGTGTCACAATGGCCCCTTGATTCTATGAGGTCCTGAAATGTCTCAGGGCTCCCTTGGTTCCATGAGGCCTTTCATGTCACAATGAATCCTTGGTTCCATGAGATTGCCCAGTGTCCCAGGGTTCCTTTGGCTCCAGAAGGCCCTGCAGTGTCACAATGGCCCCTTTACTCCAGGAGGTTCCACAGTGTCCTTGCTGGAACACACAGGGCTGTAATGTTGTCACCCCTGCAGAGCTGCCTCCAGCTCTGGGCTCCAGCACAGGAAGGACATGGACCTGTTGGAGCGAGTCCAGAGGAAAGAAGGAAGAGGATCAGAGGGATGGAGAAGCTCTGCTGTGAGGAAAGGCTGAGAGAATTGGGATTGTTCAACCTGGAGAAGAGAAGGCTTTGGGGTGACCTAATTGTGGCCTTCCAGTGCCTGAAGGGAGACAACCAGAAAGATGGAGAGAGACTTTGGACAAGGGCCTGGAGTGACAGGACAAAGGGCAGTGGCTTCATACTGAGAAAGGGCAGGGTTAGATGGGATATTAGGAAGAATTTCTGGACTGTGATGGTAGTGAGATCCTGGCACAGGTTGCTCAGAGAAGTTCTGGCTGCCCCATCCCTGGAAGTGTTCAAGGCCAGGTTGGATGGGGCTGTGAGCTCTGAATCCAGTGGAAGGTGTCCCTGCCCATGGCAGGGGGTTGGACTGAGATGCTCTTTAAGGTCCCTTCCCACCCAAACCATTCCATGATTCTGTGACTGGTGGGGGATGTGGTGGTCGGAGCCGACGGGCACAGAGACCCCAAAATGATGGAGTTTTCCATTCTGGGTGGAGGAAGGAGGGGGCAGCAGAACTGACAGCCTGGACTGCTGGTGGTCAGACTTTGTCCTGTTTGGGAGACTGACTGATCTGGGTGTGAGTGTGGATGTGCTGGAGGGCAGGAAGGCTCTGCAGAGGGATCTGGACAGGCTGGATCAATAAGGCCAAGTGTCAGGGCCTGCCCTTGGATCCCAACAACCCCCTGGAACACTCCAGGCTGGGGGCAGAGGGGCTGGAGAGCTGCTCAGCAGGAAGGGACTTGGGGGTGCTGCTTGACAGCAGCTGGATATGAGGCAGAGTGTGCCCAGGGGGCAAGAAGGCCAAGGGCATCGTGGCCTTTGTGGAGAAGAGTGTGGCCAGCAGGAGCAGAGAACTGATTGCCCCTCTGTGCTGGGCACTGGGGAGGCCCCACCTGGAGTGCTGTGTCCAGTTCTGGCCCCTCAGTGCCAAAAGGCCCTTGAGGGGCTGGAGCGTGTCCAGAGAAGGGAACGGAGCTGGGGAAGGCTCTGGAAAACATGTCTGCTGAGGGACGGCTGAGGGAACTGGGCTGGTTGAGTCTGGAGAAGGGGAGGCTCAGGGGGGACCTCATTGCTCTCTGCAATGACCTGAAAGGAGGTTTTAGTGGGGTGGGGGTTGGTCTCTTCTGCAAAGCCTTTAGTGACAGGAAGAGAAGAAACGGCCTTAAATTGCATCGGACAAGGTTCATATTAGATATTCAAAAACCCTTTTTCCCCTGAGAGAGTGCTCAGGCATCGGAACAAGTAGCCCAGGGAGGTGGTGGAGTCTCTGGAAGCATTCAGGTGGCATCTGGATGTAGAGCTTTGGGATGGGGTTTAGGGGTGATTCTGGTGGTGCTGGGTTGACAGTTGGACTAGAAGATCTGGAAGGTCTCTTCCAACCTTGATGATTCTGTGATTCTCTGACCTGTCATCCCTGTTTGCAGGTTTGTGCTCTAACAAGACCCTGGGGATGTTTTCTCTGTTGGGTCCACAGAGATTGTGTTGTGTGAGCTTTTTTCCTCTATGATCAAAACAAGGAGTAATTAATGCTAAATCCAGCAGGTGGCTTTCAAGTACTAACTTGGTCCAGTTTGTCCAACTGTGTCCAAACAGGTGAGGAAAATCTGGAACTTTAGAAGGGTTAGTTTTTTACCTCATTAGCAGGATATCCAGGGGTGCACCAAGTGCCTTCCAGTGAGGAGCACAGGAGACCAGTAGACAGTGACAATCTTGTTCTAATGTTAATGTCACTGGAGCACAGAGTGAGATCACTTCTGAGTTATGTTTCCTTAATCAGTGATTGGGAATAAAGTCAAAAAGTCATCTGCTGGATTTAGCAATAATTACTCCTTGTTTTGATCTGAGGGAAAAAGGCTCACACAACACAATCTCTGAATGCTCCTTTGAACTTACCCACAGTGTGTTCACAAAGACACAGAGCAAGGCTTTTAGATTTTGCTGCTCCCCTCAGTTCCAGCATAGAAAGAAATGTCTCTGTGCAATAACAGCAATTGCCTTTCCATGTTACTGAACTACATTCAGTTTATCTGGTCTCAAACAAATACTCCATATTTTCTTCTTGTTTTATTTTCAAAGGCATGGGTATGGGTATTTAGGTGACTGCCTTCACTGGTATAGGATAGAAACCGTTCACATGGCTATAAATGAATATTATTCTCTTGACAAAACAGCTTTTCCAAAGCCTCTGACAAAAAGAAAGGGAAAAATAACCCAGAAAGAAAAAAAGAGCCACAGGCACATTGCCTGTCACCCACCAAAAAAGGTCTCCTCCCTAAAGATAATTCAGGCACACCCTTCAATATGGATCTCTCACTATCACCCAAAGCTCTTTTTTGGTGGAAGTTTCTTTAGGGAAGCTAAAGTGCATCACTGTCCCAGACAGCCAAGGATAAGATGACTGAGGGAATTCAGTTGCTCTCTTTAATTAATACAGGATTATTTCCCTTTCATTTGGTGAAGCTAATAATATGACTGGTGGAATGTCAGTAAAAATTAAATCATAAATTAGTGCAGAACCAAAGGGAAAACTTACTTTAGTTATGGAGTACTGCCAACAGAAATCTTGAAAATCTTATATATAATATAAGTATTTATATATATAATATATATAAAAATATATATAATATAATCTTATATTTACACTGATAAAATACCACATGTACTTCATGGGATACTGCCAGCTTTCTACAATCCTTGTGGAGTGTCTTTACAGAGCAAGAGTGAACATTTTGAGATGATACCTTAATAAATGTGCTGCAGTTCTATTGTTTCTTGAATGTTAAGCACCACATCCTAAACGCAGGAACACGTTCAAGGTCAATGTCCTATTTTAGACCTTTTCAGCAGCTGTGATATTGTGATAATCACACTTAAAACATTCCTCTAGAAAGAGTAAATTAGCCCTTTTCACTAGAAGGATTGCTATGATCAAAAACAAATCTGAAAGAGAACAAAGTCAGATTTCTGTTTTTGTTTGTTGGTTGGTTTTTTTTCAACAATGCAATAAATTGCTGTCCCTAACTGGGATGGCTTTTCTACCCAAGAATTAAAAAGAGAACTCCAAACTTCACTTTATTCTGCACTTGTATTACCTTTGGGGGTTTTTTTGTTTTGTTTTTTGGAGACCTCATCTATGTAAAAATACCTTCCTTAAAATGTGTTTATTTCTGTAAGAACCAAACCATTCCAGCTGACATACCATTCTATCACCAATACTGCAGTGAAATGTAATATCCCACTAAAGCAGAAGGGAAAGAAGACAACTGAGCATCAGCAGCTATTCCTAAGCAAGATCAGGGGTTTAGCTCCATCTAACTGAGGGATGAAATGTGTCCCTCAGTGGGTCTCTTCCCACTCCCTCACCAGCCCTTCTACCCAACTGCAAGCTCAAAGTTCTAAAAAGAGAAGAAGAAGCTGGAGCGTCAATATTTCCCCAGTGCAAACCCCAATAATCTTTGCTGGGAGCTGACAGGAATTGCTGTTCCACTGCCCTGGGATATCCTGGCTTGAGGCGAGAGCGCAGCCCCGCCCAGAGCCCCCAACCCCTCTGAGAGCTTTTGTAGGGTCTGTTTGTCCATGTCCCTGTGGCAGAGGCTGCCCCGACACCTGCCCTGGAGCTGGTCCAGCTGCTGGACCAAACAAGGCATTGTCCAGCCTGCCTTCCACCAGCCCCGACCGCCCCAGCCCATCTTCCATCGCTCTGCTTCCTTTTCCTGCCCCTGCTCCCCCTCCGCTCCCTTCCCTCGGGCATTTTTATTAGGAATGTTCTTGCTGTTCTCACTGTCCAAGCATGAGCTGATCCCCAGGGGAGCCTGTGGAATGTAACCCCTCAAGCACTAAATTCCTTCCCCTGTTCCAAAGACACGGGTTTGTTGTTGCTACCCCTCCCGCCGAGCACCAGCTCCATCTCCTGCTCCTGCCCAGCGGCTTTGCAGAAATCCAGGGCTGGGTGTGGATTGGAGGCTGTGGCAAGGGACAGGATAAAGTTGCTTCACTTCCACCCTTGATGTCTCAGTGTTTGTGATCTTGGGAAATTCTCAGGAACCTGGAACAATGGCAGATTATCTGTTGTGGCAGGATATGTACCTGGAGATTGTTTTGATCTGAGTATAAATCTTCCTTGAAAGTACAACTGATAGAAAATAATGTAAAAAAACCAAGGAAAAAGGAAAAAAAAGAAAAAGAAAAACAAAGAAAAGGAAGAAAAAAAAAGAAAAAGGAGGAAAAAAGAGAAAACAAGAAAGAAAAAACAGGAAAAAATTTGAAAAAAAAGAACAAAGAAAAAAAGAAGAACGAGAAAGAAAAAAGAGAAAAAGGAAAGAAGAAAGAAAAAAAAAAGAAAGAAAAGAAAGAAAGAAAAAAGAGAAAATAAAAGAAGACAGAAAAACAAAAAACCAAAATGCCCGATCCTCCCCCGCCGCAAAGACTACAACTCCCACAATGCCCCGCGCAGGCGGGGGGCGGGCAGGGGCCGTGGCCGCGCGCTGATTGGCTGCGGGGCGGGTCTGTAAAGGCGGAGGGCGCGCGGAGCGAGCGCCATTTTGGCCTCGTGGTCGGGAGTGAGGAGGACTCGCCTGCGGCCGCTGCACTTCGCTGGGTGAGTTGGCGGGGGGGGCGGCGAGAGCGGGGTCTGGGGATCCCCTCGGGGGCTGCGGGGAGCGCGGCTGTGGGTGGAAAGGCTGGAGGGCTCGGGATGGTTTGTCGGGGGGGTTCGAGGGTTCCCGGGAACGTTGTGAGGGGTCCCTGAAAGGACTCGGGGGGGAGGTTGAAGGTCCCTGGAGGGTTTTGGGAGGCTCTGATGGGAGTTTTGTTTTCTGAGATTTGGGGTGTCCCAGGTGGGCTTTGGGGCTCTCTGGGGAGGTTTGGGGTTCCTGGGAGGCTTTGCAGAGACCTTGAGGCAGTTTTGGGGTCTCTGGGGGGTTTAAGGTGTCCCAGACGGTTTGGAGGGCCCGTGGGGGGGATTGAGGGTCCCTGAATGGGCTTGAGCGGTCCCAGGTGGGTTTTGCGGGTCACTGAGAGGGTTTGGGGGGTGCTGGGGAGGGATGAGATCTCTGAGGGGATTTGAAGGGACCTGGAGAAGGTTTTGATGGGTCGAAGGGGGATTTCAGAGGTTTTGAAAGGATTTTACAGGGTCCCCTAAAGCCCAGCAATGGGGTTCAAGGGGTCCCCCAGCCCCCAGGGGAGGGCTCCTAGGGATGCCCCCCAAAATCCAGAGGGGGAGATGTACCACAGCCGGGTAAGGGGATCCCAGTGCCCCCAGTATATCCCAGTGACCTCCCAGTTACCCTCAGTATGGCCCAGTAACCCCCTCAGTGACCACCCAGTGTATCCCAGTGACCTTCCACTGCCCCCCAGTATGGCCCAGTGATCCTGCAGTGAGCACCCAGTAACCCCCAGTATGGCCCAGTAACCTGCCAGTGTCCCCCCATGTGTCCTGGTATCCCCCAGTAACTCCCCAGTGCCCCCCAGTGTGCCACAGTTCCCCCCCAGTCCCTCCCAGTGCCCTCTCAGAGGGCTCCTGAAAGCCTGGTGAGGGGGGGCACGGAGAAGGGGAAGCCTGGACAGTGGGGACCCCTGGGATCCCCTAGGACAACAAAGTGGAGAACCTGGAGAGGGGGAATTTCTGGGAATGCAGTATCCCGAAGGCAAGAATCAGAGGAGAAGGGAGCCTTGGGACCCCCAACACTCCCAGCATCTTCTAGGTAGAACCCCCAGCATCCCAGACAGGAGAGACTCTCTGAACCCTAAAGGGGGGAAACCAGAGAAGGGGAAATCTTAGGAGAATTTTTTTGGGCTCATCTTCATATTTTAGAGTATTTTTTAGGTGAATCTCAACTTTTTTCAGTTTGGGGGGGCAGGAGTCTTCTCACTCTTTCTTATAGGCTTTTGCCTGAATGTTGATGATTTGGGTTTTTCTGGGCTAAATCTTGGTGTTTTGGAGGTTTTTATGGACACAGGATGCCCAGTGAGTTCTAGAGATGGACTTGGGCAGGAGGAACCCCCAAGCCAACGCGCTCAGCCCTTGTTTTCCCCCCATCAGGATTTGTCCTTCCCAAAGCTTGGGCGGATGGAGGAGGAGGCTGCGAGGAAGAGGAAGATGCCTTGGGCCCCCCAGGCAGGTGAGGAGGAAGTCAGTGTCCCTTTGGGCGGGTGTTGTGCTGGCTCTGTCAGCCCAGCATGGCCCCGGCTGCAGGACAACCCCGCTGGCGCCGCCGTCCTGCCGGGGCCGGAGTTGGGGGGATGTCCTTGGCCTTCCCTGTGGGCCGGAGGCAAATCCCCTGCCTGTCCTTCTTGCTTCCTGCCCCAGGCCCCGAGCTGAGGAGGGAGAGCGCGGAGGACAAATCCCCCCGTGAGACCCTGGTGGGAGAGGCCGTTTTGAAGGGCTCCCCGGCGCAGGAAGGCAGCGGGGAGGAAAAGGGCCGGAGATCCCCCCGCAGGAGGGGCTCCAAAGCCATCCCTTGGTGCTCTGAGGAGGAAAGAGCCAGCCTGTGCCGGGAAGGCGGCCGGAGCTTGAGGGGGAGCTCTGAGCTGGTGGTCCCTGAGCAGCCTCCCAGCAGGGAGAAACCCTTCAAATGCTTGGAATGTGGGAAGAGCTTCAAGAACAGCTCCCACCTGATCCGACACCAGCACATCCACACTGGTGAACAACCCTACATGTGTGGGGAATGTGGGAAGAGCTTTAGGAACAGCTCCCACCTTCTCACCCACCGGCGCATCCACACTGGGGAACGGCCCTACACGTGTGGGGAATGTGGGAAGAGGTTTCAGACCAGCTCACATCTCCGCAGGCATGAGCGGACGCACACGGATGAGAGGCCCTTCCGCTGCAGCGACTGCGGGAAGGGCTTCAAGCGGAAAGGCAACCTCCTCACCCACCGGCGCATCCACACAGGGGAGAGGCCCTACAAGTGTGGGGAGTGTGGGAAGAGCTTCACCCACAGCTCTAACTTGACCAGACACCAACGGACCCACCGGGGTAATAGAAGCCCTGTGAGTGCCCCAACTGTGGGAAGAGCTTCGGCCGCTGCTTCCACCCCAAATTTACCCCATGATGGGGAGGCAACCCCTGGAGTTCAAGGACTGTCAGTCCATCCCTTTCGACCAGAAATGACCAGTCCCCTTTCCCAAGGACAGCTTCTTCCAACAGGACCCTTCTTGGGGGGAGTGTGGAGATTCCTTCCTTGGCTGGGGACCCCCCAGTGTCACTGCTGGAGGTTGAGAGCAGAGATCTCCCCATGAGCGTTGGTCTGGGGGAGTTCCATCCATCTCTAATTAAGAATTCTTGCTTTTGTGCCAGCTTGAGTAGAATTGTTTCAACAATTGCTTTAGTGTAGAGCACTGTCCTATCTTATCCTGTACTCCTGGTAGTTTTAGTGTTTGTATTGTACAATAAATAATTCTGATGAAGATCTTTTGTCTGATCATTTGTAACCCTAAATAACTCATTTCTATCAATAGATCTGATTTGCCATCATTAAAACCTGCGGGACAAAAGTGTTTCAGTCACAACTCTCTAATTCCTCTAAATTTAAAATGTTGGCAAGATTCATGGCTGAGATTGGATCCAGCAGCCCCCAGCACCTCACAGGAAGTTGGGATCTCAGGAGAACCACTCCCTTTCCCAAAACCTGGTGCCAAAGACCCCCATGGGACCGCTGAACCCACCAGACCACCCTCCCTTTTCCACCCTTCCCCCTCTTCCTTCCACTTTTCCATGGTCCCCTCAATCCCCAGACCAACCAGCATCCCTTTTGGGGTCCCAATC
The DNA here is from genome assembly GCF_025592945.1 of Manacus candei. Classification (NCBI taxonomy): domain Eukaryota; kingdom Metazoa; phylum Chordata; class Aves; order Passeriformes; family Pipridae; genus Manacus; species Manacus candei. Next base: position 8,119,468 of record NW_026138093.1, on the reverse strand, counting down.
CCTACTTTTTTCCCCCCTCTTTTACCCCTTCCATATCATCCCCCACTCCCCAGCCCCCTCATGCTCAGTTTGGGGGTGCCACCCTCCCCTCTTCCCACTCTTCTGACCTCTCTTACCCTTTCCCATCATCCCCCAAACCTCGAGCCCCTCCCCCCCCACCTTTGGGAGGTCCCACTCTCCTTTCACTCAGTTTGGGTTTCCAGCACCCCTTTATCCCCTCTGACCCCCCTTTTCCCACCGACCTCCCCCTTCCCACCCCCTACTCACTGAGAGCTCCTCTCCCGCAGCCAGGGGGACTCTCAGCACCACCAGTGCCCAGAGAAGTCCCCCCAGAAAAGGGGTTGGGTGGGGTCCTGGGTCGGCTTTGAGTGTGTTTGGGGATCCTTGAGAGGCTGTGCGGATGTTTTGGTGGGGTCCCAGCACCTTTTGGGGTGAGCTGGGTGCTGTATTGAGGGGCAGGTGCCCTCCCAAAGCTCCCCTAGAGTGGGTTGACACGAGGGGACAGTGAGGGGTCCCCATTCCCGATCCATCCCGGGGCCACTTCTGCCCTTCCCAAACTCGGCTCCTCCCTCCGGGTCACCCCACGCCTCCCCCCCCAACTACCCCCGAATAACCAGGACTGGGGAGAACTGGGAAGCTTTAGTGGGATCACTGGGAGCAGCCGGGCGGAGGCAGAGTGACAGCAGGGGAGGGGGGACACACGACCCCCCCAAAATCCTCACAGGGACAGGAGGGGTCCAGGCTGGGCCCGAGGCCCCGGGGAGGGGCTGTGGCCGCCGCTGGCTCAGGAGCTCTGTGGGGAGAGAAAAGGGGGTGACAGCGGGGTGGGGGGTCCCCGGGGGGGCACAGATGCTCTGGGGGGACACATGACCCCCTGGGACCCCCCTCACCTTCTGGCACAGGTAGAAGCCGAGCCCCAGCGCCAGGGAGACGAAGGCCAAGAGGAAGCCCCCGGCCCCTCCTTGGCAGCAATTGCTCAGGCTGATGGAGCCCGGCAGGGCCGGGGCCGCCGGCGGTGTCCGATCCCGGCAGGAAGCGGGGAGGGCCCGGTGGGGTCTGAGAGAAATAAATCAAGGCAGAGCTCTCTCTTTATTTTACCCCCTGGGCAGTGACCATCAAGAGCTGTCCCTGCTTCACAGCAGAAGCTCCATACACTTCAACAAAGTCTGTGGAAGAATCTCCTCTAGGAAAGTTGGCCCTGGGCTTTTATGCTTATCCAGTGATGGATCTCCAGTCACATATTCCCAGGCCAGTGAGCAGCTGATCTGTCAAACTCTGCTTCCAAAAGCAGCATGTGTGTTGGAAGGTTGGGGAACCAGGTTGGGTTTGGCACAATTCAACACTAAACCAACCCCTTGGCACCAGCAGTAACTCCCCACAGAGAGTTTGCAGTGCTTGCATTCTCCCATCAGATTCTTTTCCAGGTAGAACATCTTGATACAAGGGGTCTGTTACCACCCACCCCAGAAAGGGGGAGGTAACCAGGTTCTTATTAATAAATCCCTTGGGGTGGATTAGAGTGAAATGAGACCGAATAATTGGTGTATGAAAACATATAAGTAGGGTTTATTTTAGAACAATTTTATTTCAAAGGTAAACAGGTATGTTGCCATTTTGGGTGTTATCATCTCTATCTCTCATCTACAGCAATATGGCATAAAGGTAACCTTTAGGGAAAATGCATAAGGGAAAGGCAGGATAAGGGTGAGGGAGAGTAAGGGAAAGCAAAGCTGAGAGTGGAAAGATGTCTGTAGTCACCACCCACGGGGTCCAGAGATGGAACTTGGGAGTTGCCGCTCCAATGTCTGTCAGTTGAAGTGGGGGCCTTGATCCGTTGGGGGTGGGGGAGGGAAGCCCCCACACTCCAAGAAGTTATGAGTTATTATATCCATGGATGGTGTCCCGGGCCGTGCCTCGAGCCTCCAAGGTCTGCTGGGCCTGCGCAGAGTTCCCATGAGGGGCCTGGTAAACACGGCTCTTCTCACCTTTTCAGGGCTTGACACCCTCAGCAGCACTGGCAGGGGGGATGGGTTCAGCTGCCTCTTCCCAGCCTGCAAAAGTGCCTTGGCAGTCCTAGAATGCATAAATCATTGTGGCAGTTTGAGACCCTCAAAAATCCAATTTCCAAGTCCTAGCCCCCCCCCCAGTTTGTTTCAGTGTGAGAGGGTTTTCAGACAAAACACAGCTCAGTATGGGGGGAAAGGAATTATATTACAGTTTATTACTTACACAAATAAATACTATAATACATTATATACACAATTCTAACTATCCTGTGGAAAAGCAATATATTTACATTAGATCAAATCCCTCCTTTCCCTCCAATAAAAGTTCTGAAGGGAAGATGAAAAGATGCTTTCCACTTTCAGGGCAGCAGTGTCTCTCCTCTTCAAGGCAGCAATCATAGCTGGATTTGTCGTAGCTGGAAAATCTCTCTCTCTCTCCATTACAACACAGGGGGCTTCTCTCACCCCTCGGCCCTTCAGCTCCAGCTGGTCTCTCTCCCGTGGACTGCGAAAGCAGGGACAAGGCTCACCTCTCCACAGTCATATCACGGCGTACTGGGCACCCCTGACAGTCCCTTCCTCAGGGGATTCAAGTTCCTCCTGAGTCAGAACGTTTAGGGCTTTCAGTTCAGTTTTTGCCCCAAGTGTTCTAGCAGAGCTCCTTTGCTCCGTCTCACTGTCAGCATGGCGAAGGGGGGCAGGAAGGCCTCTTCCCCCCTCCACATTCCTCCTGGCTGTCCTGCTCCAGCTCCAGGACATCTCTGAGCTTCTCAGCTTCTCTCTCTCTCTCTCTCTAGTTGCTGCTGCATTTCAGGACTCCCTTCAGGTGGAAGTCCACCCCCTCCTGCCAAGAGGGGTCTCAAAGGGTTTGGAGAAATAAAGCCAGGCTCACCCCAAACAGTCTCTGCTGAGTCTGGTGCTCTGTCTCTCCGTCGGGCATCTCTGTGTCTCTCAGCTTGGCTCTGTGCCACCTCACTCCTGCTGACTGTCTTCTTGGCTCTCAGCCACAGCTCTCTGTCCGGTGCTGTCTCTGCCGCCGCTCCTGCTGCCCACTCACAGTGGAGAAAAACTCCCTCGGCTCTTGGCCACAGTACTCGGCCCAGTTTAACACTGTTCCAAGTTTCTACAGCCCCAGCCGGGGGGCTGGGGGGTCTTGGCCCCCAGCGGGGCTCCCTGACCCCTCTCTCTCCTCGTGGTCTCAGACCAAGACTGCTGCTCTTCTTTCAGCTACGTAATCTCTTCTTTTCTGGTCTGTTGTGATATGTTTAATTTTGCAGGGGTGCTGATTGGGTCAACACCAAGAATACCACCTCCTGGGGTTAACCACTTTCCAACTCCAGGGGAAAACCCTTTTTAACCCGGGACAGTCATGAACCATTTCAGTCTCTGACACTCCTCACCTTGGCCAGTCAGTTCCTGGGAACAGCCCTGGCAGCCCAGCCCCCAGGGGCACACAATGTGCTGCTGGGCTGGAGAGGACCCTCCTCAGCCTGGGCAGCAGGGCTGCAGGGGGGGATTCCCTGACCTTCCCCAGATGGGCCCTTCCTGCCCACCAGCTCCTGCTCCAAAGGGCTCCCACACACCCTGGGCCACTTGTCCCACTTGGGCACTTGAGCTGCCCCAGGGCATCTCTGGGCAGTGGCCAGCTCTGGGACTGCTCTGGCAAGTCATGGCCTGAAGCCACGAGTGTGGAATTTAGGAAATAGTTGAAATCTCTGCAGAACAGAACTCTTGGTGACTGCTGAAGGCTTCATGAACAGCATTGCCACATCTTTTCTTTTTTTTTAAATTCATCAATTTTTTGTAGGTGAACACCAGGACTACGAGACTTGGAAAGAGCAACTTCAGACACGGGCCTGCTGCAGCAGCGACTTCCGGGATTGAGCAAAGCAGAAAAACAAGGGCCACTTGTGATATTTATTGTAGGGGTTGCCCCCCCTGAGCTGTGTATTTTTCCCGACCCACGGGGGACCCGGGGGTCAACCATGATGTTGCCTGAAAGCTGGGACTGCTCGGGGCTGGAGCTCAGCCCCAGCACAGCCTCTCCCAAAGAAGGACAGGGCAGAGGGGCTCTGGGCTGTGGGCAGCGAGGGACAGCTGGGCTGGCAGGCGGCTCCAGGGCACCTCTGGGGCTGTCAGAGAGGGGCTGTTCCCGGGCCCTTTGGGCTTCTGGGGGCTTCTTTGGTCTGATTCTGTAGGAGAGACACAGAACTGAGGCAAGAGCAGCAGCACTACAGCTCCTGGCCCCTCAGATGGACCAATGCGGCCGCTCAGCTGGGTTGTGCCAGCAGATGACAGCTCCCGGCACGCTGAGGATCCCGGCCCTTCCAGCTGGATCCCCCTGGGTGCCATCCTCCCCCTTCAGCCCTAAGCCCCCCCAGGACTCCACCAGCCTGGCAGGGCCACTCAGCCACCCCTGGGGCAGCTCGGGGTGCTGCGCAGGGGCCTGGGGTGCGGCGAAGGCCTTGGGAGAGCTCCTGAGCAACCCGGTGCTGGAAGAGCTGTTGAGTGGGGCAAAGCTCTTGCTGGTCAGTGGGAGAAAGAGAAAAGGCAACAAAAGCCATGGTTTCTTTTAAGTTTGAGCAAACGTTATGCATTTAATGTGACTGAAGGGCTCTGAGGCCAGGCTCTGCAGTGTGGGGACAGGAAAGGGATGTCCTGGGGGCACGCAGGGCTGTCTGAACATGGAACTTCTTGAGATGTCCCGAGGAGACATGAGAGCAAAGTGGGGCCTGCAGATACCCTGAGGGCAGCTGGGCGCCCAGGGCTGAGGCAGGCCTGTGTCCCCAGGGACACCCTGCCTGTTCCTGCCTGCGTGGTGGCTCCCTGGGACCCGTTGCTGGGGGCAGGTGCCATGTAAACAAGCACTGGGACCTGTGGCTAGCGGCCAGCAGCGTGTCACAGAGGGGCCCTTTGTGACACCCACTGCAGCAGGTGTGCTCAGCACGACCGTGGCCCACGGTGGGTCAGTGTCCGTCAGGACGGCGACCGGACAGGAGAGGAGTGCGGTGCTGGCGAGAAACCCCCGACTGCAGTCCACATCTTGTCCACGACCCTTGGTGGCCCCGTGGGAACTTGGCGTTTTGCTGAGGCGTTTTGCCGAAGCATTTTTGCCTGAGGCATTTGGACTGAGGCCTTTTGGCCGAGGTGCTTTGCCTGAGGCACTTTGCCTTGGCCTTTTGGCTGAGGCCTTTTGCCTTGGCCTTTGGGCTGAGGCACTTTACCTTGGCCTTTTGACTGAGGCCTTTTGCCTTGGCCTTTGGGCTGAGGCACTTTGCTGAGGCCTTTTGGCTGAGGCACTTTGCCTAGGCCTTTGGGCTGAGGCACTTTACTGAGGCCTTTTGGCTGCAGCCTTTTGCTGAGGCCTTTTGGTTGAGGCACTTTGCCTTGGCCTTTCGGCTGAGGCACTTTGCTTTGGCCTTTTGGCTGAGGCACTTTGCTGAGGCCTTTTGGCTGAGGCCTTTTGCTGAGGCCTTTTGCCTGAGGCGCTTTGCCTGAGGCGATTTGGCCGCAGCATTTTTCCCGAGGGTGTTCGACTCCACCATTCGGACGCCCTCCGTAGGCAGGCTCCCCTGTGTTCTTTGATTCACAGGATGGAGAGGAGACCCCCCGCCTGCCCCAGGCAGGCCTGGATGGAAGACAGCTCTTCCCAGGAGAGCCGCTCTCCAGGTCTGCAGCTTCCGTCCTCCTACGAGGTGACCACCATGCAGCCCCTCAAGCTGGGTGAGTGAGGGGCCCTGTGGGGCTGGGCAGGGCTGGGGCCCACCACCACACCCTGTAGCACACCGGGATCCCACTTTCCTGGTCAGTTGACAGTGGGGGTCCTGGAGTCAGCCATGATTTTGCCTGAAAGCTGGGACTGCTCAGGGCTGGAGCGTGGCCCCAGCACAGCCTCTCCCAAAGAAGGACAGGGCAGAGGGGCTCTGGGCTGTGGGCAGCGAGGGCCAGCTGGGCTGGCAGGAGGCAGCCGTGCTGTGGGAGCCTGGGCCTTTCCTGCCTGTCTGCCATTGCCTTCCTCAGCCTGGGGCACTGGGGCTTTCCCAGGCATGGCAGCTCCTCTGCCGGGCACCCTCCAGCCAGGAGCTGCAAGGGAAGGCTGTGCCAAGGCAGTGGGCAGAGAGCTGGGTGGAGGGCAGATATCCTTTGCTCCCTCCTCTCGCTGGACCCTCTGCAGCTCTCCCTGCTCTTTCACCCCTTAGATTCCAGCTGGTTGCCCATCTACAAGGAGGAGCAGGAAGCTGTTGATTCCATCCTGGCCTTTGTCACCAGCCCCAACAAGGTAACTGCAGCCAGCTGGAGGGCGGCTGTGCTGCTGTCTGCTGGCAGGGGCTTTGCTGCCAGGCTGCTGGAGGGGTGCTGGCAGGGCAGGGCTGCTTCTCCCACAGGGCACTGCACCCCCAGTGCTGCGGTCCCGCTGGCTGTGTCCGCCCACTCACAATCCATGTTTGTGTCTCTGTCCCCTGGCTGGCAGGAGGAGAGAGACAAGGCCACATTTCTTCGGAGCATCTCCGTGCTGTGCCGAAGCGCCTTGAACCACGGCCTGACCCAGGGCCTGGACCTGTTCTGCGACATGTACCAGCTGGCAGAGAACATCAAGGTGAGGGCACTCTGGGCAATGTGGCGAAGGGAGCAAAGCCCCCTGGCACAGGCAGCCTGTGTGGACAGCACTTGGGCGGGTCAGGGACTGGAGGCCCTGGGTGCTGGCAGCTGCCAGCAGGTGCCATCCCGGTTTTGCTCTGCAGGCGCTGCTGGAAGAAGAGCCAAGGGACCAGCTGTGCACAGACCTTCGGCATCTTTCCATGCTGGCTCTGGAGAAATTGAGGTACCTGCCCATCCGTCACAGACCCCCTGGCCCAGAGGTCTGATGCCACCCGCACGAGTTGTCGAGGGGCTGCTCCCAGCACCCGTATGCAACCAGTGTCCTGCCCTCTCCCTGCAGCTTGGTGGACACAGCGCTGGAGGGCAAAGCCAAAAACCTCCTCCATGCGTGTTTCTCAAGTGTCTTCTGGCTGCCTGCAGAGAAGGAAATGCCAAAAGAGGACCTTGCCCTCTACATCAAGGTAAGTGCTGGGGGAGCTCCAGGGGCCTCCAGCCCCTCTGGCCTGCTCCCTGGCTATCCCATGCTGCCACAGGAGCAGGGATACCAGGCAGGGCAGGGTACTTCCCCCCTCGTGCCTCTGTCCCCTTCCCGTGGGCCTGGCTGCATCCCGTGCCACAGGCTGCTCTGCCCTCGCAGATTGTCTATGCCCATGTCTCTCCCGGGAAGTGTGGGCATCCTTCTCCTCCTCCTGTGGCACGGGGGGTTCAGATGCCTCTCCTGGGGCTGGGAGGAACAGCAGAATGACTGCCATTGCTCTCTGTGTTCCTTGCAGACCCTGAACTCCATGGACAGCATGCTGAGGACAATGGTGCTCAGCTTTCCTGCCTCTCGAGTCAGCGAGGAGCTGCAGGGCATCTTGGAGGTCTGGCACAAGCAAAAAGGGGGGGAGTCCCAGAGCTGTTCCTCACCCTGGAGGGGAGGGTTTGCCCACTCCTGACTGAGTGGTGCCCAGAGCAGTGCTGAACAGGCAGAGTGCCCTGCAGGGAGGGTGCCCACCTCCTGTGGGGAAGCAGGGGCAGGCCCCAGGCTCTTGTGGAGCACAGGGGCTGCAGAGGGTGGCACCTGCCCTCCTGCCTGGCCATGAGGTTGGCTCTGGGGCCTTTGTGCCCGACCTGGGTGGGAATCCAGGGGCAGACACCCCACTGCAGGCTTTGCTGGAGGGGAGAGGAAGCCTTGAGGGATGGGGCGAGTGCAGCCCAGGAGTGGAGCTGTGCTGCTGCTGGTGTTGGAGTCTGCTCCCAGGGCTCACCCGCTGCTTCTCTTGTCCCAGCTGCTGCTGGACTTCACCAGATCCGAGAGAGAGGCTGTGAGGGAGAGGGCCATGGCAAGGATCGATGTGCTGGCCTGTGTGCTGTCCGACTGTTCCACTCTGCAGGTAAGGACCAGGCCCCCTCCAGCCAGGCCCTGCCCCCATCCCTGCTGCTCTCCATGCCCAGGCTGCTGCCCACATGGCTGCTCTGAGAGACGGGGACGCAGGGCTCTGCAAAACCTGATCTCCCCAGGAATCCAGCCCTGGGCAGACTCTCGAAAGGGGGGCTTTGGCACCACCTTTGTGCCCTCAGCCCTTCTGCTCATGCCTCCCTCATCCAGGCCCATGCCAACGTCAGAAGAGGCACTGCTGGACCTGTCTGCTCTGGGGAGATCCAGCTCCCTCTCCTAGGAAAGCTGCTGGGGCGTCTCATCCTTTTCCGGTTCTCTGAGGAGCAGACAAGCTGTGCAGCTTTCCATGCTCTTTTTGCCCTGGCTGAGTTCATCTGTAAGTAAAATAGGCAGAGCAGTGCTGGGCTTCATCTACTCTGCACACAGACATCTCCTGACCCCCTTTGCCCCTCCCAGCTGCTTCCCAGAGCTTCCCAGCTGCCACTTTGCTGCAGAGCCTGAGCGCTCTGCTCAAGGCCAGGATCTGTTTGCTGCTGCTCTCCTTCCTCCCCTTCCTTTCAGGATTTTGCAGCCTGCTGGTTTGTGGGTCCCACAGCCAAAGCCCCTCTTGACTTCCCTGTCCCAAAGCCTGGTGGGGAAGAGCAGATCCCCCACCCTGGCTGGTCCCTCCAGTGCCTGTAGCAAGAAGCTGTTCCTGATGCCCTCCCAAAATCCTGGACTGCTCCTGTCCTGCCCCCTTGCCAGCAGATGCCAGGGCAGTTTGGTGAGCTTACTGGCAAAGCTGCTCTGCCTTCCTGACTCTTGTGTATTTGCCCCGGTGTTTAGTTGAATCCAGGCTAAAGGACAGAGCAGGCCAAGTCCACCGGAAAGCTGTGACCACCTCCGTGCTGTGTTCTCTGAGCCCCAGGGACTGTGCCAAGGTAAGGAGCTGTGCCCTTACTGGGACTCCTGTCCGTGGCACCAGCAGGGCACTGCTGTGAGCCAAAGGACCCCGCAGCAGTGGGGCTGGCGTGCACTCAGCTCCCTGGGGAGAGGGTTCCTGCCATCCTTGAGCAGGGACAGCACGAGGGCTGCACTCCAGTGGCCCAGCAGCAGCTTCAGCCCCAGCAGGAGCTCCAGTGCTCCTGGCCACCAGCAAGTCCCTGGTTCTCGGTGGGGCCAGCAACCTGTACCCATGAGCCCTCCTCCCCCAGCAGGAGGGCCCTCTCTGCTCATCCTCTGCCATGCAGGGACTGCAGGCACTGCTGCCAGCTTTGCTGTGGGCACTGCTGTCAGCAGTGGTGGGCACGTCCGACCAGGGCCGCTCGAGCTGCTCAGCCAAGCAGCACCGTCAGGGCACTCAGCGTGACGTGTCTTCCTTCCTTGCTGCCATAGGCCTTTGGAAAATACCTGCAGTCCCACGAGAGGACGGATGTCATCCTCGTGGCCATCGAGGCCATGGGAGATGCCAGCATCCTCGACCAGCAGGTGCCCAGCAGCCTGCTGGATGTGGCCTTGGAGGACCCGGACGTCTGGCTGACGGACGTAAGTGACCTGTGGCTGCATTGTCGTGCCCTTCAGCCCTCTTGGGCCTTGTTCCTCCCTGCATCCCTCCCTCCCGAGCACAGGGGACTTGGGCCCCCCAAGCCACCTCCAGGCAGCAGAGAGGAATGGGAAGGGCAACTGAGCACATGGCTGCACTCCAGGGGCAGTGCCATCCTCACCTGTATTCCCTGCAGGCACCCAAGATAGTCAGCAGCATCCTTGAGAGCCTGCCATACTGCAGCACACAGGCAGCGTGGGAGAAAGCGGAGTCACTGCTTCGCCTGATGACCAACCTGTACCCCACCACAGTGGTCATCCTCCTGTGCAAGGCAGCTCTTCAAGGAGACAGGTACTGGCCCTGATGGCCTTGAGGGTGGGCTTGTTCCCTGTGGGGAGAGGGACCCCGAGACTCTCTGGCTGCCAGAGCCAAGGAATGCTGCAGAACAGCCTGCAGAGTCAGCCCCTCCATCCCCCCATGCTTTCCAGCCCTGCTTCACAGCAGCCAAAGCTGGCCCAGCCAGCCCAGAGCCAGCACGGTGCTCCAGCCCCACGGGGAACACGCCCTCAGCCCCGTCCTGCCCGCGCGGGCAGGGCCCCCGGGGACGTGCAGCCAGGGCTCCAAGGGGCAGGTTCTGGGGGGCTGCTCCAGGCCACAGCACTGTGGCTGAGGCAGCCCTGCTGACAGTGCTCTGCCTTCCAGCACTGCGCCGGAGCTGTGGGAGCTGATGTCCTCCATGCCGGAGACACTGGCCAAGATCTTGGAGGGCTTTGCCAACCTACTGCACAGACAGTGCTTCCGCTGCTCCGCAGAAGGCCCCCGCACCCAGCCCATGGCTGTGAGTGACCACCAAAGGCCCTGGTCCCCTCCCACCAACCCCGCAGGCTCTGCCAGCCCCTCATGGCTCTGTTTGCTCCTGCAGTCATCCTCCAGGAAGGCTGAGTGGGAGGAGTTGGCTGATGAGCCCGACCTCGAGAGCCATCAGGGCTGTCCAAACGTGAGGACGGCCAGGCTGCTGCTGGAAGGGCTCGTCGGGCTGTCGCAGAGAGCTGAGATGGTGAGCAGGGCGGTGTCAGGGGCAGCCCTGTCGGCAAACGGGGGCTGGGGCTGGGTGGAAAGCAGTGGCTTGGCCTGGCCTGGGACTCACAATGTGGGGTGACTGCTCCAAATGCCCTCCCTGCCACGGTGGGGCCTGGGGTGGCTGCCTGGGGAGCTTTTCAGGCACGGCCCTCTTCACCCAATGGACATCTCTTCTCTCTACAGGCAAGAAACATTGAACTCTTCCTGCCGGGCATGATGAAGATCCTGCAAGTTGGCAGCGAAGATGCCAAGATGAAGATCCTGCTGGCCTTGCGAAACGTTCTGCGTCAGCTGAAGAAGACCAAGGCCAGCTTCATTGCTGTGCAGCTTGTGGGGAGGCTCCTGCCCCTCTTTGACTCGGTAAGGCTGATGTGGAGCCTGAGCCCCTCAGATGGGCACTGGGCAATGACAGCTGCCCTGCAGCCCAGCCCTGCGAGCAGCACTTGGAGCCAGCTCTGCTCCCCTGGGCTCTCCTGGGATGGCTTCTGGGCCGTGCAGCCCAGTGCTGCTTCTTCTGGGATGTGAGGCTGGAGCCGCTGCCCTCCCCGCAGCCATGATCACGGCCCTCTGCACTGTGGGCAGGGAGCTGCTGTTTGCAAAGCTCCCTTTTCCTGCTTCCTGCCAGGAGTGCAGCGAGCTGCGAGAGCTCTCCATCCGCATGCTCACAGAGCTGCTGCAGTTGGTGGTCCGCAGGGATGAGAAGAGGATGAGGAAGGAGGTGTGGCGAGCACTGGTGCCTCTCCTCTTCCGCATGAGTGACCAGGTCCCCAGCGTGGCCAAGGTACAGGTTTGAAGGCTGAGCCCTGACACACAGAGGGCTGAGCTGACACCCCCAGGGCTCCTGGGCATCGGGGCAAGGGCAGCTGGCAGTGGGCAACGCTCCCCCAGCACAGCCAAAGAAGCTGGCACGGCCCTGTACAACACCTGCCCTGCCTGCTCCTGCAGGGCTCGGCAGCAGCCCCTGACTCCCACGGCCTGAGCAGGGGCATCCCCACAGGCTGTGTCAGAGGCCAGGCCTTTGAGCTTCCACGCCTGTCCCCCAGCGTTGTCCCCAAAAGGTTCCCAGACATTTGGGCTAGGGCATGTCCCAGATTCCTAAAGGCAGGATCCCCCAGGAACAAAGCCAAGATGTCTCCTTGCCCAGGCCCCCAGGCCATCTCTCAGCTCATGCTGTCCTGCAGGCCTCCAGGGAAGCCCTTCTTGCTGCCGCCGAGCTGCTGAAGTGGAAGACGCTCAAGCACCTGCTGCAGAGAGAGCGGCTGTGGGAGCTTGGAGCGTGCTTGGTAAGGACAAGCTGAGGGGCCCGAGCTGGGGGAGGGCTGCTCCCATCCCATGTCTGGGCTGGGGGCTCTGCAGCTGGGCAGAGCCTGGAGCTGCATCCCTGTTGCTGCCCTCAAGAACAGAGCCCCAGGGGCTCTTCTGCTGGCCCCTGTCCCCTCCCTGTAGCCAACAGGAGGGGAGGCCTCTCCGTCCCAGGAGGTGCTGGCGGGAGGCACTGCTCCAGCCAACTGCCCCAGTGACAGCCCTGGAGAGACATGCCTTGTTCTCTCTGCAGCTTCAGAACAGCAGGAGCAGGGCTGAAGACTTCATCCACCAGAGCCTGCCCTACCTGCAGGACCCTCAGGCCAACGTGCGCCTGGCGGCCGTCAGGTTCATTGGTGAGTGCCAGCCCCTGCGGTGCCTCTGGGGCAGCCTGGCCCCTGTGCCACTGCTGCCCCAGCAACGAGGGGCAGTCCTGGGGCTACCCCAGCCCCGGTCACCCTGGGTAGGGCCTTGCCTCCCTCTGCCAGCCTTGCCCACGCAGCGGGGCTTGGTGACTGCCTTGCTCAGTCCCACTGCCCTGAGCTTCTGGGGACTCCTGGGCTCAGCCCTGCTGAGGGGGAGGAGGTAGGTCTGGGGACCCTGCTGCTGGGAGCAGGCTGGGGAGCAGGGGCTAATGGAGCTCTGTGCCCAGGACTCATCACACGGCGCCTGAGGGAGCAGACCACGGAGAGTCAGGCTGACATCCTGAGCGGTGAGTGGGGAGCGCGGTCTGTTGGGAATCCAGAGGTTCTCTGCAGATGGGGGGTTTTATCTGGGTTCTGTTTCTTTCTGTCACAGCACTTCAGCCCTTGGAGAGAGACTGGGACATCTCTGTCAGCTCCCTGGCAGCTCGGACAGCCTCCATTCTGAGGAGTCCTTTCGTGCAGCAAAGACCAAGAGGCCTCCTGCGAGCACTGCGCTGCTGCTGGCTGTGAGCCCGGCAGAGGTGCAGCTTGCCTTGGCTAAAGGACTGGGGATGAATAAAGCTGCAACAACGTGCCCAAAGCCCTGGTGTCCTTCAGCTGCGTGGTGCTGAGTGTGCCGAGCCGACCGTGTCCTTCCTGGGCTGTCCCGCAGGCAGCGGGACGCTCCCCCCTCAGCACCCCTGGCCCCAGGCTTGTGGGACAAGCTGAGCCCTGGATGGGGCTTTCCCCGGGAGAAGCCACCTTGGCTAAAGGACAAGCTGCTGCCTGAGCCTTCTCACCCCATTTCAGGGCCACTGCCAATGTCACCCTGCCCTCTGCCAGTGTGAAGCTATTCCCCTTGTCCTGTCACTCTAGGCCCTCGTCCAAAATCCCTCTCCAGCTCCCTTGGAGCCTCTTTTTGGCACTGGAAGGGGCTGCAAGGTCACCCCAAAACCTTTTCTTCTCCAGCCTGGGCAGCCACAGTTATCCCTGTGTCCCCACACAGTGCCCGACTCTGTGACCCCTGTGTCCTCCCAGGCCCAGCACCCCAGGAGGTGGCACAGCAGTAGGCCCTGTGCTGCAGCTACCACAGGACCAGGAGGTCACCCGGAGACATTGCCAGACTCCAGATTGTCCCACATCATGACCACTGCCTTCAAACTTCCCCCACAGCAGCTTGGGCTTCCTCCCCTCCCTGAGTCCATCCCCCCGGGCCTGCTGAGGTGGCATTTTGGGGGCAATCATGCTTATTTTGGGCAGTGGGATGTGTCAGCAGCTCTGGGAGATGGAGGGTGGCAGGTCTGGGGGGGGTTTGGGCTGAGTGTGGCTACGGGGGTTGGCTGTCTCCCCGAGGGAATGTCACAGCTGCAGGACCCAAATCCCCCACTTTCCCCAAACTTCAGGCACAGAGCCCTTTAGTTTTCTGCAGGGGGCCTCAAATTTCATTCCTGATATCCCAAACCATCCCCACAGGCCTTGAATTGTAGCTGCAGAGTCCCACGTTTCCTTGGTGGACTCCAAATTGCATCTCCGGTACCCCAAAATGCCCCACTGAGCCCTGCATTGCAGCTGTGCGGCCTCAAAGGGTCTCCGGTGGACCCCCTAGGCATAGAAGGATGGAATCAGGAAGGAACACTCAGCCCTGAGTGGGCTGCAGAGGATCCCAGAGCTCCTGGGAAGTGCTGGGGCTCCAGAGTTTGAAGCTGGAAATGAGTGAAGAGCTCTGTATTACACTTGTGGCATGGAAAGCCCTGGCAGGGTGGTTTCTGCTGGGGGGCCTGGGGTGCACTGAAGGCCTCAGGAGGCTTTGTGTGTGATCATGAGGAAGCTTTTCTTGATGGAAATGGTTGTCAGGCATTGGAAGGGGCTGCCCGGAGAGCTGGTGGAATCCCCATCCCTGGAGGTATCCAAGACAAGACTGGACATGGCATTCCCTCAGTGCTCTGCTCTAGTGGACAAGGTGGGGATGGGTGTAAGTTGGGACTCGATGATTTTGCAGGTCTTTGCCAACCTAAATGGTTCTGTGATTGTATGATCTGGCCTGAAGACAGCTGCAGGGCAGGTGGAGGAGTCCTGTGGTGGGACTGTGGCCAAGAGGCCTCTCCTGGCTGCAGAAGAGCAAACCGTGGGCTTTTGTGTCCCTCGAGGGTCAAGGGAGGGCTCATGAGGTTCCAAGGAAGGGTGAGGGAGGGGGATGAAGGGGTACTGTGGGGATCAGGGGACAAACTGTGGCCTCTGGAGCACATCAAAAGGTGCCTTAGGGTGCTGAGGGGACAAACGGTCCAGGTTGAGGCAGCCCCAGCACAAGAGAGGGTTCAGAGAGGACTTGTGGGATGAGAAGAGTTCTAGGCCTGGAGGGCCGGGAAGGGAAAATGAACAAGTCCTGAGGGGATGGGATGGAAATTCAAAGTGGGGGGACTCTTTGCCAAGATAGCCTTACCCACGTCTTTCCTGGACTGCCAGTTGTCACCATTGGCTGTCCCCAGGCAGCGCGGATGCCCACACCAGCCCCCCAGGGCCGAGCGGGGCTCTGAAGGTGCCTGAGCGAGGTCACACTGGGCAGTGGCTCCAGGGCACCTCTGGGGCTGTCAGAGAGGGGCTGTTCCAGGGCCCTTTGGGCTTCTGGGGGCTTCTTTGGTCTGATTTTGTAGAAGAGACACAGAACTGAGGCAAGAGCAGCAGGACTACAGCTCCTGGCCCCTCAGATGGACCAATGCGGCCGCTCAGCTGGGCTGTGCCAGCAGATGACAGCTCCCAGCATGCTGAGGATCCCGGCCCTTCCAGCTGGATCCCCCTGGGTGCCATCCTCCCCCCTTCAGCCCTAAGTACCCCCAGGACTCCACCAGCCTGGCAGGGTCACTCAGCCACCCCAGGGGCAGCTCGGGGTGCCGCGCAGGGGCCTGGGGTGCAGCAAAGGCCTTGGGAGGGCTCCTGAGCAGCCTGGTGCTGGAAGAGCTGTTGAGTGGGGCAAAGCTCTTGCTGGTCAGTGGGAGAAAGAGAAAAGGTGACAAAAACCATGGTTTCTGTTAAGCTTGAGCAGATGTTATGCATTTACTGTGACTGAAGGGCTCAGAGGCCAGGCTCTGCAGTGTGGGGACAGGAAAGGGATGTCCTGGGGGCACACAGGGCTGTCTGAACATGGGACTCCTTGGGATGTCCCGAGGAGACACGAGAGCAAGGTGGGACCTGGAGCTACCCTGAGGGCAGCTGAGTGCCAAGGGCTGAGGCAGGCCTGTGTCCCCAGGGACACCCTGCCTGTTCCAACCTGCGTGGTGGCTCCCTGGGACCCGTTGCTGGGGTCAGGTGCCATGTCAACAAGCACTGGAACCTGTTGCTAGCAGCCGGCAGCATGTCACAGAGGGGCCCTTTGTGACACCCACTGCAGCAGGTGTGCTCAGCACGACCGTGGCCCACGGTGGGTCAGTGTCCGTCAGGACGGCGACTGGACAGGAGAGGAGTGCGGTGCTGGCGAGAAGCCCCCGACTGCAGTCCACATCTTGTCCACGACCCTTGGTGGCCCCGTGGGAATGCGGAGTTTGGCTGAGGCGTTTTGGGCCGAGGCCTTTTGGCCGAAGCACTTTGCCTGAGGCGTTTTGCCTTGGCCTTTTGGCCGAGGCACTTTGCCTTGGCCTTTTGGCTGAGGCCTTTTGCTGAGGCCTTTTGCCTGAGGCGCTTTGCCTGAGGCGATTTGGCCGCAGCATTTTTCCCGAGGGTGTTTGACTCCACCATTCGGACGCCCTCCGTAGGCAGGCTCCCCTGTGTTCTTTGATACACAGGATGGAAAAGAGACCCCCCGCCTGCCCCAGGCAGGCCTGGATGGAAGACAGCTCTTCCCAGGAGAGCCGCTCTCCAGGTCTGCAGCTTCCATCCTCCTATGAGGTGACCACCATGCAGCCCCTCAAGCTGGGTGAGTGAGGGGCCCTGTGGTGCTGGGCAGGGCTGGGGCCCACCACCACACCCTGTAGCACACCGGGATCCCACTTTCCTGGCCAGCTGACAATGGGGGTCCCGGGGGTCAGCCATGATTTTGCCTGAAAGCTGGGACTGCTCAGGGCTGGAGCGTGGCCCCAGCACAGCCTCTCCCAAAGAAGTCATGTGTAGGTTTGGACCTGGCTTCCCGCCAAGTCCCCGAGACCCAGTGAAAAAGCTTACTTCCCAGAGAGAAAAAGAAAAACAAATAGCAGAGCTAGAGCAAAAATATAGATGTACATATATCACAGTTATATCCAGTAAGAATACTCATCATGGCTGGGTTTTGCAAACGAAGATTTGGGGAGGGCACTACCCAAGTTTGTTGCAAGAGTGTTGGTGACTGAAAAGGCCAATATGAGATAGACATGTCCTGTTGCAAAAGGTACAGCAGAAAGACTCCTTAGGTGGTATATTCTGCAGGACACGATTCTTTCTGCATTGTCTTTTCTCCTCAAGGTTGATCCTGCGTGCATTCTCAAAAGCATCAGCAGTGTTATAGATGGGGTGTCTCCAGGCCTCCCGACTGGAGGTCAGAGTAGACCAGTGATGATGATCAATATGGCCAAGGCTGAGATGTTGTTTCAGGGAGTCCTTGTATCTTCTCTTTGGGGCTCCTCTCTTGCAACAGCCAGTGGCAAGTTCACCATAAAGCAGGATCTTAGGGAGGGGGTGGTTGGTCCTTCACCCTGGAGACGTGCCCTGCCCAGCACAGCTGTGTTCTCAGCAACATGGCCTCAATACTTGTGACTGCTGCTTGTTCCAGAACAGATGTATTGGTCACATAATCTGACCAGTGGATGTTTAGGATTGTTCAGAGGCAACATTGTTGGAAGCGTTCTAGGAGACGCAGCTGGTGGTGGTAGATGACCCATGATTCAGATCCGTACAAGAGAGTAGACAGCACTGTGGCTCTGTAAACACTGATCTCTGTACTTTTCTTCAGGTATTTGTTTCGCCAAACTCTTTTATGAAGCTTTCCAAAAGCACTGTATGCCTTTGCTAACCTGTTGTCTATCTCCCCATCAATCTTACCATCCGAGGAGATGAGGCTACCTAGGTATGCTGGGTTGTATCTGCTCCCAAATCACAGCCAGGGACAGTTTCACAAAGGTGCAGAAGGAGGGTTGGATGTACAATTGAAGAGCTGAGTTCAAGGAATGTGGATGCATTTTTGTGGTGCTGGTTGAGCAGCCTGGATCCATGAGAGTGATGTCAGACAAAATAACTTTGCTCCTGCAGGATTCTGTGTGTGGAATGTGTGAAATGTGGTTGTTCTTCTGGCAGGATAAGAAGTTTTGCCTTCATTGCTGTATCTAAAACGGGGTCTGAGGCTTGTGTAAACTTGAGTGAAATCCAAAGTGAATCCATCAGGCTCCATGAAATCATCCCACCTTCACCCTGCTGGAGTCTGTCCGGGTGCTCTGGTGCTGTGGCACGGTGTCATCCAGGGAGAATTTGAGCAATAAGGAACTGGGCTACAAGGCAGGTTTACAAAGAGTTTTACAAAACTGCCCCCCCTCCACAAAACCTCAGAAAATAAGTTTGTCATCTGTTACCAGAAGAATCACTGAAAACACCCTTTGTGCCACTCTGTGAACACCAAAATAATGGAATGGAGTGGACCTGCACCGTAAGTAAATCAGAGATTGTTTGTAGGAATCCCCAAATCAGAAGAAAATCCAGATCCCTCATCTGTGGTAAAATGTCCTGTGAGCAGGACTGAAATGTGCTGCACACACACGTGTTAGAGCACATCATGGAAATAGGGGAGATTGGAAAACGGTTTTCAGATTTAATAACATTTCAATTCTAACAGCTCATTTAAAACTTGAAAAAAAATGTGTAAATCCAAGGAGTTTCCCTTAAAAAATAATTAAAACGTTGCTTTTCTAGGGTTTTTGTAATTCTGTCTTATCTAGGTTTTGTAGAGGACTCAGATGTGAATATTCAATCTGCTACCTGTGACAATGCCTGACTTCACTTACAATAGTTTTAATAGTTATACACTGTTTAATCTTATTCTCATACCTGTGATCTTAGACTTGTGTGATTCTGCTGTTGTTTGTAACAGAGAATTTCCTCTGACTTCCCTGTGAGAGCTCTCCATGGAATGAACAGTAGTAATAACATTAACCATTTATAGAGGACTTTATATGTTTGAAATACAGGTTAATCTTTAAATGAGCTCAGCTTTGCTCTCAGATATGTGAGGGAACTCTTCATTGGTTTGAAAAAAATTGTTACCTGACATGCAATTTTCTTTTTTTTTCTAGCCTTACTGGGTATTTTGGAAAGGGTTTCTTTATTTTTGTAGGGCAGAATATTGTCTTATCTTAAGTTTGAGATCTTAAAAGGTTGCAAAGGACATGCAGGTTGCTGTTGTGTCCTCTGATGGTTTCAACTGATAAACTCAATGTTTCCAATCCTTTTATCTGTGAGGGGACTGCAGGCCATGCTGGAAAGCAGGTGTTACTGCAGGTGAGCTTTTCTGCTCTATGCAATGAGTTAGCTTATAAACTCCTAAGGGAAGCATTTTTCTAGTGAATTCAGAAATTGTTACCAGTGTATCACAGGCACAAGAATTAACACTAATGTTTGGAATCTGCAGTTCTCACACAACTTTTCTAGAAGATCAGTAATTTCTGAGAGCTGGCTCCTGTTTGCAGTATAGAGCAGTCAGCTCTGCAATGCATGGTTGCTTCATGTGTTGGTTGGTTTATTTTCCAAGATTTACAGGTACCATAAACTGTTGCCAAAAGCAGGTGAAATGATGAATAATATTTTTTCTCCCCAATAGCCAAAATTTTGTGTGTATGTATGTTATTGGTATAAACAGCAAGTCTTCTTTTGAGTAGGAATAAGACTTAGTTCCTAAAGGCACTGAAATGTAGCAGACACAAGGTCTAACATTTGTTCTTCTCCCCCTTTCTTGTTTTTTCCTAACAGATAACGCTCATTATTCTGTGGTAAATGATACTCAGATGTTCTGCAGCAGCAGGAAATTCAATGTGTGGGTACCATTAAAGGCCTGATTCTATTTTCTAACTCCACAGTGCAAGTGAATGCATCCAACAGCCAGGGCAGCTTGATAAGTGATGCTGTAACAATTGTCAGGCCTCCAGGAGGTGAGTGTGAAAAAGTGTTTTTTCTGTGCATGGAACAATTCCACAAACATTGTTGAACAAAATGTGATTTATTATCTCAGCTGAGGACTGGAAGTTCTGAAGAATGTGTTTGCATTAGTAGTTCTTACTAAAAAACTTGTCCTTTTTGGCTTCTAATTTGTCACATGGTTAACTTTAAGAACTAGAGCATGAAAACAGTTGTGTAGTTAACATATTGTGAAGGTGAGAGGTGTGTTATGTACTTCATTTTTTTCTGTGAATGGTGGTGTATTCTATCAGGGACAGCTGATCTGGTCCAAGAATACAGAGAGACTCACTTGCATTTTGGAACCTGTTTTAGAATAGAAGTTGAAAGTGCTGACAAGGAGCAGTTACTGTATAGACTTAGAGAATTTGTTTAATAACAGTAATAGAAACCACTGGCAATATACTGAGCCAGAATCCACCAAGTTTTTTAGCTGTAAGAAAGTCAGTTCCAATGTGCTGATTTACAGTGACTGAGGCTCTAAACCCCTCTGGCTGTTCTCTTCATAACAATTGGAAATGAGAGAATTGAGCAAATATGCCCTGAACACTGTGAGTGTTTTGTTCTGTGGTTTTGTTTTGGTTGGCTGTTGGTTCTTTTTTTTTATGTCAAGAAAGCTTTTCCATTTCTAACTGGTGTAGGTGTGTCCCTTTTGCATTCCCTTTGCATGGCCATCCTGGAGAAATAAATTTCTTTGAATAAATGCCAATGGAAACAATTAATTTAAGGCAGTTTTGAATTCTAATGTGAGAGCCCAACAACTCTTGATCTTGAGAGATGTGTAGGTGTAGCTGTTGAGTGAGAATAGTGTAGAGTGACATACATATCATTTTAAAAGAAAAGAAAAAAAAACAAAGAAAAGAGAAATCCCACAAACCTTAGAGCTCAAAATACAGTTAAACTTGAAACAGTTTGCTTGCAAACAGATGGATTAGGTTTGAGTCCAAACCAGCAGAAAGACTTCAGGAAAGTGAATAAATCCAATACAGAGTTTGTGTGACAGATGACTGAGAAATAAGGAAAAGGTCAATTTCCAGCACATTTTATACTTTTCCAATTTTATTGTCAAGTTGCACCTAATATTAACAAATAGACTTTGTTATAGAATAATAAAACTGCATCTGAGTTTCACTGCTCATTTAAGACTGAGCAGTAAGACAATGTTATTTCTAATTCCAGTGCCACATTTTAATTTTGCACTGTAAAATTTGGTAGTGAAAATTTTACCAAATGACAAAGTAAAGGATCTTTAAAGATAAGTAAGGCTGTGCAGAGGTTTATGACAGCCATTCAGACAGACTTTCTTTCATCATTAGATTGTTGTTGATCACAATTAGAAAACTTATAGCTTTGAAATGATCTTTTTTATGACCTTGTGGTAGTTTAAAAGCAATACCTCATTGGTTAAATAGGTTTTAGTTCGTGCTTCCTTTTAGTTAATGCTTTGAAAACGTGTTATCCTGATTTACACATAAAATCCTGCTGAAAAGCACGTGGCATTCCCTAGGATATGTGTGTTTAACTAGAATTAAATTAGCAGTGAGAGTGTTTAAAGAAATCTTCCATACTAGGACAATGTCTGTTTGCTTTACTATGGTGTTTTGTACAGTGACTCTTCAAATGCTCTACAATTCCATTGCATGGAAAATTATGAGTGTAATGGTGATTTTACACTGGGCTGTAATCAGTGCCTTCACACTTTGTAAATCATTAAATGAAATCTGGGTGCCACTAAAATAAGAAGAAATTTTATTTTTTACTTCAGCAGCCAAGATTTCACTTAGACAGAAGTTTTGTTTGATCAAAGAGTGAGAGAGATCTCATTAGGTACAAAATCACAGCCTTTTAATGAGTGTGAACATGGAGCATTCTCTTTTCAAGGATAAGAAAAACAATGCTGTTCCAGAAATTTCCATTGTGGGGAGTACTTGATGGAACTGGATGGAAGATTGTACAAAAGGGAGAGTGACAGAGGACAAAGGAGTATTCCATTGTAAAGTTACTGCTGATCACTGTTTTACAATTATGAGACAATTTTTTTTCCAACATGCATTTCTTTATTTACACTGTATATACTTATTTACAGTTAAAAATTTCTCTGTGGGATTTTTCTCTGTAGTTTCGAAAATGAATTTTAAAAATCTGAAATTTTATATCTGAATTCTTGAAACTCTTTGCATAATTAAAATATTTTTCCTTCATATAGCTTGTTTCCAACCAAACAGTAGCTTGGATACGATGTGAAAGGGGATATCCTTGTGCTGTAAGGAGTGGAAAATGTAAATACCTGCAAAATTCTGAGACGAGACACAAAGGCCACTGAGAGTGAAGAGAGAAAAGGAGAGAGAAAGGGAAGATACAGCAGTTTATTCTTTTCTATAGTAATGATACTTGCCAAACATACCTTAATGTCTGAGATTTCTGATGTTATTTGTTGGCTTTTTTACTGTCATCAGGTGAGTGAATATGACCTTTATGCAGAATAAGACAAGATCACAATTTTTTTTCAAACTAAAAATAACCTCTTAATTTTCAACTTGTGTTAAAGAAACCTTTTCCCAGAGTTCTCTGCTGTCTTGCCATATAATTGAAGTGAGGGAATGAAAAAGTGCCCAAATACATCAGTCATGCCAAAGTCAAGGAAATCAAGATTTGGCCTTTTGCCTGCATTTTATAGAGAAACTGTCACAACTGTCTCCCAAATAACTTTGATAGAAGAAAGAAGAAAACTGGACTTGAGTTCAGTTCGTGTTCCTCTCAGGGACGGTGTCTTTCCTGACACCGTCCCTGCTCTTCTGCACTCCCAGGGAGCACTGGGACTTTGTTTTTCAGGGTGATTTGCTCCCTTCTAGCCCAGTCTGCAGCCACTTGGGATTTCTGTCTAATCAGAAGTTCTGCTCAGCTTTGCTGAACGAGTGAGAAGCAGAACTGGCACACAAACTCTCCGTACTCTGTAGTGTATTAATCAGTAAAATTCTCCCAGTTTTAAGCAGAGAGTTGTGCTATTTATCACAGCAAATAAAGTAAGGAAGAATTAGTCAAAATGGGGCAATGCTTGTAATTCTTCTGCATATATCTGAAATATTTCTTTGTGTGAACTCCCTTTCATCACTCCATAATTGTGTTACACTTATTTGCCTTTTCTGTGACTGTTTCAGAAGGAGGGCTTTTCTGTTCTTGTCTTCACAGCTCATAACTTTTATTCCTGGGATCAACTGTCTTCTCACATTTTTAAAAAAGCAGATTTTTATGATGTGGTAAGTATTAGTGAGCACAGTATGAGTGGAGTCTTGCCAGAGATTTCATTACTACTTCCTTACGTTCACATCCTAAATTTATAGCACTGTATTGGCTTTTAAATTTATTCCTAAAGTCGTCTAGACTTTAGAGAAAAAAGAAAAAGAAGGAACAGGAAAAAATAAGAAAAAAAAAACAAAAACAAAAAAGAAAGAACATAAAAAAAAGAGGGGAAAAAAAGAGAAAGAAAAACGAAAAAAGAGGAATAAAAAAAGGAGAAATAAAAAAAGAAAGAAACGAACGAAAGAAAAAGGATATAATAAAAGAAGACAGAAAAACTAAACCCCCAAAGGCCTATCCTTTCTCGCCGCAAGGACTACAACTCCCACAATGCACCGCGCGGGGCGGAAGCCCAAAGAGGGCGGGCAGGGGCCGAGGCCGCGCGCTGATTGGCTGCGGGGCGAGTTTCTAAGGACGATGCGCGCGCAGAGCGAGCGCCATTTTGTCCGCGTGGAAACGAGTGGGGGAGAGGCGGCGTCCGCTGCGCTGAGCTGTGAGTGCGGGGGGGGCGGCGAGAGCGGGGTCTGGGGATCCGCTCGGGGGCTGCGGGGAGCACGGGTGTGGGTGGAAAGGCTGGAGGGCTCGGGAGGGTTTAGCTCGGGGGTTCGGGGGTTCCCGGGGTCTTTGTGAGGGGTCCCTGAGGGGGTTCGGTGTCCTGAGGGGACTCAGGGAGGAGTTTGGAGGTCCCTGAGTGGGTTTGGGAGTCTCCAAGGGGGTTTTGATTTCTCAGGAGACTTGGGGGGGTCCCAGGTGGGCTTTGGGGGTCTGTGAGGAGGCTTGGGGGTCCTGGGGGCCTTTTCGGGGACCTTTTATGTAGTTTTGGGGTCTCTAGGGGGTTTACGGGGTCCCAGACTGTTTTGAAGGTCCCTGAGGGGGACTGGAGGTCCCTGAATAGGTTTGGGGTGTCCCAGGTGTGTTTTGCGTGTCACTGAGAAGGTTTGGGGGGTCCGAGGGCAGGATGAGGTCTCTGAGGGGATTTGAGGGGACCTGGAGAAGGTTTTGATGGGTCAAGGGAGGAATTTCAGGGGTTTTGAGGGGATTTTGGGAGGTCCCCTAAAGCCCAGCAGTGGGGTTCAGGGTGTCTCCCAGCCCCAAGGGGTCCTAGGGATGCCCCCCAAAATCCGGGTGGGGGGAGATGTACCACATCCTGGTAAGGGGATCCCAGTGCCCCCAGTATATCCCAATGACTTCCCAATGACCCTCAGTACAGCTTAATAACCCCCTCAGTAACCACCCAGTGTGTCCCAGTGACCTCCCACTGCCCCCCAGTATGGCCCAGTGATCCTCCAGTGAGCACCCAGTAACCCCCAGTATGGCCCAGTAACCTCCCAGTGTCTCCCCATGTGTCCTGGTAATCCCCCAGTAACTCTCCAGTTCTCTGCCAGTGATCCCCAGTGTGCCCCAGTTCACCTCCAGTCCCTCCCAGTGTCCCTCAGTAACCCCCCAGTGCCCCCTGGTTCCCCCCAGTGTGTCCCAGTATCCCCCAGTAATCCCCCAGTGCCCCACAAAGCCCCCCGACTGTCCCCAGTGTGTCCCCAGATGCCCTTGACCTTTCTGTGAGCGTGGGGGGGGGGCGTTTTTGTTGTCAGAGGGTCAAGGGGGGGGCTCCTGGGGTGAGAATTAGGGTTCGAGACATCAGAGATGGGGTTTGGGGACAGTGGGGAGGGGTTTGGGAACAGAGGAATTGGGGGTGTCAAGGGGGGAACTGGGGCTGTGAGGAGGCCCTGGAGACATTGGAGACACCAGGGGGGTCTTCGGGTGTCAAGGGGGGAACTGGGGACACCAAGAAGGTCTTGGGGACACCAGAGGGGGTCTCAGGACTCACCTGCTTGTGGTGCAGTCCCTCATGTCCCCCCCTGGCCCTTTTAACTCCTCCCAAATGTCTCTTAACCTCTATTTTCCCTTTAATCCTCTCCCCTCATAGATCACTTTGATGCCCCAGTGCCCCAAAACCTGTTTTAACTCCTGCAAATGCACCCAAAGCCCCCCAAGCCCCCCCAAATCCCCATCCAACCGCCCCCAGATCCCTTCAAATCTCCCCAGTGCCCCCTCGAATCCCTCCCAACCCCCCCAAAGAGGGATCACCCAGACCTTGGGACAGGAACACAGTGGGCTGTACTGGGGGCACTGGACTGTACTGGGAGGGCCCTGGGGGGGGCTCAGGTGTCCCACGAAAAGGTGGCCCAGCTCCAGGAGAGATCTGGGGATCAGTGAGGAGGTCCTGGTCTGTCCTGGTCTGTACTGGTCTGTCCTGGTCTGTACCCCCAATCCCCAAAGCCCCTCCCCAGCTCCCCCAGGACCCTCCCAGACTCCAAAGCCCCCCAGGCCCCCCAGGCCCCTGACATGGTCCTGCTGCCTCTTGAGCATCTCCAACTCCTGCAGAACCAGGCATTTCATCAGCAAATGTGCAGGTGACACCAAGCTGGGGGTGTGTTGATGTGCTGGAAGGCAGGAGGGCTCTGCAGAGGGACCTGTGTGAGGAAAAGTGTGTCAGCAGGAGCAGGGAAGTGATTGTTGGGCTGGACTGAGCGCTGGTGAGGCCACCCCTGGAGTGCTGTGTCCAGCTCTGGGCCCTGAGTTGAGGAAGGCCCTGGAGGGGCTGGAGCAGGAGCAGGGAAGAGCAGCGAGGCTGGGGAAGGGAGTGGAGCACAAGTGGTGTGAGGAGAGGCTGAGGGAGCTGGGGGTGTTGAGGCTGGAGAAGAGGAGGCTCAGGGGAGACCTCCTGACTGTCTGCAAGTCCCTGCCAGGAGGTTGGAGCCAGGTGGGAGTGGGGCTGTTCTGCCAGGAAGCAACAGCAGGACAAGAGGGCTGGGTCTTGAGCTGTGCCAGGGGAGGTTTAGGTTGGATATTAGGAAGCAATTTTTTGCTGAGAGAGTCATCAGGCCTTGGAATGGGCTGGGCAGGGAGGGAGTGGAGTCAGCATCCCTGGAGGTGTTGAAGGTGAGAGTGGATGTGGCCTCAGTGCCATGGTCTGGGAAGCACAGCGGGGTTGGATCCAGGGTTGGACTTGATGATCTCAGAGGTCTTTTCCAACGTGGCTGATTCTGTGATTCTGTGATTGCCATTCCTGTGGCAGCACATGCTTGAGGCTCCATCCCCAGGGTGATAGAGATGTCTGTCCATATCTATCTCCAAGGTTAGTCTGTAAATGTGTGGTGTTAGAAAAGCAGGCTGAGTTGTGGGCTGGTTGTAGAAGGAGAAAGAAGCCCAGAGGCCAGTGGAAGCAGGCAGCCCTCAGCTTGCACCTGATGTCCCCTCCCTGCAGGTTCCTGTCCTTGAGCCCAGGCCCTGAGGTGAGGCTGAGAAGTGGCGCGGAGGTGAGCCCAGAGCTGTCCCTGAGGTGAGGCTGAGAATAAGTGCAAGGCAGAGGTGCTGCTGAGGAAGGAGAGCCCCGTGGTGGGGAAGACAAGAAGCCGTGAGAGCCCCGAGCAGGTGCTGTGTCCATCCCCTGTGTGCCAGGTGAGCTGGGGCTTTGCTGCAGAGCTGCGGGCGCTGATTTGAGCGTCTCCAAGTGCTGAGATGGTGGGCACCCAGGAACACAAACTGTGCCTGGCCACGGAGCCTGCAAGGAGGAGCAGAGACAGCCCTGGCAGTGTGGGGGGGCAGGTTGTCCCTGTGCCTTCCCCTGCAGGCCCTGGCTGTCCCTGCTGGGCCCCTGTCCATCCCCATCAGGTCCCTGCCCGTCCCCCCGGGCTGAGCTCCCCCCAGGAAGTGCCGTGGAGCTGAAGCTGCTGCCATCCCCCCCTGCAGCCGCTGCCCCAGGCAAGGGAGCAGCAAAGGCAGGGCCAGGAGCAGAGGCAGCAGCAGGGGAGCCCTGGGGGGGCCGGGAAGCTCTTGTGTGGGTCAGGAAAGAGGCGCTGGGCACGAGGCCGGGGCTGTGCTGAGCAGGCCCAGCCCTCACATCCCCCCAGCCAACACCGGCTGCCCGGGGGGCTTGGGGGGGACCCCCAGCCCGTGTGCCCCACACTGAGCTGGCAGAGAGAGAGCCAAGGGACAGGGCCACGGGCAGGGCCACGGGTGAGGGACAGGCAGGGCCATTGCAGGGCCACGGTGAGGGCACAGCCTGTGGCAGCAGAGCTGCCCAGGGCCGGGGGCAGCCGGGGGTGTTGGTACCAGCCAGTGCTGGGGCCGAGCAGAGCACGAGGCCTCTTGCAGACCCCTGGGGCAGCCTCCCACTTGCCAGCCCCACCCTGGTGGGGTGACACTGTCCCCTCCCTACAGGACACTCCCCCTAAAAACTTTCAAGGGGGCCTTTTGTGTATATTGCTGATTGATGCTGGGGACCTGAGGGAGCCTCTGCAATCCCATCCATGGGGCACAATCTCCTCTGCAGAGCTTGACTCCCTGCAGACTTTGCAGGGAAATCTGTGCTGGCAGCTGCATCCTGAGCCCGAGGGCAGTTTGTATCCCTGAGTGCTGATCAATCCTGGGGACCCAAGGCATCCTCTGCTGTTCCATCCATGCAGCAGGAGTCACCCTGCTGCCCTTGACTCCCTGCAGAGGAACAAGTGCCATCTCTCTGGGAGAAGCCAGATGCTGCCCCCCAGGCCATCAGAAGTGGTGCTGAAGCCTCTTTCAGCCCAGCCCTGGGTGCAGTTTTCTCATCCCCTCACTGAGTGCCCGCTCCCCCAGCTGGCACTGACCAACCAGGGCGTTTGGCACACTTGGTTTGGTGGTTTGGAGAAACAGCCCCAGACTGGCAGGGGGCCAGAGAACCTCGAGGAACAGCCCTGGAGTGTTTTAAGTGACACTACATTAATACAGCTTTTGATTAATATATAGTAAGTCAATCAAGTGCTCATGAAATGACATCACTCCCCTCATCCTCACAATTAAACACCATGTTTTTGGGCTGAATCTTCATATTTTGGAGTATTTTCTGGCTAAACTTTAAGTTTTTGCCGTTTTTGGGGAGGGTTGCTATTTCTGAAGGGGTTGCTATTTCTGAAGGGATTTTTTGCCTGAATCTCGATGGTTTGGGTTTTTCGGGGCTGAATCGTGGTGTTTTGGGGGGTTTTATGGATACAGGATGCCCGGTGAGTTCTAGAGATGGACTTGGGCAGGAGGAACCCCCAAGCCAACACGCTCAGCCCTTGTTTTCCCCCCATCAGGATTTGTCCTTCCCAAAGCTTGGGCGGATGGAGGAGGAGGCTGCGAGGAAGAGGAAGATGCCTTGGGCCCCCCAGGCAGGTGAGGAGGAAGTCAGTGTCCCTTTGGGCGGGTGTTGTGCTGGCTCTGTCAGCCCAGCATGGCCCCGGCTGCAGGACAACCCCGCTGGCGCCGCCGTCCTGCCGGGGCCGGAGTTGGGGGGATGTCCTTGGCCTTCCCTGTGGGCCGGAGGCAAATCCCCTGCCTGTCCTTCTTGCTTCCTGCCCCAGGCCCCGAGCTGAGGACGGAGAGCCCGGAGGACAAATCCCCCCGTGAGAGCCTGGTGGGAGAGGCCGTTTTGAAGGGCTCCCCGGCGCAGGAAGGCAGCGGGGAGGAAAAGGGCCGGAGATCCCCCTGCAGGAGGGACTCCAAAGCCAGCCCAGGGTGCTCTGAGGAGGAAAGAGCCAGCGTGTGCCGGGAAGGCGGCCGGAGCTTGAGGGGGAGCTCTGAGCTGGTGGTCCCTGAGCAGCCTCCCAGCAGGGAGAAACCCTTCAGGTGCTTGGAATGTGGGAAGAGCTTTAGGTGGAGCACCAGCCTCCTCACCCACCAGCACATCCACACTGGGGAACGTCCTTACACGTGTGGGGAATGTGGGATGAGCTTCAGTGACAGCTCCACCCTTCGCAGACACAAGCACATCCACACCGGGGAACGACCCTACCCATGTGGGGAATGTGGGAAGAGCTTCAGTGACAGCTCCACCCTTCGCAAACACAAGCACATCCACACTGGGGAACGTCCTTACATGTGTTGGGAATGTGGAAAGAGCTTCAGGGACAGCTCCAACCTTCGCAAGCACCAAGTCATCCACACTGGGGAACGGCCATACACGTGTGGGGAATGTGGGAAGAGGTTTCAGACCAGCGGGAATCTCGTCAGGCATGAGCGGACGCACACAGATGAGAGGCCCTTCCGCTGCACTGACTGCGGGAAGGGCTTCAACCGGAACTCCCACCTCATCACCCACCGGCGCATCCACACCGGGGAGAGGCCCTACAAGTGTGGGGAGTGTGGGAAGAGCTTCACCCGCAGCTCTGCCTTGACCCAACACCAACGGACCCACCAGTAAGAGAAGCCCCACCAGTGCCCCGACTGCAGGAAGAGCTTCGGCCGCTACTTCCACCCCGAATGAAGCCCCTGATGGGGAGGCAACCCCTGGAGTCCAGTGACTGTCAGTCCATCCCTTTCCACCACCCAGTCCCCTTTCCCAGGGGCAGGTTCTTCCAACAGAACCCTTCTTGGGGGGTGTGTGGAGATTCCTGCCTTGGCTGGGGACCCCCCCAGGGTCACTCCTGGAGGTTGAGAGCAGAGATCCCCCCACCAGCGTTGGTCTGGGGGAGTTCCATCCCTCTCTAATTAAGAATTTCTCGTTTTGTGGCAGCTTGAGTAGAATTGCTTCAACAATTGCTTTAGTGTAGAGCACTGTCCTATCTTATCCTGTACAGGTAGTTTTAGTGTATATATTGTGCACTAAGTAATTCTGATGAAGATCTTTTGTCTGATCATTTGTATCCCTAAATAAATTCCTTTTTATCAATAGATCTGATTTGCTATCAATAAAACCTAGGGGACCAAAGTGATTCAGTCACACTTCTGTAATTCCTCTAAACTGAAACTGTTGGCATGATCCAAGGTTGAGATTGGATCCAGCAGCCCCCAGCACCGTACAGTAAGTTGTGAGCTCAGAGGGGCCACCCCCCTTTCCCAGCCCTCCTGTGCCCAAAGGCTCCCATGGGACCGTTTATCCCACCACACTACCCCTGCTCTTTTACCCTTCTCCCTGTTCCTCCCACTTTTTCATAGTCCACTCAATCCCCAGCTCCAATTAGGATCACTCTGGGGGTCCCAATCCCCATTTTTCTCCCCTCTCTCACCCCTTCCACATCATCTCCCCACTCCCCAGCCCTCTCATGCTCAGTTTGGGGGTCCCACCCTCCTCTTTCCCCACTCTCCTGACCTCTCCCACTTATTTCCCATCATTCTCAATGGTCCCCCCCTCCACTTTTGGGGGGTCTCACTCCCCTCCCACTCAGTTTGGGGTCCCACTACCCCTTTATCCCCTCTAACCCCCCTTTTCCCACCGACCTCCCCCTTCCCACCCCCCGCTCACCCGAGAGCTCCTCGCCCGCAGCCGGGGGGGCTCCCAGCACCACCAGTGCCCAGAGAAGTCCCCCCAGAAAAGGGGTTGGGTGAGGTCCTGGGGGGGCTTTGAGTGTGTTTGGGGGTCCTCGGGGAGCTCTAAGAAGGTTTTGAGGGGTTCCCAGCACCTTTTGGGATGAGCTGGGTGCCTACTGAGGGGCAGGTGCACTCCCAAAGCCCCCCCAGAGTGGGTTTACACGGGGGGAAACAGGGGAGTCCCTATTCCCGATCCATCCTGGAGCCAGTTCTGCCCCCCCCAAACTCGGCTCCACCCCTCGTTATCCACCCCCCCTCCCCCACTGCCCCGCAATAACCGGGACTGGGGAGAACTGGGAAGCTTTCCTGGGATCAGGAGTGGCAGCAGGGGAGGGGGGGACACACGACCCCCCAAAATCCTCACAGGGACAGGAGGGGTCCAGGCTGGGCCCGAGGCCCCGGGGAGGGGCTGCGGCCGCCGCCGGCTCAGGAGCTCTGTGGGGAGAGAAAAGGGGGTGACAGCGGGGTGGGGGGTCCCCGGGGGGGCACAGACGCTCTGGGGGGACACACGACCCCCTGGGACCCCCCTCACCTTCTGGCGCAGGTAGAAGCCGAGCCCCAGCGCCAGGGAGACGAAGGCCAAGAGGAAGCCCCCGGCCCCTCCTTGGCAGCAATTGCTCAGGCTGATGGAGCCCGGCAGGGCCGGGGCCGCCGGCGGTGTCCGATCCCGGCAGGAAGCGGGGAGGGCCCCGGGGAGCGGCGGCGGCGGGCGGGGCCCTGGGGGAGCCGCCCCGAGGGGTCCCCGCCGCCCGGGGCACTGAAGGAGCCGCCCCGGGACGGGCCCTGGCGGGGGTCGCCAGAGAGGGGGGCGAGCTGGGAACAGAATCAGCTCCGGAGAATAAACCGAGGGAAACCAAAGGGCCGCGCCGGGGGAGTCTCCGCCACCCCGGAGCTGAAAGAGCTGCCCCGCGGGACGAGCGAGGAGGGGCGGCGGTGAAACAGTCGCCCGGGGTGTGGCGAGGGAGATGGGAATGGGATAAAAGAGAGAGAATAGAGAGAGAAATCGCTTTGTTCCCCCCCTCCCTCCCCACCCCAGCTCCCTTTTGTATACAGATAAAAGCAGGGATCGACATGTGCTTCCCTTCCCCCTTTTCCCCTCAGGGGATGAGAAAACAAAAGAGAAAACCTTGGGAAAGAGGGGGAAAAGCCAACTCTGCAAAACCATCTCCTCCGAGATAAGTTGTGCTGCCAAAGGAAATGCTGACTCCAGAGGTGCCCAAGTGGTGGCAGAGCCCCCACCCTGCACACTCACACACTTCAGCTCAACATTGGGGTTTTCCCCTCCCTGGCACTGCCCAGTCCAGCCCCTCCCTGGTCCCCCCATCTCCCTGCCCCTGCCCCAGCCCAGCAGAGCAGCACACTCAGGTCTGGCCCTGCAGCAGGCCATGGAGGCCATGGAGCTCAGGGACAGGCCCTCTGGGGCTGCAATGCTCAGCACATCATCAGCTCAGGCAGCTCCTGCAGCCCCAGGGCCAGCCCCGCTCCCCAGCACAGCAGCAGAGAATCGGCCCCGGGCTCCTCAGGCCCCATTTGCCATCTCCAGGGGCACTGGCCACCACCAGCACCAGCTGCAGCAGCCTCAGCCCCTCAGCCCCCACAGTGGCACCCTGAGGGCAGCACACGGACTCCAGGGAGAAACCAACAAGGCAAGGACCCTCTGGGGAGTCTGCTCCTTGGCCTTGTTCTTGAGAGCCCTGGAGAAGAAGAGCTGAGGCTTCAGGCTGTGCCCGGAGCAAATGGAGCCCCTTGTGTGGTGGAAAGAGTGCAGTGGAGCCCAGCTCATGCCAGCAGTGCCATGGCCACAGGACTGACCCAGCCCAGCCCAGGGACCAAGGCCCAGAGCACTGAGGCCTCACCGAGGCCCAGAAGGGGAGGGGGGCAGGAGAAAAAGAGCAGCTCTCAACAGGCCAAATGCTGCTGCTCCCTGGCACTGCTGCTGGGCTGGGACTCTGTTTCCCTGCCAGACTCACCAGAGGTCTCAGAAGATTGAACTCAGAGAAACAAGTCACTGAAGGATCCTTGACTTTGTTTCAATGCATTCCTCATTTACCCAGGCTCTGGGTCAAATTCAGGATGTAGACAGTGAACTAGACATGGGATGAATAATCAATATTCACTGTACACAACTTTATCCCAGGAGAAAAAACACATGAAAACCCTGACCCAGCACCACAAAAAACTGAGCAGGCAGGCTGGAACAAGGAGTCCCATTCTGAATGCTATGGAAGAGAAAACAGGCCCTTTGTGCCTTCAGAAAAGCATCCAGTCATCATTTCCCTCAGGGCATCCTTGAAGCAAAAGACTTCTTAAGACAGATGCCAGAGCTTGGCAGCAGGCTGTCCTTCTCAGCTTGGAAAATCTCTGCTAACTTACCTAACAATGGTACAAACCCCCCACATTAATGTTGTCAAACAGCTGCATCTGCAGGATTCATGTTCCAGAGTTACCTAATGCACAATTATCACACCTCTTTTTAAATTTAAAGGGGAGGAGAAAAAAAGCAGGGGGTAGGAGGAGACTCCCCACCCCAGTCATCCATCAAGTGTACATCCTGGCCACTGCTCCCAAGAAATTGAATATATGCTAAAGAGATATAAAAAGACATCAAAAGCTTTCAGATATAAAAGTGCTTCAGAAGCTAGATTTTAAGATTGCCAAGTGGGGTTTTGCCAGATTATAAAGTTGACTGAAATGCCAGGATACTGCATTTTGGAAGCAGCAGCAGCTCACATATTGCCTTGTATTAGTGGCTGAAGTGTATTGCTGATTCCAAAGCTGGACTATCATCATCTGTGAAGGAGATAAATGAATAAATGAAAATTGGCATTCCCTACCAACCCTGCTACCTTGAAGCACTCTTTTCAAGGGCGGCCTCCACAGGAAAAAAAAAGTGAAAACCACTTTATTTTGATTATAGTGCTTTCCCCAGGCAGGAATTTTTATTTCAGTTAGAATCTTTGAACCATTACATTTTCAGTGAGGCATTTTTATATTTACAGTTGACATCTTCATAGAAGAATGAAACCTTTGAGCAACAGCTCTAAAGCATGAAGGTTGCCTGCAGGAAATACTTAAATTATTTTACATCCCAATGGAGCCTGTTGTTTTTAGCTAAAATTTAATAAACCTGAAATCAATGACCTTTCTATTACTGAAAACCTGCCCTTTGGAAAACTAACTTTCCCAAAAAACATATTTTTGTGAATAAATGCCAAACAAAGGGCTATTGAAATCTAAACATTTTCTCCATTTATACCTTGTGAACATTTAGTTCCTAAATTCCCGACTGCTACCTAATGT
This sequence comes from Manacus candei, assembly GCF_025592945.1. Taxonomy (NCBI): domain Eukaryota; kingdom Metazoa; phylum Chordata; class Aves; order Passeriformes; family Pipridae; genus Manacus; species Manacus candei. The sequence goes on along the minus strand of NW_026138093.1, from coordinate 8,086,132 downwards.
AGAGAACAGTGGTGCCTTGGTTGAATCACACATCATTGATTTCAGAGTGTCACAGGGATCTCATTGACAGAAATCAATTGGAATCCAAAATCAATCAAATATGTTCGTGCACTATCATTCATTGAATTTGAATATCCCCAAATTAATTGTAAGCATGTGAAAGAACCTGGAAATAAATTTTGAAAAGGTACAAAAATAAAAAAGAGTAAACTTTGAGAAGATAATAGTGCATCTGAGCATGTTTCATGCCTGCTGGGGTAAGTTAATGGTGAATCACACCTTCCCAGCACAGGCTGAGATATATTCTTTTTGGAACATGAAAATACCCAGGGACTGAAGGCAGAGGACACACCAGTCAGTGATCCAGCATTATTTTATGAATAGCCTGTTACACACCCAATATCAAACATGCTGCCAGGATATTACAAAATGCACAAGTGTGTTACACTCTGAAAAACTGCACATTGTAAGTGAGCCACTGCACTTCAGGGAGAAAGAAAGGAGAGAATTCCTGAATCTCTACCAAAAAAAACATGAATAGATGTAGCCACTTACCCAAAGAGCTGTTCTTGTTGCTGAGGACTCCTCTCTAAACACCTTGACCTGTAATTCTGTCAAGGTAATAAATCCTCCCACTCATCACAGCACACTCAAAAGCACCCTGCTATTTAATTTCAAGGGAAAAATGGCCCAAAGTGTCTAAAACATTTCCTTTTGCTCCTGTAAAAGTGCTGGCATTTTACTTCCTTCCTGATAAGCCAGTGTCAATGGACCTGATTGTTCTTTTCTTATTCAAAGGACATCAGTAGTTCCAAAACACTCTCCATCTTATCAGGTGTCTGAACAGCACAGTTACTGAAAACAGTTTGTCCTGCTCCTCTCTCCTTCTGCCAGGCTATCAGATAAACCTAACTAACTCTCTGTCTTTACACACAATCAAACATAAGCTGTGTCTTCAACCCACTGCAGCCTGTTTCTGGCATGTTACAGGTTTGCTGCTTGACATCAGTTGTACCCAAAACAGCAGCAGTGAATTAGCTTAGAACAAAAGGGACACAGGATAGGAAGAAAAAAGAGAAACATTTTGTGAAGTAAGAATGATCACTCTCATCTCAGTAGTTCATAGGTATTTATCTGGTGCTACTTGAAAAAGAGCATGGAAGCAGCAGGATTCAAATGCATTCAAAACAGACCTGACAAGGGCCTCAAGAGTAGAAAAATAACTTCTTTTTTTGTGTATTTTGTTCTCCTGTCCTCTAGGAACTGTCTCTGATTTGCAAGGGGTGAGAAAGTGAAAGAAAGGAAAATGGTTACAGCATCTGAAAGCATTTAAATACCTTTACTGTTTTTGTCAGTAACAAGACTGATTTTCATGATCCAACCTTCATTTGGCATTAAAATACCCCCACAAAAACAAACCAAAAAAACACTCTCCCCCAAACAAGCCTCTCAGCAACTCTCTTTTTCATTCAGTGTCTCAGATACAGAATTTTCAGTGCTGACTACTGAGGAATAACACAAGATCAACTCTTTCAGAAGGGCCACAGCTTTGAAGATTTTGCTTCCTGCCCAGCCCTAAGGAATAGGCACAGCATCTCCCTTCCTTCTTCTCAGGATGACAGGATATCCTCGGGATGAGCACAGTGTTGGAAGAGTTAAACATTAACCTGGCTGTGCCCTGGGCACTCTCAACTGGCTAAATGGAAAGTTCTGGAATGCAGGGAGAAATCCTGAGTTGCAGCTCTTTGATTAAGTACAGCCTTCTTTAGAAGCTGAAGCTCCAGCCCCTGAGTGGAGGATCCTTCCCACCCCTTCTCCCACTGACAGTCCCCCTAAGCAATAAAATATCAAACATAAAAAGACAGTGGCATTCATCCTCCACAAAGACAGGACCAAATCCTGCAGCCAATTTGATGACAGAAAAAAAATTTAAAAGGAAATAAAGAATACACAGAAAATTACTTGATCCTTTGTTACATTTCCAGTATATGGAGAACTACACAAACTGCCAGTAGCAGAGTGCTCAGAGTACATAAAGGAGTGTGATTTAACCATTTTGTTAAATCTTGGTTTTACTAGATTTTTGTTTCCTGTATTTCTTTGAAAATATTCACGTGTGAGATTGAAAAAAGTGTTTCTTTCAAAAACAGCTCTAGAAACCAACCCAGAAATAGGGGGAGAGGGGTGAAAGAGCAGCAATAACACGTACAAGAATGGTCTGAATAAAGCAAGTCACCTCCTGCCCACCCATCCTGGCACCTGATGGGAAGGAATTTTGCAAATGCTTAGGAACAAGCTAGCACTACATTTTAGATATGACTTTTTCATCTCTACATCTCCAGGACTTTAAACTGTTTCATGTCTGTAAGGGGGGTACTTTTGAATTAGATGATCAATGGAGCATAGAGGCTTGAGAAAGGAATCATATTAGGATGTGAAACCAGACAGAGTATGGTACAATGTAACTTCATGGCACAAGCGAATTGTAAGGTCCATTGTGCTTTTTAGCAAGTCAGCCTGATATCCCCTATTATCAGAGCTGAGTTCTTCCTTGGTTTTGCTACATATTGCAAGATAGATACATCTACCCTTGAAACACAGTGGGAGAGGTCATCCATAGGGGTGAGAAAGATGCTGGTGAGAGGAAGATTCTGTGGGCAGGGGTCGCTGGCCCCTTGCCCTACAGCAGGGCATGCACAGACTGTTGCTATCAGGTGATGAACAGGTGGGGTTTGGCTGCCACTCAGGCATCACCTTATACTGGGTACTGGCCCTACGTAGTGTAATGTGGAGCTGATAAAATGGGGTGTCAGGACTGCTGGGGTGAGCGATCCTCATCCTGCCATGGAGACTGTGTTGTTCCATGGGGACGCCCGCTAAGCACGGGCACCGACCAGCTGCTGCAGATCCTGGCAGCCCTGGCCTGTCTGTGTGGGTAAGCACAGTTTATTGACAGGAAGCAACTGAGAAAGCAAATGTTTTATATCTTTTTTTGATATCCTTGTAATTCCCTTTTTACTAGTTAATATTGTATTAAAAGCCACTCATAGTATTGTTTTAATATCCTTTAAATGTTCCTTTAATTCCCTTATTACTAGTTAATACTATAATAAAAGCCGTTCATAGTATTGTATGAATGCCAATTGATAAAGTAGTTATTTTGTATTCTTTTTTAGCTTTTGATTCTCTTTGCTAGTTTTTTATTCTCACTGCAATAAAAGATTTTTTGTACTGTTTGAATGTCTGTTGTACTTGTCTTTATTCCAGGCATGTATTCAAATGAACTAATGCACAGGGGCACAGCTCTTTGGGCAGGAGACGAGCAGCACCCTTGCCAGGACTCGGGGTGGTGGCAGGTCTCCTTGGGCCAGGACTTGCTAGAGCTGCTGATTTGGGTGCAGCCCTGGCCAAAGGGCTGCCAGCAGCATTGATGCCCTTGCCCACACCTTCCTTCTCGGTGTCAGCCCCCCTGTTTAGGATGGCCACCAGCCAGCACTTCTCCCAAGGAGGCCGTGCCAGCTTGTGTGGAAGGCCCCGTGCCCTTCCTGCTGCGACTGAGTCGGCGGCCGAGGGGGCTCCTTGTGCTGCCGTGAGCAGGCACAGGAGGGAATTGTTTGCTCATTTCTTGAGCTCTTCCTACAGTTCAGGTCCAGCCAGATGAGATACTTCAGAGAGCGGATTCCCTCCAAGGTGGGGCAGGTTGGCGGGGCTGGGGTAGGCCCCAGGCCACGTGGCACTGTGTCCCAGGGCCCTTTGTGACACGCTGGGCATGGCCGGTGGGATGGAAGGGGGCAGGGTGTCCAAGGGCCCTTTATGACCCGTGGTGACAGAGGTGCTGCTGGTGACACGGCCACAGTGTCAACAGTGCTCCTCGGAGCAGGCGACGGGACAGGACGGGACAGAGCGGTGCTGTGCGGAGCCCCCGCGCAGCCAACTCGTGCCTTGCTGACCCGGAGCGTTTTGGCGGATTTTCTCATTTCCAGGTGACCTCGAGGCATTTCCACAGGATTTGGAGACCCGGAGTTTCTCCGAGGTGTCTCTAATCCCTGTGGCAGGTGCCCTTGGGACCCTTTTGCAGGACTTGGAGACCCGGAGCTTCTCCGAGGCGTCTCCAATCCCTGCGGCAGGTGGCCTCAAGGCCATTCTGTAACTTAGGGCCCGGAGTTTCTCCGAGGTTCTCTTTCTCTCTTGCAGGTGCCCTGGACACCAGACTGTGGCATGGCAGGGAGACGCTTCAGCCTGCTCAGGCTGCTCCGGAGGAAGAAGGAGGAGGAAAGCCCTGGAGCTGCTCCAGCACAGCAGCCTGAAGAGGTGCAGCAGGTGCAGCCCCCGCAGGAGGGTGAGTGCTGGAGCTGGGCCACAGGGCTGGTGGCTGCAGTCCCCTTGACCTCATCCTGTCCCATCCGCTCTGGACATGCCCAGGGAAAGGGAGGGGGGCATAGGGGCCGGGGCTGATCTCCTGGCAGCTGTGCTCCATCCACTGGGCATCCCGGGGCTGGCCCTGCCTGCTCCTGGAGCCCAGGCCTGGGCTGTGTTCTCCGGCCTCTCCCGCACACCCTCAGCTCTGAGCGCGCTCGCTCTTTGCCAGATGCAGGCCAGGAGCGGACAGAAGAGCAGCTCCGTGCCCGTGGCCGCTTCCGCAGGGCAGCACAGGTACCTGCAGCCATCCCCGCTTGGGCTGGGCCTGCTCTCACTGCTCAGCCCAACGCCGCTGTTGCGGCCCTCCAGGGGACATCCCTCTCTTCCCTGCCCTTCTTTCTCCTGCAGACATTTATGAAATTCATGGGCAGTCGGCGTAGAAAGTCCAGGGTCACACCAGCTGATGTCCAGGCCCAGCCTGACACCATCCCGACCCAGCTGACAAAGCCTGATGTCAGCACCGCGTCGACTGCTGTCCCAGCAAAGTGTGGCACCACAACCAGTGATCACACAACCCACTGGGACACCACGTCCACCGATGATGTGTCACACTGTGACTCTGTGCTGCCTGGTCTCACGGAGGAGGCCGACGCCACAACAATGGAGGGCGTGGCAGGCACTGACACCTTGCCTGTTCAGCGCCTGGCCGATACCCCCAGCCTGGACTTTCTTGAGGAGAGAGCTGTCTCTGCTGAAGTAAGCAGCCTGTGGCCCCCCAAGCTGGGTGCGCTGGGCCCCCTCAGCCTTTGAGGCTGGCACAGTGTGCTGGGAAGGGAAGCATTTCTCAGGGGAAACTGGGCAAGTATCTAACTCTGGAAGCTCTCCACCTCTCCACTGTGCATCCTCCAGGCCAGACTGTGGGACCTGGGGACCTGGGGCTGCTCAAGGCATCTCCAGTCCCTGGGGCAGGTGCCCTTGAGGCCAGACAGTGGGACTGGATGAGGCGAGGCATTTCCCAGGCTTCTCTCTTGCAGCTGCCTTCAAGGCACGACTGCAGGACTTGAGGAGTCAAAGCTTTTCCATGGCATCTCTGCTGCAGGTGTCCATAACACCAGACGGAGACATGCAGCAGAGACCACCCACGGTGCCCAAGCTGGCCTGGGTGAAGGAGGAGGAGAAGGAGGAAAGCCCTGGGGCTACTCCAACACAGCAGCCTGAAGAGGTGCAGCAGGTGCAGCCCCTGCAGGAGGGTGAGTGCTGGAGCTGGGCCACAGGGCTGGTGGCTGCAGCCCCCTTGGCCTCATCCTGTCCCATCCCATATGGACATGCCCAGGGAAAGGAAGGGGGGCAGAGGGGCCGGGGCTGATCTCCTGGCAGCCGTGCTCCATCCACTGGGCATCCCGGGGCTGGCCCTGCCTGCTCCTGGAGCCCAGGCCTGGGTTGTGTTCTCCGGCCTCTCCCGCACACCCTCAGCTCTGAGCGCGCTCGCTCTTTGCCAGATGCAGGCCAGGAGCGGACAGAAGAGCAGCTCCGTGCCCGTGGCCGCTTCCGCAGGGCAGCACAGGTACCTGCAGCCATCCCCGCCTGGGCTGGGCCTGCTCTCACTGCTCAGCCCAGCACCGCTGTCGCGGCCCTCCAGGGGACATCCCTCTCTCTTCCTTGCCTTTCTCCTGTAGCTGGTTTGCAGATTCATCAGGTGCATTTGGCATGAAGAGGCCACTTTCATGGCCACTGGGGACACGGCAAACTCGGACCTCTTCAATGCCCAGACCAGCGCTGCCCTGCTGGATATGCTTGTGGAGAACGGTGTCTACAAAGCGAAGCAAGTAAGCAGCCTGTGGCCAGGGCTCCAGTCCCCCAGGGATGCTGTGGCCCCTCACGCCGGCTGCGCTGGGCCCCCTCAGCCTTTGAGACCAGCAGAGTGTGGTGGCAAGGGGAGCACTTCTTGGGGGAAGCTGGGCAAGTTGCTGGCTCTGGCAGCTCTCCAACTGTCCCCCATGTCCCCTCCAGGTGCCGGCCATAGTCAGGTGCATCCACCAGTGGCTCACGTCCAATGTGTCTGCTGAGCACAGGCTGGACAAGACTCTTGTCCTGCTGACCGAGGCACACCCCACGGATGTTGCAGTGACCCTGCTGCGCTCTGCCCCAGCCTGTGACAGGTATGGGGCCCACCTGCCTTGAGGGCTCACCTGCCTTTAGACCCCATCCCCCTGGACAGCCTGTCCCAAATGGTGTGCCAGAGACATGGAGACTTCCAGGACACTCCAGCTCCTCTCTTTGCCAGCTTTGGCATGTCAGCCTCCAATCCTGAGGCCAGCCTGCCTCCCTGCCCCACAAGGCACCGTGGCTCTGTCACCTGGGCCCCGCAGCTGCCCAGGCCACAGAGCTGTGTCCCAGACCCCCCTGAGCCAGAGTTGTGACTCCACAGAGCTGCTCGCACCATGTGGAAGACACTCATCTCCTCCAGATGGACTAAGGAGCCGGTGCTGCAGATCCTCTTCCGTGTGCTGGAATACTGGCCAGCGCACAGGAGACGCACCTCTGATGGGGATGAGAGGGATGTCTTTGCCCTGGCTGTGAGTTTCTTGAGCTGGCCTCTGCTCGCCCCCAGGTTGCCTCTGGGACGCCTTTCCATCCTCCCTCACCACTGCTTCTCCCTGCCCCAGGCACTGGGCTGCAAGCCTGGCTTAGGGGCAGGTTCAGGGACACCAGGCTGGGGGATCCCCCTGTGTCTCCTCTGGCCTGTCCCTGCCACGCTTGGGCCCTGCCACATGGACATCTGGGCCCTGAGAGCTGTCTCTGGGTGCTTTGTCTTTGGCAGGCAACTGTGGCACTCTGGGAGATCCTCCAGCTGTCCCACTCCTGGTGCCCAGGGGGAGTGAAGGACAATTTCCCGCGCCTCCTTCTGACTCTGCTCTTCCAAGTTTTCATCAGCACAGAGGAGATGTCAGAGGAGGTCGAGACCTTCTGGAGGCGATGCCGGGAGCAGCGCAGCCTTCCCCTCAACCCCAACAGGTGCTCCATCCCAGTCCCCTCTCCCTGCCACGCCCTCGGGGCTGGGGCCAGGGCTCTGTGCCTGACCTGGGCTGTGCTCTGCACACAGGTTTGCAGTGCAGACCGTTAAAGCCCTGCTGCGCCAGCTGCTGGATGAGGACGTGTTGATGGTGATCGGTCGCAAGTGTGGCTGGGACATGCTCCTCAAGGCTGACAGCCACCACTATGCAGTGGGTCTGCTGGCCAGGTGAGAGCCCTTTCTCCCCACTGCCCCACACCCCCACAGGTCATTTCTGCCCTGTGCACAGGCCACCCCTCACAGTGCCCGTGCTGCTGGGCCAGAGGGCCTTGGCAGCCAGGGATGGCTGAGCAGAGTGGAAAAGGCGGAGAGGGGCGGCTGCACAGGAGGACCCACCTCCCAAAGTGCCCACGTCCTCTCCTGGGCTGGTGGCCAAAGACCAGGCCTGTGTGAGTCAGTCCCAGGAGAGCTTTGCCCACCTGGCTCAGGGTCTCTGGCACCTTTATTCCCCCTTGCAGGGAGCTGTGCCGTGTCTCCCGCTCCTTTGGTCGCAGCATCGCCGTCAGCCTGCTCCCGCGGCTCAGCAGGGGAGAGCCCCTGTGGGAACTGCCTGCCCTGGCGTTCCTGGTGGAGGTGAGCCTGATGGCGAGCGCTGCCTGGCCCAGCTGCCTCCCCCTCTCTGCCCTCTCACAGCCGCAGCCGCCCGGGACGGTGCCTGCACCCTGTGCTGCTGCCTGGGCCCAGCCCCGGGCGGGTCTGGGCTCCTGCCGGCCGGGCACCCCGTCACTGCTCCCTGCCTTTCAGGTCCTGCACTGCCTGAACCCCAGACAATGTGGGCCCAGCGTCCTGCAGATTATTTCCAGGCACCTGCGCAGTCAGTGCCCGGAGAGGCGTCGCCTGGCGCTCCGAGGCCTGGTGGTGCTCAGCAGGGATCCCGCAATGGTGAGCAGGGGGCAGGGGCTGAAGCCGGGCCGGCAGCGTGCGGCTGTGCAAGGCAGTAGCTTGGCCTTGGCTGGCCTTTGGCAGCTGTGGCAGCTGCTCCCAGCTCTCCTCCTCCCCGTTCAGCTGCCCGACTCCTTTGGGACGCACCTTTGGCCTCTGGGCCCCGCGGCAGCAGCGTGGGGCTGCAGCACAGCATTGTGTTCCACACAGGCTAAGAGCATCCGGAGCCTGAGTGAAAGCCTCCTGGAGCTACTGCAGGATGCAGACACAGACGCGGTTCAGATGACCCTCTCCGCGTTCATCAACGTGCTGCACTTCCAAATCGTCAAAATATCCACCCCTACTGCCCTGAAGTTGCTTGAGGCGCTGCGGCCACTCTTTGACAATGTAAGGCTCTGTGCCCCTCATCGTGGGCACTGAGTGCTGCCAGGAAACTTTGGGCCCAGTGTCTTTTCAGGCCTGTGCCCCGGTGGGCCTGGAGAAGCCAGTGCTGAGGTCTTTTCCTCTTCCTTTGCACCAGGAGCACAGCCAGCTGCAGCAGCTCTCCATGCTCCTCTTCTGGGAGCTGATGGAGGCGACAGAGAGGAGCAAGAGCCTAAAGCCACACGTGTACCTGAGTCTGGTGCCATTCTACTTCAACTGGCACAATGAGAACCAGCGTGTGGCAGAGGTGAGGACTCGTGGGCTCTGGTGTCCCCATGGCAGGTGGCTGCTGTGCCTCCTGCCCTGGCCCATGGTCGCCTGCAGCCTCCTCCTGGCCTTGGCACAGGGATGTGGGTGCTGTGCCCTGGGCTGCGGTGCCATGGCCCGCTCTCTGTTGCTGTGCAGGCCTCTTGGAGAGCACTGTTTGGTGCAGCCAGGTTCCTGAAGTGGAGAGATCTTGAGGACTTGGTGACCATGGAGCAGCCGTGGAGGTTTCCCGAGTGCCTGGTAAGGACGGCCCCAAAGCCCCAGCCCCTGATGCCCAATGTGTGGGGCTGGCAGGGTGCCTGTGTCCACTGCTGCACCCACAGACACCAGCCTGTGCCCCACACACTGCTCCCTTCCCTGGGGCATGCGGGCTCTTTTCCAAGCTCCCCTGCCCCGCAGCCAGGCTGCCATGGAGCCCCGGTCCAGCTGGGCTGTGGGGTAGGGCCGCCCCACGGCTCCCCAGGAGCACCCAGCCCTCTGCTCCCCCCAAAGCCCGGCCCCAGCAGTTGCTGGCCAGGCCTCAGGGCTCTGTGGGCAGGGGAGCCCCGTGCTGGGGGCAGGGAGCGCCCGGCCAAGGGGCAGAGCCTGAGCCGAGCCTTCCCTCTCTGCCCTGGCGCTCTTTGCAGCTGGAAAAGGACAGGAGCCGAGTGGGCCAGTACGTGCGCCAGGCCCTGCCGTTCCTGGAGAGCCCAGAGAAGCCCCTGCGAAAGCTGGCCATCAAGTTTCTGGGTGAGCCACAAGGCCGGGGTCCCTCCCCGCCCCACTGCAGCTCGGCCCCAGCCCCGGCTGCTGCAGCGGCAGCAGGATGCGGCCCAGGGCATGTGGAGCCCCGAGTGGCCCCGGGCGCCTGCTGCCGCCCTGTGCCAGCCCAGCCCTGGGGCGTCCCCATGCGGGAAGGCCCCGGGCTCAGCCCTGCCAGGGCAGGAGGCCGTGTGGCCGGGCTGGCAGCGCCGCTGCGGGGGACCTGTGCCTCTGGGGCCTGACAGGCTCTGTGTTCCCAGGGATCGCCGCCAGGTCCATGAAGCAGGAGCAGCCAGAGCTGCAGCTCATCTGCCAGGGTGAGCGAGAGCACCTTCCAGCTGATCCCCTTGGGCCCTGCTCCCTCCTGGCCATGGCAAGAGCTGGCTGGAATGGCCCTGGCAGGAGGGGCTCCTCACGTCCCCACACCCCTGGCCTCTCACCTTGGCTCTCTTCCTTTCTCTTCCAGCCCTTCAAGACATCACTGATGACAGCCCTGCCGTCTCAAACCTGGCCCAGGAAACGCTCCACATCATCAGAGCTGTACGGAGAACTTCATTCTTCCCATTCTGGTAGTCTCCGTTGCTGCCTCTTCCAGCCCGTAGAGGTGTGACAGAAGACATCAGACTCGCCATGGCAGGCCTGGCAATTCAACACTGCTACGTGCTGAGAGCTGTACAGATGGCTCCCTAGTGCAGATTCCAGCAGCTCCAAGACTGGCTGTGCAGGGCATGGCAGGCCCGGCCTTTTCCGCAGGGCAGTGTCTGCCTGTGCTGCTGCAGCTCTGTGGAGAACTGATGCAGGAAGCTCCATCTCCTGGGGCCACCTGAGCCTGTGGGGAAGATGCCTCTTCCCTGCAAGCACCTCCTTTGAGCTCAGCATGGGAATATTACATCCATGTTGTCACATACAGAAGCCCAGGAGGTTTTTTTGGTGCCCAGTGTGCACAGGGCCTTGGAGAAGAGGGGAAAAGGGCTCCTTGTGCTCAGCAACACTTGCCCCGCTGTGCAGTGGGCCAGCAAAAGTGGGCAGAAGCCCCTTGGCCTTTGGTGGTTCTCCTGGAGCCTCAATGTTTCCAGAAATGGAGGGCCAAAGGCTGGAGCTGTGGGGATGCCTGAGGACCTTGTCCTTGGAGATGGCCACAAGCCCTCCCCAGCCAGGAAGCAGCGTCTGTGTCCTGCCAGTGTGTCACTGGCTGGATTGCTCCGGGCTCCCAAGTGCCTCTGGAGCAGCTCCTCTGGAGCTCCTTCAGGGCTGCACCACTGCTGGGCAGGTTGGCGGGGCTGGGGGAGACCCGCAGGGGAGGGGGCGCTGGGAGGCCAGGAAGGGGTGAGGTGCTGTGGAGGCCCTGATGGGACAAAGGAGCGGGAAGCCTTGAGGGGAATCTGTGAGGGGATGGGTGGCAGAAGGCTGTGAGGGGACAGACTGGGCGCAGGCCCCGAGGGGCAGGGTGGAGGGAAAAACCCCCAGGACTTGGGGGGGCAGAGGCCATAAGCAGCCCCCAGGCAGCCACCTCCTTCCCTGCCAGCTGGCTTCTCTGGTGCTTTCCCAAGGCCTCTCCCAGCCCTGTGGCAGAAGCCCTGGAGGCCAGGCCTCAGCAGCAGTGTGGGCACACCCCCAAGGGGGCCAGGCTGGCCTGGCTGGGGACAAGGAGGGCAAGGGGGCCCTGCCAGGGCACGTCCGCCGGGTGCTGCCGGCGAGGGGCAGTGGCACAGGCAGGGCTGGCGGCCAGCCCGGGCCCCCACGGCTGCCCAGGCCATGGGACTGTGGCTGACACCCCCCTGAGCCAGAGCTCTGGGCCCACAGAGCTGCTGCCACCACGGGCAGGGCGCTGGGCTCCTCGGGCAGGGCTGCGCACTCGCTGCTGCCCAAGCGGCTCCACGCCCCACAGACAACAGCACCAGAGGCTGCCCAGGAGCAGCAGCACCCACAACGCCTGGGCCTCCTCACCCAGGCACCCACACCCGCCAGGACACCAAAAGTGGGCAGATTGTGGGCACAGTTGCACCCGCTTTGGCAAAAGGCTTCAGGGCAAGTGGCCACCACAGCTTTCCAGTGACTCCCCAGCCTCACAGCAACCCTTGGCAGCTTCAGCTGCAGCCTGTCATCCTGACTGACTTCAATGGCCCTGCTTGAGGCTGGACACGCCTTCCACACTCAGGTGTCCTTAGAGACTCTACTGGGACACCAGCCTCTGGCTGCAGCTGTTCAACCTCTCCTCCACACAGGCACCTTCAAAACACGGGCATGGGCTTCTAAACTCTACTTAAAGCACTTGAGGGCAACAAAGGAAGAAGCAACAGAAGCTGAAGCAAAGCAGGGCCTCGTGTGGTGGAGCTTCAGGGATGGAGGCAAGTAAGCACTGTGGTGTCTGCTGAAGAGATGGCCCAGTTCACCAGCTCACACTTTGCTGCTGGACGTTCCTCCTTTGGTCCTGCTGGAGCCCATTCCCTACCAGTGCATGGCCCTGCCTTGTTCCTGGATCCAATCTCCAGGACCCCTGGCAACAAGTGGGCCCTGTGTCCACCTGAGAGCAGAAACTGCCAGAACGTCTCTGCTTCCAGCACTTCTCTTGGCTGCTCCTGCAGGCGGGTGGCACCTTCAGGGGAGACACAGAACAGCTTCTCATCCCAGACTTCTCCCTGTCCCCTGCACTTCCCCAATGGACTGGACATCAGCTGCTGGCCACAGCTGAGCACACAGACATTGGAGTGTTGAACATGCGAGACTGGGCTGATTTTTTTTCCAGAAGGCAAGAAAACAAGCAAAAAGAACACAAGGAAGCTTGAGAGTCTCTCTGTCTAATCTACTTGTCCTCTGAAACTCAGCAGCTGATGGTGGCTTTGTGCTGCTGCTAATCACTTCCACCCCAAAATCATGCCAGGAAGGAGCAACAGCTTCTGCCTTCTGACAGATGCCAAGTCTTGCCACCAATTGCTCCAGCTGCCACTCCCAAAAGCCACCTGCAAGAGGGCAGACCTCAGTGCCCCTTGGCTTTGGCTGCCCTCTGGCAGAGAAGTCCCCTGAGGACACAGCTCTTTGGGGCAGGAGACGGGCAGCAGCCTTGCCAGGACTCAGGGCAGTGGTAGGTCTCCTTGGGCCAGGACTTGCCAGAGGCTGTCCCTCAAGAATCCCGGGAGCAGGCAGGGAATGCTGAGCAGAGCAAGCCCTGCCCGGATCTCCCATCAGGAAGACACTGTTCTACGGGGAATTCACTGGGTGTACCAACTCTTCCTGACTGGCTTACTGACTCAGCCATGGTGTGTCCCTGTCACTCAGATCCCTTCTTGGCCGCACCTGATGTTGTGATTCATGTGACTGACAATACCTTTAACATCCCTGTAAATATTCCTTGTTATTTTAGTTGTATCAAAACGTGTCTACCCTCCATTTATTATTAATAATTCCCATGGGCAGAAGAGCCAAACTGTGGCTCCCAGGGAAGCAGAAGCTGGGAGGATGAGGCAGGATACAGTGAATGAAGGAAACTGTGAAATGCAGAAATCCTCAGTGGGTGGCTGATTGCTCGGATCATCTCTGCAGCAATCCCGGCAGCTGCCACAGCCACGGCTCCTGCTGCACTGGCCATTCAGTGCAGGCCATGCCTGCAGTGCCAGTGTGTGGGCACTGTGGCAGCATCAGGAGCAGGGGTTCAGAATCTGTCTGGTTTCAATATTCCAAGTCCTCAGGAAGCGCATGGGACAAGCCCAAAGACAAGGAGCTCGGGTCCTGGCCCTCTTGGTCGTGAACTCTGCGTGTCCAAACAAAACAGGGGCAGAGGTGGGACCAAGCGGAGTCACTCTGCACCTGCCCTGAGTTCATGGGAAGGCAAAGGGAGGATGGACCTTGGCTGAGTGCTTGGAGAGAGAGAAGGTTGTTTCTCCAAGTGGAAATGCACTTGAACCAGCCTGCATGACCAGCCTGTGTTTTTCTCTGGTGGCTGAACACAGGCAGCACATGAGGGGAGGGGAATGTGTGGGATCAGGGCACTGCTTTGGGGCCATGCTGGGAATTCTGGTGGACTAAAAGACAAACACTGAGCACTGTTCACAAGAGAAGAGGAATAAAACGGGACACAGAAAAGTGTCAGTGGACAAGTCCCAAAGTGGAACTCTGTGTGTGCAGCCTCATTTTCTCCTTCAGCTCCCACAGGAGAGGAGGCAAAAAGTGGGGGTTGGGACCCCAAAACTGTTCGTGGGGGAAACTGGGGACTGAGGGGACAGTGAGAAAGTGGCAGGAACAGGGAGAAGGGTGGAAAGAGGGGGGTGGTCTGGTGGGTCCAACGGTCTCATGGGGGCCTGTTGGTACAGAGGGGTTGGCGTAGGAGGGTGGCCCCCTGAGCTCACAACTTACTGTGGGGTGCTGGGGGCTGCTGGATCCAATCTCAGCCTTGGATTATGACAACACTTTCAGTTTAGAGCAATTACAGAGGTGTGACTGAAACACTTTTGTCCCCCAGGTTTTAATGATGGCAAATCAGATCTATTGATTGAAAGGAATTTATTTAGGGTTCCAAATGATCAGACACTACATCTTCATCAGAATTTTTTACTGCACAAAATACACACTAAAACTACTCGTAGTACAGGATAAGATAGAATGGTGCTCAAGCAATTGTTGAAGTGATTCTACTAGACCTGGCAAAACCCAGTAATTCTTAATTAGAGGCAGATGGAACTCCAGTAGACCAACGCCCAGGGGGAGATCTCTGCTCTCAACCTCCAGGAGTGACCTTGGGGGGTCCCCAGCCAATGCAGAAATTTACACACACACACCCCCAGGAAGGCTTCTGTTGGTGAAAGGGGACTGGCCCTTTCTGGTCAAAAGGGATGGACTGACAGTCACTGGACTCCAGGGGTTGCCTCACCATCAGGGGCTTCATTCGGGGTGGAAGTAGCGGCCGAAGCTCTTCCCGCAGTCGGGGCACTGGTGGGGCTTCTCTTACTGGTGGGTCCGTTGGTGTTGGGTCAAGGCAGAGCTGCGGGTGAAGCTCTTCCCACAATCCCCACACTTGTAGGGCCTCTCCCCGGTGTGGATGCGCCGGTGGGTGACAAGGTGGGAGTTCCGGTTGAAGCCCTTCCCGCAGTCGGTGCAGCGGAAGGGCCTCTCATCTGTGTGTGTCCGCTCGTGCAGGAGGAGATTGGAGCTGGTCTGAAACCTCTTCCCACAGTCCAAGCACTTGTAGGGCCGTTCCCCAGTGTGGATGAGCTGGTGGGAACGGAGGTTGGAGCTGTTCCTGAAGCTCTTCCCACACTCTTCACACGTGTAGGGCCGTTCCCCAGTGTGGATGCGCTGGTGTTGGATCAGGTGGGAGTTCCTGTTGAAGCTCTTGCGACACTCCCCACACGTGTAGGGACGTTCCCCAGTGTGGATGTGCTGGTGTCTGAGCAGGTCTGTGCTCCACCTAAAGCTCTTCCCACATTCCAAGCACTGGAAGGGCTTCTCTCTGCTGGGAGGCTGATCAGGGACCACCAGGTCAGAGCTCCCCTTCAAGCTCCGGCCACCTTCCCAGCACAGGCTGGCTCTTTCCTCCTCAGAGCACCCTGGGCTGGCTTTGGAGCCCCTCCTGCGGGGGGATCTCCGGCCCTTTTCCTCCCCGCTGCCTTCCTGCGCCGGGGAGCCCTTCAAAACGGCCTCTCCCACCAGGGTCTCACGGGGGGATTTGTCCTCCGGGCTCTCCCTCCTCAGCTCGGGGCCTGGGGCAGGAAGCAAGAAGGACAGGCAGGGGATTTGCCTCCGGCCCACAGGGAAGGCCAAGGACATCCCCCCAACTCCGGCCCCGGCAGGACGGCGGCGCCAGCGGGGTTGTCCTGCAGCCGGGGCCATGCTGGGCTGACAGAGCCAGCACAACACCCGCCCAAAGGGACACTGACTTCCTCCTCACCTGCCTGGGGGGCCCAAGGCATCTTCCTCTTCCTTGCAGCCTCCTCCTCCATCCGACCAAGCTTTGGGAAGGACAAATCCTGATGGGGGGAAAACAAGGGCTGAGCGTGTTGGCTTGGGGGTTCCTCCTGCCCAAGTCCATCTCTAGAACTCACCGGGCATCCTGTGACCATAAAAACCTCCAAACACCAAGACTCAGCCCAGAAAACCCCAAATCATCAAGATTCAGGCAAAAGCCTATAAGAAAGAGTGAGAAGACTCCTGCCCCCCCAAACTGAAAAAAGTTGAGATTCACCTAAAAAATACTCTAAAATATGAAGATTAGCCAAAAAAAATTCTCCTAAGATTCCCCCTTCTCTGGTTTCCCCCCTCTAGGGTTCAGAGAGTCTCCCCTGTCTGGGATGCTGAGGGTTCTACCTAGAGATGCTGGGAGTGTTGGGGTTCCCAAGGCTCCCTTCTCCTCTGATTCTTGCCTTCGGGATGCCGCATTCCCAGAAATTCCCCCTCTCCAGGTTCTCCACTTTGTTGTCCTAGGGGATCCCAGGGGTCCCCACTGTCCAGGCTTCCCCTTCTCCGTGCCCCCCCTCACCAGGCTTTCAGGGGCCCTCTGAGAGGGCACTGGGATGGACTCGGGGGGAACTGGGGCACACTGGGGGGCACTGGGGAGTTACCTGGGGATACCAGGACACACGGAGGGACACTGGGAGGTTACTGGGCCATACTGGGGGTTACTGGGTGCTCACTGCAGGATCACTGGGCCATACTGGGGGGCAGTGGGAGGTCACTGGGACACACTGGCTGGTCACTGAGGGGGTTACTGGGCCATACTGAGGGTCACTGGGAGGTCACTGGGATATACTGGGGGCACTGGGATCCCCTTACCCGGATGTGGTACATCTCCCCCCCCCAGATTTTTGGGGGCATCCATAGGACCCCTCCCCTGGGGGTTGGAGGATCCCTTGAAACCCAATGCTGGGCTTTAGGGGACCCCCCAAAATCCCCTCAAAACCCCTGAAATTCCCCCCTCGACTCATCGAAACCTCCTCAAGGACCCCTCATCCCTCCCCAGCACCCCCTAAACCCTCTCAGTGACCCACAAAACCCACCTGAGACTCTCCAAGCCCATTTAGGGACCCCCAATCCCCTTCACGGGCCCTCAAAACTGTCTGTGACCCCTTAAACCCCCCAGAGACCCCAAAACTGCCTCGAAGGTCCCCGCAAAGGCCCCCCAGGACCCCTAACCCTCTTCACAGACCTCCAAAGCCCACCTGGGACACTCCAAATCTTCTCAGAAAACAAAACCCCTATCAGACCCCCCAAAACTCTTCAGGAACCTTCAACCTCCCCCCCGAGTCCTTTCAGGGACCCCTCACAACGTCCCCGGGAACCCCCGAGCCCCCCCGCTAAACCCTCCCGAGCCCTCCAGCCTTTCCCCCCCCAGCCGCGCTCCCCGCAGCGCCCGAGGGGATCCCCAGACCCCGCTCTCGCCGCCCCCCCGCCAACTCACCCAGCGAAGTGCAGCGGCCGCAGGCGAGTCCTCCTCACTCCCGACCACGAGGCCAAAATGGCGCTCGCTCCGCGCGCCCTCCGCCTTTACAGACCCGCCCCGCAGCCAATCAGCGCGCGGCCACGGCCCCTGCCCGCCCCCCGCCTGCGCGGGGCATTGTGGGAGTTGTAGTCTTTGCGGCAGGGGAGGATCGGACTTGTTGGGTTTTAGTTTTTCTTCTTTTTTATTTTCTCTTTTTCCTTTCTTTCTTTTCTTTCTTTTTTCTTTTTTTCCTCTTTTTATTCTCTTTTTTCTCTCTCTTTTTTCTTTTTTTCTCTTTTTTATTTGTTCTTTCTTTTTTTTCTCGTTTTTATCCTGTTTTTTCTTTCTTTTTTTCTCTTTTTTTTTCTTCTTTTTCTCTCTTTTCTCCCTTTTTTTAAATTTTCTTTTTTCTTATTTTTCCCTTTTCCTTTTTTTTTTACATTGTTTTCTATCAGTTGTTTTATTCCAGGATGATTTAAACACATATCAAAACAATCCCCAGGTACATATCCTGCCACAACAGATAATCTGCCATTGTTCCAAGTTCCTGAGAATTTCCCAGATCACAAACACTGAGACACCAAGGGTGGAAGTGAAGCAACTTTATCCTGTCCCTTGCCACAGCCTCCAATCCACACCCAGCCCTGGATTTCTGCAAAGCCGCTGGGCAGGAGCAGGAGATGGAGCTGGTGCTCAGCGGGAGGGGCAGCAACAACAAACCCGTGTCTTTGGCACAGGGGAAGGAATTTAGTGCTTGAGGGGTTACATTCCACAGGCTCCCCTGGGGATCAGCTCATGCTCGTACAGTGAGAACAGCAAGAACATTCCTAATAAAAATGCCAGAGGGAAGGGAGCGGAGGGGGAGCAGGGGCAGGAAAAGGAAGCAGAGCGATGGAAGATGGGCTGGGGCGGTCGGGGCTGGGGGAAGGCAGGCTGGACAATGCCTTGTTTGGTCCAGCAGCTGGACCAGCTCCAGGGCAGGTGTCGGGGCAGCCTCTGCCACAGGGACATGGACAAACAGACCCTACAAAAGCTCTCAGAGGGGTTGGGGGCTCTGAGCGGGGCTGCGCTCTCGCCTCAAGCCAGGATATCCCAGGGCAGTGGAACAGCAATTCCTGTCAGCTCCCAGCAAAGATTATTGGGGTTTGTACTGGGGAAATATTGACGCTCCAGCTTCTTCTTCTCTTTTTAGAACTTTGAGCTTGCAGTCGGGTAGAAGGGCTGGTGGGGGAGTGGGAAGAGACCCACTGAGGGACACATTTCATCCCTCAGTTAGATGGAGCTAAACCCCTAATCTTGCTTAGGAAGAGCTGCTGATGCTCAGTTTTCTTCTTTCCCTTCTGCTTCAGTGGGATATTACATTTCCCTGCAGTATTGGTGATAGAAGGGTATGTCAGCTGGAATGGTTTGGTTTTACAGAAAGCATAAATGCATTTTAAGGAAGGTATTTTTACATAAGTGAGGCCTCAAAAAAAACCCCAAACCCCAAAAGGTAATATAAGCGCAGAATAATGTGAACTTTGGGGTTTTCTTTTTAACTCTTGGGTAGAAAAGCCATCCCAGTTAGGGACAGCAATTTATTGCATTGCTGAAAACAAACCAACCAACAAACAAAACCAGAAATCTGACTTTGTTCTCTTTCAGATTTGTTTTTGATCATAAGAATCCTTCTAGTGAAAAGGGCTAATTTACTCTTTCTAGAGGAATATTTTAAGTGTGATTATCACAATATCACAGCTGCTGAAAAGGTCTAAAATAGGACATTGACCTTGAACGTGTTCCTGCGTTTAGGATGTGGTGCTTAACATTCAAGAAACAATAGAACTGCAGCTAATTTATTAAGGTATCATCTCAAAATGTTCACTCTTGCTCTGTAAAGACATGCCACAAGGATTGTAGAAAGCTTGCAGTATCCCAGGAAGTACATGTGGTATTTTATCAATGTAAATATGGATAAGATTTTCAAGATTTCTGCGGGTAATACTCCATAACTAAAGTAAGTTTTCCCTTTGCTACTGCACTAGTTTATGATTTAATTGTTACTGACATTCCACCAGTCATATTATTAGCTTCACCAAATGAAAGGGAAATAATCCTGTATAAATTAAAGAGAGCAACTGAATTCCCTCAGTCATCTTATCCTTGGCTGTCTGGGACAGTGATGCACTTCAGTTTCCCTAAAGAAACTACCACTAAAAAGGAGATTGGGGTGATAGTGAGAGATCCAGATTGAAGGGTGTGCCTGAATTATCTTTAGGGAGGAGACCTTTTTTGGTGGGTGACAGGCAATGTGCCTGTGGCTCCCTTTTTCTTTCTGGGTTCTTTTTCCCTTTCTTTTTGTCAGAGGCTTTGGAAAAGGTGTTTTGTCAAGAGAATAATATTCATTTATAGCAATGTGAACAGTTAATATCCTGTACCAGTGAAGGCAGTCACCTAAATACCCATACCCATGCCTTTGAAAATAAAACAAGGAGAAAATATGGAGTATTTGTTTGAGACCAGATAAACTGAATGTAGTTCAGTAACATGGTAAGGCAATTGCTGTTATTGCACAGAGACATTTCTTTCTATGCTGGAACTGAGGGTAGCAGCCAAATCTAAAAGCCTTGCTCTGTGTGTTTGTGAACACACTGTGGGTAAGTTCAAAGGAGCATTCAGAGATTGTGTTGTGTGAGCCTTTTTCCCTCAGATCAAAACAAGGAGTAATTATTGCTAAATCCAGCAGATGGCTTTTTCTCTTTATTCCCAATCACTGATTAAAGAAACATAACTCAGATGTGATCTCACCCTGTGCTCCAGTGAGGTTAACATCAGAACAATATTGTCACTGTCTACTGGTCTCCTGTGCTCCTCACTGGAAGGCACTTGGTGCACCCCTGGATATCCTGCTAATGAGGTAAAAAAACTAACCCTTCAAAAGTTCCAGATTTTCCTCACCTGTTTGGACACAGTTGGACAAACTGGACCAAGTTATGACTTGAAAGCCATCTGCTGGATTTAGCATTAATTACTCCTTGTTTTGATCTGAGGAAAAAAGCTCACACAACACAATCTCTGTGGACCCAATAGAGAAAACATCCCCAGGGTCTTGTTAGAGCACAAACCTGCAAACAGGGATGACAGGTCAGAGAATCACAGAATCATCAAGGTTGGAAGAGACCTTCCAGATCTTCTAGTCCAACTGTCAACCCAGCACCACCAGAATCACCCCTAAACCCCATCCCAAAGTGCTACATCCAGATGCCACCTGAATGCTTCCAGAGACCCCACCACCTCCCTGGGCTACTTGTTCCAATGCCTGAGCACTCTCTCAGTGGAAAAAGGGTTTTTGAATATCTAATATGAACCTTGCCTGATGCAATTTAAGGCCATTTCCTCTCTTCCTGTCACTAAAGGCTTTGCAGAAGAGACCAACCCCCACCCCTCTAAAACCTCCTTTCAGGTCATTGCAGAGCAATGAGGTCCCCCCTGAACCTCCCCTTCTCCAGACTCAACCAGCCCAGTTCCCTCAGCCGTCCCTCAGCAGACATGTTTTCCAGAGCCTTCCCCAGCTCCGTTCCCTTCTCTGGACACGCTCCAGCCCCTCAAGGGCCTTTTGGCACTGAGGGGCCAGAACTGGACACAGCACTCCAGGTGGGGCCTCCCCAGTGCCCAGCACAGAGGGGCAATCAGTTCTCTGCTCCTGCTGGCCACACTCTTCTCCACAAAGGCCACGATGCCCTTGGCCTTCTTGCCCCCCTGGGCACACTCTGCCTCATCTCCAGCCACTGTCAAGCAGCACCCCCAAGTCCCTTCCTGCTGAGCAGCTCTCCAGCCCCTCTGCCCGCAGCCTGGAGTGTTCCAGGGGGTTGTTGGGACCCAAGGGCAGGCCCTGACACTTGGCCTTATTGATCCAGCCTGTCCAGATCCCTCTGCAGAGCCTTCCTGCCCTCCAGCACATCCACACTCACACCCAGATCAGTCAGTCTCCCAGACAGACCAAAGTCTGACCACCAGCAGTCCAGGGTGTCAGTTCTGCTGCCCCCTTCTTCTCCACCCAGAATGGAAAACTCCACCATTTTGGGGTCTCTGTGCCCGTCAACTCCGACCACCACATCCCCCACCAGTCCCAGAATCATGGAATGGTTTGGGTGGGAAGGGACCTTAAAGAGCATCTCAGTCCAACCCCCTGCCATGGGCAGGGACACCTTCCACTAGACTCAGAGCTCACAGCCCCATCCAACCTGGCCGTGAACACTTCCAGGGATGGGGCAGCCAGAACTTCTCTGAGCAACCTGTGCCAGGATCTCACTACCATGCCAGTCCAGAAATTCTTCCTAATATCCCATCTAACCCTTCCCTTTCTCAGTGTGAAGCCATTCCCCTTGTCCTGTCGCTCCAGGCCCTTCTCCAAAGTCTCTCTCCATCTTTCTGGTTGGCTCCCTTCAGGCACTGCAAGGCCACAATTAGGTCACCCCAAAGCCTTCTCTTTTCCAGTCTTAACAATCCTAATTCTCTCAGCCTTTCCTCACAGCAGAGCTGCTCCATCCCTCTGATCCTCTTGCTGCTCCCCTCTGGACTCACTCCAACAGGTCCATGTCTTTCCTGTGCTGGACCCAGAGCTGGAGGCAGCTCTGCAGGGGTGACAACATTACAGCCCTGTGTGTTCCAGCAAGGACACTGTGGAACCTCCTGGAGTAAAGGGGACATTGTGACACTGTAGGGCTTTCTGGAGCCAAAGGAACCCTGGGACACTGGGCAATCTCATGGAACCAAGGGAGCATTGTGACAATGTGAAAACTCATGGAATTAAGAGGTCATTGTGATAATGCTAGGCCTCATGGAACCAAAGGAACCCTGGGACACTGTGGAACCTCACGGAACCAAGGATTCCTTGTGCCATGAAGGGCCTCTTGGAACCAAGGGAGCCCTGAGACATTTCGGGCCCTCATAGAATCCGGGGCCATTGTGACACTGAGGAACCTCGGGGACTCAAAGGCCACTGTGACACTGCAGGGCCAATGGAACCAAAGGAAGCCTGGGACAATGTGGAACCACATGGAACTACTAGGCCTGTGACACTGCAGGGCCTCATGGAACGAAAGGAACCCTGAAACTTTTCAGAACCTCATGGAATCAAGGGGCCACTGTGACACTGCAGAGCCTCATGGAGACAAAGGGACCCTGGGACACTGTGGACCTCAAGAAATCAAGGGCCCATATTGGCACTGTGGAACCTCATGGAATCAAGGAGACATTCTTACACTGGAGGGCATTATTGAGCCTAAGTGACCATTGTGACACTGTGGAACCTGATGGAGTCAAGGGGCCTTTGTGACATGCGAGGCCTCATGGAACCAAAGGATTCCTGGGACACTGTGCAATCTCATGGAACCAAGGGGCCACTGTGATATGTGGGGCCTCCTAGAACCAAAGGAGACCTGAGACATTTTACAAACTCATGGAATCAAGGGTCCATTATCACACTGCAGAGCCTTATGAAGCCAAATGGACCCTGCGACTCTGTGGAACCTCATGGAATCCAGTGGCCATTCCCACACTGTAAAACCTCATGGATACTCTCAGGTTCCCATTATGAAAAGACGCCTCTGCCCAAATTCAGCTGCAAAGGAGACCATGTGCCAAAGTCAGCAGTCCAGGTTTGATTTAACAGTAAATAGGAGGGAGAGAGAAAGAAAAAAAGAAAGAAAAAAAGAGAGAGAGAAGAAGGAGGTGGCGGGAAGACAGTGAGAGAGAGATAAAGATGAAGTAAATGTATCACACCATGGAGATCCCTGAGGCTCCCACTGGTCCTTCTTCCCCCTGCTCTGCTCGGTGGAGGGTCCCCAAGTTGTGCTTCTGGGCTATCACTTTTATACAGCCCAAACCCCGGGTATTCAGGGGGGTAGATGCTGTTCCCACAGCTTGGGCTGGCACATCTACAAGGACTTGCTTCCTTTCCCACAGCTTGCCACGGTGGGAGTTTTGCCCGCTGTGCTTCCAGTCTGCAGATGGGAATCTTTGTCTGGATGGGTTCCCCAGACCTGCCTTACCAGCCCTGGCTTCCTGTTGGGGCTGTCTGCTCTTTCCCACAGTCTGCACAGTGCAATTCTGTCCTGGGGGCTACTTCCAAAGCTTCACCTCCCTTTAGGCCTTGGAATTAAAGGCCTTCCTGTTTGCCACCAGTGCTTATGTGTTGTGGTGCCTTATGGGATTTTCCTGCTTTGACAGTTCATTGTGCCTTTCAAGTCCTTACATGTGCACACACACACACCACTCTCCCCAGTGTCTGGCCCTCCAAAGAACACAAGCCCTGATGATTTGTAGCTCCCACTCCAGTGGTTGGCACTTGGAGCTCCCTCCGTACCCAGAGCTCAGAGCTCCCTTGTCCCAGAAAGTTTAAAGAGATTGTGCCTCATTCTGCCAAGACAACCCTGGGAAAAAAGTGTCCCTCTGTGTTTCCTGGGATAAGAGCACTCTATTGTCATCTTCCAAAACCTTGGAGAGGTCCCAGAGATCCCTCAGGAAGGAATTTGGGGCCTCAAGCACATGACCCGTATATAGAGGCTGAGGACTCAGGGGTCAGTGGTGTGAAGATTGAGGACAGTAGAGGAGTAGCCTGAGAGGTCTGGAAGGGGGGTATCAGAGCTGGTGGAGTTTTTCTTCCTGTCAGAAAACAGCCTAAGAAAGAACTAGTGCCACCAAGGGCAACTGGGGTGGCCTAGGCTGGTGACAAGAAGTCAGAAATTTCCCTCTGAGTTCAGTGTTGTGGTGCAATATGTCACCCAGAAGGAGTCTGGATGAGCCCAAGGCTTTGTGTGTGCAGGAAGAGCCAGGGAGGACGCAGAGATGTCAGTGCAGGAAGGTGCCAGCCAGGTGGGGCAGCCGGGGGGATGACGACAGCCTGCAGGGAAAGGGGCAGGGCATGGACACCGTAGGACAGCCTGGGCTGGAGAGGAGACAGGGATGGGGAGAAGCTGAAAGGCCCTGACACAGCCACCTTCTGCAGGCCTTTGGCAAGGGCTGCTGTCTGTGCCCCTGATGCCAGGAGGAGGGGAGTGCCCCTTGCAGCCCTGGGGCCTCATGGCCTCCTTGTCCCTGCTCAGCAGCCTGGCAGGTGCCACCCCATGGTCTTGCCCTTGGCATTGCACATCCCACATCCCAGTGCCCCAGGAAGAGCCCTGAGGAATGAGGCAGGGACAGCATCTGCCTTCCCAGGGGCTGGGGCTCAGGGCTTGGCCCGTTGGATTAATGAAACACATCCAGGTTTTCTCAGCATCAGAGCCACCTTTCCCTTGCTTGTCCATCCTTGTCATCACTGCAATTTTCTGTTCCAACTGGAATCTGGGGACACTTTCACAGTCGTGTCCCTCATTGAGACCCAGTAACAGTACAAGAAACATCAGTATTTCAAACTCATTTTGACTTCTTGAAAAGTTATTTGAACTTACTTTCAGGGACTGAGTCTCATGTAAACAACACAAACTCCCTCTGGGGGTCATTAAAGACCTGGGGCTGTTGCTGTGCTGCTGAGCTGGGCCGGGTTCCTGGCACACAGGGAGCTCCTGGCAAGCAAGAAGAGCTTCAAAGAGACAGCTCTGCTGGTGAGAAGCTCCTCTGCACAGCCCAGCAGGGCTGAGGGCACTGTCTGCAGCACCCAGGGCACAGGAGAGAAGGCAGAGAGATGAGAGGCAGCCTGGGCTGGGAGGTGACTGAGCTCTCACTACAGGAGAAACCTTCCCAGGATTTAAGGAAGAATTCTCTGGCTGTAGGAAAGTTCAACTTGCCTTCCTGGAGGCATCTCCTAAAGCTGGCACATCCCACAGCTTCCAGGATCTTTCAGCAGGACTCTCCCAGTTGCTGCAGTGCAGGGGAAGTGGCCATATGGCAGAGCAGGGCAGGAGCTGCAGGCAGCAAGGGCAGACAGGAGAAGGGAGCAGGAGGTTCAAGGGATCCTGGGGTGGGAGGACAGGGCAGAGCTGCTCAGGGCAGGAACCTTGCCAGCTCTTTGCCACGCTCAGGCTGTGGCTGCAGAGCAGTGCAGGTGAGTTCCTGCAAGTGCCTCTGCCAGCTGCCAAATGGCAGCAGTGGCAGGAGCTGTCAGGATGGCTCTGCTGGATTTGCTGGGGTGCAGCAGGAGAAGCTGCTGCAGAGCAGGACTTGCTGCTGTCCCATCAGAGGCCCAGGGCCAGAAGGTTCCCTGTGGCAGGGCTGGCTGTGGGGTGGGAAGGTGGGGGTGCAGCCAGGGGTGCCCAGGGCTGTGGTGCAGAGCAGGGTCCTGCCCCCAGGGCTCTGTGTGCTGGGGCAGGGACTCTGCTGCCTGCCAGGGGCAGCTCTCAGCCCGGCCAAGGAGCTGCCACGGGGCTGGGGGAGAAGGTGTGGGTGGAAGGAGTGACCCCTCAGGGCAGGGCTGGGCAGGGCTGGGCAGGGCCCTTCAGCTGCAGGCTCAGGGCTCCTCACAGCTTCAGCTCCACCTCCTCCATTTCCAGGGGCCCTTCTCAGGAAGCACATCCCCCCAGAACACCTCCCCCTTCCCAGCCACCGCAGGCTGTCTGGGATCTGCTCTGCAGCCCCTGCCCAGGCAGAGCTGCCCCTGGGCACTGGGCTGGGGATGGCTCTGGCAGCCCTGGCAGGGAGCTGAGCTGGGCACAGGGAGGGGCTGCTGGCAGGAACAGCTCCTCACCCAGAGACAGGCAGGCAGGGAGAGGCAGCTGCTGCCACAAGGGCTGGGCAGGGGGATGGGGGCCCCTCCCTGCTGTCCCTGTGGCACAGACCCCTTCCCTGAGCAGCTCCTGCCTGGGCTCCTTTCCCAGCCTAAGCAGAGCCTGTGCCCTCAGGCCCACGGGGGCTGGGCTGTGCATTGCCCTGCAGCAGCCAGAGCCCAGGCAAGGACAAGGCCCTGATTTCCAGCTGTCTCTCTGTGTCCCTCCTCCCTTGGCAGCAGCACTGTGGCATTTCACTGCCATCCCCTGCTGCCTGGGCTCTCCTTGTTCTCACCAGTGGGTTTTCTGAGCCACTGGGGGGTTTTCAGGGGGCAGATTCCTGTCCAGACACAACCCCTTTGGGTGCTGCTGTGGGGATGTGTCTGTGGGAGCCAAGTGCCCAAGTGCCCTCCAGGCACCTTCAGGGTCTTCAGCTGTTTGCCTGGGTGTCCTGCAGGGCTGCAGGTGCCCTCCAGAAGGGCACAGCTCTGCCATAGGATCTCTGTGCTGCACAGGATCCCCATGGAGAAAACTCCTCAGTGCTAAATCCATGGAAATGCTCTGGGCAGCCGTACTTGGGAGCTGCAATGATCCCTGTGTGTGGCAGTCTGGGAGGAGAAAGATGAGATCCTAATCAGGCATCCTGAGGAAAGGCAACCATTCTGTCAATGTGCTTTTTGAACCAGGATTCCTCTGCTCCAAGAAGTGCCTTGTTTCTTTTTTAAGGGAATTCCTAAGTGTGATCTCTCTTCAGCTCCAAGCTGCCAACCAGGGGCAGCTGTGAACCGGAAAGATGGCCAGCTCTTGTCTCTGCACCAAGAGACCACCCCTTTGCCTCTCAGGATTCACAAGATTTCACTTGGAGCACATTAGAAAGGATTCCTCGGGAGCAAGAAGGATTCCTTGGGAGCCCATTCCAGGGTCCCTGCTCTCAGTGCCTCCTTCAGCCAGCAAAACCCAGAGCTCAGGGAGAGGCATGCAGAGAGATCTTCCTGAAAAGAGGCCCTGAATGTTGAAATGCTATGAGACATGCAATACGTTTTTCTAATTGAGCCTGGCCTAATTCAGTTCTGCCTTTTTTCTCCTCAACAGAAAACAATAATCTGAAGCAGCAAATGTCCAACATCAGCTCCCTCAACCAATTTCTCCTCCTGGCATTCTCAGAGAGGCGGGAGCTGCAGCTCCTGCACTTCTGGCTCTTCCTGGCCATCTCCCTGGCTGCCCTCCTGGCCAACGGCCTCATCCTCAGCGCCGTAGCCTGTGACCACCACCTGCACACCCCCATGGGCTTCTTCCTGCTCAACCTCTCCCTCATAGACCTGGGCTGCATCTGCACCACTGTCCCCAAAGCCATGCACAATTCCCTCTGGGACACCACAACCATCTCCTACATGGGATGTGCTGCACAGCTCTTTGCCTTCTTCATGTCAACAGAGTTTTCCCTCCTCACCATCATGTGCTACGACCGCTACGTTGCCATCTGCAAACCCCTGCACTACGGGACCCTCCTGGGCAGCAGAGCTTGTGCCCACATGGCAGCAGCTGCCTGGGCCACTGGCTTTCTCAGTGCTCTGCTGCACACAGCCAATACATTTTCCCTGCCCCTGTGCCAAGGCAATGCCCTGGGCCAGTTCTTCTGTGAAATCCCACACATCCTCAAGCTCTCCTGCTCACACTCAGGCTACCGCAGGGAAATTGGGCTTCTTATGTTTAGTACCTGTTTAGGGTTTGGTTGTTTCATTTTCATTGTTTTCTCCTATGTTCAGATCTTCAGGGCTGTGCTGAGGATCCCCTCTCAGCAGGGACAGCACAAAGCCTTTTCCACGTGCCTCCCTCACCTGGCTGTGGTCTCCCTGTTTGTCAGCACTGCCATAATTGCCTACCTAAAGGCCCCCTCCATCTCCTCCCCATCTCTGGACCTGGTGGTGTCAGTTCTGTACTCAGTGATGCCTCCAGCACTGAACCCCTTCATCTACAGCCTCAGGAACCAGGAGCTCAAGGATGCCATAAGGAAAATGATGACTGGATGTTTTTAAGAAGCAATAAACTGCATTTTTTCCTCTGCAGAACACACATTGTGTAACATATTTTGGGTCCAGCCTGCCTTTTAAAGCTTTCGATAGTGTTTGGCGTGGGGTGCTTTCCTTTTTTTTTCATCTACTCATGTCATTAACACTGAAATTTTATTCTTCATCCCATATAATTCACTCTCTAGCTCTTTTTTTTCACCGACAAAATATAGAAATCAGAACTACTTTGTGTGCATTTAAGCAAAATAAAAGTTTGTGCAGCAAGGTATTTGTCAAACATCCTCCCTGTGTTAGTTTTTACATGAGGAATCACAATCTCTGAGTGTAAGAAAGAACACAAATGCTTTTTTCCAGATCCTTCCTCAAGACCCCCCCTGAAGCTGGAGGGCATTTCCATGTTTGCAGATGTGGAGGGGAAAAGAGTCCCAGCACTGCCAGGGATCACCAGCACTGGGTCTGTTCAGAGCTGCTCTCTTTGCACTCCCACCCTCTCCTTTCCTGTCCGTGCCCAAGGCCTGAGTGCTCTGGCAGCTCAGTCACTGTCCTGCTGTGGGTCAGGCCTGTGAGCACAGGCAGGGACAGGCCCTGGGCACTGCTGGGACAGGGCTGGGCTCCACAACAGCAGTTCCAGCAGCAAAGGGGTTCCCCTCCAGGCACTTCCTCAAGGCTGAGGTCTTTTCTCAACACTGGTATCGAGAAGAAGTCCAAGGAATAGACTCTTAAAAGTCTTGTTGCTTTGCTTGTTTCTCCATGGAGACAGTGCAGGGAGGTCAGGGACCCACTGGGACTGCAGGGACTGAGGGCTGGGTCAGATGCTGTGTGTTGGTGGCCGATGGCCAGTGGAGGTGACAAATGGTCTCCAAGTCACCTGCCTGGGGCTCTGCAGCTTGTGAGGGCTCTGATGGCAGGTGAGGACTTGTCTGTAGGAACTCAGGAAGTGCAGGAGAGCACAGAGGATCTGCAGGGACAGCCCATCCCATCCAGTCAGCAGGGAATGGAGCCCTGGAGCAGAATCCTGCCCAGGGTGGAGTCACCCAGAGATCAAGTACTAAATCTTGCTGTGAAGTGTCAAATAGAGGTCTGCAAGCCCAGGGGACACAGCAGGTACAGAGAAAACTCTTGCAAGTGATTTGTGTTCCCCTCAGTGAACTTCCACAGGTGGATCAAGAGCAGCCCCCAAAGCCATGTCCCAGCTCTGGAACAAGGCAGGGCACCTCTGAGCCCCCTCCATGGCCACACAGGAGCATCTGTGGGACGTGGTCAGTGGCAGGGAGCACCATCAGCTGGCTCTGCCTCCCAGCTGGTCCAGCACAGCCAAAGGCTCTGAGATGTCTCAGGGTTCCTTTGGTTCTATGAGGCCCTGCAGTGTCACAGTGGCCCCTTGAGTCCATGAGGTTCCTCAGGGTCAGAATGGCCCCTTGGCTCCATGAGCTTCCAAAATGTCTCAGGGTTCCTTTTCTTCCATGAGGCCCCACATGTCAAAATGGCCCCTTGGTTCCTCCACATTTCAGTGCTCCTCTGTTGCTTTGTTTCCACGGGGCCCTGCAGTGCCACAATGAACGTTTTTTTCCATGAGCTTCCAAAATGTCTCAGGGTTCCTTTGGTTGCATGAGGCCCCACATGTCCCTTGGTTCCACAAGATTCACAGTTTCCCTCTGTTCTTTTGGATCCATAAGGCCCTGTAGTGTCACAACTGCCCCTTGATTCCATGAAGTCCCACAGTGTCCCTGGATTCCTTTTGTTCCATGAGGTTCCCCAGTGTCACAATGGCCTCTTGATTCCATGAAATTCCACTGTGGTCCAGGGTTTCTTTGTTTCCAAGAGGCCCTGCAGTGCCACAGTAGCCTCCTGATTCCATGTGCTTCTGCAGTGTCACAATGGCCCCTTTATCTCAGGAGGTTGCCCACTGTCCCTGGGTTCCTTTGGCTCCATGGGGCCCTGGAGCATCCCAGTGGCCTCTTAATTCCAAGGGTTTCCCCAATGTCACAATGGCCCCGTAATTCCATGAGGTTCTGCAGTTTCACAGTGGCTCCTTGATTCCATGAGGTTGCACTGTGTTATCACAAAGCTGAGCCCATCCTTATGAAAGTTCTGAGGAGGTTAGGGGGAACTGGGACAAAAGAGAAGGAAACTTGGGGAAGGAAAGAGGGGCTTGGCCAACAGAGAGGAAGGATTTTGATGAGGTAAAACCAGGTTCAGGTAATGTTGAGGGTGCTGAAACACTGACTGTGCAAATACTCTTGGTAGGCCTTTACTCTCTTTGTAACCTGAAGCCCCAACACTACCTAAAAGTGCTGCCCCTCCCATGGAAAGGAATTCACTTCTCTAATTCCAAGCCAGAAAAAGTTCAATCCCAGAACTCCAGACTCTTATTTGTACTCCAGTGCCCACACCATTCCCAAACCTGTGTTACCAGTATGAAAAGCCAAGTTTAAATCCTGACCCAGCCCCAAAAGCTCTTCCCCTAATCATGAACTGCTAGTGGAACAACAAACTTCCCAAAGTTCTGCCTAATCCCCACCCTGAGCTCTAAACCCCAAGCCCTGACCATTCAGCACCCCCACAGCCCTTGGGAGCAGGGCAAGGACCTGGAGGGCCCAGAGCAGGCCCAGGGGGTTGGCAGAGGAATGGGAGGTGACCTGGGTCTGCTCAGCTCTGCAGTGACCCCCAGGAGAAGGGCCTGGGCTCTGGCAGGGATGTCCTGTGGCACAGGGGCTCAGGATCCAAGTTCAGAAGGCCAAGTGCACATGGCAACAGCCAGAGCTGGTGCAGAGACATCAGGGAGGGTCTAGAAATGCTGCTGGGAGGGGGTGGGAAAGCAGGAGGGGTGTGTGCAGCCTGCAAGGCCAGAGCAGCAGCAGGGCCAGGGCAGGACAGCCTGCAGGAGAGATGGCCAAGGGCTCTGGCAGGGCTGCAAGGCCCAAAGGCACCCAGGCCTTTGTCCCCTTGCCTCTGGCAGCTGCCTCTGCCACTCAGGACACCACAACCAACTTGCCTGGCAGGTTCTGCACTTGGTTTCTGCCTCGCCCCTCCCTCAGGAGCCTGGCAGGGGTTGCCCAGTTTTGGCCTTTGTTGTTCCTCCCCCTCCCATCCCAGTGCCCCCCAAACAGCCCTGAGCCAGCCGGGAGGGACAGGATCTGCTGGGCCAGGGCCTGGGGCTCAGGCCTTGGCCTTTGTGCTCCACAAAACCAAGGCAGGCTTTGCTCAGCATTGCAGGGGCCTGCCCAGAGCCTTTGTCTGCCTGCACTCCTGGCCTCCAAGGAGCTGCTCCAAGGAGTCCCTGGGGAGGCTTTGGCAGTGCCTGCCCTCAGTGGGGCCCAGCAATGCTTCAAGGCACTTGCAGTTTGCCTTCTGACTTCTTCAGCAGCTGCTTCAATCTTCTCTCAGCACCTCAGGATCATGGGCTGGGCTGCAAACACACTGTGGAGCTCATTAAAATGCAGAAATCCCTCAGGATCTCTTTGTCTTCCTTTAATTGTCTTCAAGGCAATTTCAAAACAAGTCTTCAAAATTTGTACTTTTTTTTGTTTTAATTCAATGATGGATATTTTTAAGTTCAGAGAAGAGGTGATAGAGGTGTTCTTCAAGTGATCTTGATGCTGACTGTACCCTTTCAGAGATCCAGACTGACCCTGTATGATCAATCTTACTCCTCACCCCCCAGCCTCACCAGTTCTGACATGGCCCATCTTGGACTGACAGCTGATGCAACTCCAAACACACTGTGGGACTCATTAAGACACTGAAAAACAAATTATTTATTTTATTTAATTTTCTTAAAGTCTTCAAGACTTCTACAGTTAATTGGAGTTGTTTTGTAGTTTAGCTAAGGAGGGAGATTTTAAAGTGGAAGTCATGAAAAATATATTTTTTTATGAAATGAAATGATTTACACATAGCCTTGGGATGCAGGAGGGTCACGGCTGGAAGAATTTGGATCCAAACACAAGGAGGCAAAAGAGATTAGTAGCACAATCATTGACCAGTTGAACAGTTATCAAGTGATTCAATAGCATTTGCCACAATTTTAACAGTGACTGAATTATAGATTCACAATAACAACATTCACCCCACAGTCAATTCACACCCACACCCAGGCAGAGATGTGTGCACACATCAATAGCTGGGTGTGTTAAGGTCCCTCTCCCAAATTCTCCTTGTTGTCAGGGAAACACTCCCCCAAATCCCTTTGTGTTTGCCAACAGACAAGGGTCACAGCTGGAGGAGTGTTTGTTGAGGGGGATCAGAATTGTCCTGGGCATCAGGGATGGTTCTTTGGAGTGTTGCAAACTGGAGGGTTCCCGAGCTGGGAGAGGCTGCCAGAGGTGTCCCACTGAGAGGGAGGTGCTGGGGAGCTGCCAGGGCCTCCCTCAGCCCCGCTGGTTGTGGGCTCACAAGGTGACTGGCTTTAGTTATCTGCTGAATTTCCATCCTGGTGTCAGGAATGACTGGAGTTTCCACAGTATTTGGGAATTGTATCCAAACTGTTCCATTAGGGCTGTGATTCAGGCAGGGAATGTTCCAAGGTTTTCATGGGATAACTGATTATCCTGTGTTCCCCAACTGTTCCACTCTGAATTGTTCCTACCTTTATGGTCCAGGAGCAGCTGGTCCAGTCCAGGGACACTTTCCCACAACCCCTGGTAGTCCAGGGGCTCTTCATTGCTCAGCTGGTTTGGTCAAGGCTTGTCAGGAGCTCCTGAGATCATACCTGTAAGAAGGATGGGCACAGACTTAGTTGTTATAAGACAAGTGGTAATGGTTTTCAAATAAAAAAAGAGCAGATTGGAACTAGATATAAGGAAGAATATTTTTGCACTGAGGGTGGTGAAACACTGGCACAGGTCACCCAGAGAGGTCATAGAAGCCACAGCCTTGGAAACATTCAAGGCCAGGTTAGAAAGGGCTCTGAGCGACCTGATCTAATTGAATGTGAACCTGTTAACTATAGGGGGGGTTGGACGAGTTGTCCTATAAAGGTCCCATCTGATTCAAACTATTTAGGATCTATAGTTCTTTCCTACAGAGCCAAGGCTGACAAGGATCCCACAGGTTTCAGACCCAGCTGAGCATCCCCTTTGATGGCCCAGCTGGCAGCTCTGCTAAAAAGCTGCTGCAAAGAACCTCCAGACCTAAAGGAGCTTTTGTGCTGGGCTGAGCTGTGGCTCTCAGGGGTGGGGGTTGGCTTTTGGCTGCCAGGTGCCCACCAAGGCTCTCTCACTCCTTCTTCTTCTCCAATCCCCTTGGTGCCTGCAGGGTTGTTTCTCCCTCATTTCTCTCACTCCTCTCTGCATTACAGCACCCTGGATTTTATCCTTTCTCCAAAGGGTTATCACAGAGGTGCCTCTGGAATTGCTTTTTGACTCAGCTTTGGGCACTGGCTGGTCCATTTTGGAGCCACCTGAAACTGGCTCTCTCTGACACAGAGTCAGCTCTTGATCTCTTACTCCCTAAGGGAAATCTACAGCCCCCTCACTGCTACCAAACCTGATCCACAGGGTCATTCAAGTGCCCAGGAATACAGGAGGTCTTTGATCCCATTATTCCTCAGGCTGGTCAAACAAGACTTTGTCCTCTTCCTGTCCCTGACTGCAGGTTCTTTCTGTCAGAGTAGAGCTGTGCTGGACCTCAGCTGTGCTTTGCTCCAGAGCCTGCTGGGGTGGGGGCAGATGGCAATGGAAGAGTTGGGTTGGACTGGATGATCCTTGTGGGTCCCTTCCACCTCAGCATATTCTCTCATTCTGTGTTTGTTTGGGTTTGGTTTGGTTGTGTTTGGTCTTTTTCCCTCCTTTTGATTTTCCTTTCCTCTGACCCATGAGTTTTTTCTTCATTGTCTTGGGCCTTGCTGGGCACCTGATGGTAAGACCAGTTTATCCAACTCACTCATCTTGACCACATTTTTTGTCCAAGTCACCATTAACTAGACGAGGTTTCTCACAGACTCGCTGCAACTTGGCATCATCCACAAAGGAGTGGAAAGTGCATTTCATCCCATCATCCAGAGACATAATAAAGATGTTCCATAGGAATGGTCAAGGGCTGGTCCCTGATGGATGTCACCTGGGAGTTGCTGCCAAGAGGAATTTATGCCATGACTTTTGACCCTCATCAGTCATTCAACTTCCCACTCACCACATGTTTCACTTGTCCAGTCCAGCTCTCACCAGTCTGGCTCTAAGGAGACCACAGGAGACCATGTCCAGGGCCTTGAAACAGTCTGGGCACACAACATCCCCTTCTTTTCCTTCCCACAGGGGTTCTGCAATCCCTGCCTTGTCCTTCCCATACCTGGGAATGGTTGCAGGAGAACTTGCCCTATCCCCTTCCCTGCTGAGCCTGAGCAGTCTGGAAGTCTCCCAATCCTCCTTGCTGCCCTGTTTGCAGACTGGTTCCATGTCTGCCTTTGCCAAGGTGCCAGGAAGCTCTGGGATGGCTCTGGCCTTTCCAAGGGTTTGGGAGAGGTCTCCCAGTGACACTACCCAGCCTTCTCAATATCCCTGACACCAAAACCTTTTCTATTATCCCACAGTTCCAGTCTAGTGCTCAGGACACAACACAGGTTCTCATGGTTCTTCAGGAGAAAATTAGAAGGGATTTCATTATAGAGGTCAGCTGGTGGGGCAGCCCAGTCTGGTCTGGCCCCACAGCAGTGCCCAGCCCCGGGTGCTGCAGAGCTCTGGGCACTCCCCCCACAACCTCAGCCCCTCTGAAGGGCACAGCAGCTCCTGGGGCACAGAGAGGAGTCTCAGCATCCCCATCAGCTCAGGGGCTGGACACTCAGCATGGCAGGAGGAAATGGGGGTCAGGGAAACTGCAGGAGCCCTGGTGTCACGTCCAGGAGATGCCCAGCACAGCCTGACTGTGCCCCTCAGTGCCAGCCCCTCTGCCCAGCCCAGCCCAGAGTCCTGGCCCAGGGACAGAGCAGCCTGTCCCCAGGGGGGCTGCAGAAAGAGGTTTCTCTGTGTCAGGGATTCCTCTCTGCAGGCCCAGAAATGCTGCCTTGCTCTTCTCCAGGGACATCCCTTTGCCCAGGTCAGTGTGTCCAGGCTGCCTTGGCCAGTTGCAGATCCCAGCCTGGGATCCCTGCAGGGCCCTGAGCTGGAGGTGCTGCTCTGCACAGGGAGGGGCTGTGGCACCCTGGGCTGAGCCTGCACTGGCCATGCTGGTCAGGGTGGGGAGCAGACCCAGCAGGATGGGGATCACTCCTCTCCACCCTCTACCATAGTCCTGGAAGGTTCAGTAGCCAAGAACAAGGCTGGGCAGGACCATGGGCTGTTTCCAATGGCACAAAGGGCAGGGCAGGGCTCCACTCCATGCAGCCTGTGGGCTGGAGAGTTCTTCAGGACACCCTCCTGGAAAGCCCAGCCCTGGCTCTGGTACAGCCCTCCCTGAACTGGGGAGGCACAAGGGGAGTTCACTGCGGGTGAGAAGAGTCATTGGCCAGAGTCCTTCCTCTGTTCCTGCTGCATCCCCTGGGGTTGCAGAACTCTCCTTTACCAGTTCACAGGCAGATTTAGGACTTGATCTCTGGGTGACTCCACCCTGGGCAGGATTCTGCTCGAGGGCTCCATTCCCTGCTGACTGGATGGGACAGGCTGTCCCTGCAGATCCTCTGTGCTCTCCTGCACTTCCTGAGTTCCTACAGACAAGTCCTCACCTGCCATCAGAGCCCTCACAAGCTGCAGAGCCCCAGGCAGGTGACTTGGAGACCATTTGCCACTGGCCACCAGCACAGAACATCTGACCCAGCCCTCAGTCCCTCAAGTACCCCAGTGAGTCACTTCTCTCACTGCAGGGACTGAATGGGGAAACAAGCAAAGCAATGAGACTCTGGAGAGTCTATTCCTTGGCCTTGTTCTTTACACCAACCTTTCAAAAGAACAAAGTCTTCAGGAGGATCTCCTTTCATGATGGAAATTATGTCAAGGAGCCCAGCTCTGTCCCAGCAGTGCCCAGGGCCTGTCCCTGCCCAGGGTCACAGGACTGACACACAGCAGGGACTGAGCTGCCAGAGCACTCAGGCCTTGGGCAAGGAGCAGAAAGGAGAGGGAGGCTGTGGAAAAAGATCATCTCTGAAAAACCCAAGAGCTGCTGCTCCCTGGCAGTGCTCCTGTGCCAGGACTCTTTAGCCCTTCTCCTCTGCACACAGACACTGCCCTCCTGCTTCAGGTAAGTTCTTGCAGTGATAATCTGGAAAAAAGAATTCAAGTCCTTTATTCTACTCAGAGATTGTGATTCCTCATGTACAGAATAACAAAGACAGAATGTTTGACAAAGAAGACAAAGGAATATTTATTTTGTTTATGTGCACACAGAGAATGATTCCTCATTTACAGAATTGTGGATCAAAACAAAGAGGTAAAGAGTGAATTAGGTATGAGATGAAGAATAAATTTCTGTGTTAACAATATCAAAAGATTAAAAAAAAATATAGGAAATCACCACCACCACTCTCAAAAGCTTTAGAAAGCAGGCTGGGCCAGTAAAGGGTTGCACAATGAGTGTTCTGCAGAAGAAAAGAGGCAGGTTGTTGCTCCTGAAAAATATCCAGTCATCATTTTCCTTATGGCATCCTTGAGCTCCTGGTTCCTCAGGCTGTAGATGAAGGGGTTCAGTGATGTAGGAACCACTGAGTACAGAACCGACACCACCAGGTCCAGGGATGGGGAGGAGATGGAGGGAGGTTTCAGCTGAGAAAAAATACCAGTGCTGACAAACAGGGAGACCACGGCCAGGTGAGGGAGGCAGGTGGAAAAGGCTTTGTGCCTTCCCTGCTGAGAGGGGATCCTCAGCACAGCCCTGAAGATCTGCACATAGGAGAAAACAATGAAAATGAAACAACAGAACACTAAACACCCACTAAACATAAGAAGTACAATTTCCCTGAGGTAGCCTGAGTGTGAGCAGGAGAGCTTGAGGATGTGTGGGATTTCACAGAAGAACTGGCCCAGGGCATTGCCCTGGCACAGGGGCAGGGAAAATGTACTGGCTGTGTGCAGCAGAGAATAGAGAAAGCCAGTGGCCCAGGCAGCTGCTGCCATGTGGGCACAAGCTCTGCTGCCCAGGAGGGTCCCGTAGTGCAGGGGTTTGCAGATGGCAACGTAGTGGTCGTAGCACATGATGGTGAGGAGGCAAAACTCTGCTGAGAGGAAGAAATAAAAGAAAAAGAGCTGTGCAGCACATCCTGTGTAGGAGATGTTTGTGGTGTCCCAGAGGGAATTGTGCATGGCTTTGGGGACAGTGGTGCAGATGCAGCCCAGGTCTGTGAGGGAGAGGTTGAGCAGGAAGAAGCCCATGGGGGTGTGCAGGTGGTGGTCACAGGCTACGGCGCTGAGGATGAGGCCGTTGGCCAGGAGGGCAGCCAGGGAGATGGCCAGGAAGAGCCAGAAGTGCAGGAGCTGCAGCTCCCGCCTCTCTGAGAATGCCAGGAGGAGGAACTGGGGCATGGAGCTGCTGTTGGACATTTGCTGCTTCTTAGCACAGGGTCTGTTCAAAAAAAGGAAAGGACAGAGAACAGTTAAGACAGACCTCTGTGAAAAAGCCACTCCATTGCTAAAAGAAATCGATGTGTCAAATGTCACCAAATGCACTGCCAAGCAGTCAGTTTTGGTCTACTGCAGTGGGACGTGGAATTTTTTGGCAGAGCTCTAACACACACAAGGAATGTCAGATGTAACCCACCTTGAATACAAATGTTCCATCTCTACACCCACAACTCAGAAGAGCTGGGGCTGCAGAGCAGAAGCTTTGTCTGAACTTAGAATAATTGTTACTGTGGTTTTTATTTTTATCATCACACCTGGGGAAGGTTCTTTTCCACTGCAGGAATCCTCATTTCTATGGCCCAGCACACAGTGCCCAGCAGAGCTGCAGGGAAGGGCCCCCAGAGCTGCCTGAACACCCCCTCCCCAGGCCTTGGGGGCACTTACCTCCCACTCCCTGCCCAGGGCTCTGCTGCCTGGAACTGTCCCTGCCAGCAGCTGCTTCCCTGGGCCCAGGGCTGAAAAAGTGACACTGATGCTGTCTATAAGACAGTTTTAATGTCTGACACTCTCAGGTTCAATGCCCTCTAATCTAACAGAGTTCATGTTTCAGTGTCTCCTCCTGTGCTCAGAGATTCTTTTCCCTGTTGCAGTCAGCACCCAGACAACCCAGAGTATAACACTGAAAGAACTGGTTCATTCTCTTTAAGGTACCCCCTGTCTGTCTGTGCCTCTTGCAAATAGCTTCTGGAAAATTTCCTGCTTTGATCTGGAGCTGTGACCAGCCCTCATCCCTGCAGCACACTTTGGAGCTCAGAAGGACTCTGCCCTGCTCTGCCCTCCCAGGAGTTGTTCCTTCCCCACAGCCCTTCTCCCCCAGCCCCGTGGCAGCTCCTTGGCCGGGCTGAGAGCTGAACCTGGCAGGCAGCAGAGTCCCTGCCCCAGCACACAGAGCCCTGGGGGCAGGACCCTGCTCTGCCCCACAGCCCTGGGCACCCCTGGCTGCACCCCCACCTTCCCACCCCACAGCCAGCCCTGCCACAGGGAACCTTCTGGCCCTGGGCCTCTGATGGGGCCGCAGCAAGTCCTGCTCTGCAGCAGCTTCTCCTGCTGCACCCCAGCAAATCCAGCAGAGCCATCCTGACAGCTCCTGCCACTGCTGCCATTTGGCAGCTGGCAGAGGCACTTGCAGGAACTCACCTGCACTGCTCTGCAGCCACAGCCTGACCATGGCAAAGGGCTGGCAAGGTTCCTGCCCTGAGCAGCTCTACCCTGTCCTCCCAGCCCAGGATCCCTTGAACCTCCTGCTCCCTTCTCCTCTCTGCCCTTGCTGCCTGCAGCTCCTGCCCTGCTCTGCCATATGGCCACTTCCCCTGCACTGCAGCAACTGGGAGAGTCCTGCTGAAAGATCCTGGAAGCTGTGGGATGTGGCAACTTTAGGAGATGCCTCCAGGAAGGGAAGTTTAATATTTCTACAGCCAGAGAATTCTTCCTTCAAATCCTGGGAAGGTTTCTCCCGTAGTGAGAGCTCAGTCACCTCCCAGCCCAGGCTGCCTCTCATCTCTCTGCCTTCTCTCCTGTGCCCTGGATGCTACAGGCAGTGCCCTCAACCCTGCTGGGCTGTGCAGAGGAGCTTCTCACCAGCAGAGCTGTCTCTTTGAAGCTCTTCTTGCTTGCCAGGAGCTCCCTGTGTGCCAGGAGCCCAGCCCAGCTCAGCAGCAGAGCAACAGCCCGAGGCATTTAATGACCCCCGGAGGGGGTTTGTGTTGTTTACATGAGACTCAGTCCCTGAGAGGAAGTTCAAACAACTTCTCAAGAACTCAAAATGAGTTTGAAACACTGAAGTTTCTTGTACTGCTAATGGGTCCCAATGAGGGACATGACTGTGAAAGTGTCCCCAGATTCCAGTCAGTGCTTAAAACTGCAGACAGTGATGACAAGGATGGACAAGTAAGGGAAAGGTGGCTCTGATGCTGAGGAAACCTGGATGTGTTTCATTAACCCAACAGGCCAAGGCCTGACCCCCAGCCCCTGGGAAGGCAGATGCTGTCCCTGCCTCATTCCTCAGGTCTCTTCCTGGGGCACTGGGATGTGGGATGTGCAATGCCAAGGGCAGGACCATGGGGTGGCACCTGCCAGGCTGCTGAGCAGGGACAAGGAGGCCATGAGGCCCCAGGGCTGCAAGGGGCACTCCCCTCCTCCTGGCATCAGGGGCACAGACAGCAGCCCTGGCCAAAGGCCTGCAGAAGGTGGCTGTGTCAGGGCCTTTCAGCTTCTCCCCATGCCTGTCTCCTCTCCAGCCCAGGCTGTCCTACGGTGTCCATGCCCTGCCCCTTTCCCTGCAGGCTGCCGTCATCCCCCCGGCTGCCCCACCTGGCTGGCACCTTCCTGCACTGACATCTCTGCGTCCTCCCTGGCTCTTCCTGCACACACAAAGCCTTGGGCTCATCCAGACTCCTTCTGGGTGATGTGTTGCATCACAGCATTGGCCTTGGAGTGAAATTTCTTTCTCCTTGTTTTTATTCTGGACCTCTCCAACTGAACTTGGCATTGTTTCTTTATTTCTCATGCTGTTTCCTGCTATGACAAAAGGATCCTTCATCTCTGAAACCACCCTTCAAGGCCTCTCTGGCTACCCCTGCACTGTCCTCAGTCTCGACACCATGGAACCCAGAGCTCCTTAGTCCCTACAGAGTGATCATGGGATTGAGACCTCCAAATCTTTTCTTGGGAGATCCCTGGGTACTCTCCAAGGTGTTACAGATGAACACATGGTGCTCATAGTCTAAGGAAATCACAGGGATACATTTTACCAAGGCCTGTATTGGCAGAACACATGGCAATGTCTTTGAACTAAAAGACTGGACTCTTGTATTTATAATAGGAAGAAATATTTAACAATGAGGGTGGCAAGAACTGAAGCAGGTTTCTAGAAAACTGGATGTCCCATCCTTGGATTTGTCCAAGGTCAGGGACTGTGATTAACCTGAACTAGTGGAAGATATCACTGTCCATGTCGAGCACCTTGGACAAGATGACCTTTTATCTCCCTTCCAAACCAAACTATTCTGGGATTCTTTGAGTCCCAACCTCCTTCTCCAAAGAATTTCCATATCTAGGACACGAATTGCCATGTTTTTGGAGAAACCCTCCTAAGCCCCAAAGGTAAAAAAAATAATTGAAAGACACTTCCAAAATATCTGTGTGAAGGCTTCACAGGTGGGTCAATGGCAGAGCCTCCCAGGATGACCTCACAAATGTGGGTGGGGTTTTTATGCTCAGGGTCTAAGACTGATGATGGGCAACAAGAAAGCACATTTGAGGACTGAGGAAGACTTGTCATGGGATCTGAAGGAAAGAAACAAAGGAAAGGAGAGGGTGGGATCACGACGGTTTGTGGAGGAACAACCATGAGAAAACAGAAGGAAAAGGGGGTGAAAAAGCTGGTCATGGTAAACAGGAGGATGCTGAAGACAGGCCCCTGGCCGTGCCGTGCAAATGATCTCCACAGCCTGTCCTGTTTGACAGGTTTGACCACAGTACCACCCACAGCACTTTGCACAGCCCTGGTTAATGAGGTATAAAATTTAGCCTGACTTTGTCCCTAAGTGGGGGATGAGAATTGGACACAACATGTGCAGGGACAGATGAAGGGGTTTGTCCCCCTGGCCCTGCCCAGAAGGGACACCTTTCAGAAGGGTTGTGGCCTTGGCTGTGCTGAGGGTTGCCCCGGGCAATGCAGCTTGGGATTGCAGTGGCACTGTCAGGGCTCTGCAGAGCTCCTGGCAGTTCCTGCATTTGTCCCCAGCCATACCAGAGAACTGCAGGGGTTGCAGTCAATCACTTGTGCTCTTTGGGACCCCGACTGGCTCTGCTGAATGGGAGCAGGCCTGGAGTTCCCAGACTGTTCCTGCATCCAGGGTCGGGCCTGCAGTGACGTTTGTGCAGCATTCAATTGGTGCAGTGGCAGGATGGCCATGGATCCATTCCTGCAGAAACACAATGTGCTCCATCCCAGGCAGGGATAGAATGGGCCCCCAAATGTTGTAAGGATAAGAAGCAGGGAGTTTTGGCCCTGTGGAATCCCATGGAACCAAAGGAACTCTGGGACATGGTGGAACCTCATGGAATAAAGGGGACATTGTGACCCTGCAGCACCTCATGGAACCAAAGGGAGTCTGGGACGTGGCAGGGCCTGATGGAAACAAAGGAACCTCCTGGGAACAAAGGGACCCCGGGACACTGCCAAAACTCAGGGAGACAAGGGAATCCCAGGACACTGTGGAATCTCATGGAATCCAGGGGCCATTGGAATACACTGGGGCCTCCTGGAACCAAAGGGAACATGGGACACTGCGGAACCTCATGGAATCAAAAGGGCTGCGGGACTTTGTGGAACATCAGGGAATCAAGGGGCCAGTGTGACATCTCAGAACCTTTTGGAACCAAAGGGAACCAACGGGACACTGTGGAATCTCATGGAATCAAGGGTCCATTGTGACACTGGGGAACCTCACAGAATCCAGGGGCCATTCTGATTCTGCAAGGCCTTCTGGAGTCAAAGGGAACATTGTGACACTGGGGAAAATGATGGAATAAGTGGGCCATTGTCACACTGCAGGGCCTTAGGGAGCCAAAGAACGCTGGGAAACAGTGCAACCTCATGGCATCAAGGAGCCATTGTCCCACTGCAGAACCTCAAGGAATAAGGGATCCAATCTTTGCCTCCGATTTTGTCAAACTAATTACATTTAAGGAATTACAGAAGTGTGATTGAACCACTTTTGTCCCACTGGTTTTAATGATTGGCCAAATGGAATATTTATATAAAATGAATCATTTATTCTTACAAATGATCAGACCAACGATCTTAATCAGAATTATTTACTACACAATACAAAGGCTAAAACTATTAGTAGTACAGCATAAGATAGGATTGAAGCAATTATTGAAACAATTCTATTAAAGCTAGCCAAATGAAATAATTATTACATAGAGATCTGATGTAACTCAACCAGGTCAACGGTCATGGGGAGATTTCTTTTGCTCAGCCTTGAGGAGTGTCCTTGGAGGGTGTCCCCACCCAAGGCAGGAATCTCCACACATCTACCCCAAGAAGGGCTGTGTCAGAAGAACCTGCCTGGATGAAAGGGGAATGGACTTCTCTAGTAGGAAGTGATTGACTGCTCCTCACAAATGTGCTGCCATCAAAGAGGCCAAGAGGGTGAAGCCCCTGTGGGGTGGGGGATGATGGCTGAACTAGAGATGTGGGCAGGCCTGGCAGATTGATCCCAGCACACTCCCCAAACCACCAAGGCAAGCTCTACGTGCTGACAGTAGTGGACACAACCCCTGGATGGCAGGAGACACCCCCTGTGCCTCCCAGCACTGCCCAGAACACCATCCTGGGCCTGGAAAAGCAAGTCCTGTGTAGACACGGCCCTCCAGAAACACTGGAGTTGGACAGCAGGACTCTTTTCCAAAACCTTGTGCACACTTGGACCAGAGAGCTCGGCATGGAGTGGATGGATCATATTCCCTGTCAGGCACCAGCCTCTGGGAAAGTGGAATGGTAGAGTGGACTGTTCAAAACCCCCTTGAAAGCAATGGGCAGTGGGACCTTCAAACCTTGGGATGTGCATTTAGCAAAAGCCACCCAGTTAGCTAATCCTGTAAGCTCAAGAGATAAAACTCCAGGCCAATTCAGTGTCTAAGATCAGCTCAAAAGAGCAGGTCCTTTAATCAGGCCCACAGGCCCAGGGGAACACACACGACGTGCGCCCTCCCAGGCAATGGTTCTACAGTTTTAGAAGATGGTCCATCCAATGCCAGAACTCTCCACTCCCCACTTCTGCCCAGTTCTGCCCCTGACACGCCCCTTGGGGAATTGGATTTGGGGTCTTTGGGACCCCTTCTTCCTCATCTTTATCTTCTTCACAGCACGTACAGTCCTTGGAGTACCTCCAAAGTTCTGGGCTTGAAGGTTGCTTTGTCTCTTGTGGGATCTTGTTGTCCAAGCCTAGGGTGTGATGGTGTTCAATAGAGGTGTTTTTCTACAATTCTACCTTGCAAAGAAGTCTAAACATGCTAAAGGAATTTAGAAAGTTTGATATCAAATGGGATAATAAGATTGGGTCTGTGTAAACTACTTATGCTAAGGGGTGGCATAAAATACAGCTGCAGGACTTTTGCATTAGACCTCTGATGGCCCATCAAAGCCCATCCCTCCCTTGACAAATCTTGAAAGGCAGGAAAAACCCTTTTCCCAGGCCCCTCACAGGAACTCTGCGCAGGCCCAGGAGATGTTGGGGGTTCGTGGCATGGCCCGGGTCACCATCCATGGATATAATAACTCAAAACTTCTTGGAGTGTGGGGGCTTCTCTCCCCCACCCCCAATGGATCAAGGCCACCACTTCAACTGACAGACACTGGAGCTGCAACTCCCAAGTTCCATCGCTGGACCCCGTGGGCGGTGACTATTGACATCTTTCCACTCTCAGCTTTGCTTTCCTTTACTCTCCCTCACCCTTATCCTGTCTTTCTTTCTCTCCCTTATGCATTTTCCCTAAAGGTTCTCTTTATGCCATATTGCTGTAGATGAGAGATAGAGATGATAACACCCAAAATGGCAACATAACTGTTTACCTTTGAAACAAAAGTGTTCTAAATTAAACCCTACATATATATGTTTTCAAACACCGATTATTTAGTTTCATTTCACTCTAATCCACCCCAAGGGATTTATTAATAAGAACCTGGTTACCCCTTCCTTTCTGGGATGGGTAGTAACAGACCCCTTGTAGCAGTATGTTCTACCTGGAAAAGAATCTGATTAGAGAATGCAAGCACTGCAAGCTCTCTGTGGGGAGTTACTGCTGGTGCCAAGGGGTTGGTTTAGTGTTGAATTGTGCCAAACTCAGCCTGGTTCCCCAACCTTCCAACATACATCCTGCTTTTGGAAGCAGAGTTTGACAGATCAGCTGATCACTGGCTGTGAATATGTGACTGGAGATCCATCACTGGATAAGCATAAAAGCCCAGGGCCAACTTTGACAGAGCAGATTCTTCCACAGACTTTGTTGAAGTGTGTGCAGCTTCTGCTGTGAAGCAGGGACAGCTCTTGATGGTCACTGCTGAGGGGGTAAAAGAAAGAGAGAGATCTGCTTGATTTATTTCTACCAGA
Source organism: Manacus candei (assembly GCF_025592945.1). NCBI lineage: Eukaryota > Metazoa > Chordata > Aves > Passeriformes > Pipridae > Manacus > Manacus candei. The sequence goes on along the minus strand of NW_026138093.1, from coordinate 8,041,602 downwards.
CCCCGCCGGGCCCTCCCCGCTTCCTGCCGGGATCGGACACCGCCGGCGGCCCCGGCCCTGCCGGGCTCCATCAGCCTGAGCAATTGCTGCCAAGGAGGGGCCGGGGGCTTCCTCTTGGCCTTCGTCTCCCTGGCGCTGGGGCTCGGCTTCTACCTGCGCCAGAAGGTGAGGGGGGTCCCAGGGGGTCGTGTGTCCCCCCAGAGCGTCTGTGCCCCCCCGGGGACCCCCCACCCCGCTGTCACCCCCTTTTCTCTCCCCACAGAGCTCCTGAGCCGGCGGCGGCCGCAGCCCCTCCCCGGGGCCTCGGGCCCAGCCTGGACCCCTCCTGTCCCTGTGAGGATTTTGGGGGTCGTGTGTCCCCCCCTCCCCTGCTGCCACTCCTGATCCCAGGAAAGCTTCCCAGTTCTCCCCAGTCCCGGTTATTGGGGGGCAGTGGGAAAGGGGCTTGGGGGAATCCCAAGGGCTGGAGCCGAATTTTGGGGGGCAGAACCAGCCCTGGGATGGATCAGGAATGGGGACCTCCCTGTGTTCCCCCGTGTCAGCCCGCTCTGGGGGGTTTTGGGAGGGCACCTGCCCCTCAATAAGGCACCCAGCTCACCCCAAAACGTGCTGGGACCACCTAAACTTCCCCAAAGCTGCTCAAGGACTCCCAAACTTACTCAGAGCCAATCCTCGACCCCACTCAACCCCTTTTCTGGGGAGCCTTGTCTGGGTACTGGTGGTGCTGGGAGCCCCCCCTGCTTTGGGAGAGGAGCTCTTGGATGAGTGGGGAGTGGGAAGGGGGCGTTTGGTGGGAAAAGGGGGTCAGAAGGGATAAAGCGGTGGTAGGACGCCACACTGAGTGGGAAGGGAATGAGACCCCCCAAAAGTGAAGGGGGAGACACCGAGGATGATGGGAAATGGATGGGAGAGGTCAGAAGAGTGTGCAAAGGGGAGGGTGGGACCCCCAAAATGAGCATGATGAACTGGGGATGAGGCAGGGGATGATGTGGAAGGGTGGGAGAGGGGAAAAAAAAAGAGTTGGGACCCTCAGAGTGATCCTGGGGGGGGCTGGGGATTGAGAGGAAAATGGGAACATGGGAGGAACAGGGAGAAGTGTGGAAAAGGGGGGGTGGTCTGGCAGGTTCGACAGTCCCATGGCGGTCTTTGGGTACAGGGAGGGGAGGCTGGGAAAAGGGGGATGGCCCTCCTGAGCTCCCAACTTACTGTGGGGTGCTGGGGGCTGCTGGATCGAATTTTAGCCTTGGATTATGCCAACAGTTTCAGTTTAGAGGAATTACAGAGGTGTGACTGAAACACTTTTGTCCCCCAGGTTTTAATGATGGCAAATCAGATTTATTGATAGAAATTATTTATTTATGGTTACAAATGATCAGACAGAAGATCTTCATCAGAATTATTTAGTGCACAATACAAACACTAAAACTACCAGGAGTACAGGACAGTGGTCTACAAGCAATTGTTGAAGCAATTCTACTCAAGCTGGCACAAAAGCAAGGACTATTAATTAGTGAAGGATGTAACTCTCCCAGGCCAACACTCAGGGGGAGATCTCTGCTCTCAATCTCCAGGACCGACCTTGGGGGGTCCCCAGCCAAGGCAGGAATCTCCACACATCCCCAGAGAGGGTTCTGTTGGCAGAACCTGCCCCTGGGAAAGGGGACTGGCCCTTTCTGGTCAAAAGTGATGGACTGACAGTCACTGGACTCCAGGGGGTGCCTCATCATCAGGGGGTTCATTTGGGGTGGAAGCAGCGGCCGAAGCTCTTCCCGCAGTCAGGGCATTGCATTGCTGGGGCTTCACTTACTGGTGGGTCCGTTGGTGTTTGGTCAAGTGAGAACTCTGTTTGAAGCTCTTCCCACACTCCCCACACTTGTAGGGCCTCTCCCCGGTGTGGATGCGCCGGTGGGTGACGAGATTGGAGTTCCGGTTAAAGCCCTTCCCGCAGTCGGTGCAGCGGAAGGGCCTCTCATCCGTGTGCGTCCGCTCATGCAGGAGAAGACTGGAGCTGGTCTGAAACCTCTTCCCACATTCCAAGCACTTGTAGGGCCGTTCCCCGGTGTGGATGAGCTGGTGGGTAAGTAGGTTGGAGCTGCTCCTGAAGCTCTTCCCACATTCCCCACAATTGTACGGCCGTTCCCCAGTGTGGATGCGACGGTGTTGGATCAGGTGGGAGTTCCTGTTGAAGCTCTTGAGACACTTCCCACACGTGTAGGGCCGTTCCCCAGTGTGGATGTGCTGGTGCCGGATCAGGTTGGAGCTTTTCCTGAAGCTCTTCCCACATTCCAAGCACTGGAAGGGCTTCTCCCTGCTGGGAGGCTGCTCAGGCACCACCAGCTCAGAGCTCCCCCTCAAACTCCAGCCGCCTTCCCGGCACAGGTTGGCTCTTTCCTCCTCAGAGCACCCTGGGCTGGCTTTGGAGCCCCTCCTGCGGGGGGATCTCCGGCCCTTTTCCTCCCCGCTGCCTTCCTGCGCCGGGGAGCCCTTCAAAACGGCCTCTCCCACCAGGGTCTCACGGGGGGATTTGTCCTCCGCGCTCTCCCTCCTCAGCTCGGGGCCTGGGGCAGGAAGCAAGAAGGACAGGCAGGGGATTTGCCTCCGGCCCACAGGGAAGGCCAAGGACATCCCCCCAACTCCGGCCCCGGCAGGACGGCGGCACCAGCGGGGTTGTCCTGCAGCCGGGGCCATGCTGGGCTGACAGAGCCAGCACAACACCCGCCCAAAGGGACACTGACTTCCTCCTCACCTGCCTGGGGGGCCCAAGGCATCTTCCTCTTCCTCGCAGCCTCCTCCTCCATCCGCCCAAGCTTTGGGAAGGACAAATCCTGATGGGGGGGAAAACAAGGGCTGAGCTCGTTGGCTTGGGGGTTCCTCCTGCCCAAGTCCATCTCTAGAACTCACTGGGCATCCTGTGTCCATAAAAACCTCCAAACCACCAAGATTCAGCCCAGAAAAACCCAAACCACTGTGATTCAGATAAAAACCCCTCAGAACTAGCAAGAAGTCCCCCGCTCCCCCAGACTGGAAAAAATTGAGATTCAGCTAAAAAATAGTCCAAAATATGAAAATTAGCCCGAAAAAAATCTCCTTAAACAAGGTTGGGGCAGGGGGGCAGCCCTGGAAACCAGGGCTTTGCTCCCACAGCTCTGCAGGGGTTTCCAACAGGCTCTCAGCCTCCTTTGGGCATCCCCTGCTCCAGCGTGGGCTCTTCCCGGGCTGCAGGGGGGTCTCTGCTCCATCCTGGACTCATCCACAGGTCACAGGCCCTTCAGCTCAGGGTCACCCAGAGCTCCAGCTGGTTCCGTGGAGCAGCGATCCCCTGGCCCCTGCCAGTGTGGGCACCTCGCCAGGGCTGTTCCTCGAGGTCCTCTGGCCCCCTGCCAGTCTGGGGTTGTTTCTCCAAACCACCAAACCACGGGTGCCAAACGACCTGGTTGGTCAGTGCCGGCTGGGGGAGTGGGCACTCAGTGAGGGGATGAGAAAACTGCACCCGGGGCTGGGCTGAAAGAGGCTTCAGCACCACTTCTGATGGCCCAGGGGCAACATCTGGCTTCTCCCAAAATGAGACATGGCACTTGTTCCTCTGCAGGGAGTCAAGGGCAGGAGGGTGACTCCATCTGCATGGATGGAGTGGCAGAGGATCCCTTGGGTCCCCAGGATGGATCAGCACTCAGGGATACAAACTACCCTTGGGCTCAGGATGCAGCTGCCAGCAGAGATTTCCCTACAAAGTCTGCAGGGAGTCAAGCTCTGGAGAATAGGTGTGCAGGGACCTGAGGGAGGGATGGACAGGGGCCCAGCAGGGACAGCCAGGGCCTGCAGGGGAAGGCACAGGGACAACCTGGACCCCCACACTGCCACGGCTGTCTCTGCTCCTCCTTGCAGGCTCCGTGGCCAGGCACAGTTTGTGTTCCTGGGTGCCCACCATCTCAGCACTTGGAGACCCTCAAATCAGCGCCCGCAGCTCTGCAGCAAAGCCCCAGCTCACCTGGCACACAGGGGATGGACACAGCACCTGCTCGGGGATGGGCACTCACAGCTTTGTCTCTTCCCCACCACGGGGCTCTCCTTCCTCAGCAGCACCTCTGCCTTGCACTTATTCTCAGCCTCACCTCAGGGACAGCTCTGGGCTCACCTCCGCGCCACTTCTCAGCCTCACCTCAGGGCCTGGGCTCAAGGACAGGAACCTGCAGGGAGGGGACATCAGGTGCAAGCTGAGGGCTGCCTGCTTGCACTGGCCTCTGGGCTTCTTTCTCCTTCTACAACCAGCCCACAACTCAGCCTGCTTTTCTAACACCACACATTTACAGACTAACCTTGGAGATAGATATGGACAGACATCTCTATCACCCTGGGGATGGAGCCTCAAGCATGTGCTGCCACAGGAATGGCAATCACAGAATCACAGAATCAGCCACGTTGGAAAAGACCTTTGAGATCATCAAGTCCAACCCCTGATCCAACCCCGCTGTGCTTCCCAGACCATGGCACTGAGGCCACATCCACTCTCACCTTCAACACCTCCAGGGACGCTGACTCCACCCCCTCCCTGCCCAGCCCATTCCAAGGCCTGATGACTCTCTTGGCAAAAAATTGCTTCCCAATATCCAACCTAAACCTCCCCTGGCACAGCTCCAGACCCAGCCCTCTTGTCCTACTGCTGCTTCCTGGTAGAACAGCCCCACTCCCACCTGGCTCCAACCTCCTGGCAGGGACTTGCAGACAGTCAGGAGGTCTCCCCTAAGCCTCCTCTTCTCCAGCCTCAGCACCCCCAGCTCCCTCAGCCTCTCCTCACACCACTTGTGCTCCACTCCCTTCCCCAGCCTCGCTGCTCTTCTCTGCACCTGCTCCAGCCCCTCCAGGGCCTTCCTCAACTCAGGGCCCAGAGCTGGACACAGCACTCCAGGGGTGGCCTCACCAGCGCTCACTCCAGCCCAACAATCCCTTCCCTGCTCCTGCTGACACACTCTTCCTCACACAGGCCAGCAGCCATTGGCCCTCTTGGCCACCTGGCCACACTCTGCCTCCTCTTCAGCTCCCTGTCCATCCCCACTCCCAGCTCCCTTTCTGCCTGCCTGCTCTCCAGTCACTCTGGCCCCAGCCCGGGGGGCTGACGGGGCTTCTTGTGGCCAAAGGGCAGGACCCGGCCCTTGGCCTGCTGGAACCTCATCCCTTGCAATCAGCCCATGGATCCAGCTGGGCCAGGTCCCTCTGCAGAGCCCTCCTGCCTTCCAGCACATCAACACACCCCCAGCTTGGGGTCACCTGCACATTTGCTGATCAAATGCCTGGTTCTGCAGCAGCTGCAGATGCTCAAGGGGCAGCAGGACCAAGTCAGGGGCCTGGGGGAGCCTGGGGGGCTTTGGGGTGCGGGAGGGTCCTGGGGGAGCTGGGGAGGGGCTTTGGGGATTGGGGGTACAAATCAGGACAAACCAGTACAGACCAGTACCTCCTCACTGCTCCCCAGATCTCTCCTGGAGCTGGGCCACCTTGTCGTGGGACACCTGAGCCCCCCCCGGTGCCCTCCCAGTACAGCCCAGTGCCCCCAGTACAGCCCACTGTGTTCCAGTCCCAGGGTGCCAGGTGATCCCTCTTGGGGGAGGTTGGAAAGGATTTGAAGGGGGGGGGGAGATTTGGGGGGATCTGGGGGGGTTTGGATTAGAATTTAGGGGGTTTTGGGGTGCTTTGGGTGCATTTAGGGGAGTTAAAAGGGGTCTTGGGAGGTCAAAGGGATCTGTAGGGGGAAAGGATTAAAAGGAAAATGAGGGTTGGGAGACATTTGGGGGGGGTTAACGATGTCTAGGGGGAAAGAGGAGGGGCAGCACCAAGAGCAGGTGAGTCCTGAGACACCCCTGGGGTTCCCAAGACGTTCTTGGTGTCCCTAATTTCCCCCTTAACACCCTGAGACCCTCCCGGTGTCCCCAATGTCCCCAGGGCCTCCCCATGGCCATAATTCCCCCCAATTCCACTGTCCCCATACCCCTCCCCACTGCCTCCAAACCCCATCCCTGATGTCCCCAACCCTCCATCTCACCCCAGGAGCCCCCGTGGACCCTCTGACACCAAAAACATCCCCCCTCCCCATCACACTCATAGAAAGGCCAAGGGCATCTGGGGACAGACTGGGGACAGTCGGGGGGGTTTGGGGGGCACTGGGTGATTACTGGGGAATACTGGGACACAATGGGGGGAACCAGGGGGACCTGGGAGGACTGGGGGGTTACTGAAAGACACTGAGAGGGCACTGGGAGGGACTGGGGGGGAACTGGGCACACTGAGGGGCACTGGGAGAGAACTGGGGACTTACTGGGGGATACCAGGACACATGAGGGGGACACTGGGAGGTTACTGGGCCATACTGGGGGTAACTGGGTGCTCCCTGGGATACATTGGGTGGTCACTGGAGGGTTACTGGGCTATACTGAGGGTCACTGGGAGGTTATTGGGATATACTGGGGGCACTGGGATCCCCTTACCCGGATGTAGTATATCTCCCCCCTCTGATTTTGGGGAGCATCCCTAGGACCCCTCCCCTGGGGGCTGGGGGACCCCCCAAACCCACTGCTGGACTTTAGGGGACTCCACAAAATCCCCTCAAAACCCCGAAATTCCCTCAGAAATCCATCCCAGGACCCATCAAAACCTCCTCAAGGACCCCCCAACTCCCCTAAGAGACCTCATCCCCCCCGCCGGACCCCCTAAACTCTCTCAGTGACCCGCAAAACACACCTGGGACCCCTCAAGCCCATTCAGGGATCCCCCCAGTCCCTCTAAGGGAGACTCAAAGCCGCCTGGAACCCGATAAACCCCCCAGAGACCACAAAAACTGCTGCAAACGTCCCCGCAAAACCCACCCAGGACCCCCAAACCCCCTCAGAGATCCCCCAAGCCCACCTGTGAACCCCCAATCTCCTCAGAAACCAAAACTCCTTCAGGGACTCCCAAATCCCTTCAGGGACCTTCAACCTCCCTTCTCGAGTCCCCTCAGGACACCGAACCCCCTCAGGGACCCCTCAAAATCTCCTCGGGAACCCCTGAACTCCTCTGCTAAGCCCTCCCGAGCCCTCCAGCCCCCGAGGGGATCCCCAGACCCCGCTCCCCCCGCAGACCCCCCCAGCTCACACACCCAGCGCAGCTTTTCCCGGGGCCGCCGCCCCCGAATCCTCCACGCGCCAAAGATGGCGCCCTTCGCGCGCTTCGGGCGGAGACACCCCCGCCGCAGCCAATCAGCGCGCGGCCACGCCCCCTGCCCGCCCTCCGCCCCGCCCCCGCCTCGCGCGGGGCACCCCGGGAGATTCCCCAGTCAGTGCCGGGAACAGCCCCGGCAGCGCAGCCCCCGAGGGCACCCGGTGTGCTGGGGCTGGAGAGGACCCTCCTCAGCCTGGGCAGCAGGGCTGCGGGGGGGATTCCCTGACCCTCCCCAGATGGGCCCTTCCTGCCCACCAGCTCCTGCTCCAAACGGCTCCCACACACCCCGGGCCACTTGTCCCACTTGGGCACTTGAGCTGCCCCAGGGCATCTCTGGGCAGTGGCCAACTCTGGGACTGCTCTGGCAAGTCATGGCCTGAAGCCACGAGTGTGGAATTTAGGAGACACTTGAAACCTCTGCAGAACAGAACTCTTGAGAATTGCTGAAGGCTTCCTGGCCAGCATTGCCAGACCTATATTTTTTTTTTTTTTTAATCTCAACAATTTTTCTCCATTTGTTTTCATTGACAACACCTTCTATATATGCTGTTAAGCTGATTCTTTCATTATTCTACATGAATAGTTTTGTGCAGCTACTTATCAAAGTAAATATCCCACCAGTGATTCAGTTATGGAAACCTGGCTCAGAGGAAGCTCCTGATTTTTGGGGCACCTTTCATCTCTCTAATTTTGCCTCTTTTCTTCTTCCTCTCCCTATTTTTGTCTTGAAAAAGCTCTCCAGGATGTGTGTGCCTGGGAGTGTTTTCATCCTCTGAGCTTTGCCCTGTGCCATGGCACAGGGGACAAACGCACCTTCTTGAGAAATCTGCCCCTCCTGCTCACAGAAGCCCTCTGAGTGCCCAGGTGAGATGGTGCCCAGGTTGCTTTGCTGGTGTGGAATGAAAGGGCCAGGCCAGAAAGGCAGAGCAGGGTGATGGAGGAGACAGGGCCCTTTGCAGGGGATGTGTGTGAGGCTGGGGAGATGAATGTCCCTGGGCCAGTGAAGGCTGTTCCTGGAGTCACCCCAGAAGTGTCAGGGCTCTGACAGGGCTCCAGAGGGCATCCTCAGTGCCCCTCCTCCCTCCACTTTTGGGGGGTCCCACTCCCCTCCCACTCAGTTTGGGGTCCCACCACCCCTTCTGTCCCCTCTGACCCCCCTTTTCCCACTGACTGCCCCCTTCCCACCCCCTGCTCACCCGAGAGCTCCTCGCCCGCAGCCGGGGGGGGATCCCAGCACCACCAGTGCCCAGAGAAGTCCCCCCAGAGAAGGGGTTGGGTGGGATCCTGGGTGGGCTTTGAGTATGTTTAGGCAGTCCTCCAGAGCCTGTGTGGAGGTTTAGGGGGTTCCCAGCACCTTTCAAAGTGTGCTGGGTGCCTTATTGAGGGGTTAGTTCCCTCCCAGAGCCCCCCAGAGCGGGCTGACAGGGGGAACACAGGGGGGTCCCCATTCCCGATCCATCCCGGGGCCTGTTCTGCCCCCCCCAAACTCGGCTCCACCCCTTGGGATTCCCCCAAGCCCCTTCCCCACTGCCCCCCAATAACCGGGACTGGGGAGAACTGGGAAGCTTTCCTGGGATCAGGAGTGGCAGCAGGGGAGAGGGGGACACACGACCCCCCAAAATCCTCACAGGGACAGGGGGGGTCCAGGCTGGGCCCGAGGCCCCGGGGAGGGGCTGCGGCCGCCGCCGGCTCAGGAGCTCTGTGGGGAGAGAAAAGGGGATGACAGCGGGGTGGGGGGTCCCCGGGGGGGCACAGACGCTCTGGGGGGACACACGACCCCCTGGGACCCCCCTCACCTTCTGGCGCAGGTAGAAGCCGAGCCCCAGCGCCAGGGAGACGAAGGCCAAGAGGAAGCCCCCGGCCCCTCCTTGGCAGCAATTGCTCAGGCTGATGGAGCCCGGCAGGGCCGGGGCCGCCGGCGGTGTCCGATCCCGGCAGGAAGCGGGGAGGGCCCCGGGGAGCGGCGGCGGCGGGCGGGGCCCTGGGGGAGCCGCCCCGAGGGGTCCCCGCCGCCCGGGGCACTGAAGGAGCCGCCCCGGGACGGGCCCTGGCGGGGGTCGCCAGAGAGGGGGGCGAGCTCGGAACAGAATCAGCTCCGGAGAATAAACCGAGGGAAACCAAAGGGCCGCGCCGGGGGAGTCTCCGCCGCCCCGGAGCTGAAAGAGCTGCCCCGCGGGACGAGCGAGGAGGGGCGGCGGTGAAACAGTCGCCCGGGGTGTGGCGAGGGAGGCGGGAATGGGATAAAAGAGAGAGAATAGAGGGAGAAATCGCTTTGTTTCCCCCCTCCCTCCCCACCCCAGCTCCCTTTTGTATACAGATAAAACCAGGGATCGACGCGTGCTTCCCTTCCCCCTTTTCCCCTCAGGGGATGAGAAAACAAGAAAGAAAACCTTGGGAAAGGGGGAGAAAAAGTCAACTCTGGAAAACTATCTGGTCTAAGTTTTGCTGCCAAAGGAAATTCTGACTCCAGAGGTGCCCAAGCAGCAGCAGAGCCCCCACCCTGCCCACTCACACCCTTCAGCCCAACATTGGGGTTTTCCCCTCCCTGGCACTGCCCAGTCCAGCCCCTCCCTGGTCCCCCCATCTCCCTGCCCCTGCCCCAGCCCAGCAGAGCAGCACACTCAGGTCTGGCCCTGCAGCAGGCCATGGAGGCCATGGAGCTCAGGGACAGGCCCTCTGGGGCTGCAATGCTCAGCACATCATCAGCTCAGGCAGCTCCTGCAGCCCCAGGGCCAGCCCCGCTCCCCAGCACAGCAGCAGAGAATCGGCCCCGGGCTCCTCAGGCCCCATTTGCCATCTCCAGGGGCACTGGCCACCACCAGCACCAGCTGGAGCAGCCTCAGCCCCTCAGCCCCCACAGTGGGACCCTGAGGGCAGCACACGGACTCCAGGGAGAAACCAGCAAGGCAAGGACCCTCTGGGGAGTCTGCTCCTTGGCCTTGTTCTTGAGAGCCCTGGAGAAGAAGAGCTGAGGCTTCAGGCTGTGCCCGGAGCAAATGGAGCCCCTTGTGTGGTGGAAAGAGTGCAGTGGAGCCCAGCTCATGCCAGCAGTGCCATGGCCACAGGACTGACCCAGCCCAGCCCAGGGACCAAGGCCCAGAGCACTGAGGCCTCACCGAGGCCCAGAAGGGGAGGGTGGCAGGAGAAAAAGAGCAGCTCTCAACAGACCAAATGCTGCTGCTCCCTGGCACTGCTGCTGGGCTGGGACTCTGTTTCCCTGCCCCTCTGCACACAGGCACTGCCCTGCCAGACTCATCAGAGGTCTCAGAAGATTGAACTCTCAAAAACAAGTCACTGAAGGATCCTTGACTTTGTTTCAATGCATTCCTCATTTACACAGACTCTGGGTCAAATTCAGGATGTAGACAGTGAACCAGACATGGGATGAATAATCAATATTCACTGTACACAACTTTATCCCAGGAGAAAAAACACATGAAAACCCTAACCCAGCACCACAAAAAACTGAGCAGGCAGGCTGGAACAAGGAGTCCCATTCTGAATGCTATGGAAGAGAAAACAGGCCATTTGTGCCTTCAGAAAAGTATCCAGTCATCATTTCCCTCAGGGCATCCTTGAAGAAAAAGATTTCTTAAGAGAGATACCAGAGCTTGGCAGCAGGCTGTCCTTCTTAGCTTGGAAAATCTCTGCTAACTTCCCTAACAATGGTACAAACCCCCCACATTAATGTTGTCAAACAGCTGCATCTGTAGGATTCATGTTCCAGCATTACCTAATGCACAATTATCACACCTCTTTTTAAAATTAAAGGGGAGGGAAAAAATAAGTATGGGGTGAGGGGAGACTCTCCACCCCAGTCATCCATCAAGTGTACATCCTGGCCACTGCTCCCAAGAAATTAAATATATGCTAAAAAGATATAAAAAGACATCAAATGCTTTGAGAAATAAAAGTGCTTCAGAACTAGATTTTAATATTGTCATGTGGGTTTTTGCCAGATTATAAAGTTGACTGAAATGCCAGGATACTGCATTTTGGAAGCGGCAGCAGCTCACATATTGCCTTGTATTAGTGGCTGAAGTGTATTGCTGATTCCAAAGCCAGACTATCATCATCTGTGGGGGAGAGTAGATAAATAAATAAATAAAAACTGGCATTCCCTACCAACCCTGCTGCCTTGAAGCACTCTTTTCAAGTGCGGCCTCCACAGGAAACAAAGTTAAGACCACTTTCTTTTGATTATAGTGCTTTCCCCAGGCAGGAATTTTTATTTCAGTTAGAATCTTTGAACCATTACATTTTCAGTGATGCATTTTTATATTTACAGTTGACATCTTCATAGAAAATTGAAAGCTTTGAGCAACAGCTCTAAAGCATGAAGGTTGCCTGCAGTAAATACTTAAATTATTTTACACCCAAATGGAGCCTGTTGGTTTTAGTTAAAATTTAATAAACCTTAAATCAATGACCTTTCTTTTACTGAAAGCCTACCCTTTGGAAAACTAACTTTCCCAAGAAACATATTTGGGTGAATAAATGCCAAACAAAAGGGTATTGAAATCTAAACATTTTCTCAATTTATACCTTGTGAACATTTAGTTCCTAAATTCCCAAATGCTACCTAATGAACAGAACAGTGGTGCCTTGGTCGAATCACATATCATTGATTTCAGTGTCACAGGGATCTCATTGACACGAATCAATTAGAATCCAAAATCAATCAAATATGTTCATGCACTATCATTCATCAAATTTGAATATTCCCAAATTAATTTGAAGCATGTGAAAGAACCTGGAAATAAATTTTGAAAAGGTACAAAAATAAAAATCAGTAAACTTTGAGAAGATAATAGTGCATCTGAGCATGTTTCTTGCCTGCTGGGGTAAGTTAATGGTGAATCCCACCTTCCCTTCCCAGCACAGGCTGAGATATATTCTTTTTGGAACATGAAAATACCCAGGGACTGAAGGCAGAGGACACACCAGTCAGTGATCCAGCATTATTTTATGAACAGCCTGTTACACACCCAATATCAAACATGCTGCCAGGATATTACAAAATGCACAAGTGTGTTACACTCTGAAAAACTGCACATTGTAAGTGAGCCACTGCACTCCAGGGAGAAAGAAAGGAGAGAATTCCTGAATCTCTACCAAAAGCATGAATAGATGTGGCCACTTATCCAAAGAGCTGTTCTTGTTGCTGAGGACTCCTCTCTGAACACCTTCACCTGTAATTCTGTCAAGGTAATAAATCCTTCCACTCATCACAGCACACTCAAAAGCACCCTGCTATTTAATGTCAATGGAAAAATGGCCCAAAGTGTCTAAAACATTTCCTTTTGCTCCTGTAAAAGTGCTGGCATTTTACTTCCTTCCTGATAAGCCAGTGCCAATGGACCTGATTGTTCTTTTCTTATTCAAAGCATATCAGTAGTTCCAAAGCACTCTCCATCTTATCAGGTGTCTGAACAGCACAGTTACTGAAAACAGTTTGTCCTGCTCCTCTCTCCTTCTGCCAGGCTATCAGATAAACCCAACTAACTCTCTGTATTTACACCCAATCAAACATAAGCTGTGTCTTCAACACACTGTAGCCTGTTTCTGGCATGTTACAGGTTTGCTGCTTTACATCAGTTGTACCCAAAACAGCAGCAGTGAATTAGCTTAGAACAAAAATATAGTCACTCCATAGCACAGAACACAAAAGGGACACAGGATAGGAAAAAAAAAGAGAAACATTTTGTGAAGTAAGAATGATCACTCTCATCTCAGCAGTTCGTAGGTATTTATCTGGTGCTACTTGAAAAAGAGCCTGGAAGCAGTAGGATTCAAATGCATTCAAAACAGACCTGACACAGGCCTCAAGAGTAGAGAAATATTTTTTTGTTTATTTTATTCTCCTGTCCTCTAGGAACTGTCTCTGATTTGCAAGGGGTGAGAAAGTGAAAGAAAGGAAAATGGTTACAGCATCTGAAAGCGTTTAAATGCCTTTACTAATTTTGTCAGTAACAAGACTGATTTTCATGATCCAACCTTCATTTGGCACTAAAAGACCCCCACAAAAACAAACCAAAAAAACACTCTCCCCCAAACAAGCCTCTCACCAACTCTCCTTTTCATTGTATCTCAGATACAGAATTTTCAGTGCTGACTACTGAGGAATAACACAAGATCAACTCCTTCAGAAGGGCCAGGGCTTTCAAGGTTTTGCTTCCTGCCCAGCCCTAGGGAACAGGCACAGCATCTCCCTTCCTTCTTCTCAGGATGACAGGATATCCTTGGGATGAGCACAGTGTTGGAAGAGTTAAACATTAACCTGGCTGTGCCCTGGGCACTCTCAGCTGGCTAAATGGAAAGTTCTGGAATGCTGGAGAAATCCTGAGTTGCAGCTCTTTGATTAAGTACAGCCTTCTTTAGAAGCTGAAGCTCCAGCCCCTGAGTGGAGGATCCTTCCCACCACTTCTCCCACTGGCAGTCCCCCTAAGCAATAAAATATCAAACATAAAAGGACAGTGGCATTCATCCTCCACAAAGACAGGACCAAATCCTGCAGCCAATTTGATGGCAGAAAAAAAAAAATAAAAGCAAATAAAGAATACACAGAAAATTTCTTGATCCTTTGTTACATTTCCAATCTATGGAGAACTACACAAACTGTCAGTAGCAGAGTGCTCAGAGTACATAAAGGAGTGTGATTTCACCATTTTGTTAAATATTGGGTTTACTAGATTTTCTGTCTTGTATTTCTTTAAAAATATTCACGTGAGAGAGTGAAAAAAGTGTTTCTTTCAAAAACAGCTCTAGAAACCAACCCAGAAATAGGGGGAGAGGGGTGAAAGAGCAGCAATAACATGCACAAGATTAGTCTGAATAAAGCAAGTCACCTCCTGCCCACCCATCCTGGCACCTGCTGGGAAGGAATTTTGGAAATGCTGAGGAACAAGCTAGCACTACATTTTAGATATGACTTTTTCATCTCTACATCTACAGGACTTTAAACTGTTTCATGTCTAGCTGGCTTGGAGGGGGGAGCACACACACAACTGGCTTATAATTTTTTAATTATTTTTACCTTTTTTAAAATTTTTATTTCCTTTTTGTTTGTTTGTTTGTCTGGGGTTTTATTTCTGAGGACATTCAAAACAAGAAACAGCAACTCCACATCATCTTCTCATTCTAACTTGCCAAAGCCCTCAATCTCTGATCACACCCATTAGAGTCTCACTGGAGCCAACAGGACATTTTCTGACAGCTTGACCAGTTGTTTAAGGAAAGAGAGTGTAATGGAGCACACATTTTGACTCTGTGGAACCTCATGGAATCAGTTGGTCATTTCAACACTGTAAAACCTCATGGATACTCTCAGGTTCCCATTATTAAGAGACACTGTGGTGGTTTGGGCTAGGCCTTCCTTGGTGACCAGTTTGTAACCAAGGAAGGGTCCAGATTTACCCAGTATTCCCTATGATTTTTACGTAAGCCAGGCTATAAGAAGGAAGGAGAAAAGGCGTTCGTTCTCTTTCCTTCCGGCAGCTTGGAGGTGCAGGTTCCCTGCTGTTGAGTCTGCCGTGTTGGGGAGCGAGGCCTGGTAAGGCCTTGTCGACCTTGGGAGGCGGAGGTTGCCGGTGATCGTTCTGGAGAGACCCTCAGTTTTCCCAGGGAGAGTGGTGGGATTTTTCTTTGCTAACTCTTTAGTTACTAGATCTTGGGCTACTAATTGGGATATATATATTTTATTTTGGTTTTGTTCCCTTTCCCTTCCCCCTTCCCTTTCCCTTGTGAAATTGTATATATATTTCAAATTGTATATAACAGTACATAAGTGTAAATATATATATATATATATATATATCACTTTAGCTGTCTCTCTCTCGTTCCGGTTTTTCTTAGTTGTCTTTTCTCCCTCTTCTGCCTGAGGTTTTGGGGGGCGGGACGGACTTCTTGTGGTAGGGTTTGGAGACTTGGCAGGGAGCCAAGCTTCAAACCATATCAGACACCTCTGCCCAAATTCAGCTGCAAAGGAGACCATGTGCCAAAGTCAGCAGTCCAGCTTTGATTTAACAGTAAATATGAGGGAGAGAGAGAGAAGGAAATTGTGCAATTCTGTCCTGTGGGCTACTTTCAAAGCTTCAGCTCCCTTTTGGCCTTGGAATTAAAGGCCTTCCTGTTTGCCACCAGTGCTTATGTCTTGTGGTGCCTTATGGGCTTTTCCTGCTTTGACAGTGTTTTGAGACAGTTCATTGTGCCCTTCAAGTCCTTACATGTGCACACACACACCACTCTCCCCAGTGTCTGGCCCTCCAAAGAACACAAGCCCTGATGATTTGTAGCTCCCACTCCAGTGGTTGGCACTTGGACCTCCCTCCGTACCCAGAGCTCTGAGCTCCCTTGTGCCAGAAAGTTTAGAGATTGTGCCCCATTCTGCCAACACAACCCTTGGAAAAAAGTGTCCCTCTGTGTTTCCTGGGATAAGAGCACTCTATTGTCATCTTCCAAAACCTTGGAGAGGTCCCAGAGATCTCCCAGGAAGGAATTTGGGGCCTCAAGCACAGGACCCATATATAGAGGCTGAGGACTCAGGGGTCAGTGGTGTGAAGATTGAGGACAGTAGAGGAGTAGCCTGAGAGGTCTGGAAGGGGGGTGTCAGAGCTGGTGGAGCTTTTCTTCCTGTCAGAAAACAGCCTAAGAAAGAACTAGTGCCACCAAGAGCAGCTGGGGTGGCCTAGACTGGTGACAAGAAGGAAGAACTTTCCCTCTGAGGTCAGTGTTGTGGTGCAATATGTCACAAAGAAGGAGTCTGGATGAGCCCAAGGCTTTGTGCGCCCAGGAAGAGCCAGGGAGGACGCAGAGATGTCAGTGCAGGAAGGTGCCAGCCAGGTGGGGCAGCCGGGGGGATGACGACAGCCTGCAGGGAAAGGGGCAGGGCATGGACACCGTAGGACAGCCTGGGCTGGAGAGGAGACAGGGAGGGGGAGAAGCTGAAAGGCCCTGACACAGCCACCTTCTGCAGGCCTTTGGCCAGGGCTGCTGTCTGTGCCCCTGATGCCAGGAGGAGGGGAGTGGCCCTTGCAGCCCTGGGGCCTCATGGCCTCCTTGTCCCTGCTCAGCAGCCTGGCAGGTGCCACCCCATGGTCCTGCCCTTGGCATTGCACATCCCACATCCCAGTGCCCCAGGAAGAGCCCTGAGGAATGAGGCAGGGACAGGATCTGCCTTCCCAGGGGCTGGGGGTCAGGGCTTGGCCATCTGGATTAAGAAAACAAGTCAAGGTTTATTCAGCATCAGAGCCACCTTTCCCTTGCTTGTCCATCCTTGTCATCACTGTCTGCACTTTTCTGCTCTAACTGGAACCTGGGGACAGGTTCTCAGTTGTGTCCCTCAGTGAGACTCATTAGCACTACAAGAAACTTTAGTGTTTCAATCTCACTTTGACTTCTTGAGAAGTTGTTTGAACTTCCTCTCAGGGACTGAGTCTCATGTAAACAACCTCAAAGTCCCCAGGGGGTCATGAAGTGCCTGGGGTTGTTGCTGTGCTGCTGAGCTGGGCCAGGCTCCTGGCACACAGGGAGCTCCTGGTAAGCAAGAAGAGCTTCAAAGAGACAGCTCTGCTGCTGAGCAGCTCCTCTGCACAGCCCAGCAGGGCTGAGGGCACTGCCTGCAGCACCAAGGGCAGGGGAGTGAGACAGAGAGAAGTTAAGGCTTTCAGAGGTAGAATGATCCTGAGACCTCACTGGGGGAGAATTTTTAGCAGATCTTGGCACAGGAAGTCTGTTCATGCAGGGCAATAGGACTGCAGCTTTTGGAGGCATCTGGGAAAGCTGGCACTGCCCACCAACTACAGATTCTGTAAGTGCAACTCTGAGAGCATCTGGAGTGAGGAGGAGGAGGAGATGCTCAGAGCTTCAGCTCCCTCTCAGAATATTTCCAAGACAATGATTTTTATAAGGCTAAGGAAATTTCCTGAGACTGTGTTTTCAGTTTCCTGCTCTTGAGGAATGGGAGGAATAAATAATTAAGAAAGTATTAATTTTGACAAGTCCCTGAGACATCTGAACTGTGAGTGCTCAGTAGGTCTGTCTGAGCTTCCTAATGTGCTTTCAGCCACTGCTCTGCCTGTGGGCAGCACCAGCATCACCTCTGCTAGACCCATCAGGACTAGTCTGAGATGTCATTTTTGCACCTGCAATAGGAATATGACCCCTACCAGTGCAGCCTGTGGTGCTGGGGAAGGAGCTGAGTCTGCTTAAATCAAATACCATCATAAGGACACTTGGCTGTCTCCCTGAGGTTTCCTTCCAAGCTGTGAATTCCGCTCCAGGATGGAAACCTGTCCCTAAACATCTCCTTGTTATGTGAAACCCCTGTACAGAAGCACAGTGATGCTAAAACAGAGAAAATGCTGTTCAGTAGGGACCCAGCACTGGAGCTGAAGGAAGATCTCCTAGGAAATCAAAAGGCTGTCTGCGTCTGACATGGGGAATGTCTGTAGAATACAGCTTTGACATTGTTTAGATAAGTCCATGCTAACTGGCCTCTTACTGTCTTCTTCTCCTGTGTGGGAAACAAAAACCCAGAGGCAGCAAATGTCCAACAGCAGCTCCCTCACCCAGTTCCTCCTCCTGGCATTCGCAGACAGGCGGGAGCTGCAGCTCCTGCACTTCTGGCTCTTCCTGGCCATCTCCCTGGCTGCCCTCCTGGCCAACGGCCTCATCCTCAGCGCCGTAGCCTGTGACCACCACCTGCACACCCCCATGGGCTTCTTCCTGCTCAACCTCTCCCTCACAGACCTGGGCTGCATCTGCACCACTGTCCCCAAAGCCATGCACAATTCCCTCTGGGACACCACAACCATCTCCTACATGGGATGTGCTGCACAGGCCTTTTTCTTTGTCTTCTTCATCTCAGCAGAGTTTTCCCTCCTCACCATCATGTGCTACAACCGCTACGTTGCCATCTGCAAACCCCTGCACTACGGGACCCTCCTGGGCAGCAGAGCTTGTGCCCACATGGCAGCAGCTGCCTGGGCCACTGCGTTTCTCTATTCTCTGCTGCACACAGCCAATACATTTTCCCTGCCCCTGTGCCAGGGCAATGCCCTGGGCCAGTTCTTCTGTGAAATACCTTCCATCCTCAAGCTCTCCTGCTCACACTCAGGTTACCTCAGGGAACTTGGGCTTATTGGGGTTAGTGTCTGTTTAGGATTTAGTTGTTTAATTTTCATTGTTTTCTCCTATGTGCAGATCTTCAGGGCTGTGCTGGGGATCCCCTCTCAGCAGGGACGGCACAAAGCCTTTTCCACTTGCCTCCCTCACCTGGCCGTGCTCTCCCTGTTTGTCAGCAGTGCCATATTTGGCTACCTGAAACCTCCCTCCATCTCCTCCCCATCCCTGGATCTGGCCCTCTCATTTCTGTACTCGGTAGTTCCTCCAGCACTAAACCCCCTCATCTACAGTCTCAGGAACCAGGAGATCAAGGATGCCCTGAGGAAAATGCTGACTGGATGCTTTTCAGGAGCAATAAAATGCCTGTTTTCTGGTGCTTAGCATTCAGTATGGGACTCCTTAATGGCCCAGCCTTCTTGCTCAGGTTTCTCATGGAGGTCATTGGGTTCTTCTTGCAATAATTTTCTGTGCAATGAAATATTATTATGCATCTGCCTTTTAATTTAGTGTCTACCCATTGAATTTGACTCAGACATGTATAAATGATGAATTGTGCTCTCTGAGTATTTAAACAAAATAAAGAACCCTGCAGTGCCTTCTTTGCCCAAGACCCTTCTTCTCAGATGTTCCTAAAGGACAGCACACTGCAGGACAGGGTGTCTTTGCAAACGGGAAGGGGACAATAATCCCAGCCCAGCAGCACTGCCAGGGAGCACCAGTGCTTGGTCTTCCCAGAGCTGCTCTCTTGCCACTCCCACACTGTCCTCCTGAGCCCCTTTCTCGCTGTAAGGCCTGAGTGCTCTCTGAGCACAGTCCTGGGGGATGGAAGTCCTTGGAGCACAGGCAGGGACAGGCCCTGGGAACTTGTGAAACAGAGCTGGGTTCCCTTCCAGCATCTCCAGGATGCTGTGGGATCTTCTGAGGCTACTGCATGTACTGGGTCACTTCTTCTGTCACCTTGCTCCAGGGCTGGAACTCTCCTGCAGTGTCACCATGACACTCCTGTTCTCTGCTTTCCAGGTTCCATTTTCAGATCCAGTCTTCCCCTCCTGTTCCCAGGGACATCCTGGGAGTGCTTCAGAGCTGCCATCCTGGGGCAGCTCCTGCCCAGCGTGGGCAGGCACAAGGTCTCTCCACCTGCTCCTCTCCCCTCCCCAGTGCCACTGTTTTCTGCAGCCTCCTCATCCTTGCCCAGCACAGCCCTCCTGGCACAGTTGGACACAGCCCTTGTTCTACCCCCTCCTCAGGCACCTGCCCAACCCCCTCAGCTCCAGCCTGATGGCCACAAACCTTCAGGGCAGGGAGGCACCCAGGCCTTTGTCCCCTTGCCTCTGGCAGCTGCCTCTGCCACTCAGGCCACCACAAGACACTTTCCTGGCAGGTTCTGCACTTGGGTTCTGCCTCGCCCCTCCCTCAGGAGCCTGGCAGGGGTTGCCCAGTTTTGGCCTTTGTTGTTCCTCCCCCTCCCATCCCAGTGCCCCCCAAACAGCCCTGAGCCAGCCGGGAGGGACAGGATCTGCTGGGCCAGGGCCTGGGGCTCAGCCCTTGGCCTTTGTGCTCCACAAAACCAAGGCAGGCTTTGCTCAGCATTGCAGGGGCCTGCCCAGAGCCTTTGTCTGCCTGCACTCCTGGCCTCCAAGGAGCTGCTCCAAGGAGTCCCTGGGGAGGCTTTGGCAGTGCCTGCCCTCAGTGGGGCCCAGCAATGCTTCAAGGCACTTGCAGTTTGCCTTCTGACTTCTTCAGCAGCTGCTTCAATCTTCTCTCAGTACCTCAGGATCATGGGCTGGGCTGCAAACACACTGTGGGGCTCATTAAAATCCAGAAATCCCTGAGGATCTCTTTGTCTTCCTTTAATTGTCTTCAAGGCAATTTCAAAACAAGTCTTCAAAGTTTGTACGTTTTTTCTTTTAATTCAATGATGGCTATTTTTTAGTTCAGAGAAGAGGTGATAGAGGTGTTCTCCAAGTGATCTTGATGCTGAGTGTCTCCTCAGGAGATCCACACTGACCCTGTCTGATCAACCTTGCTCCTCACTCCCCAACCTCACCAGTTCTGACATGGCCCATCTTGGACTGACAGCTGATGCAACTCCAAACACACCGTAGGGCCCATTAAAACACTGAAAAACAAATTATTTACCTTCCTTTAATTGTCTTCATGTCTTCAAGACATAAACAACTAATTAGAGTTGTTTTGTAGTTTAGCTAAAGAGGAAAATTTTAAAGTGGACGCCACGAAAAATATATATTTTTTATGAAAGGGAATGATTTACACAGAGCCTTGGGATGCAGGAGGGTCAGGGTGAAAAGGATTTGGATCCAAAGATAAGGGGGCAAAAGAGATTAGTAGCATTTAATTATTCACCAATTGAAAAATTATCAAGTGATTCAATAGCATTTGCTACAATTTTAACAGTGACTGAATTAGAGATTCAGAATAACAACATTCACACCACAGTCAATTCACACCCACACCCAGGCAGAGATGTGTGGACACATCAATAGCTGGGTGGGGAAAGGTCCCTCTCCCAAATTCTCCTTGTTGTCAGGGAAGCACTCCCTCAAATCCCTTTGTGTTTCCCACCAGACAAGGGTCACAGCTGGAGGAGTGTTTGTGGAGGGGGATCAGAATTGTCCTGGGCATCAGCGAGGGTTTTGGAGTGTTGCAAACTGGAGGGTTCCCGAGCTGGGAGAGGCTGCCAGAGGTGTCCCACTGAGAGGGAGGTGCTGGGGAGCTGCCAGGGCCTCCCTCAGCCCCGCTGGTTGTGGGCTCCCAAGGGGACTGGCTTTAGTTATCTGCTGAATTTCCATCCTGGTGTCAGGAATGACTGGAGTTTCCAAACTATTTGGGAATTGTATCCAAAGTGTTCCATTTGGGCTGCGATACAGGCAGGGAATGTTCCAAGGCTTTCATGGGATGACTGATTATCCTGTGTTCCCCAACTGTTCCACTCCAGATTGTTCCTACCTTTATGATCCAGGAGCACCTGGTCCAGTGCAAGGACACTTCACCACACCCTGGTCCAGTCCAGGGCCTCTTCATTGCTCAGCTGGTTTGGTCAAGGCTTGTCAGGAGCTCCTGAGATCATACCTATAAGAAGGATGGGGACAGACTTAGTTGTAATAAAACAAGTCATAATGGTTTTCAACTAAAAAACAGCAGATTTGAACTAGATATAAGGAAGAATATTTTTACACTGAGTGTGGTGAAACACTGGCGTGGGTCACCCAGAGAGGTCATAGATGCTGCACCCTTGGAAACTTTCAAGGCCAGGTTAGAAAGGGCTGTGAGCAACCTGATCTAGTTGAATGTGTCCCTGTTCATTGCAGGGGGGTTGGACTAGGTGACCTATAAAGGTCCCATCTGACTCAAACTATTTAGGATTCTATAGTTCTTTCCTACAGAGCCAAGGCTGACTAGGATCCCACAGGTTTCAGACCCAGCTGAGAATCCCCCTTGATGGCCCAGCTGACAGCTCTGCTAAAAAGCTGCTGCAAAGAACCTCCAGACCTAAAGGAGCTTTTGTGCTGGGCTCAGCTGTGGCTCTCAGGGCTGGGGGTTGGCTTTTGGCTGCCAGGTGCCCACCAAGGCTCTCTCACTCCTCCTTCTGCACTCCCCTTGGTGCCTGCAGGGTTGTTTCTCCCACATTTCTCACACTCCTCTCTGGGTTCCAGCACCCTGGATTTTATCCTTTCTCCAAAGGGTTATCACACAGGGGCCTCTGGAATTGCTTTTTGCTCAGCTTTGGGCACTGGCTGGTCCATTTTGGAGCCACCTGAAACTGGCTCTCTCTGACAGAGTCAACTCCTGATCTCCTCTTCCCTAAGGGAAACCTGCAGCCCCCTCCCTGCTACCAAACCTGATCCACAGGGTCACTCAAGTGCCCAGGAATAGAGAAGGTCATTGATCCCATTATTCCTCAGGCTGGTTAAAGAAGACTTTGTCCTCTTCCTGTCCCTGACTGCAGGTTCTTTCTGTCAGAGCAGAGCTGTGCTGGACCTCAGCCGTGCTTTGCTCCAGAGCCTGCTGGGGTGGGGGCAGATGGCAATGGGAGAGTTGAGTTGGACTGGATGATCCTTGTGGGTCCCTTCCACCTCAGCATATTCTGTCATTCCCTGTTTGTTTGGGTTTGGTTTGGTTGTGTTTGGTCTTTTTCCCTCCTTTTGATTTTCCTTTCCTCTGACCCATGAGTTTTTTCTTCATTGTCTTGAGCCTTGCTGGGCACTTGATGGCAGGACAAGTTTATTCAACTCAGTCATCTTGACCACATTTTTTGTACAAGTCACCATTAACTGGACGAGGTTTCTCACAGACTCGCTGCAACTTGGCATCATCCACAAAGGAGTGGAAAGTGCATTTCATCCCATCACCCAGAGACATAATAAAGATGTTCCATAGGAATGGTCAAGGGCTGGTCCCTGATGGATGTCACCTGGGAGTTGCTGCCAAGAGGAATTTGTGCCATGACTTTTGACCCTCATAAGTCATTCAACTTCCCACTCACCACATGTTTCACTTGTCCAGTCCACCTCTCACCAGTCTGGCTCTAAGGAGACCACAGGAGACCATGTCAAAGGCCTTGCTGAAGTCTGGGCACACAACATCCCCTTCTTTTCCTTCCCACAGGGGTTCTGCAATCCCTGCCTTGTCCTTCCCATGCCTGGCAATGGCTGCAGGAGGACTTGCCCTATCCCCTTCCCTGCAGAACCTGAGCAGTCTGGAACTCTGCCAACCCTCCTTGCTGCCCTGTTTGCAGACTGGTTCCATGTCTGCCTTTGCCAAGACCCCAGGAAGCTCTGGGATGGCTCTGGCCTTTCCAAGGGTTTGGGAGAGGTCTCCCAGTGACACTGCCCAGCCTTCTCAATATCCCTGACACCAAAACCTTTTCTATTATCCCACAGTTCCAGATTAGTCCTCAGGACACAACACATATTCTCATTGTTCTTCAGGAGAAAATTAGAAGTGATTTCACTATAGAGGTCAACTGGTGGAGCAGCCCAGTCTGGTCTGGTCCCACAGCAGTGCCCAGCCCAGGGTGCTGCAGAGCTCTGGGCACTCCCCCCACAGCCCAGCCCCTCTGAAGGGCACAGCAGCTCCTGGGGCACAGAGAGGAGTCTCAGCATCCCCATCAGCTCAGGGGCTGGACACTCAGCATGGCAGGAGGAAGTGGAGGTCAGGGAAACTGCAGGAGCCCTGGTGTCACCTGTAGGGAATGCCCAGCATAGCCTGACTGTGCCCCTCAGTGCCAGCCCCTCTGCCCAGCCCAGCCCAGAGTCCTGGCCCAGGGACAGAGCAGCCTGTCCCCAGGGGGGCTGCAGAAAGAGGTGTCTCTGTGTCAGGGATTCCTCTCTGCAGGCCCAGAAATGCTGCCTTGCTCTTCTCCAGGGACATCCCTTTACCCAGGTCAGTGTGTCCAGGCTGCCTTGGCCAGTTGTAGATCCCAGCCTGGGATCCCTGCAGGGCCCTGAGCTGGAGGTGCTGCTCTGCACAGGGAGGGGCTGTGCCACCCTGGGCTGAGCCTGCACTGGCCATGCTGGTCAGGGTGGGGAGCAGACCCAGCAGGATGGGGATCACTCCTCTCCACCCTCTGCCATAGTCCTGGAAGGCTCAGTAGCCAAGAACAAGGCTGGGCAGGACCATG
The DNA here is from genome assembly GCF_025592945.1 of Manacus candei. Lineage (NCBI taxonomy): Eukaryota > Metazoa > Chordata > Aves > Passeriformes > Pipridae > Manacus > Manacus candei. Next base: position 8,017,649 of record NW_026138093.1, on the reverse strand, counting down.
GGCTGTTTCTAATGGCACAAAGGGCAGGGCAGGGCTCCACTCCATGCAGCCTGTGGGCTGGAGAGTTCTTCAGGACACCCTCCTGGAAAGCCCACCCCTGGCTCTTGTCCAGCCACCCCTGAACTGGGGAGGCACAAGGGGAGTTCACTGCAGGTGAGACGAGTCACTGGCCAGAGTCCTTTCTCTGTTCCTGCTGCATCCCCTGGGGTTGCAGAACTCTCCTGTACCAGTTCACAGGCAGATTTAGTACTTGATCTCTGGTAACTCCACCCTGGGCAGGATTCTGCTCCAGGGCTCCATTCCCTGCTGACTGGATGGGACGGGCTGTCCCTGCAGATCCTCTGTGCTCTCCTGCACTTCCTGATTTCCTACAGACAAGTCCTCACCTGCCATCAGAGCCCTCACAAGCTGCAGAGCCCCAGGCAGGTGACTTGGAGACCATTTGTCATCTCCATTGGCCATCAGCCACCAACACACAACATCTGAACCAGCCCTCAGTCCCTGCAGTCCCAGTGGGTCCCTGACCTCACTGCACTGTCTCCATGAGAAACAAGCAAAGCAACAAGACTTTGGAGAGTCTGTTCCTTGGACTTCTTCTACATACCAGTGTTGGGAAAAGACCTCAGCCTTCAGGAAGTGCCTGGAGGGGAACCCCTTTGCTGCTGGAACTGCTGTTGTGGAGCCCAGCCCTGTCCCAGCAGTGCCCAGGGCCTGTCCCTGCCTGTGCTCACAGGCCTGACCCACAGCAGGACAGTGACTGAGCTGCCAGAGCACTCAGGCCTTGGGCACGGACAGGAAAGGAGAGGGTGGGAGTGCAAAGAGAGCAGCTCTGAACAGACCCAGTGCTGGGGCTCCCTGGCAGTGCTGGGACTCTTTTCCCCTCCACATCTGCAAACATGGAAATGCCCTCCAGCTTCAGGGGAGGTCTTGAGGAAGAATCTGGAAAAAAGAATTTGTGTCCTTTCTTACACTCAGAGATTGTGATTCCTCATGTACAAACTAACACAGGGAGGTTGTTTGACAAATATCTTTCTGCACAAATTTTTATTTTGTTTAAATGCACACAAAGCATGATTCCTGATTTGTATATTTTGTGGGTGAAAAAAAAGAAAAAAGAGATAGACAGTGAATTCTATATGGGATGACGAATAAAATTTCAGTCTTAATGACATCAACAGAAGTAAAAAAACAGGAAAATCCCCACCACCACCACCACTATTAAAAGCTTTAGAAGGCAGGCTGGGCCCAAAATGAGTTATACAATGAGTGTTCTGCAGAAGAAAAGATGGAGTTTATTGCTTCTCAAAAAACATGTAGTCATCATTTTCCTTATGGCATCCTTGAGCTCCTGGTTCCTCAGGCTGTAGATGAGGGGGTTCAGTGATGGAGGCACCACCGAGTACAGAACTGACACCACCAGGTCAAGGGATGGGGAGGAGATGGAGGGGGGCTTCAGGTAGGCAAATGTGGCAGTACTGAGGAACAGGGAGACCACGGCCAGGTGAGGGAGGCAGGTGGAAAAGGCTTTGTGCCGCCCCTGCTGAGAGGGGATCCTCAGCACAGCCCTGAAGATCTGCACATAGGAGAAAACAATGAAAACGAAACAACCAAACATTAAACAGGTACTAAACATAAGAAGCCCAATTTCCCTGAGGTAGCCTGAGTGTGAGCAGGAGAGCTTGAGGATGTGTGGGATTTCACAGAAGAACTGGCCCAGGGCATTGCCCTGGCACAGGGGCAGGGAAAATGTACTGGCTGTGTGCAGCAGAGCACTGAGAAAGCCAGTGGCCCAGGCAGCTGCTGCCATGTGTGCACAAGCTCTGCTGCCCAGGAGGGTCCCGTAGTGCAGGGGTTTGCAGATGGCAACGTAGCGGTCGTAGCACATGATGGTGAGGAGGGAAAACTCTGTTCCAATGAAGAAGACAAGCAGAAAGGCCTGTGCAGCACATCCATGGTAGGAAATGGTTCTGATGTCCCAGAGGGAATTGTGCATGGCTTTGGGGACAGTGGTGCAGATGGATCCCAGGTCTGTGAGGGAGAGGTTGAGCAGGAAGAAGCCCATGGGGGTGTGCAGGTGGTGGTCACAGGCTACGGCGCTGAGGATGAGGCCGTTGGCCAGGAGGGCAGCCAGGGAGATGGCCAGGAAGAGCCAGAAGTGCAGGAGCTGCAGCTCCCGCCTGTCTGCGAATGCCAGGAGGATGAACTGGGCCATGGAGCTGCTGTTGGACATTTGCTGCCTCAGGGTATGGTTTTCTGTTGAGGTAAAAAAGGCAGAACTAAATTAGGCCAGACTCAATCAGCAAAACATCTTGCATGTCTCATAGCAATTCAACATTCAGGGCCTCTTTTCAGGAAGATCTCTCTGCATCCCTCTGCCCGAGCTCTGGGTTTTGCTGGCTGAAGGGGGCACTGAGAGCAGGGACCCTGGAATGGGCTCCCGAGGAATCCTTCTTGCTCCCGAGGAATCCTTTCTAATGTGCTCCAAGTGAAATCTTGTGAGTCCTGAGAGGCAAAGGGATGGTGTCTTGGTGCAGAGACAAGAGCTGAACATCTTTCCTGTTCACAGCTGCCCCTGGCTGGCAGCTTGGAGCTGAAGGGAGATCACCCTTAAGAATTCCCTTAAAAAGAAACAAGGCACTTCTGGGAGCAGAGGAATCCTGGTTCAAAGAGCACATTGACAGAATGCTTGCCTTTCCTCAGGATGCCTGATTAAGATCTCATCTTTCTCCTCCCAGACTGCCACACACAGGGATCATTGCAGCTCCCAAGTACAGCTGCCCAGAGCATTTGCATGGATTTAGCACTGAGGAGTTTTCTCCATGGGGATCCTGTGCAGCACAGATCCTATGGCAGAGCTGTGCCCTTCTGGAGGGCACCTGCAGCCCTGCAGGACACCCAGGCAAACAGCTGAAGACCCTGAAGGTGCCTGGAGGGCACTTGGGCACTTGGCTCCCACAGACACATCCCCACAGAAGCACCCAAAGGGGTTGTGTCCGGACAGGAATCTGCCACCCCTGAAAACCCCACAGTGGCTCAGAAAAGCCACTGGTGAGAACAAGGAGAGCCCAGGCAGCAGGGGATGGCAGGGAAATGCCACAGTGCTGCTGCCAAGGGAGGAGGGACACAGAGAGACAGCTGGAAATCAGGGCCCTGTCCTTGCCTGGGCTCTGGCTGCTGCAGGGCAATGCACAGCCCAGCCCCCGTGGGCCTGAGGGCACAGGCTCTGCTTAGGCTGGGAAAGGAGCCCAGGCAGGAGCTGCTCAGGGAAGGGGTCTGTGCCACAGGGACAGCAGGGAGGGGCCCACATCCCCCTGCCCAGCCCTTGTGGCAGCAGCTGCCTCTCCCTGCCTGCCTGTCTCTGGGTGAGGAGCTGTTCCTGCCAGCAGCCCCTGCCTGTGCCCAGCTCAGCTCCCTGCCAGTGCTGCCAGAGCCATCCCCAGCCCAGTGCCCAGGGGCAGCTCTGCCTGGGCAGGGGCTGCAGAGCAGATCCCAAACAGCCTGCGGTGGCTGGGAAGGGGAAGGTGTTCTGGGGGGATGTGCTTCCTGAGAAGGGCCCCTGGAAATGGAGGAGGTGGAGCTGAAGCTGTGAGGAGCCCTGAGCCTGCAGCTGAAGGGCCCTGCCCTGCCCTGCCCTGCCCTGAGGGGTCACTCCTTCCACCCACACCTTCTCCCCCAGCCCCGTGGCAGCTCCTTGGCCGGGCTGAGAGCTGCCCCTGGCAGGCAGCAGAGTCCCTGCCCCAGCACACAGAGCCCTGGGGGCAGGACCCTGCTCTGCCCCACAGCCCTGGGCACCCCTGGCTGCACCCCCACCTTCCCACCCCACAGCCAGCCCTGCCACAGGGAACCTTCTTGCCCTGGGCCTCTGATGGGGCAGCAGCAAGTTCTGCTCTGCAGCAGCTTCTCCTGCTGCACCCCAGCAAATCCAGCAGAGCCATCCTGACAGCTCCTGCCACTGCTGCCATTTGGCAGCTGGGAGAGGCACTTGCAGGAACTCACCTGCACTGCTCTGCAGCCACAGCCTGACCCTGGCAAAGGGCTGGCAAGGTTCCTGCCCTGAGCAGCTCTGCCCTGTCCTCCCAGCCCAGGATCCCTTGAACCTCCTGCTCCCTTCTCCTCTCTGCCCTTGCTGCCTGCAGCTCCTGCCCTGCTCTGCCATGTGGCCACTTCCCCTGCACTGCAGCAACTGGGAGAGTCCTGCTGAAAGATCCTGGAAGCTGTGGGATGTGGCAGCTTTAGGAGATGCCTCCAGGAAGAGAAGCTGAACTTTGTTACAGCCAGAGAATTCTTCCTTCAAATGCTGGGAAGGTTTCTCCCGTAGTGAGAGCTCAGTCACCTCCCAGCCCAGGCTGCCTCTCATCTCTCTGCCTTCTCTCCTCTGCCCTGGGTGCTGCCCTGGCAGTGCCCTCAGCCCTGCTGGGCTGTGCAGAGGAGCTTCTCACCAGCAGAGCTGTCTCTTTGAAGCTCTTCTTGCCAGGAGCTCCCTGTGTGCCAGGAGCCCGGCCCAGCTCAGCAGCACAGCAACAGCCCCAAGTCTTTAATGACCCCCAGAGGGAGTTTGTGTTGTTTACATGAGACTCAGTCCCTGAAAGTAAGTTCAAATATCTTTTCAAGAACTCAAAATGAGTTTGAAATACTGAAGTTTCTTGTACTGTTACTGGGTCTCAATGAGGGACACGACTGTGAAAGTGTCCCCAGATTCCAGTTGGAACAGAAAATTGCAGTGATGACAAGGATGGACAAGCAAGGGAAAGGTGGGTCTGATGCTGAGAAAACCTGGATGTGTTTCATTAAAACAAAGGGCCAAGCACTGAGCCCAGCCCCTGGGAAGGCAGATCCTGTCCCTGCCTCATTCCTCAGGGCTCCTCCTGGGGCACTGGGATGTGGGATGTGCAATGCCAAGGGCAGGACCATGGGGTGGCACCTACCAGGCTGCTGAACAGGGACAAGGAGGCCATGAGGCCCCAGGGCTGCAAGGGCCACTTGTCTCCTCCTGGCATCAGGGGCACAGACAGCAGCCCTGGCCAAAGGCCTGCAGAAGGTGGCTGTGTCAGGGCCTTTCAGCTTCTCCCCATGCCTGTCTCCTCTCCAGCCCAGGCTGTCCTACAGTGTCCATGCCCTGCCCCTTTCCCTGCAGGCTGTCGTCATCCCCCCGGCTGCCCCACCTGGCTGGCACCTTCCTGCACTGACATCTCTGCGTCCTCCCTGGCTCTTCCTGCACACACAAAGCCTTGGGCTCATCCAGACTCCACAACACTGACCTTGGAGGGAAATTTCTGACTTCTTGTCACCAGTCTAGGCCACCCCAGCTGCCCTTGGTGGCACTAGTTCTTTTTTAGGCTGTTTTGTACCATGAATAAAAGCTCCACCAGCTCTCACACCCCCCTTCCAGACCTCTCAGGCTACTCCTCTACTGTCCTCAGTCTTTGCACCCCTGACCCCTGAGTCCTCAGCCTCTATATACGGGTCATGTGCTTGAGGCCCCAAATTCCTTCCTGGGAGATCTCTGGGACCTCTCCAAGGTTTTGGAAGATGACAATAGAGTACCCTTATCCCAGGAAACACAGAGGGACACTTTTTTCCAAGGGTTGTCTTGGCAGAATGAGGCACAATCCCTTTAAACTTTCTGGCACAAGGGAGCCCTGAGCTCTGGGTACGGAGGGAGGTCCAAGTGCCAACCACGGGAGTGGGAGCTACAAATCATCAGGGCTTGTGTTCTTTGGAGGGCCAGACACTGGTGAGAGTGGTGTGTGTGTGTGTGTGCACATGGAAGGACTTGAAGGGCACAATGAACTGTCTCAAAACACTGTCAAAGCAGGAAAATCCCATAAGGCACCACAAGACATAAGCACTGGTGGCAAAAAGGAAGGCCTTTAATTCCAAGGCCTAAAGGGAGGTGAAGCTTTGGAAGTAGCCCCCAGGACAGAATTGCACTGTGCAGAGTGTGGGAAAGAGCAGACAACCCCAACAGGAAGCCAGGGCTGGTAAGGCAGGTCTGGGGAACCCATCCAGGCAAAGATTCCCACCTGCAGACTGGAAGCACACCGGGCAAAACTCCCACCGTGGCAAGCTGTGGGAAAGGAAGCAAGTCCTTGTAGATGTGCCAGCCTAAGCTGTGGGAACAGCATCTACCCCCCTGAATACCCGGGGCTTAGGCTGTATAAAAGTGATAGCCCAGAAGCACAACTTGGGGACCCTCCACCGAGCAGAGCAGGGGGAAGAAGGACCGGCGGGAGCCTCAGGGATCTCCATGGTGTGATACATTTACTTCATCTCTGTCTCTCTCTCACTGGCTTCCCACCACCTCCTTCTTCTCTCTCTCTCTTTCTATTTCTTTCTCTCTCTCTCCCTCCTATTTACTGTTAAATCAAACCTGGACTGCTGACTTCTTTGGAACACGGTCTCCTTTGCAGCTGAATTTGGGCAGAGGTGTCTTTTCATAATGGGAACCTGAGAGTATCCATGAGGTTTTACAGTGTGGGAATGGCCACTGGATTCCATGAGGTTCCACAGAGTCACAGGGTCCATTTGGCTTCGTAAGGTTCTGCAGTGTGATAATGGACCCTTGATTCCATGGGTTTGCAAAATGTCTCAGGACTCCTTTGGTTCTAGGAGGCCCCACATATCACAGTGGCCCCTTGGTTCCATGAGATTCCACAGTGTCCCAAGAATCTTTTGGTTCCATGAGCCCTGTAGTGTCACAATGGCCCCTTGATTCCATGAGGTTCCACAATGTCTCAGGGTTCCTTTGGTTCTGTGAGGCCCTACAGTGTCACAGTAGCCTAGTAATTCCATTTGGTTCCACAGTGTCACAATGGCCTCTTGATTCCATGAGGTTCCACAATGTCCCAGGGTTCATTTGGTTCCATGAGAGCCTGCAGTGTCACAGTGGCCCCTTGATTCCATTGTTCCACAGTGTCCCAGGGTCCATTTAGCTCTATAAGGCTCTGCAGGATGACAGTGGTCCCTTGATTCCACAAGGTCCTGAAATGTCTAATGGTTCCTTTGGTTCCATGAGGCCCCTCATGTCACAAAGGCCCCTTGACTCCATCAGGTTCCACAGTGTCACAATGGTCACTTAGCCTCAATAATACCCTGCAGTGTAAGAATGTCTCCTTGATTCCATGAGTGCCAATATGGGCCCTTGATTTCTTGAGGTCCACAGTGTCCCAGGGTCCCTTTGTCTCCATGATGCTCTGCAGTGTCACAGTGGCCCCTTGATTCCATGAGGTTCTGAAAAGTTTCAGGAATCCTTTGGTTCCATGAGACCCTGCAGTGTCACAATGGCCCCTTGATTCTATGAGGTCCTGAAATGTCTCAGGGCTCCCTTGGTTCCATGAGGCCTTTCATGTCACAATGAATCCTTGGTTCCATGAGATTGCCCAGTGTCCCAGGGTTCCTTTGGCTCCAGAAGGCCCTGCAGTGTCACAATGGCCCCTTTACTCCAGGAGGTTCCACAGTGTCCTTGCTGGAACACACAGGGCTGTAATGTTGTCACCCCTGCAGAGCTGCCTCCAGCTCTGGGCTCCAGCACAGGAAGGACATGGACCTGTTGGAGCGAGTCCAGAGGAAAGAAGGAAGAGGATCAGAGGGATGGAGAAGCTCTGCTGTGAGGAAAGGCTGAGAGAATTGGGATTGTTCAACCTGGAGAAGAGAAGGCTTTGGGGTGACCTAATTGTGGCCTTCCAGTGCCTGAAGGGAGACAACCAGAAAGATGGAGAGAGACTTTGGACAAGGGCCTGGAGTGACAGGACAAAGGGCAGTGGCTTCATACTGAGAAAGGGCAGGGTTAGATGGGATATTAGGAAGAATTTCTGGACTGTGATGGTAGTGAGATCCTGGCACAGGTTGCTCAGAGAAGTTCTGGCTGCCCCATCCCTGGAAGTGTTCAAGGCCAGGTTGGATGGGGCTGTGAGCTCTGAATCCAGTGGAAGGTGTCCCTGCCCATGGCAGGGGGTTGGACTGAGATGCTCTTTAAGGTCCCTTCCCACCCAAACCATTCCATGATTCTGTGACTGGTGGGGGATGTGGTGGTCGGAGCCGACGGGCACAGAGACCCCAAAATGATGGAGTTTTCCATTCTGGGTGGAGGAAGGAGGGGGCAGCAGAACTGACAGCCTGGACTGCTGGTGGTCAGACTTTGTCCTGTTTGGGAGACTGACTGATCTGGGTGTGAGTGTGGATGTGCTGGAGGGCAGGAAGGCTCTGCAGAGGGATCTGGACAGGCTGGATCAATAAGGCCAAGTGTCAGGGCCTGCCCTTGGATCCCAACAACCCCCTGGAACACTCCAGGCTGGGGGCAGAGGGGCTGGAGAGCTGCTCAGCAGGAAGGGACTTGGGGGTGCTGCTTGACAGCAGCTGGATATGAGGCAGAGTGTGCCCAGGGGGCAAGAAGGCCAAGGGCATCGTGGCCTTTGTGGAGAAGAGTGTGGCCAGCAGGAGCAGAGAACTGATTGCCCCTCTGTGCTGGGCACTGGGGAGGCCCCACCTGGAGTGCTGTGTCCAGTTCTGGCCCCTCAGTGCCAAAAGGCCCTTGAGGGGCTGGAGCGTGTCCAGAGAAGGGAACGGAGCTGGGGAAGGCTCTGGAAAACATGTCTGCTGAGGGACGGCTGAGGGAACTGGGCTGGTTGAGTCTGGAGAAGGGGAGGCTCAGGGGGGACCTCATTGCTCTCTGCAATGACCTGAAAGGAGGTTTTAGTGGGGTGGGGGTTGGTCTCTTCTGCAAAGCCTTTAGTGACAGGAAGAGAAGAAACGGCCTTAAATTGCATCGGACAAGGTTCATATTAGATATTCAAAAACCCTTTTTCCCCTGAGAGAGTGCTCAGGCATCGGAACAAGTAGCCCAGGGAGGTGGTGGAGTCTCTGGAAGCATTCAGGTGGCATCTGGATGTAGAGCTTTGGGATGGGGTTTAGGGGTGATTCTGGTGGTGCTGGGTTGACAGTTGGACTAGAAGATCTGGAAGGTCTCTTCCAACCTTGATGATTCTGTGATTCTCTGACCTGTCATCCCTGTTTGCAGGTTTGTGCTCTAACAAGACCCTGGGGATGTTTTCTCTGTTGGGTCCACAGAGATTGTGTTGTGTGAGCTTTTTTCCTCTATGATCAAAACAAGGAGTAATTAATGCTAAATCCAGCAGGTGGCTTTCAAGTACTAACTTGGTCCAGTTTGTCCAACTGTGTCCAAACAGGTGAGGAAAATCTGGAACTTTAGAAGGGTTAGTTTTTTACCTCATTAGCAGGATATCCAGGGGTGCACCAAGTGCCTTCCAGTGAGGAGCACAGGAGACCAGTAGACAGTGACAATCTTGTTCTAATGTTAATGTCACTGGAGCACAGAGTGAGATCACTTCTGAGTTATGTTTCCTTAATCAGTGATTGGGAATAAAGTCAAAAAGTCATCTGCTGGATTTAGCAATAATTACTCCTTGTTTTGATCTGAGGGAAAAAGGCTCACACAACACAATCTCTGAATGCTCCTTTGAACTTACCCACAGTGTGTTCACAAAGACACAGAGCAAGGCTTTTAGATTTTGCTGCTCCCCTCAGTTCCAGCATAGAAAGAAATGTCTCTGTGCAATAACAGCAATTGCCTTTCCATGTTACTGAACTACATTCAGTTTATCTGGTCTCAAACAAATACTCCATATTTTCTTCTTGTTTTATTTTCAAAGGCATGGGTATGGGTATTTAGGTGACTGCCTTCACTGGTATAGGATAGAAACCGTTCACATGGCTATAAATGAATATTATTCTCTTGACAAAACAGCTTTTCCAAAGCCTCTGACAAAAAGAAAGGGAAAAATAACCCAGAAAGAAAAAAAGAGCCACAGGCACATTGCCTGTCACCCACCAAAAAAGGTCTCCTCCCTAAAGATAATTCAGGCACACCCTTCAATATGGATCTCTCACTATCACCCAAAGCTCTTTTTTGGTGGAAGTTTCTTTAGGGAAGCTAAAGTGCATCACTGTCCCAGACAGCCAAGGATAAGATGACTGAGGGAATTCAGTTGCTCTCTTTAATTAATACAGGATTATTTCCCTTTCATTTGGTGAAGCTAATAATATGACTGGTGGAATGTCAGTAAAAATTAAATCATAAATTAGTGCAGAACCAAAGGGAAAACTTACTTTAGTTATGGAGTACTGCCAACAGAAATCTTGAAAATCTTATATATAATATAAGTATTTATATATATAATATATATAAAAATATATATAATATAATCTTATATTTACACTGATAAAATACCACATGTACTTCATGGGATACTGCCAGCTTTCTACAATCCTTGTGGAGTGTCTTTACAGAGCAAGAGTGAACATTTTGAGATGATACCTTAATAAATGAGTTGTAGTTCTATTGTTTCTTGAATGTTAAGCACCACATCCTAAACGCAGGAACACGTTCAAGGTCAATGTCCTATTTTAGACCTTTTCAGCAGCTGTGATATTGTGATAATCACACTTAAAACATTCCTCTAGAAAGAGTAAATTAGCCCTTTTCACTAGAAGGATTGCTATGATCAAAAACAAATCTGAAAGAGAACAAAGTCAGTTTTCTGTTTTTGTTTGTTGGTTGGTTTTTTTTCAACAATGCAATAAATTGCTGTCCCTAACTGGGATGGCTTTTCTACCCAAGAATTAAAAAGAGAACTCCAAACTTCACTTTATTCTGCACTTGTATTACCTTTGGGGGTTTTTTTGTTTTGTTTTTTGGAGACCTCATCTATGTAAAAATACCTTCCTTAAAATGTGTTTATTTCTGTAAGAACCAAACCATTCCAGCTGACATACCATTCTATCACCAATACTGCAGGGAAATGTAATATCCCACTAAAGCAGAAGGGAAAGAAGACAACTGAGCATCAGCAGCTATTCCTAAGCAAGATCAGGGGTTTAGCTCCATCTAACTGAGGGATGAAATGTGTCCCTCAGTGGGTCTCTTCCCACTCCCTCACCAGCCCTTCTACCCAACTGCAAGCTCAAAGTTCTAAAAAGAGAAGAAGAAGCTGGAGCGTCAATATTTCCCCAGTGCAAACCCCAATAATCTTTGCTGGGAGCTGACAGGAATTGCTGTTCCACTGCCCTGGGATATCCTGGCTTGAGGCGAGAGCGCAGCCCCGCCCAGAGCCCCCAACCCCTCTGAGAGCTTTTGTAGGGTCTGTTTGTCCATGTCCCTGTGGCAGAGGCTGCCCCGACACCTGCCCTGGAGCTGGTCCAGCTGCTGGACCAAACAAGGCATTGTCCAGCCTGCCTTCCACCAGCCCCGACCGCCCCAGCCCATCTTCCATCGCTCTGCTTCCTTTTCCTGCCCCTGCTCCCCCTCCGCTCCCTTCCCTCGGGCATTTTTATTAGGAATGTTCTTGCTGTTCTCACTGTCCAAGCATGAGCTGATCCCCAGGGGAGCCTGTGGAATGTAACCCCTCAAGCACTAAATTCCTTCCCCTGTTCCAAAGACACGGGTTTGTTGTTGCTACCCCTCCCGCCGAGCACCAGCTCCATCTCCTGCTCCTGCCCAGCGGCTTTGCAGAAATCCAGGGCTGGGTGTGGATTGGAGGCTGTGGCAAGGGACAGGATAAAGTTGCTTCACTTCCACCCTTGATGTCTCAGTGTTTGTGATCTTGGGAAATTCTCAGGAACCTGGAACAATGGCAGATTATCTGTTGTGGCAGGATATGTACCTGGAGATTGTTTTGATCTGAGTATAAATCTTCCTTGAAAGTACAACTGATAGAAAATAATGTAAAAAAACCAAGGAAAAAGGAAAAAAAAGAAAAAGAAAAACAAAGAAAAGGAAGAAAAAAAAAGAAAAAGGAGGAAAAAAGAGAAAACAAGAAAGAAAAAACAGGAAAAAATTTGAAAAAAAAGAACAAAGAAAAAAAGAAGAACGAGAAAGAAAAAAGAGAAAAAGGAAAGAAGAAAGAAAAAAAAAGAAAGAAAAGAAAGAAAGAAAAAAGAGAAAATAAAAGAAGACAGAAAAACAAAAAACCAAAATGCCCGATCCTCCCCCGCCGCAAAGACTACAACTCCCACAATGCCCCGCGCAGGCGGGGGGCGGGCAGGGGCCGTGGCCGCGCGCTGATTGGCTGCGGGGCGGGTCTGTAAAGGCGGAGGGCGCGCGGAGCGAGCGCCATTTTGGCCTCGTGGTCGGGAGTGAGGAGGACTCGCCTGCGGCCGCTGCACTTCGCTGGGTGAGTTGGCGGGGGGGGCGGCGAGAGCGGGGTCTGGGGATCCCCTCGGGGGCTGCGGGGAGCGCGGCTGTGGGTGGAAAGGCTGGAGGGCTCGGGATGGTTTGTCGGGGGGGTTCGAGGGTTCCCGGGAACGTTGTGAGGGGTCCCTGAAAGGACTCGGGGGGGAGGTTGAAGGTCCCTGGAGGGTTTTGGGAGGCTCTGATGGGAGTTTTGTTTTCTGAGATTTGGGGTGTCCCAGGTGGGCTTTGGGGCTCTCTGGGGAGGTTTGGGGTTCCTGGGAGGCTTTGCAGGGACCTTGAGGCAGTTTTGGGGTCTCTGGGGGGTTTAAGGTGTCCCAGACGGTTTGGAGGGCCCGTGGGGGGGATTGAGGGTCCCTGAATGGGCTTGAGCGGTCCCAGGTGGGTTTTGCGGGTCACTGAGAGGGTTTGGGGGGTGCTGGGGAGGGATGAGATCTCTGAGGGGATTTGAAGGGACCTGGAGAAGGTTTTGATGGGTCGAAGGGGGATTTCAGAGGTTTTGAAAGGATTTTACAGGGTCCCCTAAAGCCCAGCAATGGGGTTCAAGGGGTCCCCCAGCCCCCAGGGGAGGGCTCCTAGGGATGCCCCCCAAAATCCAGAGGGGGAGATGTACCACAGCCGGGTAAGGGGATCCCAGTGCCCCCAGTATATCCCAGTGACCTCCCAGTTACCCTCAGTATGGCCCAGTAACCCCCTCAGTGACCACCCAGTGTATCCCAGTGACCTTCCACTGCCCCCCAGTATGGCCCAGTGATCCTGCAGTGAGCACCCAGTAACCCCCAGTATGGCCCAGTAACCTGCCAGTGTCCCCCCATGTGTCCTGGTATCCCCCAGTAACTCCCCAGTGCCCCCCAGTGTGCCACAGTTCCCCCCCAGTCCCTCCCAGTGCCCTCTCAGAGGGCTCCTGAAAGCCTGGTGAGGGGGGGCACGGAGAAGGGGAAGCCTGGACAGTGGGGACCCCTGGGATCCCCTAGGACAACAAAGTGGAGAACCTGGAGAGGGGGAATTTCTGGGAATGCAGTATCCCGAAGGCAAGAATCAGAGGAGAAGGGAGCCTTGGGACCCCCAACACTCCCAGCATCTTCTAGGTAGAACCCCCAGCATCCCAGACAGGAGAGACTCTCTGAACCCTAAAGGGGGGAAACCAGAGAAGGGGAAATCTTAGGAGAATTTTTTTGGGCTCATCTTCATATTTTAGAGTATTTTTTAGGTGAATCTCAACTTTTTTCAGTTTGGGGGGGCAGGAGTCTTCTCACTCTTTCTTATAGGCTTTTGCCTGAATGTTGATGATTTGGGTTTTTCTGGGCTAAATCTTGGTGTTTTGGAGGTTTTTATGGACACAGGATGCCCAGTGAGTTCTAGAGATGGACTTGGGCAGGAGGAACCCCCAAGCCAACGCGCTCAGCCCTTGTTTTCCCCCCATCAGGATTTGTCCTTCCCAAAGCTTGGGCGGATGGAGGAGGAGGCTGCGAGGAAGAGGAAGATGCCTTGGGCCCCCCAGGCAGGTGAGGAGGAAGTCAGTGTCCCTTTGGGCGGGTGTTGTGCTGGCTCTGTCAGCCCAGCATGGCCCCGGCTGCAGGACAACCCCGCTGGCGCCGCCGTCCTGCCGGGGCCGGAGTTGGGGGGATGTCCTTGGCCTTCCCTGTGGGCCGGAGGCAAATCCCCTGCCTGTCCTTCTTGCTTCCTGCCCCAGGCCCCGAGCTGAGGAGGGAGAGCGCGGAGGACAAATCCCCCCGTGAGACCCTGGTGGGAGAGGCCGTTTTGAAGGGCTCCCCGGCGCAGGAAGGCAGCGGGGAGGAAAAGGGCCGGAGATCCCCCCGCAGGAGGGGCTCCAAAGCCATCCCTTGGTGCTCTGAGGAGGAAAGAGCCAGCCTGTGCCGGGAAGGCGGCCGGAGCTTGAGGGGGAGCTCTGAGCTGGTGGTCCCTGAGCAGCCTCCCAGCAGGGAGAAACCCTTCAAATGCTTGGAATGTGGGAAGAGCTTCAAGAACAGCTCCCACCTGATCCGACACCAGCACATCCACACTGGTGAACAACCCTACATGTGTGGGGAATGTGGGAAGAGCTTTAGGAACAGCTCCCACCTTCTCACCCACCGGCGCATCCACACTGGGGAACGGCCCTACACGTGTGGGGAATGTGGGAAGAGGTTTCAGACCAGCTCACATCTCCGCAGGCATGAGCGGACGCACACGGATGAGAGGCCCTTCCGCTGCAGCGACTGCGGGAAGGGCTTCAAGCGGAAAGGCAACCTCCTCACCCACCGGCGCATCCACACAGGGGAGAGGCCCTACAAGTGTGGGGAGTGTGGGAAGAGCTTCACCCACAGCTCTAACTTGACCAGACACCAACGGACCCACCGGGGTAATAGAAGCCCTGTGAGTGCCCCAACTGTGGGAAGAGCTTCGGCCGCTGCTTCCACCCCAAATTTACCCCATGATGGGGAGGCAACCCCTGGAGTTCAAGGACTGTCAGTCCATCCCTTTCGACCAGAAATGACCAGTCCCCTTTCCCAAGGACAGCTTCTTCCAACAGGACCCTTCTTGGGGGGAGTGTGGAGATTCCTTCCTTGGCTGGGGACCCCCCAGTGTCACTGCTGGAGGTTGAGAGCAGAGATCTCCCCATGAGCGTTGGTCTGGGGGAGTTCCATCCATCTCTAATTAAGAATTCTTGCTTTTGTGCCAGCTTGAGTAGAATTGTTTCAACAATTGCTTTAGTGTAGAGCACTGTCCTATCTTATCCTGTACTCCTGGTAGTTTTAGTGTTTGTATTGTACAATAAATAATTCTGATGAAGATCTTTTGTCTGATCATTTGTAACCCTAAATAACTCATTTCTATCAATAGATCTGATTTGCCATCATTAAAACCTGCGGGACAAAAGTGTTTCAGTCACAACTCTCTAATTCCTCTAAATTTAAAATGTTGGCAAGATTCATGGCTGAGATTGGATCCAGCAGCCCCCAGCACCTCACAGGAAGTTGGGATCTCAGGAGAACCACTCCCTTTCCCAAAACCTGGTGCCAAAGACCCCCATGGGACCGCTGAACCCACCAGACCACCCTCCCTTTTCCACCCTTCCCCCTCTTCCTTCCACTTTTCCATGGTCCCCTCAATCCCCAGACCAACCAGCATCCCTTTTGGGGTCCCAATCCCTACTTTTTTCCCCCCTCTTTTACCCCTTCCATATCATCCCCCACTCCCCAGCCCCCTCATGCTCAGTTTGGGGGTGCCACCCTCCCCTCTTCCCACTCTTCTGACCTCTCTTACCCTTTCCCATCATCCCCCAAACCTCGAGCCCCTCCCCCCCCACCTTTGGGAGGTCCCACTCTCCTTTCACTCAGTTTGGGTTTCCAGCACCCCTTTATCCCCTCTGACCCCCCTTTTCCCACCGACCTCCCCCTTCCCACCCCCTACTCACTGAGAGCTCCTCTCCCGCAGCCAGGGGGACTCTCAGCACCACCAGTGCCCAGAGAAGTCCCCCCAGAAAAGGGGTTGGGTGGGGTCCTGGGTCGGCTTTGAGTGTGTTTGGGGATCCTTGAGAGGCTGTGCGGATGTTTTGGTGGGGTCCCAGCACCTTTTGGGGTGAGCTGGGTGCTGTATTGAGGGGCAGGTGCCCTCCCAAAGCTCCCCTAGAGTGGGTTGACACGAGGGGACAGTGAGGGGTCCCCATTCCCGATCCATCCCGGGGCCACTTCTGCCCTTCCCAAACTCGGCTCCTCCCTCCGGGTCACCCCACGCCTCCCCCCCCAACTACCCCCGAATAACCAGGACTGGGGAGAACTGGGAAGCTTTAGTGGGATCACTGGGAGCAGCCGGGCGGAGGCAGAGTGACAGCAGGGGAGGGGGGACACACGACCCCCCCAAAATCCTCACAGGGACAGGAGGGGTCCAGGCTGGGCCCGAGGCCCCGGGGAGGGGCTGTGGCCGCCGCTGGCTCAGGAGCTCTGTGGGGAGAGAAAAGGGGGTGACAGCGGGGTGGGGGGTCCCCGGGGGGGCACAGATGCTCTGGGGGGACACATGACCCCCTGGGACCCCCCTCACCTTCTGGCACAGGTAGAAGCCGAGCCCCAGCGCCAGGGAGACGAAGGCCAAGAGGAAGCCCCCGGCCCCTCCTTGGCAGCAATTGCTCAGGCTGATGGAGCCCGGCAGGGCCGGGGCCGCCGGCGGTGTCCGATCCCGGCAGGAAGCGGGGAGGGCCCGGTGGGGTCTGAGAGAAATAAATCAAGGCAGAGCTCTCTCTTTATTTTACCCCCTGGGCAGTGACCATCAAGAGCTGTCCCTGCTTCACAGCAGAAGCTCCATACACTTCAACAAAGTCTGTGGAAGAATCTCCTCTAGGAAAGTTGGCCCTGGGCTTTTATGCTTATCCAGTGATGGATCTCCAGTCACATATTCCCAGGCCAGTGAGCAGCTGATCTGTCAAACTCTGCTTCCAAAAGCAGCATGTGTGTTGGAAGGTTGGGGAACCAGGTTGGGTTTGGCACAATTCAACACTAAACCAACCCCTTGGCACCAGCAGTAACTCCCCACAGAGAGTTTGCAGTGCTTGCATTCTCCCATCAGATTCTTTTCCAGGTAGAACATCTTGATACAAGGGGTCTGTTACCACCCACCCCAGAAAGGGGGAGGTAACCAGGTTCTTATTAATAAATCCCTTGGGGTGGATTAGAGTGAAATGAGACCGAATAATTGGTGTATGAAAACATATAAGTAGGGTTTATTTTAGAACAATTTTATTTCAAAGGTAAACAGGTATGTTGCCATTTTGGGTGTTATCATCTCTATCTCTCATCTACAGCAATATGGCATAAAGGTAACCTTTAGGGAAAATGCATAAGGGAAAGGCAGGATAAGGGTGAGGGAGAGTAAGGGAAAGCAAAGCTGAGAGTGGAAAGATGTCTGTAGTCACCACCCACGGGGTCCAGAGATGGAACTTGGGAGTTGCCGCTCCAATGTCTGTCAGTTGAAGTGGGGGCCTTGATCCGTTGGGGGTGGGGGAGGGAAGCCCCCACACTCCAAGAAGTTATGAGTTATTATATCCATGGATGGTGTCCCGGGCCGTGCCTCGAGCCTCCAAGGTCTGCTGGGCCTGCGCAGAGTTCCCATGAGGGGCCTGGTAAACACGGCTCTTCTCACCTTTTCAGGGCTTGACACCCTCAGCAGCACTGGCAGGGGGGATGGGTTCAGCTGCCTCTTCCCAGCCTGCAAAAGTGCCTTGGCAGTCCTAGAATGCATAAATCATTGTGGCAGTTTGAGACCCTCAAAAATCCAATTTCCAAGTCCTAGCCCCCCCCCCCAGTTTGTTTCAGTGTGAGAGGGTTTTCAGACAAAACACAGCTCAGTATGGGGGGAAAGGAATTATATTACAGTTTATTACTTACACAAATAAATACTATAATACATTATATACACAATTCTAACTATCCTGTGGAAAAGCAATATATTTACATTAGATCAAATCCCTCCTTTCCCTCCAATAAAAGTTCTGAAGGGAAGATGAAAAGATGCTTTCCACTTTCAGGGCAGCAGTGTCTCTCCTCTTCAAGGCAGCAATCATAGCTGGATTTGTCGTAGCTGGAAAATCTCTCTCTCTCTCCATTACAACACAGGGGGCTTCTCTCACCCCTCGGCCCTTCAGCTCCAGCTGGTCTCTCTCCCGTGGACTGCGAAAGCAGGGACAAGGCTCACCTCTCCACAGTCATATCACGGCGTACTGGGCACCCCTGACAGTCCCTTCCTCAGGGGATTCAAGTTCCTCCTGAGTCAGAACGTTTAGGGCTTTCAGTTCAGTTTTTGCCCCAAGTGTTCTAGCAGAGCTCCTTTGCTCCGTCTCACTGTCAGCATGGCGAAGGGGGGCAGGAAGGCCTCTTCCCCCCTCCACATTCCTCCTGGCTGTCCTGCTCCAGCTCCAGGACATCTCTGAGCTTCTCAGCTTCTCTCTCTCTCTCTCTCTAGTTGCTGCTGCATTTCAGGACTCCCTTCAGGTGGAAGTCCACCCCCTCCTGCCAAGAGGGGTCTCAAAGGGTTTGGAGAAATAAAGCCAGGCTCACCCCAAACAGTCTCTGCTGAGTCTGGTGCTCTGTCTCTCCGTCGGGCATCTCTGTGTCTCTCAGCTTGGCTCTGTGCCACCTCACTCCTGCTGACTGTCTTCTTGGCTCTCAGCCACAGCTCTCTGTCCGGTGCTGTCTCTGCCGCCGCTCCTGCTGCCCACTCACAGTGGAGAAAAACTCCCTCGGCTCTTGGCCACAGTACTCGGCCCAGTTTAACACTGTTCCAAGTTTCTACAGCCCCAGCCGGGGGGCTGGGGGGTCTTGGCCCCCAGCGGGGCTCCCTGACCCCTCTCTCTCCTCGTGGTCTCAGACCAAGACTGCTGCTCTTCTTTCAGCTACGTAATCTCTTCTTTTCTGGTCTGTTGTGATATGTTTAATTTTGCAGGGGTGCTGATTGGGTCAACACCAAGAATACCACCTCCTGGGGTTAACCACTTTCCAACTCCAGGGGAAAACCCTTTTTAACCCGGGACAGTCATGAACCATTTCAGTCTCTGACACTCCTCACCTTGGCCAGTCAGTTCCTGGGAACAGCCCTGGCAGCCCAGCCCCCAGGGGCACACAATGTGCTGCTGGGCTGGAGAGGACCCTCCTCAGCCTGGGCAGCAGGGCTGCAGGGGGGGATTCCCTGACCTTCCCCAGATGGGCCCTTCCTGCCCACCAGCTCCTGCTCCAAAGGGCTCCCACACACCCTGGGCCACTTGTCCCACTTGGGCACTTGAGCTGCCCCAGGGCATCTCTGGGCAGTGGCCAGCTCTGGGACTGCTCTGGCAAGTCATGGCCTGAAGCCACGAGTGTGGAATTTAGGAAATAGTTGAAATCTCTGCAGAACAGAACTCTTGGTGACTGCTGAAGGCTTCATGAACAGCATTGCCACATCTTTTCTTTTTTTTTAAATTCATCAATTTTTTGTAGGTGAACACCAGGACTACGAGACTTGGAAAGAGCAACTTCAGACACGGGCCTGCTGCAGCAGCGACTTCCGGGATTGAGCAAAGCAGAAAAACAAGGGCCACTTGTGATATTTATTGTAGGGGTTGCCCCCCCTGAGCTGTGTATTTTTCCCGACCCACGGGGGACCCGGGGGTCAACCATGATGTTGCCTGAAAGCTGGGACTGCTCGGGGCTGGAGCTCAGCCCCAGCACAGCCTCTCCCAAAGAAGGACAGGGCAGAGGGGCTCTGGGCTGTGGGCAGCGAGGGACAGCTGGGCTGGCAGGCGGCTCCAGGGCACCTCTGGGGCTGTCAGAGAGGGGCTGTTCCCGGGCCCTTTGGGCTTCTGGGGGCTTCTTTGGTCTGATTCTGTAGGAGAGACACAGAACTGAGGCAAGAGCAGCAGCACTACAGCTCCTGGCCCCTCAGATGGACCAATGCGGCCGCTCAGCTGGGTTGTGCCAGCAGATGACAGCTCCCGGCACGCTGAGGATCCCGGCCCTTCCAGCTGGATCCCCCTGGGTGCCATCCTCCCCCTTCAGCCCTAAGCCCCCCCAGGACTCCACCAGCCTGGCAGGGCCACTCAGCCACCCCTGGGGCAGCTCGGGGTGCTGCGCAGGGGCCTGGGGTGCGGCGAAGGCCTTGGGAGAGCTCCTGAGCAACCCGGTGCTGGAAGAGCTGTTGAGTGGGGCAAAGCTCTTGCTGGTCAGTGGGAGAAAGAGAAAAGGCAACAAAAGCCATGGTTTCTTTTAAGTTTGAGCAAACGTTATGCATTTAATGTGACTGAAGGGCTCTGAGGCCAGGCTCTGCAGTGTGGGGACAGGAAAGGGATGTCCTGGGGGCACGCAGGGCTGTCTGAACATGGAACTTCTTGAGATGTCCCGAGGAGACATGAGAGCAAAGTGGGGCCTGCAGATACCCTGAGGGCAGCTGGGCGCCCAGGGCTGAGGCAGGCCTGTGTCCCCAGGGACACCCTGCCTGTTCCTGCCTGCGTGGTGGCTCCCTGGGACCCGTTGCTGGGGGCAGGTGCCATGTAAACAAGCACTGGGACCTGTGGCTAGCGGCCAGCAGCGTGTCACAGAGGGGCCCTTTGTGACACCCACTGCAGCAGGTGTGCTCAGCACGACCGTGGCCCACGGTGGGTCAGTGTCCGTCAGGACGGCGACCGGACAGGAGAGGAGTGCGGTGCTGGCGAGAAACCCCCGACTGCAGTCCACATCTTGTCCACGACCCTTGGTGGCCCCGTGGGAACTTGGCGTTTTGCTGAGGCGTTTTGCCGAAGCATTTTTGCCTGAGGCATTTGGACTGAGGCCTTTTGGCCGAGGTGCTTTGCCTGAGGCACTTTGCCTTGGCCTTTTGGCTGAGGCCTTTTGCCTTGGCCTTTGGGCTGAGGCACTTTACCTTGGCCTTTTGACTGAGGCCTTTTGCCTTGGCCTTTGGGCTGAGGCACTTTGCTGAGGCCTTTTGGCTGAGGCACTTTGCCTAGGCCTTTGGGCTGAGGCACTTTACTGAGGCCTTTTGGCTGCAGCCTTTTGCTGAGGCCTTTTGGTTGAGGCACTTTGCCTTGGCCTTTCGGCTGAGGCACTTTGCTTTGGCCTTTTGGCTGAGGCACTTTGCTGAGGCCTTTTGGCTGAGGCCTTTTGCTGAGGCCTTTTGCCTGAGGCGCTTTGCCTGAGGCGATTTGGCCGCAGCATTTTTCCCGAGGGTGTTCGACTCCACCATTCGGACGCCCTCCGTAGGCAGGCTCCCCTGTGTTCTTTGATTCACAGGATGGAGAGGAGACCCCCCGCCTGCCCCAGGCAGGCCTGGATGGAAGACAGCTCTTCCCAGGAGAGCCGCTCTCCAGGTCTGCAGCTTCCGTCCTCCTACGAGGTGACCACCATGCAGCCCCTCAAGCTGGGTGAGTGAGGGGCCCTGTGGGGCTGGGCAGGGCTGGGGCCCACCACCACACCCTGTAGCACACCGGGATCCCACTTTCCTGGTCAGTTGACAGTGGGGGTCCTGGAGTCAGCCATGATTTTGCCTGAAAGCTGGGACTGCTCAGGGCTGGAGCGTGGCCCCAGCACAGCCTCTCCCAAAGAAGGACAGGGCAGAGGGGCTCTGGGCTGTGGGCAGCGAGGGCCAGCTGGGCTGGCAGGAGGCAGCCGTGCTGTGGGAGCCTGGGCCTTTCCTGCCTGTCTGCCATTGCCTTCCTCAGCCTGGGGCACTGGGGCTTTCCCAGGCATGGCAGCTCCTCTGCCGGGCACCCTCCAGCCAGGAGCTGCAAGGGAAGGCTGTGCCAAGGCAGTGGGCAGAGAGCTGGGTGGAGGGCAGATATCCTTTGCTCCCTCCTCTCGCTGGACCCTCTGCAGCTCTCCCTGCTCTTTCACCCCTTAGATTCCAGCTGGTTGCCCATCTACAAGGAGGAGCAGGAAGCTGTTGATTCCATCCTGGCCTTTGTCACCAGCCCCAACAAGGTAACTGCAGCCAGCTGGAGGGCGGCTGTGCTGCTGTCTGCTGGCAGGGGCTTTGCTGCCAGGCTGCTGGAGGGGTGCTGGCAGGGCAGGGCTGCTTCTCCTGCAGGGCACTGCACCCCCAGTGCTGCGGTCCCGCTGGCTGTGTCCGCCCACTCACAATCCATGTTTGTGTCTCTGTCCCCTGGCTGGCAGGAGGAGAGAGACAAGGCCACATTTCTTCGGAGCATCTCCGTGCTGTGCCGAAGCGCCTTGAACCACGGCCTGACCCAGGGCCTGGACCTGTTCTGCGACATGTACCAGCTGGCAGAGAACATCAAGGTGAGGGCACTCTGGGCAATGTGGCGAAGGGAGCAAAGCCCCCTGGCACAGGCAGCCTGTGTGGACAGCACTTGGGCGGGTCAGGGACTGGAGGCCCTGGGTGCTGGCAGCTGCCAGCAGGTGCCATCCCGGTTTTGCTCTGCAGGCGCTGCTGGAAGAAGAGCCAAGGGACCAGCTGTGCACAGACCTTCGGCATCTTTCCATGCTGGCTCTGGAGAAATTGAGGTACCTGCCCATCCGTCACAGACCCCCTGGCCCAGAGGTCTGATGCCACCCGCACGAGTTGTCGAGGGGCTGCTCCCAGCACCCGTATGCAACCAGTGTCCTGCCCTCTCCCTGCAGCTTGGTGGACACAGCGCTGGAGGGCAAAGCCAAAAACCTCCTCCATGCGTGTTTCTCAAGTGTCTTCTGGCTGCCTGCAGAGAAGGAAATGCCAAAAGAGGACCTTGCCCTCTACATCAAGGTAAGTGCTGGGGGAGCTCCAGGGGCCTCCAGCCCCTCTGGCCTGCTCCCTGGCTATCCCATGCTGCCACAGGAGCAGGGATACCAGGCAGGGCAGGGTACTTCCCCCCTCGTGCCTCTGTCCCCTTCCCGTGGGCCTGGCTGCATCCCGTGCCACAGGCTGCTCTGCCCTCGCAGATTGTCTATGCCCATGTCTCTCCCGGGAAGTGTGGGCATCCTTCTCCTCCTCCTGTGGCACGGGGGGTTCAGATGGCTCTCCTGGGGCTGGGAGGAACAGCAGAATGACTGCCATTGCTCTCTGTGTTCCTTGCAGACCCTGAACTCCATGGACAGCATGCTGAGGACAATGGTGCTCAGCTTTCCTGCCTCTCGAGTCAGCGAGGAGCTGCAGGGCATCTTGGAGGTCTGGCACAAGCAAAAAGGGGGGGAGTCCCAGAGCTGTTCCTCACCCTGGAGGGGAGGGTTTGCCCACTCCTGACTGAGTGGTGCCCAGAGCAGTGCTGAACAGGCAGAGTGCCCTGCAGGGAGGGTGCCCACCTCCTGTGGGGAAGCAGGGGCAGGCCCCAGGCTCTTGTGGAGCACAGGGGCTGCAGAGGGTGGCACCTGCCCTCCTGCCTGGCCATGAGGTTGGCTCTGGGGCCTTTGTGCCCGACCTGGGTGGGAATCCAGGGGCAGACACCCCACTGCAGGCTTTGCTGGAGGGGAGAGGAAGCCTTGAGGGATGGGGCGAGTGCAGCCCAGGAGTGGAGCTGTGCTGCTGCTGGTGTTGGAGTCTGCTCCCAGGGCTCACCCGCTGCTTCTCTTGTCCCAGCTGCTGCTGGACTTCACCAGATCCGAGAGAGAGGCTGTGAGGGAGAGGGCCATGGCAAGGATCGATGTGCTGGCCTGTGTGCTGTCCGACTGTTCCACTCTGCAGGTAAGGACCAGGCCCCCTCCAGCCAGGCCCTGCCCCCATCCCTGCTGCTCTCCATGCCCAGGCTGCTGCCCACATGGCTGCTCTGAGAGACGGGGACGCAGGGCTCTGCAAAACCTGATCTCCCCAGGAATCCAGCCCTGGGCAGACTCTCGAAAGGGGGGCTTTGGCACCACCTTTGTGCCCTCAGCCCTTCTGCTCATGCCTCCCTCATCCAGGCCCATGCCAACGTCAGAAGAGGCACTGCTGGACCTGTCTGCTCTGGGGAGATCCAGCTCCCTCTCCTAGGAAAGCTGCTGGGGCGTCTCATCCTTTTCCGGTTCTCTGAGGAGCAGACAAGCTGTGCAGCTTTCCATGCTCTTTTTGCCCTGGCTGAGTTCATCTGTAAGTAAAATAGGCAGAGCAGTGCTGGGCTTCATCTACTCTGCACACAGACATCTCCTGACCCCCTTTGCCCCTCCCAGCTGCTTCCCAGAGCTTCCCAGCTGCCACTTTGCTGCAGAGCCTGAGCGCTCTGCTCAAGGCCAGGATCTGTTTGCTGCTGCTCTCCTTCCTCCCCTTCCTTTCAGGATTTTGCAGCCTGCTGGTTTGTGGGTCCCACAGCCAAAGCCCCTCTTGACTTCCCTGTCCCAAAGCCTGGTGGGGAAGAGCAGATCCCCCACCCTGGCTGGTCCCTCCAGTGCCTGTAGCAAGAAGCTGTTCCTGATGCCCTCCCAAAATCCTGGACTGCTCCTGTCCTGCCCCCTTGCCAGCAGATGCCAGGGCAGTTTGGTGAGCTTACTGGCAAAGCTGCTCTGCCTTCCTGACTCTTGTGTATTTGCCCCGGTGTTTAGTTGAATCCAGGCTAAAGGACAGAGCAGGCCAAGTCCACCGGAAAGCTGTGACCACCTCCGTGCTGTGTTCTCTGAGCCCCAGGGACTGTGCCAAGGTAAGGAGCTGTGCCCTTACTGGGACTCCTGTCCGTGGCACCAGCAGGGCACTGCTGTGAGCCAAAGGACCCCGCAGCAGTGGGGCTGGCGTGCACTCAGCTCCCTGGGGAGAGGGTTCCTGCCATCCTTGAGCAGGGACAGCACGAGGGCTGCACTCCAGTGGCCCAGCAGCAGCTTCAGCCCCAGCAGGAGCTCCAGTGCTCCTGGCCACCAGCAAGTCCCTGGTTCTCGGTGGGGCCAGCAACCTGTACCCATGAGCCCTCCTCCCCCAGCAGGAGGGCCCTCTCTGCTCATCCTCTGCCATGCAGGGACTGCAGGCACTGCTGCCAGCTTTGCTGTGGGCACTGCTGTCAGCAGTGGTGGGCACGTCCGACCAGGGCCGCTCGAGCTGCTCAGCCAAGCAGCACCGTCAGGGCACTCAGCGTGACGTGTCTTCCTTCCTTGCTGCCATAGGCCTTTGGAAAATACCTGCAGTCCCACGAGAGGACGGATGTCATCCTCGTGGCCATCGAGGCCATGGGAGATGCCAGCATCCTCGACCAGCAGGTGCCCAGCAGCCTGCTGGATGTGGCCTTGGAGGACCCGGACGTCTGGCTGACGGACGTAAGTGACCTGTGGCTGCATTGTCGTGCCCTTCAGCCCTCTTGGGCCTTGTTCCTCCCTGCATCCCTCCCTCCCGAGCACAGGGGACTTGGGCCCCCCAAGCCACCTCCAGGCAGCAGAGAGGAATGGGAAGGGCAACTGAGCACATGGCTGCACTCCAGGGGCAGTGCCATCCTCACCTGTATTCCCTGCAGGCACCCAAGATAGTCAGCAGCATCCTTGAGAGCCTGCCATACTGCAGCACACAGGCAGCGTGGGAGAAAGCGGAGTCACTGCTTCGCCTGATGACCAACCTGTACCCCACCACAGTGGTCATCCTCCTGTGCAAGGCAGCTCTTCAAGGAGACAGGTACTGGCCCTGATGGCCTTGAGGGTGGGCTTGTTCCCTGTGGGGAGAGGGACCCCGAGACTCTCTGGCTGCCAGAGCCAAGGAATGCTGCAGAACAGCCTGCAGAGTCAGCCCCTCCATCCCCCCATGCTTTCCAGCCCTGCTTCACAGCAGCCAAAGCTGGCCCAGCCAGCCCAGAGCCAGCACGGTGCTCCAGCCCCACGGGGAACACGCCCTCAGCCCCGTCCTGCCCGCGCGGGCAGGGCCCCCGGGGACGTGCAGCCAGGGCTCCAAGGGGCAGGTTCTGGGGGGCTGCTCCAGGCCACAGCACTGTGGCTGAGGCAGCCCTGCTGACAGTGCTCTGCCTTCCAGCACTGCGCCGGAGCTGTGGGAGCTGATGTCCTCCATGCCGGAGACACTGGCCAAGATCTTGGAGGGCTTTGCCAACCTACTGCACAGACAGTGCTTCCGCTGCTCCGCAGAAGGCCCCCGCACCCAGCCCATGGCTGTGAGTGACCACCAAAGGCCCTGGTCCCCTCCCACCAACCCCGCAGGCTCTGCCAGCCCCTCATGGCTCTGTTTGCTCCTGCAGTCATCCTCCAGGAAGGCTGAGTGGGAGGAGTTGGCTGATGAGCCCGACCTCGAGAGCCATCAGGGCTGTCCAAACGTGAGGACGGCCAGGCTGCTGCTGGAAGGGCTCGTCGGGCTGTCGCAGAGAGCTGAGATGGTGAGCAGGGCGGTGTCAGGGGCAGCCCTGTCGGCAAACGGGGGCTGGGGCTGAGTGGAAAGCAGTGGCTTGGCCTGGCCTGGGACTCACAATGTGGGGTGACTGCTCCAAATGCCCTCCCTGCCACGGTGGGGCCTGGGGTGGCTGCCTGGGGAGCTTTTCAGGCACGGCCCTCTTCACCCAATGGACATCTCTTCTCTCTACAGGCAAGAAACATTGAACTCTTCCTGCCGGGCATGATGAAGATCCTGCAAGTTGGCAGCGAAGATGCCAAGATGAAGATCCTGCTGGCCTTGCGAAACGTTCTGCGTCAGCTGAAGAAGACCAAGGCCAGCTTCATTGCTGTGCAGCTTGTGGGGAGGCTCCTGCCCCTCTTTGACTCGGTAAGGCTGATGTGGAGCCTGAGCCCCTCAGATGGGCACTGGGCAATGACAGCTGCCCTGCAGCCCAGCCCTGCGAGCAGCACTTGGAGCCAGCTCTGCTCCCCTGGGCTCTCCTGGGATGGCTTCTGGGCCGTGCAGCCCAGTGCTGCTTCTTCTGGGATGTGAGGCTGGAGCCGCTGCCCTCCCCGCAGCCATGATCACGGCCCTCTGCACTGTGGGCAGGGAGCTGCTGTTTGCAAAGCTCCCTTTTCCTGCTTCCTGCCAGGAGTGCAGCGAGCTGCGAGAGCTCTCCATCCGCATGCTCACAGAGCTGCTGCAGTTGGTGGTCCGCAGGGATGAGAAGAGGATGAGGAAGGAGGTGTGGCGAGCACTGGTGCCTCTCCTCTTCCGCATGAGTGACCAGGTCCCCAGCGTGGCCAAGGTACAGGTTTGAAGGCTGAGCCCTGACACACAGAGGGCTGAGCTGACACCCCCAGGGCTCCTGGGCATCGGGGCAAGGGCAGCTGGCAGTGGGCAACGCTCCCCCAGCACAGCCAAAGAAGCTGGCACGGCCCTGTACAACACCTGCCCTGCCTGCTCCTGCAGGGCTCGGCAGCAGCCCCTGACTCCCACGGCCTGAGCAGGGGCATCCCCACAGGCTGTGTCAGAGGCCAGGCCTTTGAGCTTCCACGCCTGTCCCCCAGCGTTGTCCCCAAAAGGTTCCCAGACATTTGGGCTAGGGCATGTCCCAGATTCCTAAAGGCAGGATCCCCCAGGAACAAAGCCAAGATGTCTCCTTGCCCAGGCCCCCAGGCCATCTCTCAGCTCATGCTGTCCTGCAGGCCTCCAGGGAAGCCCTTCTTGCTGCCGCCGAGCTGCTGAAGTGGAAGACGCTCAAGCACCTGCTGCAGAGAGAGCGGCTGTGGGAGCTTGGAGCGTGCTTGGTAAGGACAAGCTGAGGGGCCCGAGCTGGGGGAGGGCTGCTCCCATCCCATGTCTGGGCTGGGGGCTCTGCAGCTGGGCAGAGCCTGGAGCTGCATCCCTGTTGCTGCCCTCAAGAACAGAGCCCCAGGGGCTCTTCTGCTGGCCCCTGTCCCCTCCCTGTAGCCAACAGGAGGGGAGGCCTCTCCGTCCCAGGAGGTGCTGGCGGGAGGCACTGCTCCAGCCAACTGCCCCAGTGACAGCCCTGGAGAGACATGCCTTGTTCTCTCTGCAGCTTCAGAACAGCAGGAGCAGGGCTGAAGACTTCATCCACCAGAGCCTGCCCTACCTGCAGGACCCTCAGGCCAACGTGCGCCTGGCGGCCGTCAGGTTCATTGGTGAGTGCCAGCCCCTGCGGTGCCTCTGGGGCAGCCTGGCCCCTGTGCCACTGCTGCCCCAGCAACGAGGGGCAGTCCTGGGGCTACCCCAGCCCCGGTCACCCTGGGTAGGGCCTTGCCTCCCTCTGCCAGCCTTGCCCACGCAGCGGGGCTTGGTGACTGCCTTGCTCAGTCCCACTGCCCTGAGCTTCTGGGGACTCCTGGGCTCAGCCCTGCTGAGGGGGAGGAGGTAGGTCTGGGGACCCTGCTGCTGGGAGCAGGCTGGGGAGCAGGGGCTAATGGAGCTCTGTGCCCAGGACTCATCACACGGCGCCTGAGGGAGCAGACCACGGAGAGTCAGGCTGACATCCTGAGCGGTGAGTGGGGAGCGCGGTCTGTTGGGAATCCAGAGGTTCTCTGCAGATGGGGGGTTTTATCTGGGTTCTGTTTCTTTCTGTCACAGCACTTCAGCCCTTGGAGAGAGACTGGGACATCTCTGTCAGCTCCCTGGCAGCTCGGACAGCCTCCATTCTGAGGAGTCCTTTCGTGCAGCAAAGACCAAGAGGCCTCCTGCGAGCACTGCGCTGCTGCTGGCTGTGAGCCCGGCAGAGGTGCAGCTTGCCTTGGCTAAAGGACTGGGGATGAATAAAGCTGCAACAACGTGCCCAAAGCCCTGGTGTCCTTCAGCTGCGTGGTGCTGAGTGTGCCGAGCCGACCGTGTCCTTCCTGGGCTGTCCCGCAGGCAGCGGGACGCTCCCCCCTCAGCACCCCTGGCCCCAGGCTTGTGGGACAAGCTGAGCCCTGGATGGGGCTTTCCCCGGGAGAAGCCACCTTGGCTAAAGGACAAGCTGCTGCCTGAGCCTTCTCACCCCATTTCAGGGCCACTGCCAATGTCACCCTGCCCTCTGCCAGTGTGAAGCTATTCCCCTTGTCCTGTCACTCTAGGCCCTCGTCCAAAATCCCTCTCCAGCTCCCTTGGAGCCTCTTTTTGGCACTGGAAGGGGCTGCAAGGTCACCCCAAAACCTTTTCTTCTCCAGCCTGGGCAGCCACAGTTATCCCTGTGTCCCCACACAGTGCCCGACTCTGTGACCCCTGTGTCCTCCCAGGCCCAGCACCCCAGGAGGTGGCACAGCAGTAGGCCCTGTGCTGCAGCTACCACAGGACCAGGAGGTCACCCGGAGACATTGCCAGACTCCAGATTGTCCCACATCATGACCACTGCCTTCAAACTTCCCCCACAGCAGCTTGGGCTTCCTCCCCTCCCTGAGTCCATCCCCCCGGGCCTGCTGAGGTGGCATTTTGGGGGCAATCATGCTTATTTTGGGCAGTGGGATGTGTCAGCAGCTCTGGGAGATGGAGGGTGGCAGGTCTGGGGGGGGTTTGGGCTGAGTGTGGCTACGGGGGTTGGCTGTCTCCCCGAGGGAATGTCACAGCTGCAGGACCCAAATCCCCCACTTTCCCCAAACTTCAGGCACAGAGCCCTTTAGTTTTCTGCAGGGGGCCTCAAATTTCATTCCTGATATCCCAAACCATCCCCACAGGCCTTGAATTGTAGCTGCAGAGTCCCACGTTTCCTTGGTGGACTCCAAATTGCATCTCCGGTACCCCAAAATGCCCCACTGAGCCCTGCATTGCAGCTGTGCGGCCTCAAAGGGTCTCCGGTGGACCCCCTAGGCATAGAAGGATGGAATCAGGAAGGAACACTCAGCCCTGAGTGGGCTGCAGAGGATCCCAGAGCTCCTGGGAAGTGCTGGGGCTCCAGAGTTTGAAGCTGGAAATGAGTGAAGAGCTCTGTATTACACTTGTGGCATGGAAAGCCCTGGCAGGGTGGTTTCTGCTGGGGGGCCTGGGGTGCACTGAAGGCCTCAGGAGGCTTTGTGTGTGATCATGAGGAAGCTTTTCTTGATGGAAATGGTTGTCAGGCATTGGAAGGGGCTGCCCGGAGAGCTGGTGGAATCCCCATCCCTGGAGGTATCCAAGACAAGACTGGACATGGCATTCCCTCAGTGCTCTGCTCTAGTGGACAAGGTGGGGATGGGTGTAAGTTGGGACTCGATGATTTTGCAGGTCTTTGCCAACCTAAATGGTTCTGTGATTGTATGATCTGGCCTGAAGACAGCTGCAGGGCAGGTGGAGGAGTCCTGTGGTGGGACTGTGGCCAAGAGGCCTCTCCTGGCTGCAGAAGAGCAAACCGTGGGCTTTTGTGTCCCTCGAGGGTCAAGGGAGGGCTCATGAGGTTCCAAGGAAGGGTGAGGGAGGGGGATGAAGGGGTACTGTGGGGATCAGGGGACAAACTGTGGCCTCTGGAGCACATCAAAAGGTGCCTTAGGGTGCTGAGGGGACAAACGGTCCAGGTTGAGGCAGCCCCAGCACAAGAGAGGGTTCAGAGAGGACTTGTGGGATGAGAAGAGTTCTAGGCCTGGAGGGCCGGGAAGGGAAAATGAACAAGTCCTGAGGGGATGGGATGGAAATTCAAAGTGGGGGGACTCTTTGCCAAGATAGCCTTACCCACGTCTTTCCTGGACTGCCAGTTGTCACCATTGGCTGTCCCCAGGCAGCGCGGATGCCCACACCAGCCCCCCAGGGCCGAGCGGGGCTCTGAAGGTGCCTGAGCGAGGTCACACTGGGCAGTGGCTCCAGGGCACCTCTGGGGCTGTCAGAGAGGGGCTGTTCCAGGGCCCTTTGGGCTTCTGGGGGCTTCTTTGGTCTGATTTTGTAGAAGAGACACAGAACTGAGGCAAGAGCAGCAGGACTACAGCTCCTGGCCCCTCAGATGGACCAATGCGGCCGCTCAGCTGGGCTGTGCCAGCAGATGACAGCTCCCAGCATGCTGAGGATCCCGGCCCTTCCAGCTGGATCCCCCTGGGTGCCATCCTCCCCCCTTCAGCCCTAAGTACCCCCAGGACTCCACCAGCCTGGCAGGGTCACTCAGCCACCCCAGGGGCAGCTCGGGGTGCCGCGCAGGGGCCTGGGGTGCAGCAAAGGCCTTGGGAGGGCTCCTGAGCAGCCTGGTGCTGGAAGAGCTGTTGAGTGGGGCAAAGCTCTTGCTGGTCAGTGGGAGAAAGAGAAAAGGTGACAAAAACCATGGTTTCTGTTAAGCTTGAGCAAATGTTATGCATTTACTGTGACTGAAGGGCTCAGAGGCCAGGCTCTGCAGTGTGGGGACAGGAAAGGGATGTCCTGGGGGCACGCACGGCTGTCTGAACATGGGACTCCTTGGGATGTCCCGAGGAGACACGAGAGCAAGGTGGGACCTGGAGCTACCCTGAGGGCAGCTGAGTGCCAAGGGCTGAGGCAGGCCTGTGTCCCCAGGGACACCCTGCCTGCTCCTGCCTGCGTGGTGGCTCCCTGGGACCCGTTGCTGGGGGCAGGTGCCATGTCAACAAGCACTGGAACCTGTTGCTAGCAGCCGGCAGCATGTCACAGAGGGGCCCTTTGTGACACCCACTGCAGCAGGTGTGCTCAGCACGACCGTGGCCCACGGTGGGTCAGTGTCCGTCAGGACGGCGACTGGACAGGAGAGGAGTGCGGTGCTGGCGAGAAGCCCCCGACTGCAGTCCACGTCTTGTCCACGACCCCAGGTGGCCCCGTGGGAATGCGGAGTTTGGCTGAGGCGTTTTGGGCCGAGGCCTTTTGGCCGAAGCACTTTGCCTGAGGCGTTTTGCCTTGGCCTTTTGGCCGAGGCACTTTGCCTTGGCCTTTTGGCTGAGGCCTTTTGCTGAGGCCTTTTGCCTGAGGCTCTTTGCCTGAGGCGATTTGGCCGCAGCATTTTTCCCGAGGGTGTTTGACTCCACCATTCGGACGCCCTCCGTAGGCAGGCTCCCCTGTGTTCTTTGATACACAGGATGGAAAAGAGACCCCCCGCCTGCCCCAGGCAGGCCTGGATGGAAGACAGCTCTTCCCAGGAGAGCCGCTCTCCAGGTCTGCAGCTTCCATCCTCCTATGAGGTGACCACCATGCAGCCCCTCAAGCTGGGTGAGTGAGGGGCCCTGTGGTGCTGGGCAGGGCTGGGGCCCACCACCACACCCTGTAGCACACCAGGATCCCACTTTCCTGGCCAGCTGACAATGGGGGTCCCGGGGGTCAGCCATGATTTTGCCTGAAAGCTGGGACTGCTCAGGGCTGGAGCGTGGCCCCAGCACAGCCTCTCCCAAAGAAGTCATGTGTAGGTTTGGACCTGGCTTCCCGCCAAGTCCCCGAGACCCAGTGAAAAAGCTTACTTCCCAGAGAGAAAAAAAAAAAACAAATAGCAGAGCTAGAGCAAAAATATAGATGTACATATATCACAGTTATATCCAGTAAGAATACTCATCATGGCTGGGTTTTGCAAACGAAGATTTGGGGAGGGCACTACCCAAGTTTGTTGCAAGAGTGTTGGTGACTGAAAAGGCCAATATGAGATAGACATGTCCTGTTGCAAAAGGTACAGCAGAAAGACTCCTTAGGTGGTATATTCTGCAGGACACGATTCTTTCTGCATTGTCTTTTCTCCTCAAGGTTGATCCTGCGTGCATTCTCAAAAGCATCAGCAGTGTTATAGATGGGGTGTCTCCAGGCCTCCCGACTGGAGGTCAGAGTAGACCAGTGATGATGATCAATATGGCCAAGGCTGAGATGTTGTTTCAGGGAGTCCTTGTATCTTCTCTTTGGGGCTCCTCTCTTGCAACAGCCAGTGGCAAGTTCACCATAAAGCAGGATCTTAGGGAGGGGGTGGTTGGTCCTTCACCCTGGAGACGTGCCCTGCCCAGCACAGCTGTGTTCTCAGCAACATGGCCTCAATACTTGTGACTGCTGCTTGTTCCAGAACAGATGTATTGGTCACATAATCTGACCAGTGGATGTTTAGGATTGTTCAGAGGCAACATTGTTGGAAGCGTTCTAGGAGACGCAGCTGGTGGTGGTAGATGACCCATGATTCAGATCCGTACAAGAGAGTAGACAGCACTGTGGCTCTGTAAACATTGATCTCTGTACTTTTCTTCAGGTATTTGTTTCGCCAAACTCTTTTATGAAACTTTCCAAAAGCACTTTATGCCTTTGCTGACCTGTTGTCTATCTCCCCATCAATCTTACCATCCGAGGAGATGAGGCTACCTAGGTATGCTGGGTTGTATCTGCTCCCAAATCACAGCCAGGGACAGTTTCACAAAGGTGCAGAAGGAGGGTTGGATGTACAATTGAAGAGCTGAGTTCAAGGAATGTGGATGCATTTTTGTGGTGCTGGTTGAGCAGCCTGGATCCATGAGAGTGATGTCAGACAAAATAACTTTGCTCCTGCAGGATTCTGTGTGTGGAATGTGTGAAATGTGGTTGTTCTTCTGGCAGGATAAGAAGTTTTGCCTTCATTGCTGTATCTAAAACGGGGTCTGAGGCTTGTGTAAACTTGAGTGAAATCCAAAGTGAATCCATCAGGCTCCATGAAATCATCCCACCTTCACCCTGCTGGAGTCTGTCCGGGTGCTCTGGTGCTGTGGCACGGTGTCATCCAGGGAGAATTTGAGCAATAAGGAACTGGGCTACAAGGCAGGTTTACAAAGAGTTTTACAAAACTGCCCCCCCTCCACAAAACCTCAGAAAATAAGTTTGTCATCTGTTACCAGAAGAATCACTGAAAACACCCTTTGTGCCACTCTGTGAACACCAAAATAATGGAATGGAGTGGACCTGCACCGTAAGTAAATCAGAGATTGTTTGTAGGAATCCCCAAATCAGAAGAAAATCCAGATCCCTCATCTGTGGTAAAATGTCCTGTGAGCAGGACTGAAATGTGCTGCACACACACGTGTTAGAGCACATCATGGAAATAGGGGAGATTGGAAAACGGTTTTCAGATTTAATAACATTTCAATTCTAACAGCTCATTTAAAACTTGAAAAAAAATGTGTAAATCCAAGGAGTTTCCCTTAAAAAATAATTAAAACGTTGCTTTTCTAGGGTTTTTGTAATTCTGTCTTATCTAGGTTTTGTAGAGGACTCAGATGTGAATATTCAATCTGCTACCTGTGACAATGCCTGACTTCACTTACAATAGTTTTAATAGTTATACACTGTTTAATCTTATTCTCATACCTGTGATCTTAGACTTGTGTGATTCTGCTGTTGTTTGTAACAGAGAATTTCCTCTGACTTCCCTGTGAGAGCTCTCCATGGAATGAACAGTAGTAATAACATTAACCATTTATAGAGGACTTTATATGTTTGAAATACAGGTTAATCTTTAAATGAGCTCAGCTTTGCTCTCAGATATGTGAGGGAACTCTTCATTGGTTTGAAAAAAATTGTTACCTGACATGCAATTTTCTTTTTTTTTCTAGCCTTACTGGGTATTTTGGAAAGGGTTTCTTTATTTTTGTAGGGCAGAATATTGTCTTATCTTAAGTTTGAGATCTTAAAAGGTTGCAAAGGACATGCAGGTTGCTGTTGTGTCCTCTGATGGTTTCAACTGATAAACTCAATGTTTCCAATCCTTTTATCTGTGAGGGGACTGCAGGCCATGCTGGAAAGCAGGTGTTACTGCAGGTGAGCTTTTCTGCTCTATGCAATGAGTTAGCTTATAAACTCCTAAGGGAAGCATTTTTCTAGTGAATTCAGAAATTGTTACCAGTGTATCACAGGCACAAGAATTAACACTAATGTTTGGAATCTGCAGTTCTCACACAACTTTTCTAGAAGATCAGTAATTTCTGAGAGCTGGCTCCTGTTTGCAGTATAGAGCAGTCAGCTCTGCAATGCATGGTTGCTTCATGTGTTGGTTGGTTTATTTTCCAAGATTTACAGGTACCATAAACTGTTGCCAAAAGCAGGTGAAATGATGAATAATATTTTTTCTCCCCAATAGCCAAAATTTTGTGTGTATGTATGTTATTGGTATAAACAGCAAGTCTTCTTTTGAGTAGGAATAAGACTTAGTTCCTAAAGGCACTGAAATGTAGCAGACACAAGGTCTAACATTTGTTCTTCTCCCCCTTTCTTGTTTTTTCCTAACAGATAACGCTCATTATTCTGTGGTAAATGATACTCAGATGTTCTGCAGCAGCAGGAAATTCAATGTGTGGGTACCATTAAAGGCCTGATTCTATTTTCTAACTCCACAGTGCAAGTGAATGCATCCAACAGCCAGGGCAGCTTGATAAGTGATGCTGTAACAATTGTCAGGCCTCCAGGAGGTGAGTGTGAAAAAGTGTTTTTTCTGTGCATGGAACAATTCCACAAACATTGTTGAACAAAATGTGATTTATTATCTCAGCTGAGGACTGGAAGTTCTGAAGAATGTGTTTGCATTAGTAGTTCTTACTAAAAAACTTGTCCTTTTTGGCTTCTAATTTGTCACATGGTTAACTTTAAGAACTAGAGCATGAAAACAGTTGTGTAGTTAACATATTGTGAAGGTGAGAGGTGTGTTATGTACTTCATTTTTTTCTGTGAATGGTGGTGTATTCTATCAGGGACAGCTGATCTGGTCCAAGAATACAGAGAGACTCACTTGCATTTTGGAACCTGTTTTAGAATAGAAGTTGAAAGTGCTGACAAGGAGCAGTTACTGTATAGACTTAGAGAATTTGTTTAATAACAGTAATAGAAACCACTGGCAATATACTGAGCCAGAATCCACCAAGTTTTTTAGCTGTAAGAAAGTCAGTTCCAATGTGCTGATTTACAGTGACTGAGGCTCTAAACCCCTCTGGCTGTTCTCTTCATAACAATTGGAAATGAGAGAATTGAGCAAATATGCCCTGAACACTGTGAGTGTTTTGTTCTGTGGTTTTGTTTTGGTTGGCTGTTGGTTCTTTTTTTTTATGTCAAGAAAGCTTTTCCATTTCTAACTGGTGTAGGTGTGTCCCTTTTGCATTCCCTTTGCATGGCCATCCTGGAGAAATAAATTTCTTTGAATAAATGCCAATGGAAACAATTAATTTAAGGCAGTTTTGAATTCTAATGTGAGAGCCCAACAACTCTTGATCTTGAGAGATGTGTAGGTGTAGCTGTTGAGTGAGAATAGTGTAGAGTGACATACATATCATTTTAAAAGAAAAGAAAAAAAAACAAAGAAAAGAGAAATCCCACAAACCTTAGAGCTCAAAATACAGTTAAACTTGAAACAGTTTGCTTGCAAACAGATGGATTAGGTTTGAGTCCAAACCAGCAGAAAGACTTCAGGAAAGTGAATAAATCCAATACAGAGTTTGTGTGACAGATGACTGAGAAATAAGGAAAAGGTCAATTTCCAGCACATTTTATACTTTTCCAATTTTATTGTCAAGTTGCACCTAATATTAACAAATAGACTTTGTTATAGAATAATAAAACTGCATCTGAGTTTCACTGCTCATTTAAGACTGAGCAGTAAGACAATGTTATTTCTAATTCCAGTGCCACATTTTAATTTTGCACTGTAAAATTTGGTAGTGAAAATTTTACCAAATGACAAAGTAAAGGATCTTTAAAGATAAGTAAGGCTGTGCAGAGGTTTATGACAGCCATTCAGACAGACTTTCTTTCATCATTAGATTGTTGTTGATCACAATTAGAAAACTTATAGCTTTGAAATGATCTTTTTTATGACCTTGTGGTAGTTTAAAAGCAATACCTCATTGGTTAAATAGGTTTTAGTTCGTGCTTCCTTTTAGTTAATGCTTTGAAAACGTGTTATCCTGATTTACACATAAAATCCTGCTGAAAAGCACGTGGCATTCCCTAGGATATGTGTGTTTAACTAGAATTAAATTAGCAGTGAGAGTGTTTAAAGAAATCTTCCATACTAGGACAATGTCTGTTTGCTTTACTATGGTGTTTTGTACAGTGACTCTTCAAATGCTCTACAATTCCATTGCATGGAAAATTATGAGTGTAATGGTGATTTTACACTGGGCTGTAATCAGTGCCTTCACACTTTGTAAATCATTAAATGAAATCTGGGTGCCACTAAAATAAGAAGAAATTTTATTTTTTACTTCAGCAGCCAAGATTTCACTTAGACAGAAGTTTTGTTTGATCAAAGAGTGAGAGAGATCTCATTAGGTACAAAATCACAGCCTTTTAATGAGTGTGAACATGGAGCATTCTCTTTTCAAGGATAAGAAAAACAATGCTGTTCCAGAAATTTCCATTGTGGGGAGTACTTGATGGAACTGGATGGAAGATTGTACAAAAGGGAGAGTGACAGAGGACAAAGGAGTATTCCATTGTAAAGTTACTGCTGATCACTGTTTTACAATTATGAGACAATTTTTTTTCCAACATGCATTTCTTTATTTACACTGTATATACTTATTTACAGTTAAAAATTTCTCTGTGGGATTTTTCTCTGTAGTTTCGAAAATGAATTTTAAAAATCTGAAATTTTATATCTGAATTCTTGAAACTCTTTGCATAATTAAAATATTTTTCCTTCATATAGCTTGTTTCCAACCAAACAGTAGCTTGGATACGATGTGAAAGGGGATATCCTTGTGCTGTAAGGAGTGGAAAATGTAAATACCTGCAAAATTCTGAGACAATGAGACACAAAGGCCACTGAGAGTGAAGAGAGAAAAGGAGAGAGAAAGGGAAGATACAGCAGTTTATTCTTTTCTATAGTAATGATACTTGCCAAACATACCTTAATGTCTGAGATTTCTGATGTTATTTGTTGGCTTTTTTACTGTCATCAGGTGAGTGAATATGACCTTTATGCAAAATAAGACAAGATCACAATTTTTTTTTCAAACTAAAAATAACCTCTTAATTTTCAACTTGTGTTAAAGAAACCTTTTCCCAGAGTTCTCTGCTGTCTTGCCATATAATTGAAGTGAGGGAATGAAAAAGTGCCCAAATACATCAGTCATGCCAAAGTCAAGGAAATCAAGATTTGGCCTTTTGCCTGCATTTTATAGAGAAACTGTCACAGCTGTCTCCCAAATAACTTTGATAGAAGAAAGAAGAAAACTGGACTTGAGTTCAGTTTGTGTTCCTCTCAGGAGGTGTCTTTCCTGACACCGTCCCTGCTCTTCTGCACTCCCAGGGAGCACTGGGACTTTGTTTTTCAGGGTGATTTGCTCCCTTCTAGCCCAGTCTGCAGCCACTTGGGATTTCTGTCTAATCAGAAGTTCTGCTCAGCTTTGCTGAACGAGTGAGAAGCAGAACTGGCACACAAACTCTCCGTACTCTGTAGTGTATTAATCAGTAAAATTCTCCCAGTTTTAAGCAGAGAGTTGTGCTATTTATCACAGCAAATAAAGTAAGGAAGAATTAGTCAAAATGGGGCAATGCTTGTAATTCTTCTGCATATATCTGAAATATTTCTTTGTGTGAACTCCCTTTCATCACTCCATAATTGTGTTACACTTATTTGCCTTTTCTGTGACTGTTTCAGAAGGAGGGCTTTTCTGTTCTTGTCTTCACAGCTCATAACTTTTATTCCTGGGATCAACTGTCTTCTCACATTTTTAAAAAAGCAGATTTTTATGATGTGGTAAGTATTAGTGAGCACAGTATGAGTGGAGTCTTGCCAGAGATTTCATTACTACTTCCTTACGTTCACATCCTAAATTTATAGCACTGTGTTGGCTTTTAAATTTATTCCTAAAGTCGTCTAGACTTTAGAGAAAAAAGAAAAAGAAGGAACAGGAAAAAATAAGAAAAAAAAAACAAAAACAAAAAAGAAAGAACATAAAAAAAAGAGGGGAAAAAAAGAGAAAGAAAAACGAAAAAAGAGGAATAAAAAAAGGAGAAATAAAAAAAGAAAGAAACGAACGAAAGAAAAAGGATATAATAAAAGAAGACAGAAAAACTAAACCCCCAAAGGCCTATCCTTTCTCGCCGCAAGGACTACAACTCCCACAATGCACCGCGCGGGGCGGAAGCCCAAAGAGGGCGGGCAGGGGCCGAGGCCGCGCGCTGATTGGCTGCGGGGCGAGTTTCTAAGGACGATGCGCGCGCAGGGCGAGCGCCATTTTGTCCGCGTGGAAACGAGTGGGGGAGAGGCGGCGTCCGCTGCGCTGAGCTGTGAGTGCGGGGGGGGCGGCGAGAGCGGGGTCTGGGGATCCGCTCGGGGGCTGCGGGGAGCGCGGGTGTGGGTGGAAAGGCTGGAGGGCTCGGGAGGGTTTAGCTCGGGGGTTCGGGGGTTCCCGGGGTCTTTGTGAGGGGTCCCTGAGGGGGTTCGGTGTCCTGAGGGGACTCAGGGAGGAGTTTGGAGGTCCCTGAGTGGGTTTGGGAGTCTCCAAGGGGGTTTTGATTTCTCAGGAGACTTGGGGGGGTCCCAGGTGGGCTTTGGGGGTCTGTGAGGAGGCTTGGGGGTCCTGGGGGCCTTTTCGGGGACCTTTTATGTAGTTTTGGGGTCTCTAGGGGGTTTACGGGGTCCCAGACTGTTTTGAAGGTCCCTGAGGGGGACTGGAGGTCCCTGAATAGGTTTGGGGTGTCCCAGGTGTGTTTTGCGTGTCACTGAGAAGGTTTGGGGGGTCCGAGGGCAGGATGAGGTCTCTGAGGGGATTTGAGGGGACCTGAAGAAGGTTTTGATGGGTCAAGGGAGGAATTTCAGGGGTTTTGAGAGGATTTTGGGGGGTCCCCTAAAGCCCAGCAGTGGGGTTCAGGGTGTCTCCCAGCCCCAAGGGGTCCTAGGGATGCCCCCCAAAATCCGGGTGGGGGGAGATGTACCACATCCTGGTAAGGGGATCCCAGTGCCCCCAGTATATCCCAATGACTTCCCAATGACCCTCAGTACAGCTTAGTAACCCCCTCAGTAACCACCCAGTGTGTCCCAGTGACCTCCCACTGCCCCCCAGTATGGCCCAGTGATCCTCCAGTGAGCACCCAGTAACCCCCAGTATGGCCCAGTAACCTCCCAGTGTCCCCCCGTGTGTCCTGGTAATCCCCCAGTAACTCTCCAGTTCTCTGCCAGTGACCCCCAGTGTACCCCAGTTCACCTCCAGTCCCTCCCAGTGTCCCTCAGTAACCCCCCAGTGCCCCCTGGTTCCCCCCAGTGTGTCCCAGTATGCCCCAGTAATCCCCCAGTGCCCCACAAAGCCCCCCGACTGTCCCCAACGTGTCCCCAGATGCCCTTGACCTTTCAGTGAGCGTGGGGGGGGCATTTTTGTTGTCAGAGGGTCAAGGGGGGGGCTCCTGGGGTGAGAATTAGGGTTCGGGACATCAGAGATGGGGTTTGGGGACAGTGGGGAGGGGTTTGGGAACAGAGGAATTGGGGGTGTCAAGGGGGGAACTGGGGCTGTGAGGAG
Organism: Manacus candei; assembly: GCF_025592945.1. Lineage (NCBI taxonomy): Eukaryota > Metazoa > Chordata > Aves > Passeriformes > Pipridae > Manacus > Manacus candei. Next base: position 7,977,857 of record NW_026138093.1, on the reverse strand, counting down.
GCCCTGGAGACATTGGAGACACCAGGGGGGTCTTGGGGTGTCAAGGGGGGAACTGGGGACACCAAGAAGGTCTTGGGGACACCAGAGGGGGTCTCAGGACTCACCTGCTCGTGGTGCAGTCCCTCATCTCCCCCCCAGGCCCTTTTAACTCCTCCCAAATGTCTCTTAACCTCTATTTTCCCTTTAATCCTCTCCCCCCATAGATCACTTTGATGCCCCAGTGCCCCAAAACCTGTTTTAACTCTTGCAAATGCACCCAAAGCCCCCCAAGCCCCCCCAAATCCCCATCCAACCGCCCCCAGATCCCTTCAAATCTCCCCAGTGCCCCCTCGAATCCCTCCCAACCCCCACAAAGAGGGATCACCCGGCACCCTAGGACAGGAACACAGTGGGCTGTACTGGGGGCACTGGGCTGTACTGGGAGGGCACTGGGGGGGGGCTCAGGTGTCCCACGAAAAGGTGGCCCAGCTCCAGGAGAGATCTGGGGAGCAGTGAGGAGGCACTGGTCTGTACTGGTCTGTCCTGGTCTGTACCCCCAATCCCCAAAGCCCCTCCCCAGCTCCCCCAGGACCCTCCCAGACCCCAAAGCCCCCCAGGCCTCCCAGGCCCCTGACATGGTCCTGCTGCCCCTTGAGCATCTGCAGCTGCTGCAGAACCAGGCATTTCATCAGCAAATGTGCAGGTGACACCAAGCTGGGGGTGTGTTGATGTGCTGGAAGGCAGGAGGGCTCTGCAGAGGGACCTGTGTGAGGAAGAGTGTGTCAGCAGGAGCAGGGAAGGGATTGTTGGGCTGGAGTGAGCGCTGGTGAGGCCACCCCTGGAGTGCTGTGTCCAGCTCTGGGCCCCTGAGTTGAGGAAGGCCCTGGAGGGGCTGGAGCAGGTGCAGAGAAGAGCAGCGAGGCTGGGGAAGGGAGTGGAGCACAAGTGGTGTGAGGAGAGGCTGAGGGAGCTGGGGGTGTTGAGGCTGGAGAAGAGGAGGCTCAGGGGAGACCTCCTGACTGTCTGCAAGTCCCTGCCAGGAGGTTGGAGCCAGGTGGGGGTGGGGCTGTTCTGCCAGGAAGCAGCAGTAGGACAAAAGGGCTGGGTCTGGACCTGTGCCAGGGGAGGTTTAGAGTGGATATTGGGAAGCAATTTTTTGCCAAGAGAGTCATCAGGCCTTGGAATGGGCTGGGCAGGGAGGGGGTGGAGTCAGCGTCCCTGGAGGTGTTGAAGGTGAGAGTGGATGTGGCCTCAGTGCCATGGTCTGGGAAGCACAGCGGGGTTGGATCAGGGGTTGGACTTGATGATCTCGGAGGTCTTTTCCAACGTGGCTGATTCTGTGATTCTGTGATTGCCATTCCTATGGCAGCACATGCTTGAGGCTCCATCCCCAGGGTGATAGAGATGTCTGTCCATATCTATCTCCAAGGTTAGTGTGTAAATGTGTGGTGTTAGAAAAGCAGGCTGAGTTGTGGGCTGGTTGTAGAAGGAGAAAGAAGCCCAGAGGCCAGTGCAAGCAGGCAGCCCTCAGCTTGCACCTGATGTCCCCTCCCTGCAGGTTCCTGTCCTTGAGCCCAGGCCCTGAGGTGAGGCTGAGAAGTGGCGCGGAGGTGAGCCCAGAGCTGTCCCTGAGGTGAGGCTGAGAATAAGTGCAAGGCAGAGGTGCTGCTGAGGAAGGAGAGCCCTGTGATGGGGAAGACACAAAGCTGTCACTGCCCATCCCCGAGCAGGTGCTGTGTCCATCCCCTGTGTGCCAGGTGAGCTGGGGCTTTGCTGCAGAGCTGCGGGTGCTGATTTGAGCGTCTCCAAGTGCTGAGATGGTGGGCACCCAGGAACACAAACTGTGCCTGGCCACGCAGCCTGCAAGGAGGAGCAGAGACAGCCGTGTCAGTGTGGGGGGCCAGGTTGTCCCTGTGCCTTCCCCTGCAGGCCCTGGCTGTCCCTGCTGGGCCCCTGTCCATCCCCATCAGGTCCCTGCCCGTCCCCCCGGGCTGAGCTCCCCCCAGGAAGTGCCGTGGAGCTGAAGCTGCTGCCATCCCCCCCTGCAGCCGCTGCCCCAGCCAAGGGAGCAGCAAAGGCAGGGCCAGGAGCAGAGGCAGCAGCAGGGGAGCCCTGGGGGGCCGGGAAGCTCTTGTGTGGGGCAGGAAAGAGGCACTGGGCACGAGGCCGGGGCTGTGCTGAGCAGGCCCAGCCCTCACATCCCCCCAGCCAACGCCGGCTGCCCGGGGGGCTTGGGAGGGACCCCCAGCCCGTGTGCCCCACACTGAGCTGGCAGAGAGAGAGCCAAGGGACAGGGCCACGGGTGAGGGACAGGCAGGGCCATTGCAGGGCCACGGTGAGGGCACAGCCTGTGGCAGCAGAGCTGCCCAGGGCCGGGGGCAGCCGGGGGTGTTGGTACCAGGCAGTGCTGGGGCCGAGCAGAGCACGAGGCCTCTTGCAGAGTCCTGGAGCAGCCTCCCACTTGCCAGCCCTGCCCTGGTGGGGTGACACTGTCCCCTCCCTGCAGGACACTCCCCCTAAAAACTTTCAAGGGGGCCTTTTGTGTATATTGCTGATTGATTCTGGGGACCTGAGGGAGCCTCTGCAATCCCATCCATGGGGCACAATCTCCTCTGCAGAGCTTGACTCCCTGCAGACTTTGCAGGGAAATCTGTGCTGGCAGCTGCATCCTGAGCCCGAGGGCAGTTTGTATCCCTGAGTGCTGATCCAACCTGGGGACCCAAGGCATCCTCTGCTGTTCCATCCATGCAGCAGGAGTCACCCTCTTGCCCTTGACTCCCTGCAGAGGAACAAGTGCCCTGTCTCATTTTGGGAGAAGCCAGATGCTGCCCCTGGGCCATCAGAAGTGGTGCTGAAGCCTCTTTCAGCCCAGCCCTGGGTGCAGTTTTCTCATCCCCTCACTGAGTGCCCACTGCCCCAGCCGGCACTGACCAACCAGGGCATTTGGCACACGTGATTTGGTGGTTTGGAGAAACAGCCCCCAAACTGGCAGGGGGCCAGAGAACCTCGAGGAACAGCCCTGGAGTGTTTTAAGTGACACTACATTAATACAGCTTTTGATTAATATATAGTAAGTCAATCAAGTTCTCATGAAGTGACCTCACTCTCCTCATCCTCACAATTAAACACCATGTTTTTCGGCTGAATCTTCATATTTTGGAGTATTTTCTGGCTAAACTTTAAGTTTTTGCCGTTTTTGGGGAGGGTTGCTATTTCTGAAGGGATTTTTTGCCTGAATCTCGATGGTTTGGGTTTTTCTGGGCTGAATCGTGGTGTTTTGGAGGTTTTTATGGACACAGGATGCCCAGTGAGTTCTAGAGATGGACTTGGGCAGGAGGAACCCCCAAGCCAACGTGCTCAGCTCTTGTTTTCCCCCCATCAGGATTTGTCCTTCCCAAAGCTTGGTCGGATGGAGGAGGAGGCTGCGAGGAAGAGGAAGATGCCTTGGGCCCCCCAGGCAGGTGAGGAGGAAGTCAGTGTCCCTTTGGGCGGGTGTTGTGCTGGCTCTGTCAGCCCAGCATGGCCCCGGCTGCAGGACAACCCCGCTGGCGCCGCCGTCCTGCCGGGGCCGGAGTTGGGGGGATGTCCTTGGCCTTCCCTGTGGGCCGGAGGCAAATCCCCTGCCTGTCCTTCTTGCTTCCTGCCCCAGGCCCCGAGCTGAGGAGGGAGAGCGCGGAGGACAAATCCCCCCGTGAGACCCTGGTGGGAGAGGCCGTTTTGAAGGGCTCCCCGGCGCAGGAAGGCAGCGGGGAGGAAAAGGGCCGGAGATCCCCCCACAGGAGGGGCTCCAAAGCCATCCCTTGGTGCTCTGAGGAGGAAAGAGCCAGCCTGTGCCGGGAAGGCGGCCAGAGCTTGAGGGGGAGCTCTGAGCTGGTGGTCCCTGAGCAGCCTCCCAGCAGGGAGAAACCCTTCAAATGCTTGGAATGTGGGAAGAGCTTCAAGAACAGCTCCCACCTGATCCGACACCAGCACATCCACACTGGGGCACGTCCCTACACGTGTGGGGAATGTGGGAAGAGCTTCAGCCAGAGCCCTCATCTGATCAAACACCAGAGTGTCCACACTGTGGAACGGCCCTACATGTGTAATGGTTGTGGGAAGAGCTTCAGGCACAGCTCCAGCCTGATCCGACACCAGCACATCCACACTGGGGAACGGCCCTACATGTGTGGAGAATGTGGGAAGAGCTTCAGGGACAGCTCCCACCTCCGCACCCACAAGCTCATCCACACAAGTGAACGGCCCTACAAGTGCTTGGAATGTGGGAAGAGGTTTCAGACCAGCTCACATCTCCGCAGGCATGAGCAGACACACAGGGATGAGAGGCCCTTCTGCTGCACCGACTGTGGGAAGGGCTTCAAGTACAACTCCCACCTCATCACCCATCGGCGCATCCACACTGGGGAGAGGCCCTATAAGTGTGGGGAGTGTGGGAAGAGCTTCCCCCACAGCTCTACCTTCACCAAACACCAACGGACCCACCAGTAAGGGAAGCCCTGCCAGTGCCCCGACTGCGGGTAGAGCTTCAACCGCTGCTTCCACCCCGAATGAAGCCCCTGATGGGGAGGCAACCCCTGGTGTCCAGTGACTGTCAGTCCATCCCTTTCCACCACAAAGGGCCAGTCCCCTTTCCCAGGGGCAGGTTCTTCCAACAGAGCCCTTCCTGTGTGGGGGGTGTGTGTGGAGATTCCTGCCTTGGCTGGGGGCCCCCCAGGGTCACTGCTGGAGGTTGAGAGCAGAGATCTCCCCACGAGCATTGGTCTGGGGGAGTTCCATCCATCTCTAATTAAGAATTATTGCTTTTGTGCCAGCTTGAGTAGAATTGCTTCAACAATTGCTTTAGTGTAGAGCACTGTCCTATCTTATGCTGTACTCCTGGTAGTTTTAGTGTTTCTGTTGTGCAGTAAATAATTCTGATGAAGATCTTTTGTCTGATCATTTGTAATTCTAAATAAATTCATTTCTATCAATAGATCTGATTTGCCATCATTAAAAGCTGGGGGACAAAAGTGTTTCAGTCACACCTCTGTAATTCCTCTAAACTGGGTTTAGTTATGTTTTGTTGGCATAACCCAAGTCTGAGATTGGATCCAGCAGCCCCCAGCACCCCACAGGAAGTTGGGAGCTCAGGGGGGCCACCCCCCATTGCCAACCCCCCTGTGCCCAGAGACCCCCATGGGACCGTCAGACTCTCCAGACAACCCTCCCTTTTCCACCCTTCTCCCTGTTCCTTCCATATTCCCATTGTCCCCTCAATCCCCCATTTCCCCCTGAACAGTTTTTGGGTCCCAACCCTCACTTTTTGCCGCCTCTCCTGTGGGCACTGAAGGAGAAAATGAGGCTGCACACACAGAGTTCCATTTCAGGACTTGTCCACCCATCTTTCCAGTGTCCCCCTTTCATTGGGGTTCCTTTGGAAACAGCGCCTGGGCTTTGTCTTTTAGTCCACTGGAATTCCCAGCATGGCCCCAAAGCAGTGCCCTGATCCCACACATTCCCCTCCCCTCATGTGCTGGCTGTGTTCAGCCACCAGAGAAAAACACAGGCTGCCATGCAGAGCGTTCCAAGTGGTTTCCACTTTGGCAAACAGCACTCTCTGGATGGAAAACACCAGTCAAGGCCAAAACACTCCTTTTGGATCCTGATTAGCTGAATGCAGCTGCTGCTGCCTTGTGTTGTTCCCACAGACATTCTCAGGATTCCTTTGCTTCCAGGAGGCCCCACATGTCCCAATGGCCCCTGGATTCCATGAGCTTCCACAGTCTCCAAAGGTTCCTTTAGTTCCATGAGGCCCTGCAGACCCAAAATGCCCTTTGGATTCTCGGAGATTTCCCACTGTCCCAGGGTCCCTTGTGCTTCAGAAGGAGCTGCAGTGGGGCAGTGGCCCCTTGGTTCCGTGAGCTCTGCAGTGTTCCAGGAATCCTTGGGTTCCAGGGGATCCTGCAGTTTCACAAGGAGCACTTGAATGCAGGAGGTTCTGCAGGGTCCCAATGGCCCCTGGATTCTGGGAGGTTCAGAAAATATCTCCGGGCTCCCTTGGTTCCAGGAGGACACACATGTCAGCAGGAACCCTTGGTTCCAGGAGGTTCGACAGTGTCCCAGAATTCCTTTGATTTCATGAGGCCCTGGATTGTCCCAATGGCCTCCTGATTCCATCAGCCCCCTCAATGTCCCAATGGTCCCTTGGTTCCATGAGTTTCTGCAGCGTCCCAGGGTTCCTTTTGTTCCATGGGGAGCTGCAGTGTCACAATGGGCCCTGAATTCCAGGAGTTTTGCCAGGGTGACAGTGCTCCCTTGATTCCATGAGATTGCCCAGTGTCCCAGGACTCCTTTGGCTCCAGAAGGCCCTGCAGTGTCCCAATGGTCCTTGGTTCCATGAGGTTCCACCATGTCCTTGCTGGAATATGCATGGCTGTAATGCTGCCCCACCTGCAGAGCTGCCTCCAGCTCTGGGCTCCAGCACAGGAAGGACATGGACCTGTTGGAGCGAGTCCAGAGGGGAGCAGCAAGAGGATCAGAGGGATGGAGCAGCTCTGCTGTGAAGAAAGGCTGAGAGAATTGGGATTGTTGAGGCTGGAGAAGAGAAGGCTTTGGGGTGATCTAATTGTGGCCTTGTAGTGCCTGAAAGGAGCCAACCAGAAAGATGGAGAGAGACTTTGGACAAGGGCCTGGAGTGACAGGACAAGGGGCAGTGGCTTCACACGGATAGAGGGAAGGGTTGGAGGAGATAGTAGGAAGGAAATCTTTCCTCTGAGGGTGCTGAGATTCTCCTGAAGGCCCCTCCCAAGCCAAAGCATTCCATGATTGTGGGACTGGTGGGTGAGGTGGTGGTCGGAGCCGTCTGGGGCACAGGGACCCAAAATGAGGGAGTTTTCCATTGTGGGGGAAGGAAGGAGGGGGCAGCAGAACTGACCCCTTGGACACCTGGCAGGCAGGCTTTGGCTGGAAGCTGGTTATGGGGAGCTGAGTGAAGCCCCCACAATGCAGGAGGAAATGGTCAGTGACCTACTCTGCCAGTGAGACCCCCCCAAGTGCCTGGGCCCACATGGGATGCAGCCAAGAGTCCTGAGGGAGCTGGAGAAAGAGCTGGCCAAGCCACTCTCACTCATTCCCCAGCAGTGCTGCAGAACTGCACAAGTCCCAGCTGACTGGCAACAAGCACATGGGATGCCCATGCACAGGAAGGGCCCAAAGGAGCATCTGGGGAACTCCTGGCCTCTCCCATTGACCTCAGGACCAGGGAAGTCCATGCAGCAGATCCTCCTCAGTGCCATCCCATGGCAGTGGCAGGACAACCAGGGGATCAGCCCCAGCCAGCGTGGGGTTGGGAAAGGCAGGTCCTGCCTGACCAACCTCATCTCCTTCTCTGACAAAGGACCCACTCAGCAGCTGAGGGAAAGGCTGGGGATGTGTCTCTGTGGAATTCCAGAAAGCCTTTGGCACCATCTCCCCCAGCATCTCCTGCACAAACTGGCTGCTCATGGCTTGCCCAGGGAACTGTTTGCTGGGTGACAAAGTGTCTGATGGCCCAGGGAGTGGTGGGGAATGGAAGGAAATTCAGGTGGGGCCGGGCAGTAGTGGGGTTCCCAAGGGTTCAGGGTTGGGGCTGCTCCTGTTTAACATCGTTCTGGGTGACCTGGGGCAGGGGATCGAGTGCCCCCTCAGGAAAGTCATGGACAACACCACGTTGGGTGTGAATGTGGATGTGCTGGAGGGCAGGAAGGCTCTGCAGAGGGATCTGGACAGGCTGGATCAATAAGGCCAAGTGTCAGGGCCTGCCCTTGGGTCCCAACAACCCCCTGGAACGCTCCAGGCTGGGGGCAGAGGGGCTGGAGAGCTGCTCAGCAGGAAGGGACTTGGGGGTGCTGCTTGACAGGGACTGGATATGAGGCAGAGTGTGCCCAGGGGGGCAAGAAGGCCAAGGGCATGGTGGCCTTTGTGGAGAAGAGTGTGGACAGCAGGAGCAGAGAACTGATTGCCCCTCTGTGCTGGGCACTGGGGAGGCCCCACCTGGAGTGCTGTGTCCAGTTCTGGCCCCTTGTGCTGGTTTAAGAGTTAACCAGCAGGGGAAATGAACTCAATTCAAAGGAGAGATTATAAATCAGAATAACAATTTATTAAAATAATACACTAAGTACAATTATACAAATAAACAATTGGTCTTAACCCACAAAACCCAAATGTATAACCCAGTACCCTGGGGCATGAACAAAGTGGTGTTCCTTGGGCCCCCCCTTGAGTCCAAAGTAAAGGGAGAGGGGGAAAAACCTTCTGGTGGGAGAGCTGTTGCAGTCTGGTCAAAAGTGGTGATTGCAGTCCAGTTGAGGGTGGTGGTCTCAGTCTGGTTGAGATCAGTGAGCTGCAGTCCTCCTCTGGATCCCGCAAGTGGTAGTAAGGTTCTGAAATTCCAGGTTTATATATTCTCCAGTTCAGGCAGGAATGCCCAGTCCTCCCCTCAGAGCGGAGAATTCCATAAATGGATGCTTCGTCCTTCCCTCAGAGTGGGGAATTCCATAAAAGGGTATGAGGATGCTCAGTCCATAAAAGGGTATGAGGTTGCTCAGGAACATCCTCCCCCCCTTGCAGGCCTCTACTGACAACAGTTTCTGGGACAATGGCATGGAAGGCCATAGAATACACACTTTTGGGCTACACTCATCCAGTGATGAATCGGTCCCAGCTGTCCTAACCAGGACACATGGCAACCATCATACCTCCCACTGCTACGGACATTTACCATGGCAAACCTCATACATTGTATTACTAGGGACGGTTACCATGGCAAACAGCATACATTCCCACTGTTTTGGTCGGTTACCATAGCAACCATCATACAGTCCTGTTTCTATGGTCAGTTACCATGGCAACCATCATACATTCACGTTGCTATGGTCAGTTACCATGGCAACCACCATACATTCTCGTCACTACAGTCAGTTACTGTGGCAACCATCATACTTCCCATTGCTATTGTTGGTTACCATGGCAACCACATACAGTCTCATTGCCAGTGTCAGTTACCATGGCAACCATCACACATTTCTATTGCTATGGTTGGTTTTCATGGCAACCCTCATACATTCCCATTGCTACACTCAGTTACCATGGCAACCACCATACATTCCCATCGCTACAGTCAGTTTCTGTGGGAACCTCTTGGTTCCTCTTGGACAGAAGCAGATGCAGATGAGCCTCCATCTTGTCCACCAACCTGCCAGCTGTGCTCTAAAGGCCTGTGGCCCAAGGGGTGTCTTCACCAAGACCCTGCACAAACCTCTGGGACCCTTTGCATCCTGTCGTGGGGCCTTTCCAGTCAATTCCAGGGTTATCAAAGCCAACTTGAATGGGCTCTTTGTCTCACACCACAATGTCACCCAAACCACTCTCTCCTCTGACCCTCACCCACAAAAGTTCACCCAAGTTGTTCATCCCCTAGAGCAGCTCCACAGGTCCAAGAAGCTCCTTCCCGCTGAGGACACCTCTCTCCTGCTCTTTCTCTCCTGTGTCTCCTTGGCCTTCTCTCCCAACCCATCACAGCCCTGCAACCTGGGAACTGTCTCAGCAGGCCTGGGCTGTTATTGCCTGCAAGTGGAATGAAGAGAGACTTGGGGCTGCAGCTCCTCCTGCCTGTGCCCCACACGCAGGGAATTGGGGCCTGTCTGGCTGCAGCCCCTCAGGGGGCACCGGGGTAAGAACAGACTTGCAGTGGGGAAAGCTGCTCTGAAAGCCCCGAGAGCTGGGCTGTGCAGAGGCTTTGCTGACAATGGCCTTAGGGGTGGACGTGCTGGGACTCAGGCCCAGGGGGAAAATCCCAGGCCTGATCCCTGAGGAGATCAGCACATGCTGCTGAAATGCTGGGGGAGAGAAGAGCCAGCAGAGGGAGGAAACAAGTGTGGACAGCCTGGGCTGATGTGCTTTGGACTCGTGCCTGGCCCGGCCTTGGTTGGGCAGAGAAGGGACAGCCTTTGTGTCCCTGCAGGGCTGGGATTCACTCCCTGTCCAAAGGCCCCCAATATGTCTGGGAAGCCCTGGGTGGTGCCTGTCACACAACTGCTGGGAATGGGGAGGGGGTTCCTGCACAGGCCCTGTGCTGTCCATGGCAGCTGCTGCACTTGTGCTGCAGAGCCCTGGCACCTCCCCTGGCACTACAGGCCCCTCTTTGGCTGTTCAATCCAGGCTCAGCTGCCCTGAATTAGGTTCAGCAGTGAAGGGATGTCCAGGAGACAACTGCTATTGTACTCTAAAGACACATAGAAAATACCTCTGATAAAGAACAGGAGAGAGACCTCTCTCCCTGTGCCACCTGACTCCATTTGGTCACCTGAACACCTCTAGGGGCTGCCCTGGACAGAAGGAACAGTGACAGGTTCCCCTGTCCTACACGTGGGCACCTTCTGCCACTGAAGTTGGCCAAAGCAATGTCCCAGCAGCCTCCAAGAAGATCCCACAGCTGCTGCCCTGTCCCTAGGAACTGCTCCATTGCAGCCTGCAGTTCCCAGCAGGAATCTTGGTCACCTCTGGCCCCTCAGGAGGAACCAGGGCTTTGTGTCCCAGCAGGTCACTCCTGGCTTTGGTCTTCATTCATTGCCATGGGAGCTGGGACAAGGAGTCACCTGCAGGGGCCTGTTTTGGGCCCACTGAAGTGGGGCAGGAGGAATCCCAGCCCATGGGGGTTGTGGAGGGAGCTGAGTGTCCTTCTGGCCCCAGGTCTGCAGAGCCACAAGGAGACACCTCTGTTGACTCAGCTGAGTCCTTCCCTCAGTGCAGGTGAAGGAGATCCCTCCTGGGCACTGTCTGGGTTTCCTGTCTAATGATGGGACATGAAAAGGGGACTCTTGGACTTAACTCTGTGTCTGTTTGGAGACATGACCCTGCTGAAAGAAGTGTCTGTACCCAGCTGAGAGAAGGAACATGATTATTTCCTTCAGCTGTGTGCCAGCAGGTTCCCCTGGAGCCCCAGGGACAGCTGGAGGGAGCCCAGAGGGGCAGAGAAAGGGCTGCCTGGGGCTGTTGCTGTGCTGCTGAGCTGGGCCGGGCTCCTGGCACACAGGGAGCTCCTGGCAAGCAAGAAGAGCTTCAAAGAGACAGCTCTGCTGGTGAGCAGCTCCTCTGCACAGCCCAGCAGGGCTGAGGGCACTGCCTGCAGCACCCACGGCACAGGAGAGAAGGCAGAGAGATGAGAGGCAGCCAGGGCTGGGAGGTGACTGAGCTCTCACTACAGGAGAAACCTTCCCAGGATTTGAAGGAAGAATTCTCTGGCTGTAGGAAAGTTCAACTTGCCTTCCTGGAGGCATCTCCTAAAGCTGCCACATCCCACAGCTTCCAGGATCTTTCAGCAGGACTCTCCCAGTTGCTGCAGTGCAGGGGAAGTGGCCATATGGCAGAGCAGGGCAGGAGCTGCAGGCAGCAAGGGCAGAGAGGAGAAGGGAGCAGGAGGTTCAAGGGATCCTGGGGTGGGAGGACAGGGCAGAGCTGTTCAGGGCAGGAACCTTGCCAGCCCTTTGCCAAGTCCTCCCTGGCTCTTCCTGCACACACAAAGCCTTGGGCTCATCCAGACTCCAGCTGCTTTTCTTGGCACTATTTCTTTCTTAGGCTGTTTTCTGACAGGAAGAAAAGCTCCACCAGCTCTGACACCCCCCTTCCAGACCTCTCAGGATACTCCTCTACTGTCCTCAATCTTTGCACCCCTGACCCCTGAGTCCTCAGCCTCTATATACGGGTCATGTACTTGAGGCCCCAAATTCCTTCCTGGGAGATCTCTGGGACCTCTCCAAAGTTTTGGAAGATGACAATAGAGTGCTCTGATCCCAGGAAACACAGAGGGACACTTTTTTCCAAGGGTTGTCTTGGCAGAATGAGGCACAATATCTTTAAACTTTCTGGCACAAGGGAGCTCTGAGCTCTGGGTACGGAGGGAGCTCCAAGTGCCAACCACGGGAGTGGGAGCTACAAATCATCAGGGCTTGTGTTCTTTGGAGGGCCAGGCACTGGTGAGAGTGGGGTGTGTGTGCACATGGAAGGACTTGAAGGGCACAATGAACTGTCTCAAAACACTGTCAAAGCAGGAAAATCCCATAAGGCACCACAACACATCAGCACTGGTGGCAAACAGGAAGGCCTTTAATTCCAAGGCCTAAAGGGAGGTGAAGCTTTGGAAGTAGCCCCCAGGACAGAATTGCACTGTGCAGACTGTGGGAAAGAGCAGACAGCCCCAAGAGGAAGCCAGGGCTGGTAAGGCAGGTCTGGGGAACCCATCCAGACAAAGATTCCCACCTGCAGACTGGAAGCACACCGGGCAAAACTCCCACCGTGGCAAGCTGTGGGAAAGGAAGCAAGTCCTTGTAGATGTGCCAGCCCAAGCTGTGGGAACAGCATCTACCCCCCTGAATACCCGGGGCTTGGGCTGGATAAAAGTGATAGCCCAGAAGCACAACTTGGGGACCCTCCACCGAGCAGAGCAGGGTGAAGAAGGACCGGTGGGAGCCTCAGGGGTCTCCATGGTGTGATACATTTACTTCATCTCTGTCTCTCTCTCACTGGCTTCCCACCACCTCCTTCTTCTCTCTCTCTCTTTCTATTTCTTCCTTTCTCTCTCCCTCCTATTTACTGTAAATCAAACCTGGACTGCTGACTGTGGCACATGGTCTCCTTTGCAGCTGAATTTAGGCAGCAGTGTTATTTAATAATGGGAACCTGAGAGTATCCATGAGGTTTTACAGTGTGGGAATCAGGCACACCCTTCAAGATGGATCTCTCACTATTATCCCAAGCTCTTTTTTAGTGGAAGTTTCTTTACGGAAGCTGAAGTGCATCTCTGTCTCAGACAGCCAAGGATAAGGTGACTGAGGGAATTCAGTTGCTCTCTTTAATTAATACAGGATTATTTCCCTATCATTTGGTGAAGCTAATAATGTGACTGGTGGAATGTCAGTAACAATTAAATCATAAACTAGTGCAGCACCAAAGGGAAAACTTACTTTAGTTATGGAGTATTGCCAGCAGAAATATTGAAAATCTTATCCATATTTACACTGATAAAATACCACATGTACTTCCTGGGATACTGCAAGCTTTCTACAATCCTTGTGGCATGTCTTTACAGAGCAAGAGTGAACATTTTGAGATGATACCTTAAAAAATGAGTTGCAGTTCTATTGTTTCTTGAAGAGATCCTTCTAGGGGTTTCCACCCCTTGGGGTCTACCACTTTTCTTAGCCTCTGGGGGAAAACGAAGTCCAAACTACTACAGCACCACATCCTAAACGCAGGAACACGTTCAAGGTCAATGTCCTATTTTAGACCTTTTCAGCAGCTGTGATATTGTGATAATCACACTTAAAATATTCCTCTAGAAAGAATAAATTAGCCCTTTTCATTAGAAGTATTCTTATGATCAAAAACAAATCTGAAAGAGAACAAATTCAGATTTCTTTTTTTTGTTTGTTGGTTGTTTATTTTTCAGCAACGCAATAAATTGCTGTCCCTAACTGGGATGGCTTTTCTACCCAAGAATTAAAAATAAAAACCCCAAAGTTCACTATATTCTGCACTTATATTACCTTTGGGTTTTTTTGGAGGCCTCCTCTATGTAAAAATACCTTCCTTAAAATGCATTTATGCTTTCTGTAACAACCAAACCATTCCAGCTGACATACCATTCTATCACCAATACTGCAGTGAAATGTAATATCCCACTAAAGCAGAAGGGAAAGAAGACAACTGAGCATCAGCAGCTATTCCTAAGCAAGATCAGGGGTTTAGCTCCATCTAACTGAGGGATGAGATGTGCCCCTCAGTGGGTCTCTTCCCACTCCCCCACCAGCCCTTCTACCCGACTGCAAGCTCAAAGTTCTAAAAAGAGAAGAAGAAGCTGGAGCGTCAATATTTCCCCAGTGCAAACCCCAATAATCTTTGCTGGGAGCTGACAGGAATTGCTGTTCCACTGCCCTGGGATATCCTGGCTTGAGGCGAGAGCGCAGCCCCGCCCAGAGCCCCCAACCCCTCTGAGAGCTTTTGTAGGGTCTGTTTGTCCATGTCCCTGTGGCAGAGGCTCCCCCGACACCTGCCCTGGAGCTGGTCCAGCTGCTGGACCAAACAAGGCATTGTCCAGCCTGCCTTCCCCCAGCCCCGACCGCCCCAGCCCATCTTCCATCGCTCTGCTTCCTTTTCCTGCCCCTGCTCCCCCTCCGCTCCCTTCCCTCGGGCATTTTTATTAGGAATGTTCTTGCTGTTCTCACTGTCCAAGCATGAGCTGATCCCCAGGGGAGCCTGTGGAATGTAACCCCTCAAGCACTAAATTCCTTCCCCTGTTCCAAAGACACGGGTTTGTTGTTGCTGCCCCTCCCGCTGAGCACCAGCTCCATCTCCTGCTCCTGCCCAGCGGCTTTGCAGAAATCCAGGGCTGGGTGTGGATTGAAGGCTGTGGCAAGGGACAGGATAAAGTTGCTTGGTTTCCACCCTTGGTGTCTCAGTGTTTGTGATCTTGGGAATCCTCACAAACCTGGAACAATGGCAGATTATCTGTTGTGGCAGGATATGTAGCTGGAGATTGTTTTGATCTGAGTATAAATCTTCCTTGAAAGTACAACTGATAGAAAACAATGTAAAAAAAAAGGGAAATGTAAATAATAAGAAAAAAAATAGTAAAAAAAAAGGAGAGAAAAAAGAGAAAAAAGAGAAAAAAAAAAGAGAAAAAAAAGGAAAGAAAAAAAGGAAAAAATGAGAAAAAAAGAAAGAAAAAAGAGAAAAAAATAAAAAAGAGAGAGAAAAAAGGGGAAGAAAAGAAAAAAGAAAGGAAAAAGAAAGAAAAAAAGAGAAAATAAAAGAAGACAGAAAAACTAAAAACCAAAACGCCCGATCCTCCCCCGCCGCAGGGACTACAACTCCCACAATGCCCCGCGCAGGCGGGGGGCGGGCAGGGGCCGTGGCCGCGCGCTGATTGGCTGCGGGGCGGGTCTGTAAAGGCGGAGGGCGCGCGGAGCGAGCGCCATTTTGGCCTCGTGGTCGGGAGTGAGGAGGACTCGCCTGCGGCCGCTGCACTTCGCTGGGTGAGTTGGCGGGGGGGCGGCGAGAGCGGGGTCTGGGGATCCCCTCGGGGGCTGCGGGGAGCGCGGCTGTGGATGGAAAGGCTGGAGGGCTCGGGAGGGTTTAGCGGGGGGGTTCGAGGGTTCCCGGGGACGTTTTGAGGGGTCCCTGAAAGGACTCGGGGGGGAGGTTGAAGGTTCCTGAAGAGTTTTGGGGAGTCTGATAGGGGTTTTGTTTTCTGAGAAGATTTGGAGTGTCCCAGGTGGGCTTTGGAGGTCTGTGAAGAGGGTTAGGGGTCCTGGGGGGCCTTTGCGGGGACCTTCGAGGCAGTTTTGGGGTCTCTGGGGGGTTTAAGGGGTCACAGACAGTTTTGAGGGCCCGTGAAGGGGATTGGGGGTCCCTAAATGGGCTTGGAGAGTCTCAGGTGGGTTTTGTGGGTCACTGAGAGGGTTTAGGGGGTGCTGGGGAGGGATGAGGGGTCCTTGAGGAGGTTTCGATGAGTCGACGGGGGAATTTCAGGGGTTTTGAGGGGATTTTGGGGGGTCCCCTAAAGCCCAGCAGTGGGTTTCAAGGGATCCTCCAACCCCCAGGGGAGGGGTCCTATGGATGCCCCCAAAAATCCGGGGGGGGGGAGATGTACCACATCCGGGTAAGGGGATCCCAGTGCCCCCAGTATATCCCAGTGACCTCCCAGTGCCCCTCAGTATGGCCCAGTAACCCCCTCAGTGACCAGCCAGTGTGTCCCAGTGACCTCCCACTGCCCCCCAGTATGACCCAGTGATCCTGCAGTGAGCACCCAGTAACCCCCAGTATGGCCCAGTAACCTCCCAGTGTCCCTCCGTGTGTCCTGGTATCCCCAGGTAACTCCCCAGTGCCCCCCAGTGTGCCCCAGTTCCCCCCGAGTCCATCCCAGTGGTCTCTCAGAGGGCCCCTGAAAGCCTGGTGAGGGGGGGCACGGAGAAGGGGAAGCCTGGACAGTGGGGACCCCTGGGATCCCCTAAGACAACAAAGTGGAGAACCTGGAGAGGGGGAATTTCTGGGAATGCGGCATCCCGAAGGCGAGAATCAGAGGAGAAGGGAGCCTTGGGACCCCCAACACTCCCAGCATCTCTAGGTAGAACCCCCAGGATCCCAGACAGGGGAGACTCTCTGAACCCTAGAGGGGGGAAACCAGAGAAGGGGAACTCTTAGGAGAATTTTTTTGGGCTCATCTTCATATTTTAGAGTATTTTTTAGGTGAATCTCAACTTTTTTCAGTTTGGGGGGGCAGGAGTCTTCTCACTCTTTCTTATAGGCTTTTACCTGAATCTTGATGATTTGGGGTTTTCTGGGCTGAGTCTCGGTGTTTTGGAGGTTTTTATGGTCACAGGATGCCCGGTGAGTTCTAGAGATGGACTTGGGCAGGAGGAACCCCCAAGCCAACGCGCTCAGCCCTTGTTTTCCCCCCCATCAGGATTTGTCCTTCCCAAAGCTTGGGCGGATGGAGGAGGAGGCTGTGAGGAAGAGGAAGATGCCTTGGGCCCCCCAGGCAGGTGAGGAGGAAGTCAGTGTCCCTTTGGGCGGGTGTTGTGCTGGCTCTGTCAGCCCAGCATGGCCCCGGCTGCAGGACAACCCCGCTGGCGCCGCCGTCCTGCCGGGGCCGGAGTTGGGGGGATGTCCTTGGCCTTCCCTGTGGGCCGGAGGCAAATCCCCTGCCTGTCCTTCTTGCTTCCTGCCCCAGGCCCCGAGCTGAGGAGGGAGAGCCCGGAGGACAAATCCCCCCGTGAGACCCTGGTGGGAGAGGCCGTTTTGAAGGGCTCCCCGGCGCAGGAAGGCAGCGGGGAGGAAAAGGGCCGGAGATCCCCCCGCAGGAGGGGCTCCAAAGCCAGCCCAGGGTGCTCTGAGGAGGAAAGAGCCAGCCTGTGCCGGGAAGGCGGCCGGAGCTTGAGTGGGAGCTCTGACCTGGTGGTCCCTGATCAGCCTCCCAGCAGGGGGAAGCCCTTCAGGTGCTTGGAATGTGGGAAGAGCTTCAAGAGGAGCACCACCCTCCTCACCCACCAGCACATCCACACTGGGGCACGTCCCTACCCGTGTGGGGAATGTGGGAAGAGCTTCAGGCAAAGTTCCAACCTTATCCAACACCAGCGCATCCACAGTGGGGAATGGCCCTACACATGTAGGGAATGTGGGAAGGGCTTCAGTGACAGGTCCACTCAACGCACCCACCAGCGCATCCACACTGGGGAACGTCCCTACAAGTGTGGGGAATGTGGGAAGAGTTTCAACTGCAGCTCCAACCTCCGCACCCACCAGCGCATCCACACTGGAGAACGTCCCTACACGTGTGGGGAATGTGGGAAGAGTTTTAGGCACAGCTCCACCCTCCACTCCCACCAGCTCATCCACACTGGGGAACTTCCCTACACATGTGGGGAATGTGGGAAGAGCTTCAACTGCAGCTCCAACCTCCTCAGCCACCAACGCATCCACACTGGGGAGCGGCCTTACACGTGTGGGGAATGTGGGAAGAGCTTCAGTGACAGCTCCAATCTTCGTGCCCACCAACGCATCCACACCGGGGAACAGCCCTACACATGTGGGAAATGTGGGAAGAGGTTTCAGACCAGCTGGAATCTCCTCAGGCACGAGCGGACGCACACGGATGAGAGGCCCTTCCGCTGCACCGACTGCAGGAAGGGCTTCAAGCAGAATGCTCACCTCATCACCCACCGGCGCATCCACAGCGGGAGAGGCCCTACAAGTGTGGGGAGTGTGGGAAGAGCTTCACCCACAACTCTACCTTGACCAAACACCAACGGACCCACCAGTAAGGGAAGCCCCACCAGTGCCCCGACTGCGGGAAGAGCTTCGACCGTAGGACTGACACACAAAAAAGGTTTCAAAAGGTCCTCAGGATTTTGAGTATCTGCACTCCAACATCAGTTTATTCTTTTGAATATGTGTAAGTTTAACCTCATTTTAGTCTGAAAGCCAAATTCACCACTACCCCATTCCCTGATAACCGTGGGCTGGTTCTGACAAGTGAGGCAGAAATTACCCACTGCCCAGCAAAAACCAGTGGGGCCAGCCAGTGGTCTCTGCCCTGGCAGCCCAGTTTCCCCAGTCTCATCTCAAAATGACCAGTTACACTGAAGCAAATAGCACTGGAACCAGTGCAACAAGCCCCAGTCTGACTGTCACACCTGCTCACGTGTCCTGTTTTCTGCTGCTCTACAGACTTCCTTGTATAAAATACAATGGAAAAATGAACAGGTTTTGGGGTTGTTTTGGTTTTGGGCTCAGGTGGTTTTTTTCCCCCCACTGTTCTCATTAACCTCATTTCAAATCTATTTCAGTGTTTGAAGATGAATTAAAATTTTGAATGATTTTTAATGTCAATGCCTTGACCAAAGTATCAAAACATGAAAAATAAAAAAAAAAAACCGAAGCTGTCCATTTTTGTCACAATCATACACTCAGAAGTACTAACATAAGCACAGTGAAACCCCCATAAATAAGACCATTAAAATAATTTTAATATTTACATATTAATAAATTTTTAATAACTTTAACATAAGGAAATTTAATTCCTGACATCAGCTTTCCCCACCTCCCAAAAAGGTAATTTAGTTACATCTTAGTCACCCTTGAAAGGCTCTTTCCAGTTGGGTTGGCCTCTGCCTTAGACACTCATGAGATCTACCAAAACCAACTTAAGGGCAAATTTCCCCACCAGGTTCAACTGCATTGGTTGTACCAAAATCTTTGCAAGTAACCCCACATCTTTCATCTTAAACTCTTCTCTCAGCCTTGTAAAATAATTAGCAGTAAACAGAGCTGATAATGTGTTATAATTAAGGACATGTTCTTGTTATCAAAGTTATTCATACAGCAAAAAGATGCCACAGGAATGGCCAAAATATTAATAGCAACTTCTACACTTTGGAAATCTACATTTGGTTTAAAAGGTTTCACAGTGGTTGTTTCCTTAGGAATTCAGGCACATTTTACTAACAAGTTTCAATAAAGTTACAAAAACATCTTCCTCCACCAAGACACATGCAGTGATCCTAACCTGAGGTAGGCACTGAAAAGCCCAATTTTTTTCTTAGCTGTCACGAGTCTTTCATTCCTTCTGCCACATCAATTAGGCATCAGCCCATTTTTCAAGCTGCTGTTCTCTACCAGCTCCTGCTTTGGTTTCCAAGCCCAGTATTTTGGCCACGATAAAATCAGGGACCTGGGCAGTCATGTCAGAATGACAAAGAGTACTGACCCTCCCTGCCAAGGGAGACCAACCATTCCCAGCCTCGACCAAAGATTCAAGGCAGCGATTCTGAAACAGAATTTACAGTTTTTCTCTTCAGTTTTTTGCTGCAATTCTCTGTTGCTCTATTAAAAGACCACAGCAGTGAAAGACAAGGCCTGATGGCCAAACCCAGGGCTTCAGCCACTTGAGGTCTATTGAAACCTTCTGTTCCTCAAGTGGGAGACTGAAATCCAGCACAACTTTCCTTCTGTGCATCTGAGGAGGTACCAAGGGAAGAGGAAAATTTAAAGGATTCATTTTTATGTATTTGAGGCCGTGTTTTAATATAAGTAGATTCTGAGAGAGCACAAAGGAAGCAGTTTGCTCACACATAACTTTTATGGCTGATTTCACACAGTCCAAATTCACAGCGAAAAGGAAGTTCCTGAGTTGTTTCAGGGTTTTCGGTGTTTATACATTTATTTATTTATTTTTTATATTTAAGGCCTAGGAATTCGAATTTATATTTGGGTACCATTTTATTCAAACATTTATTTTAATTAAACATTTTTTACGTATTTATATTTTTAATATATTTAAGGCATAAGAATTTGAATTTATATTTGGATAACATTTCAGGATCCACACATTTGGATGCTTTTGCAATTGATTTTTGAAGCAACTTCTTTTGTAGACAACTGTTGCATTAAGTAAATTAAGGCTTTCACATTCAGCCCCTTCCTTTAGGTAAGGATTATAAACCAGAAAAGGAGGGAAGAATTACTCGGTGTGTAACTGAAAGGCCAAAGTCCTACCCAAGAAACCAGATGTGACAACAGCTCATTTACAACCCAGTGAGAAAACAAACAAAAATGCACACAGAAAGATTCAGGAGTCATGTGAAGATGAATATAAAAATGGAACATGAGTCACATGTTTTAGAGATTCGAGCAGATGACTGGGGGCTAGAAAGGCGTCAGTGGATGGCACAGGAAGAGTTTTGAGGAAGAGCTGGAAGGAGAAACCTGGCAAGAAATCTGCTGTTCTACACAGACCTGCAGTGGGAAAAACAGTTTAAGGTTTCTGAAGGAACAAAGTAATAAAACTCACAGAGCCCAGGAGCAGAAGAGATTCAATACTTGCCAAAAAGCATCAAAACTAAGCTCATGGACACGCATTAAAAACTGAATTCCTCCAGTTCATGAATTCCACTTTTTTGCTTCTGGACTGAACTCGGTGATAAAACTGGTCCAAAGTCACAAAATGTGGCAGGGACAACAAAAGGTCAAGACCAAATTCCTTTTAGTTAAAGAAAAACTGGAAAAGATTCTGTTCCTGTATTCATCCAGTGGAGATGAATAATTTTTTAATTATTAATTTTAATTTTAATTTTTCTACTCAAGTCTGCCAATGCTGTGGTTTTTTGACTATATGAGGAATGATCTGAAGTCTATCAGCTCACAGTTTAATTTAAAAAAAAACAAAACCAAACAAATAAAAAACTGTACTAGCTTTACATATCATTTTGTGCAAAGCCAGACCTTTGATTGGGTGTTTTTAAAAAGCTAAAAAGTATATGGTATTAGGAAGAACAACTTACCAGTCCTTTGACCAAGAGCAGCTATTTTGCTTACAGTGAGCAAATCAATTCCTCCACACATCTGCAGGGAAAATGGGATACTAATGCACTTGAATTAAAATTAAAAATAATAAAGAAATCCTAATAATTTAAAATTAAAAATAATAAAGAAATCTTAATAAATTAAAATTAAAAAGAATAAAGAAATTGTAATAATTTAAAATTAAAAAGAATAAAGAAATCCTAATAAATTAAAATTAAAAATAATTAAGGAATCCTAATAAATTAAAATTTAAAATAATAAAGAAATCCTAAGGACCAAGCATTAGACTGTGAGTATTACACAAGTCCCATCCCTGAATGAAAAAAAACCAACCAAGCATTAGAAATGACAGCATATGCTACAAAAGACATTTTATAAAAATCTTTCAAGTATCACCAGGGAATGTGTTATCAAAGAACCTGTGCAAACCACCCAAGAAATTCAGGCCCTGTCCTGTACACAAATCCCTTGAGAAATTACCACCAGACAAACACAGATAACCACATATTGCTCTTACAAGAAAAGGCAGCTCCAAAGAGCTCAGAAAAGTAAACAAGGGACAGGTAAAACTGCCTTTATTGTAATACCTGTTCAGCACAAACAGCATCAGGGCAATCCAGGAAAGGTGCAGACCATTATGACTGAAGTGCTCAATTTTGTATTTAGCATGGAACATGCAGGTCAGCCAAGATCTGCTCCTGACACTGCGGGGTTTAATTTTAATCTTTAATTTTGCTGTTTTTTGAAGAGCAGGTCAGTTAAAAGTTGCAGCTTTAGACATTTCAGGATTTAACATCAGGAACACAAGTCTTGGGTCTCACAGGCTCAGTCCCCTCATTATCCTCAGGCTGGTCTTGCCTTCATTGTCACAGACTGTGCAATATCTCAACTCCCTCCTCCCGCCGCCGGCACAACATGGCCGCCCGCTCACTGCTCAGGGAGAGGCGGGAGCGGCCACCGCCCCCTTCCACTGCCACCAGGCCGGGCCGAGCCCACCTCCGCCCGCCCCAGCCCAGCCCCGACCCTGCTCGGGCCGACACCACCTTCTCTGCCAGACCCTTCTCCAGACATCTCTTGGTACCCTCGCCTGCCTGCACGGCGAGGTTCAGCCCCCCCGAGGTGGCTGCTGGCGCCCCGCATCTCGCTTGCTGCCATTCCACAAGCAACACCTCTGTTCTCATCAGCCCTTGACGTGGCCTGGCCCAGGGGGAGCTCACCCACCAGGCTCACCACAGAGAGCGGGGCCACAAACCCCTCTCCTCTGATCCGAGTACACAACCTGTGTTGGGCACCCTCAGCTCCTGAGGGACGGAGCCACAACAACCCCACACCCGCCCCTCTGCCACATCAGCCCCAGCCCTCGTTACCGCTGCTCAGAAACAGCACAGACACCTAAAGAAAACTAGGTGTCCTACTTTTTTTAGCCAACACCATAGAGACTGCCTGGCATGCCAGTGTCACCAGGACACTGTCTCCTATTTTGACTACAGCCATGGAAACAACTTCAGATATCAGCAGGATGGAAGGGCATCCCCCCCATTCCTCATCACTGCCATCAGTGCTGTCCCCAGCCCCAGCTATGGTGTTCCTGTGCGAGAAGCACACCCAGCAAACATGACTAGAATTAATATTTACATACTTCAGCAGTCACTGTAAATTATATACATGCTTTTGCCTTCTTTCATTTGCCCAGCTTACTCCATTAAAACCAGAAATTTTCCCATTCTTCCTTTTTCATACTAACAATGTGAGTAGTTATGGCAGAATTTAACCAACAATGCTCCAAGTGATTATGGAAGGTCTCAGGAGCCAATCTGGCTCTTGAAATCACACAGCTGGACTTTTAGCAGCGCTCTCCTGAGCTGGGTCCTGGAAAAGCCTCAGGGAGGTGGTCAGCTGAAAAGAATCAATCACTATGACTCTGAGCCAAGAGATGTATTTCCTTTGAAACTACAGAGAAAAGCTGACCTCGTGTATAGGATAGCAGGGGATATCTACTGCTTGTAGACAGTGGGATAAGGTGTTACCATTTTAAAGACGAGATGGTGGGGGCCCACATAAAGGTACTCCCTTTACAAAAAACACCACTCGCACCCAATGTTATGCCTCCAGCGCTCCTTTATTTTTTTGGAACAGTGTGTCTACTAATAAGGATTTGTGGGCTTTGGGGTTTTAGGGTCAACGTAGCATAATTTTCTGCATCGTTGGGGCCCGTTGCTAGGGGCTGGTTCCACATCCACAAGTGCTGGAACACTGCTAGGCGTCAGGTGGTGTGTCACAGGGGGGCCCTTTGTGACATCCCATCACAGCACACGTGGTCAGCACAGCCCCAGTGCCAGCACCATTGTCCGGCAGGACAGCGACGCGACAGGACGGGAGCACGGAGCTGGCGAGGATCTTCTGAGCACAGCTCCAGGCTTTCCCTGTTGACTCGTAGTGTGATTGTTTTTCCACGAAACTTCCCGCTTCCCCTTTCCCTACTTCTAGTAGTTTTCTAGAAAACTACTTCTACTACTTCTAGTAGTTTTCTAGTAGGATGGAGCAGACACCCCCCAGCAAGCCCAGGGTGGCCTGGGCGGAGGAGGGTGCTGCCCAGAAAAGCGGCTCTCCAGAAGAGCCCCATGAGGTGGCCTGGGAGGAGGAGGCTGCTACCCAGAAAAGCTGGTCTGCAGCAGAACTCTCCCAGTGGATCCTGGTGAACCCACCGCAGATGGGGACGGGTGAGTGAGGGGACTGGGCAGGGCTGGGGCTCTGCAGCGCATCCTGCAATGATCCTCCCTACTCTATCCCTCTCTTAGATGTCAACTTGTTCCCCCTGTCCAG
The DNA here is from genome assembly GCF_025592945.1 of Manacus candei. Classification (NCBI taxonomy): domain Eukaryota; kingdom Metazoa; phylum Chordata; class Aves; order Passeriformes; family Pipridae; genus Manacus; species Manacus candei. The sequence goes on along the minus strand of NW_026138093.1, from coordinate 7,954,181 downwards.
AGAAGAACAGGAAGTGGTGGACTCCATCCAGGCCCTTGACAGCCCCAAGGAGGTAAGTGTGGCCAGTTGGACGGCAGCTGTGCCAGCATCTAAGGCAGGGGCTCTGCTGCTGGGCTGCTGGAGGGGTGCTGGCTGGGCAGAGCTGCTGCTCCCACAGGCCACTGCCCCTCAGGGCTCCAGTCTCACTGGTCACGTTTCCCCCCTCTCATGCTCCCTGTTTGTCTCTCTGTCCTCCGGCTGCCAGAATCTGGTCCACAAGACCAGCTTTCTTCAGAAAGTTGTGCGCCTGTGCAGAAGCACCACCGGCAGTGGCTCATCCCAGCGCTTGGTCCACTTCTGCCGCAGATATGAGGTGGTCGAGAGGATTCAGGTGAGGGGACACTCGGTGCTCTGGGGAAGGGGGCAAGGCCCCTGGCACTGGCACCCTGTGAGGGCTAGGCTCTGGTGGCACTGGGTGCTGGCAGCTGCCGGGTCCCAGCTGCGTTGTGCTCTGCAGATGCTGCTGGACGCTGAGTCCTGTATCAACGAGCGTGCCGAGGACGACCGCGACAGGGATCTGATCCAGCAGATGAACCACCGCGAGCGGGAGATGAAGCACACAGAAGTGCGGAAGCTCGCCCTCTTTGCCATTGAAAGATTGAGGTACCCGCTCATCACTGCCAGGGACCCCTTCCCCAGAGGACCTCCGCCCCCTGCACAAGGCCTGGAGGCGCTTCCCCCGGCACCATTGTCCACTTGGGCCCTTCCTCTTTGCAGCACGGTGAACGAGGTGCTGGAGGGCAAAACGAGAAGGCTCCTAGAAGCCTGCTTCAGAGCTGTCCTCTTCCTTCCTGAATGGGACACCTATGTATGGGATGGATATGAGCGCAGGAATCAGGTAAGTGCTGGTTGAGCTCCAGGAGCCACCAGTCCCTCTGGGCTGCTCTCTGGCCATCCTGCGCGTCACGTAAGATACGCAGGGATCCCCAGAAATGCCAAGGCAGTGGAAAGAATGCAGAAAGTTTATTTAGAAGGACAGAACCCGAGAAACATAAGAGTGTGGTTTGCGCACCAGGCCTCAGGGAGAAAAAGGCACCTCCTGTTTTCTCCTTCCAGTTTTTATTCTCTCTGCTCCCTGATCTCTCTCCGCTGGAATGCAAAGGCCTGTGGCATCTGCTGTCTGCTCACAGTAGACTGCCTGCTTTTAGGTCTCTCCTGGGCAGCGTGGGCGGCTCTCCTTTCTGGCACTGGGAGCTCAGATGCATCTCCTGGGGGTGAAGAATCACTGCCAGCGCTCTCTGTCTTCCTTGCAGACCCTGCAAGCCCTGGACCCCATGCTGACGGCAATCGTGCGGAACACTCCTCCCTCCAGACTGGGCGAGGAGCTGCAGAACATCTTGCAGGTCTGGCCTGTGCAAAGAGTGGCAGTCCCGGGGCTGTTCCTCACCCTGTGGGGCAGGAGTTGCCCACTCCTGGGTGGGTGGTCTCCAGACAAGTGCCACGGTGGCAGAGCACGCTGTGGGGACAGTGCCCCCCTCCTGTGTCACCAGGCTCTTCTGGAGCACAGAGAGTGGCACCTGCCTTCCTGCCTGGCCCACAAGGGAGCCCAGGGGCAGGAGCCCTGCTTCAGGCTTTGCTGGGGCTCAGAGGAAGCCTTGAGGGACAGTGCAAGTCCCACCCAGGAGCCGAGCTGCTGCTGCTGCTGCTGCTGCTGGAGCGGGTGTCTGCTCCAGGGGCTCACCAGCAGCTCCTCTTTGCTCAGGTGCTGGTGGACTTTGCCAGATATGATATTGTCACCGTGTGGGAAGAAGCCATGGAGAGGATTTACACGCTGTGCAGATGGTTGGACAGCTATTCCCAACGGCAGGTAAGGCCCAGGAAGCCTCCAGCCAGGCTATGCCCCTGCCCTGCCGCTCTCCCTGCCAGGGCTGCTGCCCAGCTGAGGGCTCCAGGAGACAGGGCCACAGGGTCCTGCAAAGTCTGCACTTCCCAGGGATCCAGCCCTGGGCACACTCTCAGGTATGGGGCCCTGGCACCAGCTGCCTGCCCTCAACCCTGCTGCTCTTCTTCCTCCCTCCCTCCCTCCCATGGGACCTCCTGAAACAAAAAGAAGTCCACTGTCATCGAGATCCCATTCCTTGGACAGCTGCTGGGATTTGTCCTCCTTCAACCATTCTCAGGACGTCGGGCAACTGTTGCACACCTCAGCGAATTCATCTGTAAGCAAAAAGCTAAGGGGGATTGTGGTGGCCTTCGTCCCTCTGCACACAGACATCACCTCCCAGCTCCGCTTCTCTGCTTGACCACCTTTGCCCCTCCAGCTGCTCCCCGCAGCATCCCAACTCTCTTTTGCTGTACAAGTGGAGTGCTCTCCTCAAGTCTTGCACCTGTTCTCTGCTGCTCTCCTTCCCCGCTCCTTTCACCATCTTCAACCCTGCCTGTTTGTGGAGCCCACTCTGACCCCCTCCCTCCACAATCTCCTTCTGGCCTGCCATCTCCCAAGCAGATCTCGGGCTGCTTTGGAAAGCCTGATGGCAAAGCTGCTCTCCCTGACTTGCACGTCTGCTCTGCTCTTTAGGCAGGACCAGGCTAAGGGACAAACAATACGCACGCCACGTGGAAGGTGAAATCACCTGCTTCTGCAGGACTCTCGGAAAAAAGTGCGGTATCAAGGTAATGAGCTCCCCCGTTGCTGAGACTCTTGTCTGTGCCATCGGCAGGGCACTCCTGTGAGCCAAAGGCACCTGGAATCAGTGGGGCTGACAGGGCCTCAGAGTCCCTGATGAGAGGGTTCCTGCTGTCCCCAAGCAGGGACTGTCTGAGAGCGGCACTCTGCTGGTGTCCCAGCAGCAGCTGCAGCTCTCCTGCCCAGCAGTGAGCCCTGGTCCTGTGCAGGGCCAGCACCCCATGAGCATGAGCCCAGCCCTCCTGCCTCAGCCTAAGGACCCTCTGCTCTTGTCCTCCCCCACACAGTGACTGTGGGCACTGCTGCCAGCACTGCTGGGCACCTGTGGCCAGGGCTGCTCTCGCTGCCCAGCTGAGCAGCACCAGCAGGGGCCTTGGGGTGACATCTTTGCTCTCCTCCTTCCTGCCGCAGCCCTTCGAGAGATACCTCACGCGCTCGGAGAGGACACACATCGTCCTTGAAACCCTGGAGCAGAAAGATGCACAGAATTATCAATGGGTACCTGGAGAGACTCGTCCATGGGTTGAACCATTTGGGTGGAACCTTTACAGAGGGCGCAGGGTCATAGCAGAAAAGATTTTGTGGCTGGCCACGGTTGACCCGTGCTTCTTCCTGACGGATGTAAGTGGCCTGTGGCTGGATTGCCCTGCCCTTCAGCCCTAGAAGGCCTTGTTCCTCTCTCCATCCCTCCCTGCCAAACCCAGGTGTCTCAGGCACCTGAAAGCATCTGAAGGCAGCAGAGTGGTATGGAAAGGGCAGCTGAGGCTGCACTACCGTGGCAGCACTCTCCTCACCTCTGTCCCCTTCAGGTGCCAAAGATTTTGAGCTTCCTGCATGAAAGACTGCCAGGCGTGAAGTGTGAACTTGTGCAGGAGTGCTTCCACTCCCTGCTTCTGCTGCTAGCGGACTTTTTCCCAAGGAAGGTAGTCGCCACACTGCTGAGCATCGCTCCACAAGGAGACAGGTACTGGCCCTGAAAAGCCTGAGGGTTTGTTGGCTGTGGGGAGGTGGAGCCTGAGACTCTCTGGCTCCCAGAGCCAAGGAATGATGGAGGACAGCCCTGAGGAGAGGGGTTCTCCATCCCACCAAGCTTTCCAGCCCTGCTGGGTTGTCCAGGCCTGCAGCAGACAAAGCTGGCCCAGCCAGCCCAGAGCCACCCTGCTACTCCCAGCCTAGAGGGGAACACCAGCTCAGTGCCCTGCTGCCTGCCCAGGCAGGGCCCCAGGCACCTGGGCTGGCCCAGCCACACTGCACTCCAGGTTGCCCTGCTGACACAGAGCTCTGCCTTGCAGTGTGGCCAGGCAAATGTGGCAGAGCATCTTCTCAGAGCCCGAGATTGGAGACAAGATATTATGGCCATTCGCTGTCATGCTCTGGGTCGACTGGTGGCCCTGCAGTCTAAGCGCTTCTTCTTCAGAAAGCAGCTCCACCTCTGACTTGGCTGTGAGTTACCAGAAAAGGACTTGATCCCCTGCCACGAGCCCTGCAGACTCTGCCAGGCTCTCACTACTGTGCTTGCTTCTACAGCCATTGCCCAGTGGCACTAGCGTGAAGTTTGAGTGGGAGGACAAGGACAAAGACTTTGAATACCTTCAGAATGACAACTTTGATATCGATGAGGAGCTTCCAACCCTCCCAGCCTCCCAGGTGCTCGAAGGCCTCATCGTGCTGTGCGAGACACCTGAGCTGGTGAGCAGGGTGGTGTCAGGGACAGCCATGGTGGCATCCAGGGCTCTGGGGCTGTGGGTAAGGCGGTGGCTTGGCGTGGGCTGGGAGGCAGGTGTTGGGGGGACTGCTGCCAACTGCCCTGATGCCATGTTGGGGACTGGTGGCTGCCTGGGGAGCTTTCCAGGCATGGATCTTATCACAGAAAAGAAACTCTGTCCTTCATACAGGCAAGAAAACTGGAGTTCCTGGTGCCACACATGATGGAGCTCCTGTGGGTTGGCAGAGAAGACCTCAAGACAAAGGTCATTATGATCCTGAAAAGACTGATAAATCAAAACCTGGAGAAGAAAAAGGCCAGCCCCATGGATGAGTATTTGGTGGAGAACCTGCCGCGCTTCTTTGACATGGTAAGGCTGATGTGGGAGCGTGAGGCCTGAGATGGGCACTGGGCAGCGAGAGCTGCCCTGCACCCAGCCCTGTCAGCAGCTCTGGCAGCAGGCTCTGCTCCCCTGGGCTCTAGTGGCTTCTGGGCCTTGCAGCCCAGTGCAACTTGTCCCTGCTCTGGAATCTGAGCCCAGGGCATCTCCCTCAGCCACCATCCCCATCCCCCTTCACTGTGGGCAGGGGGCTGCTGTTTCCAAAGCTCACCTTTCCTCCTTCCTCCCAGGAGAGCAGCGACATGCGAGAGGCCTTTATCTGCCTCTTCAGAGACTACCTGGGCTCAGCAGTGCTGAGGAACAACAAGCAATTGAAGACGTCTCTGCGGAGTGCACTGGTCCCGCTGCTCATTCGCACAAGTGACCAGTCCCCGAGCGTGGCCAAGGTACACATTGGAAGGCTGAGCACTGGCACAGAGAGAGGTGGGCTGGCCTGCCCTGTGGGGCCCAGGCAGCAGGACAAGGGCTGCTGGCAGTGGGCAGCCGTGGCCCAGCGCAAGCCGTGGGAAAGGTCCCTGCAGAGCCAGCGCCAGCAGGGACGGAGAAGCTGGCACGGCCATTTCCAACAGCTGCCCTGGGGCTCCAGTAGGGCTCGTCAGCAGCCTGTGGCCACCAAAGCCTGAACAGGCACATCCCCACAGGCTTCTCTGCTGTCCCTGGCATGTGTCCAAGGCCAGGGCTTCCAGCCTCAGGCCCTGTCCTGCGGGGCTGTCCTCACACGTCCCCTAGACACTTTGGTGAGGGCATGTCCCAACTTCCTGAGGGCAGAATCTCCCCAGCAAGAAAGCCAAGAGCTCTCCTTTGCCAGCCATACTGCTACCTCACCCCTTCTGCTTCCATGCAGGCCGCCCAGGAAGCGCTCCTTGCCGCAGCAAAGCTGCTCAAGTGGAGGGAGCTGAAAGAGCTGGTGAAGAAGCAGCAGATGTGGAGGATTGGCGAGTGCTTGGTAAGGCCAAGTGCCAGGGTGCAGGCTGGGTGAGGCTTGCCCTGCAGGCAGAGCCCACTGTGTGGGCCCAGAGCCCAGAGGCTGGAGCTGCAGCCCAGTGTGTGCCCTCCAAGAACAGAGCCCCAGGGGCTCCTCTGCAGGCCCCTCTCCCTTCCCTGCAGCCAGCGGGAGAGAGGGCTCTGGGCAACACTGAGTGCTGGCAGGAGGGACTGCTGCAGCCAGCGGGGGGGCTCTGTGCCATGCCCGTGTCCTTGTGCTCTCTCCAGGTGGGGAAGGACAGGAGCAGGGCTGAAGAGTACCTGCGTCAGGGCCTGAGCTACCTCAAGGACCCTGAGGCCAGTGTGCGAGAGGCGGCCATCAGGTTCATCGGTGAGCCCCAGCCCCCGGGGTCCCTCTCTGGGCAAGCTGGCCCCCGTCCCCGCTGCTGCAGCCACAGCCAGGCCCAACCCTGGGGCTGCCTGAGCCCCGGCTGCCACAGGCTGGGCCTGGGCCTCCCTCTGCCAGCCCTGCCCACGTGGCTGGGCTTGGTGGGCACTGGGCTGAGTTCCACCCCCCTGAGCTCCTGGTGCTTCCTGGGCTCATCCCGGCTGAGGGGGAGGAGGGCAGGGCCAGGGGCCGCGCTGCTGGGAGCCCGCTGGGGAGCAGGGGCTGACGGAGCTTTGTGCCTAGGGGTGGCCACGCGGCACCTGAGGAACCGAAGCCAAGAGCAACTGGATGAGATCTGCAGCGGTGAGTGGGGAACATGGGCTGGAGGGGACGTCTGGGGGTCTCTGCAGACACAGGGCTTCATCTCGGCTCCGTTTCTTTTGCTCACAGCTCTTCAGCCCTTGAAGACAGACAGCAATGTAGTCGTCTCTTGCCTGGCAGAACAGACCATCAGCATCCTGAAGGCTTTAGGACCAACACCGAGCCCTCGATTCAGGCCAGAAGCACTGCTCTTCTGGCGCCGACGTCCACACCCATGAGGAGCTTCCAACATTCCCAGGCTCCCAGGCGCTGTGTGAGACACCTGAGCTGGTGAGCAGGGTGGTGTCAGGGACAGCCATGGTGGCATCCAGGGCTCTGGGGCTGTGGGTAAGGCGGTGGCTTGGCGTGGGCTGGGAGGTAGGTGTTGGGGGGACTGCTGCCAACTGCCCTGATGCCATGTTGGGGCCTGGTGGCTGCCTGGGGAGCTTTCCAGGCATGGATCTTATCACAGAAAAGAAACACTGTCCTTCATACAGGCAGGGAAACAGGAGCTCCTGATGCCAAACATGATGGAGCTCCTGTGGATTGTCAGTGAAGACTCCTGGACAGAGATTGTGATTGTCTCTAAAAACCTGATGTGTCCAAACCTGAAGAAGATAAAGGCCTGCCCAACCACTGAGGATCTGGTGGAAAACCTCTCATGCTTCCTCGACATGGTAAGGTTGATGTGGGAGCGTGAGCCCTGAGATGGGCACTGGGCAGTGAGAGCTGCCCTGCACCCAGCCCTGTCAGCAGCTCTGGCAGCAGGCTCTGCTCCCCTGGGCTCTGGTGGCTTCTGGGCCTTGCAGCCCAGTGCAACTTGTCCCTGCTCTGGAATCTGAGCCCAGGGCATCTCCCTCAGCCACCATCCCCCCCCCTTCACTGTGGGCAGGGGCCTGCTGTTTCCAAAGCTCACCTTTCCTCCTTCCTCCCAGGAGAGCAGCGACATGCAGGATTTCTCCATCTGCCTCTTCAGAGACCACCTGGGCTCAGCGGTGCTGAGGAAGCAGAAGCAGTTGAAGACGTCTCTGCCAAGTTGCCGTGGTTTGACTGGCCCTGTCCCCCTGGAGCTGGAAAATGGGCACCTGAGGAACCGAAGCACAGAGCAGCTGGATGAGATCTGCAGTGGTGAGTGGGGAACATGGGCTGGAGGGATGTCTGGAGTTTCAGCTCGGCTCTGTTTTTTCTCACAGCCCTTCAGCCCTTGAAGAGAGACAGCAGTGAAGTCGTCCCTTGCCTGGCAGAACAGACCATCGGCATCCTGGCAGCTTTAGGACCAATGCCAAGCCCTCGATTCAGGCCAGAAGCTCTTCAGGTACTGATGTCCACATCCATGAAGAGCTTCCAACATTCCCAGGCTCCCAGGCACTGTGTGAGACACCTGAGCTGGTGAGCAGGGTGGTGTCAGGGACAGCCATGGTGGCATCCAGGGCTCTGGGGCTGTGGGTAAGGCGGTGGCTTGGCGTGGGCTGGGAGGCAGGTGTTGGGGGGACTGCTGCCAACTGCCCTGATGCCATGTTAGGGCCTGGTGGCTGCCTGGGGAGCTTTCCAGGCATGGATCTTATCACAAAAAAGAAACTCTGTCCTTCCTACAGGCAGGAGAACTGGAATCCTGATGCCATCAAATCTTCACCAAGAACCTCAGTTCAAACTAGGAGCACTGCTCTTCTGTCTCCACTGAGCCAGCTGGAGGCGGCTGTGATTTAATAAAGCAGTAACAATGGGCCCAAACCCATGGTGCCCTTCAGATGCACCGTGTCCTGAGCAGACTGAGTCCTGCTTGTCCTGTCCTGCTGCCTGCAGGACAACTTCCCCCTCGGCACACCCCCAGCCCCAGCCTTGTTTGGGAAGTTGAGCTCTGGCTGAGGCTTTCCCCGGGAGAAGCCTCATTTGTCTCTCCTCAGGGCAGTCCCCCCAGCACCCAACCAGGATAGGGCACAGAATGAGTGGCCCCAGCTCTGCCTCCCCAGGGGTGTCCAGGCATCCCACGAGGCATCTGCTGTTGCTGCATCACCACCTCCCCTCACCAGAATGGATTTGGAAGGCTTTCCAAGCACAGGGAGCCAGAGGGGACCAGAGGGAAACCTCAGGGCTCCCAGAGGGACTAGAGGACAAACAGGGAGTCTGGGTCACCACCCCCATGGCAGAGGATGGGAATCCACTGTCCCTCTCTTGCACTGGTAGCATGTTTCCATCTGTTCTGCCCTGGGGAAAAAGAAGTTTCCTTTGACTTGGAAGAGCTGATTAGCATCATCTTGTGATGCCCTGGGAGGGGATTAGTTTTGATGGAATCACCTACAGGAAAGTTTGGAGACCTCCCTCAGTGTGCCCTGTGCCGGTGCTGAGCACATGGAGGGAAACACACCAGGAGTCAGACGGCCCTGCCCAGAAGAACTGACTGCCTGAAGGAAGTTCTTGCATTTTCTCTTTTTTAAAACCCAGTTCTTTCCTCAATATTGCCTCTGGCATGAGTGGCTGAGAAGGGATAAAACAGGAAAGAAGCCAAGCCATCAGGGAAAGAACCAGATGATGAAAGGGTGTTAGCTGCTGAGAATTTCTTTGGGAAGAAGTAGACTGTTAACTTGAGATACAAATTTGCAATATACCGTGGAACCTTATTCAAAGTCCAGTTGGAAAATACCTTCTTGTTAAGAGTGTGAAATAAATCCTAAACTGTCATCAGCTACGTAATTTTCTCTTTATTCACAATCAGTAATTAAAGAAATGTAACTCAGAAGTGATCTCACTCTGTGCTCCAGTGACATTAACATTAGAACAATATTGTCACTGTCTACTGGTCTCTTGTTCTTCTCACTGGCAGGCACTTGGTGCACCCCTGGATATCCTGCTAATGAGGTAAAAAATTAACCCTTCTAAAGTTCCAGATTTTCCTCACCTGTTTGGACACAGTTGGACAAACTGGACCAAGTTATTACTTGAAAGCCATCTGCTGGATTTAGCATTAATTACTCCTTGTTTTGATCATAGAGGAAAAAAGCTCACACAACACAATCTCTGTGGACCCAACAGAGAAAACATCCCCAGGGTCTTGTTAGAGCACAAACCTGCAAACAGGGATGACAGGTCAGAGGGTCACAGAATCATAAACATTGGAAGAGACCTTCCAGATCTTCTAGTCCAACTGTCAACCCAGCACCACCAGAATCACCCCTAAACCCATCCCAAAGTGCTACATCCAGATGCCACCTGAATGCTTCCAGAGACTCCACCACCTCCCTGGGCTACTTGTTCCAATGCCTGAGCACTCTCCCAGTGGAAAAAGGGTTTTTGAATATCTAATATGAACCTTGCCCAAAGCAGTTTAAGGCCATTTCCTCTCTTCCTGTCACTAAAGGCTTTGCAGAAGAGACCAACCCCCACACCCGCTAAAACCTCCTTTCAGGTCATTGCAGAGAGCAATGAGGTCCCCCCTGAGCCTCCCCTTCTCCAGACTCAACAAGCCCAGTTCCCTCAGCTGTCCCTCAGCAGACATGTTTTCCAGAGCCTTCCCCAGCTCCGTTCCCTTCTCTGGACACGCTCCAGCCCCTCAAGGGCCTTTTGGCACTGAGGGGCCAGAACTGGACACAGCACTCCAGGTGGGGTCTCCCCAGTGCCCAGCACAGAGGGGCAATCAGTTCTCTGCTCCTGCTGGCCACACTCTTCTCTAACAAGGCCACGATGCCCTTGGCCTTCTTGCCCCCCTGGGCACACTGCCTCATATCCAGCTGCTGCCAAGCAGCACCCCCAAGTCCCTTCCTGCTGAGCAGCTCTCCAGCCCCTCTGCCCGCAGCCTGGAGCGTTCCAGGGGGTTGTTGGGACCCAATGGCAGACCCTGACACTTGGCCTTATTGATCCAGCCTGTCCAGATCCCTCTGCAGAGCCTTCCTGCCCTCCAGCACATCCACACTCACACCCAGATCAGTCAGTCTCCCAAACAGGACAAAGTCTGACCACCAGCAGTCCAGAGTGTCAGTTCTGCTGCCCCCTCCTTCCTCCACCCAGAATGGAAAACTCCATCATTTTGGGGTCTCTGTGCCCGTCAACTCCGACCACCACATCCCCTACCAGTCACAGAATCATGGAATGGTTTGGGTTGGAAGGGACCTTAAAGAGCATCTCAGTCCAACCCCTGCCATGGGCAGGGACACCTTCCACTAGACTCAGAGCTCACTGCCCCATCCAACCTGGCCGTGAACACTTCCAGGGGTGGGGCAGCCAGAACTTCTCTGAGCAACCTGTGCCAGGATCTCACTACCATCACAGTCCAGAAATTCGTCCTAATATCCCATCTAACCCTTCCCTTTCTCAGTGTGAAGCCATTCCCCTTGTCCTGTCACTCCAGGCCCTTGTCCAAAGTCTCTCTCCATCTTTCCTGTTGGCTCCCTTCAGGCACTGCAAGGCCACAATTAGGTCACCCCAAAGCCCTCTCTTCTCCAGCCTCAACAATGCCAATTCTCTCAGCCTTTCCTCAAGCAGAGCTGCTCCATCCCTCTGATCCTCTTTCTGCTCCCCTCTGGACTCACTCCAACAGGTCCATGTCCTTCCTGTGCTGGAGCCCAGAGCTGGAGGCAGCTCTGCAGGGGTGACAACATTACAGCCCTGTGTGTTCCAGCAAGGACACTGTGGAACCTCCTGGAGTAAAGGGGCCATTGTGACACTGTAGGGCCTTCTAGACCCAAAGGAGCCCTGGGACACTGTGGAATCTCATGAAATCAAGGCAGCATTGTGACAATGTGAAAACTCATGGAATTAAGAGGTCATTGTGACACTGCAAGTCCTCATGGAACCAAAGTAACCCTGGGAGACTGTGGAAACTCATGGAATCAAGGGGTCATTGTGACACTCCAGGACCTCATGAAATCAAAGGAATCCTGGGACACTGTGGAACCTCATGGAACCAAGGGTTCATTGTGCCATGAAGGTCCTCATGGAACCAGGGGAGCCCTGAGACATTTCGAGCCCTCATAGAATCAAGGGACCATTGTGACACTGAGGAACCTCGGGTTCTCAGAGGCCACTGTGACACTGTAGGACCTCATGGAACCAAAGGAACCCTGAGACTTTTCAGAACCTCATGGAATCAAGGAGCCATTGTGACACTGCAGGGCTCATGGAACCAAAGGATTCCTGGGACACTGTGGAATCTCATGGAACCAAGGGGCCACTGTGATACGTGGGGCCTCCTAGAACCAAAGGTGTCCTGAGACATTTTGCAAACCCATGGAATCAAGGGTCCATTATCACCCTACAGAGCCTTACGAAGCCAAATGGACCCTGTGACTCTGTGGAACCTCATGGAATCCAGTGGCCATTCCCACCCTCTAAAACCTCTTGGATACTCTCAGGTTCCCATTATTAAGAGACACTGTGGTGGTTTGGGCTAGGCCTTCCTTGGTGACCAGTTTGTAACCAAGGAAGGGTCCAGATTTACCCAGTATTCCCTACGATTTTTACGTAAGCCAGACTATAAGAAGAAAGGAGGAAAGGTGTTCGTTCTCTTTCCTTCCGGCAGCTTGGAGGTGCAGGTTCCCTGCTGTTGAGTCTGCCGTGTTGGGGAGCGAGGCCTGGTTAGGCCTTGTCGACCTTGGGAGGCGGAGGTTGCCGGTGATCGTTCCGGAGAGACTCTCGGTTTTCCCAGGGAGAGTGGTGGGATTTTTCTTTGATAACTCTTTAGTTACTAGATCTTGGGCTACTAATTGGGATATATATATTTTATTTTGGTTTTGTTCCCTTTCCCTTCCCCCTTCCCTTTCCCTTGTGAAACTGTATATATATTTCAAATTGTATATAAAAGTACATAACTGTAAATATATTTATATATATCACTTTAGCTGTCTCTCTCCAGTTCCGGTTTTTCTTAGTTGTCTTTTCTCCCTCTTCTGCCTGAGGTTTTTGGGGGCAGGATGGACTTCTTATGGTAGGGTTTGCAGACTTGGCAGGGAGCCAGCTTCAAACCATATCAGACACCTCTGCCCAAATTCAGCTGCAAAGGAGACCATGTGCCAAAGTCAGCAGTCCAGCTTTGATTTAACAGTAAATATGAGGGAGAAAGAAAGAAATAGTGCAATTCTGTCCTGTGGGCTACTTCCAAAGCTTCACCTCCCTTTAGGCCTTGGAATTAAAGGCCTTCCTGTTTGCCACCAGTGCTTAGGTCTTGTGGTGCCTTATGGGATTTTCCTGCTTTGACAGTGTTTTGAGACAGTTCATTGTGCCCTTCAAGTCCTTCCATGTGCACACACACACACCACTCTCACCAGTGTCTGGCACTCCAAAGGACACAAGACCTGATGATTTGTAGCTCCCACTCCAGTGGTTGGCACTTGGACCTCCCTCCGTACCCAGAGCTCAGAGCTCCCTTGTGCCAGAAAGTTTAAAGAGATTGTGCCTCATTCTGCCAAGACAACCCTTGGAAAAAAGTGTCCCTCTGTGTTTCCTGGGATAAGAGCACTCTATTGTCATCTTCCAAAACCTTGGAGAGGTCCCAGAGATCTCCCAGGAAGGAATTTGGGGCCTCAAGTACATGACCCGTATATAGAGGCTGAGGACTCAGGGGTCAGTGATGTGAAGATTGAGGACAGTAGAGGAGTAGCCTGAGAGGTCTGGAAGGGGGGTGTGAGAGCTGGTGGAGCTTTTCTTCCTGTCAGAAAACAGCCTAAGAAAGAAATAGTGCCACCAAGGGCAGCTGGGGGGGCAAGAAGTTAGAAATTTCCCTCCAAGGTCAGTGTTGTGGTGCAATATGTCACCAAGAAGGAGTCTGGATGAGCCCAAGGCTTTGTGTGTGCAGGAAGAGCCAGGGAGGACGCAGAGATGTCAGTGCAGGAAGGTGCCAGCCAGGTGGGGCAGCCGGGGGGATGAGGACAGCCTGCAGGGAAAGGGGCAGGGCATGGACACCGTAGGACAGCCTGGGCTGGAGAGGAGACAGGCATGGGGAGAAGCTGAAAGGCCCTGACACAGCCACCTTCTGCAGGCCTTTGGCCAGGGTTGCTGTCTGTGCCCCTGATGCCAGGAGGAGGGGAGTGGCCCTTGCAGCCCTGGGGCCTCATGGCCTCCTTGTCCCTGCTCAGCAGCCTGGCAGGTGCCACCCCATGGTCCTGCCCTTGGCATTGCACATCCCACATCCCAGTGCCCCAGGAAGAGCCCTGAGGAATGAGGCAGGGACAGCATCTGCCTTCCCAGGGACTGGGGGTCAGGGCTTGGTCCTCTGGATTAAGGAAACAAGTCAAGGTTTATTCAGCATCAGAGTCACCTTTCCCTTGCTTGTCCATCCTTGTCATCACTGTCTGCAGTTTTCTGCTCTAACTGGAACCTGGGGACACATTCTCAGTTATGCCCCTCAGTGGGACTCATTAGCACTAAAGGAAACTTTAGTGTTTCAATCTCACTTTGACTTTTTGAGAAGTTGTTTGAACTTCCTCTCAGGGACTGAGTCTCATGTAAACAACAACAAACCCCCTGAGGGTCATGAAATGCCTGGGGCTGTTGCTGTGCTGCTGAGCTGGGCCGGGCTCCTGGCACACAGGGAGCTCCTGGCAAGCAAGAAGAGCTTCAAAGAGACAACTCTGCTGGTGAGCAGCTCCTCTGCACAGCCCAGCAGGGCTGAGGGCACTGCCAGGGCAGCTCAGGGACACCAGCAGGGCACAGACAGAGCTTCAAGGGGCTCAGCACTGGCAGGACCGCTGAGAGCTCCCTGCAGGAGGAATCTTGGCAGGGCTGCACAGGGTGAGTCTGTGGCTGCAGGGCAGTGCAGGGGCAGCTCCTGGAGGCATCTCCTAAAGCTGGCCCAGCCCCAGCTGATGGGATGGGTGAGCAGGGGCTGTTTTGGGGCACTTTGGAAGAGCTGTGAAGCTGGGGGTGCAGCCAGGGGTGCCCAGGGCAGTGGGGCAGAGCAGGGTCCTGCAGCCCAGGGTGCTGTGCTGGGCAGGGACTCTGCTGCCTGCCAGGGGCAGCTCTCAACCAGCCCGGGGAGCTGCTGCCAGGGCTGGGGGAGAAGGGCTGTGGGCAAGGAGCAAACCTGGCAGCTGAGGGAGGATCTTTTCCATGTCTCAGTGTTGCAGGGTCAGACCTGCTCACAGCTCCACACCACTACACCATATTGAATGGAGAATTTTTTGCAAATCTAAGAAAAGACAGGGGCTACAGGAAAGGAATTAGTCCTGAGGTGTGTTTCCTGCTTAGGCATTGTAGCACAGACATTGTTCTCTCAGGTCAGGAGGCTGCACTGAAATTCAAACTCTTTTACTCTCAGACATGAATATTTCAGGCGTCTCAAAAATGAGCACAGGATCCTGGGCAGTGCTGAACCTTCCCTTGGGGGTGGGCACTCTCCTGTCCCAGGCCTTGGCTTCTCTACAGGAGGGCTCCCGTCCTGCTCTGTCCAGCACAGTTGCACCTCTGGGCTGGCACAGGGGACACTTAACAGAGCTGAGCTTGGAAACAACATTGTCCTGCTCTCATCACTGCATTGTGGATGTAGTTTTCAATATTTGTTTGTGTGAAATCAAAGTGAATGCAGTACAAGGTAAAGAGCAGGGCAGAAGGGAAACAGGCTAAAGAACTCTGCAGCTCTCCTGGTTCTGCTTTTAACCACAGAGATTTGAGCCCTTTTGTCTCTTGTCTTTTCTAAAGATTCTTCAAATTTTTAGCAATAAAAATGGGAATTTTTACTCCTAAAAGAACATCCTGAAGATTTAATGGTGGAACATATCTAACAGAAGAATTATTCTAAAGAGAATAGAAACCTCTGTTCTGCAGACCACACTCTTGTGAGTAGGGGGGTCAGAAATGGAGCTTTTCTGTTAAAGGTGGGTCACATCTGACATCCCTTGTGATCATCAGAGCTGTCACAAACCAGCTCCATGTCGCCACTGCAGCAGAGCAGAGCTGAGCCCTTGGCAGCACATAGCCAGAATTCTTGCTGTTCACACCACTCTGAATCAGTTAAAGGGAAATACAAATGGTTTGGGGGGATTACTATGAAAGATGGAGTATCTTTGCTGAGAGGGGTATCTCCTAATTCTTCTGTGTCTTTTCCTTTTCTGAATAGACCCTGTGCTGAGGAACAGCAAATGTCCAACAGCAGCTCCCTCACCCAGTTCCTCCTCCTGGCATTTGCAGACAGGAGGGAGCTGCAGCTCCTGCACTTCTGGCTCTTCCTGGCCATCTCCCTGGCTGCCCTCCTGGCCAACGGCCTCATCCTCAGCGCCGTAGCCTGTGACCACCACCTGCACACCCCCATGGACTTCTTCCTGCTCAACCTCTCCCTCACAGACCTGGGCTGCATCTGCACCACTGTCCCCAAAGCCATGCACAATTCCCTCCGTAACACCACAGCCATCTCCTACACAGGATGTGCTGCACAGGCCTTTCTGCTTGTCTTCTTTCTTGACGCAGAGTATTTCCTCCTCACCATCATGTGCTACGACCGCTACGTTGCCATCTGCAAACCCCTGCACTACGGGACCCTCCTGGGCAGCAGAGCTTGTGCCCACATGGCAGCAGCTGCCTGGGCCACTGGCTTTCTCAATGCTCTACTGCTCACAGCCAATACATTTTCCCTGCCCCTGTGCCAGGGCAATGCCCTGGGCCAGTTCTTCTGTGAAATCCCACACATCCTCAAGCTCTCCTGCTCACACTCAGGCTACCTCAGGGAAATTGGGCTCACTGTGGTTATTGCCTGTTTAATGTTTGGTTGTTTTGTTTTCATTGTTTTCTCCTATGTACAGATCTTCAGGGCTGTGCTGAGGATCCCCTCTCAGCAAGGACGGCACAAAGCCTTTTCCACGTGCCTCCCTCACCTGGCCGTGGTCTCACTGTTTATTAGCACCTCATTCTTTGTCTACCTGAAGCCCCCTTCCATCTCCTCCCCATCCTTTGATCTGGTAGTGTCAGTTCTTTACTCAGTGGTGCCTCCAGCACTGAACTCCCTAATTTACAGCCTCAGGAACCAGGAGGTCAAGGATGCTCTGAGGAAACTGATAACTGGCTGTTTTTCAGAAGCAATAAACTCTCCTTCTTCTGCATGTTATGTACCTCATTAAAGGCCAATCCTGTTATGGACTTCATTGAAGGCCCAGTATATCTTTTTTGATATTTTGCTCCTGAGAGGAGTGTTATTTTTGTGAGAATTTCTTCACACCAAAAAATCTGTATATCTATAAATATATCTAAAACGATATATATTTATATCTTTATATATAAACACCATTTTCAATTCAGTGTTTGCCTTTCTAACTTGACCCAGAGGCTGTACAAATTGGAAATTGTATTCACTGTGTGCTCAAACCAAATAAAGAACTCTGCCTTGACTTGTTTGCCTGACATCTTTCCTTTCTGACTTCTCTGCAGCTGCAGGCTCGGTGCCTCTGTGCAGAGCTGGGCCAGAAAAGAGTCCCAGCAGAGCAGCACTGCCAGGGAGCAGCAGCCCTTCTCCTGCCTGGCCTCCTCTCCCTTCCCTTCCACACTGTCCTGCAGAGCCCTGTGTTGTTGGAGGCCTCAGTGCTCTGGCAGTCGGTGCCAGTCCTGCTGCAGGACTGTCCAGGGACTGCAGGCAGGGACAGCCACGGGCACTGCTGGCACAGAGCTGACCTCTGCAGCAGCACTGCCATCCTGCAGGGGCATCTCCTCAGGCCAGGGCCTCAAAGCTTCCATCTGTTTTCCACTTTGCTCTCCAGGATGTGCCCAACACAACGCCCTGCAGAGGAAAACAGCAGTGACCAGCACAAGGGTGGGAGTGCTCAGGGTGGGGGCACCCAGCAGTGCCCTGGCACAGCCAGCGCCGCTCCCAGCACTGGCCTCTCATCCCAGGCCATTGGGCTTGTTCTTCCCTCCAAGGAGGGACAGCAAATGACCAGCTCAGGAGTCCATGTTTGCACTGCATGGACAAGACATGCCCATGTGTCACGGCTTGGGGCTGGGGGGGTGGAAGGCTTAGACAAAGTTGATGGCAGAAGCCGTCTCGTTGAGCTACCAGGGGCAGAGAGGACCCCCTTGCTTTCTAAATTCCTTCTCAGAGAGGAGCCTGGGGTGGCTGGATCCAATCTCGGGTTCAGATTTTGGTTTCGATTGAAGGAATTCTAGAGGTGTGATTCAATCACTTTGTTCGGTAGGTTTTAGTGATGGCAAATCAGAAATATTTTTATAAAATGAATTATTTATTAAGACAATTGATCAGACAAGTGATAAATGGCCTTAAAGACAATTATTTACTGCACAGTATAAAAGCCAAAACCTTCTAGCAGTATAGTGTAAGATAGGACAGTGCAGTCTATCAAAGTCATTCTATTAAAGTAATTGGATCAAAGCCAGCAAAAAGAAACGATCCTGAAGTAGAGATTGAGGTAACTCACCCCACAATGACAGGGGGTAGTTCTCTCTCTTTCACTTAACCCCTGGGCAGTGACCATGAAGAGCTGTCCCTGCTTCATGGCAGAAGCTCCACAAACTTCAAGGAAGTCTGTGGAAGAATCTGCCACATGACAGTTGGACGGGGCTTTTATAGTTATCAAGGGTTTGACTGCCAGACATATTTGCAGGCCAGGGAGCAGCTTATCTGTCAAATCCTGCTTCAAAAAGCAGGATGTGTGTTTGAAGTTTCATGAAGCATTTTGGGTTTAGCACAATTCAACATTAAAAAGAGCACCTTGGCACCAGCAGTAACTCATCACAGAGAGTGTGCATTGTTTGCATTCTCTGACCATTGTTTAGGTATTGTCAGAGCAGAGCATCCTGCCAGAAATGGCCCCTTGATTCTATGAGGTTCCAAAAACTCTGAGGGTTCCTTTGGTTCCCTGAGGCCCTACGGTGTCACAATGGCTCCTTGATTCCAGGATGTTCCAAAACATCCCAGGGTTCCCTTGGCTCCAAGAGGCTCCCCAGTGTCCCCCCGGCCCCTGGATTCCAGCAGGCCCTGCAGTGTCCCAATGGCCACTGGGTTCCAGGAGCCACAGGAGAGGTGGCCATGTTGTAGAGCCACGAGGAAGGGCTCTGAGCCCCTTTGGGCCCTCTGGGGCCTCCCAGCCCCTGGTTGGGGGGGGGACTGCAAAGACCTGGAACAGTGCTAGACCGGACTAAGTGTCTGTAGTTATGCCAGGAGATGTTTTTCTCCATGGGCACAGAGCAGCAGCCGGCGCTGACCAGAGAAACGGTGGCAGAGAGCCAGGACAGATAAGACCTGAACCGGAGGAGCAACAGAAGCAACATGCAGCACCGCAGAGAATACTCTTGGAAAGGGAGAGAGAGAGAGCCAGTAGCTGAGAGACAGAGTTCTGGGGGTAAGACTGATACCAGACCCCCCCCCAAACTCCTTTGAGATCCCTCTGAGAAAAGAGGGAGATGGACTCCTATTAAGGAGAAGAGTTTTAGACATGCAGCACCGGAGAGAGAGAGAGGAGCTGAGAAGCTCAAAAGATGTCCCGGAGCTGGACCGGGACCGCCAGATGGAATGTGGGGGGAGTTGACCTTGGCTCCCCCCCTTGCACTGCTGCCACGGTGGCAGCCTGAGAGACAGGGCACAGAGGCCCTGCAAGGAGCTGAGTCTCCTGGAGATACCAGACCGTCACGGAGACCCCCCTGTGTCTTCGTGATATGACCGTGGTGATACGACCTTGTCTGGGGTTACGAAGCCCACGGAAGACCCCTCGGTTGGAGGCGATGGGGCCGAGAGAGAGAGGCTTGGATACTCCCTCGTGGATGCTGGCAGAAAGCCAGCCAAAGCTGCTGCATCAATGTGAAGAAGACAGACTGCTGCCTCAGAAGATGCTGCTGTTCAGAGACTGGAAGGGATCTGTCCTTCTTTCCCTCCTGGACTTTTATTTGGAGGGGAGAAGAGATCCGATAATTGTAAATACATATGTCATGGTAGAGATAGTTTGTGATCATGTGTATAATGTGATATGGTATTTATTTGTACAGTCATTGTAATATATTTCCCTTTCCCCCACTTTGAGTCTGGTGTGTTTTGTCTGGAAAAACCCATCTCACATTAGGTTGAGATGTGGGAGGGGGAATGGAGCTAGGGAATTGGATTTTGGGACTATCTCAAACCAGGACACTTTCACACCAGTTGTTCCACCAAAATGCACGTTCATTAAAGAGACAATTCCAAATTACAATAAACCATGTCAGAGACATAATTATGTCATGCTCTGACTGCCAGCGAATTACCCCAATGCCAGCTAAGGAAGGGGTTAATCCCAGGGGCATAACAGCCAATGAAATCTGGCAGACAGACGTTACACATAGAGCTGAATTCGGTAAACTAAAATA
Source organism: Manacus candei (assembly GCF_025592945.1). Taxonomy (NCBI): domain Eukaryota; kingdom Metazoa; phylum Chordata; class Aves; order Passeriformes; family Pipridae; genus Manacus; species Manacus candei. Next base: position 7,934,476 of record NW_026138093.1, on the reverse strand, counting down.
TGTCCATGTTACAGTAGACACACATTCCAGATACATTAATGCAACAGCACACACAGGAGAAAAAGCCAAAGACGTTATCAGACACTGGCTCAGTTGTTTTGCAATCCTAGGAATTCCAAAAACCATAAAACCCGACAATGGCCCTGCTTATTGTTCTGAAAAAATCAAAACATTTCTCACAGATTGGGGGGTACTCCATTCCATAGGAATACCGCATTCACCCACAGGACAAGCGATTGTAGAAAGAGCTCACCATACACTAAAAGAAATGCTTCAAAGACAAAAAAGAGGGGAGTCGGTATATAGCCCCCAGGAACACTTATGGAAAGCGTCATATGTTCTAAATTTCTTAAACTGTAATGATACAGACCATAGCAGGTATGAACGCCAACACAAAACTCAAATACTTTCATCTTCCAAACCACCAGTTATGATCAAAGATCTAATATCTGGGCAATGGTCAGGACCAGTAGATCTCATAACATGGGGAAGGGGATATGCCTGTGTATCCAAGGGTACCAAATTACAATGGGTCCCTTCTAGATGTGTCAGGCCTTATATCAGCCCTCCAGCACAACAGGAACAACCACCAGAAGAAATAAGTGAAGGATTTGGATTAGAAGAAACATGACCAACAATAGTAAACACATCACACAGAAAAAAAAAAAAAGGGGGAAAAGAGATATGGGTCTGTTCCCTATGTGTGTAAATCTACATTAACATTTCTTTAAAACAGGGAGAATCACAAGCAATAAATGATACAACAGAACCAAAAGAAACATATAAACAGTAACCAATACAGAACCAAAAGAAACACATAAACAGTAACCAATACAGAACCAAAACTCCATGAGTCAAACACAATAAAGGGTTTAAGAATGCATATGTAAGGAGAGAATGAAACGGTGACCACCGGAGTATGAATGAGAAAGTTGAGTGTGTGTGTGAACGCAAGTACACTTTACAGCAAGACGTCTTAAACACTACTTCAAACAGCACCACCTCAGACACAACACCTACAACCCAATACATTTCCCTTTTAAATAAAGATGATGCCATTACACAAAGTCACCCTCAGATAAAAGGTTATCCACACCTACAAACCCTGGGTAATTTGAGATTGCTTGAATATTGCACGAACCAATAAAGTTGTAAACAGTTCAATAAAGGCCTTGTGACGATAGGCCCTGTTTTTTATAATTAGTTGAAATAAGATTGGTTATAATAAGAATGTTAAAAATGTATTGTTTCTCAACTTGTTAATAAAAAGAAGGGGGAGATGTGGCAGGAAGACTGTAACAAGGAACCATGGGAGTTGTGGTCTCCCGGGTTCTCAGACAATACTTGATTGTCATTGGTTAGAAGGTCATGGGACATGTTCAGGCGTGGTATTTAAACCTCGGCAGTTTGAATAAACGGTAATTCTGCTCTGGCACTTGTTCGTGTCTGAGTGGGGTTCGTCCCTTGAACAACACCTCAGATAATGGGAGGGAAATGGGGGGTAATGGGGGGGAAATGGGGGATAATGGGACAGTGAGGGGGAAACAGAAGGATATGCGAGGAAATGGGGAAACATGGAAGGAAAATGAGGGGAAATGGGAAGGAAGTGGGGGGAGAATGAGGGGAAATGGGAGGAATGGGGGAAAATGGGCAAAAATGAGAGATAATGGGGAGAATGGGGTAAATAAGGGAAAATGGGCAAAAATGCGAATTAATGGGGAGAATGGGGTAAACGAGGGAAAATGGAGGAATGGAGGAGAGAGAGGGGGAAATGGGAGAGAATGGGGGGAATTTGTGGGAAATGGGGGTTAATGGAGGATAACGGAGGAAAATGGGAAAAAATAGGGGATAATGGGGTAGAAATGGAGGATAATGGGGTAGAAATGGGGGATAATGAGGGCAAATAATGGGGGGAAATGGGGTAAAATGAGGTGAAATGGGGAAGAAAGGGAGAGAAATGGGAGGGTAATGGGGGAGAGTGAGGGGAAAATGGGGAAAATGAGGGGTAATGGGGAAAAATAGGAGATTATGGGGGATGGTAAGGGGGAAATGGGGGATAAGGAAGAAGAAATGTGGGATAATGGGGCATAATGGGGGAAAATGGTGAATAATAGGGAAAAATGTCAGATAATGAGGGAAAATGGGGAATAATAGGGGAGAAATGTGGGATAATGGGGGAAACGGGGAACAATGGGGAAAAATATGGGATAATGGAGGGAAAAGAAGGGATAATGGTTGAAAATGAGGGGAAATGGGTGTCTGAGAGGAAAAGTGGGGATAATGGGGGGAATGGGGGAAATAAGGGAAAATAGGGGATAAGGGGGGAAAATGGGGGAAATGAGGGAAAACGAGGTAATGAGGAAAATGGGGATAATGAGGGAAAATGGGGGAAATGAGGGAAAATGGGGAAAATAGGGGATGAAGAAGGAAAATGGGGGATAATAGGGGAAAAATGGGGGTCACTACAAGACCCCCCTTCCCATCAGACTCTGAGGCATCTCTGCTCTCACCTGCCTCCCCTTGCTGATTAATTAACCACTCGTTAATTACTAACAAGTAACTAACCCCCCAAAACCCACAGAACCCACAGCAGTTTTATTTTGGGAAGGGTCAGCACGGCCTTGTGTCACCAGAGCAGAGCACTGGGGGGGGCCAAGCAGAGCCAGGGGGTCCCAAACCCCTTCCCGGGGGGTCCCACCCCCCTTTTTCGGGGGGTCCCTCAGGGATTTTCCAGCTGGGAATCGCCGGGGAGGGTCCCCACGTCCTGGTAAATGGGTTGGACCCCCCGGGAAATGTCCTCGTACATCGAACACTCGTCCAGGTTCAGCCCCTGAAAACGAGGAAAGGGGGGGATTCGGGTCGGTTTGGGGGGGTTTAGAGAGTGATAGACCCCCCCCCAGCACGATTTTGGGGCGCGGGGGCCCCCAGAACGTCACCTCGTAGAGGTTTTCCTCCTCGCATGTGGTTTTTTCGGGGTGCAGCAGCTGCTCGTTGGCCCAGCGCTTCTGGGGGGGGGGAACAGGGGGCACGGGGGGGTTTGGAGTGGCCAGGGGGGGTTTAGGGGTGGCCAGGGGGGAAAAAAGGGGGCACAGGGAATTTTTGGGGTGGCCAGGGGGGTTTTGAGGGGCACCAGGGGAGATTTAGGGGTGGTGGGGCGGGGAGGTTGGAAGTACAGGGGGGTTTTGGGGTGGCCGGGGGGGTTTTCTGGGGGCACCAGGGGGGATTTAGGGGTGGCCAGGGGGGGAAAAGAGGGCATAGGGGGGTTTTGGGGTGGCCGGGGGGTGTTTGGGGGGGCTCCAGGGGGGTTTTGGGGTGGCCGGGTGGGGTTTGGAGGCACCAAGGAGGAATTAAGGGGTGACAGGGGAAAACTAGGGGTGGCCGGAGGGGGTTGGGGTGGCCAGGGGGGTTTTGGGGGGCACCAGGGGGATTTAGGGGTGGCCAGGGGGGTTTTGGGGGCACCAGGGGGATTTAGGGGTGGCCAGGGGGGGTTGGGTGTCTCTGGGGAGGACTGGGGGGATTTGGGGATGGCAGGAGGAGGTTGGGGGGAACTGGGGGGGATTTGGGGGGAACTGGGATGTACGGGGGGTGTTGAAGGGGTTTTGGGGCATCCAGGGGGGAATTGGGGGTACCAGGGGGGGGTTGGGGGGTTGGGGAGGATTGAGGTTACCCAGGGGGGGATTTTGGGGGACCCGAGGGGCAATTGGTGTCCCCAGGGTCTCAATTAATGTCCCCAATGTCTCAATTGGTGTCCCCAGTGTCCCATTTACGGGACCCAATGTCCCACCTGGTGTCCCCAGTGTCCCAGCTGGTGTCCCCAGTGTCCAAGTTGGTGTCCCCAATGTCCTAATTAGGTGTCCCCAGTGTCCCAGTTGGTGTCCCCAGTGTCCTATTTAGGGGTCCCAAAGTTCCAGTTGGTGTCCCCAGTGTCCCAACTGGGGGTCCCAGTGTCCAATTGGGGGTCCCAGTGACAGAACTGAGGGTCCCAGTGTCCCAGTTGGTGTCCCCCTGTCCCAGTTGTCCCAGTGTCCCAGTTGGGTGTCCCAGTGTCCCAGTTGGGTGTCCCAGTTGTCCCAGTGTCTCAGTTGGTGTCCCAGTGTCCTAGTTGGTGTCTCAGTGTCCCAGTTGGGTGTCCCAGTTGGTGTCCCAGTGTCCTAGTTGGTGTCTCAGTGTCCCAGTTGGGTGTCCCAGTTGGTGTCCCCCTGTCCCAGTTGTCCCAGTGTCCCAGTTGGTGTCCCAGTGTCCCAGTTGGTGTCCCCCTGCCCCAGCTGTCCCAGTTTGTCCCAGTGTCCCACCCTGAGCAGCAGCAGCAGCCCCGGCCCGGCCGAGCAGAGCAGCAGCAGCACCCCCTGCGCCGTCAGGATCCGGTTCTTGGTGCTCTCCCTCAGCGCCAGGAACGGGGCAGGAACCGGCTCTGTGGGAACGGGACTGGGTAACTGGGAGGGACTGGGTTACACTGGGAGGGACTGGGTATACTGGGAGGGAGTGCAGGGCACTGGGTTATACTGGGAGGGCCTGGGCTATGCTGGGAGGGCACTGGGTTATACTGGGAGGGACTGGAGGGCACTGGGTTATGCTGGGAGGGCACTGGGAGGGACTCAAGAGAGATACTGGGAGTGACTGGGACAGACTGGAGTGGGACTGGAGGGCACTGAGAAGGGCTCAAAGGGGTTACTGGGAATAACTGGGATGGACTGGGGGGCACTGCAGGGCACTGGGATGGACTGGGGGGGCTTGTGGTAGCACTAGGTTATACTGGGAGGGGACTGGGATGGACTGGGTTATACTGGGAGGGGACTAGGATGGACTGGGAAAGACCAGTGACTCAGATGAGACCCCCCAGCCCCCTCGATCCCCCCGAGACCCCCAGGACCCTCCCGAAGGTGCTGCAGGGCTGGGGGGCACTGGGATACCCTTGGAGGGGACTGGGATGGAGGGGGTTAAACCGGGAGGGACTGGGCTATACTGGTACCATGCTGGGGGCACCGGGAGGGGCCGAGTGACCCGGGTGAGACCCCCCCACGTCCCCCACTCACCGAGGACCCTGACGAAGGTGCCGCAGCTCTGGGCCGTCTCCCCCCCGGACTCCACGCGGCAGAAGAAGAGCCCGGAGTCGTTGTGGGACAGTTTGGGGAAGGTCAGGGTGGAGCTTCCCCCCCCTTCCTGCACCGCCCGCTCCATCCGGCGGCCCCCCCGGGTGGCCACCACCTCCTGGGGCCAGGGGCAGCTCCGGGGGACCTCCCCGAGCCCGGGGGGACACGCCTGGAGCCAGGTCAGGGCGGTGTCGGGGGGGCCTCGGAAGTGGCACTCGAGGGTCAGGGGGGTCCCCACGGGCCCCTCGCGGGAGGGGGGCCCCCCCACACCCGGAGCCACCCCCGGGGCGGGGCCGGGGAGCAGGAGAGGCTTGGGGGGCTCCCGGTGGTCACGGTCACGGGGGTCGGCGTCTCGGGGGGCTCCGGGGGTCATGCACGGGGTGCAGCCTTCGGGGGGGGTCTGGGAGCACTGGGAGCCTGCGGGGACAGAGGGGGGGTTAGGGGAGGTCACCAGTGCCCCCCAACCCCCATGGAGGGCGACTGACCCTGAGGGGGTCACTGGGGGTCCCTGTCCCTTCTGGGGGGGGTCTTTGGGAGTTCCCAGAACAGTGAGGGGTCTTTGGGGGTCCCCCAGACCCATCTGAAGGTCATTGGGCCCCCCCCAGCCCCTCCCAGTTCCCCCCCTTCCCCCTCCCAGTTTCGGTTCCCTGTCCCAGTTTGGGAACAGGAAATACTGGTTGGGGTGGCGGGGGACATTTTGACACAGGTGTGGGGGACAAAACCTGATGCTGAGACCCCCTGAGACCCCCCAGACCCAAACCCTGAGACCCCCAAACCCAAATGGAGACCTTGGGATCCCCGAGATCCCCAGATCCAAATCCTGAGCCCCTTGGACCCAAACTGAGCCCCCCTGACCCAAACTGAGCCCCCTAGACCCAAACCCTAAGCCTCCCTGACCCAAACTGAGACCCCCAGACCCAAAACCTGAGATCCCCAGAGCCAAACTGAGACCCCCAGACCCAAAACCTGAGCCCCCCAGACCCAAAACCTGAGATCCCCAGAGCCAAACTGAGACCCCCAGACCCAAATCCTGAGCCCCCCAGACCCAAAAGCTGAGATCCCCAGACCCAAACTAAGACCCCCAGACCCAAGGCCCCCAGACCCAAACTGAGGCCTTGGGACCCCTGAGACCCCCAGACCCAAAGCCTGAGACCCCCTGACCCAAGCTGACACCCCAGAGACCCCTCAGACCCAAACTGAGGCCCCCCCACACCAAAACTGAGACCCCCAGACCCAAATCCTACCTGCGAGGAGCAGTGTTATAAGTGATCTAAAGAAATTTGCTGTTCAAATAAGAAAGAGTTAACAAAGTTCTTATATTGTGTTAACTGCTTTGTTGGAATCACAAGTTAGAGTGTTAGGCAATGCCTAACCACAAGTTCTGTAAGCTGCAAACTGATTAACCACAACACGATGATTTAGCACATTGTACCTTGAAGCTGTTTGTTCTAAGCATATTAATGGGGAGCAATACGGAGGGGTCGGCCACGAGGAGTCTGGGTGATCAACCATCATCCTGATGGAAGTTTCCAGAACCACGGCCTAATAGAGACTAATGACTTTAAAATTATTGGTGGACACCCCTCAACAACGGAGATGGCCCGTGAAAGGAGGAACCAACCCAGAGCTGGCCCGCGAAGAGGGAACCAAGCAGGATGCAGCCCATGAAATCTCCACCAATGGACTGATGACATGACTTTGGGGGGGAGGTGGCAAAGGAGGGTAAAATAAGTGCTGTTTTTGTTCCCCCTTGTGGACTGCGGCAGGAACAGGGGTTTCCTCTGGTCGCCCGGATAGCCGTTTTTGCTTGTTTGTGGCATTAAAAAATCTTTTATACCTTGCAACCTAAATTTAAAGCCTCGTTACCTGTCACAAGGTACAGTTGTTGGAGTAGCCTAGGCACTTCTTCGGCAGGAAGAGTTTTCTGTGGTGGCACCTTTTGTCTGACAGGAATCTTCAGTTGGATTCAATATTTAAAAGGAGGGACCGGCCCTTGCAGCGCAGGACTGAAAAAAGGGAACAGCAGCTCTTTCCACCAGGAAAAAAAGTGTGGAACCTTTGGCTTTGAGGTACAGTTGCTGGGGAAGGCTGGGCACTTTGGCAGGAAGAGCTTTCTGTGGTGGCACCTTTTGTCTGGCACGAATCTTCATTTGGAGTAAATTTTTCAGGAGGTGGGACCGGCTATTAAAGTACAGTGCTGAAAAAAGGAAAGAGCAGCTATTTCCCTAAAAAGAAAAAGTCTGGAACCTCTGGCTTCAGGTGTAGTGGGTGCAGTCTGGGCACTTCTTGGGCAGGAAAAACTTTCTGTGGTGGCACCTTTTGTCTGGCAGGAATCTTCAGTTGGAGAAAATTTTTCAGGAGGTGGGACCGGCCATTGCAGCGCAGGGCAGGAAAAAGGGAACAACAGCTCTTTCCACCAGGAAAAAAAGTCTTGAACCTTAGTCTTTCAGGCGTAGTTGTTCAGGCAGTCTGGGCACTTCTCGGGCAGCAAGAGTTTTCTGCGGTGCTACCATTTCTCTGGCAGGAATCTTTAGTTGGATTCAATTTCTCAGAAGGTGGGACCGGCCATTGCAGCGCAGGACTGAAGAAAGGGAACAGTAGCTCTTTCAACCGGGAAAAAAAGTCTGGAAGCTTTGGCTTTGAGGTGCAGTTGTTGGGGCAGGTTGGGCAATTCATGGGCAAGAACAGTTTTCTGTGGTGGCACCTTTTGTCTGGCAGGAATCTTCATTTCGATTCAACGTTCCAAGAGGTGGGACCGGGCGTTACAGCGCAGAGCTGAAAAAAGGGAACAGCAGCCCCTTCCATCAGGAAAAAAAGTCTGGATCCTTTGGCTTCAGGTGTAGTTGGTGGGGCAGCCTGGGAACTTCTTCGGAGAGAAGTGTTTTCTGTGGTGGCACCTTTTGTCTGGCAGGAATCTTCATTTACATCCCATTTTCCTGGAGGTGGCTCCAGCCATTGCAGAGCAGGGCAGAAAAAAGGGAACAGCAGCTCTTTCCACCAGGAAAAAAAGTCTGGAACCTTTGGCTTCTGGTGCAGTTTTTGGGGCAGCCTGGGCAATTCTTGGGCAGGAAGAGTTTTCTGTAGTGGCACCTTTTGTCTGGAATGAATGTTCATTTGGAGTATATTTTTCAGGAGGTGGGACCGGCCATTGCAGAGCAGGGCTGAAAAAAGGGAACAGTAGTTCTATCCCTAAGGAAAAAAAGTCTGGATCCTTTGGCTTCAGGTGTAGTTGGTGGGGTAGCCTGGGCACTTCTTGAGCACCAAGACCTTTCTGTGGTGGCACCTTTTTTCTGGCAGGAATCTTCAGTTGGAGTAAATTTTTCAGGAGGTGGGACCGGCCATTGCAGCACAGGGTTGAAAAAAGGGAACAGCAGCTCTTTCCCTTAAAAAAAAAGTCTGGATCCGTTGGCTTCAGGTGTAATTGGTGCAGCCTGGGTACTTCTTGGGCAGGAAGAGTTTCTGTGGTGGCACCTTTTGTCTGGCAGGAATCTTCATTTACATTAAATTCTCCAGGATGTGGGACTGCCCTCTGCAGCGCAGAGCTGAAAAAAAGGAACAGCAGCTCTTTCCACCAGGAAAAAAAGTCTGGATCCTTTGGCTTCAGGTGTAGTTGGTGCAGCATGTGCACTTCTTGGGCAGGAAGAGTTTTCTGTGGTGGCACCTTTTGTCTGGCAGGAATCTTCATTTGGATTCAATTTTCCAGGAGGTGGGACCAGCCATTGCAGCGCAGGACTGAAAAAAAGGAACAACAGCTCTTTCCACCAGGAAAAAAGTCTGGAGCCTTTGGCTTCAGGTCTGTTTGCTGGGGCAGGCTGGGTACTTCTTGGGCAGGAACAGTTTTCTGTGGTGGCACCTTTTGTCTGGTAGGAATCTTCAGCTGGATTCAATTTTTTAAACGGTGGGACCGACCATTGCAGCGCATGGCTGAGAAAAGGGAACAGCAGCTCTTTCAACAAGGAAAAAAGTCTGGATCCTTTAGCTTTGAGGTGTATTTGGTGGGGTAGATTGGGTACTTCTTGGCCAGGAAGAGTTTCTGTGGTGGCACCTTTTGTCTGGCAGAAATCTTCAGTTGGATTCAATTTTCCAGGAGGTGGGACCGGCCATTGCAGCGCAGGGCTGAAAAAAGGGAACAACAGCTCTTTCCACCAGGAAAAAAGTCTGGATCCTTTGGCTTCAGGTATATTTGGTGGGGTAGCCTAGGCACTTCTTGGGCAGGAAGAGTTTCTGTGGTGGAACCTTTTGTCTGGCAGGAATCTTCAGTTGGATTCAATTTTCCAGGAGGTGGGACCGGCCATTGCAGCGCAGGGCTGAAAAAAGGGAACAGTAGCTCTTTCCCCCGGTAAAAAAAGTCTGGATCCTTTGGTTTCAGGTGCAGTTTTTGGGGCAGCCTGGGCACTTCTTGGGCAGGAAGAGTTTTCTGTGGTGGCACCTTTTGTCTGACAGGAATCTTCAGTTGGATTCAATTTTTCAGGAGGTGGGACCGGCCATTGCAGCGCAGACATGAAAAAAGGGAACAGCAGCTCTTTCCACCAGGAAAAAAAGTCTGGATCCTTTGGTTTTCAGGTGTAGTTGTTGGGGTAGCCTGGGCAATTCTTGGGTAGGAAGAGTTTTCTGTGGTGGCACCTTTTGTCTGACAGGAATCTTCAGCTGGATTCAATTTTTTGAAAGGTGGGACCGGCCTTTGCAGCGCATGGCAGAAAAAAGGGAACAGTAGCTCTTTCCACAAGGAAAAAAAGTCTGGATCCTTTGGCTTTGAGGTGCAGTTGGTGGGACAGCCTGGGCACATCTTGGGCTAGATGAGTTTTCTGTGGTGGCACCTTTTGTCTGGCAGGAATCTTCATTTACACTAAGTTTTCCAGGAGGTGGGACCGGCCATTGCAGTGCAGGGCTGAAAAAAGGGAACAGCAGCTCTTTCCACCAGGAAAAAAAGTCTGGATCCTTTGGTTTCAGGTGCAGTTTTTGGGCAGCCTGGGCACTTCTTGGGCAGGAAGAACTTTCTGTGGTGGCACCTTTTGTCTGGCAGGAATCTTCAGTTGGATTCAATTTTTCAGGAGGTGGGACCGGCCATTGCAGAGCAGGGCTGAAAAAAGGGAACAGCAGCTCTTTCCACAAGGAAAAAAGTCTGGATCCTTTAGCTTTGAGGTGTATTTGGTGGGGTAGATTGGGCACTTCTTGGCCAGGAAGAGTTTCTGTGGTGGCACCTTTTGTCTGGCAGAAATCTTCAGTTGGATTCAATTTTCCAGGAGGTGGGACCGGCCATTGCAGCGCAGGGCTGAAAAAAGGGAACAACAGCTCTTTCCACCAGGAAAAAAGTCTGGATCCTTTGGCTTCAGGTATATTTGGTGGGGTAGCCTGGGCACTTCTTGGGCAGGAAGAGTTTCCTGTGGTGGCACCTTTTGTCTGGCAGGAATCTTCAGTTGGATCCAATTTTTTAAACAGTGGGACTGGCCATTGCAGCGCATGGCTGAGAAAAGGGAACAGCAGCTCTTTCCACAAGGAAAAAAAGTCTGGATTCTTTGGCTTTAAGGTGCAGTTGGTGGGGCAGCCTGGGCACTTCTTGGGCTAGATGAGTATTCTGTGGTGGCAGCTTTTTTCTGGCAGGAATCTTCATTTACAATAAATTTTCCAAGAGGTGGGACCGGCCATTGCAGCGCAGGGCTGAAAAAAGGGAACAGCAGCTCTTTCCCCAAAGAAAAAAAGTCTGGATCCTTTGGCTTTGAGATGCAGTGGGTGGGGCAGGCTGGGCACTTCTTGGGCTAGATGAGTTTTCTGTGGTGGCACCTTTTGTCTGGCAGGAATCTTCATTTACACTAAGTTTTCCAGGAGGTGGGACCGGCCATTGCAGCGCAGGGCTGAAAAAAGGGAACAGCAGCTCTTTTTCCCGGTAAAAAAAGTCTGGATCCTTTGGTTTCAGGTGCAGTTTTTGGGGCAGCCTGGGCACTTCTTGGGCAGGAAGAGTTTTCTGTGGTGGCACCTTTTGTCTGGCAGGAATCTTCAGTTGGATTCAATTTTTCAGGAGGTGGGACCGGCCATTGCAGCGCAGACATGAAAAAAGGGAACAGCAGCTCTTTCCACCAGGAAAAAAAGTCTGGATCCTTTGGTTTTCAGGTGTAGTTGTTGGGGTAGCCTGGGCAATTCTTGGGTAGGAAGAGCTTTATGTGGTGGCACCTTTTGTCTGACAGGAATCTTCAGCTGGATTCAATTTTTTGAAAGGTGGGACCGGCCATTGCAGCGCATGGCAGAAAAAAGGGAACAGTAGCTCTTTCCACAAGGAAAAAAAGTCTGGATCCTTTGGCTTTGAGGTGCAGTTGGTGGGGCAGCCTGGGCACATCTTGGGCTAGATGAGTTTTCTGTGGTGGCACCTTTTGTCTGGCAGGAATCTTCATTTACAATAAACTTTCCAGGAGGTAGGACCGGCCATTGCAGTGCAGGGCTGAAAAAAGGGAACAGCAGTTCTTTCCACCAGGAAAAAAGTCTGGATCCATTGGCTTCAGGTGTAGTTTGTCCAGGCTGGGCACTTCTTGAGTTGCAAGAGCTTTCTGTGGTGGCACCTTTTGTCTGGCAGGAATCTTCAGTTGGATTCAATTTTTCAGGAGGTGGGACCGGCCATTGCAGCGCAGGACTGAAAAAAGGGAACAACAGTTCTTTCCACCAGGAAAAAAGTCTGGATCCTTTGGCTTCAGGTGTATTTGCTGGGGCAGGCTGGGTACTTCTTCGGCAGGAAGAGTTTTCTGTGGTAGCACCTTTTGTCTGGTAGGAATCTTCAGTTGGATTCAATTTTTTAAAAGGTGGGACCGGCCATTGCAGAGCAGGGCTGAAAAAAGGGAACAGCAGCTCTTTCCACCAGGAAAAAAAGTCTGGATCCTTTGGCTTCAGGTGCAGTTGGTGGGGCAGCCTGGGCACTTCTAGGGCAGGAAGAGTTTTCTGTGGTGGCACCTTTTGTCTGGCAGGAATTTTCAGTTGGAGTAAATTTTTCAGGAGGTGGGACCGGTCATTGCAGCGCAGGACTAAAAAAAGGGAACAGTAGCTCTTTCCCCAAAGAAAAAAAGTCTGGATCCTTTGGCTTTGACATGCAGTGGGTGGGGCAGGCTGGGCACTTCTTGGGCTAGATGAGTTTTCTGTGGTGGCACCTTTTGTCTGGCAGGAATCTTCATTTACACTAAGTTTTCCAGGAGGTGGGACCGGCCATTGCAGCGCAGGGCTGAAAAAAGGGAACAGTAGCTCTTTCCCCAGGTAAAAAAAGTCTGGATCCTTTGGTTTTCAGGTGTAGTTGTTGGGGTAGCCTGGGCAATTCTTGGGTAGGAAGAGTTTTCTGTGGTGGCACCTTTTGTCTGACAGGAATCTTCAGCTGGATTCAATTTTTTGAAAGGTGGGACCGGCCATTGCAGCGCATGGCAGAAAAAAGGGAACAGTAGCTCTTTCCACAAGGAAAAAAAGTCTGGATCCTTTGGCTTTGAGGTGCAGTTGGTGGGACAGCCTGGGCACATCTTGGGCTAGATGAGTTTTCTGTGGTGGCACCTTTTGTCTGGCAGGAATCTTCATTTACAATAAACTTTCCAGGAGGTGGGACCGGCCATTGCAGTGCAGGGCTGAAAAAAGGGAACAGCAGCTCTTTCCACCAGGAAAAAAAGTCTGGATCCTTTGGTTTCAGGTGCAGTTTTTGGGGCAGCCTGGGCACTTCTTGGGCAGGAAGAACTTTCTGTGGTGGCACCTTTTGTCTGGCAGGAATCTTCAGCTGGATTCAATTTTTCAAGAGGTGGGACCGGCCATTGCAGCGCAGGACTGAAAAAAGGGAACAACAGCTCTTTCCACCAGGAAAAAGGTCTGGATCCTTTGGCTTCAGGTGTATTTGCTGGGGCAGGCTGGGTACTTCTTGGGCAGGAAGAGTTTTCTGTGGTAGCACCTTTTGTCTGGTAGGAATCTTCAGCTGGATTCAGATTTTTAAAAGGTGGGACCGGCCATTGTAGAGCAGGGCTGAAAAAAGGGAACAGCAGCTCTTTCCCTAAGGAAAAAAAGTCTGGATCCTTTGGCTTCAGGTGCAGTTGGTGGGGCAGCCTGGGCACTTCTAGGGCAGGAAGAGTTTTCTGTGGTGGCACCTTTTGTCTGGCAGGAATCTTCAGTTGGAGTAAATTTTTCAGGAGGTGGGACCGGTCATTGCAGCGCAGGACTAAAAAAAGGGAACAGCAGCTCTTTCCCCAAAGAAAAAAAGGCAGGATCCTTTGGCTTCAGGTGCAGTTTTTGGGGCAGCCTGGGCACTTCTTGGGCAGGAAGAACTTTCTGTGGTGGCACCTTTTGTCTGGCAGGAATCTTCAGTTGGATTCAATTTTTCAGGAGGTGGGACCGACCATTGCAGCGCAGACATGAAAAAAGGGAACAGCAGCTCTTTCCACCAGGAAAAAAAGTCTGGATCCTTTGGTTTTGAGATGCAGTGGGTGAGGTAGCCTGGGCACTTCTTGGGTAGGAAGAGTTTTCTGTGGTGGCACCTTTTGTCTGACAGGAATCTTCAGTTGGATTCAATTTTTTAAACGGTGGGACTGGCCATTGCAGCGCAGGGCTGAAAAAAGGGAACAGCAGCTCTTTCCCTAAGGAAAAAAAGTCTGGATCCCTTGGCTTTGAGATGCAGTGGGTGGGGCAGCCTGGGCACTTCTTGGGCTAGATGAGTTTTCTGTGGTGGCACCTTTTTTCTGGCAGGAATCTTCAGTTGGATCCAATTTTTTAAACGGTGGGACCGGCCATTGCAGTGCAGGGCTGGAAAAAGGGAACAGCAGCTCTTTCCCTAAGGAAAAAAAGTCTGGATCCTTTGGCTTCAGGTGCAGTTGGTGGGGCAGCCTGGGCACTTCTAGGGCAGGAAGAGTTTTCTGTGGTGGCACCTTTTGTCTGGCAGGAATCTTCAGCTGGAGTAAATTTTTCAGGAGGTGGGACCGGTCATTGCAGCGCAGGACTAAAAAAAGGGAACAGCAGCTCTTTCCCCAAAGAAAAAAAGGCAGGATCCTTTGGCTTCAGGTGCAGTTCTTGGGGCAGTCTGGGCACTTTTTGGGCAGCAAGAGATTCCTGTGGGGGCCCCTTTTGTCTGGCAGGAATCTTCAGTTGGATTCAATTTTCCAGGAGGTGGGACCGGCCATTGCAGAGCAGGACTGAAAAAAGGGAACAACAGCTCTTTCCACCAGGAAAAAAAGTCTGGATCCTTTGGTTTTCAAGTGTAGTTGTTGGGGTAGCCTGAGCACTTCTTGGGCAGGAAGAGTTTTCTGTGGGGGCAACTTTTGTCTGGCAGGAATCTTCAGTTGGAGTAAATTTTTCAGGAGGAGGGACCGGCCATTGCAGCACAGGGTTGAAAAAAGGGAACAGCAGCTCTTTCCCTTAAAAAAAAAGTCTGGATCCGTTGGCTTCAGGTGTAATTGGTGCAGCCTGGGTACTTCTTGGGCAGGAAGAGTTTCTGTGGTGGCACCTTTTGTCTGGCAGGAATCTTCATTTGCATTCAATTTTCCAGGATGTGGGACTGCCCTCTGCAGCGCAGAGCTGAAAAAAAGGAACAGCAGCTCTTTCCACCAGGAAAAAAAGTCTGGATCCATTGGCTTCAGGTGTATTTGGTGGCGTAGGCTGGGTACTTTTTGGGCAGGAAGAGTTTCCTGTGGTGGCACCTTTTGTCTGGCAGGAATCTTCAGTTGGATTCAATTTTTCAGGAGGTGGGACCGGCCATTGTAGAGCAGGGCTGAGAAAAGGGAACAGCAGCTCTTTCCACAAGGAAAAAAGTCTGGATCCTTTAGCTTTGAGGTGTATTTGGTGGGGTAGATTTGGCACTTCTTGGCCAGGAAGAGTTTCTGTGGTGGCACCTTTTGTCTGGCAGGAATCTTCAGTTGGATTCAATTTTTCAGGAGGTGGGACCGGCCATTGCAGCGCAGGACTGAAAAAAGGGAACAACAGCTCTTTCCACCAGGAAAAAAGTCTGGATCCTTTGGCTTCAGGTGTATTTGCTGGGGCAGGCTGGGTACTTCTTCGGCAGGAAGAGTTTTCTGTGGTAACACCTTTTGTCTGGTAGGAATCTTCAGTTGGATTCAATTTTTTAAAAGGTGGGACCGGCCATTGCAGAGCAGGGCTGAAAAAAGGGAACAGCAGCTCTTTCCCTAAGGAAAAAAAGTCTGGATCCTTTGGCTTCAGGTGCAGTTGGTGGGGCAGCCTGGGCACTTCTAGGGCAGGAAGAGTTTTCTGTGGTGGCACCTTTTGTCTGGCAGGAATCTTCAGTTGGATTCAATTTTTCAGGAGGTGGGACCGGTCATTGCAGCGCAGGACTAAAAAAAGGGAACAGCAGCTCTTTCCCCAAAGAAAAAAAGTCTGGATCCTTTGGTTTCAGGTGCAGTTTTTGGGGCAGCCTGGGCACTTCTTGGGCAGGAAGAGTTTTCTGTGGTGGCATCTTTTGTCTGGCAGGAATCTTCAGTTGGAGTAAATTTTTCAGGAGGTGGGACCGGTCATTGCAGCGCAGGACTAAAAAAAGGGAACAGCAGCTCTTTCCCCAAAGAAAAAAAGGCAGGATCCTTTGGCTTCAGGTTTAGTTGGTACAGCCTGGGTACTTCTTGGCCAGGAAGAGTTTCTGTGGTGGCACCTTTTGTCTGGCAGGAATCTTCAGTAGGATTCAATTTTCCAGGAGGTGGGACCGGCCATTGCAGCGCAGGACTGAAAAAAGGGAACAACAGCTCTTTCCACCAGGAAAAAAAGTCTGGATCCTTTGGTTTTCAGGTGTAGTTGTTGGGGTAGCCTGGGCAATTCTTGGGTAGGAAGAGCTTTATGTGGTGGCACCTTTTGTCTGACAGGAATCTTCAGCTGGATTCAATTTTTTGAAAGGTGGGACCGGCCATTGCAGCGCATGGCAGAAAAAAGGGAACAGTAGCTCTTTCCACAAGGAAAAAAAGTCTGGATCCTTTGGCTTTGAGGTGCAGTTGGTGGGACAGCCTGGGCACATCTTGGGCTAGATGAGTTTTCTGTGGTGGCACCTTTTGTCTGGCAGGAATCTTCATTTACAATAAACTTTCCAGGAGGTGGGACCGGCCATTGCAGTGCAGGGCTGAAAAAAGGGAACAGCAGCTCTTTCCACCAGGAAAAAAAGTCTGGATCCTTTGGTTTCAGGTGTATTTGCTGGGGCAGGCTGGGTACTTCTTGGGCAGGAAGAGTTTTTAGTGGTAGCACCTTTTGTCTGGTAGGAATCTTCAGCTGGATTCAATTTTTTAAAAGGTGGGACCGGCCATTGCAGAGCAGGGCTGAAAAAAGGGAACAGCAGCTCTTTCCCTAAGGAAAAAAAGTCTGGATCCTTTGGCTTCAGGTGCAGTTGGTGGGGCAGCCTGGGCACTTCTAGGGCAGGAAGAGTTTTCTGTGGTGGCACCTTTTGTCTGGCAGGAATCTTCAGTTGGATTCAATTTTTCAGGAGGTGGGACCGGTCATTGCAGCGCAGGACTAAAAAAAGGGAACAGCAGCTCTTTCCCCAAAGAAAAAAAGGCAGGATCCTTTGGCTTCAGGTGCAGTTTTTGGGGCAGCCTGGGCACTTCTTGGGCAGGAAGAACTTTCTGTGGTGGCACCTTTTGTCTGGCAGGAATCTTCAGTTGGATTCAATTTTTTAAAAGGTGGGACCGGCCATTGCAGCGCAGACATGAAAAAAGGGAACAGCAGCTCATTCCACCAGGAAAAAAAGTCTGGATCCTTTGGTTTTGAGATGCAGTGGGTGAGGTAGCCTGGGCACTTCTTGGGCAGGAAGAGTTTTCTGTGGTGGCACCTTTTGTCTGACAGGAATCTTCAGTTGGATTCAATTTTTTAAATGGTGGGACCGGCCATTGCAGTGCAGGGCTGAAAAAAGGGAACAGCAGCTCTTTCCCTAAGGAAAAAAAGTCTGGATCCTTTGGCTTCAGGTGCAGTTGGTGGGGCAGCCTGGGCACTTCTAGGGCAGGAAGAGTTTTCTGTGGTAGCACCTTTTGTCTGGCAGGAATCTTCAGTTGGAGTAAATTTTTCAGGAGGTGGGACCGGTCATTGCAGCGCAGCACTGAAAAAAGGGAACAGCAGCTCTTTCCCCAAAGAAAAAAAGGCAGGATCCTTTGGCTTCAGGTTTAGTTGGTACAGCCTGGGTACTTCTTGGCCAGGAAGAGTTTCTGTGGTGGCAGCTTTTGTCTGGCAGGAATCTTCAGTTGGATTCAATTTTCCAGGAGGTGGGACCGGCCATTGCAGAGCAGGACTGAAAAAAGGGAACAACAGCTCTTTCCACCAGGAAAAAAAGTCTGGATCCTTTGGTTTTCAAGTGTAGTTGTTGGGGTAGCCTGGGCACTTCTTGGGCAGGAAGAGTTTTCTGTGGTGGCACCTTTTGTCTGGCAGGAATCTTCAGTTGGAGTAAATTTTTCAGGAGGTGGGACCGGCCATTGCAGCACAGGGTTGAAAAAAGGGAACAGCAGCTCTTTCCCTTAAAAAAAAAGTCTGGATCCGTTGGCTTCAGGTGTAATTGGTGCAGCCTGGGTACTTCTTGGGCAGGAAGAGTTTCTGTGGTGGCACCTTTTGTCTGGCAGGAATCTTCATTTACATTAAATTCTCCAGGATGTGGGACTGCCCTCTGCAGCGCAGAGCTGAAAAAAAGGAACAGCAGCTCTTTCCACCAGGAAAAAAAGTCTGGATCCTTTGGCTTCAGGTGTAGTTGGTGCAGCATGTGCACTTCTTGGGCAGGAAGAGTTTTCTGTGGTGGCACCTTTTGTCTGGCAGGAATATTCAGTTGGATTCAATTTTTCAGGAGGTGGGACCGGCCATTGCAGAGCAGGGCTGAAAAAAGGGAACAACAGCTCCTTCCACAAGGAAAAAAAGTCTGGATCCATTGGCTTCAGGTGTATTTGGTGGCGTAGGCTGGGTACTTTTTGGGCAGGAAGAGTTTCCTGTGGTGGCACCTTTTGTCTGGCAGGAATCTTCAGTTGGATTCAATTTTTCAGGAGGTGGGACCAGCCATTTCAGGGCAGGACTGAAAAAAAGGAACAACAGCTCTTTCCACCAGGAAAAAAGTCCGGAGCCTTTGGCTTCAGGTCTGTTTGCTGGGGCAGGCTGGGTACTTCTTGGGCAGGAACAGTTTTCTGTGGTGGCACCTTTTGTCTGGCAGGAATCTTCAGTTGGATTCCATTTTTTAAACGGTGGGACCGGCCATTGCAGCGCATGGCTGAGAAAAGGGAACAGCAGTTCTTTCCACAAGGAAAAAAGTCTGGATCCTTTAGCTTTGAGGTGTATTTGGTGGGGTAGATTGGGCACTTCTTGGCCAGGAAGAGTTTCTGTGGTGGCACCTTTTGTCTGGCAGAAATCTTCAGTTGGATTCAATTTTCCAGGAGGTGGGACCGGCCATTGCAGCGCAGGACTGAAAAAAGGGAACAACAGCTCTTTCCACCAGGAAAAAAGTATGGATCCTTTGGTTTTGAGGTGTAGTCGGTGGGGCAGCCTGGGCACTTCTTGGGCAGGAAGAGTTTCCTGTGGTGGCACCTTTTGTCTGGCAGGAATCTTCATTTACAATAAACTTTCCAGGAGGTGGGACCGGCCATTGCAGTGCAGGGCTGAAAAAAGGGAACAGCAGCTCTTTCCACCAGGAAAAAAGTCTGGATCCATTGGCTTCAGGTGTAGTTTGTCCAGGCTGGGCACTTGTTGAGCTGCAAGAGCTTTCTGTGGTGGCACCTTTTGTCTGGCAGGAATCTTCAGTTGGATTCAATTTTTCAGGAGGTGGGACCGGCCATTGCAGCGCAGGACTGAAAAAAGGGAACAGCAGCTCTTTCCACCAGGAAAAAAGTCTGGATCCTTTGGCTTCAGGTGTATTTGCTGGGGCAGGCTGGGTACTTCTTGGGCAGGAAGAGTTTTCTGTGGTAGCACCTTTTGTCTGGTAGGAATCTTCAGTTGGATTCAATTTTCCAGGAGGTGGGACCGGTCATTGCAGAGCAGGGCTGAAAAAAGGGAACAGCAGCTCTTTCCCTAAGGAAAAAAAGTCTGGATCCTTTGGCTTCAGGTTTAGTTGGTACAGCCTGGGTACTTCTTGGGCAGGAAGAGTTTTCTGTGGTAGCACCTTTTGTCTGGCAGGAATCTTCAGTTGGATTCAATTTTTCAGGAGGTGGGACCGGTCATTGCAGCGCAGGACTAAAAAAAGGGAACAGCAGCTCTTTCCCCAAAGAAAAAAAGGCAGGATCCTTTGGCTTCAGGTTTAGTTGGTACAGCCTGGGTACTTCTTGGCCAGGAAGAGTTTCTGTGGTGGCACCTTTTGTCTAGGAGGAATCTTCATTTGCATTCAATTTTCCAGGAGGTTGGACCGGCCATTGCAGCGCAGGTCTGAAAAAAGAGAACAGCAGCTCTTCACACCAGGAAAAACTCTGGAAGCTTTGGCTTCAGGTGTAGTTTGTGCAGCCTGGGAACTTCTTGGGAAGGAAGAGTTTTCTGTGGTGGCACCTTTTTTCTGGCAGGAATCTTCAGTAGGATTCAGTTTTTAAAAAGGTGGGACTGGAGATTGCAGCGCAGGGCAGAAAAAACGGAACAGCAGCTCTTTCCCTAAGGAAAAAAAGTCTGGATCCTTTGGCTTCAGGAGTAGTTGGTGGGGCAGCCTGGGCACTTCTTGGGCAGCAAGAGTTTTTTGTAGCGGCAAATTTTGTCTGGCAGGAATATTCATTTGGATTAAATTTTTCACGAGGTGGGACCGGCCATTGCAGAGCAGGCCTGAAAAACGGGAACAGCAGCTCTTCACACCAGGAAAAAATCTGGAAGCTTTGGCTTCAGGTGTAGTTTGTGCAGCCTGGGAACTTCTTGGGAAGGAAGAGTTTTTTGTGGCGGCACCTTTTGTCTGGCAGGAATCTTCATTTAGAGTAAATTTTTCAGGAGGTGGGACGAGCCATTGTAGCAGGGCTGAAAAAGGGGAACAGCAGCTCTTTCACCCAGGGAAAAAAGTCTGGATCTTTTGGCGTCAGGTGCAGTTCTTGGGGCAGCCTGGGCACTTCTTGGGGAACAAGAACTTTCTGTGGTGGCACCTTTTGTCTGGCAGGAATCTTCATTTGGATTCAATTTTCCAGGAGGTGGGACCGGCCATTGCAGAGCAGGGCTGAAAAAAGGGAACAGCAGCTCTTTCCACCAGGAAAAAAGTCTGGAAGCTTTGCCTTTGAGGTGAAGTTGGTGGGGCAGCCTGGGCACTTCTGGGGCAGCAAAGACCTTTCTGTGGTGGCACCATTTCTCTGGCAGGAATCTTTAGTTGGATTCAATTTCTCAGGAGGTGGGACCGGCATTACAGAACAGGACTGAAAAAAGGGAACAGCAGCTCTAGCCACCAGGAAAAAATTCTGGAAGCTTTGTCTTTGAGGTGTAGATTTTGGGACAGCCTGGGCACTTCTTGGGCAGCAAAGACCTTTCTGTGGTGGCACCTTTTCTCTGGCAGGAATCTTCATTTGGATTCAATTTTCCAGGAGGTGGGGCCGGCCATTGCAGCGCAGAGCTTAAAAAAGGGAAAAGCAGCTCTTTCCACCAGGAAAAAATCTGGAAGCTTTGACTTCAGGTGTAGTTTGTGCAGCCTGGAAACTTCTTGGGAAGGTAGAGTTTTTTGTGGTAGCACCTTTTCTCTGGCAGGAATCTTCATTTGGATTAAATTTTTTAAAAGGTGGGACCGGGCATTGCAGAGCAGGGTAGAAAAAAGGAACAGCAGCTCTTTCCACCAGGAAAAAAAGTCTGGAAGCTTTGTCATGGAGGTGCAGTTGTTGGGGTAGCCTGGGCACTTCTTGGGCAGGAAGAGCTTTCTGTGGTGGCGCCTTTTGTCTGGCAGGAATCTTCATCTGGAGTAAAGTTTTCTGGAGGTGGGACCGGCCATTGCAGCACAGCACTGAAAAAAGGGAACAGCAGCTCTTTCCACCAGGAAAAAAAGTCTGGATCCTTTGGTTTTGAGGTGTAGTTGGTGGGGCAGCCTGGGCACTTCTGGGGCAGCAAGAGATTCCTGTAGTGGCACCTTTTGTCTAGGAGGAATCTTCATTTGCATTCAATTTTCCAGGAGGTTGGACCGGCCATTGCAGCGCAGGTCTGAAAAAAGAGAACAGCAGCTCTTCACACCAGGAAAAACTCTGGAAGCTTTGGCTTCAGGTGTAGTTTGTGCAGCCTGGGAACTTCTTGGGAAGGAAGAGTTTTTTGTGGCGGCACCTTTTGTCTGGCAGGAATCTTCATTTAGAGTAAATTTTTCAGGAGATGGGACGAGCCATTGTAGCAGGGCTGAAAAAAGGGAACAGCAGCTCTTTCACCCAGGGAAAAAAGTCTGGATCTTTTGGCGTCAGGTGCAGTTCTTGGGGCAGCCTGGGCACTTCTTGGGGAACAAGAACTTTCTGTGGTGGTACCTTTTGTCTGGCAGGAATCTTCATTTGGATTCAATTTTCCAGGAGGTGGGACCGGCCATTGCAGAGCAGGGCTGAAAAAAGGGAACAGCAGCTCTTTCCACCAGGAAAAAAGTCTGGAAGCTTTGCCTTTGAGGTGAAGTTGGTGGGGCAGCCTGGGCACTTCTGGGGCAGCAAAGACCTTTCTGTGGTGGCACCATTTCTCTG
Source organism: Manacus candei (assembly GCF_025592945.1). Taxonomy (NCBI): domain Eukaryota; kingdom Metazoa; phylum Chordata; class Aves; order Passeriformes; family Pipridae; genus Manacus; species Manacus candei. Next base: position 7,912,839 of record NW_026138093.1, on the reverse strand, counting down.
GCAGGAATCTTTAGTTGGATTCAATTTCTCAGGAGGTGGGACCGGCATTACAGAACAGGACTGAAAAAAGGGAACAGCAGCTCTAGCCACCAGGAAAAAATTCTGGAAGCTTTGTCTTTGAGGTGTAGATTTTGGGACAGCCTGGGCACTTCTTGGGTAGCAAAGACCTTTCTGTAGTGGCACCTTTTCTCTGGCAGGAATCTTCATTTGGATTCAATTTTCCAGGAGGTGGGGCCGGCCATTGCAGCGCAGAGCTTAAAAAAGGGAAAAGCAGCTCTTTCCACCAGGAAAAAATCTGGAAGCTTTGACTTCAGGTGTAGTTTGTGCAGCCTGGAAACTTCTTGGGAAGGTAGAGTTTTTTGTGGTAGCACCTTTTGTCTGGCAGGAATCTTCATTTGGATTCAATTTTTTAAAAGGTGGGACCGGTCATTGCAGAGCAGGGTAGAAAAAAGGAACAGCAGCTCTTTCCACAAGGAAAAAAAGTCTGGAAGCTTTGTCATGGAGGTGCAGTTGTTGGGGTAGCCTGGGCACTTCTTGGGCAGGAAGAGCTTTCTGTGGTGGCGCCTTTTGTCTGGCAGGAATCTTCATCTGGAGTAAAGTTTTCTGGAGGTGGGACCGGCCATTGCAGCACAGCACTGAAAAAAGGGAACAGCAGCTCTTTCTACCAGGAAAAAAAGTCTGGATCCTTTGGTTTTGAGGTGTAGTCGGTGGGGCAGCCTGGGCACTTCTTGGGCAGCAAGAGATTCCTGTAGTGGCACCTTTTGTCTAGGAGGAATCTTCATTTGCATTCAATTTTCCAGGAGGTGGGACCGGCCATTGCAGCGCAGGTCTGAAAAAAGGGAACAGCAGCTCTTTCCACCAGGAAAAAATCTGGAAGCTTTAGCTTCAGGTGTAGTTTGTGCAGCCTGGGAACTTCTTGGGAAGGAAGAGTTTTTTGTGGCGTCACCTTTTGTCTGGCAGGAATCTTCATTTAGAGTAAATTTTTCAGGAGGTGGGACAAGCCATTGCAGCAGGGCTGAAAAAAGGGAACAGCAGCTCTTTCCACCAGGGAAAAAAGTCTGGATCTTTTGACGTCAGGTGCAGTTCTTGGGGCAGCCTGGGAACTTCTTGGGCATCAAGACCTTTCTGTGGTGGCACCTTTTGTCTGGCAGGAATCTTCATCTGGAGTAAAGTTTTCTGGAGGTGGGACCGGCCATTGCAGCGCAGGACTGAAAAAAGGGAACAGCAGCTCTTTCCCTGAGGAAAAAAAGTCTGGATCCTTTGGCTTCAGGTGTAGTTGTTGCAGCCTGGGTACTTCTTGGGATAGATGAGTTTTCTGTGGTGGCACCTTTTTTCTGGCAGGAATCTTCAGTAGGATTCAGTTTTTAAAAAGGTGGGACTGGAGATTGCAGCGCAGGGCAGGAAAAACGGAACAGCAGCTCTTTCCCTAAGGAAAAAAAGTCTGGATCCTTTGGCTTCAGGAGTAGTTGGTGGGGCAGCCTGGGCACTTCTTGGGCAGCAAGAGTTTTTTGTAGCGGCAAATTTTGTCTGGCAGGAATATTCATTTGGATTAAATTTTTCACAAGGTGGGACCGGCCATTGCAGAGCAGGCCTGAAAAACGGGAACAGCAGCTCTTCACACCAGGAAAAAATCTGGAAGCTTTGGCTTCAGGTGTAGTTTGTGCAGCCTGGGAACTTCTTGGGAAGGAAGAGTTTTTTGTGGCGGCACCTTTTGTCTGTCAGGAATCTTCATTTAGAGTAAATTTTTCAGGAGGTGGGACGAGCCATTGTAGCAGGGCTGAAAAAAGGGAACAGCAGCTCTTTCACCCAGGGAAAAAAGTCTGGATCTTTTGGCGTCAGGTGCAGTTCTTGGGGCAGCCTGGGCACTTCTTGGGGAACAAGAACTTTCTGTGGTGGCACCTTTTGTCTGGCAGGAATCTTCATTTGCATTCAATTTTTTACAAGGTGGGACTGGCCATTGCAGTGCAGGGCTGAAAAAAGGGAACAGCAGCTCTTTCCCTGAGGAAAAAAAGTCTGGATCCTTTGGTTTTGAGGTGTAGTTGGTGGGGCAGCCTGGGCACTTCTTGGGCAGCAAGAGATTCCTGTGGTGGCACCTTTTGTCTGGCAGGAATCTTCATTTGGAGTAAATTTTCCAGGAGGTGGGACCGGCCATTGAAGAGCAGGTCTGGAAAAAGGGAACTGCAGCTCTTTCCACCAGGAAAAAAGTCTGGAAGCTTTGGCTTCAGGTGAAGTTGGTGGGGCAGCCTGGGCACTTCTGGGGCAGCAAAGACCTTTCTATGGTGGCACCTTTTGTCTGGCAGGAATCTTCATTTGGATTCAATTTTCCAGGAGGTGGGGCCGGCCATTGCAGCGCAGAGCTTAAAAAAGGGAAAAGCAGCTCTTTCCACCAGGAAAAAATCTGGAAGCTTTGACTTCAGGTGTAGTTTGTGCAGCCTGGAAACTTCTTGGGAAGGTAGAGTTTTTTGTGGTAGCACCTTTTGTCTGGCAGGAATCTTCATTTGGATTCAATTTTTTAAAAGGTGGGACCGGTCATTGCAGAGCAGGGTAGAAAAAAGGAACAGCAGCTCTTTCCACAAGGAAAAAAAGTCTGGAAGCTTTGTCATGGAGGTGCAGTTGTTGGGGTAGCCTGGGCACTTCTTGGGCAGGAAGAGCTTTCTGTGGTGGCGCCTTTTGTCTGGCAGGAATCTTCATCTGGAGTAAAGTTTTCTGGAGGTGGGACCGGCCATTGCAGCACAGCACTGAAAAAAGGGAACAGCAGCTCTTTCTACCAGGAAAAAAAGTCTGGATCCTTTGGTTTTGAGGTGTAGTCGGTGGGGCAGCCTGGGTACTTCTTGGGCAGCAAGAGATTCCTGTAGTGGCACCTTTTGTCTAGGAGGAATCTTCATTTGCATTCAATTTTCCAGGAGGTGGGACCGGCCATTGCAGCGCAGGTCTGAAAAAAGGGAACAGCAGCTCTTTCCACCAGGAAAAAATCTGGAAGCTTTGGCTTCAGGTGTAGTTGTTGCAGCCTGGGTACTTCTTGGGATAGATGAGTTTTCTGTGGTGGCACCTTTTTTCTGGCAGGAATCTTCAGTAGGATTCAGTTTTTAAAAAGGTGGGACTGGAGATTGCAGCGCAGGGCAGAAAAAACGGAACAGCAGCTCTTTCCCTAAGGAAAAAATGTCTGGATCCTTTGGCTTCAGGAGTAGTTGGTGGGGCAGCCTGGGCACTTCTTGGGCAGCAAGAGTTTTTTGTAGCGGCAAATTTTGTCTGGCAGGAATATTCATTTGGATTAAATTTTTCACGAGGTGGGACCGGCCATTGCAGAGCAGGCCTGAAAAACGGGAACAGCAGCTCTTCCCACCAGGAAAAAATCTGGAAGCTTTGGCTTCAGGTGTAGTTTGTGCAGCCTGGGAACTTCTTGGGAAGGAAGAGTTTTTTGTGGTGGCACCTTTTGTCTGGCAGGAATCTTCATTTAGAGTAAATTTTTCAGGAGGTGGGACGAGCCATTGTAGCAGGGCTGAAAAAGGGGAACAGCAGCTCTTTCACCCAGGGAAAAAAGTCTGGATCTTTTGGCGTCAGGTGCAGTTCTTGGGGCAGCCTGGGCACTTCTTGGGGAACAAGAACTTTCTGTGGTGGCACCTTTTGTCTGGCAGGAATCTTCATTTGGATTCAATTTTCCAGGAGGTGGGACCGGCCATTGCAGAGCAGGGCTGAAAAAAGGGAACAGCAGCTCTTTCCACCAGGAAAAAAGTCTGGAAGCTTTGCCTTTGAGGTGAAGTTGGTGGGGCAGCCTGGGCACTTCTGGGGCAGCAAAGACCTTTCTGTGGTGGCACCATTTCTCTGGCAGGAATCTTTAGTTGGATTCAATTTCTCAGGAGGTGGGACCGGCATTACAGAACAGGACTGAAAAAAGGGAACAGCAGCTCTAGCCACCAGGAAAAAATTCTGGAAGCTTTGTCTTTGAGGTGTAGATTTTGGGACAGCCTGGGCACTTCTTGGGTAGCAAAGACCTTTCTGTAGTGGCACCTTTTCTCTGGCAGGAATCTTCATTTGGATTCAATTTTCCAGGAGGTGGGGCCGGCCATTGCAGCGCAGAGCTTAAAAAAGGGAAAAGCAGCTCTTTCCACCAGGAAAAAATCTGGAAGCTTTGACTTCAGGTGTAGTTTGTGCAGCCTGGAAACTTCTTGGGAAGGTAGAGTTTTTTGTGGTAGCACCTTTTGTCTGGCAGGAATCTTCATTTGGATTCAATTTTTTAAAAGGTGGGACCGGTCATTGCAGAGCAGGGTAGAAAAAAGGAACAGCAGCTCTTTCCACAAGGAAAAAAAGTCTGGAAGCTTTGTCATGGAGGTGCAGTTGTTGGGGTAGCCTGGGCACTTCTTGGGCAGGAAGAGCTTTCTGTGGTGGCGCCTTTTGTCTGGCAGGAATCTTCATCTGGAGTAAAGTTTTCTGGAGGTGGGACCGGCCATTGCAGCACAGCACTGAAAAAAGGGAACAGCAGCTCTTTCTACCAGGAAAAAAAGTCTGGATCCTTTGGTTTTGAGGTGTAGTCGGTGGGGCAGCCTGGGCACTTCTTGGGCAGCAAGAGATTCCTGTAGTGGCACCTTTTGTCTAGGAGGAATCTTCATTTGCATTCAATTTTCCAGGAGGTGGGACCGGCCATTGCAGCGCAGGTCTGAAAAAAGGGAACAGCAGCTCTTTCCACCAGGAAAAAATCTGGAAGCTTTAGCTTCAGGTGTAGTTTGTGCAGCCTGGGAACTTCTTGGGAAGGAAGAGTTTTTTGTGGCGTCACCTTTTGTCTGGCAGGAATCTTCATTTAGAGTAAATTTTTCAGGAGGTGGGACAAGCCATTGCAGCAGGGCTGAAAAAAGGGAACAGCAGCTCTTTCCACCAGGGAAAAAAGTCTGGATCTTTTGACGTCAGGTGCAGTTCTTGGGGCAGCCTGGGAACTTCTTGGGCATCAAGACCTTTCTGTGGTGGCACCTTTTGTCTGGCAGGAATCTTCATCTGGAGTAAAGTTTTCTGGAGGTGGGACCGGCCATTGCAGCGCAGGACTGAAAAAAGGGAACAGCAGCTCTTTCCCTGAGGAAAAAAAGTCTGGATCCTTTGGCTTCAGGTGTAGTTGTTGCAGCCTGGGTACTTCTTGGGATAGATGAGTTTTCTGTGGTGGCACCTTTTGTCTGTCAGGAATCTTCATTTAGAGTAAATTTTTCAGGAGGTGGGACGAGCCATTGTAGCAGGGCTGAAAAAGGGGAACAGCAGCTCTTTCACCCAGGGAAAAAAGTCTGGATCTTTTGGCGTCAGGTGCAGTTCTTGGGGCAGCCTGGGCACTTCTTGGGGAACAAGAACTTTCTTTGGTGGCACCTTTTGTCTGGCAGGAATCTTCATTTGCATTCAATTTTTTACAAGGTGGGACTGGCCATTGCAGTGCAGGGCTGAAAAAAGGGAACAGCAGCTCTTTCCCTGAGGAAAAAAAGTCTGGATCCTTTGGTTTTGAGGTGTAGTTGGTGGGGCAGCCTGGGCACTTCTTGGGCAGCAAGAGATTCCTGTGGTGGCACCTTTTGTCTGGCAGGAATCTTTATTTGGAGTAAATTTTCCAGGAGGTGGGACCGGCCATTGAAGAGCAGGTCTGGAAAAAGGGAACTGCAGCTCTTCCCACCAGGAAAAAAGTCTGGAAGCTTTGGCTTCAGGTGAAGTTGGTGGGGCAGCCTGGGCACTTCTGGGGCAGCAAAGACCTTTCTATGGTGGCACCTTTTGTCTGGCAGGAATCTTCATTTGGAGTAAAGTTTTCTGGAGGTGGGACCGGCCATTGAAGAACAGGCTTGAAAAAAGGGAACAGCAGCTCTTTCTACCGGGAAAAAAAGTCTGAATCCTTTGGCTTCAGGTGCAGTTCTTGGGGCAGTCTGGGCACTTTTTGGGCAGCAAGAGATTCCTGTGGGGGCCCCTTTTGTCTGGCAGGAATCTTCAGTCGGATTCAATTTTCCAGGAGGTGGGACCGGCCATTGCAGCGCAGGACTGAAAAAAGGGAACAGCAGCTCTTTCCCTGAGGAAAAAAAGTCTGGATCCTTTGGCTTCAGGTGTAGTTGTTGCAGCCTGGGTACTTCTTGGGATAGATGAGTTTTCTGTGGTGGCACCTTTTTTCTGGCAGGAATCTTCAGTAGGATTCAGTTTTTAAAAAGGTGGGACTGGAGATTGCAGCGCAGGGCAGAAAAAACGGAACAGCAGCTCTTTCCCTAAGGAAAAAAAGTCTGGATCCTTTGGCTTCAGGAGTAGTTGGTGGGGCAGCCTGGGCACTTCTTCGGCAGCAAGAGTTTTTTGTAGTGGCAAATTTTGTCTGGCAGGAATATTCATTTGGATTAAATTTTTCACGAGGTGGGACCGGCCATTGCAGAGCAGGCCTGAAAAACGGGAACAGCAGCTCTTCACACCAGGAAAAAATCTGGAAGCTTTGGCTTCAGGTGTAGTTTGTGCAGCCTGGGAACTTCTTGGGAAGGAAGAGTTTTTTGTGGCGGCACCTTTTGTCTGGCAGGAATCTTCATTTAGAGTAAATTTTTCAGGAGGTGGGACGAGCCATTGTAGCAGGGCTGAAAAAGGGGAACAGCAGCTCTTTCCACCAGGGAAAAAAGTCTGGATCTTTTGGCGTCAGGTGCAGTTCTTGGGGCAGCCTGGGCACTTCTTGGGGAACAAGAACTTTCTGTGGTGGCCCCTTTTGTCTGGCAGGAATCTTCATTTGGATTCAATTTTCCAGGAGGTGGGACCGGCCATTGCAGAGCAGGGCTGAAAAAAGGGAACAGCAGCTCTTTCCACCAGGAAAAAAGTCTGGAAGCTTTGCCTTTGAGGTGAAGTTGGTGGGGCAGCCTGGGCACTTCTGGGGCAGCAAAGACCTTTCTGTGGTGGCACCATTTCTCTGGCAGGAATCTTTAGTTGGATTCAATTTCTCAGGAGGTGGGACCGGCATTACAGAACAGGACTGAAAAAAGGGAACAGCAGCTCTAGCCACCAGGAAAAAATTCTGGAAGCTTTGTCTTTGAGGTGTAGATTTTGGGACAGCCTGGGCACTTCTTGGGTAGCAAAGACCTTTCTGTAGTGGCACCTTTTCTCTGGCAGGAATCTTCATTTGGATTCAATTTTCCAGGAGGTGGGGCCGGGCATTGCAGCGCAGAGCTTAAAAAAGGGAAAAGCAGCTCTTTCCACCAGGAAAAAATCTGGAAGCTTTGACTTCAGGTGTAGTTTGTGCAGCCTGGAAACTTCTTGGGAAGGTAGAGTTTTTTGTGGTAGCACCTTTTGTCTGGCAGGAATCTTCATTTGGATTCAATTTTTTAAAAGGTGGGACCGGTCATTGCAGAGCAGGGTAGAAAAAAGGAACAGCAGCTCTTTCCACCAGGAAAAAAAGTCTGGAAGCTTTGTCATGGAGGTGCAGTTGTTGGGGTAGCCTGGGCACTTCTTGGGCAGGAAGAGCTTTCTGTGGTGGCGCCTTTTGTCTGGCAGGAATCTTCATCTGGAGTAAAGTTTTCTGGAGGTGGGACCGGCCATTGCAGCACAGCACTGAAAAAAGGGAACAGCAGCTCTTTCTACCAGGAAAAAAAGTCTGGATCCTTTGGTTTTGAGATGTAGTTGGTGGGGCAGCCTGGGCACTTCTTGGGCAGCAAGAGATTCCTGTGGTGGCACCTTTTGTCTGGCAGGAATCTTCATTTGCATTCAATTTTCCAGGAGGTGGGACCGGCCATTGAAGAGCAGGTCTGGAAAAAGGGAACTGCAGCTCTTTCCACCAGGAAAAAAGTCTGGAAGCTTTGGCTTCAGGTGAAGTTGGTGAAGCAGCCTGGGCACTTCTGGGGCAGCAAAGACCTTTCGATGGTGGCACCTTTTGTCTGGCAGGAATCTTCATTTGGAGCAAAGTTTTCTGGAGGTGGGACCGGCCATTGAAGAACAGGCTTGAAAAAAGGGAACAGCAGCTCTTTCTACCGGGAAAAAAAGTCTGAATCCTTTGGCTTCAGGTGCAGTTCTTGGGGCAGTCTGGGCACTTTTTGGGCAGCAAGAGATTCCTGTGGGGGCCCCTTTTGTCTGGCAGGAATCTTCAGTCGGATTCAATTTTCCAGGAGGTGGGACCGGCCATTGCAGCGCAGGACTGAAAAAAGGGAACAGCAGCTCTTTCCCTGAGGAAAAAAAGTCTGGATCCTTTGGCTTCAGGTGTAGTTGTTGCAGCCTGGGTACTTCTTGGGATAGATGAGTTTTCTGTGGTGGCACCTTTTTTCTGGCAGGAATCTTCAGTAGGATTCAGTTTTTAAAAAGGTGGGACTGGAGATTGCAGCGCAGGGCAGAAAAAACGGAACAGCAGCTCTTTCCCTAAGGAAAAAAAGTCTGGATCCTTTGGCTTCAGGAGTAGTTGGTGGGGCAGCCTGGGCACTTCTTGGGCAGCAAGAGTTTTTTGTAGCGGCAAATTTTGTCTGGCAGGAATATTCATTTGGATTAAATTTTTCACGAGGTGGGACCGGCCATTGCAGAGCAGGCCTGAAAAACGGGAACAGCAGCTCTTCACACCAGGAAAAAATCTGGAAGCTTTGGCTTCAGGTGTAGTTTGTGCAGCCTGGGAACTTCTTGGGAAGGAAGAGTTTTTTGTGGCGGCACCTTTTGTCTGGCAGGAATCTTCATTTAGAGTAAATTTTTCAGGAGGTGGGACGAGCCATTGTAGCAGGGCTGAAAAAGGGGAACAGCAGCTCTTTCCACCAGGGAAAAAAGTCTGGATCTTTTGGCGTCAGGTGCAGTTCTTGGGGCAGCATGGGCACTTCTTGGGGAACAAGAACTTTCTGTGGTGGCCCCTTTTGTCTGGCAGGAATCTTCATTTGGATTCAATTTTCCAGGAGGTGGGACCGGCCATTGCAGAGCAGGGCTGAAAAAAGGGAACAGCAGCTCTTTCCACCAGGAAAAAAGTCTGGAAGCTTTGCCTTTGAGGTGAAGTTGGTGGGGCAGCCTGGGCACTTCTGGGGCAGCAAAGACCTTTCTGTGGTGGCACCATTTCTCTGGCAGGAATCTTTAGTTGGATTCAATTTCTCAGGAGGTGGGACCGGCATTACAGAACAGGACTGAAAAAAGGGAACAGCAGCTCTAGCCACCAGGAAAAAATTCTGGAAGCTTTGTCTTTGAGGTGTAGATTTTGGGACAGCCTGGGCACTTCTTGGGCAGCAAAGACCTTTCTGTAGTGGCACCTTTTCTCTGAAAGGAATCTTCATTTGGATTCAATTTTCCAGGAGGTGGGGCCGGCCATTGCAGCGCAGAGCTTAAAAAAGGGAAAAGCAGCTCTTTCCACCAGGAAAAAATCTGGAAGCTTTGACTTCAGGTGTAGTTTGTGCAGCCTGGAAACTTCTTGGGAAGGTAGAGTTTTTTGTGGTAGCACCTTTTGTCTGGCAGGAATCTTCATTTGGATTCAATTTTTTAAAAGGTGGGACCGGTCATTGCAGAGCAGGGTAGAAAAAAGGAACAGCAGCTCTTTCCCTAAGGAAAAAAAGTCTGGAAGCTTTGTCATGGAGGTGCAGTTGTTGGGGTAGCCTGGGCACTTCTTGGGCAGGAAGAGCTTTCTGTGGTGGTGCCTTTTGTCTGGCAGGAATCTTCATCTGGAGTAAAGTTTTCTGGAGGTGGGACCGGCCATTGCAGCACAGCACTGAAAAAAGGGAACAGCAGCTCTTTCTACCAGGAAAAAATCTGGAAGCTTTGGCTTCAGGTGTAGTTTGTGCAGCCTGGGAACTTCTTGGGAAGGAAGAGTTTTTTGTGGCGGCACCTTTTGTCTGGCAGGAATCTTCATTTAGAGGAAATTTTTCAGGAGGTGGGACCAGCCATTGCAGCAGGGCTGAAAAAAGGGAACAGCAGCTCTTTCCACCAGGGAAAAAAGTCTGGATCTTTTGACGTCAGGTGCAGTTCTTGGGGCAGCCTGGGCACTTCTTGGGCATCAAGACCTTTCTGTGGTGGCACCTTTTGTCTGGCAGGAATCTTCATCTGGAGTAAAGTTTTCTGGAGGTGGGACCGGCCATTGCAGCACAGGACTGCAAAAAGGGAACAGCAGCTCTTTCTACCAGGAAAAAATCTGGATCCTTTGGCTACAGGTGTAGTTAGTGCAGCCTGGGTACTTCTTGGGCAGGAAGAGTTTTCTGTGGTGGCACCTTTTTTCTGGCAGGAATCTTCAGTAGGATTCAATTTTCCAGGAGGTGGGACCGGCCATTGCAGCGCAGGACTGAAAAAAGGGAACAGCAGCTCTTTCCCTGAGGAAAAAAAGTCTGGATCCTTTGGCTTCAGGTGTAGTTGTTGCAGCCTGGGTACTTCTTGGGATAGATGAGTTTTCTGTGGTGGCACCTTTTTTCTGGCAGGAATCTTCAGTAGGATTCAGTTTTTAAAAAGGTGGGACTGGAGATTGCAGCGCAGGGCAGAAAAAACGGAACAGCAGCTCTTTCCCTAAGGAAAAAAAGTCTGGATCCTTTGGCTTCAGGAGTAGTTGGTGGGGCAGCCTGGGCACTTCTTGGGCAGCAAGAGTTTTTTGTAGTGGCAAATTTTGTCTGGCAGGAATATTCATTTGGATTAAATTTTTCACGAGGTGGGACCGGCCATTGCAGAGCAGGCCTGAAAAACGGGAACAGCAGCTCTTCACACCAGGAAAAAATCTGGAAGCTTTGGCTTCAGGTGTAGTTTGTGCAGCCTGGGAACTTCTTGGGAAGGAAGAGTTTTTTGTGGCGGCACCTTTTGTCTGGCAGGAATCTTCATTTAGAGTAAATTTTTCAGGAGGTGGGACGAGCCATTGTAGCAGGGCTGAAAAAGGGGAACAGCAGCTCTTTCACCCAGGGAAAAAAGTCTGGATCTTTTGGCGTCAGGTGCAGTTCTTGGGGCAGCCTGGGCACTTCTTGGGGAACAAGAACTTTCTGTGGTGGCACCTTTTGTCTGGCAGGAATCTTCATTTGCATTCAATTTTTTACAAGGTGGGACTGGCCATTGCAGAGCAGGGCTGAAAAAAGGGAACAGCAGCTCTTTCCCTGAGGAAAAAAAGTCTGGATCCTTTGGTTTTGAGGTGTAGTTGGTGGGGCAGCCTGGGCACTTCTTGGGCAGCAAGAGATTCCTGTGGTGGCACCTTTTGTCTGGTAGGAATCTTTATTTGGAGTAAATTTTCCAGGAGGTGGGACCGGCCATTGAAGAGCAGGTCTGGAAAAAGGGAACTGCAGCTCTTTCCACCAGGAAAAAAGTCTGGAAGCTTTGGCTTCAGGTGAAGTTGGTGAAGCAGCCTGGGCACTTCTGGGGCAGCAAAGACCTTTCGATGGTGGCACCTTTTGTCTGGCAGGAATCTTCATTTGGAGCAAAGTTTTCTGGAGGTGGGACCGGCCATTGAAGAACAGGCTTGAAAAAAGGGAACAGCAGCTCTTTCTACCGGGAAAAAAAGTCTGAATCCTTTGGCTTCAGGTGCAGTTCTTGGGGCAGTCTGGGCACTTTTTGGGCAGCAAGAGATTCCTGTGGGGGCCCCTTTTGTCTGGCAGGAATCTTCAGTCGGATTCAATTTTCCAGGAGGTGGGACCGGCCATTGCAGCGCAGGACTGAAAAAAGGGAACAGCAGCTCTTTCCCTGAGGAAAAAAAGTCTGGATCCTTTGGCTTCAGGTGTAGTTGTTGCAGCCTGGGTACTTCTTGGGATAGATGAGTTTTCTGTGGTGGCACCTTTTTTCTGGCAGGAATCTTCAGTAGGATTCAGTTTTTAAAAAGGTGGGACTGGAGATTGCAGCGCAGGGCAGAAAAAACGGAACAGCAGCTCTTTCCCTAAGGAAAAAAAGTCTGGATCCTTTGGCTTCAGGAGTAGTTGGTGGGGCAGCCTGGGCACTTCTTGGGCAGCAAGAGTTTTTTGTAGCGGCAAATTTTGTCTGGCAGGAATATTCATTTGGATTAAATTTTTCACAAGGTGGGACCGGCCATTGCAGAGCAGGCCTGAAAAACGGGAACAGCAGCTCTTCACACCAGGAAAAAATCTGGAAGCTTTGGCTTCAGGTGTAGTTTGTGCAGCCTGGGAACTTCTTGGGAAGGAAGAGTTTTTTGTGGCGGCACCTTTTGTCTGTCAGGAATCTTCATTTAGAGTAAATTTTTCAGGAGGTGGGACGAGCCATTGTAGCAGGGCTGAAAAAAGGGAACAGCAGCTCTTTCACCCAGGGAAAAAAGTCTGGATCTTTTGGCGTCAGGTGCAGTTCTTGGGGCAGCCTGGGCACTTCTTGGGGAACAAGAACTTTCTGTGGTGGCACCTTTTGTCTGGCAGGAATCTTCATTTGCATTCAATTTTTTACAAGGTGGGACTGGCCATTGCAGAGCAGGGCTGAAAAAAGGGAACAGCAGCTCTTTCCCTGAGGAAAAAAAGTCTGGATCCTTTGGTTTTGAGGTGTAGTTGGTGAGGCAGCCTGGGCACTTCTTGGGCAGCAAGAGATTCCTGTGGTGGCACCTTTTGTCTGGTAGGAATCTTTATTTGGAGTAAATTTTCCAGGAGGTGGGACCGGCCATTGAAGAGCAGGTCTGGAAAAAGGGAACTGCAGCTCTTTCCACCAGGAAAAAAGTCTGGAAGCTTTGGCTTCAGGTGAAGTTGGTGAAGCAGCCTGGGCACTTCTGGGGCAGCAAAGACCTTTCGATGGTGGCACCTTTTGTCTGGCAGGAATCTTCATTTGGAGCAAAGTTTTCTGGAGGTGGGACCGGCCATTGAAGAACAGGCTTGAAAAAAGGGAACAGCAGCTCTTTCTACCGGGAAAAAAAGTCTGAATCCTTTGGCTTCAGGTGCAGTTCTTGGGGCAGTCTGGGCACTTTTTGGGCAGCAAGAGATTCCTGTGGGGGCCCCTTTTGTCTGGCAGGAATCTTCAGTCGGATTCAATTTTCCAGGAGGTGGGACCGGCCATTGCAGCGCAGGACTGAAAAAAGGGAACAGCAGCTCTTTCCCTGAGGAAAAAAAGTCTGGATCCTTTGGCTTCAGGTGTAGTTGTTGCAGCCTGGGTATTTCTTGGGATAGATGAGTTTTCTGTGGTGGCACCTTTTTTCTGGCAGGAATCTTCAGTAGGATTCAGTTTTTAAAAAGGTGGGACTGGAGATTGCAGCGCAGGGCAGAAAAAACGGAACAGCAGCTCTTTCCCTAAGGAAAAAAAGTCTGGATCCTTTGGCTTCAGGAGTAGTTGGTGGGGCAGCCTGGGCACTTCTTGGGCAGCAAGAGTTTTTTGTAGCGGCAAATTTTGTCTGGCAGGAATATTCATTTGGATTAAATTTTTCACAAGGTGGGACCGGCCATTGCAGAGCAGGCCTGAAAAACGGGAACAGCAGCTCTTCACACCAGGAAAAAATCTGGAAGCTTTGGCTTCAGGTGTAGTTTGTGCAGCCTGGGAACTTCTTGGGAAGGAAGAGTTTTTTGTGGCGGCACCTTTTGTCTGGCAGGAATCTTCATTTAGAGTAAATTTTTCAGGAGGTGGGACGAGCCATTGTAGCAGGGCTGAAAAAAGGGAACAGCAGCTCTTTCACCCAGGGAAAAAAGTCTGGATCTTTTGGCGTCAGGTGCAGTTCTTGGGGCAGCCTGGGCACTTCTTGGGGAACAAGAACTTTCTGTGGTGGCACCTTTTGTCTGGCAGGAATCTTCATTTGCATTCAATTTTTTACAAGGTGGGACTGGCCATTGCAGAGCAGGGCTGAAAAAAGGGAACAGCAGCCCTTTCCCTGAGGAAAAAAAGTCTGGATCCTTTGGTTTTGAGGTGTAGTTGGTGAGGCAGCCTGGGCACTTCTTGGGCAGCAAGAGATTCCTGTGGTGGCACCTTTTGTCTGGTAGGAATCTTTATTTGGAGTAAATTTTCCAGGAGGTGGGACCGGCCATTGAAGAGCAGGTCTGGAAAAAGGGAACTGCAGCTCTTTCCACCAGGAAAAAAGTCTGGAAGCTTTGGCTTCAGGTGAAGTTGGTGAAGCAGCCTGGGCACTTCTGGGGCAGCAAAGACCTTTCGATGGTGGCACCTTTTGTCTGGCAGGAATCTTCATTTGGAGCAAAGTTTTCTGGAGGTGGGACCGGCCATTGAAGAACAGGCTTGAAAAAAGGGAACAGCAGCTCTTTCTACCGGGAAAAAAAGTCTGAATCCTTTGGCTTCAGGTGCAGTTCTTGGGGCAGTCTGGGCACTTTTTGGGCAGCAAGAGATTCCTGTGGGGGCCCCTTTTGTCTGGCAGGAATCTTCAGTCGGATTCAATTTTCCAGGAGGTGGGACCGGCCATTGCAGCGCAGGACTGAAAAAAGGGAACAGCAGCTCTTTCCCTGAGGAAAAAAAGTCTGGATCCTTTGGCTTCAGGTGTAGTTGTTGCAGCCTGGGTACTTCTTGGGATAGATGAGTTTTCTGTGGTGGCACCTTTTTTCTGGCAGGAATCTTCAGTAGGATTCAGTTTTTAAAAAGGTGGGACTGGAGATTGCAGCGCAGGGCAGAAAAAACGGAACAGCAGCTCTTTCCCTAAGGAAAAAAAGTCTGGATCCTTTGGCTTCAGGAGTAGTTGGTGGGGCAGCCTGGGCACTTCTTGGGCAGCAAGAGTTTTTTGTAGCGGCAAATTTTGTCTGGCAGGAATATTCATTTGGATTAAATTTTTCACGAGGTGGGACCGGCCATTGCAGAGCAGGCCTGAAAAACGGGAACAGCAGCTCTTCACACCAGGAAAAAATCTGGAAGCTTTGGCTTCAGGTGTAGTTTGTGCAGCCTGGGAACTTCTTGGGAAGGAAGAGTTTTTTGTGGCGGCACCTTTTGTCTGGCAGGAATCTTCATTTAGAGTAAATTTTTCAGGAGGTGGGACGAGCCATTGTAGCAGGGCTGAAAAAGGGGAACAGCAGCTCTTTCACCCAGGGAAAAAAGTCTGGATCTTTTGGCGTCAGGTGCAGTTCTTGGGGCAGCCTGGGCACTTCTTGGGGAACAAGAACTTTCTGTGGTGGCCCCTTTTGTCTGGCAGGAATCTTCATTTGGATTCAATTTTCCAGGAGGTGGGACCGGCCATTGCAGAGCAGGGCTGAAAAAAGGGAACAGCAGCTCTTTCCACCAGGAAAAAAGTCTGGAAGCTTTGCCTTTGAGGTGAAGTTGGTGGGGCAGCCTGGGCACTTCTGGGGCAGCAAAGACCTTTCTGTGGTGGCACCATTTCTCTGGCAGGAATCTTTAGTTGGATTCAATTTCTCTGGAGGTGGGACCGGCATTACAGAACAGGACTGAAAAAAGGGAACAGCAGCTCTAGCCACCAGGAAAAAATTCTGGAAGCTTTGTCTTTGAGGTGTAGATTTTGGGACAGCCTGGGCACTTCTTGGGCAGCAAAGACCTTTCTGTAGTGGCACCTTTTCTCTGGCAGGAATCTTCATTTGGATTCAATTTTCCAGGAGGTGGGGCCGGCCATTGCAGCGCAGAGCTTAAAAAAGGGAAAAGCAGCTCTTTCCACCAGGAAAAAATCTGGAAGCTTTGACTTCAGGTGTAGTTTGTGCAGCCTGGAAACTTCTTGGGAAGGTAGAGTTTTTTGTGGTAGCACCTTTTGTCTGGCAGGAATCTTCATTTGGATTCAATTTTTTAAAAGGTGGGACCGGTCATTGCAGAGCAGGGTAGAAAAAAGGAACAGCAGCTCTTTCCACCAGGAAAAAAAGTCTGGAAGCTTTGTCATGGAGGTGCAGTTGTTGGGGTAGCCTGGGCACTTCTTGGGCAGGAAGAGCTTTCTGTGGTGGTGCCTTTTGTCTGGCAGGAATCTTCATCTGGAGTAAAGTTTTCTGGAGGTGGGACCGGCCATTGCAGCACAGCACTGAAAACAGGGAACAGCAGCTCTTTCTACCAGGAAAAAATCTGGAAGCTTTGGCTTCAGGTGTAGTTTGTGCAGCCTGGGAACTTCTTGGGAAGGAAGAGTTTTTTGTGGCGGCACCTTTTGTCTGGCAGGAATCTTCATTTAGAGGAAATTTTTCAGGAGGTGGGACAAGCCATTGCAGCAGGGCTGAAAAAAGGGAACAGCAGCTCTTTCCACCAGGGAAAAAAGTCTGGATCTTTTGACGTCAGGTGCAGTTCTTGGGGCAGCCTGGGCACTTCTTGGGCATCAAGACCTTTCTGTGGTGGCACCTTTTGTCTGGCAGGAATCTTCATCTGGAGTAAAGTTTTCTGGAGGTGGGACCGGCCATTGCAGCACAGGACTGCAAAAAGGGAACAGCAGCTCTTTCTACCAGGAAAAAATCTGGATCCTTTGGCTACAGGTGTAGTTAGTGCAGCCTGGGTACTTCTTGGGCAGGAAGAGTTTTCTGTGGTGGCACCTTTTTTCTGGCAGGAATCTTCAGTAGGATTCAATTTTCCAGGAGGTGGGACCGGCCATTGCAGCGCAGGACTGAAAAAAGGGAACAGCAGCTCTTTCCCTGAGGAAAAAAAGTCTGGATCCTTTGGCTTCAGGTGTAGTTGTTGCAGCCTGGGTACTTCTTGGGATAGATGAGTTTTCTGTGGTGGCACCTTTTTTCTGGCAGGAATCTTCAGTAGGATTCAGTTTTTAAAAAGGTGGGACTGGAGATTGCAGCGCAGGGCAGAAAAAACGGAACAGCAGCTCTTTCCCTAAGGAAAAAAAGTCTGGATCCTTTGGCTTCAGGAGTAGTTGGTGGGGCAGCCTGGGCACTTCTTGGGCAGGAAGAGTTTTTTGTAGTGGCAAATTTTGTCTGGCAGGAATATTCATTTGGATTAAATTTTTCACGAGGTGGGACCGGCCATTGCAGAGCAGGCCTGAAAAACGGGAACAGCAGCTCTTCACACCAGGAAAAAATCTGGAAGCTTTGGCTTCAGGTGTAGTTTGTGCAGCCTGGGAACTTCTTGGGAAGGAAGAGTTTTTTGTGGCGGCACCTTTTGTCTGGCAGGAATCTTCATTTAGAGTAAATTTTTCAGGAGGTGGGACGAGCCATTGTAGCAGGGCTGAAAAAAGGGAACAGCAGCTCTTTCACCCAGGGAAAAAAGTCTGGATCTTTTGGCGTCAGGTGCAGTTCTTGGGGCAGCCTGGGCACTTCTTGGGGAACAAGAACTTTCTGTGGTGGCACCTTTCGTCTGGCAGGAATCTTCATTTGCATTCAATTTTTTACAAGGTGGGACTGGCCATTGCAGAGCAGGGCTGAAAAAAGGGAACAGCAGCCCTTTCCCTGAGGAAAAAAAGTCTGGATCCTTTGGTTTTGAGGTGTAGTTGGTGGGGCAGCCTGGGTACCTCTTGGGCAGCAAGAGATTCCTGTGGTGGCACCTTTTGTCTGGCAGGAATCTTTATTTGGAGTAAATTTTCCAGGAGGTGGGACCGGCCATTGAAGAGCAGGTCTGGAAAAAGGGAACTGCAGCTCTTTCCACCAGGAAAAAAGTCTGGAAGCTTTGGCTTCAGGTGAAGTTGGTGAAGCAGCCTGGGCACTTCTGGGGCAGCAAAGACCTTTCTATGGTGGCACCTTTTGTCTGGCAGGAATCTTCATTTGGAGTAAAGTTTTCTGGAGGTGGGACCGGCCATTGAAGAACAGGCTTGAAAAAAGGGAACAGCAGCTCTTTCTACCGGGAAAAAAAGTCTGAATCCTTTGGCTTCAGGTGCAGTTCTTGGGGCAGTCTGGGCACTTTTTGGGCAGCAAGAGATTCCTGTGGGGGCCCCTTTTGTCTGGCAGGAATCTTCAGTCGGATTCAATTTTCCAGGAGGTGGGACCGGCCATTGCAGCGCAGGACTGAAAAAAGGGAACAGCAGCTCTTTCCCTGAGGAAAAAAAGTCTGGATCCTTTGGCTTCAGGTGTAGTTGTTGCAGCCTGGGTACTTCTTGGGATAGATGAGTTTTCTGTGGTGGTGCCTTTTTTTCTGGCAGGAATCTTCAGTAGGATTCAGTTTTTAAAAAGGTGGGACTGGAGATTGCAGCGCAGGGCAGAAAAAACGGAACAGCAGCTCTTTCCCTAAGGAAAAAAAGTCTGGATCCTTTGGCTTCAGGAGTAGTTGGTGGGGCAGCCTGGGCACTTCTTGGGCAGCAAGAGTTTTTTGTAGTGGCAAATTTTGTCTGGCAGGAATATTCATTTGGATTAAATTTTTCACGAGGTGGGACCGGCCATTGCAGAGCAGGCCTGAAAAACGGGAACAGCAGCTCTTCACACCAGGAAAAAATCTGGAAGCTTTGGCTTCAGGTGTAGTTTGTGCAGCCTGGGAACTTCTTGGGAAGGAAGAGTTTTTTGTGGCGGCACCTTTTGTCTGGCAGGAATCTTCATTTAGAGTAAATTTTTCAGGAGGTGGGACGAGCCATTGTAGCAGGGCTGAAAAAGGGGAACAGCAGCTCTTTCACCCAGGGAAAAAAGTCTGGATCTTTTGGCGTCAGGTGCAGTTCTTGGGGCAGCCTGGGCACTTCTTGGGGAACAAGAACTTTCTGTGGTGGCACCTTTTGTCTGGCAGGAATCTTCATTTGGATTCAATTTTCCAGAAGGTGGGACCGGTCATTGCAGAGCAGGGCTGAAAAAAGGGAACAGCAGCTCTTTCCACCAGGAAAAAAGTCTGGAAGCTTTGCCTTTGAGGTGAAGTTGGTGGGGCAGCCTGGGCACTTCTGGGGCAGCAAAGACCTTTCTGTGGTGGCACCATTTCTCTGGCAGGAATCTTTAGTTGGATTCAATTTCTCTGGAGGTGGGACCGGCATTACAGAACAGGACTGAAAAAAGGGAACAGCAGCTCTAGCCACCAGGAAAAAATTCTGGAAGCTTTGTCTTTGAGGTGTAGATTTTGGGACAGCCTGGGCACTTCTTGGGCAGCAAAGACCTTTCTGTAGTGGCACCTTTTCTCTGGCAGGAATCTTCATTTGGATTCAATTTTCCAGGAGGTGGGGCCGGCCATTGCAGCGCAGAGCTTAAAAAAGGGAAAAGCAGCTCTTTCCACCAGGAAAAAATCTGGAAGCTTTGACTTCAGGTGTAGTTTGTGCAGCCTGGAAACTTCTTGGGAAGGTAGAGTTTTTTGTGGTAGCACCTTTTGTCTGGCAGGAATCTTCATTTGGATTAAATTTTTCACGAGGTGGGACCGGCCATTGCAGAGCAGGCCTGAAAAACGGGAACAGCAGCTCTTTCCCTAAGGAAAAAAAGTCTGGAAGCTTTGTCATGGAGGTGCAGTTGTTGGGGTAGCCTGGGCACTTCTTGGGCAGGAAGAGCTTTCTGTGGTGGTGCCTTTTGTCTGGCAGGAATCTTCATCTGGAGTAAAGTTTTCTGGAGGTGGGACCGGCCATTGCAGCACAGGACTGCAAAAAGGGAACAGCAGCTCTTTCTACCAGGAAAAAATCTGGATCCTTTGGCTACAGGTGTAGTTAGTGCAGCCTGGGTACTTCTTGGGCAGGAAGACCTTTCTGTGGTGGCACCTTTTGTCTGGCAGGAATCTTCAGTCGGATTCAATTTTCCAGGAGGTGGGACCGGCCATTGCAGCGCAGGACTGAAAAAAGGGAACAGCAGCTCTTTCCCTGAGGAAAAAAAGTCTGGATCCTTTGGCTTCAGGTGTAGTTGTTGCAGCCTGGGTACTTCTTGGGATAGATGAGTTTTCTGTGGTGGCACCTTTTTTCTGGCAGGAATCTTCAGTAGGATTCAGTTTTTAAAAAGGTGGGACTGGAGATTGCAGCGCAGGGCAGAAAAAACGGAACAGCAGCTCTTTCCCTAAGGAAAAAAAGTCTGGATCCTTTGGCTTCAGGAGTAGTTGGTGGGGCAGCCTGGGCACTTCTTGGGCAGCAAGAGTTTTTTGTAGTGGCAAATTTTGTCTGGCAGGAATATTCATTTGGATTAAATTTTTCACGAGGTGGGACCGGCCATTGCAGAGCAGGCCTGAAAAACGGGAACAGCAGCTCTTCACACCAGGAAAAAATCTGGAAGCTTTGGCTTCAGGTGTAGTTTGTGCAGCCTGGGAACTTCTTGGGAAGGAAGAGTTTTTTGTGGCGGCACCTTTTGTCTGGCAGGAATCTTCATTTAGAGTAAATTTTTCAGGAGGTGGGACGAGCCATTGTAGCAGGGCTGAAAAAGGGGAACAGCAGCTCTTTCACCCAGGGAAAAAAGTCTGGATCTTTTGGCGTCAGGTGCAGTTCTTGGGGCAGCCTGGGCACTTCTTGGGGAACAAGAACTTTCTGTGGTGGCACCTTTTGTCTGGCAGGAATCTTCATTTGCATTCAATTTTTTACAAGGTGGGACTGGCCATTGCAGAGCAGGGCTGAAAAAAGGGAACAGCAGCCCTTTCCCTGAGGAAAAAAAGTCTGGATCCTTTGGTTTTGAGGTGTAGTTGGTGGGGCAGCCTGGGTACTTCTTGGGCAGCAAGAGATTCCTGTGGTGGCACCTTTTGTCTGGTAGGAATCTTTATTTGGAGTAAATTTTCCAGGAGGTGGGACCGGCCATTGAAGAGCAGGTCTGGAAAAAGGGAACTGCAGCTCTTTCCACCAGGAAAAAAGTCTGGAAGCTTTGGCTTCAGGTGAAGTTGGTGAAGCAGCCTGGGCACTTCTGGGGCAGCAAAGACCTTTCTATGGTGGCACCTTTTGTCTGGCAGGAATCTTCATTTGGAGTAAAGTTTTCTGGAGGTGGGACCGGCCATTGAAGAACAGGCTTGAAAAAAGGGAACAGCAGCTCTTTCTACCGGGAAAAAAAGTCTGAATCCTTTGGCTTCAGGTGCAGTTCTTGGGGTAGTCTGGGCACTTTTTGGGCAGCAAGAGATTCCTGTGGGGGCCCCTTTTGTCTGGCAGGAATCTTCAGTCGGATTCAATTTTCCAGGAGGTGGGACCGGCCATTGCAGCGCAGGACTGAAAAAAGGGAACAGCAGCTCTTTCCCTGAGGAAAAAAAGTCTGGATCCTTTGGCTTCAGGTGTAGTTGTTGCAGCCTGGGTACTTCTTGGGATAGATGAGTTTTCTGTGGTGGCACCTTTTTTCTGGCAGGAATCTTCAGTAGGATTCAGTTTTTAAAAAGGTGGGACTGGAGATTGCAGCGCAGGGCAGAAAAAACGGAACAGCAGCTCTTTCCCTAAGGAAAAAAAGTCTGGATCCTTTGGCTTCAGGAGTAGTTGGTGGGGCAGCCTGGGCACTTCTTGGGCAGCAAGAGTTTTTTGTAGCGGCAAATTTTGTCTGGCAGGAATATTCATTTGGATTAAATTTTTCACGAGGTGGGACCGGCCATTGCAGAGCAGGCCTGAAAAACGGGAACAGCAGCTCTTCACACCAGGAAAAAATCTGGAAGCTTTGGCTTCAGGTGTAGTTTGTGCAGCCTGGGAACTTCTTGGGAAGGAAGAGTTTTTTGTGGCGGCACCTTTTGTCTGGCAGGAATCTTCATTTAGAGTAAATTTTTCAGGAGGTGGGACGAGCCATTGTAGCAGGGCTGAAAAAGGGGAACAGCAGCTCTTTCACCCAGGGAAAAAAGTCTGGATCTTTTGGCGTCAGGTGCAGTTCTTGGGGCAGCCTGGGCACTTCTTGGGGAACAAGAACTTTCTGTGGTGGCACCTTTTGTCTGGCAGGAATCTTCATTTGGATTCAATTTTCCAGGAGGTGGGACCGGTCATTGCAGAGCAGGGCTGAAAAAAGGGAACAGCAGCTCTTTCCACCAGGAAAAAAGTCTGGAAGCTTTGCCTTTGAGGTGAAGTTGGTGGGGTAGCCTGGGCACTTCTGGGGCAGCAAAGACCTTTCTGTGGTGGCACCATTTCTCTGGCAGGAATGTTTAGTTGGATTCAATTTCTCTGGAGGTGGGACCGGCATTACAGAACAGGACTGAAAAAAGGGAACAGCAGCTCTAGCCACCAGGAAAAAATTCTGGAAGCTTTGTCTTTGAGGTGTAGATTTTGGGACAGCCTGGGCACTTCTTGGGCAGCAAAGACCTTTCTGTAGTGGCACCTTTTCTCTGGCAGGAATCTTCATTTGGATTCAATTTTCCAGGAGGTGGGGCCGGCCATTGCAGCGCAGAGCTTAAAAAAGGGAAAAGCAGCTCTTTCCACCAGGAAAAAATCTGGAAGCTTTGACTTCAGGTGTAGTTTGTGCAGCCTGGAAACTTCTTGGGAAGGTAGAGTTTTTTGTGGTAGCACCTTTTGTCTGGCAGGAATCTTCATTTGGATTCAATTTTTTAAAAGGTGGGACCGGTCATTGCAGAGCAGGGTAGAAAAAAGGAACAGCAGCTCTTTCCCTAAGGAAAAAAAGTCTGGAAGCTTTGTCATGGAGGTGCAGTTGTTGGGGTAGCCTGGGCACTTCTTGGGCAGGAAGAGCTTTCTGTGGTGGTGCCTTTTGTCTGGCAGGAATCTTCATCTGGAGTAAAGTTTTCTGGAGGTGGGACCGGCCATTGCAGCACAGGACTGCAAAAAGGGAACAGCAGCTCTTTCTACCAGGAAAAAATCTGGATCCTTTGGCTACAGGTGTAGTTAGTGCAGCCTGGGTACTTCTTGGGCAGGAAGACCTTTCTGTGGTGGCCCCTTTTGTCTGGCAGGAATCTTCAGTCGGATTCAATTTTCCAGGAGGTGGGACCGGCCATTGCAGCGCAGGACTGAAAAAAGGGAACAGCAGCTCTTTCCCTGAGGAAAAAAAGTCTGGATCCTTTGGCTTCAGGTGTAGTTGTTGCAGCCTGGGTACTTCTTGGGATAGATGAGTTTTCTGTGGTGGCACCTTTTTTCTGGCAGGAATCTTCAGTAGGATTCAGTTTTTAAAAAGGTGGGACTGGAGATTGCAGCGCAGGGCAGAAAAAACGGAACAGCAGCTCTTTCCCTAAGGAAAAAAGTCTGGATCCTTTGGCTTCAGGAGTAGTTGGTGGGGCAGCCTGGGCACTTCTTGGGCAGCAAGAGTTTTTTGTAGTGGCAAATTTTGTCTGGCAGGAATATTCATTTGGATTAAATTTTTCACGAGGTGGGACCGGCCATTGCAGAGCAGGCCTGAAAAACGGGAACAGCAGCTCTTCACACCAGGAAAAAATCTGGAAGCTTTGGCTTCAGGTGTAGTTTGTGCAGCCTGGGAACTTCTTGGGAAGGAAGAGTTTTTTGTGGTGGCACCTTTTGTCTGGCAGGAATCTTCATTTAGAGTAAATTTTTCAGGAGGTGGGACGAGCCATTGTAGCAGGGCTGAAAAAAGGGAACAGCAGCTCTTTCACCCAGGGAAAAAAGTCTGGATCTTTTGGCGTCAGGTGCAGTTCTTGGGGCAGCCTGGGCACTTCTTGGGGAACAAGAACTTTCTGTGGTGGCACCTTTTGTCTGGCAGGAATCTTCATTTGCATTCAATTTTTTACAAGGTGGGACTGGCCATTGCAGAGCAGGGCTGAAAAAAGGGAACAGCAGCTCTTTCCCTGAGGAAAAAAAGTCTGGATCCTTTGGTTTTGAGGTGTAGTTGGTGGGGCAGCCTGGGCACTTCTTGGGCAGCAAGAGATTCCTGTGGTGGCACCTTTTGTCTGGTAGGAATCTTTATTTGGAGTAAATTTTCCAGGAGGTGGGACCGGCCATTGAAGAGCAGGTCTGGAAAAAGGGAACTGCAGCTCTTTCCACCAGGAAAAAAGTCTGGAAGCTTTGGCTTCAGGTGAAGTTGGTGAAGCAGCCTGGGCACTTCTGGGGCAGCAAAGACCTTTCAATGGTGGCACCTTTTGTCTGGCAGGAATCTTCATTTGGAGCAAAGTTTTCTGGAGGTGGGACCGGCCATTGAAGAACAGGCTTGAAAAAAGGGAACAGCAGCTCTTTCTACCGGGAAAAAAAGTCTGAATCCTTTGGCTTCAGGTGCAGTTCTTGGGGCAGTCTGGGCACTTTTTGGGCAGCAAGAGATTCCTGTGGGGGCCCCTTTTGTCTGGCAGGAATCTTCAGTCGGATTCAATTTTCCAGGAGGTGGGACCGGCCATTGCAGCGCAGGACTGAAAAAAGGGAACAGCAGCTCTTTCCCTGAGGAAAAAAAGTCTGGATCCTTTGGCTTCAGGTGTAGTTGTTGCAGCCTGGGTACTTCTTGGGATAGATGAGTTTTCTGTGGTGGCACCTTTTTTCTGGCAGGAATCTTCAGTAGGATTCAGTTTTTAAAAAGGTGGGACTGGAGATTGCAGAGCAGGGCAGAAAAAACGGAACAGCAGCTCTTTCCCTAAGGAAAAAAAGTCTGGATCCTTTGGCTTCAGGAGTAGTTGGTGGGGCAGCCTGGGCACTTCTTGGGCAGCAAGAGTTTTTTGTAGCGGCAAATTTTGTCTGGCAGGAATATTCATTTGGATTAAATTTTTCACAAGGTGGGACCGGTCATTGCAGAGCAGGCCTGAAAAACGGGAACAGCAGCTCTTCACACCAGGAAAAAATCTGGAAGCTTTGGCTTCAGGTGTAGTTTGTGCAGCCTGGGAACTTCTTGGGAAGGAAGAGTTTTTTGTGGCGGCACCTTTTGTCTGGCAGGAATCTTCATTTAGAGTAAATTTTTCAGGAGGTGGGACGAGCCATTGTAGCAGGGCTGAAAAAAGGGAACAGCAGCTCTTTCACCCAGGGAAAAAAGTCTGGATCTTTTGGCGTCAGGTGCAGTTCTTGGGGCAGCCTGGGCACTTCTTGGGGAACAAGAACTTTCTGTGGTGGCACCTTTTGTCTGGCAGGAATCTTCATTTGGATTCAATTTTCCAGGAGGTGGGACCGGTCATTGCAGAGCAGGGCTGAAAAAAGGGAACAGCAGCTCTTTCCACCAGGAAAAAAGTCTGGAAGCTTTGCCTTTGAGGTGAAGTTGGTGGGGCAGCCTGGGCACTTCTGGGGCAGCAAAGACCTTTCTGTGGTGGCACCATTTCTCTGGCAGGAATCTTTAGTTGGATTCAATTTCTCTGGAGGTGGGACCGGCATTACAGAACAGGACTGAAAAAAGGGAACAGCAGCTCTAGCCACCAGGAAAAAATTCTGGAAGCTTTGTCTTTGAGGTGTAGATTTTGGGACAGCCTGGGCACTTCTTGGGCAGCAAAGACCTTTCTGTAGTGGCACCTTTTCTCTGGCAGGAATCTTCATTTGGATTCAATTTTCCAGGAGGTGGGGCCGGCCATTGCAGCGCAGAGCTTAAAAAAGGGAAAAGCAGCTCTTTCCACCAGGAAAAAATCTGGAAGCTTTGACTTCAGGTGTAGTTTGTGCAGCCTGGAAACTTCTTGGGAAGGTAGAGTTTTTTGTGGTAGCACCTTTTGTCTGGCAGGAATCTTCATTTGGATTCAATTTTTTAAAAGGTGGGACCGGTCATTGCAGAGCAGGGTAGAAAAAAGGAACAGCAGCTCTTTCCACCAGGAAAAAAAGTCTGGAAGCTTTGTCATGGAGGTGCAGTTGTTGGGGTAGCCTGGGCACTTCTTGGGCAGGAAGAGCTTTCTGTGGTGGTGCCTTTTGTCTGGCAGGAATCTTCATCTGGAGTAAAGTTTTCTGGAGGTGGGACCGGCCATTGCAGCACAGGACTGCAAAAAGGGAACAGCAGCTCTTTCTACCAGGAAAAAATCTGGATCCTTTGGCTACAGGTGTAGTTAGTGCAGCCTGGGTACTTCTTGGGCAGGAAGACCTTTCTGTGGTGGCACCTTTTGTCTGGCAGGAATCTTCAGTCGGATTCAATTTTCCAGGAGGTGGGACCGGCCATTGCAGCGCAGGACTGAAAAAAGGGAACAGCAGCTCTTTCCCTGAGGAAAAAAAGTCTGGATCCTTTGGCTTCAGGTGTAGTTGTTGCAGCCTGGGTACTTCTTGGGATAGATGAGTTTTCTGTGGTGGCACCTTTTTTCTGGCAGGAATCTTCAGTAGGATTCAGTTTTTAAAAAGGTGGGACTGGAGATTGCAGCGCAGGGCAGAAAAAACGGAACAGTAGCTCTTTCCCTAAGGAAAAAAGTCTGGATCCTTTGGCTTCAGGAGTAGTTGGTGGGGCAGCCTGGGCACTTCTTGGGCAGCAAGAGTTTTTTGTAGTGGCAAATTTTGTCTGGCAGGAATATTCATTTGGATTAAATTTTTCACGAGGTGGGACCGGCCATTGCAGAGCAGGCCTGAAAAACGGGAACAGCAGCTCTTCACACCAGGAAAAAATCTGGAAGCTTTGGCTTCAGGTGTAGTTTGTGCAGCCTGGGAACTTCTTGGGAAGGAAGAGTTTTTTGTGGCGGCACCTTTTGTCTGGCAGGAATCTTCATTTAGAGTAAATTTTTCAGGAGGTGGGACGAGCCATTGTAGCAGGGCTGAAAAAAGGGAACAGCAGCTCTTTCACCCAGGGAAAAAAGTCTGGATCTTTTGGCGTCAGGTGCAGTTCTTGGGGCAGCCTGGGCACTTCTTGGGGAACAAGAACTTTCTGTGGTGGCACCTTTTGTCTGGCAGGAATCTTCATTTGCATTCAATTTTTTACAAGGTGGGACTGGCCATTGCAGAGCAGGGCTGAAAAAAGGGAACAGCAGCTCTTTCCCTGAGGAAAAAAAGTCTGGATCCTTTGGTTTTGAGGTGTAGTTGGTGGGGCAGCCTGGGCACTTCTTGGGCAGCAAGAGATTCCTGTGGTGGCACCTTTTGTCTGGTAGGAATCTTTATTTGGAGTAAATTTTCCAGGAGGTGGGACCGGCCATTGAAGAGCAGGTCTGGAAAAAGGGAACTGCAGCTCTTTCCACCAGGAAAAAAGTCTGGAAGCTTTGGCTTCAGGTGAAGTTGGTGAAGCAGCCTGGGCACTTCTGGGGCAGCAAAGACCTTTCAATGGTGGCACCTTTTGTCTGGCAGGAATCTTCATTTGGAGCAAAGTTTTCTGGAGGTGGGACCGGCCATTGAAGAACAGGCTTGAAAAAAGGGAACAGCAGCTCTTTCTACCGGGAAAAAAAGTCTGAATCCTTTGGCTTCAGGTGCAGTTCTTGGGGCAGTCTGGGCACTTTTTGGGCAGCAAGAGATTCCTGTGGGGGCCCCTTTTGTCTGGCAGGAATCTTCAGTCGGATTCAATTTTCCAGGAGGTGGGACCGGCCATTGCAGCGCAGGACTGAAAAAAGGGAACAGCAGCTCTTTCCCTGAGGAAAAAAAGTCTGGATC
Source organism: Manacus candei (assembly GCF_025592945.1). Lineage (NCBI taxonomy): Eukaryota > Metazoa > Chordata > Aves > Passeriformes > Pipridae > Manacus > Manacus candei. The sequence goes on along the minus strand of NW_026138093.1, from coordinate 7,885,943 downwards.
CTTTGGCTTCAGGTGTAGTTGTTGCAGCCTGGGTACTTCTTGGGATAGATGAGTTTTCTGTGGTGGCACCTTTTTTCTGGCAGGAATCTTCAGTAGGATTCAGTTTTTAAAAAGGTGGGACTGGAGATTGCAGCGCAGGGCAGAAAAAACGGAACAGCAGCTCTTTCCCTAAGGAAAAAAAGTCTGGATCCTTTGGCTTCAGGAGTAGTTGGTGGGGCAGCCTGGGCACTTCTTGGGCAGCAAGAGTTTTTTGTAGCGGCAAATTTTGTCTGGCAGGAATATTCATTTGGATTAAATTTTTCACGAGGTGGGACCGGCCATTGCAGAGCAGGCCTGAAAAACGGGAACAGCAGCTCTTCACACCAGGAAAAAATCTGGAAGCTTTGGCTTCAGGTGTAGTTTGTGCAGCCTGGGAACTTCTTGGGAAGGAAGAGTTTTTTGTGGCGGCACCTTTTGTCTGGCAGGAATCTTCATTTAGAGTAAATTTTTCAGGAGGTGGGACGAGCCATTGTAGCAGGGCTGAAAAAGGGGAACAGCAGCTCTTTCACCCAGGGAAAAAAGTCTGGATCTTTTGGCGTCAGGTGCAGTTCTTGGGGCAGCCTGGGCACTTCTTGGGGAACAAGAACTTTCTGTGGTGGCACCTTTTGTCTGGCAGGAATCTTCATTTGGATTCAATTTTCCAGGAGGTGGGACCGGCCATTGCAGAGCAGGGCTGAAAAAAGGGAACAGCAGCTCTTTCCACCAGGAAAAAAGTCTGGAAGCTTTGCCTTTGAGGTGAAGTTGGTGGGGCAGCCTGGGCACTTCTGGGGCAGCAAAGACCTTTCTGTGGTGGCACCATTTCTCTGGCAGGAATCTTTAGTTGGATTCAATTTCTCTGGAGGTGGGACCGGCATTACAGAACAGGACTGAAAAAAGGGAACAGCAGCTCTAGCCACCAGGAAAAAATTCTGGAAGCTTTGTCTTTGAGGTGTAGATTTTGGGACAGCCTGGGCACTTCTTGGGCAGCAAAGACCTTTCTGTAGTGGCACCTTTTCTCTGGCAGGAATCTTCATTTGGATTCAATTTTCCAGGAGGTGGGGCCGGCCATTGCAGCGCAGAGCTTAAAAAAGGGAAAAGCAGCTCTTTCCACCAGGAAAAAATCTGGAAGCTTTGACTTCAGGTGTAGTTTGTGCAGCCTGGAAACTTCTTGGGAAGGTAGAGTTTTTTGTGGTAGCACCTTTTGTCTGGCAGGAATCTTCATTTGGATTCAATTTTTTAAAAGGTGGGACCGGTCATTGCAGAGCAGGGTAGAAAAAAGGAACAGCAGCTCTTTCCACCAGGAAAAAAAGTCTGGAAGCTTTGTCATGGAGGTGCAGTTGTTGGGGTAGCCTGGGCACTTCTTGGGCAGGTAGAGCTTTCTGTGGTGGTGCCTTTTGTCTGGCAGGAATCTTCATCTGGAGTAAAGTTTTCTGGAGGTGGGACCGGCCATTGCAGCACAGCACTGAAAAAAGGGAACAGCAGCTCTTTCTACCAGGAAAAAATCTGGAAGCTTTGGCTTCAGGTGTAGTTTGTGCAGCCTGGGAACTTCTTGGGAAGGAAGAGTTTTTTGTGGCGGCACCTTTTGTCTGGCAGGAATCTTCATTTAGAGGAAATTTTTCAGGAGGTGGGACAAGCCATTGCAGCAGGGCTGAAAAAAGGGAACAGCAGCTCTTTCCACCAGGGAAAAAAGTCTGGATCTTTTGACGTCAGGTGCAGTTCTTGGGGCAGCCTGGGCACTTCTTGGGCATCAAGACCTTTCTGTGGTGGCACCTTTTGTCTGGCAGGAATCTTCATCTGGAGTAAAGTTTTCTGGAGGTGGGACCGGCCATTGCAGCACAGGACTGCAAAAAGGGAACAGCAGCTCTTTCTACCAGGAAAAAATCTGGATCCTTTGGCTACAGGTGTAGTTAGTGCAGCCTGGGTACTTCTTGGGCAGGAAGAGTTTTCTGTGGTGGCACCTTTTTTCTGGCAGGAATCTTCAGTCGGATTCAATTTTCCAGGAGGTGGGACCGGCCATTGCAGCGCAGGACTGAAAAAAGGGAACAGCAGCTCTTTCCCTGAGGAAAAAAAGTCTGGATCCTTTGGCTTCAGGTGTAGTTGTTGCAGCCTGGGTACTTCTTGGGATAGATGAGTTTTCTGTGGTGGCACCTTTTTTCTGGCAGGAATCTTCAGTAGGATTCAGTTTTTAAAAAGGTGGGACTGGAGATTGCAGCGCAGGGCAGAAAAAACGGAACAGCAGCTCTTTCCCTAAGGAAAAAAAGTCTGGATCCTTTGGCTTCAGGAGTAGTTGGTGGGGCAGCCTGGGCACTTCTTGGGCAGCAAGAGTTTTTTGTAGCGGCAAATTTTGTCTGGCAGGAATATTCATTTGGATTAAATTTTTCACAAGGTGGGACCGGCCATTGCAGAGCAGGCCTGAAAAACGGGAACAGCAGCTCTTCACACCAGGAAAAAATCTGGAAGCTTTGGCTTCAGGTGTAGTTTGTGCAGCCTGGGAACTTCTTGGGAAGGAAGAGTTTTTTGTGGCGGCACCTTTTGTCTGGCAGGAATCTTCATTTAGAGTAAATTTTTCAGGAGGTGGGACGAGCCATTGTAGCAGGGCTGAAAAAAGGGAACAGCAGCTCTTTCACCCAGGGAAAAAAGTCTGGATCTTTTGGCGTCAGGTGCAGTTCTTGGGGCAGCCTGGGCACTTCTTGGGGAACAAGAACTTTCTGTGGTGGCACCTTTCGTCTGGCAGGAATCTTCATTTGCATTCAATTTTTTACAAGGTGGGACTGGCCATTGCAGAGCAGGGCTGAAAAAAGGGAACAGCAGCCCTTTCCCTGAGGAAAAAAAGTCTGGATCCTTTGGTTTTGAGGTGTAGTTGGTGGGGCAGCCTGGGTACCTCTTGGGCAGCAAGAGATTCCTGTGGTGGCACCTTTTGTCTGGCAGGAATCTTTATTTGGAGTAAATTTTCCAGGAGGTGGGACCGGCCATTGAAGAGCAGGTCTGGAAAAAGGGAACTGCAGCTCTTTCCACCAGGAAAAAAGTCTGGAAGCTTTGGCTTCAGGTGAAGTTGGTGAAGCAGCCTGGGCACTTCTGGGGCAGCAAAGACCTTTCTATGGTGGCACCTTTTGTCTGGCAGGAATCTTCATTTGGAGTAAAGTTTTCTGGAGGTGGGACCGGCCATTGAAGAACAGGCTTGAAAAAAGGGAACAGCAGCTCTTTCTACCGGGAAAAAAAGTCTGAATCCTTTGGCTTCAGGTGCAGTTCTTGGGGCAGTCTGGGCACTTTTTGGGCAGCAAGAGATTCCTGTGGGGGCCCCTTTTGTCTGGCAGGAATCTTCAGTCGGATTCAATTTTCCAGGAGGTGGGACCGGCCATTGCAGCGCAGGACTGAAAAAAGGGAACAGCAGCTCTTTCCCTGAGGAAAAAAAGTCTGGATCCTTTGGCTTCAGGTGTAGTTGTTGCAGCCTGGGTACTTCTTGGGATAGATGAGTTTTCTGTGGTGGTGCCTTTTTTTCTGGCAGGAATCTTCAGTAGGATTCAGTTTTTAAAAAGGTGGGACTGGAGATTGCAGCGCAGGGCAGAAAAAACGGAACAGCAGCTCTTTCCCTAAGGAAAAAAAGTCTGGATCCTTTGGCTTCAGGAGTAGTTGGTGGGGCAGCCTGGGCACTTCTTGGGCAGCAAGAGTTTTTTGTAGTGGCAAATTTTGTCTGGCAGGAATATTCATTTGGATTAAATTTTTCACGAGGTGGGACCGGCCATTGCAGAGCAGGCCTGAAAAACGGGAACAGCAGCTCTTCACACCAGGAAAAAATCTGGAAGCTTTGGCTTCAGGTGTAGTTTGTGCAGCCTGGGAACTTCTTGGGAAGGAAGAGTTTTTTGTGGCGGCACCTTTTGTCTGGCAGGAATCTTCATTTAGAGTAAATTTTTCAGGAGGTGGGACGAGCCATTGTAGCAGGGCTGAAAAAGGGGAACAGCAGCTCTTTCACCCAGGGAAAAAAGTCTGGATCTTTTGGCGTCAGGTGCAGTTCTTGGGGCAGCCTGGGCACTTCTTGGGGAACAAGAACTTTCTGTGGTGGCACCTTTTGTCTGGCAGGAATCTTCATTTGGATTCAATTTTCCAGAAGGTGGGACCGGTCATTGCAGAGCAGGGCTGAAAAAAGGGAACAGCAGCTCTTTCCACCAGGAAAAAAGTCTGGAAGCTTTGCCTTTGAGGTGAAGTTGGTGGGGCAGCCTGGGCACTTCTGGGGCAGCAAAGACCTTTCTGTGGTGGCACCATTTCTCTGGCAGGAATCTTTAGTTGGATTCAATTTCTCTGGAGGTGGGACCGGCATTACAGAACAGGACTGAAAAAAGGGAACAGCAGCTCTAGCCACCAGGAAAAAATTCTGGAAGCTTTGTCTTTGAGGTGTAGATTTTGGGACAGCCTGGGCACTTCTTGGGCAGCAAAGACCTTTCTGTAGTGGCACCTTTTCTCTGGCAGGAATCTTCATTTGGATTCAATTTTCCAGGAGGTGGGGCCGGCCATTGCAGCGCAGAGCTTAAAAAAGGGAAAAGCAGCTCTTTCCACCAGGAAAAAATCTGGAAGCTTTGACTTCAGGTGTAGTTTGTGCAGCCTGGAAACTTCTTGGGAAGGTAGAGTTTTTTGTGGTAGCACCTTTTGTCTGGCAGGAATCTTCATTTGGATTAAATTTTTCACGAGGTGGGACCGGCCATTGCAGAGCAGGCCTGAAAAACGGGAACAGCAGCTCTTTCCCTAAGGAAAAAAAGTCTGGAAGCTTTGTCATGGAGGTGCAGTTGTTGGGGTAGCCTGGGCACTTCTTGGGCAGGAAGAGCTTTCTGTGGTGGTGCCTTTTGTCTGGCAGGAATCTTCATCTGGAGTAAAGTTTTCTGGAGGTGGGACCGGCCATTGCAGCACAGGACTGCAAAAAGGGAACAGCAGCTCTTTCTACCAGGAAAAAATCTGGATCCTTTGGCTACAGGTGTAGTTAGTGCAGCCTGGGTACTTCTTGGGCAGGAAGACCTTTCTGTGGTGGCACCTTTTGTCTGGCAGGAATCTTCAGTCGGATTCAATTTTCCAGGAGGTGGGACCGGCCATTGCAGCGCAGGACTGAAAAAAGGGAACAGCAGCTCTTTCCCTGAGGAAAAAAAGTCTGGATCCTTTGGCTTCAGGTGTAGTTGTTGCAGCCTGGGTACTTCTTGGGATAGATGAGTTTTCTGTGGTGGCACCTTTTTTCTGGCAGGAATCTTCAGTAGGATTCAGTTTTTAAAAAGGTGGGACTGGAGATTGCAGCGCAGGGCAGAAAAAACGGAACAGCAGCTCTTTCCCTAAGGAAAAAAAGTCTGGATCCTTTGGCTTCAGGAGTAGTTGGTGGGGCAGCCTGGGCACTTCTTGGGCAGCAAGAGTTTTTTGTAGTGGCAAATTTTGTCTGGCAGGAATATTCATTTGGATTAAATTTTTCACGAGGTGGGACCGGCCATTGCAGAGCAGGCCTGAAAAACGGGAACAGCAGCTCTTCACACCAGGAAAAAATCTGGAAGCTTTGGCTTCAGGTGTAGTTTGTGCAGCCTGGGAACTTCTTGGGAAGGAAGAGTTTTTTGTGGCGGCACCTTTTGTCTGGCAGGAATCTTCATTTAGAGTAAATTTTTCAGGAGGTGGGACGAGCCATTGTAGCAGGGCTGAAAAAGGGGAACAGCAGCTCTTTCACCCAGGGAAAAAAGTCTGGATCTTTTGGCGTCAGGTGCAGTTCTTGGGGCAGCCTGGGCACTTCTTGGGGAACAAGAACTTTCTGTGGTGGCACCTTTTGTCTGGCAGGAATCTTCATTTGCATTCAATTTTTTACAAGGTGGGACTGGCCATTGCAGAGCAGGGCTGAAAAAAGGGAACAGCAGCCCTTTCCCTGAGGAAAAAAAGTCTGGATCCTTTGGTTTTGAGGTGTAGTTGGTGGGGCAGCCTGGGTACTTCTTGGGCAGCAAGAGATTCCTGTGGTGGCACCTTTTGTCTGGTAGGAATCTTTATTTGGAGTAAATTTTCCAGGAGGTGGGACCGGCCATTGAAGAGCAGGTCTGGAAAAAGGGAACTGCAGCTCTTTCCACCAGGAAAAAAGTCTGGAAGCTTTGGCTTCAGGTGAAGTTGGTGAAGCAGCCTGGGCACTTCTGGGGCAGCAAAGACCTTTCTATGGTGGCACCTTTTGTCTGGCAGGAATCTTCATTTGGAGTAAAGTTTTCTGGAGGTGGGACCGGCCATTGAAGAACAGGCTTGAAAAAAGGGAACAGCAGCTCTTTCTACCGGGAAAAAAAGTCTGAATCCTTTGGCTTCAGGTGCAGTTCTTGGGGTAGTCTGGGCACTTTTTGGGCAGCAAGAGATTCCTGTGGGGGCCCCTTTTGTCTGGCAGGAATCTTCAGTCGGATTCAATTTTCCAGGAGGTGGGACCGGCCATTGCAGCGCAGGACTGAAAAAAGGGAACAGCAGCTCTTTCCCTGAGGAAAAAAAGTCTGGATCCTTTGGCTTCAGGTGTAGTTGTTGCAGCCTGGGTACTTCTTGGGATAGATGAGTTTTCTGTGGTGGCACCTTTTTTCTGGCAGGAATCTTCAGTAGGATTCAGTTTTTAAAAAGGTGGGACTGGAGATTGCAGCGCAGGGCAGAAAAAACGGAACAGCAGCTCTTTCCCTAAGGAAAAAAAGTCTGGATCCTTTGGCTTCAGGAGTAGTTGGTGGGGCAGCCTGGGCACTTCTTGGGCAGCAAGAGTTTTTTGTAGCGGCAAATTTTGTCTGGCAGGAATATTCATTTGGATTAAATTTTTCACGAGGTGGGACCGGCCATTGCAGAGCAGGCCTGAAAAACGGGAACAGCAGCTCTTCACACCAGGAAAAAATCTGGAAGCTTTGGCTTCAGGTGTAGTTTGTGCAGCCTGGGAACTTCTTGGGAAGGAAGAGTTTTTTGTGGCGGCACCTTTTGTCTGGCAGGAATCTTCATTTAGAGTAAATTTTTCAGGAGGTGGGACGAGCCATTGTAGCAGGGCTGAAAAAGGGGAACAGCAGCTCTTTCACCCAGGGAAAAAAGTCTGGATCTTTTGGCGTCAGGTGCAGTTCTTGGGGCAGCCTGGGCACTTCTTGGGGAACAAGAACTTTCTGTGGTGGCACCTTTTGTCTGGCAGGAATCTTCATTTGGATTCAATTTTCCAGGAGGTGGGACCGGTCATTGCAGAGCAGGGCTGAAAAAAGGGAACAGCAGCTCTTTCCACCAGGAAAAAAGTCTGGAAGCTTTGCCTTTGAGGTGAAGTTGGTGGGGTAGCCTGGGCACTTCTGGGGCAGCAAAGACCTTTCTGTGGTGGCACCATTTCTCTGGCAGGAATCTTTAGTTGGATTCAATTTCTCTGGAGGTGGGACCGGCATTACAGAACAGGACTGAAAAAAGGGAACAGCAGCTCTAGCCACCAGGAAAAAATTCTGGAAGCTTTGTCTTTGAGGTGTAGATTTTGGGACAGCCTGGGCACTTCTTGGGCAGCAAAGACCTTTCTGTAGTGGCACCTTTTCTCTGGCAGGAATCTTCATTTGGATTCAATTTTCCAGGAGGTGGGGCCGGCCATTGCAGCGCAGAGCTTAAAAAAGGGAAAAGCAGCTCTTTCCACCAGGAAAAAATCTGGAAGCTTTGACTTCAGGTGTAGTTTGTGCAGCCTGGAAACTTCTTGGGAAGGTAGAGTTTTTTGTGGTAGCACCTTTTGTCTGGCAGGAATCTTCATTTGGATTCAATTTTTTAAAAGGTGGGACCGGTCATTGCAGAGCAGGGTAGAAAAAAGGAACAGCAGCTCTTTCCCTAAGGAAAAAAAGTCTGGAAGCTTTGTCATGGAGGTGCAGTTGTTGGGGTAGCCTGGGCACTTCTTGGGCAGGAAGAGCTTTCTGTGGTGGTGCCTTTTGTCTGGCAGGAATCTTCATCTGGAGTAAAGTTTTCTGGAGGTGGGACCGGCCATTGCAGCACAGGACTGCAAAAAGGGAACAGCAGCTCTTTCTACCAGGAAAAAATCTGGATCCTTTGGCTACAGGTGTAGTTAGTGCAGCCTGGGTACTTCTTGGGCAGGAAGACCTTTCTGTGGTGGCACCTTTTGTCTGGCAGGAATCTTCAGTCGGATTCAATTTTCCAGGAGGTGGGACCGGCCATTGCAGCGCAGGACTGAAAAAAGGGAACAGCAGCTCTTTCCCTGAGGAAAAAAAGTCTGGATCCTTTGGCTTCAGGTGTAGTTGTTGCAGCCTGGGTACTTCTTGGGATAGATGAGTTTTCTGTGGTGGCACCTTTTTTCTGGCAGGAATCTTCAGTAGGATTCAGTTTTTAAAAAGGTGGGACTGGAGATTGCAGCGCAGGGCAGAAAAAACGGAACAGCAGCTCTTTCCCTAAGGAAAAAAGTCTGGATCCTTTGGCTTCAGGAGTAGTTGGTGGGGCAGCCTGGGCACTTCTTGGGCAGCAAGAGTTTTTTGTAGTGGCAAATTTTGTCTGGCAGGAATATTCATTTGGATTAAATTTTTCACGAGGTGGGACCGGCCATTGCAGAGCAGGCCTGAAAAACGGGAACAGCAGCTCTTCACACCAGGAAAAAATCTGGAAGCTTTGGCTTCAGGTGTAGTTTGTGCAGCCTGGGAACTTCTTGGGAAGGAAGAGTTTTTTGTGGTGGCACCTTTTGTCTGGCAGGAATCTTCATTTAGAGTAAATTTTTCAGGAGGTGGGACGAGCCATTGTAGCAGGGCTGAAAAAAGGGAACAGCAGCTCTTTCACCCAGGGAAAAAAGTCTGGATCTTTTGGCGTCAGGTGCAGTTCTTGGGGCAGCCTGGGCACTTCTTGGGGAACAAGAACTTTCTGTGGTGGCACCTTTTGTCTGGCAGGAATCTTCATTTGCATTCAATTTTTTACAAGGTGGGACTGGCCATTGCAGAGCAGGGCTGAAAAAAGGGAACAGCAGCTCTTTCCCTGAGGAAAAAAAGTCTGGATCCTTTGGTTTTGAGGTGTAGTTGGTGGGGCAGCCTGGGCACTTCTTGGGCAGCAAGAGATTCCTGTGGTGGCACCTTTTGTCTGGTAGGAATCTTTATTTGGAGTAAATTTTCCAGGAGGTGGGACCGGCCATTGAAGAGCAGGTCTGGAAAAAGGGAACTGCAGCTCTTTCCACCAGGAAAAAAGTCTGGAAGCTTTGGCTTCAGGTGAAGTTGGTGAAGCAGCCTGGGCACTTCTGGGGCAGCAAAGACCTTTCAATGGTGGCACCTTTTGTCTGGCAGGAATCTTCATTTGGAGCAAAGTTTTCTGGAGGTGGGACCGGCCATTGAAGAACAGGCTTGAAAAAAGGGAACAGCAGCTCTTTCTACCGGGAAAAAAAGTCTGAATCCTTTGGCTTCAGGTGCAGTTCTTGGGGCAGTCTGGGCACTTTTTGGGCAGCAAGAGATTCCTGTGGGGGCCCCTTTTGTCTGGCAGGAATCTTCAGTCGGATTCAATTTTCCAGGAGGTGGGACCGGCCATTGCAGCGCAGGACTGAAAAAAGGGAACAGCAGCTCTTTCCCTGAGGAAAAAAAGTCTGGATCCTTTGGCTTCAGGTGTAGTTGTTGCAGCCTGGGTACTTCTTGGGATAGATGAGTTTTCTGTGGTGGCACCTTTTTTCTGGCAGGAATCTTCAGTAGGATTCAGTTTTTAAAAAGGTGGGACTGGAGATTGCAGAGCAGGGCAGAAAAAACGGAACAGCAGCTCTTTCCCTAAGGAAAAAAAGTCTGGATCCTTTGGCTTCAGGAGTAGTTGGTGGGGCAGCCTGGGCACTTCTTGGGCAGCAAGAGTTTTTTGTAGCGGCAAATTTTGTCTGGCAGGAATATTCATTTGGATTAAATTTTTCACAAGGTGGGACCGGTCATTGCAGAGCAGGCCTGAAAAACGGGAACAGCAGCTCTTCACACCAGGAAAAAATCTGGAAGCTTTGGCTTCAGGTGTAGTTTGTGCAGCCTGGGAACTTCTTGGGAAGGAAGAGTTTTTTGTGGCGGCACCTTTTGTCTGGCAGGAATCTTCATTTAGAGTAAATTTTTCAGGAGGTGGGACGAGCCATTGTAGCAGGGCTGAAAAAAGGGAACAGCAGCTCTTTCACCCAGGGAAAAAAGTCTGGATCTTTTGGCGTCAGGTGCAGTTCTTGGGGCAGCCTGGGCACTTCTTGGGGAACAAGAACTTTCTGTGGTGGCACCTTTTGTCTGGCAGGAATCTTCATTTGGATTCAATTTTCCAGGAGGTGGGACCGGTCATTGCAGAGCAGGGCTGAAAAAAGGGAACAGCAGCTCTTTCCACCAGGAAAAAAGTCTGGAAGCTTTGCCTTTGAGGTGAAGTTGGTGGGGCAGCCTGGGCACTTCTGGGGCAGCAAAGACCTTTCTGTGGTGGCACCATTTCTCTGGCAGGAATCTTTAGTTGGATTCAATTTCTCTGGAGGTGGGACCGGCATTACAGAACAGGACTGAAAAAAGGGAACAGCAGCTCTAGCCACCAGGAAAAAATTCTGGAAGCTTTGTCTTTGAGGTGTAGATTTTGGGACAGCCTGGGCACTTCTTGGGCAGCAAAGACCTTTCTGTAGTGGCACCTTTTCTCTGGCAGGAATCTTCATTTGGATTCAATTTTCCAGGAGGTGGGGCCGGCCATTGCAGCGCAGAGCTTAAAAAAGGGAAAAGCAGCTCTTTCCACCAGGAAAAAATCTGGAAGCTTTGACTTCAGGTGTAGTTTGTGCAGCCTGGAAACTTCTTGGGAAGGTAGAGTTTTTTGTGGTAGCACCTTTTGTCTGGCAGGAATCTTCATTTGGATTCAATTTTTTAAAAGGTGGGACCGGTCATTGCAGAGCAGGGTAGAAAAAAGGAACAGCAGCTCTTTCCACCAGGAAAAAAAGTCTGGAAGCTTTGTCATGGAGGTGCAGTTGTTGGGGTAGCCTGGGCACTTCTTGGGCAGGAAGAGCTTTCTGTGGTGGTGCCTTTTGTCTGGCAGGAATCTTCATCTGGAGTAAAGTTTTCTGGAGGTGGGACCGGCCATTGCAGCACAGGACTGCAAAAAGGGAACAGCAGCTCTTTCTACCAGGAAAAAATCTGGATCCTTTGGCTACAGGTGTAGTTAGTGCAGCCTGGGTACTTCTTGGGCAGGAAGACCTTTCTGTGGTGGCACCTTTTGTCTGGCAGGAATCTTCAGTCGGATTCAATTTTCCAGGAGGTGGGACCGGCCATTGCAGCGCAGGACTGAAAAAAGGGAACAGCAGCTCTTTCCCTGAGGAAAAAAAGTCTGGATCCTTTGGCTTCAGGTGTAGTTGTTGCAGCCTGGGTACTTCTTGGGATAGATGAGTTTTCTGTGGTGGCACCTTTTTTCTGGCAGGAATCTTCAGTAGGATTCAGTTTTTAAAAAGGTGGGACTGGAGATTGCAGCGCAGGGCAGAAAAAACGGAACAGTAGCTCTTTCCCTAAGGAAAAAAGTCTGGATCCTTTGGCTTCAGGAGTAGTTGGTGGGGCAGCCTGGGCACTTCTTGGGCAGCAAGAGTTTTTTGTAGTGGCAAATTTTGTCTGGCAGGAATATTCATTTGGATTAAATTTTTCACGAGGTGGGACCGGCCATTGCAGAGCAGGCCTGAAAAACGGGAACAGCAGCTCTTCACACCAGGAAAAAATCTGGAAGCTTTGGCTTCAGGTGTAGTTTGTGCAGCCTGGGAACTTCTTGGGAAGGAAGAGTTTTTTGTGGCGGCACCTTTTGTCTGGCAGGAATCTTCATTTAGAGTAAATTTTTCAGGAGGTGGGACGAGCCATTGTAGCAGGGCTGAAAAAAGGGAACAGCAGCTCTTTCACCCAGGGAAAAAAGTCTGGATCTTTTGGCGTCAGGTGCAGTTCTTGGGGCAGCCTGGGCACTTCTTGGGGAACAAGAACTTTCTGTGGTGGCACCTTTTGTCTGGCAGGAATCTTCATTTGCATTCAATTTTTTACAAGGTGGGACTGGCCATTGCAGAGCAGGGCTGAAAAAAGGGAACAGCAGCTCTTTCCCTGAGGAAAAAAAGTCTGGATCCTTTGGTTTTGAGGTGTAGTTGGTGGGGCAGCCTGGGCACTTCTTGGGCAGCAAGAGATTCCTGTGGTGGCACCTTTTGTCTGGTAGGAATCTTTATTTGGAGTAAATTTTCCAGGAGGTGGGACCGGCCATTGAAGAGCAGGTCTGGAAAAAGGGAACTGCAGCTCTTTCCACCAGGAAAAAAGTCTGGAAGCTTTGGCTTCAGGTGAAGTTGGTGAAGCAGCCTGGGCACTTCTGGGGCAGCAAAGACCTTTCAATGGTGGCACCTTTTGTCTGGCAGGAATCTTCATTTGGAGCAAAGTTTTCTGGAGGTGGGACCGGCCATTGAAGAACAGGCTTGAAAAAAGGGAACAGCAGCTCTTTCTACCGGGAAAAAAAGTCTGAATCCTTTGGCTTCAGGTGCAGTTCTTGGGGCAGTCTGGGCACTTTTTGGGCAGCAAGAGATTCCTGTGGGGGCCCCTTTTGTCTGGCAGGAATCTTCAGTCGGATTCAATTTTCCAGGAGGTGGGACCGGCCATTGCAGCGCAGGACTGAAAAAAGGGAACAGCAGCTCTTTCCCTGAGGAAAAAAAGTCTGGATCCTTTGGCTTCAGGTGTAGTTGTTGCAGCCTGGGTACTTCTTGGGATAGATGAGTTTTCTGTGGTGGCACCTTTTTTCTGGCAGGAATCTTCAGTAGGATTCAGTTTTTAAAAAGGTGGGACTGGAGATTGCAGCGCAGGGCAGAAAAAACGGAACAGCAGCTCTTTCCCTAAGGAAAAAAAGTCTGGATCCTTTGGCTTCAGGAGTAGTTGGTGGGGCAGCCTGGGCACTTCTTGGGCAGCAAGAGTTTTTTGTAGCGGCAAATTTTGTCTGGCAGGAATATTCATTTGGATTAAATTTTTCACGAGGTGGGACCGGCCATTGCAGAGCAGGCCTGAAAAACGGGAACAGCAGCTCTTCACACCAGGAAAAAATCTGGAAGCTTTGGCTTCAGGTGTAGTTTGTGCAGCCTGGGAACTTCTTGGGAAGGAAGAGTTTTTTGTGGCGGCACCTTTTGTCTGGCAGGAATCTTCATTTAGAGTAAATTTTTCAGGAGGTGGGACGAGCCATTGTAGCAGGGCTGAAAAAGGGGAACAGCAGCTCTTTCACCCAGGGAAAAAAGTCTGGATCTTTTGGCGTCAGGTGCAGTTCTTGGGGCAGCCTGGGCACTTCTTGGGGAACAAGAACTTTCTGTGGTGGCACCTTTTGTCTGGCAGGAATCTTCATTTGGATTCAATTTTCCAGGAGGTGGGACCGGCCATTGCAGAGCAGGGCTGAAAAAAGGGAACAGCAGCTCTTTCCACCAGGAAAAAAGTCTGGAAGCTTTGCCTTTGAGGTGAAGTTGGTGGGGCAGCCTGGGCACTTCTGGGGCAGCAAAGACCTTTCTGTGGTGGCACCATTTCTCTGGCAGGAATCTTTAGTTGGATTCAATTTCTCTGGAGGTGGGACCGGCATTACAGAACAGGACTGAAAAAAGGGAACAGCAGCTCTAGCCACCAGGAAAAAATTCTGGAAGCTTTGTCTTTGAGGTGTAGATTTTGGGACAGCCTGGGCACTTCTTGGGCAGCAAAGACCTTTCTGTAGTGGCACCTTTTCTCTGGCAGGAATCTTCATTTGGATTCAATTTTCCAGGAGGTGGGGCCGGCCATTGCAGCGCAGAGCTTAAAAAAGGGAAAAGCAGCTCTTTCCACCAGGAAAAAATCTGGAAGCTTTGACTTCAGGTGTAGTTTGTGCAGCCTGGAAACTTCTTGGGAAGGTAGAGTTTTTTGTGGTAGCACCTTTTGTCTGGCAGGAATCTTCATTTGGATTCAATTTTTTAAAAGGTGGGACCGGTCATTGCAGAGCAGGGTAGAAAAAAGGAACAGCAGCTCTTTCCACCAGGAAAAAAAGTCTGGAAGCTTTGTCATGGAGGTGCAGTTGTTGGGGTAGCCTGGGCACTTCTTGGGCAGGTAGAGCTTTCTGTGGTGGTGCCTTTTGTCTGGCAGGAATCTTCATCTGGAGTAAAGTTTTCTGGAGGTGGGACCGGCCATTGCAGCACAGCACTGAAAAAAGGGAACAGCAGCTCTTTCTACCAGGAAAAAATCTGGAAGCTTTGGCTTCAGGTGTAGTTTGTGCAGCCTGGGAACTTCTTGGGAAGGAAGAGTTTTTTGTGGCGGCACCTTTTGTCTGGCAGGAATCTTCATTTAGAGGAAATTTTTCAGGAGGTGGGACAAGCCATTGCAGCAGGGCTGAAAAAAGGGAACAGCAGCTCTTTCCACCAGGGAAAAAAGTCTGGATCTTTTGACGTCAGGTGCAGTTCTTGGGGCAGCCTGGGCACTTCTTGGGCATCAAGACCTTTCTGTGGTGGCACCTTTTGTCTGGCAGGAATCTTCATCTGGAGTAAAGTTTTCTGGAGGTGGGACCGGCCATTGCAGCACAGGACTGCAAAAAGGGAACAGCAGCTCTTTCTACCAGGAAAAAATCTGGATCCTTTGGCTACAGGTGTAGTTAGTGCAGCCTGGGTACTTCTTGGGCAGGAAGAGTTTTCTGTGGTGGCACCTTTTTTCTGGCAGGAATCTTCAGTCGGATTCAATTTTCCAGGAGGTGGGACCGGCCATTGCAGCGCAGGACTGAAAAAAGGGAACAGCAGCTCTTTCCCTGAGGAAAAAAAGTCTGGATCCTTTGGCTTCAGGTGTAGTTGTTGCAGCCTGGGTACTTCTTGGGATAGATGAGTTTTCTGTGGTGGCACCTTTTTTCTGGCAGGAATCTTCAGTAGGATTCAGTTTTTAAAAAGGTGGGACTGGAGATTGCAGCGCAGGGCAGAAAAAACGGAACAGCAGCTCTTTCCCTAAGGAAAAAAAGTCTGGATCCTTTGGCTTCAGGAGTAGTTGGTGGGGCAGCCTGGGCACTTCTTGGGCAGCAAGAGTTTTTTGTAGCGGCAAATTTTGTCTGGCAGGAATATTCATTTGGATTAAATTTTTCACGAGGTGGGACCGGCCATTGCAGAGCAGGCCTGAAAAACGGGAACAGCAGCTCTTCACACCAGGAAAAAATCTGGAAGCTTTGGCTTCAGGTGTAGTTTGTGCAGCCTGGGAACTTCTTGGGAAGGAAGAGTTTTTTGTGGCGGCACCTTTTGTCTGGCAGGAATCTTCATTTAGAGTAAATTTTTCAGGAGGTGGGACGAGCCATTGTAGCAGGGCTGAAAAAGGGGAACAGCAGCTCTTTCACCCAGGGAAAAAAGTCTGGATCTTTTGGCGTCAGGTGCAGTTCTTGGGGCAGCCTGGGCACTTCTTGGGGAACAAGAACTTTCTGTGGTGGCACCTTTTGTCTGGCAGGAATCTTCATTTGGATTCAATTTTCCAGGAGGTGGGACCGGCCATTTCAGAGCAGGGCTGAAAAAAGGGAACAGCAGCTCTTTCCACCAGGAAAAAAGTCTGGAAGCTTTGCCTTTGAGGTGAAGTTGGTGGGGCAGCCTGGGCACTTCTGGGGCAGCAAAGACCTTTCTGTGGTGGCACCATTTCTCTGGCAGGAATCTTTAGTTGGATTCAATTTCTCTGGAGGTGGGACCGGCATTACAGAACAGGACTGAAAAAAGGGAACAGCAGCTCTAGCCACCAGGAAAAAATTCTGGAAGCTTTGTCTTTGAGGTGTAGATTTTGGGACAGCCTGGGCACTTCTTGGGCAGCAAAGACCTTTCTGTAGTGGCACCTTTTCTCTGGCAGGAATCTTCATTTGGATTCAATTTTCCAGGAGGTGGGGCCGGCCATTGCAGCGCAGAGCTTAAAAAAGGGAAAAGCAGCTCTTTCCACCAGGAAAAAATCTGGAAGCTTTGACTTCAGGTGTAGTTTGTGCAGCCTGGAAACTTCTTGGGAAGGTAGAGTTTTTTGTGGTAGCACCTTTTGTCTGGCAGGAATCTTCATTTGGATTCAATTTTTTAAAAGGTGGGACCGGTCATTGCAGAGCAGGGTAGAAAAAAGGAACAGCAGCTCTTTCCACCAGGAAAAAAAGTCTGGAAGCTTTGTCATGGAGGTGCAGTTGTTGGGGTAGCCTGGGCACTTCTTGGGCAGGTAGAGCTTTCTGTGGTGGTGCCTTTTGTCTGGCAGGAATCTTCATCTGGAGTAAAGTTTTCTGGAGGTGGGACCGGCCATTGCAGCACAGCACTGAAAAAAGAGAACAGCAGCTCTTTCTACCAGGAAAAAATCTGGAAGCTTTGGCTTCAGGTGTAGTTTGTGCAGCCTGGGAACTTCTTGGGAAGGAAGAGTTTTTTGTGGCGGCACCTTTTGTCTGGCAGGAATCTTCATTTAGAGGAAATTTTTCAGGAGGTGGGACGAGCCATTGTAGCAGGGCTGAAAAAAGGGAACAGCAGCTCTTTCCACCAGGGAAAAAAGTCTGGATCTTTTGACGTCAGGTGCAGTTCTTGGGGCAGCCTGGGCACTTCTTGGGCATCAAGACCTTTCTGTGGTGGCACCTTTTGTCTGGCAGGAATCTTCATCTGGAGTAAAGTTTTCTGGAGGTGGGACCGGCCATTGCAGCACAGGACTGCAAAAAGGGAACAGCAGCTCTTTCTACCAGGAAAAAATCTGGATCCTTTGGCTACAGGTGTATTTAGTGCAGCCTGGGTACTTCTTGGGCAGGAAGAGTTTTCTGTGGTGGCACCTTTTTTCTGGCAGGAATCTTCAGTCGGATTCAATTTTCCAGGAGGTGGGACCGGCCATTGCAGCGCAGGACTGAAAAAAGGGAACAGCAGCTCTTTCCCTGAGGAAAAAAAGTCTGGATCCTTTGGCTTCAGGTGTAGTTGTTGCAGCCTGGGTACTTCTTGGGATAGATGAGTTTTCTGTGGTGGCACCTTTTTTCTGGCAGGAATCTTCAGTAGGATTCAGTTTTTAAAAAGGTGGGACTGGAGATTGCAGCGCAGGGCAGAAAAAACGGAACAGCAGCTCTTTCCCTAAGGAAAAAAAGTCTGGATCCTTTGGCTTCAGGAGTAGTTGGTGGGGCAGCCTGGGCACTTCTTGGGCAGCAAGAGTTTTTTGTAGTGGCAAATTTTGTCTGGCAGGAATATTCATTTGGATTAAATTTTTCACGAGGTGGGACCGACCATTGCAGAGCAGGCCTGAAAAACGGGAACAGCAGCTCTTCACACCAGGAAAAAATCTGGAAGCTTTGGCTTCAGGTGTAGTTTGTGCAGCCTGGGAACTTCTTGGGAAGGAAGAGTTTTTTGTGGCGGCACCTTTTGTCTGGCAGGAATCTTCATTTAGAGTAAATTTTTCAGGAGGTGGGACGAGCCATTGTAGCAGGGCTGAAAAAAGGGAACAGCAGCTCTTTCACCCAGGGAAAAAAGTCTGGATCTTTTGGCGTCAGGTGCAGTTCTTGGGGCAGCCTGGGCACTTCTTGGGGAACAAGAACTTTCTGTGGTGGCACCTTTTGTCTGGCAGGAATCTTCATTTGCATTCAATTTTTTACAAGGTGGGACTGGCCATTGCAGAGCAGGGCTGAAAAAAGGGAACAGCAGCCCTTTCCCTGAGGAAAAAAAGTCTGGATCCTTTGGTTTTGAGGTGTAGTTGGTGGGGCAGCCTGGGTACTTCTTGGGCAGCAAGAGATTCCTGTGGTGGCACCTTTTGTCTGGCAGGAATCTTTATTTGGAGTAAATTTTCCAGGAGGTGGGACCGGCCATTGAAGAGCAGGTCTGGAAAAAGGGAACTGCAGCTCTTTCCACCAGGAAAAAAGTCTGGAAGCTTTGGCTTCAGGTGAAGTTGGTGAAGCAGCCTGGGCACTTCTGGGGCAGCAAAGACCTTTCGATGGTGGCACCTTTTGTCTGGCAGGAATCTTCATTTGGAGTAAAGTTTTCTGGAGGTGGGACCGGCCATTGAAGAACAGGCTTGAAAAAAGGGAACAGCAGCTCTTTCTACCGGGAAAAAAAGTCTGAATCCTTTGGCTTCAGGTGCAGTTCTTGGGGTAGTCTGGGCACTTTTTGGGCAGCAAGAGATTCCTGTGGGGGCCCCTTTTGTCTGGCAGGAATCTTCAGTCGGATTCAATTTTCCAGGAGGTGGGACCGGCCATTGCAGCGCAGGACTGAAAAAAGGGAACAGCAGCTCTTTCCCTGAGGAAAAAAAGTCTGGATCCTTTGGCTTCAGGTGTAGTTGTTGCAGCCTGGGTACTTCTTGGGAAGGAAGAGTTTTTTGTGGCGGCACCTTTTGTCTGGCAGGAATCTTCATTTAGAGGAAATTTTTCAGGAGGTGGGACAAGCCATTGCAGCAGGGCTGAAAAAAGGGAACAGCAGCTCTTTCCACCAGGAAAAAAAGTCTGGATCTTTTGACGTCAGGTGCAGTTCTTGGGGCAGTCTGGGCACTTCTTGGGCATCAAGACCTTTCTGTGGTGGCACCTTTTGTCTGGCAGGAATCTTCATCTGGAGTAAAGTTTTCTGGAGGTGGGACAGGACTGCAAAAAGGGAACAGCAGCTCTTTCTACCAGGAAAAAAATCTGGATCCTTTGGCTTCAGGTGTAGTTGGTGCAGCCTGGGTACTTCTTGGGATAGATGAGTTTTCTGTGGTGGCACCTTTTTTCTGGCAGGAATCTTCAGTAGGATTCAGTTTTTAAAAAGGTGGGACTGGAGATTGCAGCGCAGGGCAGAAAAAACGGAACAGCAGCTCTTTCCCTAAGGAAAAAAAGTCTGGATCCTTTGGCTTCAGGAGTAGTTGGTGGGGCAGCCTGGGCACTTCTGGGGCAGCAAGAGTTTTTTGTAGCGGCAAATTTTGTCTGGCAGGAATATTCATTTGGATTAAATTTTTCACGAGGTGGGACCGGCCATTGCAGAGCAGGCCTGAAAAACGGGAACAGCAGCTCTTCACACCAGGAAAAAATCTGGAAGCTTTGGCTTCAGGTGTAGTTTGTGCAGCCTGGGAACTTCTTGGGAAGGAAGAGTTTTTTGTGGCGGCACCTTTTGTCTGGCAGGAATCTCATTTAGAGTAAATTTTTCAGGAGGTGGGACGAGCCATTGTAGCAGGGCTGAAAAAAGGGAACAGCAGCTCTTTCACCCAGGGAAAAAAGTCTGGATCTTTTGGCGTCAGGTGCAGTTCTTGGGGCAGCCTGGGCACTTCTTGGGGAACAAGAACTTTCTGTGGTGGCACCTTTTGTCTGGCAGGAGTCTTCATTTGCATTCAATTTTCCAGGAGGTGGGACCGGCCATTGCAGAGCAGGGTTGAAAAAAGGGAACAGCAGCTCTTTCCACCAGGAAAAAAGTCTGGAAGCTTTGCCTTTGAGGTGAAGTTGGTGGGGCAGCCTGGGCACTTCTGGGGCAGCAAAGACCTTTCTGTGGTGGCACCATTTCTCTGGCAGGAATCTTTAGTTGGATTCAATTTCTCAGGAGGTGGGACCGGCATTACAGAACAGGACTGAAAAAAGGGAACAGCAGCTCTAGGCACCAGGAAAAAATTCTGGAAGCTTTGTCTTTGAGGTGTAGATTTTGGGACAGCCTGGGCACTTCTTGGGCAGCAAAGACCTTTCTGTAGTGGCACCTTTTCTCTGGCAGGAATCTTCATTTGGATTCAATTTTCCAGGAGGTGGGGCCGGCCATTGCAGTGCAGGACTGAAAAAGGGAAAAGCAGCTCTTTCCACCAGGAAAAAATCTGGAAGCTTTGACTTCAGGTGTAGTTTGTGCAGCCTGGAAACTTCTTGGGAAGGTAGAGTTTTTTGTGGTAGCACCTTTTGTCTGGCAGGAATCTTCATTTGGATTCAATTTTTTAAAAGGTGGGACCGGTCATTGCAGAGCAGGGTAGAAAAAAGGAACAGCAGCTCTTTCCACCAGGAAAAAAAGTCTGGAAGCTTTGTCATGGAGGTGCAGTTGTTGGGGTAGCCTGGGCACTTCTTGGGCAGGAAGAGCTTTCTGTGGTGGCGCCTTTTGTCTGGCAGGAATCTTCATCTGGAGTAAAGTTTTCTGGAGGTGGGACCGGCCATTGCAGCACAGCACTGAAAAAAGGGAACAGCAGCTCTTTCTACCAGGAAAAAAAGTCTGGATCCTTTGGTTTTGAGGTGTAGTTGGTGGGGCAGCCTGGGCACTTCTTGGGCAGCAAGAGATTCCTGTAGTGGCACCTTTTGTCTAGGAGGAATCTTCATTTGCATTCAATTTTCCAGGAGGTGGGACCGGCCATTGCAGCGCAGGTCTGAAAAAAGGGAACAGCAGCTCTTTCCACCAGGAAAAAATCTGGAAGCTTTGGCTTCAGGTGTAGTTTGTGCAGCCTGGGAACTTCTTGGGAAGGAAGAGTTTTTTGTGGCGGCACCTTTTGTCTGGCAGGAATCTTCATTTAGAGGAAATTTTTCTGGAGGTGGGACCGGCCATTGCAGCAGGGCTGAAAAAAGGGAACAGCAGCTCTTTCACCCAGGGAAAAAAGTCTGGATCTTTTGACGTCAGGTGCAGTTCTTGGGGCAGTCTGGGCACTTCTTGGGCATCAAGACCTTTCTGTGGTGGCACCTTTTGTCTGGCAGGAATCTTCATCTGGAGTAAAGTTTTCTGGAGGTGGGACAGGACTGCAAAAAGGGAACAGCAGCTCTTTCTACCAGGAAAAAAATCTGGATCCTTTGGCTTCAGGTGTAGTTGGGGCAGCCTGGGTACTTCTTGGGATAGATGAGTTTTCTGTGGTGGCACCTTTTTTCTGGCAGGAATCTTCAGTAGGATTCAGTTTTTAAAAAGGTGGGACTGGAGATTGCAGCGCAGGGCAGAAAAAACGGAACAGCAGCTCTTTCCCTAAGGAAAAAAAGTCTGGATCCTTTGGTTTCAGGAGTAGTTGGTGGGGCAGCCTGGGCACTTCTTGGGCAGCAAGAGTTTTTTGTAGCGGCAAATTTTGTCTGGCAGGAATATTCATTTGGATTAAATTTTTCACGAGGTGGGACCGGCCATTGCAGAGCAGGCCTGAAAAACGGGAACAGCAGCTCTTCACACCAGGAAAAAATCTGGAAGCTTTGGCTTCAGGTGTAGTTTGTGCAGCCTGGGAACTTCTTGGGAAGGAAGAGTTTTTTGTGGCGGCACCTTTTGTCTGGCAGGAATCTTCATTTGGAGCAAAGTTTTCAGGAGGTGGGACGAGCCATTGTAGCAGGGCTGAAAAAGGGGAACAGCAGCTCTTTCACCCAGGGAAAAAAGTCTGGATCTTTTGGCGTCAGGTGCAGTTCTTGGGGCAGCCTGGGCACTTCATGGGCATCAAGACGTTTCTGTGGTGGTACCTTTTGTCTGGTAGGAATCTTCATTTGTATTCAATTTTTTACAAGGTGGGACTGGCCATTGCAGAGCAGGGCTGAAAAAAGGGAACAGCAGCTCTTTCCACCAGGAAAAAAGTCTGGAAGCTTTGCCTTTGAGGTGAAGTTGGTGGGGCAGCCTGGGCACTTCTGGGGCAGCAAAGACCTTTCTATGGTGGCACCTTTTGTCTGGCAGGAATCTTCATTTGGAGCCAAGTTTTCTGGAGGTGGGACCGGCCATTAAAGAACAGGCTTGAAAAAAGGGAACAGCAGCTCTTTCTACCGGGAAAAAAAGTCTGAATCCTTTGGCTTCAGGTGCAGTTGGTGAGGCAGCCTGGGCACTTCTTGGGATAGATGAGTTCTCTGTGGTGGCACCTTTTGTCTGGCAGGAATCTTCATCTGGAGTAAAGTTTTCTGGAAGTGGGAACGGCCCTTGCAGCACAGGTCTGAAAATAGGGAACAGCAGCTCTTTCCACCAGGAAAAAAGTCTGAATCCTTTGGCTTCAGGTGCAGTTCTTTCGGCAGCCTGGGCACTTCTTGGGCAGCAAAGACCTTTCTGTGGTGGCCCCTTTTGTCTGGCAGGAATCTTCATTTGGATTCAATGTTCCAGGATGTGGGACCAGCCATTGCAGAGCAGGGCTGAAAAAAGGGAACAGCAGCTCTTTCCACCAGGAAAACTTTCTGGAAGTTTTGTCTTTGAGGTGAAGTTGGTGGGGCAGCCTGGGCACTTCTGGGGCAGCAAAGACCTTTCTGTGGTGGCACCATTTCTCTGGCAGGAATCTTTAGTTGGAGTAAATTTTTCAGGAGGTGGGACTGGCATTACAGAACAGGACTGAAAAAAGGGAAGAGCAGCTCTTTCTACCAGGAAAAAATGTCTGGGACTTTTGGCTTTGAGGTGTAGATTTTGGGGCAGCCTGAGCACTTCTTGGGCAGCAAAGACCTTTCTGTAGTGGCACCTTTTCTCTGGCAGGAATCTTCATTTGGATTCAATTTTCCAGGAGGTGGGGCCGGCCATTGCAGCGCAGAGCTTAAAAAAGGGAAAAGCAGCTCTTTCCACCAGGAAAAAATCTGGAAGCTTTGACTTCAGGTGTAGTTTGTGCAGCCTGGAAACTTCTTGGGAAGGTAGAGTTTTTTGTGGTAGCACCTTTTGTCTGGCAGGAATCTTCATTTGCATTCAATTTTCCAGGAGGTGGGACCGGCCATTGTAGCGCAGGTCTGAAAAAAGGGAACAGCAGCTCTTTCCATTAGGAAAAAATCTGGAAGCTTTGGCTTCAGGTGTAGTTGGTGGGGCAGCCTGGGCACTTCTTGGGAAGGAAGAGTTTTTTGTGGCGGTACCTTTCGTCTGTCAAAAATCTTCATTTGGATTAAATTTTTTAAAAGGTGGGACCGGTCATTGCAGAGCAGGGTTGAAAAAAGGAACAGCAGCTCTTTCCACCAGGAAAAAAAGTCTGGATCCTTTGTCTTTGAGGTTCAGTTGTTGGGGCAGCGTGGGCACTTCTTGGGCAGCAAAAACCTTTCTGTGGTGGCACTTTTTGTCTGGCAGGAATCTTCATCTGGAGTAAAGTTTTCTGGAGGTGGGACCGGCCATTGCAGAGCAGGGCTGAAAAAAGGGAACAGCAGCTCTTTCCACCAGGAAAAAATGTCTGGATCCTTTGGCTTTGAGGTGCAGTTGTTGGGGCCACCTTGGCACTTCTTGGGCAGCAAGAGATTCCTGTGATGGCACCTTTTGTCTCTGAGGTGTTTTTTCCCTGTTATCAAGTCCTTTATGGCGTCAATCACAGAGCACTGGGACTGCTCACAGGGCATGATGAAGGAACACAGCAGCAGTGTGGAAAGAGGAGGTAGAAAAATACATTCCTGTATCTAATTGCCTTCTTCAGTTAGAGAAATTGCTAATCTTGTGACATTATTTGTACTGGACCCTTCTAAGGATGTACGTTTGCCCAGACCTTTTGCTCTAGATGTGCCAGCTACACCAAATGAAACCAGAGAGAATCTCAGCGAAGCCACAAATCAGCTTTTATGGCACTTGGCACTCTATGGGGTTTAGCACTGGAGCTCAATCTCTCTGGGATGGCTGGTCCAGAACAGTTCATTTAATGAATGGTGCTGTTGCTGAACTTCCCTGGGCACATTGCAATTGGCTACTGAGGCTGAAAGGTTTCCTCGAAGGATTTTTATCTTTTGAAACTACAGGCTGAATTTTAGGGATAAACTCCAGTATTCTGAAAGTGGAAAGTTGATCAAACAGAAAAGACTGTTTCTTCTACAACAGATTTGAAATAGTCCACTTGTAAAAATCACAAAGCTTGAAGTCTACTCAGCAGAGCTGATTCCTCATCTGCACTGATCATCAGCAACTGGCCTCTCTCCTATTTCAGGGTCTCATCTGTGTACACTGGATTAAGGCCTCCTCACTTCTTAAGAAAAGTAGTGTTATAAGCTCACAGTTCTGGCAAGGTTTCCTTAGTAGATGGGTTGAAAAGCAAAACTTTGTTGCCATGACCAACGAATGCAGAGCCCAAGGTTGTTTGTGGTGCTAGCTTTGCTCCACTCTCTAATAACTTCTGTCCAGATCAGTGCTGGCAACAAGAATTCCAGGTTAACGCTTGTTTCATTTTTCAGGCTTTGCATTTCAAGAATGGGGAGTTGTTATTGGAAACTCTGCCATGGCTGTCAGTAACAGCCTTGGAAAACAGTTTTTCTTATTTCTGAGGGAGAAGTTTCCAACCCAGCTTTGGAGTATGCAAATAGTTGAATGACTTGTTGTACAATTGGAAATAAAAATCAATACATTTGCTCTGATTAATGTCTTAAGTTATATTTGGCTAAAGAGTTCTTTTCTTGTTACCTTCTTTAAAAAATAGAACCCACAAGCAGAAAGGTGATCTCCTGAAGTGTTGCAACCTTTTAAGTCCACTTGTTGCCACACAACAATAGCATGCCAATATCACATCCAAAGATACAGAATCTTACAGAGATACACACAAATAGATACCTATACATATCTATGTATGTATATCTATCTACCTATACATATCTATACATATCTATACAAATACACACAAGAAAGTCTGGGGTTCCTGATGACAGTTCTACACGGGTAATGAACAGAGGACTGGTTTGATGTGTCATACAACTGTGGGGACCATGAATGTATGTTCTGAGCTTTGATTTACTGTCCTGGTTTGTAACTGCCTGCCTTCCCTTTCAGGGGAACACAGGCCTCTATTTTGCACGGTCTGTTTTGTTTCACTTGGCAGTGTAGACTAGGGGCAGAAGAATTTTTGAAGCCAAACAGCTCGATCCTGATTCAGTTCCTTTAGTGGTGCCTAAAACTCAGGAGCTGGACCCCACGGTGCCGGTGGGACCCTCCCAACTCAGCATGTTCCATGATTCCATCAAGTCCAACTGTCAGCCCAGCACTGCCCCAGCAACCCCCAAACCACTAAAGCGTGTCAGCCATGGCCAGATGCAGGCGCCTCTGAAACACCTGCCGGGGTGCTGGCTCCGCCTGGGCAACCCATGGCAGTGCCCGAGCCCCCCCGAAAAACACAGCGAGAAACCTTTGTCCAGGAGCTGACCTGAAGCTCCCCTGCCTCAGCCTCGGGCCACGTCCCCCGCTCCTCCCAGCGCAGGCTCCTTTCCAGCAGCCCCCTCGGCAGAAGGCGGCTCAGGGCTCCCCTCTGCTCCCCCGGCCGGCTCCGCTCCGGCCCCGCTCCCGCCACGGCCCCGCTCGGCTCTGCACGGGGAAGGAACGCGCCCACCCCCGGCCCGACACCCCCGGGAGCCGCGCACCGGGGGTCCCTCCCCGGGGGTCACTTGCCAGGGGTTGTTCACCGCGGGTCATTCACCGGGGGTCCCTCCGCAGATGTCACTTACCGGGGCTTCTCCCCCGCGGGTCGCTCACCGGGTGTCACTTACTGGGGGTCGCTCACCGGGGGTCGCTCACCGGGGGCCGCGCACGGGGGGTCCCTCCCCCGGGGCCGCGCACCGGGGGCCACTCGCCGGGGCTCTCGGGGCCGCTGCCCGGGGTCTCTGCCCGGGGGCCGCTCAGCGGCAGCGCTCCCGCTCCCGGCCCCGCCCCGCCCGCTCCCACCCAAACCCCACCAACCGCCCCTCTCGGCCCCGCCCCCGCCCCGCCCAAGCCCCGCCTCGCCCCGCCCACTCCGCCGCCTCCCATTGGCTGCGCACGTTCGGCCCTGGAGCGAGGAGCGCGCGGGGAGCGTTGCCTGGAAACCGGCCAGGGAATCCCGGGAATCCTCGAGGCGCCGGCGCTGCCCCCCCACTCCTGGAGCAGCGGCCGGGCCCGCCCGGGGAGCGGGCACTCAGCGCCCGGCTGCGGCCGCCAAAACGGGCAGGGAAGCAGGCGCGCGGGAGGCGGGCTTCGGGCCCCGGGCAGCGAGGAGCCCTTAACTGATATTTGGCTAAAGAGTTCTTTTCTTGTTACCTTCTTTAAAAAACAGAACCCACAAGCAGAAAGGCTATCTCCTAAAGTCTTGTAACCATTTAAGTCCACTTGTTGCCACACAACAACAGCATGCCAATATCACATCCAAAGATACAGAATCTTACAGAGATACACACAAATACGTATCTATACATAGGTATGTGTATATATACATATCTACACAAATACACACAAGAAAGTTTGGGGTTCCTGATGACAGTTCTACATGGGTAACAGCGGACTGGTTTGATGTGTCATACAACTGTGGGAACCATGAATGTAGGCTCTGAGCTTTGCTTTATTCTCCCGGTTTGTAACTGCCTACCTTCCCTTTGGGGGGAACACAGGCCTCTATTTTGCACGGTCTGTTTTGTTTCACTTGGCAGTGTAGACTAGGGGCAGAAGAGTTTTTGGAGCCAAACAGCTCGATCCAGATTCAGTTCCTTTAGTGGTGCCTAAAACTCAGGAGCTGGACTCCACGGTGCCGGTGGGACCCTCCCAACTCAGCACGTTGTTCCATGATTCCATCAAGTCCATCTGTCAGCCCAGCACTGCCCCAGCAACCCCCAAACCACTAAAGCGTGTCAGCCATGGCCAGATGCAGGCGCCTCTGAAACACCTGCCGGGGTGCTGGCTCCGCCTGGGCAACCCATTGCAGTGCCCGAGCCCCCCCGAAAAACACAGCGAGAAACCTTTGTCCAGGAGCTGACCTGAAGCTCCCCTGCCTCAGCCTCGGGCCACGTCCCCCGCTCCTCCCAGCGCAGGCTCCTTTCCAGCAGCCCCCTCGGCAGAAGGCGGCTCAGGGCTCCCCTCTGCCCCCCCGGCCGGCTCCGCTCCGGCCCCGCTCCCGCCACGGCCCCGCTCGGCTCTGCACGGGGAAGGAACGCGCCCAGCCCCGGCCCGACACCCCCGGGGGCCGCGCACCGGGGGACTGTCCCCGGGGCTCACTGCCCGGGGGTCCCTCCTCGGGGTGACTTACCGGGGCTCCCTCCCCGGGGTCACTTGCCAGGGGTTGTTCACCGCGGGTCATTCACCGGGGGTCCCTCCGCAGGGGTCACTTACCGGGACTTCTTCCCCGCGAGTCGCTCACCGGGTGTCACTTACTGGGGGTCGCTCACCGGGGGTCGTTCACCGGGGGCCTCGCACGGGGGGTCCCTCCCCCGGGGCCGCGCACCGGGGACCACTCGCCGGGGCTCTCTCGCCCGGGGGCCACTCGCCGGGGGTCTCGGGGCCGCTGCCCGGGGTCTCTGCCCGGGGGCCGCTCAGCGGCAGCGCTCCCGCTCCCGGCCCCGCCCCGCCCGCTCCCACCCAAACCCCACCAACCGCCCCTCTCGGCCCCGCCCCCGCCCCGCCCAATCCCCGCCTCGCCCCGCCCACTCCGCCGCCTCCCATTGGCTGCGCACGTTCGGCCCTGGAGCGAGGAGCGCGCGGGGAGCGTTGCCTGGAAACCGGCCAGGGAATCCCGGGAATCCTCGAGGCGCCGGCGCTGCCCCCCCACTCCTGGAGCAGCGGCCGGGCCCGCCCGGGGAGCGGGCACTCAGCGCCCGGCTGCGGCCGCCAAAACGGGCAGGGAAGCAGGCGCGCGGGAGGCGGGCTCCGGGCCCCGGGCAGCGAGGAGCCCTAAAAAGAACAACAGTGTTGGAAGAGAGGGAACTCATCGCACCGTCACAGAACAGGCTGAGGTGGAAGGGACCCACGAGGAGCGTCGAGTCCAAGCCTTTGCCCGGCACAGCACCGACCCCAAGAGTCACACCGTGTGCCTGAACTCTGCCAGATCACAGTCCAGCATCAGCTTCATGTGCCGTGAGGCCCCACGTGTGTGTTTGCTCCCCGTGTCGAGTGGGAGAGATGACACTCCCTTAGAGTGGAATAAAGATTATCCTAGACTGGAACTGGCAGCTGTGATAAACTGTATCCCGAGAGCATTTAACTGGTAGCAGTTTTCCCTGGGCTCTAGCTTGCTATTTATTATAGTTATTTGCAGACAGGAAAGGGGAGAGAATTAAAAAATCTCTTTCTCCTTGCCCCCTCCACAACAAGTTGGAGGACATGTGGGTGTTGAAACAGAGCTTAACAAACAGTCCAGCCTTGAGAGAGTGGGGAGAGCACAGGGGGGCTCAGTTTAACCGTTTGTCTGGTTTTCTTCCTTTCTAAGGAGGATTTATTTTTCTTAGGTGGGAAATTGCCAAAAATAGACAGCAAAATCAGACTGCAGTTCAGAGATCACACTCTCATCTCTGTGGAACCAGATCAAGAGAATGCTGTGGGTACAGTGAAGCCACCCCTGTACATTTGGGGTGGGCTGGGGAGTGCATGTGAGGCATGTGAGTTGTTGCTCTCCTGTGCAAAAGGTCTATAAGGGTCATGCAGTTACACTGAGCTGGATCCTGCATCCCATTAGGGTTTGTTAGGATACTGTGGGGTTGTTTGTTGAGTGATATGGCACATTCCAACCTTCTGGAGGGGGGGCTTCAAAACTAAATTCAGCCTATGATTCTGTATGGGAGGTACATGGCTTTTGTCTCAGGTTTGATGGGGTAGATCATTACAGCAGCTAAATGGCCTCTACAGGTCTTGATAATAGGTTTTTTTCTATTCTTTGTATTTAAGAACAGGAATAATTTATAAAAATAGGTTTTCTCAGGAGAGGGAATTCTGCTGGTTGCAGCTGCTGCTGTGGCTGCATTTAGTCTTCACTTCTGGGTTATCTCTGTATCCAAGCAGGTGCCAGGGGCACTACTAAGTTGTTCCACAACATTGATCCATGCATCTTGCATTATGCTGTGTTTATACTGCTTCTTATCCATGAAGGTTTTTTAGTATGAAATTGTAGAAGTGCTTTTTATCTCACTTTAAAAAAAATAAGGGGGCGGGACACACAGCAAAGATTATCTTGTACAGTTTGGGGTTTGTTTGGAGGAATTGAATGTTTCCCAAGAAAAACACACCATAACTTTCTGATTTTTTTCCTCCATCTTGCTTGTGTCCATATTGAGACTGTGTAGGTTTTGGAGACTTTTTCCCCCCAGTTTTTGGGCCACCTTGCCTTCTGATGTCACACAGATCAACCCAGGATGACAGGACACATGGAAGACCTGTGTCCACAAATTCCATGTGCAACCTGCCCAGAGAGCTCTGAATTGCTTTGCACAGCTCTGACCAAGGACTGATGATGGGCATGTGATTTTTAAGAAACAGATCAGTATCAGACTGGAAATGTGTTGATGCACACCTGTTCATTAATACTTTCCCTTAAATGGCCTGTTTTCTGTACAGCATCACTCCTGGGACTCTAGCAGGGGCAGTTTTAAGGCAGAAGATGATTGTAAATAAATTTTCAGAGGTGTTTTGGAGAGTCCTTTATTGCTGTCGGAGGTGGCTGTTGGACAATTCATTTGGGAGGGTGACTTGCATGCTTTGTTGTAAGAGTGACTCCAGAATTAAGGAGCATTGGCAAGTGCAGTGAGATGAGTCTGAGGCTGTGGATCACATGTGACTGTTTCCTTCCTGCTGTCTTTTAGGATGAAATCCGCAGGGAGATGGTTTATGTGTATCATTCCTTAAGGAACAGGAGAGACACTCCCATGATGGGGACAGATGACACTGGCAGTGAGGATGGCACGGCCCAGGTTTGTTCCTGCAGACACCCCAAAACTTATCTTTCCATGGGGGGTTTTGCTGCATGAGATGAGCTTGCCCAGAATGGCAGCAGGGCCTGGGTTCTGCCGTGATCCTCAGCACCCAGAGCCTTTCTGCCCAGCCCTGCAGTGCCCAGAGGAGCTGAGGCTGCACCACAGAGGCAGTTCAACAGTGGAACTGAGCAATGTGATCTCATGCTTAATTAAACACTCGAGATGTTAACAGGATTTCTGGTGCATGCCTTATGGCCCAGTGAGCAAAGCTACTGGAGCAACTAAAACCAGCTCTTACAGGTGTGTCCTTAGCACATCCTCTACTGAGGCTACTGGATAGGCCAGCAGATATTCCCTAGGGATCACTGCCATGCTAACCCCGTGTTAGATTCTGTATCCAATGGAACACACTGCAGGGGTGTTCGTTTTAGGGTAGGGTGGGTCAGCACTGTGAGTAAAGACCTACCTTGTTCTGAAATGTACTTTTCAGGTTGTCTCTGTTCCTGCTCGCAGGTACAGTGTGCTTTTGCTGGGTCATAAATCCTTCCTAAGCATGGCTTTGAGCTTTGGAACCTTTATTTCTGCTTTTTTGGCAGTGAGATGCTGTGTCTTTGCTCTGTGATCCGAAACACTGGAATGGCAAAACAGGGCACAGTCTGTCCTTGTCTCAGTAATTACAGCAAGGCTTTTTGCCTGGCACTTATTTTTCTTTGGAAGTAAATCTCACTGGTCCTCCAGAGCTGAGGTTGTACACTGGCACCTGAACAACATGTGCAGATCCCAGAAAATTCCTTCTTGCCCTTGAAGACTCCAGGCCTGGGAATGGAGCTCCTCTGTGGTTGTGTCAAACTATATCCAAAGACTGCGTGTGGCAGCTAGAAATAAACTTCTGTGAGCTTCCAAAAATAATGGGTAGGGCTAGGCAAGAGTGTAAGTTTAAGGCTATTTAATTCTTCCATGTGTAAACCACAGGAGAAAGCCACGTGCTGTAAACATCCCCACCTCCAAAAGCGTGCTGGAACACGGAATAGAGTTCAGCATTTTCCCTACGAAGATAAAACAGGCCTGGATGAAACCGAGTCTTCTGGAGAATGCTCTCAGTGACACCAGTGCCATGTGGGAAGGGAGCACATTCCTGCTGCTCCCTCCCCACAGCCTCACACACTGCTGTGCAATAAGGACACTGCTCTCAGCTGAAGGATTTGTTTTCTGTTTCTTCTTCCCCAGCAGACTCACGGGCTGCGCTTTCCTTTGTCATACTTGGAAGCACTGAAGCAGATTTGGAGGAGCAGCACTGTTCATGTTAAAGAGCTTAACCTCACCTCAGATGAAGAGAAGGCAAACCTTGCCTTGTCCCTGTGGAGTGAATGTCTGATTGAAGTTCTTTGATGCTTCTGTGAATTAGCTGCTCCTCTAAAGGAGTGTTTCTGTCTATTAAGCATCTCCTGAGAGCAAGGCTTATTAAATTACTTTTTTATCCATCCAGCCTCTGGTTTGTGGTGCTGTCTAAACAAATACTTGCTTTTCTTTCCTCAGTTTTAGGAAACTGGGCGTGGGGAAAAACAGGTAAGCTGCTCAGTGTCTAGTGAGCTACAGCTCCATGTCTGGGGATGCACAAAGTCACTCCTAGTAACACCAATGCAGTGGTATCCCCTTCCATCTGGAGAGCTGCTAAAGTTATACATGGGGCAGGATCCAGAACCTTGGGCATAGAACAGTAACTTGTTTTTTTTCATTTGTAAAGTTCAGCAGCAAGAAAACACGTTTGTTCAGTTTGACTGTCCTGACAGGACAGAAGCTTCTCAGTAGAAGCTGTGTGTGTGTAACAGTTTGTTTGGATACATGTCCGGAATAAAGACAAGTGCCAGAAATATTCAAACACACAAAATATCTTTTATTGCAGTGAGAATAATAATAATAGTAATAAACTTAGCAAGAGGAATTAAAAACTAAAAAGGATACAAAATAACTACCTTATTGGGTGGAATTAAAACAAATACTACGAACAGCATTTAATACAGAATTAACTAGTGAAAAGGGATACCAAAAAAGGATCTTAACACAATATTATGGATAACACGATATTGGTTAGTAAAAAGGGAAACTAAAGGAAAAATACCATAAACATAAAAGGGGAATTAAAGAAACACTAAAAGGATATTAAAAAGTTTGTTCTCTCAGTTGCTTCCTGTCAATAAACTGTGCTTACCCACACAGACAGCCCAGGGCTGCCAGGATCTGCAGCAGCTGGTCGGTGCCCGTGCTTAGCGGGCGTCCCCATGGAACAACACAGTCTCCATGGCAGGATGAGGATCGCTCACCCCAGCAGTCCTGACACCCCATTTTATCAGCTCTACATTACACCACGTAGGGCCAGTACCCAGTATAAGGTGATGCCTGAGTGGCAGCCAAACCCTGCCTGTTCATCACCTGATAGCAACAGTCTGTGCATGCCCTGCTGTAGGGCAAGGGGCCAGTGACCCCTGCCCACAG
Source organism: Manacus candei (assembly GCF_025592945.1). Lineage (NCBI taxonomy): Eukaryota > Metazoa > Chordata > Aves > Passeriformes > Pipridae > Manacus > Manacus candei. Next base: position 7,854,110 of record NW_026138093.1, on the reverse strand, counting down.
AATCTTCCTCCCATCATCATCTTTCTCACCCCTATGGATGACCTCTATCACTGTGTTTCAAGGGTAGATGTATCTATCTTGCAATATGTAGCAAAACCAAGGAAGAACTCAGCTCTGATAATAGGGGATATCAGGCTGACTTGCTAAAAAGCACAATGGACCTTACAATTAGCTTGTGCCATGAAGTTACATTGTACCACACTCTAGCTGGTTTCACATCCTAATATGATTCCTTTCTCACGCCTCTATGCTCCATTGATCATCTAATTCAAAAGTACCCCCGTTAAAATTGGCATTAAAAATCATTCAAAATTTTAATTCATCTTCAAACACTGAAATAGATTTGAAATGAGGTTAATGAGAATAGTGGGGGGGAAAAAAACACCCGAGCCCAAAACCAAAACAACCTCCAAAACTGTTCATTTTTCCACTGTATTTTAAACAAGGAAGTCTGTAGAGCAGCAGAAAACAGGACACGTGGGCAGGTGTGAAAGTCAGACTGGGGTTTGTTGCACTGGTTCCAGTGCTCTTTGCTTCAGTGTAACTGGTCATTTTGAGATGAGACTGGGGAAACTGGGCTGCCAGGGCAGAGACCACTGGCTGGCCCCACTGGTTTTTGCTGGGCAGTGGGTAATTTCTGCCTCACTTGTCAGAACCAGCCCACAGTTATCAGGGAATGGGGAAGTGGTGAATTTGGCTTTCAGACTAAAATGAGGTTAAACTTACACATATTCAAAAGAATAAACTGATGTTAGAGTGTAGATACTCAAAATCCTGAAGACCTTTTGAAACCTTTTTTGCGTGTCAGTCCTACGGCCAAAGCTCTTCCCGCAGTCGGGGCACTGGTAGGGCTTCCCTTACTGGTGGGTCTGTTGGTGTTTGGTCAAGGTAGAGCTGTGGGTGAAGCTCTTCCCACACTCCCCACACTTGTAGGGCCTCTCCCGCTGTGGATGCGCCGGTGGGTGACGAGGTTGGAGTTCTGCTTGAAGCCCTTCCCGCAGTCGGTGCAGCGGAAGGGCCTCTCATCCGTGTGCGTCCGCTCGTGCCTGAGGAGATGTGAGCTGGTCTGAAACCTCTTCCCACATTTCCCACATGTGTAGGGCTGTTCCCCGGTGTGGATGCGTTGGTGGGCGTGAAGATTGGAGCTGTCACTGAAGCTCTTCCCACATTCCCCACACGTGTAAGGCCGCTCCCCAGTGTGGATGCGTTGGTGGCTGAGGAGGTTGGAGCTGCAGTTGAAGCTCTTCCCACATTCCCCACATGTGTAGGGAAGTTCCCCAGTGTGGATGAGCTGGTGGGAGTGGAGGGTGGAGCTGTGCCTGAAACTCTTCCCACATTCCCCACACGTGTAGGGACGTTCTCCAGTGTGGATGCGCTGGTGGATGTGGAGGTTGGAGCTGCAGCTGAAGCTCTTCCCACATTCCCCACACTTGTAGGGACGTTCCCCAGTATGGATGCGCTGGTGGGTGCGTTGAGTGGACCTGTCACTGAAGCCCTTCCCACATTCCCTACATGTGTAGGGCCATTCCCCACTGTGGATGCGCTGGTGTTGGATAAGGTTGGAACTTTGCCTGAAGCTCTTCCCACATTCCCCACACGGGTAGGGCCGTTCCCCGGTGTGGATGTGCTGATGGGTGAGGAGGGTGCTGCTCCTGTTGAAGGTCTTCCCACATTCCAAGCACCTGAAGGGTTTCTCCCTGCTGGGAGGCTGCTCAGGCTCCACCAGGTCAGAGCTCCCCCTCAAGCTCTGGCCGCCTTCCCGGCACAGGCTGGCTCTTTCCTCCTCAGAGCACCCTGGGCTGGCTTTGGAGCCCCTCCTGCGGGGGGATCTCCGGCCCTTTTCCTCCCCGCTGCCTTCCTGCGCCGGGGAGCCCTTCAAAACGGCCTCTCCCACCAGGGTCTCACGGGGGGATTTGTCCTCCGGGCTCTCCGTCCTCACCTCGGGGCCTGGGGCAGGAAGCAAGAAGGACAGGCAGGGGATTTGCCTCCGGCCCACAGGGAAGGCCAAGGACATCCCCCCAACTCCGGCCCCGGCAGGACGGCGGCGCCAGCGGGGTTGTCCTGCAGCCGGGGCCATGCTGGGCTGACAGAGCCAGCACAACACCCGCCCAAAGGGACACTGACTTCCTCCTCACCTGCCTGGGGGGCCCAAGGCATCTTCCTCTTCCTCGCAGCCTCCTCCTCCATCCGCCCAAGCTTTGGGAAGGACAAATCCTGATGGGGGGAAAACAAGGGCTGAGCGTGTTGGCTTGGGGGTTCCTCCTGCCCAAGTCCATCTCTAGAACTCACCGGGCATCCTGTGACCATAAAAACCTCCCAAACACCAAGATTCGGCCCAGAAATCCCAAACCAACATGATTCAGGTAAAAAACCTCTTAGAAATGGCGAGATGAACCTCCTCACAAACTACAAAAAGTTAAACTTAAGCGAAAAAAATACACAAAATATGAAGATTCAACCCCAAAAAAGGTGTTCAATTGGGAGGATGAGGAGAGTGAGGTCACTTCATGAGCACTTGATTGAGTTGCAATATATTAATCAAAAGCTGTATTAATGTAGTATCACTTAAAACTCGCCAGGGCTGTTCCTCAAGGTTCTCTGGCCCCCTGCCAGTCTGGGGTTGTTTCTCCAAACCACCAAACCAAGTGTGCCAAACGCCCTGGTTGGTCAGTGCTGGCACTCGGTGAGGGGATGAGAAAACTGCACCCAGGGCTGGGCTGAAAGAGGCTTCAGCACCACTTCTGATGGCCCAGGGGCAGCATCTGGCTTCTCCCAAACAGAGACATGGCACTTGTTCCTCTGCAGGGCGTCAAGGGCAGGAGGGTGACTCCTGCTGCATGGATGGTGTCCTAGTTAGAACAGCTGGGACCGATTCATCACTGGATAGGTATAGCCCAGAACTGTGTATTCTATGGCCCTCCATGCCATTTCCCAGAAACTGTTGTCAGGGGCAGAGGGGGCCTGCCTGTGGGGGGATGTTCCTGTCCTCATACCCTTTTATGGAATTCCCCGCTCTGAGGGAAGGATTGACCATTCCTTTTATGGAATTCCCCGCTCTGAGGGAAGGATTGACCATTCCTGCCTGAACTGGAGAATATATAAACCTGGAGTTTCAGAACTTTTCTACCACTCGTGGGACCCAGAGGAGGACTGCAGCTCACTGCTCTCGGCCAGACTGAGACCACCACCCTCGACTGGACTGCAATCACCATTCTGACCGGACTGCAACAGCTCTCCCACCAGCAGGTTTTTCCGCTCTCCCTTTACTTTGGGCTCAAGGGGGGCCCGGGGAACACCGCTTGTTCATATCCCAGGGTGCTGGGTTGTACATTTGGGTTTTTGTGGATTGAAGCCAGTTGTTTGTCTGCATAATCATACTTGTTGTGTTGTTTTAATAAATTGTTATTCTGACTTGTGGTCTCTCTTTTGAGTTGAGTTCATTTTCCCTGCTGGCTTACCCTTAAACCAGCACAGATGGAATGGCAGAGGATCCCTTGGGTCCCCAGGTTGAATCAGCACTCGGGGATACAAACTGCGCTCAGGCTCAGGATGCAGCTGCCAGCACAGATTTCCATGCAAAGTCTGCAGGGAGTCAATCTCTGGAGAGTAGGTGTGCAGGGACCTGAGGGGATTATGGACAGGGGCCCAGCAGGGACAGCCAGGGCCTGCAGGGGAAGGCACAGGCACAACCTGGCCCCCCACACTGCCAGGGCTGTCTCTGCTCCTCCTTGCAGGCTCCGTGGCCAGGCACAGTTTGTGTTCCTGGGTGCCCACCATCTCAGCACTTGGAGACCCTCAAATCAGCGCCCGCAGCTCTGCAGCAAAGCCCCAGCTCACCTGGCACACAGGGGATGGACACAGCACCTGCTCAGGGATGGGCTTTCACAGCTTCTGTCTCTTCCCCACCACAGGGCTCTCCTTCCTCAGCAGCACCTCTGCCTTGCACTTATTCTCAGCCTCACCTCAGGGACAGCTCTGGGCTCACCTCCGCGCCACTTCTCAGCCTCACCTCAGGGCCTGGGCTCAAGGACAGGAACCTGCAGGGAGGGGACATCAGGTGCAAGCTGAGGGCTGCCTGCTTGCACTGGCCTCTGGGCTTCCTTCTCCTTCTAAAACTATGCCAGAACTCAGCCTGCTTTTCTAACACCACACATTTACACACTAGCCTTGGAGATATATATGGACAGACATCTCTATCACCCTGGGGATGGAGCCTCAAGCGTGTGCTACCATAGGAATGGCAATCACAGAATCACAGAATCAGCTGCGTTGGAAAAGACCTCCCAAATCATCAAGTCCAACCCCTGATCCAACCCCACTGTGCTTCCCAGACCATGGCACTGAGGCCACATCCACCCTCACCTTCAACACCTCCAGGGACGCTGACTCCACCCCTCCCTGCCCAGCCCATTCCAAGGCCTGATGACTCTCTTGAGAAGAAATTGCTTCCCAATATCCAACCTAAACCTCCCCTGGCACAGCTCAAGACCCAGCCCTCTTGTCCTACTGCTGCTTCCTGGCAGAACAGCCCCACCCCCACCTGGCTCCAACCTCCTGGCAGGGACTTGCAGACAGTCAGGAGGTCTCCCCTGAGCCTCCTCTTCTCCAGCCTCAACACCCCCAGCTCCCTCAGCCTCTCCTCACACCACTTGTGCTCCACTCCCTTCCCCAGCCTCGCTGCTCTTCTCTGCACCTGCTCCAGCCCCTCCAGGGCCTTCCTCAACTCAGGGGCCCAGAGCTGGACACAGCACTCCAGGGGTGGCCTCACCAGCGCTCACTCCAGCCCAACAATCACTTCCCTGCTCCTGCTGACACACTCTTCCTCACACAGGCCACCAGCCATTGGCCCTCTTGGCCACCTGGCCACACTCTGCCTCCTCTTCAGCTTCCTGCCCATCCACACTCCCAGCTCCCTTTCTGCCTGCCTGCTCTCCAGACACTCTGGCCCCAGCCCGGGGGGCTGACGGGGCTTCTTGTGGCCAAAGGGCAGGACCCGGCCCTTGGCCTGCTGGAACCTCATCCCCTTGCAATCAGCCCATGGATCCAGCTGGGCCAGGTCCCTCTGCAGAGCCCTCCTGCCTTCCAGCACATCAACACACCCCCAGCTTGGGGTCACCTGCACATTTGCTGATGAAATGCCTGGTTCTGCAGCAGCTGCAGATGCTCAAGGGGCAGCAGGACCAAGTCAGGGGTCTGGGGGGGCCTGGGGGGCTTTGGGGTGTGGGAGGGTCCTGGGGGAGCTGGGGAGGGGCTTTGGGGATTGGGGGTACAAACCAGGACAGACCAGGACAGACCAGCACAGACCAGTACCTCCTCACTGCTCCCCAGATCTCTCCTGAAGCTGGGCCCCGTTGTCCTGGGACATCTGAGCCCCCCCCAGTGCCCTCCCAGTACAGCCCAGTGCCCCCAGTACAGCCCACTGTGTTCCTGTCCCAGGGTGCCAGGTGATCCCTCTTTGGGGGGTGTTGGAGGCATTTCGGGAGGGGCTGGGGGAGATTTGGGGGGGGTCGGGGGGAGGGTTTAAATGGGGATTTGGGAGGTTTTGGGGGGCTTTGGGTGCATTAAGGGGAGTTAAAAGCGGTGTTGGGAGGGCAAAGGGATCTGTAGGGGGAGGTGATTAAAGGGAAAATGGGGGTTAGGAGACATTTGGGGTGGTTAATGATGTCTATGGGTAAAGAGGAGGGGCAGCAGCATGCTAAGGTGAGTCCTGAGACCCCCCTGGTGTCCCCAAGACCTTCTTGGTGTCCCTAATTTCCCCCCTTAAGACCCTGAGACTCCCCTGGTGTCTCCAATGTCCCCAGGGCCTCCAGATCACGCTAATTCCCATCTTGACACGCCCAATTCCACTGTCCACAAACCCCTCCCCACTCTCCCCAGTGTACCCAAACCCCATCCCTGATGTCCCCAACCCTCTATCTCACCCCAGGAGCCCCCACTGGACCCTCTGAACACAAAAACGCCCTCCCACACACACACTCACAGAAAGGCCAAGGGCATCTGGGGACACGTTGGGGACAGTTGGTGGCTTTGGGGGATTACTGGGGGTTACTGGGACACACTGGGGGGAACCAGGGGGCACTGGGAGGGACTGGGGGGCTACTGAGGGATGCTGGAAGAGCACTGGGAAGGACTGGGAAGTTACTGGGGGATTACCAGGACACACGAGGGGGCACTCAGAAGTTACTGGGCCATACTGGGGGTTACTGGGTGCTCACTGGAGAATCACTGAGCCATACTGGGGGGCAGTGGGAGGTCACTGGGACACACTGGATAGTCACTGAGGGGGTTACTGGGCTGTACTAAGGGTCACTGGGAGGTCACTGGGCTATACTGGGGGCACTGGGATCCCTTTACCTGGATGTGGTACATCTCCCGCCCAGACTTTGGGGGGCTGGGGACCCCCGGAACACACTGCTAGGCTTTAAGGGACCCCCCCCCCCCCCCGTGGGGTCTCTGTGTGCTGAGTGTTGGGGGTCTCTGGGGTTCGGGCGGGGTCTCTGGGATCCCCTTTCCCTGGGGCCGGTTCGCGGGGCCGGCCGGAGCGCTGTGGCGGGAAAAGTAATGGCGGATCGCGCAGAGCCTCATGGGAGTTGCAGTTCCCCCTTCAGTACTCCGCCGGCGCGCCTGCGCAGTGCAGGCAGGGCGTTGACAAAGCCCCCCCCCCGGTTCCAGGCCTGCGCTCTGACTCTCGAGAGCCCCCGAACCCCTCGGCTAAACCCTCCCGAACTCTCCAGCCTTTCCACCCACAGCCGCGCTCCTCGCAGCCCCCGAGGGGATCCCCAGAGCCCCGCTCTCCCGCAGGCCCCGCCAGCTCACAGTGCAGCACGGAGCCAGCGCCATCTTTGCTTCCCGGAAGCACCCGCGGCGCTCTGCGCGCGCACCGCCTTTCCAGAGCCCCCTCCACCCCCCGCAGCCGCAGCCTCCGCCCGCCCGCCCGTCAGGAATGTTCGCACGGGCGGTGCCGCAGCGCCCTCAGCCTGAACTGAACCTGCTTTTACCTCATGAAATCTTTGATCTCTGTTAGCCAAGACCCTCTTTCCTTCCCCAATTGTCTTGTCCTTTGTGGGGGGCGGTCATAGCGGCCCTTTGCACTTGAGCGGACTGAGGTTTCTACCACAAAGGGCCAGTCCCCTCTCACAGGGGCAGCTTCTTCCAACAGAACCCTTCCTGGGGGTGTGTGGAGATTCCTGCCTTAGCTGGGGACCCCCCCAAGGTCAGTCCTGGAGGTTGAGAGCAGAGATCTCCCCACGAACGTTGGTCTGGGGGAGTTCCATCCATCTCTAATTAAGAATTATTGCTTTTGTGCCAGCTTTAGTAGAATTGCTTCAACGATTGCTTTAGTGTAGAGCACTGTCCTATCTTATCCTGTCTTTTAGTGTTTCTCTTGTGCAGTAAAAAAATCCTGATGAAGATCTTTTGTCTGATCATTTGTATCCCTAAATAATCCCCTTCTATCAATAGATCTGATTTGCCATCATTAAAACCTGGGGGACCTAAATGGTTCAGTCACACCTCTGTAATTCCTCTAAACTGAAAGTGTTGGCATAATGCAAGGCTGAGATTGGATCCAGCAGCCCCCAGCACCCCACAGTAAGTTGGGAGCTCAGGGGGGCCACCTCCCTTTCCCAGCCCCTCTGTGCCCAAAGACCCTCATAGGACCATCTGACCCACCAGACCACCCCCCTTTTTCCATGCTTCACTCTCTTCCTTTCACTTTTCCATAGTCCCCTCAATGCCCACCCCACCCCCAGATTATTCTGGGGGTCCCAACCCCATTTTTCCCTCCTCTCACATCATCCACATCATCCCCCCAATCCCGAGCTTCCTCCAACTCAATTTGAGGTCCCACCACCCCAAAAAAAGGGTTTAGGTATGGTCCTGGGTGGGCTCTGAGTATGTTTGGGGGGTTCTCCAGGGCCTTTGTGCAGGTTTAGGGGGGTCCCAGCACCTTTTGGGGTGAGCTGGGTGCCTTTTAAGGGGCAGGTGCCCCACCAAGACCCCCCCAGAGCAGGCTGACACAGGGGAACAAAGGGGGGCCCCCATTCCTGATCCATCCTGGGGCTGGTTCTGCCCCCCCCAAACTTGGTTCCACCCCTTGGGATTCCCCCAAGGCCCTCCCCCACTGCCCCCCAATAACCGGGACTGGGGAGAACTGGGAAGCTTTACTGGGAACACTGGGAGCAGCCGGGCGGAGGCAGAGTGACAGCAGGGGAGGGGGGGACACACGACCCCCCAAAATCCTCACAGGGACAGGGGGGTCCAGGCTGGGCCCGAGGCCCTGGGGAGGGGCTGCGGCCGCCGCCGGCTCAGGAGCTCTGTGGGGAGAGAAAAGGGGGTGACAGCGGGGTGGGGGGACAGGGGGGACACCGGGATACACCGAGACCTGGACTGGATCCAGTGGGACCAGAACTGGGGAACAGGGATCATACTGGGAGCACCTGGCAGCATGTTGGAGGCAACTGGGATATACTGGGAGTGACTGGAACCACAGTAGGGGTGACTGGGAGCAACTGGAACCACACTGGGGGCAATTGGGATCATATTGGGAGCAACCGGGCCCCTACTGGGGTCATACTGGGATCATACTGGGAGTGACTGCAATAATACTGGGAGTGTGTGAGAGGGACTGCAGCCATACTGGGGATGAGTGGGATCAAACTGGCTTCCTACTGGAAGTGTCGGGAAGTCACTGGTATCATACTGGTGGCAACTGTGATTGTACTGGGATCATACTGGATCAGACTAGGATCATACTGGGAGCAACTGGTTCTATGCTAGGGGCAGCTGGGAACTACTAGGATCCCACTGGGAGGAAGTGGGAGCAACTGGGACCATGCTGGGCACAACTGGGATCATATTGGGAGCAACTGGCCCACAGTGAAGGTGGCTGGGGTCATACTGGGAGTGACTGGGAGCATTCTGAGGGCAGTTGGGACCATGTTGGCGCAACTGGGATATACTGGGAACAAGTGGGATCACGCTGTAATTGACTGGGATCATACTGGGAGGCACTAGGACCCTACTGGGGTTGACTGGGAGTGGCTGTGAGAAACTGGGATCATGCTGGAAGCTACTGGGAGCATTCAGGAGTGAATGGGACCACACTGGGGGCAACTGGGATATACTAGGAGAGACCAGGAGTGAGTGGGATCATATTGGGACTGCCTGGGAGTGTACTGGGACTGACTGGGAGCATGCTGAGGTCAGCTGGGATATACTGGGAGAGACTGGGACTGACAGGGATCCTACTGGGAGGGACTGGAACTCTAGTTGGGTGACTGGGAGCAAGTGGGACCCTGCTGGGGGCAAATGGCTTTATCCTGGGAGTGCCAGGGCATGTCTGGGTTCATCCTGGGTGTGAGTGCCACCATATAGAGGGTCACTGGGATCATACTGGAGTCATACTGGGAGGGACTGGGAGAGACTGGAACTACAGTGGGGTGACTGGGAGCAACTGGGACCATGCAGGGGGTAACTTGGATCCTACTAGGAGAGACTGGGATCATACTGGGACTGACTGGGAGAATGCTGGAGGCAACTGGGATATACAGGGAGTGGCTGGGAGTGACTGGAACCATAGTAGGGGTGAAGGGGAGCAACTGGAACCATACTGGGGGCAGCTGGGCCCCTGCTGGGGTCATACTGGGGTCTTACTGGGAATGACTGCAATAATACTGGGTGTGTGTGAGAGGGACTGCAGCCATACTGGGGATGAGTGGGATCAAACTGGCTTTGTACTGGAAGTGTCTGGAAGTTACTGGTATCATACTGGGAGTGACTGGATTCATACTGGGATCATACTGGGATCAAGTGGGACCATGCAGAGGGCAAATGGCATCCTCCAGGGAGTGACTGGGAGTGACTGGGGCCATACTGGACTCAGACTGGGAGTCCCTGAGAGTGAAAGGAACCATCCTGGGGGTGGCTGAGAACAACTGGGACCACCTTGGGGGCAACTGGGATCCTATTGGGAGTGACTGGAATGACTGGGATCATAGTGGGAGTGACCAGCACCATACTGGAATCATAGTGGGAGTGACTGTAAGGGACCAGAATCAAACTGGGAGTGACTGGAACTACGCAGGGGGGAACTGGGAACCAGTGGGGCCAGGCTGGAAGGCAACTGGGAACATCCTTGGAACAACTGGGATCCTGCTGGAAGCAACTGGGAGTAACTGGGAGTGACAGGGTGCATGCTGGAGGCAACTGGCATAAACTGAGAGTGACTGGGAGTGACTGGGATCATCCTGATGGGAACTGGAACCATCCTGGGGGAAGTGGAAGTAACTGGGTATGACTACGAGCATGCTGAGAGCAACTGGGATATACTGGGAGTGTCTGCAACCATACTGGGGGTAACTGTGACCACACTGGGAGCGACTTGGACCACACCGGGGGCAACTTGGAGCAACTGGGAGTGACTGGATCTACAGTGGGACAACTGGGATTAACTGGGACCATGGTGGGGGAAGGCTGGGATCATACTTGGATTGACTGGATCTATGCTGGAGGCAACTGGGACAAACTGGGACCATGCAGGGGGCAACTGCAATCGTACAGGGATCATACTGGGACCATACTGGGATCAGACCAGGATCATAATGGGAGCAACTGGGTCTGTGCTAAGGGCAACTGGGAGGAAGTGGGATCACACTGGGAGGAACTGGGAGCTACTGGGACCATGCTGGGCACAACTGAGATCATATTGGGAGCAACTGGGCCCACAGTGAAGGTGGCTGGGGTCATACTGGGAGTGACTGGGAGCATTCTGAGGGCAGCTGGGACCATGTTGGCACAACTCATCACTGGTTGCCAAAGTCTTCCCATACCTAAAATAAACCTGAAACTCTGCTTTTCAGTTAACCTGCTGCCTTGCAGTCAAATTTTCAGACAATGCAATTACAAACTACTAGAAAAAGATCAAACTGCATTCAGCAGGTGTTTTTTGGAAAAAAATCCTAAAATTTCCTGGTGTTGCCCATCAAAACAGATGTTTAAATTACACTTTTATGAATCCCAAAAATCCAGTGGGATTGAACAAGCTCTTGGTAGAAGACAACCTGCTGGCATATCTAAATTGTCTTTGCTGCAACATTAGAAAACAGACATTAACTTGGAACTGGCAAAATCAGCATGAAAAATCTAATAGACTAATATGGGAGTTGGTTGTTGTGAGGAAAACAAAGTTTCCTGGCCTTCAGCTGGTATTGCCAAAATGACAAATTTAAGTATCAACAACATTATCTCAGATGTATTTTGGAATTCAAGCCATCCATCAAAGTGTTTACTGGCAACAGTGGGAATGCTAATCCTGATTTTCAATCAGAGAGTTTATTCATTGTTCTAATTAAACATACTTGGAGTTATGTTTGGCCTTAATACTGCTAAAAAGCAATACAGATTCTCTGCCAGTAAAATAAGGGACTGGGAAAAACACGGTGACCACTTCTCTCCCCACAGCACCCAGTGGCAAACACAAGAGACCCATATGTAGGCTTGTGTAGGTTGCACTGACAAATATTAATTAGGTATTTTACTTAGAGAGTCTCTTCACTGGGTAGCAAAATAAATCTTCTGGGAGGAAAATTGTGATTTTCCACAGAAACTTTTGTTGTCGGGTTCCAGTGACAATGCCTAATTAACATCCATTTATATCCCAACCATTACTGACCTTTCACTGGACTTTGTTAACTACTGAGACAAATACTCGAGACCTCTGTGTTCTTTTTTCACCTTTTTAAAGTTAGTTTACAACAGAAGGAGCTGCAAAAACATCCTACAGTTTTCTTCAAAAACTTTAAAGTCAAAAAAAGATTATGAAATTACAAGACAAATCTTAAAACTTTTTCTTCATCTTTTCAGGCAGGCCAAGATTACAACAGTTGTAAAGTGTTCTGCCGTGTGTTCCCTCATTTCTTACTTGGTCATCTTGACCTTGTTTATCTGTCCGTCTGCACACACCTTTGGCAGCAACCCTACAGCCCAAAAGAGACAGAACACTCTTCATCAGAAGAATCCATCCCAAGAGGGAATTGCCTCCCACCCTCCCACCTTCTGTATTGGACACACAGACTGGTTTTCTTGCTCCTGCCCCTGCCTTGCCACAACTTGGCACGGCAGGAGTTAGCTCGTGAAATCAGAGGAGGGAAGTCCTCAGATGGCAATACTGAAACTGCCCAGGAGGATGTCAGCAGAGCCCTGCCTTACATGACATTGTGCGGATGTTCCGCACACGGAGGCGCCTTTCTCCCTCAGCACGTCCCGTGTAACAACTGCTGGGCTTGCACCGCCTGTGCCGGGGGCAGAACCATCCCCGTAAGGTCACTTGGTCTGATCTGTCACAAACGCCGTGAAAACGTGGAACAGAAGCGTTCTCACAGCAGTGACTGTCCCCCTGTGTTCTCACAGCAGTGACTGTCCCCCTGTGTTCTCACAGCAGTGACTGTCCCCCTGTGTTCTCACAGCAGTGACTGTCCCCCTGTGTTCTCACAGCAGTGACTGTCCCCCTGGACTCAGCACTGGGGAGGCCACACGTCAAGTTCTGCGTCCAGTTCTGGAGCCCTCAGTTTAGGAAGGACATTGAGGTGCTGCAGCAGGTCCAGAGAAGGGCAACAGAGCTGGTGAAGGATCTGCAGTGCATGTCCTATGAGGAGCGGCTGAGGGAGCAGGGGGGGTTCAAGCTGCAGAAAAGGAGGCTCAGGGGAGACCTTGTCACTCTCTACAACCACCTTAAAGGAGGTTGTAGCCAGTGGGGGTCGGCCTCTTCTCCCAGGCAACAAGTGACAGGACAACAGGACAGTCTTAAGCTGTGCCAGGGGAGGTTTTGGGTGGACATGAGGAAGAATTTCTTCACTGAAAGCGTGATTAGACGTGGGAATGGACTGCCCAGGGAGGGGGTTGAGTCACTGTCCTTGGAGGTGTTTAAGAAACAACTGGATGTGGCACTTGGTGCCATGGTCTGGTTGACATGGTGGTGTTGGGTCATAGGTTGGACTTGATGATCTCAGAGGTCTTTTCCAACCTAATTAATTCTGTGATTCTGTGAACTGGGATACAGTCTTTTTCAGCAGGATGCTCCAAAGGGCCACAGCAGACCTCGATGATCAGGACGGGATCTACATTCGATACCGTACTGATGGAAGCCCTTTCAGCCTAAGGCGACTGAAGGCCCACACCAAGACCTTAAACCATCTTGTCCAGGAGCTGCTTTATGCTGATGACGCCGCCCTTGTTGCACACACAGAAGCAACTCTACAACATTTAACATCCTGCCTGAGGCTGCTGAGCTCTGTGGGATGGAAATCAGCTTAAAGAAGACAGAAGTTCTCTATCCACTGGCACCTCAGGAAGTCTTCCATCATCCCCATATCACCATTGGCCAATCAGAGCTCAAATCAGTTCAGCAGTTTAATTACCTGGGTAGCCTCATCTCCTTGGATGGTAAGATTGGCAGAGATAGACAACAGGTTAGCAAAGGCATAGAGAGCTTTTGGAAAGCTTCATAAAAGAGTTTGGTGAAATAAACACCTGAAGAAAAGTACAAAGATCAGTGTTTACAGAGCCACAGTGCTGTCTACTCTCTTGTATGGTTCCGAATCATGGGTCATCAACTGCCACCACCTGTGACTCCTGGAACGCTTCCATCAACTCTGCCTCCGCACAATCCTAAACATCCCCTGGTCAGATGATGTGACCAACACATCTGTTCTAGAACAAGCAGCAGTCACAAGTATTGAGGCCACGTTGCTGAGAACACAGCTGTGATGGGCAGGGCACGTCTCCAGGATGAAGGACCAACCACCGCCTCCCTAAGATCCTGCTCTATGGTGAACTTGCCACCGGCTGCCGCAAGAGAGGAGCCCCGAAGAGAAGATACAAGGACTCCCTGAAACAACATCTCAGCCTTGGCCATATTGATCACCATAACTGGTCTACTCTGACCTCCAGTTGGGAGACCTGGAGACACACCATCTATAACGCAGCTGTCTCCTTTGAGAACGCACGCGGGATCACTCTTGAGGAGAAAAGGCAACACAGAAAGAACCGTGTCTTGCAGAATATACCATCTAGGGAGTCTTTCTGCTGTGCCTTTTGCAATCCGTTATGTCTATCTTGTATTGGCCTCATTAGCCACCAGTGTGCCTGTAACAAATGTGGATAGAGCCTTCCCAAATCCTCGTTCGCAAAGCCCGGCCATGATGATGATGAATGTTGTTATTGTGAATCTGTAATTCAGTCACTTAAAATTGTAGCAAATGCTATTGAACCACTTGATAATTGTTCAACTGGTAAATGATTAAGTGATACTAATCTCTTTTGCCCCCTTATCTTTGGATCCAAATCCTTGGTGTCCTGACCCTCTTGCATCCCAAGGCTCTGTGTAAATCATTCCCTTTCATCAAAAATCTATATTTTTCGTGACTTCCACTTTAAAATCTTCCCCCTTAGCTAAACTACAAAACAACTCCAATTAGCTGTTCAAGTCTTGAAGACAATGAAAGGAAGGGAAATAATTTGTTTTTCAGTGTTTTAATGGGTCCCACAGTGTGTTTGGAGTTCAATCAGCTGTCAGTCCAAGACGGGCCATGTCAGAACTGGTGAGGTTGGGGGGTGAGGAGCAAGGTTGATCATCCAGGGTCAGTGTAGATCTCCTAAGGAGACACTCAGCATCAAGATCACTTGGAGAACACCTCTATCTCCTCTTCTTTGAACTAAAAAATAGCCATCCTTGAATTAAAAAAAAAAAAAAAGTACAAACTTTGAAGACTTGTTTTGAAATTGCCTTGAAGACAATTAAAGGAAGACAAAGAGATCCTGAGGGATTTCTGCATTTTAATGAGCCCCACGGGGTGTTTGCAGCCCAGCCCATGATCCTGAGGTACTGAGAGAAGATTGAAGCAGCTGCTGAAGAAGTCAGAAGCCCAACTCCAAGTGCCTTGAAGCATTGCTGGGCCCCACTGAGGGCAGGCACTGCCAAAGCCTCCCCAGGGACTCCTTGGAGCAGCTCCTTGGAGGCCAGGAGTGCAGGCAGACAAAGGCTCTGGGCAGGCCCCTGCAATGCTGAGCAAAGCCTGCCTTGGTTTTGTGGAGCACAAAGGCCAAGGCCTGAGCCCCAGGCCCTGGCCCAGCAGATCCTGTCCCTCCCGGCTGGCTCAGGGCTGTTTGGGGGGCACTGGGATGGGAGGGGGAGGAACAACAAAGGCCCAAAACTGGGCAACCCCTGCCAGGCTCCTGAGGGAGGGCCGAGGCAGAACCCAAGTGCAGAACCTGCCAGGAAAGTGTCTTGTGGTGGCCTGAGTGGCAGAGGCAGCTGCCAGAGGCAAGGGGACAAAGGCCTGGGTGCCTTTGGGCCTTGCAGCCCTGCCAGAGCCCTTGGCCATCTCTCCTGCAGGCTGTCCTGCCCTGGCCCTGCTGCTGCTCTGGCCTTGCAGGCTGCACACACCCCTCCTGCTTTCCCACCCCCTCCCAGCAGCATTTCTAGACCCTCCCTGATGTCTCTGCACCAGCTCTGGCTGTTCCCTGGAACACAAAGCCATGGGCTGATCCTGACTCCCTCTGGGTGACCTCTTGCAGCACAAGGGTCCCCGTTGAGTGACATTTCTTTTTCCTCACCTTCATTCTGAACCTTCTATGCTACTCTTTGTGGAGATTTCATTCTATTTCCAATACAGAGAAAAGCTCCATCCTGTCAGATCTCCTCTAGACCCTCTCCAGTTCTTCCTCATTCCTCCAGAATGGGGAACCTCACAGACAGACAGACCAGTCCCGATGTGGTGACCCCAGGGCTGAGTCCAAGGGGGTGACAACTCCCTTGTCTGGGTGCCCACACACCCCCTAAGGCAGCCCCACGTGCAGTTGGCCTTAAATCAAGGGGCCATTCTGATTCTTTGTAATGTCACGGAGTCAAGTGGCACCGTGACACTGCAGAGCCTCATGGAACTAAAGGAATGCAGGGACACTGTGGAATCTCAGGGAACCAAGTAGCCACAGTGACAGTGAAGAGTCTCATGGCACCCACTGTGCCTGCCCAGAACTCCATGGAATCAAGCAGAGCCGCTGCCTCCCCCCCGCCGCCGCACGGACCGGAGTCGCCGGCTCTGCCCCGCTTGGACACCTCTGGAGTCAGCGTGTTCTTGGGCAGCACAACTGATCTCAGACCAGAGAGTTTCCCACATTTTGCTTTGCTCTCTCTTTCTCCTGGTTTAATTTTTGTTCTTTGTTCATTCAGAGGGAAAAGGGGGAAGGGAGGCACGTGTTGATCCCTGTTTTTTTCTGTTTACAAAAGGGAGTGGGGCCTGAGAGGAAAGAGGAGGCAATTTCCCTCTCTGCTGTTGCTTTGGACTGTTCTGTTGGTATTGCTGGTTTTGCTGCTATATTTCTTGTCAGGCAACTCTTATTTTTTCACTTATACCTCCTTGTATTTTGTCTCCCTGTAGTGGTGGGGAATAAAAGAGGAGTGAATTCATTTTATTGGAGTACCTGCCCCAATATGTGTCTTTAAACCAGGACAGGTTGCTCAAGGGCTCCCTGAAATTTGGCATCATTCACAAAGGACTTGAGAATACATTTTGTCCCAATGTACAGAGAGATAATAAAGATGTTCTCTAGTGGTGTTCAAGGGCTAACCACTGAGGGATTTCACCAGGAAGTTGCTGCCAAGAGGAATTGGTACCATGGATTTTATTTGACACTCTTCATTCAGCCAACTTCCCACCCACCACATCTCCCACTTCTTCAGTCCAGCTCTCACCAGTCTGGCCATAAGGAGACCACAGGAGACCATGTCAAGGGCCTTGATAAAGTCTGGGCACACAACATCCTCTTCTATTCCCTCCCACAGGGGTTCTGCAATCCCTGCCTTGTCCTTCCCATGCCTGGCAATGGCTGCAGGAGGACTTGCCCTATCCCCTTCCCTGCTGAGCCTGAGTAGTGTGGAACTCTGCCAACCCTCCTTGCTGCCCTGTTTGCAGACTGGTTCCATGTCTGCCTTTGCCAAGGCCCCAGGAAGCTCTGGGATGGCTCTGGCCTTTCCAAGGGTTTGGGAGAGTCTCCCAGTGACACTGCCCAGCCTTCTCAATATCCCTGACACCAAAACCTTTTCCATAGCCCACACTTCCAGAGGAGTGCCCAGGACACAACACAGGCTGTCCTGGTGGTTCTGGAGAATGAGAAGGGATTTCTTCCTCGAGGCCAACCCCTCCAATTGGATTTGAGTGCAGCTGAAAGGTTTGCTCAGCATTTTCCCCGGGGGGTTGGGCAGGTGCCTGAGGAGGGGGTAGAACAAGGGCTGTGTCCAACTGTGCCAGGAGGGCTGGGCAAGGATGAGGAGGCTGCACAAAACAGTGGCACTGGGGAGGGGAGAGGAGCAGCTGGAGAGACCTTGTGCCTGCCCACGCTGGGCAGGAGCTGCCCCAGGATGGCAGCTCTGAAGCACTCCCAGGATGTCCCTGGGAACAGGAGGGGAAGACTGGATCTAAAAATGGAACCTGGAAAGCAGAGAGCAGGAGTGTCATGGGGACACTGCAGGAGAGTTCCAGCCCTGGAGCAAGGTCACAGAAGAAGTGACCAAGTCCATGTCCTGCCCTCAGAAGATGCCACAGCATCCTGGAGATGCTGGAAGGGAGCCCAGCTCTGCTTCACAAGTTCCCAGGGCCTGTCCCTGCCTGTGCTCCAAGGGCTTCCACCCCCCAGGACTGTGCTCAGAGAGCACTCAGGCCTTACAGCGAGAAAGGGGCTCAGGAGGACAGTGTGGAAGTGGCAAGAGAGCAGCTCTGCAAAGACCAAGCCCTGCTGCTCCCTGGCAGTGCTGCTGGGCTGGGATTATTGTCCCCTTCCCGTTTGCAAATACCCCCTGTCCTGCAGTGTGCTGTCCTTTAGGAACATCTGAGAAGAAGGGTCTTGGACAAAGAAGGCACTGCAGGGTCCTTTATTTTGTTTAAATATACAGATTGCACACTTCATCATTTATAAATCTCTGGGTCACATTCAGTGGGTGGACACTAAATTAGAAGGCAGATGCATAACAACATTTAATTGCACGGAAAATTATTGCAAGAACAATCCAATGACCTCTGAGAAAAACCTGAGCAGGAAGGCTGGGCCATTAGTGAGTCCCATTCTATATTCTATGAACCAGAAAACAAACACTTTATTGATCCTGAAAGGCATCGAGTCATCATTTTTCTCAGGGCATCCTTGAGCTCCTGGTTCCTGAGGCTGTAGATGAGGGGGTTCAGTGCTGGGGGAACCACCGAGTACAGAACTGACACCACCAGGTCCAGGGATGGGGAGGAGATGGAGGGGGGCTTCAGGTAGGCAAATGCAGCAGCGCTGAGGAACAGGGAGACCACAGCCAGGTGAGGGAGGCACGTGGAAAAGGCTTTGTGCCGTCCCTGCTGAGAGGGGATCCTCAGCACAGCCCTGAAGATCTGCACATAGGAGAAAACAATGAAAATGAAACAACCAAAACAAAAACAAGCACTAACCCCAAGAAGCCCAAGTTCCCTGATGTAGGAGTGTGAGCAGGAGAGCTTGAGGATGTGTGGGATTTCACAGAAGAACTGGCCCAGGGCATTGCCCTGGCACAGGGGCAGGGAAAATGTATTGGCTGTGTGCAGCAGAGCATTGAGAAAGCCAGTGGCCCAGGCAGCTGCTGCCATGTGGGCACAAGCTCTGCTGCCCAGGAGGGTCCCGTAGTGCAGGGGTTTGCAGATGGCAACGTAGCGGTCGTAGCACATGATGGTGAGGAGATAAAACTCTGCTGAGATGAAAAAGGCAAAGAGAAACAGCTGTGCAGCACATCCTTTGTAGGAGATGGTTGTGGTGTTCTGGAGGGAATTGTCCATGGCTTTGGGGACAGTGGTGCAGATGCAGCCCAGGTCTGTGAGGGAGAGGTTGAGCAGGAAGAAGCCCATGGGGGTGTGCAGGTGGTGGTCACAGGCTACGGCGCTGAGGATGAGGCCGTTGACCAGGAGGGCAGCCAGGGAGATGGCCAGGAAGAGCCAGAAGTGCAGGAGCTGCAGCTCCCGCCTGTCTGCGAATGCCAGGAGGAGGAACTGGGCCATGGAGCTGCTGTTGGACATTTGTCATTCCTTAGGACAGGGTCTATTCAGAAAAGGAAAAGACACGGAACAATTAGGAGATACCCCTCTCAGCAAAGATACTTTGTCTTTCATAGTAATCCCCCCAAAATAATTGTATGTCCCTTATGCTGGCTCAGAGTGGTGTGAACAGCAAGAATTCTGGCCATGTGCTGCCAAGGGCTCAGCTCTGTTCTGCTGCAGTGGCGACATGGAGCTGGTTTTGACAGCTCTGATGATCACAAGGGATGTCAGATGTAACCCACCTTTAATGGAAAAGCTCCATTTCTGACCCCCTTCCTCACAAGAGTGTGGTCTGCAGAACAGAGGTTTCTATTCTCTTTAGAATAATTCTTCTGTTAGATATGTTCCTGTTACGACCCGCCCCAGGAAAAGAGGGGGGGGGGGGGGTAACTCAGGTTTTATCAAAAATTCCTTTGGGGTGGATTAAAGCGAAGCGACACTAAATAATCGGTGTATGAAAATATGTAAGATTTATTTCAACAGTTTTGTATCAACAAGTAAGTTAATAAGATTTATCTTAACAGTTTTGTATCAACAGATAGGTGAACATTTTTTTTTTTGGGGTGCTGTCATAATCAATAGGTAACTTTTCTGGGGAGGAGAAAAATGCATAGGAGAGAGAGAAAGGCAGGATAAGAGCCAGGGAGAGTAAGAGGAAAGAAAAGAACCCCCTTTGGGGGGGGGAGAAACTGTTTAGGGAATAGGAAAAACCAAGATGAGAGTAAGGGGAAGAGAGAAGCTGAGAGTATACAGTCACCGCCCACTGGATCCAGCGATGCTTGAGGGCGATGGTCCCGATTTGCAGGCGGTGGGGGAGAAGGAGAAACTCCCGAATTCCCAAAGTCACCAGTAAGTTTATATGCTCTGGCGCCTCCCTGGCATGAGGGGTTGCCTCCCTTTTTTGGACTTAGTCCTCCAGAGGCACATTGTCTTTTCAGTTGTTGTTCGCCCAGCAGGGGTGTCAATAGGCAAGAGCCTGCAAGGTTGACTCCTCATGGGCTATCAGAGGTAACTAATCGCCCAGCAGGTGTGTCAAAAACCCAAGGTCAGTTGTTGTTTTCAGGACAGCGTAACTAATCGCCCAGCAGAGGTGTCAAAGCCCGAGGTCCGTTGTTGTTTTTTAGGAGGAACAGTCAAGAGCCCGCAAGCTCGGCTACTCCCCAGCAGGTGTGTCAAAAGCCCGAGAATGCATAAAACATCAACTATTTCAGTCTCTGACACCACCCCGTGATTTATGCATTCAATAGTTTTTCTTCTTTTGTCGTTCTCTGTGAATCTTCTTTGTGGGCGGTGCTTTTCGTATAGTGGACAGGGAGACAGAAGAGTGAAGGAAAGGAAGAGATTGCTCTAATGCATTACAATTCTCCCCCCCTTCAAAAAAACAAACTAATTTTATAATAACATAGTAAGCTAATTTGCATTAGTTACTCTCTCCACCCTGTGGGTCGTCATAGGGGATGTAATAGGATCTCAATGGTTACAATCAAATTTCTTAACATTAATGAGGTTACAAACATACATACAAATATTTGAAATTATACATCAAAAAACACTGAGTTACTTGGGAGCTGGTAAAAGGCTTTCTTATGTTTTCTTTTAGGCCTAAATTTAGTTCCGTTTTTGTTAAATTTAACCAAATATAAAATTCAATGCCTTTCAAGGCAGAAGGCTAATGTATATAATGCATATTCATATAACTCTAAATATGCACAAATACTTGTACTAACTCCCAGGTTATATTTGGTTGAGTTTCTCAATCGAGAGAGATATTTAAAAGGACAAAATGAACTTGACAAAAATCAAATTAACAGTACATCTTATACAATTTTACCAGTAAGTTGCTCACATTCAAAAGCTTCTCCCAAACTAACCTGCCCCCCAACAAAATAATAAAACAAACTTGGCAAAACGAAATTAGCAGTACATAAAATGGCTCGTCCTACACAATCTTATCAGTGAATTGTTCATAATAAAAAAAAACAAAACCTAGATAAGTTAACAATTATTAATAAGCTGATAACACAAGTAATTCTGGGAGTAGAGGGAGCACAAACACAATGTTTGTGGCAAACTTTTACATATTGCAGACTTACTGAGACAAAAATACATATAGGCATGCATATTACAAAGTTATTAAGATAAAAACATTAAGAACAGTATAAGTCTTCAGTCTCGTTGCTATTTCGTTTTCTCATGCTGCCTCTTGCTGTAATCGAGGCTCCATTGGTTCCATGCAGTTTGATCTCATCTGCTGGCAGGTTCCTGCAAAAGAACAAATCTGGCCCACTACGGACCCATTATTAAAAAGAAGGAACTATCTATTTATCCAACTCCTTTTCTTATCTGGCATAATGTTACTAGGGCAATAATAATAGAGAAGTTTGGAACATGTTTTCTCCAAAAAACAAATAAACTCAGACGGACAGAGAGGGATGGGAGGCCAAACACCCATTCTCTCCCTCTGGCATCTCTCCAGGCTTGACCCTTTAATAAATCTAACCCCAGGATGTTAGCTGGTAGTGGCCCCACAATCATGGTAGTTTCTGGGGCTGTCTCATCTCCAGGTAACCAGCATTTCACTCGAGCAGTGTATTGGGGTTGGGATTTGCCAAAGGCATCAGTTACCCATATTTCCTTTTTGTCTGGCTTAATGCCACACTGGGTAGCAGCTTCAGTTTGGAGTGCTGAGACCTGTGCACCCGTGTCTACCATGAATGTAACTAAAGATTTAAAAGGACCAAGAGGAAAAGTGATTACCAAATCTCCCTAGTTGTTTTCTGTAAGCTTTCTCTCATAAACCCACTGGCTATTTTTTGGCTTATTTACTTGAGGGCAGTAAGTCCAGTTCCTTGACTCAGAACTGGTCAAACTGGTTAGTCCGGTTTCTGGAGAGGCTGAGGGGATCACAGTGTTGGACTCCTTAGAGGGGCTGCCCTTAGGGGGTGCCTTGTGCTCTTTGATCTTATCCCAGTGCTTTATCAAGTATTCTAAATTAGCAGTGGGTAATTTATCCATCACTTCTAGAGGAATTCCTTTTGCAACACCTTCTCTCCACAGACTGTATCTCTTTCTTCCGCTAGATGACACATTTTGTTGACAAATACCTGGCGAGGCAGGTTTTTGGACTTTCCCTGCCCTCCTGCAGTGTATTCTCTGGCCATTGGTACCAGGGAGCCCCAGCTGCTGACCAGTAGCTATTAATTCTTGGGCTATTTCCAACCAGGTTATTCCTGATGGAGCACCCCTTCTTCTAGGTCTGGGGGTTGCCTTTATGCGCTCCTGTAATTGTTTAGCATAAACTTTTAGTGCATCAGGCAGGCCTCGAATTAAAACTGGAAATCTCTGTGGATCTGCCTCGAGTTCCATTGGGGAATGTCGTTGTGGGTCTAATAATTTTGTATGCATTAACTGGAGACATGCGGTTTTTTGTACACTTTTTACAATGTGGCCAATTGTGGGTGTTTTAATCGTGTAAGGATCTCCCCTTTCTATAGGGTCTAACCCACCTGCCCAGTAGGCAGCTCTCTGGGTCAGGGACCACGGGGCTCGGTTATCATTTGTGGTCAGGAAAACCCCTGGGCCCCAAAATCCTCTGGCCTCATCTTCACTCAACAAAATCCGATCTCCCCCAGTAAGGGATACCCTCCACACATATTCAGTCTCTGACTCACTGGCCTTACGGCTATATTTTTCCTGAATTTTGGCCAGTGCTTCCCCCGTGTACGGGGTAGTTCGTGTGGTAGTTTGCCGATCTGCCCCCTGGCCAGTGGTTTCAGTTTTAATGAGGGGACGCATATGTATTACCCCCTCCTCCGGGTAACTTTGCTTCAATTCTTCTAATTCCCCAGAGGGGTACAGGGATTTGTTAACATCTACCGGTTTAGGGTATTTTGAATTGATGTCTCGCAATTCACAATTTTTCATTTCCAGTATTTTTTTAAGCCTTTCATTTTGTTCCTCCTCATCTTCAAGGGCTGACCTAAGCAATGAGTTAATCTCTCTCTCTTTCTCCAGTGCCTGGCGTTCAGCAGTTAACTGCAGGCGTTCTTTTTCTAATTGCTCCTGTAATGCCTTCATTGTCTCTTGAAGAGACCTTATCACCTCACCGGTAGATTTTTGAATAGCCTCTTTTCCTAGCTGGTCCTGCAAAGTTCTCATTGACTCTTGGAAGGATTCTATCACTTCACTTACAGATTTTTGAATAGCTAATTTTTGCCTTTGCACTGCTCTAAGGAATACGCCTAAGACAGCACCCAAAAAAAACAGTTCTAAACCAAGGATAGCTATCAGGAGGGAATAATCCCCATATAACTCAACCCGGGGTGTCATCCCCTTCGCCTCAGTCATTAACCCAGCTTAGGTTAATGTCTTTCTCCCCCTTAACCCTCTGAGGGCTGGTTTGACTCTCTCCTGGAAAACCTTTCAACAGGTCCAGGTACCGGAGAACCTTTCAACAGGTCCAGGCCACACCAGGAAACCTTTCAACAGGTCTGATGTGCCCGGGTCACACCGAGAGGAGAAAAATTCTTACTATAATTTTACTGCGAGGGAACAGTCACCATTTGACTCGCTCTCGGTACCAGTTTTAGACTACACCGATTACTCCACCACATCCAAAGGATCCTGTCCGTGACGCCAAAAATGTTACGACCCGCCCCAGGAAAAGAGGGGGGGGGGGGGGGGTAACTCAGGTTTTATCAAAAATTCCTTTGGGGTGGATTAAAGCGAAGCGACACTAAATAATCGGTGTATGAAAATATGTAAGATTTATTTCAACAGTTTTGTATCAACAAGTAAGTTAATAAGATTTATCTTAACAGTTTTGTATCAACAGATAGGTGAACATTTTTTTTTTTGGGGTGCTGTCATAATCAATAGGTAACTTTTCTGGGGAGGAGAAAAATGCATAGGAGAGAGAGAAAGGCAGGATAAGAGCCAGGGAGAGTAAGAGGAAAGAAAAGAACCCCCTTTGGGGGGGGGAGAAACTGTTTAGGGAATAGGAAAAACCAAGATGAGAGTAAGGGGAAGAGAGAAGCTGAGAGTATACAGTCACCGCCCACTGGATCCAGCGATGCTTGAGGGCGATGGTCCCGATTTGCAGGCGGTGGGGGAGAAGGAGAAACTCCCGAATTCCCAAAGTCACCAGTAAGTTTATATGCTCTGGCGCCTCCCTGGCATGAGGGGTTGCCTCCCTTTTTTGGACTTAGTCCTCCAGAGGCACATTGTCTTTTCAGTTGTTGTTCGCCCAGCAGGGGTGTCAATAGGCAAGAGCCTGCAAGGTTGACTCCTCATGGGCTATCAGAGGTAACTAATCGCCCAGCAGGTGTGTCAAAAACCCAAGGTCAGTTGTTGTTTTCAGGACAGCGTAACTAATCGCCCAGCAGAGGTGTCAAAGCCCGAGGTCCGTTGTTGTTTTTTAGGAGGAACAGTCAAGAGCCCGCAAGCTCGGCTACTCCCCAGCAGGTGTGTCAAAAGCCCGAGAATGCATAAAACATCAACTATTTCAGTCTCTGACAGTTCCACCATTAAATCTGCAGAGTGTTCTTTTTAGGAGTAAAAATTCTCATTTTTATGGCTGAATATGTAAAGAATCTTTAGAAAAGACAAGAGACAAAAGGGCTCAGCTCTCTGTGGTTTCAAGCAGAGCCAGGAGAGTTGCAGAGTTCTTTAGCCTGTTTCCCATCTGCCCTGCTCTTTCCCTTGTGCTTCATTCACTTTGATTTCACACAAACAAATATTAAAAAACACACCCCCAAATACATGTGCAGTGATGACAGCAGGACAATGTTGTTTCCAAGCTCAGCTCTGTGAAGTGTCCCCTGTGCCAGCCCAGAGGTGCAGCTGTGCTGGACAGAGCAGGACAGGAGCCCTCCTGCAGAGAAGCCAAGGGCTGGGACAGGAGAGTGCCCACCCCCAAGGGAAGGCTCAGCACTGCCCAGGATCCTGTGCTCATTTCTGATCCTGCCTGAAATATTCACCTCTGAGAGGAAAACAGTTTGAATTTCAGTGCAGCCTCCTGACCTGAGAGAACAATGTCTATGCTACAATGCCTAAGCAGGAAACTACCAGCAGGACAAACTCCTTTCCTGTAGCCCCTGCCTTTTGTGAGCTTTGCAAAAAATTCTGCATTAAATATAGTGTAGTGATCTGGAGCTGTGAGCAGGTCTGACCCTGCAACACCAAGACATGGAAAAGATCCTCCCTCAGCTGCCAGGTTTGCTCCTTGCCCACAGCCCTTCTCCCCCAGCCCTGGCAGCAGCTCCCCGGGCCGGCTGAGAGCTGCCCCTGGCAGGCAGCAGAGTCCCTGCCCAGCACAGCGCCCTGGGCTGCAGGACCCTGCTCTGCCCCACAGCCCTGGGCACCCCTGGCTGCACCCCCGGCTTCACAGCTCTTCCAAAGTGCCCCAAAACAGCCCCTGCTCACCCATCCCATCAGCTGGGGCTGGGCCAGCTTTAGGAGATGCCTCCAGGAGCTGCCCCTGCACTGCCCTGCAGCCCCAGACTCACCATGTGCACCCTGCCAAGATTCCTCCTGCAGGGAGCTCTCAGCCATCCTGCCAGTGCTGAGCCCCTTGAAGCTCTGTCTGTGCCCTGCTGGTGTCCCTGAGCTGGCCTGGCAGTGCCCTCAGCCCTGCTGGGCTGTGCAGAGGAGCTGCTCACCAGCAGAGCTGTCTCTTTGAAGCTCTTCTAACTTGCCAGGAGCTCCCTCTGTGCCAGGAGCCCGGCCCAGCTCAGCAGCACAGCAACAGCCCCAGGCATTTCATGACCCTCGGGGGGGTTTGGTGTTGTTTACATGAGACTCAGTCCCCGAGAGGAAGTTCAAACAACTTCTCAAGAAGTCAAAGTGAGATTGAAACACTAAAGTTTTTTGTGGTGCTAATGAGTCTCACTGAGGGACACAACTGAGAACGTGTCCCCAGATACCAGTTAGAGCAGAAAACTGCAGACAGTGATGACAAGGATGGACAAACAAGGGAAAGGTGGCTCTGATGCTGAAGAAACCTTGACTTGTTTCCTTAATCCAAAGGACCAAGCCCTGACCCCCAGCCCCTGGGAAGGCAGATGCTGTCCCTGCCTCATTCCTCAGGGCTCTTCCTGGGGCACTGGGATGTGGGATGTGCAGTGCCAAGGGCAGGACCATGGGGTGGCACCTGCCAGGCTGCTGAGCAGGGACAAGGAGGCCATGAGGCCCCAGGGCTGCAAGGGGCACTCCCCTCCTCCTGGCATCAGGGGCACAGACAGCAGCCCTGGCCAAAGGCCTGCAGAAGGTGGCTGTGTCAGGGCCTTTCAGCTTCTCCCCATGCCTGTCTCCTCTCCAGCCCAGGCTGTCCTACGGTGTCCATGCCCTGCCCCTTTCCCTGCAGGCTGTCGTCATCCCCCCGGCTGCCCCACCTGGCTGGCACCTTCCTGCACTGACATCTCTGCATCCTCCCTGGCTCTTCCTGCACATACAAAGCCTTGGGCTCATCCAGACTCCTCCTGGGTGATGTGTTGCAGCACTGTGTTTTCCATGGAATGAAATTCCTTTTTCCTCATGTCCAGTCGGGACCTCCCCAGCTGCACTTGGCATTAATTCTTTCTTTCTCATGCTCTTTTCTGCTATATCAAAAGGATCCACCATCTCTAAATCCTCCCTTCAAGCCCTCTCAGGGCTGTCCTGTGCTGTCCTCAGTCTCCACACCATTGAGGCCACAGCTCCTTAGCTCCTCTCTAGTGCTCATGTGCTTGAGACCTTTAAACACCATCTTGGGAGATCTCTGGGCACTCACAGATGTTTGTGCAGATGAAAATATTGTGCTCATAGTCTAAGTAAATCACAGTTGCCATGACAACCAGCATGCATTCCCATTGCTATGGTCAGTTACCATGGAAAATAGAATACATTCCCATTGCCACAGTCAGTTACCATGGCAACCATAATACATTCCCATTGCTACAGTCATTGACTGTGGCAAACAGCATACTTCCCACTGGTACAGTCAGTTACCATGGCAACCAGCATATATTCCCATTGCTATGGTGAGTTACCATGGAAACCATCATACAGTTGCATTGATACAGTCATTTACCATGGCAACCATCATACATTCCCACTGCTATGGTCAGTCACCATGGCAAACAGCATATATTCTCATTGCCACGGTCAGTTACCACAGCAACTACCATACATTCCCATTGCTAAGGTCAGTTACCATGGCAACCATCACACATTCCCATTGTTACAGTCAGTTACCATGGCAACCAGCATACATTCCAATTGCTATGCTCAGTGACCATGGCAACCATCATACATTCCCATTGCTACGGTGAGTTACCATGGCAACCATCACACATTCCCATTGTTACAGTCAGTTACCTTGGCAACGATCATATATTCCCACTGGTATGCTTGGTTACCATGGCAACCAGCATGCATTCTCATTGCCATGGTCAGTTACCACGGCAACCATCATACATTGCCATTGGTACAGTCAGTTACCTTGGCAACCATCATACATTCCCGTTTCTACAGTCATTTACCATGAACAACATCATACATTCCCATTGCTACACACAGGTACCATGGCAACCATCACACATTCCTCTTGCTATGGTCAGTTACCACGGTAACCGTCATACAGTCCTGTTGCTATGGTCAGTTACCATGGCAACCATCATTCCTCCCACTGCTACAGTCAGTTACCATGGTAACCATCATACATTACAATTGCCACGGTCATTACCATGGCAACCATCACACATTCCCCTTTCTACGGTCAGTTACCATGACAAACATCATAAATTCCCATTGCTACACACAGGTACCATGGCAACCATCACACATTCCCATTGCTATGGTCGGTTACCATGGCAACCATAATACAGTCCACTGCTACAATCAGTTACCATGGCAACCATCATACAGCACGTTCAGTTAGCATGACAACCACCTGAATTCCAGTTTCTATGGTCAGTTACTGCGGCAACCATCATACAGTAGTGTTGTTAATGTCGGTTACCATGGCAACATCATACATTCCCATTGCTACAGTCAGTTACCATGGCAACTAGCATACATTCCCATTGCTACAGTCAGTTACCATGGCAATCATCATAGCTCCCATTACTGCAGTCAGTTACTATGGCAACCAGCATACATTCTCATTGCCACAGTCAGTTACCATAAGAACCACCATACATTCCCATTGCTACAGTAGGTTACCATGGCAACCATCATACAGTCACGTTGCTATAGTCATTTACCATGGCAACTAACATACATTCTCGTTGCTACGGTCAGTTCCCATGGAAAACATCATGCATTCCCATTGCTACAGTCAGTTACCATGGCAACCATCATACTTCCAGTTGCTACAGTCAGTATATCATGGCAACCATGACACATTTCCATTGCTATGGTCAGTTACGATGGCAATCATCATACATTCGCACTGCTACGGTCAGTTACCATGGCAACCAGCATACATTCCCATTGCTACGGTCAGTTACCATGGCAACCAGCATACATTCCCATTGCTATGCTCAGTTACCATGGCAACCAGCATACATTCCACTTGCTAGGGTCACTTACCATGGCAACCATCATACATTCTTTATGTCACGGTTGTTACCATGGTAACTATCAAACATTTCCTATTGTTTTAGTCAGTTACCATGGCAACCATCACACATTCCCCTTGCTACAGTCAGTTACCATGGCAACCATCATACCTCCAGTTGCTACAGTCAGTTACCATGGTAACCATCAAACATTTCCGTTGCTTTGGTCTGTTACCATGGCAACCATTACACATTCCAGTTGCTAGGGTCACTTACCGCGTCAAACATCATACATTCTTTTTGCTATGGTTGGTTACCATGGCAACCAGCATACATTTCCATTGCTACGTTCAGTTACCACAGGAACCATAATACTTCCCACTGGTACAGTCGGTTACGATGGCAACCATCATACATTCCCATTGTTACACCCAGTTTCCATGGAAATCATCATACAGTCTTATTGCTATGGTCAGTTACCATGGCAAGCATCACACATTTCCCACTGCAAAGGTCAGTTACCATGGAAACCATCATACAGTCCCATTGTTATGATCAGTTACTATGGCAACCATCATACAGTCTCGTTGCTATGGTCAGTTACTCTGGCAACCATCATAGATTTTTGTTGCTATGATCGGTTACCATGGCAACCATCATACACTCCCATTGCTATGGTCAGTTACCATGGAACGAGCATACATTTTTCGTTCTACAGCCAGTTACCATGGCAACCATCACACATTTCAGTTGCTACAGCCAGTTACCATGGCAACCATCACACATTTCAGTTGCTACAGTCAGTTACCATGGCAACCTTCATACATTCTTACTGCTATGGTCGGTTGCCATGGCAACGAGCATAAATTCCCACTGCTACAGTTGGCAACCAGCATACATTCCTGTTTCACAGTCAGTTTCCATGGTAACCATCATACTTCCCACTGCTACGGTCGTTTGGCATTGTAACCAGCACACATTCCCACGTTGATGGTTGGTTACTATGACAACCATCATACATTCAAATTGCTACGGTCAGTTACCATGGCAACCATCATATTTCCCTTTGGTACAGTCGGTTACCATGGCAACCATCATACATTCTCATTGCCATGGTCAGTTACCATGGCAACCACCATAAATTCCCATTGCTACGGTCGGTTACCATGGCAAGCATCAATCATTCCCGTTGCTACAGTCACCATGGCAACCATCACACATTTCCATTGTTATGGTTTGTTACCATGGCAACCATCATAGGTTCTCATTGCTACGCTCGGTTACCACGGCAACCAGCACACATTCCCATTCCTATGGTCATTTACCACAGGAATCATCATACTTCCCACTGGTACAGTCGGTTACCATGGCAGCCATCATACATTCCCATTATGATGGTCGGTTACCATGGCAACCAGCATACACCTTTCACTGGTGCAGTCAAATACCATGGCAACCATCATACATTGCTGTTCCCATGGTCAGTTACCATGGCAAGCAAAATCCATTCCCATTGCTATGGTCAGTTACCATGGAAGGATCAATCATTCCCGTTGTTACAGTCAGTTACCATGGCAACCATCATATATTTCCATTGCTATGGGCAGTTGTCATGGTAACCAGGATACATTCCTGTTGCCACGGTCGGTTACCATGGCAACCAGTGTACATTCCTATTGCTATGGTTAGTTTCTAAGGGAATCTCTTCGTTCCTCTTGGACAGAAGCAGATGCAGATGAGCCTCCCTCTTGTCCACCAACCTGCCAGCTGTGCTCTAAAGGCCTGTGTCCCAAGGGCTGTCTTGAGCAAGACCCTGCACAAACCTCTGGCACTCTTTGCATCCTGTCATGGGGCCTTTCCAGTGAATTCCAGGGTTATCAAAGCCAACTTGAATGGGCTCTTTGTCTCACTCCACAAGGTCACCCAAACCACTCTCTCCTCTGACCCTCACCCACAAAAGTTCACCCAAGTTGTTCATCCCCTAGAGCAGCTCCACAGCTCCAAGAAGCTCTTTCCCACTGAGGACACCTCTCTCCTGCTCTTTCTCTCCTGTGTCTCCTTGGCCTTCTCTCCCAACCCATCACAGCCCTGCAACCTGGGAACTGTCTCAGCAGGCCTGGGCTGTTATTGCCTGCAAGTGGAATGAAGAGAGACTTGGGGCTGCAGCTCCTCCTGCCTGTGCCCCACACTCAGGGCATTGGGGCCTGTCTGGCTGCAGCCCCTCAGTGGGGGCACCGGGGTAAGAACAGACTTGCAGTGGGGAAAGCTGCTCTGAAAGCCCCGAGAGCTGGGGTGTGCAGAGGCTTTGCTGACAATGGCCTTGGGGGTGGACGTGCTGGGACTCAGGCCCAGGGGGAAAATCCCAGGCCTGATCCCTGAGGAGATCAGCACATGCTGCTGAAATGCTGGGGGAGAGAAGAGCCAGCAGAGGGAGGGAACAAGTGTGGACAGCCTGGGCTGATGGGATTTGGACTCGTGCCTGGCCCGGCCTTGGCTGGGCAGAGAAGGGACAGCCTTTGTGTCCCTGCAGGGCTGGGATTCACTCCCTGCCCCAAAGGCCCCCAGTGTGTCTGAGGAGCCCTGGGTGGTGCCTGTCCCACAACTGCTGGGGATGGGGATGGGGTCCCTGCACAGGCCCTGTGCTGTCCATGGCAGCTGCTGCACTTGTGCTGCAGAGCCCTGGTACCTCCCCTGGCACTACAGGCCCCTCTTTGGCTGTTCAATCCAGGCTCAGCTGAAGGGATGTCCAGGAGACAACTGCCATTGTACTCTGAGGACATGTAGAAAATACCCTGATAAAGAACAGGAGAGAGACCTCTCTCCCTGTGCCACCTGACTCCATTTGGTCACCTGAACACCTCTAGGGGCTGCCCTGGACAGAAGGAACAGTGACAGGTTCCCCTGTCCTACATGTGGGCCCCTTCTGCCACTGAAGTTGGCCAAAGCAATGTCCCAGCAGCCTCCAAGAAGATCCCACAGCTGCTGCCCTGTCCCTAGGAACTGCTCCATTGGAGCCTGCAGTTCCCAGCAGGAATCTCGGTCACCTCTGGCCCCTCAGAAGGAACCAGGGCTTTGTGTCCCAGCAGGTCACTCCTGGCTTTGGTCTTCATTCATTCCCATGGGAGCTGGGACAAGGAGTCACCTGCAGGGGCCTGTTTTGGGCCCACTGAAGTGGGGCAGGAGGAATCCCAGCCCATGGGGGTTGTGGAGGGAGCTCAGTGTCCTTCTGGTCCCAGGTCAGCAGAGCCACAAGGAGACACCTCTGTTGACTCAGCTGAGTCACTTCCCTCAGTGCAGGGGAAGGAGATCCCTCCTGGGCACTGTCTGGGTTTCCTGTCTAATGATGGGACATGAAAAGGGGACTCTTAAACTTAACTCTGTGCCTGTCTGGAGAAATGACAGTGCTGAAGGAATTGTCTGTGCCCAGGTGAGAGAAGGCACATCATTATTTCCTTCAGCTGTGTGCCAGCAGGTTCCCCTGGAGCCCCAGGGACAGCTGGAGGGAGCCCAGAGGGGCAGAGAAAGGGCTGCCTGGGGCTGTTGCTGTGCTGCTGAGCTGGGCCGGGCTCCTGGCACACAGGGAGCTCCTGGCAAGCAAGAAAAGCTTCAAAGAGACAGCTCTGCTGGTGAGCAGCTCCTCTGCACAGCCCAGCAGGGCTGAGGGCACTGCCTGCAGCACCCAGGGCACAGGAGAGAAGGCAGAGAGATGAGAGGCAGCCTGGGCTGGGAGGTGACTGAGCTCTCACTACAGGAGAAACCTTCCCAGGATTTGAAGGAAGAATTCTCTGGCTGTAGGAAAGTTCAACTTGCCTTCCTGGAGGCATCTCCTAAAGCTGGCACATCCCACAGCTTCCAGGATCTTTCAGCAGGACTCTCCCAGTTGCTGCAGTGCAGGGGAAGTTGCCATATGGCAGAGCAGGGCAGGAGCTGCAGGCAGCAAGGGCAGACAGGAGAAGGGAGCAGGAGGTTCAAGGGATCCTGGGGTGGGAGGACAGGGCAGAGCTGCTCAGGGCAGGAACCTTGCCAGCCCTTTGCCATGGTCAGGCTGTGACTGCAGAGCAGTGCAGGTGAGTTCCTGCAAGTGCCTCTCCCAGCTGCCAAATGGCAGCAGTGGCAGGAGCTGTCAGGATGACTCTGCTGGATTTGCTGGGGTGCAGCAGGAGAAGCTGCTGCAGAGCAGGACTTGCTGCTGCCCCATCAGAGGCCCAGGGCCAGAAGGTTCCCTGTGCCAGGGCTGGCTGTGGGGTGGGAAGGTGGGGGTGCAGCCAGGGGTGCCCAGGGCTGTGGTGCTGAGCAGGGTCCTGCCCCCAGGGCTCTGTGTGCTGGGGCAGGGACTCTGCTGCCTGCCAGGGTCAGCTCTCAGCCCGGCCAAGGAGCTGCCACAGGGCTGGGGGAGAAGGGCTGTGGGGAAGGAACAACTCCTGGGAGGGCAGAGCAGGGCAGAGTCCTTCTGATCTCCACAGTGGGCTGCAGGGATGAGGGCTGGTCACAGCTCCAGATCTAAGCACGAAATTTCCCAGAAGGTATTTGCAAGAAGCACAGACAGACAGGGGGTACCTTCAAGAGAATGAACCAGTTCTTTCAGTGTTATACTCTGGGTTGTCTGGGTGCTGACTGTGACAGAGAAATTAATCTCTGAGCACAGGAGGAGACACTGAAACTTGAACTCTGTTAGATTAGAAGGGAATGAACCTGAGAGTGTCAGACATTAAACCTGTCTTATAGACAGCAGTGTTGCCCGTAAACAAAGACACAAACCAACAAAGTGCCGGTTTATGGGTGCTTTATTCGGGGCCCCGGGAACCTGCGGGCTAACGCCCCAAGACAGGGTTCCAACGACCCTCGTTCTCAGTTCAGCTTTTATACACAAACAAGTTTACATGTATTCTCACGGCTAAAACAATTACAGTTTCTATAGCAAACCAGGTGCAGTAGTTTATAACAATTAACAATCATCTACTCTAATCATAAATCTGCTTAAGTTGTCTTACCCCCCTAGAAACTGTTTAACAGACCCTTACCACATCTAAGGTACAAATCGTTACGTACATGCTTGACTAAATCTTTTGATTATTGTTTCTACTTCTTCAGTACATTCTATTCCCACGAACAAGGCTGCTGCTTAACTCACTACTGTAAAGTGTTGCTTTCTAGGCCTACCCTCTTACTTAAGCCTTAGCCATTCTACTACTAAATTTAAACTGCTTTGCAACAGCAGCAGTGTCACTTTTCCAGCCTCCTCAGGGTTGCCCTGACATTGCTATCAGAGCCTGCCCAGCCAGAGATGCCCCTGGGCAGTGCCCTGTGCTGCTGGGAGGGCTCAGCCGGGCAGAGCTGAGCCCCCAGGGCTGGGATGGGCTCTGGCAGCACTGGCAGGGCCCAGCCCTGGGCCCAGGGAAGCAGCTGCTGGCAGGGACAGCTCCAGGTAGCAGAGCCCTGGGCAGGGAGTAGGGGGCAAGTGCCCCCAAGGCCTGGGGGAGGGGGTGTTCAGGCAGCTCTGGGGGCCCTTCCCTGCAGCTCTGCTGGGCACTGTGTGCTGGGCCATAGAAATGAGGATTCCTGCAGTGGAAAAGAACCTTCCCCAGATGTGATGGTAAAAATAGAAAACACAGGTACAATTATTCTAAGCTCTGACTAAATTCTGCTCTGCAGCCCCAGCTCTTCTGAGTCATGGGTGTAGAGATGAAACTTTTGTATTCAAGGTCTGTTACATCTGACATTCCTTGTGTGTGTGAGAGCTCTATCAAAAAGGATCCATGTCCCACTGCAGCAGAGCAAACCTGACTCCTTGGCAGTGCATTTGGTGACATTTGACACATTGATTTCTTTTAGAAATGGAGTGGCTTTTTCATAGAGGTCTGTCTGAACTGTCTTCTCCTTTCCTGAACAGGCCCTATGCTAAGAAACAACAGATGTCCAACAGCAGCTCCCTCACCCAGTTCCTCCTCCTGGCATTCGCAGACAGGCGGGAGCTGCAGCTCCTGCACTTCTGGCTCTTCCTGGCCATCTCCCTGGCTGCCCTCCTGGCCAACGGCCTCATCCTCAGCGCCGTAGCCTGTGACCACCACCTGCACACCCCCATGGGCTTCTTCCTGCTCCACCTCTCCCTCACAGACCTGGGCTGCATCTGCACCACTGTCCCCAAAGCCATGCACAATTCCCTCTGGGACACCACAACCATCTCCTACATGGGATGTGCTGCACAACTCTTTTTCTTTCTGTTCTTCGTGTTAGCAGAGTATTTCCTCCTCACCATCATGTGCTACGACCGCTACGTTGCCATCTGCAAACCCCTGCACTACGGGACCCTCCTGGGCAGCAGAGCTTGTGCCCACATGGCAGCAGCTGCCTGGGCCACTGGGTTTCTCTATTCTCTGCTGCACACAGCCAATATATTTTCCCTGCCCCTGTGCCAGGGCAATGCCCTGGGCCAGTTCTTCTGTGAAATCCCACACATCCTCAAGCTCTCCTGCTCACACTCAGGCTACCTCAGGGAAATTGGGCTCATTGGGGTTACTGCCTGTTTAGTGTTTGGGTGTTTCATTTTCATTGTTTTCTCCTATGTGCAGATCTTCAGGGCTGTGCTGAGGATCCCCTCTCAGCAGGGACGGCACAAAGCCTTTTCCACCTGCCTCCCTCACCTGACCGTAGTCTCCTTGTTTGTCAGCACTGGCATATTTTCCAACCTCAAGCCCCCCTCCATCTCCTCCCCATCACTGGATCTGGCACTGTCAGTTGTGTACTCGGTGGTGCCTCCATCACTGAACCCCTTCATCTACTGCCTGAGGAACCAGGAGCTCAAGGATGCCATAAAGAAAATGATGACTGGATGTTTTTCAGAAGCAAAAAACTGCCTCTTTTCTTCTGCAGAACACTCATTGTGTAACACATTTTGGGCTCAGTCTGCTTTCTAAAACTTTTGATAGTGTTTGGGGGGGGGGGGCTTTCCTGTTTTTTCCCTCACCTCATGTCATTAACACTGAAATTTTATTCTTCATCCCATATAATTCACTCTCTAGCTCTTTTTTTTTCACCCACAAAATGTACTAATCAGGAATCATGCTTTGTGTGCATTTAAACAAAATAAAAGTTTGTGCAGCAAGGTATTTGTCAAACATTCTCCCTGTGTTAGTTTGTACATGAGGAATCACAATCTCAGAGTTTAAAAAAGGACTTGAATTCTTTTTTCCAGATTCTTCCTCCAAGACCTTCCTTGAAGCTGGAGGACATTTCCATGTTTGCAGATGTGGAGGGGAAAAGAGTCCCAGCACTGCCAGGGAGCACCAGCACTGGGTCTGTTCAGAGCTGCTCTCTTTGCACTCCCACCCTCTCCTTTCCTGTCCGTGCCCAAGGCCTGAGTGCTCTGGCAGCTCAGTCACTGTCCTGCT
This sequence comes from Manacus candei, assembly GCF_025592945.1. Taxonomy (NCBI): domain Eukaryota; kingdom Metazoa; phylum Chordata; class Aves; order Passeriformes; family Pipridae; genus Manacus; species Manacus candei. Next base: position 7,818,080 of record NW_026138093.1, on the reverse strand, counting down.
GTGGGTCAGGCCTGTGAGCACAGGCAGGGACAGGCCCTGGGCACTGCTGGGACGGGGCTGGGCTCCACAACAGCAGTTCCAGCAGCAAAGGGGTTCCCCTCCAGGCACTTCCTGAAGGCTGAGGTCTTTTCCTAACACTGGTATCGAGAAGAAGTCCAAGGAATAGACTCTCCAAAGTCTTGTTGCTTTGCTTGTTTCTCATGGAGACAGTGCAGTGAGGTCAGAGACCCACTGGGACTTCAGGGACTGAGGGCTGGTTCAGATGTTGTGTGTTGGTGGCCAATGGCCAATTGAGATGACAAATGATCTCCAAGTCACCTGCCTGGGGCTCTGCAGCTTGTGAGGGTCTGATGGCAGGTGAGGACTTGTCTGTAGGAACTCAGGAAGTGCAGGAGAGCACAGAGGATCTGCAGGGACAGCCCGTCCCATCCAGTCAGCAGGGAATGGAGGCCTGGAGCAGAATCCTGCCCAGGGTGGAGTCACCAGAGATCAAGTCCTAAATCTGCCTGTGAACTGGTAAAGGAGAGTTCTGCAACCCCAGGGGATGCAGCAGGAACAGAGAAAGGACTCTGGCCAGTGACTCAGCTGCAGTGAACTCCCCTTGTGCTTCCCCAGTTCAGGGAGGGCTGTACCAGAGCCAGGGGTGGGCTTTCCAGGAGGGTGTCCTGAAGAACTCTCCAGCCCACAGGCTGCATGGAGTGGAGCCCTGCCCTGCCCTCTGTGCCATTGGAAACAGCCCATGGTCCTGCCCAGCCTTGTTCTTGGCTACTGAGCCTTCCAGGACTATGGCAGAGGGTGGAGAGGAGTGATCCCCATCCTGCTGGGTCTGCTCCCCACCCTGACCAGCATGGCCAGTGCAGGGTCAGCCCAGGGAGGCAGCGGCTCTGCTTGATCCCATGGAGTTCTGGGGAGGAACAGTGGCACTTGGGCACTTGGCTCCCACAGACCAAGCCCTGTTGCTCCCTGGCAGTGCTGCTGGGCTGGGATTATTGTCCCCTTCCCATTTGCAAATACCCCCTGTCCTGCAGTGTGCTGTCCTTTAGGAACATCTGAGAACAAGGGTCTTGGACAAAGAAGGCACTGCAGGGTCCTTTATTTTGTTTAAATACTCAGAGAGCACAATTCATCATTTATACATCTCTGGGTCAAATTCAGTGGGTAGACAAGAAATTAGAAGGCAGATGCATAATAATATATCATTGCACAGAAAATTATTGCAAGAACAACCCAATGACCTCCACGAAAAAACTGAGCAGGAAGGCTGATCCATTAAAGAGTCCCATTCTGAATGCTACACATCAGAAACCTGGCACATAAATGCTCCTGAAAAGCATCTAGTCATTGCTTTTCTTATGGCATCCTTGACATCCTGGTTCCTGAGGCTGTAGATGAGGGGGTTCAGTGATGGAGGTACCACCGAGTATAGTACTGACACCACCAGATCCAGGGATGGGGAGGAGTTGGAGGGGGGCTTCAGGTAGGCAAAGGTGCCAGTGCTGAGGAACAGGGAGACCACAGCCAGGTGAGGGAGGCACGTGGAAAAGGCTTTGTGCTGTCCCTGCTGAGAGGGGATCCTCAGCACAGCCCTGAAGATCTGCACATAGGAGAAAACAATGAAAATGAAACAACCAAACGCTAAACAGACAGTAACCACAATGAGCCCAATTTCCCTGAGGTAGCCTGAGTGTGAGCAGGAGAGCTTGAGGATGTGTGGGATTTCACAGAAGAACTGGCCCAGGGCATTGCCCTGGCACAGGGGCAGGGAAAATGTATTGGCTGTGTGCAGCAGAGCAGTGAGAAAGCCAGCAGTCCAGGCAGCTGCTGCCATGTGGGCACAAGCTCTGCTGCCCAGGAGGGTCCCGTAGTGCAGGGGTTTGCAGATGGCAACGTAGCGGTCGTAGCACATGATGGTGAGGAGGGAAAACTCTGCTGAGATGAAGAAATAAAAGAAAAAGGGCTGTGCAGCACATCCCATGTAGGAGATGGTTGTGGTGTCCCAGAGGGAATTGTGCATGGCTTTGGGGACAGTTGTGCAGATGCAGCCCAGGTCTGTGAGGGAGAGGTTGAGCAGGAAGAAGCCCATGGGGGTGTGCAGGTGGTGGTCACAGGCTACGGCGCTGAGGATGAGGCCGTTGGCCAGGAGGGCAGCCAGGGAGATGGCCAGGAAGAGCCAGAAGTGCAGGAGTTGCAGCTCCCGCCTGTCTGAGAATGCCAGGAGGAGGAACTGGGGATTGGAGCTGCTGTTGGACATTTGTTATTTCTTAGCATAGGTCCTATCGAAAAAAGGAAAGGACAGGGAACAGTTGAGACAGACCTCTGTGAAAAAGCCACTCCATTTCTAAAAGAAATCAATGTGTCAAATGTCACCAAATTCACTGTCAAGGAGTCTGTTTTACTCTGCTGTGGTGTGACATATAAGTTTTTTGGTAGAGCTCTCAGACACACAAGGAATGTCAGTTGTAACACATCTTGAATACAAAAGTTCCCTCTGTACACCCATGATTCAGAAGAGCTGGGGCTGCAGAGCAGAAGCTTAGTCTGTCCTTAGAATAATTGTACCTGTGTTTTCTATTTTTACCATCACATCTGGGGAAGGTTCTTTTCCACTGCAGGAATCCTCATTTCTATGGCCCAGCACACAGTGCCCAGCAGAGCTGCAGGGAAGGGCCCCCAGAGTTACCTGAACGCCCCCTCCCCCAGGCCTTGGGGGCACTTACCCCCCACTCCCTGCCCAGGGCTCTGCTGCCTGGAGCTGTCCCTGCCAGCAGCTGCTTCCCTGGGCCCAGGGCTGGGCCCTGCCAGTGCTACCAGAGCCCAGCCCAGCCCTGGGGACTCAGCTCTGCCCTGCAGAGCCCTCCCAGCAGCACAGGGCACTGCCCAGGGGCATCTCTGCCTGGGCAGGCTCTGATGGCAATGTCAGAGCAACCCTGGGGAGGCTGGAAAAGTGACACTGATGCGTCTGTAAGACAGTTTTGATGTCTGATACTCTCAGGTTCAGCACCCTCTAATCTAACAGAGCTCAAGCTTCAGTGTCTCCTCCTGTGCTCAGAGATTATTTTCTCTGTCACAGTCAGCACCCAGACAACCCAGAGTATAAGACTGAAAGAACTGGTTCCTTCTCTTTAATACCACCTGTCTGTCTGTGCCTCTTGCAAATACCTTCTGGGAAATTTCCTGCTTTGATCTGGAGCTGTGACCAGCCCTCATCCCTGCAGCCCACTTTGGAGATCAGAAGGACTCTGCCCTGCTCTGCCCTCCCAGGAGTTGTTCCTTCCCCACAGCCCTTCTCCCCCAGCCCCGTGGCAGCTCCTTGGCCGGGCTGAGAGCTGACCCTGGCAGGCAGCAGAGTCCCTGCCCAGCACACAGAGCCCTGGGGGCAGGACCCTGCTCTGCACCACAGCCCTGGGCACCCCTGGCTGCACCCCCACCTTCCCACCCCACAGCCAGCCCTGGCACAGGGAACCTTCTGGCCCTGGGCCTCTGATGGGGCAGCAGCAAGTCCTGCTCTGCAGCAGCTTCTCCTGCTGCACCCCAGCAAATCCAGCAGAGCCATCCTGACACCTCCTGCCACTGCTGCCATTTGGCAGCTGGGAGAGGCACTTGCAGGAACTCACCTGCACTGCTCTGCAGCCACAGCCTGACCCTGGCAAAGGGCTGGCAAGGTTCCTGCCCTGAGCAGCTCTGCCCTGTCCTCCCAGCCCAGGATCCCTTGAACCTCCTGCTCCCTTCTCCTCTCTGCCCTTGCTGCCTGCAGCTCCTGCCCTGCTCTGCCATATGGCCACTTCCTCTGCACTGCAGCAACTGGGAGAGTCCTGCTGAAAGATCCTGGAAGCTGTGGGATGTGGCAGCTTTAGGAGATGCCTCCAGGAAGGCAAGTTGAACTTTCCTACAGCCAGAGAATTCTTCCTTCAAATCCTGGGAAGGTTTCTTGTGTAGTGAGAGCTCAGTCACCTCCCTGCCCAGGCTGCCTCTCATGTCTCTGCCTTCTCTCCTGTGCCCTGGGTGCTGCAGGCAGTGCCCTCAGCCCTGCTGGGCTGTGCAGAGGAGCTGCTCACAAGCAGAGCTGTCTCTTTGAAGCTCTTCTTGGTTGCCAGGAGCTCCCTGTGTGCCAGGAGCCCAGCCCAGCTCAGCAGCACAGCAACAGCTCCAGGTCTTTAATGACCCCCAGAGGGGGTTTGTGTTGTTTACGTGAAACTCAGTCCCTGAGAGTAAGTTCAAACAACTTTTCAAGAAGTCAAAATGAGTTTGAAATACTGAAGTTTCTTGTCCTGTTACTGGGTCTCAATGTGGGACAAAACTGTGAAAGTGTCCCCAGATTCAAGTTGGAACAGAAAATTGCAGTGATGACAAGAATGGACAAGCAAGGGAAAGGTGACTCTGATGCTGAGGAAACCTGGATTTATTTCATTAATCCAACAGGCCAAACCCTGACCCCCAGCCCCTGGGAAGGCAGATCCTGTCCCTGCCTCATTCCTCAGGGCTCTTCCTGGGGCACTGGGATGTGGGATGTGCAATGCCAAGGGCAGGACCATGGGGTGGCACCTGCCAGGCTGCTGAGCAGGGACAAGGAGGCCATGAGGCCCCAGGGCTGCAAGGGCCACTCCCCTCCTCCTGGCATCAGGGGCACAGACAGCAGCCCTGGCCAAAGACCTGCAGAAGGTGGCTGTGTCAGGGCCTTTCAGCTTCTCCCCCTCCCTGTCTCCTCTCCAGCCCAGGCTGTCCTACAGTGTCCATGCCCTGCCCCTTTCCCTGCAGGCTGTCGTCATCCCCCCGGCTGCCCCACCTGGCTGGCACCTTCCTGCACTGACATCTCTGCGTCCTCCCTGGCTCTTCCTGCACACACAAAGCCTTGGGCTCATCCAGACTTCTTGTCTGTGATTTGTTGCACCACAGCACTGCCCTTGGAGTGAAATTCCTTTTCTCCTTGTGCCAGCCTGGACCTCCCCAGTTGCACTTGGCATTAATTCTTTCTTTCTCGTGCTGTTTTCTGCTACAACAAAAGCATCCACCCTCTCTGAAGTGACTTTTCAAGCACTCCCAGGGTTCTCCTCTGCTGTCCTCTGTCTGCACAGCACTGAACCCACCACTCCTTCGCCTCTGTAGAGTGGTCATATGTTTGAGACCTCCAAACCCCTACATGGGACATCTCTGAGTTCACGCCAAGGTGTCTGCAGACGAAAACATGGTCTAAGGTAGTCACAGGGATATGTTTTACCAAGGCCTGTAGTGGCAGAACACAGGGCAATGGTTTGAACTGAAATAGGGGAGCTTTATATTGGATAAAATGAAGAAATACTTACCAATGGGGCTGGCAAGAACTGCAACAGAAGCGGATGTCCCATCCCTGGATCTGTCCAAGGTCTAGAACTTTGAGCAGCCTCAATTAGTGAAGATGTCACTCTCCAGGGACTTGGACCACATGAGCTTTTATGTCCCTTCCAACCCAAACCATTCTGTGATTCTTTGAGTCCCAAACTCCTTCTCAAAAGAATTACTGTTGCTAGGACAGGAATTGTCATGTTTTTGGAGAAGCCATTGTAAACCCAAAAGGTAAAAAATCAATTCAAATAAAGTTCCAGCATCTCTGTGTGAAAGTTTCACCAAGTGGGTCAATGGCAGAGCCTCCCAGGATGACCTTGCCAGTTGAAGATGGGGGATTCTGTTTGGGGTGTGAGTCTTATGATGGGCAACAAGAAAGTACATTTGGGTACTGGGCAAGACTTGTGGTGGGATCTCTAGGGAAGAACCAAAGGAAGGGAAATGGTGGGGTCATGGTGGTTTGTGAAGGAACAGGTGTGAGAAAACAGAGAGAAAAGGGATGAAAAAGCTGGTCATGGTAAACAGGAGGATGCTCAAGACACTTCCCAGGCCATGCCCTGACACTGATCCCCACAGCCTGTCCCATTTTCTCCATTACCAAGAAGTTTCTGTGGGGAGGGACCTCTCTACTCCTGACACAGATTGTGACCCATGTTCCAGCCACTGCAGTGGGAAACACTAAGAGTAAACTCCTGTGTTCTTTGGGGGATCAGACTGGGGTGTGTGTGTGTGTTGGAAGCACAAAACAGTGAAGAAAATGCAAAGCTCATCCTGCAATGGGGCCTGTGGGGATCAGAACAGACACAGAAATCAGATGAAAGTCCTGTGGTGTGTGTTGCCACGGCATTGGGAAGGAACGTGGAGCGGGGTGGAAGCTGGGTGGTCTCACTCTTCTCCTTGATACCCAGAGGTGTTTTGTGCAAACCAAGTGCACCTCCTACCAAGAAATATTCTGTACAACGTGCTCACAAAAGAAATGGAAGGTTGGACCACAGTCCCACCCACAGCACACTGCAGAGTCCTGGTTAATAAGGTATAAAATGTTGCCTGACTTTGTCCCTAAGTGGGGAATGAGACTTGGACACAACATGTGCAGGGACAGATGGAGGGGTTTGTCCCCCTGGCCCTGCCCAGAAGGGACACCTTTCAGGAAGGGTTGTGGCCTTGGCTGTGCTGAGGGTTGCCCCGGGCAGTGCAGCTTGGGATTGCAGTGGCACTGTCAGGGCTCTGCAGAGCTCCTGGCAGTTCATGCATTTGTCCCCAGCAATGCCAGAGAACTGCAGGGGTTGCAGTCAATCACTTGTGCTCTTTGGGACCCCGACTGGCTCTGCTGAATGGGAGCAGGCCTGGAGTTCCCAGACTGTTCCTGCATCCAGGGTCGGGCCTGCAGTGACGTTTGTGCAGCATTCAATTGGTGCAGTGGCAGGATGGCCATGGATCCATTCCTGCAGAAACACAATGGGGATCCATCCCAGGCAGGGATAGAATGGACCCACAAATGTTGGAAGGATAAGAACCAGAGAGTTTTGGCCCTGTGGAATCCCATGGAACCAAAGGAACCCTGGGACATGGTGGAACCTCATGGAATAAAGGGGACATTGTGACCCTGCAGCACCTCATGGAACCAAAGGGAGTCTGGGATGTGGCAGGGCCTGATGGAAACAAAGGAACCTCCCTGGGAACAAAGGGACCCTGGGACACTGCCAAAACTCAGGGAGACAAGGGAGCCCCAGGACACTGTGGAATCTCCTGGAATCCAGGGGCCATTGGAATACACTGGGGCCTCCTGGAACCAAAGGGAACATGGGACACTGCGGAACCTCATGGAATCAAAAGGACCCCGGGACTTTGTGGAACGTCAGGGAATCAAGGGGCCAGTGTGACATCACAGAACCTTCTGGAACCAAAGGGAACCAACGGGACATTGTGGAATCTCATGGAATCAAGGGTCCATTGTGACACTGTGGAACCTCCCAGAATCCAGGGGCCATTCTGATTCTGCAAGGCCTTCTGGAGTCAAAGGGACAATTGTGACACTGGGGAAAATGATGGAATAAGTGGGCCATTGTCACACTGCAGGGCCTTAGGGAGCCAAAGAACGCTGGGAAACAGTGCAACCTCATGGAATCAAGGAGCCATTGTCGCACTGCAGAGCCTCAAGGAATAAGGGATCCAATCTTTGCTTCAGATTTTGTCAACAAATTAAATGTAAGGAATTACAGAAGTGTGATTGGACCACTTTTGTGCCACTGGTTTTAATGATTGGCAAAATGTGAATATTTATATAAAATGAATCTTTTATTCTTACAAATGATCAGACCAAAGATCTAAATCAGAATTATTTATTGCACAGTACAAAGGCTAAAACTGCTTATGCTACACTATAAGATAAAATAGTGCATGATATTTAAGCCATTATTGAAACAATTATGTTAAAGCTACCAAAAAGAAATAATTATTAAGGAGAGATCTGATGGAACTCACCCACACCAACGGTCGTGGGGAGATTTCTTTTGCTCAGCCTTGAGGAGTGTCCTTGGAGGGTGTCCCCACCCAAGGCAGGAATCTCCACACATCTACCCCAAGAAGGGCTGTGTTAGAAGAACCTGTCTGGATGAAAGGGGACTGGACTTCTATAGGATGAAGGGATTGACTGCTCCTCACAAATGGACAGGCCAGTTCCCAGCTTCTGTGTCCCATCCAACTTCCAAAAGCAGGATGTGTGTTTGGAGTTGGGTGAACCAGGCAGGTTTGAGCATCATTCAACACCAAAACCATTCCCATGGTGCCACCGGTAACTCTCAGATCTCACAGACAGCTTGCATGAGAGCTGGCACTGTTGGCATTGTCTGATGGGATTTTAGGCCTTATCAGGGTAGGCCCTCCTGCCACCCGGGCAGAGAGGTTGGCTGTGAAAGTCCATCCTGGAGATGCACAGGGAGCCAAGAGTTGGGCTCCTGAGTGACATCCAACAATGGACAGGGGGATGGGACTGACCAGATGAAAGTGTCTCAGGTAGAGCACCTGGCACTTGGCCTTGTTGAACCTCCTCCAAGTGGCCTGGGCCCATGGATCCAGCCTGCCCAGATCCCTCTGCAGAGCCTTCCTGCCCTCCAGCAGATCAACACTCCCCCCCAGCTTGGTGTCCCCTGGGAACTGCCTGAGGTTGCACTCCATCCCCTTGTGCAGGTCACTGAGAAAGAGATTGAAGTGCCCTGAGCCCAGTGCTGAGCCCTGGGAACACCCCTGGATGGAACTGCATTGCCCACCACTTCATTCCTTGGGCCTGGCCATCCACACAGATGTTTCCCCAGTGAACAGATGCTGCAGAATGTGTTTGATAAAGGTCCTGTGAGCCCAGAATATTGGGATGAGTGCAGATTTAGCTCTGCAGAACACAGAAATTCATTCACTTTCTCTCTTCCCTCTCTGGTTCGAGGGAACTTGTGACTTCAGTGTGTGACTCACTGTGTGCAAAGGGCAAATATGGACAGAATCCAGGGCAGGGAGTGTTGGGGGGATCTTGGGATCTGTGCTTGACACAGAAGGTGTTTGCCATTGGTCTAAGACTATCTACTGTGCAAAGTGGACTTCAGTGGAAGCAGTGTGGACTTGATATACAGCAGGGGAAGGAGTTTTGGTTTTTATTGAGCTGTGCCTTCCTCTGGGTTTGTTTGCTGGCAATAAATGAACATCTCTCTGTGACTCCTGCAGCTCTTTCTCCAAGCCAAGCAGGTGGGAGTTGGTGCCAAGGAGCTGAAACCTGCAGGTCCAGCCTTGAGTGGAAGGATCTCAGATTTGCCCAAGGCTGCTTTGAGTGCCAGGGGTTTGATGAGGGAATGGTGGGGTGGGGACAGGGAAAAAGTCTGATGGATTGTCAGACACAAATGGTCTTGATTTCCTTATCTCTTCACAGATTAAATTAGGAGGTGCTTGGGATCAGTATTGACTGGGGATTGCTGATATCAATGTAAAAGCAGGAAAAAAGTAAACAGGATACAAAAAAGGAAACATTTTCTTATTGCTTTTTAATACAATATATTCACTTTGAATGCACTTCTGAGATCTGTCTAATTAACCACAAAAGAATTGAAGACTTACAAGTAAATTATTCCCAGAGGCTTGTCTGGTTCAGATGCCTTCACTGAAAAGAGAGTGTGGAGGAATGAGCAGACAAGGAGACCATCCCTGGGACTGGGGAAGCAGGAACTCAGAGTCACTGGTTCCAGGTGGCAAATGGACTGTGGGATGTTTCTGTGAGAGCCCCTAAAGGCTGTACTGGTTTCAGGGGGAGTACAGTTAAATTTCTTCCCTGTGGCCAGTGCAGGGTTGTGTTTTGGTTTGTGCTGAACACAGGGTTGATAATCACAGAATAGGATGAGTTGGAAGGGACCCACAAGGATCATCCAGTCCTTAGCCCTGTACGGGACCATCCCCAAGAGTCACACCAGGAGCCTGAGAGGATCATCCAAACACTTCTTGAGCTCTGCCAGCCTTGGTGCTGTGCCCACTGCCCTGGGGAGCCTGTTCAGTGCCCAACCACCCCCTGGGGGAAGAATCTTTTTCAAAGATCCAACCTAAACCTCCCCTGACACAAATCCAGGCCATTCCCTCAGTCCTGTCCCTGCTCCCCCCAGAGCAGAGCTCAGGGCCTGCCCCTCCTCTGCCCCTCCCCAGGAAGTTGGACCTGCAGTGAGGTCTCCCCTCAGTCTCCTCTTCTCCAGCTGAACACACCAAGTGCCCTCAGTGTCCTCACACGCCTTCCCCCCAAGGCCCTTCCCCATCTTCCCTGCCCTCCTTTGGACACTCTCCAATGGCTCAGTCTCTCCCTTCCATTGTGTCCCCCCAAACTGCCCCAGTGGTGCAGGTGAGGCCGCCCCAGGGCAGAGCAGAGCGGGACAATCCCCTCCCTGGCCCGGCCGGCCATGCTGGGTCTGATGCCCCCAGGACAGGCTTGGCCCTCCTGGCTGCCAGGGCACTGCTGACTCAGGGCCAACTGGCCACCCACCAGCACCCCCAGGGCCCTTTCCCGGCACTGCTTTCCAGCCTCTCCTTCCCAGTCTGTCCGTCCATGCGGGGTTGTCCCATCCCAGGGCAGAATCCGGCACTTCCCCCTGTTGAAGTTCTCAGGGCTCCTAAAGAGCCGGGAGGTCACGGGATGTCAAAGAGCCCCACGGAGCCAAAGGGACCCTTGGGACACTGTGGAACCTCATGGAATCCAGGGGCCTTTGTGACATGTGGGGCCTCATGGAATCAGGGGAGCCCTGGGATACTGTGGAACCTCACAGAATCAAGTGGCCACTGTGACACGTGGGGCCTCATGGAATCAGGGGAGCCCTGGGACACTGCAGATCCTCACGGAATCAAGGGGCCATTGTGACACTGCAGGGCCTCTTTGAACCAAAGGGGCTTGTGCTGGGCTGTCACAGGCCAGGGCAGGGGCAGCTGCAGAGCCCCTGGCCCAGCCATGAGTGACGGGCTGAGCCATCAGCTCCTGCTGAGAGAAGAAACCTCACAGGCCCTTCTGAAGGTGTTAACAGTGGGTGTATTGGCTCCCAGGATGAATATATTGACTCGGTAAGCTTTAGGGTGTATCCTTGATGATAAGGAAGTCAGTACGCAGCCCTAAAGGAGAAACAAAGCAGACTGTAAAGTTGGTAGGCCTAGGATGAGGGAACTACAATAAGGCCTTGAGCTTTGCTAAATGTATCACCAGTTGATCCTAGACAATGAAAACACTGTTGCTTGCTTAGCTAAAATGAGGTTATTGCTTGCTGCTGGCAAGGGGTATAAAAAGGCAGATGAGAAAATAGAGACATCTTTTCTGCACACGACTAGAGTCTTTGTGTCTTTATCGACCGTCACGACTCTACACCGACAGTTTTGTTATTGCTGGGCAGCACTTGCACAGCTCCAAGGCCTTTCCTGCCCCTGGTACAGCCACGCTGGGGAGGGAGCTGGGGGTGCGTGGGAGGGTGGGAGGAGGCACACCTGGGCCAGGTGACCCCCCTGACCCAAGAGCTGCTCCAGACCATGGACATCACACTTAGGGTGTATAGGGGGGAACTTTGGAGTGCTGGTGTTTGTCTGCCCAGGTCACTGTTACTCAGGACGGGGCCCCGCTCTCCTGGAGGTGCTGAACACCTACCTGTCCATGGGAAACTGGGAATGAATTCCTGGTTTGGCCTTGCACATGTGCACGTCTTTGACTCAACCCAGGAGTTTTGTCACTTCTACCCTTCTGATTCTCTCCCCCACCCCTCTGGTGGGGAGGGAGTGAGCGACTGTGCAGTGCTGAGTGTCTGGCTGACATTGCTAAACCTTGACAGATGGAAACTCCACAGGTCTCTTGGTCCCTGTTCTAGTGCTGAACTATCCCCTTGGTGGGTTTTTAAAATTATTAATTATTTATTCTGTATGCCAAGTTACTCAAGCCTTACAGAACTCAGTGCAAGATTTCATAGCAGGGCAAGGTGCCCTTCATATCCTTTAGCTTTTTAAGCTGATTCCACACAGAAACACTGCCCATAGGCCATGAGGCCTAGCAAGGGATTTGTCAAACCCAAGGGGAGTCACCTCTCATGGGTTGTGTCACCTCTGGGGCTCACTGATGACTGACCACGATTGCACTGTTTCCCCTTAACATTACATTGGTCAGACCCAGCTTGAAGGAGCTCTTGTCATTGAACTCTTTTGGGGTACTGGAGGTGCTCTGAAGGACAAAGATGTCATGGCAGGGCAGGACATAACAGGAATGCCTCAGGACACCGTTCCCCTCCTGGAGGAGGAGGAAAGCCAGGCTGGAACACATGGTTTTGTTGGAGTGAATATGGGGTGCTTTGTTTAGGCAACCATATACCCCAGTGGGACTTGTAGCATTTGAGACCATTTTACACCCTCTGTAGGATCACTTTGTCCATAGGAGTCTCTTCAAGGCCATTCTCACTTCCTCACTCTTCAGGCTATAGATGAGAGGGTTAAACATGGGAGTCACAACTGTGTAAAACAGGGTAGAGTGTTTGTCAGGATCTCCAGAATCCCTCGAGTAGACGACTTTAAGTAGACGACTGTGGCTGAGCCATAGAAGAGTGTCAGCACCCCGAGGTGTGAGGAGCAGGTGGAAAAGGCTTTGTGCCTGCCCAGAACTGAGGGGATTTTCAGAATTGCCCTGATAATTTGAATGTAAGACAGAACTATCAAGCAGAAGGGAAGGATTACAAAACCCAGGGTGATGGTGTGCAGCCCCACTTGGTTCCAGAACGTGTCTTCACAGGCCAGGTCCAGCAGCAGGGGGACGTACCAGAAGAAGTGAGGAAGGTCACGGGATGCACAGAAGGGCAAAGGGAACAGCTGGTAGGTCTGTCCTGCCTGCACTGGTGCCACAGCCCCCCAGGAGCCCAGCAGCAGCCTGGTGCAGAGCCCCTGCTCATGGCCAGGGGACAGAGCAGGGGGTGGCACATGGCCATGGAGCACTCATAGGCCATGGTAGCCAGGAGAAGGCTTTGGGTGCTGCCCAGCAGAACCAGGAAATACAGCTGGGCAGCACAGCCAAGGAAGGAGATCCGGCCATCTGCCCTCAGGAGACACACCAGCATTTTTGGCAGTGACAGAGGTGTAGTAGACCTGCAGGAAGGACAAGTTCCTCAGGAAGAAGTACATGGGGCTGTGCAGGCTGGAGTCCAGCACAGTGTGGAGGCAACCAGGCTGTTCCCTGCCAGCACCACCAGGTAGATGAGCAGGAACACCGTGAAGCACAGGCCCTGCAGGCTGGAGTGGTCACAGAATGCCAGAACGAATCCAAATCCAACAGTGTGGTTCTCCAAGCCTTTTCTTTGGGACATTTTCCCTCTGCAGAGCAATCCTGTGGCCTGTCCACCATCACCCCCACTTCAGGCCTAGAGAAAGACTCCACACACCAGCACACACGGGACTGCAGGAGGAGGGGAGCTGGACCAAGCTCTGCAGGAAGGTTTGGGAATCCAACAGGGGCTGTTTGCTGCAGGGAGGTTTGCAAAGGGAGGGAAGAACAGAATCCATGAGCCTGCATGACCCGGATTTGCCACAGAGATAAGGGAATCTTGACTTGTTTGGCCAGAGGGGATTTTATTAAATAGAATGCCTGGGTATAGAGGAGAAAAAAAGGAAGGAAATGCATAAATACCAGCCCCTTGCAGAACAGTGTGGCTTACATTCCTTGTCCAGATGTTTAATGCATTTAATGTAAGGATGAGAAGAAAGAGGGTGAAAAAGGAGAAAAGTGATGAAAATGGGGAAGCAAAGCAAGGTAAGGCAAGGCAAGGGAAGGAGAAGCAATCCAAACAAAGCAAGGCAAGGCATGGCTCAGTTCTTAGACCTTGGTGAGAGAGATTAATCCCAGTTCTCCTCACATGTGGGAGCTCATCCCCTGGCACTCTGTCAGCACACCAAGATCTGGGAGACTGTCCAAGATCTGAATCATTCACCTTCACATGGTGAGGGGTGAATCCCATTGGAAGTAAACCAGGCTTCTCTCTTCCAGGGAATCCAGTGGCTCTGATGCATCCATGGGCATTTTAGCAGGACAGGGAAGCAACGGTTTATGCAGAAATAACAAGAGTTCCTAACTGTACTAAGAGACAGGTTAATGCAAGCAGTGCCAGTGTGTCCTGCAGTTTTCAGTCATCCAGAGAAGAAAGTGGTTCAAAGAGGGTGATCTCCCCACCATACCTGATTTGCCTGAACAGATCAGGTTTTTATAACTTCTGAGAGAGTCACTGATAATCCAACATTCCCGACCTTGCTGCTCTGTCCCTGGGATTCCTGAGCCCTCACAAATCCAGCCCAGGGCCCGCTCACTCCCATCCCAGCCCTGCAACACTCCCCAGTGCCCTGCAAGCCCTGGCAGAGGCCCAGCAATGCTCCTGCTGCCCGGGGAGCTGAGCCCTCCCTGTGCATTCCCCACCCTCCCAGAGCACAGGGACTCCCTGCAGGGCTCACTGGCAGGGGGGGAGCTACAAGGCAGCAGCTCCTCCATCACAGGTGCCTTCTAATGAAGCCACAACTCAGCTGAAAAGGGGTTTCAGGAACTCACTTTGGCCTGGGGAGGGAATGTCCTCTCCCAGGCGAGGGCTGAGGATGCTGCTGTGTCTCAGCCAGCACTAACACCCATTGAGAAGTCTTCTTAAACCCTGAGGTGTCACTGATGACAATAGCAGGTCAGAAAAAAATCAAGTATCCAATTAGCCAAGGGACAAGCACAGGGCATTTTTTCAAGAGAAAAATCCAAATTCACACAAACACATGGTCCTAATACTTTGCTTATTTTCTCAAGGTATTTGTGCCATTTTCCTGTGAGTTTTATCTGTCTCATAGAGGTGTCAATCAAAATTTCCAAGATCAAATGAAAGTTTGTACGAGAGAAAAGTCACCATGATTGTTTTCTAATCTACCACCTTCATAACATAAATATACAGAAAAATTAAATATTCTTATTTAAAAACAAAACAAATCACTGAGATACCCACATTTATTTTAATTTAATGCTTTAACTCAAAGCAACCATTCACATGCAGATTATCCACATACCAGCAATCCCTGCTTGTTCATAAATGTTGTCAAAGATGCAGCCTCCTCTTTTTAACTCTCAGGTGTCTCCATGCTCCAAAGATCTCGAGTGGAGCCCAAAGCAGGCCAGCTTTGCTCCCAGGAACCTGCCAGAGCCCTTCTTAGGTGGTGCCAATCTCACAGGTAGTGTTTCCCAAAACTGGAGGAAGCCTGAAAAGGAAGGAAACTTCCCCAAACCGAGCCAGGCTTTTCTCAGCACCTGAGCTGCTGCCCAGAGCCTTTGCCTCCCTGCACCCACGGCCTCCAAGGATCTGCTGGAGAGTCCCTGGGGAGGCTTTGTCAGGAATGGCCCTCGGGGGGCTCCTTAAAGTTTCAAGGGACTGCAAGGTTTTCAGAGCAATTTGGGGTTTTGATTTTGCATTTTTGAGAGGTTTGTGCAGCCATGTCCTCCAATTCTCTGCTGTAACAAGTCCCTTGAGAGCCTCAGACAGTGACAACCCTCAGTGGGGCTCATTAATGCTTCAAGGCACTCAGGGTTTATTGAGGTGCTTTTTTTGGCACTGAGCCTCTGAGAGGTTTGTTCAGTCGTGGCCTCCAATGACCTGCTCTAATTAGTCCCCTGAGAGACTCTGTCGGTTGTGACACCCGGTGGGGCTCGTTAATGCTTCAGGGACTGCAGGATTTTCACAGGACTTTGTGTTTTGCTTTCCACACTGAGTCTCGGAGAGGTTTGTGCAATCCTCTGCAATTACCTGCTCTAATGAGTCCCTTGAGAGGCTTTGTCAGTTGTGACACTCTGTGGGGCTCATCAATTCTTTGAAGTAGTTCAGTTTTTAAGGGCACTTTGGCTTTTGCTTTTGACACAAAGTCTGTGACAGATTTGTGCAATCATGGCCTGCAGTGATCTCCTTCAAGGAGTCCTTGAGGAGCCTGGATTGGGAATGGCCCTCAGTGAGACCCATTAATGCTTTGAGATATGTTGAGATTCTCTTCTGACTTGGACTCATGGAAAGGTCTCCTCTCTCTCAGAGGAGAACCTCACCTGAGGTTCAAGGACTCAGCGCCAAGTGCACCGTGGGGACCACGGGGCTCCTTAAAATCAATCAAGTGCTAAGAAACCACAGCTCTGCCTTGATTTTCCTCTAGTCTAGTGCAGTTAATCAGGAAGTTTTCTTAATACGCAGAAATACTTCAAAGAGGTTCTAATAAACATGCATTCTTATTTTCAAGGGTGTAGTTTCTTACTTTTCTCCTTTGAAAAGAGTTGATTGCAGCTTTCTCTGATTGATTTTGATCCAGGGTCTCTCCTAAGGAGGTTTGGACTGGTTGGAGCTTTCCCTTGAGGTCTGACACAGTGTGGACAACCTTGCTCCACATTTCCCAACCCTATCCCGTCTCTGCTCAGTCTCCTGGGTCCTGCTTTGCTCACAGAACTGGCTGCACACAGCAAAGAGGGCTTTTTCTTCTTTTTTTTGCCACAATCTGAAACTCATGAGATTCACCTTTGGTAACAGACACTCCTCAGCTGTGAGCCAAGTCCCTGCTGCCAGCAATGAGGTTCAGCTCCCCCAAGGCAAAACCGTGCCAGAAATGTTTTAGACACCCAGAAAGTGAAATAATAAACACGAATAAAGAGTTGGTACTGGGGGGACACTTGGGGATCCTGAGGGGCACTTATGGGGCAGTTTTAGGGGGACATTTAGGGGACACTTAGGCATCCAGGGGGGCGCTTCAAGGTCGGGGACCGTACTGGGGCTGGATGCCTGAAGAATGAACACACAGCCCTGGAACCATTGGATCTCCTGGATGATTGAAGTGCCTCTAATAGAAGGTGCGTGGCCTGCCTGCCCCTCCCGCCGAGCACCAGCTCCATCTCCTGCTCCTGCCCAGCGGCTTTCCAGAAATCCAGGGCTGGGTGTGGATTGAAGGCTGTGGCAAGGGACAGGATAAAGTTGCTTCACCTTCCACCCTTGATGTCTCAATGTCTGTGATCTTAGGAACCCTCACAAACCTGGAACAAGGCAGATTATCTGTTTTTGTAAGATATGTACATGGAGATTGTTTTGATCTGTGCTTAAATCGTCCTTGAATAAAAGAACTAATAGAAAACTATGTAAAAAAAAAAAGGAAAAGGGAAAAATAAGAAAAACGAAAATTAAAAAAGGGAGAATAGAGATAAAAGGGAGAAAAAAGAGAAAAAAAAGAAAAATAGGAAAAAATGAGGAAAAAAAAGAACAAATAAAAAAGAGAAAAAAGAAAAAAGAGAGAGAAAAAAGGGAAGAAAAGAAAGAAGAAAGAAAAAAGAAAGAAAAGAGGGAAAGAAAAAAAGAGAAAATAAAAGAAGACAGAAAAACTAAAAACCAAAAAAAGTCCGATCCTCCCCCGCCGCAAGGACTTCAACTCCCACAATGCCCCGCGCAGGCGGGGGGCGGACAGGGGCCGTGGCCGCGCGCTGATTGGCTGCGGGGCGGGTCTGTAAAGGCGGAGGGCGCGCGGAGCGAGCGCCATTTTGGCCTCGTGGTCGGGAGTGAGGAGGACTCGCCTGCGGCCGCTGCACTTCGCTGGGTGAGTTGGCGGGGGGGCGGCGAGAGCGGGGTCTGGGGATCCCCTCGGGGGCTGCGGGGAGCGCGGCTGTGGGTGGAAAGGCTGGAGGGCTCGGGAGGGTTTAGCGGGGGGGTTCGGGGGTTCCCTGGGGACGTTTTGAGGGGTCCCTGAAAGGACTCAGGGGGGAGGTTGAAGGTCCCTGAAGAGTGCTGGGGGGCTCTGATGGGAGTTTTGCTTTCTGAGAAGATTTGGGGTGTCCCAGGTGGGCTTTGGGGCTCTCTGGGGAGGTTTGGGGTTCCTGGGAGGCTTTGCGGGGACCTTGAGGCAGTTTTGGGGTCTCTGGGGGGTTTAAGGTGTCCCAGACGGTTTGGAGGGCCCGTGGGGGGGATTGGGGGTCCCTGAATGGGCTTGAGGGGTCCCAGGTGGGTTTTGCGGGTCACTGAGAGGGTTTGGGGGGTGCTGGGGAGGGATGAGATCTCTGAGGGGATTTGAAGGGACCTGGAGAAGGTTTTGATGGGTCGAAGGGGGATTTCAGAGGTTTTGAAAGGATTTTACAGGGTCCCCTAAAGCCCAGCAATGGAGTTCAAGGGGTCCCCCAGCCCCCAGGGGAGGGGTCCTAGGGATGCCCCCCAAAATCCAGAGGGGGAGATGTACCACATCCGGGTAAGGGGATCCCAGTGCCCCCAGTATATCCCAGTGACCTCCCACTGCCCCCCAGTATGGCCCAGTAACCCCCTCAGTGACCACCCAGTGTGTCCCAGTGACCTTCCACTGCCCCCCAGTATGGTCCAGTGATCCTGCAGTGAGCACCCAGTAACCCCCAGTATGGCCCAGTAACCTGCCAGTGTCCCCCCATGTGTCCTGGTATCCCCCAGTAACTCCCCAGTGCCCCCCAGTGTGCCCCAGTTCCCCCCCAGTCCCTCCCAGTGCCCTCTCAGAGGGCCCCTGAGAGCCTGGTGAGGGGGGGCACGGAGAAGGGGAAGCCTGGACAGTGGGGACCCCTGGGATCCCCTAGGACAACAAAGTGGAGAACCTGGAGAGGGGGAATTTCTGGGAATGCAGCATCCCGAAGGCAAGAATCAGAGGAGAAGGGAGCCTTGGGACCCCCAACACTCCCAGCATCTCTAGGTAGAACCCCCAGCATCCCAGAGAGGGGAGACTCTCTGAACCCTAAAGGGGGGAAACCAGAAAAGGGGAAATCTTAGGAGAATTTTTTTGGGCTCATCTTCATATTTTAGAGTATTTTTTAGGTGAATCTCAACTTTTTTCAGTTTAGGGGGGCAGGAGTCTTCTCACTCTTTCTTATAGGCTTTTGCCTGAATGTTGATGATTTGTGTTTTTCTGGGCTAAATCTTGGTGGTTTGGAGGTTTTTATGGTCACAGGATGCCCGGTGAGTTCTAGAGATGGACTTGGGCAGGAGGAACCCCCAAGCCAATGCACTCAGCCCTTGTTTTCCCCCCCATCAGGATTTGTCCTTCCCAAAGCTTGGTCGGATGGAGGAGGAGGCTGCGAGGAAGAGGAAGATGCCTTGGGCCCCCCAGGCAGGTGAGGAGGAAGTCAGTGTCCCTTTGGGCGGGTGTTGTGCTGGCTCTGTCAGCCCAGCATGGCCCCGGCTGCAGGACAACCCCGCTGGCGCCGCCGTCCTGCCGGGGCCGGAGTTGGGGGGATGTCCTTGGCCTTCCCTGTGGGCCGGAGGCAAATCCCCTGCCTGTCCTTCTTGCTTCCTGCCCCAGGCCCCGAGCTGAGGGAGAGCGCGGAGGACAAATCCCCCCGTGAGACCCTGGTGGGAGAGGCCGTTTTGAAGGGCTCCCCGGCGCAGGAAGGCAGCGGGGAGGAAAAGGGCCGGAGATCCCCCCGCAGGAGGGGCTCCAAAGCCAGCCCAGGGTGCTCTGAGGAGGAAAGAGCCAGCCTGTGCCGGGAAGGCGGCCGGAGCTTGAGGGGGAGCTCTGAGCTGATGGTCCTTGAGCAGCCTCCCAGCAGGGAGAAGCCCTTTAAGTGCTTGGAATGTGGAAAGAGCTTCAGGCAGAGCTCCCATCTGATCCGACACCAGCACATTCACAGTGGGAAACGGCCCTACACGTGTGGGGAATGTGGGAAGAGGTTTCAGACCAGCTGGAATCTCCTCGTGCATGAGCGAACGCACACGGATGAGAGGCCCTTCCGCTGCACCGACTGCGGGAAGGGCTTCAAGCGGAACTTCACCCTCGTCATCCACCGACGCATCCACACCGGGGAGAGGCCCTACAAGTGTGGGGAGTGTGGGAAGAGCTTCTCCCACAGCTCTAACTTGACCAGACACCAACGGACCCACCGGGGTAATAGAAGCCCTGTGAGTGCCCCAACTGTGGGAAGAGCTTCAGCCACTGCTTCCACCCCAAACTTACCCCCTTATGGGGAGGCAACCCCTGGAGTTCAAGGACTGTCAGTCCATCCCTTTCGACCAGAAATGGCCAGTCCCCTTTCCCAGGGGCAGCTTCTTCCAACAGGACCCTTCTTGGGGGGAGTGTGGAGATTCCTGCCTTGGCTGGGGACCCCCCAATGTCAGTGCTGGAGGTTGAGAGCAGAGATCTCCCCACCAGCGTTGGTCTGGGGGAGTTCCATCCATCTCTAATTAAGAATTATTGCTTTTGTGTCAACTTTAGTAGAATTGTTTCAACAATTGCTTTAGTGTAGAGCACTGTCCTATCTTATCCTGTACTCCTGGTAGTTTTAGTGTTTCTGTTGTGCAGGAAATAATTCTGATGAAGATCTTTTGTCTGATCATTTGTAACCCTAAATAACTCATTTCTATCAATAGATCTGATTTGCCATCATTAAAACCTGGGGGACAAAAGTGTTTCAGTCACACCTCTCTAATTCCTCTAAATTTAAAATGTTGGCAAGATTCAAGGCTGAGGTTGGATCCAGCAGCCCCCAGCACCCCACAGGAAGTTGGGAGCTCAGGAGAACCACTCCCTTTCCCAAAACCTGGTGCCAAAGACCCCCATGGGACCGCTGAACCCACCAGACCACCCTCCCTTTTCCACCCTTCTCCCTCTTCCTTCCACTTTTCCATGGTCCCCTCAATCCCCAGACCAACCAGGATCACTTTTGGGGTCCCAACCCCCACTTTTTCCCCCCCTCCCACCTCTTCCACATCATCCCCCCACTCCCCAGCCCCCTCATGCTCAGTTTGGGGGTCCCACCCTCACCTTCCACCACTCTTCTGACCTCTCCCACCCCTCTCCCATCATCCCCCAAACCTCAGTGCCCCTCCCCCTCCATTTTTTTGAGGTCCCACTCCCCTCCCACTCAGTTTGGGGTCCCACCACCCCTTCTGTCCCCTATGACCCCCCTTTTCCCACTGACCTCCCCCTTCCCACCCCCCGCTCACCTGAGAGCTCCTCGCCCACAGCCGGGGGGGCTCCCAGCACCACCAGTGCCCAGAGAAATCCTCCAGAAAAGGGGTTGGGTGGGGTCCTGGGTGGGCTTTGAGTGTTTTTGGGGGTCCTTGAGGGGCTGTGGGGAGGTTTTAGGGGGGTCCCAGCACCTTTTGGGGTGAGCTGGGTGCCTGTTGAGGGGCAGGTGCCCTCCCAAATGTCATTTTATTGTAGAATTCTTTCAACAGAAGAACCTAACTTGTCACATAAATAATGTTGACTCTAATTACAGTGCTGAAAAGTCCAGTTGATTTACACAGAATGAAAAGAAAAAACAAAACAAAAAAAACCCAAGCATGAATACCCTTGAGATCATTTAAAAATGGCATACTTCATCTAAATTGTGTCCTTTTCTGCTTAAAATTGAAATTGGTCTAAAATAGGTTAATGTGATTTTAGGTAGTAATTTTAAATAATAATCTACAGCTACATTTCACATTACACATTTTCCCCATGTTTATATATTCTTCTTTTTTTTGGAAGTATAAGTAAGCTGCAGTTTTGCAGCAGGAAATCTCCTCTACCACAGAGCTCTTTCAAGAGATCTTAAGCACAGCCTGGATCTCATGCTAAGGCTGAGGTTTTGGAAAGACATCTCCTATCACATCACATCCTCCTCTGTGACATCACAGCTCTCCTATGAAATCACAGCTCTCCTTTGACATCACATCCTCCTCTGTGACATCGCATGTCTCCTATGACAAAACATTCTCTTCTGTGACATCACAGCTCCCCGTGACATCACATCCTCCTCTGTGACATCACATCCTCCCTGTGACATCACAGCTCTCCTGATGCCTTCAAATCTTCAGCAAAAACCACTATTCAAACTACGAGCACTGCTTTTCTGTTCCCACTGAGCCAGTTGTAGGTGGCTGTGATTTCATAAAGCAGCAACAATGGGCCCAAACCCATGGTGTCCTTCAGATGCACCATGTCCTGAGCAGACTGCGTCCTGCTTGTCCTGCCCTGCTGCCTGCAGGACAACTTCCTCCTCGGCACACCCCCAGCCCCAGCCTTGTTTGGGAAGCTGAGCTCTGGCTGAGGCTTTCCCCAGGAGAAGCCTCATTTGTCTCTCCTCAGGGCAGTCCCCCCAGCACCCAGCCAGGATAGGGCACAGAATGAGTGGCCCCAGCTCTGCCTCCCCAGGGGTGTCCAGGCATCCCACGAGGCATCTGCTGTTACTGCATCACCACCTCCCCTCACCAGAATGGATTTGGAAGGGTTTCCAAGCACAGGGAGACAGAGGGGACCAGAGGGAAACCTCAGGGCTCCCAGAGGGACTAGAGGACAAACAGGGAGTCTGGGTCACCGCCCCCATGGCAGGGGATGGGCCTCCGCTGTCCCTCTCTTGCACTGGTACCATGTTTCCATCTGTTCTGCCCTGGGGAAAAAGAAGTTTCCTTTGACTTGGAAGAGCTGATGAGCATCATCTTGTGATGCCCTGGGAGGGGATTAGTTTTGACGGAATCACCTACAGGAAAGTTTGGAGACCTCCCTCAGTGTGCCCTGTGCCGGTGCTGAGCACATGGAGGGAAACACACCAGGAGTCAGACGGCCCTGCCCAGAAGAACTGACTGCCTGAAGGAAGTTCTTGCATTTTCTCTTTTTTAAAACCCACTTCCTTCCTCAATATTGCCTCTGGCACGGGTGGCTGAGAAGGGATAAAACAGGAAAGAAGCCAAGCCATCAGGGAAAGAGCCAGATGATGAAAGGGTGTTAGCTGCTGAGAATTTCTTTGGGAAGAAGTAGACTGTTAACTTGAGATGGAAATTTGCAGTATACCATGGAACCTTATTCAAAGTCCAGCTGGAAAATACCTTAGTGTTAAGAGTGTGAAATAAATACTAAAGTGTCATCAACTATGTGCTTTTCTCTTTATTCCCAATCACTAATTAAAGAAACATAACTCAGAAGTGATCTCACTCTGTGCTCCAGTGACATTAACATTAGAACAATATTGTCACTGTCTACTGGTCTCTTGTGCTCCTCACTGGAAGGCACTTGGTGCACCCCTGGATATCCTGCTAATGAGGTAAAAAACTAACCCTTCTAAAGTTCCAGATTTTCCTCACCTGTTTGGAAACAGTTGGACAAACTGGACCAAGTTAGTACTTGAAAACCACCTACTGGATTTAGCATTAATTACTCCTTGTTTTAAGCGTAGAGGAAAAAAGCTCACACAACACAATCTCTGTGGACCCAACAGAGAAAACATCCCCAGGGTCTTGTTAGAGCACAAACCTGCAAACAGGGATGACAGGTCAGAGAGTCACAGAATCATCAAGGTTGGAAGAGACCTTCCAGATCTTCTAGTCCAACTGTCAACCCAGCACCACCAGAATCACCCCTAAACCCCATCCCAAAGCACTACATCCAGATGCCACCTGAATGCTTCCAGAGACTCCACCACCTCCCTGAGCTACTTGTTCCAATGCCTGAGCACTCTCTCAGTGGAAAAAGGGTTTTTGAATATCTAATATGAACCTTACCTGATGCAATTTAAGGTCGTTTCCTCTCTTCCTGTCACTAAAGGCTTTGCAGAAGAGACCAACCCCCACCCCACTAAAACCTCCTTTCAGGTCATTGCAGAGAGCAATGAGGTCCCCCCTGAGCCTCCCCTTCTCCAGACTCAACCAGCCCAGTTCCCTCAGCCGTCCCTCAGCAGACATGTTTTCCAGAGCCTTCCCCAGCTCCGTTCCCTTCTCTGGACACGCTCCAGCCCCTCAAGGGCCTTTTGGCACTGAGGGGCCAGAACTGGACACAGCACTCCAGGTGGGGCCTCCCCAGTGCCCAGCACAGAGGGGCAATCAGTTCTCTGCTCCTGCTGGCCACACTCTTCTCCACAAAGGCCACCATGCCCTTGGCCTTCTTGCCCCCCTGGGCACACTCTGCCTCATATCCAGCCACTGTCAAGCAGCACCCCCAAGTCCCTTCCTGCTGAGCAGCTCTCCAGCCCCTCTGCCCCCAGCCTGGAGTGTTCCAGGGGGTTATTGGGATCCAAGTGCAGGACCTGACACTTGGCCTTCTTGATCCAGCCTGTCCAGATCCCTCTGCAGAGCCTTCCTGCCCTCCAGCACATCCACACTCACACCCAGATCAGTCAGTCTCCCAAACAGACCATAGTCTGACCACCAGCAGTCCAGGGTGTCAGTTCTTCCTCCACCCAGAATGGAAAACTCCATCATTTTGGGGTCTCTGTGCCCATCGGCTCCGACCACCACATCCCCCACCAGTCACAGAATCATGGAATGGTTTGGGTTGGAAGGGACCTTAAAGAGCATCTCAGTCCAACCCCCTGCCATGGGCAGGGACACCTTCCACTAGACTCAGAGCTCAGAACCCCATCCAACCTGGCCTTGGACACTTCCAGGGATGGGGCAGACAGAACTTCTCTGAGCAACCTGTGCCAGGATCTCACTACCATCACAGTCCAGAAATTCTTCCTAATATCCCATCTAACCCTTCCCTTTCTCAGTGTGAAACCATTCCCCTTGTCCTGTCACTCCAGGCTCTTGTAAATAGTCTCTCTCCATCTTTCTTGTTGGCTCCCTTCAGGCACTGGAAGGCCACAATTAGGTCATCCCAAAGCCTTCTCTTCTCCAGCCTGAACAATTCTAATTCTCTCAGCCTTTCCTCACAGCAGAGCTGCTCCATCCCTCTGATCCCTTTGGTGGTCCCCTCTGGACTCGCTCCAACAGGTCCATGTCCTTCCTGTGCTGGAGCCCAGAGCTGGAGGCAGCTCTGCAGGGGTGACAACATTACAGCCCTGTGTGTTCCAACAAGGACACCGTGGAACCTCGTGGAACCAAGGGGTCATTGTGAAAATCCAAGGCTTCATGAAATCATAGGAACCCTGGAGGACTGTGGAACCTCATGGAACCAAGGGTTCATTGTGCCATGAAGGGCCTCATGGAACTAAGGGAGCCCTGAGACATTTTGGGACCTCATAGAATCAGGGACCATTGTGACACTGAGGAACCTCGGGGACTCAGAGGCCACTGTGACACTGCAGGGCCTCATGGAACCAAAGAATTCCTGGGACACTGTATTATCTCATGGAACCAAGGGGCCACTGTTTTATGTGGGACCTCCTAGAACCAAAGGAGTCCTGAGACATTCTGCAAACCCATGGAATCAAGGGTCCATTATCACACTGCAGAGCCTTACAAAGCCAAATGGACCCTGTGACTCTGTGGAACCTCATGGAATCCAGTGGCCATTCCCACACTGTAAAACCTCATGGATACTCTCAGGTTCCCATTATGAAAAGACGCCTCTGCCCAAATTCAGCTGCTAAGGAGACCATGTGCCAAAGGCAGCAGTCCAGCTTTGATTTAACAGTAAATAGGAGGGAGAGAGAGAGAAAGAAATGGAAAGAGAGAGAGAAGAAGGGGGTGGTGGGAAGCCAGTGAGAGAGAGACTGAGATGAAGTAAATGTATCACACCATGGAGATCCCTGAGGCTCCCACCGGTCCTTCTTCACCCTGCTCTGCTCGGTGGAGGGTCCCCAAGTTGTGCTTCTGGGCTATCACTTTTATACAACCCAAGCCCTGGATATTCAGGGGGGTAGATGCTGTTCCCACAGCTTGGGCTGGCACATCTACAAGGACTTACTTCCTTTCCCACAGCTTGCCACGGTGGGAATTTTGCCCACTGTGCTTCCAGTCTGCAGGTGGGAATCTTTGTCTGGATGGGTTCCTCAGACCTGTCTTACCAGCCCTGGCTTCCTGTTATGGCTGTCTGCTCTTTCCCACACTCTGCACAGTGCAATTCTGTCCTGGGGGCTACTTCCAAAGCTTCACCTCCCTTTAGGCCTTGGAATTAAAGGCCTTCCTGTTTGCCACCAGTGCTTATGTCTTGTGGTGCCTTATGGGATTTTCCTGCTTTGACAGTGTTTTGAGGCAGTTCATTGTGCCCTTCAAGTCCTTCCATGTGCACACACACACACCACTCTCACCAGTGTCTGGCCCTCCAAAGAACACAAGCCCTGATGATTTGTAGCTCCCACTCCAGTGGTTGGCACTTGGAGCTCCCTCCGTACCCAGAGCTCAGAGCTCCCTTGTGCCAGAAAGTTTAAAGAGATTGTGCCTCATTCTGCCAAGACAGTCCTTGGAAAAAAGTGTCCCTCTGTGTTTCCTGGGATAAGAGCACTCTGTTGTCATCTTCCAAAACCTTGGAGAGGTCCCAGAGATCTCCCAGGAAGGAATTTGGGGCCTCAAGCACAGGACCCGTATATAGAGGCTGAGGATTCAGGGGTCAGTGGTGGGAAGATTGAGGACAGTAGAGGAGTAGCCTGAGAGGTCTGGAAGGGGGGTGTCAGAGCAGGTGGAGCTTTTCTTCCTGTCAGAAAACAGCCTAAGAAAGAATTAGTGCCACCAAGGGCAGCTGGGGTGGCCTAGACTGGTGACAAGAAGTCAGAACTTTCCCTCTGAGGTCAGTGTTGTGGTGCAATATGTCACAAAGAAGGAGCCTGGATGAGCCCAAGGCTTTGTGTGTGCAGGAAGAGCCAGGGAGGACGCAGAGATGTCAGTGCAGGAAGGTGCCAGCCAGGTGGGGCAGCCGGGGGGATGACGACAGCCTGCAGGGAAAGGGGCAGGGCATGGACACCGTAGGACAGCCTGGGCTGGAGAGGAGACAGGGAGGGGGAGAAGCTGAAAGGCCCTGACACAGCCACCTTCTGCAGGCCTTTGGCCAGGGCTGCTGTCTGTGCCCCTGAGGCCAGGAGGAGGGGAGTGCCCCTTGCAGCCCTGGGGCCTCATGGCCTCCTTGTCCCTGCTCAGCAGCCTGGCAGGTGCCACCCCATGGTCCTGCCCTTGGCATTGCACATCCCACATCCCAGTGCCCCAGGAAGAGCCCTGAGGAATGAGGCAGGGACAGGATGTCCTTTCGCAGGGGCTGGGGGTCAGGGCTTGGCCCTTTGGATTAAGAAAGCAAGTCAAAGTTTATTCAGCATCAGAACCACCTTTCCCTTGCTTGTCCATCCTTGTCATCACTGCAGATTTCTGCTCTAACTGGAATCTGGGGACACGTTCTCAGTTGTGTCCCTCAGTGAGACTCATTAGCACCACAAGAAACTTCAGTGTTTTTTGAGAAGTTGTTAGAATTTACTCTCAGGGACTGAGTCTCATGTAAACAACCTCAACATCCCCTGAGGGTCATGAAATGCCTGGGGCTGTTGCTGTGCTGCTGAGCTGGGCCAGGCTCCTGGCACACAGGGAGCTCCTGGCAACCAAGAAGAGCTTCAAAGAGACAGCTCTGCTGGTGAGCAGCTCCTCTGCACAGCCCAGCAGGGCTGAGGGCACTGCCTGCAGCACCCAGAGCACAGGAGAGAAGGCAGAGACATGAGAGGCAGCCTGGGCTGGCAGGTGACTGAGCTCTCACTAGGCAAGAAACCTTCCCAGGATTTGAAGGAAGAATTCTCTGGCTGTAGGAAAGTTCAACTTGCCTTCCTGGAGGCATCTCCTAAAGCTGCCACATCCCACAGCTTCCAGGATCTTTCAGCAGGACTCTCCCAGTTGCTGCAGTGCAGGGGAAGTGGCCATATGGCAGAGCAGGGCAGGAGCTGCAGGCAGCAAGGGCAGACAGGAGAAGGGAGCAGGAGGTTCAAGGGATCCCGGGCTGGGAGGACAGGGCAGAGCTGCTCAGGGCAGGAACCTTGCCAGCCCTTTGCCACGGTCAGGCTGTGGCTGCAGAGCAGTGCAGGTGAGTTCCTGCAAGTGCCTCTCCCAGCTGCCAAATGGCAGCAGTGGCAGGAGGTGTCAGGATGGCTCTGCTGGATTTGCTGGGGTGCAGCAGGAGAAGCTGCTGCAGAGCAGGACTTGCTGCTGCCCCATCAGAGGCCCAGGGCCAGAAGGTTCCCTGTGCCAGGGCTGGCTGTGGGGTGGGAAGGTGGGGGTGCAGCCAGGGGTGCCCAGGGCTGTGGGGCAGAGCAGGGTCCTGCCCCCAGGGCTCTGTGTGCTGGGGCAGGGACTCTGCTGCCTGCCAGGGTCAGCTCTCAGCCCGGCCAAGGAGCTGCCACGGGGCTGTGGGAGAAGGGCTGTGGGGAAGGAGTGACCCCTCAGGGCTGGGCAGGGCTGGGCAGGGCCCTTCAGCTGCAGGCTCAGGGCTCCTCACAGCTTCAGCTCCACCTCCTCCATTTCCAGGGGCCCTTCTCAGGAAGCACATCCCCCCAGAACACCTCCCCCTTCCCAGCCACCGCAGGCTGTCTGGGATCTACTCTGCAGCCCCTGCCCAGGCAGAGCTGCCCCTGGGCACTGGGCTGGGGATGGCTCTGGCAGCACTGGCAGGGAGCTGAGCTGGGCACAGGCAGGGGCTGCTGGCAGGAACAGCTCCTCACCCAGAGACAGGCAGGCAGGGAGAGGCAGCTGCTGCCACAAGGGCTGGGCAGGGGGATGTGGGCCCCTCCCTGCTGTCCCTGTGGCACAGACCCCTTCCCTGAGCAGCTCCTGCCTGGGCTCCTTTCCCAGCCTAAGCAGAGCCTGTGCCCTCAGGCCCACGGGGGCTGGGCTGTGCATTGCCCTGCAGCAGCCAGAGCCCAGGCAAGGACAAGGCCCTGATTTCCAGCTGTCTCTCTGTGTCCCTCCTCCCTTGGCAGCAGCACTGTGGCATTTCCCTGCCATCCCCTGCTGCCTGGGCTCTCCTTGTTCTCACCAGTGGGTTTTCTGAGCCAGTGTGAGGTTTGGGGGTGGCAGATTCCTGTGCAGACACAACCCCTTTGGGTGCTGCTGTGGGGATGTGTCTGTGGGAGCCAAGTGCCCAAGTGCCCTCCAGGCACCTTCAGGGTCTTCAGCTGTTTGCCTGGGTGTCCTGCAGGGCTGCAGGTGCCCTCCAGAAGGGCACAGCTCTGCCATAGGATCTCTGTGCTGCACAGGATCCCCATGGAGAAAACTCCTCAGTGCTAAATCCATGGAAATGCTCTGGGCAGCTGCAATGAGTGTTTTGTGTCTGAGTCTGGGAGGGCAGAGATGAAAAGGTGAGGAGTGTGTCAATCTGTTCTTTGGACATGGATTCCTGGATGTCTGTACAGTTTCTCTGTAGGGGAACAGTTGAGTGTGACGCTCCTCCAGCTCCAAGCTGCCAGCACAGCGCAGCTGAGCCCAGGACTGATGGGCAGAGCAGCTCTTCTCTCTGCACTGAGGGACCGTCCCTGGGCCCCTCAGAACCCACAGTGCAATAGAAATGTCAGGGATTTCAAACTTCCACAACCACTCCTAAGTGTGGCAGGTACAAGTGGGTGAACAAACACAAAGAATTCCCTCAGCTCAGTTCCTCATTTGGGCAAATTGCAAACAGCAAAGCTGAGAAGCTCTTGGATGTATCACAAATATATTTAATTAGAGATCACCCTGCATTCCAAGTTCCCTCTCCCAGCAGAGTAAGAAGAAGTCCTCGGTCCTTGGGAGCCCATCACAGAGTTGCTGGTTTCAATGGTCCCCTCAGCAAGCAAAAGCCAGAGCTCAGGGGAGGGAGCTGCAGGGAGGTCTGAGTGAGGAGAGAGAGCCTGAGAGTGGGGTGGCTGTGAGATTTTTTAATGTTTGGCTGCAGAAGCCTGGTCTAACTCAGCAGTGACTTTTTCTCCTCAACAGATCAAAATACCCTGGGAAAGGTGCAAATGTCCAACAGCAGCTCCCTCACCCAGTTCCTCCTCCTGGCATTCGCAGACAGGCGGGAGCTGCAGCTCCTGCACTTCTGGCTCTTCCTGGCCATCTCCCTGGCTGCCCTCCTGGCCAACGGCCTCATCCTCAGCGCCGTAGCCTGTGACCACCACCTGCACACCCCCATGGGCTTCTTCCTGCTCAACCTCTCCCTCACAGACCTGGGCTGCATCTGCACCACTGTCCCCAAAGCCATGCACAATTCCCTCTGGGGCACCACAACCATCTCCTACATGGGATGTGCTGTACAGCTCTTTTTCTTTCTGTTCTTTGTGTTAGCAGAGTATTTCCTCCTCACCATCATGTGCTACGACCGCTACGTTGCCATCTGCAAACCCCTGCACTACGGGACCCTCCTGGGCAGCAGAGCTTGTGCCCACATGGCAGCAGCTGCCTGGGCCACTGGCTTTCTCACTGCTCTGCTGCACACAGTCAGTACATTTTCCCTGCCCCTGTGCCAGGGCAATGCCCTGGGCCAGTTCTTCTGTGAAATCCCACACATCCTCAAGCTCTCCTGCTCACACTCAGACTACCTCAGAGAACTTGGGCTTCTTATGTTTAGTACCTGTTTAGGGTTTGGTTGTTTCATTTTCCTTGTGTTCTCCTATGTGCAGATCTTCAGGGCTGTGCTGAGGATCCCCTCTCAGCAGGGACAGCACAAAGCCTTTTCCACGTGCCTCCCTCACATGGCCGTGGTCTCCCTGTTTATCAGCACTGTCGTGTTTACTTACCTGAAGCCCCCCTCCATCTCCTCCCCATCCTTTGATCTGATGGTGTCAGTTCTGTACTCGGTGGTTCCTCCAGCACTGAACCCCCTCATCTACAGCCTCAGGAACCAGGAGCTCAAGGATGCCCTGAGGAAACTGATAACTGGGTGTTTTTCAGAAGCAACAAACTCTCCTTTTTCTGTTTGTTATGTACCTCATTAAAGGCCAATCCTGTTATGGACTTCATTAAAGGCCCAACATATCTGAGATGGTTTGAATGATAATAGACAATCCAGTTTGTGTGTACAAAGCTGAATACTTTATTTGACATAACTTTAGCTATATAGAGAGTTTTTGGAAAGCAGGGCAAGCATTCCATTGATGGCTGGGGTTAAAGGTCTAGGAAGATATTTTTCTTTAAACAGATAAACAGATATTTCTTTCCATTTCGGGTATATAAAAAGCTGTACATTACCTTGAAAAAAGGGCCTTCTTGCTACAGAATTTTCACTTGTAGTATTAAAAGTAAAGCTGCACTTAAATCACAAACACAATGCAGATGGGGGCAAACAGAGTGATAAAACAGATTTACCTCTGGAGTCTAGAAGTCAACTTAATTAAAAGATACTATAAGAATATCAGAGAGTAAATATAAACAGGCTTCCCTGTGTTTAAATCTCAAGGTTTCTGGCTAAGATAACTTCTTATGTGTGCTGTATCATTAAGAATTCCTACCACAACACATATCTTCTCTGTTTTTTGCTCCTGGTAGGGATGTTATTTTTGTGAGAATTTGTTCAAATCAAAAATCTTTATGTATAAATATGCATATAAAAATGTATATAAAAAACATTTTCAATTCAGTGTTTGCCTTTCTAGCCTGGCCCAGAGGCTGTACAAACTGGGAATTGACTCACTGTGTGCTTAAGCCAAATAAAGAACTCTGCAATGTCTTGTCTGCCTGACATCTTTCCTCTCTGACTTCTCTGCAGCTGCAGGGTTGGGGCCTCTGTGCAGAGCTGGGCCAGAAAAGAGTCCCAGCAGAGCAGCACTGCCAGGGAGCAGCAGCCCTTCTCCTCCATGGCCTCCTCTCCCTTCCCTTCCACACTGTCCTGCAGAGCCCTGTGTTGTTGGAGGCCTCAGTGCTCTGGCAGTGGGTGCCAGTCCTGCTGCAGGACTGTCCAGGGACTGCAGGCAGGGACAGCCACGGGCACTGCTGGCACAGAGCTGACCTCTGCAGCAGCACTGCCATCCTGCAGGGGCATCTCCTCAGGCCAGGGCCTCAAAGCTTCCATCTGCTTTCCACTTTGCTCTCCAGGATGTGCCCAACACAACGCCCTGCAGAGGAAAACAGCAGTGACCAGCACAAGGGTGGGAGTGCTCAGGGTGGGGGCACCCAGCAGTGCCCTGGCACAGCCAGCGCCGCTCCCAGCACTGGCCTCTCACCCCAGGCCATTGGGCTTGTTCTTCCCTCCAAGGAGGGACAGCAAATGACCAGCTCAGGAGTCCATGTTTGCACTGCATGGACAAGACATGCCCCTGTGTCACGGCTTGGGGCTGGGGGGGTGGAAGGCTTAGACAAAGTTGATGGCAGAAGCCGTCTCGTTGAGCTACGAGGTGCAGAAAGGACCCCCTTGCTTTCTAAATTCCTTCTCAGAGAGGAGCCTGGCTGTGGCTGGATCCAATCTCAGGCTCAGATTTTGGTTTCAATTGAAGGAATTATAGAGGTGTGATTCAATCACTTTGTCCGACAGGTTTTAGTGATGGCAAATCAGAAATATTTCTATAAAATCGATCATTTATTATGACAAATGAACAGAAAATTGATCAGACAAATGAACAGACCTTAAAGAGAATTATTTACTGCACAGTATAAAAGCCAAAACCTCCTAGCAGTATAGTGTAAGATAGGACAGTGCAGTCTATCAAAGTCATTCTATTAAAGTAATTGCATCAAAACCAGCAAAAAGAAACAATCCTGAAGCAGAGAGTGAGGTAACTCACCCCATAACAACAGGGGGTAGTTCTCTCTCTTTCACTTAACCCCTGGGCAGTGACCATGAAGAGCTGTCCCTGCTTCATGGCAGAAGCTCCACACACTTCAAGGAAGTCTGTGGAAGAATCTGCCACATGAAAGTTGGACGCGGCTTTTAGAGTTATCGAGGGTTTGACTGCCAGACATATTTGCAGGCCAGGGAGCAGCTTATCTGTCAAATCCTGTTTCAGAAAGCAGGATGTGTGTTTGAAGTTTCATGAAGCATTTTGGGTTTAGTATAATTCAACATTAAAAACAGCACCTTGGCACCAGCAGTAACTCATCACAGTGTGCATTGTTTGCATTCTCTGACCATTGTTTAGGTATTATCAGAGCAGAGCATCCTGCCAGAAATGGTCCCTTGATTCTATGAGGTTGCAAAAACTCTCAGGGTTCCTTTGGTTCCATGAGGTCCCTCAGTGTCACAACGGACCCCTGGTTCCATGAGGTTCTGGAGTGTCACAATGGCCATGATGATTTCATGAGTTTCCACTATCTCTCCAGGATTCCTTTGGTTCCATGAGGCCCTGCAGTGTCACAATGGCTCCTTGATTCCAGGATGTTCCAAAACATCCCAGGGTTCCCTTGGCTCCAAGAGGCTCCCCAGTGTCCCAGCGGCCCCTGGATTCCAGCAGGCCCTGCAGTGTCCCAATGGCCACTGGGTTCCAGGAGCCACAGCGGCTGCCGCCGGCGTCTGTGCCCGGAGCCGCCGCTCCCACGGGGCTGCCGCACTCACCGCCGGGGTTGCCGCTCGCGCAGCCGCCGCTCTGCCCCGGCTGCACCGGGACCCGGCACCGCCTCGGGCCTGCGCTGCCGCCTCAGCGGCCACAGGGACACAGCCATGGGGGACCTTTGCTCTGACACTGATGGGGCCTGGCTTTGTTCTGCTTGGGGCTGGGCTTTGGGAAAACTGCTGTTCATTTTCATGCTCCACTGGGACAGCTCCTGAATTCCAAAGGTTTCCTAATCCAGGGGAGGGGTTTCTATGGCATCGGAGGTGCCACCCCTCGAGACACATTGTCAGTGAACCATCCAGCTGACTGGGATGGGTTGGCCTGTGATCAGTCAATGCTTTGGGGAATGCTCTATTCTGGTTGAATGTTGCCCTATAACCTTTTACCAAGCTCCCTTATTTTCTGAAGTTTGCCAGTAAAAGTGTCTTATTTGACCTCCTGAGAAAACGTGTGCAGTGTCTTCTTCCTTGTGGTCTCTCTGAAGGTATTAAAAGACCTGAAGGCCCTTTTCAAAAATTTGGAGGGTGGAAATTTTTTATGCCTTTTATATTTTTCAAAGTAAAACCCCTTTGCTGAGCTCATAGCTCAAACCTGGGTCTCACAGTCACCATCCCTGGAAGTGTTCAAAAAACATTGAGCTCTGGCACTTGAGGACACGGTTTAGTGGTGAAGATGCCGGCGTTGGGTTAATGGTTGACCTCCATGATCTCAGAGGTCTTTTCTAACCTTAACAATTCTATGATTCTGTGGTGACTCAACCACTTCCCTGGACATTCTGTTCCAATGCTTGATAACCCATAGCCATCCCTGTGATGCTGCAGCCAAGGAACAGACCAGTGATTTTCACAGTGTTCCTGGATCACAGGAGGTCCAAACCCATTTCCATCAGCACCTTGTCCTTCCTGCAGATCAGAGTCACCTGAAGCCTCCAGGCCCGCTACAATGGCAGAGACCCCCCAGGCAGCAAAGCCCCGTCCTGCCAGGCTGCCCAGCCCAGCCCTGTGTCTCTCTGGCCCTGGGGACAGCAGGGTTTGCTCTCCTTGGGGCACCTCAGTCCCTCTGCCATTGCCATCTGCCCCCACCCCAGCAGGCTCTGGAGCAAAGCACGGCTGAGGTCCAGCCCAACTCTGCTCTGACAGAAAGAACCTGCAGTCAGGGACAGGAAGAGGACAAAGTCTTGTTTAACCAGCCTGAGGAATAATGGGATCAATGACCTCCTGTATTCCTGGGCACTTGAGTGACCCTGTGGATTAGATTTGGTAGCAGGGAGGGGGCTGCAGGTTTCCCTTAGGGAAGAGGAGATCAGGAGCTGACTGTGTGTCAGAGAGAGCCAGTTTCAGGTGGCTCCAGAATGGACCAGCCAGTGCCCAAAGCTGAGCCAAAAAGCAATTCCAGAGGCACCTCTGTGATAACCCTTTGGAGAAAGGATAAAAATCCAGGGTGCTGTAGCCCAAAGAAGAGTGAGAGAAATGTGGGAGAAACAACCCTACAGGCACCAAGGGGGGTGGAGTAGGAGGGGGAGTGAGAGAGAGCCTTGGTGGGCACCTGGCAGCCAAAAGCCAACCCCCCAGCCCTGAGAGCCACAGCTCAGCCCAGCACAAAGCTCCTTTAGGTGTGGAGGTTCTTTGCAGCAGCTTTTTAGCAGAGCTGCCAGCTGGGCCATCAAAGGGGGTGTACATCTGGGTCTGAAACCTGTGTGATCCTCGTCAGCCTTGGCTCCAGTAGAATGATGGAAGAGTTTTGTTAGGAAGGGATCTTTGACATTCATCAAGTCCAACCCTCTGCAATAAGCAGAAACATCCACAACTAGATCACATTGCCCAGAGCCCCATCCAACCTGCCCTTGAATGTTTCCAGGGATGAGGCATCACCTCTCTTGGCATCTGTGCCAGTGTTTCACCACCCTCACTGTAAAAACTTCTTGGTTATATCTACTTCAGACTTGCCTTTTTTAGTTTAAAATCATTTGTCCTATCACACCATATCTAGACCCTACAAAATGTTTTCCCCCATCTTTCTTAGAAGCCTCCGTGGTTGTGCATCTTCCCCCCATTCTCCTCAGGCCTGGTCGAGGATCTCAGGAGCTCCTGACAAGCCTTGACCAAACCAGCTGAGCAATGAAGAGCCCATGGACCGGACCAGGGTGTGGCGAAGTGTCCCTGGACTGGACCAGGTGCCCCTGGATGATAAAGGTGGGAATAATTTGGAGTGGAACAGCTGGGGAACACAGGATAATGAGTCATCCCATGAAAGCCTTGGAATATTCCCTGCCTGAATTGTAGCCCAAATGGAACAGTTTTGATACAATTCCCAAATAGTTTGGAAACTTCAGTCATTCCTGACACCAGGATGGAAATTCAGCAGATAACTAAAGCCAGTCCCCTTGGGAGCCCACAGCCAGCGGGGCTGAGGGAGGCCCTGGCAGCTCCCCAGCACCTCCCTCTCAGTGGGACACCTCTGGCAGCCTCTCCCAGCTCAGGAACCCTCCAGTTTGCAACACTCCAAAGATCGTCAGTGATGCCCAGGACAATTCTGATCCCCCTCCACAAACACTCCTCCAGCTGTGACCCTTGTCTGGTGGGAAACACAAAGGGATTTGGGGGAGTGTTTCCCTGACAACAGGAGAATTTGGGAGAGGGATCTTTCCACAGCCAGCTCTTGATGTGTCCACACATCTCTGCCTGGGTGTGGGTGTGAATTGACTGTGGTGTGAATGTTGTTATTGTGAATCTCTAATTCAGTCACTGTTAAAATTGTGGCAAATGCTATTGAATCACCTGATAACTGTTCAATTGGTCAATGATTAAGTGCTACTAATGTCTTTTACCCCCTTGTCTTTGGATCAAAATCCTTCGCGCCCTAGCCCAAGGCTCTGTGTAAATCATTCCCTTTCATTAAAAAATATTTTTTTTCCTGACTTCCACTTTAAAATCTTCCTCCTTAGCTAAACTACAAAACAACTCAAATTAGCTGTAGAAGTCTTGATGACTTATAGACAATTAAAAGAAAGGGAAATAATTTGTTTTCCTGTGTTTTAATGGTCCCAAAGTGTGTTTGGAGTTGCATCAGCTGTCAGTCCAAGATGGGCCATGTCAGAACTGGTGAGGCTGGGAGGTGAGGAAAAAGGTTGATCATACAGGGTCACTGTGGATCTCCTGAGAAGACACTCAGCATCAAGATCACTTGGAGAACACCTCTATCACCTCTTGTCTGAACTTAAAAATATCCATAATTGAATTAGTACAAAAAAAGTACAAACTTCGAAGACTTGTTTTGAAATTGCCTTGAAGACAATTAAAAGAAGACAAAGAGATCCTGAGGGATATCTGGAATTTAATGAGCCCCACGGTGTGTTTGCAGCCCAGCCCATGATCCTGAGGTACTGAGAGAAGATTGAAGCAGCTGCTGAAGAAGTCAGAAGCCAAAGTGCAAGTGCCTTGAAGCATTGCTGGGCCCCACTGAGGGTAGGCACTGTCAAAGCCTCCCCAGGGACTCCTTGGAGCAGCTCCTTGGAGGCCAGGAGTGCAGGCAGACAAAGGCTCTGGGCAGGCCCCTGCAATGCTGAGCAAAGCCTGCCTTGGTTTTGTGGAGCACAAAGGCCAAGGCCTGAGCCCCAGGCCCTGGCCCAGCAGATCCTGTCCCTCCCGGCTGGCTCAGGGCTGTTTGGGGGGCACTGGGATGGGAGGGGGAGGAACAACAAAGGCCCAAAACTGGGCAACCCCTGCCAGGCTGCTGAGGGAGGGGCGAGGCAGAACCCAAGTGCAGAACCTGCCAGGCAAGTTGCTTGTGGTGGCCTGAGTGGCAGAGGCAGCTGCCAGAGGCAAGGGGACAAAGGCCTGGGTGCCTTTGGGCCTTGCAGCCCTGCCAGAGCCCTTGGCCATCTCTCCTGCAGGCTGTCCTGCCCTGGCCCTGCTGCTGCTCTGGCCTTGCAGGCTGCACACACCCCTCCTGCTTTCCCACCCCCTCCCAGCAGCATTTCTAGACCCTCCCTGATGTCTCTGCACCAGCTCTGGCTGTTCCCTGGAACACAAAGCCATGGGCTGATCCTGACTCCCTCTGGGTGACCTCTTGCAGCACAAGGGTCCCCGTTGAGTGACATTTCTTTTTCCTCACCTTCAGTCTCAACCTTCCATGCTACTCTTTGTGGAGATTTCATTCTATTTCCAATATGGAGAAAAGCTCCATCCTGTCAGATCTCCTCTAGACCCTCTCCTATTCTTCATCATTCCTCCGGAATGGGGAACCCCACACCCAGACAGAGCAGTCCAGATGTGGTGACCCCAGGGCTGAGTCCAGGGGGGTGACAACTCCCTTGTCTGGGTGCCCACACTCCCCCCAAGGCAGCCCCCTGTGCAGTTGGCCTTAAATCAAGGGACCATTCTGATTCTTTGTAACGTCACGGAATCAAGTGGCACCGTGACACTGCAGGGCCTCATGGAACCAAAGGAATGCAGGGACACTGGAATCTCATGGAACCAAGGACCACTGTGACATGTGGGGTCTCTCTGAAACAAAAGGAACCCTGAGACATCTCAGACCCTCCTGGAACCAAGGGCCCACTGTGCCTGCCCAGAACTCCATGGAATCAAGCAGAGCCGCTGCCTCCCCCCCGCCGCCGCACGGACCGGAGTCGCCGGCTCTGCCCCGCTTGGACACCTCTGGAGTCAGCGTGTTCTTGGGCAGCACAACTGATCTCAGACCAGAGAGTTTTCCAGATTTTGCTTTACCCCTCTTTCCACTGGTTTAATTTTTGTTCTTTGTTCATTTAGGGAGAAAAGGCGGAAGGGAGGCACGTGTTGATCCCTGTTTTTATCTGTTTACAAAAGGGAGTTGGGGCAGGAGCAGAGAGAGGAGACAATTTTTCTCTCTGCTGTTGCTTTGAACTGTTTTGTTGGTATTGCTTGTTTTGCTTCTATATTTCTTGTCAGTAAACTCTTATTTTTTCATTTATATTTCCTTGTATTTTGTCTCCCTGTACTGGTGGGAATAAAAGGGGAGTGAGTTCATTTTATTGGAGTTCCCGCCCCAATATGTGTCTTTAAACTAGGACAGGTTGCTCAAGGGCTCCTTGAAATTTGGCATCATTCACAAAGGTCTTGAAAATACATTTTGTCCCATTGTACAGAGAGATAATAAAGATGTTCTACTGTGGTGTTCACAGGCTGATCACTAAGGGATTTCACCAGGAAGTTGCTGCCAAGAGGACTTTGTACCATGGATTTTATTTGACACTCTTCATTCAGCCAACTTCCCACCCACCACATCTTCCACTTCTTCAGTCCAGCTCTCACCAGTCTGGCCATAAGGAGACCACAGGAGACAATGTCAAGAGCCTTGAAACAGTCTGGGCACACAACATCCTCTTCTATTCCCTCCCACAGGGGGTCTGCAATCCCTGCCTTATCCTTCCAGTGCCTGGGAATGGCTGCAGGAGGACTTGCGCTATCCCCTTCCCTGCTGAGCCTGAGCAGTCTGGAACTCTGCCAACCCTCCTTGCTGCCCTGTTTGCAGACTGGTTCCATGTCTGCCTTTGCCAAGGCCCCAGGAAGCTCTGGGCTGGCTCTGGCCTTCGCAAGTGTTTGGGAGAGGTCTCCCAGTGACACTGCCCAGCCTTCTCAATATCCCTGACACCAAAACCTTTTCCATATCCCACACTTCCAGAGGAGTGCCTAGGACACAAGACAGGTTGTCCTGGTGGTTCTGGAGAATGAGAAGGGATTTCTTCCTCGAGTCCAACCCCTCCAATTGGATTTGAGTGCAGCTGAAAGGTTTCCTCAGCATTTTTCCTGGTGCTCCCTGCCCTGAAGGTTTGTGGCCATCAGGCTGGAGCTGAGGGGGTTGGGCAGGTGCCTGAGGAGGGGGTAGAACAAGGGCTGTGTCCAACTGTGCCAGGAGGGCTGTGCTGGGCAAGGAGGAGGAGGCTGCAGAAAACAGTGGCACTGGGGAGGGGAGAGGAGCAGCTGGAGAGACCTTGTGCCTGCCCACGCTGGGCAGGAGCTGCCCCAGGATGGCAGCTCTGAATCACTCCCAGGATGTCCCTGGGAGCAGGAGGGGAAGACTGGATCTGAAAATGGAACCTGGAAAGCAGAGAGTAGGAGTGTCATGGTGTCACTGCAGGAGAGTTCCAGCCCTGGAGCAAGGTGACAGAAGTGACGCAGTACATACCCTGCCCGCAGAAGATGCCACAGCATCCTGGAGATGCCTTAAGGGAGCTTCAGAAGTTCCCAGGGCCTGTCCCTGCCTGTGCTCTAAGGGCTTCCAGCCCACAGGACTGTGCTCAGAGAGCACTCAGGCCTTACAGTGAGAAAGGGGCTCAGGAGGACAGTGTGGAAGTGGCAAGAGAGCAACTCTGCAAAGACCAAGCCCTGCTGCTCCCTGGCAGTGCTGCTGGGCTGGGATTATTGTCCCCTTCCTGTTTGCAAATACCCCCTGTCCTGCAGTGTGCTGTCCTTTAGGAACATCTGAGAAGAAGGGTCTTGGACAAAGAAGGCACTGCAGAGTCATTTATTTTGCTTAAATACTCAGAGAGCACAATTCATCATTTATACAGTCTTAGTGTCAAAATCAAAAGGTGGACACTAATTTAGAAAGCAGAGGCATAATAATATTTAATTGCACAGAAAATTATTGCAAAAAGAACTTGATGGCCTTCACGAATAACCTGAGCAGGAAGGCTGGGCCATTAAGGAGTCCTATTCTGAATGCTACACACCAAAAACCTGGCACATAATTGCTCCTGAAAAGCATCCAGTCATCATTTTTCTCAGGGCATCCTTAAGCTCCTGGTTCCTCAGGCTGTAGATGAGGGGGTTCAGTGCTGGAGGAGCCACTGAGTACAGAACTGACAGGGCCAGATCCAGGGATGGGGAGGAGATGGAGGGGGGCTTCAGGTAGGCAAATATGCCAGTGCTGACAAAGATTGAGACCACAGCCAGGTGAGGGAGACACGTGGAAAAGGCTTTGTGCCGTCCCTGCTCAGAGGGGATCCTCAGCACAGCCCTGAAGATCTGCACATAGGAGAAAACAATAAAAATTAAGCAACCCAGAAAAGGAAAAGCACTAAAAGCAAGAAGCCCAATTTCCCTCAGGGACGTGCCTGAGCAGGAGAGCTTTAGGATCTGTGGAATTTCACAAAAGAACTGGCCCAGGGCATTGCCCTGGCACAGGGGCAGGGAAAATGTATTGGCTGTGTGCAGCAGAGAATAGAGAAAGCCAGTGGCCCAGGCAGCTGCTGCCATGTGGGCACAAGCTCTGCTGCCCAGGAGGGTCCCGTAGTGCAGGGGTTTGCAGATGGCAACGTAGCGGTCGTAGCACATGATGGTGAGGAGGGAAAACTCTGCTGTGATGAAGAACAGAAAGAAAAAGAGCTGTGCAGCACATCCCATGTAGGAGATGGCTGTGGTGTTCTGGAGGGAATTGTGCATGGCTTTGGGGACAGTGGTGCAGATGCAGCCCAGGTCTGTGAGGGAGAGGTTGAGCAGGAAGAAGCCCATGGGGGTGTGCAGGTGGTGGTCACAGGCTACGGCGCTGAGGATGAGGCCGTTGGCCAGGAGGGCAGCCAGGGAGATGGCCAGGAAGAGCCAGAAGTGCAGGAGCTGCAGCTCCCGCCTGTCTGAGAATGCCAGGAGGAGGAACTGGGTGAGGGAGCTGCTGTTGGGCATTTGCTGCTTCTTAGCACAGGGTCTGTTCAAAAAAGGAAAGGACAGTGAATGGTTAAGACAGACCTCTGTGAAAGAGCAACTCCATTTCTAAAAGAAATCAATGTGTCAAATGTCACCAAATGCACTGCCAAGGAGTCAGGTTTGCTCTGCTGTACTGGGACATGGAATTTTTTTGGTAGAGCTCTCATACAAGGAATGTCAGATGTAACAGACCTTGAGTACAAAAGTTCCATCTCTACTGAAATGACTCAGAAGAGCTGGGGCTGCAGAGCAGAAGCTTAGTCTGTCCTTAGAATAATTGTACCTGTGTTTTCCATTTTTACCATCACACCTGGAAGGTTCTTTTCCACTGCAGGAATCCTCATTTCTATGGTCCAGCACACAGTGCCCAGCAGAGCTGCAGGGAAGGGCCCCCAGAGCTGCCTGAACGTCCCCTCCCCCAGGCCTTGGGGGCTCTTGCCCCCCACTCCCTGCCCAGGGCTCTGCTGCCTGGAGCTGTCCCTGACAGCAGCTGCCTCCCTGCGTCCAGGGCTGAAAAAGTGACACTGATGCTGTCTATAAGACAGTTTTGATGTCTGATACTCTCAGGTTCAATCCCCTCTAATTTAACAGAGTTCAAGTTGCAGTGTCTCCTCCTGTGCTCAGAGATTAATTTCCCTGTTGCAGTCAGCACCCAGACAACCCAGAGTATAACACTGAAAGAACTGGTTCATTCTCTTGAAGGTACCTCCTGTCTGTCTGTGCCTCTTGCAAACACCTTCTGGGAAATTTCCTGCTTTGATCTGGAGCTGTGACCAGCCCTCATCCCTGCAGCCCACTTTGGAGATCAGAAGGACTCTACCCTGCTCTGCCCTCCCAGGAGTTGTTCCTTCCCCACAGCCCTTCTCCCCCAGCCCCGTGGCAGCTCCTTGGCCGGGCTGAGAGCTGACCCTGGCAGGCAGCAGAGTCCCTGCCCCAGCACACAGAGCCCTGGGGGCAGGACCCTGCTCTGCCCCACAGCCCTGGGCACCCCTGGCTGCACCCCCACCTTCCCACCCCACAGCCAGCCCTGGCACAGGGAACCTTCTGGCCCTGGGCCTCTGATGGGGCAGCAGCAAGTCCTGCTCTGCAGCAGCTTCTCCTGCTGCACCCCAGCAAATCCAGCAGAGCCATCCTGACAGCTCCTGCCACTGCTGCCATTTGGCAGCTGGGAGAGGCACTTGCAGGA
Source organism: Manacus candei (assembly GCF_025592945.1). Taxonomy (NCBI): domain Eukaryota; kingdom Metazoa; phylum Chordata; class Aves; order Passeriformes; family Pipridae; genus Manacus; species Manacus candei. The sequence continues at coordinate 7,776,253 of NW_026138093.1, read as the reverse complement.
ACTCACCTGCACTGCTCTGCAGCCAGAGCCTGAGCGTGGCAAAGGGCTGGCAAGGTTCCTGCCCTGAGCAGCTCTGCCCTGTCCTCCCAGCCCAGGATCCCTTGAACCTCCTGCTCCCTTCTCCTCTCTGCCCTTGCTGCCTGCAGCTCCTGCCCTGCTCTGCCATGTGGCCACTTCCCCTGCACTGCAGCAACTGGGAGAGTGCTGCTGAAAGATCCTAGAAGCTGTGGGATGTGGCAGCTTTAGGAGATGCCTCCAAGAAGGGAAGTTGAACTTTCCTACAGCCAGAGAATTCTTCCTTCAAATCCTGGGAAGGTTTCTTGCCTAGTGAGAGCTCAGTCACCTCCCAGCCCAGGCTGCCTCTCATCTCTCTGCCTTCTCTCCTGTGCCCTGGGTGCTGCAGGCAGTGCCCTCAGCCCTGCTGGGCTGTGCAGAGGAGCTGCTCAGCAGCAGAGCTGTCTCTTTGAAGCTCTTCTGGGTTGCCAGGAGCTCCCTGTGTGCCAGGAGCCCGGCCCAGCTCAGCAGCACAGCAACAGCCCCAGGTCTTTAATGACCCCCAGAGGGGGGTTGTTGTTGTTTACGTGAAACTCAGTCCCTGAGAGTAAGTACAAATAACTTTTCAAGAAGTCAAAATGAGTTTGAAATACTGAAGTTTCTTGTACTGTTACTGGGTCTCAATGAGGGACACGACTGTGAAAGTGTCCCCAGATTCCAGTTGGAACAGAAAATTGCAGTGATGACAAGGATGGACAAGCAAGGGAAAAGTGGCTCTGCTGCTGAGCAAACCTGGATGTGTTTCATTAATCCAAAGGGTCAAGCCCTGACCCCCAGCCCCTGGGAAGGCAGACCCTGTCCCTGCCTCATTCCTCAGGGCTCCTCCTGGGGCACTGGGATGTGGGATGTGCAATGCCAAGGGCAGGACCATGGGGTGGCACCTGCCAGGCTGCTGAGCAGGGACAAGGAGGCCATGAGGCCCCAGGGCTGCAAGGGGCACTCCCCTCCTCCTGGCATCAGGGGCACAGACAGCAGCCCTGGCCAAAGGCCTGCAGAAGGTGGCTGTGTCAGGGCCTTTCAGCTTCTCCCCATGCCTGTCTCCTCTCCAGCCCAGGCTGTCCTACGGTGTCCATGCCCTGCCCCTTTCCCTGCAGGCTGTCGTCATCCCCCCGGCTGCCCCACCTGGCTGGCACCTTCCTGCACTGACATCTTTGCGTCCTCCCTGGCTCTTCCTGCACACACAAAGCCTTGGGCTCATCCAGACTCCTTCTGGGTGACGTGTTGCAGCACAATGTTTTCCATTGAGTGAAATTCCTTTTTCCTCACGTCCACTCGGGACCTCCCCAGCTGCATTTGGCATTAATTCTTTCTTTCTCATGCTCCTTTCTTCTCTGACAAAAGGATGCACCATCTCCAGATCCTGTTTTCAAGCCCTCTCAGGGCTGTCCTGTGCTGTCCTCAGTCTCCACACCAGTGAGGCCGCAGCTCCTTAGCCCCTCTCTAGTACTCATGTGCTTGAGACATTTAAAGCCCATCTTGAGAGATTTCTGGACATTCACTAATGTTTTTGCAGATGAAAATATTGTGCTCATAGTCTAAGGAAATCACAGTTGCCATGACAACCAGCATACATTCCCATTGCTATGGTCAGTTACCATGGCAAATAGAATAAATTCTCATTGCCACAGTCAGTTACCATGGCAACCGTAATACATTGTCATTGCTATGGTCGGTTACCATGGTAACCATAATACTATCCCATTGCTGCAGTAATTTACTGTGGCAAACAGCATACATTCCAATTGCTATGCTCAGTTACCATGGCAACCATCACACATTCCAATTGCTACAGTTGGTTACCATGGCAACCATCACACATTCCCATTGCTACAGTCAGTTACCGTGGCAACAAGCATACTTTCCCACTGGTATGGTTGGTTACCATGGCAACCAGCATACAGTCTCATTGCCATGGTCAGTTACCACCGCAACCATCATACATTGCCATTGGTACAGTCAGTTACCATGGTAACCATCATACATTCCCTTTTCTACAGTCAGTTACTACAGCCAAACATCATACTTCACACTGGTACAATCGGTTACCATGGGAACTGTCACACATTCCCATTTCTATGGTCAGTTACCACGACAAACATCACACATTCCCACTGCTACACACAGCTACCATGGCAACCATCACACATTCCCGTTGCTATGGTCAGTTACCATGGCAACCATCATACATTCCCATTGCTATGGTCGGTTACCATGGCAACCAGCATACATTTCCATTGTTACAGTCAGTTACCATGACAACCATCAGACATTTCCATTTTAATGAGTAGTTACCATGGCAACCAGCATACATTCCCATTGCTACAGTCAGTTACCATGGCAACCATCATACTTCCCACAGGTACAGTCAGTTACCAATGGCAACCAGCATAATCCCGTTGTTACAGTTAGTTACCATGGCAACCATCATACATTCCCATTCCTACTGTCAGTTACCATGGCAACCATCATACATTCCCATTCCTACTGTCAGTTACCATAGCAAACACCATACATTGCCATTTCCACAGTCAGTTACCCTGGCAACCATCATACAGTCCCATTGCTACTATCAGTTACTATGGCAACCATCATCCAGCCGCGTTGCTACGGTCAGTCACTATGGCAACCAGCATACAATCCAATTGCTATGGTCGGTTACCATGGCAACCATCATACATTCCCATTGCTACAGTCAGTTACCACGGCAACCACCATACATTCCCACTGCTATTGTCGGTTACCATGGTACCCATCACACATTCCCATGGCTGTAGTCGGTTACCATGGCAACCATCATACATTCCCTTTGCTATGGTCAGTTACCATGGCAACCATCACACATCCCCATGGCTGTAGTCGGTTACCATGGCGACCATCATACATTCCCTTTTCTATGGTCGGTTACTATGGCAACCATCACACATCCCATTGTTGTGGTTGGTTACCATGGCAACCATCATACGGTCCACTGCTACAATCAGTTGCCATGGCAACCATCATACAGCGACGTTGCTACGATCAGTTAGCATGGCAACCATCTGAATTTTAGTTTCTATGGTCAGTTACCATGGCAACCATCATACAACCGTCTTGCTAAAGTCGGTTACCATGGTAACATACATTCCTGTTCCTACTGTCAGTTACCATGGAACCATCATACAGTCCCATTGCTCTTATCAGTTACCATGGCAATCATCATACTTCCCACTGCTGCGGTCAGTTACTATGGCAACCAGCATACATTCTCATTCCCACGGTCAGTTACCATAAGAACCACCATACATTCCCATTGCTACAGTAGGTTACCATGGCAACCATCATACATTAGCATTGCTATGGTCAGTTACCATGGAAACCATCATACAGTCACGTTGCTATGATTGTTTACTATGGCAACTAACATACATTCCCGTTGCTACAGTCAGTTCCCATGGAAAACATCATACATTCCCATTGCTACAGTCAGTTACCACGGCAAACACCATACTTCCCACTGGTACAGCCCATTACCATGGCAACCACAATACATTGTCATTTCTATAGTCAGTTACTGTGGCAACCATCATGCATTCCTGTTGCTACAGTCAGTTACCATGGCAAACATCATACTTCCAGTTGCTACAGTCAGATTCCCATGGTAACCATGACACATTTCCATTGCTGCGGTCAGTTACCATGGCAACCATCATAGATTCGCATTGCTATGCTCGATTACAATGGCAACCATCATAAAGTCACATTCCTATGGTCGGTTACCATGGCAACAAGCATACATTGCCGTTGCTACAGTCAGTTACCATGGCAAACAACATACATTCCCATTTCTACAGTCAGTTATTATGGTAACATCTTGGTTCCTCTTGATGAGAAGCAGATGCAGATGAGCCTCCCTGTTGTCCACCAACCTGCCAGCTGTGCTCTAAGGCCTGTGTCCCAAAGGGTGTCTTCACCAAGACCCTGCACAAACCTCTGGGACTCTTTGCATCCTGTCATGGGGCCTTTCCAGTGAATTCCAGGGTTATCAAAGCCAACTTGAATGGGATCTTTGTCTCACTCCACAATGTCACCCAAACCACTCTCTCCTCTGACCCTCACCCACAAAAGTTCACCCAAGTTGTTCACCCCCTACAGCAGCTCCACAGGTCCAAGAAGCTCCTTCCCGCTGAGGACACCTCTCTCCTGCTCTTTCTCTCCTGTGTCTCCTTGGCCTTCTCTCCCAACCCATCACAGCCCTGCAACCTGGGATCTGTCTCAGCAGGCATGGGCTATTATTGCCTGCAAGTGGAATGAAGAGAGACTTGGGGCTGCAGCTCCTCCTGCCTGTGCCCCACACGCAGGGCATTGGGGCCTGTCTGGCTGCAGCCCCTCAGTGGGGCACCGGGGTAAGAACAGACTTGCAGTGGGGAAAGCTGCTCTGAAAGCCCCGAGAGCTGGGGTGTGCAGAGGCTTTGCTGACAATGGCCTTGGGGGTGGACGTGCTGGGTCTCAGGCCCAGGGGGAAAATCCCAGGCCTGATCCCTGAGGAGATCAGCACATGCTGCTGAAGTGCTGGGGGAGAGAAGAGCCAGCAGAGGGAGGAAACAAGTGTGGACAGCCTGGGCTGATGGGATTTGGACTCGTGCCTGGCCCGGCCTTGGCTGGGCAGAGAAGGGACAGCCTTTGTGTCCCTGCAGGGCTGGGATTCACTCCCTGCCCCAAAGGCCCCCAATGTGTCTGGGAAGCCCTGGGTGGTGCCTGTCCCACAACTGCTGAGAATGGGGACAGGGTTCCTGCACAGGCCCTGTGCTGTCCATGGCAGCTGCTGCACTTGTGCTGCAGAGCCCTGGCACCTCCCCTGGCACTACAGGCCCCTCTTTGGCTGTTCAATCCAGGCTCTGCTGCCCTGAATTAGGTTCAGCAGTGAAGGGATGTCCAGGAGACAACTGCCATTGTACTCTGAGGACATGTAGAAAATACCTGATAAAGAACAGGAGAAAGACCTCTCTCCCTGTGCCACCTGACTCCATTTGGTCACCTGAACACCTCTAGGGGCTGCCCTGGACAGAAGGAACAGTAACAGGCTCCTCTGTCCTACATGTGGACCCCTTCTGCCACTGAAGTTGGCCAAAGCAATGTCCCAGCAGCCTCCAAGAAGATCCCACAGCTGCTGCCCTGTCCCTAGGAACTGCTCCACTGGAGCCTGCAGTTCCCAGCAGGAATCTCGGTCACCTCTGGCCCCTCAGAAGGAACCAGGGCTTTGTGTCCCAGCAGGTCACCCCTGGCTTTGGTCTTCATTCATTGCCATGGGAGCTGGGACAAGGAGTCACCTGCAGGGGCCTGTTTTGGGCCCACTGAAGTGGGGCAGGAGGAATCCCAGCCCATGGGGGTTGTGGAGGGAGCTGAGTGTCCTTCTGGCCCCAGGTCTGCAGAGCCACAAGGAGACACCTCTGTTGACTCAGCTGAGTCCCTTCCCTCAGTGCAGGTGAAGGAGATCCCTCCTGGGCACTGTCTGGGTTTCGTGTCTAATGATGGGACATGAAAAGGGGACTCTTGGACTTAACTCTGTGTCTGTTTGGAGAAATGACAGTGCTGAAAGAAGTGTCTGTGCCCAGCTGAGAGAAGGAACATCATTATTTCCTTCAACTGTGTGCCAGCAGGTTCCCCTGGAGCCCCAGGGACAGCTGGAGGGAGCCCAGAGGGGCAGAGAAAGGGCTGCCTGGGGCTGTTGCTGTGCTGCTGAGCTGGGCCGGGCTCCTGGCACACAGGGAGCTCCTGGCAAGCAAGAGAAGCTTCAAAGAGACAGATCTGCTGGTGAGCAGCTCCTCTGCACAGCCCAGCAGGGCTGAGGGCACTGCCTGCAGCACCCAGAGCACAGGAGAGAAGGCAGAGAGATGAGAGGCAGCCTGGGCTGGGAGGTGACTGAGCTCTCACTACAGGAGAAACCTTCCCAGGATTTGAAGGAAGAATTCTCTGGCTGTAGGAAAGTTCAACTTGCCTTCCTGGAGGCATCTCCTAAAGCTGCCACATCCCACAGCTTCCAGGATCTTTCAGCAGGACTCTCCCAGTTGCTGCAGTGCAGGGGAAGTGGCCACATGGCAGAGCAGGGCAGGAGCTGAAGGCAGCAAGGGCAGAGAGGAGAAGGGAGCAGGAGGTTCAAGGGATCCTGGGGTGGGAGGACAGGGCAGAGCTGCTCAGGGCAGGAACCTTGCCAGCCCTTTGCCACGCTCAGGCTCTGGCTGCAGAGCAGTGCAGGTGAGTTCCTGCAAGTGCCTCTCCCAGCTGCCAAATGGCAGCAGTGGCAGGAGCTGTCAGGATGGCTCTGCTGGATTTGCTGGGGTGCAGCAGGAGAAGCTGCTGCAGAGCAGGACTTGCTGCTGCCCCATCAGAGGCCCAGGGCCAGAAGGTTCCCTGTGCCAGGGCTGGCTGTGGGGTGGGAAGGTGGGGGTGCAGCCAGGGGTGCCCAGGGCTGTGGGGCAGAGCAGGGTCCTGCCCCCAGGGCTCTGTGTGCTGGGGCAGGGACTCTGCTGCCTGCCAGGGTCAGCTCTCAGCCCGGCCAAGGAGCTGCCACGGCCCTGCAGGGAGAAGGGGTGGGTGGAAGGAGTGACCCCTCAGGGTAGGGCAGGGCAGGGTAGGGCCCTTCAGCTGCAGGCTCAGGGCTCTTCACAGCTTCAGCTCCACCTCCTCCATTTCCAGGGGCCCTTCTCAGGAAGCACATCCCCCCAGAACACCTCCCCCTTCCCAGCCACCGCAGGCTGTCTGGGATCTGCTCTGCAGCCCCTGCCCAGGCAGAGCTGCCCCTGGGCACTGGGCTGGGGATGGCTCTGGCAGCACTGGCAGGGAGCTGAGCTGGGCACAGGCAGGGGCTGCTGGCAGGAACAGCTCCTCACCCAGAGACAGGCAGGCAGGGAGAGGCAGCTGCTGCCACAAGGGCTGGGCAGGGGGATGTGGGCCCCTCCCTGCTGTCCCTGTGGCACAGACCCCTTCCCTGAGCAGCTCCTGCCTGGGCTCCTTTCCCAGCCTAAGCAGAGCCTGTGCCCTCAGGCCCACGGGGGCTGGGCTGTGCATTGCCCTGCAGCAGCCAGAGCCCAGGCAAGGACAAGGCCCTGATTTCCAGCTGTCTCTCTGTGTCCCTCCTCCCTTGGCAGCAGCACTGTGGCATTTCCCTGCCATCCCCTGCTGCCTGGGCTCTCCTTGTTCTCACCAGTGGCTTTTCTGAGCCACTGTGGGGTTTGAGGGGGGGCAGATTCCTGTCCAGACACAACCCCTTTGGGTGTTGCTGTGGGGAGGTGTCTGTGGGAGCCAAGTGCCCAAGTGCCCTCCAGGCACCTTCAGGGTCTTCAGCTGTTTGCCTGGGTGTCCTGCAGGGCTGTAGGTGCCCTCCAGAAGGGCACAGCTCTGCCATAGTATCTCTGTGCTGCACAGGATCCCCATGGAGAAAACTCCTCAGTGCTAAATCCATGGAAATGCTCTGGGCAGCTGCAAGGAGCATTTTGTGTCTCACTCTGGGAAGGGAGATATGAAAAGGTGAGAAGTGTGTCAATCTGTTCTTTGGACATGGATTTCTTGGATATCTGTGCAGTTTCTCATTAGGGGAACAGTTGAGTGTGATGCTCCTCCAGCTCCAAGCTGCCAGCACAGGGAGCTGAGCACAGGACTGATGGGCAGAGCAGCTCTTCTCTCTGCACTGAGGGACCGTCCCTGGGCCCCTCAGAACCCACAAGACTTGACCTGCAGTGCAATAGAAATGTCAGGGATTTCAAACCTCCACAACCACTCCTAAGTGTGGCAGGTGCAAGTGGGTGAAAAAATACAAAGAATTCCCTCAGCTCAGTCCTTCATTTGGGCAAACTGCAAACAGCAAAGCTGAGAAACTCTTGGATGTATTATGAGTACATTTGATTTGAGATCACCCTGCATTCCAAGTTCCCTCTCTCAGCAGAGCAAGAAGGAGTCCTTGGGAGCCCATCACAGAGTTACTGCTTCCAATGGTCCCCTCAACCCACAAAAGCCAGAGCTCAGGGGAGGGAGCTGCAGGGAGGTCTGAGTGAGGAGAGAGAGCCTGAGAGTGGGGTGGCTGTGAGACATGTAATGTTTGGCTGCAGAAGCCTGGTCTAACTCAGCAGTGACTTTTCCTCCTAAACAGATTAAAATACTCTGATGATGGAGTAAATGTCCAACAGCAGCTCCCTCACCCAGTTCTTCCTCCTGGCATTTGCAGACAAGCGGGAGCTGCAGCTCCTGCACTTCTGGCTCTTCCTGGCCATCTCCCTGGCTGCCCTCCTGGCCAACGGCCTCATCCTCAGCGCCGTAGCCTGTGACCACCACCTGCACACCCCCATGGGCTTCTTCCTGCTCAACCTCTCCCTCACAGACCTGGGCTGCATCTGCACCACTGTCCCCAAAGCCATGCACAATTCCCTCTGGGACACCACAGCCATCTCCTACAAGGGATGTGCTGCACAGGTCTTCTTCTTTTTCTTCTTCATCTCAGCAGAGTTTTCCCTCCTCACCGTCATGTGCTACGACCGCTACGTTGCCATCTGCAAACCCCTGCACTACGGGACCCTCCTGGGCAGCAGAGCTTGTGCCCACATGGCAGCAGCTGCCTGGGCCGCTGGCTTTCTCAATGCTCTGCTGCACACAGCCAATACATTTTCCCTGCCCCTGTGCCAGGGCAATGCCCTGGGCCAGTTCTTTTGTGAAATCCCACACATCCTCAAGCTCTCCTGCTCACACTCAGGCTACCTCAGGGAACTTGGGCTCACTGTGGTTAGTTCCTCTTTAATATTTGGTGGTTTTGTTTTCATTGTTTTCTCCTATGTGCAGATCTTCAGGGCTGTGCTGAGGATCCCCTCTCAGCAGGGACGGCACAAAGCCTTTTCCACGTGCCTCCCTCACCTGATCGTGGTCTCCCTGTTTGTCAGCACTGGCATATTTGCCTACCTGAAGCCCCCCTCCATCTCCTCCCCATCCCTGGATCTGGCCCTGTCAGTTCTGTACTCAGTGGTGTCTCCAGCACTGAATCCCTTTATCTACAGCCTGAGGAACCAGGAGCTCAGGGACACTCTGAGGAAAATGATGACTAGATGCTTTTCAGCAGCAATAACCTGCCTATTTTCCTCTGTACAGCATTCATAATGAAACTCATGAGCATCTCAGCCTTCCTTCTCAGGTCTTTGGTGGTAGTCAGGGGGTTCTTCTTGTCAATACATTGCACACAATGAAATTTTTTTATTCATCCCTTCATCTGGATCACTGTTTACCTCTTGAATTTGTCTCTCTAACGCTGTAATTGAGTAATCGTGCTATCTCTATATTTCAACAAAATAAACTCTCATGCAGTGCTGTGTTTATCTGGGATCCTTCCTCTGCGACTGTGGTGTGTTGACCTTCGTCAGGTGCCCTCCCAGCCACTCCATCACTCCCCTTCCCAGTGGGAAAGGAAGTGAGTAAGGCAGAAAAAAACAAACAACCCATGGGTTGAGATAAGGCAGTTTATTTAAAGCAATAAGGAAAGCGAAGCTTGCATGCGCAGAAGTGAAAAACAGCAGGGTTTGTTCTCTGCTTCCCATGAGCAGCCATGGTCGGCCACTCCCCAGGAGCAGGGCTTGGGTCCGCGGGACGGTTCCTCAGCAGGCAGCCATCAGACAATGAATGCCCCCCTCCTGCTCCGGGCCTCAGCTTTTAGAGCTGAGCTGACCTCCCATGGGCTGCAATGTCCCTTGGGTCAGTTGGGCTCAGCTGGCCTACTTGGGTCCCCTGCCAGGCTCTTGCCCTCAGCTAAGGAAGGAATGTCCCAGTGTTGGTGCTGTGCTCAGCAGTGGCCAAAACACTGGGGTGTTCTCAACCCCCTTCCAGCTGCCAATGCCAAGCCCAGCCCTGGGAGGGCTGCTGTGGGGAACTGAACTGCAGCTCAGCCAGACCCAACACACCAACAAAGAGGAAAGATTTTGATGAGGTAAAAACAGGCTCAGGGAATGCTGAGGGTGCTGAAACACTGACTGTGCGAACGCTCCCGTTAGGCCTTTACTCTCTTTGTAACTTCAAATCCCAACACTACCTAAAAGTGCTGCCCCCCCATTGAAAGGAATCCACTGCTCTAATTCCAATCTCACCCTGAACTCAAAGGCAAAGCCCAAACCCAGAACTCCAGACTCTTACCAATCCCAAACCTGTATGGTTGGTATGAAAACCTAAGCTTTAATCCTAACCCAGCCCAAAACCCTCTTCCCCTAATCCTGAAGCAGACACTGCCAGCAGAACAACAAACCTCCCAAAGTTCTGCCTGATCCCCACCGTGAGCTCTAAACCCCAAGCCCTGACCATTCAGCACCTCCACAGCCCTTGGGAGCAGGGCAAGGACCTGGAGGGCCCAGAGCAGGCCCAGGGGGTTGGCAGAGGAATGGGAGGTGACCTGGATCTGCTCAGCTCTGCAGTGACCCCCAGGAGAAGGGCCTGGGCTCTGGGAGGGATGTCCTGTGGCACAGGGGCTCAGGATCCAAGTTGAGAAGGCCAAGTGCACATGGCAACAGCCAGAGCTGGTGCAGAGACATCAGGGAGGGTCTAGAAATGCTGCTGGGAGGGGGTGGGAAAGCAGGAGGGGTGTGTGCAGCCTGCAAGGCCAGAGCAGCAGCAGGGCCAGGGCAGGACAGCCTGCAGGAGAGATGGCCAAGGGCTCTGGCAGGGCTGCAAGGCCCAAAGGCACCCAGGCCTTTGTCCCCTTGCCTCTGGCAGCTGCCTCTGCCACTCAGGCCACCACAAGACACTTGCCTGGCAGGTTCTGCCCTTGGTTTCTGCCTCGCCCCTCCCTCAGGAGCCTGGCAGGGGTTGCCCAGGTTTGGGCCTTTGTTGTTCCTCCCCCTCCCATCCCAGTGCCCCCCAAACAGCCCTGAGCCAGCCGGGAGGGACAGGATCTGCTGGGCCAGGGCCTGGGGCTCAGGCCTTGGCCTTTGTGCTCCACAAAACCAAGGCAGGCTTTGCTCAGCATTGCAGGGGCCTGCCCAGAGCCTTTGTCTGCCTGCACTCCTGGCCTCCAAGGAGCTGCTCCAAGGAGTCCCTGGGGAGGCTTTGGCAGTGCCTGCCCTCAGTGGGGCCCAGCAATGCTTCAAGGCACTTGCAGTTTGGCTTCTGACTTCTTCAGCAGCTGCTTCAATCTTCTCTCAGCACCTCAGGATCATGGGCTGGGCTGCAAACACCCTGTGGGGCTCATTAAAATGCAGAAATCCCTCAGGATCTCTTTGTCTTCCTTTAATTGTCTTCAAGACAATTTCAAAACAAGTCTTCAAAGTTTGTACTTTTTTTGTTTTAATTCAATGATGGATATTTTTAAGTTCAGAGAAGAGGTGATAGAGGTGTTCTCCAAGTGATCTTGATGCTGAGTGTCTCCTCAGGAGATCCACACTGACCCTGTATGATCAACCTTGCTCCTCACCCCCCAACCTCACCAGTTCTGCCATAGCCCATCTTGGACTGACAGCTGATGCTGCTCTAAACACACTGTGGGATCCATTAAAACACTGAAAAACAAATTATTTCCCTTCCTTTAATTGTCTTCAAGTCTTCAAGACTTCTACTGTTAATTGGAGTTGTTTTGTAGTTTAGCTAAGGAGGAAGATTTTAAAGTGGAAGTCACAAAAAGTATATATTTTTTGATGAAAAGGAATGATTTACACAGAGCCTTGGGAAGCAAGAGGGTCAGGGCACAAAGGATTTGGATTCAAAGACAAGGAGGCAAAAGAGATTAGTAGCACAGTCATTGACCAGTTGAACAATTATCAAGTGGTTCAATAGCATTTGCCACAATTTTAACAGTGACTGAATTATAGATTCACAATAACAACATTCACAGCACAGTCAATTCACACCCACACCCAGGCAGAGATGTGTGGACACATCAATAGCTGGCTGTGGAAAGGTCCCTCTCCCAAATTCTCCTTGTTGTCAGGGAAACACTCCCCAAATCCCTTTGTGTTTCCCACCAGACAAGGGTCACAGTTGGAGGAGTGTTTGTTGAGGGGGATCAGAATTGTCCTGGGCATCAGGGAGGGTCTTTGGAATGTCACAAACTGGAGGGTTCCCGAGCTGGGAGAGGCTGCCAGAGGTGTCCCAGTGAGAGGGAGGTGCTGGGGAGCTGCCAGGGCCTCCCTCAGCCCCACTGGGTGTGGGCTCCCAAGGGGACTGGCTTTAGTTATCTGCTGAATTTCCCTCCTGGTGTCAGCAATGACTGGAGTTCCCAAAATATCTGGGAATTGTATCCAAACTGTTCCATTTGGGCTGTGATTCAGGCAGGGAATATTTCAAGGCTTTCATGGGATGACTGATTATCCTGTGTTCCCAGCTGTTCTGCTCTGGATTGTTCCCACCTGTATCATCCAGGAGCAGCTGGTCCAGTGCAAGGACACTTCACCACCCCCTGGTCCAGTCCAGGGGCTCTTCATTGCTCAGCTGGTTTGGTCAAGGCTTGTCAGGAGCTCCTGAGATCCTCAACCAGTCCTGAGGACAATGGGGGGAGGATGCACCACCACAGATGCTTCTAAGAAAAATGTGGACAAACTTTTTTGAGGGACATTCTTGAGCACTCTCCAAGGTGTTTCCAGATGAACACATGGTGCTCATAGTCTAAGATAGTCACAGTCATATGTTTTATCAAGGTCTATTGGCAGAACACAGGGCAAAAGATTTAAACTGAAATAAGGGAGCTTCATAATTATTTACCATATTCATAATATTTACCAGTAGGGATGGCAAGAACTGCAGCAGGTTCCCAGAGAAGTGGATGTCCCATCCCTGGATTTCTTCAAAGTCAGGAACTTTGAGCAGCCTCAGTTTGTGAAGATGTCACTCTCCCTGTCCAGAAGTTTGGACCACATGAGCAAAATTTGTATCCCTTCCAAGCCAAATCATTCTGGGATTCTTTGAGTCAAAAGGACCCCGGGACTTTGTGGAATGTCAGGGAATCAAGGGCCCAGTGTGACATCACAGAACCTTTTGGAACCAAAGGGAACCAATGGGACACTGTGAAATCTCATGGAATCAAGGGTCCATTGTGACCTTGTGGAACCTCACAGAATCCAGGGGCCATTCTGATTCTGCAAGGCCTTCTGGAGTCAAAGGAAACACTGTGACACTGTGGAACCTCATGGAATCAAGGGTCCATTGTGACAGTGGGGAAAATGATGGAATCAGTGGGCCATTGTCAGACTGCAGGGCCTTATGGAGCCAAAGAACGCTGGGAAACAGTGCAACCTCATGGAATCAAGAAGCCATTGTCCCACTGCGGAGCCTCAAAGAATAAGGGATCCAATCTTTGCCTCAGATTTTCTCAACAAATTAAATTTAAGGAATTACAGAAGTGGGACTGAACCACTTCTGTCCCACAGGTTTTAATGATTGGCCAAAGGGTAATATTTATATAAAATAATCATTTATGTTTACAAATGATCAGACCAAAGATCTAAATCAGAATTGTTTACTAGACAGTATAAAGGCTAAATCTACTAGTAGTACAGATAGGATAGGGCATATATAGAATGAATCATTTATTCTTATAAATGATCAGGTAAAAGATCTTAATCAGAACTATTTACTACACAATACAAAGGCTAAAACAACTAGTAGTACAGACAGGATAGTGCACTATATTGAAGCAATTATTGAAACAATTATACTAAAGCTAACCAAAAGAAATAATTATTACATAGAGATCTGATGTAACTCACCCACACCAACAGTCATGGGGAGATTTCTTTTGCTCAACCTTGAGAAGTGTCCTTGGAGGGCATCCCCACCCAAGGCAGAAATCTCCACACATCTACCCCAAGAAGGGCTGTGTTAGAAGAACCTGCCTGGATGAAAGGGGACTGGACTTCTCTAGTAGGAAGGGATTGACTGCTCCTCACAAATGTACAGGCCAGTTCCCAGCTTCTCTGTCCCATCCAACTTCCAAAAGCAGGATGTGTGTTTGGAGTTGGGTGTACCAGGCTGGTTTGAGCATCATTCAACACCAAAACCATTCCCATGGTGCCACCGGTAACTCTCAGATCTCACAGACAGCTTGCATGAGAGCTGGCACTGTTGGCATTGTCTGATGGCATTTTAGGCCTTATCAGGGTAGGCCCTCCTGCCACCCGGGTCAAGAGGTTGGCTGTGAAAGTCCATCCTGGAGATGCACAGGGAGCCAAGAGTTGGGCCCCTGCGTGACATCCAACAATGGACAGGGGGATGGGACTGACCAGATGAAAGTGTCTCAGGTAGAGCACCCGGCACTTGGCCTTGTTGAACCTCCTCCAAGTGGCCTGGGCCCATGGATCCAGCCTGTCCAGATCCCTCTGCAGAGCCTTCCTGCCCTCCAGCACATCAACACTCCCCCCAGCTTGGTGTCCCCTGGGAACTGCCTGAGGCTGCACTCCATCCCCTTGTGCAGGTCATTGAGAAAGAGATTGAAGCACCCTGAGCCCAGTGCTGAGCCCTGGGAACACCCCTGGATGGAACTGCATTGCCCACCACTCCTTGGGCCTGGCCATCCACACAGATGTTTGCCCAGTGAACAGAGGCTGCAGAATGTGTTTGATAAAGGTCCTGTGAGCCCAGAATATTGGGATGAGTGCAGATTTAGCTCTGCACAACACAGAAATTCATTCACTTTCTCTCTTTTCTACTCTCTGTGGTTCAAGGGAAATTGTGACTTCAGTGTGTGACTCCCTGTGTGTAAAGGGCAAATATGGACAGAATCCAGGGCAGGGAGTGTTGGGGGGATCTTGGGATCTGTGCTTGACACAGAAGGTGTTTGCCATTGGTCTAAGACTATCTACTGCAGAAAGTGGACTTCAGTGGAGGCAATGTGGACCTGATATACAGCAGGGGAAGGACTTTTGGTTTTTATTGAACTGTGCCTTCCTCTGGTTTTGTTTGCTGGCAATAAATGAACATCCCTCTGTGTCTCGGGCAGCTCTTTCTCCAAGCCAAGCAGGTGGGAGTTGGTGCCAAGGAGCTGAAACCTGCAGGTCCAGCCTTGAGTGGAGGAAGCTGAGATTTGCCCAAGTCTTCTTTGAGTGCCAGGGGTTTGATGAGGGAATGGTGGGGTGGGGATAGGGATAAAGTCTGATGGATTGTCAGACACAAATGGTCTTGATTTTCTTATCTATTCAGACTGAATTAGGATGTGCCTGGGAACAATATCGACTGGGGATTGCTGATATCAATGTAAAAGCAGGAAAAAAGTAAACAGGGCACAAAAAAGACTTCTTTTTTAATGATTTTAGTAATACAAGATATTCACCTTGAACGCACTTCTGAGATCTGTCTAATTAACCACGAAAGAATTGAAGACTTACAAGTACATTATTCTCAGGGGCTTGTCTGGTTAACATGCTATCACTGAAAAAAGAGTGTGGAGGAATGAGCAGACAAGGAGATGATCCCTGGGGGTGGGGAAGCAGGAACTCAGAGTCACTGGTTCCAGGTGGCAAATGGACTGTGGGATGTTTCTGTGAGAGCCCATAAAGGGTGTGCTGGTTTCAGGGGGAGTACAGTTAAATTTCTTCCCCCTGGCTGGTGCAGGGCTGTGTTTTGGTTTGTGCTGAACACAGGGTTGATAATCACAGAATCACAGAATAGGATGAGTTGGAAGGGACCCACAAGGATCATCCAGTCCAACCCTTAGCCCTGCACAGGACCATCCCTAAGAGTCACACCATGAACCTGAGAGGATCATGCAAACACTTCTTGAGCTCTGCCAGCCTTGGTGCTGTGCCCACTGCCCTGGGGAGTCTGTTCAGTGCCCAACCACCCTCTGGAGGAACAACCTCTTTCTAAGATCCAACCTAACCCTGCCCTGACACAACTCCAGGCCATTCCCTTAGTCCTGTCCCTGGTCCCCACAGAGCAGAGCTCAGGGCCTGCCCCTCCTCTACCCCTCTCCAGGAAGCTGGACCTGCAGTGAGGTCTCCCCTCAGTCTCCTCCAGCTGAACACACCAAGTGCCCTCAGTGTCCTCACACGCCTTCCCCCCAAAGCCCTTCCCCATCTTCTTTGCCCTCCTTTGGACACTCTCCAATGGCTCAATCTCTCCCTTCCATTGTGTCCCCCCAAACTGCCCCAATGGTGCAGGTGAGGCCGCCCCAGGGCAGAGCAGAGCGGGACAATCCCCTCCCTGGCCCGGCCGGCCATGCTGGGCCTGATGCCCCCAGGACAGGCTTGGCCCTCCTGGCTGCCAGGGCACTGCTGACTCAGGGCCAACTGGCCACCCACCAGCACCCCCAGGGCCCTTTCCCGGCCCTGCTTTCCAGCCTCTCCTTCCCAGTCTGTCCGTCCATCTGGAGTTCCCCCATCCCAGGGCAGAATCCGGCACTTCCCCCTGTTGAAGTTCTCAGGGCTCCTAAAGAGCCAGGAGGTCACGGGATGTCAAAGAGCCCCACGGAGCTAAAGGGACCCTTGGGACACTGTGGAACCTCCTGGAATCAAGGGACCTCCTTGAAACTGTGGAACCTCCTGGAATCAAGGGGCCATTGTGACACTGCAAGGCCTTCTGGAGCCAAAGAGATCATTGTGACACTGTGGGACCTCATGGAATCAAGAGGTCATTGTGACATGTGGGGACTCATGGAATCAGAGGAACCCTGTGGAATATCATGGAATCAAGGGGCACCTGTGACACTGCAGGGTCTCATGCTCCAGAAGGAACCCTGGGACACTGTAGGATCTCATGGAACCAAGGTGCCACTGTGACACAGCATGGCTGCAGGGAATCAGGGCTCCAGAGTAAAAGTCCACGGCCTCATGGAAAAAATGAATTCTGGGACACTGTGGAACCTCATGGAAACAAGGGGTTTCATGGAGCCTCATGGAGCCAAAGGAACCCTGGGACTTTTTGGAACCTCATGGAGTCAAGGGCCAGTTGTGACACTGCAGAGCCTCATGGAACTAAAGGAATTGTGGAGAACATCCCGGTAACGAGGGAACACTGGGACATGCAGCTCCCTGTGGAACCAAAGGAGCTCCAAGACATTCTGGAATTCATGGAACCAAGGGGTCATTGTGACACTCAAAGGCCTCATGGAGACAAAGGAAAATTGAGACACTGTGGATACTCGTGGAACCAAGGGGCCATTTGACACGTGGGACCTCATGAAATCACGGTAACCCAGAAACATTTTGGAATTTCAGGGAACCAAGGGGCCATTGTTACACTGTGGAACCTCAGAGAATCAAGAGCCCAGTCTGACAAGGCAGGGCCTCACGGAGCCATAGGAATCCGGGGACACTGTGGAACCTCATAGAATGAAGGGGCCAATGTGACACTGCAGAACCTCATGGAACAGTGGGAACAAGGAGACACTGCAGAACCTTGTGGAAACAAGGGGCCTTGGTGACACTGAGCAACCACCTGGAATCAAATGGCCCTTGGGACACTGCAGGGTCTCATGGAACAAAAATGCCCTTAAAGATTGTGGACCCTCACGGTGTCAAGGGTCCATTGTGACATGTCAGGGCCACATGGAACTGAAGGAAACCTGGAACACGGCAGAACCTCATGGAATCAAAGGGCCACTGGGACATGCGGGGCCTCATGGAACAAAAGAAATCCTGGGCAACTGCGGAAACACATGGAAGCAAGTGGTCACTGGGACATGCGGAGCCTCATGGAATCGGGGGCCCTGGGACACTGTGGAACCTCACAAAATCAAGAGGCCATTGTGACACTGCAGGGCCTCTTTGAACCAAAGGGGCTTGTGCTGGGCTGTCACAGGCCAGGGCAGGGGCAGCTGGAGAGCCCCTGGCCCAGCCATGAGTGACGGGCTGAGCCATCAGCTCCTGCTGAGAGAAGGGACCTCACAGGCCCTTCCCCAGCCACCTTCCTGCTCTTGGCCTGTCCCTCTGAGGTACTGTTGTTGATACTTAAATTTGTCATTTTGGCAATACCAGCTGAAGACCAGGAAACTTTGTTTTCCTCACAACAACCAACTCCCATACTAGTCTATTAGATTTTTCATGCTGATTTTGCCAGTTCCAAGTTAATGTCTGTTTTCTAATGTTGCAGTAAATCAAAAGACAATTTAGATATGCCAGGAGGTTGTCTTCTACCAAGAGCTTGTTCAATCCCACTGGATTTTTGGGATTCATAAAAGTGTAATTTAAACAGCTGTTTTAATGGGCAACACCAGGAAATTTTAGGATTTTTTCCAAAAAACACCTGCTGAATGCAGTTTGATCCTTTTCTAGTAGTTTGTAATTGCACTGTCTGAAAATTTGACTGCAAGCCAGCAGGTTAACTGAAAAGCAGAGTTTCAGGTTTATTTTAGGTATGGGATGACTTTGGCAACCGGTGATGAGTTGTGCCAACATGGTCCCAACTGCCCTCAGAATGCTCCCAGTCACTCCCAGTATGACCCCAGCCACCTTCACTGTGGGCCCAGTTGCTCCCAATATGATCCCAGTTGTGCCCAGCATGGTCCCAGTAGCTCCCAGTTCCTCCCAGTGTGATCCCAGTTGCTCCCAGTTGTCCCCATCAGGGTCCCAGTAGCTCCCATTATGATCCTGGTCTGATCCCAGTATGGTGCCAGTATGATCCCAGTACGATTGCAGTTGCCCCCTGCATGGTCCCAGTTTGTCCCAGTTGCCTCCAGCATAGATCCAGTCAATCCAAGTATGATCCCAGTCTTCCCCCACCATGGTCCCAGTCAATCCCAGTTGCCTCATTGTAGATCCAGTCACTCCCAGTTGCTCCAAGTTGCCCCCAGTGTGGTCCAAGTCGCTCCCAGTGTGGTCCCAGTCACCCCCAGTATGGTTGCAGACACTCCCAGTATATCCCAGTTGCTCTCAGCATGCTCATAGTCATACCCAGTTACTTCCACTTCCCCCAGGATGGTTCCAGTTTCTATCAGGATGATCCCAGTCACTCCCAGCATGCACCCTGTCACTCCCAGTTACTCCCAGTTGCTTCCAGCATGATCCCAGTTGCTCCAAGGATGTTCCCAGTTGCCTTCCAGCATGGCCCCACTGGCTCCCAGTTCCCCCCTGTGTAGTTCCAGTCACTCCCAGTTTGATCCTGGTCCCTTACAGTCACTCCCACTATGATCCCAGTCACTCCCAGTAGGATCCCAAGGTGGTCCCAGTTTCTCCCAGTCACTCCCCCAGGATGGTTCCTTTCACTCTCAGGGACTCCCAGTCTGAGTCCAGTATGGCCCCAGTCACTTCCAGTCACTCCCTGGAGGATGCCATTTGCCTTTTGCATGGTCCCAGTTGCTCCCACTATGATCCCAGTATGAGTCCAGTCACCCCCAGTATGATACCAGTAACTTCCAGACACTTCCAGCACAAAGCCAGTTTGATCCCACTCATCCCCAGTATGGCTGCAGTCCCTCTCACACCCCCCCAGTATTATTGCAGTCACTCCCAATATGATCCCAGTATGACCCCAGCAGGGGCCCAGCTGCTCCCAGTAGGACCCCAGTTGCCCCCCAGCATGGTTCCAGTTGCTCCCATTCACCCCTACTATGGTTCCAGTCACTCCCAGTATAATCCCAGTCACACACGGCCACTCCCAGTATTATCCCAGTTGCCTCCAACATGCTCCCAGTCAGTCCCAGTATGATCCCAGTCTCTCCTAGTAGGATCCAACTTACCCCCTGCATGGTCCCAGTTGCTCCCAGTCACCACACTGTAGTTCCAGTCTCTCCCAGTCCCTCCCAGTATGACTCCAGTATGATCCCAGTGACCCTCTATATGGTGGCAGTCACACTCAGGATGAACCCAGACATTCCCTGGCACTCCCAGGATAAAGCCATTTGCCCCCAGCAGTGTCCCACTTGCTCCCAGTCACCCAACTAGAGTTCCAGTCCTTCCCAGTAGGATCCTTGTCACTCCAAGTCTCTCCCAGTATATCCCAGCTGACCTCAGCATGCTCCCAGTCAGTCCCAGTACACTCCCAGGCAGTCCCAATATGATCCCACTCACTCCTGGTCTCTCCTAGTATATCCCAGTTGCCCCCAGTGTGGTCCCACTCACTCCTGAATGCTCCCAGTAGCTTCCAGCATGATCCCAGTTGCTCACAGCCACTCCTAGTCACGCCCAGTGGGGTCCTAGTCGCTCCCAGTATGATCCCAGTCAAATACAGTGCGATCCCACTTGCTCCCAGTTGCACCAACATGGTCCCAACTGCCCTCAGAATGCTCCCAGTCACTCCCAGTATGACCCCAGCCACCTTCACTGTGGGCCAGTTGCTCCCAATATGATCCCAGTTGTGCCCAGCATGGTCCCAGTTGCTCCCACTTCCTCCCAGTGGGATCCTAGCAGCTCCCAGTTGCCCCTAGCATAGAACCAGTTGCTCCCAGTATGATCCTAGTCTGATCCAGTATGATCCCAGTACAATCACAATTGCCACCAGTATGATACCAGTGACTTCCAGACACTTCCAGTAGGAAGCCAGTTTGATCCCACTCATCCCCAGTATGGCTGCAGTCCCTCTCACACACTCCCAGGATTATTGCAGTCACTCCCAGTATGACTCCAGTAGGAGCCCAGCTGCACCCAGTATGATCCCAGTTGCCCCCAGCGTGGTTTCAGTTGCTCCCAGTCATCCCTACTATGGTTCCAGTCACTCCCAGCCACTCCCAGTATATCCCAGTTGCCTCCAACATGCTGCCAGGTGCTCCCAGTATGATCCCCATTGCCCCAGTTCTGGTCCCACTGGATCCAGTCCAGGTCTCGGTGTATCCCGGTGTCCCCCCTGTCCCCCCACCCCGGTGTCACCCCCTTTTCTCTCCCCACAGAGCTCCTGAGCCGGCGGCGGCCGCAGCCCCTCCCCAGGGCCTCGGGCCCAGCCTGGACCCCTCCTGTCCCTGTGAGGATTTTGGGGGGTCGTGTGTCCCCCCCTCCCCTGCTGTCACTCTGCCTCCACCCAGCTGCTCCCAGTGATCCCAGTAAAGCTTCCCAGTTCTCCCCAGTCCCAGTTATTGGGGGACAATGGGAAGAGGCTTTGGGGGATCCCGAGGGGTGGAACCAAGTTTAGGGGGGCAGAACTGGCCCCAAGATGGATCAGGAATGGGGACCTCCCTTTGTTCCCTCTGTGTCAACCCGCTCTGGGAGGGTCTTGGTGGGGCACCTGCCCCTTAAAAGGCACCCAGCTCACCCCAAAAAGTTGCTGTGAAGCCCCTAAACATCCCCACAGGCCCCAGAGAACCGCACAAACATACTCAGAGCCCACACAGGACCCCACCTAACCCCTTTTTTTTGGGGTGCTGGGACTCCAAACTGAGTTGGAGGGAGCTGGGGATTGGGGGATGATGTGGAAGATGTGAGAGGAGGGAAAAATGGGAGCTGGGACCCCCAGAGTAATCTGGGGGTGGGGTGGGGATTGAGAGGACCATGGAAAAATGGAAGGAACAAGGAGAAGGGTGGAAAAGGGGGGGTGGTCTGGTGGGTCAGATGGTCCTATGAGGGTCTTTGGGCACAGGGGGGTTGGCAAAAGGGGATGGCCCCCCTGAGCTCCCAACTTACTGTGGGGTGCTGGGGGCTGCTGGATCCAATCTCAGCCTTGGATTATGCCAACACTTTCAGTTTAGAGGAATTACAGAGGTGTGACTGAACCACTTTTGTCCCCCAGGTTTTAATGATGGCAAATCAGATCTATTGATAGAAATGAATTATTTAGGGTTACAAATGATCAGACAAAAGATCTTCATCAGAATTATTTACTGCACAATACAAACACTAAAACTACCAGGCGTACAGAATAAGATAGGACAGTGCTCTACACTTAAGCAATTGTTGAAGCAATTCTACTCAAGCTGGCACAAAAGCAGTAATTGTTAATTAGAGATGGATGGAACTCCCCCAGACCAACGCTGGTGGGGAGATCTCTGCTCTCAGCCTCCAGCAGTGACCTTGGGGGGTCCCCAGCCAAGGCAGGAATCTCCACACACCCCCGAGGAAGGATTCTGTTGGAAGAAGCTGCCCCTGGGAAAGGGGACTGGCCCTTTGTGGTAGAAACCTCAGTCCGCTCAAGTGCAAAGGGCCGCTATGATCCCCCCCCCCCCAAAGGACAAGACAACTGGGGAAGGAAAGAGGGGCTTGGCTAACAGAGATCAAAGATTTCATGAGGTAAAAGCAGGTTCAGTTCAGGCTGAGGGCGCTGCGGCACCGCCCGTGCGAACATTCCCGCCGGCAGCGCGGCGGGCTGAGGGCTGCGGCTGCGGGGGGTGGAGGGGGCTCTGTAAAGGCGGTGCGCGCGCAGAGCGCC
The DNA here is from genome assembly GCF_025592945.1 of Manacus candei. Taxonomy (NCBI): domain Eukaryota; kingdom Metazoa; phylum Chordata; class Aves; order Passeriformes; family Pipridae; genus Manacus; species Manacus candei. Next base: position 7,753,984 of record NW_026138093.1, on the reverse strand, counting down.
GTGGGTGCTTCCGGGAAGCAAAGATGGCGCTGGCTCCGTGCTGCACTGTGAGCTGGCGGGGCCTGCGGGAGAGCGGGGCTCTGGGGATCCCCCCGTGGGCTGCGGGGAGCGCGGCTGGGGGTGGAAAGGCTGGAGAGTTCGGGAGGGTTTAGCCGAGGGGTTCGGGGGTTCCCGAAGGGCAGAGCGCGGGCCCGGAAGCCGCGGATGGGGGGGGGGGACGACTGATCGAGCGCCCTGGCTACACTGCGCAGGCGCGCCGGCGGAGTAGTCATAAGGGAACTGCAACTCCCATGAGGCTCTGCGCGATCCGCCATTACTTTTCCCGCCACAGCGCCCTTACCGACCCGGCGGACCGACCCCGGGGATCCCAGAGACCCCCCCCTAACCCCAGAGACCCCCAACACTCATCACACAGAGACCCCACAGGGAGAGGGACCCAAGGGTCCCCTAAAGCTCAGCAGTGGGGTTCAGGGGATCTCGGAGCCCCCAGAGGAGGAGTACTGGGGGTGCCCCTCAAAGTCTGGAGGGTACCACATGCAGGTAAGGGGAACCCCGTGCCCCCAGTATAGCCCAGTGACCCTCAGTACGGCCAAGTAACCTGCTCAGTGACCAGTCAATGTGTCCCAGTGACCTCCCACTGCCCCCCAGTATGGCCCAGTGATCCTGCAGTGAGCACCCAGTAACCCCCAGTATGGCCCAGTAACCTACCAATGTCCCCCCGTGTGTCCTGGTAATCCCCCAGTTACTCCCTAGTCTCACCCAGTGCCCTCCCAGAATCCCTCAGTAACCCCTAAGTCCCTCCCAGTGCCCTCTGGTTCCCCCCAGTGTGTCCCAGTATCCCCCAATAATCGCCCAGGGCCCTGCAAAGCCCCCCAACTGTCCCCAACGTGTGCCCAGATGCCCTTGGCCTTTCTCTGGGCGTTGGGGGAGAGGGGGTGTTTTTGGTGTCAGAGGGTCCAGGGGGGCTCCTTGGGTGAGATGGAGGGTTGGGGACATCAGGGGTAGTGTTTGGAGACAGTGGGGAGGGGTTTGGGGACAGTTGAATTGGGGGTGTCATGGGGGGAACTGTGGCCATGGGGAGGCCCTGGAAACACTGGAGACACCAGGAGGGTCTCAGGGGGTCAGAGGGGCAACTGGAAAAACCAAGAGAGTCTTGGGAACACCAGGAGGGTCTCAGGACTCACCTGCTTGTAGTGCTGCTCCTCCTCTCCCCCCCAGGCCCCATTAACCCCCTCAAATGTCCCTTTACCCCCCTTTTCCCTTTAGTTCCCTCCCCCCACAGATCCCTTTCACACCTCAAAATGCCTTTTAACTCCCCCAAATGCACCCAAAGCCCCCCAAAACCCCCAAATTCCCATCCAACACCCCCAGATCCCCCCAAATACCTCACAGCTCCCCCCTCAAATCCCTTCCAAGCCCCCCAAAGAGGGATCACCCGGCAACCTGGGACAGGAACACAGTGGGCTGTACTGGGGGCACTGGGCTGTACTGGGAGGGCACTGGGGGGGGCTCAGGTGTCCCATGACAACGTGGCCCAGCTCCAGGAGAGATCTGGGGAGCAGTGAGGAGGTACTGGTCTGTACTGGTCTGTCCTGGTCTGTACTGGTCTGTCCTGGCCTGTCCTGGTCTGTACCCCCAATCCCCCAAGACCCTCCCGCACCCCAAAGCCCCCCCGGCCCCCCCAGGCCCCTGACTTGGTCCTGCTGCCCCTTGAGCATCTCCAGCTGCTGCAGAACCAGGCATTTCATCAGCAAATGTGCAGGTGACCCCAAGCTGGGGGTGTGTTGATGTGCTGGAAGGCAGGAGGGCTCTGCAGAGGGACCTGGCCCAGCTGGATCCATGGGCTGATTGCAAGGGGATGAGGTTCCAGCAGGCCAAGGGCCGGGTCCTGCCCTTTGGCCACAAGAAGCCCCGTCAGCCCCCCAGGCTGGGGCCAGAGTGTCTGGAGAGCAGGCAGGCAGGAAGGGAGCTGGGAGTGGGGATGGACAGGAAGGTGAAGAGGAGGCAGAGTGTGGCCAGGTGGCCAAGAGGGCCAATGGCTGGTGGCCTGTGTGAGGAAGAGTGTGTCAGCAGGAGCAGGGAAGTGATTGTTGGGCTGGAGTGAGCGCTGGTGAGGCCACCCCTGGAGTGCTGTGTCCAGCTCTGGGCCCCTGAGTTGAGGAAGGCCCTGGAGGGGCTGGAGCAGGAGCAGAGAAGAGCAGCGAGGCTGGGGAAGGGAGTGGAGCACAAGTGGTGTGAGGAGAGGCTGAGGGAGCTGGGGGTGTTGAGGCTGGAGAAGAGGAGGCTCAGGGGAGACCTCCTGACTGTCTGCAAGTCCCTGCCAGGAGGTTGGAGCCAGGTGGGGCTGGGGCTGTTCTGCCAGGAAGCAGCAGTAGGACAAGAGGGCTGGGTCTTGAGCTGTGCCAGGGGAGGTTTAGGTTGGATATTGGGAAGCAATTTTTTGCCAAGAGAGTCATCAGGCCTTGGAATGGGCTGGGCAGGGAGGGGGTGGAGTCAGCGTCCCTGGAGGTGTTGAAGGTGAGAGTGGATGTGGCCTCAGTGCCATGGTCTGGGAAGCACAGCGGGGTTGGATCCAGGGTTGGACTTGATGATCTCGGAGGTCTTTTCCAACGTGGCTGATTCTGTGATTCTCTGATTGCCATTCCTGTGGCAGCACATGCTTGAGGCTCCATCCCCAGGGTGATAGAGATGTCTGTCCATATCTATCTCCAAGGTTAGTCTGTAAATGTGTGGTGTTAGAAAAGCAGGATAAGTTCTAGGATGGTTGTAGGAGAAAGAAGCCCAGAGGCCAGTGCAAGCAGGCAGCCCTCAGCTTGCACCTGATGTCCCCTCCCTGCAGGTTCCTGTCCTTGAGCCCAGGCCCTGAGGTGAGGCTGAGAAGTGGCGCGGAGGTGAGCCCAGAGCTGTCCCTGAGGTGAGGCTGAGAATAAGTGCAAGGCAGAGGTGCTGCTGAGGAAGGAGAGCCCCGTGGTGGGGAGGAGACAGAAGCTCTGCGTGCCCGTCCCCGAGAAGGTGCTGTGTCCATGCCCTGTGTGCCAGGTGAGCTGGGGCTTTGCTGCAGAGCTGCGGGCGCTGATTTGAGCGTCTCCAAGTGCTGAGATGGTGGGCACCCAGGAACACAAACTGTGCCTGGCCACGGAGCCTGCAAGGAGGAGCAGAGACAGCCCTGGCAGTGTGGGGGGCCAGGTTGTCCCTGTGCCTTCCCCTGCAGGCCCTGGCTGTCCCTGCTGGGCCCCTGTCCATCCCCATCAGGTCCCTGCCCGTCCCCCCGGGCTGAGCTCCCCCCAGGAAGTGCCGTGGAGCTGAAGCTGCTGCCATCCCCCCCTGCAGCCACTGCCCCAGCCAAGGGAGCAGCAAAGGCAGGGCCAGGAGCAGAGGCAGCAGCAGGGGAGCCCTGGGGGTGCCGGGAAGCTCTTGTGTGGGGCAGGAAAGAGGCGCTGGGCACGAGGCCGGGGCTGTGCTGAGCAGGCCCAGCCCTCACATCCCCCCAGCCAACACCGGCTGCCCGGGGGGCTTGGGAGGGACCCCCAGCCCGTGTGCCCCACACTGAGCTGGCAGAGAGAGAGCCAAGGGACAGGGTTACTTGCCTTGAACCCTGGAGAGTGGGTGAGGCTGGAGAGAGGGGGGAGCTGTGAGAGCCCTGAGAGCCTGGAGAGGGGGGAACTCGGGCCCCCTGTGCCGAGCCAGCGGTCAGGGCCGTGCTGTTGGTGCCAAATTGCCCCTGGTCAGGCTGAACCCAGAGCCCGCCCACGTGTTGGGGGCCCGATCCACTCCCTGCTCTCGTTGCCCTGGGGCAGCCTCTGGTGTCCCCCCATCTGTGGGGCTGTTTGGTTGCCTTGGGCACAGCCGGCCCTTGTGCAGGGCTGTGCCCTTGGGGGCTCTTGGGGGTGGACAGGAGGTGTTTTTTGGGGGTGCCGGGCTGGGATGGGGGCAGAGCCCCGGCGGTGGGTGGGGGGATGCGGGTCCCCCCACGGTGGGGGTTGGTGTTGCTGGGTCAGGCCCCGCTGGCTCCATTGTCAGCCCGGTGCCGGCGGGGGGGTCACAGCGGGTTTGGGGCCCCCCGGGAGTGCCGGGGGTGGGTGTGGAGCCCGGGAGCTGCCGAGTGTGGAGGGCGGAGCGGGGAGATGGTGGAGCTGGGGGACCCCCGGGAGCCTGGAGGGGGGAGCACGGAGAGTGAGGAGCCCTGGGACCCCCGGGAGCCTGAAAGGGGGAGCATGGAGAAGGGGAAGCCTGGACAGTGGGGACCCCTGGGATCCTTGGGACAACAAAGTGGAGAATCTGGAGAGGGGGAATATCAGGGAATGTGGCACCTGAAAGCGAGTCAGAGGAGAAGGGACCCTTGGGACCCCCAAAACTCCCAGCATCCCAGACAGGGGAGACTCTCTGTACCCCATAGGGGGGAAACCAGAGAAGGGGTAACTTCTGGGAGAGATGTTTTGGGCTAATCTTCATATTTTAGAGTATTTTTTACCTGAGTTGCAACTTTTTGCAGTTTGGGGGGGATAAAAGTCGTCTTGCTATTTCTGATGGGTTTTTTGCCTGAATCTTGGTGGTTTGGGTTTCTTTAGGCTGAATCTTAGTGTTTTGGAGGTTTTTATGGTCACAGGATGCCTGGTGAGTTCTAGAGATGGACTTGGGCAGGAGGAACCCCCAAGCCAACGCGCTCAGCCCTTGTTTTCCCCCCATCAGGATTTGTCCTTCCCAAAGCTTGGGCGGATGGAGGAGGAGGCTGCGAGGAAGAGGAAGATGCCTTGGGCCCCCCAGGCAGGTGAGGAGGAAGTCAGTGTCCCTTTGGGCGGGTGTTGTGCTGGCTCTGTCAGCCCAGCATGGCCCCGGCTGCAGGACAACCCCGCTGGCGCCGCCGTCCTGCCGGGGCCGGAGTTGGGGGGATGTCCTTGGCCTTCCCTGTGGGCCGGAGGCAAATCCCCTGCCTGTCCTTCTTGCTTCCTGCCCCAGGCCCCGAGCTGAGGACGGAGAGCCCGGAGGACAAATCCCCCCGTGAGACCCTGGTGGGAGAGGCCGTTTTGAAGGGCTCCCCGGCGCAGGAAGGCAGCGGGGAGGAAAAGGGCCGGAGATCCCCCTGCAGGAGGGGCTCCAAAGCCAGCCCAGGGTGCTCTGAGGAGGAAAGAGCCAGCCTGTGCCGGGAAGGCGGCCGGAGCTTGAGGGGGAGCTCTGAGCTGGTGGTCCCTGAGCAGCCTCCCAGCAGGGAGAAGCCTTTCAGGTGCTTGGAATGTGGGAAGAGCTTCAGGCTGAGCACCCACCTGCTCCGACACCAGCACATCCACACTGGGGAACATCCCTACCCATGTAGGGAATGTGGGAAGAGCTTCTGGAGCAACTCCATCTTGATCCAACACAAGCACATCCACACTGGGGAACGGCCCTACACGTGTGAGGAATGTGGGAAGAGCTTTGTGTACAGCAGCAGTCTCCGCAAACACCAGCACATCCACACGGGAGAACGGCCCTACAAGTGTGGGGAATGTGGGAAGAGCTTTGTGTACAGCAGCAGTCTCCGCAAACACCAGCGCATCCACTCTGGGGAACGGCCCTACAGGTGTGGGGAATGTGGGCAGAGCTTCATCCGGAGGTGCCACCTGTTTTCCCACCAGGCCATCCACACTGGGGAGCGGCCGTACAAGTGCATGGAATGCGGGAAGAGGTTTAAGACCAGTTCACATCTCCTCATGCATGAGCAGACACACACAGATGAGAGGCCCTTTCGCTGCACTGACTGCGGGAAGGGCTTCAAGCGGAACTCCAACCTGATCCAACACCAGCGCATCCACACTGGAGAACGGCCCTACAAGTGCTTGGAATGTGGGAAGAGGTTTCAGACCAGCTCAACTCTCCTCGTGCACCAGCTGACGCACACGGATGAGAGGCCCTTCCGCTGCACCGACTGCGGGAAGGGCTTCAACCAGAACGGCAACCTCCTCACCCACCGGCGCATCCACACCGGGGAGAGGCCCTACAAGTGTGGGGAGTGTGGGAAGAGCTTCACCCACAGGTCTAAATTGACCTCACACCAACGGACCCACCAGTAAAGGAAGCCCCACCAGTGCTCCACCTGCGGGAGAGCTTTGGCCGCTGCTTCCACCCCGAATGAACCCCCTGACAGTGAGGCAACCCCTGGAGTGCAGTGACTGTCAGTCCATCCCTTTCGACCACAAAGGGCCAGTCCCATTTCACAGGGGCAGCTTCTTCCAACAGAATCCTTTTTGGGGGGGTGTGGAGATTCCTGCCCTGGCTGGGGACCCTCCAAGGTCACTGCTGGAGGTTGAGAGCAGAGATCCCCCCACGAGCGCTGGTCTGGGGGAGTTCCATCCATCTCTAATTAGGAATTATTGCTTTTGTGCCAGCTTGAGTAGGATTGCTTCAACAATTGCTTTAGTGTAGAGCACTGTCCTATCTTATCCTGTACTCCTGGTAGTTTTAGTGTGTATATTGTGCAGTAAATAATTGTGATGAAGGTCTTTTGTCTGATCGTTTGTAACCCTAAATAAATTCCTTTCTCTCAATAGATCTGATTTGCCATTATTAAAACCTTGGAGACAAAAGTGGTTCAGTCACACCTCTGTAATTCCTCTAAACTGAAAGAGTTTTCATAATGCAAGGCTGAGATTGGATCCAGCAGCCCCCAGCACCCAACAGTGAGTTGGGAGCTCAGGGGGGCCACCCCCCATTGCAACTCCAGTTGAGCCCAAAGACCCTCATGGGACTGTCGAACCTGCCAGACTATCCCTCCTTTTCCACCCTTCTCCCTGTTCCTCCCACTTTCCCATTATCCCCTCAATCCCCATTTTCCCCCCCAAACAGTTTTGGGGTCCCAACCCCCACTGTTTGCCCCCTCTCCTGTGGCTACTGAAGGAGAAAATGAGGCTGCACACACAGAGTTCCATTTTGGGACTTGTCCACCCATCTTTCCAGTGTCCCCCTTTCATGGGGGTTCCTTTGGAAACAACGCCTGGGCTTTGTCTTTTAGTCCACTGGAATTCCCAGCATGGCCCCAAAGCAGTGCCCTGATCCCACACGTTCCCCTCCCCTCATGTGCTGGCTGTGTTCAGCCACCAGAGAAAAACACAGGCTGCCATGCAGAGCGTTCCAAGTGGTTTCCACTTTAGCAAACAGCACTCTCTGGATGGAAAACACCAGTCAGGGCCAAAACACTCCTTGTTGATTCGAATTAACAGACAGCAGCAGCTCCCGCCTTAACTTGTTCCCACAGAAATTCTCAGGGTTCCTTTGGTTCAAGGAATCCCCACATGCCATAACAGCCCCTTGATTCCATGAGCTTCCACAGTCTCCAAAGGTTCCTTTAGTTCCATGAGGCCCTGCAGACCCAAAATGCCCTTTGGATTCCTGGAGATTTCCCATTGTCCCAGGGTCCCTTGTGCTTCAGAAGGAGCTGCAGTGGGACAGTGGCCCCTTGGTTCTGTGAGCTCTGCAGTGTTCCAGGAATCCTTGGGTTCCAGGAGAGCCTGCAGTTTCACCAGGAGCACTTGAATGCAGGAGGTTCTGCAGGGTCACAGTGGCCCCTGGATTCTGGGAGGTTCAGAAATATCTCAGGGCTCCCTTGGTTCCAGGAGGACACACATGTCAGCAGGAACCCTTGGTTCCAGGAGGTTCGACAGTGTCCCAGAATTCCTTTGATTTCATGAGGCCCTGGATTGTCCCAATGGCCTCCTGATTCCATCAGCCCCCTCAATGTCCCAATGGTCCCTTGGTTCCATGAGTTTCTGCAGCGTCCCAGGGTTCCTTTTGTTCCATGGGGAGCTGCAGTGTCACAATGGGCCCTGAATTCCAGGAGTTTTCCCAGGGTGACAGTGCTCCCTTGATTCCATGAGATTACACAGTGTCCCAGGGTTCCTTTGGCTCCAGAAGGCCCTGCAGTGTCCCAATGGTCCTTGGTTCCATGAGGTTCCACGAGGTTCCACCATGTCCTTGCTGGAACACACACGGCTGCAATGCTGCCCCACCTGCAGAGCTGCCTCCAGCTCTGGGCTCCAGCACAGGAAGGACATGGACCTGTTGGAGCGAGTCCAGAGGGGAGCAGCAAGAGGATCAGAGGGATGGAGCAGCTCTGCTGTGAGGAAAGGCTGAGAGAATCGGGATTGTTCAGGTTGGAGAAGAGAAGGCTTTGGGGTGACCTAATTGTGTCCTTCCAGTGCCTGAAGGGAGCCAACCAGGAAGATGGAGAGAGACTTTGGACAAGGGCCTGGAGTGACAGGACAATAGGCAGTGGCTTCACGTGGATAGAGGGAAGGGTTGAAGGAGATAGTAGGAAGGGAATCTTGAATCTGAGGGTGCTGAGATGCTCTTGAAGGCCCCTCCCAAGCCAAAGCATTCCATGATTGTGGGACTGGTGGGTGAGGTGGTGGTTGGAGCCGTCTGGGGCACAGGGACCCAAAATGAGGGAGTTTTCCATTGTGGGGGAAGGAAGGAGGGGGCAGCAGAACTGACCCCTTGGACACCTGGCAGGCAGGCTTTGGCTGGAAGCTGCTGATGGGGAGCTGAGTGAAGCCCCCACAATGCAGGAGGAAATGGTCAGTGACCTGCTCTGCCAATGAGACCCCCCCAAGTGCCTGGGCCCACATGGGATGCAGCCAAGAGTCCTGAGGGAGCTGGAGAAAGAGCTGGCCAAGCCACTCTCACTCATTCTCCAGCAGTGCTGCACAACTGCACAAGTCCCAGCTGACTGGCAACAAGCAAAAGGGATGCCCATGCGCAGGAAGGGCCAAAAGGAGGATCTGGGGAACTCCTGGCCTGTCCCATTGACCTCAGGACCAGGGAAGTCCATGCAGCAGATCCTCCTCAGTGCCATCCCTTGGCAGGGGCATAACAACCAGGGGATCAGGCCCAGCCAGTGTGGGGTTGGGAAAGGCAGGTCCTGCCTGACCAACCTCATCTCCTTCTCTGACAAAGGACCCGCTCAGCAGCTGAGGGAAAGGCTGGGGATGTGTCTCTGTGGAATTCCAGAAAGCCTTTGGCACCATCTCCCCCAGCATCTCCTGCACAAACTGGCTGCTCATGGCTTGCCCTGGGGAACTGTTTGCTGGGTGACAAAGTGTCTGATGGCCCAGGGAGTGGTGGGGAATGGAAGGAAATCCAGGTGGGGCCGGTCACTAGTGGGGTCCCCAAGGGCTCAGGGTTGGGGCTGCTCCTGTTTAACATCGTTCTGGGTGACCTGGGCCAGGGGATCGAGTGCCCCCTCAGGAAAGTCATGGACAACACCACGTTGGGTGTGAGTGTGGATGTGCTGGAGGGCAGGAAGGCTCTGCAGAGGGATCTGGACAGACTGGATCAATAAGGCCAAGTGTCAGGGCCTGCCCTTGGGTCCCAACAACCCCCTGGAATGCTCCAGGCTGGGGGCAGAGGGGCTGGAGAGATGCTCAGCAGGAAGGGACATGGCAACCATCATACATTCCCATTGCTATTGTCGGTTACCATGGCAACCCTCAGCCATTCTCTTTGCTATGGTCAGTTACCATGGCAACCACCATACCATTCCCATTGCCACTGCCAGTTACCATGGCAACCATCACACATTTCTATTGCTATGGTCCGTTTCCATGGCAACCCTCATACATTCCCATTACTAAGTTCAGTTACCATGGCAACCACCATACATTTGCATCGCTATGGTCAGTTACTATGGTAACCTCTTGGTTCCTCTTGATGAGAAGCAGATGCAGATGAGCCTCCCAGTTGTCCACCAACCTGCCAGCTGTGCTCTAAAGGCCTGTGTCCCAAGGGCTGTCTTGACCAAGACCCTGCACAAACCTCTGGGACTCTTTGCATCCTGTTGTGAGGCCTTTCCAGTGAATTCCAGGGTTATCAAGCCAACTTGAATGGGATCTTTGTCTCACACCACAAAGTCAACCAAACCACTCTCTCCTCTGACCCTCACCCACAAAAGTTCACCCAATTTGTTCATCCCCTAGAGCAGCTCCACAGGTCCAAGAAGCTCCTTCCCACTGAGGACACCTCTCTCCTGCTCTTTCTCTCCTGTGTCTCCTTGGCCTTCTCTCCCAGCCCATCACAGCCCTGCAACCTGGGAACTGTCTCAGCAGGCCTGGGCTGTTATTGCCTGCAAGTGGAATGAAGAGAGACTTGGGGCTGCAGCTCCTCCTGCCTGTGCCCCACACGCAGGGCATTGGGGCCTGTCTGGCTGCAGCCCCTCAATGGGGGTACCAGGGTAAGAACAGACTTGCAGAGGGGAAAGCTGCTCTGAAAGCCCCGAGAGCTGGGGTGTGCAGAGGCTTTGCTGACAATGGCCTTGGGGGTGGACGTGCTGGGACTCAGGCCCAGGGGGAAAATCCCAGGCCTGACCCCTGAGGAGATCAGCACATGCTGCTGAAATGCTGGGGGAGAGAAGCGCCAGCAGAGGGAGGGAACAAGTGTGGACAGCCTGGGCTGATGGGATTTGGACTCGTGCCTGGCCCAGCCTTGGCTGGGCAGAGAAGGGACAGCCTTTGTGTCCCTGCAGGGCTGGGATTCACTCCCTGCCCCAAAGGCCCCCAATGTGTCTGGGAAGCCCTGGGTGGTGCCTGTCACACAACTGCTGGGAATGGGGACAGGGTTCCTGCACAGGCTCTGTGCTGTCCATGGCAGCTGCTGCACTTGTGCTGCAGAGCCCTGGCACCTCCCCTGGCACTACAGGTCCCTCTTTGCTGTTCAATCCAGGCTCAGCTGCCTGAATTAGGTTCAGCAGTGAAGGGATGTCCAGGAGACAACTGCCATTGTACTCTGAGGACATGTAGAAAATACCCTGATAAAGAACAGGAGAGAGACCTCTCTCCCTGTGCCACCTGACTCCATTTGGTCACCTGAACACCTCTAGGGGCTGCCCTGGACAGAAGGAACAGTGACAGGTTCCCCTGTCCTACATGTGGACCCCTTCTGCCACTGAAGTTGGCCAAAGCAATGTCCCAGCAGCCTCCAAGAAGATCCCACAGCTGCTGCCCTGTCCCTAGGAACTGCTCCACTGGAGCCTGCAGTTCCCAGCAGGAATCTCGGTCACCTCTGGCCCCTCAGAAGGAACCAGGGCTTTGTGTCCCAGCAGGTCACTCCTAGCTTTGGTCTTCCTTCATTGCCATGGGAGCTGGGACAAGGAGTCACCTGCAGGGGCCTGTTTTGGGCCCACTGAAGTGGGGCAGGAGGAATCCCAGCCCATGGGGGTTGTGGAGGGAGCTGAGTGTCCTTCTGGCCCCAGGTCTGCAGAGCTACAATGAGACACCTCTGTTGACTCAGCTGAGTCCCTTCCCTCAGTGCAGGTGAAGGAGATCCCTCCTGGGCACTGTCTGGGTTTCCTGTCTAATGATGGGACATGAAAAGGGGACTCTTGAACTTAACTCTGTGTCTGTTTGGAGAAATGACAATGCTGAAAGAAGTGTCTGTGCCCAGCTGAGAGAAGGCCCATCATTATTTCCTTCAGCTGTGTGCCAGCAGGTTCCCCTGGAGCCCCAGGGAGAGCTGGAGGGAGCCCAGAGGGGCAGAGAAAGGGCTGCCTGGGGCTGTTGCTGTGCTGCTGAGCTGGGCCGGGCTCCTGGCACACAGGGAGCTCCTGGCAAGCAAGAAGAGCTTCAAAGAGACAGCTCTGCTGGTGAGCAGCTCCTCTGCACAGCCCAGCAGGGCTGAGGGCACTGCCTGCAGCACCCAGGGCACAGGAGAGAAGGCAGAGAGATGAGAGGCAGCCTGGGCTGGCAGGTGACTGAGCTCTTACTTGCGGGATAAACATTCTCAGGATTTGAATGAAGAATTCTCTGGCTGTAGAAATATTAAACTTGCCTTCCTGGAGGCATCTCCTAAAGCTGGCACATCCCACAGCTTCTAGGATCTTTCAGCAGGACTCTCCCAGTTGCTGCAGTGCAGGGGAAGTGGCCACATGGCAGAGCAGGGCAGGAGCTGAAGGCAGCAAGGGCAGAGAGGAGAAGGGAGCAGGAGGTTCAAGGGATCCTGGGGTGGGAGGACAGGGCAGAGCTGCTCAGGGCAGGAACCTTGCCAGCCCTTTGCCACGCTCAGGCTCTGGCTGCAGAGCAGTGCAGGTGAGTTCCTGCAAGTGCCTCTCCCAGCTGCCAAATGGCAGCAGTGGCAGGAGCTGTCAGGATGGCTCTGCTGGATTTGCTGGGGTGCAGCAGGAGAAGCTGCTGCAGAGCAGGACTTGCTGCTGCCCCCTCAGAGGCCCAGGGCCAGAAGGTTCCCTGTGGCAGGGCTGGCTGTGGGGTGGGAAGGTGGGGGTGCAGCCAGGGGTGCCCAGGGCTGTGGGGCAGAGCAGGGTCCTGCCCCCAGGGCTCTGTGTGCTGGGGCAGGGACTCTGCTGCCTGCCAGGGTCAGCTCTCAGCCCGGCCAAGGAGCTGCCACGGGGCTGGGGGAGAAGGGTTGTGGGGAAGGAACAACTGCTGGGAGGGCAGAGCAGGGCAGAGTCCTTCTGATCTCCACAGTGTGCTGCAGGGATGAGGGCTGGTCACAGTTCCAGATCAAAGCAGGAAATTTCCCAGAAGGTGTTTGCAAGAGGCACAGACAGACAGGGGGTACCTTAAAGAGAATGAACCAGTTCTTTCAGTGTTATACTCTGGGTTGTCTGGGTGCTGACTGTGACAGAGAAATCTCTGAGCACAGGAGGAGACACTGAAACATGAACTCTGTTAGATTAGAGGGGATTGAACCTGAGAGTGTCAGACATTGAAACTGTCTTATAGACCCATCAGTGTCACTTTTTCAGCCCTGTGCCCAGGGAAGCAGCTGCTGGCAGGGACAGCTCCAGGCAGCAGAGCCCTGGGCAGGGAGTGGGGGGCAAGAGCTCCCAAAGGCCTTGGGGAGGGGGCATTCAGGCAGCTCTGGGGGCCCTTCCCTGCATCTCTGCTGGGCACTGTGTGCTGGGCCATAGAAATGAGGATTCCTGCAGTGGAAAAGAACTTTCCCAGGTGTGATGGTAGAAATAGAAAACACAGGTACAAATATTCTAAGCTCAGACTAAGCTTCTGTTCTGCAGCCCCAGCTCTTCTGATTCATTACAGTAGCGATGGAACTTTTGTATTCAGGGTGTTTTACATCTGACATTCCTTGTGTGTGTGAGAGCTTTACCAAAAAATTCCATGTCCCCCTGGAGCAGAGCAAAACTGACTGCTTGGCAGTGCATTTGGTGACATTTGACACATTGATTTCTTGTAGCAATGGAGTGGCTTTTTCACAGAGATCTGTCTTAACTGTTCCCTGTCCTTTCCTTTTTTGAACAGATCCTGTGCTAAAAAGCAGCAAATGTCCAACAGCAGCTCCCTCACCCAGTTCCTCCTCCTGGCATTCACAGACAGGCGGGAGCTGCAGCTCCTGCACTTCTGGCTCTTCCTGGCCATCTCCCTGGCTGCCCTCCTGGCCAACGGCCTCATCCTCAGCGCCGTAGCCTGTGACCACCACCTGCACACCCCCATGGGCTTCTTCCTGCTCAACCTCTCCCTCACAGACCTGGGCTGCATCTGCACCACTGTCCCCAAAGCCATGCACAATTCCCTCCAGAACAACACAACCATCTCCTACATGGGATGTGCTGCACAGGCCTTTCTGCTTGTCTTCTTTCTTGGAGCAGAGTATTTCCTCCTCACCATCATGTGCTACGACCGCTACGTTGCCATCTGCAAACCCCTGCACTACGGGACCCTCCTGGGCAGCAGAGCTTGTGCCCACATGGCAGCAGCTGCCTGGGCCACTGGCTTTCTCAATGCTCTGCTGCACACAACCAATACATTTTCCCTGCCCCTGTGCCAGGGCAATGCCCTGGGCCAGTTCTTCTGTGAAATCCCTGCCATTGTCAAGCTCTCCTGCTCACACTCAGGCTACCTCAGGGAACTTGGGCTGACTGTGGTTATTGCCTGTTTAATGTTTGGTTGTTTCATTTTCATTGTTTTCTCCTATGTGCAGATCTTCAGGGCTGTGCTGAGGATCCCCTCTCAGCAGGGACGGCACAAAGCCTTTTCCACGTGCCTCCCTCACCTGGCTGTGGTCTCCCTGTTCCTCAGCACGTTATTCTTTTCCTACCTGAAGCCTCCCTCCATCTCCTCCCCATCCCTGGATCTGGTCCTGTCAGTTCTGTACTCAGTGGTTCCTCCAGTATTGAACCCCCTCATCTACAGCCTGAGGAACCAGGAGCTCAAGGATACCCTGAGGAAACTCATAACTGGGTGTTTTTCAGAAGCAATAAACTCTCCTTCTTCTGCATGTTATTTACCTCATTAAAGGCCAATCCTGTTATGGACTTAATTAAAGGCCCACCATACCTTCTCTATTTTTTGCTTCTGATAGGAGTGTTATTTTGGGAGAATTTGTTCACATTAAAAAATCTTTATATCTATAAATATATCTATAAGGATATATATATAAATATTTTTTTATATATAAACACCATTTTCATTTCAGTGTTTGCCTTTCTAGCCTGGCCCGGAAGGTGTACAGATTGGGAAATGTACTCACTGTGTGCTCAAACCAAATAAAGAACTCTGCATTGACTTGTTTGCCTGACATCTTTCCTCTCTGACTTCTCTGCAGCTGCAGGGTCGGTGCCTCTGTGCAGAGCTGGGCCAGAAAAGAGTCCCAGCAGAGCAGCACTGCCAGGGAGCAGCAGCCCTTCTCCTCCATGGCCTCCTCTCCCTTCCCTTCCACACTGTCCTGCAGAGCCCTGTGTTGTTGGAGGCCTCAGTGCTCTGGCAGTCGGTGCCAGTCCTGCTGCAGGACTGTCCAGGGACTGCAGGCAGGGACAGCCACGGGCACTGCTGGCACAGAGCTGACCTCTGCAGCAGCACTGCCATCCTGCAGGGGCATCTCCTCAGGCCAGGGCCTGAAGGCTTCAATCTGCTTTCCACTTTGCTCTCCAGGATGTGCCCAACACAACGCCCTGCAGAGGAAAACAGCAGTGACCAGCACAAGGGGGGGAGTGCTCAGGGTGGGGGCACCCAGCAGTGCCCTGGCACAGCCAGCGCCGCTCCCAGCACTGGCCTCTCACCCCAGGCCATTGGGCTTGTTCTTCCCTCCAAGGAGGGACAGCAAATGACCAGCTCAGGAGTCCATGTTTGCACTGCATGGACAAGACATGCCCATGTGTCACGGCTTGGGGCTGGGGGGGTGGAAGGCTTAGACAAAGTTAATGGCAGAAGCCGTCTCGTTGAGCTACGAGGGGCAGAAAGGACCCCCTTGCTTTGCAAATTCCTTCTCAGAGAGGAGCCTGGGGGTGACTGGATCCAATCTCAGGCTCAGATTTTGGGTTCAATTGAAGGAATTCTAGAGGTGTGATTCAATCACTTTGTCCTGCAGGTTTTAGTGATGGCAAATCAGAAATATTTTGATAAAATGAATTTTTTATTATGACAAATGAACAGACAATTGATCAGAGAAATGAATAGATTAAATACCTTAAATTTACAGAATTATTTACTACACAGTATAAAAGCCAAAACCTCCTAGCAGTATAGTGTAAGATAAGACAGTGCAGTCTATCAAAGTCATTCTATTAAAGCAATTGGATCAAAGCCAGCAAAAAGAAACAATCCTGAAGCACAGATTGAGGTAACTCACCCCACAACGACAGGGGATAATTCTCTCTCTTTCACTTAACCCCTGGGCAGTGACCATGAAGAGCTGTCCCTGCTTCATGGCAGAAGCTCCACACACTTCAAGGAAGTCTGTGGAAGAATCTGACACATGACAGTTGGATGGGGCTTTTATAGTTATCAAGGGTTTGACTCCCAGACATATTTGCAGGCCAGGGAGCAGCTTACCTGTGAAATCCTGCTTCAAAAGCAGGATGTGTGTTTGAAGTTTCATGAAGCATTTTGGGTTTAGCAGAATTCAACATTAAAAACAGCACCTTGAGAGCAGCAGTAAGTCACTACAGAGACCTTGCATTGTTTGCATTCTCTGACCATTGTTTAGATATTATCAGAGCAGAGCATCCTACCAGAAATGGCCCCTTGATTCTACGAGGTTCCAAAAACTGTCAGGGTTCCTTTTGTTCCATGGGGCCCTGCAGTGTCCCAATGACCCCTTGATTCCAGGATGTTCCAAAACATCCCAGGGTTCCCTTGGCTCCAAGAGGCTCCCCAGTGTCCCAGCGGCCCCTGGATTCCAGCAGGCCCTGCAGTGTCCCAATGGCCACTGGGTTCCAGGAGCCACAGCGGCTGCCGCCGGCGTCTGTGCCCGGAGCCGCCGCTCCCACGGGGCTGCCACACTCACCGCCGGGGTTGCCGCTCGCGCAGCCGCCGCTCTGCCCCGGCTGCACCGGGACCCGGCACCGCCTCGGGCCTGCGCTGCCGCCTCAGCGGCCACAGGGACACAGCCATGGGGGACCTTTGCTCTGACACTGATGGGGCCTGGCTTTGTTCTGCTTGGGGCTGGGCTTTGGGAAAACTGCTGTTCATGTTCATGCTCCACTGGAACACCTCCTGAATTCCAAAGGTTTCCTAATCCAGGGGAGGGGTTTCTATGGGGTCGGAGGTGCTGCCCCTCGGGACACATTGTCAATGAACCATCCAGCTGACTGGGATGGGTGTAAGAGCTGGGGAACACAGCATAATGAGTCACCCCATGAAAACCTTGGAACATTCCCTGACTGAATCGTAACCCAAATGGAACAGTTTGGATACAATTCCCAAATATTTTGGAAACTCCAGTCATTCCTGACACCAGGATGGAAATTCAGCAGATAACTAAAGCCAGTCACCTTGTGAGCCCACAATCAGCAGGGCTGCGGGATGCCCTGGCAGTTCCCCAGCACCTCCCTCTCAGTGGGACACCTCTGGCAGCCTCTCCCAGCTCGGGAACCCTCCAGTTTGCAACACTCCAAAGACCCTCGCTGGTGCCCAGGACAATTCTGATCCCCCTCAACAAACACTCCTCCAGCTGGGACCCTTGTCTGTTGGCAAACACAAAGGCATTTGGGGGAGTGTTTCCCTGACAACAAGGAGAATTTGGGAGAGGGACCTTTCCACAGCCAGCTATTGATGTGTCCACACATCTCTGCCTGGGTGTGGGTGTGAATTGACTGTGGTGGTTCACGAAGCCTAGACATGATGATGATAAATGTTGTTATTGTGAATCTGTAATTCAGTCACTGTTAAAATTGTAGCAAATGCTATTGAACCAGTTGATAATTGTTCAATTGGTCAGTGATTAAGTGCTACTAATCTCTTTTGCCCCTTATCTTTGGATCCAAATCCTTTGTGCCCTGACCCTCTTGCATTCCCAAGGCTCTGTGTAAATCATTTTCTTTCACCCAAAAATATATATTTTTCATGACTTCCACTTTAAAATCTTCCTCCTTAGCTAAACTGCAAAACAACTCTAATTTGTTGTTGACGTCTTGAAGACAATTAAAGAAAGAAAAATAATTTGTTTTTCAGTGTTTTAATGGGTCCCACAGTGTGTTTGGAGCTGCATCAGCTGTCAGTCCAAGATGGGCCATGTCAGAACTGGTGAGGCTGGGGGGTGAGGAGCAAGGTTGATTATCCAGGGTCAGTGTGGATCCCCTGAGGAGACACTCAGCATCAAGATCACTTGGAGAACATCTCTATCACCTCTTCTCTTAACTTAAAAATAGCCATCATTGAATTAAAACAAAAAAAGTACAAATTTTGAAGACTTGTTTTGAAATTGCCTTGAAGGCAATTAAATGAAGACAAAGAGATCCTGAGGGATTTCTGCATTTTAATGAGCCCCACAGTGTGTTTGCAGCCCAGCCCATGATCCTGAGGAACTGAGAGAAGATTGAAGCAGCTGCTGAAGAAGTCAGAAGCCAAAGTGCAAGTGCCTTGAAGCATTGCTGGGCCCCACTGAGGGCAGGCACTGCCAAAGCCTCCCCAGGGACTCCTTGGAGCAGCTCCTGGGAGGCCAGGAGTGCAGGCAGACAAAGGCTCTGGGCAGGCCCCTGCAATGCTGAGCAAAGCCTGCCTTGGTTTTGTGGAGCACAAAGGCCAAGGCCTGAGCCCCAGGCCCTGGCCCAGCAGATCCTGTCCCTCCCGGCTGGCTCAGGGCTGTTTGGGGGGCACTGGGATGGGAGGGGGAGGAACAACAAAGGCCCAAAACTGGGCAACCCCTGCCAGGCTCCTGAGGGAGGGGCGAGGCAGAACCCAAGGGCAGAACCTGCCAGGCAAGTTGCTTGTGGTGGCCTGAGTGGCAGAGGCAGCTGCCAGAGGCAAGGGGACAAAGGCCTGGGTGCCTTTGGGCCTTGCAGCCCTGCCAGAGCCCTTGGCCATCTCTCCTGCAGGCTGTCCTGCCCTGGCCCTGCTGCTGCTCTGGCCTTGCAGGCTGCACACACCCCTCCTGCTTTCCCACCCCCTCCCAGCAGCATTTCTAGACCCTCCCTGATGTCTCTGCACCAGCTCTGGCTGTTCCCTGGAACACAAAGCCATGGGCTGATCCTGACTCCCTCTGGGTGACCTCTTGCACCACAAGGGTCCCCAGTGAGTGACATTTCTTTTTCCTCACCTTCAGTCTGAACCTTCAGTGCTACTCTTTGTGGAGATTTCATTCTATTTCCAATATGGAGATCCTGTCAGATCTCCTCTAGACCCTCTCCAGTTCTTCCTCATTCCTCCAGAATGGGGAACCTCACAGACAGACAGACCAGTCCAGATGTGGTGACCCCAGGGCTGAGTCCAGGGGGGTGACAACTCCCTTGTCTGGGTGCCCACACTCCCCCCAAGGCAGCCCCATGTGCAGTTGGCCTTAAATCAAGGGGCCATTCTGATTCTTTGTAATGTCACGGAATCAAGTGGAACTGTGACACTGCAGGGCCTCATGGAACCAAAGGAATGCAGGGACACTGTGGACTCTCATGGAACCCAGGGGCCCTAGTGACAGTGAAGAGTCTCATGGCACCCACTGTGCCTCCCCAGAACTCCATGTTATCAAGCAGAGCCGCTGCCTCCCCCCCGCCGCCGCACGGACTGGAGTCGCCGGCTCTGCCCCACTTGGACACCTCTGGAGTCAGCGTGTTCTTGGGCAGCGCAGCTTAGATCAGAGAGTTTCCCACATTTTGCTTTGCCCCCTCTTTTCCCCTGGTTTTCTTTTTTGTTCTTTTTTCATTCAGGAGGAAAAGGGGGAAGGGAGGCAGGTGTTTTTATCTGTTTACAAAAGCGAATTAGGGCAGGTGGAGAGAGGAGAGGCTGTTGCTTTGAACTGTTCTGTTGGTATTGCTGGTTTTGCTGCTATATTTCTTGCCAGTAAATTCTTATTTTTTTACTTATACCTTCTTGTATTTTGTCTCCCTGTAGTGGTGGGGAATAAAAGAAGAGTGAATTCATTTTATTGGAGTTCCCATCCCAATATGTATCTTTAAACCAGGACAGGTTGCTCAAGGGCTCCCTGAAATTTGACATCATTCACAACGGACTTGAAAATACATTTTGTCCCAATGTACAGAGTGATAATAAAGATGTTCTACTGTGGTGTTCAAGGGCTGGTCACTGAGGGTTTTCATCAGGAAGTTGCTGCCAAGAGGACTTTGTACCATGGATTTGATTTGTCACTCTTCATTCAGCAACTTCCCACCCACCACATCTTCCACTTCTTCAGTCCAGCTCTCACCACTCTGGCCATAAGGAGACCACAGGACACCATGTCAAGGGCCTTGATAAAGTCTGGGCACACAACATCCTCTATTCCCTCCCACAGGGGTTCTGCAATCCCTGCCTTGTCCTTCCCATGCCTGGCAATGGCTGCAGGAGGACTTGCCATATTCCCCTTCCCTGCTGAGCCTGAGCAGTCTGGAACTCTGCCACCCCTCCTTGCTGCCCTGTTTGCAGACTGCTTCCATGTCTGCCTTTGCCAAGGCCCCAGGAAGCTCTGGGATGGCTCTGGCCTTTCCAAGGGTTTGGGACAGGTCTCCCAGTGACACTGCCCAGCCTTCTCAATATCCCTGACACCAAAACCTTTTCCATAGCCCACACTTCCAGAGGAGTGCCCAGGACACAACACAGGCTGACCTGGTGGTTCTGGAGAACGGGAAGGGATTTCTTCCTCGAGGCCAACCCCTCCAATTGGATTTGAGTGCAGCTGAAAGGTTTCCTCAGCATTTTCCCCAGTGCCTCCCTGCCCTGAAGGTTTCTGGCCATCAGGCTGGAGCTGAGGGGGTTGGGCAGGTGCCTGAGGAGGGGGTAGAACAACGGCTGTGTCCAACTGTGCCAGGAGGGCTGTGCTGGGCAAGGAGGAGGAATCTGCAGAAAACAGTGGCACTGGGGAGGTGAGAGGAGCAGGTGGAGAGACCTTGTGCCTGCCCACGCTGGGCAGGAGCTGCCCCAGGATGGCAGCTCTGAAGCACTCCCAGGATGTCCCTGTGAACAGGAGGGGAAGACTGGATCTAAAAATGGAACCTGGAAAGCAGAGAGCAGGAGTGTCATGGGGACACTGCAGGAGAGTTCCAGCCCTGGAGCAAGGTGACAGAAGAAGTGACCCAGTACATGCACTGCCCTCAGAAGATCCCAAAGCATCCTGGAGATGCTGTAAGGGAGCCCAGCTCTGCTTCACAAGTTCCCAGGGCCTGTCCCTGCCTGTGCTCCAAGGGCTTCCAACCCACAGGACTGTGCTCAGAGAGCACTCAGGCCTTACAGTGAGAAAGGGGCTCAGGAGGACAGTGTGGAAGTGGCAAGAGAGCAGCTCTGGGAAGACCAAGCACTGCTGCTCCCTGGCAGTGCTGCTGGGCTGGGATTATTGCCCCCTTCCTGTTTGCAAATACACCCTGTCCTGCAGTGTGCTCTCCTTTAGGAACATCTTAGAAGAAGGGTCTTGGACAAAGAAGGCACTGCAGGGTCCTTTATTTTGTTTAAATGCTCAGAGAGCACAATTCATCATTTTTACATCTCTGGGTCAAATTCAATGGGTAGACACTAAATTAGAAGGCAGATGCATAATAATATTTCATTGCACAGAAAATTATTACAAGAAGAATGCAATGACCTGCAAGAAAAACCTGAGCAGGAAGGCTGGGCCATTAAGGAATCCCATTCTGAATGCTACACACCAGAAAACAGGCACTTTATTGCTCCTGAAAAGCATCCAGTCAGCATTTTTCTCAGGGCATCCTTGAGCTCCTGGTTCCTCAGGCTGTAGATGAAGGGGTTCAGTGCTGGAGGAACCACTGAGTACAGAACTGACACCACCAGATCCAGGGATGAGGAGGAGATGGAGGGGGGTTTCAGGTAGGCAAATGTGCCAGTGCTGACAAACAGGGAGACCACAGCCAGGTGAGGGAGGCACATGGAAAAGGCTTTGTGCCGTCCCTGCTGAGAAGGGATCCTTAGCACAGCCCTGAAGATCTGCACATAGGAGAAAACAATGAAAACAAAACAAGCAAATACTAAAGAGATGGAAAACATGAGAAGCCAGAGTTCCCTGATGTAACAGTGTGAGCAGGAGAGCTTGAGGATGTGTGGGATTTCACAGAAGAACTGGTCCAGGGCATTGCCCTGGCACAGGGGCAGGGAAAATGTACTGGCTGTGTGCAGCAGAGAATAGAGAAAGCCAGTGGCCCAGGCAGCTGCTGCCATGTGGGCACAAGCTCTGCTGCCCAGGAGGGTCCCGTAGTGCAGGGGTTTGCAGATGGCAACGTAGCGGTCGTAGCACATGATGGTGAGGAGGGAAAACTCTGCTGACATGAAGAAATAAAAGAAAAAGGCCTGTGCAGCACATCCCATGTAGGAGATGGTTGTGTTGTTCTGGAGGGAATTGTGCATGGCTTTGGGGACAGTGGTGCAGATGCAGCCCAGGTCTGTGAGGGAGAGGTTGAGCAGGAAGAAGCCCATGGGGGTGTGCAGGTGGTGGTCACAGGCTACGGCGCTGAGGATGAGGCCGTTGGCCAGGAGGGCAGCCAGGGAGATGGCCAGGAAGAGCCAGAAGTGCAGGAGCTGCAGCTCCCGCCTGTCTGCGAATGCCAGGAGGAGGAACTGGGCCATGGAGCTGCTGTTGGACATTTGCTGCTTCTTAGCACAGGGTCTGTTCAAAAAAGGAAAGGACAGGGAACGGTTCAGACAGACCTCTGTGAAAAAGCAACTCCATTTCTAAAAGAAATCAATGTGTCAAATGTCACCAAATTCACTGCCAAGGAGTCAGTTTTGCTCTGTTCCAGGAGGAAATGGAATTTTTTGGGAAAGCTCTCACACACACAAGGAATGTCAGATGTAAGAGACCTTGAATACAAAAGTTCCATCTCTACACCCATGACTCAGAAGAGCTGGGGCTGCAGAGCAGAAGCTTAGTCTGTAGTTAGAATAATTGTACCTGTGTTTTCTATTTTTACCATCACACCTGGGGAAGGTTCTTTTCCACTGCAGGAATCCTCATTTCTATGGCCCAGCACACAGTGCCCAGCAGAGCTGCAGGGAAGGGCCCCCAGAGCTGCCTGAACACCCCCTCCCCCAGGCCTTGGGGGCACTTGCCCCCCACTCCCTGCCCAGGGCTCTGCTGCCTGGAGCTGTCCCTGCCAGCAGCTGCTTCCCTGGGCCCAGGGCTGGGCCCTGCCAGTGCTGCCAGAGCCCATCCCAGCCCTGGGGGCTCAGCTCTGCCCTGCAGAGCCCTCCCAGCAGCACAGGGCACTGCCCAGGGGCATCTCTGGCTGGGCAGGCTCTGATGGCAATGTTAGAGCAACACTGAAAAGGCTGGAAAAGTGACACTGGTGCTTTCTATATGACAGTTTTGATGTCTGACACTCTTGGGTTCAATCCTCTCTAATCTAACAGAGTTCAAGTTCAAGTGATTCCTCCTATGCTCAGAGATTGATTTCTCTGTTGCAGTCAGCACCCAGACAACCCAGAGTATAACACTGAAAGAACTGGTTCATTCTCTTTAGGGTATCCCCTGTCTGTCTGTGCATCTTGCAAACACCTTCTGGGAAATTTCCTGCTTTGATCTGGAGCTGTGACCAGCCCCCATCCCTGCAGCCCACTTTGGAGATCAGAAGGACTCTGCCCTGCTCAGCCCTCCCAGCAG
The DNA here is from genome assembly GCF_025592945.1 of Manacus candei. NCBI lineage: Eukaryota > Metazoa > Chordata > Aves > Passeriformes > Pipridae > Manacus > Manacus candei. Next base: position 7,731,016 of record NW_026138093.1, on the reverse strand, counting down.
TTGTTCCTTCCCCACAGCCCTTCTCCCCCAGCCCCGTGGCAGCTCCTTGGCCGGGCTGAGAGCTGACCCTGGCAGGCAGCAGAGTCCCTGCCCCAGCACACAGAGCCCTGGGGGCAGGACCCTGCTCTGCCCCACAGCCCTGGGCACCCCTGGCTGCACCCCCACCTTCCCACCCCACAGCCAGCCCTGGCACAGGGAACCTTCTGGCCCTGGGCCTCTGATGGGGCAGCAGCAAGTCCTGCTCTGCAGCAGCTTCTCCTGCTGCACCCCAGCAAATCCAGCAGAGCCATCCTGACACCTCCTGCCACTGCTGCCATTTGGCAGCTGGGAGAGGCACTTGCAGGAACTCACCTGCACTGCTCTGCAACCAGAGCCTGAGCGTGGCAAAGGGCTGGCAAGGTTCCTGCCCTGAGCAGCTCTGCCCTGTCCTCCCAGCCCAGGATCCCTTGAACCTCCTGCTCCCTTCTCCTCTCTGCCCTTGCTGCCTGCAGCTCCTGCCCTGCTCTGCCATATGGCCACTTCCCCTGCACTGCAGCAACTGGGAGAGTCCTGCTGAAAGATCCTAGAAGCTGTGGGATGTGCCAGCTTTAGGAGATGCCTCCAGGAAGGCAAGTTGAACTTTCCTACAGGCAGAGAATTCTTCCTTCAAATCCTGGGAAGGTTTCTCCTGTAGTGAGAGCTCAGTCACCTCCCAGCCCAGGCTGCCTCTCATCTCTCTGCCTTCTCTCCTGTGCCCTGGGTGCTGCAGGCAGTGCCCTCAGCCCTGCTGGGCTGTGCAGAGGAGCTGCTCACCAGCAGAGCTGTTTCTTTGAAGCTCTTGGTTGCCAGGAGCTCCCTGTGTGCCAGGAGCCTGGCCCAGCTCAGCAGCACAGCAACAGCCCCAGGCAGCCCTTTCTCTGCCCCTCTGGGCTCCCTCCAGCTGTCCCTGGGGCTCCAGGGGAACCTGCTGGCACACAGCTGAAGGAAATAATGATGTACCTTCTCTCAGCTGGGCACAGACACTTCTTTCAGCAGGGTCATTTCTCCAAACAGACACAGAGTTAAGTCCAAGAGTCCCCTTTTCATGTCCCATCATTAGACAGGAAACCCAGACAGTGCCCAGGAGGGATCTCCTTCACCTGCACTGAGGGAAGGGACTCAGCTGAGTCAACAGAGGTGTCTCCTTGTGGCTCTGCAGACCTGGGGCCAGAAGGACACTCAGCTCCCTCCACAACCCCCATGGGCTGGGATTCCTCCTGCCCCACTTCAGTGGGCAAAAAACAGGCCCCTGCAGGTGACTCCTTGTCCCAGCTCCCATGGGAATGAATGGAGACCAAAGCCAGGAGTGACCTGCTGGGACACAAAGCCCTGGTTCCTCCTGAGGGGCCAGAGATGACCGAGATTCCTGCTGGGAACTGCAGGCTGCAATGGAGCAGTTCCTAGGGACAGGGCAGCAGCTGTGGGATCTTCTTGGAGGCTGCTGGGACATTGCTTTGGCCAACTTCAGTGGCAGAAGGGGCCCACATGTAAGACACTGTCACTGTTCCTTCTGTCCAGGGCAGCCCCTAGAGGTGTTCAGGTGACCAAGTGGAGTCAGGTGGCACAGGGAGGGAGGTCTCTCTCCTGTTCTTTATCAAGGTATTTTCTACATGTCCTCAGAGTACAATGGCAGTTGTCTCCTGGACATCCCTTCACTGCTGAACCTAATTGAGGGCAGCAGAGCCTGGATTGAACAGCCAAAGAAGGGCCTGTAGTGCCAGGGGAGGTGCCAGGGCTCTGCAGCACAAGTGCAGCAGCTGCCATGGACAGCACAGGGCCTGTGCAGGAACCCCCTCCCCATTCCCAGCAGTTGTGGGACAGGCACCACCCAGGGTTTCTCAGACACATTGGGGGCCTTTGGGGCAGGGAGTGAATCCCAGCCCTGCAGGAACACAAAGGCTGTCCCTTCTCTGCCCAGCCAAGGCCGGGCCAGGCACGAGTCCAAAGCACATCAGCCCAGGCTGTCCACACTTGTTTTCTCCCTCTGCTGGCTCTTCTCTCCCCCAGCATTTCAGCAGCATGTGCTGATCTCCTCAGGGATCAGGCCTGGGATTTTCCCCCTGGGCCTGAGTCCCAGCACATCCACCCCCAAGGCCATTGTCAGCAAAGCCTCTGCCCACCCCAGCTCTCGGGGCTTTCAGAGCAGCTTTCCCCACTGCAGGTCTGTTCTTACCCCGGTGCCCCACTGAGGGGCTGCAGCCAGACAGGCCCCAATGCCCTGCGTGTGGGGCACAGGCAGGAGGAGCTGCAGCCCCAAGTCTCTCTTCATTCCACTTGCAGGCAAAAACAGCCCAGGCCTGCTGAGACAGTTCCCAGGTTGCAGGGCTGTGATGGGCTGGGAGAGAAGGCCAAGGAGACACAGGAGAGAAAGAGCAGGAGAGAGGTGTCCTCAGCGGGAAGGAGCTTCTTGGACCTTTGCAGCTGCTCTAGGGGATGAACAACTTGGGTGAACTTTGGTGGGTGAGGGTCAGAGGAGAGAGTGGTTTGGTTGACCTTGTGGAGTGAGACAAAGATCCCATTCAAGTTGGCTTTGATAACCCTGTAATTGACTGGAAAGGCCCCATGACAGGATGCAAAGAGTCCCAGAGGTTTGTGCAGAGTCTTGGTGAAGACACCCCTTGGGCCACAGGCCTTTAGAGCACAGCTGGCAGGTTGGTGGACAACAGGGAGGCTCATTTGCATCTGCTTCTCTCCAAGAGGAACCAAGAGGTTACCATAGTAACTGACTGTAGCTATGGAAATGTATGCTGGTTGCCATGGTAACTGACTATAGCAATAAGAATGCATTATGGTTGCCATGGTAACCGACCATAGGAACAGGAATGTATGCTGGTTACCATGATAACTGCCCATAGCAATGGAAATGTCTGATGGTTGCCATGGTAACTGACTGTATCAATGGAAATGTATGCTGGTTTCCATGGTAACCGACCATAGCAATGGGAATGTGTGATGGTTGCCATGGTACCTGACCATGGGAACAGCAATGTATGATGGCTGCCACAGTATTTGACTGTACCAGTGAGAGGTATGATGGTTCCCATGGTAACTGATAGTTGCAATGAGAATGTATGATGGTTGCCATGGTAACCGACAGTACCAGTGGGAAGTATGATGGCTCCTGTGGTAAATGACCATAGCAACGGGAATGTATGCCAGTTTCCATGGTAACTGACTGTAGCAATGGGAATGTATGCTGGTTGCCATGGCAACCGACCATAGCAGTAAGAATGCATGAAGGTTACCATGGTAACTGACTGTAGCAACTGAAATGTGTGATGGTTGCCATGGTAACTGACTGTAGAACAAAAAAAGTATGCTCGTTGCCATGGTAACTGACCATAGCAATAAGACTGTATGACGATTGCCATGGAAACTAGGTGTAGCAATGGGAATGTATGATGGTTGCCATGGTAACCAACTGTACCAGTGGGAAGTATGATGGTTCCTCTGGTAAGTGACCGTAGCAATGGAAATGTATGCTGGTTGCCATGGTAACCAACCATAGCAATAAGAATGTATGATGGTTGCCACGGTAAGTGACCCTAGCAACTGGAATGTCTGATGGTTGCCATGGTAACAGACCAAAGCAATGGAAATGTTTGATGGTTATCATGGTAACTGACTGTAGCAAGGGGAATGTGTGATAGTTGCCATGGTAACCAACCATGACCTAAAGAATGTATGATGGTTGCCATGGTAACTGACCCTAGCAAGTGGAATGTATGATGGTTGCCATGGTAACTGAGCATAGCAATGGGAATGTATGCTGGTTGCCATGGTAACTGACCGTAACAATGGAAATGTGTCATGGTTGCCATGATAAACTGACTGTAGCAACTGGAAGTATGATGGTTGCCATGGTAACTGACTGTAGCAATGGGAATGTGTGTTAGTTGCCATGGTAAATGACTATAGTAACGTGACTGTATGATGGTTGCCATGGTAACCTACTGTAGCAATGGGAATGTATGGTAGTTGCCATGGTAACTGACCGTAGGAATGAGGATGTATGCTGGTTGCCATAGTAACTGATGATAGCAATGGGAGTGTATGATGGTTACCACGGTAACCAAGCATACCAGTGGGAATGTATGATCATTGCCACGGTAACTGACTGTAACAATGGGAATGTATGATGGTTACCATGGTAACTGATTGTAGCAGTGGACCGTATTATGGTTGCAATGGTAACTCACCACAGCAATGGGGATGTGTGATGGTTGCCATAGTAACCGACCATAGCAATGGGAATGTGTGATGGTTGCCATGGTAACTGACGGTAGCAAAAGGAATGTATGATGGTTGCCGTGGTAACTGACTGTACCAATGGCATTGTATGATGGTTGCCGTGGTAACTGACCATGGCAATGAGAATGTATGCTGGTTGCCATGGTAACCAAGCATACCAGTGGGAATGTATGATTGTTGCCATGGTAACTGACTGTAGCAATGGGAATGTGTGATGGTTGCCATGGTAACTGACCTTAGCAATGGGAATGTATGGCAGTTGCTGTGGTAACTGACCGTGGCAATGAGAACATATGCTGTTTGCCATGGTGACTGACCATAACAGTGGGAATGTATTATGGTTGCCATGGTCACTGACCGTATCAATGCGACTGTATGATGGTTGCCATGGTAACTCACAGTAGCAATGGGAATGTGTGATGGTTGCCATGGTAACTGAGCATAGCAATTGGAATGTACGCTGGTTGCCACAGTCAATGACTGTAGCAATGGGAATGTATTATGGTTGCCATGGTAACTGACTGTGGCAATGGGAATGTATTCTATTTGCCATGGTAACTGACCATAGCAATGGGAATGCATGCTGGTTGTCATGGCAACTGTGATTTCCTTAGACTATGAGCACGATATTTTCATCTCCACAAACATCTGTGAGAGCCCAGAGATCTCCCAAGATGGGGTTTAAACGTCTCAAGCACATGAGCACTAGAGAGGGGCTAAGGAGCTGCGGCCTCAATGGTGTGGAGACTGAGGACAGTACAGGACAGCCCTCAGGGGGCTTGAAGGGAGGATTTAGAGATGGTGGATCCTTTTGATATAGCAGAAAAGAGCATGAGAAAAAAAGAATTAATGCCAAGTGCAGCTGGGGAGGTCCCGAGTGGACATGAGGAAAAAGGAATTTCACACCATGGAAAATGCTGTGCTGCAACAAATCACCCAGGAGGAGTCTGGATGAACCCAAGGCTTTGCATGTGCAGGAAGAGCCAGGGAGGACGCAGAGATGTCAGTGCAGGAAGGTGCCAGCCAGGTGGGGCAGCCGGGGGGATGACGACAGCCTGCAGGGAAAGGGGCAGGGCGTGGACACCGTAGGACAGCCTGGGCTGGAGAGGAGACAGGCATGGGGAGAAGCTGAAAGGCCCTGACACAGCCACCTTCTGCAGGCCTTTGGCCAGGGCTGCTGTCTGTGCCCCTGATGCCAGGAGGAGGGGAGTGGCCCTTGCAGCCCTGGGGCCTCATGGCCTCCTTGTCCCTGCTCAGCAGCCTGGCAGGTGCCACCCCATGGGCCTGCCCTTGGCATTGCACATCCCACATCCCAGTGCCCCAGGAAGAGCCCGGAGGAATGAGGCAGGGACAGGATCTGCCTTCCCAGGGGCTGGGGGTCAGGCCTTGGCCCGTCGGATTAAGGAAAGAAGTCAATGTTTATTCAGCATCAGAGTCACCTTTCCCTTGCTTGTCCATCCTTGTCATCACTGTCTGCAGTTTTCTGCTCTAACTGGAACCTGGGGACACCTTCTCAGTTGTGGCCCTCAGTGAGACTCATTAGCAATACAAGAAACTTCAGTGTTTCAATCTCACTTTGACTTCTTGGAAAGTTGTTTGAACTTCCTCTCAGAGACTGAGTCTCATGTAAACAACACCAAACCCCCCTGAGGGTCATGAAATGCCTGGGGCTGTTGCTGTGCTGCTGAGCTGGGCCGGGCTCCTGGCACACAGGGAGCTCCTGGCAAGCAAGAAGAGCTTCAAAGAGACAGCTCTGCTGGTGAGCAGCTCCTCTGCACAGCCCAGCAGGGCTGAGGGCACTGCCTGCAGCACCAAGGGCAGGGGAGTGAGACAGAGAGAAGTTAAAGGCTGTCAGACGTAGAATGATGCTGAGACCTCACTGGGGGAGAATTTTTAACAGATCTTGGCACAGGAAGTCTGTTCATGCAGGGCAATGGGACTGCAGCTTTTGGAGGCATCTGGGAAAGCTGGCACTGCCCACCAACTACAGATTCTGTAAGTGCAACTCTGAGAGTATCTGGAGTGCAGAGGAGGAGGACATGCTCAGAGCTTCAACTCCCTCTCAGAATATTTCCAAGACAAAGATTTTTATAAGGTTAAAGAAATTTCCTGAGATTGTGTTTTCAGTTTCCAACTCTTGAGGAATGGGAGGAATAATTAAGAAAGTAATAATTTTGACAAGTCCCTGAGACATCTGAACTGAGAGTGCTCAGTAGGTCTATCTGAGCTTCCTAATGTGCTTTCAGCCACTGCTCTGCCTGTGGGCAGCTAACGTCGCGACGGAAAGCTCTAGACACCTCAATATGAGAATCCAGGAACTTCGTTTATTGTAGATTGACAGTAGCTTAATATACACTCTATAATAGGTTCATGAATATTACAGAAATCAGGCTCATTATTGGTGCCCGGTTAGGTGGTGATATCATCTTAACTGCTTCCCATTGTTTACACAGGCGGCTCGTTAAGTGCCTTTGTTTTGGTAATGCCTAGCTCTGTTTCCCAGCTCAATTTAGGATACCCAAGGACACTGCCGCTTTCTCATGGCCCTGCTATCTCAGACTTTCTCATGGGCCTAGTCAGACTGCGTCTTATACTTTAGCAGCTCATCCATAGCCTTAGCCATGTTCATATGTCCTCGCATTTCTAACCAATCCACTACAATTTCCCCCGTTTTTATTTCGTGCCAACAATACTTTCTTTGTCGTAGTATTTAGACGTCTAGTAATACAAGAAAAGGCAACACGAGCTATTACTAAGATTACAATAACTGTCAATATCCATTGTATAACTTAGAGCCCATTCAGAATAAGGAATCACTATGGTTCAACAGAATCACGTTACACATCTCTAAAATCTTGACACCGGCAGAAAGTATTTTTAAGTTTACACATTCACACATTCATGTAGCTTTTTTCTTTCACACAACATTCAGGTGGCCACCTCAGACACACTCCTCAATCACACACACATTTTCAAGTGGTCATTGGCTGTGCACTTCTTGTCAGTTTCATAATTCAAAGGAAATTTATGGCATAGCCGCCATCAGCAATCTGCAAATCCTGCATAACTCTCCATGTAAAAGACAAATACAGTAAGAAAGAACAGAATATTATCTTGGAAATCTTCAACGCTTCTTATAGAGCAATGATATTTTATCATAAAGGCAATAAAGCTACTTTTGCAGGGGGAAGACTATATCCCCTTCTGTCTCATCGTTCCGTCTCCAAATCTTCTACCTGCACCCTGCCCCTGGGGGAAACAGCCAAATTTCATGTAAGAGAAGCAAAATGGCAAACTATAGGAAATTCTTAACAACCTTCTGCAATATGCAAAAGCTAAGCACGGATGTCGCGTTATTTCTAATCTTACTTCAAAGGATTTTTCGTCAGTCTCCCTTTCTGTTTTTGAAGAAAACATTTGAAAATGCCATGAGCACACTGCATGCTTAACACCTATTGCTGTAAAAACAATGCAATCTTATTTGATTTATAAGTTGGGATATTGTTAGTTTTAAGTTGTTTTTTCTCTTTTCCCTTTTTTCCGTGTTTTACCGTCTTTGCCTCCCCCCACGCTCCTCATTGCCGAAGGACGAAGGAGGGGAAGGAGGGGCTGGGCTCACCCAGAGAGATCAGCAGAAGGAACTTAATCACAGGGTCTGCTTAAGAAAAGACAAAAACATAGGAGAGGGAGAGAACAGCTGCAAACAGGCACGTTTCAGAGAAGGGGTGATTGGTGTAACGGGGAAAAAGAGAAACAGCTTTCCCCCTCCCCCGACTGCACCCCCCAATGTTTTTGCTACCGTCATTAACTCTAGGAAGAGGAGCAGCACCAGGGAAAAACCACTCGCTGCAAAGAAGGGAAGGGGAACGCACACCCCCCGGGACCATGGCTGTCAGCAGTGCGGGGGACACAGAGCCCCCCCGCCGCCCGCCGCGCCCGGGGCCGCCGGCGTGCACGCGCGCGGGCGCACCGCTCCGAGCCGGGGACACGCAGGCGGCGCGACCACCGCTACTGCCCTGCTGCCCGGCGCAAGCACCCAGCGCCATGAACGCAGCCACAAATGTGCAGCGCAGTCCCGCTGCACAGTTCAGATGAAAAGCTGGAAGTGTCTTAAGGTGGAACTCAGTCATAGTGTTCGTAAAGTTCATCTCTGGTCCATCAGCAGTACTTTCACGCCGCAGCTGTCGTCTCCGATCGTCCTGGATATGCACTGCCGAGACGCTGGCACCGCGTTCATGTTGGCGGGGCCGCTCCGTTGTTTCCGGCCCCGTTCCGTGATCTCTGGTCCCGCTCCGGCTCCCTTCAACTCCGCTCGACTCCCTTTTTACACGATTTCTCCGTATGATGGTATCCAGTAGCATCCTAATGTCCTCAGACTGTGCTTTAATGCCTTTGACTGTTCCAGATAACAATCGCCAAATTGTAAGGAGGGAAGCAGCAACTTTTTCTCCCTTACAGGCAGCAGTAAAGAGTTTATCACTAAGTTCTTTCCAAGTAGAGATAGTAAAGGCAGTTACAGTGTTCGCTTCATATCCCTGGCCCTTACATGAAAGCAGCATCTGCCGCAAAGCCAGTTCGTCTTAACTCCCCGCTTTCCCAGAAAGCATTGGAGCAATGATAGTGCCGCCTGTCCCTCTATTACCTAAAAAAACGTGTTACCACGCTTTGTGCAGCCCTTACCACGAGACTTTGCGGCTTTGTCGGCGGGCCTCCTTCTTCAGGAGTCGTCCCGGGCGCCGGGCCCTGGAAGCACGGAACTTAACTCTTTCGCCGTCCGAAATCCCCGAAAGGGAGGCGTCCGGCGGCGGCAAGTTGAGCTCTTTTTCGTCCAGCCCTTTCGCCTTCTTGTGCTGCACGGCAAGACCGACAAAAACTCCTACGTCCGACCACGGCTGCGAGAACCCGACTTGGCTCTCGGGAGTCCGACTTGACTCCAACCCAGGAGATCCGACTTGACCTCCTAGGGACCCCCACATGGTCCCTGCCCACGGGCGCCAGAAAATGTCGCGACGGAAAGCTCTAGACACCTCAATATGAGAATCCAGGAACTTCGTTTATTGTAGATTGACAGTAGCTTAATATACACTCTATAATAGGTTCATGAATATTACAGAAATCAGGCTCATTATTGGTGCCCGGTTAGGTGGTGATATCATCTTAACTGCTTCCCATTGTTTACACAGGCGGCTCGTTAAGTGCCTTTGTTTTGGTAATGCCTAGCTCTGTTTCCCAGCTCAATTTAGGATACCCAAGGACACTGCCGCTTTCTCATGGCCCTGCTATCTCAGACTTTCTCATGGGCCTAGTCAGACTGCGTCTTATACTTTAGCAGCTCATCCATAGCCTTAGCCATGTTCATATGTCCTCGCATTTCTAACCAATCCACTACAATTTCCCCCGTTTTTATTTCGTGCCAACAATACTTTCTTTGTCGTAGTATTTAGACGTCTAGTAATACAAGAAAAGGCAACACGAGCTATTACTAAGATTACAATAACTGTCAATATCCATTGTATAACTTAGAGCCCATTCAGAATAAGGAATCACTATGGTTCAACAGAATCACGTTACACATCTCTAAAATCTTGACACCGGCAGAAAGTATTTTTAAGTTTACACATTCACACATTCATGTAGCTTTTTTCTTTCACACAACATTCAGGTGGCCACCTCAGACACACTCCTCAATCACACACACATTTTCAAGTGGTCATTGGCTGTGCACTTCTTGTCAGTTTCATAATTCAAAGGAAATTTATGGCATAGCCGCCATCAGCAATCTGCAAATCCTGCATAACTCTCCATGTAAAAGACAAATACAGTAAGAAAGAACAGAATATTATCTTGGAAATCTTCAACGCTTCTTATAGAGCAATGATATTTTATCATAAAGGCAATAAAGCTACTTTTGCAGGGGGAAGACTATATCCCCTTCTGTCTCATCGTTCCGTCTCCAAATCTTCTACCTGCACCCTGCCCCTGGGGGAAACAGCCAAATTTCATGTAAGAGAAGCAAAATGGCAAACTATAGGAAATTCTTAACAACCTTCTGCAATATGCAAAAGCTAAGCACGGATGTCGCGTTATTTCTAATCTTACTTCAAAGGATTTTTCGTCAGTCTCCCTTTCTGTTTTTGAAGAAAACATTTGAAAATGCCATGAGCACACTGCATGCTTAACACCTATTGCTGTAAAAACAATGCAATCTTATTTGATTTATAAGTTGGGATATTGTTAGTTTTAAGTTGTTTTTTCTCTTTTCCCTTTTTTCCGTGTTTTACCGTCTTTGCCTCCCCCCACGCTCCTCATTGCCGAAGGACGAAGGAGGGGAAGGAGGGGCTGGGCTCACCCAGAGAGATCAGCAGAAGGAACTTAATCACAGGGTCTGCTTAAGAAAAGACAAAAACATAGGAGAGGGAGAGAACAGCTGCAAACAGGCACGTTTCAGAGAAGGGGTGATTGGTGTAACGGGGAAAAAGAGAAACAGCTTTCCCCCTCCCCCGACTGCACCCCCCAATGTTTTTGCTACCGTCATTAACTCTAGGAAGAGGAGCAGCACCAGGGAAAAACCACTCGCTGCAAAGAAGGGAAGGGGAACGCACACCCCCCGGGACCATGGCTGTCAGCAGTGCGGGGGACACAGAGCCCCCCCGCCGCCCGCCGCGCCCGGGGCCGCCGGCGTGCACGCGCGCGGGCGCACCGCTCCGAGCCGGGGACACGCAGGCGGCGCGACCACCGCTACTGCCCTGCTGCCCGGCGCAAGCACCCAGCGCCATGAACGCAGCCACAAATGTGCAGCGCAGTCCCGCTGCACAGTTCAGATGAAAAGCTGGAAGTGTCTTAAGGTGGAACTCAGTCATAGTGTTCGTAAAGTTCATCTCTGGTCCATCAGCAGTACTTTCACGCCGCAGCTGTCGTCTCCGATCGTCCTGGATATGCACTGCCGAGACGCTGGCACCGCGTTCATGTTGGCGGGGCCGCTCCGTTGTTTCCGGCCCCGTTCCGTGATCTCTGGTCCCGCTCCGGCTCCCTTCAACTCCGCTCGACTCCCTTTTTACACGATTTCTCCGTATGATGGTATCCAGTAGCATCCTAATGTCCTCAGACTGTGCTTTAATGCCTTTGACTGTTCCAGATAACAATCGCCAAATTGTAAGGAGGGAAGCAGCAACTTTTTCTCCCTTACAGGCAGCAGTAAAGAGTTTATCACTAAGTTCTTTCCAAGTAGAGATAGTAAAGGCAGTTACAGTGTTCGCTTCATATCCCTGGCCCTTACATGAAAGCAGCATCTGCCGCAAAGCCAGTTCGTCTTAACTCCCCGCTTTCCCAGAAAGCATTGGAGCAATGATAGTGCCGCCTGTCCCTCTATTACCTAAAAAAACGTGTTACCACGCTTTGTGCAGCCCTTACCACGAGACTTTGCGGCTTTGTCGGCGGGCCTCCTTCTTCAGGAGTCGTCCCGGGCGCCGGGCCCTGGAAGCACGGAACTTAACTCTTTCGCCGTCCGAAATCCCCGAAAGGGAGGCGTCCGGCGGCGGCAAGTTGAGCTCTTTTTCGTCCAGCCCTTTCGCCTTCTTGTGCTGCACGGCAAGACCGACAAAAACTCCTACGTCCGACCACGGCTGCGAGAACCCGACTTGGCTCTCGGGAGTCCGACTTGACTCCAACCCAGGAGATCCGACTTGACCTCCTAGGGACCCCCACATGGTCCCTGCCCACGGGCGCCAGAAAATGTCGCGACGGAAAGCTCTAGACACCTCAATATGAGAATCCAGGAACTTCGTTTATTGTAGATTGACAGTAGCTTAATATACACTCTATAATAGGTTCATGAATATTACAGAAATCAGGCTCATTATTGGTGCCCGGTTAGGTGGTGATATCATCTTAACTGCTTCCCATTGTTTACACAGGCGGCTCGTTAAGTGCCTTTGTTTTGGTAATGCCTAGCTCTGTTTCCCAGCTCAATTTAGGATACCCAAGGACACTGCCGCTTTCTCATGGCCCTGCTATCTCAGACTTTCTCATGGGCCTAGTCAGACTGCGTCTTATACTTTAGCAGCTCATCCATAGCCTTAGCCATGTTCATATGTCCTCGCATTTCTAACCAATCCACTACAGGCAGCACCAGCATCACCTCTGCTAGACCCATCAGGACTAGTCTGAGATGTCCTTTTTGCACCTGCAAACGGAATATGACCCCTACCAGTGCAGCCTGTGGTGCTGGGGAAGGAGCTGAGTCTGCTTAAATCAAATGCCATCATAAGGACACTTGGCTGTCTCCCTGAGGTTTCCTTCCAAGCTCTGAATTTCCCTCCAGGTTGGAAACCTGTCCCTAAACATCTCCTTGTTATGCGAAACCCCTGTACAGAAGCACAGTGATGCTAAAACAGAGAAAATGCTGTTCAGTAGGGACCCAGCACTGGAGCTGAAGGAAGATCTCCTAGGAAATCAAAAGGCTGTCTGTGTGTGACATGGGGAGTGTCTGTAGAATACAGCTTTGACTTTGTTTAGATACCTCCATGCTAACTGGCCTCTTACTGTCTTCTTCTCCTGTGTGGGAAACAAAAACCCAGAGGCAGCGAATGTCCAACAGCAGCTCCATGGCCCAGTTCCTCCTCCTGGCATTTGCAGACAGGCGGGAGCTGCAGCTCCTGCACTTCTGGCTCTTCCTGGCCATCTCCCTGGCTGCCCTCCTGGCCAACGGCCTCATCCTCAGCGCCGTAGCCTGTGACCACCACCTGCACACCCCCATGGGCTTCTTCCTGCTCAACCTCTCCCTCACAGACCTGGGCTGCATCTGCACTACTGTCCCCAAAGCCATGCACAATTCCCTCCAGAACAACACAACCATCTCCTACATGGGATGTGCTGCACAGGCCTTTTTCTTTTATTTCTTCATGTCAGCAGAGTTTTCCCTCCTCACCATCATGTGCTACGACCGCTACGTTGCCATCTGCAAACCCCTGCACTACGGGACCCTCCTGGGCAGCAGAGCTTGTGCCCACATGGCAGCAGCTGCCTGGGCCATTGGGTTTCTCCATAGTCTGCTGCACACAGCCAACACATTTTCCCTACCCCTGTGCCAGGGCAATGCCCTGGGCCAGTTCTTCTGTGAAATCCCTGCCATCCACAAGCTCTCCTGCTCACACTCAGGTTACCTCAGGGAAATTGGGCTCATTGTGGTTAGTGTCTGTTTAGTGTTCGGTTGTTTCATTTTCATTGTTTTCTCCTATGTGCAGATCTTCAGGGCTGTGCTGAGGATCCCCTCTCAGCAGGGACGGCACAAAGCCTTTTCCACGTGCCTCCCTCACCTGGCCGTGCTCTCCCTGTTTGTCAGCACTGCCATATTTTCCGACCTGAAGCCCCCCTCCATCTCCTCCCCATCCCTGGACCTGGTGGTGGCAGTTCTGTACTCAGTATTACCTCCAGCACTGAACCCCCTCATCTACAGCCTGAGGAACCAGGAGCTCAAGGATGCCCTGAGGAAAATGATGACTAGATGCTTTTCAAGAGCAATAACCTGCCTGTTTTCTTCTGCACAACAGTCATTGTGTAACCATTTACTGGCCCAGCCTGCTTTCTAAAGCTTTTGAGAGTGGTGGTGGGGGCCGTTTCCTACATTTTTTCCTCTTTAAATGTTGTTAACACAGAAATTTATTCTCCATCTCATACCTAATTCACTCTCTCTTTGTTTTGACCCACAATTGTGTAAATGAGGGATCATTCTCTGTGTGCATTTACAGAAAATAAAAGTTTCTGCAGCAATTTCTTTGTTAAACATCCTGCCTTTGTTATTCTGTACATGAGGAATCACAATCTCTGAGTAGAATAAAGGTCTTGAATGCTTTTTTCCAGATTCTCCCTCCAAGAACTTCCCTGAAGCTGGAGGGCAGTGCTTGTGTGCAGAGGAGAAGGGGTAAAGAGTCCTGGTACAGGAGCACTGCCAGGGAGCAGCAGCTCTTGGGCTTTTCAGAGATGCTGTTTTTCCACTGCCTCCCTCTCCTTTCTGCTCCTTGCCCAAGGCCTGAGTGCTCTGGCAGCTCAGTCCCTGCTGGGTGTCAGTCCTGTGACCATGGGCAGGGACAGGCCCTGGGCACTACTGGGTCAGAGCTGGGCTCCTTAACATCATTTCCATCAGGAAAGGGGATCCCCCTGGGCAGTTCCTGAAGACTTTGTTCTTTTTGAAAGGTTGGTGTAAAGAACAAGGCCAAGGAATAGACTCTCCAGAGTCTCATTGCTTTGCTTGTTTCCCCATTCAGTCCCTGCAGTGAGAGAAGTGACTCACTGGGGTACTTGAGGGACTGAGGGCTGGTTCAGATGTTCTGTGCTGGTGGCCAGTGGCAAATGGTCTCCACGTCACCTGCCTGGGGTTCTGCAGCTTGTGAGGGTTCTGATGGCCTTTCCTACTTGTCTGTAGGAAGTGCAGGAGAGCACAGAGGATCTGCAGGGACAGCCTGTCCCATCCAGTCAGCAGGGAATGGAGGCCTGGAGCAGAATCCTGCCCAGGGTGGAGTTACCAGAGATCAAGTACTAAATCTGCCTGTGAACTGGTAAAGGAGAGTTCTGCAACCCCGGGGGATGCAGCAGGAACAAAGAAAGGACTCTGGTCAGTGACTCGTCTGACCCGCAGTGAACTCCCCTTGTGCCTCCCCAGTTCAGGGAGGGCTGTACCAGAGCCAGGGGTGGGCTTTCCAGGAGGGTGTCCTGAAGAACTCTCCAGCCCACAGGCTGCATGGAGTGGAGCCCTGCCCTGCCCTTTGTGCCATTGGAAACAGCCCATGGTCCCGCCCAGCCTTGTTCTTGCCTACTGAGCCTTCCAGGACTATGGCAGAGGGTTGAGAGGAGTGATCCCCATCCTGCTGGGTCTGCTCCCCACCCTGACCAGCATGGCCAGTGCAGGCTCAGCCCAGGGTGCCACAGCCCCTCCCTGTGCAGAGCAGCACCTCCAACTCAGGGCCCTGCAGGGATCCCAGGCTGGGATCTGCAACTGGCCAAGGCAGCCTGGACAC
The DNA here is from genome assembly GCF_025592945.1 of Manacus candei. Taxonomy (NCBI): domain Eukaryota; kingdom Metazoa; phylum Chordata; class Aves; order Passeriformes; family Pipridae; genus Manacus; species Manacus candei. The sequence continues at coordinate 7,715,735 of NW_026138093.1, read as the reverse complement.
ACTGACCTGGGCAAAGGGATGTCCCTGCAGAAGAGCAAGGTAGCATTTCTGGGCCTGCAGAGAGGAATCCCTGACACAGAGAAACCTCTTTCTGCAGCCCCCCTGGGGACAGGCTGCTCTGTCCCTGGGCCAGGACTCTGGGCTGGGCTGGGCAGAGGGGCTGGCACTGAGGGGCACAGTCAGGCTGTGCTGGGCATCTCCTGGAGGTGACACCAGGGCTCCTGCAGTTTCCCTGACCTCCAGTTCCCCCTGCCATGCTGAGTGTCCAGCCCCTGAGCTGATGGGGATGCAGAGACTCCTCTGTGTCCCCCAAGAGCTGCTGTGCCCTTCAGAGGGGCTGAGGCTGTGGGGGGAGTGCCCAGAGCTCTGCAGCACCCGGGGCTGGGCACTGCTGTGGGGCCAGACCAGACTGGGCTGTTCCACCTGTTGACCTCTATAATGAAACCACTTCTGATTATCTCCTGAAGAACCATGAGAATATGTGTTGTGTCTTGAACACTAAAATGGAACTGTGGGGCAATAAAAAAGGTTTTGGTGTCAAGGGATATTGAGAAGGCTGGGCAGTGTCACTGGGAGACCTCTCCCAAACACTTGGAAAGGCCAGAGCCATCCCAGAGCTTCCTGGGGCCTTGGCAAAGGCAGACATGGAACCAGTCTGCAAACAGGGCAGCAAGGAGGGTTGGCAGAGTTCCAGACTGCTCAGGCTCAGCAGGGAAGGGGATAGGGCAAGTCCTCCTGCAGCCATTCCCAGGCAGGGGAAGGACAAGGCAGGGATTGCAGAACCCCTGTGGGAGGGAAAGGAATGGAATGTTGTGTGCCCAGACTTTATCAAGGCCTTTGACATGGTCTCCTGTGGTCTCCTTAGAGCCAGACTGGTGAGAGCTGGACTGGACAAGTGAAAGATGTGGTGAGTGGGAAGTTGGATGACTGATGAGGGTCAAAAGTCATGGCACAAATTCCTCTTGGCAGCAATTCCCAGGTGACATCCATCAGGGACCAGCCCTTGACCATTCCTATGGAACATCTTTATTATGTCTCTGGGTGATGGGATGAAATGCACTTTCCACTCCTTTGTGGATGATGCCAAGTTGCAGCGAGTCTGTGAGAAACCTCGTCCAGTTAATGGTGACTTGTACAAAAAATGTGGTCAAGATGACTGAGTTGGATAAACTTGTCCTGCCATCAGGTGCCCAGCAAGGCCCAAGACAATGAAGAAAAAACTAATGGGTCAGAGGAAAGGAAAATAAAAAGGAGGGAAAAAGACCAAACCCAACCAAACCAAACCCAAAAAACCAGAATGACAGAATATGCTGATGTGGAAGGGACCCACAAGGCTCATCCAGTCCAACCCAACTCTCCCATTGCCATCTGCCCCCACCCCAGCAGGCTCTGGAGCAAAGCACAGCTGAGGTCCAGCCCAGCTCTGCTCTGACAGAAAGAACCTGCAGTCAGGGACAGGAAGAGGACAAAGTCTTGTTTAACCAGCCTGAGGAATAATGGGATCAATGACCTCCACTATTCCTGGGCACTTGAATGACCCTGTGGATCAGGTTTGGTAGCAGGGAGGGGGCTGCAGGTTTCCCTTTGGGAAGAGGAGATCAGGAGTTGACTCTGTGTCAGAGAGAGCCAGTTTCAGGTGGCTCCAAAATGGACCAGCCAGTGCCCAAAGCTGAGCCAAAAAGCAACTCCAGAGGCACTTCAGTGATAACACTTTGGAGAAAAGATAAAATCCAGGGTGCTGTAACCCAGAGAGGAGTGAGAGAAATGGGGGAGAAACAACCCTGCAGGCACCAAGGGGAGTGGAGAAGAAGGAGGAGTGAGAGAGCCTTGGTAGGCACCTGGCAGCCCCCAGCCCTGAGAGCCACAGCTCAGCCCAGCACAAAGCTCCTTTAGGTCTGGAGGTTCTTTGCAGCAGCTTTTTAGCAGAGCTGCCAGCTGGGCCATCAAAGGGGATGCTCAGCTGGGTCTGAAACCTGGGTGATCCTTGTCAGCCTTGGCTCTGTAGGAATGAACTACAGAATCCTAAATAGTTTGAATCAGATGGGACCTTTATAGGACATCTAGTCCAATCCCCCCACAATGAAAGTGTTCACGTTCAACTAGATCAGGTTACTCACAGCCCTTTCTAACCTGGCCTTGAATGTTTCGAAGGCTGGGGCATCTATGACCTCTCTGGGTGACCTGTGCCAGTGTTTCTCCACCCTCAGTGCAAAAATATTCTTCCTTATATCTAGTTCAAATCTGCTCTTTTTTATTTGAAAACCATTATCACTTGTCTTATTACAACTAAGTCTGTGCCCATCCTTCTTATAGGTATGATCTCAGGAGCTCCTGAGAAACCTTGACCAAACCAGCTGAGCAATGAAAAGCCCCTGGACTACCAGGGGTTGTGGGAAAGTGTCCCTGGACTGGACCAGCTGCTCCTGGACCATAAAGGTAGGAACAATCTGGAGTGGAACAGTTGGGGAACACAGGATAATCAGTCATCCCATGAAAGCCTTGGAACATTTCCTGCCTGAATCACAGCCCTAATGGAACAGTTTGGATACAATTCCCAAATATTTTGGAAACACCAGTCATTCCTGACACTAGGATGGAAATTCAGCAGATAACTAAAGCCAGTCCCCTTGGGAGCCCACACCCAGCAGTGCTGAGGGAGGCCCTGGCAGCTCCCCAGCACCTCCCTCTCAGTGGGACACCTCTGGCAGCCTCTCCCAGCTCGGGAACCCTCCAGTTTGCAACACTCCAAAGACCCTCCCTGTTGCCCAGGACAATTCTGATCCCCCTCCACAAACACTCCTCCAGCTGTGACCCTTGTCTGGTGGGAAACACAAAGGGATTTGGGGGAGTGTTTCCCTGACAACAAGGACACTTTTGGAGAGGGACCTTTCCACACCCAGCTCTTGAGGTGTCCACACATCTCTGCCTGGGTGTGGGTGTGAATTGACTGTAGTGTGAAGGTTGTTGTGAATCTCTAATTCAGCCACTGTTAAAATTGTAGCAAATGCTATTGAATCACTTGAAAACTGCTCAACTGGTCAATGATTAAGTGCTATTAAACTCTTTTGCACCCTGACCTTCTTGCAACCCAAGGCTCTGTGTAAATCATTCCCTTTCATAAAAATATATATTTTTTTCATGACTTTCACTTTAAAATCTTCCTCCTTAGATAAACTACAAAACAACTCCAATTTGTTGTTGACGTCTTGAAGACAATTAAAGAAAGAAAAATAATTTGTTTTTCAGTGCTTTAATGGGTCCCACAGTGTGTTTGGAGTTGCATCAGCTGTCAGTCCAAGATGGGCCATGTCAGAACTGGTGAGGTTGGGGGGTGAGGGGCAAGGCTGATCATACGAGGTCAGTGTGGATCTCCTGAGGAGACACTCAGCATCAAGATCACTTGGAGAACACCTCTATCACCTCTTCTCTGAACTTAAAAATATCCATCATTGAATTAAAAAAAAAGTACAAACTTGGAAGACTTGTTTTGAAACTGCCTTGAAGACAATTAAAGGAAGACAAAGAGATCCTGAGGGATTTCTGCATTTTAATGAGCCCCACAGTGTGTTTGCAGCCCAGCCCATGATCCTGAGGTACTGAGAGAAGATTGAAGCAGCTGCTGAAGAAGTCAGAAGCCAAACTGCAAGTGCCTTGAAGCATTGCTGGGCCCCACTGAGGGCAGGCACTGCCAAAGCCTCCCCAGGGACTCCTTGGAGCAGCTCCTTGGAGGCCAGGAGTGCAGGCAGACAAAGGCTCTGGGCAGGCCCCGGCAATGCTGAGCAAAGCCTGCCTTGGTTTTGTGGAGCACAAAGGCCAAGGGCTGAGCCCCAGGCCCTGGCCCAGCAGATCCTGTCCCTCCCGGCTGGCTCAGGGCTTTTTGGGGGGCACTGGGATGGCAGGGGGAGGAACAACAAAGGCCCAAAACTGGGCAACCCCTGCCAGGCTGCTGAGGGAGGGGCGAGGCAGAACCCAAGTGCAGAACCTGCCAGGCAAGTTGCTTGTGGTGGCCTGAGTGGCAGAGGCAGCTGCCAGAGGCAAGGGGACAAAGGCCTGGGTGCCTTTGGGCCTTGCAGCCCTGCCAGAGCCCTTGGCCATCTCTCCTGCAGGCTGTCCTGCCCTGGCCCTGCTGCTGCTCTGGCCTTGCAGGCTGCACACACCCCTCCTGCTTTCCCACCCCCTCCCAGCAGCATTTCTAGACCCTCCCTGATGTCTCTGCACCAGCTCTGGCTGTTCCCTGGAACACAAAGCCATGCCATCACCCTCTTAGTGACCTCTGGTACTATAAGGTTCACCTTCGAGTAACATTCCTTTTTCCCCACCTTCAGTCTGAACCTTCCAAGCTGCACTTTACGAGTTTCTTTTTCTTTCCAGCACCAAGAAAAGCTCCGTCCTGTCAGGTCTCCTCTAGACCCTCTCCAGTTCTTCCTCATTCCTCCAGAATGGGGAACCTCACAGACAGACAGACCAGTCCAGATGTGGTGACCTCAGGGCTGAGTCCAGGGGGGTGACAACTCCCTTGTCTGGATGCCCACACTCCCCCTAAGGCAGCCCCATGTGCAGTTGGCCTTAAATCAAGGGGCCATTCTGATTGTTTGTAACGTCACGGAATCAAGTGGCACCGTGACACTGCAGGGCCTCATGGAACCAAAGGAATGCAGGGACACTGTGGAATCTCATGGAACCAAGGGCCCACTGTGACATGTGGGGTCTCTTTGGAACAAAAGGAACTCTGAGACATCTCAGAATCTCATGGAACCAAGGGGCCACTGTGCCTGCCCAGAACTCCATGGAATCAAGCAGAGCCGCTGCCTCCCCCCCGCCGCCGCACGGACCGGAGTCGCCGGCTCTGCCCCGCTTGGACACCTCTGGAGTCAGCGTGTTCTTGGGCAGCACAACTGATCTCAGACCAGAGAGTGTCCCAGATTTTGCTTTGCCCCCTCTTTCCTGTGGTTTGGTTTTTTGTTCTTTGTTCATTCAAGGGGAAAAGGGAGAAGGGAGGCACGTGTTGATCCCTGTTTCATCTCCCAACATAAGGGCGTTGGGGCATGGGGAGAGAGAGGAGGCAATTTCTCTCTCTGCTGTTGCTTTGAATAGTTCTGTTGGTATTGCTGGTTTTGCTGTTATATTTCCTGTCAGTAAACTCTTATTGTTTTCACTTATACCTCCTTGTATTTTGTCTCCCTATAGTGGTGTGGAATAAAAGAGGAATGAATTCATTTCATTGGAGTTCCCGCCCCAATATGTGTCTTTAAACCAGGGTTTGCTCAAGAGCTCCCTGAAATTTGGCATCATCCACAAAGAACTTGAAATACTTTTTGTCCCATTGTACAGAGAGATACTAAAGATGTTCTACTGTGGTGTTCAAGGGCTGGTCACTGAGGGATTTCACCAGGAAGTTGCTGCCAAGAGGAATTTGTACCATGGATTTTATTTGACCCTCTTCATTCAGCAACTTCCCCCCCACCACATCTTCCACTTCTTCAGTCCAGCTCTCACCAGTCTGGCCATAAGGAGAGCATAAGAGACCATGTCAAGGGCCTTGATGAAGTCTGGGCACACAACATCCTCTTCTATTCCTCCCACAGGGGTTCTGCAATCCCTGCCTTATCTTTCCAGTGCCTGGGAATGGCTGCAGGAGGACTTGCCCTATCCCCTTCCCTGCTGAGCCTGAGCAGTGTGGAACTCTGCCAACCCTCCTTGCTGCCCTGTTTGCAGACTACTTCCATGTCTGCCTTTGCCAAGGTGCCAGGAAGCTCTGGGATGGCTCTGGCCTTTCCAAGTGTTTGGGAGAGGTCTCCCAGTGACACTGCCCAGCCTTCTCAATATCCCTGACACCAAAACCTTTTCCATATCCCACACTTCCAGAGGAGTGCTCAGGACATAACACAGGCTGTCCTGGTGGTTCTGGAGAATTAGAAGGGATTTCTTCCCTGAGGCCAACCCCTCCAATTGGATTTGAGTGCAGCTGAAAGGTTTCTTCAACATTTTGCCCCAGTACCTCCCTGCCCTGAAGGTTTCTGGCCCTCAGGCTGGAGCTGACGGGGTTGGGCAGGTGCCTGAGGAGGGGGTAGAACAAGGGCTGTGTCCAACTGTGCCAGGAGGGCTGTGCTGGGCAAGGAGGAGGAGGCTGCAGAAAACAGTGGCACTGGGGAGGTGAGACGAGCAGCTGGAGAGACCTTGTGCCTGCCCACGCTGGGCAGGAGCTGCCCCAGGATGGCAGCTCTGAAGCACTCCCAGGATGTCCCTGGGAACAGGAGGGGAAGACTGGATCTGAAAATGGAACCTGGAAAGCAGAGAGCAGGAGTGTCATGGTGACACTGCAGGAGAGTTCCAGCTCTGGAGCAAGGCCACAGAAGAAGTGACCCAGTACATGCAGTGGCCTCAGAAGATGCCACAGCATCCTGGAGATGCTGTAAGGGAGCCCAGCTCTGCTTCACAAGTTCCCAGGGCCTGTCCCTGCCTGTGCTCCAAGGGCTTCCACCCCCCAGGACTGTGCTCAGAGAGCACTCAGGCCTTACAGCGAGAAAGGGGCTCAGGAGGACAGTGTGGAAGTGGCAAGAGAGCAGCTCTGCAAAGACCAAGCCCTGCTGCTCCCTGGCAGTGCTGCTGGGCTGGGATTATTGTCCCCTTCCTGTTTGCAAATACACCCTGTCCTGCAGTGTGCTCTCCTTTAGGAACATCTAAGAAGAAGGGTCTTGGACAAAGAAGGAACTGCAGGGTCCTTTATTTTGTTTAAATACTCAGAGAGCACAATTCATCATTTTTTACAGTCTCAGTGGCAAAGTCAAAAGATGGACACTAAATTAGAAGGCAGATGCATAATAATATTTCATTGCACAGAAAATTATTACAAGAAGAATGCAATGACCTGCAAGAAAAACCTGAGCAGGAAGGCTGGGCCATTAAGGAATCCCATTCTGAATGCTACACACCAGAAAACAGGCACTTTATTGCTCCTGAAAAGCATCCAGTCAGCATTTTTCTCAGGGCATCCTTGAGCTCCTGGTTCCTCAGGCTGTAGATAAAGGGGTTCAGTGCTGGAGGCACCACCGAGTACAGAACTGACAGGGTCAGATCCAGGGATGGGGAGGAGATGGAGGGGGGCTTCAGGTAGGCAAATGCTGCAGTGTTGAGGAACAGGGAGACCACGGCCAGGTGAGGGAGGCACGTGGAAAAGGCTTTGTGCCGTCCCTGCTGAGAGGGGATCCTCAGCACAGCCCTGAAGATCTGCACATAAGAGAAAATAATGAAAACAAAACAACCAAATGCTACACAGCAACTAACCAGAAGAAGCCAAACTTCCCTGAGGTTGGAGCGTGAGCAGGAGAGCTTGAGAATGTGTGGGATTTCACAGAAGAACTGGCCCAGGGCATTGCCCTGGCACAGGGGCAGGGAAAATGTACTGGCTGTGTGCAGCAGAGCACTGAGAAAGCCAGTGGCCCAGGCAGCTGCTGCCATGTGGGCACAAGCTCTGCTGCCCAGGAGGGTCCCGTAGTGCAGGGGTTTGCAGATGGCAACGTAGCGGTTGTAGCACATGATGGTGAGGAGGGAAAACTCTGCTGAGATGAAGAAGAAAAAGAAAAAGAGCTGTGCAGCACATCCCATGTAGGAGATGGTTGTGTTGTTCTGGAGGGAATTGTGCATGGCTTTGGGGACAGTGGTGCAGATGCAGCCCAGGTCTGTGAGGGAGAGGTTGAGCAGGAAGAAGCCCATGGGGGTGTGCAGGTGGTGGTCACAGGCTACGGCGCTGAGGATGAGGCCGTTGGCCAGGAGGGCAGCCAGGGAGATGGCCAGGAAGAGCCAGAAGTGCAGGAGCTGCAGCTCCCGCCTGTCTGCCAATGCCAGGAGGAGGAACTGGGTGAGGGAGCTGCTGTTGGACATTTGCTCCTTCCTCAGGGTATGGTTTTCTGTTGAGGTAAAAAAGGCAGAACTGAATTAGGCCAGACTCAATCAGCAAAACATCTTGCATGTCTCATAGCAATTCAACATTCAGGGCCTCTTTTCAGGAAGATCTCTCTGCATCCTTCTCCCTGAGCTCTGGGGTTTGCTGGCTGAAGGGGGCAGCTCCCAGGTACAGTTGCCCAGGGCATTTCCATGGATTTAGCACTGAGGAGTTTTCTCCATGGGGATCCTGTGCAGCACAGAGATCCTATGGCAGAGCTGTGCCCTTCTGGAGGGCACCTGCAGCCCTGCAGGACACCCAGGCAAACAGCTGAAGACCCTGAAGGTGCCTGGAGGGCACTTGGGCACTTGGCTCCCACAGACACATCCCCACAGCAGCACCCAAAGGGGTTGTGTCTGCACAGGAATCTACCCACCCCAAACCCCACACTGGCTCAGAAAACCCAGTGGTGAGAACAAGGAGAGCCCAGGCAGCAGGGGATGGCAGGGAAATGCCACAGTGCTGCTGCCAAGGGAGGAGGGACACAGAGAGACAGCTGGAAATCAGGGCCCTGTCCTGGCCTGGGCTCTGGCTGCTGCAGGGCAATGCACAGCCCAGCCCCCGTGGGCCTGAGGGCACAGGCTCTGCTTAGGCTGGGAAAGGAGCCCAGGCAGGAGCTGCTCAGGGAAGGGGTCTGTGCCACAGGGACAGCAGGGAGGGGCCCACATCCCCCTGCCCAGCCCTTGTGGCAGCAGCTGCCTCTCCCTGCCTGCCTGTCTCTGGGTGAGGAGCTGTTCCTGCCAGCAGCCCCTGCCTGTGCCCAGCTCAGCTCCCTGCCAGTGCTGCCAGAGCCATCCCCAGCCCAGTGCCCAGGGGCAGCTCTGCCTGGGCAGGGGCTGCAGAGTAGATCCCAGACAGCCTGCGGTGGCTGGGAAGGGGGAGGTGTTCTGGGGGGATGTGCTTCCTGAGAAGGGCCCCTGGAAATGGAGGAGGTGGAGCTGAAGCTGTGAGGAACCCTGAGCCTGCAGCTGAAGGGCCCTGCCCTGCCCTGCCCTGCCCTGCCCTGCCCTGCCCTGAGGGGTCACTCCTTCCACCCACCCCTTCTCCCACAGCCCCGTGGCAGCTCCTTGGCCGGGCTGAGAGCTGACCCTGGCAGGCAGCAGAGTCCCTGCCCCAGCACACAGAGCCCTGGGGGCAGGACCCTGCTCTGCACCACAGCCCTGGGCACCCCTGGCTGCACCCCCACCTTCCCACCCCACAGCCAGCCCTGGCACAGGGAACCTTCTGGCCCTGGGCCTCTGATGGGGCAGCAGCAAGTCCTGCTCTGCAGCAGCTTCTCCTGCTGCACCCCAGCAAATCCAGCAGAGCCATCCTGACAGCTCCTGCCACTGCTGCCATTTGGCAGCTGGGAGAGGCACTTGCAGGAACTCACCTGCACTGCTCTGCAGCCACAGCCTGACCCTGGCAAAGGGCTGGCAAGGTTCCTGCCCTGAGCAGCTCTGCCCTGTCCTCCCAGCCCAGGATCCCTTGAACCTCCTGCTCCCTTCTCCTCTCTGCCCTTGCTGCCTGCAGCTCCTGCCCTGCTCTGCCATATGGCCACTTCCCCTGCACTGCAGCAACTGGGAGAGTCCTGCTGAAAGATCCTGGAAGCTGTGGGATGTGGCAGCTTTAGGAGATGCCTCCAGGAAGGCAAGTTGAACTTTCCTACAGCCAGAGAATTCTTCTTTGAAATCCTGGCAAGGTTTCTCCTGTAGTGAGAGCTCAGTCACCTCCCAGCCCAGGCTGCCTCTCATCTCTCTGCCTTCTCTCCTGTGCCCTGGGTGCTGCAGGCAGTGCCCTCAGCCCTGCTGGGCTGTGCAGAGGAGCTGCTCACCAGCAGAGCTGTCTCTTTGAAGCTCTTCTTGCTTGCCAGGAGCTCCCTGTGTGCCAGGAGCCCGGCCCAGCTCAGCAGCACAGCAACAGCCCCAGGCACTTCATGACCCTCGGGGGACATTGAGGTTGTTTACATGAGACTCAGTGCCTGAGAGGAAGCTCAAACAACTTCTCAAGAAGTCAAAATGAGTTTGAAATACTGAAGTTTCTTGTAATGTTAATGGGTCCCACTGAAGGACATGACTGTGAAAGTGTCCCCAGATTCCAGTTGGAACAGAAACCTGCAGACAGTGATGACAAGGATGGACAAGCAAGGGAAAGGTGGCTCTGATGCTGAAGAAACCTTGACTTGTTTTCTTAATCCAAAGGGCCATACCCTGACCCTCAGCCCCTGGGAAGGCAGATCCTGTCCGTGCCTCATTCCTCAGGGCTCTTCCTGGGGCACTGGGATGTGGGATGTGCAATGCCAAGGGCAGGCCCATGGGGTGGCACCTGCCAGGCTGCTGAGCAGGGACAAGGAGGCCATGAGGCCCCAGGGCTGCAAGGGCCACTTGTCTCCTCCTGGCATCAGGGGCACAGACAGCAGCCATGGCCAAAGGCCTGCAGAAGGTGGCTCTGTCAGGGCCTTTCAGCTTCTCCCCATGCCTGTCTCCTCTCCAGCCCAGGCTGTCCTACGGTGTCCATGCCCTGCCCCTTTCCCTGCAGGCTGTCGTCATCCCCCCGGCTGCCCCACCTGGCTGGCACCTTCCTGCACTGACATCTCTGCGTCCTCCCTGGCTCTTCCTGCACACACAAAGCCTTGGGCTCATCCAGACTCCTTTGTGACATATTGCACCACAACACTGACCTTGGAGGGAAATTTCTGACTTCTTGTCACCAGTCTAGGCCCCCCCCCAGCTGCCCTTGGTGGCACTAGTTCTTTCTTAGGCTGTTTTCTGACAGGAAGAAAAGCTCCACCAGCTCTGACACCCCCCTTCCAGACCTCTCAGGCTACTCCTCTACTGTCCTCAATCTTCACACCCCTGACCCCTGAGTCCTCAGCCTCTATATACGGGTCATGTGCTTGAGGCCCCAAATTCCTTCCTGGGAGATCTCTGGGACCTCTCCAAGGTTTTGGAAGATGACAATAGAGTGCTCTTATCCCAGGAAACACAGAGGGACACTTTTTTCCAAGGGTTGTCTTGGCAGAATGAGGCACAATCTCTTTAAACTTTCTGGCACAAGGGAGCTCTGAGCTCTGGGTACAGAGGGAGCTCCAAGTGCCAACCACTGGAGTGGGAGCTACAAATCATCAGGGCTTGTGTTCTTTGGAGGGCCAGACACTGGTGAGAGTGGTGTGTGTGTGTGCACATGGAAGGACTTGAAGGGCACAATGAACTGTCTCAAAACACTGTCAAAGCAGGAAAATTCCATAAGGCGCCACAACACATCAGCACTGGTGGCAAACAGGAATTCCAAGGCCTAAAGAGAGGTGAAGCTTTGGAAGTAGCCCCCAGGAAAGAATTGCACTATGCAGAGTGTGGGAAAGAGCAGACAGCCCCAACAGGAAGCCAGGGCTGGTAAGGGAGGTCCCTTGATTCCATGGGTTTGCAAAATGTCTCAGGACTCCTTTGGTTCTAGGAGGCCCCACATATCACAGTGGCCCCTTGGTTCCATGAGATTAGGAAAGGGTTAGATGGGATATTAGGAAGAATTTCTGGACTGTGATGGTAGTGAGATCCTGGCACAGGTTGCTCAAAGAAGTTCTGGCTGCCCCACCCCTGGAAGTGTTCACGGCCAGGTTGGATGGGGCTCTGAGCTCTGAGTCTAGTGGAAGGTGTCCCTGCCCATGGCAGGGGGTTGGACTGAGATGCTCTTTAAGGTCCCTTCCAACCCAAACCATTCCATGATTCTGTGACTGGTGGGGGATGTGGTGGTCGAAGCCGACGGGCACAGAGACCCCAAAATGATGGAGTTTTCCATTCTGGGTGGAAGAAGGAGGGGGCAGCAGAACTGACAGCCTGGACTGCTGGTGGTCAGACTTTGTCCTGTTTGGGAGACTGACTGATCTGGGTGTGAGTGTGGATGTGCTGGAGGGCAGGAAGGCTCTGCAGAGGGACCTGGACAGGCTGGATCAATAAGGCCAAGTGTCAGGGCCTGCCCTTGGCTCCCAACAACCCCCTGGAATGCTCCAGGCTGGGGGCAGAGGGGCTGGAGAGCTGCTGAGCAGGAAGGGACTTGGGGGTGCTGCTTGACAGGGGCTGGATATGAGGCAGAGTGTGCCCAGGGGGGCAAGAAGGCCAAGGGCATTGTGGCCTTTGTGGAGAAGAGTGTGGCCAGCAGGAGCAGAGAACTGATTGCCCCTCTGTGCTGGGCACTGGGGAGGCCCCACCTGGAGTGCTGTGTCCAGTTCTGGCCCGTCAGTGCCAAAAGGCCCTTGAGGGGCTGGAGCGTGTCCAGAGAAGGGAACGGAGCTGGGGAAGGCTCTGGAAAACATGTCTGCTGAGGGACGGCTGAGGGAACTGGGCTGGTTGAGTCTGGAGAAGGGGAGGCTCAGGGGGGACCTCATTGCTCTCTGCAATGACCTGAAAGGAGGTTTTAGAGGGGTGGGGGTCGGTGTCTTTTGGAAAGCCTTTAGTGACAGGAAGAGAGGAAATGGCCTTAAATTGCATCAGCCAAGGTTCATATTAGATATTCAAAAACCCTTTTTCCACTGAGAGAGTGTTCAGGCATTGGAACAAGTAGCCCAGGGAGGTGGTGGAGTCTCTGGAAGCATTCAGGTGGCATCTGGATGTAGCGCTTTGGGATGGGGTTTAGGGGTGATTCTGGTGGTGCTGGGTTGACAGTTGGACTAGAAGGTCTGGAAGGTCTCTTCCAACCTTGATGATTCTGTGATTCTCTGACCTGTCATCCCTGTTTGCAGGTTTATGCTCTAACAGGACCCTGGGGATGTTTTCTCTGTTGGGCCCACAGAGATTGTCTTGTGTGAGCTTTTTTCCTCTACGATCAAAACAAAGAATAATTAATGCTAAATCCAGCTGATGGCTTTCAAGTACTAACTTGGTCCAGTTTGTCCAACTGTGTCCAAACAGGTGAGGAAAATCTGGAACTTTAGAAGGGTTAGTTTTTTACCTCATTAGCAGGATATCCAGGGGTGCACCAAGTGCCTTCCAGTGAGGAGCACAAGAGACCAGTAGACAGTGACAATATTGTTCTAATGTTAATCTCGCTGGAGCACAGAGTGAGATCACATCTGAGTTATGTTTCTTTAATCAGTGATTGGGAATAAAGAGAAAAAGCCATCTGCTGCATTTAGCAATAATTACTCCTTGTTTTGATCTTAGGGAAAAAGGCTCACACAACACAATCTCTGAATGCTCCTTTGAACTTACCCACAGTGTGTTCACAAATACACAAAGCAAGGCTTTTAGCTTTTGGTGCTACCCTCAGTTCCAGCATAGAAAGAAATGTCTCTGTGAAATAACAGCAATTGCCTTACCATGTTACTGAACTACATTCAGTTTGTCTGGTCTCAAACAAATACTCCATATTTTCTCCTTGTTTTATTTTCAAAGGCATGGGTATGGGTATTTAGGTGACTGCCTTCACTGGTATAGGATAGAAACCATTCACATGGCTATAAATGAATATTATTCTCTTGACAAAACACCTTTTCCAAAGCCTCTGACAAAAAGAAAGGGAAAAAAAAAAACCCAGAAAGAAAAAGGGAGCCACAGGTACATTGCCTGTCACCCACCAACAAAGGTCTCCTCCCTAAAGATAATTCAGGCACACCCTTCAATCTGGATCTCTCACTATCACCCCAAGCTCTTTTTTAGTGGAAGTTTCTTTAGGGAAGCTGAAGTGCATCACTGTCTCAGACAGCCAAGGATAAGGTGACTGAGGGAATTCAGTTGCTCTCTTTAATAATACAGGATTATTTCCCTTTCCTTTGGTGAAGCTAATAATGTGACTGGTGGAATGTCAGTAAAAATTAAATCATAAACTAGTGTAGTAGCAAAGGGAAAACTTACTTTAGTTATGGAGTTATCCCAGCAGAAATCTTGAAAATCCTATCCATATTTACACTGATAAAATACCACATGTACTTCCTGGGATACTGCAAGCTTTCTACAATCCTTGTGGCATGTCTTTACAGAGCAAAAGTGTAGATTTTGAGATGATACCTTAATAAATGAGCTGCAGTTCTATTGTTTCTTGAATGTTAAGCACCACATCCTAAACGCAGGAACAGGTTCAAGGTCAGTGTCCTATTTTAGACCTTTTCAGCAGCTGTGATATTGTGATAATCACACTTAAAACATTCCTCTAGAAAGAGTAAATTAGCCCTTTTCACTAGAAGGATTCTTATGATCAAAAACAAATCCGAAAGAGAACAAAGTCAGATGTCTTTGTTTGTTTGTTGGTTGGTTTTATTTCAGCAATGCAATAAATTGCTGTCCCTAACTGGGATGGCTTTTCTACCCAAGAATTAAAAAGAAAACTCCAAAGTTCACTTTATTCTGCACTTATATTACCTTTGGGGTTTTTGGTTTTTTTGGAGGTCTCACCTATGTAAAAAAACCTTCCTTAAAATCCGTTGATGCTTTCTGTAAGAACCAAACCATTCCAGCTGACATACCCTTCTATCACCAATACTGCAGGGAAATGTAATATCCCACTAAAGCAGAAGGGAAAGAAGACAACTGAGCATCAGCAGCTCTTCCTAAGCAAGATCAGGGGTTTAGTTCCATCTAACTGAGGGATGAGATGTGCCCCTCAGTGGGTCTCTTCCCACTCCCTCACCAGCCCTTCTACCCGACTGCAAGCTCAAAGTTCTAAAAAGAGAAGAAGAAGCTGGAGCGTCAATATTTCCCCAGTACAAACCCCAATAATCTTTGCTGGGAGCTGACAGGAATTGCTGTTCCACTGCCCTGGGATATCCTGGCTTGAGGCGAGAGCGCAGCCCCGCCCAGAGCCCCCAACCCCTCTGAGAGCTTTTGTAGCCTCTGTTTGTCCATGTCCCTGTGGCAGAGGCTGCCCTGACATCTGCCCTGGAGCTGGTCCAGCTGCTGGACCAAACAAGGCATTGTCCAGCCTGCCTTTCCCCAGCCCCGACCGCCCCAGCCCATCTTCCATCGCTCTGCTTCCTTTTCCTGCCCCTGCTCCCCCTCCGCTCCCTTCCCTCGGGCATTTTTATTAGGAATGTTCTTGCTGTTCTCACTGTCCAAGCATGAGCTGATCCCCAGGGGAGCCTGTGGAATGTAACCCCTCAAGCACTAAATTCCTTCCCCTGTGCCAAAGACACGGGTTTGTTGTTGCTGCCCCTCCCGCTGAGCACCAGCTCCATCTCCTGCTCCTGCCCAGCGGCTTTGCAGAAATCCAGGGCTGGGTGTGGACTGAAGGCTGTGGCGAGGGACAGGATAAAGTTGCTTGGTTTCCACCCTTGGTGTCTCAGTGTTTGTGATCTGGGAAATTCTCAGGAACCTGGAACAATGGCAGATTATCTGTTGTGGCAGGATATGTACCTGGAGATTGTTTTGATCTGTGTTTAAATCGTCCTGATAGAAAACGATGTAAAAAAAAGGAAAAGGGAAAAATAAGAAAAAAGAAAATTTAAAAAAAGGGAGAAAAGAGAGAAAAAGGAGAAAAAAAAAAGAGAAAAAAAGGGAAAAAAAACAGGAAAAAAATGAGAAAAAAAAGAAAGAACAAATAAAAAAGAGAAAAAAAGAAAAAAGAGAGAGAAAAAAGAGAATAAAAAGAGGAAAAAAAGAAAAAAGAAAGAAAAGAAAGAAAGGAAAAAGAGAAAATAAAAAAGACAGAAAAACTAAAACCCAACAAGTCCGATCCTCCCCCGCCGCAGGGACTACAACTCCCACAATGCCCCGCGCAGGCGGGGGGCGGGCAGGGGCCGTGGCCGCGCGCTGATTGGCTGCGGGGCGGGTCTGTAAAGGCGGAGGGCGCGCGGAGCGAGCGCCA
Source organism: Manacus candei (assembly GCF_025592945.1). Classification (NCBI taxonomy): domain Eukaryota; kingdom Metazoa; phylum Chordata; class Aves; order Passeriformes; family Pipridae; genus Manacus; species Manacus candei. The sequence continues at coordinate 7,700,023 of NW_026138093.1, read as the reverse complement.
TTTTGGCCTCGTGGTCGGGAGTGAGGAGGACTCGCCTGCGGCCGCTGCACTTCGCTGGGTGAGTTGGCGGGGGGGCGGCGAGAGCGGGGTCTGGGGATCCCCTCGGGGGCTGCGAGGAGGGCGGGTGTGGGTGGAAAAGCTGGAGGGCTCGGGAGGGTTTAGCGGGGGGGTTCGGGGGTTCCCGGGGACGTTTTGAGGGGTCCCTGAAGGGACTCAGGGGGGAGGTTGAAGGTCCCTGAAGAGTGCTGGGGGGCTCTGATGGGGGTTTTATTTTCTGAGAAGATTTGGGGTGTCCCAGGTGGGCTTTGGGGCTTTCTGGGGAGGTTTGGGGTTCCTGGGAGGCTTTGCGGGGACCTTGAGGCAGTTTTGGGGTCTCTGGGGGGTTTAAGGTGTCCCAGACGGTTTGGAGGGCCCGTGGGGGGGATTGGGGGTCCCTGAATGGGCTTGAGGGGTCCCAGGTGGGTTTTGCGGGTCACTGAGAGGGTTTGGGGGGTGCTGGGGAGGGATGAGATCTCTGAGGGGATTTGAAGGGACCTGGAGAAGGTTTTGATGGGTCGAAGGGGGATTTCAGAGGTTTTGAAAGGATTTTACAGGGTCCCATAAAGCCCAGCAATGGAGTTCAAGGGGTCCCCCAGCCCCCAGGGGAGGGGTCCTAGGGATGCCCCCCAAAATCCAGAGGGGGAGATGTACCACATCCGGGTAAGGGGATCCCAGTGCCCCCAGTATATCCCAGTGACCTCCCAGTTACCCTCAGTATGGCCCAGTAACCCCCTCAGTGACCACCCAGTGTATCCCAGTGACCTTCCACTGCCCCCCAGTATGGCCCAGTGATCCTGCAGTGAGCACCCAGTAACCCCCAGTATGGCCCAGTAACCTGCCAGTGTCCCCCCATGTGTCCTGGTATCCCCCAGTAACTCCCCAGTGCCCCCCAGTGTGCCCCAGTTCCCCCCCAGTCCCTCCCAGTGCCCTCTCAGAGGGCCCCTGAAAGCCTGGTGAGGGGGGGCACGGAGAAGGGGAAGCCTGGACAGTGGGGACCCCTGGGATCCCCTAGGACAACAAAGTGGAGAACCTGGAGAGGGGGAATTTCTGGGAATGCGGCATCCCGAAGGCTAGAATCAGAGGAGAAGGGAGCCTTGGGACCCCCAACACTCCCAGCATCTCTAGGTAGAACCCCCAGCATCCCAGACAGGGGAGACTCTCTGAACCCTAAAGGGGGGAAACCAGAAAAGGGGAAATCTTAGGAGAATTTTTTTGGGCTCATCTTCATATTTTAGAGTATTTTTTAGGTGAATCTCAACTTTTTTCAGTTTGGGGGGGCAGGAGTCTTCTCACTCTTTCTTATAGGCTTTTGCCTGAATGTTGATGATTTGGGTTTTTCTGGGCTAAATCTTGGTGTTTTGGAGGTTTTTATGGACACAGGATGCCCAGTGAGTTCTAGAGATGGACTTGGGCAGGAGGAACCCCCAAGCCAACGCGCTCAGCCCTTGTTTTCCCCCCATCAGGATTTGTCCTTCCCAAATCTTGGGCGGATGGAGGAGGAGGCTGCGAGGAAGAGGAAGATGCCTTGGGCCCCCCAGGCAGGTGAGGAGGAAGTCAGTGTCCCTTTGGGCGGGTGTTGTGCTGGCTCTGTCAGCCCAGCATGGCCCCGGCTGCAGGACAACCCTGCTGGCGCCGCCGTCCTGCCGGGGCCGGAGTTGGGGGGATGTCCTTGGGCTTCCCTGTGGGCCGGAGGCAAATCCCCTGCCTGTCCTTCTTGCTTCCTGCCCCAGGCCCCGAGCTGAGGAGGGAGAGCCCGGAGGACAAATCCCCCCGTGAGACCCTGGTGGGAGAGGCCGTTTTGAAGGGCTCCCCGGCGCAGGAAGGCAGCGGGGAGGAAAAGGGCCGGAGATCCCCCCGCAGGAGGGGCTCCAAAGCCAGCCCCGGGTGCTCTGAGGAGGAAAGAGCCAGCCTGTGCTGGGAAGGCGGCCGGAGCTTGAGGGGGAGCTCTGAGCTGGTGGTCCCTGAGCAGCCTCCCAGCAGAAAGAAGGCCTTCAGGTGCTTGGAATGTGGGAAGTACTTTGGGAAGAGCTCCCACCTGCTCAGACACGAGCACATCCACACTGGAGAACGTCCCTACACATGTGGGGAATGTGGGAAGAGCTTCAAGGACAGCTCCACCCTCCGCATCCACTGGCGCATCCACACTGGAGAACGGCCCTACAAGTGCTTGGAATGTGGGAAGAGGTTTCACACCAGCTCCAATCTCCTCCTGCACGAGCGGACGCACACGGATGAGAGGCCCTTCCGCTGCACCGACTGCGGGAAGGGCTTCAACCGGAACTTCACCCTCGTCAGGCACCGGCGCATCCACACCGGGGAGAGGCCCTACAAGTGTGGGGAGTGTGGGAAGAGCTTCACCCAGAGCTCTACCTTGACCAAACACCAACGGACCCACCAGTAAGGGAAGGCCTACCAGTGCCCCGACTGCGGGAAGAGTTTTGACCGCTGCTTCCACCCCAAATGAAGCCCCTGATGCTGAGGCAACCCCTGGAGTCCAGTGACTGTCAGTCCATCCCTTTCCACCACAAAGGGCCAGTCCCATTTCACAGGGGCAGCTTCTTCCAACAGAACCTTTCCTGCCTTGGCCGGAGAGACCTTCCAGGTCTCTCCTGGAGGTTGAGAGCAGAGATCTCCTCATGAGTGTTGGTCTGGGGGAGTTCCATCCATCTCTAATTAAGAATTATTGCTTTTGTGCCAGCTTGAGTAGATTTGCTTCAACTATTGCTTTAGTGTAGAACACAGACCTATCTTATCCTGTACTCCTGGTAGTTTTAGTGTTTCTATTGTGCAGTAAATAATTCTAAAGAAGATCCTTTGTCTGATCATTTGTAACCCTAAAAAATTCATTTCTATCAATAAATCTGATTTTCCATCATTAAAACTTGGGAAACAAAAGTCGTTCAGTCACACCTCTGTAATTCCTCTAAACTGAAACTGTTGTCAAAACCCAAGGCTGAGATTGGATCCAGCAGCCCCCAGCACCCCACAGAAAGTTTGGAGCTCAGGGGGGCCAGTCGCCTTTGCCAATCCCCCCATGCCCAAAGACCCTCATGGGATCATTGGACTACCACCCCTTTTCCACCCTTCTCCCTGTTCCTCCCACTCCTCCATGGTCCCCTCAATCCACAACCCGCCTAGGATCACTTTTCGGGTCCCAACCTCTAGTTTTTTCCTCCTTTCCCACCCCTTCCACATCATCCCTACACTCCCCAGGCCCCTCATACTCAGTTTTGGGGTCCCACTCTCCCCTTTCCCAACTCTTCTGTCCCATCATCCCCCAAACCTCAGTGCCCCTCCCTCCTCCACTTTTGGGGGGTCCCACTCCCCTCCCACTCAGTTTGGGGTCCCACCACCCCTTTTGTCCCCTCTGACCCCCCTTTTCCCACCAACCTCCCCCTTCCCACCGCCCGCTCACCTGAGAGCTCCTCGCCCACAGCCGGGGGGGCTCCCAGCACCACCAGTGCCCAGAGAAGTCTCCCCAGAAAATAGGTTGAATGGGGTCCTGGGTGGGCTTTGAGTGTGTTTCAGGGGTTCTCCAGGGCCTCTGAGAGGTTTAGGGGGGTCTCAGCACCTTTTGGGGTGCACCGTGTGCTGTGTTGGGCTGCAGGTGCCCCCCAGGACTCTCCCAGAATGGAGTGACACAGGGGGACACAGGGGGGTCCCCATTCCCGATCCATCCTGGGGCCTGTTCTGCTCCCCCCCAAACTTGGCTCCCCCCTTTGGGATTCCCCCAAGCCCCTTCCCCACTGCCCCGCAGTAACCGGGACTGGGGAGAACTGGGAAGCTTTCCTGGGATCAGGAGTGGCAGCAGGGGAGAGGGGGACACACGACCCCCCAAAATCCTCACAGGGACAGGAGGGGTCCAGGCTGGGCCCGAGGCCCCGGGGAGGGGCTGCGGCCGCCGCCGGCTCAGGAGCTCTGTGGGGAGAGAAAAGGGGGTGACAGCGGGGTGGGGGGTCCCCGGGGGGGCACAGACGCTCTGGGGGGACACACGACCCCCTGGGACCCCCCTCACCTTCTGGTGCAGGTAGAAGCCGAGCCCCAGCGCCAGGGAGACGAAGGCCAAGAGGAAGCCCCCGGCCCCTCCTTGGCAGCAATTGCTCAGGCTGATGGAGCCCGGCAGGGCCGGGGCCGCCGGCGGTGTCCGATCCCGGCAGGAAGCGGGGAGGGCCCGGCGGGGTCTGAGAGAAATAAATCAAGGTAGATCTCTTTCTTTTACCCCCTCAGCAGTGACCATCAACAGCTTTCCCTGCTTCACAGCAGAAGCTCCACACAGAGTTCAAGAAAGTCTTTGGAAGAATCTGCTCTAGGAAAGTTGGCCCTGGGCTTTTATGCTTATCCACTGATGGATCTCAGTCACATATTCCCAGGCCAGTGAGCAGCTGATCTGTCAAACTCTGCTTCCAAAAGCAGCATGTGTGTTGGAAGGTTGGGGAACCAGGCTGGGTTTGGCACAATTCAACACTAAACCAACCCCTTGGCACCAGCAGTAACTCCCCACAGAGAGCTCGCAGTGCTTGCATTCTCTGCTGAGATTCTTTTCCAGGCAGAACATCCTGATACAAGGGGTCTGTTACTACCCACCCCAGAAAGGGGGGGGTAACCAGATTCTTATTAATAAATTCCTTGGGATGGATTAGAGTGAAATGAAACTAAATAATCGGTGTTTGAAAACATATATATGTAGGGTTTAATTTAGAACAATTTCATTTCAAATGTAAACAGTTATGTTGCCATTTTGGGTGTTATCATCTCTATCTCTCATCTACAGCAATATGGCATAAAGGTAACATTTAGGGAAAATGCATAAGGGAGAGAAAGAAAGGCAGGATAAGGGTAAGGGAGAGTAAAGGAAAGCAAAGCTGAGAGTGGAAAGATGTCTATAGTCACCGCCCACGGGATCCAGAGATGGAACTTGGGAGTTGCAGCTCCAATGTCTGTCAGTCGAAGTGGTGGCCTTGATCCGTTGGGGGGTGGGGGAGGGAAGCCCCCACACTCCAAGAAGTTATGAGTTATTATATCCATGGATGGTGTCCCGGGCCATGCCACGAACCCCCAACATCTCCTGGGCCTGCGCAGAGTTCCCGTGAGGGGCCTGGGAAAAGGGTTTTTCCTGCCTTTCAGGATTGGCAGAGGGGGGATGGGCTTTGATGGGCCATCAGAGGTCTAATGCAAAAGTCCTGCAGCTGTATTTTATGCCATCCTTTAGCATAGTAGTTTACACAGACCTAACCTTATTACCCCATTTGATATCAAGCTTTCTAAATTCCTTTAGCCTGTTTAGACTTCTTTTCAAGGTAGAATTGTAGAAAAATACCTCTATTGAACAACATCACACCCTAGACCTGGACAACAAGATCCCACAAGAGACAAAGCAACCTTCAAGCCCAGAATTTTGGAAGCACTTCAAGGACTGTACGTGCAGTGAAGAACATAAAGATGAGGAAGAAGGGGTCCCAAAGACCCCAAACCCAATTCCCCAAGGGGCGTATTGAGGGGCAGAACCGGGGGGTGGAGAGTTCTGGCATTGGATGGACCATCTTCTAAAACTGTAGAACCATTGCCTGGGAGGGCGCGTCGTGTGTGTTCCCCTGGGCCTGTGGGCCTGATTAAAGGACCTGCTCTTTTGAGCTGATCTCAGACACTGAATTGGCCTGGAGTTTTATCTCTTGAGGTCACAGGATTAACTAACTAGGTAGTTTTTGCTAAATGCAGATCCCAAGGTTTGAAGGTCTCACTGCCCAATGCTTTCAAGGTGGTTTTGAACAGTCCACTCTACCATTCCACTTTCCCAGAGGCTGGTGCCTGACAGGGAATATGATCCATCCACTCCATGCCCAGCTCTCTGGTCCAGGTGTGCACAAGGTTGTTTTGGAAAAGAGTCCTGCTGTCCAACTCCAGTGTTTCTGCAGGGCCGTGTCTCCACAGGACTTGCTTTTCCAGGCCCAGGATGGTGTTCTGGGCAGTGCTGGGAGGCACAGGGGGTGTCTCCTGCCATCCAGTGCTTGTGTCCACCACTGTCAGCACGTAGAGCTTGCCTGGGTGGGTTTGGGGAGTGTGCTGGGATCAATCTGCCAGGCCTGCCCACATCTCTAGTTCAGCCATCATCCCCCACCCCACAGGGGCTTTACCCTCTTGGCCTCTTTGATGGCAGCACATTTGTGAGGAGCAGTCAATCACTTCCTATTAGAGAAGTCCATTCCCCTTTCATCCAGGCAGGTTCTTCTAACACAGCCCTTCTTGGGGTAGATGTGTGGAGATTCCTGCCTTGGGTGGGGACGCCCTCCAAGGACACTCCTCAAGGTTGAGCAAAAGAAATCTCCCCATGACCGTTGGTCTGGGTGAGTTACATCAGATCTCTACTTAATAATTATTTCTTTTGGCTAGCTTTAATATAATTGTTTCAAAAATTGCTTCAATATAGTGCACTGTCCTATCTTATACTGTACTACTTCTAGTTTTAGCCTTTACACAGTGTAGCAAAAAAATTCTGATTAAGATCTTTTGTCTGATCATTTGTACGAATAAATGATTCATTTTATATAAATATTCTAATTTGGCCAATCATTGAAATCTGTGGGACGGAAGTGGTTCAATCCCACTTCTCTAATTCCTTAAATGTAATTTGTTGACAAAATATGAGACAAAGATTGGATCCCTTATTCCTTGAGGCTCCACAGTGGGACAATGGCTCCTTGATTCCATGAGGTTGCACTTTTTCCCAGCGTTCTTGGGCTCCATAAGGCCCTGCAGTGTGACAATGGCCCACTGATTCCATCATTTTCCCAGTGTCACAATGGACCCTTGATTCCATGAGATTCCACAATGTCCCATTGGTTCCCTTTGGTTCCAGAAGGTTCTGTGATGTCACACTGGCCTCTTGATTCCCTGACGTTCCACAAAGTCCCAGGGTCCTTTTGATTCTATGAGGTTCCGCAGTGTCCCATGTTCCCTTTGGTTCCAGGAGGCCCCAGTGGATTCCAATGGCCCCTGGATTCCAGGAGATCCCACAGTGTCCTGGGGTTCCCTTGTCTCCCTCAGTTTTGGCAGTGTCCCGGGGTCCCTTTGTTCCCAGGAGGTTCCTTTGTTTCCATCAGGCCCTGCCACGTCCCAGACTCCCTTTGGTTCCATGAGGTGCTGCAGGGTCACAATGTCCCCTTTATTCCATGAGGTTCCACCATGTCCCAGGGTTCCTTTGGTTCCATGGGATTCCACAGGGCCAAAACTCTCTGCTTCTTCTCCTTCCAACATTTGTGGGCCCATTCTATCCCTGCCTGGGATGGAGCCCCATTGTGTTTCTGCAGGAATGGATCCATGGCCATCCTGCCACTGCACCAATTGAATGCTGCACAAACGTCACTGCAGGCCCGACCCTGGATGAAGGAACAGTCTGGGAACTCCAGGCCTGCTCCCATTCAGCAGAGCCAGTCGGGGTCCCAAAGAGCACAAGTGATTGACTGCAACCCCTGCAGTTCTCTGGCATTGCTGGGGACAAATGCAGGAACTGCCAGGAGCTCTGCAGAGCCCTGACAGTGCCACTGCAATCCCAAGCTGCATTGCCCAGGGCAACCCTCAGCACAGCCAAGGCCACAACCCTTCCTGAAAGGTGTCCCTTCTGGGCAGGGCCAGGGGGACAAACCCCTCCATCTGTCCCTGCACATGTTGTGTCCAATTCTCAGCCCCCACTTAGGGACAAAGTCAGGCTACATTGGGTGTTTAGCTTTGCATTTGCTTCACTCTTTCGGGCTTCCAACACACACACACCCCAGTCTGGGCAGAGTCTGGTCCCCTAAAAAATACAAGACCTGACTATTTGTGGCTCCTGCTGCAGTGGCTGGAACTTGGGCCACAACCTGTGCCAGGAGCAGAGAGGTCCCTCCCCACAGAAACTTCTTGGCAATGCAGTTCTTAAGAAAACGGGACAGGCTGTGGGGATCAGTGTCAGGGCATGGCCTGGGAAGTGTCTTGAGCATCCTCCTGTTTACCATGACCAGCTTTTTCATCCCTTTTCTCTCTGCTTTCTCACACTTGTTCCTTTACAAACCACTGTGATCTCACCATTTCCCTTCCTTTCGTTCTTCCCTAGAGATCCCACAACAAGTCTTTCACAGTCCCCAAATGTGCTTTCTTGTTGCCCATCATAAGACTCACACCCCAAACAGAATCCCCCATTCTTCAACTGGAAATGTCATCCTGGGAGGCTCTGCCATTGACCCATTTGGTGAAACTTTCACACAGAGATGTTTGAACTTTATTTGAATCGATTTTTTACCTTTTGGGTTTACAATGGCTTCTCCAAAAATATGGTAATTCATGTCCTAGCAACAGAAATTCTTTGGAGAAAAAGTTTGCGACTCAAAGAATCAAGAATGGTTTGGCTTGGAAGGGATATAAAAGCTCATGTGGTCCAAGTCCCTGGACATGGACAGTGACATCTTCACTAATTCAGGCTGCTCAAAGTTCCTGACCTTGGACAAATCCAGAGATGGGACATAATTTTTTCTTGCAGTTCTTGCCAGCCCCATTGGTAAGTATTTCTTAATTTTATCTGATAGAAAGCTCCCCTATTTCAGTTCAAAGCCATTTTCCCGTGTTCTGCCACTCCAGGCCTTGGTAAAACATATCCCTGTGACTACCTTAGACCATGTTTTCATCTGCAGACACCTTGGAGAGAGCTCAGAGATGACCCAGGAAGAGTTTGGAGGTCTCAAACACAGGACCACTCTACAGGGGCGAAGGAGTGGTGGGTTCAGTGCTGTGCAGACAGAGGACAGCAGAGAAGAACCCTGGGAGTGCTTGAAGAGTTACTTCAGAGAGGGTGGATGCTTTTGTCGTAGCAGAAAAGAGCACTGGAAAGAAAGAATTCATGCCAAGTGCAGCTGGGGAGGTCCAGGCTGGAAACAAGGAGAAAGAAATTTCACTCGAAGGGCAATGGTGTGATGCAACACATCACCCAGAAGGAGTCTGGATGAGCCCAAGGCTTTGTGTGTGCAGGAAGAGCCAGGGAGGACGCAGAGATGTCAGTGCAGGAAGGTGCCAGCCAGGTGGGGCAGCCGGGGGGATGACGACAGCCTGCAGGGAAAGGGGCAGGGCATGGACACCGTAGGACAGCCTGGGCTGGAGAGGAGACAGGCATGGGGAGAAGCTGAAAGGCCCTGACAGAGCCACCTTCTGCAGGCCTTTGGCCAGGGCTGCTGTCTGTGCCCCTGATGCCAGGAGGAGGGGAGTGCCCCTTGCAGCCCTGGGGCCTCATGGCCTCCTTGTCCCTGCTCAGCAGCCTGGCAGGTGCCACCCCATGGTCCTGCCCTTGGCATTGCCCATCCCACATCCCAGTGCCCCAGGAAGAGCCCTGAGAAATAAGGCAGGGACAGCATCTGCCTTCCCAGGGGCTGGGGGTCAGGGCTTGGCCCTTTGGATAAAAAAAACAAGTCAAGGTTTATTCATCATTAGAGCCACCTTTCCCTTGCTTGTCCATCCTTGTCATCACTGTCTGCAGATTTCTGCTCTAACTGGAACCTGGGGACATGTTCTCAGTTTTGTCCCTCAGTGAGACTCATTAGCACTACCAGAAACTTTAGTGTTTCAATCTCACTTTGATTTCTTGAAAAGTTGTTTGAACTTCCTCTCAGGGACTGAGTCTCATGTAAACAATGACAAACCCCCTGAGGATCCTGAAATGCCTGGGGCTGTTGCTGTGCTGCTGAGCTGGGCCGGGCTCCTGGCACACAGGGAGCTCCTGGCAAGCAAGAAGAGCTTCAAAGAGACAGTTCTGCTGGTGAGCAGCTCCTCTGCACAGCCCAGCAGGGCTGAGGGCACTGCCTGCAGCACCCAGGGCACAGGAGAGAAGGCAGAGAGATGAGAGGCAGCCTGGGCTGGGAGGTGACTGAGCTCTCACTACAGGAGAAACCTTCCCAGGATTGAAGGAAGAATTCTCTGGCTGTAGGAAAGTTCAACTTGCCTTCCTGGAGGCATCTCCTAAAGCTGGCACATCCCACAGCTTCCAGGATCTTTCAGCAGGACTCTCCCAGTTGCTGCAGTGCAGGGGAAGTGGCCACATGGCAGAGCAGGGCAGGAGCTGCAGGCAGCAAGGGCAGAGAGGAGAAGGGAGCAGGAGGTTCAAGGGATCCTGGGGTGGGAGGACAGGGCAGAGCTGCTCAGGGCAGGAACCTTGCCAGCCCTTTGCCACGCTCAGGCTGTGGCTGCAGAGCAGTGCAGGTGAGTTCCTGCAAGTGCCTCTGCCAGCTGCCAAATGGCAGCAGTGGCAGGAGCTGTCAGGATGGCTCTGCTGGATTTGCTGGGGTGCAGCAGGAGAAGCTGCTGCAGAGCAGGACTTGCTGCTGCCCCATCAGAGGCCCAGGGCCAGAAGGTTCCCTGTGGCAGGGCTGGCTGTGGGGTGGGAAGGTGGGGGTGCAGCCAGGGGTGCCCAGGGCTGTGGGGCAGAGCAGGGTCCTGCCCCCAGGGCTCTGTGTGCTGGGGCAGGGACTCTGCTGCCTGCCAGGGTCAGCTCTCAGCCCGGCCAAGGAGCTGCCACGGGGCTGGGGGAGAAGGGCTGTGGGGAAGGAACAACTCCTGGGAGGGCAGAGCAGGGCAGAGTCCTTCTGATCTCCAAAGTGGGCTGCAGGGATGAGAGCTGGTCACAGCTCCAGATCAAAGCAGGAAATTTCCCAGAAGGTATTTGCAAGAGGCACAGACAGACAGAAGGTACCTTCAAGAGAATGAACCAGTTCTTTCAGTGTTATACTCTGGGTTGTCTGGGTGCTGACTGCAACAGGGAAATGAATCTCTGAGCACAGGAGGAGACACTGAAACATGAACTCTGTTAGATTAGAGGGGATTGAACCTGAGAGTGTCAGACATTAAAACTGTCTTATAGACAGCATCAGTGTCACTTTTTCAGCCCTGGGCCCAGGGAAGCAGCTGCTGGCAGGGACAGTTCCAGGCAGCAGAGCCCTGGGCAGGGAGTGGGAGGTAATTGCCCCCAAGGCCTGGGGGAGGGGGTGTTCAGGCAACTCTGGGGGCCCTTCCCTGCAGCTCTGCTGGGCACTGTGTGCTGGGCCATAGAAATGAGGATTCCTGCAGTGCAAAAGAACCTTCCCCAGGTGTGATGATAAAAATAAAAACCACAGTAACAATTATTCTAAGTTCAGACAAAGCTTCTGCTCTGCAGCCCCAGCTCTTCTGAGTTGTGGGTGTAGAGATGGAACATTTGTATTCAAGGTGGGTTACATCTGACATTCCTTGTGTGTGTGAGAGCTCTGCCAAAAAATTCCATGTCCCACTGCAGTAGACCAAAACTGACTCCTTGGCAGTGCATTTGGTGACATTTGACACATTGATTTCTTTTAGAAATGGAGTGGCTTTTTCACAGAGGTCTGTCTTAACTGTTCCCTGTCCTTTCCTTTTTTTTGAACAGACCCTGTGCTAAGAAGCAGCAAATGTCCAACAGCAGCTCCATGCCCCAGTTCCTCCTCCTGGCATTCGCAGACAGGAGGGAGCTGCAGCTCCTGCACTTCTGGCTCTTCCTGGCCATCTCCCTGGCTGCCCTCCTGGCCAACGGCCTCATCCTCAGCGCCGTAGCCTGTGACCACCACCTGCACACCCCCATGGGCTTCTTCCTGCTCAACCTCTCCCTCACAGACCTGGGATCCATCTGCACCACTGTCCCCAAAGCCATACACAACTCTCTCTGGGGCTCCAGAACCATCTCCTACATGGGGTGTGCTGCACAGCTCTTTTTCTTTTTCCTCTTCATCTCAGCAGAGTTTTATCTCCTCACCACCATGTGCTACGACCGCTACGTTGCCATCTGCAAACCCCTGCACTACGGGACCCTCCTGGGCAGCAGAGCTTGTGCCCACATGGCAGCAGCTGCCTGGGCCACTGGCTTTCTCAATGCTCTGCTGCACACAGCCAATACATTTTCCCTGCCCCTGTGCCAGGGCAATGCCCTGGGCCAGTTCTTCTGTGAAATCCCACACATCCTCAAGCTCTCCTGCTCACACTCTTACGTCAGGGAATTCGGACTTCTCTTGTTTTCCATCTCTTTTGGGTTTGGTTGTTTCATTTTCATTGTTTTCTCCTATGTGCAGATCTTCAGGGCTGTGCTGAGGATCCCCTCTCAGCAAGGACGGCACAAAGCCTTTTCCACCTGCCTCCCTCACCTGATCGTGGTCTCCCTGTTTGTCAGCACTGCCATATTTGCCCACCTGAAGCCCCCCTCCATCTCCTCCCCATCCCTGGATCTGGCACTATCAGTTCTGTATTCGGTGGTGTCTCCATCACTGAACCCCCTCATCTACAGCCTGAGGAACCAGGAGCTCAAGGATGCCATAAGGAAAACGATGACTGGATGTTTTTGAGAAGCAAAAAACTACATCTTTTCTTCTGCAGAACACTCATTGTGTAATACATTTTGGGCTCAGCCTGCTTTCTAAAACTTTTGGTAGTGTTTGGGCTGGGGGGCTTTCCTGTTCTTTCCTTCTCCTCATGTCATTAACACTGAAATTTTATTCTTGATCCCATATAATTCATTCTCTACCTCTTTTTTTTTTGACCCACAAAATATACAAATCAGGAATCATGCTTTGTGTGCATTTAAACAAAATAAAAGTTTGTGCAGCAAGGTATTTGTCAAACATCCTGCCTATGTTATTCTGTACATGAGGAATCACAATCTCTGAATGTAAGAAAGGACACAAATACTTCTTCCCTGATCCTTCTACCAAGACCTCCCCTGAAGCTGGAGGGCATTTCCATGTTTGCAGATGTGGAGGGGAAAAGAGTCCCAGCACTGCCAGGGAGCCCCAGCACTGGATCTGTTCAGAGCTGCTCTCTTTGCACTCCCACCCTCTCCTTTCCTGTCCGTGCCCAAGGCCTGAGTGCTCTGGCAGCTCAGTCACTGTCCTGCTGTGGGTCAGGCCTGTGAGCACAGGCAGGGACAGTGCCCTGGGCACTGCTGGGACAGGGCTGGGCTCCACAACAGCAGTTCCAGCAGCAAAGGGGTTCCCCTCCAGGCACTTCCTGAGGGCTGAGGTCTTTTCCCAGCGCTGGTATTGAGAAGAAGTCCAAGGAATAGACTCTCCAAAGTTTGTTGCTTTGCTTGTTTGTCCATGGAGACAGTGCAGTGAGGTCAGGGACCCACTGGGACTGCAGGGACTGAGGGCTGGTTCAGATGTTGTGTGTTGGTGGCCGATGGCCAGTGGAGGTGACAAATGGTCTCCAAGTCACCTGCCTGGGGCTCTGCAGCTTGTGAGGGCTCTGATGGCAGGTGAGGACTTGTCTGTAGGAAATCAGGAACTCTAGGAGAGCACAGAGGATCTGCAGGGACAGCCCATCCCATCCAGTCAGCAGGGAATGGAGCCCTGGTGCAGAATCCTGCCCAGGGTGGAGTCACCCAGAGATCAAGTGCTAAATCTTGCTGTGAAGGGGCAAACAGAGCTCTGCAAGCCCAGGGGACACAGCAGGTACAGGGAAAACTCTTGCAAGTGACTTGTGTTCCCCTCAGTGAACTTCCACAGGTCGATCAAGATCAGCCCCCAAAGCCATGTCCCAGCTCTGGAACAAGGCAGGGCCCCTCTGAGCCCCCTCCATGGCCACACAGGAGTATCTGTGGGAGGTGGTCAGTGGCATGGAGCACCATCAGCTGGCTCTGCCTCCCAGCTTGTCCAGCACAGCCAAAGGCTCTGAGATGTCTCAGGGTTCCTTTGGTTCTATGAGGCCCTGCAGTGTCACAGTGGCCCCTTGAGTCCATGAGGTTCCTCAGGGTCAGAATGGCCCCTTGGCTCCATGAGCTTCCAAAATGTCTCAGGGTTCCTTTTCTTCCATGAGGCCCCACATGTCAAGATGGCCCCTTGATTCCACCACATTTCAGTGCTCCTCTGTTGCTTTGTTTCCACGGGGCCCTGCAGTGCCACAATGAATGTTTTTTCCCATGAGCTTCCAAAATGTCTCAGGGTTCCTTTTGTTCCATGAGACCCCACATGTCCCTTGGTTCCATGAGATTCCCAATTTCCCTCTGTTCTCTTGGATCCATAAGGCCCTGTAGTGTTACAACTGCCCCTTGATTCCATGAAGTCCCACAGTGTCCCTGGATTCCTTTTGTTCCATGAGGTTCCTCAGTGTCACAATGGCCTTTTGATTCCATGAAATTCCACTGTGGCCCAGGGTTTCTTTGTTTCCAAGAGGCCCTACAGTGCCACAGTAGCCTCCTGATTCCATGGGTTTCTGCAGTGTCACAATGGCCCATTTATTTCAGGAGGTTGCCCACTGTCCCTGGGTTCCTTTGGCTCCATGGGGCCCTGGAGTGTCACAGTGGCCTCTTGATTCCAAGGGTTTCCCCAGTGTCACAATGGCCCCATTATTCCATGAGGTTCTGCAGTTTCACAGTGGCTCCTTGATTCCATGAGATTGCACAGCATCATCACAAAGCTGAGCCCATCCTGATGAAAGTTCTGAGGAGGTTGGGAGGAACTGGGACAAAAGGGATAAGATAATTGGGGAAGGAAAGAGGGGCTTGGCCAACAGAGAGGAAAGATTTTCATGAGGTAAAACCAAGTTCAGGGAATGCTGAGGGTGCTGAAACAGTAACTGTGTAAACATTCCTTTATGCACTTTGTGACCTCAAGCCCCAACACTACCCAAAAATGCTGTCCTGCCACTGAAAAGAAATCCACTGCTCTAATTCCAAGCCAGAAGAAACTCAAACCCAGAACTCAAGACTCTTATTCATCCTCTAATGCCCACCCCAATCCCAAACCTGTATTACCAGTAGGAAAAGTCAAGCTTTAATCCTGAACTAGCCCCAAACCCGCTTCCCCTAATCATGAACCAGACACTGCCAGCAGAACAACAAACCTCCCAATGTTCTGTTTGATCCCCACCCTGAGCTCTAAACCCCAAGCCCTGACCATTCAGCACCCCCACAGCCCTTGGGAGCAGGGCAAGGACCTGGAGGGCCCAGAGCAGGCCCAGGGGGTTGGCAGAGGAATGGGAGGTGACCTGGATCTGCTCAGCTCTGCAGTGACCCCCAGGAGAAGGGCCTGGGCTCTGGGAGGGATGTCCTGTGGCACAGGGGCTCAGGATCCAAGTTCAGAAGGCCAAGTGCACATGGCAACAGCCAGAGCTGGTGCAGAGACATCAGGGAGGATCTAGAAATGCTGCTGGGAGGGGGTGGGAAAGCAGGAGGGGTGTGTGCAGCCTGCAAGGCCAGAGCAGCAGCAGGGCCAGGGCAGGACAGCCTGCAGGAGAGATGGCCAAGGGCTCTGGCAGGGCTGCAAGGCCCAAAGGCACCCAGGCCTTTGTCCCCTTGCCTCTGGCAGCTGCCTCTGCCACTCAGGCCACCACAAGACACTTTCCTGGCAGGTTCTGCCCTTGGTTTCTGCCTCGCCCCTCCCTCAGGAGCCTGGCAGGGGTTGCCCAGTTTTGGGCCTTTGTTGTTCCTCCCCCTGCCATCCCAGTGCCCCCCAAACAGCCCTGAGCCAGCCGGGAGGGACAGGATCTGCTGGGCCAGGGCCTGGGGCTCAGGCCTTGGCCTTTGTGCTCCACAAAACCAAGGCAGGCTTTGCTCAGCATTGCAGGGGCCTGCCCAGAGCCTTTGTCTGCCTGCACTCCTGGCCTCCAAGGAGCTGCTCCAAGGAGTCCCTGGGGAGGCTTTGGCAGTGCCTGCCCTCAGTGGGGCCCAGCAATGCTTCAAGGCACTTGCACTTTGGCTTCTGACTTCTTCAGCAGCTGCTTCAATCTTCTCTCAGTACCTCAGGATCATGGGCTGGGCTGCAAACACACTGTGGGGCTCATTAAAATGCAGAAATCCCTCAGGATCTCTTTGTCTTCCTTTAATTGTCTTCAAGGCAATTTCAAAACAAGTCTTCAAAGTTTGTACTTTTTTTGTTTTATTTCAAGGATGGATATTTTTAAGTTCAGAGAAGAGGTGATAGAGGTTTTCTCCAAGTGATCTTGATGCTGAGTGTCTCCTCAGGAGATCCAGACTGACCCTGGATGATCAACCTTGCTCCTCACCCCCCAAACTCACCAGTTCTGACATGACCCATCTTGGACTGACAGCTGATGCAGCTCCAAACACACTGTGGGACCCATTAAAACACCGAAAAACAAATTATTTTTCTTTCTTTAATTGTCTTCAAGACATCAACAACTAATTGGAGTTGTTCCGTAGTTTAGCTAAGGAGGAAGATTTTAAAGTGGAAGTCACGAAAAAAATATATTTTTTGATGAAAGAGAATGATTTACACAGAGCCTTGGGATGCAAGAGGGTCAGGGTGCAAAGGATTTAGACACAAAGATAAGGGGGCAAAGGAGATTACTAGAATTTAATTATTGAGCAGTTTAACAGTTATCAAGGAATTCAATAGCATTTGATGCAATTTTAACAGTGACTGAATTAGAGATTCACAATAACAACATTCTCACCACAGTCAATTCACACCCACACCCAGGCAGAGATGTGTGGACACATCAATAGCTGGCTGTGGAAAGGTCCCCCTCCAAAATTCTCCTGTTGTCAGGGAAACACTCCCACAAATCCCTTTGTGTTTCCCAACAGACAAGGGTCACAGTTGGAGGGGTGTTTGTGGAGGGGGATCAGAATTGTCCTGGGCATCAGCAAGGGTCTTTGGAGTGTTGCAAACTGGAGGGTTCCCGAGCTGGGAGAGGCTGCCAGAGGTGTCCCACTGAGAGGGAGGTGCTGGGGAGCTGCCAGGGCCTCCCTCAGCCCCGCTGGTTGTGGGCTCCCAAGGGGACTGGCTTTAGTTATCTGCTGAATTTCCATCCTGGTGTCAGGAATGACTGGAGTTTCCAAACTATTTGGGAATTGCATCCAAACTTCCATTTGGGTTATGATTCAGGTAGGGAATGTTTCAAGGTTTTCAGGGGATGACTGATTATCCTGTGTTCCCCAGCTCTTACACCCATCCCAGTCAGTTGGATGGTTTATTGACAATGTGTCCCGAGGGGCGGCACCTCCGATGCCATAGAAACCCCTCCCCTGGATTAGGAAACCTTTGGAATTCAGGAGCTGTTCCAGTGGAGCATGAACATGAACAGCAATTTTCCTAAAGCCCAGCCCCAAGCAGAACAAAGCCAGGCCCCATCAGTGTCAGAGCAAAGGTCCCCCATGGCTGTGTCCCTGTGGCCGCTGAGGCGGCAGCGCAGGCCCGAGGCGGTGCCGGGTCCCGGTGCAGCCGGGGCAGAGCGGCGGCTGCGCGAGCGGCAACCCCGGCGGTGAGTGCGGCAGCCCCGTGGGAGCGGCGGCTCCGGGCACAGACGCCGGCGGCAGCTGCTGTGGCTCCTGGAACCCAGTGGCCATTGGGACACTGCAGGGCCTGCTGGAATCCAGGGGCCGGTGGGACACTGGGGAGCCTCTTGGAGCCAAGGGAACCCTGGGATGTTCTGGAACATCCTGGAATCAAGGAGCCATTGTGACACTGCAGGGCCTCATGGAACCAAAGGAACCCTCAGAGTTTTTGGAACCTCATAGAATCAAGGAGCCATTTCTGGCAGGATGCTCTGCTCTGATAATACCTAAACAATGGTCAGAGAATGCAAACAATGCAAGTTGTCTGTGATGAGTTACTGCTGGTGTCAAGGTGCTGTTTTTAATGTGGAATTATGCTAACCCCAGAATGCTTCATGAAACTTCAAACACACATCCTGCTTTCTGAAGCAGGATTTGACAGATAAGCTACTCCCTGGGCTGCAAATATGTCTGGCAGTCAAACGCTTGATAACTATAAAAGCCTTGTCCAACTTTCCTCTGGCAGATTCTTCCACAGACTTCCTTGAAGTTTGTGGAGCTTCTGCCATGAAGCAGGGACAGCTCCTCATGGTCACTGCCCAGGGGTTAAGTGAAAGAGAGGGAACTACCCCTTGTCGCTGTGGGGTGAGTTACCTCAATCTCTGCATCAGGATTGTTTCTTTTTGCTGGCTTTGATCCAATTGCTTTAATAGAATGACTTTGATAGACTGCACTGTCCTATCTTACACTATACTGCTAGGAGGTTTTGGCTTTTACACTGTGCAGGAAATTATTCTGTTTAGTGTTTTTTGTCTGTTCACTTGTCTGATCAATTTTCTGTTCATTTGTCATAATAAACAATTCATTTTATAGGAATATTTCTGATTTGCCATCACTAAAACCTGCAGGACAAAGTGATTTAATCACACCTCTATACTTCCTCAACTGAAATCAAATTCTGAGCTTAAGATTGGATCCAGCCACAGCCAGGCTCCTCTCTGAGAAGGAATTTAGAAAGCAAGGGGGTCCTTTCTGCCCCTCGTAGCTCAACGAGATGGCTTCTGCCATCAACTTTGTCTAAGCCTTCCACCCCCCCAGCCCCAAGCCGTGACACATGGGCATGTCTTGTCCATGCAGTGCAAACATGGACTCCTGAGCTGGTCATTTGCTGTCCCTCCTTGGAGGGAAGAACAAGCCCAATGGCCTGGGGTGAGAGGCCAGTGCTGGGAGCGGCGCTGGCTGTGCCAGGGCACTGCTGGGTGCCCCCACCCTGAGCACTCCCACCCTTGTGCTGGTCACTGCTGTTTTCCTCTGCAGGGCGTTGTGTTGGGCACATCCTGGAGAGCAAAGTGGAAAGCAGATGGAAGCTTTGAGGCCCTGGCCTGAGGAGATGCCCCTGCAGGATGGCAGTGCTGCTGCAGAGGTCAGCTCTGTGCCAGCAGTGCCCGTGGCTGTCCCTGCCTGCAGTCCCTGGACAGTCCTGCAGCAGGACTGGCACCCACTGCCAGAGCACTGAGGCCTCCAACAACACAGGGCTCTGCAGGACAGTGTGGAAGGGAAGGGAGAGGAGGCCAGGCAGGAGAAGGGCTGCTGCTCCCTGGCAGTGCTGCTCTGCTGGGACTCTTTTCTGGCCCAGCTCTGCACAGAGGCACCGACCCTGCAGCTGCAGAGAAGTCAGAGAGGAAAGATGTCAGGCAAACAAGTCAATGCAGAGCTCTTTATTTGGTTGAAGTACACAGTGAGTACAATTGCCAATTTGTACAGTCTCTGGGCCAGGCTAGAAAGGCAAACACTGAATTGAAAATGGTGTTTTTATATATATACTTTTATATATATATCCTTTTAGATATATTTATAGATATAAAGATTTTTTGATGTGAACAAATTCTCACAAAATAACACCCCTACCAGGAGTAAAAAATAGAGAAGATAGGGTGGGCCTTTAATGAAGTACATAAAAGGATTGGCCTTTAATGAGGTACATAACATGCAGAAGAAGGACAGTTTATTGCTTCTGAAAAACACCCAGTTATCAGTTTCCTCATGGCATCCTTGAGCTCCTGGTTCCTCAGGCTATAGATGAGGGGGTTCAGTGCTGGAGGAACCACTGAGTACAGAACTGATAGTGCCAGATCCAGGAATGGTGAGGAGATGGAGGGGGGTTTCAGGTAGGCAAATGCTGCAGTGCTGAGGAACAGGGAGAGCACGGCCAGGTGAGGGAGGCAGGTGGAAAAGGCTTTGTGCCGTCCCTGCTGAGAGGGGATCCTCAGCACAGCCCTGAAGATCTGCACATAGGAGAACACAATGAAAACAAAACAACCAAAACAAAAACAAGTACTAACCCCAAGAAGCCCAAGTTCCCTGATGTAGGATTGTGAGCAGGAGAGCTTGAGGATGGGGGGGATTTCACAGAAGAACTGGCCCAGGGCATTGCCCTGGCACAGGGGCAGGGAAAATGTATTGACTGTGTGCAGCAGAGCACTGAGAAAGCCAGTGGCCCAGGCAGCTGCTGCCATGTGGGCACAAGCTCTGCTGCCCAGGAGGGTCCCGTAGTGCAGGGGTTTGCAGATGGCAACGTAGCGGTTGTAGCACATGATGGTGAGGAGGAAATACTCTGTGTCAAGAAAGAAGACAAGCAAAAAGGCCTGTGCAGCACATCCTATGTAGGAGATGGCTGTGCTGTCCCAGAGGGAATTGTGCATGGCTTTGGGGACAGTGGTGCAGATGCAGCCCAGGTCTGTGAGGGAGTGGTTGAGCAGGAAGAAGCCCATGGGGGAGTGCAGGTGGTGGTCACAGGCTACGGCGCTGAGGATGAGGCCGTTGGCCAGGAGGGCAGCCAGGGAGATGGCCAGGAAGAGCCAGAAGTGCAGGAGCTGCAGCTCCCGCCTGTCTGCAAATGCCAGGAGGAGGAACTGGGGCATGGAGCTGCTGTTGGACATTTGCTGTTCCTTAGCACAGGATCTGTTCAGAAAAGGAAAAGACAGGGAACAATTAGGAGATATGCCTCTCAGCAAAGATACTCCATCTCTCATAGTAATCCCCCCAAACTATTTGTATTTCCCTTTTGCTGGTTCAGAGTGGTGTGAGCAACAAGAATTCTGCCCATGTGCTGCCAAGGGCTCAGCTCTGCTCTGCTGCAGTGGCGACATGGAGCTGGTTTGTGACAGCTCTGATGATCACAAGGGATGTCAGATGTGACCCACCTTTAACAGAAAAGCTCCATTTCTGACCCCTCTACTCACAAGAGTGTGGTCTGCAGAACAGAGGTTTCTATGGTCTTTAGAATAATTCTTCTGTTAGATATGTTTAACCATTAAATCTTCAGGGTGTTCTTTTTAGGAGTAAAAATTCCCATTTTTATTGCTAAAAATTTGAAGAATCTTTAGAAAAGACAAGAGACAAAAGGGCTCAAATCTCTGTGGTTAAAAGCAGAGCCAGGAGAGCTGCAGAGTCTTTTAGCCTGTTTCCCATCTGCCATACTCTTTACCTTGTACTGCATTCATTTTGATTTCACACAAACAAATATTGAAAACTACATCCACAATGCAGTGATGAGAGCAGGACAATGTTGTTTCCAAGGTCAGCTCTGTGAAGTGTCCCCTGTGCCAACCCAGAGGTGCAGCTGTGCTGGACAGAGCAGGACAGGAGCCCTCCTGCAGGGAAGACAAGGGCTGGCACAGGAGAGTGCCCACCCCCAAGGGAAGGCTCAGCACTGCCCAGGGTCCTGTGCTCATTTCTGATCCTGCCTGAAATATTCACCTCTGAGAGTAAAAGAGTTGGAATTTCAGTGCAGCCTCCTGAACTGAGAGAACAATGTCTATGCTACAATGCCAAAGGAGGAAACACACCTCAGGACTAATTCCTTTCCTGTAGCCCCTGTCTTTTGTGAGCTTTGCAAAAAATTCTCCATTCAATGTGGTGTAGTGGTCTGGAGCTGTGAGCAGGTCTGACCCTGCAAACACCAAGACATGGAAAAGATCCTCCGTCAGCTGCCAGGTTTGCCCCTTGCCCACAGCCCTTCTCCCCCAGCCCTGGGAGCAGCTCCCTGGGCCAGCTGAGAGCTGCCCCTGGCAGGCAGCAGAGTCCCTGCCCAGCACAGCACCCTGGGCTGCAGGACCCTGCTCTGCCCCACAGCCCTGGGCACCCCTGGCTGCACCCCTGGCTGCACCCCCGGCTTCACAGCTCTTCCAAACTGTCCCAAAACAGCCCCTGCTCACCCATCCCATCAGCTGGGGCTGGGCCAGCTTTAGGAGATGCCTCCAGGAGCTACCCCTTCACTACCCTGCAGCCACAGACTCACCATGTGCAGCCCTGCCAAGATTCCTCCTGCAGGGAGCTCTCAGCCCTCCTGCCAGGGCTGAGCCCCTTGAAGCTCTGTCTGTGCCCTGCTGGTGTCCCTGAGCTGCCCTGGCAGTGCCCTCAGCCCTGCTGGGCTGTGAAGAGGAGCTGCTCACCAGCAGAGCTGTCTCTTTGAAGCTCTTCTTGCTTACCAGGAGCTCCCTGTGTGCCAGAAGCCTGGCCCAGCTCAGCAGCACAGCAACAGCCCCAGGCATTTCATGACCCTCAAGGGACTTTGATGTTGTTTACATGAGACTCAGTCCCTGAGAGGAAGTTCAAACAACTTTTCAGGAAGTCAAAGTGAGATTCAAACACTAAAGTTTCTTGTAGTGCTAATGAGTCTCACTGAGGGGTATAACTGAGAACATTTCCCCAGGTTCCATTTAGAGCAGAAAACTGCAGACAGTGATGACAATGATGGACAAGCAAGGGAAAGGTGGCTCTGATGCTGAATAAACCTTGACTTGTTTCGTTAATCCAAAGAGTCAAGCGCTGACCCCCAGTCCCTGGGAAGGGACATCCTGTCCCTGCCTCATTCCTCAGGGCTCTTCCTGGGGCACTGGGATGTGGGATGTGCAGTGCCAAGGGCAGGACCATGGGGTGGCACCTGCCAGGCTACTGAGCAGGGACAAGGAGGCCATGAGGCCCCAGGGCTGCAAGGGGCACTCCCCTCCTCCTGGCATCAGGGGCACAGACAGCAGCCCTGGCCAAAGGCCTGCAGAAGGTGGCTGTGTCAGGGCCTTTCAGCTTCTCCCCCTCCCTGTCTCCTCTCCAGCCCAGGCTGTCCTACGGTGTCCATGCCCTGCCCCTTTCCCTGCAGGCTGTCGTCATCCCCCCGGCTGCCCCACCTGGCTGGCACCTTCCTGCACTGACATCTCTGCGTCCTCCCTGGCTCTTCCTGCACACACAAAGCCTTGGGCTCATCCAGACTCCTTCTTTGTGACATATTGCACCACAACACTGACCTTGGAGGGAAATTTCTGACTTCTTGTCACCAGTCTAGGCCACCCCAGCTGCTCTTGGTGGCACTAGTTCTTTCTTAGGCTGTTTTCTGACAGGAAGAAAAGCTCCACCAGCTCTGACACCCCCCTTCCAGACCTCTCAGGCTGCTCCTCTACTGTCCTCAATCTTCACGCCACTGACCCCTGAGTCCTCAGCCTCTATATATGGGTCATGTGCTTGAGGCCCCAAATTCCTTCCTGGGAGATCTCTGGGAGCTCTCCAAGGTTTTGGAAGATGACAACAGAGTGCTCTGATCCAAGGAAACACAGAGGGACACTTTTTCCCAAGGGTTGTCTTGGCAGAATGAGGTACAATATCTTTAAACTTTCTGGCACAAGGGAGCTCTGAGCTCTGGGTACGGAGGGAGCTCCAAGTGCCAACCACTGGAGTGGGAGCTACAAATCATCAGGGCTTGTGTTCTTTGGAGGGCCAGACACTGGTGAGAGTGGTGTGTGTGTGTGTGTGCACATGGAAGGACTTGAAGGGCACAATGAACTGTCTCAAAACACTGTCAAAGCAGGAAAATCCCATGAGGCACCACAACACACAAGCACTGGTGGCAAACAGGAAGGCCTTTAATTCCAAGGCCTAAAGGGAGGTGAAGCTTTGCAAGTAGCCCCCAGGACAGAATTGCACTGTGCAGAGTGTGGGAAAGAGCAGACAGCCCCAACAGGAAGCCAGGGCTGGTAAGGCAGGTCTGGGGAACCCATCCAGACAAAGATTCCCACCTGCAGACTGGAAGCACACTGGGCAAAACTCCCACCATGGCAAGCTGTGGGAAAGGAAGCAAGTCCTTGTAGATGTGCCAGCCCAAGCTGTGGGAACAGCATCTACCCCCCTGGATACCCGGGGCTTGGGCTGTATAAAAGTGATAGCCCAGAAGCACAACTTGGGGACCCTCCACCGAGCAGAGCAGGGTGAAGAAGGACCGGCGGGAGCCTCAGGGATCTCCATGGTGTGATACATTTACTTCATCTCTGTCTCTCTCTCACTGGCTTCCCACCACCCCCTTCTTCTCTCTCTCTTTCTGCTTCTTTCTGTCTCTCTCTCCCTCCTATTTACTGTTAAATCAAAGCTGGACTGCTGACTTTGGCACATGGTCTCCTTTGCAGCTGAATTTGGGAAGAGGTGTCTTTTAATAATGGGAACCTGAGAGTATCCATGAGGTTTTACAGTGTGGGCATGGCCACTGGATTCCATGAGGTTCCACAGAGTCACAGGGTCCATTTGGCTTCGTAAGGCTCTTTAGTGTGATAATGGACCCTTGATTCCATGGGTTTGCAAAATGTCTCAGGACTCCTTTGGTTCTAGGAGGCCCCACATATCACAGTGGCCCCTTGGTTCCATGAGATTCCACAATGTCCCAGGAATCCTTTGGTTCCATGAGGCCCCGCATGTCACAAAGGCCCCTTGACTCCATCAGGTTCCACAGTGTCACAATGGTCACTTAGGCTCAATAATGCCCTCCAGTGTAAGAATGTCTCCTTGATTCCCTGAGGTTCCACAGTGTCAATATGGGCCCTTGATTTCTTGAGGTCCACAGTGTCCCAGGGTCCCTTTGTCTCCATAAGGCTCTTCAGTGTCACAGTGGCCCTCTGATTCCATGAGGTTCTGAAAAATCTCAGGGTTCCTTTCGTTCCATGAGGCCCTGCAGTGTCACAGGCCTAGTAATTCCATGTGGTTCCACATTGTCCCAGGCTTCCTTTGGTTCCATTGGCCCTGCAGTGTCACAGTGGCCTTTGAGTCCCTGAGGTTCCTCAGTGTCACAATGGCCCCTGATTCTATGAGGGCCCGAAATGTCTCAGGGCTCCCTTGGTTCCAAGAGGCCCTTCATGGCACAAGGAACCCTTGATTCCATGAGTTTCCACAGTCTCCCAGTGTTACTTTGGTTCCATGAGGCCTTGCAGTATCACAATGGCCTCTTAATTCCATGAGTTTTCACATTGTCACAATGCTCCCTTGATTCCATGAGATTCCACAGTGTCCCAGGGTTCCTTTGGCTCCAGAAGGCCCTGCAGTGTCACAATGGCCCCTTTACTCCAGGAGGTTCCACAATGTCCTTGCTGGAACACACAGGGCTGTAATGTTGTCACCCCTGCAGAGCTGCCTCCAGCTCTGGGCTCCAGCACAGGAAGGACATGGACCTGCTGGAGCGAGTCCAGAGGGGAGCAGCAAGAGGATCAGAGGGATGGAGCAGCTCTGCTGTGAGGAAAGGCTGAGAGAATTGGGATTGTTCAGGCTGGAGAAGAGAAGGCTTTGGGGTGACCTAATTGTGGCCTTCCAGTGCCTGAAGGGAGCCAACAAGAAAGATGGAGAGAGACTTTGGACAAGGGCCTGGAGTGACAGGACAAGGGGAATGGCTTCACACTGAGAAAGGGAAGGGTTAGATGGGATATTAGGAAGAATTTCTGCACTGTGGTGGTAGTGAGATCCTGGCACAGGTTGCTCAGAGAAGTTCTGGCTGCCCCATCTCTGGAAGTGTTCACGGCCAGGTTGGATGGGGCTCTGAGCTCTGAATCCAGTGGAAGGTGTCCCTGCCCATGGCAGGGGGTTGGACTGAGATGCTCTTTAAAGTCCCTTCCCACCCAAACCATTCCATGATTCTGTGACTGGTGGGGGATGTGGTGGTCGGAGCCGTCGGGCACAGAGACCCCAAAATGATGGAGTTTTCCATTCTGGGTGGACGAAGGAGGGGGCAGCAGAACTGACACTCTGGACTGCTGGTGGTCAGACTTTGTCCTCTTTGGGAGAGTGACTGATCTGGGTGTGAGTGTGGATGTGCTGGAGGGCAGGAAGGCTCTGCAGAGGGATCTGGACAGGCTGGATCAATAAGGCCAAGTCTCAGGGCCTGCTCTTGGGTCCCAACGACCCCCTGGAACGCTCCAGGCTGGGGGCAGAGGGGCTGGAGAGCTGCTCAGCAGGAAGGGACTTGGGGGTGCTGCTTGACAGGGGCTGGGTATAAGGCAGAGTGTGCCCAGGGGGGCAAGAAGGCCAAGGGCATTGTGGCCTTTGTGGAGAAGAGTGTGGCCAGCAGGAGCAGAGAACTGATTGCCCCTCTGTGCTGGGCACTGCTGAGGCCCCACCTGGAGTGCTGTGTCCAGTTCTGGGCCCTCAGTGCCAAAAGGCCCTTGAGGGGCTGGAGTGTGTCCAGAGAAGGGAACGGAGCTGGGGAAGGCTCTGGAAAACATGTCTGCTGAGGGACGGCTGAGGGAACTGGGCTGGTTGAGTCTGGAGAAGGGGAGGCTCAGGGGGGACCTCATTGCTCTCTACAATGACCTGAAAGGAGGTTTTAGTGGGGTGGGGGTTGGTCTCTTCTGCAAAGCCTTTAGTGACAGGAAGAGAGGAAACAGCCTTAAATTGCATCAGGCAAGGTTCATATTAGATATTCAAAAACCCTTTTTCCACTGAGAGAGTGCTCAGGCATTGGAACAAGTAGCCCAGGGAGGTGGTGGAGTCTCTGGAAGCATTCAGGTGGCATCTGGATGTAGAGCTTTGGGATGGGGTTTAGGGGTGATTCTGGTGGTGCTGGGTTGACAGTTGGACTAGAAGATCTGGAAGGTCTCTTCCAACCTTGATGATTCTGTGATTCTCTGACCTGTCATCCCTGTTTGCAGGTTTGTGCTCTAACAAGCCCCTGGGGAGGTTTTCTCTGTTGGGTCCACAGAGATTGTGTTGTGTGAGCTTTTTTCCTCTACGATCAAAACAAGGAATAATTAATGCTAAATCCAGCAGGTGGCTTTCAAGTAATAACTTGGTCCAGTTTGTCCAACTGTGTCCAAACAGGTGAGGAAAATCTGGAACTTTAGAAGGGTTAGTTTTTTACCTCATTAGCAGGATATCCAGGGGTGCACCAAGTGCCTTCCAGTGAGGAGCACAAGAGACCAGTAGACATTGACAACATTGTTCTAATGTTAATGTCATTGGAGCACAGAGTGAGATCACTTCTGAGTTATGATTCTTTAATTAGTGATTGAGAATAAAGAGAAAATCACATATTTCATGACACTTCAGGATTTATTTCCACACTCTTAACAAGAAGGTATTTTCCAGCTGGACTTTGAATAAGGTTCCATGGTATATTGCACATTTCTATCTCAAGTTAACAGTCTACTTCTTCCCAAAGAAATTCTCAGCAGCTAACACCCTTTCATCATCTTGCTCTTTCCCTGATGGCTTGAGCTTGTTGCTCCTTTGGGTAAATACCCATTTGACACAATGCACTGGGCAGCTTCTGCCAAGTGCCACTGAATCTCACTTCTTCCCTTGCCTTGAGGTAGTTGTGCTTTAAGAATCTGGCTGTTCAGATGCCCTGAAATGTCTCTAGTATTTCAATGGGAAGAAGCTTCAAGATGTGCTGTTTGGCACACATGAAAAATGACCTGCCCAGAGAGCCATGGAAATGTAGGTGCTGCTCAGTAATGCCCCTTGACTGGGACAGGCACTGCTGAGGATGTTTTCCTTCCCCTCTCTGATTCCATTCCCACTGTTTTTTACAGACTATTTGTGGGAAGATTTTGCACTGTACAGTTTGAGAAGTTAGTGCAGATGTGTGTTTGAAGGAATGTTCTTCTTCTGTATTCCCTGATCAAATTCAGTAAACTGATACCTGGCTTGAGCTTTTTTTCCCCCCATAGTACTATTTTTATTTATTTCTACAGAACAGCTTGAGAAAATGAAGGCACACTTAGCCCTAGGTTACTTGCTGCTGTAATCTCTTCACCTTTTTTCTTTTCCCTTCCCCCAAACTGATGGGTAACTGTGAAACCAAGGTCAGGAATGTGGTTGGAATTCCAGGCCCCAGTCTGGGGGAGGTGACACTTTCAGTCCCCAGGGGAAGAAGCCACTGCTTTGTTTATCAACAGGCAAAGGACAGCCCAGGATTTCTGGCTCTCCAAGCAGCAGCACTGGCAGGGAAGAGAGTTGCTGGCTTGGATGGAAGAGGGTTGATAGAAAAGTAGTGATGGCTCACAGGGGGAGAGGAAAAATGTATTATTTAGGGCTGTAAAGTGGGGGGGATGACAAGCTAACAAGGTAGTGGAAGCCACATGAACAGGAAAAGGAGGGCTTAGAGGAGACAGATCAGGACAGAAGGAGAGACCCTCATGTTTCAGCCCCTGAATATCAAATCTTAGGAGATCATGAAGGAAAGCAGAAATGAAGCTCACCTGTCCTTTGGTGAGTTTCCAGATGGATCAGCTCTCATATTTTAAGGAGGGTGTATTCCAGGGAACTTAACACAGAAAAGTGACCTCATCAAATGACACATGTATAGGGATTCCTTATGGGTGATTTTTATATGAGAGAACACATACACATGCAAAGATTTGAAAGCATTTTGGAATAAAAAATATTGAAAAAGAGCCAAATCTATAAATAGACACTTGGAGAGATACTCAGCACAAACAATATATTTGCATTTTCATGTTTTGCTCATGTGCACATGTAAATCAGTTTGTAGGACCTGTATTTTGAGTTCATATAGTCATACAGAGAACTATACATAAAGACATCATATTGAAGTTCTGATTTTATCCCAAAATCTATGTTTATCAAATTGTTACTTAAAGATGTTCTAATACAGTACCGTGCATTAGTACCTCTCATTTTAAAATGTGTTAAAAACAGATTTTTTTTTGTCCCTGATGTTTCTACAGAGTACTTGTATTTTACTCTTCATTTCAGAGCTCTTTAATCCAGTGTTCACAAGCCAATCTACATCTTGATGACAGAGTTCCCATTGAACAATATAGGCAACATAATGCTACTGGTAATTAAGTTTTTACTGCCTGCTTTTATACAGTGGTCTGAGTTGTAGTTTTGCTGTGGTGGTTCCGATTCCTAAACTTAACTGTATTTATACCATGTTTGTAGGCAGCAGGCCCAGTCTTCACATAAGGTTAAATACATAACACTGGAATCTCTCTGCTGTTAACAGACACAAACATGTCTATTGAACCTGTATACTTTGGAATTTGCTTCTGTTGCTCTATTTACTTGGTAAAATGCTTTGAAACAGATCTGGAGAGGGCATCTGTGTTTCCATTTGTGAGTGCTATTACTGCATTTTGAGGGTGTGCACTGATTTGTTTTGATCTAAAAGACTGCCATGTGCATCATGTTAGGGTTTCAGTCACCAAAGATTTTGTATCAGAGCAAAAGTTGAAGGTGAAAATCTATGCCCTTATGGCTGAGGATGAAAAAAGGATCAATCCAGAAGTGTGGTATACCCCTGAGACCGTAGGAAAATTGAATATTGATCCCTTTGAAATATCTGTGAAGGATCCAGACAAACCTATTAGAGTAAAACAATACCCAAACCCTCATGAAGGAAGAATCGGCCTTAAGCCTACTGTAGAGAGGCTGTTGGTACAGGGATTGCTAGAACCTTGCATGTCTCCCCATAACACGCCCATCCTACCTGTGAAAAAGCCTGATGGGATCTACCGACTGGTACAAGATCTGAGGGAGGTCAATAAACAAACAGTGACAAGGTTCCCAGTAGTCGCTAACCCTTACACCTTACTAAGCCAAATTTCCCCAGAACATCAATGGTACAGTGTGATAGATTTGAAAGACACTTTTTGGACCTGTCCCCTTAAGGTAGAGAGTAGAAATTACTTCGCCTTCGAGTGGGAAGACCCAGACACTCATAGAAAACAACAATGAGGTGGACAGTCTTGCCCCAGGGGTTTACAGAGTCTCCAAACTTGTTTGGGCAAGCCCTGGAACAGCTATTAGAGTCCTTTAAACCTTGTGAAGGAACAGTTTTGGTACAGTATGTTGATGATCTGCTAATAGCTGGAAAAGATGCTGAAACTGTGAGAGATGAGAGTATCAGACTCCTGAATTTCCTGGGTGAAAAGGGTCTGAAAGTGTCCAAGTCCAAACTACAATTTACAGAAGAGAAAGTAAAATATCTAGGGTATTGGTTAAGTAAGGGATGTAAAAGACTGGATCCTGATAAAGTGAAAGGAATACTGTCCTTGTCTATGCCCAAGAATAAAAGACAAATTAGGCAAATTCTAGGTCTCTTAGGATACTGCAGACAGTGGATAGAGAACTACAGTAACAAAGTAAAATTCTTGTATGAGAAGCTAGTTAAAGAAGGACTGGTGAAGTGGAGTGATGAGGACGAGAGCAGGCTAGAAAGATTAAAAGAAGATCTGATAAATGCCCCTGTCCTTAGTCTTCCAGACATTAGAAAACCTTTCTATTTGTTTGTAAATGTTGAAAATGGAAAGCTTATGGGGTCTTAACGCAGAAATGGGCTGAGCATAAAAAACCTGTGGGGTACTATTCTAAAATTCTAGATCCAGTTAGTAGAGGTTGGCCCACCTGTTTACAAGCGATAGTAGCTACTGCACTATCAGTGGAAGAGGCAATTAAAGTAACCTTTGGAGGAGAACTGAAGGTGTATACTCCACACGATATCCGAGGAGTATTGAAACAGA
Source organism: Manacus candei (assembly GCF_025592945.1). Taxonomy (NCBI): domain Eukaryota; kingdom Metazoa; phylum Chordata; class Aves; order Passeriformes; family Pipridae; genus Manacus; species Manacus candei. Next base: position 7,669,945 of record NW_026138093.1, on the reverse strand, counting down.
GGGCAGAAAAATGGTTAACTGATAGCTGGTTATTAAAGTATGAAAGTATTCTGCTTAATACTTCCAAATTAGAACTGGAAGTAACACACTTGCAAAACCCAGCTCAGTTTCTGTATGGTGAACCCCAAGGGAGTGTAGTACATGATTGCACACAGGTCATAAGCCTCCAAACTAAAATTAGAGAATATCTTGAAGAAGAAGAGTTAGATACAGGTGAAAAACTTTATATCAATGGTTCATCTAGAGTTGTAGATGGGAAGAGAAGATCTGGTTATGCCATAGTGGATGGAATTACCTTTCAAGTTAGGGAATCTGGATCCTTGAGTAATACATGGTCAGCCCAAGTGTGTGAGTTATATGCTCTATTAAGATCTCTGCAGCTGTTGAATGGAAAAACAGGGACCATATTTACAGATTAAGGAAAAAGGGACTTGTAACTCAAAGACCACCTCTAGATATATCCATTCACAAATTCTGGCCAGGTGACAAGGTGTTAATTAAAACATGGAAAGAGACCTCTTTAACTCCACGATGGGAGGGGCCTTTTGTTGTTCTTCTCCCCACAGATACTGCCGTGCCAACAGCTGAGCGAGGGTGGACCCAGGCGTCAAGGGGGAAAGGACCATAAAGGACTCTGAGTGGAAAGTAACATCAAACCCTGGAGATTTGCAGATGAGGATTAAAAGAGTACAGCCAACAGATGAACCCTGATGGAGATGTCGTAAGATCTAGCTTGTATACTTTCTTTCAGATACCCCAAGGACAAACTTTAAAGAAAGTAAACTTTGTTTCCTGGACCCTGGAGAGACTACCTGAACAGACCGGAGGCTCAGGACTGTGTAAGATAGTTGGAACTCAAAGTGTTTTACCTTTCTGTTGTGAGGTAGAAACGGACATACCAGAGGGACATAACCCACAGGGAATCCCCTGTATAAAGCACCCAGAGTCCACTCATTAGAGCTGGGTGGTGTGTAAATGCAAGAAGTGTGGTAAAAAGTGGCGCTGTGTATCAATAAGGGGACAATCCTATTGTATTAAGTGTAGGACGAGCTCTACAGAATCTATAAGAGAACAATTGGCAAACGCTGAAATAATAAAAGCATTCTGTGGTTGGGAGTGGTTAGTCCCAGAGACTTGGGAAATCTATGAAACCAATTGGAACAGGGCACTAATAGAATTGTGCTGAACCAGATTTTCCTGGAAATTGGCAAGACCAAATCGAAGGAGATATATTGAACTGTTAGGAGTAATGGACAGAATCCAAAATCTCAAAGTAGATGAGTCTCATCCTGAATCAGTGGAAGAAAATTAAGTAAACTGAGTCTATCCCCTGAAGATTATCACTGCTGCCGAGAAGAACCTGAGACCTCGTTGTTCCCTGCACAGGAACAGACAAAGGGAGGCAGAGAGATAGAACCTGTGGGGAAGGTTGACTCAAAGTAGTAACCACTGGAACTGAAGGGGAGAGACTAAAACAAAAATGGAACAGAATCTAGTGTTAATCATTATTGTAACAATATCAGCGAGTTCTCTGGGAAATGCCCACCAGCCCTTTGAATGGACCTTAACTGGGTCAAGAGATTCAGAGATTGTCCAGAAAGTAACAACAGCCATTGGTCCTAAGTTTAATGTGACGGTTTGCGATCTGTTAATGGCGAGTATACCTCAGGAATGTGGCAAGGGAGGTAGAAAACCCTCTATCACAGTAAATAAGGGAGCCACATACTGGTGTCCAACTTCTAATCCAGGGAAGTCATATTGCAATTATCCTGGGCATTACCACTGTGGATATTGGGGTTGTGAGACCATAGCCTCTGCCTGGAGACCCGAGAGACCAGACAGATACTTAGGAGTGCAATGGGGACCCCCACATTGTGAACCCCCTGCATTGGGAGGATTAGTAACCCCCTATGAGACATCAAATTGTGAATACTTGCAAGTGCAAGTCCTGAATCATGAAGACCGAGGGTGGTTGACTGGAAGGACGTGGGGAGTGAGACTGGACAGGCTTTCCGCAGACCCAGGTGCATATGTAACTATAAGGAAACAGCCATTAACTGTTTATTCTCAACTACTAGGACCTAATTTAGAGATAAAGAAATCTAGAGACAATAGTCGAGAGAAAGAGAGAGAAAAGGTAAATGGAGTCCCTGCTAATCCAGTGTCACAAGAATTTAAGGTTGCTCAAATTCCTCCCAAGGGGAAGAAAGGGTTTAAAAAGGAAAGGGTATCACAAGGAGGAGCTGAATCGTTGTTAAACATGGTGGAAGTATCTTATAAGGCCATAAATTACACTGACCCTGACATGACTGAGTCTTGTTGGCTATGCTATGATGTGAGACCTCCCTTCTGTGAGGGGGTAGGATTAAACCTTACTTTTAACTTAAGCACAGAGGATAACCCAAGCCAATGTAGGTGGGGAGAGAGGGAAATAGGTCTCACAGTGTCACAAGTCAGTGGGCAGGGGACGTGTATTGGAAACGTTCCCCCAGGTAGCAATGAATTATGTGGTACCAAAATAAATAAACTGAAAGGAGAAAGGAATAAATGGGCTATACCTCATCAGGGTGGGGGGTGGATATGTTCAAAACCTGGTTTAGTCCCGTGTGTGTCTGCATCTGCATTTGAAAAGAGTAATGAGTTCTGTATTCAGATAACTGTGCTGCCTCATACGTTACATCATTCTGAGGAATCTCTTTTAGAGTTTTGGGAAGTGAATAAGCATAGAATCCAAAAACGAGAACCAATAAGTGTAACGACTGCTATGATTTTGGGGTTGGGAGCCACAGGTGCTGGAGTTGCAACCCTAGTACAACATGGTCATGGATTGACTACCCTGAGGGCAGCAGTAGATGAGGATTTGGACAGAATCGAAAAATCGATTTCGTATTTAGAAACTTCTCTTAATTCTCTTTCAGAAGTAGTCTTGCAAAATAGATGAGGGTTGGACTTGCTGTTTCTGCAGCAAGGAGGTTTATGTGTGGCCCTAGGAGAAGAGTGTTGCTTCTATGCAAACCACTCAGGAATCATTAAGGAATCTATGACCAAACTGCGCGAAGGGATATTACAAAGAAAGAGAGAAAAGGAAACTCCACTGAGCTGGCTGGATAACTGGCATAGTCAGTTCCCTTGGTTAACAACTTTGGTCTCAACCCTAGCAGGTCCTCTGATAATGTTATTCGCTTCACTAATTTTTGGACCATGCATTCTTAATAAAGTTATGAAATTTGTTAAGGGTAGAATTGAAACGGTGCAGTTAATGACAGTAAAACAACAATATGAAGACATGAGTGGGAAGTCTTCCAGTGAAGATCAAGCCTCTCTTTTAGAAGTAGCCAGAGAGGAAGTAATTGAATTTGACCAGCAAATTTACAAGGAAATTAGGAGGAGGGATTGTTATAAGTGACCTAAAGAAATTTGCTGTTCAAATGAGAGAAAGAGTTAATAAAACTATTATATTGTGTTAACTGCTTTGTTGGAATCACAAGTTAGAGTGTTATGCAATGCCTAACCACAAGTTCTGTAAGCTGCAAACTGATTAACCACAACGCAATGATGATTTAGCATATTGTACTTTGAAGCTGTTTGTTCTAAGCATATTAATGGGGAGCAAAATGGAGGGGTCGGCCACGAAGAGTCCGGATGATCAACCATCATCCTGATGGAAGTTTCCAGAACCACGGCCTAATAGAGACTAATGACTTTAAAATTATTGGTGGACACCCCCCAACAACGGAGATGGCCCGTGAGAGGAGGAACCAACCCAGAGCTGGCCCGCGAAGAGGGAACCAAGCAGGATGCAGCCCGTGAAATCTCCACCAATGGACTGATGACATGACTTTGGGGGGGAGGTGGAAAAGAAGGGTAAAATAAGTGCTGTTTCTGTTCCCCTTTGCGGACTGCGGCAGGAACAGGGGTTTCCTCTGGTCGCCCGGCCAGTTGTTTTTGCTTCTTTGTGGCACTAAAAAATCTTTTATACCTTGCAACCTAAATTTATAGCCTTGTTACCTGTCACAAGGAACAGTTGTTGGGGCAGCCTGGGCACTTCTTGGGCAGGAAGAGTTTTCTGTGCTGGCACCTTTTGTCTGGCAGGAATCTTCAGTTGGATTCAATTTTCCAGGAGGTGGGACCGGCCATTGCAGAGCAGGGCTGAAAAAAGGGAACAGCAGCTCTTTCCACCAGGAAAAAAAGTCTGGAAGCTTTGGTTTCAGTTTAAATTGGTAGGGCAGCCTGGGCACTTCTTGGGCAGCAAGAGTTTTCTGTACTGGCACCTTTTGTCTGGCAGGAATCTTCAGTTGGATTCAATTTCTTAGGAGCTGGGACTGGCCATTGCAGAGCAGGGCTGAAAAACGGGAACAGCAGCTCTTTCCCTAAGGAAAAAAGTTTGGAAGCTTTGGCTTCAGGTGTAGTTGGTAAGGCAACCTGGGCACTTTGTGGGCAGAGAGAGTTTTCTGTGGTAGCACCTTTTGTCTGGCAGGAATCTTAATTTGGAATAAAGTTTTCGGGAGGTGGGACCGGTCATTGCAGCACAGGCCTGAAAATAGGGAACAGCAGCTCTTTCCACAAGGAAAAAATGCCTGGAACCTTTGGCTTTGAGCTGTAGTTGGGGGGGAAGTCTGGGCACTTCTTTAGCAACAAACAACTTACTGTGATGGCACTTTTGTCTGGCAGAAATCTTCATTTGGAGTAAATTTTTCAGGAGGTGGGACAAGCCATTGAAGAGCAGGGTTTAAAAAAAACGGAACAGGAGCACTTTCCACCAGGAAAAAAAAGTCTGGAACCTTAGGGTATGAGGTGCAGTTCTTGGGGCAGCCCGGGCACTTCTTGTGCTGCAAAGAGCTTTCTGTGGTGGCACCTTTTGTCTGGCAGGAATGTTCATTTACAATAAATTTCCCAGGAGGTGGGACCGGCCATTGCAGCGCAGGGTTGAAAAAAGGGAACAGCAGCTCTTTCTACCAGGAAAAAATGTCTTGAACCTTTGGCTTTAAGGTGCAGTTGTTTAGGAAGCCTGGGCATTTCTTGGGCAGCAAAGAGCTTTCTGTGGTGGCAAATTTTGTCTGGCAGGAAAATTCATTTACATTCAATATTCCAAGATGAGGGACCGGCCATTGCAGCGCAGGGCAGAAAAAAGGGAACAGCAGCTCTCTTCACCAGGAAAAAAAGTCTGGAAACTTTGGCTTCAGGTGTAGTTGGGGTAGCCAGGGACCTTCTTTGCCAGCAAGAGCTTTCTGTGGTGGCACCTTTTGTCTGGCAGGAATCTTCGTTTGAAGTAAATTTTTCAGGAGGTGGGACCAGCCATTGCAGAGCAGGGCGGAAAAAAGGGTACAGCACGTCTTTCAACCTGGAAAAAATGTCTGGATCCTTTGGCTTTGAGGTGCAGTTGGTGGGGCAGCCTGGGCACTTCTTGGGAAGGAAGACCTTTCAGTGCTGGCACCTTTTGTCTGGCAGGAATCTTCATTTGGATTGAATTTTCCAGGAGGTGGGACCGGTCAATGCAGAGCAGGGCTGAAAAAGGGAACAGCAGCTCTTTCCACCAGGAAAAAAAGTCTGGATCCTTTGGCTTCAGGTGTAGTTGGTGGGTAGCCTGGGCACTTCATGGACAGGAAGACCTTTCTGTGCTGGACCTTTTGTCTGGCAGGAATCTTCAGCTGGATTCAATTATTCAAACTGTGGGACTGGCCATTGCAGAGCAGGGCTGAAAAAAGGGAACAGCAGCTCTTTCCACCAGGAAAAAAAGTCTGGAAGTTTTGGCTTTGAGGTGCAGTTGCTGGGGCAGCCTGGGCACTTCTTGGGAAGCAAGACCTTTCTGTGGTGGTTCCTTTTGTGTGGCAGGAATCTTCATTTACATTAAATTTTCCAGGAGGTGGGACAGGCCATTGTAGCGCAGGGCTGAAAAAAGGGAACAGCAGCTCTTTCCACCAGGAAAAGAAGTCTGGATCCTTTGGCTTCAGGAGTAGCTGTTGGGCCAGCCTGGGCAATTCTTGGGCAGCAAAGAGATTTCTGTGGTGGCACCTTTTGTCTGGCAGGAATCTTCATTTGGAGTAAATTTTTCAGAAGGTGGAACTACCCAGTGCAGCGCAGGGCTGAAAAAAAGGGAACAGTAGCTCTTTTCACCAGGAAAAAAAGTCTGGAAGCTTTGGCTTCAGGTGTAGTTTTTTTGGGCAGTCTGGGCACTTTTTGGGCAGGAAAAGTTTTCTGTGGTGGCACCTTTTGTCTGGCAGGAATCTTCAGCTGGATTCAATTTTTTAAAAGGTGGGACCGGCCATTGCAGTGCAGGGCTGAAAAAAGGGAACAGCAGCTCTTTCCCTAAGGAAAAAAAGTCTGGATCCTTTGGCTTTAGATGTAGTTGGTGGGCAGCCTGGGCACATCTTGGGGAGCAACACCTCTCTCTGGTGGCACCTTTTGTCTGGCAGGAATCTTCAGTTGGATTCAATTTTCCAGGAGGTGGGACCGGCCATTGCAGCGCAGGGCTGAAAAATGGGAACAGCAGCTCTTTCCCTAAGGAAAAAAGTCTGGATCCTTTGGATTTGAGGTGCAGTTGTTGGGGCAGCCTGGGCACTTCTTGGGCAGCAGGAGTTTTCTGTGGTGGCACCTTTTGTCTGGCAGGAATCTTCAGCTGGATTCAGTTTTCCAGGAGGTGGGACCGGTCATTGCAGAGAAGGGCTGAAAAAAGGGAACAGCAGCTCTTTCCACCAGGAAAAAAATCTGGAAGCTTTGGTTTTGAGGAGTAGTTTGTCGGGCAGCCTGGGCACTTCTTGGGCAGCAAAGAGATTTCTGTGGTGGCACCTTTTGTCTGGCAGGAATCTTCATTTGGAGTAAATTTTTCAGGAGGTGGAACAACCCATTGCAGCGCAGGGCTGAAAAAAGGGAACAGTAGCTCTTTTCACCAGGAAAAAAAGTCTGGAAGCTTTGGCTTCAGGTGCAGTTTTTTGGGCAGTCTGGGCACTTTTTGGGCAGGAAAAGTTTTCTGTGGTGGCACCTTTTGTCTGGCAGGAATCTTCATTTATATTGAATTCTCCAGGAGGTCGGACGGGCCATTGCAGCACAGGGCTGAAAAAAGGGAACAGCAGCTCTTTCCACCAGGAAAAAAAGTCTGGATCCTTTGGCTTCAGATGTAGTTGGTGGGCAGCCTGGGCACATCTTAGGGAGCAACACCTCTCTCTGGTGGCATCTTTTGTCTGGCAGGAATCTTCATTTGGATTCAATTTTCCAGGAGGTGGGACTGGTCATTGCAGCGCAGAGCTGAAAAAAGGGAACAGCAGCTCTTTCCATCAGGAAAAAAGTCTGGATCCTTTGGATTTGAAGTGCAGTTGTTGGGGCATCCTGGGCACTTCTTTGGCAGGATGACCTTTCTGTGCTGGCACCTTTTGTCTGGCAGGAATCTTCATTTGGACTAAATTTTTCAGGAGGTGGAACAACCCATTGCAGCACAGGGCTGAAAAAAGGGAACAGTACCTCTTTTCACCAGGAAAAAAAGTCTGGAAGCTTTGGCTTCAGGTGCAGTTTTTTGGGCAGTCTGGGCACTTGTTGGGCAGGAAAAGTTTTCTGTGGTGGCACCTTTTGTCTGGCAGGAATCTTCATTTATATTGGATTCTCCAGGAGGTCGGACGGGCCATTGCAGCGCAGGGCTGAAAAAAGGGAACAGCAGCTCTTTCCACCAGGAAAAAAGGCTGGATCCTTTGGATTTGAGGTGCAGTTGTTGGGGCAGCCTGGGCACTTCTTGGGCAGGATGACCTTTCTGGGCTGGCACCTTTTGTCTGGCAGGAATCTTCGTTTGAAGTAAATTTTTCAGGAGGTGGGACCGGCCATTGCAGAGTAGGCCTGAAAATAGGGAACAGCAGCTCTTTCCACAAGGAAAAAATGCCTGGAACCTTTGGCTTTGAGCTGTAGTTGGGGGGGAAGTCTGGGCACTTCTTTAGCAACAAAGAACTTACTGTGATGGCACTTTTGTCTGGCAGAAATCTTCATTTGGAGTAAATTTTTCAGGAGGTGGGACAAGCCATTGAAGAGCAGGGTTTAAAAAAAACGGAACAGGAGCACTTTCCACCAGGAAAAAAAAGTCTGGAACCTTAGGGTATGAGGTGCAGTTCTTGGGGCAGCCCGGGCACTTCTTGTGCTGCAAAGAGCTTTCTGTGGTGGCACCTTTTGTCTGGCAGGAATGTTCATTTACAATAAATTTCCCAGGAGGTGGGACCGGCCATTGCAGCGCAGGGTTGAAAAAAGGGAACAGCAGCTCTTTCTACCAGGAAAAAATGTCTTGAACCTTTGGCTTTAAGGTGCAGTTGTTTAGGAAGCCTGGGCATTTCTTGGGCAGCAAAGAGCTTTCTGTGGTGGCAAATTTTGTCTGGCAGGAAAATTCATTTACATTCAATATTCCAAGATGAGGGACCGGCCATTGCAGCGCAGGGCAGAAAAAAGGGAACAGCAGCTCTCTTCACCAGGAAAAAAAGTCTGGAAACTTTGGCTTCAGGTGTAGTTGGGGTAGCCAGGGACCTTCTTTGCCAGCAAGAGCTTTCTGTGGTGGCACCTTTTGTCTGGCAGGAATCTTCGTTTGAAGTAAATTTTTCAGGAGGTGGGACCAGCCATTGCAGAGCAGGGCGGAAAAAAGGGTACAGCACGTCTTTCAACCTGGAAAAAATGTCTGGATCCTTTGGCTTTGAGGTGCAGTTGGTGGGGCAGCCTGGGCACTTCTTGGGAAGGAAGACCTTTCAGTGCTGGCACCTTTTGTCTGGCAGGAATCTTCATTTGGATTGAATTTTCCAGGAGGTGGGACCGGTCAATGCAGAGCAGGGCTGAAAAAGGGAACAGCAGCTCTTTCCACCAGGAAAAAAAGTCTGGATCCTTTGGCTTCAGGTGTAGTTGGTGGGTAGCCTGGGCACTTCATGGACAGGAAGACCTTTCTGTGCTGGACCTTTTGTCTGGCAGGAATCTTCAGCTGGATTCAATTATTCAAACTGTGGGACTGGCCATTGCAGAGCAGGGCTGAAAAAAGGGAACAGCAGCTCTTTCCACCAGGAAAAAAAGTCTGGAAGTTTTGGCTTTGAGGTGCAGTTGCTGGGGCAGCCTGGGCACTTCTTGGGAAGCAAGACCTTTCTGTGGTGGTTCCTTTTGTGTGGCAGGAATCTTCATTTACATTAAATTTTCCAGGAGGTGGGACAGGCCATTGTAGCGCAGGGCTGAAAAAAGGGAACAGCAGCTCTTTCCACCAGGAAAAGAAGTCTGGATCCTTTGGCTTCAGGAGTAGCTGTTGGGCCAGCCTGGGCAATTCTTGGGCAGAAAGAGTTTTCTGTGCTGGCACCTTTTGTCTGGCAGGAATCTTCATTTGGAGTAAATTTTTCAGAAGGTGGAACTACCCAGTGCAGCGCAGGGCTGAAAAAAAGGGAACAGTAGCTCTTTTCACCAGGAAAAAAAGTCTGGAAGCTTTGGCTTCAGGTGTAGTTTTTTTGGGCAGTCTGGGCACTTTTTGGGCAGGAAAAGTTTTCTGTGGTGGCACCTTTTGTCTGGCAGGAATCTTCAGCTGGATTCAATTTTTTAAAAGGTGGGACCGGCCATTGCAGTGCAGGGCTGAAAAAAGGGAACAGCAGCTCTTTCCCTAAAGAAAAAAAGTCTGGATCCTTTGGCTTTAGATGTAGTTGGTGGGCAGCCTGGGCACATCTTGGGGAGCAACACCTCTCTCTGGTGGCACCTTTTGTCTGGCAGGAATCTTCAGTTGGATTCAATTTTCCAGGAGGTGGGACCGGCCATTGCAGCGCAGGGCTGAAAAATGGGAACAGCAGCTCTTTCCCTAAGGAAAAAAGTCTGGATCCTTTGGATTTGAGGTGCAGTTGTTGGGGCAGCCTGGGCACTTCTTGGGCAGCAGGAGTTTTCTGTGGTGGCACCTTTTGTCTGGCAGGAATCTTCAGCTGGATTCAGTTTTCCAGGAGGTGGGACCGGTCATTGCAGAGAAGGGCTGAAAAAAGGGAACAGCAGCTCTTTCCACCAGGAAAAAAATCTGGAAGCTTTGGTTTTGAGGAGTAGTTTGTCGGGCAGCCTGGGCACTTCTTGGGCAGCAAAGAGATTTCTGTGGTGGCACCTTTTGTCTGGCAGGAATCTTCATTTATATTGAATTCTCCAGGAGGTCGGACGGGCCATTGCAGCACAGGGCTGAAAAAAGGGAACAGCAGCTCTTTCCACCAGGAAAAAAAGTCTGGATCCTTTGGCTTCAGATGTAGTTGGTGGGCAGCCTGGGCACATCTTAGGGAGCAACACCTGTCTCTGGTGGCATCTTTTGTCTGGCAGGAATCTTCATTTGGATTTAATTTTCCAGGAGGTGGGACTGGTCATTGCAGCGCAGAGCTGAAAAAAGGGAACAGCAGCTCTTTCCATCAGGAAAAAAGTCTGGATCCTTTGGATTTGAAGTGCAGTTGTTGGGGCATCCTGGGCACTTCTTTGGCAGGATGACCTTTCTGTGCTGGCACCTTTTGTCTGGCAGGAATCTTCATTTGGACTAAATTTTTCAGGAGGTGGAACAACCCATTGCAGCACAGGGCTGAAAAAAGTGAACAGTAGCTCTTTTCACCAGGAAAAAAAGTCTGGAAGCTTTGGCTTCAGGTGCAGTTTTTTGGGCAGTCTGGGCACTTGTTGGGCAGGAAAAGTTTTCTGTGGTGGCACCTTTTGTCTGGCAGGAATCTTCATTTATATTGGATTCTCCAGGAGGTCGGACGGGCCATTGCAGCGCAGGGCTGAAAAAAGGGAACAGCAGCTCTTTCCACCAGGAAAAAAGGCTGGATCCTTTGGATTTGAGGTGCAGTTGTTGGGGCAGCCTGGGCACTTCTTGGGCAGGATGACCTTTCTGGGCTGGTACCTTTTGTCTGGCAGGAATCTTCGTTTGAAGTAAATTTTTCAGGAGGTGGGACCGGCCATTGCAGCGCAGGGCTGAAAAAAGGGAACAGCAGCCCTTTCCACCAGGAAAAAAGTCTGGATCCTTTGGCTTCAGGAGTAGCTGTTGGGGCAGCCTGGGCACTTCTTGGGCAGCAGGAGTTTTCTGTGGTGGCACCTTTTGTCTGGCAGGAATCTTCAGTTGGGTTAAATTTTTCAGGAGGTGGGACCGGCCATTGCAGAGTAGGCCTGAAAAAAGGGAACAGCAGCTCATTCCACCAGGAAAAACATCTGGAAGATTTGGCTTCAGGTGTACTTTTTTGGGCAGTCTGGGCAATTTTTGGGCAGGAAAAGTTTTCTGTGCTGGCACCTTTTGTCTGGCAGGAATCTTCGTTTGAAGTAAATTTTTCAGGAGGTGGGACCGGCCATTGCAGCGCAGGGCTGAAAAAAGGGAACAGCAGCTCTTTCCACCAGGAAAAAAAGTCTGGATCCTTTGGCTTCAGATGTAGTTGGTGGGCAGCCTGGGCACATCTTAGGGAGCAACACCTCTCTCTGGTGGCACCTTTTGTCTGGCAGGAATCTTCATTTATATTCAATTTTCCAGGAGGTGGGACTGGTCATTGCAGCGCAGAGCTGAAAAAAGGGAACAGCAGCTCTTTCCATCAGGAAAAAAGTCTGGATCCTTTGGATTTGAAGTGCAGTTGTTGGGGCATCCTGGGCACTTCTTTGGCAGGATGACCTTTCTGTGCTGGCACCTTTTGTCTGGCAGGAATCTTCGTTTGAAGTAAATTTTTCAGGAGGTGGGACCGGCCATTGCAGAGCAGGGCTGAAAAAAGGGAACAGCAGCTCTTTCCTCCAGGAAAAAAAGTCTGGAAGCTTTGGCTTCAGGTGCAGTTGTTGCGGCAGCCTGGGCACTTCTTGGGCAGGATGAACTTTCTGTGGTGGCCCCTTTTTTCTGGCAGGAATCTTCATTTGGATTCAATTTTCCAGGAGGTGGGACCGGCCATTGCAGCACAGGGCTGAAAAAAAGGGAACAGCAGCTCTTTCCCTAAGGAAAAAAAGTCTGGATCCTTTGGCTTCAGATGTAGTTGTTGGGCAGCCTGGGCACATCTTGGGGAGCAACACCTCTCTCTGGTGGCACCTTTTGTCTGGCAGGAATCTTCATTTATATTCAATTTTCCAGGAGGTGGGACCGGTCATTGCAGAGTAGGGCTGAAAAAAGGGAACAGCAGCTCTTTCCACCAGGAAAAAAGGCTGGATCCTTTGGCTTTGAGGTGCAATTGGGGGGGGCAGCCTGGGCACTTCTTGGGCAGGAAGAGTTTTCTGTGGTGGCACCTTTTGTCTGGCAGGAATCTTCAGTTGGATTCAGTTTTCCAGGAGGTTGGACCGGCCATTGCAGCGCAGGGCTGAAAAAAGGGAACAGCAGCACTTTCCATCAGGAAAAAAAGGCTGGATCCTTTGGCTTACGGAGAAGCTGTTGGGGTAGCCTGGGCACTTCTTGGGCAGGAAGAGTTTCCTGTGGTGGCACCTTTTCTCTGGCAGGAATCTTCATTTTGAGTAAATTTTTCAGGAGGTGGGACCGGCCATTGCAGAGAAGGCTGAAAAAAGAGAACAGCAGCTCTTTCCACCAGGAAAAAAAGGCTAGATCCTTTGGCTTCAGGAGTAGCTGTTGGGGCAGCCTGGGCACTTCTTGGGCAGCAGGAGTTTTCTGTGGTGGCATCTTTTGTCTGGCAGGAATCTTCATTTGGAGTAAATTTTTCAGGAGATGGGACCGGCCATTGCAGAGTAGGCCTGAAAAAAGGGAACAGCAGCTCATTCCACCAGGAAAAAAATCTGGAAGCTTTGGTTTTGAGGAGTAGTTTGTCAGGCAGCCTGGCCACTTCTTGGGCAGCAAAGAGATTTCTGTGGTGGCACCTTTTGTCTGGCAGGAATCTTCATTTGGACTAAATGAAGCGCAGGGCTGAAAAAAGGGAACAGCAGCTCTTTCCATCAGGAAAAAAAGTCTGGAAGCTTTGGTTTCAGGAGCAGTTGTGGCAGCAGCCTGGGCACTTCTTGGGCAGGAAGAGTTTTCTGTGGTGGCACCTTTTGTCTGGCAGGAATCTTCGTTTGAAGTAAATTTTTCAGGAGGTGGGACTTGCCATTGCAGCACAGGGCTGAAAAAAGGGAACAGCAGCTCTTTCACCCAGGGGAAAAAAGTCTGGATCTTTTGGCGTCAGGTGCAGTTCTTGGGGCAGCCTGGGCACTTCTTGGGGAACAAGAACTTTCTGTGGTGGCACCTTTTGTCTGGCAGGAATCTTCATTTGGATTCAATTTTCCAGGAGGTGGGACCGGCCATTGCAGCGCAGGGCTGAAAAAAGGGAACAGCAGCTCTTTTCACCAGGAAAAAAGTCTGGAAGCTTTGGCTTCAGGTGCAGTTGTTGCGGCAGCCTGGGCACTTCTTGGGCAGGAAGAACCTTCTGTGGTGGCACCTTTTGTCTGGCAGGAATCTTCATTTATATTCAATTTTCCAGGAGGTGGGACTGGACATTGCAACGCAGAGCTGAAAAAAGGGAACAGCAGCTCTTTCCATCAGGAAAAAAGTCTGGATCCTTTGGATTTGAAGTGCAGTTGTTGGGGCATCCTGGGCACTTCTTGGGCAGGATGACCTTTCTGTGCTGGCACCTTTTGTCTGGCAGGAATCTTCGTTTGAAGTAAATTTTTCAGGAGGTGGGACCGGCCATTGCAGCGCAGAGCTGAAAAAAGGGAACAGCAGCTCTTTCCATCAGGAAAAAAAGTCTGGATCCTTTGGCTTCAGATGTAGTTGGTGGGCAACCTGGGCACATCTTAGGGAGCAACACCTCTCTCTGGTGGCACCTTTTGTCTGGCAGGAATCTTCATTTATATTCAATTTTCCAGGAGGTGGGACTGGTCATTGCAGCGCAGAGCTGAAAAAAGGGAACAGCAGCTCTTTCCACCAGGAAAAAAAGTCTGGATCCTTTGGCTTCAGGAGTAGCTGTTGGGGCAGCCTGGGCACTTCTTGGACAGCATAAGTTTTCTGTGGTGGCACCTTTTGTCTTGCAGGAATCTTCATTTGGAGTAAATTTTTCAGGAGATGGGACCGGCCATTGCAGAGTAGGCCTGAAAAAAGGGAACAGCAGCTCATTCCACCAGGAAAAAAACCTGGAAGCTTTGGTTTTGAGGAGTAGTTTGTCGGGCAGACTGGGCACTTCTTGGGCAGCAAAGAGATTTCTGTGGTGGCACCTTTGTCTGGAAGAATCTTCATTTGGACTAAATTTTTCAGGAGGTGGAACAACCCATTGCAGCGCAGGGCTGAAAAAAGGGAACAGTAGCTCTTTTCACCAGGAAAAAAAGTCTGGAAGCTTTGGCTTCAGGTGTAGTTTTTTGGGCAGTCTGGGCACTTTTTGGGCAGGAAAAGTTTTCTGTGCTGGCACCTTTTGTCTGGCAGGAATCTTCATTTATATTGGATTCTCCAGGAGGTCGGACGGGCCAATGCAGCGCAGGGCTGAAAAAAGGGAACAGCAGCTCTTTCCACCAGGAAAAAAGTTTGGAATCTTTGGTTTCAGGAGCAGTTGTGGCAGCAGCCTGGGAACTTCTTGGGCAGGAAGAGTTTTCTGTGGTGGCACCTTTTGTCTGGAAGAATCTTCATTTGGATTCAATTTTCCAGGAGGTGGGACCAGCCATTGCAGCGCAGGGCTGAAAAATGGGAACAGCAGCTCTTTCCACCAGGAAAAAAAGTCTGGATCCTTTGGCTTCAGATGTAGTTGGTGGGCAGCCTGGGCACATCTTGGGGAGCAACATCTCTCGCTGGTGGCACCTTTTGTCTGGCAGGAATCTTCATTTATATTCAATTTTCGAGGAGGTGGGACTGCTCATTGTAGCGCAGAGCTGAAAAAAGGGAACAGCAGCTCTTTCCACCAGGAAAAAAGTCTGGATCCTTTGGATTTGAAGTGCAGTTGTTGGGGCATCCTGGGCACTTCTTGGGCAGGATGACCTTTCTGTGCTGGCACCTTTTGTCTGGCAGGAATCTTCGTTTGAAGTAAATTTTTCAGGAGGTGGGACCGGCCATTGCAGCGCAGAGCTGAAAAAAGGGAACAGCAGCTCTTTCCATCAGGAAAAAAGGCTGGAGGATTTGGCCTCAGGTGTAGCTGGTGGGGCAGCCTGGGCACTTCTTGAGCACCAAGACCTTTCTGTGGTGGCACCTTTTGTCTGGCAGGAATCTTCACTAGGATTCAATTTTCCAGGAGGTGGGACCGGCCATTGCAGCGCAGAGCTGAAAAATGGGAACAGCAGCCCTTTCCACCAGGAAAAAAGGCTGGATCCTTTGGCTTTGAGGTGCAGTTGGGGGGGGCAGCCTGGGCACTTCTTGGGCAGGAAAAGTTTTCTGTGCTGGCACCTTTTGTCTGGCAGGAATCTTCGTTTGAAGTAAATTTTTCAGGAGGTGGGACCGGCCATTGCAGAGCAGGGCTGAAAAAAGGGAACAGCAGCTCTTTCCACCAGTAAAAAAAGGCTGGATCCTTTGGCTTTGAGGTGCAGTTCTTAGTGCAGCCTGGGCACTTCCTGGGTAGAAGGAGTTTTCTGTGGTGGCACCTTTTGTCTGGCAGGAATCTTCAGTTGGATTCAGTTTTCCAGGAGGTGGGACCGGCCATTGCAGAGAAGGGTTGAAAAAAGGGAACAGCAGCTCTTTCCACCAGGAAAAAAAGGTCTGAAATCTTTGGCTTCAGATGCAGTTCTTGGGGCAGCCTGGGCACTTCTTGGGTAGGAATAGTTTTCTGTGGTGACGCCTTTTGTCTGGCAGGAATCTTCATTTGGAGTAGTTTTCCAGGAGGTGCAACAGGCCATTGCAGCACAGGCCTTTAAAAAGGGAACAGCAGCTCTTTCCCCCCTGGAAAAAAGTCTGGATCCTTTGGCTTTGAGGTGCACTGCGTTGGAAAGACTGTCCACCTCGGGCAGCAAAGAGCTTTCTGTGGTTGCACATTTTGTCTGGCAGGAATCTTCATTTGGATTCAATTTTGAGAGTCAATCTTGCCATTGCAGCGCAGGGCTGAAAAAAAAGGGAAATAGCAGCCCTTTCCCCCAGGAAAGAAAGTCTGGATTCTTTGGCTTTAGGTGCAGTTGTTGGGGCAGCCTGGGCACTTCTTGGCAGCAAGAGATTCCTGTGGTGGCACCTTTTGTCTCTGAGGTGTTTGTTCCCTGTTTTCAAGTCCCTTATCGCATCAATCACAGACCAATGGGATTGCTCACAGGGCATGATGAAGGAACACAGCAGCAGTGTGGAAAGAGGAGGTAGAAAAATACATTCCTGTATCTAATTGCCTTCTTCAGTTAGAGAAATTGCTAATCTTGTGACATTATTTGTACTGGACCCTTCTAAGGATGTACTTTTGCCCACACCCTTTGCTCCAGATGTGCCAGCTACACCAAATGAAACCAGAGAGAATCTCAGCGAAGCCACAAATCAGCTCTTATGGCACTTGGCACTCTATGGGGTTTGGCACTGGAGCTCAATCTCTCTGGGATGGCTGGTCCAGAACAGTTCATTTAATGAATGGTGCTGTTGCTGAACTTCCCTGGGCACATTGCAATTGGCTACTGAGGCTGAAAGGTTTCCTCGAAGGATTTTTATCTTTTGAAACTACAGGCTGAATTTTAGGGATAAACTCCAGTATTCTGAAAGTGGAAAGTTGATCAAACAGAAAAGACTGTTTCTTCTACAACAGATTTGAAATAGTCCACTTGTAAAAATCACAAAGCTTGAAGTCTACTCAGCAGAGCTGATTCCTCATCTGCACTGATCATCAGCAACTGACCTCTCTCCTATTTCAGGGTCTCATCTGTGTACACTGGATTAAGGCCTCCTAACTTCTTAAGAAAAGTAGTGTTCTAAGCTCACAGTTCTGGCAAGGTTTCCTTAGTAGATGGGTTGAAAAGCAAAACTTTGTTGCCATGACTAACGAATGCAGAGCCCAAGGTGGTTTGTGGTGCTAGCTTTGCTCCACTCTCTAATAACTTCTGTCCAGATCAGTGCTGGCAACAAGAATTCCAGGTTAACGCTTGTTTCATTTTTCAGGCTTTGCATTTCAAGAATGGGGAGTTGTTATTGGAAACTCTGCCATGGCTGTCAGTAACAGCCTTGGAAAACAGTTTTTCTTATTTCTGAGGGAGAAGTTTCCAACCCAGCTTTGGAGTATGCAAATAGTTGAATGACTTGTTGTACAATTGGAAATAAAAGTCAATACATTTGCTCTGATTAATGTCTTAAGTTATATTTGGCTAAAGAGTTCTTTTCTTGTTACCTTCTTTAAAAAATAGGACCCATAAACAGAAAGGTGATCTCCTAAAGTGTTGCAACCTTTTAAGTCCACTTGTTGCCACACAACAATAGCATGCCAATATCACATCCAAAGATACAGAATCCAAAGATATACACAAATATAGACCCATACATATCTATGTATGCATATCTATCTACCTATACATATCTATACATATCTATACAAATACACACAAGAAAGTTTGGGGTTCCTGATGAGAGTTCTACACGGGTAATGAACAGAGGACTGGTTTGATGAGTCATACAACTGTGGGGACCATGAATGTATGTTCTGAGCTTTACTTTATTGTCCCGGTTTGTAACTGCCTGCCTTCCCTTTGGGGGGAACACAGGCCTCTATTTTGCACGCTCTGTTTTGTTTCACTTGGCAGTGTAGACTAGGGGCAGAAGAATTTTTGAAGCCAAACAGCTCGATCCAGATTCAGTTCCTTTAGTGGTGCCTAAAACTCAGGAGCTGGACTCCACGGTGCCGGTGGGACCCACCCAACTCAGCACATTCCATGATTCCATCAAGTCCATCTGTCAGCCCAGCACTGCCCCAGCAACCCCCAAACCACTAAAGCGTGTCAGCCATGGCCAGATGCAGGCGCCTCTGAAACACCTGCCGGGGTGCTGGCTCCGCCTGGGCAACCCATTGCAGTGCCCGAGCCCCCCCGAAAAACACAGCGAGAAACCTTTCTCCAGGAGCTGACCTGAAGCTCCCCTGCCTCAGCCTCGGGCCACGTCCCCCGCTCCTCCCAGCGCAGGCTCCTTTCCAGCAGCCCCCTCGGCAGAAGGCGGCTCAGGGCTCCCCTCTGCCCCCCCGGCCGGCTCCGCTCCGGCCCCGCTCCCGCCACGGCCCCGCTCGGCTCTGCACGGGGAAGGAACGCGCCCAGCCCCGGCCCGACACCCCCGGGGGCCGCGCACCGGGGAACTGTCCCCGGGGCTCACTGCCCGGGGGTCCCTCCTCGGGGGTGACTTACCGGGGCTCCCTGTCCGGGGGTCACTTGCCAGGGGTTGTTCACCGCGGGTCATTCACCGGGGTCGCTCCCCAGGGGTCACTTACCGGGGCTTCTCCCCCGCGAGTCGCTCACCGGGTGTCACTTACTGGGCGTCGCTCACCGGGGGTCGCTCACCCGGGGCCGCGCACGGGGGGTCCCTCCCCCGGGGCCGCGCACCGGGGGCCACTCGCCGGGGGTCTTGTGGCCGCTGCCCGGGGTCTCTGCCCGGGGGCCGCTCAGCGGCAGCGCTCCCGCTCCCGGCCCCGCCCCGCCCGCTCCCACCCAAACCCCACCAACCGCCCCTCTCGGCCCCGCCCCCGCCCCGCCCAATCCCCGCCTCGCCCCGCCCACTCCGCCGCCTCCCATTGGCTGCGCACGTTCGGCCCTGGAGCGAGGAGCGCGCGGGGAGCGTTGCCTGGAAACCGGCCAGGGAATCCCGGGAATCCTCGAGGCGCCGGCGCTGCCCCCCCACTCCTGGAGCAGCGGCCGGGCCCGCCCGGGGAGCGGGCACTCAGCGCCCGGCTGCGGCCGCCAAAACGGGCAGGGAAGCAGGCGCGCGGGAGGCGGGCTCCGGGCCCCGGGCAGCGAGGAGCCCTAAAAAGAACAAAAGTGTTGGAAGAGAGGGAACTCATCGCACCGTCACAGAACAGGCTGAGGTGGAAGGGACCCACGAGGAGCGTCGAGTCCGAGCCTTTGCCCGGCACAGCACCGACCCCAAGAGTCACACCGTGTGCCTGAACTCTGCCAGATCACAGTCCAGCATCAGCTTCATGTGCCGTGAGGCCCCACGTGTGTGTTTGCTCCCCGTGTCTAGTGGGAGAGATGACACTCCCTTAGAGTGGAATAAAGATTATCCTAGACTGGAACTGGCAGCTGTGATAAACTGTATCCCGAGAGCATTTAACTGGTAGCAGTTTTCCCTGGGCTCTAGCTTGCTATTTATTATAGTTATTTGCAGACAGGAAAGGGGAGAGAATTAAAAAATCTCTTTCTCCTTGCCCCCTCCACAACAAGTTGGAGGACATGTGGGTGTTGAAACAGAGCTTAACAAACAGTCCAGCCTTGAGAGAGTGGGGAGAGCACAGGGGGGCTCAGTTTAACCGTTTGTCTGGTTTTCTTCCTTTCTAAGGAGGATTTATTTTTCTTAGGTGGGAAATTGCCAAAAATAGACAGCAAAATCAGACTGCAGTTCAGAGATCACACTCTCATCTCCGTGGAACCAGATCAAGAGAATGCTGTGGGTACAGTGAAGCCACCCCTGTACATTTGGGGTGGGCTGGGGAGTGCATGTGAGGCATGTGAGTTGTTGCTCTCCTGTGCAAAAGGTCTGTAAGGGTCATGCAGTTACACTGAGCTGGATCCTGCATCCCATTAGGGTTTGTTAGGATACTGTGGGGTTGTTTGTTGAGTGATGTGGTACATTCCAACCTTATGTAGCAGTTCGTTTGGATACATGTCCGGAATAAAGCCAAGTGCTAGAAATACTCAAACACACAAAATATCTTTTATTACAGTGAGAATAATAATAATAATAATAATAAACTTAGCAAGAGGAATTAAAAACTAAAAAAAAAGGATACAAAATAACTACCTTATCGGGTGGCATTAAAACAAATACTACGAACAGCCTTTAATACAGTATTAACTAGTGAAAAGGGATACCAAAAAAGGATCTTAACACAATATTATGGATAACACGATATTGGTTAGTAAAAAGGGAAACTAAAGGAAAAATACCATAAACATAAAAGGGGAATTAAAGGAACACTAAAAGGATATTAAAAAGTTTGTTCTCTCAGTTGCTTCCTGTCAATAAACTGTGCTTACCCACACAGACAGGCCAGGGCTGCCAGGATCTGCAGCAGCTGGTCGGTGCCCGTGCTTAGCGGGCGTCCCCATGGAACAACACAGTCTCCATGGCAGGATGAGGATCGCTCACCCCAGCAGTCCTGACACCCCATTTTATCAGCTCTACATTACACCACGTAGGGCCAGTACCCAGTATAAGGTGATGCCTGAGTGGCAGCCAAACCCCACCTGTTCATCACCTGATAGCAACAGTCTGTGCATGCCCTGCTGTAGGGCAAGGGGCGAGTGACCCCTGCCCACAGAATCTTCCTCCCATCATCATCTTTCTCACCCCTATGTATGACCTCTACCATTGTGTTTCAAGGGTAGATGTATCTATCTTGCAATATGTAGCAAAACCAAGGAAGAACTCAGCTCTGATAATAGGGGATATCAGGCTGACTTGCTAAAAAGCACAATGGACCTTACAATTAGCTTGTGCCATGAAGTTCCATTGTGCCATACTCTGGCTGGTTTCACATCCTAATATGATTCCTTTCTCAAGCCTCTATGCTCCATTGATCATCTAATTCAAAAGTACTCCCCTTACATTTGTTTAAATATAAAATGAACCAAGGACAATTTTTGAGAGCTTTGCATTTAGATTTCATTAGTCTGAAGCAGTAAAATAAATGGTCTTGTGTGTATTTGTCTGTATAGAATCATGGACTGGTTTGGGTTGGAAGGGACCTTAAAGGTCTTCTCATTCCACCCCCTGCCATGGGCAGGGACACCCTCCACTAGAGCAGGTTGATCCAAGCTGTCCTTGGACACTTGCAGGGATCCAGGGGCAGCCACAGCTTCTCTGGGAATTCCATCCCTGCCCGCCCCCACCCTCCCAGGGAAGGATTTCTTCCCAGTCTCCCATCTAACCCTGCCCTCTTTCAGTCTAAAAACCATTGCCCCTTGTCCTGTGCCTCCAGGCCCATATCAAAAGTCCCTCTCCCTCCTTTTTATAAGCCCCCTTCCCTGGTGGGGTGTCTTCAGCTCCTCCCAGGACCTGTGTGTGTCTGTATCTATCTTGTATCTGTCTATATTTATAGACAGGATATATTTTAATACATTTATATCCATATATTTCTACTTAAATATTTATACATTGTAAATATTAATGCACACAATTATATTAACTTTGTGTCCAGACCTACCCCTTCCCCTCTGTAACATTTTTGGGGGATTTATTCCTTGGGATTTCCATGATCTCAGTTACAGTGGAGCAGATCTTTCCCACCTGGATCTTTGCTACATCAACTTCAAGGTGGCCAATCTGAGCTGCTGCAACCTGGCCCGTGCCAACCTGTGCTGTGCCAGCCTGGAGAGGGCTGACCTGTTAAGCTGAAGCCTGTGTTTGTACATTTCTATGGCCCAGAAAAGGTCCAGCTGTGGTTTGTCCAACCCTGAGAAGGGCCCACAAGGGCTGCACTGAGTCTGTGACCATCTCAGCCCCAAATCCCCTTGTCCTCCTCCAGTTCACACAGCTCTGAGGCAGCACCAGTGTGCAGCTGCTGTGTTTCTGACTGGTTTTCCTCACAGAACTCCTTTCTGTGTGTGTTCCAGGTGCCAGCCTGAAAGGAGTGGCCATGGAGGGCAGTCAGATGACAGGAATGAACCTCCGAGTTGCAACGCTGAGAAACGCCAAACTAAAGAACTGAAACCTCAGGGGAGCAACGTTGGCAGGAACTCATTTGGAAGTGAGTTGGGATTCATTTTCCATCCTATTCCTTTCTCTCCTGTAGTCAGCTGGTAACTGGGTGGAGTGCTGGCTTTTGGCTGACCTCTCCAGCTTCAGACTCCAATGGAGTTCAGGTAAATGGACTTCCAGTAAAGCTTTGAACAGAGTTCTGGGTGCATTCCATTGACACTTCTTTTTCTTTTCCCCTTCCGAATTGTGACCTATCAGGTTGTGACCTCCAGGAAGCCAGTTTGAGGGGCTCTGATGTGAAAGGAGCCATCTTTGAAGAGATGCTGACCCCCCTGCACATGTCCCAGAGCTTCAGATAGGGAAGAGAAGACGTCAAAGAGGAAGGAATCCAAACATTTGTTGTGACTTTCTTCACCTCCTCCCCTTCCTGAGTTAGAAGGAATGGCTATTAGACAACTTCCATTTGCAGTAGTGCCTAAGCAGACTCTTTTTGATCACTTTTGGGGAGGGAATTTTGTTTCAGAGGTGGAAAGAGAGAGTTTCTCCCTTTGTGAAGAGAGTGAGGAAGTGGGCTGGTTGTGAAACCAGAAAGTGGGGCTGGTGTGGGGGGGAGGGTTCAAGACTTTCATTGTTTAGCATTGCCTGACTTTGGAATGCATCTTCATTTCTAAAGCACAATATATGCAATTCTATTTGTTAAGTCTGTAGCTGCAATATGAATAGAAAATGTTATTGCTGTATAGTAGCAAAGAAAGTGGAGGTTTCCAGGTAGACAAGTGTATTTACAGTCAGTGTCTTCATTCCTGCAGGGTGTTAATGCCAGGGGTGGTCACACAGTGCCCACGGGATGTGTTCAGGTCTCTGCTGGGGTGGAAACAGTGGGGACCTGTCCTCAGAGGTCCTAAATTGCTGTGGAGTAGTTGGAGTGTAGGTTTAGAGCAGCTTTATCCCCTCAAATGTGCAGAGGAAGCTGCTGCCCCTGCAGGGACCTGCCCAGAGCCCGGATTGAGTTCCCCCTGGAAGATCCCTGGGCAGAAATGGGATGTCTCAGTCAATACTCTCCAAAGGAGTGTGAAATTGCACTCTCAATGCCAGCTGGGAAGAAAAATTCCCCTGCTTCCACATGTCCTGAGCACTCCAGACTGGAGTTCCTGTAACTTTTTCCTTCTTTGTTGGGAATTCAATGGACAGAGTAAAACACAGAAGTGTCCCCAAAGCAGAGAGAAGCTCTGAGGCCACAGCACCTGCTCCCCCCTCTTCTCATCCCTGCAGTAGATGAAGAAATGGCCCTCAATGTTTCCCCTCAGTGTACTCTGCAAATCCTCCTTGAAAGCATGGGCATAATCCCATTTGCCAGCCAAATCCACTTTGTGTTGCTTAAAGTGGCTGTAAAAGCATCTTGCCTGGGGCCAAGTGCCCCTTCCACACTTGCTTTACCTGTGGAAAAAAGCAGGGAAAGCTGTTTTTTGTGTGGGCACCCTTCACATCTCAGTGTTTGTGATCTTGGGAATCCTCTTGGACCCGGAACAATGGCAGATTATCTGTTGTCATGGGATTTGTACCTGGAGATTGTTTTGGTCTGTGTTTAAGTCTTCCTTGAAAATACAACTGATAGAAAACAATGTAAAAAAAAAAAGGAAAAAAAAAAAAAGACAAAAAGGCCATACGAAGAAAAAAAGGGAGGAAAAAGAGAAAGAGGAGAAAAAAGAGAAAAAAAGACAGAAAAAAACATGAAAAAAATGAGACAAATAATAGAAAAAGAAAGAAAAAAGAGAAAAAAAGAAAAAGAGAAAGAAAAAAGGGGGAAAAAGGAAGCAGAAAGAAAAACGGAAAGGAAAATAGAAAGAGAAAAGAGAAGGAAAAAAAAGACAGAAAAACAATAAAACCAAAAAAGTATTATCCTCACTCCACTCACGTGCAAATGGCCGCTATGATCCGCCGCAAGGACTACAACTCCCGTGCTGCCCAGCGGAGGCGTGGCCGCGCGCTGATTGGCTGCGGCGGTCCTCCTTGAATGCGGTGCGCGCGCAGAGCGCCGTGCAGACTTCCGGGAATCGGTGATGGCGGCGGGTCCTGCCTTTGTCTGTGAGAGCTGGCGGGGGGTGCGGGAGAGCGGGGTCTGGGGATCCCCTCGGGGGCTGCGGGGAGCGCGGCTGGGGGGGGAAAGGCTGGAGGGCTCGGGAGGGTTCGGCGGGGGGAGGTTCGGAGGTTCCCGAGGGTCAGAGCGCAGGGCCTTGGAACCGTCTCGGGGGCCGCGGGGCCCGGGGGGCCTCCCAAGAACCCGGATGTTCGATTCGATTGCCGAGAAAATCCCTCGGAAAAAAAAATCAGAACCACCCAACGAAAAAAAGAACCCTGAAAAAAGGAAAAGTGAGAAAAAGGTGAAGGAAAAACTGCAAGGGTCAGGATGATTTTATTGCTTTGGTTCGGTTTTTCCTTGGTCTCCTCCTTCTCAGATTCTTTGCTCCCTTCCTTTACAGAAAGCTCTTCTGCTGTTCTGTGGTTTTGGGGTCCGTTAGGGGCTTTTAGGAGTCCCTAAGGAGGTTTTTGAGGGTCTCTGAGGGGGTTTGGTTTCCTGGGGGGACTTAGGGGGAGGTTGAAGGTCCCTGAAGAGGTTTGGGAATCCCTGAGGGAGTTTTGGAGTCTCTAAGGGAATTCAGAGGTCCTGGGGGGCTTGCAGGGGGTGTCTTTGAAGGAGTTTTCTGGGTTTCTAGAGGGATTTCAGAAGTCCCAGACGGTTTTGAGGGTCCCTGAGGGGGTTTTTGGGGTCCCTGAAAGGGCCTGGGGGGTCCCAAGTGGGTTTTGCAGGTTACTGAGAGGGTTTAGGGGGTCCTGGAGGGGGATGAGGTCTCTGAGGGGATTTGTACGGTCTTTAAGGAGGTTTTGATGGGTCCAGAGGTGGATTTCTGAGGGGATTTCAGGGGTTTTGAGAGGATTTTATGGGGTCTCTGTGTCGGCAAACCAACCCCAGGGAAAGGGGATCTCAATTCCCCCCCCGAACCCCAGAGACCCCCAAAACTCAGCAGACAGAGACCCCACAGGGAGGGGGGCCCGGGGGTCCCCTAAAGCCCAGCAGTGGGGTTCAGGGGATCTCGCAGCCCTCAGGGGAGGGGTCCTGGGGGTGCCCCCCAAAATGCAGGGGGGACATGTAGCAGACCCGAGTAAGGGGATCCCAGTGCCCCCAGTATCGCCCAGTGACCTCCCAGTGACCCTCAGTATGGCCCAGTAACCCCCTCAGTGACCAGCCAGTGTGTCCCAGTGACCTCCCACTGCCCCCCAGGATGACCCAGTGATCCTCCAGTGAGCACCCAGTAACCCCCAGTATGACCCAGTAACCTCCCAGTGCCCCTCGCTGTGTCCTGGTAATCCCCCAGTAACTTCCCAGTCCCTCCCAGTGCACCCTGGTTCCCCCCAGTGTGTCCCAGTATCCCCCAGTAATCCCCCAGTGTCCCCCAAAGCCCCCCAACTGTCCCCAACATGTCCCCAGATGTCCTTGGCCTTTCTGTGAGGGGGGGAGGAGTGTTTTTGGTCAGAGGGTCCAGGGGGGGCTCCTGGAGTGAGATGGAGGGTTGGGGACATCAGGGATGGGGTTTGGGGACAGTGGAATTGGGGATGCCAAGGGGGGAACTGGGGACACCGAAAGGGTCTTGGGGACACGAGGGGGATCTCAGGACTCACCTGCTCTTGGTGCAGGCCCTCCTCTCCCCTTCTAGGCCCCATTAACCCCCTCAAATGTCCCCCAACTCCCCTTTTTTTCCTTTAATCTCCTTCCCCCCAGATACTTTTGACCCCCCAATGCCCCCAAGACCCTTTTAACTCCCCCAAATTCACACAAAGCCCCTCAAAACCCCCCAAATCCCCATCCAACCCCCCCCCCCCAGATCCCCCCAAATCTCCCCAAGTCCCCCCCTCAAATCCCTTCCAACCCCCCCAAAGAGGGATCACCCAGCACCCTGGGACAGGAACACAGTGGGCTGTACTGGGGGCACTGGGCTGTACTGGGGGCACTGGGGGGGGCTCAGGTGTCCCAGGACAAGGTGGCCCAGCTCCAGGAGAGATCTGGGGAGCAGTGAGGAAGTACTGGTCTGCACTGGTCTGTCCTGGTCTGTGCTGATCTGACCTGGTTTGTACCCCCAATCCCCAAAGCCCCTCCCCAGCTCCCCCAGGACCCTCCCATACCCCAAAGCCCCCCAGGCCCCCCCAGGCCCCTGACTTGGTCCTGCTGCCCCTTGAGCATCTGCAGCTGCTGCAGAACCAGGCATTTCATCAGCAAATGTGCAGGTGACCCCAAGCTGGGGGTGTGTTGATGTGCTGGAAGGCAGGAGGGCTCTGCAGAGGGACCTGGCCCAGCTGGATCCATGGGCTGATTGCAAGGGGATGAGGTTCCAGCAGGCCAAGGGCCGGGTCCTGCCCTTTGGCCACAAGAAGCCCCGTCAGCCCCCCGGGCTGGGGCCAGAGTGTCTGGAGAGCAGGCAGGCAGGAAGGGAGCTGGGAGTGGGGATGGACAGGAAGCTGAAGAGGAGGCAGAGTGTGGCCAGGTGGCCAAGAGGGCCAATGGATGGTGTCCTGTGTGAGGAAGAGTGTGTCAGCAGGAGCAGGGAAGTGACTGTTGGGCTGGAGTGAGCGCTGGTGAGGCCACCCCTGGAGTGCTGTGTCCACCTCTGGGCCCCTGAGTTGAGGAAGGCCCTGGAGGGGCTGGAGCAGGAGCAGAGAAGAGCAGCGAGGCTGGGGAAGGGAGTGGAGCACAAGTGGTGTGAGGAGAGGCTGAGGGAGCTGGGGGTGTTGAGGCTGGAGAAGAGGAGGCTCAGGGGAGACCTCCTGACTGTCTGCAAGTCCCTGCCAGGAGGTTGGAGCCAGGTGGGAGTGGGGCTCTTGTTCCAGGAACTTCCCAGGGCTGGGTCTTCAGCCGGGGGTGTTGGTACCAGGCACTGCTGGGGCCGAGCAGAGCACGAGGCCTCTTGCAGACCCCTGGAGCAGCCTCCCACTTGCCAACCGTGCCCTGGTGGGGTGATATTGTCCTCTCCCTACAGCACACTCCCCCCGACATCTTCAGGGGACCCTTTTGTGTCTATTCCTGGTTGCTGATTGATGCTGGGAACCTGAGGGAGCCTCTGCAATCCCATCCATGGGGCAGAGTCTCTTGTGCAGAGCTTGACTCAGTGCAGACTTTGCAGGGAAATCTGTGCTGGCAGCCCAAATATGTCACCACCTCCCCGCCCTCCCCCCAGAATATTTGGGACAAGTTCCCCCCTCCTGGGCACCCATGGGATGGGGGGTGATTGTTCTCCTGCTGTTGCTGTTGCTGCTCCGCCCCTGTCCCTGCCCTTCCTGCTGCTGTCGGGTGAGCGGAGCGGCCACGATGGGAAAGGGGCGACAGAAGGGAAAAGAGAGGGTGGGACCCCCAAAGGGAGCGTGAGGAGCGGTGGATCACCCCCAAAGGGAGCTGGGGGGAGCCGGGGTTTGCGGGGTGGGTGGGAAAGGGGTCTACAGGGAGGGAGAGGGGGCTAATCTTCATATTTTGGAGTATTTTTCATCTGAATTTCAGCTTTGTGTGGTTTGGGGGGATGAGGATCTTCTTACTATTTCTGAGGGATTTTTTTGCCTGTGTCTGGGTGGTTTGTGCTTTTCTGGGCTGAATCTTGGTGTTTTGGAGGTTTTTATGGACACAGGATGCCCGGTGAGTTCTAGAGATGGACTTGGGCAGGAGGAACCCCCAAGCCAACGAGCTCAGCCCTTGTTTTCCCCCATCAGGATTTGTCCTTCCCAAAGCTTGGGCGGATGGAGGAGGAGGCTGCGAGGAAGAGGAAGATGCCTTGGGCCCCCCAGGCAGGTGAGGAGGAAGTCAGTGTCCCTTTGGGCGGGTGTTGTGCTGGCTCTGTCAGCCCAGCATGGCCCCGGCTGCAGGACAAACCCGCTGGCGCCGCCGTCCTGCCGGGGCCGGAGTTGGGGGGATGTCCTTGGCCTTCCCTGTGGGCCGGAGGCAAATCCCCTGCCTGTCCTTCTTGCTTCCTGCCCCAGGCCCCGAGCTGAGGACGGAGAGCGCGGAGGACAAATCCCCCCGTGAGACCCTGGTGGGAGAGGCCGTTTTGAAGGGCTCCCCGGCGCAGGAAGGCAGCGGGGAGGAAAAGGGCCGGAGATCCCCCCGCAGGAGGGACTCCAAAGCCATCCCAGGGTGCTCTGAGGAGGAAAGAGCCAGCCTGTGCCGGGAAGGCGGCCAGAGCTTGAGGGGGAGCTCTGACCTGGTGGTCCCTGAGCAGCCTCCCAGCAGGGAGAAGCCCTTCAGGTGCTTGGAATGTGGGAACAGTTTTGGAAAGAGCTCCCACCTCTTCACCCACCAGCACATCCACACTGGGGAACAGCCCTACCCGTGTAGGGAGTGTGGGAAGAGTTTCAGGGACAGCTCCACCCTCCGCATCCACCGGCGCATCCACACTGGAGAACGGCCCTACAAGTGCTTGGAATGTGGGAAGAGGTTTATGACCAGCTCCAGTCTCCTCCTGCACCAGCGGACACACACGGATGAGAGGCCCTTCCGCTGCACCGACTGCGGGAAGGGCTTTAACCGGAACTTCACCCTCGTCAGACACCGGCGCATCCACACCGGGGAGAGGCCCTACAAGTGTGGGGAGTGTGGGAAGAGCTTCACCCACAGCTCTCACTTGACCAGACACCAACAGACCCACCAGTAAGGGAAGCCTACCAGTGCCCTGACTGCGGGAAGAGCTTCAGCCACTGCTTCCACCCCAAATGAAACCCCTGATGCTGAGGCAACCCCTGGAATCCAGTGACTGTCACTCCATCCCTTTCCACCACAAAGGGCCAGTCCCCTTTCACAGGGGCAGGTTCTTCCAACAGAACTCTTCCTGGGGTTGTGTGGAGATTCCTGCCTTGGCTGGGGACCCCCCAGGGTCACTGCTGGAGGCTGAGAGCAGAGATCTCCCCACCAGCGTTGGTCTGGGGGAGTTCCATCCATCTCTAATTAAGAATTACTCATTTTGTGGCAGCTTGAGTAGATTTACTTCAACAATTGCTTTAGTGTAGAGCACTGTCCTATCTTATGCTGTATTCCTGGTAGTTTTAGTGTTTGTATTGTGCAGGAAATAATTCTGATGAAGATGTTTTGTGTGATCATTTGTAATTCTAAATAAATTCATTTCTATCAATAGATCTGATTTGCCATCATTAAAACCTGGGGGACCAAAGTGATTCAGTCACACCTCTGTAATTCCTCTAGACTAAAACTGTTGGCATGATCCAAGGCTGAGATTGGATCCAGCACCCCACAGTATGTTGGGAGCTCAGGGAGGCCACCTCCCTTTCCCAACCCCTTTGTGCCCAAAGACCCCCATGAGACCATTTGACCCACGAGACCACCTCCCCTTTTCCACCCTTTCCCTGTTCTTCCCATTTTTCCATTGTCCCCTTAATCCTCATTTTCCCCTCAAAACAGTTTTGGGCTCCCAACCCCCACTTTTTGCCCCCTCTCCTATGGGTGCTGAAGGAGAAAATGAGGCTGCACACACAGAGTTCCATTTCAGGACTTGTCCGCCCATCTTTCCAGCATCCCCCTTTCATTGGGGTTCCTTTGGAAACAGCGCCTGGGCTTTGTCTTTTAGTCCACTGGAATTCCCAGCATGGCCCCAAAGCAGCGCCCTGATCCCACACATTCCCCTCCCCTCACGTGCTGGCTGTGTTCAGCCACCAGAGAAAAACACAGGCTGCCATGCAGAGCGTTCCAAGTGGTTTCCCCTTTGGCAAACAGCACTCTCTGGATGGAAAACACCAGTCAGGGCCCAAACACAATTTTTTGATCCTAATTAACTGAATGCAGCTGTTGCTGCCTTAACTTGTTCCCACAGAAATTCTCAGGGTTCCTTTGCTTCCAGGAGGCCCCACATGTCCCAATGGCCCCTTGATTCCATGAGCTTCCACAGTTTCCAAAGCTTCCTTTACTTCCATGAGGCCCTGCAGTCCCAAAATGCCCTTTGGATTCTCAGATATTTCCCATTGTCCCAGGGTCCCTTGTGCTTCAGAAGGAGCTGCAGTGGGACAGTGGCCCCTTGGTTCCGTGAGCTCTGCAGTGTTCCAGGAATCCCTGGGTTCCAGGAGAGCCTGCAGTTCCACAAGGAGCACTTGAATGCAGGAGGTTCTGCCGGGTCACAGTGGCCCCTGGATTCTGGGAGGTTCAGAAATATCTCCGGGCTCCCTTGGTTCCAGGAGGACACAGATGTCCCCAGGAACCCTTGTTCCAGGAGGTTCGTGTCCCAGAATTCCTTTGATTTCATGAGGCCCTGGATTGTCCCAATGGCCTCCTGATTCCATCAGCCCCCTCAATGTCCCAATGGTCCTTGGTTCCATGAGGTTCCACCATGTCCTTGCTGGAACATGCTCTGGGATCTGGACAGGCTGCATCAAGAAGACCAAGTGTCAGGGCCTGCCCTTGGGTCCCAACAACCCCCTGGAACGCTCCAGGCTGGGGGCAGAGGGACTGGAGAGCTGCTGAGCAGGAAGGGACTTGGGGGTGCTGCTTGACAGGGGCTGGATATGAGGCAGAGTGTGCCCAGGGGGGCAAGAAGGCCAAGGGCATGGTGACCTTGGTGGAGAAGAGTGTGGCCAGCAGGAGCAGAGAACTGATTGCCCCTCTGTGCTGGGCACTGGGGAGGCCCCACCTGGAGTGCTGTGTCCAGTTCTGGCCCCTCAGTGCCAAAAGGCCCTTGAGGGGCTGGAGCGTGTCCAGAGAAGGGAACGGAGCTGGGGAAGGCTCTGGAAAACATGTCTGCTGAGGGACGGCTGAGGGAACTGGGCTTGTTGAGTGTGGAGAAGGGGAGGCTCAGGGGGGACCTCATTGCTCTCTGCAATGACCTGAGAGGAAGTTTTAGTGGGGTGGGGGTTGGTCTCTTCTGCAAAGCCTTTAGTGAAAGGTTGTGAGGGAATGGCCTTAAATTGCTTTGGGCAAGGTTCATATTAGTTATGAAAAAATCATTCTTCCACTGAGAGACTTTTGAGGCATTGGAACAAGTAGCCCGGGGAAGTGGTGGACTCTCTGGAAGTGTTCAGGTGTGTGGTGGGTTGACCTTGGCTGGACACCAGTTGCCCTCCCAGCCGCTCTATCACTCCCCTTTCCAGCAGGACAGGAGAGAGAGTAAGGTGGAAAAAAAAAAAAACAACTCGTGGGTTGAGATAAGGCAGTTTATTTAAAGCAAAAGACAGCAGGGTTTGTTCTCTGCTTCCCATGAGCAGCCATGGTCGGCCACTCCCCAGGAGCAGGGCTTGGGTCCGCGGGACGGTTCCTCAGCAGGCAGCCATCAGACAATGAATGCCCCCCTCCTGCTCCGGGCCTCAGCTTTTAGAGCTGAGCTGACCTCCCATGGGCTGCAATGTCCCTTGGGTCAGTTGGGCTCAGCTGGCCTACTTGGGTCCCCTGCCAGGCTCTTGCCCTCAGCTAAGGAAGGAATGTCCCAGTGTTGGTGCTGTGCTCAGCAGTGGCCAAAACACTGGGGTGTTCTCAACCCCCTTCCAGCTGCCAATGCCAAGCCCAGCCCTGGGAGGGCTGCTGTGGGGAACTGAACTGCAGCTCAGCCAGATCCTGGGGCCTCATGTTCTCCTTGTCCCTGCTCAGCAGCCTGGCAGGTGCCACCCCATGGTCCTGCCCTTGGCATTGCACATCCCACATCCCAGTGCCCCAGGAAGAACCCTGAGGAATGAGGCAGGGACAGGATCTGACTTGCCAGGAGCTGGGGGTCAGGGCTTGGCCTGTTAGATTAAGGGAACAAGTCAAGGTTTGTTCAGCATCAGAGCCACCTTTCCCTTGCTTGTCCATCCTTGTCATCACTGTCTGCAGTTTTCTGCTCTAACTGGAACCTGGGGACATGTTCTCAATTGTGTCCCTCAGTGAGACACATTAGCACTGCAAGAAACTTCAGTGTTTCAATCTCACTTTGACTTCTTGAAAAGTTGTTTGAACTTCCTCTCAGGGACTGAGTCTCATGTAAACAACATCAAAACCCCTGAGGATCATTAAATTCTTCCAGGCTGTTGCTATGCTGCTGAGCTGGGCCAGGCTCCTGGTACACAGGGAGCTCCTGGCAACCAAGAAGAGCTTCAAAGAGACAGCTCTGCTGGTGAGCAGCTCCTCTGCACAGCCCAGCAGGGCTGAGGGCACTGCCTGCAGCACCCAGGGCACAGGAGAGAAGGCAGAGAGATGAGAGGCAGCCTGGGTTGGGAGGTGACTGAGCTCTCACTACGGGAGAAACCTTCACAGGATTTGAAGGAAGAATTCTCTGGCTGTAGGAAAGTTCAACTTGCCTTCCTGGAGGCATCTCCTAATGCTACCACATCCCACAGCTTCCAGGACCTTTCAGCAGGACTCTCCCAGTTGCTGCAGTGCAGGGGAAGTGGCCATATGGCAGAGCAGGGCAGGAGCTGCAGGCAGCAAGGGCAGAGAGGAGAAGGGAGCAGGAGGTTCAAGGGATCCTGGGGTGGGAGGACAGGGCAGAGCTGCTCAGGGCAGGAACCTTGCCAGCCCTTTGCCACGGTCAGGCTGTGGCTGCAGAGCAGTGCAGGTGAGTTCCTGCAAGTGCCTCTCCCAGCTGCCAAATGGCAGCAGTGGCAGGAGCTGTCAGGATGGCTCTGCTGGATTTGCTGGGGTGCAGCAGGAGAAGCTGCTGCAGAGCAGGACTTGCTGCTGCCCCCTCAGAGGCCCAGGGCCAGAAGGTTCCCTGTGGCAGGGCTGGCTGTGGGGTGGGAAGGTGGGGGTGCAGCCAGGGGTACCCAGGGCTGTGGGGCAGAGCAGGGTCCTGCCCCCAGGGCTCTGTGTGCTGGGGCAGGGACTCTGCTGCCTGCCAGGGTCAGCTCTCAGCCCGGCCAAGGAGCTGCCACGGGGCTGGGGGAGAAGGGCTGTGGGGAAGGAACAACTCCTGGGAGGGCAGAGCAGGGCAGAGTCCTTCTGATCTCCAAAGTGGGCTGCAGGGATGAGGGCTGGTCACAGCTCCAGATCAAAGCAGGACATTTCCCAGAAGGTGTTTGCAAGAGGCACAGACAGACAGGACGTACCTTAAAGAGGATGAACCAGTTCTTTCAGTGTTATACTCTGGGTTGTCTGGGTGCTGACTGCAACAGGGAAATGAATCTCTGAGCACAGGAGGAGACACTGAAACATGAACTCTGTTAGATTAGAGGGCATTGAACCTGAGAGTATCAGACATCAAAACTGTCTTATAGACAGCATCAGTGTCACTTTTTCAGCCCTGGGCCCGGGGAAGCAGCTGCTGGCAGGGACAGCTCCAGGCAGCAGAGCCCTGGGCAGGGAGTGGGGGGCAAGAGCCCCCAAAGCCCTGGGGGAGGGGGCATTCAGGCAACTCTGGGGGCCCTTCCCTGCAGCTCTGCTGGGCACTGTGTGCTGGGCCATAGAAATGAGGATTCCTGAAATGGAAAAGAAACTTCCAGGTGTGATGGTAAAAATGGAAAACACAGGTACAATTATTCTAAGGACAGACTAAGCTTCTGCTCTGCAGCACCAGCTCTTCTGAGTCA
Organism: Manacus candei; assembly: GCF_025592945.1. Taxonomy (NCBI): domain Eukaryota; kingdom Metazoa; phylum Chordata; class Aves; order Passeriformes; family Pipridae; genus Manacus; species Manacus candei. The sequence continues at coordinate 7,636,755 of NW_026138093.1, read as the reverse complement.
TTTCAGTAGAGATGGAACTTTTGTATTCAAGGTCTGTTACATCTGACATTCCTTGTATGAGAGCTCTACCAAAAAAATTCCATGTCCCAGTACAGCAGAGCAAACCTGACTCCTTGGCAGTACATTTGGTGACATGTGACACATTGATTTCTTTTAGAAATGGAGTTGCTCTTTCACAGAGGTCTGTCTTAACCATTCGCTGTCCTTTCCTTTTTTGAACAGACCCTGTCCTAAGAAGCAGCAAATGCCCAACAGCAGCTCCCTCACCCAGTTCCTCCTCCTGGCATTCTCAGACAGGAGGGAGCTGCAGCTCCTGCACTTCTGGCTCTTCCTGGCCATCTCCCTGGCTGCCCTCCTGGCCAACGGCCTCATCCTCAGCGCCGTAGCCTGTGACCACCACCTGCACACCCCCATGGGCTTCTTCCTGCTCAACCTCTCCCTCACAGACCTGGGCTGCATCTGCACCACTGTCCCCAAAGCCATGCACAATTCCCTCTGGGACACCACAACCATCTCCTACAAGGGATGTGCTGCACAAGTCTTTTTACTTTTCTTTTTCATTTCAACAGAGTTTTCCCTCCTCACCATCATGTGCTACGACCGCTACGTTGCCATCTGCAAACCCCTGCACTACGGGACCCTCCTGGGCAGCAGAGCTTGTGCCCACATGGCAGCAGCTGCCTGGACCACTGGCTTTCTCAATGCTCTGCTGCACACAACCAATACATTTTCCCTGCCCCTGTGCCAGGGCAATGCCCTGGACCAGTTCTTCTGTGAAATCCCACACATCCTCAAGCTCTCCTGCTCACACTCTTACATCAGGGAACTCGGGCTTCTCTTGTTTTCCATCTCTTTAGTATTTGGTTGTTTCATTTTCATTGTTTTCTCCTATGTGCAGATCTTCAGGGCTGTGCTGAGGATCCCCTCTCAGCAGGGACAGCACAAAGCCTTTTCCACGTGCCTCCCTCACCTGGCTGTGCTCTCCCTGTTCATCAGCACTGGCACATTTGCCTACCTGAAGCCCCCCTCCATCTCCTCCCCATCCCTGGATCTGGTGGTGTCAGTTCTATACTCGGTGGTGCCTCCATCACTGAACCCCCTCATCTACAGCCTCAGGAACCAGGAGCTCAAGGATGCCCTGAGGAAAATGATGACTGGATGCTTTTCAGGAGCAATAAAGTGCCTGTTTTCTGGTGTGTAGCATTCAGAATGGGACTCCTTAATGACCCAACCTTCCTGCTCAGGTTTTTTGTGGAGGTCATCAGGTTCTTCTGGCAATAATTTTCTGTGCAATGTTATATTATTATGCATCTGCTTTCTAATTTAGTGTCTACACATTCAATTTGACCCGGACATGTATAAATGATGAATTGTGCTCTCTGACTATTTAAACAAAATAAAGGACCCTGCAGTGCCTTCTTTGTCCAAGACCCTTCTTCTCAGATGTTCCTAAAGGACAGCACACTGCAGGACAGGGTGTATTTGCAAACAGGATGGGGACAATAATCCCAGCCCAGCAGCACTGCCAGGGAGCAGCAGAGCTTGGTCTTTCCAGAGCTGCTCTCTTGCCACTTCCACACTGTCCTCCTGAGCCCCTTTCTCACTGTAAGGCCTGAGTGCTCTCTGAGCACAGTCCTGGGGGCTGGAAGTCCTTGGAGCACAGGCAGGGACAGGCCCTGGGAACTTGTGAAGCAGAGCTGGGCTCCCTTCCAGCACATCCAGGATGCTGTGGGAACTTCTGAGGCCACTGCATGGACTGGGTCACTTCTCCTGTGACCTTGCTCCAGGGCTGGAACTCTCCTGCAGTGTCCCCATGACACTCCTGCTCTCTGCTTTCCAGGTTTCATTTTTAGATCCAGTCTTCCCCTCCTGTTCCCAGGGACATCCTGTGAGTGCTTCAGAGCTGCCATCCTGGGGCAGCTCCTGCCCAGCGTGGGCAGGCACAAGGTCTCTCCACCTGCTCCTCTCACCTCCCCAGTGCCACTGTTTTCTGCAACCTCCTCATCCTTGCCCAGCACAGCCCTCCTGGCACAGTTGGACACAGCCCTTGTTCTACCCCCTCCTCAGGCACCTGCCCAACCCCCTCAGCTCCAGCCTGATGGCCAGAAACCTTCAGGGCAGGGAGGCACCAGGGAAAATGCTGAGGGAACCTTTCAGCTGCACTCAAATCCAATTGGAGGGGTTGGTCTGGAGGAAGAAATCCCTTCTCATTGTCCAGAACTACCAGGACAGCTTGTGTTGTGTCCTGGGCACTCCTCTCAAAATGTGGGATATAGAAAAGGTTTTGATATCAGTGATACTGAGAAGGCTGGGCAGTGTCACTGGGAGACCTCTCCCAAACCCTTGGAAAGGCCAGAGCCATCCCAGAGCTTCCTGGGGCCTTGGCAAAGGCAGACATGGAACCAGTCTGCAAGCAGGGCAGCAAGGAGGGTTGGCAGAGTTCCAGACTGCTCAGGCTCAGCAGGGAAGGGGATAGGGCAAGTCCTCCTGCAGCCATTCCAAGGCATGGGAAGGACAAGGCAGGGATTGCAGAACCCCTGTGGGAGGGAATAGAAGGGGATGTTGTGTGCCCAGACTTTATCAAGGCCCTTGACATGGTGTCCTGTGCTCTCCTTATGGCCAGACTGGTGAGAGCTGGACTGAAGCAGTGGAAGATGTGGTGGGTGGGAAGTTGGCTGAATGAAGAGGGTCAAATAAAATCCATGATACAAAGTCCTCTTGGCAACAACTTCCCGGTGAAATCCCTCAGTGACCAGCCCTTGAACACCACTAGAGAACATCTTTATTATCTCTCTGTACATTGGGACAAAATGTATTTTCATGTCTTTCGTGGATGATTCCAAATTTCAGGGAGCCCTTGAGCAACCTGTCCTGGTTTAAAGACACATATTGGGGTGGGAACTCCAATAAAATGAATTCATTCTTCTTTTATTCCCCACCAGTACAGGGAGACAAAGTACAAGGAAGTATAAATGAAAAAATAAGAGTTTACTGACAAGAAATATAGCAGCAAAACAAGCAATACCAACAAAACAGTTCAAAGCAACAGCAGAGAGAAAAATTGTCTCCTCTCTCTGCTCCTGCCCCAACTCTTTTTTGTAAACAGATAAAACCAGGGATCAACACATGCTTCCCTTCCCCCTTTTCTCCCTAAATCAACAAAGAACAAAAATTAAACCAGTGGAAAGAGGGGTAAAGCAAAATCTGGGAAACTCTCTGGTCTGAGATCAGTTGTGCTGCCCAAGAACACGCTGACTCCAGAGGTGTCCAAGCAGGGCAGAGCCGGCGACTCCGGTCCGTGCGGCGGCGGGGGGGAGGCAGCGGCTCTGCTTGATTCCATGGAGTTCTGGGCAGGCACAGTGGTCCCTTGGTTCTGAGATGTTTCAGAGTTCCTTCTGTTCCAAAGAGCTCCCACATGTCACAATGGTCCCTTGGTTCCATGAGATTCCACAGTGTCCCTGCATTCCTTTGGTTCCATGAGGCCCTGCAGTGTCACGGTGCCACTTGATTCCGTGACATTACAAAGAATCAGAATGGCCCCTTGATTTAAGGCCAACTGCACATGGGGCTGCCTTGGGAGGAGTGTGGGCACCCAGACAAGGGAGTTGTCACCTCCCTGGACTCAGCCCTGGGGTCATCATATCGGGACTGGTCTGTCTGTCTGTGAGGTTCCCCATTCTGGAGGAATGAGGAAGAACTGGAGAGAGTCTAGAGGAGATCTGACAGGATGGAGCTTTTCTCTGTATTGGAAATAGAATGAAATCTCCACAAAGAGTAGCACTGAAGGTTCAGACTGAAGGTGAGGAAAAAGAAATGTAACTCAACAGAGACCCTTGTGCTGCAAGAGGTCACCCAGAGGGAGTCAGGATCAGCCCATGGCTTTGTGTTCCAGGGAACAGCCAGAGCTGGTGCAGAGACATCAGGGAGGGTCTAGAAATGCTGCTGGGAGGGGGTGGGAAAGCAGGAGGGGTGTGTGCAGCCTGCAAGGCCAGAGCAGCAGCAGGGCCAGGGCAGGACAGCCTGCAGGAGAGATGGCCAAGGGCTCTGGCAGGGCTGCAAGGCCCAAAGGCACCCAGGCCTTTGTCCCCTTGCCTCTGGCAGCTGCCTCTGCCACTCAGGCCACCACAAGCAACTTGCCTGGCAGGTTCTGCACTTGGGTTCTGCCTCGCCCCTCCCTCAGGAGCCTGGCAGGGGTTGCCCAGTTTGGGCCTTTGTTGTTCCTCCCCCTGCCATCCCAGTGCCCCCCAAACAGCCCTGAGCCAGCCGGGAGGGACAGGATCTGCTGGGCCAGGGCCTGGGGCTCAGCCCTTGGCCTTTGTGCTCCACAAAACCAAGGCAGGCTTTGCTCAGCATTGCAGGGGCCTGCCCAGAGCCTTTGTCTGCCTGCACTCCTGGCCTCCAAGGAGCTGCTCCAAGGAGTCCCTGGGGAGGCTTTGGCAGTGCCTGCCCTCAGTGGGGCCCAGCAATGCTTCAAGGCACTTGGACTTTGGCTTCTGACTTCTTCAGCAGCTGCTTCAATCTTCTCTCAGTACCTCAGGATCATGGGCTGGGCTGCAAACACACTGTGGGGCTCATTAAAATGCAGAAATCCCTCAGGATCTCTTTGTCTTCCTTTAATTGTCTTCAAGGCAATTTCAAAACAAGTCTTCAAAGTTTGTACTTTTTTTGTTTTAATTCAAGGATGGATATTTTTTAGTTCAGAGAAGAGGTGATAGAGGTGTTCTCCAAGTGATCTTGATGCTGAGTGTCTCCTCAGGAGATCCAGACTGACCCTGGATGATCATCCTTGCCCCTCACCCCCCAGCCTCACCAGTTCTGACATGGCCCATCTTGGACTGACAGCTGATGCAACTCCAAACACACTGTGGGATCCATTAAAACACTGAAAAACAATTTATTTTTCTTTCTTTAATTGTCTTCAAGACGTCAACAACAAATTGGAGTTGTCTTGTACTTTAGCTAAGGAGGAAGATTTTAAAGTGGAAGTAATGAAAAATATATATATTTTTATGAAAGGGAATGATTTACACATAGCTTTGTGATGCAAGAAGGTCAGGGTGAAAAGGATTTAGACACAAAGATAAGGGGGCAAAAGAGTTTTGAAGCACTTAATCATTGACCAAGTGAGCAGTTTTCAAGTGATTCAATAGCATTTGCCACAATTTTAACAGTGACTGAATTATAGATTCACAACAACAACATTCACACCACAGTCAATTCACACCCACACCCAGGCAGAGATGTGTGGACACATCAAGAGCTGGGCGTGGAAAGGTCCCTCTCCCAAATTCTCCTGTTGTCAGGGAAACACTCCCCCAAATCCCTTTGTGTTTCCCAACAGACAAGGGTCACAGTTGGAGGAGTGTTTGTGGAGGGGGATCAGAATTGTCCTGGGCATCAGGGAGGGTCTTTGGAGTGTTGCAAACTGGAGGGTTCCCGAGCTGGGAGAGGCTGCCAGAGGTGTCCCCCTGAGAGGGAGGTGCTGGGGAGCTGCCAGGGCCTCCCTCAGCCCCGCTGGTTGTGGGCTCCCAAGGGGACTGGCTTCAGTGATCTGCTGAATTTCCATCCTGGTGTCAGGAATGACTGGAGTTTCCAAAATATTTGGGAATTGTATCCAAACTGTTCCATTTGGGCTACAATTCAGGCAGGGAATATTCCAAGGCTTTCAGGGAATGACTGATTATCCTGTGTTCCCCAGCTGTTCCACTCCGGATTGTTCCCACCTTTATGATCCAGGAGCACCTGGTCCAGTCCAGGGACACTTCACCACACCCCTGGTCCAGTCCAGGGGCTCTTCATTGCTCAGCTGGTTTGGTCAGGGTTTGTCAGGAGCTCCTGAGATCATCAACCAGACCTGAGGACAATGGGGGGAGGATGCACCACCACAGAGGCTTCTAACAAAGATGGGGACAAACTTTTTGTAGGGACATCCCTGATCAGTCTCCAAGGTGTTTGCAGATGAAACCATTGTGCTCATAGTCTAAGATAGTCACAGTCATATGTTTTACCAAGGCCTGTATTGGCAGAATATGGGGCAATGGATTTAAACTGGAATAGGGGAGCTTTCTATTGGATAATAGGAGGAAATATTTGCCAATGGGTCTGACAAGAACTGCAACAGGTTCCCAGAGAAGAGGATGTCCCATCCCATCCCTTGGATTTGTCCAAGGTCAGGAACTTTGAGCAGCCTAAATTAGTGAAGATGTCACTGTCTATGTGCAGGAGTTTGGACCACATGAGCTTTTATATCCCTTCCAAGCCAAACCATTCTGTGATTCTTTGAGTCTAATATCCCAAACTCCTACTCCAAAGAATTTCCATGTTGAGGGCATGAATTACCATGTTTTTGAAGAAGCCATTCTAAGCCCAAAAGGTAACAAATTAATTCAAAGGAAGTTCCAAGGTTTCAAAGGAAGTTCCAAGGTATCTGTATGAAACTTTAAGCAAGTGGGTCAATGGCAGAACCTCTCAGGGTGACCTTGCAGCTGAGGATGGGGGATTTGGCCTCGGGGTCTAAAACTAATGATGGGCATTCAGAAAGGGGATTTGGGGACTGGGCAAGACTTGTCATGGGGTGTCTAGGAAAGAACCAAAGCAAGGGTAGGATCACAATGGTTACTGGAGGAACAAGCATGAGAAAACAGAGAGAAAAGAGAATGGAAAAGCTGGTCCTGTTAAACAGGAGGCTGGTCAAGACACGTCCCTGGCTGTACCTTGCAAGTGATCCCCACAGATCTTCTTAAGAACTCCATTGCCAAGAAGTTTCTGTGGGGAGGGACCTCTCTGCTCCTGGCACAGGTTGTGGCCCAAGTTCCAGTCACTGCAGCTGGAGCCACAACTAGTCAGATCTTGTGTTCTTTGGGGGGCCAGACTCTGCCCAGACTGGGGTGTGTGTGTTGGAAGCACAAAAGAGTGAAGCAAATGCAAAGCTAAACACCCAATGTAGGCTGACTTTGTCCCTAAGTGGGGGCTGAGAATTGGACACAACATGTGCAGGGACAGATGGAGGGGTTTGTCCCCCTGGCCCTGCCCAGAAGGGACACCTTTCAGGAAGGGTTGTGGCCTTGGCTGTGCTGAGGGTTGCCCCGGGCAATGCAGCTTGGGATTGCAGTGGCACTGTCAGGGCTCTGCAGAGCTACATCACAGCTCCCTGTGACATCACACCTCCACTGTGTTATCACATCTGCCCTATGGTGTCACATCCATCATATGACATCACACCTCTCCCATGATATCATATCATCCCTGTGTCGTCCTGTCCTCCTGTGACATCACATCATCCCTGTGGCATCACATCTCCCCTGTGACATCACACCTCCCTGTGGGAAATGACTGGATGGTAGACCTTGAATTTGAGCAGTTGCAGCTCTGAAGTTGCAGAGGAATGTAAACAACTCTAAGGAAATATTTACTGCAATGCTGGACAGAACAAACGTAATGCAGCCGAGACCAAAGGTCACCAATCCAAATGTGTGTAGTATCACCAATGAAAGTATGTACAGTGCCTTCTGTGTTACCAATGAAAGTATGTACAGTGTTTTATGTTTGAGACTTTTAACCAATTATGTTGTAGCACGATAGTATACAAAGAGTATAAAAGAAACCTTTGAGAGCAATAAAGTAGCCATGTGTCTTTCCCTGCCATCTGAGTGCATTCTTGGCTGTCGTCAATTGGTGAACCCTGATATGATTTATTGCACAGAAGATTTACTGCAAGGAGAATTCCTTGGAAAGACTGCAGACTTTAGAGTGGTGATAGAGAAGATTTATTGCAGAAGATTTGCAGCAGACCTTAGAGCGGTAGCGAAGGGATTTATCACCGTGGAACTGAGAGCGGTGACTGTGGACCTCAGAGTAGTGAGGATGGAACCCAAATGTAGCATTTGTTGGCAGACCTCAGAGCCGAAAAATAAGTCAAGACTTACAGACTCCTGGAAAGAAGGTGAGCCATTGGGGAATAAATAATGGAAGCACAAATATCCATGGAGGAGGAATCTGTTGGTACAGTGCTAACAGAGATACTAGAGAAGCACGGTGTGAAATATCAGAAATGTGTGCTCTGCACCTTATATAGTTGGTGCAAAAGAAATGGGGTAGATGCTCAGTCAGCATTTGGTACAGACATTTGGGACTCTGCAGGAAGAGTGCTTTTTAATGCAGCCACTGAGTCTCTTAAGCAGGCTGCCAGCATCCTGAAACTGTGGTGAACTGTCTTTAAAACTTCAAAAGATCATGCTTCTAAAAAATCACCACCCTTCAAGCCAGAAAATAAAAGAAAAACCTAGCAAATCACCCTCGGAGACAGTAAAAACAGAAAGGCCACCCCTCCTCGCCGCTGATAGGAGACTTTTCGGCCGTGCAGTCGCCCTGCTGGAAGGGGTAGCACATCGCTGCCCAGCGGGCACTGCACCGATCGAACAGTGCGAGTTCCAATCGTGGCCGCTGCCCCCCCGCGCGGAGTTGAGGTGCAGACGAACACCAGAGAGCCACTACGGCTGCTGGAGAATCCTAAGGGCGTGGCGGAGCAGAGCTGGCAGCGCCGCACGGGTAGGGTCGGAGTGCCCGGGAGCCGGCGAGAGGACAGCCCGGCAGCAGCAATGCAAGAAAAACCAGGAACGGAGTAGCCCCAGAGGGAAACAAGAACAGAGCAACCCCGAAAAAGTGCCACTTGTCGTTGGCAGGAGAGGCAGGATAGAGAACTGCCCGCCCGTATCTCTGTTAACTCTCGTGTTAATTGCGTTGTGTGTCCAATGTCGCCGTGAGCTCACGGTGTTGCTAACGGTACCGTGCTAGCGTGTGTGTGTGTGGAGAAGCGACCGTAAGTTTGTAAGTCACTGTTAAACCCCAGAGATGAGAGTCCGGGAGACTCTCCTCCCGTTAGAGCGTCTCAGGTGAACACAAGAGCATAGAAATTCACTTTAGGGTTATTCAAAGTGCTGCCCGAGCCCGGCGTGCCGGGGGAAGGCAGCGCCGGCAGCCACGGCAGGAGGCGGCGGAGCGGCGGAGGGGCCGGGAAATGAGGCTTTGTACAAAAGTTTTAGTGAAACGCCTTCTTGATTGTATTGTACCCCTATAAAAACCTTCTGCCAAAATGTTGTATTCAGAAAAAAAAAAAAAAGGCAGGGTTTTGACAAAAAGGATAAAAAGCCCTCTTGCAAAACTTTGCCTTAGCAGAGAAAGAGATAAGGTGTTAGTAGCTCACACAATAGAGATAGTTTGTTGCCTAGGAACCGAGTGAGAGGCTTAAACCTCCTCTGGCCGAACTCAAAAAAGTTTAAATTACCAGTTTCTCGGGGCTGGGGAGGGGTGTGGTAGAACCCTCCTGCTTTCTAAAAACTACAACTTTGCAAATAAGATAAATGGAAAGCCAGCAGGCTGAGGATTTCCTTAACTCTTAGATAAAACACCTTTCTATCTCCCTGTTATAAACTGAGAAGTGACCTTGACAGTGGAGTGACCCTGTCAGGTTCTGTGTGTACTTTGCTCAGGGTTTCTCTAGACCCTCAGTCTGCAGGAGTAGGGGAACTGTCTTCTTGAAGCACCCCCACAGCTGGTGCTGTGAATACAAGTGGTTAAAGCCAAAGGCCTTACCCTGGGTTGGCATTATGCTGATCACATCTTTAGAATTGTGTTTAAAAAGTTTACTCAGCTGATTTTTACATGATCTTACAACTAGTTATTTGCTCTCCTTTGTGCTGCTTATGTTGTGAATTTTGTTCTCTTACCAGAATTTCATAGACAAAACCACCTAAAAATACAAGCAGATAATATGGATCACACCTAAAGAACCAGCTGCAAGCTGGAATCTGGCCTTCTCCATCCTTGATTATAATTTTGGAAAAAGAGAGAAAACAAAACTAAATCTTTAATTTGATCCCAAGTGCAAAAAATGTATAGTCTGTATTGAAAAGACCTGAGATGCACCCGATGTTGTAATTAATATGACTAACAATACCTTTATTATGCCTTCAAGTGACCCTTATTCGTTTAGTTATATCACAAATCAAAAAGTATTCACTCTCAATCTATCATTAGTAATTCTCATGAATAAGAGGAGCCAATCTGTGGCTCTGGTGAGCCAAGCCCGAGACTGAGAAGATGATGCAGAACACAGTAAATGAGAGAAACTGTTCTAATTGCTTTTGTCATCTTTGTATTGATCAGAGCAATAACTACAGCCATGCATTAGCCATTCAATGCAGGCCATGCATCTTGAAGAACAAAATGCATTGTTTTTTCTTTCTTATATAGCAGGCCTCTTGCCCTAATAGATCCCTGAATCTACTATTCCAGAGTTAAGAAAGTCTCTGTCACCAACAATGTGTTTTGACTTATTCTTTTTGTATGTGGTGTTGTATTGCTGGTGGGTGAGGATCAGAGTTAGAGTCAAAACTTGCATTTTTCTCCAGTATAGAGGGTTATAACATAATTGAATTTGTATTATGAATTTAGCTAAAATTTGAAAAACAAACTCAAAATTCTATATCATATCCAGACTGGAAAGGCTTTGAAAGGGTGGATTGCTTGTATAGTTTGAATAGTGCTGTCAGGTTGCCAGACAATACCATAGTTATTGATATTATGTTTTATTGTCTTTCATGAAGATGGGTGTTGTTTATATATGTTTTGTCCCAGTGGTTTTATAGCAAGTGGCAAGGAATGTTTTGAATCTCTCTCTCTCCTCTCTAACTACTGCAACATATGAAGGAAACCTCTTAGTTTACGAGTCCACACAAGATTATAAATAACAGTGCATGGGGTGCTGGGCCTCACAGAAGAAGGGCCCTGTGCTGAAAAGCAAAGAAAGTGGCCAGTCCCCCCAGAGGCCCCAGCTCACATCATGCCTGCAATCTTTTAATAGACTGCTAACTTCATAGCATGATGGTTGGTTTAAGTTGTTTGAATGTTTTGTCTGACTTGTGCATTGCTTTACTGAATGCCTTAGTTGAGTGAATTTTGATCATGCCCTGGATATATTTCTTTATGCTCTTAATGCTCTTGGGTTCTTCACAGCACACAAGCCTTGACCATTTAACACAAGCAGTGACAGTGCCTGGTGCCTGATTGTATTGCACTACCTGCTTTGTCCTACATGATTCTCTACAGCCTTTTATTAGTAACTGACAGCCAGTCACTTCGTGCTATAGAACCTAAATTCCTCTCATACAGCCAAGTTACAAAAATTCTGAAATTTGAAATTCTTTTGCGAAAATTGTTTAATAGTCCAGGCTCTACTTTGCAGAAATTCTATAGGTTCATTCTGTGCTCCGGATCTGTGAGATTGAGCACTCCTATTCATCTGTTCCAACTTGGAGACTAAGTCTACGTTCAACAGTAGGATGCTGACCCCCTGTGTGCTGACTGCAAAGAGATTATGATTACTTACAGCCACAGTATAGCATGCAAGTGCCCCTGGCTGACCCAATGATGCAGGAACAGCTGGAACCTATTCCGATCTCTTCACTGAAGATGGATATGATTACAAAGAGATTATTGTCTACACTTTTACTATTAGTCCTTTGTTGTGGATATTTTATGTTGTTTTCTTTGTTTTTCATCAATATGCTGCTTAAGTTGTTCAACAATGGCATGGTCCAACCACAGACCATGCAGTGGGAATGTATTTGTGCTTAATTGGATAATGCAAGCGCTGATAGATGGGAACTTCGTCCCTGACACAATCATCTTGTATAACTTGAGATTAATTGGTATTTTGAATCTAGTTGACAACCCTCCAAAAACATTTGACAGAAACAGTGAAAAAGAAGATGATGTTAAGACAGACCCCCGAGATACAGCACACCATAGGCAACTTATATAAAAACCTGTAGGACACTAAGCTCACAGTCAACAAAGCAAGGCTTTTTATTCATGTAACAACTAACCTAACAGTTTAATTTCAGTACAAAAAAAAAAAAAAAAAGAGGAAGGGGAGGGAGTGAGGAAACACAGGTTCATGAGATGGTCCTACTAACTGTTTTTTTGAAGTTGTTTATCTAAACAGCCAAAATTGTTTTAAGATGCGTACATGAAAGTGGTGGAGAAGTAGAGCTTTTGAAATTTTTGTAGTGACTACTGACAAGTTCTCTTTGAAGTCCAAAAGCCCATTTGCATAGAAAAGTGTGTGTTTTGCTTTTATATAGGAGTATATATTTATCTTTAAATTATAAGAATGTTTGTATGTATTTGGGTTTTGAATTGAACGTAGCAGAAATCTGTTTATGTTTTCCAAGTTATACTTTCATATAAACAAGAAATACATAATTAGATCTTACTCACCTGAGGGCAAAAAACAAGAATGGTAATTTCACAGCTCACAACCAGAAAACAAGGTAAAATACAACTCAAAAGTATGTTTGTGTGAGAGCATGAAGTGATGGCCATCACGCATGAAAGTTGTGTGAATGTATGCATGTGAATGTATGAATATATGATTATTAATATATTCTGGTTTTGCTCACAAATGCATAAACTATATTACCTCACATATGCATAAGCACCTTTAGATAAAAAATAAGAGGCACATAACCCTGAGTTAAATGAAGTTTCGTTTGCAGAATAAGTTTTGTGTATTTTATTATGTGTCCCCTGTTTGATATCTTGTGTTCAACGAGTGATTGGTCAGAATTTCTCCCAAGCTTTATTTTTCAATTTAAAAACAAAAAGGAGGAATTGTGGGAAATGACTGGATGGTAGGCCTTGAATTTGAGCAGTTGCAGCCCTGAAGTTGCAGAGGAATGTAAACAACTCTAAGGAAATATTTACTGCAATGCTGGACAGAACAAACGTAATGCAGCTGAGACCCAATCTGAGTGCATTCTTGGTCATTGTCACCTCCCCATGACATCACAGCTGCCCTGTGACATCACATCCTTCCTGTGACATCACATCTCTCCTGTGATCTCATATCATCCCTGTAACATCCTGTGCTCGACTGTGACATCACAGCAGCCCTGTGACTTCACATCTCCCCTATGGTGACACATCCATCATATGACATCATACCATTTCTGTGACATCACACTTCCCATGTGACATCACAGCTCCCCTGCGACATCACATCTTTCCTGTGTCATCACATCTCCCTCATGATGTCACAGTCATCATATGACATCACATCTCTCCTGTGATATCATATAATCCCTGTGACGTCACATCCTCCCCTGTGACATCACAGCTCTCATGTGACATCACATCTCCCCATGACATCACGTCTTCCCTGTGACATCACAGCTCCCCTATGATGTCACAACCATCATATGACATCACACCTCTTCCGTGAAATCATAACATCTCTGTGATGTCACATCCTCTCCTGTGACATCACAACTCCCCTATGACATCACAACCATCATATGACATCACACCTCTCCTTTGATATCGTCCAATTCCTGTGACATCACATCCTCCCCTCTGACATCACATCCTCCCCCTGACATCACATCCTTCCTGTGACATCCCATCCTCCCTATGATGTCACATCCATCATATGACATCACATCCTTTCTGTGACATCACATCTCTATGACTTCACATCCATCATATGATATCACACCTCCCCATGATATCACAGCTCCCCTGTGACATCACATCCAATGACATCCTGATCCATCCCAAGGTTGGGGGTGTGTGTGAGACAGGCAGAACCACAAATGCCTGCACAGCCCAGAGCAGTCAGTGTGGGGCTGTGCTTGCTGCTGCAGAGACCCCCAGGGAACAAACCCAGGCAGGAGTTTGGGGGGGGGGGTGTGTCCCTAAGGAGGACACTTGCCTTATTACTGCTTCTTATTTGTAATATCTTACAGATCTATCATACAACACCTAAGGATGGATTCTATAGAATATGTGCCATAGATATTTGGGTTGGGTCTGGCTGAGCTGCAGTTCAGTTCCCCACAGCAGCCCTCCCAGGGCTGGGCTTGGCATTGGCAGCTGGAAGGGGGTTGAGAACACCCCAGTGTTTTGGCCACTGCTGAGCACAGCACCAACACTGGGACATTCCTTCCTTAGCTGAGGGCAAGAGCCTGGCAGGGGACCCAAGTAGGCCAGCTGAGCCCAACTGACCCAAGGGACATTGCAGCCCATGGGAGGTCAGCTCAGCTCTAAAAGCTGAGGCCCGGAGCAGGAGGGGGGCATTCATTGTCTGATGGCTGCCTGCTGAGGAACCGTCCCGCGGACCCAAGCCCTGCTCCTGGGGAGTGGCCGACCATGGCTGCTCATGGGAAGCAGAGAACAAACCCTGTTAACTTCTGCTTTAAATAAACTGTCTTATCCCAACCCACGAGTTGTTGTTTTTTCCCACCTTACTCCCTCCCCTGTCCCACTGGGAAGGGGAGTGATAGAGCAACTGGGTGGGCACCTGGTGTCCAGCCAACGTCAACCCACCACACACCTGAACACTTCCAGAGACTCCACCACCTCCTTGGGCTACTTGTTCCAATGCCTGAACACTCTCTCAGGGGAAAAAGGGTTTTTGAATATCTAATCTAAGCCTCACCTGATGCACCTTAAGGCCATTTCCTCTCTTCCTGTCACTAAAGACTTTGCAGAAGAGACCGACCCCCACACCCACTAAAACCTCCTTTCAGGTCATTGCAGAGAGCAATGAGGTCCCCCCTGAGCCTCCCCTTCTCCACACTCAACCAGCCCAGTTCCCTCAGCTGTCCCTCAGCAGACATGTTTTCCAGAGCCTTCCCCAGCTCCGTTCCCTTCTCTGGACACGCTCCAGCCCCTCAAGGGCCTTTTGGCACTGAGGGCCCAGAACTGGACACAGCACTCCAGGTGGGGCCTCCCCAGTGCCCAGCACAGAGGGGCAATCAGTTCTCTGCTCCTGCTGGCCACACTCTTCTCCACAAAGGCCATGATGCCCTTGGCCTTCTTGCCCCCCTGGGCACACTCTGCCTCATATCCAGCCCCTGTCAAGCAGCACCCCCAAGTCCCTTCCTGCTGAGCAGCTCTCCAGCCCCTCTGCCCCCAGCCTGGAGCGTTCCAGGGGGTTGTTGGGACCCAAAGGCAGGCCCTGACACTTGACCTTATTGATCCAGCCTGTCCAGATCCCTCTGCAGAGCCTTCCTGCCCTCCAGCACATCCACACTCACACCCAACGTGGTGTTGTCCACGACTTTCCTGAGGGGGCACTCGATCCCCTGGCCCAGGTCACCCAGAACGATGTTAAACAGGAGCAGCCCCAACCTTGAACCCTTGGGAACCCCACTACTGCCCGGCCCCACCTGGATTTCCTTCCATTCCCCACCACTCCCTGGGCCATCAGACACTTTGTCACCCAGCAAACAGTTCCCCAGGGCAAGCCATGAGCAGCCAGTTTGTGCAGGAGATGCTGGGGGAGATGGTGCCAAAGGCTTTCTGGAATTCCACAGAGACACATCCCCAGCCTTTCCCTCAGCTGCTGAGCGGGTCCTTTGTCAGAGGAGATGAGGTTGGTCAAGCAGGACCTGCCTTTCCCAACCCCACACTGGCTGGGCCTGATCCCCTGGTTGTCCTGCCCCTGCCATGGGATGGCACTGAGGAGGATCTGCTGCATGGACTTCCCCGGTCCTGAGGCCAATGGGACAGGACAGGAGTTGCCCAGATGCTCCTTTTGGCCCTTCCTGGGGATGGGCATCCCACTTGCTTGTTACCAGTCAGCTGGACTTGTGCAGTTGTGCAGCACTGCTGGGGAATGAGTGAGAGTGGCTTGGCCAGCTCTTTCTCCAGCTCCCTCAGGACTCTTGGCTGCATCCCATGTGGGCCCAGGCACTTGGGGGGGTCTCACTGGCAGAGCAGGTCACTGACCATTTCCTCCTGCGTTGTGGGGGCTTCACTCAGCTCCCCATCACCAGCTTCAAGCCAAAGCCTGCCTGCAAGGTGTCCAAGGGGTCAGTTCTGCTGCCCCCTCCTTCCTTCCCCCACAATGGAAAACTCCCTCATTTTGGGTCCCTGTGCCCCAGACAGCTCCGACCACCACCTCACCCACCAGTCCCACAATCATGGAATGCTTTGGCTTGGCAGGGGCCTTCAAGAGCATCTCAACACCCTCAGAGGAAAGAATTCCTTCCTACTCTCTCTTCCAACCCTTCCCTCTATCCGTGTGAAGCCACTGCCCCTTGTCCTGTCACTCCAGGCCCTTGTCCAAAGTCTCTCTCCATCTTTCTTGTTGGCTCCCTTCAGGCACTGGAAGGACACAATTAGGTCACCCCAAAGCCTTCTCTTCTCCAGCCTCAACAATCCAAATTCTCTCAGCCTTTCCTCACAGCAGAGCTGTTCCATCCCTCTGATCCTCTTGCTGCTCCCCTCTGGACTCACTCCAACAGGTCCATGTCCTTCCTGTGCTGGAGCCCAGAGCTGGAGGCAGCTCTGCAGGGGTGACAACATTACAGCCATGTGTGTTCCAGCAAGGACACTGTGGAACCTCCTGGAGTAAAGGGGCCATTGTGACACTGCAGGGCCTTCTGGAGTCAAAGAAACCCTGGGACACTGTGGAATCTCATGGAATCAAGGGAGCACTGTCACCCTGGAAAAAACTCCTGGAATTCAGGGCCCATTGTGACACTGCAGCTCCCCATGGAACAAAAGGAACCCTGGGACGCTGCAGAAACTCATGGAACCAAGGGACCATTGGGACATTGAGGGGGATGATGGAATCAGGAGTCCATTGGGACAGTCCAGGGCCTCATGAAATCAAAGGAATTCTGGGACACTGTCCAACCTCCTGGAACCAAGGGTTCCTGCTGACATGTGTGTCCTCCTGGAACCAAGGGAGCCCGGAGATATTTCTGAACCTCCCAGAATCCAGGGGCCATTGGGACCCTGCAGAACCTCCTGCATTCAAGTGCTCCTTGTGAAACTGCAGGCTCTCCTGGAACCCAAGGATTCCTGGAACACTGCAGAGCTCACAGAACCAAGGGGCCACTGTCCCACTGCAGCTCCTTCTGAAGCACAAGGGACCCTGGGACAATGGGAAATCTCCTGCAATCCAAAGGGCATTTTGGGTCTGCAGGGCCTCATGGAACTAAAGGAACCTTTGGAGACTGTGGAAGCTCATGGAATCAAGGGGCTGTTATGGCATGTGGGGATTCCTTGAACCAAAGGAACCCTGAGAATTTCTGTGGGAACAAGTTAAGGCGGGTGCTGCTGCTGCCTGTTAATTCGAATCAACAAGGAGTGTTTCGGCCTTGACTGGTGTTTTCCATCCAGAGAGTGCTGTTTGCTAAAGTGGAAACCACTTGGAACGCTCTGCATGGTAGCCTGTGTTTTTCTCTGGTGGCTGAACACAGCCAGCACATGAGGGGAGGGGAATGTGTGGGATCAGGGCATTGCTTTGGGGTCATGCTGGGAATTCCAGTGGACTAAAAGACAAAGCCCAGGCGCTGTTTCCAAAGGAACCCCAATGAAAGGGGGACACCGGAAAGATGGGTGGACAAGTCCCGCAATGGAACTCTGTGTGTGCAGCCTCATTTTCTCCTTTAGTGCCCACAGGAGAGGGGGCAAACAGTGGGGGTTGGGACCCCAAAACTGTTCAGGGGGGAAATGGGGGATTGAGGGGACAATGGGAATATGGAAGGAACAGGGAGAAGGGTGGAAAAGGGGGGGTGGTCTGGTGGGTCGGATGGTCTCATGGGGGTCTTTGGGCACAGAGGAGTTGGGAAAGGGGGGTGGCCCCCCTGAGCTCCCAACTTCCTGTGGGGTGCTGGATCCAATCTCAGCCTTGGATTATGCCAACACTTTCAGTTTAGAGGAATTACAGAGGTGTAACTGAATCATTTTTGTCCTCCAGGTTAAATGATGGCAAATCAGATCTATTGAGAGAAATTAATTTATTTAGGGTTCCAAATGATCAGACAAAAGATCTTCATCAGAATTATTTACGGCACAACAGAAACACTAAAACTACCAGGAGAACGGCATAAGATAGGACAGTGCTCTACACTACAGCAATTGTTGAAGCAATTCTACCCAAGCTGGCACAAAACCTGTAATTCCTAATTACAGTTGGATGGAACTCCCCCAGATCAACATTCATGGAGAGAGATCTCTGCTCTCAACCTCCAGCAGTGACCTTGGGGGGTCCCCAGCCAAGGCAGAAATCTCCACACACCTCCCAAGAAGGGTTCTGTGAGAAGAAGCTGCCCCTGGGAAAGGGGACTGGTCCTTTGTGGTAAAAGGGATGGACTGACAGTCACTGCACTCCAGGGGTTGCCTCAGCATCAGGGGGTTCATTCGGGGTGGAAGCGGCAGCCAAAGCTCTTCCCGCAGTTGGGGCACTGGTAGGGCTTCTCTTACTGGTGGGTCCGTTGGTGTCTGGTCAAGTGAGAGCTGTGGGTGAAGCTCTTCCCACACTCCCCACACTTGTGGGGCCTCTCCCCGGTGTGGATGCGCCGGTGGGTGACGAGGGTGCAGTTCCGGTTGAAGCCCTTCCCGCAGTCGGTGCAGCGGAAGGGCCTCTCATCGGTGTGCGTCCACTCATGCAGGAGGAGATTGGAGCTGGTCGGAAACCTCTTCCCACATTGCAAGCACTTGTAGGGCCGTTCTCCAGAGTGGATGCGCTGGTGGGTGAGCAGGCCGGATTGCTGCCTGAAGCTCTTCCCACATTCCCCACACTTGTAGGGCCGTTCCCCACTGTGGATGCGCTGGTGTTGGATGAGGTTGGAGCTCTGCCTGAAGCTCTTCCCACATTCCCCACACTTGTAGGGCCATTCCCCAGTGTGCGTGTGCTGGTGGGTGAGGAGGTGGAAGCTCTTCCTGAAGCTCTTTCCACATTCCCCACATGTGTAGGGCAGTTCCCCAGAGTGGATGTGCTGGTGGGAAAGGAGGTGGGAGTTTCGGCTGAAGCTCTTCCCACATTCCTCACAAGAATAAGGCCGTTCCCCAGTGTGGATGCGCTTGTGGGTGCGGAGGTTGGAGCAGAAGCTGAAGCTCTTCCCACATTCCCTACACGTGTAGGGTCGTTCCCCCGTGTGGATCTGCTGGTGGGTGAGGAGGTGGGAGCTACAGCGGAAGCTCTTCCCACATTCCCCACACGGGTAGGGCCGTTCCCCAGTGTGGATGCGCTGGTGTTGGATCAAACCCGAGTTATCACTGAAGCTCTTCCCACATTCCCCACACCTGTAGGGCCGCTCCCCGGTGTGGATGTGCTGGTGTCTAATCAGGTTGGAGCTTTTCCTGAAGCTCTTCCCACATTCCAAGCACTGGAAGGGCTTCTCCCTGCTGGGAGGCTGATCAGGGACCACCAGGTCAGAGCTCCCCCTCAAGCTCAGGCCGCCTTCCCGGCACAGGCTGGCTCTTTCCTCCTCAGAGCACCCTGGGCTGGCTTTGGAGCCCCTCCTGCGGGGGGATCTCCGGCCCTTTTCCTCCCCGCTGCCTTCCTGCGCCGGGGAGCCCTTCAAAACGGCCTCTCCCACCAGGGTCTCACAGGGGGATTTGTCCTCCAGGCTCTCCCTCCTCAGCTCGGGGCCTGGGGCAGGAAGCAAGAAGGACAGGCAGGGGATTTGCCTCCGGCCCACAGGGAAGGCCAAGGACATCCCCCCAACTCCGGCCCCGGCAGGACGGCGGCGCCAGCGGGGTTGTCCTGCAGCCGGGGCCATGCTGGGCTGACAGAGCCAGCACAACACCCGCCCAAAGGGACACTGACTTCCTCCTCACCTGCCTGGGGGGCCCAAGGCATCTTCCTCTTCCTCGCAGCCTCCTCCTCCATCCGCCCAAGCTTTGGGAAGGACAAATCCTGATGGGGGGAAAACAAGGGCTGAGCACGTTGGCTTGGGGGTTCCTCCTAGAACTCACTGGGCGTCCTGTGTCAATAAAACACTCCAAAACACCAAGACTCAGACAATAGCAAGAAGACCCTGGCCCCCCCAAACTGCAAAACGTTACAGCTAAGTCAAAAAATACTCGAAACTATGAACATGCAGCGCAAAAAAATAATCCCAGAAATTCCTCCTCTCTGGTCTCTTCCCTCTGGGGTTCAGAGGGTCTCCCCTGACTGACCCTCTGACTCCTCTGGGGTGTTGGGGGTCCCAAGAGTCCCTTCTCCTCTGACTCTCACCTTCAGGGTGCCATATTCCCAGACATTCTCCCCTTCCACGTTTTCCACTTTGTTGTTCTGGGGATCCCAGGGGTCCCCACTGTCCAGGTTTCCCCTTCTCTATGCCCCACTTTTCAGGCTCCTAGGGGTCCCAGGGCTCCTCTCTCTCCGTGCTCCCCCCTCCAGGCTCCCGGGGGTCCCCCAGCTCCGCCATCTCCCCGCTCCGCCCTCCACACTCGGCAGCTCCCGGGCTCCACACCCACCCCCGGCACTCCCGGGGGGCCCCAAACCCGCTGTGTCCCCCCCGCCGGCACCGGGCTGACAATGGAGCCGGCGGGGCCTGACCCAGCAACACCAACCCCCACCCTGGGGGGGACCCACATCCCCCCACCCACCGCCGGGGCTCTGCCCCCAACCCAGACCGGCACCCCCAAAAAACACCTCCTGCCCACCCCCAAGAGCCACCAGAAGAGGAGAAGCAACAGCAGGAGAACAATCAACCCCCATCCCATGAGTGCCCAGGAAGGGGGAACTCCTCCCAAATATCCTGGGGGAGCACAGGGGGTCGTGACACACTCGGGCTGCCAGCACAGATTTCCCTGCAAAGTCTGCAGTGGGTCAAGCTCTGCAGAGGAGATTGTGCCACATGCATGGGATTGCAGAGGCTCCCTCGGGTCCCCAGCAGGAATCAGCAACCAGAAAGAGACACAAAAGGTCCCCCCTGAAGAGTTCTGGGGATGTGTCCTGTAGGGAGGGGACAGTGTCACCCCACCAGGGCAGGGTTGGCAAGTGGGAGGCTGCTCCAGGGCTCTGCAAGAGGCCTCATGCTCTGCTCGGCCCCAGCACTGGCTGATACCAACACCCCCGTTTGCCCCCGGCCCTGGGCAGCTCTGCTGCCACAGGCTGTGCCCTCACCGTGGCCCTGCAATGGCCCTGCCTGTCCCTCACCCGGGGCCCTGCCCGTGGCCCTGTCCCTTGGCTCTCTCTCTGCCAGCTCAGTGTGGGGCACACGGGCTGGGGGTCCCTCCCAAGCCCCCCGGGCAGCCAGCGTTGGCTGGGGGGATGTGAGGGCTGGGCCTGATCAGCACAGCCCCGGCCTCGTGCCCAGCGCCTCTTTCCTGACCCACACAAGAGCTTCCCGGCCCCCCCGGGCTCCCCTGCTGCTGCCTCTGCTCCTGGCCCTGCCTTTACTGCTCCCTTGGCTGGGGCAGCGGCTGCAGGGGGGGATGGCAGCAGCTTCAGCTCCACGGCACTTCCTGGGGGGAGCTCAGCCCGGGGGGACGGGCAGGGACCTGATGGGGATGGACAGGGGCCCAGCAGGGACAGCCAGGGCCTGCAGGGGAAGGCACAGGGACAACCTGGCCCCCCACACTGCCAGGGCTGTCTCTGCTCCTCCTTGCAGGCTCCGTGGCCAGGCACAGTTTGTGTTCCTGGGTGCCCACCATCTCAGCACTTGGAGACGCTCAAATCAGCGCCCGCAGCTCTGCAGCAAAGCCCCAGCTCACCTGGCACACAGGGGATGGACACAGCACCTGCTCAGGGATGGGCATTCACAGCTTTGTTTCTTCCCCACCACGGGGCTCTCCTTCCTCAGCAGCACCTCTGCCTTGCACTTATTCTCAGCCTCACCTCAGGGACAGCTCTGGGCTCACCTCCGCGCCACTTCTCAGCCTCACCTCAGGGCCTGGGCTCAAGGACAGGAACCTGCAGGGAGGGGACATCAGGTGCAAGCTGAGGGCTGCCTGCTTGCACTGGCCTCTGGGCTTCTTTCTCCTTCTACAACCATACCAGAACTTAGCCTGCTTTTCTAACCCCACACATTTACAGACTAACCTTGGAGATAGATATGGACAGACATCTCTATCACCCTGGGGATGGAGCCTCAAGCATGTGCTGCCACAGGAATGGCAATCACAGAATCACAGAATCAGCCACGTTGGAAAAGACCTCCGAGATCATCAAGTCCAACCCTGGATCCAAGCCCGCTGTGCTTCCCAGACCATGGCACTGAGGCCACATCCACTCTCACCTTCAACACCTCCAGGGACGCTGACTCCACCCCCTCCCTGCCCAGCCCATTCCAAGGCCTGATTACTCTCTTGGGAAGAAATTGCTTCCTAATATCCAACCTAAACCTCCCCTGGCACAGCTCCAGACCCAGCCCTCTTGTCCTGCTGCTGCTTCCTGGCAGAACAGCCCCAGCCCCACCTGGCTCCAACCTCCTGGCAGGGACTTGCAGACAGTCAGGAGGTCTCCCCTGAGCCTCCTCTTCTCCAGCCTCAACACCCCCAGCTCCCTCAGCCTCTCCTCATAGCAATTGTGCTCCAGAGCCCTCCTGCCTTCCAGCACATCAACACACCCCCAGCTGGGTGTCACCTGCACATTTGCTGATGAAATGCCTGATTCTGCAGGAGCTGCAGATGCTCAAGGGGCAGCAGGACCAAGTCAGGGGCCTGGGGGGCTTTGGGGTCCAGGAGGGTCCTGGGGGAGCTGGGAAGGGTCTTTGGGGATTGGGGGTACAAACCAGTACAGATCAGTGCAGACCAGTACAGACCAGTACAGACCAGTACCTCCTCACTGCTCCCCAGATCTCTCCTGGAGCTGGGCCATGTTGTCCTGGGACACCTGAACCCCCCCCAGTGCCCCCAGTACAGCCCACTGTGTTCCTGTCCCAGGGTGTGGGTGATCCCTCTTTGAGGGGGGTTGGAAAGGATTTGGGGGGACCTGGGGGGGTTGGATGGGGATGGGGGGGGGGGTTGGGGGACTTCGGGTGCATTTGGGGGAGTTAAAACAGGTTTTGGGGGCATTGGGGCATCAAAGGGATCTGTGGGGGGAGGCGATTTAAGGGAAAATGGAGGTTAAGGGACATTTTGGGGGGGTTAAAGAGGCCTGGAGGGGAGAGGAGGGGCTGCACCAAGATCAGGTGAGTCCTGAGACCCCCCCTGTTGTCCCCAAGAACTTCTTGGTGTCCCCAGTTCCTCCCTTGACACCTCGAGACCCCCCTGGTGTCTCCAATGTCCCCAGGGCCTCCCCATAGTGCCAATTCCCTTCTTGACACCCCCAATTCCACTGCCCCCAAACTTAACCCCACTGTCCCCAAACCCCATCCCTGATGTCCCCAACCCTCCATCTCACCCCAGGAGCCCCCCTAGACCCTCTGACCACAAAAACACCCCCCCACACTCACAGAAAGGCCAAGGGCATCTGGGGACATGTTGGGGACAACTTGGGGGCTTTGTGGGGCACTGGGTGGTTACTGGGAGATACTGGGACACACTGGGGGGAACCAGGGAGCACTGGGAGGGACTGGGAAGTTACTGGGGGATTACCAGGACACACGGGGAGACACTGGGAGGTTACTGGGCCATACTGGGGGTTACTGGGTGCTCACGGGAGGATCACTGGGTCATCCTGGGGGGCAGTGGGAGGTCACTGGGACACACTGGGTGGTCACTGAGGGGGTTACTGGGCCATACTGAGGGTCACTGGGCTATACTGGGGGCACTGAGATCCCCTTCGTCAGTTCTGCTCCCCCAGGACTTTTGGGGGCACCCCCAGGACCCCTCCCCTGGGGGCTGCGAGATCCCCTGAACCCCACTGCTGGGCTTTAGGGGACACCCGGGCCCCCCTTCCTTTGGGGTCTCTGTGTGCTGAGTTTTGGGTGTCTCTGGGGTTCGAGGGGGGAATTGGGATCCCCTTTCCCTGGGGTTGGTTTGCTGGGCTGGCAGAGGCGCTGTGGTGGGATGGGAAATGGCATCATAGGAGTTTTAGTTGGCCGTGGCCAGACAGGACTGACACGGAGACCCCCCAAAATCCAGGCAAAACCCCTGAAACCCCCTCAGAAATCCACCTTTGGACCCATCAAAACCTCCTCAAAACCACCCCAAATCCCCTCAGAGACCTCATCTTCCCCCCAGGACCCCCTAAACCCTCTCAGTGACCTGCAAAACCCACCTGGGACCCCCAAGCCCCTTCAGGGACCTCAAAAACCCCCTCAGAGACCCTCAAAACCGTCTGGGACTCCCAAAATCCCTCTAGAAACCCACAAAACTCCTTCAAAGACATCGCCCCCAAAGCCCCCAGGACCTCCCAATTCCCTCGGAGACTCCAAAACTCCCTCAGGGATTCCCAAACCTCTTCAGGGACCTTCAACCTCCCCCCTAAGTCCCCTCAGGACACCAAACCCCTTCAGAAACCCCCCCAAAACCTCCTCAGGGACCCCAAAACCACAGAACAGCAGAAAAGCTTTCTGTAAAGGAAGGGAGCAAAGAATCTGAGAAGGAGGAGACCAGGGAAAAACTGAAGCAAAGCAATAAAATCATCCTGCCCTTGCAGTTTTTCCTTCACCTTTTTTTTACTTTTCCTTTTTTTACGGTTCTTTTTTCCGTTGGGTGGTTTTGAATTTTTTTTCCGAGGGACTTTCTCAGGAATCGAATCACCCTTTCCGGGTTCTTGGGAGGCCTCCGGGCCCCGCGGCCCCCGAGAGGGTCCTCCGAACCTCCGAACCCCCCGCGCTAAACCCTCCCGAGCCCTCCAGCCTTTCCCCCCCCAGCCGCGCTCCCCGCAGCCCCCGAGGGGATCCCCAGACCCCGCTCTCCCGCACCCCCCGCCCGCACTCAGAGCTCACCGACCGACCCGCCGCCATCACCGATTCCCGGCAGCCAACGCGGCAGGGCCGGGGGCGGGGCTGCGGGGGCGTGGCCGCGCGCTGATTGGCTGCGGCGGCGTTCTCTGAGCGCGGTGCGCGCGCAGCCGGGACTCGGTGATGGCGGCGGGGCCTGCGGTTCGCTCTGAGCGCTGTGAGTCCCCCGGGGGGCTCGGGAGGGTTTAGCGGGGGGGTGCGGGGATAACCGAGGAGGTTTTGAGGGGTCCCTGAGGGAGTTCGGTGTCCTGAGGGGACTCAGGAGGTGGTGGAAGGTTCCTGAAGGGGTTTGGGGGTCTCTGAGGGGGTTTTGGTTTCTGAGGAGATTTGGGGGGTGCCAGGTCGGGTTTGGGGGTCTCTGAGGAGGTTTGGGGGTCCTGGCGGGACCTTTTAGGCAGTTTTGGGGTCTCTAGGGGGTTTACGGAGTCTTAGACGGTTTTGAGGGTCTCTGAGGGGGATTGGGGGTCCCTAAAGGAGACTGGGGAATCCCAGATGGGTTTTGCAGGTCACTGAGGGGGTTTAGAGGGTGCTGGGGAGGGATGAGGTGTCTGAGGGCATTTGAGGGGACCTTGAGAAGGTTTTCATGTGTCGAGGGGGGGATTTCAGGGGTTTTGAGGGCATTTTGGGGGGTCCCCTAAAGCCCAGCAGTGGGTTCAGGAGGTTCCCCAGCCCCAAAGAGGAGGAGTCCTAGGGATGCCCCCCAAAATCCGGGGGGGGGAAATGTACCACATCCGGGTAAGGGGATCCCTAGACCCCAGTATATCCCAGTGACTTTCCAGTGACCCCTTCAGTGACCACCCAGTGTGTCCCAGTGACCTCCCACTGCCCCCCAGGATGGCCCAGTGATCCTGCAGTGAGCACCCAGTAACCCCCAGTATGGCCCAGTAACCTCCCAGTGTCTCCCCGTGTGTCCTGGTAATCCCCCAGTAACTCCCCTGTCCCTCCCAGTGCCCTCCCAGCGTCCCTCAGTTCCCCCCAGTGTATCCCAGTATCCCCCAGTAATCACCCAGGGCCCTACAAAGCCCCCAACTCTCCCCAATGTTTCCCCAGATGCCCTTGGCCTTTCTATGAGTGTGTGTGGGGGTGTTTTTGTGGTCAGAGGGTCCAGGGGGGCTCCTGGGGTGAGATGGAGGGTTGGGGACATATGGAATGGCCTTGGAGACAGTGGAGAGGGGTTTGTGGACAGTGGAATTGGGGGTGCCTAGGGGGGAATTAGGGCTATGGGAAGTCCCTGGGAACATTGGAGACACCAGGGGGGTCTCAGGGTGTCAAGGGAGGAACTGGGGACACCAAGAGGGTCTTGGGGACACCAGGAGGGGTCTCAGGACTCACCTGATCTTGGTGCAGCCCCTCCTCTGCCCGCCCAGGCCTCATTAACCCCCCCCAAATGTCTCCTAACCCCCATTTTCCCTTTAATCCCCTCCTCCCATAGGTACCTCTGACCCCCCAATGTACCCAAGACGTCTTTTAACTTCCCTAAAGGCACTCAAAACCCCCAAATCCCCATCCAAACTCCTCAGATCCCCCCAAATCTCCCACAGCCCCCCCTCAAATCACTTCCAACCCCCCCCAAAGAGGGATCACCCTGGGACAGGAACACACTGGGCTGTACTGGGAGCACTGGGGGGGCTCAGGTGTCCCAGGACAATGTGGCCCAGCTCCAGGAGAGATCTGGGGAGCAGTGAGGAGGTACTGGTCTGTGCTAGTCTGTTCTGGTCTGTCCTGGTTTGTACCCCCAATCCCCAAAGCCCCTCCCCAGCTCCCCCAGGACCCTCCCGCACCCCAAAGCCCCCCAGGCCCCCCCATGCCCCTGACTTGGTCCTGCTGCCCCTTGAGCATCTGCAGCTCCTGCAGAACCAGGCATTTCTTTGCTCCCCACAGGGTCCTTCCCACACCCAGAATGGAATCTGGAGGCAGCAGGATGTGCACAGGGCTCCCATTTCCTACAGTGCAAAGGGGCTGCAGGGAATGATTCCCCTGCTCTTGCAAATCTGCCCAAACCTGCAGGGCACAGAAGGGGGAACTTCAGGAATTTGCTGGCCTTGGGAGTGGAGCCAACAGGGTATTGAGAGGAACATATCCCTCAAATACAATCTCTGTGCATACACAATATCTGTCTGGACAGACAGATAAAGCAACAATCAGATATATTCTGTATCATATCTATGGCACATATTCTACAGAATCCATCCCAAGGTGTTGTATGATATATCTGTAAGATATTACAAACAATAAGCAATAATAAGGCAAGTGTCCTCCTTAGGGACACACACTTCAGAAGGGAACTTGCACTTGACCCCCCTCCCTCTTCAGCTTCGAGCCACCCGGTGCCACAGAGGGGGACAGAGCTCCTGTGGAACATTCTATTCCACTGACACAGAGCAAGGAATAAACCCAAACTATTGCCTGGGTTTGTTCCCTGGGGGTCTCTGCAGCAGCAAGCACAGCCCCACACTGACTGCTCTGGGCTGTGCAGGCATTTGTGCTTCTGCCTGTCTCACACACACACCCAAAAGTCTGGTTAGTGCTGCCCTCAGGAAACCCCCCCAGCCTTGGTCCAGCTAAAGCTGTGGAATTTGTCTTTGTTTCCCTTGGGTTCAGGGTCAGGCTGTGCCTGTGTCCAGCCCAGAGGCTCAGAAAAGCATTTCTCCCATCCCACTGCAATCTGCTGCTGCAGACAGGACCCAGGCACTGGGAGTGAACAGCAGAGTGTTCCCAGGGGCTCTCTGAAGGAACACAAGTGTCCAAAGAAACCAGCACAAGTGTCCACAGAAGTCCCAGTCCTTCATCCCTGAATGAGCTTGTTCAGCCCAGGAAAAACTGTCTAAGTTTTATTTCCATGGAAGGAGGTTTTTCCCACTTTCAAACCAGTTTAGTTCCAAACTGGTTTCTTCATTTCCTCCTCCCAATTTCCCTGAAGGACACTGACAGGGGCCATGGACACTGACAGGGATCACAGTTTGTCCCTTGGCCATACAGCTCCTGTTGTTTGGTAGCACAGGAGAGGTTAATTAGAGCCCAGGCTCCAATCCCAGGGCACCCATTGGATCAGCACTTGGGGATACAAACTGACCTTGTGCTCAGGATGGAGCTGCGAGCAGAGATTTCCCTGCAAAGTCTACAGTGAGTCAAGCTCTGGAGAGGAGATTGTGCCCCATGGATGGGATTGCAGAGGCTCCCTCAGGTCCCCAGCAGGAATCATCACTGTCTGCAAGTCCCTGCCAGGAGGTTGGAGCCAGGTGGGGGTGGGGCTGTTCTGCCAGGAAGCAGCAGTAGGACAAGAGGGCTGGGTCTTGAGCTGTGCCAGGGGAAGTTTAGGTTGGATATTGGGAAGCAATTTTTTTTCTGGGAGAGTAATCAGGCCTTGGAATGGGCTGGGCAGGGAGGGGGTGGAGTCAGCGTCCCTGGAGGTGTTGAAGGTGAGAGTGGATGTGGCCTCAGTGCCATGGTCTGGGAAGCACAGCGGGCTTGGATCCAGGGTTGGACTTGATGATCTCGGAGGTCTTTTCCAACGCAGCTGATTCTGTGATTCTCTGATTCCCATTCCTGTGGCAGCACATGCTTGAGGCTCCATCCCCAGGGTGATAGAGATGTCTGTCCATATCTATCTCCAAGGTTAGTCTGTAAATGTGTGGGGTTAGAAAAGCAGGCTAAGTTCTGGTATGGTTGTAGAAGGAGAAAGAAGCCCAGAGGCCAGTGCAAGCAGGCAGCCCTGAGCTTGCACCTGATGTCCCCTCCCTGCAGGTTCCTGTCCTTGAGCCCAGGCCCTGAGGTGAGGCTGAGAAGTGGCGCGGAGGTGAGCCCAGAGCTGTCCCTGAGGTGAGGCTGAGAATAAGTGCAAGGCAGAGGTGCTGCTGAGGAAGGAGAGCCCTGTGGTGGGGAAGAGACAGAAGCTGTCAGTGCCCATCCCCGAGCAGGTGCTGTGTCCATCCCCTGTGTGCCAGGTGAGCTGGGGCTTTGCTGCAGAGCTGCGGGCGCTGATTTGAGCGTCTCCAAGTGCTGAGATGGTGGGCACCCAGGAACACAAACTGTGCCTGGCCACGGAGCCTGCAAGGAGGAGCAGAGACAGCCCTGGCAGTGTGGGGGGCCAGGTTGTCCCTGTGCCTTCCCCTGCAGGCCCTGGCTGTCCCTGCTGGGCCCCTGTCCATCCCCATCAGGTCCCTGCCCGTCCCCCCGGGCTGAGCTCCCCCCAGGAAGTGCCGTGGAGCTGAAGCTGCTGCCATCCCCCCCTGCAGCCGCTGCCCCAGCCAAGGGAGCAGCAAAGGCAGGGCCAGGAGCAGAGGCAGCAGCAGGGGAGCCCTGGGGGGGCCGGGAAGCTCTTGTGTGGGTCAGGAAAGAGGCGCTGGGCACGAGGCCGGGGCTGTGCTGAGCAGGCCCAGCCCTCACATCCCCCCAGCCAACGCCGGCTGCCCGGGGGGCTTGGGAGGGACCCCCAGCCCGTGTGCCCCACACTGAGCTGGCAGAGAGAGAGCCAAGGGACAGGGCCACGGGCAGGGCCACGGGTGAGGGACAGGCAGGGCCATTGCAGGGCCACGGTGAGGGCACAGCCTGTGGCAGCAGAGCTGCCCAGGGCCAGGGGCAGCCGGGGGTGTTGGTACCAGCCAGTGCTGGGGCCGAGCAGAGCACGAGGCCTCTTGCAGACCCCTGGAGCAGCCTCCCACTTTCCAGCCCTGCCCTGGTGGGGTGACACTGTCCCCTCCCTACAGGACACATCCCCAGAACTCTTCAGGGAGGACCTTTTGTGTCTCTTTCTGTTTGCTGATTCCTGCTGGGGACCTGAGGGAGCCTCTGCAATCCCATCCATGGGGCACAATCCCCTCTCCAGAGCTTGACTCACTGCAGACTTTGCAGGGAAATCTGTGCTGGCAGCCTGACTATGTCCCAACCCCCCACACTCCCCCCAGGATATTTGGGACGAGTTCCTCCTTCCTGGGCACCCATGGGATGGGGGGTGATTGTTCTCCTGCTGTTGCTGTTGCTGCTCCGCCCCTGTCCCTGCCCTTCCTGCCGCTGTCGGGTGAGCGGAGCGGCCACGATGGGAAAGGGGTGAGAGAAGGGAAAAGAGCGGGTGGGACCCCCAAAGGGAGCGTGAGGGGTGGTGGGTCACCCCCAAAGGGAGCTGGGGGGGAGTCAGTGTTTGAAGGGCCAATGGAAAAGGGGTGTGAGAGGGGGGCTAAGAGGAGTGGGGAGAGCAGGAGCGGGGTTTCCATGGGGGAGCCTTGGTGTCCCCATGCCTTGATCCCTGGAGAGCAGGGGAGGCTGGAGAGAGGGGAGAGCTGCAAGTACCCCGAGAGCCTGGAGAGGGGTTGCAGAGAAGGGGAAACCTGGACAGTGGGGACCCCTGGGATCCCCAGGACATCAAGGTGGAGAACCTGGAGAGGGGGAATGTCTTCGAACGCGGCACCCCGAAGGCGAGGGTCACAGGAGAAGGGACCCTTGGGATCCCCAGCACTGCCAGCATCCCTCAGTGGAACCCCCAGCTTCCCAGAGAGGGGAGACCCTCTGAACCCCAGAGGGGGGAGACCTGAGAGGGGGAACTTCTTGGAGAGTTTTTCTGGTTGAATCTTGATATTTTCGAGTATTTTTTAGCTGAATTTCAACTGTTTGCAGTTTGTGAGGGGTTCATCTTGCTATTTCTGAGGGGTTTTTTGCCTAAATGTCAGTGGTTTGGGTTTTTCTGGGCTGGATCTTGGTGTTTTGGAGGTTTTTATGGTCACAGGATGCCCGGTGAGTTCTAGAGATGGCCTTGGGCAGGAGGAACCCCCAAGCCAACACGCTCAGCCCTTGTTTTCCCCCCATCAGGATTTGTCCTTCCCAAAGCTTGGGCGGATGGAGGAGGAGGCTGCGAGGAAAAGGAAGATGCCTTGGGCCCCCCAGGCAGGTGAGGAGGAAGTCAGTGTCCCTTTGGGCGGGTGTTGTGCTGGCTCTGTCAGCCCAGCATGGCCCCGGCTGCAGGACAACCCCGCTGGCGCCGCCGTCCTGCCGGGGCCGGAGTTGGGGGGATGTCCTTGGCCTTCCCTGTGGGCCGGAGGCAAATCCCCTGCCTGTCCTTCTTGCTTCCTGCCCCAGGCCCCGAGCTGAGGAGGGAGAGCCCGGAGGACAAATCCCCCCGTGAGACCCTGGTGGGAGAGGCCGTTTTGAAGGGCTCCCCGGCGCAGGAAGGCAGCAGGGAGGAAAAGGGCCGGAGATCCCCCCGCAGGAGGGGCTCCAAAGCCATCCCAGGGTGCTCTGAGGAGGAAAGAGCCAGCCTGTGCCGGGAAGGCGGCCGGAGCTTGAGGGGGAGCTCTGACCTGGTGGTCCCTGAGCAGCCTCCCAGCAGGGAGAAGCCCTTCAGGTGCTTGGAATGTGGGAAGAGTTTTGGAAAGAGCTCCCACCTCTTCACCCACCAGCACATCCACGCTGGGGAACAGCCCTACCCGTGTAGGGAGTGTGGGAAGAGTTTCAGGGACAGCTCCACCCTCCGCATCCACCAGCGCATCCACACCGGGGAACGGCCCTACAAGTGCTTGGAATGTGGGAAGAGGTTTATGACCAGCTCACATCTCCTCCTGCACCAGTGGACGCACACGGATGAGAGGCCCTTCCGCTGCACCGACTGCGGGAAGGGTTTCAAGCAGAACTCCACCCTCGTTAGGCATCGGCGCATCCACACCGGGGAGAGGCCCTACAAGTGTGGGGAGTGTGGGAAGAGCTTCACTCAGAGCTCTAAGTTGACCAAACACCAACAGACCCACCAGTAAGGGAAGCCCCACCAGTGCCCCGACTGCGGGAAGAGCTTCGGCCGTAGGACTGACACACAAAAAAGGTTTCAAAAAGTCTTCAGGATTTTGAGTATCTGCACTCCAACTTCAGTTTATTCTTTTGATATGTTTAAGTTTAACCTCATTTTAGTCTGAAAGCCAAATTCACCACTACCCCATTCCCTGATAACCGTGGGCTGGTTCTGACAAGTGAGGCAGAAATTACCCACTGCCCAGCAAAAACCAGTGGGGCCAGCCAGTGGTCTTTGCCCTGGCAGCCCAGTTTCCCCAGTCTCATCTCAAAATGACCAGTTACACTGAAGCAAAGAGCACTGGAACCAGTGCAACAAGCCCCAGTCTGACTGTCACACCTGCTCACGTGTCCTGTTTTCTGCTGCTCTACAAACCTTCCTTGTTTAAAATACAATGGAAAAATGAACAGTTTTGGGGTTGTTTTGGTTTTGGGTTCGGGTGTTTTTTTTCCCCCCACTGTTCTCATTAACCTCATTTCAAATCTATTTCGGTGTTTGAAGATGAATTAAAATTTTGAATGATTTTTAATGCCAATTTTAACGGGGGTACTTTTGAATTAGATGATCAATGGAGCATAGAGGCGTGAGAAAGGAATCATATTAGGATGTGAAACCAGCCAGAGTATGGTACAATGTAACTTCATGGCACAAGCGAATTGGAAGGTCCATTGTGCTTTTTAGCAAGTCAGCCTGATATCCCCTATTATCAGAGCTGAGTTCTTCCTTGGTTTGGCTACATATTGCAAGATAGATACATCTACCCTTGAAACACAGTGATAGAGGTCATACATAGGGGTGAGAAAGATGATGATGGGAGGCAGATTCTGTGGGCAGGGGTCGCTCACCCCTTGCCCTACAGCAGGGCATGCACAGACTGTTGCTATCAGGTGATGAACAGGCGGGGTTTGGCTGCCACTCAGGCATCACCTTATACTGGGTACTGGCCCTACGTGGTGTAATGTGGAACTGATAAAATGGGGTGTCAGGACTGCTGGGGTGAGCGATCCTCATCCTGCCATGGAGACTGTGTTGTTCCGTGGGGACGCCCGCTAAGCACGGGCACCGACCAGCTGCTGCAGATCCTGGCAGCCCTGGCCTGTCTGTGTGGGTAAGCACAGTTTATTGACAGGAAGCAACTGAGAGAACAAACTTTTTAATATCCTTTTAGTGTTCCTTTAATTCCCCTTTATGTTTATGGTATTTTTCCTTTAGTTTCCCTTTTTACTAACCAATATCGTGTTATCCATAATATTGTGTTAAGATCCTTTTTTGGTATCCCTTTTCACTAGTTAATACTGTATTAAATGCTGTTCGTAGTATTTGTTTTAATGCCACCCGATAAGGTAGTTATTTTGTATCCTTTTTTAGTTTTTAATTCCTCTTGCTAAGTTTATTACTATTATTATTATTCTCACTGTAATAAAAGTATTTCGCGTGTTTGAATATTTCTGGCACTTGTCTTTATTCCGGACATGTATCCAAACAAACTGTTACACACACACAGCTTCTACTGAGAAGCTTCTGTCCTGTCAGGGCAGTCAAACTGAACAAACGTGTTTTCTTGCTGCTGAACTTTACAAATGAAAAAAAACAAGTTACTGTTCTATGCCCAAGGTTCTGGTTCCTGCCCCATGTATAACTTTAGCAGCTCTCCAGATGGAAGGGGATACCACTGCATTGGTGTTACTAGGAGTGACTTTGTGCATCCCCAGACATGGAGCTGTAGCTCACTAGACAGTGAGCAGCTTACCTGTTTTTCCCCATGCCCAGTTTCCTAAAACTGAGGAAAGAAAAGCAAGTATTTGTTTAGACAGCACCACAAACCAGAGGTTGGATGGATTAAAAAGTAATTTAATAAGCCTCGCTCTCAGGAGATGCTTAATAGACAGAAACACTCCTTTAGAGGAGCAGCTAATTCACAGAAGCATCAAAGAACTTCAATCAGACATTCACTCCACAGGGACAAGGCAAGGTTTGCCTTCTCTTCATCTGAGGTGAGGTTAAGCTCTTTAACATGAACAGTGCTGCTCCTCCAAATCTGCTTCAGTGCTTCCAAGTATGACAAAGGAAAGCGCAGCCCGTGAGTCTGCTGGGGAAGAAGAAACAGAAAAAAAATCCTTCAGCTGAGAGCAGTGTCCTTATTGCACAGCAGTGTGTGAGGCTGTGGGGAGGGAGCAGCAGGAATGTGTTCCCTTCCCACATGGCACTGGGGTCACTGAGAGCATTCTCCAGAAGACTCGGTTTTACCCAGGCCTGTTTTATCTTCGTAGGGAAAATGCTGAACTCTATTCCGTGTTCCAGCACGCTTTTGGAGGTGGGGATGTTTACAGCATGTGGCTTTCTCCTGTGGTTTACACATGGAAGAATTAAATAGTCTTAAACTTACACTCTTGCCCAGCCCTACCCATTATTTCTGGAAGCTCACAGAAGTTTATTTCTAGCTGCCACACGCAGTCTTTGGATATAGTTTGACACAAGCACAGAGGAGCTCCATTCCCAGGCCTGGAGTCTTCAAGGGCAAGAAGGAATATTCTGGGATCTGCACATGTTGTTCAGGTGCCAGTGTACAACCTCAGCTCTGGAGGACCAGTGAGATTTACTTCCAAAGAAAAATAAGTGCCAGGCAAAAAGCCTTGCTGTAATTACTGAGACAAGGACAGACTGTGCCCTGTTTTGCCATTCCAGTGTTTCGGATCACAGAGCTAAGACACAGCATCTCACTGCCAAAAAAGCAGAAATAAAGGTTCCAAAGCTCAAAGCCATGCTTAGGAAGGATTTATGACCCAGCAAAAGCACACTGTACCTGCGAGCAGGAACAGAGACAACCTGAAAAGTACATTTCAGAACAAGGTAGGTCTTTACTCACAGTGCTGACCCACCCTACCCTAAAATGAACACCCCTGCAGTGTGTTCCATTGGATACAGAATCTAACATGGGTTTAGCATGGCAGTGATCCCTAGGGAATATCTGCTGGCCTATCCAGTAGCCTCAGTAGAGGATGTGCTAAGGACACACCAGTAAGAGCTGGTTTTACTTGCTCCAGTAGCTTTGCTCACTGGGCCATAAGGCATGCACCAGAAATCCTGTTAACATCTCGAGTGTTTAATTAAGCATGAGATCACATTGCTCAGTTCCACTGTTAAACTGCCTCTGTGGTGCAGCCTCAGCTCCTCTGGGCACTGCAGGGCTGGGCAGAAAGGCTCTGGGTGCTGAGGATCACGGCAGAACCCAGGCCCTGCTGCCATTCTGGGCAAGCTCATCTCATGCAGCAAAACCCCCCATGGAAAGATAAGTTTTGGGGTGTCTGCAGGAACAAACCTGGGCCGTGCCATCCTCACTGCCAGTGTCATCTGTCCCCATCATGGGAGTGTCTCTCCTGTTCCTTAAGGAATGATACACATAAACCATCTCCCTGCGAATTTCATCCTAAAAGACAGCAGGGAGGAAACAGTTCCATGTGATCCACAGCCTCAGACTCATCTCACTGCACTTGCCAATGCTCCTGAATTCTGGAGTCACTCTTCCAACAAAGCCTGCAAGTCACCCTCCCAAATGAATTGTCCAACAGCCACCTCCAACAGCAATAAGGGACTCTCCAAAACACCTCTGAAAATTTATTTACAATCATCTGCTGCCTTAAAACTGCCGCTGCTAGAGTCCCAGGAGTGATGCTGTACAGAAAACAGGCCATTTAAGGGAAAGTATTAATGAACAGGTGTGCATCAACACATTTCCAGTCTGATACTGATCTGTTTCTTAAAAATCACATGCCCATCATCAGTCCTTGGTCAGAGCTGTGCAAAGCAATTCAGAGCTCTCTGGGCAGGTTGCACATGGAATTTGTGGACACAGGTCTTCCATGTGTCCTGTCATCCTGGGTTGATCTGTGTGACATCAGAAGGCAAGGTGGCCCAAAAACTGGGGGGAAAAAGTCTCCAAAACCTACACAGTCTCAATATGGACACAAGCAAGATGGAGGAAAAAAATCAGAAAGTTATGGTGTGTTTTTCTTGGGAAACATTCAATTCCTCCAA
This sequence comes from Manacus candei, assembly GCF_025592945.1. Classification (NCBI taxonomy): domain Eukaryota; kingdom Metazoa; phylum Chordata; class Aves; order Passeriformes; family Pipridae; genus Manacus; species Manacus candei. Next base: position 7,601,289 of record NW_026138093.1, on the reverse strand, counting down.
ACAAACCCCAAACTGTACAAGATAATCTTTGCTGTGTGTCCCGCCCCCTTATTTTTTTTAAAGTGAGATAAAAAGCACTTCTACAATTTCATACTAAAAAACCTTCATGGATAAGAAGCAGTATAAACACAGCATAATGCAAGATGCATGGATCAATGTTGTGGAACAACTTAGTAGTGCCCCTGGCACCTGCTTGGATACAGAGATAACCCAGAAGTGAAGACTAAATGCAGCCACAGCAGCAGCTGCAACCAGCAGAATTCCCTCTCCTGAGAAAACCTATTTTTATAAATTATTCCTGTTCTTAAATACAAAGAATAGAAAAAAACCCTAGTATCAAGACCTGTAGAGGCCATTTAGCTGCTGTAATGATCTACCCCATCAAACCTGAGACAAAAGCCATGTACCTCCCATACAGAATCATAGGCTGAATTTAGTTTTGAAGCCCCCCCTCCAGAAGGTTGGAATGTGCCAGATCACTCAACAAACAACCCCACAGTATCCTAACAAACCCTAATGGGATGCAGGATCCAGCTCAGTGTAACTGCATGACCCTTATAGACCTTTTGCACAGGAGAGCAACAACTCCCATGCCTCACATGCACTCCCCAGCCCACCCCAAATGTACAGGGGTGGCTTCACTGTACCCACAGCATTCTCTTGATCTGGTTCCACAGAGATGAGAGTGTGATCTCTGAACTGCAGTCTGATTTTGCTGTCTATTTTTGGCAATTTCCCACCTAAGAAAAATAAATCCTCCTTAGAAAGGAAGAAAACCAGACAAACGGTTAAACTGAGCCCCCCTGTGCTCTCCCCACTCTCTCAAGGCTGGACTGTTTGTTAAGCTCTGTTTCAACACCCACATGTCCTCCAACTTGTTGTGGAGGGGGCAAGGAGAAAGAGATTTTTTAATTCTCTCCCCTTTCCTGTCTGCAAATAACTATAATAAATAGCAAGCTAGAGCCCAGGGAAAACTGCTACCAGTTAAATGCTCTCGGGATACAGTTTATCACAGCTGCCAGTTCCAGTCTAGGATAATCTTTATTCCACTCTAAGGCAGTGTCATCTCTCCCACTCGACACGGGGAGCAAACACACACGTGGGGCCTCACGGCACATGAAGCTGATGCTGGACTGTGATCTGGCAGAGTTCAGGCACACGGTGTGACTCTTGGGGTCGGTGCTGTGCCGGGCAAAGGCTTGGACTCGACGCTCCTCGTGGGTCCCTTCCACCTCAGCCTGTTCTGTGACTGTGCGATGAGTTCCCTCTCTTCCAACACTGTTGTTCTTTTTAGGGCTCCTCGCTGCCCGGGCCCGGAGCCCGCCTCCCGCGCGCCTGCTTCCCTGCCCGTTTTGGCGGCCGCAGCCGGGCGCTGAGTGCCCGCTCCCCGGGCGGGCCCGGCCGCTGCTCCAGGAGTGGGGGGGCAGCGCCGGCGCCTCGAGGATTCCCGGGATTCCCTGGCCGGTTTCCAGGCAACGCTCCCCGCGCGCTCCTCGCTCCAGGGCCGAAGGTGCGCAGCCAATGGGAGGCGGCGGAGTGGGCGGGGCGAGGCGGGGCTTGGGCGGGACGGGGGCGGGGCCGAGAGGGGCGGTTGGTGGGGTTTGGGTGGGAGCGGGCGGGGCGGGGCCGGGAGCGGGAGCGCTGCCGCTGAGCGGCCCCCGGGCAGAGACCCCGGGCAGCGGCCCCGAGACCCCCGGCGAGTGGCCCCCGGGCGAGAGAGCCCCGGCGAGTGGTCCCCGGTGCGCGGCCCCGGGGGAGGGACCCCCCGTGCGAGGCCCCCGGTGAACGACCCCCGGTGAGCGACCCCCAGTAAGTGACACCCGGTGAGCGACTCGCGGGGAAGAAGCCCCGGTAAGTGACCCCTGCGGAGGGACCCCCTGTGAATGACCCGCGGTGAACAACCCCTGGCAAGTGACCCCCGGACAGGGAGCCCCGGTAAGTCACCCCGAGGAGGGACCCCCGGGCAGTGAGCCCCGGGGACAGTCCCCCGGTGCGCGGCCCCCGGGGGTGTCGGGCCGGGGCTGGGCGCGTTCCTTCCCCGTGCAGAGCCGAGCGGGGCCGGAGCGGAGCCGGCCGGGGGGGCAGAGGGGAGCCCTGAGCCGCCTTCTGCCGAGGGGGCTGCTGGAAAGGAGCCTGCGCTGGGAGGAGCGGGGGACGTGGCCCGAGGCTGAGGCAGGGGAGCTTCAGGTCAGCTCCTGGACAAAGGTTTCTCGCTGTGTTTTTCGGGGGGGCTCGGGCACTGCAATGGGTTGCCCAGGCGGAGCCAGCACCCCGGCAGGTGTTTCAGAGGCGCCTGCATCTGGCCATGGCTGACACGCTTTAGTGGTTTGGGGGTTGCTGGGGCAGTGCTGGGCTGACAGATGGACTTGATGGAATCATGGAACAACGTGCTGAGTTGGGAGGGTCCCACCGGCACCGTGGAGTCCAGCTCCTGAGTTTTAGGCACCACTAGAGGAACTGAATCTGGATCAAGCTGTTTGGCTCCAAAAACTCTTCTGCCCCTAGTCTACACTGCCAAGTGAAACAAAACAGACCGTGCAAAATAGAGGCCTGTGTTCCCCCCAAAGGGAAGGTAGGCAGTTACAAACCGGGAGAATAAAGCAAAGCTCAGAGCCTACATTCATGGTTCCCACAGTTGTATGACACATCAAACCAGTCCGCTGTTACCCATGTAGAACTGTCATCAGGAACCCCAAACTTTCTTGTGTGTATTTGTGTAGATATGTATATATACACATACCTATGTATAGATACGTATTTGTGTGTATCTCTGTAAGATTCTGTATCTTTGGATGTGATATTGGCATGCTGTTGTTGTGTGGCAACAAGTGGACTTAAATGGTTACAAGACTTTAGGAGATAGCCTTTCTGCTTGTGGGTTCTGTTTTTTAAAGAAGGTAACAAGAAAAGAACTCTTTAGCCAAATATCAGTTAAGGGCTCCTCGCTGCCCGGGGCCCGAAGCCCGCCTCCCGCGCGCCTGCTTCCCTGCCCGTTTTGGCGGCCGCAGCCGGGCGCTGAGTGCCCGCTCCCCGGGCGGGCCCGGCCGCTGCTCCAGGAGTGGGGGGGCAGCGCCGGCGCCTCGAGGATTCCCGGGATTCCCTGGCCGGTTTCCAGGCAACGCTCCCCGCGCGCTCCTCGCTCCAGGGCCGAACGTGCGCAGCCAATGGGAGGCGGCGGAGTGGGCGGGGCGAGGCGGGGCTTGGGCGGGGCGGGGGCGGGTCCGAGAGGGGCGGTTGGTGGGGTTTGGGTGGGAGCGGGCGGGGCGGGGCCGGGAGCGGGAGCGCTGCCGCTGAGCGGCCCCCGGGCAGAGACCCCGGGCAGCGGCCCCGAGAGCCCCGGCGAGTGGCCCCCGGTGCGCGGCCCCGGGGGAGGGACCCCCCGTGCGCGGCCCCCGGTGAGCGACCCCCGGTGAGCGACCCCCAGTAAGTGACACCCGGTGAGCGACCCGCGGGGGAGAAGCCCCGGTAAGTGACATCTGCGGAGGGACCCCCGGTGAATGACCCGCGGTGAACAACCCCTGGCAAGTGACCCCCGGGCAGGGACCCCCGGTGCGCGGCCCCCGGGAGTGTCAGGCCGGGGCTGGGCGCGTTCCTTCCCCGTGCAGAGCCGAGCGGGGCCGTGGCGGGAGCGGGGCCGGAGCGGAGCCGGCCGGGGGGGCAGAGGGGAGCCCTGAGCCGCCTTCTGCCGAGGGGGCTGCTGGAAAGGAGCCTGCGCTGGGAGGAGCGGGGGACGTGGCCCGAGGCTGAGGCAGGGGAGCTTCAGGTCAGCTCCTGGACAAAGGTTTCTCGCTGTGTTTTTCGGGGGGGCTCGGGCACTGCAATGGGTTGCCCAGGCGGAGCCAGCACCCCGGCAGGTGTTTCAGAGGCGCCTGCATCTGGCCATGGCTGACACGCTTTAGTGGTTTGGGGGTTGCTGGGGCAGTGCTGGGCTGACAGTTGGACTTGATGGAATCATGGACCGTGCTGAGTTGGGAGGGTCCCACCGGCACCGTGGAGTCCAGCTCCTGAGTTTTAGGCACCACTAAAGGAACTGAATCTGGATCGAGCTGTTTGGCTCCAAAAACTCTTCTGCCCCTAGTCTACACTGCCAAGTGAAACAAAACAGACCGTGCAAAATAGAGGCCTGTGTTCCCCTGAAAGGGAAGGCAGGCAGTTACAAACCAGGACAGTAAATCAAAGCTCAGAACATACATTCATGGTCCCCACAGTTGTATGACACATCAAACCAGTCCTCTGTTCATTACCCGTGTAGAACTGTCATCAGGAACCCCAGACTTTCTTGTGTGTATTTGTATAGATATGTATAGATATGTATAGGTAGATAGATATACATACATAGATATGTATAGGTATATATTTGTGTGTATCTTTGGATTCTGTATCTTTGGATGTGATATTGGCATGCTATTGTTGTGTGGCAACAAGTGGACTTAAAAGGTTGCAACACTTTAGGAGATCGCCTTTCTGCTTGTGGGTTCTATTTTTTAAAGAAGGTAACAAGAAAAGAACTCTTTAGCCAAATATAACTTAAGACATTAATCAGAGCAAATGTATTGATTTTTATTTCCAATTGTACAACAAGTCATTCAACTATTTGCATACTCCAAAGCTGGGTTGGAAACTTCTCCCTCAGAAATAAGAAAAACTGTTTTCCAAGGCTGTTACTGACAGCCATGGCAGAGTTTCCAATAACAACTCCCCATTCTTGAAATGCAAAGCCTGAAAAATGAAACAAGCGTTAACCTGGAATTCTTGTTGCCAGCACTGATCTGGACAGAAGTTATTAGAGAGTGGAGCAAAGCTAGCACCACAAACCACCTTGGGCTCTGCATTCATTGGTCATGGCAACAAAGTTTTGCTTTTCAACCCATCTACTAAGGAAACCTTGCCAGAAAAGTGAGCTTATAACACTACTTTTCTTAAGAAGTGAGGAGGCCTTAATCCAGTGTACACAGATGAGACCCTGAAATAGGAGAGAGGCCAGTTGCTGATGATCAGTGCAGATGAGGAATCAGCTCTGCTGAGTAGGCTTCAAGCTTTGTGATTTTTACAAGTGGACTATTTCAAATCTGTTGTAGAAGAAACAGTCTTTTCTGTTTGATCAACTTTCCACTTTCAGAATACTGGAGTTTATCCCTAAAATTCAGCCTGTAGTTTCAAAAGATAAAAATCCTTCGAGGAAACCTTTCAGCCTCAGTAGCCAATTGCAATGTGCCCAGGGAAGTTCAGCAACAGCACCATTCATTAAATGAACTGTTCTGGACCAGCCATCCCAGAGAGATTGAGCTCCAGTGCCAAACCCCATAGAGTGCCAAGTGCCATAAGAGCTGATTTTTGGCTTCGCTGAGATTCTCTCTGGTTTCACTGGGTGTACCTGGCACATCTGGAGCAAAGGGTGTGGGCAAAAGTACATCCTTAAAAGGGTCCAGTACAAATCATGTCACAAGATTATCAATTTCTCTAATTGAGGAAGGCAATTAGATACAGAACTGAATTTTTCTACCTCCTCTTTCCACACTGCTGCTGAATTCCTTCAACATGCCCTGTGAGCAGTCCCAGAGCTCTGTGCTTCACACCATAAGGGACTTGCTTAACAGGGAACAAACACCTCAGAGACAAAAGGTGCCACCACAGAAAGGTCTTTACTGCCCAAGAAGTGCCCAGGCTACCCCAACAACTGCGCCTCAAAACTAAAGCTTCCAGACTTTTTTTTCCTGGTGGAAAGAGCTCCCGATTCCCTTTTTTCAGCCCCGCTCTGCAATGGCCGGTCCCACCTTTTAAAAAATTGAATCCAAATGAAGATTCCTGCCAGACAAAAGGTGCCATCACAGAAAGGTCTTCCTGCCCAAGAAGTGCCCAGGCTGCCCCAAAAACTGCACCTGAAAACAAAAGCTTCCAGACTTGTTTTCCTTAGAGAAAGAGCTGCTGTTCCCTTTTTTCAACCCTGCTCTGCAATGGCCGGTCCCACCTCCTGAAAAATTGAATCCAGATGAAGATTCTTCCCAGAAAAATGGTGCCACCACAGAAAACTCCTCCTCCCCAAGAAGTACCCAGGCTGCCCCAACTACACCTGAAGCCAAAGGATCAAGACTTTTTTTCCGGGTGGAAAGACCTGGTGTTCCGTTTTTTCAGCCCTGCACTACAATGGCTGGTCCTGCCTCCTGGAAAATTTAATGTAAAAGAACATTCCTGCCAGACAAAAGGTACCACTACAAAAAACTCTTCCTGTCCATGAAGTGCCAAGGCTGCTCCAACAACTGCACCTCAAAACAAAAGCTTCTAGACTTCTTTTCCTGGTAGAAAGAGCTGCTGTTCCCTTATTTCAGCCCTGCGCTCCAATGGCCCGTCCGACCTCCTGGAAAATTCAATGTAAATGAAGATTCCTGCCAGACAAAAGGTGCCACCACAGAAAGGTCTTCCTGCCCAAGAAGTGCCCAGACTGCCCCAACAACTGCACCTCAAATCCACAGCTTCCAGCGTTTTTTTCCTGGTGGAAAGAGCTGCTGTTCCCTTTTTTCAGGCCTGCGCTGCAATGGCCGGTCCCACCTCCTGAAAAATGGAATCCAACTGAAGATTCCTGCCAGACAAAAGGTACCACCACAGAAAACTCTTTGTTCCCGAAGAAGTGCCCAGGCTGCCCCACCGACTACACTTCAAGGCCAAATGATCCAGACTTTTTTCCCTGTGGAAAGAGCTGCTGTTCAATTTTTTCAGCCCTGCAATGCAATGGCTTGTCCCACCTCCTGAAAAATTTACTCCAAATTAAGATTTCTGCCAGACAAAAGGTGCCACCACAGAAAACTCTTGCTGCCCAAGAAGTGCCCAGGCTGCCCAACAACTGCACCTGAAGCCAAAGCTTCCAGACTTTTTTCCTGGAGGAAAGAGCTGCTGTTCCCTTTTTTCAGGTCTGCACTGCAATGGCCGGTCCCACCTCCTGGAAAACATAATGTAAATGAACATTCGTGCCAGACAAAAGGTGCCACCACAGAAAGCTCTTTGATGCCCAAGAAGTCTTCAGGCTACCCAAACAACTGCACCTCAAAGCCAAAGGTTCTAGACTTTTTTTCCTGGTGGAAAGAGCTGCTGTTCCCTTTTTTCAGGTCTGCGCTGCAATGGCCGGTCCCACCTCCTGGAAAACATAATGTAAATGAAGATTCCTGCCTGACAAAAGGTGCCACCACAGGAAGCTCTTTACTGCCCAAGAAGTGCTCAGGCTGCCCCACAAACTGCACCTCAAAGCCAAAGGATCCAGACTTTTTTTCCTGGTGGGAAAGAGCTACTCTTCCCTTTTTTCAGCCCAGCGCTGCAGTGGCTGTTCCCAACTCCTGAAAAATTGAATCCAAATGAAGATTCCTGCCAGACAAAAGGTGCCACCAGAGCAAGGTCTTCCTGCCTAAGAAGTGCCCAGGCTACCCAAACAACTGCACCTCGAAGCCAAAGCTTCCAGACTTTTTTTCCTGGTAGAAAGAGCTGCTGTTCCCTTTTTTCAGCCCAACGCTGCAATGACCGGTCCCACCTCCGGAAAATTTACTCCAGCTGAAGATTCCTGCAAGACACAAGGTGCCACCACAGAAAACTCTTGCTGCCCAAGAAGTGCCCAGGCTGCCCAACAACTGCACCTGAAGCCAAAGCTTCCAGACTTTTTTCCTGGAGGAAAGAGCTGCTGTTCCTTTTTTTCAGGTCTGCACTGCAATGGCCGGTCCCACCTCCTGGAAAACATAATGTAAATGAACATTCGTGCCAGACAAAAGGTGCCACCACAGAAAGCTCTTTGATGCCCAAGAAGTCTTCAGGCTACCCAAAAAACTGCACCTCGAAGCCAAAGGATCCAGACTTTTTTTCCTGGTAGAAAGAGCTGCTGTTCCTTTTTTCAGCCCAGCGATGCAATGGCTGGTCCCAACTCCTAAAAAATTTAATCCAAATGAACATTCCTGCCAGACAAAAGGTGCCACCAGAGAAAGGTGTTCCTGCCCAAGAAGTGCCCAGGCTACCCAAACAACTGCACCTCAAAGCCAAAGGTTCTAGACTTTTTTTCCTGGTGGAAAGAGCTGCTCTTCCCTTTTTTCAGGCCTGCGCTGAAAGGGCTTGTCCCACCTTTTAAAAAACTGAATCCAACTGAAGATTCCTGCCAGACAAAAGGTACCACCACCGAAAACTCTTGCTGCCCAAGAAGTACCCAGGCTGCCCAACAACTGCACCTGAAGCCAAAGCTTCCAGACTTTTTTCCCTGTGGAAAGAACTGCTGTTCCCTTTTTTCAGCCCTGCTCTGCAATGGCCGGTCCCACCTTTTGAAAAATTGAATCCAACTGAAGATTCCTGCCAGACAAAAGGTACCACCACAGAAAGTCCTTCCTGCCCAAGAAATGTCCAGGCTGCCCAACAACTGCACCTGAAGCCAAAGGATCCAGACTTTTTTTCCTGGAGGAAAGAGCTGCTGTTCCCTTTTTTCAGGTCTGCGCTGCAATGGCCGGTCCCACCTCCTGGAAAACATAATGTAAATGAACATTCGTGCCAGACAAAAGGTGCCACCACAGAAAGCTCTTTGATGCCCAAGAAGTCTTCAGGCTACCCAAACAACTGCACCTCAAAGCCAAAGGATCCAGACTTATTTTCCTGGTGGAAAGAGCTGCTGTTCCCTTTTTTCTGCCCTGCGCTGCAATGGCCGGTCCCACCTTTTAAAAATATCTATCCAAATGAAGATTCCTGCCAGACAAAAGGTGCCACCACCGAAAACTCTTGCTGCCCAAGAAGTACCCAGGCTGCCCAACAACTGCACCTGAAGCCAAAGCTTCCAGACTTTTTTCCCTGTGGAAAGAACTGCTGTTCCCTTTTTTCAGCCCTGCTCTGCAATGGCCGGTCCCACCTTTTGAAAAATTGAATCCAACTGAAGATTCGTGCCAGACAAAAGGTACCACCACAGAAAGTCCTTCCTGCCCAAGAAGTGTCCTGGCTGCCAACCAACTGCACCTGAATCCAAAGGATCCAGACTTTTTTCCTGGAGGAAAGAGCTGCTGTTCCCTTTTTTCAGGTCTGCGCTGCAATGGCCGGACCCACCTCCTGGAAAACATAATGTAAATGAACATTCGTACCAGACAAAAGGTGCCACCACAGAAAGCTCTTTGATGCCCAAGAAGTCTTCAGGCTACCCAAACAACTGCACCTCAAAGCCAAAGGATCCAGACTTTTTTTCCTGGTGGGAAAGAGCTGCTCTTCCCTTTTTTCTGCCCTGCGCTGCAATGGCCGGTCCCACCTCCTGGAAAACATAATGTAAATGAAGATTCCTGCCTGACAAAAGGTGCCACCACAGGAAGCTCTTTACTGCCCAAGAAGTGCTCAGGCTGCCCCAAAAACTGCACCTCAAAGCCAAAAGATCCAGACTTTTTTTCCTGGTAGAAAGAGCTGCTGTTCCCTTTTTTCAGCCCAGCGCTGCAGTGGCTGTTCCCAACTCCTGAAAAATTGAATCCAAATGAAGATTCCTGCCAGACAAAAGGTGCCACCAGAGCAAGGTCTTCCTGCCCAAGAAGTGCCCAGGCTACCCAAACAACTGCACCTCGAAGCCAAAGCTTCCAGACTTTTTTTCCTGGTAGAAAGAGCTGCTGTTCCCTTTTTTCAGCCCAACGCTGCAATGACCGGTCCCACCTCCTGGAAAATTTACTCCAACTGAAGATTCCTGCAAGACACAAGGTGCCACCACAGAAAACTCTTGCTGCCCAAGAAATGCCCAGGCTGCCCAACAACTGCACCTGAAGCCAAAGCTTCAAGACTTTTTTCCTGGAGGAAAGAGCTGCTGTTCCCTTTTTTCAGGTCTGCGCTGCAATGGCCGGTCCCACCTCCTGGAAAACATAATGTAAATGAACATTCGTGCCAGACAAAAGGTGCCACCACGGAAAGCTCTTTGATGCCCAAGAAGTCTTCAGGCTACCCAAACAACTGCACCTCAAAGCCAAAGGTTCTAGACTTTTTTTCCTGGTGGAAAGAGCTGCTGTTCCCTTTTTTCAGGTCTGCGCTGCAATGGCCGGTCCCACCTCCTGGAAAGCATAATGTAAATGAACATTCGTGCCAGACAAAAGGTGCCACCACAGAAAGCTCTTTGATGCCCAAGAAGTCTTCAGGCTACCCAAACAACTGCACCTCAAAGCCAAAGGATCCAGACTTTTTTTCCTGGTGGAAAGAGCTGCTGTTCCCTTTTTTCTGCCCTGCGCTGCAATGGCCGGTCCCACCTTTTAAAAATATCTATCCAAATGAAGATTCCTGCCAGACAAAAGGTGCCACCACAGAAAGGTCTTCCTGCCCAAGAAGTGCCCAGGCTGCCCCAACATCTGCACCAGAAACCAAAGCTTCCAGACTTTTTTTCCTGGTAGAAAGAGCTGCTCTTCCCTTTTTTCAGGCCTGCGCTGAAAGGACTTGTCCCACGTTTTAAAAAACTGAATCCAACTGAGGATTCCTGCCAGATAAAAGGTGCCACCACAGAAAACTCTTCCTGCCCAAGAAGTGCCCAGACTGCCCAACAACTGCACCAGAACCCAAAGCTTCCAGACTTTTTTCTCTGTGGAAAGAGCTGCTGTTCCCTTTTTTCAGCCCTGCTCTGCAATGGCCGGTCCCACCTTTTGAAAAATTGAATCCAACTGAAGATTCGTGCCAGACAAAAGGTACCACCACAGAAAGTCCTTCCTGCCCAAGAAGTGTCCTGGCTGCCCAACAACTGCACCTGAATCCAAAGGATCCAGACTTTTTTCCTGGAGGAAAGAGCTGCTGTTCCCTTTTTTCAGGTCTGCGCTGCAATGGCCGGACCCACCTCCTGGAAAACATAATGTAAATGAACATTCGTACCAGACAAAAGGTGCCACCACAGAAAGCTCTTTGATGCCCAAGAAGTCTTCAGGCTACCCAAACAACTGCACCTCAAAGCCAAAGGATCCAGACTTTTTTTCCTGGTGGGAAAGAGCTGCTCTTCCCTTTTTTCTGCCCTGCGCTGCAATGGCCGGTCCCACCTCCTGGAAAACATAATGTAAATGAAGATTCCTGCCTGACAAAAGGTGCCACCACAGGAAGCTCTTTACTGCCCAAGAAGTGCTCAGGCTGCCCCACAAACTGCACCTCAAAGCCAAAAGATCCAGACTTTTTTTCCTGGTAGAAAGAGCTGCTGTTCCCTTTTTTCAGCCCAGCGCTGCAGTGGCTGTTCCCAACTCCTGAAAAATTGAATCCAAATGAAGATTCCTGCCAGACAAAAGGTGCCACCAGAGCAAGGTCTTCCTGCCCAAGAAGTGCCCAGGCTACCCAAACAACTGCACCTCGAAGCCAAAGCTTCCAGACTTTTTTTCCTGGTAGAAAGAGCTGCTGTTCCCTTTTTTCAGCCCAACGCTGCAATGACCGGTCCCACCTCCTGGAAAATTTACTCCAGCTGAAGATTCCTGCAAGACACAAGGTGCCACCACAGAAAACTCTTGCTGCCCAAGAAGTGCCCAGGCTGCCCAACAACTGCACCTGAAGCCAAAGCTTCCAGACTTTTTTCCTGGAGGAAAGAGCTGCTGTTCCCTTTTTTCAGGTCTGCGCTGCAATGGCCGGTCCCACATCCTGGAAAACATAATGTAAATGAACATTCGTGCCAGACAAAAGGTGCCACCACGGAAAGCTCTTTGATGCCCAAGAAGTCTTCAGGCTACCCAAACAACTGCACCTCGAAGCCAAAGGATCCAGACTTTTTTTCCTGGTAGAAAGAGCTGCTGTTCCTTTTTTCAGCCCCGCGATGCAATGGCTGGTCCCAACTCCTGAAAAATTTAATCCAAATGAAGATTCCTGCCAGACAAAAGGTGCCACCAGAGAAAGGTGTTCCTGCCCAAGAAGTGCCCAGGCTACCCAAACAACTGCACCTCAAAGCCAAAGGTTCTAGACTTTTTTTCCTGGAGGAAAGAGCTGCTGTTCCCTTTTTTCAGGTCTGCGCTGCAATGGCCGGTCCCACCTCCTGGAAAACATAATGTAAATGAACATTCCTGCCAGACAAAAGGTGCCACCACAGAAAGCTCTTTGATGCCCAAGAAGTCTTCAGGCTACCCAAACAACTGCACCTCAAAGCCAAAGGTTCTAGACTTTTTTTCCTGGTGGAAAGAGCTGCTCTTCCCTTTTTTCAGGCCTGCGCTGAAAGGGCTTGTCCCACCTTTTAAAAAACTGAATCCAACTGAAGATTCCTGCCAGACAAAAGGTGCCACCACCGAAAACTCTTGCTGCCCAAGAAGTACCCGGGCTGCCCAACAACTGCACCTGAAGCCAAAGCTTCCAGACTTTTTTCCCTGTGGAAAGAGCTGCTGTTCCCTTTTTTCAGCCCTGCTCTGCAATGGCCGGTCCCACCTTTTGAAAAATTGAATCCAACTGAAGATTCCTGCCAGACAAAAGGTGCCACCACAGAAAGTCCTTCCTGCCCAAGAAATGTCCAGGCTGCCCAACAACTGCACCTGAATCCAAAGGATCCAGACTTTTTTTCCTGGAGGAAAGCGCTACTGTTCCCTTTTTTCAGGTCTGCGCTGCAATGGCCGGTCCCACCTCCTGGAAAACATAATGTAAATGAACATTCGTGCCAGAGAAAAGGTGCCACCACAGAAAGCTCTTTGATGCCCAAGAAGTCTTCAGGCTACCCAAACAACTGCACCTCAAAGCCAAAGGTTCTAGACTTTTTTTCCTGGTGGAAAGAGCTGCTGTTCCCTTTTTTCTGCCCTGCTGCAATGGCCGGTCCTTCCTCCTGGAAAATTGAATCCAACTGAAGATTCCTGCCAGACAAAAGGTGCCACCACAGAAAGGTCTTGCTGCCCAAGAAGTGCCCAGGCTTCCCCAACATCTGCACCAGAAACCAAAGCTTCCAGACTTTTTTTCCTGGTGGAAAGAGCTGCTGTTCCCTTTTTTCAGCCCAGCGCTGCAATGGCTGGTCCCAACTCCTGAAAAATTGAATTCAAATGAAGATTCCTGCCAGACAAAAGGTGCCACCACAGAAAGGTCTTCCTGCCCAAGAAGAGCCCAGGCTGCCCAACAACTGCACCTGAAGCCAAAGCTTCCAGATTTTTTCCTGGAGGAAAGAGCTGCTGTTCCCTTTTTTCAGGTCTGCGCTGCAATGGCCGGTCCCACCTCCTGGAAAACATAATGTAAATGAAGATTCCTGCCTGAGAAAAGGTGCCACCACAGGAAGCTCTTTACTGCCCAAGAAGTGCTCAGGCTGCCCCACAAACTGCACCTCAAAGCCAAAAGATCCAGACTTTTTTTCCTGGTAGAAAGAGCTGCTGTTCACTTTTTTCAGCCCAGCGCTGCAGTGGCTGTTCCCAACTCCTGAAAAATTGAATCCAAATGAAGATTCCTGCCAGACAAAAGGTGCCACCAGAGAAAGGTGTTCCTGCCCAAGAAGTGCCCAGGCTACCCAAACAACTGCACCTCGAAGCCAAAGCTTCCAGACTTTTTTTTCCTGGTAGAAAGAGCTGCTGTTCCCTTTTTTCAGCCCAACGCTGCAATGACCGGTCCCACCTCCTGGAAAATTTACTCCAACTGAGGATTCCTGCCAGATAAAAGGTGCCACCACAGAAAACTCTTGCTGCCCAAAAAGTGCCCAGGCTGCCCAACAACTGAACCTGAAGCCAAAGCTTCCAGACTTTTTTCCCTGTGGAAAGAGCTGCTGTTCCCTTTTTTCAGCCCTGCTCTGCAATGGCCGGTCCCACCTTTTGAAAAATTGAATCCAACTGAAGATTCCTGCCAGACAAAAGGTGCCACCACAGAAAGTCCTTCCTGCCCAAGAAGTGTCCAGGCTGCCCAACAACTGCACCTGAAGCCAAAGGATCCAGACTTTTTTTCCTGGAGGAAAGAGCTGCTGTTCCCTTTTTTCAGGTCTGCGCTGCAATGGCCGGTCCCACCTCCTGGAAAACATAATGTAAATGAACATTCGTTCCAGACAAAAGGTGCCACCACAGAAAGCTCTTTGATGCCCAAGAAGTCTTCAGGCTACCTAAACAACTGCACCTCAAAGCGAAACGTTCTAGACTTTTTTTCCTGGTGGAAAGAGCTGCTGTTCCCTTTTTTCTGCCCTGCGCTGCAATGGCTGGTCCCACCTTTTAAAAATATCTATCCAAATGAAGATTCCTGCCAGACAAAAGGTGCCACTACAGGAAGCTCTTTACTGCCCAAGAAGTGCTCAGGCTGCCCCACAAACTGCACCTCAAAGCCAAAGGATCCAGACTTTTTTTCCTGGTGGGAAAGAGCTGCTCTTCCCTGTTTTCAGGCCTGCGCTGAAAGGGCTTGTCCCACCTTTTAAAAAACTGAATCCAGCTGAAGATTCCTGCCAGACAAAAGGTGCCACCACAGAAAGCTATTTGATGCCCAAGAACTCCACAGCCTGCCCAATAACTGCACCTCGAAGCCAAAGCTTCCAGACTTTTTTTCCTGGTAGAAAGAGCTGCTGTTCCCTTTTTTCAGCCCTGCTCTGCAATGGCCGGTCCCACCTTTTGAAAAATTGAATCCAACTGAAGATTCCTGCCAGACAAAAGGTACCACCACAGAAAGTCCTTCCTGCCCAAGAAGTGTCCTGGCTGCCCAACAACTGCACCTGAATCCAAAGGATCCAGACTTTTTTTCCTGGAGGAAAGAGCTGCTGTTCCCTTTTTTCAGGTCTGCGCTGCAATGGCCGGTCCCACCTCCTGGAAAACATAATGTAAATGAACATTCGTGCCAGACAAAAGGTGCCACCACAGAAAGCTCTTTGATGCCCAAGAAGTCTTCAGGCTACCCAAACAACTGCACCTCAAAGCCAAAGGTTCTAGACTTTTTTTCCTGGTGGAAAGAGCTGCTGTTCCCTTTTTTCTGCCCTGCTGCAATGGCCGGTCCTTCCTCCTGGAAAATTGAATCTAAATGAAGATTCCTGCCAGACAAAAGGTGCCACCACAGAAAGGTCTTCCTGCCCAAGAAGTGCCCAGGCTGCCCCAACATCTGCACCAGAAACCAAAGCTTCCAGACTTTTTTTCCCGGTAGAAAGAGCTGCTCTTCCCTTTTTTCAGCCCAGCGCTGCAATGGCTGGTCCCAACTCCTGAAAAATTGAATCCAAATGAAGATTCCTGCCAGACAAAAGGTGCCACCAGAGCAAGGTCTTCCTGCCCAAGAAGAGCCCAGGCTGCCCAACAACTGCACCTGAAGCCAAAGCTTCCAGACTTTCTTCCTGGAGGAAAGAGCTGCTGTTCCCTTTTTTCAAACCTGCGCTGCAATGGCTGGTCCCACCTTTTATAAATATCTATCCAAATGAAGATTCCTGCCAGACAAAAGGTGCCAGCACAGGAAGCTCTTTACTGCCCAAGAAGTGCTCAGGCTGCCCCACAAACTGCACCTCAAAGCCAAAGGATGCAGACTTTTTTTCCTGGTGGGAAAGAGCTGCTCTTCCCTTTTTTCAGGCCTGCGCTGAAAGGGCTTGTCCCACCATTTAAAAAACTGAATCCAACTGAAGATTCCTGCCAGACAAAAGGTGCCACCACAGAAAACTCTTGCTGCCCAAGAAGTGCCCAGGCTGCCCAACAACTGCACCAGAAGCCAAATCTTCCAGACTTTTTTCCCTGTGGAAAGAGCTACTGTTCCCTTTTTTCAGCCCTGCTCTGCAATGGCCGGTCCCACCTTTTGAAAAATTGAATCCAACTGAAGATTCCTGCCAGACAAAAGGTGCCACCACAGAAAGTCCTCCCTGCCCAAGAAGTGTCCAGGCTGCCCCACAACTGCACCTGAAGCCAAAGGATCCAGACTTTTTTTCCTGGAGGAAAGAGCTGCTGTTCCCTTTTTTCAGGTCTGCGCTGCAATGGCCGGTCCCACCTCCTGGAAAACATAATGTAAATGAACATTCGTTCCAGACAAAAGGTGCCACCACAGAAAGCTCTTTGATGCCCAAGAAGTCTTCAGGCTACCCAAACAACTGCACCTCAAAGCCAAAGGTTCTAGACTTTTTTTCCTGGTGGAAAGAGCTGCTGTTCCCTTTTTTCAAACCTGCGCTGCAATGGCTGGTCCCACCTTTTAAAAATATCTATCCAAATGAAGATTCCTGCCAGACAAAAGGTGCCACCACAGGAAACTCTTTACTGCCCAAGAAGTGCTCAGGCTGCCCCACAAACTGCACCTCCAAGCCAAAGGATCCAGACTTTTTTTCCTGGTGGGAAAGAGCTTCTCTTCCCTTTTCTCAGGCCTGCGCTGAAAGGGCTTGTCCCACCTTTTAAAAAACTGAATCCAACTGAAGATTCCTGCCAGACAAAAGGTGCCACCACAGAAAACTCTTCCTGCCCACGGAGTGCCCAGGCTGCCCAACAACTGCGCCAGAAGCCAAAGCTTCCAGACTTTTTTCCCTGTGGAAAGAGCTGCTGTTCCCTTTTTTCAGCCTTGCTCTGCAATGGCCGGTCCCACATTTTGAAAAATTGAATCCAACTGAAGATTCCTGCCAGACAAAAGGTGCCACCACAGAAAGTCCTTCCTGCCCAAGAAGTGCCCAGGCTGCCCCAACATCTGCACCAGAAACCAAAGCTTCCAGACTTTTTTTCCTGGAGGAAAGAGCTGCTGTTCCCTTTTTTCAGGCCTGCGCTGCAATGGCTGGTTCCACCTTTTAAAAATATCTCTCCAAATGAAGATTCCTGCCAGACAAAAGGTGCCAGCACAGGAAGCTCTTTACTGCCCAAGAAGTGCTCAGGCTGCCCCACAAACTGAACCTCAAAGCCAAAGGATCCAGACTTTTTTTCCTGGTGGGAAAGAGCTGCTCTTCCCTTTTTTTCAGGCCTGCGCTGAAAGGGCTTGTCCCACCTTTTAAAAAACTGAATCCAACTGAAGATTCCTGCCAGACAAAAGGTGCCACCACAGAAAGCTATTTGATGCCCAAGAAGTGCCCAGCCTGCCCAACAACTGCACCTCGAAGCCAAAGCTTCCAGACTTTTTTTACTGGTAGAAAGAGCTGCTGTTCCCTTTTTTCAGCCCAACGCTGCAATGACCGGTCCCACCTTTTAAAAATATCTATCCAAATGAAGATTCCTGCCAGACAAAAGGTGCCACCGCGGAAAGTCCTTCCTGCCCAAGAAGTGCCCAGGCTGCCCAACAACTGCACCTGAAGCTAAAGGATCTAGACTTTTTTTCCTGGTGGAAAGAGCTGCTGTTCCCTTTTTTTCAGGTCTGCGCTGCAATGGCCAGTCCCACCTCCTGGAAAACATAATGTAAATGAACATTCGTTCCAGACAAAAGGTGCCACCACAGAAAGCTCTTTGATGCCCAAGAAGTCTTCAGGCTACCCAAACAACTGCACCTCAAAGCCAAAGGTTCTAGACTTTTTTTCCGGGTGGAAAGAGCTGCTGTTCCCTTTTTTCTGCCCTGCGCTGCAATGGCCGGTCCCACCTTTTAAAAATATCTATCCAAATGAAGATTCCTGCCAGACAAAAGGTGCCACCACAGAAAGGTCTTCCTGCCCAAGAAGTGCCCAGGCTGCCCCAACATCTGCACCAGAAACCAAAGCTTCCAGACTTTTTTTCCTGGTGGAAAGGGCTGCTGTTCCCTTTTTTCAGGCCTGCGCTGCAATGGCTGGTCCCACCTTTTAAAAATATCTATCCAAATGAAGATTCCTGCCTGACAAAAGTTGCCACCACAGGAAGCTCTTTACTGCCCAAGAAGTGCTCAGGCTGCCCCACAAACTGCACCTCAAAACCAAAGGATCCAGACTTTTTTTCCTGCTGGGAAAGAGCTGCTCTTCCCTTTTTTCAGGCCTGCGCTGAAAAGGCTTATCCCACCTTTTAAAAAACTGAATCCAACTGAAGATTCCTGCCAGACAAAAGGTGCCACCAGAGAAAGCTATTTGATGCCCAAGAACTCCCCAGCCTGCCCAACAACTGCACCTCAAAGCCAAAGCTTCCAGACTTTTTTGCCTGGTAGAAAGAGCTGCTGTTCCCTTTTTTCAGCCCAGCGCTGCAATGACCGGTCCCACCTCCTGGAAAATTTACTCCAGCTGAAGATTCCTGCAAGACACAAGGTGCCACCACAGAAAACTCTTGCTGCCCAAGAAGTGCCCAGGCTGCCCAACAACTGCACCTGAAGCCAAAGCTTCCAGACTTTTTTTCCTGGTAGAAAGAGCTGCTGTTCCCTTTTTTCAGCTCAGCGCTGCAATGGCTGGTCCCCACTCCTGAAAAATTGAATCCAAATGAAGATTCCTGCCAGACAATAGGTGCCACCAGAGAAAGGTCTTCCTGCCCAAGAAGAGCCCAGGCTGCCCAACAACTGCACCTGAAGCCAAAGCTTCCAGACTTTTTTCTTGGAGGAAAGAGCTGCTGTTCCCTTTTTTCAGGTCTGCGCTGCAATGGCCGGTCCCACCTCCTGGAAAACATAATGTAAATGAACATTCGTTCCAGACAAAAGGTGCCACCACAGAAAGCTCTTTGATGCCCAAGAAGTCTTCAGGCTACCCAAACAACTGCACCTCAAAGCCAAAGGTTCTAGACTTTTTTTCCTGGTGGAAAGAGCTGCTGTTCCCTTTTTTCTGCCCTGCTGCAATGACCGGTCCTTCCTCCTGAAAAATTGAATCCAAATGAAGATTCCTGCCCGACAAAAGGTGCCACCACAGAAAGGTCTTCCTGCCCAAGAAGTGCCCGGGCTGCCCCAACATCTGCACCAGAAACCAAAGCTTCCAGACTTTTTTTCCTGGTGGAATGAGCTGCTGTTCCCTTTTTTCAGCCCAGCGCTGCAATGGCAGGTCCCAACTCCTGAAAAATTGAATTCAAATGAAGATTCCTGCCAGACAAAAGGTGCCACCAGAGAAAGGTCTTCCTGCCCAAGAAGTACCCAGGCTGCCCAACAACTGCACCTGAAACCAAAGCTTCCAGACGTTTTTCCTGGAGGAAAGAGCTGCTGTTCCCTTTTTTTAACCCTGCGCTGCAATGGCCGGTCCCACCTCCTGGAAAACATAATGTAAATGAACATTCTTGCCAGACAAAAGGTGCCACCACAGAAAGCTCTTTGATGCCCAAGAAGTCTTCAGGCTACCCAAACAACTGCACCTCAAAGCCAAAGGTTCTAGACTTTTTTTCCTGGTGGAAAGAGCTGCTGTTCCCTTTTTTCTGCCCTGCGCTGCAATGGCTGGTCCCACCTTTTAAAAATATCTATCCAAATGAAGATTCCTGCCAGACAAAAGGTGCCACCACAGAAAGCTATTTGATGCCCAAGAACTCCCCAGCCTGCCCCATAAACTGCACCTCAAAGCCAAAAGATCCAGACTTTTTTTCCTGGTGGGAAAGAGCTGCTCTTCCCTTTTTTCAGGCCTGCGCTGAAAGGGCTTGTCCCACCTTTTAAAAAACTGAATCCAACTGAAGATTCCTGCCAGACAAAAGGTGCCACCATAGAAAACTCTTTCTGCCCAAGAAGTGCCCAGGCTGCCCAACAACTGCACCTGAAGCCAAAGCTTCCAGACTTTTTTCCCTGTGGAAAGAGCTGCTGTTCCCTTTTTTCAGCCCAGCGCTGCAATGGCCGGTCCTTCCTCCTGGAAAATTGAATCCAAATGAAGATTCCTGCCAGACAAAAGGTGCCACCACAGAAAGGACTTCCTGCCCAAGAGGTGCCCTGGTTGCCCCAACAAACTGCACCTGAAGCCAAAGCTTTCAGATTTTTTTTCCCAGTAGAAAAGAGCTGCTGTTTTTTTTTTTTCAGGCCTGCGCTTCAATGGCTTCTCCCATTTCCTGAAAACTTAACTCCAAATGAAGATTCTTGCCAGACGAAAGGTGCCGCCACAGAAAATTCTTCCTGCCAAAGATGTACCCAGGCTGCCCAAAAACTGCACCTAAAGCCAAAGCTTCCAGACTTTTTTTCCTGGTGGAAAGAGCTGCTGTTCCCTTTTTTCAGGCCTGCGCTGCAATGGCCAGTCCTGCCGCCTGGAAAATTGAATCCAAATGAAGATTCCTCCTAGGCAAAAGGTACCACCACAGAAAGCTCTTTGCTGCCCAAGAAGTGCCCAGGCTGCCCCACAAACTGTACCTCAAAGCCAAAGCTTCCAGACTTTTTTTCCTGGTAGAAAGAGCTGCTGTTCCCCTTTTTCAGCCCTGCGCTGCAATGGCCGGTCCCACCTTTTAAAAATATCAATCCAAATGAAGATTCCTGCAAGACAAAAGGTGGCACCACAGAAAGCTATTTGATGTCCAAGAAGTGCCCAGACTGCCTCACAAACTGCACCTGAAAGTCAAAGGATCCAGCCTTATTTTCCTGGTGGAAAGGGCTGCTGTTCCCTTTTTTCAGGCTTGCGCTAAAAGGGCTTGTCCCACCTTTTAAAAAACTGAATCAAACTGAAGATTCCTGCCAGACACAAGGTGCCACCACAGAAAACTCTTGCTGCCCAAGAAGTGCCCAGGTTGCCCAACAACTGCACCTGAAGCCAAAGCTTCCAGACTTTTTTTCCTTAGGGAAAGAGCTGCTGTTCCTTTTTTTCAGGTCTGCGCTGCAATGGCCGGTCCCACCTCCTGGAAAACATAATGTAAATGAACATTCGTGCCAGACAAAAGGTGCCACCACAGAAAGCTCTTTGATGCCCAAGAAGTCTTCAGACTACCCAAACAACTGCACCTCAAAGCCAAAGGTTCTAGACTTTTTTTCCTGGTGGAAAGAGCTGCTGTTCCCTTTTTTCTGCCCTGCTGCAATGGCCGGTCCTTCCTCCTGGAAAACTGAATCCAAATGAAGATTCCTGCCAGACAAAAGGTGCCACCACAGAAAGGTCTTCCTGCCCAAGAAGTGCCCAGGCTGCCCCAACATCTGCACCAGAAACCAAAGCTTCCAGACTTTTTTTCCTGGTAGAAAGAGCTGCTGTTCCCTTTTTTCAGCCGTGCTCTGCAATGGCCGGTCCCACCTTTTGAAAAATTGAATCCAACTGAGGATTCCTGCCAGACAAAAGGTGCCACCACAGAAAGTCCTTCCTGCCCAAGAAGTGTCCAGGCTGCCCAACAACTGCACCTGAAGCCAAAGGATCCAGACTTTTTTTCCTGGAGGAAAGAGCTGCTGTTCCCTTTTTTCAGGTCTGCGCTGCAATGGCCGGTCCCACCTCCTGGAAAACATAATGTAAATGAACATTCGTGCCAGACAAAAGGTGCCACCACAGAAAGCTCTTTGATGCCCAAGAAGTCTTCAGGCTACCCAAACAACTGCACCTCAAAGCCAAAGGATCCAGACTTTTTTTCCTGGTGGAAAGAGCTGCTGTTCCCTTTTTTCTGCCCTGCGCTGCAATGGCCGGTCCCACCTTTTAAAAATATCTATCCAAATGAAGATTCCTGCCAGACAAAAGGTGCCACCACAGAAAGGTCTTCCTGCCCAAGAAGTGCCCAGGCTGCCCCAACATCTGCACCAGAAACCAAAGCTTCCAGACTTTTTTTCCTGGTAGAAAGAGCTGCTCTTCCCTTTTTTCAGGCCTGCGCTGAAAGGACTTGTCCCACGTTTTAAAAAACTGAATCCAACTGAAGATTCCTGCCAGATAAAAGGTGCCACCACAGAAAACTCTTCCTGCCCAAGAAGTGCCCAGACTGCCCAACAACTGCACCAGAAGCCAAAGCTTCCAGACTTTTTTCTCTGTGGAAAGAGCTGCTGTTCCCTTTTTTCAGCCCTGCTCTGCAATGGCCGGTCCCACCTTTTGAAAAATTGAATCCAACTGAAGATTCGTGCCAGACAAAAGGTACCACCACAGAAAGTCCTTCCTGCCCAAGAAGTGTCCTGGCTGCCCAACAACTGCACCTGAATCCAAAGGATCCAGACTTTTTTCCTGGAGGAAAGAGCTGCTGTTCCCTTTTTTCAGGTCTGCGCTGCAATGGCCGGACCCACCTCCTGGAAAACATAATGTAAATGAACATTCGTACCAGACAAAAGGTGCCACCACAGAAAGCTCTTTGATGCCCAAGAAGTCTTCAGGCTACCCAAACAACTGCACCTCAAAGCCAAAGGATCCAGACTTTTTTTCCTGGTGGGAAAGAGCTGCTGTTCCCTTTTTTCTGCCCTGCGCTGCAATGGCCGGTCCCACCTCCTGGAAAACATAATGTAAATGAAGATTCCTGCCTGACAAAAGGTGCCACCACAGGAAGCTCTTTACTGCCCAAGAAGTGCTCAGGCTGCCCCACAAACTGCACCTCAAAGCCAAAAGATCCAGACTTTTTTTCCTGGTAGAAAGAGCTGCTGTTCCCTTTTTTCAGCCCAGCGCTGCAGTGGCTGTTCCCAACTCCTGAAAAATTGAATCCAAATGAAGATTCCTGCCAGACAAAAGGTGCCACCAGAGCAAGGTCTTCCTGCCCAAGAAGTGCCCAGGCTACCCAAACAACTGCACCTCGAAGCCAAAGCTTCCAGACTTTTTTTCCTGGTAGAAAGAGCTGCTGTTCCCTTTTTTCAGCCCAACGCTGCAATGACCGGTCCCACCTCCTGGAAAATTTACTCCAGCTGAAGATTCCTGCAAGACACAAGGTTCCACCACAGAAAACTCTTGCTGCCCAAGAAGTGCCCAGGCTGCCCAACAACTGCACCTGAAGCCAAAGCTTCAAGACTTTTTTCCTGGAGGAAAGAGCTGCTGTTCCCTTTTTTCAGGTCTGCGCTGCAATGGCCGGTCCCACATCCTGGAAAACATAATGTAAATGAACATTCGTGCCAGACAAAAGGTGCCACCACGGAAAGCTCTTTGATGCCCAAGAAGTCTTCAAGCTACCCAAACAACTGCACCTCGAAGCCAAAGGATCCAGACTTTTTTTCCTGGTAGAAAGAGCTGCTGTTCCTTTTTTCAGCCCAGCGATGCAATGGCTGGTCCCAACTCCTGAAAAATTTAATCCAAATGAAGATTCCTGCCAGACAAAAGGTGCCACCAGAGAAAGGTGTTCCTGCCCAAGAAGTGCCCGGGCTACCCAAACAACTGCACCTCAAAGCCAAAGGTTCTAGACTTTTTTTCCTGGAGGAAAGAGCTGCTGTTCCCTTTTTTCAGGTCTGCGCTGCAATGGCCGGTCCCACCTCCTGGAAAACATAATGTAAATGAACATTCCTGCCAGACAAAAGGTGCCACCACAGAAAGCTCTTTGATGCCCAAGAAGTCTTCAGGCTACCCAAACAACTGCACCTCAAAGCCAAAGGTTCTAGACTTTTTTTCCTGGTGGAAAGAGCTGCTCTTCCCTTTTTTCAGGCCTGCGCTGAAAGGGCTTGTCCCACCTTTTAAAAAACTGAATCCAACTGAAGATTCCTGCCAGACAAAAGGTGCCACCACCGAAAACTCTTGCTGCCCAAGAAGTACCCGGGCTGCCAAACAACTGCACCTGAAGCCAAAGCTTCCAGACTTTTTTCCCTGTGGAAAGAGCTGCTGTTCCCTTTTTTCAGCCCTGCTCTGCAATGGCCGGTCCCACCTTTTGAAAAATTGAATCCAACTGAAGATTCCTGCCAGACAAAAGGTGCCACCACAGAAAGTCCTTCCTGCCCAAGAAATGTCCAGGCTGCCCAACAACTGCACCTGAATCCAAAGGATCCAGACTTTTTTTCCTGGAGGAAAGCGCTACTGTTCCCTTTTTTCAGGTCTGCGCTGCAATGGCCGGTCCCACCTCCTGGAAAACATAATGTAAATGAACATTCGTGCCAGAGAAAAGGTGCCACCACAGAAAGCTCTTTGATGCCCAAGAAGTCTTCAGGCTACCCAAACAACTGCACCTCAAAGCCAAAGGTTCTAGACTTTTTTTCCTGGTGGAAAGAGCTGCTGTTCCCTTTTTTCTGCCCTGCTGCAATGGCCGGTCCTTCCTCCTGGAAAATTGAATCCAACTGAAGATTCCTGCCAGACAAAAGGTGCCACTACAGAAAGGTCTTGCTGCCCAAGAAGTGCCCAGGCTTCCCCAACATCTGCACCAGAAACCAAAGCTTCCAGACTTTTTTTCCTGGTGGAAAGAGCTGCTGTTCCCTTTTTTCAGCCCAGCGCTGCAATGGCAGGTCCCAACTCCTGAAAAATTGAATTCAAATGAAGATTCCTGCCAGACAAAAGGTGCCACCACAGAAAGGTCTTCCTGCCCAAGAAGAGCCCAGGCTGCCCAACAACTGCACCTGAAGCCAAAGCTTCCAGATTTTTTCCTGGAGGAAAGAGCTGCTGTTCCCTTTTTTCAGGTCTGCGCTGCAATGGCCGGTCCCACCTCCTGGAAAACATAATGTAAATGAACATTCGTTCCAGACAAAAGGTGCCACCACAGAAAGCTCTTTGATGCCCAAGAAGTCTTCAGGCTACCCAAACAACTGCACCTCAAAGCCAAAGGTTCTAGACTTTTTTTCCTGGTGGAAAGAGCTGCTGTTCCCTTTTTTCAAACCTGCGCTGCAATGGCTGGTCCCACCTTTTAAAAATATCTATCCAAATGAAGATTCCTGCCAGACAAAAGGTGCCACCACAGGAAGCTCTTTACTGCCCAAGAAGTGCTCAGGCTGCCCCACAAACTGCACCTCCAAGCCAAAGGATCCAGACTTTTTTTCCTGGTGGGAAAGAGCTTCTCTTCCCTTTTCTCAGGCCTGCGCTGAAAGGGCTTGTCCCACCTTTTAAAAAACTGAATCCAACTGAAGATTCCTGCCAGACAAAAGGTGCCACCACAGAAAACTCTTCCTGCCCACGGAGTGCCCAGGCTGCCCAACTACTGCGCCAAAAGCCAAAGCTTCCAGACTTTTTTCCCTGTGGAAAGAGCTGCTGTTCCCTTTTTTCAGCCTTGCTCTGCAATGGCCGGTCCCACATTTTGAAAAATTGAATCCAACTGAAGATTCCTGCCAGACAAAAGGTGCCACCACAGAAAGTCCTTCCTGCCCAAGAAGTGCCCAGGCTGCCCCAACATCTGCACCAGAAACCAAAGCTTCCAGACTTTTTTTCCTGGAGGAAAGAGCTGCTGTTCCCTTTTTTCAGGCCTGCGCTGCAATGGCTGGTTCCACCTTTTAAAAATATCTCTCCAAATGAAGATTCCTGCCAGACAAAAGGTGCCAGCACAGGAAGCTCTTTACTGCCCAAGAAGTGCTCAGACTGCCCCACAAACTGAACCTCAAAGCCAAAGGATCCAGACTTTTTTCCTGGTGGGAAAGAGCTGCTCTTCCCTTTTTTTCAGGCCTGCGCTGAAAGGGCTTGTCCCACCTTTTAAAAAACTGAATCCAACTGAAGATTCCTGCCAGACAAAAGGTGCCACCACAGAAAGCTATTTGATGCCCAAGAAGTGCCCAGCCTGCCCAACAACTGCACCTCGAAGCCAAAGCTTCCAGACTTTTTTTACTGGTAGAAAGAGCTGCTGTTCCCTTTTTTCAGCCCAACGCTGCAATGACCGGTCCCACCTTTTAAAAATATCTATCCAAATGAAGATTCCTGCCAGACAAAAGGTGCCACCGCAGAAAGTCCTTCCTGCCCAAGAAGTGCCCAGGCTGCCCAACAACTGCACCTGAAGCTAAAGGATCTAGACTTTTTTTCCTGGTGGAAAGAGCTGCTGTTCCCTTTTTTTCAGGTCTGCGCTGCAATGGCCAGTCCCACCTCCTGGAAAACATAATGTAAATGAACATTCGTTCCAGACAAAAGGTGCCACCACAGAAAGCTCTTTGATGCCCAAGAAGTCTTCAGACTACCCAAACAACTGCACCTCAAAGCCAAAGGTTCTAGACTTTTTTTCCGGGTGGAAAGAGCTGCTGTTCCCTTTTTTCTGCCCTGCGCTGCAATGGCCGGTCCCACCTTTTAAAAATATCTATCCAAATGAAGATTCCTGCCAGACAAAAGGTGCCACCACAGAAAGGTCTTCCTGCCCAAGAAGTGCCCAGGCTGCCCCAACATCTGCACCAGAAACCAAAGCTTCCAGACTTTTTTTCCTGGTGGAAAGGGCTGCTGTTCCCTTTTTTCAGCCCAGCGCTGCAATGGCTGGTCCCACCTTTTAAAAATATCTATCCAAATGAAGATTCCTGCCTGACAAAAGTTGCCACCACAGGAAGCTCTTTACTGCCCAAGAAGTGCTCAGGCTGCCCCACAAACTGCACCTCAAAACCAAAGGATCCAGACTTTTTTTCCTGCTGGGAAAGAGCTGCTCTTCCCTTTTTTCAGGCCTGCGCTGAAAAGGCTTATCCCACCTTTTAAAAAACTGAATCCAACTGAAGATTCCTGCCAGACAAAAGGTGCCACCAGAGAAAGCTATTTGATGCCCAAGAACTCCCCAGCCTGCCCAACAACTGCACCTCAAAGCCAAAGCTTCCAGACTTTTTTGCCTGGTAGAAAGAGCTGCTGTTCCCTTTTTTCAGCCCAGCGCTGCAATGACCGGTCCCACCTCCTGGAAAATTTACTCCAGCTGAAGATTCCTGCAAGACACAAGGTGCCACCACAGAAAACTCTTGCTGCCCAAGAAGTGCCCAGGCTGCCCAACAACTGCACCTGAAGCCAAAGCTTCCAGACTTTTTTTCCTGGTAGAAAGAGCTGCTGTTCCCTTTTTTCAGCTCAGCGCTGCAATGGCTGGTCCCCACTCCTGAAAAATTGAATCCAAATGAAGATTCCTGCCAGACAATAGGTGCCACCAGAGAAAGGTCTTCCTGCCCAAGAAGAGCCCAGGCTGCCCAACAACTGCACCTGAAGCCAAAGCTTCCAGACTTTTTTCTTGGAGGAAAGAGCTGCTGTTCCCTTTTTTCAGGTCTGCGCTGCAATGGCCGGTCCCACCTCCTGGAAAACATAATGTAAATGAACATTCGTTCCAGACAAAAGGTGCCACCACAGAAAGCTCTTTGATGCCCAAGAAGTCTTCAGGCTACCCAAACAACTGCACCTCAAAGCCAAAGGTTCTAGACTTTTTTTCCTGGTGGAAAGAGCTGCTGTTCCCTTTTTTCTCCCCTGCTGCAATGGCCGGTCCTTCCTCCTGAAAAATTGAATCCAAATGAAGATTCCTGCCAGACAAAAGGTGCCACCACAGAAAGGTCTTCCTGCCCAAGAAGTGCCCGGGCTGCCCCAACATCTGCACCAGAAACCAAAGCTTCCAGACTTTTTTTCCTGGTGGAATGAGCTGCTGTTCCCTTTTTTCAGCCCAGCGCTGCAATGGCAGGTCCCAACTCCTGAAAAATTGAATTCAAATGAAGATTCCTGCCAGACAAAAGGTGCCACCAGAGAAAGGTCTTCCTGCCCAAGAAGTACCCAGGCTGCCCAACAACTGCACCTGAAACCAAAGCTTCCAGACGTTTTTCCTGGAGGAAAGAGCTGCTGTTCCCTTTTTTTAACCCTGCGCTGCAATGGCCGGTCCCACCTCCTGGAAAACATAATGTAAATGAACATTCTTGCCAGACAAAAGGTGCCACCACAGAAAGCTCTTTGATGCCCAAGAAGTCTTCAGGCTACCCAAACAACTGCACCTCAAAGCCAAAGGTTCTAGACTTTTTTTCCTGGTGGAAAGAGCTGCTGTTCCCTTTTTTCTGCCCTGCGCTGCAATGGCCGGTCCCACCTTTTAAAAATATCTATCCAAATGAAGATTCCTGCCAGACAAAAGGTGCCACCACAGAAAGCTATTTGATGCCCAAGAACTCCCCAGCCTGCCCCATAAACTGCACCTCAAAACCAAAAGATCCAGACTTTTTTTCCTGGTGGGAAAGAGCTGCTCTTCCCTTTTTTCAGGCCTGCGCTGAAAGGGCTTGTCCCACCTTTTAAAAAACTGAATCCAACTGAAGATTCCTGCCAGACAAAAGGTGCCACCATAGAAAACTCTTTCTGCCCAAGAAGTGCCCAGGCTGCCCAACAACTGCACCTGAAGCCAAAGCTTCCAGACTTTTTTCCCTGTGGAAAGAGCTGCTGTTCCCTTTTTTCAGCCCAGCGCTGCAATGGCCGGTCCTTCCTCCTGGAAAATTGAATCCAAATGAAGATTCCTGCCAGACAAAAGGTGCCACCACAGAAAGGACTTCCTGCCCAAGAGGTGCCCTGGTTGCCCCAACAAACTGCACCTGAAGCCAAAGCTTTCAGATTTTTTTTCCCAGTAGAAAAGAGCTGCTGTTTTTTTTTTTTTCAGGCCTGCGCTTCAATGGCTTCTCCCATTTCCTGAAAACTTAACTCCAAATGAAGATTCTTGCCAGACGAAAGGTGCCGCCACAGAAAATTCTTCCTGCCAAAGATGTACCCAGGCTGCCCAAAAACTGCACCTAAAGCCAAAGCTTCCAGACTTTTTTTCCTGGTGGAAAGAGCTGCTGTTCCCTTTTTTCAGGCCTGCGCTGCAATGGCCAGTCCTGCCGCCTGGAAAATTGAATCCAAATGAAGATTCCTCCTAGGCAAAAGGTACCACCACAGAAAGCTCTTTGCTGCCCAAGAAGTGCCCAGGCTGCCCCACAAACTGTACCTCAAAGCCAAAGCTTCCAGACTTTTTTTCCTGGTAGAAAGAGCTGCTGTTCAATTTTTTCAGCCCTGCGCTGCAATGACCGGTCCCACCTTTTAAAAATATCAATCCAAATGAAGATTCCTGCAAGACAAAAGGTGGCACCACAGAAAGCTATTTGATGTCCAAGAAGTGCCCAGACTGCCTCACAAACTGCACCTGAAAGTCAAAGGATCCAGCCTTATTTTCCTGGTGGAAAGGGCTGCTGTTCCCTTTTTTCAGGCTTGCGCTAAAAGGGCTTGTCCCACCTTTTAAAAAACTGAATCAAACTGAAGATTCCTGCCAGACACAAGGTGCCACCACAGAAAACTCTTGCTGCCCAAGAAGTGCCCAGGTTGCCCAACAACTGCACCTGAAGCCAAAGCTTCCAGACTTTTTTTCCTTAGGGAAAGAGCTGCTGTTCCCTTTTTTCAGGTCTGCGCTGCAATGGCCGGTCCCACCTCCTGGAAAACATAATGTAAATGAACATTCGTGCCAGACAAAAGGTGCCACCACAGAAAGCTCTTTGATGCCCAAGAAGTCTTCAGACTACCCAAACAACTGCACCTCAAAGCCAAAGGTTCTAGACTTTTTTTCCTGGTGGAAAGAGCTGCTGTTCCCTTTTTTCTGCCCTGCTGCAATGGCCGGTCCTTCCTCCTGGAAAATTGAATCCAAATGAAGATTCCTGCCAGACAAAAGGTGCCACCACAGAAAGGTCTTCCTGCCCAAGAAGTGCCCAGGCTGCCCCAACATCTGCACCAGAAACCAAAGCTTCCAGACTTTTTTTCCTGGTAGAAAGAGCTGCTGTTCCCTTTTTTCAGCCGTGCTCTGCAATGGCCGGTCCCACCTTTTGAAAAATTGAATCCAACTGAGGATTCCTGCCAGACAAAAGGTGCCACCACAGAAAGTCCTTCCTGCCCAAGAAGTGTCCAGGCTGCCCAACAACTGCACCTGAAGCCAAAGGATCCAGACTTTTTTTCCTGGAGGAAAGAGCTGCTGTTCCCTTTTTTCAGGTCTGCGCTGCAATGGCCGGTCCCACCTCCTGGAAAACATAATGTAAATGAACATTCGTGCCAGACAAAAGGTGCCACCACAGAAAGCTCTTTGATGCCCAAGAAGTCTTCAGGCTACCTAAACAACTGCACCTCAAAGCCAAAGGTTCTAGACTTTTTTTCCTGGTGGAAAGAGCTGCTGTTCCCTTTTTTCTGCCCTGCGCTGCAATGGCTGGTCCCACCTTTTAAAAATATCTATCCAAATGAAGATTCCTGCCAGACAAAAGGTGCCAGCACAGGAAGCTCTTTACTGCCCAAGAAGTGCTCAGGCTGCCCCACAAACTGCACCTCAAAGCCAAAGGATCCAGACTTTTTTTCCTGGTGGGAAAGAGCTGCTCTTCCCTTTTTTCAGGCCTGCGCTGAAAAGGCTTGTCCCACCTTTTAAAAAACTGAATCCAACTGAAGATTCCTGCCAGACAAAAGGTGCCACCACAGAAAGCTATTTGATGCCCAAGAACTCCCCAGCCTGCCCAACAACTGCACCTCAAAGCCAAAGCTTCCAGACTTTTTTTCCTGGTAGAAAGAGCTGCTGTTCCCTTTTTTCAGCCCTGCGCTGCAATGACTGGTCCCAACTCCTGAAAAATTGAATCCAAATGAAGATTCCTGCCAGACAAAAGGTGCCACCAGAGAAAGGTCTTCCTGCCCAAGAAGAGCCCAGGCTGCCAAACAACTGCACCTGAAGCCAAAGGATCCAGACTTTTTTCCTGTTGGAAAGAGCTGCTGTTCCCTTTTTTCAGGTCTGCGTTGCAATGGCCAGTCCCACCTCCTGGAAAACATAATGTAAATGAACATTCGTGCCAGACAAAAGGTGCCACCACAGAAAGTTCTTTGATGCCCAAGAAGTCTTCAGGCTACCAAAACAACTGCACCTCAAAGCCAAAGGTTCTAGACTTTTTTTCCTGGTGGAAAGAGCTGCTGTTCCCTTTTTTCTGCCCTGCGCTGCAATGGCATGTCCCACCTTTTAAAAATATCTATCCAAATCACGATTCCTGCCAGACAAAAGGTGCCACCACAGAAAACTCTTGCTGCCCAAGAAGTGCCCGGGCTGCCCCAACATCTGCACCAGAAACCAAAGCTTCCAGACTTTTTTTCCTGGTGGAAAGAGCTGCTGTTCCCTTTTTTCAAACCTGCGCTGCAATGGCTGGTCCCACCTTTTAAAAATATCTATCCAAATGAAGATTCCTGCCTGACAAAAGGTGCCACCAGAGAAAGCTATTTGATGCCCAAGAACTCCCCAGGCTGCCCCATAAACTGCACCTCAAAGCCAAAGGATCCAGACTTTTTTTCCTGGTGGAAAGAGCTGCTTTTCCCTTTTTTTCAGCCCTGCTCTGCAATGGTCGGTCACACCTTTTGAAAAATTGAATCCAACTGAAGATTCCTGCCAGACAAAAGATGCCACCACAGAAAGCTATTTGATGCCCAAGAACTCCCCAGCCTGCCCAACAACTGCACCTCAAAGCCAAAGCTTCCAGACTTTTTTTCCTGGTGGAAAGAGCTACTCTTCCCTTTTTTCAGGCCTGCGCTAAATGGGCTTGTCCCACCTTTTAAAAAACTGAATCCAACTGAAGATTCCTTCCAGACACAAGGTGCCACCACAGAAAACTCTTCCTGCCCAAGAGGTGCCCAGGCTGCCCAACACACTGCACCTGAAGTCAAAGGATCCAGACTTTTTTTCCTGGTGGAAAGAACTGCTATTCCCTTTTTTCAGGCCTGCGCTGTAGTGGCCGGTCCCACCTCCTGGAAGATTGAATCCAAATGAAGATTCCTGCCAGACAAAAGGTGCCACCGCAGAAAACCCTTCCTGCCCAAGTAGTGCTCCGGCTGCCCCAACAACTACATCTGAAGCCAAAGGATCCAGACTTTTTCTCCTGGTGGAAAGAGCTGCTGTTCCCTTTTTTCTGCTCTGCGCTGCAATGACCGGTCCTACCTCCTAAAAAATTTAATTCAAACGAAGAATCCTGCCAGACAAAAGGTGCCAGCACAGAAAGGTCTTCCTGCCCAAGAGGTGCCCTGGTTGCCCCAACAAACTGCACCTGAAGCCAAAGCTTTCAGATTTTTTTTCCCAGTGTAAAAGAGCTGCTGTTTTTTTTTTTTCAGGCCTGCGCTTCAATGGCTTCTCCCATTTCCTGAAAACTTAACTCCGAATGAAGATTCTTGCCAGACGAAAGGTGCCGCCACAGAAAACTCTTCCTGCCCAAGAAGTGCCCAGGCTGCCCAAAAACTGCACCTGAAGCCAAAGGATCCAGACTTTTTTTCCTGGTGGAAAGAGCTGCTGTTCCCTTTTTTCAGGCCTGCGCTGCAATGGCCAGTCCCGCCGCCTGGAAAATTGAATCCAAATGAAGATTCCTCCTAGATAAAAGGTGCCACCACAGGAATCTCATGCTGCCCAAGAAGTGCCCAGGCTGCCCCACCAACTACACCTGAAAACCAAAGCTTCCAGACTTTTTTTTCCTGGTGGAAAGAGCTGCTGTTCCCTTTTTTCAGCCCTGTGCTGCAATGGCTGGTCCCACCTCCTGAAAAATTGAATCCAAATGAAGATTCCTGCCAGACAAAAGGTACCACCACAGAAAGCTCTTTGCTGCCCAAGAAGTTCCCAGGCTGCCCCACAAACTGTACCTCAAAGCCAAAGCTTCCAGACTTTTTTTCCTGGTAGAAAGAGCTGCTGTTCCCTTTCTTCAGCTCAGCGCTGTAATGGCTGGTCCCACCTCCTGAAAAATTGAATCCAAATGAAGATTACTGCCAGACAAAAGCTGCCACCAGAGAAAGGTTTTCCTGCCCAAGAAGTGCCCAGGCTGCACAACAAGTGCACCTGAGGCCAAAGCTTCCAGACTTTTTTCCTGGAGGAAAGAGATGCTGTTCCCTTTTTTCAGGTCTGCGCTGCAATGACCGGTCCCACCTCCTGGAAAACATAATGTAAATGAACATTCGTGCCAGACAAAAGGTGCCACCACAGAAAACTCTTCCTGCCCAAGAAGTGCCCAGGCTGCCTAACAACTGCACCTGAAGCCAAAGCTTCCAGGCTTCTTTTCCTGGTGGAAAGAGTTGCTGTTCCCCTTTTTCTGCCCTGCACTGAAATGACTTGTCCCACTTTTTAAAAAATTGAATCCAACTGAAGATTCCTGCCAGACAAAAGGTGCCACCACAGAAAGGTCTTGATGCCCAAGAAGTGCCAAGCTGCCCAAAAATTTCACCTGAAACCAAAGCTTCCTGCCTTTTTTCCTGGTGGAAAGAGCTGCTGTTCCCTTTTTTCAGGCCTGCGCTGCAATGTCTTGTCCCACCTCCTGAAAAATTTACTCCAAATGAAGATTCCTGCCAGACAAAAGGTGCCACCGCAGAAAACCCTTCCTGCCCAGGAAGTGCCCAGGCTGCCCCACAAGCTGCACCTGAAGTCAAAGCTTCCAGACTTTTTTTCCTGGTGGAAAGAGCTGCTGTTCCCTTTTTTCAGACCTGCGCTGCAATGGCCGGTCCCACCTCCTGGAAAATTCAATGTAAATGAAGATTCCTGCCAGACAAAAGGTGCCACCAGAGAAAACTCTTGCTGCCCAAGAAGTGCCCAGGCTGCCCCACCAACTACACCTGAAGCCAAAGCTTCCATGCTTTTTTCCTGATAGAAAGAGCTGCTGTTCCCTTTTTTCAGGCCTGCTCTGCAATACCTGGTCCCACCTCTTGGAAAATTAGATAGAAATGAACATTCCTGCCAGACAAATGTGCCACCGCAGAAAGCTCTTTGATGCCCAAAAAGTGCCCAGGCTGCCCGAACAACTGCACCTCAAAGCAGAAGGTTTCAGACTTTTTATCCCGGTGGAAAGAGCTGCTGTTCCCTTTTTTCAGCTCTGCGCTGCAATGGCTGGTCCCACCTCCTGAAAAATTGAATCCAAATGAAGATTACTGCCAGACAAAAGGTACCACCACAGAAAGCTCTTTGCTGCCCAAGAAGTTCCCAGGCTGCCCCACAAACTGTATCTCAAAGCCAAAGCTTCCAGACTTTTTTTCCTGATGGAAAGAGCTGCTGTTCCCTTTTTTTAACCCTGCGCTGCAATGGCCGTTCCCACCTCCTGGAAAATTCAATGTAAATGAAGATTCCTGCCAGAGAAATGGTGCCACCACAGAAAGGTCTTCCTGCCCAAGAAGTGCCCAGTCTGCCCCACAAACTGCACCTGAAGCCAAAGCTTCCAGACTTTTTTTCTTGGTGGAAAGAGCTGCTGTTCCCTTTTTTCAGCCCTGCTCTGCAATGGCCGGTCCCACCTCCTGAAAAGCTGAATCCAGCTAAAGATTCCTACCACAGAAATGGTGCCACCACAGAAAGGTCTTTTCCTGCCCAAGAAGTGCCCAGGCTGCCCCAACAACTGCACCTGAAGGCAAAGGATCCAAACTTTTTTTCCTGGTGGAAAGAGCTGCTGTTCCCTTTTTTTAGCTCTGGTCTGCAATGGTCGGTCCCACTTCCTGAAAAATTGAATCCAACTGTCGATTCCTGCCAGACAAAAGGTGCCACCACAGAAAGTTTGAGTTCCAACTATCTGATACAGTTCTGAGCCTCCGGTCTGTTCAGGTAGTCTCTCCAGAGTCCAGGAAAGAAAGTTTACTTTCTTTAAAGTTTGTCCTTGGGGTATCTGAAAGAAAGTATACAAGCTAGATCTTACAACATCTCCATCAGGGTTCATCTGTTGGCTGTACTCTTTTAATCCTCATATGCAAATCTCCGGGGCTTGATGTTACTTTCCACTCAGAGTCCTTTACTGGTCCTTTCCCCCTTGACGCCTGGGTCCACCCTCGCTCAGCTGTTGGCACAGCAGTATCTGTGGTGAGAAGAACAACAAAAGGCCCCTCCCATCGTGGAGTTAAAGAGGTCTCTTTCCATGTTTTAATTAACACCTTGTCACCTGGCCGGAATTTGTGAATGGATATATCTAGAGGTGGTCTTTGAGTTACAAGTCCCTTTTTCCTTAATCTGTAAATATGGTCCCTGTTTTTCCATTCAACAACTGCAGAGATCTTAATAGAGCATATAACTCACACACTTGGGCTGACCATGTATTACTCAAGGATCCAGATTCCCTAACTTGAAAGGTAATTTCATCCACTATGGCATAACCAGATCTTCTCTTCCCATCTACAACTCTAGATGAACCATCGATATAAAGGTTTTCACCTGTATCTAACTCTTCTTCTTCAAGATATTCTCTAATTTTAGTTTGGAGGCTTATGACCTGTGTGCAATCATGTACTACACTCCCTTGGGGTTCACCATACAGAAACTGAGCTGGGTTTTGCAAGTGTGTTACTTCCAGTTCTAATTTGGAAGTATTAAGCAGAATACTTTCATACTTTAATAACCAGCTATCAGTTAACCATTTTTCTGCCCTCTGTTTCAATACTCCTCGGATATCGTGTGGAGTATACACCTTCAGTTCTCCTCCAAAGGTTACTTTAATTGCCTCTTCCACTGATAGTGCAGTAGCTACTATCACTTGTAAACAGGTGGGCCTCTACTAACTGGATCTAGAATTTTAGAATAGTACCCCACAGGTTTTTTATGCTCAGCCCATTTCTGCGTTAAGACCCCGTAAGCTGTTCCATTTTCAACATTTACAAACAAATAGAAAGGTTTTCTAATGTCTGGAAGACTAAGCACAGGGGCATTTATCAGATCTTCTTTTAATCTTTCTAGCCTGCTCTCGTCCTCGTCGCTCCACTTCACCAGTCCTTCTTTAACTAGCTTCTCATACAAGAATTTTACTTTATTACTGTAGTTCTCTATCCACTGTCTGCAGTATCCTAAGAGACCTAGAATTTGCCTAATTTGTCTTTTATTCTTAGGCATAGACAAGGGCAGTATTCCTTTCACTTTATCAGGATCCAGTCTTTTACATCCCTTACTTAACCAATGCCCTAGATATTTTACTTTTTCCTCTGTAAATTGTAGTTTGGACTTGGACACTTTCAGACCCTTTTCACCCAGGAAATTCAGGAGTCTGATACTCTCATCTCTCACAGTTTCAGCATCTTTTCCAGCTATTAGCAAATCATCAACATACTGTACTAAAACTGTTCCTTCACAAGGTTTGAAGGACTCTAATAGCTGTTCCAGGGCTTGCCCAAACAAGTTTGGAGACTCTGTAAACCCCTGGGGCAAGACTGTCCACCTCAGTTGTTGTTTTCTATGAGTGTCTGGGTCTTTCCACTCGAAGGCAAAGTAATTTCTACTCTCCACCTTAAGGGGACAGGTCCAAAAAGCGTCTTTCAAATCTATCACACTGTACCATTGATGTTCCGGGGAAATTTGGCTTAGTAAGGTGTAAGGGTTAGCGACTACTGGGAACCTTGTCACTGTTTGTTTATTTACCTCCCTCAGATCTTGTACCAGTCGGTCGGTCCCATCAGGCTTTTTCACAGTTAGGATGGGCGTGTTATGGGGAGACATGCAAGGTTCTAGCAATCCCTGTGCCAACAGCCTCTCTACAGTAGGCTTAAGGCCGATTCTTCCTTCATGAGGGTTTGGGTATTGTTTTACTCTAATAGGTTTGTCTGGATCCTTCACAGATATTTCAAAGGGCTCAATATTCAATTTTCCTACAGTCTCAGGGGTATACCACACTTCTGGACTGATCCTTTTTTCATCCTCAGCCATAAGGGCATAGATTTTCACCTTCAACTTTTGCTCTGATACAAAATCTTTGGTGACTGAAACCCTAACATGATGCACATGGCAGTCTTTTAGATCCAAACAAATCAGTGCACACCCTCAAAATGCAGTAATAGCACTCACAAATGGAAACACAGATGCCCTCTCCAGATCTGTTTCAAAGCATTTTACCAAGTAAATAGAGCAACAGAAGCAAATTCCAAAGTATACAGGTTCAATAGACATGTTTGTGTCTGTTAACAGCAGAGAGATTCCAGTGTTATGTATTTACCTTTGTGAAGACTGGGCCTGCTTCCTACAAACATGGTATAAATACAGTTAAACTACAGCTCAGACCACTGTATAAAAGCAGGTATAAAAAGCTTAATTACCAGTAGCATTATGCTGCCTATATTGTTAAATGGGAACTCTGTCATCAAGATGTAGATTGGCTTGTGAGCACTGAATTAAAGAGCTCTGAAATGAAGAGTAAAATATAAGTACTCTGTAGAAACATCAAGGAAAAAAAATCTGTTTTTAACACATTTTAAAATGAGAGGTACTAATGCACGGTACTGTATTAGAACATCTTTAAGTAACAATTTGATAAACATAGATTTGGGGATCAAATCAGAACTTCAATATGATGTCTTTATGTATAGTTATCTGTATGACTATATGCACTCAGAATACAGGTCCTACAAACTGATTTACATGTGCACATGAGCAAAACATGAAAATGCAAATATATTGTTTGTACTGAGTATCTCTCCAGGTGTCTATTTATAGATTTGGCTCTTTTTCAATATTTTTTATTCCAAAATGCTTTCAAATCTTTGCATGTGCATGTGTTCTCTCATAAAAAAAATCACCCATAAGGAATCCCTATACATGTGTCATTTGATGAGGTCACTTTTCTGTGTTAAGTTCCCTGGAATACACCCACCCTAAAATATGACAGCTGATCCATTTGGAAACTCACCAAAGGACAGGTGAGCTTCGTTTCTACTTTCCTTCATGATCTCCTAAGATTTGATATTCAGAGGCTGAAACTTGATGGTCCTTCCTTCTGTCCTGATCTGTCTCCTCTAAGCCCTCCTTTTCCTGTTCACTTGGCTTCCACTACCTTGTTAGCTTGTCATCCCACCCGCTTTACACCCCAAAATAACACGTTTTTCCTCTCCCCCTGTGAGCCATCACTACTTTTCTCTCAACCATCTTCCATCCAAGTCAGCAGCTCTCTTCCCTGCCAGTGCTGCTGCTTGGAGAGCCAGAAATCCTGGGCTGTCCTTTGCCTGTTGATAAACAAAGCAGTGGCTTCTTCCCCCGGGGGGGGGGGGTAGGGGCTGAAAGTGTCACCTCCCCCAGACTGGGGCCTGGAATTCCAACCACATTCCTGACCTTGGGTTTCAAAGTTACCCATCAGTTTGGGGGAGGGGAAAAGAAAAAAGGTGAAGAGATTACAGCAGCAAGTAAACTGAGGCTTAGTGTACCTTCATTTTCTCAAGCTGTTCTGGAGAAATAAATAAAAATAGTACTATGGGGAAAAAAAAGTTCAGGCCAGGTATCAGTTTCCTGAATTTGATCAGGGAATGCAGAAGAAGAACATGCCTTCAAACACACATCTGCACTACACTTATCAAACTGTACAGTGCAAAATCTGACCCCAAGGAGTCTGTACAAAACAGTGGGAATGGAATCAGAGAGGGTAAGGAAGAAATCTTCAGCAGTGCCTGTCCCAGTCAAGGGGCATTACTGAGCAGCACCTACATTTCCATGGCTCTCTGGGCAGGGAATTTTTCAGGTGTGCCAAACAGCACATCTTGAAGCTTCTTCCCACTGAAATACTAGAGACATTTCAGGGCATCTGAACAGCCACATTCTTAAAGCACATCTACCTCAAGGCAAGGGAAGAAGTGAGATCCAGTGGCACTTGGCAGAAGCTGCCCAGTGCATTGTGTCAAATGGGTATTTACCAAAAGGAGCAACAAGCTCAAGCCATCAGGGAAAGAGCCAGATGATGAAAGGGTGTTAGCTGCTGAGAATTTCTTTGGGAAGAAGTAGACTGTTAACCTGAGATACAAATTTGCAATATACCATGGAACCTTATTCAAAGTCCAGCTGCAAAATACCTTCTTGTTAAGAGTGTGAAATAAATCCTGAAGTGTCATGAAATATGTGATTTTCTCTTTATTCTCAATCAGTAATTAAAGAATCATAACTCAGAAGTGATCTCACTCTGTGCTCCAATGACATTAACATTAGAACAATGTTGTCAATGTCTACTGGTCTCTTGTGCTCCTCACTAGAAGGCACTTGGTGCACCCCTGGATATCCTGCTAATGAGGTAAAAAACTAACCCTTCTAAAGTTCCAGATTTTCCTCACCTGTTTGGACACAGTTGGACAAACTGGACTAAGTTAGTACTTGAAAGCCACCTGCTGGATTTAGCATTAATTACTCCTTGTTTTGATCATAGAGGAAAAAAGCTCACACAACACAATCTCTGTGGGCCCAACAGAGAAAACATCCCCAGGGTCTTGTTAGAGCACAAACCTGCAAACAGGGATGACAGGTCAGAGAATCACAGAATCATCAAGGTTGGAAGAGACCTTCCAGATCTTCTAGTCCAACTGTCAACCCAGCACCACCAGAATCACCCCTAAACCCCATCCCAAAGCTCTACATCCAGATGCCACCTGAATGCTTCCAGAGACTCCACCACCTCCCTGGGCTACTTGTTCCAATGCCTGAGCACTCTCTCAGTGGAAAAAGGGTTTTTGAATATCTAATATGAACCTTGCCCAAAGCAATTTAAGGCCATTTCCTCTCTTCCTGTCACTAAAGGCTTTGCAGAAGAGACCAACCCCCACCCCACTAAAACCTCCTTTCAGGTCATTGTAGAGAGCAATGAGGTCCCCCCTGAGCCTCCCCTTCTCCAGACTCAACCAGCCCAGTTCCCTCAGCCGTCCCTCAGCAGACATGTTTTCCAGAGCCTTCCCCAGCTCCGTTCCCTTCTCTGGACACGCTCCAGCCCCTCAAGGGCCTTTTGGCACTGAGGGGCCAGAACTGGACACAGCACTCCAGGTGGGGCCTCCCCAGAGCCCAGCACAGAGGGGCAATCAGTTCTCTGCTCCTGCTGGCCACACTCTTCTCCACAAAGGCCACGATGCCCTTGGCCTTCTTGCCCCCCTGGGCACACTCTGCCTCATATCCAGCCGCTGTCAGGCAGCACCCCCAAGTCCCTTCCTGCTGAGCAGCTCTCCAGCCCCTCTGCCCCCAGCCTGGAGCGTTCCAGGGGGTTGTTGGGACCCAAATGTGGGCCCTGACACTTGGCCTTCTTGATCCAGCCTGTCCAGATCCCTCTTCAGAGCCTTCCTGCCCTCCAGCACATCCACACTCACACCCAGATCAATCAGTCTCCCAAACAGGACAAAGTCTGACCACCAGCAGTCGAGGGTGTCAGTTCTGCTGCCCCCTCCTTCCTCCACCCAGAATGGAAAATCATTTTGGGGTCTCTGTGCCCAATGGCTCTGACCACCACATCCCCCACCAGTCACAGAATCATGGAATGGTTTGGGTGGGAAGGGACCTTAAAGAGCATCTCAGTCCAACCCCCTGCCATGGGCAGGGACACCTTCCACTAGACTCAGAGCTCACAGCCCCATCCAACTAGGCCATGAACACTTCCAGGGATGGGGCAGCCAGAACTTCTCTGAGCAACCTGTGCCAGGATCTCACTACCATCACAGTGCAGAAATTCTTCCTAATATCCCATCTAACCCTTCCCTTTCTCAGTGTGAAGCCATTCCCCTTGTCCTGTCACTCCAGGCCCTTGTCCAAAGTCTCTCTCCATCTTTCTTGTTGGCTCCCTTCAGGCACTACAAGGCCACAATTAGGTCACCCCAAAGCCTTCTCTTCTCCAGCCTGAACAATCCCAATTCTCTCAGCCTTTCCTCACAGCAGAGCTACTCCATCCCTCTGATCCTCTTGCTGCTCCCCTCTGGACTCGCTCCAACAGGTCCATGTCCTTCCTGTGCTGGAGCCCAGAGCTGGAGGCAGCTCTGCAGGGGTGACAACATTACAGCCCTGTGTGTTCCAGCAAGGACACTGTGGAACATCCAGGAGTAAAGGGGCCATTGTGACACTGTAGGGCCTTCTGGAGCCAAAGGAACCCTGGGACACTGGGCAATCTCATGGAATCAAGGAGCATTGTGACAACGTGAAAACTCATGGAATTAAGAGGCCATTGTGATAACTGTAAGGCCTCATGGAACCAAAGTAATCCTGGGAGACTGTGGAAACTCATGGAATCAAGGGGCCATTGTGACACTCCAGGGCCTCATGAAATCAAAGGAATCCTGGGACACTGTGGAATCTCATGGAACCAAGGATTCATTATGCAATGAAGGGCCTCATGGAACCAAGGGAGCCCTGAGACATTTTGGGCCTTCATAGAATCAGGGGCCATTGTGACACTGAGGAACCTCGGGGACTCAGAGGCCACTGTGACACTGCAGGGCCTCATGGAACCAAAGGAACCCTGAGACTTTTCAGAACCTCATGGAATCAAGGGGCCACTGTGACACTGCAGGGCTCATGGAACCAAAGGATTCCTGGGACACTGTGGAAGCTCATGGAACCAAGGGGCCACTGTGATATGTGGGGCCTGATAGAACCAAAGGAGTCCTGAGACATTTTGCAAACCCATGGAATCAAGGGTCCATTATCACACTGCAGAGCCTTACGAAGCCAAATGGACCCTGTGACTCTGTGGAACCTCATGGAATCCAGTGGCCATTCCCACACTGTAAAACCTCATGGATACTGTCAGGTTCCCATTATTAAAAGATGCCTCTGCCCAAATTCAGCTGCAAAGGAGACCATGTGCCAAAGTCAGCAGTCCAGGTTTGATTTAACAGTAAATAGGAGGGAGAGAGAGAGAAAGAAATGGAAAGAGAGAGAGAGAGAGAAGAAGGGGGTGGTGGGAAGACAGTGAGAGAGAGACAGAGATGAAATAAATCTATCACACCATGGAGATCCCTGAGGCTCCCACCGGTCCTTCTTCACCCTGTTCTGCTTGGTGGAGGGTCACCAAGTTGTGCTTCTGGGCTATCACTTTTATACAGCCCAAGCCCCGGGTATTCAGGGGGGTAGATGCTGTTCCCACAACCTGGGCTGGCACGTCTACAAGGACTTGCTTCCTTTCCCACAGCTTGCCATGGTGGGAGTTTTGCCCAGTGTGCTTCCAGTCTGCAGGTGGGAATCTTTGTCTGGATGGGTTCCCCAGACCTGCCTTACCAGCCCTGGCTTCCTGTTGGGGCTGTCTGCTCTTTCCCACACTCTGCACAGTGCAATTCTGTCCTGGGGGCTACTTCCAGAGCTTCACCTCCCTTTAGGCCTTGGAATTAAAGGCCTTCCTGTTTGCCACCAGTGCTTATGTGTTGCGGTGTCTTATGGGATTTTCCTGCTTTGACAGTGTTTTGAGACAGTTCATTGTGCCCTTCAAGTCCTTCCATGTGCACACACACACCACTCTCACCAGTGTCTGGCTCTCCAAAGAACACAAGCCCTGATGATTTGTAGCTCCCACTCCAGTGGTTGGCACTTGGAGCTCCCTCCGTACCCAGAGCTCAGAGCTCCCTTGTCCCAGAAAGTTTAAAGAGATTGTGCCTCATTCTGACAAGACAACCCTTGGAAAAAGTGTCCCTCTGTGTTTCCTGGGATAAGAGCACTCTATTGTCATCTTCCAAAACCTTGGAGAGGTCCCAGAGATCCCTCAGGAAGGAATTTGGGGCCTCAAGCACAAGACCCCTATATAGAGGCTGAGGACTCAGGGGTCAGTGGTGTGAAGATTGAGGACAGTAGAGGAGTAGCCTGAGAGGTCTGGAAGGGGGGTGTGAGAGCTGGTGGAGCTTTTCTTCCTGTCAGAAAACAGCCTAAGAAAGAACTTGTGCCACCAAGGGCAGCTGGGGTGGCCTAGACTGGTGACCAGAAGTAAGAAATTTCCCTCTGAGGTCAGTGTTGTGGTGCAATATGTCACAAAGAAGGAGTCTGGATGAGCCCAAGGCTTTGTGTGTGCAGGAAGAGCCAGGGAGGACGCAGAGATGTCAGTGCAGGAAGGTGCCAGCCAGGTGGGGCAGCCGGGGGGATGACGACAGCCTGCAGGGAAAGGGGCAGGGCATGGACACCGTAGGACAGCCTGGGCTGGAGAGGAGACAGGGATGGGGAGAAGCTGAAAGGCCCTGACACAGCCACCTTCTGCAGGCCTTTGGCCAGGGCTGCTGTCTGTGCCCCTGATGCCAGGAGCAGGGGAGTGGCCCTTGCAGCCCTGGGGCCTCATGGCCTCCTTGTCCCTGCTCAGCAGCCTGGCAGGTGCCACCCCATGGTCCTGCCCTTGGCATTGCACATCCCACATCCCAGTGCCCCAGGAAGAGCCCTGAGGAATGAGGCAGGGACAGGATCTCCCTTCCCAGGGGCTGGGGGTCAGGGCTTGGCCTGTTTGATTAAGGAAACAAGTCCACTTTTCCTCAGCATCAGAACCACCTTTCCCTTGCTTGTCCATCTTTGTCATCACTGTCTGCAGTTTTCTTCTCTAACTGGAACCTGGGGACACGTTCTCAGTTGTGTCCCTCAGTGAGACTCATTAGCACTAAAGGAAACTTTAGAGTTTCAATCTCACTTTGACTTCTTGAGAAGTTGTTTGAACTTCCTCTCAGGGACTGAGTCTCATGTAAACAACACCAAACCCCCCCAAGGGTCATTAAATGAGCTGGGCCTGCTGCTTTGCTGCTGAGCTGGGCCGGGCTCCTGGCACACTGGGAGCCCCTGGCAATCAAGAAGAGCTTCAAAGAGACAGCTCTGCTGGTGAGCAGCTCCTCTGCACAGCCCAGCAGGGCTGAGGGCACTGCCTGCAGCACCCAGGGCAGGGGAGTGAGACAGAGAGAAGTTAAAGGCTGTCAGATGTAGAATGATGCTGAGACCTCACTGGGGGAGAATTTTTAACAGATCTTGGAACAGGAAGTCTGTTCATGCAGGGCAATGGGACTGCAGCTTTTGGAGGCATCTGGGAAAGCTGGCACTGCCCACCAACTACAGATTCTGTAAGTGCAACTCTGAGAGCATCTGGAGTGCAGAGGAGGAGGACATGCTCAGAGCTCCAGCTCCCTCTCAGAATATTTCCAAGACAAAGATTTTTATAAGGTTAAAGAAATTTCCTGAGATTGTGTTTCCAGTTTCCAACTCTTGAGGAATGGGAGGAATAATTAAGAAAGTATTAATTTTGACAAGTCCCTGAGACATCTGAACTGTGAGTGCTCAGTAGGTCTGTCTGAGCTTCCTAATGTGCTTTCAGCCACTGCTCTGCCTGTGGGCAGCACCAGCATCACCTCTGCTAGACCCATCAGGACTAGTCTGAGATGTCTTTTTTGCACCTGCAATCGGAATATGACCCCTACCAGTGCAGCCTGTGCTGCTGGGGAAGGAGTTGAGTCTGCTTAAATCAAATGCCATCAAAAGGACACTTGGTTGTCTCCCTGAGGTTTCCTTCCAGGATGGAAACCTGTCCATAAACATCTCCTTGTTATGTGAAACCCCTGCACAGTGATGCTAAAACAGAGAAAATGCTGTTCAGTAGCGACCCAGCACTGGAGCTGAAGGAAGATCTCCTAGGAAATCAAAAGGCTGTCTGTGTGTGACATGGGGAGTGTCTGTAGAATACAGCTTTGACTTTGTTTAGATAAGTCCAAGCTTACTGGCCTCTTACTGTCTTCTTCTCCTGTGTTGGAAACAAACACCCAGAGGCAGCAAATGTCCAACAGCAGCTCCCTCACCCAGTTCCTCCTCCTGGCATTTGCAGACAGGCGGGAGCTGCAGCTCCTGCACTTCTGGCTCTTCCTGGCCATCTCCCTGGCTGCCCTCCTGGCCAACGGCCTCATCCTCAGTGCTGTAGCCTGTGACCACCACCTGCACACCCCCATGGGCTTCTTCCTGCTCAACCTCTCCCTCACAGACCTGGGCT
The DNA here is from genome assembly GCF_025592945.1 of Manacus candei. Classification (NCBI taxonomy): domain Eukaryota; kingdom Metazoa; phylum Chordata; class Aves; order Passeriformes; family Pipridae; genus Manacus; species Manacus candei. The sequence continues at coordinate 7,557,273 of NW_026138093.1, read as the reverse complement.
GCATCTGCACCACTGTCCCCAAAGCCATGCACAATTCCCTCCAGAACAACACAACCATCTCCTACACAGGATGTGCTGCACAGCTCTTTTTCTTTTATTTCTTCATGTCAGCAGAGTTTTCCCTCCTCACCATCATGTGCTACGACCGCTACGTTGCCATCTGCAAACCCCTGCACTACGGGACCCTCCTGGGCAGCAGAGCTTGTGCCCACATGGCAGCAGCTGCCTGGGCCACTGCGTTTCTCCATACTCTGCTGCACACAGCCAACACATTTTCCCTGCCCCTGTGCCAGGGCAATGCCTTGGGCCAGTTCTTCTGTGAAATCCCTGCCATCCACAAGCTCTCCTGCTCACACTCAGGTTACCTCAGGGAAATATGGCTCATTGGGGTTAGTGTCTGTTTAGTGTTCGGTTGTTTCATTTTCATTGTTTTCTCCTATGTGCAGATCTTCAGGGCTGTGCTGAGGATCCCCTCTCAGCAGGGACGGCACAAAGCCTTTTCCACCTGCCTCCCTCACCTGACCGTGGTCTCCCTGTTTGTCGGCACTGCCATATTTTCCGACCTGAAGCCCCCCTCCATCTCCTCCCCATCCCTGGACCTGGTGGTGGCAGTTCTGTACTCAGTATTACCTCCAGCACTGAACCCCCTCATCTACAGCCTCAGGAACCAGGAGCTCAAGGATGCCCTGAGGAAAATGATGACTAGATGCTTTTCAAGAGCAATAACCTGCCTCTTTTCTTCTGCACAACAGTCATTGTGTAACCATTTACTGGCCCAGCCTGCTTTCTAAAGCTTTTGAGAGTGGTGGTGGGGGCCGTTTCCTACATTTTTTCCTCTTTTAATGTTGTTAACACAGAAATTTATTCTCCATCTCATACCTAATTCACTCTCTCTTTGTTTTGACCCACAATTGTGTAAATGAGGGATCATTCTCTGTGTGCATTTAAAGAAAAGAAAAGTTTCTGCAGCAATTTCTTTGTTAAACATCCTGCCTTTGTTATTCTGTACATGAGGAATCACAATCTCTGAGTAGAATAAAGGTCTTGAATTCTTTTTTCCAGATTCTCCCTCCAACAACTTCCCTGAAGCTGGAGGGCAGTGCTTGTGTGCAGAGGAGAAAGGGTAAAGAGTCCTGGTACAGGAGCACTGCCAGGGAGCAGCAGCTCTTGGCCTTTTCAGAGATACTGTTTTTCCACTGCCTCCCTCTCCTTTCTGCTCCTTACCCAAGGCCTGAGTGCTCTGGCAGCTCAGTCCCTGCTGTGTGTCAGTCCTGTGACCATGGGCAGGGACAGGCCCTGGGCACTGCTGGGACAGAGCTGGGCTCCTTAACATCATTTCCATCAGGAAAGGGGATCCCCCTGGGCAGTTCCTGAAGGCTTTGTTCTTTTTGAAAGGTTGGTGTAAAGAACAAGGCCAAGGAATAGACTCTCCAGAGTCTCATTGCTTTGCTTGTTTCCCCATTCAGTCCCTGCAGTGAGAGAAGTGACTCACTGGGGTACTTGAGGGACTGAGGGCTGGTTCAGATGTTCTGTGCTGGTGGCCAGTGGCAAATGGTCTCCACGTCACCTGCCTGGGGCTCTGCAGCTTGTGAGGGCTCTGATGGCAGGTGAGGACTTGTCTGTAGGAACTCAGGCAGTGCAGGAGAGCACAGAGGATCTGCAGGGACAGCCTGTCCCATCCAGTCAGCAGGGAATGGAGCCCTGGAGCAGAATCCTGCCCAGGGTGGAGTTACCAAAGATCAAGTACTAAATGTCCCTGTGAACTGGTAAAGGAGAGTTCTGCAACCCCAGGGGAGGCAGCAGGAACAGAGAAAGGACTCTGGTCAGTGACTCGTCTCACCTGCAGTGAACTCCCCTTGTGCCTCCCCAGTTCAGGGGGGGCTGTACCAGAGCCAGGGCTGGGCTTTCCAGGAGGGTGTCCTGAAGAACTCTCCAGCCCACAGGCTGCATGGAGTGGAGCCCTGCCCTGCCCTTTGTGCCATTGGAAACAGCCCATGGTCCTGACCAGCCTTGTTCTTGGCTACTGAGCCTTCCAGGACTATGGCAGAGGGTGGAGAGGAGTGATCCCCATCCTGCTGGGTCTGCTCCCCACCCTGACCAGCATGGCCAGTGCAGGCTCAGCCCAGGGTGCCACAGCCCCTCCCTGTGCAGAGCAGCACCTCCAGCTCAGGGCCCTGCAGGGATCCCAGGCTGGGATTTGCAACTGGCAGGGGTAGCCTGGACACACTGACCTGGGCAAAGGGATGTCCCTGGAGAAGAGCAAGGCAGCATTTCTGGGCCTGCAGAGAGGAATCCCTGACACAGAGAAACCTCTTTCTGCAGCCCCCCCTGGGGACAGGCTGCTCTGTCCCTGGGCCAGGACTCTGGGCTGGGCTGGACAGAGGGGCTGGCACTGAGGGGCACAGTCAGGCTGTGCTGGGCATCTCCTGCAGGTGATACCAGGGCTCCAGCAGTTTCCCTGACCTCCACTTCCTCCTGCCATGCTGAGTGTCCAGCCCCTGAGCTGATGGGGATGCTGAGACTCCTCTCTGTGCCCCAGGAGCTGCTGTGCCCTTCAGAGGGGCTGGGGCTGTGGGGGGAGTGCCCAGAGCTCTGCAGCACCCTGGGCTGGGCACTGCTGTGGGGCCAGACCAGACTGGGCTGCTCCACCTGTTGACCTCTCTAATGAAACCACTTCTAATTTTCTCCTGAAGAACCATGAGAATATGTGTTGTGTCCTGAGCACTAGACTGGACCCTTGGGATAATAGAAAAGGTTTTGGAGTCAGGGATATTGAGAAGGCTGGGCAGTGTCACTGGGAGACCTCTCCCTTGGAAAGGCCAGAGCCAGCCCAGAGCTTCCTGGGGCCTTGGCAAAGGCAGACATGGAAGCAGTCTGCAAACAGGGTAGCAAGGAGGGTTGGCAGAGTTCCAGACTGCTCAGGCTCAGCAGGGAAGGGGATATGACAAGTCTTCCTGCAGCCATTGCCAGGCATGGGAAGGACAAGGCAGGGATTGCAGAACCCCTGTGGGAGGGAAAAGAAGGGGATGTTCTGTGCCCAGACTGTTTCAAGGCTCTTGACATTGTCTCCTGTGATCTCCTTAGAGCCAGACTGGTGACAGCTGGACTGGAGAAGTGAAACATGTGGTGAGTGGGAAGTTGAATGACTGATGAGGGTCAAAAGTCATGGCACAAATTCCTCTTGGCAGCAATTCCCAGGTGACATCCATCAGGGACCAGCCCTTGACCATTCCTATGGAACATCTTTATTATGTCTCTGGATGATGGGATGAAATGCACTTTCCACTCCTTTGTGGATGATGCCAAGTTGCAGCAAGTCTGTGAGAAACCTTGTCTAGTTAATGGTAACTAGGACAAAAATGTGGTCAAGATGAGTGAGTGGGATAAACTTGTCTTGCCATCAGGTGCCCAGCAAGGCCCAAGACAATGAAGAAAAAACTCATGGGTCAGAGGAAAGGAAAATCAAAAGGAGGGAAAAAGACCAAACACAACCAAACCAAACCCAAACAAACACAGAATGAGAGAATATGCTGAGGTGGAAGGGACCCACAAGGATCATCCAGTCCAACCCAACTTTTCCATTGCCATCTGCCCCCACCCCAGCAGGCTCTGAAGCAAAGCACGGCTTAGGTCCAGCCCAGCTCTGCTCTGACAGAAAGAACCTGCAGTCAGGGACAGGAAGAGGACAAAGTCTTGTTTAACCAGCCTGAGGAATAATGGGATCAATGACCTCCTCTATCCCTGGGCACTTGAATGACCCTGTAGATCAGGTTTGGTAGCAGGGAGGGGGCTGCAGGTTTCCCTTAGGGAAGAGGAGATCAGGAGTTGACTCTGTGTCAGAGAGAGCCAGTTTCAGGTGGCTCCAAAATGGACCGGCCAGTGCCCAAAGCTGAGCCAAAAAGCAATTCCAGAGGCACCTCTGTGATCACCCTTTGGAGAAAGGATAAAATCCAGGGTGCTGTAACCCAGAGAGGAGTGAGAGAAATGGGGGAGAAACAACCCTGCAGGCACCAAGGGAAGTTGAGAAGGAGGAGTGAGAGAGCCTTGGTGGGCACCTGGCAGCCAAAAGCCAACCCCCAGCCCTGAGAGCCACAGCTGAGCCCAGCACAAAAGATTCTTTAGGTCTGGAGGTTCTTTGCAGCAGCTTTTTAGCAGAGCTGCCAGCTGGGCCATCAAAGGGGATGCTCAGCTGGGTCTGAAACCTGGGAGATCCTTGTCAGCCTTGGCTCTGCAGGATAAGAAAGAACTATAGAATCCGAAATAGTTTGAATCAGATGAGACCTTTATAGGTCATCTAGTCCAACCCCCCTGCAATGAACAGGGACATGTTCAACTAGATCAGGTTGCTCACAGCTCTTTCTAACCTGGCCTTGAATGTTTCCAAGGGTGGGGCATCGATGACCTCCCTGGGCAACCTGTGCCAGTGTTTCACCACCCTCAGTGTAAAAAATTTCTTCCCTATATCTAGTTCAAATCTGCTCTTTTTTAGTTGAAAACCATTATCACTTGTCTTACTACAACTAAGTCTGTGCCCATCCTTCTTATAGGTATGATATCAGGAGCTCCTTACAAGCCTTGACCAAACCAGCTGAGCAATGAAGAGCCCCTGGACTGGACCAGGGTGTGGTGAAGTGTCCCTGGACTGGACCAAGGGTGTGGTGAAGTGTCCTTGCACTAGACCAGGTGCTCCTGGATGATAAAGGTGGGAACAATCCAGAGTGGAACAGCAGGGGAACACAGGATAATCAGTCATCCCATGAAAGCCTTTGAATATTCCCTGCCTGAATCACAGCCCTAATGGAACAGTTTGGATACAATTCCCAAATAGTTTGGAAACTCCAGTCATTCCTGACACCAGGATGGAAATTCAGCAGATAACTAAAGCCAGTCCCCTTGTGAACCCACAACCAGCAGGGCTGAGGAAGGCCCTGGCAGCTCCCCAGCACCTCCCTCTCACTGGGACACCTCTGGCAGCCTCTCCCAGCTCGGGAACCCTCCAGTTTGCAACACTCCAAAGACCCTCCCTGATGCCCAGGACAATTCTGATCCCCCTCAACAAACACTCCTCCAGCTGTGACCCTTGTCTGGTGGGAAACACAAAGGGATTTGGGGGAGTGTTTCCCTGACAAGAAGGAGAATTTGGGAGAGGGACCTTTGCGCACCCAGCTATTGATGTGTCCACACATCTCTGCCTGGGTGTGGGTGTGAATTGTCTGTGGTGTGAATGTTGTTATTGTGAATCTGTAATTCAGTCACTGTTAAAATTGTAGCAAATGCTATTGAATCACCTGATAACTGTTCAATTGGTCAATGGTTAAGTGCTACTAATCTCTTTTGCCCCCTTGTCTTTGGATCCAAATCCTTTTGTGCCCTGACCCTCTTGCATCCCAAGGCTCTGTGTAAATCATTCCTATTCATCAAAAAATATATATTTTTCATGACTTCCACTTTAAAATCTTCCTCCTTAGCTAAACTACAAAACAACTCCAATTAGCTGTAGAACTCTTGAAGACAATTAAAGGAATAGTAATATTTTTTTTCAGTGTTTTAATGGGTCCCACAGTGTGTTTGGAGTTGCATCAGCTGTCAGTCCAAGATGGACCATGTCAGAACTGGTGAGGTTGGGGGGTGAGGAGCAAGGTTGATCAGACAGGGTCAGTGTGGATCTCCTGAGGAGACACTCAGCATCAAGATCACTTGGAGAACACCTCTATCACCTCTTCTCTGAACTAAAAAATAGCCATAATTGAATTAAAAAAAAATACAAACTTTGAAGACTTGTTTTGAAATTGCCTTGAAGACAATTAAAGGAAAACAAAGAGATCCTGAGGGATTTCTGCATTTTAATGAGCCCCACAGTGTGTTTGCAGCCCACCCCATGATCCTGAGGTGCTGAGAGAAGATTGAAGCAGCTGCTGAAGAAGTCAGAAGCCAAAGTGCAAGTGCCTTGAAGCATTGCTGGGCCCCACTGAGGGCAGGCACTGCCAAAGCCTCCCCAGGGACTCCTTGGAGCAGCTCCTTGGAGGCCAGGAGTGCAGGCAGACAAAGGCTCTGGGCAGGCCCCTGCAATGCTGAGCAAAGCCTGCCTTGGTTTTGTGGAGCACAAAGGCCAAGGCCTGAGCCCCAGGCCCTGGCCCAGCAGATCCTGTCCCTCCCGGCTGGCTCAGGGCTGTTTGGGGGGCACTGGGATGGCAGGGGGAGGAACAACAAAGGCCCAAACCTGGGCAACCCCTGCCAGGCTCCTGAGGGAGGGGCGAGGCAGAAACCAAGTGCAGAACCTGCCAGGCAAGTTGCTTGTGGTGGCCTGAGTGGCAGAGGCAGCTGCCAGAGGCAAGGGGACAAAGGCCTGGGTGCCTTTGGGCCTTGCAGCCCTGCCAGAGCCCTTGGCCATCTCTCCTGCAGGCTGTCCTGCCCTGGCCCTGCTGCTGCTCTGGCCTTGCAGGCTGCACACACCCCTCCTGCTTTCCCACCCCCTCCCAGCAGCATTTCTAGACCCTCCCTGATGTCTCTGCACCAGCTCTGGCTCTTGCCATGTGCACTTGGCCTTCTGAACTTGGATCCTGAGCCCCTGTGCCACAGGACATCCCTGCCAGAGCCCAGGCCCTTCTCCTGGGGGTCACTGCAGAGCTGAGCAGATCCAGGTCACCTCCCATTCCTCTGCCAACCCCCTGGGCCTGCTCTGGGCCCTCCAGGTCCTTGCCCTGCTCCCAAGGGCTGTGGGGGTGCTGAATGGTCAGGGCTTGGGGTTTAGAGCTCAGGGTGAGGATTAGGGAGAACTTTGGGAGGTTTGTTGTTCTGCTGGCAGTGTCTGCTTCATGATTGGGGAAGCGGGTTTTGGGCTGGTTCAGGATTAAAGCTTGACTTTTCCTACTGGTAATACAGGTTTGGGATTGGGCTGGGCATTAGAGGATGAATAAGAGTCTTGAGTTCTGGGTTTGAGCTTCTTCTGGCTTGGAATTAGAGAAGTGGATACCTTTCCATTGGAGGAGCAGCACCTTTGGGGGGGTTTTGGGGCTTCAGGTTACAAAGTGCATAAAGGTCCATCAGGAGTGTTTGCACAGTCAGTGTTTCAGCACCCTCAGCATTACCTGAACCTGGTTTTACCTCATATAAATCCTTCCTCTCTGTTGGTCAAGCCCCTCTTTCCTTCCCCAATTTTCCTTCCCTTTTGTCCCAGTTCCTCCCAACCTCCTCAGAAGTTTCATCAGGATGGGCTCAGCTTTGTGATAACACAGTGCAACCTCATGGAATCAAGGAGCCACTGTCAAACTGTAGAACCTCATGGAATTATGGGGCCATTGTGACATTGGGGAAACCCTTGGAATCAAGAGGCCACTGGGATGCTCCAGGGCCCCATGGAGCCAAAGGAACCCAGGGACAGTGGGCAACCTCCTGAAATAAAGGGGCCATTGTGACACTGCAGAAACCCATGGAATCAGGAGGCCATTGTGGCACTGCAGGGGCTCTTGGAAACAGAGAAACCCCAGGCCACAGTGGAATTTCATGGAATCAAGAGGCCATTGTGACACTGAGGAACCTCAAGGACTCATGGGGCCGATGTGACAATGCAGGGCTTCCTGGAATCCTGAGAAATTTCAGACCCTCCTGGAACCAAGGGGCCACTGTGCCTCCCCAGAACTCCATGGAATCAAGCAGAGCCGCTGCCTCCCCCCGCCGCAACACGGACCGGAGTCGCCGGCTCTGCCCCGCTTGGACACCTCTGGAGTCAGCGTGTTCTTGGGCAGCACAACTCGGATCAGAGACTTTCCCAGATTTTGCTTTGCCCCCTCTTTTTCCCAGGGACAGGGCAGCCTCTTCCCATGGCCCCTCTGCTCACACAGGGTGTCCTGCTCTTCTCCTGGCACATCCCATCTCCCCACAGAGCCTTTCCCCAGGGGAACACGTCTGTGCTGGCCTGAGCAGCCCTTCCTTCACCCCCTGCCCGTGCTCCCCACAGCCCTCGAGCTGGGGGGGTTGCTCTGCAGAGCACGGGGGCTGTGGGGCCCAGGGCCATGGGGGACTCTGTTGGGCTGTGCTGCTCAAGCTGGGAGGCAGAGCCAGCTGATGGTGCTCCCTGCACTGACCACCTCCCCCAGACCCTCCTGTGTGGCCATGGAGGGGGCTCAGAGGGGCCCTGCCTTGTTCCAGAGCTGGGACATTGCTTTGGGGGCTGCTCTTGGTCAGCCTGTGGAAGTTCACTGAGGGGAAGATGAGTCACTCCTCAGACTCCTGTCCCTGTTCCTGCTGTGTGCCCTGTGCTCTCATGGATTAAACCAGAAACGTGGTACTTGATCTCTGGGTGACTCCAGCCCAGGCAGGATTCTGCTGTCCTTGAGCCCAGCTCTGTCCCAGCAGTGCCCAGGGCCTGTCCCTGCCCGTGGTCACAGCACTGACACCAAGCACAACAGTGACCAACCAGCCAGAGCACTCAGGGACCTTCCCCAAAGGCACAGAAGGAGAGTGTGGAATTGGGAAGGATCAAGTGCTGCTGCTCCTTCCTTGCAGAGCTGCTGTTCTGGTCCCCTTTTCCCCAACCCCCCTGCACACAGGCACTACCTTGACATTTTACAAAGGTCTCTGAAAAACTATCTCAGAAACACCAGGTTTCTACTGTGTCCTTTCATTTGTTTTAATATGAAGAGAGGGTTCCTCATTTCCACAGGGGTAGGGTCAAATTCAGGAGGAAAACAGTGAATTAGAAGCAGGATCAAGAACAAAAATTTATTCTGCACTACATAATAAAAAAGTCAAAATACCAAAGAAAACATTCCTAGCCCCTCCAAAATCCTGAGAAGAGAAGGGTTGGTCTGTAGCAAGTAATGTTAGGAATGATTTACAGAAGAAAAGAGCCAGCGTTTTGGTTCTGAAAAGCATCCAGTCATCGTTTTCCTTATGGCATCCTTGAGCTCCTGGTTCCTGAGGCTGTAGATGAGGGGGTTCAGTGATGGAGACACCACCGAGTACAGAACTGACACCACCAAGTCCAGAGATGGGGAGGAGATGGAGGGAGGCTTCAGGTGGGCAAATGTGGCAGTGCTGACAAAGAGAGAGACCACAGCCAGGTGAGGGAGGCACGTGGAAAAGGCTTTGTGCCGTCCCTGCTGAGAGGGGATCCTCAGCACAGCCCTGAAGATCTGCACATAGGACAGCATGATGAAAACAAAACAGCCAAAACCTAACAAACAACTTATTGTAAGAAGTCCAATTTCCCTGAGGTAGCCTGAGTGTGAGCAGGAGAGCTTGAGGATGTGTGGGATTTCACAGAAGAACTGGCCCAGGGCATTGCCCTGGCACAGGGGCAGGGAAAATGTGCTGGTTGTGTGCAGCAGAGCATTGAGAAAGCCAGTGGCCCAGGCAGCTGCTGCCATGTGGGCACAAGCTCTGCTGCCCAGGAGGGTCCCGTAGTGCAGGGGTTTGCAGATGGCAATGTAGCGGTCGTAGCACATGATGGTGAGGAGGAAATACTCTGCTGCCATGAAGAAGGCAAAGAAAAAGAGCTGTGCAGCACATCCCTTGTAGGAGATGGTTGTGGTGCCCCAGAGGGAATTGTGCATGGCTTTGGGGACAGTGGTGCAGATGCAGCCCAGGTCTGTGAGGGAGAGGTTGAGCAGGAAGAAGCCCATGGGGGTGTGCAGGTGGTGGTCCCAGGCTACGGCGCTGAGGATGAGGCCGTTGGCCAGGAGGGCAGCCAGGGAGATGGCCAGGAAGAGCCAGAAGTGCAGGAGCTGCAGCTCCCGCCTGTCTGTGAATGCCAGGAGGAGGAACTGGGTGAGGGAGCTGCTGTTGGACATTTGCTGATTCGTATCACAGGGTCTGTTCAGAAAAGGAAGCCACAGGGTAGAATTACAACAGCCACCTCTGACAATATTACTCCAGATTTCAATGTAATTAATTTCAAGATTTAATCAAATTTTTCTGTCTAATATGTGCTGGCAGAGGGCTGTGTGTGGCAGGAGGTCTTGCCATGTGTTGCCAAGTAGTTCAATGTGTTTCCAGGCCAGCACTGCAGTTGTGCTGGACAGAGCAGGACAGGAGCCCTCCTGCAGAGAAGCCAAGGGCTGGGACAGGAGAGTGCCCACCCCCAAAGGAAGGCTCAGAACTTCCCAGGATCCTGCCCAGGCAGAGCTGGGCCTTGCTGGGGGCAGCTCCAAGCCCAGCAGCACAGACCCAGCAGAGAGGGCAGGGTCCTGCAGGGGAGAAGTTTTCCAGGCAGAGCAGCTCCTTGCCCAGCACACAGTGCCCAGCACAGCTGCAGGGAAGGGCCCCCAGAGCTGCCTGAACGCCCCCTCCCCCAGGCCTTGGGGGCACTTGCCCCCCACTCCCTGCCCAGGGCTCTGCTGCCTGGAGCTGTCCCTGCCAGCAGCTGCTTCCCTGGGCCCAGGGCTGGGCCCTGCCAGTGCTGCCAGAGCCCATCCCAGCCCTGGGGGCTCAGCTCTGCTCTGCAGAGCCCTCCCAGCAGCACAGGGCACTGCCCAGGGGCATCTCTGGCTGGGCAGGCTCTGATGGCAATGTCAGAGCAACCCTGGGGAGGCTGGAAAAGTGACACTGATGCGTCTATAAGACAGTTTTGATGTCTGATACTCTCAGGTTCAATGCCCTCTAATCTAACAGAGTTTAAGTTTCAGTGTCTCCTCCTGTGCTCAGAGATTCCTTTCCCTGTTGCAGTCAGCACCCAGACAACCCAGAGTATAACACTGAAAGAACTGGTTCATTCTCTTTAAGGTACCCCCTGTCTGTCTGTGCCTCTTGCAAATAGCTTCTGGAAAATTTCCTGCTTTGATCTGGAGCTGTGATCAGCCCTCATCCCTGCAGCACACTGTGGAGATCAGAAGGACTCTGCCCTGCTCTGCCCTCCCAAGAGTTGTTCCTTCCCCACAGCCCTTCTCCCCCAGCCCCGTGGCAGCTCCTTGGCCGGGCTGAGAGCTGACCCTGGCAGGCAGCAGAGTCCCTGCCCCAGCACACAGAGCCCTGGGGGCAGGACCCTGCTCTGCACCACAGCCCTGGGCACCCCTGGCTGCACCCCCACCTTCCCACCCCACAGCCAGCCCTGGCACAGGGAACCTTCTGGCCCTGGGCCTCTGATGGGGCAGCAGCAAGTCCTGCTCTGCAGCAGCTTCTCCTGCTGCACCCCAGCAAATCCAGCAGAGCCATCCTGACAGCTCCTGCCACTGCTGCCATTTGGCAGCTGGCAGAGGCACTTGCAGGAACTCACCTGCACTGCTCTGCAGCCACAGCCTGAGCGTGGCAAAGGGCTGGCAAGGTTCCTGCCCTGAGCAGCTCTGCCCTGTCCTCCCACCCCAGGATCCCTTGAACCTCCTGCTCCCTTCTCCTCTCTGCCCTTGCTGCCTGCAGCTCCTGCCCTGCTCTGGCATATGGCCACTTCCCCTGCACTGCAGCAACTGGGAGAGTCCTGCTGAAAGATCCTGGAAGCTGTGGGATGTGCCAGCTTTAGGAGATGCCTCCAGGAGGGCAAGTTGAACTTTCCTACAGCCAGAGAATTCTTCCTTCAAATCCTGGGAAGGTTTCTTGCCTAGTGAGAGCTCAGTCACCTCCCAGCCCAGGCTGCCTCTCATCTCTCTGTCCTTTCTCTCCTGTGCCCTGGGTGCTGCAGGCAGTGCCCTCAGCCCTGCTGGGCTGTGCAGAGGAGCTGCTCACCAGCAGAGCTGTCTCTTTGAAGCTCTTCTTGCTTGCCAGGAGCTCCCTGTGTGCCAGGAGCCCGGCCCAACTCAGCAGCACAGCAACAGCCCCAGGCAGCCCTTTCTCTGCCCCTCTGGGCTCCCTCCAGCTGTCCCTGGGGCTCCAGGGGAACCTGCTGGCACACAGCTGAAGGAAATAATGATGTGCCTTCTCTCAGCTGGGCACAGACACTTCTTTCAGCACTGTCATTTCTCCAAACACACACAGAGTTAAGTCCAAGAGTCCCCTTTTCATGCCCCATCATTAGACAGGAAACCCAGACAGTGCCCAGGAGGGATCTCCTTCACCTGCACTGAGGGAAGGACTCAGCTGAGTCAACAGAGGTGTCTCCTTGTGGCTCTGCAGACCTGGGGCCAGAAGGACACTCAGCTCCCTCCACAACCCCCATGGGCTTGGATTCCTCCTGCCCCACTTCAGTGGGCCCAAAACAGGCCCCTGCAGGTGACTCTTTGTCCCAGCTCCCATGGGAATGAATGAAGACCAAAGCCAGGAGTGACCTGCTGGGACACAAAGCCCTGGTTCCTTCTGAGGGGCCAGAGGTGACCGACATTCCTGCTGGGAACTGCAGGCTGCAATGGAGCAGTTCCTAGGGACAGGGCAGCAGCTGTGGGATCTTCTTGGAGGCTGCTGGGACATTGCTTTGGCCAACTTCAGTGGCAGAAGGGGCCCACATGTAGGACAGGGGAACCTGTCACTGTTCCTTCTGGCCAGGGCAGCCCCTAGAGGTGTTCAGGTGACCAAATGGAGTCAGGTGGCACAGGGAGAGAGGTCTCTCTCTGTTGTTTATCAGGGTATTTTCTACATGTCCTCAGAGTACAATGGCAGTTGTCTCATGGACATCCCTTCACTGCTGAACCTAATTGAGGGCAGCTGAGCCTGGATTGAACAGCCAAAGAGGGGCCTGTAGTGCCAGGGGAGGTGCCAGGGCTCTGCAGCACAAGTGCAGCAGCTGCCATGGACAGCACAGGGCCTGTGCAGAAACTCTGTCCCCATTCCCAGCAGTTGTGTGACAGGCACCACCCAGGGCTTCTCAGACACATTGGGGGCCTTTGGGGCAGGGAGTGAATCCCAGCCCTGCAGGGACACAAAGGCTGTCCCTTCTCTGCCCAGCCAAGGCCGGGCCAGGCACGAGTCCAAATCCCATCAGCCCAGGCTGTCCACACTTGTTCCCTCACTCTGCTGGCTCTTCTCTCCCCCAGCATTTCAGCAGCATGTGCTGATCTCCTCAGGGATCAGGCCTGTGATTTTCCCCCTGGGCCTGAGTCCCAGCACATCCACCCCCAAGGCCATTGTCAGCAAAGCCTCTGCCCACCCCAGCTCTCGGGGCTTTCAGAGCAGCTTTCCCCACTGCAAGTCTGTTCTTACCTCGGTGCCCCACTGAGGGGCTGCAGCCAGACAGGCCCCAATATTGGCCTCTCCCCCCAGGAAAAACTAGACAAAATTATGTACGTTTTAAATTTTTTGAATTTGCTGGAGGAACAGGAAACCCACACAGACAGAAGTCCAGCAGAACGTCATTTTAGAACGAGTGCTGTAAGTTCAACCTCCCAAAAAGCGAAAATCATGTACCGAGACCCGCTGACCGAGACATGGGCGGGCCCTTTCCCCTTGATAACATGGGGGAAGGGCTACGCGTGTATTTCAGGTCCTGACGGACCAAAGTGGGTCCCGGCAAGGAGGATAAAGATCCATCGCGACTGAACTACACCGGAAGACAACATGCATCCGCTTCGCCTTTTCATCATCTCCAACCTTGCCATCTGTGGGCTCGTCCCTCTCAGCGACACGTCACCTCTACGAGAGTGGATGAGCCAACCAGGAGAGAATTTGTGGGTAACGCTGGCTAAGGCTACGGGCACAGACACCTTGTGCCTAGCCTTGGCCAGCGCAGGAAGCCCATTTCGTACTTGTCTTGTAGGAGTTCCCATCACCTCCAGAGAATGGAACTCCTTCGTGTCCCAAACTCGAAACAAAGGAGCCGGTCCACTCAATTCCCCTAACCTTGCCCAAACAATTGCTTCCCTTAATTTTATTGATATTCCCTTTCAAGAAATTGATTTGATAGATTCACTCCCAACCACAGCGTGCGTTATTTTCCATCGTTACACCCAAGCTGTTTTATTTACTCCCCATAACGTAACTGCTAATAACCCCCTTTATCGTGAGTCTACTTCGCCGTGGTGCAATGGCTCGATAGTTACAACTATCCCTACAGAACATGTTCCTAGGAACATGAAACTCCCAAAGGGATACTTCCTATTGTGCGGGGATCGGGCATGGCCAGGCATTAGAGCCTACCCCGAGGGAGGACCCTGCACAATAGGAAAATTAGCCTTGTTCAACCCGGCGAAGTTCCACCTACAAAATCAATTTGTTTTCCCAAAAACCCGAGTTAAAAGATCCCTTTCCTTTTCAATGGGCGCTCCCCTCCGCTTCCCGAACTCTAAACCCGCTGCCCCTAAACCCGTAGCCCCCAAACCTTTACCTAAACTCGAAGTTACACCCCAACCAATTCAGATACCAAAGTCTCTCCCTGCACCACATCTGAATCTTGGAAAGACCCAGTATTGGCCCACACCTCTGCCCTTCCCAGAGGACTGTGATTCCAACATTCACATATGGTCCAGGGTGAAGAATTTCTGGGCGTCCTTCCCTATCCCTGGGATAGGGACAGCACACGCCCTCTCTCTGCTCACGCACCTTGGTTGTTGGCTAACCAAGGAAGCTAATGCTACAACCCAGGCAATTGAGGGCTTGCTGGCGGACACCCAGAAATCGAAAGAGGTAAGTTTACAGAATCGAGCCGCCATCGATTTCCTCCTCCTGGCACACGGTCACGGGTGCCAGGAGTTCGAGGGCATGTGTTGTATGAATTTCTCGGACCATGCTGAATCCATTCACCAAAGCATCAATCGATTAAAAGGCCTGGTCCGGGAAATTCATCAAGACAGAGGCGTAGGGCTCGATAACCTCTTCGATTGGCTACAGATACCAAATTTACCCAGTTGGACCCGAAAAATTATTATATTATGCCTCATTACTCTTTTTAGTTTAGTTTCGTTATGTGTTGTCTTACCTTGTCTAATTGTTTTCTTAAGAAAAACCCTGATTTCATCAGTTACTGCCAACGTCGTTGCTGCTCAAGCAAATAAAGAAGGGGGAGATGTTGGGGAACGCAGGGCAGAGTTGGACGAGTACCAAACCTGGAGAAAGATCTATAGCCCTGAGTGACACCTTTAACACCGGACAAGGCTTTACTTTATTGGACTTTACTCCATGACACCGGATTTGACACTATATCGGACTTGACAGTTTTCTTGTTCTCCCCAGTTTTCCCCAGTTTGTTGTTATGCTGTTATATGGTTGTGTGTACCCCAGTTGTTGTTTTTGAAAAATCATCCTCCATATTGTCTTCTTCCTCCCCTCACATTCGAAGCAATGGTTGGGACCTGAAAATGCGGCAACCATTAGACGCGCTTTATGGGAGTTTGACCCGATGTTTTTGCACGCTTCTATCATATCTAATAGAGTGGGATCCTTTAGGAGCTTGAGCGCTCTTTGGCAGTCCTCATTTGCCTTTTCGATAACCAATTTCCTAAATAAAATTTCTTGGCATTCCTTTTGAGGGACCTGCCTGGCAATAGCCTCTTTTAACCGCGTTATAAATTCAGTGAAAGGTTCTTTTACGCCTTGGTCAATCATTGTAAAGGAGGGGGTCGGCACGTATGCGTCGGCCACCTTCTTTAAGGCGTCTAGGGCCAATTCTTTAGACTTATCTAATAATTTAGGATCCAATCTAGCTTGATCCCCTCTACGCGTGTAGTCGCCCTCCCCATAGAGCATGTCTATGGCTTGCCGCGGGGGAATACCTCGCCTCTCCATCCGGTCGTTCACCCAGGTTACAATGCGCTTTTTCCACTCGGTTTCAAAAGCTGAGGCCTGTACTGTCGTTAGTAACCCTCCCATCACACCCCATATATCAAAGGGAATCAACGTATATGCCAAAAAGAACGACTCCAGTAGACCGAGGGTGAAGGGGGCGCCCAACCCGTACTCTACTATGGCCTTCTTAATATCTTTTAGCATAGGATACGAGATAGGGCGCCACTCCGGTGGTTTGCCCTCGTCATAGTAAACTGGGAAGGCTTTTAAAAACTCCGCATCCCTAGCGGATGCTGCTCCTTCCCGGACTTCGCTCCAGATGTCTGGAGCATCGTCTGGTTCATCCGGGGAATATGGTGGCCAATGATAGTCTGATGGGGGGTACCGGCGGGCGGAGTAGGCCTCGGTGGCTTTGGCCTTATGGGCGCGGCCATCTTGCCGGATGTTACTTCTGGCCTTCGCCCTAGCCCCGCCCACTGCACCCCGTGACTTCCGGGAGTGGGATCGTTCTGGGGAGGAGTCCGGAGTGGCGGAAGAGGGCGTAGAGGGAGGCGTAACCAGGGAGGGGCTCCGCGCGCGCGTATACGGGGGCGGAGACGGCGCTGTGGGTGGAACTACAGGAGCCCGCCTCCACTTTTCCCGCCTCGATCTTTCCCGCGCTTCCCGGGGCCCCGCCTCCTCGCCGCCATTTCATGATCGCCGCGATCCCCATCTTCTCGCCCTCCCACCATCTTGTGACTCGCTGTCGGAGTCCCTCCCGCCATCTTGTGTGTGGTGGTTGGTGTCCTTCTTCCCTCTCCCGGTGTCCTTGTCTGTATTGCCAGTGTCCGTGTCCGTGTGTTTAATGTCTCTGTCCGTGTCTTTCTCTGTGTGAGGTTTATTTTCTTGTGTGGACTTGGAGGATACAGCTTCTTGGATGTTACTGCTGTTGTTCTTATTCATCATCTGGTGCTGAAGCACCATCAGAATAAGCCTCCAGGCGATAAGCGCCTCTTTTGCGAGTCGGTCACCCCTGCCGTTCTCTCGCCACAGTTGAAATCCGATGGCTTGCCATTTGTCGAATGTGGTGTTATCGTTCACTTGGTGACCGTGACGGTCAAGCCATCTGGCGAGGGCTTTCGCCGATTTCTTATCTAAAGGGTGACCGTGCTCAATAACAAAGTCCTTGAGGCGGCGATAAACGTATTTTTGGGAGGTGGAGAGTGTGAGTCCCATGCTGGTAATCGGGCTCCTCAGCACTCCCAGATGTTATTCCTCCCTTTCGAATTTAAATTGTTGGGGTAAGGTGTGGGGTAGAGGTGTAGGGACTGTCCCCTGCAGCTCACCTGTCCAGGCGTGCGACCCGTGCGACTCAGAAAGTCCACAGCCATCGGCTTTGCAGAGGAGGGTCGGCGGAGCAATCTCCTCTCCTGGAGATGCCTGAGCTCAACTGGCAGCGCAGGAGTTCTCCTGATACAGGAGACCTCTACTGCGCCCCACGTTGGGCGCCACTTGCCACGACCCGCGGGGAAGGGAAAGGGATCGGGCACTGCAAGAAGGGTCCGGGACACAGTAGAAGTCTCGTGGAGCAATGCCAATCTTTATTGGGGAAACTGTAACTTATAAAGGGTAGGTTCAGGGGTGGAGTTTTGGACTAGGGAGGAGCGTGGGATTGACAACCGGGGAAACATGGTGATTGGGCAGTTAGGTAAGGAAGGGAGGAGTTTGGGAATCTCCGGGGGAAAGGACCAATGGGAGCTACCTCTGCACTGCACCAAACTCCAACCAATGGCAGGCAGAGGAGCGGGAAAGCAGGGAAAAAGGCGGGAAAACTGTGAGGGGAGGAAGAAGACAATATGGAGGATGATTTTTCAAAAACAACAACTGGGGTACACACAACCATATAACAGCATAACAACAAACTGGGGAAAACTGGGGAGAACAAGAAAACTGTCAAGTCCGATATAGTGTCAAATCCGGTGTCATGGAGTAAAGTCCAATAAAGTAAAGCCTTGTCCGGTGTTAAAGGTGTCACTCAGGGCTATAGATCTTTCTCCAGGCTTGGTACTCGTCCAACTCTGCCCTGCGTTCCCCAACACCCCAATGCCCTGCGTGTGGGGCACAGGCAGGAGGAGCTGCAGCCCCAAGTCTCTCTCCATTCCACTTGCAGGCAATAACAGCCCAGGCCTGCTGAGACAGTTCCCAGGTTGCAGGGCTGTGATGGGTTGGGAGAGAAGGCCAAGGAGACACAGGAGAGAAAGAGCAGGAGAGAGGTGTCCTCAGTGGGAAGGAGCTTCTTGGACCTGTGCAGCTGCTCTAGGGGATGAACAAACTGGGTGAACTTTTGTGGGTGAGGGTCAGAGGAGAGAGTGGTTTGGTTGACTTTGTGGTGTGAGACAAAGAGCCCATTCAAGTTGGCTTTGATAACCCTGGAATTCACTGGAAAGGCACCACGACAGGATGCAAAGAGTGCTAGAGGTTTGTGCAGGGTCTTGGTCAAGACAGCCCTTGGGACACAGACCTGTAGAGCACAGCTGGCAGGTTGGTGGACAACAGGGAGGGTCATCTGCATCTGCTTCTCATCAAGAGGAACCAAGAGGTTGCCATAATAACTGACTGTAGAAATGGGAATTTATGTTGTTTGCCATGGTAACTGACTGTAGCAATGGCAATGTATGCTTGTTGCCATGGTAACCGACCATAGGAATGTGACTTTATGATGGTTGCCATGGTAATCAGGCATAGCAATGTGAATCTATGATGGTTGCCATGGTAACTGACCGCAGCAATGGAAATGTGTCATGGTTGCCATGGGAAACTGACTGTAGCAACTGGAAGTATGATGGTTGCCATGGTAACTGACTGTAGCAACAGGAATGTATGATGGTTGCCACAGTAACTGACTATAGAAATGACAATGTATTGTGGTTGCCATGGTGACGGACTGTACCAGTGGAAAGTATGTTGTTTGCCGTGGTAACTGACTGTAGCAAGGGGAATGCATGTTTTCCATGGGAACTGACTGTAGCAACGAGAATGTATGTTAGTTGCCATAGTAAACAATCATAGCAACGTGACTGTATGATGGTTTCCATGGTAACTGACCATAGCAATGCTAATGTATGATGGTTACCATGGTAACCTACTGTAGCAATGGGAATGTATGGTGGTTCTTATGGTAACTGACCGTGGGAATGAGAATGTATGCTGGTTGCCATAGTAACTGACCGCAGCAGTGGGAAGTATGATGATTGCCATGGTAACTGACTGTAGCAATGGGAATGTATGATGGTCGCCATGGTAACCGACTGTAGCAATGGGAATGTATGATGGTTGCATGGTAACTGACAGTAGGAATGGGACTGTATGATGTTGCCATGGTAACTGACCGTAGAAACTGGAATCCACACGGTTGCCATGCTAACTGATCATAGCAACGTGGCTGTATGATGGTTGCCATGGCAACTGATTGTAGCAGTGGACCGTATGATGGTTGTCATGGTAACCAACCACAGCAATGGGGATGTATGATGGTTGCCATGGTAACCGAAAATAGCACTGGAAATGTATGGTGGTTGCCATGGTAACTGACCGTAGCAATAGGAATGTATGATGATTGCCTTGGTAACTGACTGTAGCAATGGGAATGTATGATGGTTGCCGTGGTAACCGACTGTAGGATTGGGAATGTATGATGGTTTCCATGGTAACCGACCATAGCAATTGGATTGTATGCTGGTTTCCATAGTGACTGACCGTAGCAAAGCGGCTGGATGCTGGTTACCATAGTAACTGATAGTAGCAATGGGACTGTATGATGGTTGCCAGGGTAACTGACTGTGGAAATGGCAATGTATGATGTTTGCTATGGTACCTGACAGTAGGAATGGGAATGTATTATGGTTGCCATGGTAACTAACTGTAGCAACAGGAATATATGCTGGTTGCCATTGGTAACTGACTGTACCTGTGGGAAGTATGATGGTTGCCATGGTAATCAACTGTAGCAATGAGAATGTATGCTGTTTTCCATGGTAACTGCCCATAACAATGGAAATGTCTGATGGTTGCCATGGTAACCAACCATAGTAATGGGACTGTATACTGGTTACCATGGTAACTACTCATTAAAATGGAAATGTCTGATGTTTGTCATGGTAACTGACTGTAACAATGGAAGGGTATGCTGGTTGCCATGGTAACCGACCATAGCAATGGGAATGTATGATGGTTACCATGGTAACGATCGTGGCAATTGTAATATATGCTGGTTTCCATGGTAACTGACTGTAGCAGTGGGAAGTATGTTTGTTGCCATGGTAACTAACTGTGGTAACGGGAATGTATGATGGTTGCCATGGTAACTGACCATAGCAACGGGAATGTGTGATGGTTGCCATGGTACCTGTGTGTAGCAGTGGGAATGTGTGATGTTTGTCATGGTAACTGACCATAGAAATGGGAATTTGTGACAGTTGCCATGGTAACCGATTGTACCAGTGTGAAGTATGGTGGTTGGCTGTAGTAACTGACTGTAGAAAAGGGAATGTATGATGGTTGCTGAGGTAACTGACTGTGCCAATGGCAATATATGATGGTTGCCGTGGTAACTTACAATGGTAATGAGACTGTATGCTGGTTGCCATGGTAACCAACCATACCAGTGGGAAAGTATGCTTGTTGCCACGGCAACTGACTATAGGAATGGGAATGTCTGATGGTTGCAATGGTAACTGACCTTAGCAATGGGAATGTATGGTAGTTGCTGTGGTAACTGACTGTGGCAATGAGAATATATGCTGTTTGCCATGGTGACTGACCATAGCAGTGGGAATGTATGCTGGTTGCCATGGTAACTCACCGTAGCAATGGGAACGTATGATGGTTGCCATGGTACCAACTGTAGCAATGGGAATGTGTGATGGTTGCCATGGTAACTGAGCATAGCAATTGGAATGTACGCTGGTTGCCACAGTAAATGACTGTAGTAATGGGAATGTATTATGGTTGCCATGGTAACTGACTGTGGCAATGAGAATTTATTCTATTTGCCATGGTAACTGACCATAGCAATGGGAATGCACGCTGGTTGTCATGGCAATTGTGATTTACTTAGACTATGAGCATGATAGTTTCATCTGCACAAACATTAGTGAGTGCCCAGAGATCTCCCAAGATGGGCTTTAAAGGTCTCAAGCACATGAGCACTAGAGAGGGGCTAAGGAGCTGCGGCCTCAATGGTGTGGAGACTGAGGACAGTACAGGACAGCCCTGAGAGGGCTTGAAGGGAGGATTTAGAGATGGTGGATCCTTTTGATATAGCAGAAAAGAGCATGAGAAAGAAAGAATTAATGCCAAGTGCAGCTGGGGAGGTCCTGAGTGGACATAAGGAAAAAGGAATTTCACTCCATGGAAAACGCTGTGCTGGAACACATCACCCAGAAGGAGTCTGGATGAGCCCAAGGCTTTGTGTGTGCAGGAAGAGCCAGGGAGGACGCAGAGATGTCAGTGCAGGAAGGTGCCAGCCAGGTGGGGCAGCCGGGGGGATGACGACAGCCTGCAGGGAAAGGGGCAGGGCATGGACACCGTAGGACAGCCTGGGCTGGAGAGGAGACAGGCATGGGGAGAAGCTGAAAGGCCCTGACACAGCCACCTTCTGCAGGCCTTTGGCCAGGGCTGCTGTCTGTGCCCCTGATGCCAGGAGGAGGGGAGTGGCCCTTGCAGCCCTGGGGCCTCATGGCCTCCTTGTCCCTGCTCAGCAGCCTGGCAGGTGCCACCCCATGGTCCTACCCTTGGCATTGCACATCCCACATCCCAGTGCCCCAGGAAGAGCCCTGAGGAATGAGGCAGGGACAGGATCTGCCTTCCCAGGGGCTGGGGGTCAGGGCTTGGTTCTATGGATTAAGGAAACACATCCAGGTTTGCTCAGCATCAGAGCCACCTTTCCCTTGCTTGTCCATCCTTGTCATCACTGTCTGCACTTTTCTGCTCTAACTGGAACCTGGGGACACATTCTCAGTTGTGTCCCTCAATGAGACTCATTAGCATTACAAGAAACTTCAGTGTTTCAATCTCACTTTGACTTCTTGAGAAGTTGTTTGAACTTCCTCTCAGGGACTGAGTCTCATGTAAACAACATCAAAGTCCCCTGAGGGTCATGAAATGCCTGGGGCTGTTGCTGTGCTGCTGAGCTGGGCCGGGCTCCTGGCACACAGGGAGCTCCTGGCAAGCAAGAAGAGCTTCAAAGAGACAGCTCTGCTGGTGAGCAGCTCCTCTGCACAGCCCAGCAGGGCTGAGGGCACTGCCAGGCCAGCTCAGGGACACCAGCAGGGCACAGACAGAGCTTCAAGGGGCTCAGCACTGGCAGGATGGCTGAGAGCTCCCTGCAGGAGGAATCTTGGCAGGGCTGCACAGGGTGAGTCTGTGGCTGCAGGGCAGTGCAGGGGCAGCTCCTGGAGGCATCTCCTAAAGCTGGCCCAGCCCCAGCTGATGGGATGGGTGAGCAGGGGCTGTTTGGGGGCACTTTGGAAGAGCTGTGAAGCCGGGGGTGCAGGCAGGGGTGCTCAGGGCTGTGGGGCAGAGCAGGGTCCTGCAGCCCAGGGTGCTGTGCTGGGCAGGGACTCTGCTGCCTGCCAGGGGCAGCTCTCAGCTGGCCCGGGGAGCTGCTGCCAGGGCTGGGGCAGAAGGGCTGTGGGCAAGGAGCAACCCCTGGGAGGGCAGGGAAGGGCTCTTCACCTGTTTAGAGTAGGTTGCAGGTTGTGAGGGCTGCTCAGAGCTCCAGGTCATTACAGAACATTTCTCAAAGGAGTTTTAAGAAAGCACAGCCAGTCATGGGATACCTGAAAGTGAAGGATCCTGTTCTTTCCATCTTCAAATATGTGTTTTCTGGGCAGGAAATTGGTCCTAAAAATTAATCTCACAGTTCAGGAGGAGGCACTGAAACTCCAACTCTATTTCTCTTAGAGGAGATAAGACCAGGCAGCATCAGAAATCACCACATCTCTGCCTTACATGTAGCTCTGGGTCACTTTTCCAGCCTCCTCAGGGTTGCTCTGATGTTGCCATCAGAGCCTGCACAGCCAGAGATTGCCCTGGGCAATGCTGCATTGCTGGGCTGGAACAGAGAAAATTTTACAAAGCTGCCCTGTTAAACAGTGCTGCCCTGCACTCATCAGACTGTAGGTATTTGTGTTTATTAAAAATTAATTTGCATGTGAAGCTATGTTCAGGCAGCACGAGGGAAAGCACAGGGCAAATGGGAACAGATGGAGGGACAGTGCAGCTCCCCTGGCTCTGCACTGAGCTACAGAGAGCTGAGCTGTTTGTCCTCCCCTGTTTAAAGTCTTGTTACATTTGGCATCATAAAAATGAGGATTTGTACTCCTGACAAGAACAGGTACCAGATGCAACCATAAAAAATAATAAACACAGACAACATTATTTAAGGGACATGCTAAGCCCTTCCACGTCTTGAAAGTGGAGACTGAACTTTTCCCTTAAAGGTGGATGATGCCTGACATCCCTTGGGAGTGTTTGATGCTGTGGCAGAGCAGGTCCATGTCCCCACTGGAGAAGGGGAAAACTGAGCACTTGGCAGCACATGAGCAGAGCTCCTGTTCCTCACAGCACCCTCAACCAGCACAAACAAGGGAAAGGAAAAGCGTCTCAGTTCAGGGGATTTCTATGAGAAATAAAGTGGCTTTGCTTAGAGGAGTCTGTCTTAACTTCTCCCTGTCCTTTCCTGTTTCTGAACAGTGTCCCTGTGCTGGGAAGCAGCAAATGGCCAACAGCAGCTCCATGCCCCAGTTCCTCCTCCTGGCATTTGCAGACAGGCGGGAGCTGCAGCTCCTGCACTTCTGGCTCTTCCTGGCCATCTCCCTGGCTGCCCTCCTGGCCAACGGCCTCATCCTCAGCGCCGTAGCCTGGGACCACCACCTGCACACCCCCATGGGCTTCTTCCTGCTCAACCTCTCCCTCACAGACCTGGGCTGCATCTGCACCACTGTCCCCAAAGCCATGCACAATTCCCTCTGGGGCACCACAACCATCTCCTACAAGGGATGTGCTGCACAGCTCTTTTTCTTTGCCTTCTTCATGGCAGCAGAGTATTTCCTCCTCACCATCATGTGCTACGACCGCTACGTTGCCATCTGCAAACCCCTGCACTACGGGACCCTCCTGGGCAGCAGAGCTTGTGCCCACATGGCAGCAGCTGCCTGGGTCACTGGGTTTCTCAATGCTCTGCTGCACACAGCCAATATATTTTCCCTGCCCCTGTGCCAGGGCAATGCCCTGGGCCAGTTCTTCTGTGAAATCCCAACCGTCCTCAAGCTCTCCTGCTCACACTCAGGCTACCTCAGGGAAATTGGACTTATGTTTTTTACTATCTCTTTAGGACTTGGCTGTTTTGTTTTCATTGTTTTCTCCTATGTGCAGATCTTCAGGGCTGTGCTGAGGATCCCCTCTCAGCAGGGACAGCACAAAGCCTTTTCCATGTGCCTCCCTCACCTGGCTGTGGTCTCCCTGTTTGTCAGCGCTACAGCATTTTCAAACCTCAAGCCCCCCTCCATCTCCTCCCCATCTCCAGATCTGGTGGTGTCAGTTCTGTACATGGTGGTGCCTCCAGCACTGAACCCTTTCATCTATAGCCTGAGGAACCAGGAGCTCAAGGATGCCATAAGGAAAATGATGACAGGATGTTTTTTTAAGAAGCAATAAACTGCCTCTTTTCTTCTGCAGAACATTTATTGTGTAACACATTTGGAGCCCAGCCTGCCTTCTAAAGCTTTTGATAGTGTTTGGGGTGGAGGGCTTCCCTGTCTTTTCCCTCTATTCCTGTCATTAACACTGAAATTTTATTCTTCATCCCATATATAATTCACTCTCTACCTCTTTTTTTTTTCACCCACAAAATATAGAAATCAGAAATCATGCTTTGTGTGCATTTAAACAAAATAAAAGTTTGTGCAGCAAGGTATTTGTCAAACATCCTCCCTGTGTTAGTTTGTACATGAGGAATCACAATCTCTGAGTGGAAGAAAAGACACGAATTCTTTTTTCCAAATTCTTCCTCCAAGACCTCCCCTGAAGCTGGAGGGCATTTCCATGTTTGCAGATGTGGAGGGGAAAAGAGTCCCAGCACTGCCAGGGAGCCCCAGCACTGGGTCTGTTCAGAGCTGCTCTCTTTGCACTCCCACCCTCTCCTTTCCTGTCCGTGCCCAAGGCCTGAGTGCTCTGGCAGCTCAGTCACTGTCCTGCTGTGGGTCAGGCCTGTGAGCACAGGCAGGGACAGGCCCTGGGCACTGCTGGGACAGGGCTGGGCTCCACAACAGCAGTTCCAGCAGCAAAGGGGTTCCCCTCCAGGCACTTCCTGAAGGCTGAGGTCTTTTCCCAACACTGGTATGGAGAAGAAGTCCCTGGATTCCTTTTGTTCCATGAGGTTCCCCAGTGTCACAATGGCCTCTTGATTCCATGAAATTCCACTCTGGCCCAGGGTTTCTTTGTTTCTAAGAGCCCCTGCAGTGCCACAATGGCCTCCTGATTCCATGTGTTTCTGCAGTGTCACAATGGCCCCTTTATTTCATCAGGTTGCCCACTGTCCCAGGGTTCCTTTGCCTCAATGGGACCCTGGAGTGTCCCAGTGGCCTCTTGATTCCATGGTTTTCCCAAATGTCACAATGGCCCCGTAATTCCGTGAGGTTCTGCAGTTTCACAGTGGCTCCTTGATTCCATGAGGTCGCACAGCATCATCACATAGCAGAGCCCATCCTGATGAAAGTTCTGAGGAGGTTAGGAGGAACTGGGACAAAAGGGATAAGATAAATGGGGAAAGAAAGAGGGGTATGGCCAAGAGAGAGGAAAGATTTTGATGAGGTAAAACCAGATTCAGGGAATGCTGAGGCTGCTGAAACACTAACTGTGCAAACATTCCTTTATGCACTTTGTAACCTCAAGCCCCAACACTACCCAAAACTGCTGTCCTCCCACTGAAAAGAAATCCCCTGCTCTAATTCCAAGGCAGAAAAAAGCCCAAAACCAGAACTCCAGACTCTTATTCATCCTCTAATGCCCACCCCAATCCCAAACCTGTATTACCGGTATGAAAAGCCAAGCTTTAATCCTAACCCAGTCTAAAAAGCTCTTCCCCTAATCATGAACCAGACACTGCCATCAGAACAACAAACCTCCCAAAGTTCTGCCTAATCCCCACCCTGAGCTCTAAACCCCAAGCCCTGACCATTCAGCACCCCCACAGCCCTTGGGAGCAGGACAAGGACCTGCAGGGCCCAGAGCAGGCCCAGGGGGTTGGCAGAGGAATGGGAGGTGACCTGGATCTGCTCAGCTCTGCAGTGACCCCCAGGAGAAGGGCCTGGGCTCTGGCAGGGATGTCCTGTGGCACAGGGGCTCAGGATCCAAGTTCAGAAGGCCAAGTGCACATGGCAACAGCCAGAGCTGGTGCAGAGACATCAGGGAGGGTCTAGAAATGCTGCTGGGAGGGGGTGGGAAAGCAGGAGGGGTGTGTGCAGCCTGCAAGGCCAGAGCAGCAGCAGGGCCAGGGCAGGACAGCCTGCAGGAGAGATGGCCAAGGGCTCTGGCAGGGCTGCAAGGCCCAAAGGCACCCAGGCCTTTGTCCCCTTGCCTCTGGCAGCTGCCTCTGCCACTCAGGCCACCACAAGACACTTTCCTGGCAGGTTCTGCACTTGGGTTCTGCCTCGCCCCTCCCTCAGGAGCCTGGCAGGGGTTGCCCAGGTTTGGGCCTTTGTTGTTCCTCCCCCTGCCATCCCAGTGCCCCCCAAACAGCCCTGAGCCAGCCGGGAGGGACAGGATCTGCTGGGCCAGGGCCTGGGGCTCAGGCCTTGGCCTTTGTGCTCCACAAAACCAAGGCAGGCTTTGCTCAGCATTGCAGGGGCCTGCCCAGAGCCTTTGTCTGCCTGCACTCCTGGCCTCCAAGGAGCTGCTCCAAGGAGTCCCTGGGGAGGCTTTGGCAGTGCCTGCCCTCAGTGGGGCCCAGCAATGCTTCAAGGCACTTGCACTTTGGCTTCTGACTTCTTCAGCAGCTGCTTCAATCTTCTCTCAGTACCTCAGGACCATGGGCTGGGCTGCAAACACACCGTGGGGCTCATTAAAATGCAGAAATCCCTTGTGGTTTCTTTGTCTTCCTTTAATTGTCTTCAAGGTAATTTTAAAACAAGCCTTAAAAGTTTGGGTTTTTTTGTTTTTTTTTTTAATTCAAGGATGGCTATTTTTTAGTTCAGAGGAGAGGTGATAGAGGTGTTCTCCAAGTGATCTTGATGCTGAGTGTCTCCTCAGGAGATCCACACAGACCCTGGATGATCAACCTTGCTCCTCACCCCCCAACCTCACTAGTTCTGACATGGCCCACCTTGGACTGACAGCTGATGGAGCTCCAAACACACTGTGGGACCCATTAAAACACTGAAAAACAAATTATTTCCCTTCCTTTAATTGTCTTCAAGTCTTCAAGACATCAACAACTAAATACAATTGTTTTATAGTTTAGCTAAGGAGGAAGATTTTAAAGTGGACCTCACAAAAAATACATATTTTTTAATGAAAAGGAATCATTTACACAGAGTCTTTGGATTCAAGAGAGTCTGGTTGCAAAGGGTTTTGATCCAAAGATAAGAGGGCAAACGAGATTAGTAGCACCTAATCAATGACCAATTGAAAAATTATCAAGTGGTTCAATAGCATGTGCAACAATTTTAACAGTGACTGAATTATAGATTAAGGAGAAGAACATTCACACCACAGTCAATTCACACCCACACCCAGGCAGAGATGTGTGGACACATCAAGAGCTGGGTGTGGAAAGGTCCCTCTCCCAAATTCTCCTTGTTGGCAGGGAAGCACTCCCACCGCGCAGGCCCGAGGCGGTGCCGGGTCCCGGTGCAGCCGGGGCAGAGCGGCGGCTGCGCGAGCGGCAACCCCGGCGGTGAGTGCGGCAGCCCCGTGGGAGCGGCGGCTCCGGGCACAGACGCCGGCGGCAGCCGCTGTGGCTCCTGGAACCCAGTGGCCATTGGGACACTGCAGGGCCTGCTGGAATCCAGGGGCCGCTGGGACACTGGGGAGCCTCTTGGAGCCAAGGGAACCCTGGGATGTTTTGGAACATCCTGGAATCAAGGGGCCATTGTGACACTGCAGGGCCTCATGGAACCAAAGGAACCCTGAGAGTTTTTGGAACCTCATGGAATCAAGGGGCCATTTCTGGCAGGATGCTCTGCTTTGATAATACCTAAACAATGGTCAGAGAATGCAAACAATGCACACTCTCTGTGTTGAGTTACTGCTGGTGCCAAGGTGCTGTTTTTAATGTTGAATTATGCTAACCCCAAAATGCTTCATGAAACTTCAAACACACATCCTGCTTTTTGAAGCAGGATTTGACAGATAAGCTGCTCCCTGGCCTTGTAATACATCTGGCAGTCAAACCCTTGATAACTATAAAAACCTCGTCCAACTGTCATGGGGCAGATTCTTCCCCAGACTTCCTTGAAGTGTGTGGAGCTTCTGCCATGAAGCAGGGACAGCTCTTCATGGTCACTGCCCAGGGGTTAAGTGAAAGAGAGGGAACTACCCCTTGTCGCTGTGGGGTGAGTTACCTCAGTCTCTGCTTCAGGATTGTTTCTTTTTGCTGGCTTTGATCCAATTGCTTTAATAGAATGACTTTGATAGACTGCACTGTCTAGTGTACACTATACTGCTAGGAGGTTTTGCCTTTTATACTGTGTAGTAAATAATTCTCTTTAAGGTCTTTCATCTGGTCACTTGTCTGATCAATTGTCTGTTCATTTGTCATAATAAATAATTCATTTTATTGAAATATTTCTGATTTGCCATCACTAAAACCTGCAGGACAAAGTGATTACATCACACCTCTATAATTCCTCAGTTGAAATCAAACTCTGAACTTAAGATTGGATTCAGCCACAGCCAGGCTCCTCTCCGAGAAGGAATTTAGAAAGCAAGGGGGTCCTTTCTGCCCCTCGTAGCTCAACGAGACGGCTTCTGCCATCAACTTTGTCTAAGCCTTCCACCCCCCAGCCCCAAGCCGTGACACATGGGCATGTCTTGTCCATGCAGTGCAAACATGGACCCCTGAGCTGGTCATTTGCTGTCCCTCCTTGGAGGGAAGAACAAGCCCAATGGCCTGGGGTGAGAGGCCAGTGCTGGGAGCGGCGCTGGCTGTGCCAGGGCACTGCTGGGTGCCCCCACCCTGAACACTCCCCCCCTTGTGCTGGTCACTGCTGTTTTCCTCTGCAGGGTGTTGTGTTGGGCACATCCTGGAGAGCAAAGTGGAAAGCAGATGGAAGCTTTGAGGCCCTGGCCTGAGGAGATGCCCCTGCAGGATGGCAGTGCTGCTGCAGAGGTCAGCTCTGTGCCAGCAGTGCCCGTGGCTGTCCCTGCCTGCAGTCCCTGGACAGTCCTGCAGCAGGACTGGCACCGACTGCCAGAGCACTGAGGCCTCCAACAACACAGGGCTCTGCAGGACAGTGTGGAAGGGAAGGGAGAGGAGGCCATGGAGGAGAAGGGCTGCTGCTCCCTGGCAGTGCTGCTCTGCTGGGACTCTTTTCTGGCCCAGCTCTGCACAGAGGCACCGACCCTGCAGCTGCAGAGAAGTCAGAGAGGAAAGATGTCAGGCAAACAAGTCAAGGCAGAGTTCTTTCTTTATTTGGTTTAAGCAGACAGTGAATACAATTCCCAATTTGTGTAGCCTGTGGGCCAGGCTAGAAAGTCCAACACTGAATTGAAAATGGTGTTTATATATATATATATATATATATACAAATATATATCTAATCTTTATATCTATAATTATAGATATAAAGATTTTTTGGTGTGAACAAATTCTCACAAATATAGCACCCGTACCAGGAGCAAAAAATAGAGAAGATACGGTGAACCTTTAAAGAAATCTATAACAGGATTGGCCTTTAATGAGGTACATAACATGCAGAAGAAGGAGAGTTTGTTGCTTCTGAAAAACACCCAGTTATCAGTTTCCTCAGGGCATTTTTGAGCTCCTGATTCCTGAGGCTGTAGATGAGGGGGTTCACTGCTGGAGGCACCACCGAGTACAGAACTGACACCACCAGATCAAAGGATGGGGAGGAGATGGAGGGGGGCTTCAGATAGGAAAAACTGGCAGTGCTGATAAACAGGGAGAGCACGGCCAGGTGAGGGAGGCACGTGGAAAAGGCTTTGTGCTGTCCCTGCTGAGAGGGGATCCTCAGCACAGCCCTGAAGATCTGCACATAGGAGAAAACAATGAAAATGAAACAACCAAATGCTAAACAGGCATTAACCACAATAAGCCCAAGTTCCCTGATGTAAGAGTGTGAGCAGGAGAGCTTGAGGATGTGTGGGATTTCACAGAAGAACTGGCCCAGGGCATTGCCCTGGCACAGGGGCAGGGAAAATGTATTGACTGTGTGCAGCAGAGCAGTGAGAAAGCCAGTGGCCCAGGCAGCTGCTGCCATGTGGGCACAAGCTCTGCTGCCCAGAAGGGTCCCGTAGTGCAGGGGTTTGCAGATGGCAACGTAGCGGTCGTAGCACATGATGGTGAGGAGATAAAACTCTGCTGAAATGAAAAAGGCAAAGAAAAAGAGCTGTGCAGCACATCCCATGTAGGAGATGGTTGTGGTGTTATGAAAGGAATTGTGCATGGCTTTGGGGACAGTGGTGCAGATGCAGCCCAGGTCTGTGAGGGAGAGGTTGAGCAGGAAGAAGCCCATGGGGGTGTGCAGGTGGTGGTCCCAGGCTACGGCGCTGAGGATGAGGCCGTTGGCCAGGAGGGCAGCCAGGGAGATGGCCAGGAAGAGCCAGAAGTGCAGGAGCTGCAGCTCCCGCCTGTCTGCAAATGCCAGGAGGAGGAACTGGGTGAGGGAGCTGCTGTTGGACATTTGCTGCCTCTAGATGTGGGGCACTGTTCAAGTAGAAAATAACAGTGACAAGTTAGGGCAGAACATTCTGAGAAAATTCAAAGCCGCTTTCCAACACCCCTCTCACTGCTCCATTGGTTTTCCTTTTCTAGAAATCTCCCTTCACCTCCATGGCTGGAGCCCTGGCTGGGGCTCACCACATCTTCCATGAGGAGCAGACCCTCTGCCCACTTGGTGTGAGTGGTCAGCCCTGCTCTGCAGTGGTGGGGTCATGGGCATGGTGGGCACAGGGGCCCGTCCTGGTGTTCAGCTGTGTCAGATGGAACTGCTCCCACTGCACTCCCAGTTTCTGAGAAAAACCAGGACAGCCGAAGGCAGTGTCACAGGTTTGTTTCATTTTATTTTTTTTTTTTCCAATTCCTTCATCTCTCCTTAGGAATGTTCCTGGATGTCAGAACCCCTCAGCACTTCTGATGCACTCAGGGAGAGCAGAGCAGGTCCTGCCAGGCAGGAGGATTGTCTGGGGCTTAGTGCAGAGTGAGAGGAGCTGGTCTGTCCCCCTCTCTTGTTCCCAACTGCGTTGGCTTTGCTTCTTCCTGAGATGGACATTGATGACACTCCCATTTTGGTCTGAAAAGCCACCAGACACTGTTGAGAGAGGGATCCATCCCAGACTCCTCAATGTCTCAGGCTGTCTCAAGGGCTCAGCACCCCACTTGGAGCCAAGGACACCCGTGGCTCATCTCCCCAATCCAACAGCATCTCCTGGCATGGGCACAGCATCTCTGCCCCTCTCCACTGGGGCTTTCAGAGAACACAGCTGTGCTGAGAGAATGATTTGCATTCTCCAGGGCAGCTCCCAGCTTGGAAGGACACCTCAGAAAAGAGCCAAGTGTCCTAATGATGGGGTCTGATTGAGGGGAAAAGAACTCCGTACCCAGACCCACAGACTTCACTGTCCACACCCCACAGGGCAGAGGACAAGTGGAATGTCTCATTCCCAGGGACACACCTGCCATAGGGGAATCCCAGGATCAGTGTTGGACTGTGTAGCTTGAACTCCCCTCCCCAAAGAGCCTGACTGAGAGAAGGAGGGAACAACCTCAGGACCAGGGGCAAGCTGAGAACCAAGGAAATGCACAGGGAGGGTCCAGCTGTGAGAGGCCAGAGCAGAGCCCACTGGGCACTCAGGGCAGCGTCACCCTGAGCCAGCTGTGCCACCTCCCAGACACCAACAGTGCCAGCAAGTTGTTCTCAGCCTTGGGCAGCTCCTCAGAGTTCCCTCTGCAACTCAAACCAGCAGGCACGTGGCTTGAGAGCTTGAGAGAAATCCCTCCTTGGACCTTCCCCTCGAAGTATCCCCTGGAAAATATCCTGGGGTGCTCTGGTTCTGTGAGCAGCCCTGACCCACGAAACTCTCACTCAATAGCAGAAGAAACCTGCCCTGCCCTGCCAGGCTTTGCTGTTTCCACCCCCAGCCTCTGCCCAGCCCTGAGGGAGCTCCCCAGCCCGGCTGAGAGCTGCCCCTGGCAGTGGCAGAGCTCCTGCCCTGGCACAGCCCTGGGCTGCAGGACCCTGCTCTGCAGGACAGTTTGGGGCAGCCTGGGTGGTACAGCCCAGCTTAACAACCCTGCAGCCATCCCTGGGAGAAGGGAACCCTGCTGGGATGTGCCTGGGATGGTACAGCAGGGAGTGGGATGTGCCAGTGTTAGGAGATCTTTGCACCAACTGCAGACACATTGCCCTTCATGCTGACTCACCCTGTGGGAGCCTGGAAAGATTCCTCCTCCAGTGGATCTTCCTCTCGACTTCCCTCCCAGCCCAGGCTGTGTGTAACCTCTCTCTGCCTTGCTTTTCTTCCCTGGGTGCTGCAGGCAGTGCCCTCAGCCCTGCTGGGCTGTGCAGAGGAGCTGCTCACCAGCAGAGCTGTCTCTTTGAAGCTCTTCTTGCTTGCCAGGAGCTCCCTGTGTGCCAGGAGCCCGGCCCAGCTCAGCAGCACAGCAACAGCCCCAGGCATTTCATGACCCTCAGGGGGTTTTATAGTTGTTTACATGAGACTCAGTCCCTGAGAGGAAGTTCAAACAACTTCTGAGGAAGTCAAAATGAGTTTGAAATATCAAAATGAGTTTGAAATACTGAAGTTTCTTGTACTGTTCATGGGTCCCACTGAAGGACATGACTGTGAAAGTGTCTCCAGATTCCAGTTAGAGCAGAAAACTGCAGACAGTGATGACAAGGATGGACAAGCAAGGGAAAGGTGGCTCTGATGCTGAATAAACATTGACTTGTTTCCTTAATCCAAAGGACCAAGCCCTGCCCACGAGCCCCTATGAAGGCAGATCCTGTCCCTGCCTCATTCCTCAGGGCTCTTCCTGGGGTACTGGGATGTGGGATGTGCAATGCCAAGGGCAGGACCATGGGGTGGCACCTGCCAGGCTGCTGAGCAGGGACAAGGAGGCCATGAGGCCCCAGGGCTGCAAGGGCCACTCCCCTCCTCCTGGCATCAGGGGCACAGACAGCAGCCCTGGCCAAAGGCCTGCAGAAGGTGGCTGTGTCAGGGCCTTTCAGCTTCTCCCCCTCCCTGTCTCCTCTCCAGCCCAGGCTGTCCTACAGTGTCCATGCCCTGCCCCTTTCCCTGCAGGCTGTCGTCATCCCCCCGGCTGCCCCACCTGGCTGTCAGGTTCCTTGAAGGGCACAATGAACTGTCTCAAAACACTGTCAAAGGAAAATCCCATAAGGCACCACAACACATAAGCACTGGTGGCAAACAGGAAGGCATTTAATTCCAAGGCCAAAAGGGAGGTAAAGCTTTAGAAGTAGCCCCCAGGACAGAATTGCACTGTGCAGACTGTGGGAAAGAGCAGACAGCCCCAACAGGAAGCCAGGGCTGGTAAGGCAGGTCTGGGGAACCCATCCAGACAAAGATTCCCACCTGCAGACTGGAAGCACACCAGGCAAAACTCCCACCGTGGCAAGCTGTGGGAAAGGAAGCAAGTCCTTGTCCATGTGCCAGCCCAAGCTGTGGGAACAGCATCTACCCCCCTGAATACCCGGGGCTTGGGCTGTATAAAAGTGATAGCCCAGAAGCACAACTTGGGGACCCTCCACCGAGCAGAGCAGGGTGAAGAAGGACCGGCGGGAGCCTCAGGGATCTCCATGGTGTGATACATTTACTTCATCTCTGTCTCTCTCTCTCTGTCTTCCCGCCACCCCCTTCTTCTCTCTCTTTCTATTTCTTTCTCTCTCTCTCCCTCCTATTTACTGTTAAATCAAACCTGGACTGCTGACTTTGGCACATGGTCTCCTTTGCAGCTGAATTTGGGCAGAGGTGTCTTTTAATAATGGGAACCTGAGAGTATCCATGAGGTTTTACAGTGTGGGAATGGCCACTGGATTCCATGAGGTTCCACAGAGTCACAGGGTCCATTTGGCTTCATAAGGCTCTGCAGTGTGATAATGGACCCTTGATTCCATGGGTTTGCAAAATGTCTCAGCACTCCTTTGGTTTTTGGAGGCTACACATAACACAGTGGCCCCTTGGTTCCATGAGATTCCACAGTGTCCCAGGAATCCTTTGGTTCCATGAGCCCTGCAGTGTGACAATGGCCCCTTGATTCCATGAGGTTCCACAGTGCCAATATGGGCCCTTGATTTCTTTAGGTCCACAGTGTCCCAGGGTCCCTTTGTCTCTCTCACGCTCTGCAGTGTCACAGTGACCCCTTGATTCCATGAGGTTCTGAAAAGTCTCAGGGTTCCTTTCATTCCATGAGTCCCTGCAGTGTCACAGTGGTCTGGTAATTCCAGGGTTCCTTTGGTTCCATGAGTCCCCGAGGTTCCTCAGTGTCACAATGGCCCCTTGATTCTATGAGGGCCCAAAATGTCACAGGGCTCTCTTAGTTCCAAGAGAGCCTTCATGGCACAATGAACCCTTGGTTCCATGAGGTTCCACAGTGTCCCAGGGTTCCTTTGGCTCCAGAAGGCCCTACAGTGTCACAATGGCCCCTTTACTCCAAGAGGTTCCACAGTGTCCTTGCTGGAACACACAGGGCTGTAATGTTGTCACCCCTGCAGAGCTGCCTCCAGCTCTGGGCTGCAGCACAGGAAGGACATGGACCTGTTGGAACGAGTCCAGAGGAGACCATCAAAGGGATCAGAGGGATGGAGCAGCTCTGCTGTGAGGAAAGGCTGAGAGAATTGGCATTGTTCAGGTTGGAGAAGAGAAGGTTTTGGGGTGACCTAATTATGGTCTTGCAGTGCCTGAAGGGAGCCAACAAGAAAGATGGAGAGAGACTATTTACAAGGTCCTGGAGTGAAAGGACAAGGGGAATGGCTTCACACTGAGAGAGGGAAGGGTTAGATGGGATATTAGGAAGAATTTCTGGACTGTGATGGTAGTGAGATCCTGGCACAGGTTGCTCAGAGAAGTTCTGGCTGCCCCATCCCTGGAAGTGTTCACGGCCAGGTTGGATGGGGCTCTGAGCTCTGAGTCTAGTGGAAGGTGTCCCTGCCCATGGCAGGGGTTGGACTGAGATGCTCTTTAAGGTCCCTTCCCACCCAAACCATTCCATGATTCTGTGACTGGTGGGGGATGTGGTGGTCGGAGCCGACGGGCACAGAGACCCCAAAATGATGGAGTTTTCCATTCTGGGTGGAGGAAGGAGGGGGCAGCAGAACTGACAGCCTGGACTGCTGGTGGTCAGACTTTGTCCTGTTTGGGAGACTGACTGATCTGGGTGTGAGTGTGGATGTGCTGGAGGGCAGGAAGGCTCTGCAGAGGGATCTGGACAGGCTGGATCAATAAGGCCAAGTGTCAGGGTCTGCCATTGGGTCCCAACAACCCCCTGGAACACTCCAGGCTGGGGGCAGAGGGGCTGGAGAGCTGCTCAGCAGGAAGGGACTTGGGGGTGCTGCTTGACAAGGGCTGGATATGAGGCAGAGTGTGCCCAGGGGGGCAAGAAGGCCAAGGGCATGGTGGCCTTTGTGGAGAAGAGTGTGGCCAGCAGGAGCAGAGAACTGATTGCCCCTCTGTGCTGGGCACTGGGGAGGCCCCACCTGGAGTGCTGTGTCCAGTTCTGGCCCCTCAGTGCCAAAAGGCCCTTGAGGGGCTGGAGCGTGTCCAGAGAAGGGAACGGAGCTGGGGAAGGCTCTGGAAAACATGTCTGCTGAGGGACGGCTGAGGGAACTGGGCTGGTTGAGTCTGGAGAAGGGGAGGCTCAGGGGGGACCTCATTGCTCTCTACAATGACCTGAAAGGAGGTTTTGGTGGGGTGGGGGTCGGTCTCTTCTGGAAAGCCTTTAGTGACAGGAAGAGAGGAAACGGCCTTAAATTGCATCAGGCAAGGTTCATATTAGATATTCAAAAACCCTTTTTCCACTGAGAGAGTGCTCAGGCATTGGAACAAGTAGCCCAGGGAGGTGGTGGAGTCTCTGGAAGCATTCAGGTGGCATCTGGATGTGACACTTTGGGATGGGGTTTAGGGGTGATTCTGGTGGTGCTGGGTTGATAGTTGGACTAGAAGATCTGGAAGGTCTCTTCCAATGTTGATGATTCTGTAATTCTCTGACCTGTCATCCCTGTTTGCAGATTTGTGCTCCAACAAGACCCTGGGGATGTTTTCTCTGTGGGGTCCAGAGGTTTCCATCTGGTCCCTCTGCTTGGAAAGCCTTCCAAATCCATTCTAGTGAGGGGAGGTGGTGATGCAGCAACAGCAGACGCCTCGTGGGATGCCTGGACACCCCTGGGGAGGCAGAGCTGGGGCCACTCATTCTGTGTCCTATCCTGGCTGGGTGCTGGGGGGACTGCCCTGAGGAGAGACAAATGAGGCTTCTCCTGGGGAAAGCCTCAGCCAGAGCTCAACTTCCCAAACAAGGCTGGGGCTGGGGGTGTGCCGAGGGGGAAGTTGTCCTGCAGGCAGCAGGACAGGACGAGCAGGACTCAGTCTGCTCAGGACACGGTGCATCTGAAGGACACCATGGGTTTGGGCCCATTGTTGCTGCTTTATTAAATCACAGCTACCTCCAACTGGCTCAGTGGAGACAGAAGAGCAGTGCTCGAAATTTGAATCGTGGTTTTTGCTGAAGATTTGAAGGCATCAGGATTCCAGTTTTCCTGCCTGTATAAAAGACAGAGTTTCTTTTTCGTGATAACATCTACGACTGGACAGATCCCCAGGCAGCAACCAGGGATGATGTCATAGGGATGATGTGATATTAAAGGAAAGATGTGATGTCACAGGGGGGCTGTGATTTCACAGGGAGGATGTGATGTCATAGGAGATGTGATGTCAAAGAGGATGTGATGTCATGGGAGAATGTGATGTAATATGGGAGCTGTGAAATAATAAGCGAGATGTGATATCACAGGAGAGCTGAGATGTCACATGGGAGCTGTGACATCACAGTAGAAGATATGATGTCACAGGAGAGCCTTGATGTCATAGGAGAGCTGTGATGTCACAGAAGGGGATGTGATGTCATAGAGGAACTGTGATTTCAAAGGGGAGCTGTGATGTCATAGGAGACGTGATGTCACAGAGGAGGATGTGATGTTACAGGGGAGCTGTGATGTCACAGAGGAGGATGTGATGTCATAGGAGGATGTGATGTCACAGAGGAGGATGTGATGTCAGAGAGGGGATGTGATGTCCTAGGGGAGCTGTGATGTCACAGAGAAGGATATGATGTCATAGCAGACATGCGATGTCACAGAGGTGGATGTGATGTCACAGAGGAGGACATGATGTCATAGGAGACATGCGATGTCACAGAACAGGATGTGATTTCGTATGAGAGCTGTGATTTCACAGAGGAGGATGTGATGTCACAGGAAAGCTGTGGTGTTATAGGAGAGCTGTGATGTCACAGGGGAGGATGTGATGTCACAGAGGAGAACGCGATGTCACAGAGGAGGATGTGATGTCACAGGGGAGCTGTGATGTCATAGGAGAGCTGTGATGTCATAAGAGACGTGATGTCTCAGAGGAGGATGTGATGTCACAGAGGAGGATGTGATGTCACAGGAGAGCTGTGATGTCATAGGAGAGCTGTGATGTCACAGAGGAGGAGGTGATGTCATAGAGGAGGTGTGATTACATAGGAGACATGCGATGTCACAGAGGAGGATGTGATGTCACAGAGGAGGATGTGATGTCACAGGGGAGCTGTGATGTCACAGAAGAGGATGTGATGTCATAGGAGATATGTGATGTCACAGAGGAGGATGTGATGTCACAGGAGAGCTGTGTTGTCACAGAGGAGGATGTGATGTCACTAAGGTAGATGTGATGTCACTATGGAGGATGTGATGTCACAGAGGAGAATGTGATGTCATAGGAGACATGCATGTCACAGAGGAGGATGTGATGTCATAGGACAGCAGTGATGTCACAGAGAGGGATGTGATGTCACAGAGGAGGATGTGATGTCACAGAGGAGGATGTGATGTCAGAGGAGACCTCTGATGTCACAGAGGAGGATGTGATGTCATAGGACAGCAGTGATCTCACAGAGGAGGATGTGATGTCCCAGAGGAGGATGTGATGTCACTGGAGAGCTGTGATGTCATAGAAGACATGCAATGACACAGAGGAGGATGTGATGTCACAGAGGAGGATGTGATGTCACAGAGGGGGATGTGATGTCATAGGGGAGCTGTGATGTCACAGAGGAGGATATGATGTCATAGGAGACATGCGATGTCACAGAACAGGATGTGATTTCGTAGGAGAGCTGTGATGTCACAGAGGAGGATGTGATGTCATAGGAGAGCTGTGATGTCACAGAGGAGCATGTGATGTCATAGGAGACATGCGATGTCACAGAGGAGCATGTGATGTCACAGGAAAGCTGTGGTGTCATAGGAGAGCTGTATTATCACAGAGGTGGATGTGATGTCATA
This sequence comes from Manacus candei, assembly GCF_025592945.1. Taxonomy (NCBI): domain Eukaryota; kingdom Metazoa; phylum Chordata; class Aves; order Passeriformes; family Pipridae; genus Manacus; species Manacus candei. Next base: position 7,518,916 of record NW_026138093.1, on the reverse strand, counting down.
GGAGGCCTGTGACATCACAGAGGAGGATGTGATGTCACAGGGAGCTGTTACGTCACAGAGAAAGATGTGATGTCACAGGGAGAATTTGATGTCACTGGGAACTGTGATATCACAGGAGAGGTGTGATATCATGTTATAGATGAGATGTGATGTCACAGAGGAGGATGTGATGTCATAGGGGAGCTGTGATGTCATAGAGAAGGATGTGATGTCACGGGAGATGTGTGATATCATGTTATAGATGAGATGTGATGTCACAGATGAGGATGTGATGTCACAGAGGAGGATGTGATGTCATATGATAGATGTGACTCAGGGAGGAGCCGAGGTTGGGGAGGGCAAAACCGGCCCCAGAATGGATCTGGAATGGAGACCCCCCCTGCGTTCCCCTGTGTCAACCTGCTCTGGGGGCTTTGGGAGGGCACCTCCCCCTCAATGGGCATCCAGCTCACCCTAAAGGTGCCAGGACCACCACACAGACCCCCAAGGACCCCCTAAATCCATCCAGAGCCCACCCAGGACCCCCTCAATCCCCTTTTCTGGGGGACCTTTAGGGGCACTGGTGGCTGAGCTGGGCAGCAAAGTTCATACCTGTCTACAGCCTGAGTCACTGAAATGCTGATTTTTAAGCACAGAAAGGAGAAGTTTGAGGCAGTTTGTTGAAGGCAGAAGGACTGATTTCTCATGTATTTTAATTACTTCTGACATGCTTCAAAGCCTGGTTTTCAGGGTTTTATTTAATTTGGCAAGTTCTTGGGGTTTTCTTGGGATTTTCTTTGTGTGTGGGGTGGGTGGGTTGGTTGTTTTTACAGTTACTTGTTTCATATACTTGGTGCTTTTCCCAGGAGAACATTGATTTGTGTAGAGACAAAATCCCTGGAGAATATCTTAATCTGGGGATAAAAATACTCCCCTGGGAAGGATGCAGGATGAGTTGGTATTATTTATTTAAGAGTTTCAGGCCCACAATGAGCAGTTTCAGTCAAATTTTCTAAGTGACTGAGGAACCCTTTTTTCCAAATGTGCTCCCCTGAGGCAGTTTCAAATCCCCAGTTGTGATTCAGTTTTCTGGAATGATTCTAAATGAATTAAATGCTTTTTTTGGCCATCATCTAGGCAACTGCTGCCACAGATAACATCGATTGTAAGAAGGCAGAAGAGAAGGACATGAAAGGGCCACCTGTGAGCAAAAGGTATTTTTCATTTTCAGTAGTCTCTGAATTTTTGTTACTAGTTTTCTGTTTCTGTGGAAGAGTTCAGTGTCCTCCCTCCTGGGAGGGATGGGAACAAATGATTAAACGTGGAAAATGTTCCGTTCCAACACTGCAAACTGCAATTTGTCCACATGGTCTAAAGATGTCCAGATTATAGAAAACCTTCCATATTTTTGTTTTCAGGGAGAGAGAAATATTTGATGAAGAAATCCAGCAAAGGCAAAAGTGCAAGGCCAAGCCTCAGCCTGAAGAGAGCTGAGGGGTGGCACTGGTGGCCCCAGAATTACATAGGGAAAATAAGAAACACAGGAATTTTGGGGTGGGATTGAGCCATTTTCAGTGGGATTGATCCACTTTGAGGTGACAGGTTGGATCCTCTTGACTTTTGGGATGCAGAGCTGGGAGAGACTGGAATGTTAATGGTCCATGGCTCCAACACTCTCAGTTGCAGAAGCAGTGGGGGCTTTGCTGCCCAAGGGCAATGGAACCGCCCGGGGCAGAGGGGGAACACCCACCCCTGGAGGGGACAGGCTGGGCTTGGAGCCAGAGAGGGGAAGTGCTATTTTTGTGTTTTTATATCACTATAGACAGGAGCCAAAACTGTCCCAAACCTACTTTACATGGAGACAGAATTGTTCTAAACTAAACCCTACATATATAGATAGATATAAATATAGACATAGATATAGATATAGATAAACTAACTCTGATCTGCCCCAAGGGATCAGTTCACAAGACCCTGAGTCACCCTCACTGTCAGGGGGGTCGGGACAGGGGCTGGACACAGGGGAAGCTTCTGGCAGCTGCTCACAGAACCCACCCCTGGAGCCCCCCAGGAACCAAAACATGGCCATCTAAACCCCAATACACTGCCCAGCATGGACACCTGGACTGTGGGTCACCAGGTCTGTGCCCAACGTGGGTCCCTGTGGATCATCCAATGGGGGTCCTCCGATGGCTGATGGAGTTGGAGCAGCAGCCAAAGCTCTTCCTGCAGTCGGGGAACTTGAAGGGCTTCTCTTACTGTGGGTCCCTTGGTGTGAGGTTGTGGTGGTTTGAAACTCCCAAAATCTAATTTTTAAGTTCAAGCCCCCCTCCCACAGTTTGCCCCTGTGAGAGGGTTTAGTGATGGTATGGACTTGATATCTTTTTCACCCCATGTGGAGAGTTTTCAGACAAAACACAACCATTCGTTATTGGGGGAAGGGGAAAATATTCACAAAGGTTTACTTACACCCACATATATATTTACATTAAATTAAATTTCTCCTCTTCTTCAATAAAAGTCCAAGAAGAAAATCACTTCTCAGGCCCCAGTTCCTTCATTTCAGGTTTTTGTGGCACTGGTTAGTGTCCTCCATTTTTCCCAAGGGCAGCAGATTTAAATATAGCAGTTAGGATTTTTGTTCTTACTTTGTGGAAATTTCAACCCTGAGCCCGAGCCTTCGGGGAATTTCCTTGTAGATCTTCACACCTGTTGGGTTAGAACATTGAGGACAACTTTCAGTTCAGTCTTACCAAAGCTCTTCTGCTCTGTCTCAGCTCAGTAGCAGAATAGAAGCAGCAGCAGCAGCAGCAGAGGGCACGGCCACCTCCTCCGCATTCCGTCCTGGCTCAGCTCTCAGGACAGCTCCGGGTTTTCAGCTCCTTTCTCCCTCTCTCCAGCTGCTGCTGCATTTCGGGACTCCCTAAGGGTTTGGAAGTCCACCCCTCCTTTTTAAGGAGTCTCTGGGGTTTGGGAAAGTAATACAGTCTTACCCCAAACCAGCTCTGTTGAGTTTTCCTCTGGTTTGTTGCCAGCTCTCCCTCCTGCAGGAACATCTCTGCGTCTCTCAGCCGGCTTCATGTTATCTCGTTGCTCCTGGCTACCTTTTGGCTTTCAGCCACTGTTGTCTCTGTTCAGGACTGCTCTGCTGCCACTTTCAGTGTCTTCTGCTGCTGCTGACAGTGAGGAAACTTTTCCAGTCCTTGATTACAGGACCAGTCCAGCACTGACGCTATACCGGGTCTCCTGTGACGTCAGCTGGGGGCTGGGCCCTTGGCCTCCAGAGGGGCTCACTGGCCCCCAGAGGGGCTCACTGGCCCCCTGCTTCCTCGTGGCTCAGATCATGGCTACCCTCCTACACTACCTTCACCACCTTCTCTTCCCTTTCTGTGGGTGTGTAATTCCCGTAGGGCGCACGTGGACTATTGATTGGTCCAGTATTATCAGTGGGGCAAACCATTACTGCCTCAGAGAAAAGGTTTTTCAAACCACCACAGCTGCTCGCTAACACAGCATAGGCTAAAGCTGTAACTTGCCCCTCAGTCCTTAGAAATTGCTCTGTTTCAGTCAGCAGCTGCCACAATGTAGAATAGCGAGCTGCTTCGTCATATCTTTTTGTGATTTTTTCCCCTAACTGTTCCTTTATAGCGTCCCAAATGGACACCTCAAAGGCAGCTTTAGCTGTGGGGATTAGTAACCCTTTAAGGGCTTTTTCGTCATAATTAGAATCTCTCTCAGAGAGAATTAAATAAAGGAGCGTTTGCACTGCCTCTTCTTTTGAAAGAGCAGACCCTGTTCTCCTTTCTTCAGTCGACTCACCTGACCAGGGCAGGATTTCTCTTGTACTGCTGCAGCTTTTTTCTCGCAGCGCCGGGGGACACGCCACCTCCGACAGCTGCTTCTCCCAACTCCTCCTGTTCGCCTCACGTCCCTCGGAACTGACGAAGAAGAAGTCCCTGCTACGGGCACCAGATATCGATGAGGAGGTACAGAGACAGAGCAACACGACCAATGTGATCAAAGCAATGTCCAATTTATTATTTAAAGCAGTTAACTTTTATACAGTTTAGTTTGCTCAGGGTACATGCTCACAACAAGGTGATTGGACAGCTCAGTCTGTGCACGCCTCTCATGCTCTCAGTTTATTGGATCTGAGGCTCTGTCCATGCGACCTGAAATCATCCTTGGCATAAAAAGCTCTTTCTAATTAATATGCTTTTAGGGGTGTTCTAAATCTGCAGGTGTTTCATTATCTCCAGTTTCTCAAGGCTTTCTTACTATAAACATATTACGTTCTCAAACCTTATAATTAGACACACAGCTAACAAGTATAAATATCACATATTTTCACACAGTCTATAAGTATAAACAATACAGCTTGTCACTTCCATGGCAAGAAAAACATACAGAGTGCAGGAAAAATTGTTCAGAGAAATCTCTCTGTTCTGGCGACACACATATGTCAAAATGAGCAGATACATTTATTGCATGTTAGCTCATTAACTATTAGTAATTATTAGTGCTACTGTTATTGCTGAAAGAGCAAAAATTCAAGACTGCAGCTGGCTTTAAGTTATTGCATTCTTTAACAAGCTCTGCCTTAAAATCAAAGCATACCTAGTGATGGTCAGACAGATGTCTCTGCACTCCCAAAATGTTCAGACAATTTTTAGCTCGAATCCTCTCTCCCCTCACCCATAACACAAGAACTGCAGAAACTACAACACCTATTTCCTATGTCCTTATGCTCACATGTGCATATGCAGGTCACAATATACAGTCAAATCACAATTGCTATGGATATTATTAATGTGTCAAACTCTGGGGTTTATTAATTGAGACAGGGAAGCAGATATGTTTCTGAATGTTAGTTCTTTCTCTCTGTCCACACAATCCCACACACCTCAAGCCCTGCACTCACAGAATATATTGGCACTGGTGGGGCTTCGCTTACCGGTGGGTCCGTTGGTGTGAGGTCAAGGTAGAGCTCTGGGCAAAGCTCTTCCCACACTCCCCACACTTGTAGGGCCTCTCCCCGGTGTGGATGCGTCGGTGCCTGACGAGGGTGCAGTTCCGGTTGAAGCCCTTCCCGCAGTCGGTGCAGTGGAAGGGCCTCTCATCCGTGTGCGTCCGCTCATGCGTGTACAGATTGGAGTTGGTCATAAACCTCTTCCCACATTCCAAGCACTTGTAGGGCCGTTCCCCGGTGTGGAGGCGCTGGTGGGAGCGGAGGGTGGAGCTCTGCCTGAAGCTCTTCCCACATTCCCCACACGTGTAGGGCTGTTCCCCAGTGTGGATGTGCTGATGGGTGCGGAGGTTGGAGCTGTCACTGAAGCTCTTCCCACATTCCCCACACGTGTAGGGCCGTTCTCCAGTGTGGATGCGCTGGTGGCTGAGGAGATCAGAGCTGTCTCTGAAGCTCTTCCCACATTCCCTACACATGTAGGGCCGTTTCCCTGTGTGGAGCTGCTGGTGCCGGATCAGGTGGAAGCTGTTCCTGAAACTCTTCCCACATTCCAAGCACCTGAAGGGCTTCTTTCTCGTGGGATGTTGCCTTGGGACCACGACCTTGGAGTTCCTGCTCAAGCTCCGGCCGCCTTCCCGGCGCAGGCTGGTTCTTTCCTCCTCAGAGCACCCTGGGCTGGCTTTGGAGCCCCTCCTGCGGGGGGATCTCCGGCCCTTTTCCTCCCCGCTGCCTTCCTGCGCCGGGGAGCCCTTCAAAACGGCCTCTCCCACCAGGGTCTCACGGGGGGATTTGTCCTCCGGGCTCTCCGTCCTCACCTCGGGGCCTGGGGCAGGAAGCAAGAAGGACAGGCAGGAGATTTGCCTCCGGCCCACAGGGAAGGCCAAGGACATCCCCCCAACTCCGGCCCCGGCAGGACAGCGGCGCCAGCGGGGTTGTCCTGCAGCCGGGGCCATGCTGGGCTGACAGAGCCAGCACAACACCCGCCCAAAGGGACACTGACTTCCTCCTCACCTGCCTGGGGGGCCCAAGGCATCTTCCTCTTCCTCACAGCCTCCTCCTCCATCCGCCCAAGCTTTGGGAAGGACAAATCCTGATGGGGGGGAAAACAAGGGCTGAGCGTGTTGGCTTGGGGGTTCCTCCTCCCCAAGTCCATCTCTAGAACTCACCGGGCATCCTGTGACCATAAAAACCTCCAAAACGCCAAGATTCAGCCCAGAAATCCCAAACCAATATGATTCAGGTAAAAAACCTCTTAGAAATAGCGAGATGAACCTCCTCACAAACTGCAAAAAGTTAAATTTAAGAGAAAAAATACACAAAATATGAAGAGTCAACCCAAAAAAAGGTGTTTAATTGGGAGGATGAGGAGAGTGAGGTCACTTCATGAGAACTTGATTGAGTTGCAATATATTAATCAAAAGCTGTATTAATGTAGTATCATTTAAAACTCTCCAGGGCTGTTGCTCGAGGTTCTCTAGCCCCCTGCCAGCCCAGGGCTGTTTCTCCAAATCACCAAACCAAGTGTCCAAACACCCTGGTTGGTCAGTGCCGGCTGGGGGAGCGGGCACTCGGTGAGGGGATGAGAAAACTGCACCCGGGGCTGGGCTGAAAGAGGCTTCAGCACCACTTCTGATGGCCCAGGGGCAGCATCTGGCTTCTCCCAAAATGAGACAGGGCACTTGTTCCTCTGCAGGGAGTCAAGGGCAGGAGGGTGACTCCTGCTGCATGGATGGAATGGCAGAGGATCCCTTGGGTCCCCAGGGTGGATCAGCACTCTGGGATACAAACTGCCCTTGGGCTCAGGATGCAGCTGCCAGCACAGATTTCCCTGCAAAGTCTGCAGGGAGTCAAGCTCTGGAGAGCAGGTGTGCAGGAACCTAAGGGGATTATGGACAGGGGCCCAGCAGGGATAGCCAGGGCCTGCAGGGGAAGGCACAGGGACAACCTGGACCCCCACACTGCCACGGTTGTCTCTGCTCCTCCTTGCAGGCTCCGTGGCCAGGCACAGTTTGTGTTCCTGGGTGCCCACCATCTCAGCACTTGGAGACGCTCAAATCAGCGCCCGCAGCTCTGCAGCAAAGCCCCAGCTCACCTGGCACACAGAGGATGGACACAGCACCTGCTTGGGGATGGGCACCTTCGCCTCTTCCCCACCACAGGGCTCTCCTTCCTCAGCAGCACCTCTGCCTTGCACTTATTCTCAGCCTCACCTCAGGGACAGCTCTGGGCTCACCTCCGCGCCACTTCTCAGCCTCACCTCAGGGCCTGGGCTCAAGGACAGGAACCTGCAGGGAGGGGACATCATGGGCAAGCTGAGGGCTGCCTGCTTGCACTGGCCTCTGGGCTTCTTTCTCCTTCTACAACCAGCCCAGAACCTCTTCTGCTTTTCTAACATTACACTGGCCACACTCTGCCTCCTCTTCAGCTTCCTGTCCATCCCCACTCCCAGCTCCCTTTCTGCCTGCCTGCTCTCCAGACACTCTGGCCCCAGCCCGGGGGGCTGACGGGGCTTCTTGTGGCCAAAGGGCAGGACCCGGCCCTTGGCCTGCTGGAACCTCATCCCCTTGTAATCAGCCCATGGATCCAGCTGGGCCACGTCCCTCTGCAGAGCCCTCCTGCCTTCCAGCACATCAACACACCCCCAGCTTGGGGTCACCTGCACATTTGCTGATGAAATGCCTGGTTCTGCAGCAGCTGCAGATGCTCAAGGGGCAGCAGGACCAAGTCAGGGGCCTGGAGGGGGCCTGGGGGGCTCTGGGGTGCGGGAGGGTCCTGGGGGAGCTGGGGAGGGGCTTTGGGGATTGGGGGTACAAACCAGGACAGACCAGTACAGACTAGTACCTCCTCACTGCTCCCCAGATCTCTCCTGGAGCTGGGCCATGTTGTCCTGGGACACCTGAGCCCCCCCCAGTGCCCTCCCAGTACAGCCCAGTGCCCCCAGTACAGCCCACTGTGTTCCTGTCCCAGGGTGCTGGGTGATCCCTCTTTGAGGGTGGTTGGAATGGATTTGAGGGAGGGGCTGGGAAAGATTTGGGGGGACCTGGGGGGGTTGGATGGGGATTTGGGGGGGGTTGGGGGACTTCGGGTGCATTTGGGGGAGTTAAAACAGGTTTTGGGGCCATTGGGGCATCAAAGGGATCTGTGGGGGGAGGGGATTAAAGGGAAAATGGAGGTTAAGGGACATTTTGGGGGGGTTAAAGAGGCCTGGGGGGGAGAGGAGGGGCTGCAACAAGAGCAGGTGAGTCCTGAGACCCCCCCTGGTGTCCCCAAGACCCTCTTGGTGTCCCCAGTTCCCCCTTTGCCACTCTGAGACCCCCCTGCTGTCTCCAATGTCCCCAGGGCCTCCCCAGCCCCAACTCCCCCCTTGACACCCCGAATTCCACTGTCCCCAAACTTAACCCCACTGTCCCCAAACCCCTGATGTCCCCAACCCTCCATCTCACCCCAGGAGCCCCCCACGGACCCTCTGACACCAAAAACGCCCCCCCACACTCACAGAAAGGCCAAGGGCATCTGGGGACATGTTGGGGACAACTGGGGGGCTTTGTGGGGCACTGGGTGATTACTGGGGGATACTGGGACACACTGGGGGGAACCAGGGAGCACTGGGAGGGACTGGGAAGTTACTGGGGGATTACCAGGACACAGCGAGGGACACTGGGAGGTTACTGGGCCATAGTGGGGGTTACTGGGTGCTCACTGGAGGATCACTGGGTCATTCTGGGGGGCAGTGGGAGGTCACTGGGACACACTGGGTTGTCACTGAGGGGGTTACTGGGCCATACTGAGGGTCACTGGGAGGTCACTGGGCTATACTGGGGGCACTGGGATCCCCTTAGTCAGTTCTGCTCCCCCAGGACTTTTGGGGGCACCCCCAGGACCCCTCCCCTGGGGGCTGGGAGATCCCCTGAACCTACTGCTGGGCTTTAGGGGACACCCGGGCCCCCCTTCCTTTGGGGTCTCTGTGTGCTGAGTTTTGGGAGTCTCTGGGGTTCGAGGGGGAATTGGGATCCCCTTTCCCTGGGGTTGGCTCGCTGGGCTGGCAGAGGCGCTGTGGTGGGATGGGAAATGGCCTTATAGGAGTTTTAGTTGGCCATGGCCAGACAGGACTGACACGGAGACCCCCAAAATCCAGGCAAAACCCCTGAAACCCCCTCAGAAATCCACCTCTGGACCCATCAAAACCTTCTCAAAAGCACCTCAAATCACCTCAGAGACCTCATCTCCCCCCCAGGACCCCCTAAACCCTCTCAGTGACCTGCAAAACCCACCTGGGACCCCCAAGCCCCTTCAGGGACCTCAAAAACCCCATCAGGGACCCTCAAAACCGTCTGGGACTCTGTAAATCCCCCTAGAAACCCACAAAACTGCTTCAAAGACACCCCCCCAAAGCCCCCAGGACCTCCCAATTCCCTCGGAGACTCCAAAACTCCCTCAGGGATTCCCAAACCCCTTCAAGGACCTTTAACCTCCCCCCTAAGTCACTTCGCGACACCAAAGCTCCTCAGAGGCCTCCAAAACCTCCTCAGGGACCTCTAAAAGCCCCTAAGGGACCACAAAACCACAGAACAGCAGAAGAGCTTTCTGTAAAGGAAGGGAGCAGAGAATCTGAGAAGGGGGAGACCAAGGAAAAACTGAAGCAAAGCAATAAAATCTTCCTCGCCCTTCCAGTTTTTCCTTCACCTTTTTCTCACTTTTCCTTTTTTTAGAGTTCTTTTTTGGGTTGGGTGGGTTTGATTTTTTTTTTCCGAGGGACTTTCTCAGGAATCGAATCACCCTTCCGGGTTCTTGGGAGGCCTCCGGGCCCCGCGGCCCCCGAGACGGTTCCAAGGCCCTGCGCTCTGACCCTCGGGAAGCTCCGAACCCGCCCGCTAAACCCTCCCGAGCCCTCCAGCTTTTCCCCCCCCAGCCGCGCTCCCCGCAGCCCCCGAGGGGATCCCCAGACCCCGCTCTCCCGCACCCCCCGCCCGCACTCAGAGCTCACCGACCGACCCGCCGCCATCACCGATTCCCGGCAGCCAACGCGGCAGGGCCGGGGGCGGGGCTGCGGGGGCGTGGCCGCGCGCTGATTGGCTGCGGCGGCGTTCTCTGAGCGCGGTGCGCGCGCAGCCGGGACTCGGTGATGGCGGCGGGGCCTGCGGTTCGCTCTGAGCGCTGTGAGTCCCCCGGGGGGCTCGGGAGGGTTTAGCGGGGGGGTGCGGGGATAACCGAGGAGGTTTTGAGGGTCCCTGAGGGAGTTCGGTGTCCTGAGGGGACTCAGGAGGTGGTGGAAGGTTCCTGAAGGGGTTTGGGGGTCTCTGAGGGGATTTTGGTTTCTGAGGAGATTTGGGGGGTGCCAGGTGGGGTTTGGGGGTCTCTGAGGAGGTTTGAGGGTCCTGGCGGGACCTTTTAGGCAGTTTTGGGGTCGCTAGGGGGTTTACGGGGTCTTAGACGGTTTTGAGGGTCTCTGAGGGGGATTGGGGGGTCCCTAAAGGAGACTGGGGAATCCCAGGTGGGTTTTGTGAGTCACTGAGAGGGTTTAGAGGGTGCTGGGGAGGGATGAGGTGTCTGAGGGCATTTGAGGGGACCTTGAGAAGGTTTTCATGTGTCGAGGGGGGATTTCAGGGGTTTTGAGGGCATTTTGGGGGGTCCCCTAAAGCCCAGCAGTGGGTTCAGGAGGTTCCCCAGTCCCAAGGAGGAGGAGTCCTAGGGATGCCCCCCAAAATCCGGGGGGAGGAAATGTACCACATCCGGGTAAGGGGATCCCAGTGCCCCCAGTATATCCCAGTGACTTTCCACTGACCCCTTCAGTGTCCAGCCAGTGTGTCCCAGTGACCTCCCACTGCCCCCCAGGATGGCCCAGTGATCCTGCAGTGAGCACCCAGTAACCCCCAGTATGGCCCAGTAACCTCCCAGTGTCTCCCCGTGTGTCCTGGTAATCCCCCAGTAACTCCCCAGTCCCTCCCAGTGCCCTCCCAGTGTCCCTCAGTTCCCCCCAGTGTATCCCAGTATCCCCCAGTAATCACCCAGGGCCCTACAAAGCCCCCCAACTCTCCCCAATGTTTCCCCAGATGCCCTTGGCCTTTCTATGAGTGTGTGTGGGGGTGTTTTTGTGGTCAGAGGGTCCAGGGGGGGCTCCTGGGGTGAGATGGTTGGGGACATATGGAATGGCCTTGGGGACAGTGGAGAGGGGTTTGTGGACAGTGGAATTCGGGGTGCCTAGGGGGGAATTAGGGCTATGGGAAGTCCCTGGGAACATTGGAGACACCAGGGGGGTCTCAGGGTGTTAAGGGAGGAACTGGGGACACCAAGAGGGTCTTGGGGACACCAGGAGGGGTCTCAGGACTCACCTGATCTTGGTGCAGCCCCTCCTCTGCCCGCCCAGGCCTCATTAACCTCCCCCAAATGTCCCCTAACCCCCATTTTCCCTTTAATCCCCTCCTCCCATAGGTACCTCTGACCCCCCAATGTACCCAAGACGTCTTTTAACTTCCCTAAAGGCACTCAAAACCCCCAAATCCCCATCCAAACTCCTCAGATCCCCCCAAATCTCCCGCAGCCCCCCCTCAAATCACTTCCAACCCCCCCCAAAGAGGAATCACCCACACCCTGGGACAGGAACACAGTGGGCTGTACTGGGGGCACTGGACTGTACTGGGAGGGCACTGGGGGGGGGGGGCTCAGGTGTCCCACGACAAGGTGGCCCAGCTCCAGGAGAGATCTGGGGAGCAGTGAGGAGGTACTAGTCTGTACTGGTCTGTCCTGGTTTGTACCCCCAATCCCCAAAGCCCCTCCCCAGCTCCCCCAGGACCCTCCCGCACCCCAGAGCCCCCCAGGCCCCCTTCAGGCCCCTGACTTGGTCCTGCTGCCCCTTGAGCATCTGCAGCTCCTGCAGAACCAGGCATTTCTTTGCTCCCCACCAGGTCGTTCCCACACCCAGAATGGAATCTGGAGGCAGCAGGATGTGCACAGGGCTCCCATTTCCTACAGTGCAAAGGGGCTGCAGGGAATGATTCCCCTGCTCCTGCAAATCTGCCAAAACCTGCAGGGCACAGAAGGGGGAGCTTCAGGAATTTGCTGGCCTTGGGATTGGAGCTCACAGGGTATTGAGAGGAACATATCCCTCAAATACAATCTCTGTGCATACACAATATCTGTCTGGACAGACAGATAAAGCAATAATCAGATATATTCTACATATTCTATAGAGTCCATCCTTAGGTGTTGTATGATAGATCTATAAGATATTACAAATAATAAGCAATAATAAGGCAAGTGTCCTCCTTAGGACACACACTTCAGAAGGGAACTTGCACTTGACCCCCTCCCTCTCTTCAGCTTCGAGCCACCCGGTGCCACAGAGGGGGACAGAGCTCCTGTGGAACATTCTATTCCACTGACACAGAGCAAGGAATAAACCCAAACTATTGCCTGGGTTTGTTCCCTGGGGGTCTCTGCAGCAGCAAGCACAGCCCCACACTGACTGCTCTGGGCTGTGCAGGCATTTGTGCTTCTGCCTGTCTCACACACACACACAAAAGTCTGGTTAGTGCTGCCCTCAGGAAACCCCCCCAGCCTTGGTCCATCTAAAGCCATGGAATTTGTCTTTGTTTCCCTTGGGTTCAGGGTCAGGCTGTGCCTGTGTCCAGCCCAGAGGCTCAGAAAAGCATTTCTCCTGTCCCACTGCAATCTGCTGCTGCAGACAGGACCCAGGCACTGGTGGCACTGGGAGTGAACAGCAGAGTGTTTCCAGGGGCTCTCTGAAGGAACACAAGTGTCCAAAGAAACCAGCACAAGTGTCCACAGAAGTCCCAGTCCTTCATCCCTGAATGAGCTTGTTCAGCCCAGGAAAAACTGTCTAAGTTTTATTTCCATGGAAGGAGGTTTTTCCCACTTTAACACCAGTTTAGTTCCAAACTGGTTTCTTCATTTCCTCCTCCCAATTCCCCTGAAGGACACTGACAGGGGCCATGGACACTGACAGGGATCACAGTTTGTCCCTTGGCCATACAGCTCCTGCTGTTTGGCAGCACAGGAGAGGTTAATTAGAGCCCAGGCTCCAATCCCAGGGCACCCATTGGATCAGCACTTGGGGATACAAACTGACCTTGTGCTCAGGATGAAGCTGTGAGCAGAGATTTCCCTGCAAAGTCTACAGTGAGTCAAGCTCTGGAGAGGAGATTGTGCCCCATGGATGGGATTGCAGAGGCTCCCTCAGGTCCCCAGCAGGAATCATCACTGTCTGCAAGTCCCTGCCAGGAGGTTGGAGCCAGGTGGGGGTGGGGCTGTTCTGCCAGGAAGCAGCAGTAGGACAAGAGGGTTGGGTCTGGAGCTGTGCCAGGGGAGGTTTAGGTTGGATATTGGGAAGCAATTTTTTGCAGAGAGAGTAATCAGGCCTTGGAATGGGCTGGGCAGGGAGGGGTGGAGTCAGCGTCCCTGGAGGTGTTGAAGGTGAGAGTGGATGTGGCCTCAGTGCCATGGTCTGGGAAGCACAGCGAGGTTGGATCCAGGGTTGGACTTGATGATCTCAGAGGTCTTTTCCAACCCAGCTGATTCTGGGATTCTGTGATTGCCATTCCTGTGGCAGCACATGCTTGAGGCTCCATCCCCAGGGTGACAGAGATGTCTGTCCATATCTATCTCCAAGGTTAGTCTGTAAATGTATGGTGTTAGAAAAGCAGGCTGAGTTGTGGGATGGTTGTAGAAGGAGAAAGAAGCCCAGAGGCCAGTGCAAGCAGGCAGCCCTCAGCTTGCACCTGATGTCCCCTCCCTGCAGGTTCCTGTCCTTGAGCCCAGGCCCTGAGGTGAGGCTGAGAAGTGGCGCGGAGGTGAGCCCAGAGCTGTCCCTGAGGTGAGGCTGAGAATAAGTGCAAGGCAGAGGTGCTGCTGAGGAAGGAGAGCCCCGTGGTGGGGAAGAGACAGAAGCTGTGACTGCCCATCCCCGAGCAGGTGCTGTGTCCATCCCCTGTGTGCCAGGTGAGCTGGGGCTTTGCTGCAGAGCTGCGGGCGCTGATTTGAGCGTCTCCAAGTGCTGAGATGGTGGGCACCCAGGAACACAAACTGTGCCTGGCCACGGAGCCTGCAAGGAGGAGCAGAGACAGCCCTGGCAGCGTGGGGGGCCAGGTTGTCCCTGTGCCTTCCCCTGCAGGCCCTGGCTGTCCCTGCTGGGCCCCTGTCCATCCCCATCAGGTCCCTGCCCGTCCCCCCCGGCTGAGCTCCCCCCAGGAAGTGCCGTGGAGCTGAAGCTGCTGCCATCCCCCCCTGCAGCCGCTGCCCCAGCCAAGGGAGCAGCAAAGGCAGGGCCAGGAGCAGAGGCAGCAGCAGGGGAGCCCTGGGGGGGCAGGAAGCTCTTGTGTGGGTCAGGAAAGAGGCGCTGGGCACGAGGCCGGGGCTGTGCTGAGCAGGCCCAGCCCTCACATCCCCCCAGCCAACGCCGGCTGCCCGGGGGGCTTGGGAGGGACCCCCAGCCCGTGTGCCCCACACTGAGCTGGCAGAGAGAGAGCCAAGGGACAGGGCCACGGGTGAGGGACAGGCAGGGCCACTGCAGGGCCACGGTGAGGGCACAGCCTGTGGCAGCAGAGCTGCCCAGGGCCGGGGGCAGCCGGGGGTGTTGGTACCAGCCAGGTCTGGGGCCGAGCAGAGCACGAGGCCTCTTGCAGAGCCCTGGAGCAGCCTCCCACTTGCCAGCCCCGCCCTGGTGGGGTGACACTGTCCCCTCCCTACAGGACACTCCCCTGAAATTTTCGAGGGGACCTTTTGTGTCTCTTCCTTGTTGCTGATTCCTTCTGGGGACCTGAGGGAGCCTCTGCAATCCCATCCATGGGGCACAATCTCCTCTGCAGAGCTTGACTCACTGCAGACTTTGCAGGGAAATCTGTGCTGGCAGCCTGACTATGTCCCAACCCCCCACACTCCCCCCAGGATATTTGGGACGAGTTCCTCCTTCCTGGGCACCCATGGGATGGGGGGTGATTGTTCTCCTGCTGTTGCTGTTGCTGCTCCGCCCCTGTCCCTGCCCTTCCTGCCACTGTCGGGTGAGCGGAGCGGCCAGGATGGGAAAGGGGTGAGAGAAGGGAAAAGAGCGGGTGGGACCCCCAAAGGGAGTGTGAGGGGCGGTGGGTCACCCCCAAAGGGAGCTGGGGGGGAGTCAGTGTTTGAAGGGCCAATGGAAAAGGGGTGTGAGAGGGGGGCTAAGAGGAGTGGGGAGAGCAGGAGCGGGGTTTCCATGGGGGAGCCTTGATGTCCCCATGCCTTGATCCCTGGAGAGCAGGGGAGGCTGGAGAGAGGGGAGAGCTGCAAGTACCCCGAGAGCCTGGAGAGGGGTTGCAGAGAAGGTGAAACCTGGACAGCAGGGACCCCTGGGATCCCCGGGACAACAAAGTGGAGAACCTGGAGAGGGGGAATGTCTGGGAACGCGGCACCCCGAAGGCGAGAGTCAGAAGAGAAGGGACCCTTGGGACCCCCAACACTCCCAGCATCCCTAAGTGGGACGCCCCAGCTTCCCAGAGAGGGGAGACCCTCTGAACCCCAGAGGGGAGAGACCAGAGATGGGGAACTTCTGGGAGAGTTTTTCTGGCTGAATCTTGATATTTTGGAGTATTTTTAGCTGAATCTCACATCTTTGCAGTTTGTGAGAGGTTCATCTCACTATTTCTGGGGGGTTTTTTGCCTGAATGTCAGTGGTTTCGGTTTTTCTGGGCTGGATCTTGGCTTTTGGAGGTCTTTATGGTCACAGGAGGCCTGGTAAGTTCTAGAGATGGACTTGGGCAGGAGGAACCCCCAAGCCAACGAGCTCAGCCCTTGTTTTCCCCCCCATCAGGATTTGTCCTTCCCAAAGCTTGGGCGGATGGAGGAGGAGGCTGGGAGGAAGAGGAAGATGCCTTGGGCCCCCCAGGCAGGTGAGGAGGAAGTCAGTGTCCCTTTGGGCGGGTGTTGTGCTGGCTCTGTCAGCCCAGCATGGCCCCGGCTGCAGGACAACCCCGCTGGCGCCGCCGTCCTGCCGGGGCCGGAGTTGGGGGGATGTCCTTGGCCTTCCCTGTGGGCCGGAGGCAAATCCCCTGCCTGTCCTTCTTGCTTCCTGCCCCAGGCCCCGAGCTGAGGAGGGAGAGCGCGGAGGACAAATCCCCCCGTGAGACCCTGGTGGGAGAGGCCGTTTTGAAGGGCTCCCCGGCGCAGGAAGGCAGCGGGGAGGAAAAGGGCCGGAGATCCCCCCGCAGGAGGGGCTCCAAAGCCAGCCCAGGGTGCTCTGAGGAGGAAAGAGCCAGCCTGTGCTGGGAAGGCGGCCAGAGCTTGAGGGGGAGCTCTGACCTGGTGGTCCCTGATCAGCCTCCCAGCAGGAAGAAGCCCTTCAGGTGCTTGGAATGTGGGAAGAGCTTCAGGAAGAGCACCCACCTCCTCACCCACCAGCACATCCACACTGGGGAACGGCCCTACAGGTGTGGGGAATGTGGGAAGAGCTTCAGTGACAGCTCCACCCTCCGCACCCACCAGCATATCCACACCAGGGAACGTTCCTACACATGTGGGGATTGTGGGAAGAGCTACAGCCTGAGCTCCAGCCTCCGCACCCACCAACGCATCCACACTGGGGAACGACCCTACACATGTGGGGAATGTGAGAAGAGCTTCAGTGACAGATCCCACCTCCGCTCCCACCACCTCATTCACACCAGGGAACGGCCCTACAAGTGCTTGGAATGTGGGAAGAGGTTTCAGACCAGCTCCAATCTCCTCCTGCACCAGCGGACGCACACGGATGAGAGGCCCTTCCGCTGCACCGACTGCGGGAAGGGCTTCAAACTGAACTCCCACCTTGTCAGACACCGGCGCATCCACACTGGGGAGAGGCCCTACAAGTGTGGGGAGTGTGGCAAGAGCTTCACCCAGAGCTCTAACTTGACCTCACACCAACGGACCCACCAATAAGGGAAGCCCTTCCAGTGCCCCAACTGCGGGAAGAGCTTCGGCCGCTGCTTCCACCCCAAATGAACCCCCTGATGGTGAGGCAACCCCTGGAGCCCAGTGACTGTCAGTCCATCCCTTTTGACCAGAATGGGCCAGTCCCCTTTCCCAGGGGCAGGTTCTGACAACAGAACCCTTCTTAGGGGTGTGTGGGGAGATTCTTGCCTTGGCTGGGGACCCTTCAAGGTCACTGCTGGAGGTTGAGAGCAGAGATCTCCCCACCAGCATTGGTCTGGGGGAGTTCCATCCATCTCTAATTAAGAATTAGTGCTTTTGTGCTAGCTTGAGTAGATTTGCTTCAACAATTGCTTTAGTGTAGAGCACTGTCCTATCTTATGCTGTACTCCTGGTAGTTTTAGTGTTTCTGTTGTGCAGTAAATAATTCTGATGAAGATCTTTTGTCTGATCATTTGTAATTCTAAATAAATTCATTTCTATCAATAGATCTGATTTGCCATCATTAAAAGCTGGGGGACAAAAGTGTTTCAGTCACACCTCTGTAATTCCTCTAAACTGGGTTTAGTTATGTTATGTTGGCATAACCCAAGTCTGAGATTGGATCCAGCAGCCCCCTGCACCCCAAAGTAAGCTGGGAGCTCAGGGGGGCCACCCCCCATTGCCAACCCCCTGTGCCCAAATACCTCCATGGGACCGTCAGACCCTCCAGACAACCCTCCCTTTTCCACCCTTCTCCCCGTTCCTTCTATATTCCCACTGTCCCCTCAATCCTCCATTTCCCCCCTGAACACTTTTGGGGTCCCAACCCCCACTGTTTGCCCTCTCTCCTGTGGCTGCTGAAGGAGAAAATGAGGCTGCACACACAGAGTTCCATTTTGGGACTTGTCCACCCATCTTTCCGGTGTCCCCCTTTCATTGGGGTTCCTTTGGAAACAGCGCCTGGGCTTTGTCTTTTAGTCCACCAGAATTCCCAGCATGACCCCAAAGCAGTGCCGTGATCCCACACATTCCCCTCCCCTCATGTGCTGGCTGTGTTCAGCCACCAGAGAAAAACACAGAGAAAAAACCATGCAGGGCATTCCAAGTGGTTTCCACTTTGGCAAACAGCACTCTCTGGATGGAAAATACCAATCAAGGCCAAAACACTCTTTGTTGATCCTGATTAACTGAATGCAGCTGCTGCTGCCTTAACTTGTTCCCACAGAAATTCTCAGGGTTCCTTTGCTTCCAGGAGGCCCCACATGTCCCAATGGCCCCTGGATTCCATGAGCTTCCACAGTCTCCAATGGTTCCTTTAGTTCCATGAGGCCCTGCAGACCCAAAATGCCCTTTGGATTGCAGGAGATTTCCCATTGTCCCAGGGTCCCTTGTGCTTCAGAAGCAGCTGCAGTGGGACAGTGGCCCCTTGGTTCCGTGAGCTCTGCAGTGTTCCAGGAATCCTTGGGTTCCAGGAGAGCCTGCAGTTTCACAAGGAGCACTTGAATGCAGGAGGTTCTGCAGGGTCCCAATGGGCCCTGGATTCTGGGAGGTTCAGAAATATCTCCGGGCTCCCTTGGTTCCAGGAGGACACACATGTCAGCAGGAACCCTGATTCCAGGAGGTTGGACAGTGTCCCAGAATTCCTTTGATTTCACGAGACCCTGGATTGTCCCAATGGCCTCCTGATTCCATCAGCCCCCTCAATGTCCCAATGGTCCCTTGGTTCCATGAGTTTCTGCAGCGTCCCAGGGTTCCTTTTGTTCCATGGGGAGCTGCAGTGTCACAATGGGCCCTGAATTCCAGGAGTTTTGCCAGGGTGACAGTGCCCCCTTGATTCCATGAGATTGCCCAGTGTCCCAGGGCTCCTTTGGCTCCAGAAGGCCCTGCAGTGTCACAATGGTCCTTGGTTCCATGAGGTTCTACCATGTCCTTGCTGGAACATGCGTGGTTGTAATGCTGCCCCACCTGCAGAGCTGCCTCCAGCTCTGGGCTCCAGCACAGGAAGGACATGGACCTGTTGGAGTCCAGAGGGGAGCAGCAAAAGGATCAGAGGGATGGAGCAGCTCTGCTGTGAGGAAAGGCTGAGAGAATTTG